>NC_073230.2:108445000-110945000 GCF_029281585.2 Gorilla gorilla gorilla | reverse complement strand
TGGTACTCTGAGTTAAGGGCAAGAGCCAAAGCCCATGAATGTAGGCTAGATCCCTGACTAGGGAGATCAGTCTTGGTACAGGACATTTAAGGACACCTTAGCAATGCCTGTGCTCAGTCCAATTTTAGCTCTTCCTTTTCTGTGTCATTGGATTATAGAAAAGTAGATTAAGAGTAGTTCCTAATTCTCAAACTGAAGTTTGTGTGTGTATGCGTAAAGACGTGTACACAAAAATAAAAATGGCCCCAACTAAGATGAGAAAGGTGTTAGGGGTGGCCGAGCAGAATCTTGGATATCAGAGTGAATAGGAGCTGAGGATAGCAGTTTCTGTATTAAACGTGATAAAAAAAAATAGCATGGCAACTCTACAAATATAGGAGAAAAATAAACGAAAGAAGTAACTCTGAAAAGACTGTCCTAGGTAAGAATAGCTGATATCCCTAAAATAGAGACTTCAACAAGTGGAACAGAAAAAGTATTGAGAAATAAAATCCAGACAAAAGCTTTTGAAATGAAATGTGTGTTTGCAGATTGACAGGCACACTAAATGCTAGGAAAAAAAATATGAAATGATTAAAATTGACCATATCCTAGTAGTTTTTAACTTCAAAAATAAGGAGAGAATTATTTTGGTATCCTGGCCAAAAAGAGAAAAACATGACCTATATACAAAGAGAAAAAAATTCAAGATGGAGAATTATTTTGTTATCCTGGCCAAAAAGAGAAAAACATGACCTATACAAAGAGAAAAAAATTCAAGATGGCTGAATTTTAACTTCTCAGTTATTGTCAGTTCCAGAAGACAATGGAAAAATGTTTACAAAGTTTTGACGGTAGGAAGTTGTCAACCAGAAGTATTATACCCAACAGTTTCAGTTAGATTTCTTTTGGCTGCTAATAACAGTGGCTTAAACTACAAGGATTTATAACCTTGGGTACAGAAAGTATGGAAATAGTCAGTCTAGAACTAGTATGGTGGCTTCACCCAAGGCAACCCAGGATCTTGCCTATCTGTGAACACACCTGGTTTCTAGTCTCAATGTCACTGTCCATGGTGGCTGCTGGAGGTGTCGTCATTAAAATAACATTGAAAGGATCAGGAAAAGGGAGGGGAGAAAGAAAAAAAGTGCTTTTTCCAACTACAAGTACTACCCAACACTTTTGGTGGTGTTTGGAGCAGAACTTAGTCTTGGCCACATCTAACTGCAAGAAAGGTTAGGAAAGGTCTTTACTTTGGGCAACAGTGTGCCAGCACAATTTTCAAAGAGGATGATGGAATAATGGGTGTCAATTAGCAGTCTCTGCCATGCCAACCAAGTGGTTAATCAAATACACAGGAAGCAAGCAGATGTTCTCTAACATGTAAGAGCACAGAGAATATAGCACTCCTTTCTTGAAAAATACTGCTTGATGATTAAATCAGGTCAACCTCAAATGAAACAAAATTAAATAGTGATGACTTCAGGTATGGCAAAGCCATCTTAAAAGAATCAGGGGTGATCATCAAATCCATTTAAATACAGAAGAAAATGGAACAACTTTGAGAATGGTGGCTGTGGAATAAAATCTAAATGTTAGATCTTTGGAGAAGTATAAGCATGTTGATTATGTCTGCTTTCATAGCAGGAAGTCATGGATACCATGTAAAGTTGAACATGTAGATAAAAGTTAAAATCACTGTGGATTTATTAAAGAATGATTTTTGTCACTTTTTTCTTTCGTTTTGATGGCTCTATAAGCTAAGGAAACTTTTTTCTAAATGTTAGGAGGATCTTTTAAGACCTAAATAACTCGTGTGGCAAGACATCTGAAGTTCATGAGTTCTTCCAGTTTTCATTTTCTTTTCTTAGCATTCGTGGAAAATTAAATTAATATTTTATTTTTATTTATTTATTCTTTTTGAGACGGAGTCTCTCTCTGTCGCCCAGGCTAGAGTGCGGTGGTGCAGTCTTGGCTCACTGCGACCTCTGCCTCCCGGGTTCAGGGAGTTATTTGCTTCATCCTCCTGAGTAGCTGGGATTACAGGTACCTGCCACCACGCCCGGCTAGTTTTTGTATTTTTAGTAGAGATGGGGTTTCACCATCTTGGCCAGGCTGGTCTTGAACTCCTGACTTCATAATCTACCTGCCTTGGCCTCCCAAAGTGCTGGGATTACAGGTGTGAGCCACTGCGTGCAGCCTTTTTTTTTGAGATGGAGTTTCGCTCTTTCACCCAAGCCAGAGTGCACTGGTGTGACCTCAGCTTACTGTCTCCTCCCAGGTTCAAGCGATTCTCCTGCCTCAGGCTCCCAAGTAGCTGGGATTACAGGTGCCAGCCACCATGCCTGGCTAATTTTTGTATTAGTTTTTAGTAGAAATTGGGTTTCACCTTGTTGGTCAGGCTGATCTCAAACTCCTGACCTTAAGTGATCCACCTGACTTAGCCTCCCAAAGTGCTGGGATTACAGGTGCGAGCCACGGAGCCCAGCCTTAATAGTATTTTTGATGATGAGGTATTGTTAGCAAATTTTAATCTCTAAATTAAGTCACTTTTAAGGTCTGTTAACTCTTTAAGACGTTTAGTTAACTCTTTAAGCCATTTAGATATCATTTAGTCCATTACTATTTTGATAAAGAGTACTTGGAACACTAATTTAGAACATTTCTACTGAAGACCAGTAATAACATGTCCATGTTTGAATTGAGCCTGATAGGTTGGTGGTAAAACTTTCCTGTGAGTAAATGAGGAAGTTAAACCATTTAAATGGATCATATTTCATTACTGATTTTTCTAAGCAGCACAGCAGTCAAATAAAACAAAAAGCCAATACATTATAATTAGCTATTTAAAGGACCTTTAAGTACTTAACAAAACAAAAAAGCCAAAGAATGCTCAAGGAATGGTAGAGTAAATTAATTCATCTGTGGTGGTACTTTGGTTGGTAATAGTAGTATTGAAGTTAAGGAACCCTGAAATTTAAAAAGTTGCTTTAAAAGACATATCAGGTGGGTTGATTGTACCCATCAGGAAATTCTGCAGAGGGCTTTGTGGTTAGTATCAAGATTATAACTCTAGGCCGGACGCAGTGGCTTACATCTGTAATTCCAGCACTTTGGGAGGCTGAGGCAGGCAGATCACTTGAGGTCAAGAGTTCAAGACCAGCTTGGCCAACATGGTGAAACCCTAAAAATTCAAAATACAAAATTTATGTAGGAAAAAGATAGCAACATATATGTTTGGTACTATCTGCTAAAAATACAAAAATTAGCTGGGCGTGGTGGTGCGCACCTGTAATCCCAGCTACTCGGGAGGCTGAGGCACAAGAATTGCTTGAACCCAGGAGGCGGCAATTTCAGTGAGCCGAGATTGCACCACTGCACAACGGCCTGGGTGACAGGGCGAGACTCCATCTCAAAAAAAATAAAATAAAATTATAACTCTAGGCTGGTCGTGGTGACTCACACCTATAATCCTAGTAATTTGGGATGCCAAGGCAGGAAGATTGCTTGAAGTCAGGAGTTTGAGACCAGCCTGGACAACAAAGTGAGACCCGGCCCCACAAGAAGTTAAAAAATAAAAAATATTAGCCAGGTGCGATGGTGTCCACCTGTAGTCCCAGCTACTCGAGAGGCTGAGGTGGAGGAACACTTGAGCCCAGGAGTTTGAGGCTACAGTGAACTATGATTTCACCATTGAACTGCAGCCTAGGTGGCAGAGTGAGACCCTGTCTCCTAACAAAGAGATTACAGCTATAGGGATTCACTTAGATTTTGTAACAGCACAAAACACTTTTATTTAGTACGGATATAGAGAGATGTTACTTGCCTGTAGTTTTTTCTTCTTAGATTATGTATCATCTTCTAGCCCAAAGTACACAGACTATGCATTGGTTCCATTAAGGAAAATAAAAATTATAAATATTCTTTTTATGACTGGTATAATAGAAAATGTATAGCTGTTTATTAGACCTTATTTTGCATTTTGTTTAAAATTACAGCTTTGACCATAAAACGTGTGGTGTTTATTCTTTCAAATATTTCCATGAAATATTATCCTCCTTCCAGATGAAGAATTAAAATTGTTCTTATAAGTTGTAATAATTTATAGGTCACATGATTACAAAGTAGGAACCCTGAAACTAGTAGAAGATTTCATTCTTTTTGTTTAGCTTTTGTATCATTATGAAAGATGTGATTTGAACCTTAGCATTTATTACCCTTTAAGGGCAGAGCAACTTTGTTCCCAGTTTTCAAGGTCTAAAAATTTCTTGTTTTGGTTGTGGTGAAGGCAACTGAGTTATATTTAACTTTAGCATTTAGGAATGGTGTTAGGCTAGACTTTAACTTATTTTCATTGGACCTTTTAGTTCTGCAATATGTAAAACCTTTTAAATCTTAACATATTGGTGACTGAGTGACATGTCAGTAAATAAATGAACCATATTTATTATACTTCATGATATCTTTGTACCCTTTAATGTTATGAAAAAGTATGTTTGTTTATGTGCATGTTGGGGGAGTACAGGAGTTGGACAGGTAGAGTTTTCAATTCTAGCCCTTAAATTCATCTGTGGTGGTACTTTGGCAACTTTTTAATATGGTGTGTAAACATTTGTGTTTAATATAGGCGAAAAGTTTTAGGAAAATTCAGAGATAATAAAGACGTTGGACTGCTCTCAAAGAACGTGTGGGTGGGAGGTGGGGGCACATACAGATAAATACACTAAAGTCTATATAAAACAATGTAGTAAGTACACAGCAGTCCCCCTTATCTGTGAGGGTTATATTCCAAGATCCCCAATGGAAACCTGAAGCCACAGATAGTACCAAACCTATATTTGCTGTGTTTTTTTCCTGTATATACATACTTATGATAAAGTTTATATTATAAATTAGTTACAGTAAGACAGGGTCCCCAACCAGTTGGTCTGCGGCCTGGTAGGAACTGTGGGCTGCACTACAGGAGGTGAGCAGTGGGCAAGTGAGCGAAACTTCATCTGTATTTACAGCTGCCTCCCATCACTTCCATTACCATCTGAGCTCTGCCTCCTGTCAGATCAGCAGCGGCATTAGATTCTCATAAGAGTGCGAACCCTATTCTGAACTGTGTACGTGAGAGATCTAGGTTGCATGCTCCTTATGAGAGTCTAATGCCTGATTGTCTGAGGTGGAGTTGAGGCAGTGATGCTTGCGCTGGGGAGCAGCTGCGAATACAGATTAACGTTAGCAGAGAGGTTTGACTGCACAGAGACCATAATAAATAGATTGCTTGCAGACTCATATCAAAACCCTGTCAGTGAGTTGAGTGCTTCATTTGTACATCTGGTGACAGGCTTTAAGTCAGAATCCAACACTTAATTTTAGTCCATGCATAGCCCGCCCATTATTTTACTTACCTTGTCCGTCCACACTTCTTTCTCACACTGGGCACTTACCTCAGTCACAGATTTGGTTAAGCCCACAAGCTAACCTTAGCCAAAATGAGTAAATAACAAAACATTACTAGAGAGCTTCTTTGTAAAGGGGGAAGACCCAATGATGAGACAGCAGAAGACTCTTAAGACTGCCAACAAAAAGAAAGCTGCATTTAAAAGAAAACACCAAGAGTCCCACTTAAATTATGGGTTCATTGCAACAGGTGATTCACATTCTCTAGGCCTGCTTTGTGTATGTGGTGACCGGCTATCCAACAAGCCATGAAACCTTCAAAAGTGCTTTGTCACGTGGAGACCACTTATCCTGCATTGAAAGACAAGGCTTTGGAGTTTTTCAAAAGAAAGAAACGTGAACATGAAGAACAGAAGCAATTATGGAAGGCCACCACTTCATCAAGTGTGTCTGCACTGAGAGTATTATTCTTAGCGGCTAAAGCATTGCTAAAGCTAAGAAGCCGTTTACTATTGGTGAAGAGTTGATCCTGCCTGCTTGCTGTTAAGGACATTTGTTACGAACTTTTAGGAGAGGCTGCAGTTCAGAAGGTGGCACATGTTCCTTTTTCAGCTAGTACCATAACTAGATTATTTGATGAAATAGAGGATATTGAGGCACAATTGTTAGGATTAATGAGTCACCATGGTGTGTAATCCAGGTTGACAAGTCTACTGACGTTGACAACAAGGCAGTAATGCTTGTTTTTGTGTGATACACTTCTCAGGAGGACGTGCATGAGGGTATGTTATGTGCCCTTTTGTTGCCAACCAATACCACAGCTGTAGAACTGATTTGGTAATTTTGTGTTGGTATATGCATGAACAGAGCGCGGCTGCCATGACTGGACAGCTTTCTGGTTTCACTACTTGGGTCAAAGAGGTTGCTTCTGAATGCGAGTCTATGCAGTGTGTCATCCGTAGAGAAATGCTGGCTAGGCACAAAATGTCACCGAAACTTAACCAACATTTTGCAGGATGTGATTAAAATTATCCACATTAAAGTACGTGCCCTTAGTTTATGTCTGTCTGTGCAGCTCTGTGAGGAAATGGATGCAGAGCACACACAGCTTCTCTTATACACAGAAGTAAGATGGCTTTTTAAGGTAGATCACTGGCCAGAGGTTTTGAGTTACAAGGTCTCTCCAGAGATTTTTTTTTTTTTTAGAAAAATAGTTATCACTGGTAGCACATTTCAATGATGCAGAATGGGTCACAAAACTTGCTTACTTGTGTGACATATTCAACCTGCTCAAAGAACTCAGCTTGTCACTTCAGGGGAGAACGACAAATGTGTTCAAGTCAGTAAGTAGATAAAGTGGCTGCATTCAAAGCCAAACTGGAATTGAGTGAACACTGAGGGATTTTTTTAACATGTTTCAAACATTAACAGAGATTTTTAAAGAGACTCAGCCAGGACCTTCTTTCTCCCAGCTGGTGCATGATCACCTATCTCAGCTTTCAAAAGAGTTTGAGCATTACTTCCCAACCACAGAAGACCCCCGAACTGGGAAGTAATGGATCCACAAGCTGTTTGTGAATAAGCCAGCTGTATCGACTTTGTCTGTGCTAGAAGAGGATCAACTGCTTAAGGTCACAAATGTTGGCCTTAAAAGTATGTTTGAGACAACTTCAAATCTCCATACATTCTGGATTAAAGTCAAGGCGGACTATCCTGAGATTGCCACAAAACACTGAAAAGTCTGTTTCCATTTCTAACATCGTATCTTTGTGAAGCAGGGTTTTCTGTAGTATAGTTAACAGCAACCAAAATGAGATTATGGAATAGACTGGACATAAACAATACACTTTGGGTGTCACTGTCTTCCATCATCCCCAGATGGGACCATCTAGTTGCAGGAAAACAGGCTCAGGGCTCCCACTGATTCTATGTTATGGTGAGTTGTATAATTATTTCATTATACATTATAATGTAATAATAATAGAAATAAAGTATACAATAAATGTAATGCTCTCGAATCATCCCAAAACCATCCCCCCTATCCCGGCCATGGAAAAATTGTCTTCCACAAAACCAGTCCCTGGTGCTAAAAAAGGTTGGGGACTGCTGCAAGTAAGAGATAGATAATAACTAATGATAAAATAGGACAATCGTAACAGTATACTCTAATGAAAAGTTATGGAATTTGGTCTCTGTCTCCAAATATCTTATTTTACTGTACTGCAGTTACTGCAGTAACTGAAATGTGGAAAGCAAAGCCTTGGATAAAGGGGGTGCTACTCTAAGGGGAACACAGAACAGGATGAGAAATATTAAATGGAAGAATTTGGGAGAAACTTATGGAGAAAGTGGAATTTTGGAAGTCTTGTCAGAATCTTCCTTGTTTTAGAAAGAGAAGTGTTAATTTTAGCACAGAGGTAGAAAAATGTTGAAAGTATGGGATGGTTGAAACAAGATGTATGAGAAGATCATGAGCAATAATGTTGGACAATTAAGGTCAGATTGTAGAGAGTCTAAATACTTGTGGATTTTATTTTGTAAGCAGCAGAGAATGATAAAAGGTTGTTGGAATGGAATAATAATATGAGGGTCTGAGGAGATTTATAAAAACTACCTTTAACAAATTAAAAGCTCTTTAGGGCCAAGCACAGTGGCTCACACCTGTAATCCCAGCACTTGGGGAGGCTGAGGTAAGAAGATTGCTGAAGACAGCAATTCAAGACCAGCCTGGGCAGCATAATGAGACTCCCATCTCTCTCTACAAAAGATTTAAAAAATAGCCTAGTTTGGTGGCATGCAACTTTTTGTGTGATATACTTCTCAGCAGGATGTGCATGAGGATATGTTATGTGCCCTTTTGTTGCTGAGTCTAGCTACCTGGGAAGCTAAGGCAGGACAGTCACCTGAGCCCAGGAGTTTGATGTTACAGTGAGCGATGATCAAGTCACTGCACTTCAGTCTGGGTGACAGTGAGACCCTGTCTCTAAAAATAAAATAAATAAGATATTTTTTATTTAGTTTAACAGTTTCTACTATGTTAAATTCCATATATGTAACACTAATTTAAGTAGTAATATTAATGTTTTTGGGTATGTTAGAATTCAGAGGAACTTCTGTACATTATTGGAATTGGTGACCTGAGAGGAAGAAGCTGGAGCAAAATTAATACAAGTAGAGGGTTTATTTGAATCAAGCTTGAGGATTGCAACTGGGAGCACAGATTTGAGTTGCTCTGAATATACCCTCTGATTAGCAGCAGTTAAAAGTGCATTTTTCCAGCCTGGGCAACATAGCCAGACCTCGTGTCTGCTAAAATTCAAAAAAATTAGCCAGGCATCATGGTACATGCCTATAGTCACAGTTACTTTGGGGGCTGAGGCAGAAGGATCACTTAAGCTGGGAAGTCGAAGCTGCCGTGAGCCCTGATCGTGCCACTGCACTCCAGCCTGGGCAACTGAGTGAGACCTTGTCTCAAAAAAAAAAAAAAAAAAAAAGAATTGTTTTTTTAAACGGAAGGAAGAAGCAGTTCCTGAGTTGTTTACTGAGAATTTATGTTAAAATAACATACACTGTTGATTGGCTATACATTGTTCTTTGTATCACAAATTCCAGAAACGTGAAGATAAATGAGTGAGGCAGCTAGTCAGGAAGAAAATGACTTTAAACAGTTGCCCCCAGGCTTGGGTGTAGGGGCTTGACTGAAGTCCTATACTCACGTGTCTGTGCTTGCATACCTTACATGGCTCAGACTGCTCGGAGCTCTTTTTCTTTTCACACAATTGTTATTTAACCTTTATTGAGTTGTGGAATATCTGGCTAGATGGCACTTGGGGAAAACTGAGGTCCAGAGAACTCAGTAACTTATTCAAGAGCACACAGCTCTTAGTATCAGAACTTGGATCTAGAACCCAATTCTCTTGATGCTTAGTCATTGCTTTTTATCTGCTGTACTTCCTGTACCATATATTACAGTGTACTGAGTACTTAGAGACAAAGAATGTTGCCACATTTTTTCGTTAAGAGTGTTTACATATGACCAAGTGACCTGTGTGGCCACATACTGCTTTACATTTCTATTTAAATTACAGATTTTTGAGCATATGTTGGTGCTAGAAGAGAGACATTAAGCTTCAGCATTTTTTAGTCCAAATGAAAGCTGGCCGGGTGTGGTGGTGGCTCATGCCTGTAATTCCAGCACTTTTGGAGGCCGAGGCGGGCGGATCACCTGAGGTCAGGAGTTCGAGACCAGCCTGGCCAACAGGGTGAAACCGTGTCTCTACTAAAAATACCAAAAATTAGCCAGGCGTGGTGGTGGGCGCCTGTAATCCTAGCTACTGTGGAGGCTGAGACAGGAGAATTGCTTGAACCTGAGAGGCGGAGGTTGCAGTGAGCCGAGATCACACCATTGCACTCCAGCCTGGGCAACAAGAGCAAAACTCCGTCTCAAAAAAAAAAAAAAAACAAGAAAAAAAAAGAAAGCTTCATCTTGGAGGAAGTAGGATTTGAGCTGATTTAGAAGGATGTATGAGTGGAGAAAAGAATGGAATAGGAATAATAATAACACACCCAAAGTGTCAGGGGTGGAAATATATTGTTTTCTGACCCTAGTGAGAGTCATGCCAGAACAGACAAATTTGTTTCAGAATAATGAGAGATGTACGTTGTAACATTATGTAGTATTTGATAGAATTTCTGTAACATGGGGATTGGTTAAAAATCTGACAATGTGGGAGACCATATTTGTACAAAGAATACTCATAGGCATTATTATACTGTTGACCCTTGAACAACTGGGGTTAGGGGTACTGACCCCTGTGCTGTGGAAAATTTGGCTGTGACTTTTGAATCCCCCAAAATTTAACTACTAAGCCTACTGTTGACAGGAAGTCTTACTAATAACATAAACAGATAACACATATTTTATATGTTATATGTTTATATACTGTATAATTACAATAAAGTAAGCTAGAGAAAAAGTGTTATTAAATTGTAAAGAAGGGAAAATAGGCCGGGCACAGTGGCTCACACCTGTAATACCAGCACTTTGGGAGGCTGAGACGGGAGGATCACCTGAGGTCCAGAGTTTGAGACCAACCTGACCAACATGGAGAAACCCTGTCTCTACTAAAATTACAAATTAGCCGGGCGTAGTGGCGCATTGTGTATTCCCAGCTACTCGGGAGGTTGAGGCAGGAGAATCGCTTGAACCCTGGAGGCAGAGGTTGCGGTGAGCTGAGATCACGCCATTGCACTCCAGCCTGGGCAACAAGAGCGAAAACTCCATCTCAAAAAAAAAAAAAAAAAGAAGAAGAAGAAGAAGAGAAAATACATTTACTATTCTTTAAGTGGAAGTGGATCATGATAAAGGTCTTCATCCTTGTCATCTTCACACTGAATAGGTTGAAGAAGAGGAGGGGTTGGTTTTCCCTTCCTGGATAGCAGAGGCAGAAGAGGTAAAGGAGGTGAAAGGGGAGGCAGGAGTATCAGGCACACTTGGTATAACTTTTATTGAAAAAATCCACATATAAGTGGACCAGCGCAGCTTACCCACCATGTTGTTCAACTGTATTTGATTGAGATTCCGTAAAGGCAGACTTAACATACCATCTCTTCTGTACTCATCTTTTCCCATCACCATGGTCTTTGGCATTTTGTGTGGAAATCAATACAATAAATAAAGACACATGCACACATATGTTTATTGTGGCACTGTTCACAATAGCAAGGACTTGGAACCAACCCAAATGCCCATCAGTGATAGACTGGATAAAGAAAATGTGGCACAGGTACAACATGGAATACTATGCAGCCATAAAAAAGGATGTCCTTTGCAGGGACATGGATGATGCTGGAAACCATCATTCTCAGCAAACTAACACAAGAACAGAAAACCAAATGCCGCATGTTCTCACTCATAAGTGGGAGTTGAACAATAAAAACACATGGAGACAGGGAGGGGAACATCACACACCAGGGCCTGTCGGAGTTGGGGGCTTGGGGAAGGATAGCGTTAGGAGAAATACCTAATGTAGATGATAGGTTGATGGGTGCAGCAAACCACCATTGCACGTGTATACCTGTGTAACAAACCTGCACATTCTGCACATGTACCCCAAAACTTAAAGTATAATAAAAAAAGCAAAAAAAAAAAAAAGAATTTCAGATATTTTGTTAAGGTGTGACAATTAAATCTATGTCAAGGATAGTGTTAGCTTAGAGTTAACTGCCTAATGTTATGCCTGCAGTTAGCCCTATGGTTTTAGGATTGGATTATTTCTAAATAAATAAAGATTATGCATCATAATACCCATCCTTGTATCAGATCAGTTGATCAAAAAAGATTAAGATCCTCTATTAAAGGTCCCCAGTAGGTTTTTTATGCTTTTTTTCTGTAAATAAACTTTAATATGATCATTTAACATTAAACCTGAGCTATCATGACAATACAGACTATGAACCTGTATTCCTGGACTGTCATAGAATCAAAGAAGTTGGAAAGGCTTTAGAAATAATCTTCATTATTCCTGAAATAATTTGACTTGTTAATCCTTGTTGATTATACCCACGTGTAATTTGGGTATCTTTGAGTGTACTTTGTCAGATAGCCGGTTCAGAAATCTATCTTAGCATGCTGTAAAACCTGTTTTAAAAATAGGTATGAGCCATTCAGTGTGACTGAAAGGTTGTTGACACAATGGAAAAACTATTAAATGAGTTTGCACAGAAAATCACCATTACTGAAGAAAGGTTTTTTTTATTTTAAACAAAAAATTCGTTGAATTTTTATTTCTATAGACCCAAATAAATATAGTTTAAAATATTTAGAACACTTTATGTAACTAGAATACTGTTAGATTTTTGGTATTTATCTAAGTGTAGCTTGGTAAACAAATATATAAAGTCTTTGCGATTATTTTCTTGTGAGGCAGGGAGTGTTTTTCAAACTTTCATTTGAGCTTTTTCTTTTAAAAAATACTATTATTTATATGTCAACATTTAAATATTCCCTAAACATATTAAATATCTGATATGTTTAATAGAGTGATAACATCCTTTCACATTTTGTATATGAAATGTATATTATTTACATTGTTGGGGGTTAGGAAAGAGGATCTTTATTTTGTTAGATAATCTGGAATATTTGTCAATAAAGGTTGGGTAAAGTGAAAAGAGGGTAAAGTGAAAAGTTGATATTCTCATATTTTTGTACCATTTTTCGTAGTTTGCTTGAGGGGACAGGTTATAACCAATCTGGACAGCATTCACAGTTGTCATGACAAACAAATACAATGAAGGTGTAGTGTATATTGAATAGTCCCCTAGCAAAATCAGTAGGGCAAACCTCTGGGATACAAGGTGGTTGAAGTTAATAAATCATACTCAAAGGCTTCCAGGACAGAAAAACAAAAATGGGAGATTTTAAGTCAGTAAGGGAAAGCTTCCTCAAAAAACCCTTGTGAGAGAAATGAAGATAGCCACACCTGACTGAGAAATTAAGTGGAGGTGAACTTTGAAATCTGTAAATAATCCATGTGTATGTAATTGAGAATTGACATTGTGACCTTATGATAATTGGATAGCTATTTTTATTTTCAATGTGAACAAAAACTGATTGCATGTATTTCTCTTTAAACTGCTATGTTTAAAAAAGGAAATATAAATACTTCTAGTTCCTAGATTGGGGAATTTTTTATATGAAAATTGATGATAAAAATAATTATAATTGAAAACCTACTGTATGTCCTGGACTGTGGCAGGCATCTTAAGTATATTATTTATTGGTCACAAAGATCCTATAAGGGGTGGGGAGGTACAGTTATTTCTAGTTTATAAGTGAAAGAAACAGGTTGAGAGAAATTCCGTGACTTATTCAATATTACATAATAGATAGTAGAACTAATGTTTGAATTCAGGTATTTTGACTCTAACCTTCTTTTCTTTCCATTATGTTAGACTGTTTGTCAGGAATTTCAAAACATAGTTTGCTTGAATTTGATCAGTTAGAGTCACTAATATCTTAGGAAAGGTTATAAAATAATTTGGTTTATAACAGTCAAAAATACAGGCATTAAATAAATTCTGCTTTAAATTTTAGAGGTTTATCATCTAAACATTTGAACTTGTTGATAATTTTTATTGTATCTGAATCTTAATATGCTCAAAAAGCATGCATGCTCCCACTTATGCATGCTCCCACTCATGCATGCGCCCAAGAGTGGTATATAAAACCTCCGGTACTTTGTTTACTGAGGCTAACTAGTGGTAGCGTTTCTACAGTTGCAGATCTGTATGTGCTAGGATTGGCTCAGCAGGGTGCTTTATCCCCAGGATTTCCCTGAGATCATACTGTGTGTCCTTGGATGATCCTGGTTTGTAATGAGTTCTGCGGCCAATAAATGCTTTTGAACCTGTTTTAGGCTCATCCTTAACACTAGACCAGAGGTAACCTCTATGCCAGTGTCATCTTGTGACTAAAATAGTATTCTGGAGTTGATGGGAATCAGTCTCAAATAACCTCTAGGGTTAAGGAATCATTAAGTTTAGTACCAATCCTGTTTTAGACAAACACAGAAAAGATGCTTATGAAATGGTTTTTGGTTTTTGTCTTAGTTTGATTATTTTTAAAAGAGATTTGCAGAGTTATAGAACATATCAGCAGTTTTAATCTGTTTCTTGTAAGTTACAATTCAGTAGCTTAATTTTTTTCAATAAACTTTTAGGGACTGTATTTTATAAACTGAAATATTAAAGAGTTTTTTTGATCTTTGAGGATTAATTATCATAACTACTTAAATGACAATTAGCAAACTGTGATATCTGGGAAGTCTTTAGTGTTAATTATTCCTGTGTATTAACTCTAATATTGGCTTAGTATTTAACATAAATACTTTTTGGCTTCTTGGGTTATTTTAATTCAGTTTTGTGTTTACTGAGTGTCAGGGAAAATTAAATATCATTATAAATACTGTCATCTCTGTTAAGCCATCCTTTAGCAATGGTAACTGACACTGGTTTTTAGAAAGAAACTACATTACTGATTGAATGAATTGGTTTCTTGTATGTGGATTTTTAGATGAACAATTTCTGGTATAACCTAGGAAATTCTGAAATTTCTTTAAAAGATTAAAAAAAAATTCAACCTATTTTGTAAGAAAACAAGTGTTATTTATTCACGCAAATAGAACTTTCTATTATTGTGGCAACTGATTTTTGTTTACTTAAGAGAACCTGTTGCTAAAATAGTAATGAGGAAGAGTGTAATATAAGTCTCGTCATACACCCCTTGCTCTGCAAGTAACCAGAGTGCTATGTCTGCATGCTGTTCAGTCTCCTTTTGGAAGGTGGAAGTAAAGTCATTTGTATGTTTTTCTCTCTTGCACAGCCTAAAATGACCAGTGTGTGATTTCAGTGGAATAAATGGCGTCCAAAGTCACAGATGCTATAGTCTGGTATCAAAAGAAGGTAAGTTGATAGTCAAAACTTTTAGCTTTCTAAATGTTTTAATTTCAAAAATACATGTTTATTTCATGCTATAGATGTTAGGGATTTTGAGTGGGAAAGAAGATTATTTTTATTTTCCTTGTACTTATTTTACTTCTAAATAAATTGGAAAGATGATGCTTAAAAATATTTTTTCTCTACTTTTTACTCTACAATAGCAAAGTAGCTAGATTAATTATAATAGAAAGCAAATCTCCAGGAGTGGATAAAATTAGCATTTTATAAAAACATTAACACTTTTCCTTAGTTTAATTTTTTAAAAGAAAGATTAGCAGAGCTGTTACATAACTTATATCAATAGTTTTTAATTTGTTTCTTGTAAGTTACAATTCAACAGCTGAATTTTTCAGTAAAATAAAGTTTTGGGAACTCTATTTTACAAACTGAAATATTAAAGTGTTTATTTTGATGTTTTAGGATTGTCATACCTACTTTAAATAGCTGTATCATCTTATATATTTCAGAATAAGCTTTACCAGTGTAATGCTTTTCTTTATAAAGCCCAAAAGAATATAGGCATTTTTTGACAATACAATAAACTGTTTACTCCTAATGAGTGTTGTTTATATTCTTTAAAATTTATGTTGTTTGGTGTAATACCTTAGATCTTTTGTGTACATAGTGAATTATATTTGTGTTCACATTTTAAAACATTTTTATACCTTATTCTTCAGGTCTCTATTAACAAAATATAATGATACATTTAAAGCTTTTCTTATATGGGAGAAAAAACAGACTTTTTTTTTTTTTTTTTTTTTTTTTGGAGATGGAATCTCTCTCTCTGTCACCCAGGCTGGAGTGTAGTGGCGCGATCTCGGCTCACTGCAACCTCTGCCTCCTGGGTTCAAGCGATTCTCTTGTCTCAGCCTCCCAAGTAGCTGGGATTACAGGCATGTGCTACCATGCGCGGCTAATTTTTGTATATTTAGTAGAGACAGGGTTTCGTCGTGTTGGTCAGGCTGATCTTGAACTCCTAACCTCAGGTGATCCACCCACCTCAGCCTCCCAAAGTGCTAGGATTACAGGCGTGAGCCACCGTGCCCAGCCAAACAGATGATTTTTAAGTTTTGTTCAATTGAAAATAAGTGATAATTAAAACACTTTAAAAGTTAGACAAACTAAGAATGTGGCCTTTTTAAAAATATTTTTTGAGACAGGATCTCGCTCTGTTGCCCAGGCTTGAGTACAGTTGCACACTCATGGCTCACTGCAACGTTAACCTCTTGGGCTCATGTAGTCCTCCTACCTAAACCTCCCTTAGTAGCTGGCATGGGATTATGGTCTGTTTTTAGATGTGTTATTTGTTTTCTGGGTAGAACATGCCATAGGTATATAATTATATTTTTCATATGAGGTACTTTATTGGAAGTATTGATATTGATATACTATTAATTGTCTTTTGTTTGTTAGTGCCTCCCTTTAAACTTCCAATCAAGTTAAAAATCAGTCTGCTTAGCTAAAGAGCTAAAGAAAATTGTAAGTTAAGGAAAACAAAACAAAAAAAACTTTAAAAATTTTCCTGTCTATATCTTTGAAAGTTTTTCTCTTTCCTAATTTCTATCTATTGGAGTAATAAACATTTTCTCTGTTTGGCTTTTTACATTAAACACTTTAGACTTTACTGAAGATCATTTATAGAACATACTTGATTGACCTTTCTTGGGATCAGAGGGTTTGAAATATTGTACTCAGATTCAGTTAGCCCTGTAACTGAAGTTAGCCCTGTAACTGAAATGACCCTCTTATGCAAGGGTCATTTACCTGACAGCTTTGGATACATGCAGCCAAAATATTCTCCAGAGCAACTATAGGAAATGTCATAAAATATACTAGCAAATGTAATCACATATTCTATTATATATATACTTATTTATTTTTGAGACAGGGTCTCACTCTGTTAACACAGTCTGGAGTGCTGTGGCACAATCACGGCTCACTGCAGCCTTGACCTCCTGGGTTCAAGTGAACCTCCCACCTCAGCCTCCCAAGTAGCTGGGACTACAGGCATGTGCCACTATGCCCAGCTAGATCTTGTATTTTTAGTAGAGACGGGGTTTTGCCATGTTGCCCAGGCTTATCACATAAATTAGGGAGTTGCCAGAACCATTAACTGGATTTGATTTGCTCTATTTTTTTTTCCTTTTGCTTTTAAATTTGATTTTATTGAAGAAATACATGTGAATACTTTGAAAGATTAGTGTTTCAAGGATTATTGCAAAAAAAAAGCAGCCTGCAATACTATCCATCCCTATCCTTACCTAACCTTTGAGTTTTGCTCCCCCAGAGGCAATCATTTTAAAGTCTTTATAGCTCATTGGTTCTGAAACCAAAGTTCTCCCACTCCTCATCCTAGTAACTTTTGATGGAATACTGGCATTTATGGGTAGGAGTCAGAGATACAAAATGTCATACAACATTCTAAACTAGGATTGGATTGACTGACTTTTTCTTTAAAGGGCCAGATAGTAAATAATTTAGGTTTTGAGTCATAGGTCTCTGCTGCAACCACTCAACCTTGCCTTGCCATTGTAGCACAAAAGCAGCCATAGACACTATATAAAATTAATGAACGTGGCTGTGTTCCAGTAAAACTTAATTTACAAAAGCAGGCAAGGGTCTAGATTTGACCTGTAGGCCTTGGTTTGCTGACCCATGCTCTAAGACAGCCTTTGTTGAATAACACCATTTTTAAAAATGATATTTCATGTTTTGAAGCATGCCTGCCTTGTTTTTTCTTGGTCATTTTATTGTAGATGTTACTTGTTGACTTCTGACTATATGATTAGGATTTAGCTTTTTTATAAGCTTCCCCTAAGTTTCCCCCCTCTGTCATCGCAGTGACTCCAAATTTTGGTAAAATCAGTATTTGGTGCTTACATTATTATGTTTGTGTATGTATCATTTAAAGATATGTTATGTTATAATATTTCCAATCTGTGTAACTTTTTTTCCCCTTTGCTTGGTTTTTCGAATTCTTTTTCTAAGTCTCTGATAAAATTGTAACACTTCTCTTGTTGCAGTCAGTCATATTCAGGTTTATCTCTTCCCTTTTTCCTTTCTTGGAACTGACTCTCCTAGAATTCTCCGTTCATCTAGTCCATACTGAATAGATTGTTCTTAAGTCATGTCTCCCGGCTGCCATCTTAGTATTTTCTTTTATCATTAGCCTGAGGCTTCCCCTCACTGGCTTAGGTCACACAGATCTGTTTTTCTCTTAAATATATGCTTATTAAAAAATTTTTTAGAGGCATTTATACTTCAGTGAAATGAAGGCAGGAGAACTGCAGCTGTACTTACTGATTATTTAACCACAGGTGAATAACTTTATTTCTTCGAGTCTCAATTTCCACTTTTCTACGTTGACTAGCTAATGGTTCTCAGCCTCTTTTCAATCATGGACCCCTTTGTGTTGAAAGCTAAGGATCATATTTTGAGAAAAATGTATACAATATACATATACAGAAAATATCACATCTGTCTTAAAACCCAGGTTAAGAAGTCCTGGATTATATGATTTTTAAAAGTTTTAGTATTGTAATGTTCTTTGATTTTGTGACTATCATTCAATAGTATCCAGCTTATACTGACTAGTATCCTTGTGAATAAAAACCAAAAACATGTATCTTCATTTTCTTGAATATTTGTTTGGTAGTAACTCACTTCTTTTTATTTTTGAGGGAGGGACTCACTTTGTCACCCAGGCTGAAGTGCAGTGGTGTGAACACGGCTCACTGCAGCCTCGACCTCCTGGGCTCAAACGATCCTCCTGCCTCAGCCCCCCAAGTACTGAAACTACAGGCTCATGCCACCACACCCACCTAATTTTTGTATTTTTTTGACGGGATTTCACCATGTTTCCCGGGCTGGTCTCAAACTTCTGGCCTCAAGCGATCCTCCTGCCTTGGACTCCCAAAGTGCTGGGATTGCAGGCCTGAGCCACTGTGCCCAACCATAACTCACTTTAGAGTCACCTTTCTCCACTAGAAAATTGTGACATTTTTATATTTATGATTTGAATACTGAATGGCCAAAAGCCATCACTTGATTTGTAGACTCTTTTGAACATGAGCTCTAATATCAGATGTGAAATTTCCAGGAGAAAATGAAAACAAACTTTGAAATTATTATAAATGTGTACAGAAATTCTACTTAATTATCAAGTATTTTTGAATAAGTTATTCTTTTGTTTTGTTTTTTTGTTGAGACAGAGTTTCACTCTTTCACCCTGGCTGGAGTCAGTGGTGCGATCTTGGCTCACAGCAACCTCTGCCTCCTGGGTTCAAGCAATTCTCCTGCCTCAGCCTCCCCAGTAGCTGGGATTACAGGCAGGTGCTACTACGGCCAGCTAATTTTTGTATTTTTAGTAGTGATGAGGTTTTGCTATGTTGGCCAGGCTGGTCTCGAAATCTTGACCTCATGCGATTTGCCCACCGTAGCCTCCTGAAGTGCTGGGATTACAGGCATGAGCCATTGCACCTGGCCTAAATAAATTATTCTATGCATGGTTTATTTTGGCATTTTAAAAGTCCTTTAATATCCAATTTTAAACTTCATTTTATCCTATTGTAGCCTTCATAGTTATGAATAATTTTAAAATTCCTGTTGGTCCAGAGTAATTTTCAGTTATTAACTTGGAGGAACTGTTAATGCAACAAGAATGACAACAGGGGAGAAACCAGAATAGTTTTTAGTTAATAATGAGCTGTTGAATGTGTTTTGTAGCAAAATACTCTGCTTTCATATATCTAGTTTCTCATTTCCAAGGAGAGGGAATTGAGTTACTTATCTTTTGGAAGTTATTTGAAATAGGGACCTGAAATTACATGTATTGAAAGATAATTGACACACTAAGTATTCCTTTAAACAATATAGTGACCTGTAAGATTCCACTGTGACTGTGCAGATAAAATTATGAGAGAATGAGGTTCTATTTTCACTAGATAAATATATAAGAGAAGAGTGGCTTAGAAAAACTCCCCAAATTTAAAAGGGAAAAAAAGCACTAGCAACATTGTATAGTCATAGTAAAATAGTGAATTTAGCTTATAGGGCTGAGGAAGAACTGTATGATACAGATCTTGGTCATTGTCTTTAAGGAGTCAATTGCCAATGAGAAAACTAATGAATATGTTTAATGGCCTTTAAATATGAGCCAGCTTTGGGATTCATTTAGTAATTTAAATGAGTAGCCTGAGTAACATGAACTTGACTGGTAACTGCTCTCAATTGTAAATAGTTGGGAACTTTAAATTTTCCACCTTTTTGGTAAAGTTCAGCCATGTTAATGTGTGTGTGTGTATGTGTGTGTACTTAAGTATGTGTAGGGCATTTCAGAGTACTAACTTGCCTAAGGTTGCACAGATGGCTCAAAAATATTAAGTCTCAGCTTTCAACTCCAAAACCATGTGCAGTCATTTAATATTATCCTTCCTCCATCAGTCTCCTGGATTCTTTCGCAAGTAAGACAAATCTAACTCAAACTATCTTAAAGGGGAAATTTATTGGCTTTCAAGCTAAACCGTGCTGAGTGGTGAAGCTTTTCTTGGGGTTGACTTAATCCCAAGACCAGAGCACCATCAGATGTGTCCGTCTGCCTCTTTTTTCCTATTGCTTTTCTAGAGTTGGCTTATTCCTTCCCATCACAGATGCCTTTCTCCATGTTGTGAGAATAAGCCCCAAGGTCCCTCCATACCCCTTCTCTTTTAGCTCCTTGAGAAGAAAGGATGTGTGGAGGACTGCCATATAGGGGTTTCCTACCCAAAATTATTCCTGACCTTTTTTCCTGGTGGAAGAGCCTCTACTTTGTTAAGGAATTCATTCCTCTCCACGGGTCTTACAGCCAAAGAATGTGTATCCGAAGTCTCAGAGGGGGTGAATACTGATAAGTCTAACCCAATCATGGCATTCTGTTTCCCTTGCCAGTGACTGGCATAGAATGGGGCATGTATTCCAATTATGGCTAATGAGAAATGAAGCCTTCTGGGAAAAGTCTCTCACATCCTAAAAACAACCAATAATAATAATAGCAAACCTTATGTGATGCTTATTATGTGCCACTTTTTCAATGCTTTACATATATTAAATAACACAGTATAATGATATGAAATAGAGGGTTGCCTTCCTGTCTTGGGACATTGGTGGGTGAGTCACTGTTGCCTGAAATTAGTTTCTCTTCCCTTCCCTCCCCTCCCCTCGCCTCCCCTCGCCTCCCCTCGCCTCCCCTCCCCTCCCCTCCCCTCGCCTCCCCTCCCCTTCCCTCCCCTCCCCTCCCCTTCCCTTCCCTCCCCTCCCCTCCCCTTCCCTTCCGTTCCCTTCTCTTCCTGCCTGTCTCGCTCTGTCACTCAGGCTGTTGTGCAGTGACACAGTCGTGGCTTACTGCAGTCTCCAACTCCTGGGCTTAAGCAGTCCTCTTGCTCAGCCTTCCGAGTAGCTGGGACTACAGACTTGCACTATCATGCCCAGGTAGTTTTCTTCCTTTTTTGTAGAGGCTGGGTCTTGCTCTGTTGCCCAAGTTGGTCTTGAACTCCTGGCTTCAAGTGATCCTTTTGCCTCAGCCTCCCAAAGTGTCGACATTGCAGGCATGAGCCTGCAAGCCTGAAGCTTTTATAGTGACTTAGTTCCCATGAAAGGAGCTTTCTAATAGGCTGAGGATGTCAGAAATGAAAGATGGAAAGAAAACTTGAGCTTTTTAGGACTTTATGAACCATAAAATTAATCAGTCCTGAAAGTGACCTAATTTGGGATTTTTTACTGTATGAGAGAATAAATCTCTGTATTTTTTCAGTCATTTGAAGTTGGGTTTTTTAGTTTCTTGTTTCTGAAAGCATCCTAAGTGATACACAGAAGTGCTTTCTGATGGGGTCTGGCTTTGTATACAGTCCTCTTGCCTTGGCTGGTTATAGTAGTAGAGAGAAAATTAAGATCTACCAAAAAGAAGTACTGAACCATAGACAAATGCGCTTACTATATTTTCACTTTTATGTCCTTTTCTTGAATGTAATTTTAAACTACCATGCTTTATAGTATGATAAGGTTAAAAGAGCACTGTGTATAGCATCGCGCCCTCTATTTGATTTTGTGACATTTACCAGCTTATGATATTGAACATGTTATTTAATTTTTCTAAGCCTTAGTTTTTTTCTTTTGTAAGCTGCAGATAGTAATGCTTCCCTTGGATGAATCACACAGGTTGTGACAGAATAAGTCAACTTTAAATATGATTTTTAAATCTATGTTTATGTTTATAGGTACATAGTAGGTTTAAATATTTGTGGGTTACATGAGATATTTTGATACAAACATATAATCACATCACTGTAAATGGAGTATCCATCACTTCAAGCGTTTATCGTTTCTTTGTGTTCCAAACATTCTAATTATGTGCTTTTAGTTATTTTAAATTGTAGAGTAAATTATTGTTGACTGTAGTCACCCTGTTGTGCTATCAAGTACTGGATCTTATTCATTCTATCTAACTGGTTTTGTACCCATTAACCATCTCTGTTTCCCATCCCTACTACCCTTCCCAGCCTCTGGTAATGATCACTCTACTCTGCATTTTCATGAGTTCAATTCTTTTAATTTTTAGCTCCCACAAATTAGTGAGAACCTGTGAAGTTTGTCTCTCTGTGCCTGGCTTATTTCACTTGATATAATTTCCCCCAGTTCCATTCATGTTGTTGCACATGTCGGGATCTCATTCTTTCTTATGACGGAATACTACTCCATTGTGTATATGTACCAATTTTCTTTATCCATTCATTCATTGATGGACACTTAGGTTGGTTCCAAATCTTGGTTATCGTGAATATTGCTGCAGTGAACATGGGAGTGCAGATATCTCTTCAATATACTAATTTCCTATTTTGGGGTATATACCTAGGAGTGGGCTTGCTGGATCATATGGTAGTTCTGTTTTTAGTTTTTCAAGGAACCTCCGTACTGTTCTCCATAGTGGCTGTACTAATTTGCATTCCTGTCAACAATGTACAAGGATTCACATTTCTCCACATCCTTGCCGGCATTTGTTGTTGCCTGTCTTCTGGAGAAAAGCCATTTTGACTGAGGTAAGATGATATCTGACTGTAGTTTTGATTTGCATTTCTCTGATGATCCATGATGTGAAGCACCTTTTCATATACCTGTTTGCCATTTGTGTGTCTTCTTTTGAGAAATGTCTATTCAGACCTTTTGCCCATTTTTAAAATGGATTATTAGATTTTTTTCCTATAGAGTTGTTTGAGCTCCTTGTATATTCTGGTTGTTAATTCATTGTCAGATGGGTAGTTTGCAAATATTTTCTATCATTCTGTAGGTTGTCTCTGTTGATATTTTCCTTTGCTCTGCAGAAGCTTTTTAACTTGGTGTAATTGCATTTGTCCATTTTTACTTTGGTTGCCTGTGCTTTGGTAGTATTACTCAAGAAACCTTTGCCAAGTCCATTATCTTGGAGAGTTTCCCCAATGTTTTCTTGTAGTAGTTTCATAGTTTAAAGTCTTAGATTTAAATATTTAATCAATTTTGATTTGATTTTTGTATATGATGAGAGATAGGAGTCTAGTTTCATTCTTCTGCATAGGGATATCCAGTTTTCCCAGCATCATTTATTGAAGAGACTGTACTTTCACCATTTGTTGAAGAGAACATCCATCGTGATGTTCTTGGTACCTTTGTTGAAAATGAGCTTACTGTAGATATATGGATTTGTTTCTGGGCTTCTGTTGTGTTCCACTGATCTTCATGTCTGTTTTTATGCTAGTACCATGCTGGAGTTTTTTTTGTTTTGTTTTTGCTTTTTTCAGATGGAGTCTCCCTCTGTCGCCCAGGCTGGAATGTAGTGGCGTGATCTCGGCTTACTGCAACCTCTGCCTCCTGGGTTCAAGTGATTCTCCTGCCTCAGCCTCCGGAGTAGCTGGGATTACAGGCATGCGCCACCATGCCTGGCTAATTTTTATATATATATATATATATATATATATATATATATATATATATATATATATATATATATATATATTTTAGTAGAGACGGGGTTTCATCAGTTGGCCAGGCTGGTCTTGAACTGACCTCAGGTGATCACTCACCTCGGCCTCCTAAGGTGCTAGGATTACAGGCGTGAGCCACTGTGCCCAGCCACCGTGCTGTTTTTGTTATAATAGCTCTGTAGTATAATTTGAAGTCATGCAATGTGATTCCTCCAGTTTTGTTGTTTTCACTCAGAAGTCTGGCTATTCTTGGTCTTTTGTGGTTCCAAATAAATTAAATTCTAGGATTATTTTTTCTATTTCTCTGAAGAATGTCACTGGCATTTTGATAGTGCTACGTTGAATCTGTAGATTGCTTTGGGTAGTATGCACGTTTTAACAGTATTAATTCTTTGCATCAGTGTTTTGTAGTTTTCATTGTGGAGACATTTCATTTGCATGATTAAGTTTATTCCTAGGTATCTTATTTTGTCTGTAGCTATTGTAAATGGGATTACTTTCTTGATTTCTCTTTCAGATTGTTCACTGTTGGCATATAGAAATGCTACTGATTTTTTTATGTTGATTGCATTCTGCAACTTGACTGAATTTGTTCATCAGTTGTAATAGATTTTTGGTGCAGTCTTTAGGTTTTTCCAAGTAAAAGATCATATCATCTGTAAAGAAGGATAATTGGACTTCTTTCTTTCCAATTTGGATACCTTGTATTTCCTTCTCTCGTCTGATTGCCCTAGCTAGGACTTCCATTGCCGTGTTGAATAACATTAGTGAAAGTGGGCAGTGGCTGGGCATGGTGGATCATGCCTGTAATCCCAGAACTTCGGGAGGCTGAGGTGGGAGAATTGCTTGAAGCCAGAGTTCAATGTCAGCCTGGGGAACATGGCTCAACCCTGTCTCTACAAAATTAAAAAAAAAAAAAATATCCAGGTGTGGTGGCATGCCCCTTTATTTCTAGCTACTTGGGAAGCTGAGGTGGGAGGATCACTTGAGCCCTAGAATTGAGGCTGCAGTGAGCCATGTTTGTGCCACCACTGCACTCTAGCCTGAAAGACAAAGCAAGACCTTGTCTCAAAAAAAAAAAAAAAAAAAAAAAGCCAGGCACGATGGCTCACACCCTAAGGCAGGAGGGTCTTTTGAACCCAGGAGTTCAAGAGCAGCCAGGCAACATAGTGGGACCTCGTCTCTAAAAAAATAGAGAAAAAATAAGCCAGGCATGGTGGCATACACCTGTAGTTCCAACTACTTGGGAGGTAGAGGCAGGAGAATCACTTGAGCCCAGGAGGTTGAGGCTGCAATGAGCCATGATTGTGCCACTGCACACCAACCTAGTTCACAGAGTGAGACCCTGTCTCAAAAAAAAAAAAAAAAAGAAAAGAAAAGTGATCTGTTTTCTTCCCAGAATGTGGGGGCTTTGGGGGGAAGAAAACAAAATGGTCATCCTTGTTGTGTTTTAGATCTTTGAGGAAAGTCTTTCAGCTTTTCCCTAATCAGTTTGATACCAGCAATGCATCCATCATATATGGCTTTTATTGTGTTGAGGTATGTTCCTTCTATACCCAGTTTTTTTAGTGTTTTTATTATGAAGGGATGTTGATTGATTTTGTCCTTCATTTTGTTGATATGATGTATGACATTGATTCATTTGCATATTTTGAACCATCATGCATCCATAGATAAATCCTACTTGGTCATGATGAATGATCTTTTAAATGTGTTATTGTATTCGGTTTGCTATTGTGTTGAGGATTTTTGTCTTTATTAGGGATACTGGCCCATAGTTTTCTTTTTTTGATATGTCTTTGTCTGGTTTGGGTATCAGAGTAATACTGGCCTCATAAAATGAATTTGAAAGTATTCCCTCTTTTTTTACTTTTCAGAATAGTTTGAGAAGGATTGGTATTAGTTCTTTAAATGTTTGGTAAAGTATAGCAGTGAAGCCATTGGGTCCTGGGCTTTTCTTTGCTGGGAGACTTTTTATTACAGCTTTGATCTCATTACTTATTATTGGTCTCTTCAGATTTTGGATTTCTTCATGGTGCAGTTTTGGTAGCTTGTCTGTGTTTAGGAATTTGTCCATTTCTTCTAGGTTTTCCAATTTATTGGCATATAGTTGCTCATAGTAGTCTCTAATAATCCTTTGAATTTCTGTAGAGTCCATTATAATATGTCCGTTTTCATCTCTAATTATATTTATTTGTGTCTTCTTTTTTTCTTAGTGTGGCTAAAAGTTTGTTGATTATTTTTTCAAAAAACAAACTTATTTCATTGATCTTTTGTATTTTTTGGTTTGGATTTCATTTATTTCTGCTCTGATTTTTTTTTTTTTGGAGATAGATTTCACTGTGTTATGCAGGCTGGTCTTGAACTACTGAGCTCAAGTGATCTGGCTGCCTTGGCCTCCCAAAGTGCTGGGATTACTGCTCTGATCTTTATTATTTATTTTCTTCTACTGATTCTGGGTTTGATTTGCTTTTATTTTCTAGTTATTTAAGATGCACTGTTAGGTTGTTTGAGTTTTTCAAGTTTTTTGATATAGGGGCTGATTGGATTAAAGAGGATTAAACTTTCCTCTTAGTACTGCTTTCACTGTATCTCATAAGTTTTAGTATGTTGTATTTCTATTTTATTTGTTTCAATAATTTTTTAAATTTTCTTCATTTCTTCATTGATTCACTGGTAATTCAGGAGCATATTGTTTAATTTCCATGTGTTTGTGTAGTTTCCAAAGGTTTTTTTTGTGTGTGTGTGTGTGTGAGACAGCCTTGCTTTGTTGCCCAGGCTGCAGTGCAGTGGCACAATCATAACTCACTGCAGCCTTGAATTCCTGGGCTCAAGCAATCCTCCTGCCTCAGCCTCTTGAGTAGCTGGGACCACAGGCATGTGCCACCCACCTGGCTAATTTTTTAAAGTTATTTTTGACTGGGCATGGTGGCTCCCGCCTGTATTCCCGGCACTTTCGGAGGCTGAGGCAGGCAGATCACTTGAGGTCAGGAGTTTAAGACCAGCCTGGCCAACATGGTGAAACCCCATCTCTACTAAAAATAGAAAAATTAGATTTCTTGCTTTTTATTTTTTGTGTATCTGTTGTAGGTTTTTTGATTTGAGGTTATCATGAGGCTTGTGAGTAACATCTCATAACCCATTGTTTTTAACTGATGACAACTTAATACCGATTGCAAAAACTAACAAGCAAATGCCCCTTGCTTTTTAACTTTTTGTTGTTTCTATTTATATCTTTTTATGCTGTCTTTATCTTGAAAAGTTGTTGTAGTTGTTAGTTTTAATACGTTCATCTTTTAGTCTTTCTACTCAATATATGAGTGGTTTATATATCACAAATACAGTGTTACAATATTCTGTGTTTGTCTGTGTACTTAACTATTACCAGTGTGTTTTGTACCTTCAGATGATTTCTTATTGCTTTTTAACCTCCTTTCAGATTGAAGAACTCCCTTTAGCATTTCTTGAAGGACAGATCTGGTGTTGATGAAATCTCTCACCTTTTGTTTGTCTAGGAAAGTATTTCTCCTTCATGTTTGAAGGATATTTTTCCCGGATATACTATTAAAGGATAAAAGTTTTTTTCCGTCAGCACTTTAAATACGTCATGCCACTCTCTCCTGGCCTGTAAGGTTTCCACTGAGAAGTCTGCTGCCAGATGTATTGGAGTTCCATTGCATGTTGTTTCTTTTCTTTTGCTAGTTTTAAGCTCCTTTCTTTATTCTTGACCTTCAGGAGTTTGATTATTAAATGCCTTGAGGTAGTCTTCTTTGGGTTAAATCTGCTTGTTGTTCTACAACCTTCTTATACTTGAATATTGATATCTTTCTCTAGGTTTGTTATTATCTCTTTGAGTAAACTTTTTACCCCAATATCTCTCTCTCTGCCTCCTTTTTAAAGTCAGTAACTCTTAGATTTGCCTTTTTGAGGGTATTTTCTAGATCTTATAGCCATGCTTCATTCTTTTTTATTCTTTTTTCTTTTGTCTCTTCTGACTGTATTTTCAAATAGTGTGCTCACTAATTCTTTTTTCTGCTTGATCAGTTCTGCTGTTGACAGACTTTGATGTTTTCTGCAGTATGTCAGCTGAATTTTTCAGCTCTGGAATTTTTTTTTTTTTTTTTGAGACAGAGTCTTGCTCTGTTGCCCAGGCTGGAGTGCAGTGGTGTGATCTCAGCTCACTGCAGCCTCTGCCTCCTTGGTTCAAGCAATTCTCGTGCCTCAGCCTCTTGAGTAGCTGGGACTGCAGGTGAGCACCACCATGCCCAGCTAATTTTTTGTATTTTAGTAGAGACAGGATTTCAACATGTTGCCCCGGCTGGTCTCAAACTTCTGAGCTCAAGCAGTTCGCCCACCTCGGCCTCCCAAAGTGTTGGGATTACAGGTATGAGCCACCGTGCCTGGCCACTCAGCTCTAGATTTTTTTTTCTCTCTCTCTTTTTTTTAAAGTCAACCAGTATATCTTGAAGCCCCAGAATTTGATTAACATTTTAAAATTATTTCAATCTTATTGTTAAATTTTTCTAATAGGATTCCAAATTCCTTCTCTCTTTTATCTTGAATTTCATTGAGCTTCCTCAAAATAGCTATTTTGAATTATCTGTCTTCATGGTCTCATATCTTTGTTACTCGGGAATTGGTCACTGGTGCCTTATTTCGTTCATTTGGTGAGGTCATGTTTTCCTGGATGGTCTTGATGTTTGTGGGTGTTCATTGATGTTTGGACGTTGAAGAGTTAGGTATTTATTGTATTCTTTGCATCCTGGGTTTGTTTGTACCTATCCTTCTTGGGAAGGATTTCCAAGTATTCAAAGGGAATTTAGTTTTGTGATCTAAATCTTTGGTCACTGCAGCCATGTCTGCATTAGGGGGCAACCCAAGCTTGGTAATGCTGTGACTCTTGCAAACTTGTGCAGGTACTGCTTTGGCTGTCTTCAGTAAGAACTGGGAAAACTCCCTGGATTGTCAGGGAGAGTCTCTTCCTTTCCTTTAGTTTTCACCAAACAAATGGAGTCTCTCTGTCTGCTGAGCTGCCTGGAGCTGGGGGAAGGGTGATGCATGCACCCCTTTGGCTACCACTACTAGGACTGTGCAGGTTAGACCTGAAGCCAGTATGGCACTGGGTCTTGCCCAAGGCCTACAGCGACTACTACCTGGGCTATCGCTAACATTCACTCAAGGCCCAAGAGCTCTTCAGTCAGCAGGTAGTAAATCCAGCTAGGCTTGCGTCCTTCCCTCCAGAGCATCAAGCTCCCCTGCCCTACTCCCTGTACCCCCCAACCCCCGCCCAGGGCAGGTACAGAAATGCCATCCAGGAGCCAGAGCCTGGAGTCAGGAATCTTAGAAATCTACTCCATGCTGTATTCTGCTGCAGTTGTGTTGGCACGCAAGCCACAAGACAAAGTTTTTTGCACTCTTCCTTCTCCTTTGCTCATGTAGGAGTTTCTCTCTGTGTCCACCACCGCCTCAGGCCCACAGCAAGTACTGCCTGGCTACTGCCAGTGTTCACTCAAGGACCAAGGGCTCTTCATTCAGTGTTTGGTGAGTAATGCCAGGCCTGTTCTCTCTGTTCAGGGCAGCAGGCTTTGCTCTGGCCCATGCTGGGTCCAGAAATGCTGACCAGGACCCAAGGCCTGGAATCAAGGAACCCAGGAGCCTGCCTGGTGTTCTACCCTACTGTGGCTGAGCTGGTGCCCAAGCTGCAAGACGAAGTCCCCCTTTCTCTTCCTTAAGCAGAAGGAATCACTCCTTGTAGCCATCACAGCGAGAATGTGCTGGGTCACACCCAAAGCCAGCAGGACCCTGGGTCTCACCCAAGACCTGCAGTGAGTACCGCCTGGGTACCACTTATGTGTATTCAAGACCCAAGGGGTCTTTAGTCAGCAGGTGATGAATCATGCCATGGCTGTGTCCTTCCCTTCAAGGCAGTGGGTTCTCTTCTGTCCCAGGGTGTCTAGAAGTGTTGTCTGAGAGCTACAGCCTCGAATGGGCACTTCAGGACTCTGCCCAGTGCCCTATTCTGTTGTGGCTCACCTGCTATCCAAGTTCCAAGACAAAGTCTTCTTAGTCCTCCTTACTCTTCACTCTCCTCTCCCCAAATGGAAGGAAGGAGTCTCTCCCAGAGCTGTGAGCTGCACTCCCTGGAGTTGGGGAAGGAGTGGTGCAAGCATTCTCTTGGCTGCCCCAGCTGCTATCTCACTGGGTTGCATGCACACCAAGTCCACTGGCTCTGAGCCCAGCACAGTACCAGGACTTGCCTAAGAATTGCAGTCCTTGTGGCCTAGAGTGCCTTTCGAGTTTATTTAGGACCACAGAAGGCGGTAACCTGTGGTGGTAGGGCTAGCCGGAACGCAGTTTCTGACTACTGGGCTGGATGATACCCCTCTGCCTAGGACTGGTCTAAATGCTCCCTCCAGGGGCACCAGCTGAATTCTGCCCCATGTTGCTTTCCACTGTGACAGGGCAGCACCGAGTTCCAATGCAAAGTCTCATAATCACTACACTTTCTGTCCCCCAAGCACGTTGATATACTCTGTCCACGCCACGTGGCTGCTGCTGGGAATGTGGGAGGGGTGGTGTTGACAATTCAAGACTGTCTTTCCTACCCTTTTCAGTGTGTCTTTCCTTGATAAGGGTTAAAACAAAGTATTTTGTTTACTCACCTGATTTTTGGTTTTTATAGAGGTGCTTTCTTGTGTAGTTTGTTCAATTTGGTGTTTCTTCTGGTAGCATGATTGCTAGAGGTTTGTATTTGACCATCTTGCTCCAATAACCTAAATATGATTTCTTGAAAGTTTTTTTACCAGGTGTGATGTTGCACACCTATAGTGTGCACACCCAGCTACTTACGAAGCTGAGGCATTGATTGAGTCCAACATTTTGAGTCCAGGTTGGGCAGCATAACAAGACCCTCATCTCTAAAAAATAAAAATAAGTGTTTAAGTGGTTTATAAATTGTCAATAAATATGAAGTACAGTCAGCCCTCCAGGTCTGTGGGCTCCACATCTGTGGATTCAAGCAACTGTGGATCAAAAATAAATTTTTAAAAATTTTTACTTTTTTATTTATTTATTTTTAGGGACAGTGCCTTGCTCTGTCTCCCAGGCTAGAGTACAGTGGTGTGCTCATATCTCACTGTAACCTAGAACTTCTGGACTCAAATGATCCTCCCACATCAGCCTCCCAAGTAGCTGGGACTACAGGCACGCACCACCACACCCAGATCATTTTTTAATTTTTTGTAAAGATGGCGTCTTGCTATATTCCCCAGGCTGGTCTTGAACTCCTAGGCTCGAAGTCCTGGGATTACAGGTGTGAGCTACCATACCTGGCTTAAAAGTAGTTTTTAAAAATGGGTGGTTTTGTGTGTACTGAGCATGTACAGACTTTTTTTTCCTTGCCATTATTCCCTAAACAACACAGTATAACAACTATTTACAGAACAGTTATAATGTATTAGGTATTATAAATAATCTAGAGATTATATAAAGTATATGAGAGGATGTGCATGTGTTATATGCACGTATTACACCATCTTCTATAAGGGACTTGAGCATTCATGGATTTTGATATCTGCAAGTGTTCCTGGCACTAATCCCCCACAGATACTGAGGGATGACTGTATCACTCTTAAAAATAATAATAGTAATTATCTTATGACTTGCAATATAATAGATGACAAATTAGAGTATCTTTCAGTACTTAAGAATATCTGTAATGACCATGTTTTTGCTACTAATACTTTTCCTTTGATCTGGCCAAACTGGTGGGTATGTGGTTAAGGCAAGGCCAGAGATGGTTCTTCATCCCCTTGGCCACAGTGATCAGTCCAGGTATGCGCAGTGACCTAAGCTGTCCTTTCATAAACTTTTCAAAAATTAGAGCTGATAGAAAAGACTCTTGCTTCTTTCATGGGGGAGTTAACAAGGATGAAAGTCTGGAGCTACCTCTAGATGTGTTACTGTATTGGAGAAAGTTGTGGAAAGAAGGAGGAAATGAGATAACACCAGAGGTCATGAATAGGAAAAAGAGACAACCACAGGCCATCATGGTACTCTGGTCTCTGGATTCTCTCTACCCTGAGGTTAGCTTTGCCCCAACCTTTGAGTAGTTCAGCCATTATCCGCTAAGGAATTCTCCGTTTGTTGAAGCTAGTTTGAATTGGATTTTTTTTTAAGAGCCCTGACTAAAACATGGAAGGAGTATGTATATACAAACACATATTAATTTTTAAAGAAGTAACAGTATATATTCAGAAAATCACATGAAATATAAATCAGCCTGATGAATTTTTACCAGCTGAACACCTGTGTAAAATATGGCTCAGATCAAAAACCTTCCGTCACAACCATCTGATGGTAACCATCATATGAGGCAGTGTATCTTAGTAGTTAACAAGAACACAGGTTTTGGGTTTTAGAAAGCAGAGATTTGAATCCTTGTTCTTGAGAGTCTGTATAACTTTGGATAAGTTGCCTAATTTCTCTGAATTCCACTTTGTTCATGTATATAAAGGGATAACACTGTCTTTTATATTTATTTAAGGATTAATTATTGATATATGGGTCAGCTGTCAACCCAGAGTTATTGCTTTATATTCCTTAAACTTATCAGAGTACTTTATTTCATGGATTAAAAAAATTCTCATGAGGCTTAAAATTTCTTGTAAATGAAAAATCTGAAATACTAGACTTCTAATATCCAAAGTTAGGAAAGTGGGTATTTAGTTGGTGTTTGTTGTCTAACACGCATACAGCAAAATCATGATTAAATAGCACTTATAAACCTCAATTTTGCTTGCTTCAGTCACTGATCATGTTTTCCACCTCTTCCTTTTTAATGTCACTTACTTGCCAAAAATAAGACTTATCCTACCAGAAATAGATAGGTTAGTTTAGTTGCTGTAACATTTGCCTTTTCACTTAGGATTTTTCTTCCCTATTTTGGTTATGAAGTTCTTAATTTTCCTCCCACACACTGTCTCCAGTTTGGGTATCTCTAGCCTAAATAATTTGGGTTTTAGTTTTATTTGTTTACAAGGAAAAAAGAAACTATACTATGTGATAGTTGAGGGTTTGACTTTAGAGGTTATCTAGTTCCTGTTAAACTTTTTGCTTTATAGGTAAGAAATTGGACACCCTTAGAAGTTAATAACTTGATCATGAATTAGTGATTAAAACCAAAACTAAGGTCTGCTGACTTTTAGGCCACTGGTCTTCCTATCCTAAAGTTTCTTTGAGAAACAGACTGAAGAGACTTTGATGTAACTCATTTGTTTAATTTGAGAGGTTTTTTTGTTTGTTTGTTTGTTTTTAGGTGACTTCTGATGTCTCTGTCTTTGGAGAAGTATACACTTTTTTTCTTTTTTAAAGATAGGGTTAGTATTATAGATACATATGTGTTGATTTAACAATGACAGGAATGATGATGATGTTATAAGAGTACCACCATACATTTAAATAGCATTTTTCCCAAGAGTGCTTCTGTATATAGTCTCATGGTTTAATTTATTGTGATAATGAAAGAAATTAACTCAGTGGTTATAACAAGATATTATAAGAAGTTATATTGGTTTTCTATGTCTTTCATAACAAATGACCACAAACTGGGTGACTTAAAACAATAGAAGTTTATTTTTTTCACCATTCATGAGTCCAGAAGTCCAAAATCAAGGTGTCAGCAAGGATGGGTTCCTTCTGGAGAGAGACTGTGAGGGAAAAACTGTTCTCTGCTTTCTCCTAACTTCTAGTGAACAATCCTTGTTGTTCCCTGGCTTGTAGATTCATCATTGCAATCTTCACCTCCATCTTCACATTGCCTTCTTCACACTCTTTCTGTGTTCTCTCCTTTTCTTACGAGGACAGTAGTCATTGGATTTAAGTCCCATCTAAGTTAAGATCTTATCTTGAGATCGTTAACTAATTACATCTGCAAAGACCTTATTTCCAAATAAGGAAATATTCTGAGGTTCCGGTGCATGTGAATATTTGTGGGACACTATTCAACCTACTACTGAAGGATAACTAAAGTATATTTACTGGTTTTAATGGATTTCGTGTGGAGATGTGTAGCCTTATTTCCATCTGTGTAGCTGTATCGTAGACCACCAGTGAAGAACTGAGTAAGAGAAGATCAGGATCCCAAATATTTTCTTCATGTTCTTAAAAGTTACGATTGTCGAACACCTAGGTCCTCTTTTTTTAAAAAAAATTTTTCATTCCTTAAAGATACCTTGCCAAACAGGAAGTGAGAATTTCTTTTCTTTCTTTCTTTCTTTTTTTTTTTTTTTTTGAAGCAGGGTCTCTCTGTCTTACCTGTGTTGGAGTATAGTGGCACAATCACAGCTTACTGCAGCCGCAACCTCCCAGGCCTAAGCGATCTTCCCACCTCAGCCTCTGGAGTAGCTGAGGCTGTGACTATAGGCATGCACTACCATACCTGGCTAATTTTTTTATTTTAATTTACAATGAGACCCTGTCTCATTGTGTTGCTCAGGCTGGCCTTGAACTCTTGGGCTGAAGCAATCCTCCTGCTTTGGCCTCTCAAAGTGCTGGAATTACAAGTGTGAGCCACCATGCCTGGCACCTAGCTCCTCTTATATGAAGTGTTAAGGAATACGTTTATGCAAAATTAAGCACAATTTCCTGCTTTCAGTTCTTATTAAATAAATAGATATTTGGGTTGTTTAACCTAACAGTTATGAGGTTTCCTTTCTTACTTATTATAAATAATAATAACATTCTTTCACTTTTAAAAAACTGCATGTAAGTTAAACCAGAGTGTATATTTCTCAATGTCCTAATCTTGGAGGATTGTCAAACCTACTTTGTGATAAATTATTGATTGTCTATTAAAATGCTGATTGTCTCTATTGGGACCAAAAAACATAGAATATAAAAGTTTACATTTAGATGTGTATAAAATATTAATCCATTGTTTTTGTTATAAAATTGGAGCAGTTGAGTCGACATGTGCAGTTTAAAAAATTTATACTCTTATTGAAATCAAATGTATGAGAATATTATTTTTTCTGTAACTGCTACAGGCTACCGAAAAGCCATTCCTGTCTTTGAGGCTACAGGATTTTGTATTTGGGGCTAATTATACACAACAATTTAAAGTGTTTATGTACTAGAGGACATATTTGGCTGTCCTAGGTTAGCTGGTTTTATTTTTTTTAGCAACTTTGGGTGAGTTTCTTAACTTTCCTAAGCCTTGGTTTCTTTATCTGTAATATTGAGATAAGAATCCTTTTAAAATTGCTCTGATGATTAAATGACACAACATATATAAACACCAAGTACAGTGCTTGGTGTATAGTAGGTATTCAATAAATACTGCTATAGCACTTCCTCTCCCTTCTGTTCACTTTTGCTAAATATAGACTGTTGTTATTAATCAAATATTAAATTAAAGGTTTTTGTTAATTGCTCTTTTTTTTTGAGGCAGGTTCTCGCTCTGTTACCCAGGCTGGAGTGCAGTGGCATAATCACGGTTCACTGCAGCCTTGACCTCCTCGGCTCAAGCAATCCTCCCACCCCAGCCTCCCATATAGGGACGTGCCATCATGCCCTGTTAATTTTTTGTTTTGTGTTTTGTAGTGATGGGGTCTCACTCTGCTGCCCAGGCTGGTCTCGAACTCCTGGGCTCAAGTTATCCTCCCACCTCGGCCTCCCAAATTGTTAGGATTACAGCCATGAGCCACCTTACCTGGCCTTAATTGTTCTCTTAAATTGGACATTTCTATATCAGTTAAAATGGAAAAACACCGTTAGAAGTGGTCAGTTTTCGTTTGTATTTTTGAAAATTATGTACTTACATTTAATTGCTCTCTCCCTTATTCTTTAATTTCTTTTTTTATTTTTATTTATTTATTTTTATTGTTTGCTTTAATTTCTAACACAATTTTTTCCTTAAGATGTGTCATTCTTTATCTGGGATCCTTTGAAGTACTTTGTTTTCATGGTAAAGAGGGGTGTTTTAGGAAGGAACAAAACAAATGATGCATTAAAAAGTGGATAGAATAGATAGCTATAAAGGCAGATATAGTTTCAGTTATATCTTACACTTAATTCTGCATGGTAATTTTGAGGAATGCACTATCCTACGTGGTGAATTTTCTGGGTATCTTTTTTTAAATGATCAAATTTTCTTTTACTTTTGACTCTTTCCTTTAACACTGCAAATAGAGTAGAAATGACCATTTTCTAATATTTTCCTGATTTGTGGTTGTTATAGTCTATTATGACTTTGGTTATAATACATTGTGATAGATCTGTCCTTTATTGTGAGTTCTCAGTTTAGCCTTATCTTGATTTGTTGTTTAATCAGTTTGCAGAATTGTAGGTCAATAGGCCAGGCACAGTGGCTCATGCCTGTAATTCCAGCACTTTGGGAGGCCAAGGTGGGCAGATCACTTGAGGCCGAAAGTTTGAGAAGAGCCTGGCCAACATGGTGAAACCTCGTCTCTACTAAAAATACAAAAATTAGCCAGCTGTAGTGGTGCATGCCTGTAATCCCAGCACTTTGGGAGGCCATGGCAGGTGCATCACCTGAGGGTGGGAGTTCAAGGCCAGCCTGACCAACATGGAGAAACCCCGTCTCCACTAAAAATACAAAATTAGCTGCGCGTGGTAGCGCATGCCTGTAATCCTAGCTATTCAGGAGGCTGAGGCAGGAGAATCGCTTGAACCTGGAAGGCGGAGGTTGCAGTGAGCCAAGATCGTGCCATTGCACTCCAGCCTGGGCAACAAGAGCGAAACTCCATCTCAAAAAAAAAAAAAGGAAAAATAGAAAAAAATACCTTTCACTCTTCCCTAGCAGTACCTTTTTAGGTTCTACACAGTAATGTTTATAGACTCCAAGGGGATCCATCTGTAGTTCTCCTTAGTATAAAAGTACTGAGTTCATAAAAACATTATCAGTAGAAAATTATTTAAGGTTTCTGAAATGTCTTTTTTACAGTGTTAAGGCACTATAATACATACATTTGTACATTTTTAGCATTTATTTTATATTTGTTCTCTTTAGAAGTTAAGTATTTCATAATAGAATGTTTTTGGTTTTTGTTTTGCAAATACCTTGGTACATCAAGACTAGGAATTTCTACATAGTATATAATTTATTTGAAATACTGCAGTCATTTGCTTATTACTTTTTTTGGATAAAAGGAGTAGTTTTTCCGTTAAAACGAAGCAATCATTGGCCTGTAGCAGTTGCCAGATACAGCACCTAAAAATTAAAGTAGTAGTTTACACAGGTATGAGGAGATCCAAGAAATGATGCTATTTGAATAGAGCTGAAGTTCTTTATTGAATAAAGCTTCTTATACCTGTGGGGTATTGGAAAGAAAAATATTTTATGACTTACTGGAAAACTAGCCTGTAATCTTTTTCATTTTTTGATGAATAGGTTTAAAACAGAGATGTTCATCAATGATATAATATTTGCCGGTTATATCCCAAGTGTCTTGCAGTCAGTTTATTTTTAACCATAGCAACAGACATGATGGTGAAATAAAGTAGTAGATTACTTTTGGCAGCCTAAAATTAGGCAAATGTACCAACTTTGAAAGGCCTGGGAGTGACTAAAACACTGTTGTTAACCTGCTGTATGTTTACAGTTCTACAAAGAATGACATAAATGCCATTTAACAGGTAAACTTAGAAGCTAAATTGCTCTTTGCCTAATGGACCATAGAGTTTATTCAAATAAAAGCTGTAGATTCAGCACCAAGGATTGATTCACAGAGAATAAAATGCTGAAGATATACAACCTAAAAGTTTCCCATTTGAACTTTTGCCCTGAATCAATATCCTTATTAGCATATATTTGCCTGGCCATTTTAAGTGAAATCTTGCTTTAGTTTGCTTTCTGTTTTTGGTGTCTTTTTCTCTACCCCTGTGAGGGATTCGAATTACAAAGAGTTCTGGTTTACCTAGTTTGTGGAGAAGGGGGATAGTGTAATCTCTAATGAAGTAGGATGGTATATAAAGAGCTAGTTAGTAAGGCAGCCTTATTAAAATGTACTTCTTTTACAGCTTTGGGGAATCAGAGGAATGAGGTCTTATTTTTCCAATCTCAAAATGGTAGGCAGCAGGGTGTATTTCTAATTATTGCTGTTTTGTCCACTGTGACACTTTATTATATGGTTCATTTTTATTTACTGGTAGAAAACCAAGGAGAAAATTACTAGGTAGAACCTCCTTACATTGATTTCATATAAGGAAAATTCAGTACATTTAGTTTTACCTATAGAGATTGATTTTTAGGATTAAAGATTTTTTTTTTTCTTACCTGTCCACCTCACCTGGTCTCAGTGTAGTTCTAAAGCTAAAGTGTATTTACACGTGGATTATTAAAGACTTTTTTTTTTTAACCAAGACTTTCTCTTTCCAAAAAATCATGTCCTGATAGGATTTACACGCATTTATGTTTAAATAACATTTATGATGTGCCTACTATGTATCAGGCACTGAGTTCCCTGTTTTGTTTTTGTTTTTTGTTTTTTTTGGAAGATAGGTTCTTACTCTGTCGCCCAAGCTGGAGTGCAGTGGCACGATCATGGCTCACTGCAGCTTCAACATCCTGGGCTCCTACCTCAGCCTTCCAAGTAGCTGGGGACTACAGGAGTGAGCCACCATGCCCGGCTTAGTTTTAAAAAAATTTTCTGTAGGGATGGAGTTTCTCCATGTTGCCCAGGCTGGGCTCAAACTCCTGAGCTCAAGTTATCTTCCAGCCTCTGCCTCCTAGAGTGTTGGGATTACAGGTGTGAACCACCTTACCCAGCCCCACTGAGTTCTTATCTTTAGGAAACTCTGCATCATGGGGGAGCCAAGATGTAAACAAGTAACTATTATACTTTATGGTAAATGCTACAGTAGAATTACCTTGAAAGTGTTACAGGAACTCACATAAAGTTCCCTGTAAGTTTTTTCCTCTAGTCACCATTCTGTTACTGCTTTTGTCTTCTAAATATTTCTCAGATCTGTTGTAATCTCCCTACCTTCATTACTCTTTCATTCTTGTTCCAGTTAAATATTTTTTCTCACACCCACCAGAGTGATTTATCTTAAACAAAAATTTGACCTTGTCACTTATCTTTTTAACACTCGTCAAAGCCTTTCTTTCATATGTGGTATAAACTCTTTGCAAGGCCTATAACGATTTTTCTGGTCTAATTCCAGTTAGCTTTGTAGCCTCATTGCCTACCCCTTTCAGCCTTCAACTTTTCTTACCTTCTAAAACCATCCCTCTAAATAAAACTGTTTGAAGTCTTCCCGTGCTATTTTTCACCTTAGTGTTTAGACTGCCCACTTATGCTTTTAATTTTTTTTTTTTAACTGAAGTTGCTCCTTAAAACTCAAAGCTGGCATCTTCCCCTCACGGATTATCTTTCATAATCCCCTGAAAACTGGATTAGGTATCTCCTCCTGCTAGTGCTCCTATGGGAAAGTTGTATGTGTTCTTTTTGTGGCAGTGGTATAGCGCTTTTTTTTTTCTTGATTCTTTCTCTTTACAGTTTACAGAGTAATATTGTAGTTACCTAGCATCCTCCAAAGGTCACCACTGTGTTGCTTTTTTGTTTAATTATCATTGTGAACTCATGGCTTTAAAGATATTTCATATGTTTCCACCTGTTGGAGTTATTGTCCATAATAATGTCTTTCCCATTGTCAGACAGATTGTTCTGTCTTAATAATAGGAGCTTATTTAGGTTGGCTTCTGAAGCTTTTTGACATGACCCTAGTAGTATGATAGTATTCATTGAGGAAAAAAATTTGAAATGGGAGCAGTTGTTTCTGCATGGAGACAGGGAAAGCTACAGAGAGATCTTGATCCTCTTTTGCCATCCTAGATATAAACATTCTGAGATGTTCCATATAAGCTAAATTCATTCTGCTCCATTTAACAATAATTAGTTGGGAATCTCTTCTTTTTTCTTTTTTTTTTTAGACAGAGTCTCGCTCTGTTGCCCAGGCTGGAGTGCAGTGGCACGATCTCGGATCGCTGAAACCTCTGCTTCCCGGGTTCAAGCGATTCTCCTGCCTCAGCCCCCTGAGTAGGTGGGACTACAGGCATGCATCACCATGCCCGGCTAATTTTTGTATTTTTAGTAGAGACGGGGTTTCACCATGTTAGTCAGGCTTGGTCTCAAACTCCTGACCTCATGATCCACCCCGCGCACGCAGCCTCCTAAAGTGCTGGCATTATAGATGTGAGCCATGTCACCCAGCCAATCTCTTTTATAATATCAATTATTATTCTACTTCTGTATTACAGTGGTATTTTGTTTATTCTAACTGCTTAGTACAGCCTGACTTGATAATTAATCTCCCCTGCTAATCCATGAGAGTAAGAATCATTATCTTTATATCGCCATTATTTCAGGGTCTTACTGTATACTTGGTACTTGGTAAATGTTTACTGCTTTGAAAACAGTGCTGTCAGGAGACAGTATTTATATTAAACTTTTAATTTGTATAGTTTTTTATTCTTAAATTAAGTACCTTTGTTGTGCCATGAATCAAGCCAGGCACTTATTTCAAGGGACTTGGTTTGAGTTGTCAAATCTGTGAAATAGGCTCTTTATACTGATTATCTATTACGTTAAGTATTAGGCTGGGCTCGGTGGCTCATGCCTGTAATCCCAGTACTTTGGGAGGCGAAGGCGGGCAGATCACTTGAGGTCAGGAGTTCAAGACCAGCCTGGCCAATATGGTGAAACCACGTCTCTACTAAAAATACAAAAATTAGTCAGGCATGGTGGTGCACACCTGTAGTCCCAGCTATTTGGAAGGCCGAGGCAGGAGAATCACTTGAACTTGGGAGGCAGAGGTTGCAGTGAGTCAAAATCACACCACCACACTCCTGCCTGGATGACAGAGCGAGACTACCTCTCAAAAAAAAAAATTATTAAACGTAATAGTTTATTCTGTAGTAACATTTCCTGAAGTGTGCTCTGCATGATGTTAATAAGTATTAGGAGAATAAAAGGATTTTGTAGTCAAATCAGTTTGGAAAATATTGAGTGAGACACAGGCAAACAAGTTTTATGATTTCAGGATTTTCCAGTGCAAATAATGTGCAGTTGACTGTCTAAGAGGCAGACAGAGAAAACATCATTTCTCAATTTATTTGACTTAATTTTTTCCCCTGAGTATCTGTTGAACATACTTAGGAAAATACTGGCCTGTGGTTAACAAGTTACATAAAAGAGCGTGGTGCAGTGGAAAGAGCATGGAATTGGAAGTCAGAAACTGGGTTTTACCAGCTGTAAAACCTGACGTCTCTTAAAGCCTCAGTTGTCTCGTCAGTAAAAAAAAAAGTTAATACTGGTCTGTACAGCATAAGATTGTTCTCTTTAATGGTCTCTTATTTGATTTCAATGAATGAATAGCAATAATATGTTAGGTATTTTTAAAATAAGTAACCAAGATATGTTAATATTTTTGGCATTTAAATTGCCTTAAAATATGACATAGCTTTTCATGCTATTTATAGTAAACCATTAGAAATATGTAAACAAGGATGGTGCTGTAGCCTTGATTTATATTTTGTACACATGATTTAGTCAGGGTTATGTTTTAGAATGATAAACCAGAGTATATGCTATGATGAGTAGTAAAAGAATGCAAATAGGCATATACATTCTTTCCTTGTCACATGCTGCAATATGAAGGAAAAGGAAGCATTAGGTAATAGCCAGATGACATAATGGTTAATTATTGAGCTTTTGCATGTCTGTTCCTGTTGTTTGCTCCATACATATTAGTACATTTAGTCCTTATAATTACCCTTTGATTAATAATACTACTTATTTTACATATTGTTAAGGCTAAGTTGGACTTCTTGAAGAGTTTTGTGTATTTTTATTTGCTTTTTAAATAAGCCCTGACAGCTTGCCTGCTGGCAAGATAGCCCACAGAAGGTAATACAGGGAGAAGTATATGACAATGATTAGGGATTAAATGTAACCCTTCCCAGACATCTCTTAGTGATCAGAACCAAGGCAAGTGAACGTAGGGTCGTTTTTGTGGATGGATATTAATGAAATTACTGGTGGGTAAGAGCACAGCTATGGAGCCAGGTTGTCTTTGTTTGAATTCCTGTTTATTGCTACTATTTAACCTTGTACAGCCTAAGTTTTTATACCGTAAACATAGCAGTAATATCTACTTAATAGTGCTGTGAGAATTAAATAAGTTAATACGTGGAAGGGGTATCAGCAGTTGATAAATGCTGACTACTTATTATTGCTGTTACTGTAATATTGTGAACATTAACTGCCTCAACTGGCATTTGAGGAGTAAAAAGCAGAGACGTTAGTATCCTTCAGTAACTGTGGTTGGACTTTCTATCCAAGGTCGGGGAAAGGGCGCAGCTAAGGAGTTCTAGTGTATCATAGGAAAAAATTATCTAATAGTAGATGGCAGTTGACAAGAAGTATGTGAGAGCTTTCATTTTTTTCTCCTGACATCATCTTAGATTGAGTGATAGACAGTGTAATAAAGTAAATACTTAATCTACAGCTTGATGCTGTAAAACATCTGTGTAGTTCTCCTTTACATATGATCTTTTGTTTTAGTAGATTGATGAATCCCTGTTTAAGGAATTTACAAAGTTGGCAGAACTTTAAAGCAAGTTGTATTCTAGGGGGCAAATCATGCCCAGTACCTTTTATAAAGTAGTTAATACAGATGAGAGGATATCATAAATATACCCATTAATGTTAAGAAACATTTCCTTTTTTCCCCCCATTCTATATAAAGTGCCTTGGTGGAAACTTCCCAGTCTTCTTGGATGGCATTTAGCCTCTTATATGTGAAAGAAGTAATAAAATTGGATCTTTTGTTTTTTCTTTTGAGACAGGGTCTCACTTTGTTGCCAGGCTGGAGTATAGTATCCTGCACTATCATAGCTCAATGCAGCCTCCAACTCCTGAGCTCAAGCAGTCTTCCTGCCTTAGCCTCCCGAGTAGCTGGAGCTACAGGCATGCACCACCTCGCAAGTGGCTAATTAAAAAAAAATTTTTTTTTTTTTTTGCAGAACAGAGTCTTGCTTTGTTGCCCAGGCTGGTCTTGAACTTCCGGCTTCGAGCAATCCTCCTACCTCAGCCTTCCAGAGTGCTGGGACTACAGGCATGAGCCAACTCGCCCAGCCAAAATTGGACTTTTTATTACAATCATGAATACAAAGAAAAAATGAAAGCTATTCTTCATATTCTGATTAATTAAAAACAAATTTCAGCAAGTCAAAGAATGGATATACCTGAAATGGGTAGCACATTTACTTAATTCTCATCTAAACAAGTAATTTGAAATGGTTTCTGCTACTAAGAATAGCAATTTCCACAAATTGCTATTATTTTGAGAAAAGACAAATCAGATTTATCCTAGGAAGGTAGCATTATATAATGGAAAGCCTATGGGCTTTTATGCTTGCAGATGGAATCCAACTTCTGTGTTTTAAAAACTATCTGGCCTTGGGCTAACATCTCTGAGACTCAGTATCCTCATGTTTAAAAGGGGAATGATAATGTTGACTTTTAAGTGATTTTTGAGAAAGTTCTAGCACAGTATCTGAGAAATTTTAAAATAAATATTCCCTTTCATTTTGGCTTGAACAACTTGAATTTGTACCACACATAAATATAGATCCTATTCGTACTTTATTAATCTTAGTGACTTAAAAATCAAGCAGGAAAAAAAACAAAAACAAAAAAACAAAAAAGATCTTTGGAATAGAACATCGTGTCTTTCAGTCTGGTTCTGTCATTGGTTCTCTTTTGACTTTGAGCAAGTTATTGAAGGTCTTTACATCTGTTTCATTTTTTCAGTTTTTAAATTTTTAATTGATACGTAATTAATTATACATCTTATGGGATACATGTAATATTTTGATACATACAATGGGTAATGATTAGATCAGGGTAATTAGGATATCCATTACCTCAAACACTTATCATTTCTTTGTGTTGGGAACATTTTAAAACTACTCTTCCAGCTATATTGAAATATATAATAAATTATTGTTACCCTCCTGTGCTATCAAACACTAGAACTTAATTCCTTCTATGTGTGTTTTGCACCCATTAACCAAACTTTCTTTATCTTCCTCACTTCCCAGTCTCCTGTATTACTCTATACCTCCATGAGATCAACTTTTATAGCTCCCATATATGAGAACATAGCAATATTTGCTTTCTATGACTGGCTTATTTCATTTAACATAATGACCTTCAGTTCCATCCACGTTGCTGCAAATGGCAGGACTTCCTTCTTTTATATTGCTAGATCATATGGTAGTTCAATTTTTAGTTTTTTAAGGAACCTTCATACTGTTTACCATGGTGGCTGTACTAATTTACATTCTTACCAACAGTGTATTAGCATTCCTCTTTCTCTAGATCTCACCAGCATATGTTATTTTTTGTCTTTTCAATAGTAGCCATTTTAACTAGAGTGAGATGATATCTCATTGTGGTTTTGATTTGTATTTCCCCGATGATTAGTGATGTTGAGTTTTTTTGTTGTTGCTGTTTTTGTTTTGATTTTTTAACATACCTGTTGGCCACTTGGTTTGTCTTCTTTTGAGAAATATCTATGGCGATCTTTTACCCATATATTTGAATTGGATTATTTGTTTTTTTGCTGTTGAGATGTTTGAGTTCCTTATATATTCTGGTTATTAATCCTTTGTTGGATAGTTTGTAAATATTTTCTCCCATTCTGCAGGTTGTCTCTTCACTCTGTTGTTTTTTTTGCTGTGCAGAAGCTTTTTAGTTTCATGTAATTCCATTTGTCTATTTTTGCTTTTGTTGCCTGTGCTTTTGGGGTCCTACCCCAAAATTCTTTGCCTAGATCAGTGTCCTGAAGTGTTTCTCCAATGTTTTCTTCTAGTAGTTTTATAGTGTTAGGTATTACTTTTAAATCTTTAATCCATTTTGATTTTTTTTTTTTTGGTATGTTGTATTAGGGTTCTCTAGAGGGACAGAACTAATGGAAAAAAATTATATATATGAATTTATTAAGTATTAACTCACACTATCACAAGGTCTCACAGTAGGCCATCTGCAGGCTGAGGAGCAAGGAGAGCCAATCCGAGTTCCAAAACTGAAGAACTTGGAATCCGCTGTTCAAGGGCAGGAAGCATCCAGCACAGGAGAAAGATATAGGCTGGGAGGCTAGGCCAGGCCAGTCTCTCTTTTCACATTTTTCTGCCTGCTTATATGCTAGCCACACTGGCAGCTGATTAGCTTGTGCCCACCTAGATTAAGGGTGGGTCTGCTTTTCCCAGTCCACTGACTCAAATGTTTATCTTCTTTGGCAACACCCTCACAGACACACCCAGGATCAAAACTTTGTATCCTTCAGTCCAGTCAAGTTTGCACTCAGTATTAAGCATCACAAGTCCACCCCTTGTCAACTTGAACCCATACACATCTCCTGAGATCATATATAATCTTCAAATAAAGACAATAATAAGCCTAACATAACACAGCTATCCTTTGTACAACCAGAAATGCACCAATCCCCATTCCAAATACTATTACATAAAGTTAACAATACTTAAATGCTGATGTGAAGTCAATAAATGTTATATCACATGATAAAGGAGAAAGGAAATAAAAATGAAGATATTTTCTTAGTGTAAGTGTATACATGCACAAACATTTTTAACAAAAGAAGGAGGAAACACTCATGACAGTTACAGTCCTTGTTTCTGCAGCTGATCACGTGGTCGTAGCTGGTATTGATGACTACCTTCTTCTACTACCCATTCTGTATTCCCTTGGCCTTCAGCAAGCACCTCAGCAAGTTCATGGTGTTTTCTCTGGTGGAGTGACCCAAACCTTCATTCCTGAATGGTCTGGGTCATTTGTAGTCCTGCCTGAATTGGGCTGTTGTAGTTTCCCATTGACCTTAATCACACGGCATGGTAATATTAAGAGACGCCCTAATGGATCTTGTGTATTCCATGCATACTCTTCCTTACCTCCGTTGTGGAGTAGTAGACTGATTTCATCTTGATAGTCCAGGCCAATCACTGTAACTCCCTTCTTAGCCTGTTGACTTAAAGGTAGGAGGAGCCCAAAGTGTCCAGGTGGCAATCTTAACTTCCAGTTTAATGGAGTTGTGTCTCCTTGTGGCAGTGTTCCTCCCTCTGGAACTAAGACCTCCAGGCCAGCAGAACGTAATTTCTCAGGAACAGGAAGCAAAAATTTTACTAGTGTATCACTAGGGGTGATGGTAAGTGGTGCTACTTCCACTTCTACCCCTTGATTCCTGAACCTGTGAATCCTGGCTATTGGAGAAACAGTACCATATATTGGATGCTGATTCAGAGCATACACTTTGCCCCAGCCCTGCAAAGTATTGTCACCTAGTTGCCGTTGTAATTGTGACTTTGAAAGGGCATTCCACTGTTGTGTCAATCCAGCTGCTTCAGAATGATGGGGAGCATGGTAAGACCAGTGAATTCCATAAGCATGAGCCCACTGCCACACTTCTGTAGCCGTAAAGTGAGTGCCTTGGTCAAAGGCAATGCTGTGTGGCATACCATGATGTTGGATAAGACATTCCATGAGTCCATGATGGTAGTCTTGGCAGAAGCTTGCATGCAGGATAGGTAAACCCATATCTGGAGTAAGGGTTTATTCCAGTGAGGACAAACCTCTGCCCTTTCCGTGATGGAAAAGGTTCAATATAATCAATCTGCCACCAGGTAACTGGCTGATCACCCCGAGGAATGGTGCCATATGGAGGGCTCAGTGTTGGTCTCTGCTGCTGGCAAATTGGGCACTCAGCAATGGCTGCAGCCAGATCAGCCTTGGTGAGTGGAAGTCCATGTTGCTGAGCCCATGCGTAACCTCCATCCCTGCCACCATGGCCACTTTGTTCATGGGCCCATTGGACGATGATAGGGGTGGCTGGAGAAAGAGGCTGAGTGGTGTCATCCTGTCCACTTGATTGTTAAAATCCTGCTCTGCTGAGGTCACCCACTGGTGAGCACTCACATGGGGTACAAATACCTTCACAGTTTTTGACCACTCAGAGAGGTCCATCCACATACCTCTTCCCCAGATTTCTTTGTCACCAGTTTTACAGTCATGCTTCTTCCAAGTCCCTGACCATCCAGCCAAACCATTGATCACAGCCCATGAATCAGTATATAATTGCACCTGGCCATTTCTCCTTCCATGCAGAGTGCACAATCCCAGGTACACTGCTAGAAGTTCTGCCCACTGGGAAACCATCTGTGAACCAGGCCCTAGTCTTCTCTTCCTCTGTCGGCTGATCATAGGGAACTCCCCCTGAGGCCATCGTTGCAGGCTGAGGGAGAGAAGGCAGGGTGGCAGGGTGGAGACCATGGGCATTTGAGGCACTTCCTCACGTAACTTATTGTGCATTCAGGACCTGTTTGAGCCCAATCACGTATATACCACTTCTATTTGATGATGGAATGCTGCTGAGCATGACCCATGTTATGGGTAGATGGGCTAGAAAGCACCCAGTTCACAATAGGCAGTTCAGGTCGCATGGTGACTTGATGACCCATAGTCAAATGTTCAGTTTCTACCAAAGCCCGGTAACAGGCCAAGAGCTTTCTCTCAAAAAGAGAGTAGTTATCTGCAGAAGATGGCAGGGTCTTGCCTCCACTGTGATTCATATATGGGGACCTGCCAAAGACTCCAAACAGCATCCCTATCTGCCACTCACACCTCAAACATCATTGGATTGGCTGGGTCATATGGCCCAGGTGGCAGAGCAGCTTGCACAGCAGCCTGGACCTGATTCAGAGCCTTTTCCTGTTCAGGACCCCACTCAAAACTGGCAGCCGTTCAGGTCATGTGATAAATGGACTGAAGTAACACACTCACATGAGGAATGTGTTGCCTCCAAAATCCAAATAGGCCCACTAGGCAATGGGCCTCTTTCTTGGTTGTAGGAGGGGCCAAATGCAGCAACTTACCTTCACCTTAGAAGAAATATCTCAACAGGCCCCACACCACTGGACCCCTAGAAATTTTTCTGAGGTAGAAGGTCCCTGAATTTAATCGGATTTATTTCCCATCCTCTGGCACACAAATGTCTTACCAATAAGTCCAATGTGTTTGCTACTTCTTGCTCACTAAGTCCAATCAGCATAATGTCATCAATGTAATGGACCAGTGTGGTATGTTGCGGAAGTGAAAAGCGATCAAGGTCTCTCCGAATAAGATTATGACACAGAGTTGGAGAGTTGATATACCCCTGAGGTAGGACAATAAATTGCTTGCTGGCCTTGCCAGCTGAAGGCAAATTGCTTCTGGTGGGCTTTATGGACAGGAATGGAGAAAAAGGCATTTGCCAAGTCAATGGCTGCATACCAGGTACCAGGAGATGTGTTAATTTGCTCAAGAAATGAAACCACATCTGGTACAGCAGCTGCAATTGGAGTCACCACTTGGTTAAGCTTACCATAATCCACTGACATTCTCCAAGATCCATGTGTCTTCTGCACAAGCCAGATGGAAGAGTTGAACGGGATTGTGGTGGGAGTCACCACCCCTTTGTCTTTCGAGTCCTTGATGGTGGCACTAATCTGCATAGTCCCTCTAGGGATGCGATACTGGTTTTGATTATTGTTTTTCTAGGTAGAGGCAGCTCTAATGGCTTCCATTTGGCCTTTCCCACTGTAATAGCCCTCACCCTACTAGTCAGGGAGCCAATGTGGGGGTTCTGCCAGCTGCTAAGTATGTCTATGCCAATTATGCATTCTGGTACTGGAGAAATGACCATAGGATGAGTCCGGGGACCCACTGGACCCACTGTAAGTCAGACCTGAGCTAAAACTCCATAAATTACCCGACCTCCTTAAGTCCCTACCTTAACAATGACGTTTTGGGTCCCCTAGAATCAGTGTCAACTCAGAGCCAGGGTCCAGTAGTCCCTGAAATGTCTGATCATTTATTTCCCTTTCTCTAGTGAACAGTTACCCTGGTAAAAGGCCAGAGGTCTCCTTGGGGAAGGATGGGAGAAAGATTCACTGCATAAATTATTGGTAGTGTAGTGGGACCCTTCCTTAAGGGGACCCGGCCTCTCCTTCATATAAGGGGTTCTGGGTCTGTAAAAACGGCTCAAGTCTGGAAATTGATTGAGGGGCCAATCAATTTGTCAAAAGACAAATTAGTCTTTTGTCCATTTGACCTAGAAGTTTTCTGCTTGTATAAACTAAGTAGGAATGCAATAGGCTTCCTATGAGTTTTACTTCTAGGAACACTGTGATTAATTAGCCAATGCCAGAGCTCTACATGAGTCAGACTATTCTGATTGCCGCTTTGCCTCTGCTGTCCATTATGGTAGCCACACCCACCTTGCCTTTGATGGTTGATTGCTGCCACTTGGCCCCTGCCACCTCAGGATCCAGTTATTCCCATTGTAATTTAAATTTTGTAGTTGAGTGACTGCACTTCCCACTGTTAGACCTGACATACCCACAAGAGCAATTACAGGGCTCTTCAGAGATGCTGGTGCTGCCCTCACAAATCTAGTTCACAAGGCATTGGTCAAGAGTACCTCTTCTGGACCCTTCTAGCTGGGGAGGTCAGTAGGTCTAAAGTGACTAATCCACTCCACCATCCCAGTCTCCCTAAGCCTTTAGATCCCTTCCTCTACGTTAAACCAAGGGAGATCAGACATTTCTAGCTCACTCAGAGTGGGCCATCTTTTAATCCGGATTTCAGCAAACCAAGTGAATAAACTATTAGAACCTTTTTTTTTTTTTGGAGACAGAGTCTTGCTCTGTCACCAGACTAGAGTGCAGTGGCACGATCTCAGCTCACTGCAACCTCTGCCTCCCGGGTTCAAGCGAGTCCCCTGCCTCAGCCTCCAAGTAGCTGGGATTACAGCCATGTGCCACTATGCCTGGCTAATTTTTTGTATTTTAGTAGAGATGGGGTTTCACTATGTTGGCCAAGATGGTCTCGATCTCCTGACCTCGTGATACCCCCGCCTCAGTCTCCCAAAGTGCTGGGATTACAGGCGTGAGCCACTGTGCTCGGCCTAGAACCTTTTTTAACTCCCGGAGCTGCAGCATTAAATGCAGAGTCCCTACTTAGTGGGCCCAAATCCATAAATTCAGCTTGATCCAACTCTGTGTTCCTTCCACCATTATCCCACACCCTTAACATCCATTCCCATGCCTGTTCTGCAGATTTCTATTTATATAAATTAGAAAACTCAAGCAGTTCTTTTTGAATTTAGTGCACCTCCTCATCGGTCACACTATCGACCCCCATCTCTAGGGGCCGGCTGGGACTTTAGTCTAGTTATAGTTCTAGAAGTAAACAGGGGTGTGAGGGGTGGCACCTGAGGAGAATCAGTGTTATCTTGCCTCGCAGCTGCCTCAGGGGAGGCCATCACTGTTGCCTCAGGCAGCACAAGGTTTATCTCTTCAGACAAAGGTGGAAAGGCTGATGGCAGCATGGGTCGGGGAGGGGATGTTGCCACTACTGGGGATGAGGAAGCTGTTCCTTCTGGCAAAAAAAGGTTCATCAGAATTTACAAACTCAGTGTCCTGCCTCATCAGGGTCCTCCCACACGTCTCCATTCCAAGTTTCAGGGTCGCATTCTTTTCTATCAATGCCCTCACTTTAACAGTAGACACCTGGCGACGCTGTGCATGTACCTTTCGTTGAAGGTCAGCCACTTGTGTGATAAGAGCTTGTGTCTGTTTTTCTACAGTTTCAGCTATTTCTCTAGTGGAGATAAGACTCTCACCCAGGGCAATCTTAGCAGATTTGAGGCTCAGTATCTGCTTCTGAAGCCAGGAGATAGAATCCCTGAGTTCATAATTTTCTTTCATCACTTTGTCCACTGAACTTAAGAGCAACCACCCAACTTCATTATGTTCCTTGGTTCTCCACATATGGTCAAAGGTATTGTGTTGAGTCACTAAACTCCTTGCCTCTCACGAGTGATGAATCAGGAGTGTCAAATGCATTTATTTTGCAAAACTCTCCAAACAGTTCATGCCAAGGACTAACAGTGTTCTCCATACTATTAGAAATAGAGTCCTTAGCATTTTTGGGTCTAATCACATTAAGCAGCCAACTCCAGAAACCCCAAAACCAACAAAAGAACTCCATCCTTAATATTCTCTTCCTCTAGAACCACTCCTGGTACCAAAATCTGTTGGTCAAGGTTCTCTACAGGGACAGAACTAATGGAATAACTATATATATAAAGGAGAGTTTATTAAGTATTAACTCATGATTACAAGGTCTCACAATAGGCCGTCTGCAAGCTGAGGAGCAAGGAGAGCCAGTCCAAGTTCCAAAACTGAAGAACTTGGAATCTGCTGTTCAAGGGCAGGAAGCATTCAGCACATGAAAAAGATATAGGCTGGGAAGCTAGGCCAGTCTCTCTATTCATATTTTTCTGCCTGCTTATATTCTAGCTACACTGGCAGCTGATTAGATTGTGCCCACCCAAATTAAAGGTGGGTCTGCTTTTCCCAGCCCACTGACTCAAATGTTAATCTCCTTTGGCAACACCCTCACAGACACACCCAGGATCAATACTTTGTATCCTTCAATCCAGTCAAGTTGACACTCAGTATTAACCATCACATATGTGGTAAAATATAGGGGTCTAGTTTCATTCTTCTGTATATGGATATCAGTTTTCCCAGCACCATTTATTGAAGAGACTGTCTTTTCCCCAATAAACGTTCTTGGTGCCTTTGTCAAAAATCAGGTGGTTATAAATATGTGGATTTATTTCAGAGTCCTCTATTCTGTTCCATTGGTCTCTGTGTCTATTTTATGCCAGGCCCATGGTCTTTTGGCTACTATAGGTTTGTAATATATTTTGAAATCAGGTGGTGTGCTGCCTTCAGCTTTGTTCTTTTTGCTTCCAGTCACTTTGGCTAGTGCTGTATGAATTGTAGGATTGTTTTTTTCTATTTCTGTGTAGGGGTTGCATTGACTCAGTAGATTATCTTTGGTAGTATGGTCGTTTTCACAATATTCTTCTAGTCCATGAGCGTGGGATGTCTTCATTTTTTTGTGACCTCTTTGATTTCTTTCATCAGTGTTTTGTAGTTTTCTTACATAGATCTTCCACCTCCCTGGTTAGATTTATTCCTAGGTTTTTTAAAAAAATAGTTTAATTTTTAAAAAATCTATTCCTCTGTGTGTGTGTGTGTGTTTAAAGAAAACAGTCATCTTCTTTAAAATTGGAATAACTCTATCTACTTCCAGGCTTGTTATAAGGATTAAACAACATTGTTTAAGTAAAGTAGTTGGCCCAGAGCCTCCTATATCATGGTTGTTATATTTGTTGACTAATAATAACAGGTAATGTTTATTTATTTATTTATTTATTTATTTATTTATTATTATTATTTTTTTGAGATGGAGTCTCGCTGTGTTGCCCAGGCTGGAGTGCAGTGGCACCATCTTGTCTCACTGCAAGCTCCGTCTCCTGGGTTCACGCCATTCTCCTGCCTCAGCCTCCCGAGTAGCTGGGACTACAGGCGCCTGCCACCACGCCTGGCTAATTTTTTGTATTTTTAGTAGAGACGGGGTTTCAGCATGTTAGCCCGGATGGTCTTGATCTCCTGACCTCGTGATCTGCCTGCCTTGGTCTCCCAAAGTGCTGGGATTACAGGCGTGAGAAACCGTGCTGGGCCAATAACAGGTAATATTTATTGAACACTTCATGTGTACCACACAATGTCGGAAAGTACTTTACATACATTTCATCATCACAAAAACCCTATTAAATATATATTACTGCTATTATCCTGATTTTATAACTGAGGCAACTACGGTTTAGAGAAGTCTGGTAGTTTTCTTAAGGTCACACAGTGCCTGTGAGCTTGAGCTAGAATTCAAATCTAGTTGGTCTGGGCCATAGTATCTGCACTCTTTACTTAACAGTGATTCCACTCCCCACTTTACAACCAAATGTAGCCTATTTCTTTTACTTTTTTGTTACCTGGCTTTGGGTTCTTAGGTGGTTGAGAGAAATGGCATTAAATTTGTCATCTGTGTCTCATTCCCTGCCTGGACTGCCATCAAGGACCAGCAAATGCTCAATAAATGGTAGCAGCAGTTACTGATTATTAATACAACTATCACTTTAACTTAAGTGTTTTTAGTCTATTAGAAGTCTTGTACATTTACTGACTAGGTCGATTTTGGTCAGTGTTATTTAACTGAGTAAATTCAGTTTTTATAAATGCGTCTGTGGCCAAAAGAATTATGACCAGTGTTGATTAATGTCTTAGATTAGGTGGGAAGATGAAGTTCATGTCTTCTGGAGTTGTTTTCTCTTTTAAGTTTGATATATAAAATATGAGCAACACTTTTATTAGTGGTAAAATGAAGATGTTTATATCCTATCTTTCACTGTGTTTCTTTGATTTAGAAGCTAAAGAAGTCAGCTGGGCTTGGTGGCTTACATCTGTAATCGCAGCACTTTGGGAGGGCAAAGAGGAAGGATCACTTGCGCCCAGGAGTTCAAGACCAGCCTGGGCAACAAAGTGAGATCCTGTCTCTACAAAATAAATAAAATAAAATAAAATAAATTATCCAGGCATGGTGGTACACACCTGCGGTCGCAGCTACTCAGGAGGCTGAGATGGGAGGATCACTGTGATTGCACCACTGCATAATTTAAGAATGTGTTTTAAATAATTTTCAATCATTTCCACTCTATAATAATTCAGATAACACTTATCAAAAATTCCAAATAATTATGAATTGAGTAATGTTAAATTTTATGGGTTTGGCTCTAAAAGCTTTAACAATTGGGAATTATAGGTTTGTTAAATAGAACTTGGGTATTTACCCTTAAAGTATTTTCACCCTCTGTTTGATTTAAATAAGATATATTTGAATTATTTTCCCATGATTAATGGAAGTCAGTAATGATTTTTTCTCTCTTTTTTTTTTTTTTTTTTTGAGACAGAGTTTCGCTCTGTCACCCAGACTGGAGTGCAGTGGCACAATCTTGGCTCACTGCAACCTCCACCTCCTGGGTTCAAGCGATTCTCCTGCTTCAGCCTCCTGAGTTGCTGCACGTGCCACCATGCCCGGCTAATTTTTGTATTATCAGTAGAGACAGGGTTTCACTGTGTTGGTCAGGCTGGTCTCGAACTCCTGACCTCATGATCCCCGCTCTCGGCCTCCCAAAGTCCTGGGATTACAGGCGTGAGCCACCATACCTGGCCAATAATGATCTTTTCTTTCCTCACTAGCAGGGTCTTCACAGTTCATCATCCAAGATTAGGTTAAGTAGAAAAGCAGAAGTTAAATTATCTTTGCTAAAATGACTTTTTGGGAAAGGTTATTAATCGCATAGTAGCTTGATAAATAAATCCACTCAGAACATACTGCCATGTACCAGCAAGTTGGAAAATAAACAGTCTTCATAAATTATGCAGAATGGTATTGGTTTGCATGCATTAACAGCAATGTTCTCATTAAACTTGGGCCAGGAAAAAACACCATGGTGTTCTGCTTCTACTTTTCACCACATGCGTAAACTGTACCAACATCAGCCGGCTAAGACATGGGAAGGAAAGGAAACCAAGGCTGTGTAGGGCCCCTTAGCATCAGAATTTTTAGAAACTTCTCTCTTAGGATCTGTAGTTAATGTTAATTTTATTCCTCTGTCTTAGCCGTCTGTCTCTGTTTCTCCTATTCATGTGATGTCTAGAATGGAAAGTCTCGCTCCACTTGAGTTGTGTGTCTGGCTTTGAATCACTGTTGGGGGAAGGGGATGTGCAGGATCAAATAACACAGATGTGGAGGTTGGTAGTCCCTCTCAGAGTATAGCAAGACTTCAGTACTTTATGCTTAGTGATGTAGTTGCCCAATTAATTCATCTTGCCTACTGCCCGGAAAAACCAATGCACTGAGAACAGCAGGTTTTTGCAGCAGAGAGTTGAAAAATCGCAGGGCCAGGCAAACAGAACAAGAGAGGTTATTATTATTCAAATTGGTCTATGAAATTTTGGAGACTGGGTTTTGTTTTGTTTTGTTTTTGTTTTGTTTTGTTTTAGGATAATTTGGCAAGCAGTGGGCTAGGGAATAGGAAATGCTGATTGGTTGGATCAGGGATGAAATCATAGGGTGTTAAAGCTGTCTTCTTGCACTGTCAGTCCCTGGGTGGGATTACAAGACCAGTTGAGCCATTTTATGGGTCTGGGTGGCACCAGCTTGTCCATTAGAATGCAGGGTCCGAAAAATACCTCAAACACCAATTTTAGTTTTACAATAGTGATGTTATCTGTAGGAGCAACTGGGGAGGTTATGAATCTTGTGACCTCTGGCTACATGACTCCTGAGCCATAATTTCTAGTCTCCTGGCTAATTTGTTAGTTTTACAAAGGTGGTTTCAAAGGAGGCTGTAGTTTTGGGAAGGGCTGTTATCATCCTTCCTTTAAACTATAAACTAAATTCCTTCCAAAGTTAGCTTGGCTACTCCCAGGAATGAACAAGCACAGCTTGGAGGTTAGAAGCAAGATGGAGTCAGCTATGTCAGATTTCTCCTACTGTCATAATTTTGCAAAGCAGTTTCAGTGATTGATTTACTGATTTTACGTAAGTATAAATGAGAGATGGGTATTGAATCAACTAGATGTGTATTTTTAATCTCTAAATTAAAGATTTATTTCTTTAAGTATTAAAAAGGGTGGCTTGGCATTTGAGGGTTATTGAGGGACCCCTGAAGTGACACTGTATCTAGATAGATCTATCTAGATCTAACTAGGTAGGTGGATGTATCTAGTTCACCTGGCCGAATGGCCTTTTTTCAAACTTGCTTTTATTCTGTGATGCCGTGGTTAGTAGTAGCAGTGCAGTCCCAGGTACTTAAGCCAGAAACTGTCATCTTTATTTCTTATGCAACCATATCCAGTGAGTTTCCTATTCCTGTACATTTTATCTTACGGACATTGGTCCTTTCAGACCATCTCTTAGTGGTATGCAATAGTACTTAACTTGATTCGGCTTTGAATTTGACTTTTTGAATATTTTTTCGTTGTATTTATAACTTCTTAGAGGCAGATTCTACCGTAATCATAGTGTTACTAGCGTTGAGGGCTAATCTTTTTAATATTTTTTGAGGACTGAAGGACCGTAGTTGGGGAGGAGTCAGATGAGATGGTCCATGGCTGCTGCTGCTTCTCATATGGCCAACCCCTCATGGCTGCAGAGGCCTAAAGAACTCGTGATGGCCTTCTCTCCTTGGCTTCTTCCAGAGGTTGGAATTCTCCCAGCTCTACCACAAAGCTGTTTGCCGGGCTCCCTTTCTTCCATTCCCTCCCTTTCCTGTATGAACCAGTTGAACTATTTCCACAACCACCTAATGCAATTTAAGTTACTCTTCTGTCACAAAGATGGAATGTTTTTGTTTTCCTGGGTAATTGGCATATTTTAGCATTTTGGCTCTTTAACTCATTTTTTTTCCTGATGTCCAAGAATGGATGGATAATTGACATAGTCAATTATCTATCATCTATCTGCCTTTTTATACTACTAAAATTTCTTATGGTTTTGTTGTTAAAATATCTCTTTAGCTGAAAGTTCCTCTTATGTATCTTATAGGAAAAGCCAAATTTATTTTCATAAATTGATTTTGAGCAGTGGCAGTTGCTTTCTTAATAACTTGCCCCCTTCTACTCACATACTTTTCCATGAGAAATGTATACAAAAGCATCTAGCCTAACACCTAACACTTGGTTGTTAGTTGAGGGTATTAGCTCCCTTTTCTTCTTGATTTGTAAAATATTGGTTTTTATTATAAATGTTAAAGTGATACATATTTATCATAGGAAAAGTGGAAAATGCAGGCTAAGTATAATGAAAGTTAGAATCACACAGTTGCTCTACTGTTGACATTGTGACTTTTCCCCAACAATATTAGCATCGTATTTTTTATTTTCCTGTTTTCATGTAACATAACCAAAAGTATGTTCTCACATTACTAAATTTTAAAAACATAATTTTATGCCCATAACATTTTATTCTCTGAGTATGCCATAATGTATTTATTAAGCCATTCCCCTGTTTACAAATAGCATTCGTTAAGTTGTCAAACTAATCTTTTATTTCTTTATGAGCTTTCTAGAGGTAGAGATTTCTCAGTAACTCAGTAAATAGGAACATTTTCAGGCTTTTAAGACATCAGTCCCCACATATAAAATCATTCTCCCATCTTAGCTGCCATCCCATCCTGTATGTAGATACCCTGTTCATCTCTCTCAAGATCTTTATTCTAGACCTTCTTTGTCTTTCTTGGGCTTCTCCTCACCCCCACAACGTCCTCCTTCACATCCCACTTGGATTGATACCCCATGCCTGGCTACACACGTGCATCAGGCTCTCTCCACTGTAGCTCTGGCACCGTGCTTTAGGCCCCCATGGTTCTGCCCCATCTAATGGCTTCAGTGCTGAATTGTTCAGGAGAAGCAGAGGGAAAAGAGAAAGGAAACTATAAAGATAAAATGAGGAAACTTGCAAGTGCGTAGTATCATGCCTGGCATACTTGTAGGTGTTTGGTGGTAGAGTATGTGTGGATATTTAAATTCCGCTCCTGATCCTGGACTTTTGAACCTTGGTGGTAAAAGGAAAAATACAAACATAACCTACTTGACTGCTTCTAATACCAACTCAGCTGCTTATGCTCTATCTGGTATCCCTCCAGTCACTCTCTCTAGTGGACAATATATTCTGTCTCTCCAAGTGGTTGTTTTTTTACCTTTTTTATTGTCCCCATTCCCCAAACTCCCCAGCTTCCAAATCTCATCTAATGACTGCCTCCTGTTTAAACGAGATTAAGGTCACTGACATTAATGTATTTAACTGCCATAACCACTTCAAAATATTTCAATATTTTTAGCTCTTCTTGCTTTACCTTCTTTCTTGAAACTCTTTCCTTGTTTAGCCTTAATTAGTATATTGTCCCAGTCGTCTTCCTACCTATCCAATTTTTGTAAGTCTCATTACCTGCTTTTGATTCTTCTCCCCTCCATATATATGTTTATCCTTCTTAATATTTTGTTCTTGGTCTCCTTAATATATTCAATTTCCTTAGGTGATCAAATTGACCACATAACATCCAAACACCCAGTTTATGCTGCTGAGGTCCAGATTTTGTACCTTCCCAGCTCTCCTGATCTCTAGCCATAATTCTTGGCTGTCTTATGTCTCCAATGGCTGGTTTTTTTGTTGTTGTTGTTTTTGTTTTTTTTTTTTACTTCTTTTTTTTTGTAGAGACAGGCTTTCGCCATGTTGCCCACGTTGGTCTTGAACTCCTAGACTCAAACAATCTGCTCACCTCGGCCTCCCAAAGTGCTGGGATTATAGATGTGAGCCACTGCACCCAGCCAAATGGCCTTTTTTCAAACCTGCTTTTATTCCAGGATGTCATGGTTAATAGTAGCAGTGCAATCCCAGGTACTTAAGCCAGAAACTGTCATCTTCATTTCTTTCTCATGCATCCATATCCAGTGAGTTTCCTATTCTTGTACATTTTATCTTACAAACATTGGTCCTTTCAGACCATCTTTCAGCGGTATGCAACAGTACTTACTTGATTCTGCTTTGATTTATGACTCTTTGAATATTTTTTTCTTTGGATTTATAACGTCTGAGAGGCAGATTCTACCATAATCACTTCTCTTCATTGAAATAAAAAATACCTTCAAGACTTTTTTCTAAACTTGAGTCAGTGTTTTACTATGTCATTAACTGGCTTTCCTTGGCAATAGGAGCTTGATCAGGATTCGTGATTTGATGATAGGTATATGGTCTGTAGTATCCTTTTTTGGGGATTCATGCAGAGAATGGTGTCATTTTAGATAATGTTGGGAATATTTCAAGTAGCTTTAGCTTTTATTACTCATAATGAATGGAATCTTTGATAACTAGCTAGCTTGTAGTATCTGCAGATGAGAATGTGTTTGGTGTTTTGATCCAAATGGCTAGCTAGACATATAAATTGACCGAATTCTAGAAATCTGTTTTCTTCCTTGAAAAGTCACATTGTCCCCCAACCAAAAGATTTCAAATCTTAAAAAAAAAAATTTTATTTCTTTTAAAATTTGCCTTCTACTCAAGTAGCTTTACTTTTTTTAGTAACACTTTTTTATTATATTCCGATAATGATTTATAGAAAAATAAATAAATGATTGGTTAAAGCAAAGAGATTTGCAAGTGGTTGCAAAGCAAACTCTTTGCTTATAGTCAATAATATTTATTCCATGGTTTAGACTTCTTTTCCCAATTAGGATATCTTAAATTTGAATACTTACCCATTTAAGGTCTTCCCGAAATAACACTAGAATTGTAGGGCAGTATTTTTAATGATTGGGTTAAAGGTCTTCTATGGTTTGGCCTTTCATTATGTTTTTAGAGTTTTAAAAGAAGATTGGTTCAGAAAAGTTAGATATTTGGTAAAATAATTTGGTAGTTGTTATGCATTTGAAAGAGTTGCTAGCTTTGGACATTTTCTCAGACCACAGCTTTCTGTGTGACATTATCATCATAGTTTATATTGTGTAATTAAATGATTCATCTTCCTCATTTGATCCTCATCATTAAAGTCACCTGAGTATCTGACTTATACAAACTTCTTAGAGGTGTGTGTGCATGTGTGTGTAATTGTCCATTGCACATGTGTGTAATGGACAACTAGAAACATTGAACAATATGTAGATTAAAATAAGATGTTGTAAAAACAAAAAAAGAATGGGGTAGCACATAAATTGAGTAGTAGGTTAGAAATAAGGCCTATTAGGAGCAGTTTCAGGATTCAGAGATATTTCTAGGTGGTCCAAGAGACAAATTTGTTAGAGAAGTAGTAGTTATGAGCAAAATCAGTGAAAACCTATTTGATATCCAAAGGATTGAGAACTTTACTTTTGAATTAGAAGTCTTAAAGAATATCAAAATAATTAGTTTCCACTATTTCTGGATGAGATTTGTCTGAAGGTTATTCATCATTCTAATGATTTGAAGTGGCCCAGATGTCTCTTATTTTTTGCAGTATGAACAGAAGTACTGAGAATAATTGTCGAATGTTCATCATGACAACATAATTTTGGGGATTATAGATATAATTTTCTTTCATTGGTGATTAGTGTTTTATTCTCACATCCACTATTTTGTTCAGTAACTTAACTTTGTTATATCACTTAGCCCTCTCAGTTTTCTCTTTTTTACCAAATTTATAGGTAGATAATTATGGCAATGCAAACCATATATTTTTAGCTTTTATTAGTATATTGTATCTTGGCAAATGTGATCCTGTCAACAAAATGATTTTATTAGCAGCTCCATTTTATCTATAAACTGTAAGCAGTTAACAAAAATATTACACTGTCAATTAATTAGGAAAAAGACTTTTATCTGCACACCCGTTTTGGCTTTCTTCTTTGTACTTTCTCCCCACACCTTTCTAACTACTCTTATTGCTTCTATCTGATTTTATAGTATTGAATCTTTTGTCTTTCTGTAGCCATCCAAATAATTAGTGAGCATAAATATTGTCATAATTAAATATTGTTCAGCTTTAGCAATTTAAAAGTGAAATAATTGAAGCCTAGAGAGATTAAGATTTGCCAAGAAAGAAAAGAACTAATATTTTTACAGTGCACCAACTATATACAAGACTATCTTTTTACATTTCAGTTCTGTGAAATGTGTTTTACTGTCCCCATTATACGGAGGTTGAGAGGTCAAGTACCTTGTCCATGTCCATGAGGCTCTAGTTATGGTGGAGGTAGGATAAAAATCCAGGTCTCTTAAACAGTCCAGGGTCTTTTCCATTTGTATCAGCAAATATTAAAAGCTGGGGAAAACAAAGTGTTAAAAACCAACACTCCAAATATGACAAAGTATATTTTCTTTTCCTTGTTTTCTCTGATAATTTGTCTTTTTAAAATTAAAAAAGAAAATTTTCAGTAGCTTTTGGGGCACAAGTGGTTTTTGGTTACATGATGAATTATATAGTGATGAAGTCTGAGATTTCATTGTACCTGTTACCCGAGTAGAGTACCTTGTACCCAGTAGGTAGTTTTTTATCCCTCATCTCCCCTTCCCACCCTACCCCTTCTGAGTCTCCATAGTCCATCATATCACTCTCTATGCCTTTGTGTACTACCCATAGCTTAGCTCCCACTTATAAGTGAGAACTTATGGTATTTGATTTTCCATTCCTGAGTTGACAAAGTGTATTTTCTGACTGATAACGTTTATGTTTATAAAAAGACTCAAAAAATTACCTTTGGTTGTACAGCTATTAAATCACTATTAAAATATGGAATGTTGGGCTGGGCGCAGTGGCTTACCCCTGTAATTTCAGCACTCTGGTAGGCCGAGGCAGGCGGATCACTTGAGGTCAGGAGTTCGAGACTAGCCTGACCAATATGGTCAAACCCCGTCTTTACCAAAAATGTTAAAAAATTAGCCGGATGTGGTGGTGGGCACCTGTAGTCCCAGTTACTCGGGAGGCTGAGGTAGGAGAATCGCTTGAACCTGGGGGGCAGAGATTGCAGTGAGCCAAGATCGTGCCACTGCATTCCAGCCTGGGTGACAAAGCGAGACTTCGTCTCAAAATAAATAAATAAATAAATAAATAAATAAAATATGGGATGTTTGCATTAGGTATAAAAGCAACATAAACTTTGCCTATTAGCATCTTATGATTGATGATGCATATACCAAAAAAAGTAATGTTTTTAGAATATCAATTTAGAGATGGAAAGAGTCACCAAGGGCTTGTGCATCTCCTTTTTTTAAATTTTTTTTTGTTTTAAAGAGGTTATCTCGAGATTTTGTTGTTGTTGTTACCTAGGCTGGAGTGCAGTGGTGCAATCATAGCTTACTGTAGCCTCGAACTCCTGGGCTCAATAAATCCTTGCCCCTCAGCCTCCCAAGTAGCTAGGACTACAGACACATGCTGCTGTACCTGGCTGATTTTTAATTTTTTTAAATAGAGATGAGGGTCTCACTGTGTTGTCCAGGCCAGTCTTGAACTCCTGGTCTCAAGTGATCCTCCTGCCTTGGCCTTGCCTTGCAAGGTGCTCATATTATAGGCATGAGCCACCAAGCCCATCCCTATCTCAAGACATTCTGTAATCTCTTGCCTTGAGGGTATTATTGTTATACTTTTTTTTTGACATGGAATCTTGCTCTGTCACCCAGGCTAGAGTGCAGTGGTGGGATCTCGGCTCACTGCAATCTCTGCCTCCCAGGTTCAAGTGATTCTCCTGCCTCAGCCTCCTGAGTAGCTGGAACTACAGGCGCCCACCACCACACCCAGCTATTTTTTGTATTTTTAGTAGAGATAGGGTTTCACCATGTTGGCCAGGCTAGTCTGGAACTCCTGACCTCAGGTGATCTGCCTGCCTCGGCCTCCCAAAGTGCCAGGATTACAGATGTGAGCCACTGTGCCCAGCCTTATTGTTATACTTTTAATAGATACTCGTGCTAACAAAATTAGACAGCATTTATCCTGGCACATGATTGGCCTCTGATGTTTGTTGCATGGGGTTCATCTAGAAATAAATTTGGGCTCTGTGTTTTCTTTTTGTACGGCATTTAGTGTTTGTCAGAATTAATAGCTTGCTTTTCAGAGTTTCTTAAATGAGATTCAGAGAAAAGAAACTAAACATGGTGGTAGGAAAAATTAGGGCTTTGACATACAGTATTATGATGTATCTGTTCATTAGTTAAGGAAACTAGGTGCTTTAAATATGTTTGCAAATCTGGGTCTCTTTTTGCCTTGCTTATTTTTATTTGAGAATTCTTAATCTTTTATCTAAGCACTCAATCTAATTAAACTATTGATAACTACCTTTTTGAAGCAAGACACCTTCTCTTTGGCCTCTTGATACCTGAACCACTGCTGTTCTGAATGTGATAACCTAGGGGTAATTAGATAGCCTAAGAGTAGCTTTTCAAATTGTTTTTCAAAGTTACTTCTTTTCTAAAATTCCTGAGTGATACGTTTCTCATTTCACCATCTAATTATCTAGGTTTTAACATTTGTATTTTTGATACCATCATATTCATAAGAAAGTTGTTCATAGGAGCCAGAGCTGACCTTGGCAGATACCTAGACAAAGGCAGTCTTTTTCTCTACCTACCAATCCTCCCGTTTCTTTACGCTTTTCTTTCCTTACCAGTTTTCCCTTCCTCCATTTCCCCCTTTCCCTTTTCTTCTCATTTCCCATTTTGTTTGTCTCAGTGTATAGAAACATATAAAATTAGAGTAATGGTAGGAGGAGGTACATGATTCTCTATAAAGTTCCTATTCAGTGATAGTAACTTTACTAGTTACTATGGAACATATTAGTTTCTAAGATAACTAGTTCAAATTACTTTGGAATCCAATAGACCTGGGTTCGAATCCTGGTTTATAAAAGTAGTACATCTCCATTGTGGAGAGGGGCAGGGGAGGAAGTGATACAGTGCCTGGGCGTAGTGGCTCACACCCGTAATCCCAGCACTTTGGGAGGCTGAGGTGGGTGGATTGCTTGAGCCCAAGAGTTCAAGGCCACATAGGGAGCAACATAAGGAGCCGTCACCTCTACAAGACATAAAAAATTAGCTGAGCAAGGTGGGAGTGCACCTGTGGTCCCAGGTGCTCAGGAGGCTGAGGTGGGAGGATTGATTGAGCCTGGGAGATCAAGGTTGCAGTGAGCCAAGATCATGCTACTACACTCCAGTCTGGGTGACAGAGTGAGACCCTGTCTTTAAAAAAAAAAAAAGTGATACAGTAACAATGAATATAAGGCAGAAAGGAAAAGTGCTGTTGTCTTTGGTACTTCTCAGAGGTAATCATTATTAATGATTTTCATGTATCCTTCTAAATATCTGGTGTATATATTTACATATATTTAATATAGCATATTAGCTATGTTAATTTCAGTTTTTACAACGTGTATAAAGTGTTCATTTTCCTGTTAGAAATTTTCCTGTTAGAACAGTCTTCAGTAGGTCAGAAAGCATCTAAAGAATATTCATTTAGTTGAATTTTCATCTGTTTGATATTGCTAAATTCCAGTATCTCAATTTCTTTTTTTTTTCCTTTTGACTCTTACCCTTCTTACTGCTTTCAGGATGCTGTTCCATAATTATTGTTTTTTTTTTTTTTAATCAGTTTTGACCTCTGTAATGGCTCAAACTTTAGATGAGAAAACATACTAGAAGTGGAGATGACAGAAAATGATATTTGTATCTTAAGACTTCAGTGTTCTCAGGGAAGTAGTAACTGGCTAGACATTCTTCCAGGAATGGTGATGGTCACAGTAATTAGGAATTAAAGCTTGTGGGAAGAAAATCTTTAATTGACCTTGCTGTCATTAAGAAGAAGGAGTTATTCTAAGGCATTGGTATAGGATTGCCAGACATGTTACCAAAGATACAGGATGAGTTTGTAGGTGACAAAGTGCTTGGTCATCTGGGACCAGGAATGGAAAAGCTGACTGTAGGTCAGCTCTGGGAATGAGTGCACCAGAGGCTTAAGGTATTCAGGGCGTCTCTGGGAGTAATAACAAGAGCCTTGATAAAGTTGCTTACCATAGCCAAGCACCAGAGAAAGGACTTCACATTCTCACAATATACAAAACTATTGGCTACAAAATATAAATCAGGATTTCAGAGTCTCCTCTTACATGATGGAACAATGTTTTTCCCTCCTTGAAACAGATCATTACTTAATGAAGAATATGGTTGGATATCTATACCATTACTTGTACGTTAATTACCTTAGTATATCTCTCTCTGTGTATCTATCAACAAAACATTATTTGAGTATATATCCTTTCAAAATGTTAGGTACTTTTTTTTTGAGACGGAGTTTCACTCTTGTTGCCCAGGCTGGAGTGCAATGGTGCATCTTGGCTTACCGCAACTTCCTCCTCCCGGGTTCAAGTGATTCTCCTGCCTCAGCCTCCCAAGTAGCTGGGATTACAGGCGTGCGCCACCATGCCCAGCTAATTTTTTGTATTTTTAGTAGAGACGGGGTTTCACCATGTTGGCCAGGCTGGTCTGAACGGTCTGACCTCAAGTGATCCACCCACCTCTGCATCCCAAAGTGCTGGGATTACGGGCATGAGCCACTGTGCCCGGCCTAGAATGTTAGGTACTTTTAAAGAAACCTCTTTTCTGTGAACCTATGGATTATGTTGAATAGGCCCTTTTCTAAACACACGAACACTGGAGGCATTGGAGGAGGGAGGAGAAAAAGAACAGTTAGGAGGTATCAAAAATTTCGAAGTAGTCAAAATATTACATAGTATTTATTTCTCAATTGAAGACATACCATCTTATTAAAATCACTGTACCATTAGAAAAATGTTAACCACTGATCTTCTTTTAATCTTTTGTATGCCATTTTAAAAAAAGTAGTTATTTTCTTCCTGAGTTTTCTTTCACAGAGAACTATAATTGAACTTGGCCTTGCGATTTAATTTTATGTAGAAGAAATTTGTTAAAAACCACCTGTCAAACTTATGCAACTCAATCAAGTCTGCCAAGTCTCTCTGAGCAACAGACTGAGACCCTGTCTCAAAAAATTAAAAAAAAAAAATAAGAGGGATACAGTAACAATAAATATAAAGCAGAAGGGGAAAGTGCATTATTTGTGTTTAGAGGTAAAATGGAAATGTGTGTTAATGGAAATATCTGTTGGGGTAAAATATAAATGTTGGAAATGGTTTGGGTATATTTGTGTGTTAGAGGTAAAATAGTTGGAAAACCTGTCCCGTTATTTTTTAACTTTGGTAGCACAGCTCTGCAAATTATTCTTGATCCATGACCCTAAGTCTTGAGAAGATGGTTCTTCTCTTTCCTAGTCCTAAGTGTCACTTCTTTTCTTGCCCTATAATGATTGACAGTAGAATTATGTTTCATTCAGAGAAGAGCTTGACTCCAGCCACAGGGGTTCTGATCTACTATCTTGCCAGCTGGGAATAAAGTGAGACTAAAGGCTGGAAGAGATCTTTAGACTCCCTTCACTCTCACTTCTAGGATCTGGCTACCACTCTGATTTCATGAGGCCACTGGTGTACTACACACGTATCCCAAGAAACAAACAATTTCAGAGATAATTCAGTCTGAATTCATATGTATGGGTAATTTGTTAAAGGCATACACATTATTAAGCAAAACCCTGAACATCTCCTTCTGAGACACCTGCATTTAGGTTAACCAGCGTCCTCACAGTTTTCTCCAAAAAAGTAGTCTGTTTGCTTAAGTAACTAAAATGTTCATTCTGGTAGCATTTTCTTTTTTTTTTTTTTTTTTTTTTGAGACGGAGTCTTGCTCTGTCACTAGGCTGGAGTGCAGTGGTGCGATCTCGGCTCACTGCAACCTCCACCTTCCAGGTTCAAGCAATTCCCCTGCCTCAGCCTCCTGAGTAGTGGGGACTACAGGTCTGCACGACTACGCCTGGCTAATTTTGTGTGTGTGTGTGTGTGTTTAAGTAGAGACAGGGTTTCACTGTGTTGGCCAGGATGGTCTCCATCTCCTGACTTCATGATCCGCCTGTCTCAGCCTCCCAAAGTGCTGGGATTACAGGCGTGAGCCACCATGCCTGGCCTATCTGGTAGTATTTCCAAAACAGAAGAAGTCTGCTGCAAAGGAGAACTGATTCCTGCACTTACAGACATTTAATTGCTGTAATTGAAAATGAAATTTATCTAGTTTAAAAAAATTAAGACGCCCCCCCCCCCCACCATCATGAGACATTCTATTAACAGTAAAAGTTGCCCTTCCTCTCACCTATCAAATCTTTGAATAAATGTGTCTTTCCAGTAAAACAAACCATTTTATCCTGTGGCTTTTTTAATAGGAATGTCTATCCACCCACCTTTAGGATTGCATTCTGCTATTTACAGTGAAATATGTCAGCTTTCAAGAAGCATTTCCACTTTTACCTACTGCTTCACTGCAGAGTTTCTTAGGCTTTCTGTACCTTTCTAACCTCGGGCCTATTAAGTACCATGCTGGAGTTGCACTGAACCTAGTTATGCCAAGGATTGACATCCATTTCTGATTTGGTCTATCGAATAGGATTATTTTATTTTTCCTGATTTTAGGATTATAGGACATGTATCTACACATTCACTTTCTTGAGTTGCCTAGAAATAAAAATAGTTACTTTGTAGACAAGTTAGGCACCCTTTTGTATATGAAAACAAAATACTGCCAAAATAGTTATTAAAACATATTGGTACCTATTCTTTATTAGTTTTAATTACTATTTTACTAAAAAGTATGCGGTGCATTGAAATAGTTACACTTTTTTTTTTTTTTTTTTTTGAGATGGAGTCTTGCTCTGTCGCCCAGGCTGGAGTGCAGTGGCGCAATCTCGGCTCACTGCAAGCTCCGCCTCCCGGGTTCACGCCATTCTCCTGCTTCAGCCTCCCAAGTAACTGGGACTACAGGTGCCCGCCACCACGCCTGGCTAATTTTTTGTATTTTTAGTAGAGACGGGGTTTCACTGTGTTAGCTAGGATGGTCTCAATCTCCTGACCTTGTGATCTGCCTGCCTCGGCCTCCCAAAGTGCTGGGATTACAGGCGTGAGCCACCGCGCCTGGCCTCTTTTTTTTTTTTTTTTTTTTTTTGAGACAGCGTCTCACTTTGTCACCTAGGCAGAGTACAGTGGCATGATCATGGCCCACTGCAGCCTTGACCTCCTGGGCTCCAGTGATCCTCCCACCTCGGCCTCCTGAGTAGCTGGGACTACAAGGGTGCACTACCATGCCCGGTTAATTTATTGTGTTTTTTGAAGAGACAGGGTTTTGCCATGTTGTTCAGGCTTGTCTCAAACTCCTGGGCTCAAGCAATTTGCCTGCCTTGGCCTCCCAAAGTGCTAGGATTACAGGCATGAGCCACCATACCCAGCCTAAAAAAATAAATTACTGCACCTGGCCTAAAAAATAAATTTTTATTTGCATTTAAGCCCAGTTATTCTGAATTATCCTATTAGAGCAGAATTATTCATGTGGAATCTATGTTCCCATACTTACCTTTTCTGATTTTAAGGAAGATGATTGATTGATTGAATTTAGAATTTAAGAGGATGAGGGGCAACTAGTCACCGCAGGTCACCTCTACCATTAGGACTAACCAGTTGGTTGTTGTTTACCTAGAGTTTCTTAATCCTGCTTCATAGAGACTCATGGCAGTTTTAGTTACATATAAGTATGTTGTTTGGTCTAGGTAGCTTGGTCTAGGTGTTACAATATTTTAATTTTAGGGGTATAATATGGTTTGTTGTTGTTGTTGTTGTTGTTGTTTGTTTTTTGTTTGAGACAGAATAGTCTGCTGCCCTGGCTGGAGTGCAGTGGCATGATCATGGCTCACTGCAGCCTCAACCTCCCAGGCTCATGCAATCCTCCCACCTCAGTCCCCTGAGTAGCTAGGACTACAAGCATGTGCCACCACACCTAGCTAATTTTTTAATTTTTTGTAGAGACAGGTCTCACTACATGGCCAAGATTGGTCTCAAACTCCTGGGCTCAAGCGATTCTCCCACCTCAGCCTCCCAAAGTACTGAGATTGCAGGCAAGAGCCACTCTGCACTCAGCCATAATATGATTTTTAAAATAAAAGAGTCATAGGAAAGTGGTGAAAAAGAGAATAGGATTTACAGGACCAGAAGAATTAATACGAGCAAGATAACGTATAAGAGAGAATAGCCGGGCGTGTTGGCTTACGCCTGTAATCCTAGCACTATGGGAGGCTGATGTGGGTGGATCACGAAGTCAGGAGATCGAGACCATCCTGGCTAATGCGGTGAAACACCGTCTGTACTAAAAATACAAAAAATTAGCCAGGCGTGTTAGCCAGGCGTGGTGGCACGTGCCTGTAGCCCCAGCTGCTCAGGAGGCTGAGGCAGAAGAATCACTTGAACCCAGGAGGCGGAGGTTGCAGTGAGCCGAGATTGCACCACTGTACTCCAGCCTGGGCAACAGAGCAAGACTCTATCTCAAAAAAAAAAAAAAAAAAGAATAACAGACATTAAAGGTTCTTATCGAGTCACTTAAGTTATTTTATTCTACCTCCTTTGTGTCTACTTTTAACCCATTCTGGTATTCTCAGTTTCTCAGTTCTTGAAATTGAGATATAAAAAATAATGTGTAGATTAAAGGACTTTAGGGTAAATTATGTTGTGAGTCAGAAAATACTCTTTCCTCCTGTATTTTCTTATAATATCATTGCCTATCTCTGGTCATTTTCTGTCTCTAGTCTCTTAAATGTAGTTATCTGAAATATATTTAATTTCTTAGGATTCTAATTTTAAATTAATGCAAATAATGAAAATTCCTAGTCACAATTATATGGTGTTGACCCATTTCAGTGTCCTTTTGGATATGGGGAATTAAGTGGAAACTGGAGACAGCAGGAGCTAATAGCAAATAACTTGGGTGGGAACAATAAAGAATGATTTGTTCATCCTGCCCTGGTGAAGGTATAGTTCAGAGAACTTTCCAGCATCTAAGAATAATAAAAATAGAAGCTGTAAGAAATTCTGCTTCATAATTATTTTCCTGTGTCTTCAATCATTTCACAACTTTGTTTTCCAATTTAAACTTTAAGTGGTAATTGCAGTCTGCATGTTTATAAATTTTTAATTGTATAGCATATTAGTACTTTTCTTCTTTAAAAATAATGCCATAAAGAATTTGTCACTTGGAAGTTTTTCCCCAAATATAACAGAGCTGTAGCAATTGTGTTTATTTACAATTAAGGATTCCCTAGGGCAGTGGTTTTCAACATCGGAATCATCAAGAGGGATTTTAAAAAGTTTTTTAATTTTTATTTTAGGTTCAGGGATACATTTCCAGGTTTGTTATATAGGTAAACTCATGACTTGGGGGTTTGGTATATAGGTTATTTCACCACCTGGGTACTAAGCATAGTACCTGATAGTTTTTTGGTTTTTTTCTGAACCTCTCCCTCCTTTGAACTTCCTCCCTCAAGTAGGCCCCAGTGTCTGTTGTTCCCCTCTCTGTTCAAGAGGGATTTTTAAAACACAGGTTTTGGGGCCTCACTCTTGTATTTCTGATTCAGTAACTCTGGAGTGGGGCCTGAGAGTTTGCATTTCTAACAAATTCCAAGGTGACGCTAATACTACTGGTCCTGAAATCATACTTTGAGAACCGCTGCAGTAATATGATACTGATCTGAGAAGTCTGAGATAGGGCTAAATCTAATCTGTGCTGAATGAATACTGAGTTGCTTGTATTTCAAGCAGAGTTATACCTATTTGATGGGTACCAGCAATGACCATTTAATGTAGTGTCTTCTTTTCATAGATTGGAGCATATGATCAACAAATATGGGAAAAATCTGTTGAACAGAGAGAAATCAAGGTAAGGAGTTTATTTCGTTTTGTTTATTTTGAAACATAGTTCTATGAATTATTAATTACATTTTCTGTAGTGTTTTTTAATATACTTTTAAGATATAAATTACTATTCTGTTGAAGCTTTTAAAGAAAGAAGTAAACTTTATTTACCATAGTCACGTTTACTTCTGATGTTGGTTTTTTCTTTTTATCATCTTTCTGTTCTTTTAAAATTGAATTTCTAATGACTATTTTTTTGTCAGCTTTTTTCCCCTTTCACTTGTCACTTATACTTCTAGTTTGCTTTTCCTCCCTTTTGATGCTGTCATTGCTCTGTACAGTTTATTAAACTGGTAAGTGTTTCAGGATTTTTCCCGCCTGAGTGATCCTGTGCAAATGCTGCTCTGCTTAATTGAGATCTGCTTTTTAGTGCTACTAACAGATTGACTTGGACTCAAAAAGAGTCACTGAAAAGTTGGTCATTTTAAAAAAGAATTTAGGACAGTAAAGCACTAATTAAAATGTTTTTGTAGTAGGCATTTTCTTCCTGAACATGTAATCATGTCTCTTATGCTGATAAAATATTCTCATAGATTACCTCGCTAGCATGAAAACTGTTTTTCAACTGAATTTATTGTTTCCCAGCACTCTTTATTGGTAATAAGATTTATATTTTTCATTTGCATAGATACTAATCAGTGTGTTTCTGCACGAGCTAAATTTAATCTGGACACAGACAGTATTACTTTAGTTACTTGACATTTTCTATTTTGTATAGAAAAGTTTTCATTAGATTGAAAACCAGTGTCTATAGTTACTAAAGATCTGTCCAAAAATTTGTTAATGTTTAGACTACTTAGTCACTTGTAATAAAGAGCAAGATTCTTTCCCATTTGGCAATTATAATCTCTAAACTTTTGAGGAAGGATTAATACATTTAACAAAGTTGTGGTATGTGTTAAATATAGGATTAAGTCATGGGACAGAAAGATAAAATAGATTATAGTTTTGTAGGGGAGATGCATAATTACACGTGAGATAAATTCCTTTAAGAGAGGCATGCCTAAAACTCTATAGAAGAGTGAGAGGGGAGACAAGCCTGGGGAGATTGGGAAAGATTTCATAGAGGAAGTGGTTCATTAACTCAAGGAAGACATTTCAGACAGATGAAGAGCAGATGGAAATATATGTAAAGGATGGAAGAAACATGATTGAGGCAGGACTCCCTAAGGAGTTTGATTTGGTAATAGGTTGGATAGAGGAAGGAGACTAGTGTCATTAGGAGTAAAACTAGAAAGGAAAATGGAAGTCAAATTATGAAGGGGCTTGAATACCTTGCCAAAGAATTTAGACATAATCTGGAAAACAACAGGGGAGATATTGGAAGATTTTAAGCAGAAGATTATATTTTAACAAATGTACACAGGCAGCACTAAGGATGATAGGAAATACTGGAAGAAGAGCACATTTAGAATTCTGTTATAGAAATATCTATTTGGTACTTGGGAGGGACATTTGAGAGTTCTCAGTTTATAAAGTGTGAATATGTATAGGTATGTGTTTGTATGTGATACATACATATATAAAACATTATATAGATATAGCTATAGGAATGAGTAGATTTCTGTTGAATGATGAAATAAAAGGACTGAGAACAGAGCATTGGGAAATAACTAACATTTAATGGGTAGGTAAATAAAGAGATGCAAGTAAAGAAGGAAAGAGAAGTAGGAGATCCATGAGAAAATAGTATGGAGAGAGTATGAAGAAGAGTTGGGATAGTCAAGCAAATAAAGAGCAGCAGAGAGGTCTAGTAAGATGCCATAATACCTTTTATCCTCTTTGACAGTTAGAAAGCCTTTAACTCGTTAGACAGGAGATATAAGTACCTTGAGAGGTTATGTTATCAGGTTGACACATTTGGAATTTAAAAGCCTCAGAAAAAATATATGTAAATAATTTTTTTAGTTTTTGGGAGCTATTCACAAATTACTATTTGTATTCACAAATTACTACATTACTTATGTAACCTCCTCTTTTTTAAAAGAACTCTTAAATCCTAAATGTACGTTAGGGTGAGGAAGGATTATATTAGTTACTACTTGGTGCTACTAACAGGATGATCTTAGGGAAAGTTAGGACCTACAACTTCTTTCTGAAGTGTGTCTCCCTTTAAAGATGATACCTTGTAATAGTAATTGAAGAATTAAAAACATAAAAACTTGCTCTTTTGGCAGGTGTGAAGGTAGCAAGTTATCTCGATCATTCACAGACAGTTATAGATCAGATGAACTCCTTGTTTCACTCTTTCCTTCTTTCCCACTATTGCACTTGACTAGTCTTTAAAAATAAAGATAAAAATAAGACAAAATTAAAGAAAAGTTGTTCTCATTATTTTTTTTCCTTTTGGGGTGATAAAAAAATTTCTAAAACTAGATAGTGGTAATGGTTGCACAATATTGTGGATGTACTTAGAACCACTGAATTATAGATTTTTATTGTTTCCTTTTTGTTTCTACAAAGTCATGGGGTACATGTGCAATTTTGTTGCATGCATAGCTTGCGTAGCAGTCAAGTCAGAGCTTTTGGGGTATCCATCACATGAATAATGTACACACTACCCATTAATCAATTTATCTGGCTCACACCTGAAATCCCAACACTTTAGGAGGCCCAGGTGGGAGGATTGCTTCAGTCCAGGAGTTAAGACCAGCTTGGGCAACAAAGTGAGACACTATCTCTAAAAAAAAGAATTATTTTTCTTAATTAGCTGGGACATACCTGCAGTCCCACCTACTTGAGAGGCTGAACCAGGAGGATCACTTGAGCCCAGGAGTTCGAGGCTGTAGTGAGCCATGATCACACCACTGCACTCCAGCCTGGGCAACAGAGTGAGACTTTGTCTCTAAAAAATACATACATACATACATACATACATACATACATACATACATACATAATAAACTTATCATCCTCCCTACTCTTGTTATTTTTAATTAAAAGGATCAATTTGTTAACAAGCCTAAAAGCACATTTCATTTTTACCAAACGTTCTAGTGGAGGCAAATTATGGTGTAAAATAATTCCGTATTTATTCTAAGGAAGTTAGAGAGGTACATAACTGTGGTGTATTAATGTTAATATTTGATTAAGAAAAAAACACTCTACCTGTTGTTTAGAGAACAGTGTACCAAATGTATTGAGTTTGTCCAATGTAATTGATTCTTTCATTAGCTGTCAAAGCAGTGAGCAGCTACTAGAGAAATCAAAGACATGAAAATATATTTTTTGGAAATGTTTATTTTTCAATTAAAGACCCAGAGTTGATATTGCTAAAGCGTAAAACCTTTTGTAAGTTGCAAATTATTTTTTCATAACCATTTTAGAAATTATAACTAAAATCTTTGATTTTTTCTGATTACCGTGACCAAAATTTAAAAGTAAATTTGGAAGTTTTTCCTGTTTTACTATCTACTAGACTTTTAAAGCTTCTTAAAAGACTAGACTTAAAAAGCTTATAAAGTCATTACAGAGAAAAAGGGGGTGGGGGAACTAAACAAGATTTCTAGAAAATGAAACTGTTTATGTACTTTGATGGAGTCTAGATATTAACAATACACAGAAGTCTAGATAACTGAACAGAAGCACTTCCTAAACTTAAACAGCCCATTTCATTTTTTTTTTTTTTTGGCCCAACATTATCTGTGTACTTAGAGAATTTTTTTTAAATAAAAAACTTTATACTACTGTGTTTGAGTCATTTCACTATAGGAACATACTATAAGAGTTTAAATTATATTTAATAAATAAAATATTTTTATTATTGGATATTAATTGCATTTGTGCTGCTTGTTTCTACTTTCTAGTTTGTGCATAAATTAGTGGTTTTAAAAATCTCATTTTTTAAAGAAAATCTTACTTTTCATTTTTTATTTGTTCATTTAAACTGTTTAACAGTTCTTGATAGTACTGAAAGCTATGCTACTTTGTGTGAATGTGGTTTACCCCAAGCCAATTGAAAATTTTCCAGTGTAAAATAGCTACTTAATTAAAATCAGATTTTATGAATGTTATATCTTGATGCTTTCTTGTATTTTTGTGAATAAAATAATTGTAGATTCGATCGCAACTCACTGCATCCTCTGCCTCCCAGGTTCAAGCGATTCTCCTGCCTCAGCCTCCCAAGTAGCTGGTATTACAGGCGCCCGCTGCCACGCCTGACTAATTTTTGTATTTTTAATAGAGATGGAGTTTCACCATGTTGGCTAGGCTGGTCTTGAACTCCTGACCTCAGGTGATCCTGCCCACCTCAGCTTCTCAAAGTGCTGAGATTACAGGCGTGAACCACCTTACCTGGCCTTCTGTTTTTTTTTTTCTTTTTTTTTTCTTTTTAAACCTTTAAATTATCTTGATAGGCTACCTTAGAGGGAAAATTTTATTGAAACTGGCTATTAGGGTGTGGCTCTACAATATAGCTCAAAATAAATATATTTTAATAGAATATAAAATTGGAAATGAACCCCATATAAACAAGGTCGATTAGAAGAAGCATGTTGAAAAACAATAGTTGTACAAATCAAGACAACTTACTGTTTCTCCTATAGGGACTTTTGGTTCTTAAAACAATCTTGATAAAAATTTTAGGTATACAGCAATAAATTAGGATTCAGATTAGTCAGAAGACATTGGCAATAAGGTTACTTTCAAGTTGTTAGGGAAGCAATTTATAAAAAACAAGTAAGTTAAAATGTGTTACTGTTTTCAAATATTTTTACAGTAATAAAGGTAAAATCTTACTGTAATAAACAATACTAAATCCAAATAGTGCTTTATTAATGAAGTTTTGTTTAAATATATGTATTATTACAGTTGCTTCTCCAATTTGCAAAATCTTGGGAATGATTTCTAATCCATCAGCCGCTTTATAATGACATTAAAATCAGAAATAATGTACAGATACAGCCCATACTCATTATTTGGGGTAGCTATGTTCTATAAACTCACCCATGAACACTGAATTAGTGCATACTGAACCATTGCTGCCTGGGGAAGTACCTTGTTTTATGTGTGTTTCTGTTTAAAGACACCTTATTTAATATATATTTTTGATTCATTAACAATTCATGGCCAACAGCACTGTAAATCATATCTGAACAGAGGTTATCTTTATTTATTTATTTATTTATTTTACTTTATATTGTTTGGGACAAAATCTTACTTTGTCGCCAGGCTGGAGTGCAATGGTGTGACCCTGGTTTATGGCAACCTCCAACCCCTGGGTTCAAACAGTTCTCCTTGCTTCAGCCTCCCCGAGTTGCTGGGATTACAGGCGAGTGCCACCATGCCCAGCTAATTTTTTGTATTTTTAGTAGAGACGGGGTTTCACCATGTTGGCCAGGCTGTTCTCAAACTCCTGGCCTCAAGTGATCCACCCACCTTGGCCCCCGCAAAGTGCTGGGATTAAAGGCGTGAGCCACTGTGCCTGGGTGAACAGAGGTTATCTAACACATTTTCTCTGTGAGACACATCACAGCATTCTTGCACTTAGGAACACGAGACACTGTTTTAAGCACTATACTTGAGGGCCATCTTGAACAACAGGATTGCCAACAAAAAGCACAAAAATGTGAAAAACATAACAAATAAAGGACACTGTTTACAGTAATCAGAGCTGAAACAGGAAGGTTAAAGCATCACCTTGTTCGACCTCAGCTGAGAACATGCACGTTGGGTGACTCAATTTTTTTTTCTTCACTCCATTCATGTCTGCAAATTAGGGCAAAAGCACCGTGAACGTTGATTTAGGGGTACAAAGAAATTTTACCAAGTAGGTGTGTTTGCAATTATGGAATCTGAGAATATGAGGATCGACTATATATAAAATTATCATTGCTATTTCTTTAACTTTTACCCTGTCTCCTTCATTTTTGTTTTTGCATCTCTGGGTGGTTTGCAACTTCAGCCAGAACTATTTGAAGGGATTCAAACATTAATTACATATTGGTTTCAGGGCGCATTTTTGGTTTAGACACCTCAGTTAATTCTGACCTCAAATATGGTTCTCTTCTTTGTTTTAGATTCAAACAGAATACTTAATCAGATTTTTACTTTGATGGGGGGTGTCATTGTTACTTGGATTAAGACCAAAGACAGGATTTACTGCACAGTTACTTGCTTAATTGAATGAATAAAAACCAAATCATCTAAACACTTGTGTCATCTCGCAGTAATTGGCTCCTGAAGAGTTTAGCTTAAGCTCTTGCAGTTTTTTGTTTGTTTTCTCTTTTTTATTTTTATTTTTGTTAGCTCTTCCAATTCTTAACATTCTAGTCTTAAGTAATAAAGTAATTTATTTTGTTATAGATTTTTTTTCACTAGTTTTGATCTACACCCCCCACTCCACTCTGTATACTGATAGCAGAAACTTAATTTTACTCAGTGTTCAATAATTTCAAGTTTAAATGAATTCAGTTTATGACAACTGCCTCTCCCTCCTCCCCTTCCTGGTTATGGTGTCTAAGTTCTGAGGTGATGAGGTGGCATTTATGGTCTGATGAGGGGTTGACATGTGAACATAATGGCAACCATCATCCTTGAGTAGTGCATTGTCCTCCCTGGGTCTCAGCTGATTGGCATCTGCTGAGAAGTCTGCATCCTTTCTGGTCCTCAGCTGTGTGATTTACTGCTTTCTGAAATAATGCCTCCAGCACCACACCTTGAGGTTCCTTCAGGGCTGCTGCTCCCCTAGCTAGCCTCAACGCTCTCCAAATGCCAGTATGGGGCCAATATAGTTCCCTCTACACCTAAAGCTGTACACCTAAATTTGCTTGGTAGTAATAGTATTTGTATTAGAATTTTACTGTTGGTAATAAACCGGCCTGGCATGTTACACACATCTCTAAATATATCTTTTTGAACAATAATAAAATTTATTACAATACTGTAATTGTGTTCCATTTGTAACAAATGCATAATGTGTTACATTTTGTTGGTACTATTAACAATTTTATTTTAAATTGAAAGCTTTAGAAATTGATTTTCTCCTGTTCTAGATTTAAGTATATATACAATTCCAATGCTTCTTTTGATATATTATAGGGGCTAAGGAATAAACCAAAGAAAACAGCACATGTGAAACCAGACCTCATAGATGTTGATCTTGTAAGAGGTGAGTCTTTGATAAATAAATGCTTAATACAAGTAGACATTGTTCTGGAAGAAACAGAATTCAAAATAGGTTTAAATATTGTATTAGGCTGTTTTGCATTGCTATAAAGAAATACTTGAGATTGGGTAATTTATAAGAAAAGAGGCTTAATTGGTTCATGGTTCTGCAGGCTGTACAGAAATCATAGCACCAGCACCTGCTTCTGGGGTAGGAAGCTTTACCCATGGCAGAAGGCAAGCGGGACCAGGCACATCACATGGCCAGAGCAGGAGCCAGAGAGTGGTAGTGGGGAGGTGCCACACACTTTTAAATCACCAGATATCCTGAGAACTCACTCACTATCTCAAGGACAGCCTCAAGCCATGAGGGCTTCACCCTTATGGCCCATATACCTCCCACGAGGCCCTGCCTCCAGCATTGGAGATTACAATTCAATATCAGATTTGGATGGGGACAGATATTCCAAACTATATCAGATATCTATCTGTCTGTCTATCTTTTTAGAAATAAAAACATTGTGAACCTTGATGAAGACAAGAATAGTATTAAAAAGAGAGAATGGGACCAGGTACAATGGCTCACACCTATAATCCCAGCACTTCGGGAAGCTGAAGGCAGAAGGATCTCTTGAACCCAGGAGTTTGACACCACCCTGGGCAGCAGAGTGAGATCCTATCTCAAAAAACAAACAAACAAGCAAACAAACAAAACCAAAAAACAATTAAAGTGGTGATTTGTAATTCCTAACTAGAACTGACATTACATTTGAATATTGTTCTATATTTATAAAATATGTGGGAGAAATTCTGTTATTTCAAAAAATGTTTTTTTCAAAATATTTAAAGTATCTATAAATTGGACATTTCTCACTCATAGTATAATACAGAATAAAATTATGTGATGTTTTTCAAACATTGAAATTTTTTTCTTTAAAGAAATTAAAGAATAATATATAAATATACTCTGTTGTCCTATTTTACTTTTTTCAGGGTCTGCATTTGCAAAGGCAAAGCCTGAAAGTCCTTGGACTTCTCTGACCAGAAAGGGAATTGTTCGAGTTGTATTTTTCCCCTTTTTCTTCCGGTGGTGGTTACAAGTAACATCAAAGGTCATCTTTTTCTGGCTTCTTGTCCTTTATCTTCTTCAAGGTATAATTAAGTGATTTTTGCTTTTACTTTTCAGAATGTTACATTGTTAGGTTTAATAAGTCTTTGTTTTAAACATATGCTAACTACTACTGAGTATGATGTATAAGTATGTTAATAAAGGCACATAATTGATTTGGTATTAAAAATATTTGAGAAAACAAAGCAGTTATTTTTCAGTATAATTTTATGAATATTTGAATCTGTAGATGGTTAAAGAAAAATAGAAATCGAGAAGATTTTTTAAAATTAGAAAAAAAACCTCATCAAAATGCATCTTCCACACATACATACATACCGGTCTTTTAAAAATACAACCTATACAAGTTTATTATTCCTGCCATAGGTATAGTTTCTTTTTTCTGTGCCTTTTACCACCGTGATGTGAGCTGTCCTTATACTTTATCAAAATTCTGTATACCGTGCACTCTGCTAGGTGCTTTCTAGATTCTCATTTCATTCTCACATCAACCTGATGAAGTACAGGGACTGTTACTATGCTTTGCTTATAGACGTGGGACCTGAAAGACCTGAGTGCCCAACGCCACATAATCATCAAGTATGGTAGAGCCCAGGTTCAATTCTAAGCATTCTGATCCCAGAACCACACACTTAACAGCTCTTATGGTGCCTCCTAAAACAACATTCTAGTGCATAGTCTTAGCAGCAGTATATAACACAACATGTATAACATTGTAGAGCATTTAGAAACTAAAGAAGAAACTATTCATATTCCATCATGTGAACAAAGCAGTTATTTTCATTTGGTTGATGTCCTTTCAGTCTTTTTAATATGTTATTTAAAAAAAAACCATGATTACAATCCTGAATGATTATTTAAATTTGTTTTATCAACAGATTCTAAGAGATACTTTTGAAATAAATGAAAATATAATAAAAACTGCAGACTGTTATTTAGATAAAGTTGTTTCTTCTAAGCCAGGTTACATCTTATATACATAAAAGGGTGTGGACTATGATAATTTTGTGGTTGTTGTTATTAGAATGTGTGTGTGTGTTTTCTGATTAAAGATATAATAATATTTTCATGGCAGGAAATTTGGAAAATGTAGAAAAAGCTAAAGAAAAAAAGAACTACCCATCATCTTGCCTTTAAATTTATAATACTTTTTAAATAGTTGAGATTATTTTATATAAACAGCTACATTTTTTTTTACCTAATGTCATAATATCAAAGTCTTTGTAAATATAACTTCTAAGTTACTAGAAAATATCTTGTCCTACTTCAATATTGGGCAGTTAAGCTGATTGCTATTTTTTGCTATTATAATTACTGCTGAAGTGATCATATTTGCTTATCAATATTTTCTAGTTATAGTGATCATAATTTTTATCATTTTCTTGTTTTCTTCTCAAAAGGACTTAAGAGAGCTTAATTTAAGTATAGTTATCTTCAAAGGTTTTCTGGCTTACCTAGAAGAGAAAACTTTATTTGAATGTGGTCAGAAATTGTAATAGTTTATTAGAGTAATTCAGTACCATTGATTGTACATCACAGTGCATTGTGCTTTTTAAGATATTGCTGCTTTCTAGTATTCCACGACAAACAAGTTTCCAGTGTAACTAAAAGTTCACTGACATTGTATAATTATATTGTGTCTGAAATTTACTTACTGGTTCCTCTAAGTTAAATAGGGAACACAGGTTAGATTGGGCATTAAATGAGATATTTTTAAGTTCAGAATCCAAGTTTTAATCATAAGGCCCTTATGATGAACACTAAACATTCTCCTAGTAAAGCTTAGTTAGAGAAATGACTTAACCTTCTTAAAGTCACACAGCTAGTGCCAAAGTCATGATGTGACTCTGATGACCCTCGGCAGGCTGCCATTACCTTTGAAAACCACTGTATGTCTATCTCCATTGCAGCACCCTGTGTAAAAGCAGGGTGCTGCAGTGCTCTGAGTTATGTCCTCGTTCTTGTTCGCACTTCTTGAAAGGCAGAAAGAATCAAATGCAGTCAGATTTGGTTTTATATAACTATGTATAGTTTTTTTATTTCAATTACGTGCTTTTTAAGTATCTTAGCTATGTATTCTCAGCTCTATCCCCATTTCTGCATGTCTTGGTTGCCTAGTTTCTTGCCAAGATTACTGCCAGGAAACCTCATATCATCTTCTACTTTCTGTCCATTTACCTATTAAATGACAAATTCAAACCAGCTGCTTAAGATCTAAATTTCTTCACTAGTTATCATTGCTTTCAAGATGCAGTCTGAGTTTTCAAATCCCTCCTTGAATTTCTATCCCACCTTAACCAGGCTAAACTAGCTCTTTGCTGTTTCTTAAACATTCCATGCTTTTTTGCCTATGTGTCTTTGGACATGCAACTCCCTTTGCGTGGGGTAGCCCTTTTCCCTTTTGTTTAGTCAATCCTCTGTGTTCTCTCAAATTTAGATTAGACATCAGACATCACTTTCTTTAAGAATTGTTTCATAACTCCCCAATGTAGTTACATATCTTTCTTATGTATATTATAGCAGTTAATCATAAGTATTATATTAGTCACCTTGGGCTACCATAACAAAATACCACAGATTGGGTGGCTTATACAACAAAATTTATTTTTTCACCATTCTGAGGGGTGGAAGTGCAAGAGTGAGGCAATGTCAGAGTTGGTGTCTGATGAGGCTTCTCTGACTTGTAGATGTCCACCTTCTTGCTGTGTCTTCACAGGGCCTTTCTTGTGTATGTGAGTGGAGAGAGAGAGTACTCTGGTATCTCTGCCTATTCATATAAAGACAAGAGTCATATCAGTTTAAGGCCTTACACTTAACGAATCTGTTTAACCTTTACTACCTCCTTATAGGCCCTGTCTCCAAACGTAGTCACATTGTGGGTTAGGGCTTCATTCAGCATATGCATTTGTGTGGGGAGGATGAAAGGAGCACAGTTTAGTTCATAACAGGTATTTTCATTGTTTCTTTATATGTCTCTTCTTTCCTCTAAACCAAGCTTGTCCAACCCATGGCCCATAGGCCACATGCAGCCCAGGATGGCTTTGAATGTGGCCCAACCCAGGTTCATAAACTTTCTTAAAACCTTATGAGATTTTTTTTTATTTTTTTAAAGCTTATCACCTATCGTTAGTGTATATTATGTGTGGCCCCAGACAATTCTTCTTGCAGTGAGGCCCAGGGAAGCCAAAAGATTGGATACCCCTGGTCTAAACCAAGGAATAGGGAGCAGAGACTGTGTCTTGTCTTTTTTTCTGCATTGCCTAATTGCCACTGAATCTTAAAGATTAACAGTCCTAAAAATGGAAGATAATATTCCATTCTATTCTATTCTGTTTTTTAGACATAGGGTTTTGCTTTGTTGCTCAGGCTGGAGTGCAGTGGTGCGATCATAGTTCACTGCAGCCTTGAACTCCCGGGCACAAGCAATCCTCCAGCCTCAGCCTCCCAACTAGCTAGGACTATAGGAGCACGCCACCATGCCCAGCTAGGACTATAGGAGCACGCCACCATGCCCAGCTAATTATTTTTATTTTTATTTTTGTAGAGATGGGGTCTTAATATGTTGCCCAGGCTGGTCTTGAACTCTTGACCTCAAGTAATCCTCCCACTTCACCCTCTTAAAGTGCTGGGATTACAGGTGTCAGCCACCACAGTTTCTCTCTGTTGCTCAGGCTGGAGTGCGGTGGTGCAGTCATGGCTCGCTGCAGCCTCAACCTCCAAGGCTCAATCATTCCTCCTACCTCTGCCTCCATAGCTGGAACGACAGGCATGCACTGCCATTCCCAGCTAATTTTTGAAATTTTTTTGTAGAGGCAGGGTTTCGCCTTGTTGCCCAGGCTGGTGTCAAACTCCTGGGCTAAAGCAGTCCACTCGCCTCACCCTGCCAGAGTGCTGGGATTACAGGTGTGAGCCATTGCATCCAGCCTACTCCTAGAGTTCCCCTTGCCCAGTACATTAAGTCCTGCCTTTGAAATGTTTGTGCCCAGCAACATTCTGTCTTAGTTGATCTCCAGCAGAAATCTCTAGCAGCACTGTCTAGTTCGTAGGACTTCATTAAATGCTCAAAAAGTATAACTCAGCATTATATAAAATAAGTGAATGTTTTCTCTATATATCTTCCTTTTTTTTTTTTTTTTTTTTTGAGATGGAGTCTCGTTCTGTTGCCCAGGCTGGAGTGCATGATCTCAGCATGATCTCGGTTCACTGCAACCTTCACCTCCAAGGTTCAAGCAGTTCTGCCTCAGCCTCCCGAGTAGCTGGGACTACAGGCATGTGCCACTAAGCCCAGCTAATTTTTGTATTTTTAGCAGAGATGGGGTTTCTCCATATTGGCCAGGCTGGTCTCAAACTCCTGACCTCGTGTGCTGCCGGCCTCAGCCTTCCAAAGTGCTGAGATTACAGGCAGGAGCTACCATGCCCGGCTCTCCATATATCTTCTAAACCTTAACTTGAGAGGAAAACAAAAAGGGGAAGTGATACCAGAGTTACAGAGGAAAAGCCACTGTCTCAGGAACTGAGACCATGGGAGGGACATGATCACTTTTAGAAAGATACAGTCAGAAGAAAGAAGGAAAAAGAGAGGAAGAAAGTGGCTCCTCCTCCTTTTTCTAATGCCTTGTCGTCAGAATTTCACAGTATGTAATAACTTCCTGTTAAGATATACAGAAAATATAATTTGTATGCTCCCAGCCCTAGGATTACAGAGAATGGTGATCACAGGGCTGAAAGAGTTCAGATAAATAACCAGCAACAGGTTATATAAAACCTAAAGTTTTAAAAGATGTTCTCCTTTGTGTCTGAAACTCTGAACTTCTTAAGTAAGCATTTGTACTTGCCCCTTTTAAAATTAGAGTTAATGGCACGGTGAAACCCCATCTCTACTAAAAATACAAAAAATTAGCCAAGCGTGGTGGCGGGCATCTGTAGTCCCAGCTACTCGGGAGCCTGAGGCAGAAGAATGGCGTGAACCTGGGAGGCGGAGCTTGCAGTGAGCCGAGATCGCGCCTCTGCACTCCAGCCTGGGCAACAGAGCGAGACTCCGTCTCAAGAAAAATTAGAGTTAATGGTAGCTAAAAAAATTAAAAAATAAAAAAAAGCTACTATTCACCAATGTTAAGTATACATTTACTGTGTATAAGCAGCTTTTCAAAATGTTTTACATGCATTACCTCACCTAAAACCTATTATGGTGCCTATGTACTGTATGTATGCTGTGTACTATGTAGATACACAGAAGATTAAACCAAGGCTCAAAAATATTAAAGAACTTGATAAAAGTCACATTAGAATTCATATTAAAAACAAAAAAGACTCTCTGCTTTTCAAAATTCCAGACTGTTACGGAAGAACTAGAGAATTTGGGTTAAATTCCACGGTAATTCATAAAGATGATTGGCATTTAAAATTTTTTTTCTTATTACTTAGAGTTACATACAGCTGAAATTTGTTTTCATGATACTCTTTAAGTATATTAAAGTGTATTAGCAGATTAAGTGATGTTTTAAGCTTTTGGTATATTGGACCAGGATTCTTTGAGTTGCAGGTGGCAGAAACTAAATGCAAACTAGCTTTTACAAGAAGTTGGTTTTTTTGGTCGTTAATTTTGCTGTTTATCATAAAAGCTAAACAAAAAAACCCCAGGAAACTAGATAGAATAGTACAACAGCTGGGGCGGCCATATGTCCCAGTTTGCCTGGGATTGTCCAACCCCAAGTTTACTCATGTTGTCCTGGTGCCTTTCACTCTCAAAAGTGTCTTGGTTTAGATGGTAAATTACATGGTCACCCTAAACACCTAAATACCCATCTCTTTAACAATGATTAACGTTTTGGGATGTTTACTTAATCTGTTTTGTTAAGTAAATTATATACATTGAGACATTTTACCCCTGAATACATCAATATATGTCTCTTCAAAATAAGCACATATAACCACATTACAGTGATCACACTTAACAAAATGACCAAAAATCTTATAATATTTACATTTTATTTTAGGTACTCCTTGGCCCTGGATTCAGGCATGGCTGGATTGAGAGGCTCAGATAATATCTTCACTTCTTTTTGCTGTAGACTTTGGTCTTTCTGGTCACATTCTTAGGTTGGCTCTTTCTAGGTGGTGGCCCCTAGCAATTTCATTTTTTCATAGTCTTTAGTGTTTGTGATCTAGGAGAAAGGTCTTGAAGCACCTATATTAGTCCCTGAAAAAGACTGATTGGCCCTGCTTAGGTCACTTGCCCATCTTTTTATAAACCTTTGTATTCAGACTTACTAAGACTGTGACAAGCCTAGGTTACATGTCTGTCCCTGAGGTGGGAGAAATAAGAATGTATGATTGATGGATAAAGGAGGGAGACAAAGGTAAAGAGAGTTTATGTCCAGAAAGTCTAAGGGATGCTGTATAGGCAAAACAAGATTTCCCTTCATGTAGTAATAGTTAACATTGATGGACGTTTAGTGGTTTCTCTGGAAACTATGCCTAAGTAAATTTGTTATTAATTCTAAGGAGATAGACCTCTATTAATAAGAAGCTCTTTGTATCTGTATGATACACTTATCATAAGATTTCTTTATTTGTAAAACAAAGAAATAATGTACTTGAGGTTAGGGTGGTTCTTTGATTGTCTGTGATGTTACTTAGAAATGTCCTTTGATTCATATGCATCTAATTTACGTTGCAGTGTTGAGGTGTACTTTAGAGACTATGTTGGGTGTTGTCTTGTTCTGAGAGTTTATTACTAAATACCATGGTTAGGCTGTGGCAGACAATAAAACAGTCTGAAAGAGCTTGTCTATAGTAATATTTTAAACTCATTTAAATTTAGAAAAATATTTTGGCAAAAAATAATGTAAAAACAATTTTAAAAGTTTTGAAGAGGTGACTATCAGATCTATAATTAAGCATATTTTCTTTCCCTTTTTATAGTTGCTGCAATAGTATTATTCTGCTCCACTTCTAGCCCACACAGCATACCTCTGACAGAGGTGATTGGGCCGATATGGCTGATGCTGCTCCTGGGAACTGTGCATTGCCAGATTGTTTCCACAAGAACACCCAAACCTCCTCTAAGTACAGGGGGTAAAAGAAGAAGGTACTGTTTTTTAAAAAGTAATCTTTTTGTACATTTATGTAATTTGAATCTACGATTGTTCTTGACTCCTCTTATCTTCATAGACTTAAAATCTTATCTTGTAAGGTTGCTGTTTCAAAAAAACACTGAGCTTCAGAATCAATTACCAGATGATTTAGTTTCCATATTTGCTTCAAGGCCATTTTAAGACCACATGCCTGTGTTTTTGTTTCTTTTTTTTTTTTTTTTTTCCTTGAAGCTCATTTATAGTCACCTAATATCAATGTAGACAATATATGTTAGCTAGATTGTTAATAATTCCTACTACTTATAAAAATCTTGTATTTCTAAGATGCTTTGGCAAAAACAAAAACCTAGAAAAAATTTCAGCTAAACTGTATTTACTAAATGCTATTTGGTTTTGTTTTGTTTTTTTCATTTTGTTTTTTTTTTTTTTTTTGAGACAGGGTCTCACTGTCTCCGTCACCCAGGCTGGAGTCCAGCTCACTGCGGCCTGGACCTCCTGGGCTCAAGTGATCCTCTCACCTCATCCTCCTGAGTAGCTGGGAATACAGGTGTATGCCACCCTACCTGACTAGTTTTTTTATTTTTTATTTTTTGTAGAGATGGGGTCTCACTTTATTGTCCAGGCTAGTCTTGAATTCCTGGGCTCAAGCGATTCTCCCACCTCGGCCTCCCAAAGTGCTGGGATTACAGGCATGAGCCACCACACCTGGCCACTAAATTCTGTTTGAATCTGTTTAATATTACCCTTGATTCAGTAAATATAGCATGTCTCACTGGCCAATCAGCACACTGGAGTTTGTTTTAAGGTTCTTTTGGAGCAGGTCCTCTTTTGAATATCATTGCTAAGAGATTGTGACATTTGTAGTTTTTGGGTGCTGAGATTTAAGCGCATCTCATTTTTAAAAGATAATACATTAGATAAATAGCAACGTCCATAAATTAGATTATAATTCTCTCCAATCTAAATTTTCTTCTTTCTTCATCTGCAGATAAGTGGCATTCAAATAGGGAAGAAATGCTTCTGTAAATATCCATCCAATGCAATCCTTTCAACCTTCTGTCCACTGACCTGCCACTATAAGCAAGGACCAATACCTTAACATTTCTAGAAATTGGTCTTGAATATGCATCATGATATTTGGATTAAATTTTATCTAGTAAATCTAAATTTTATTATGTGTTAAGTAAAGTTCCTGTGTTTATGTTTTCCAAAATTTTGATTGTACTACTGAGAAAGTGGTTATTAAAATATTAAAGCTGCCTTCCATTCTTAATCTCTTCTGATGAAGGAAATTAAGAAAAGCAGCCCATTTGGAAGTACATAGGGAAGGAGATGGTTCTAGTACCACAGATAACACACAAGAGGGAGCAGTTCAGAACCACGGTACAAGCACCTCTCACAGCGTTGGCACTGTCTTCAGAGATCTCTGGCATGCTGCTTTCTTTTTATCAGGGTTTGTATTTATTTAAGGTTTTATATGGCATAGAGATGGCACTATCCTTTTTCTGGCACTTCAGTCTCAGGTAATGAATATTAATTACTTTAAATATGACAGCCTCATTATGGATTTTGTTTTGATAAATTATAATAGTATAGATAATGGAAAAATAGACACTGTAAACTTTATTTGGCTCATGTGTATATACATCTATACGAGAATGAATATATCAAAGCATATTTAGCTAGGATTTCCTTTTTTTTTTTTTTTTTTTTGGGACAGAGTCTGGCTCTGTTGCCCAGGCTGGAGTGCAGTGGCACGATCTCGGCTCACTGCATCCTCTACCTTCCGGGTTCAAGTGATTCTCCTGCCTCAGCCACCCGAGTAGCTGGGATTACAGGCACGTGCCACCACACCTGGCTAATTTTTTGTATTTTTAGTAGAGATGGGGTTTCACCATATTGGCCAGACCTCGGCCTCCTAAAGTGCTGTGATTACAGGTGTGAGCCACCGAACCCGGCCAGGATTTCTTGATTTTGGTTTGTTTTATATTTCTGAAGTATTATTTTACTTGTGTTAATTGGTTAATTTATTTTTATCACCGTTTTAGGTCAAAATTGGCTGTATTAAAATGTCATGTGAATTGTATAATTTTTTTCTTCTAAGTTCTTGCCTCAATTATCCAAAATTATCTGAAATAAAACATATAGGCATTGTTACTTAAGTGAATAAAATGTATATTATAGTATGTGATTCTACTTTTGTACAATGTACCATGTGCATTTGTGTACTATACAAAAATGGCTTTTTGTATACAACTGTACAAAAATGGCTTTTTGTATACAACTGTACAAAAATGGCTTTTTGTATACAACTGTACAAAAATGGCTTTTTGTATACAACTGTACAAAAATGGCTTTTTGTATACAACTGTACAAAAATGGCTTTTTGTATACAACTGTACAAAAATGGCTTCTTGCATAGTTTGTATAGTTGTACCATCAATGAAGACTTACCAAATAGGAAAATATAATTACAGCAAACATTAAAAAAAACCTAACTCAAGCTTGTATTATTATTATTATTTTGAATATTCAGAACACTTAAGGGTTGTATTACTAGTTTATATAGACCTATAATAAATGTGAAAAAAGTTAAAAGGCTATGATCAAAATACTGAGTGTAACTGATGAAAGGTACTTAATTAATCAAGAAAAGGGATATTGCAAATAACTATTCTGTCACTTTGTTAACTCCTTCACTAATACCATATTTCATCAATTTGTGATTGTGCTCTTAGGATAAAGTTTATCATGCATTATAGAACTAAGCAGTTATATCCAGGGCATATTTTCATTGATTGTAATTTTTGGGAAAGTTTTCCAGATTTTAATAGTTTACAGTAACATGGCATTAAGTGAAAATCCTTTCTATTCCAATCACCTATTCTTCCTCCAGGGACAATATGTTTTGTTTTCGTTTTTTAACTTGGGTTGAATTCTGTCTATATCTCTCTCTTCTTTAGTCTTTTAAAAAAATGTTTTGCACATAACTAACTTGGATGTAATATAGCTCTCCTTTCTAACATTGGCATGCAACAATTTAGTCACTGCAAAGTCAGTTTCTTGAGCATTTCCAGATAAGCAGTTATAAATAGCGTAATGGATATATTTCACTTTTTGGGAATCATTCATTTGTTTTGGTTGTCTACAACTGATATTATGTGTAGTATTCAGAGTCCCCCTAAAACTAGTAGGTTGATACCTTTGGAAGTTTACTATATTTCTCTTATCAAATGAGATAGAGACTTAAATATTCCTCCTGTTGGGCAGCAGCATGACCATGATCATGACTGCCATTGCAGTGGCTGTCCATTATAGTGGCTAACTCACTCTGGATTTATTCTCTTTAATCATGACAGCTGTACATCTAAATATTTTAAAAGATGTACTGTGTTTATCTCATTTTGGGGCTGGTTTGCTAGCATATGAATGAGACTTTTATTAGGTACAAGTAGATCTTAAGAGAAATGTTAATTTTAGAAGTCCTAAGCTGAGTTCGGAGATCTTGATGATATTTTCTTCTTTCAGGCTTTGTTAAGACAGGAAGTGCTTAAACTAAGCACTTATCAACTAAGCACTTATCAACTTATCAACTAAGACTTAACAAAATTGTTTCTGGTGATAAATTGAAAAGCTGGATACTTCCGTTAAGTTATCTCTGTTAACATACCTGATAGGAAAATAAATTAATAACCACACAGATACCTAAGCTTTGTGTATGGGATCTTGATGGTTTTCTAGATGTTAGGTTGAGAACCACTATTCTATTTTTGTATATATATATATTTTTAACCTATCTCACTGCACACTGAGAGAACCACCTTTTTTTTTTTTTTTTTTTTTTTTTTGAGACAGGGTCTTACTCCTGTAGTCCTTGGTGGAGTGCAGTGGCGTGATCATGGCTCCCTGAAGCCTCAACCTCCCAGGCTCAGGTGATTCTCCCACTTCAGACTCTCAAGTAGCTGGGACTATAGGCATTTGCCACCATGCCCAGCTAAGAGAACCACTATTTTGAAACCCTGTATTTATAAGTTGGAAAGGTACTGTTTGTCATCTCTAAGTACATTTTATTCTCAAGATAAAACTATTATTTTTGAAACAAGACATAGTATTTTTCATTTGAAAAATTGGGAATTACTTTAATAAACCTTTATGAACCTGAGAAAACAAAGTCTAAGAAAATGTCAATTTAAAAAGATATAGAGGCTGGGCACGGTGGCTCATGCCTGTAATCCCAGCACTTTATGAGGCCAAGGCGGGTGAATCACCTGAGGTCAGGAGTTCAAGACCAGTCTGGCCAACATGATGAAACCCCACCTGTACTAAAAATACAAAAATTAGCTGGGCGTGATAGTGGGTGCCTATAATCCCAGCTATTTGCGAGGCTAAGGCAGGAGAATTGCTTGAACCCAGGCAATGGAGGTTGTAGTGAGTCGAGATTGTGCCACTGCATTCCAGCCTGGGTGACAGAGCGAGACTCTGTCTGAAAAAAGAAAAAGATAGAAATCAATTATATTTCCTAAGGATTTAGTACTTTAATTTCAATTAATTGTTAATTAATGTAATTATAGTTTCTATTAAAGAGATTGAATAGGATGAATTACATCTTGATTGTGTGTCGTTCAGCATAGTACTTACTTCAGAAGTCACATGGATCCTAAGTTTTCTTTCATGTCCTCTAAGATTCATTTCACCGTGACAATATCACTGAAAAACAGCAAACAGGAATTACAGCTCTCACTATGTTGCCAAGGCTGGTCTCAAACTGGTGGGCTCAAGCAATTCTCCCACCTTAACCTCCTAAAGTGTTGAGATTACAGGTGTGAGCCACCACACCCAGCTTTATTAAATCTTTAACTTTCACTTTAGTGTTAAAAACAGTAAATACTAAGGCTAAAAGTGACAGGAATCTTAAAGGTAGATCAGTCAGGCATATTAGTTAACATGTTATCTGGTTTTATTCTGATTATCTGTCTCTAAATCACCAGGTCAAATTAAAATACAGAAAAATTAGCAAGGCATAGTGGCACGTGCCTGTAATCCCAGCTACTCGAGAGGCTGAGGCAGGAGAATCACTTGAACCTGGGTGGCAGAGGTTGCAGTGAGCTGAGATGGCACCACTGCACTCCAGCCTGGGCGACAGAGCTAGACTCTGTCTCAAAAAAAAAAAAAAAAAAAAGGAAAAAAAAAAGAAATATCTAATAAGTACCGTCCTAAGCCAGGCATTCAGTCACATGCTGGGAGTACAATGCTGAAGCTCATAAGCTAGTGGGGGAAAATCACATATAAACCCACTGAAATACAGTGTTACAAATGCAAACAAAATATCCTAGGAGAACAAAGGAGGGTACAATGATCTCTGCCAAGGAGAGTCAGGAAGGCTTCACATTTCAATTGGGTCTTGAAGTGAATTTAAACAAGGAGTTGGATATGCAATGTTTTTACAAGGAGAGTAGTTCTCAGAAATCTGATAAGGTCATAGAAACTAGGCTAAACTCAAGAAGCTAAGAATAGGAGAGTGAGCAGCTAAGGCACAGTGGAGGAGGAGAGCGGCAACCTTATGATGGTTCACTGACTGGCTGAATGACTAAGTCTGGATTGCTGGGCCTTCTTCGAGGTCCTTCCCCCTCAGCTTGGAAAGATATTCCTAGGAAAAGCCCCTAGTTGTCCCTACAAGCTTCTTTAACACCCAGACTAGAATTAAATCTGAGATTTTTTTTCTCAGAGAATCATGGAATGATAGAGTCAGAAAAGATACTGAAAATCACAGTTTTGTTGTCTCTAACATCCCTCAGAATCTTAGGGATTCTCAAAATGGGAAATGAAAGTCTGTAATCAATTTTCAATATTCTGAAAAACCTACCAGAAATTTGACATTTTCTGGTAGTATTAAATCACAGCTTTCCTTGGTTTGTGCTAGAGTTATATCGGATCCACATTAAACTGAGATTCTGACTGAGCTGTCTTCTAAATATAAGCTGTTTCCTCATTATTATTGTTATTATTATTATTAGTTTTTTTGGGGTGGGGGATGGAGTCTTGCTCTGTTGCCAGGCTGGAGTGCAGTGGCACGATCTCGGCTCACTGCAACCTCCGCCTCCCGGGTTCAAGTGATTCTTCTCCCTCAGCCTCCCGAGTAGCTGGGACTACAGGCACGCACCACCATGGCCAGCTCATTTTTGTGTTCTTAGTAGAGATGGGGTTTCACCATGTTGGCTGGGATGGTCTTGATCTCTTGACTTCGTGATCCTCCTGCTTTGGCCTCCCAAAGTGCTGGGATTACAGGTGTGAGTCACTGCTCCTGGCCATTATTATTTTTTATTTTTTATTGTTTTTGAGATGGCGTCTCACTCTGTCGCCAGGCTGGAGTGCAGTGGTGCGATCTCGGCTCACTGCAACCTCCGCCTCCCGGGTTCAAGTGATTCTTCTGCCTCAGCCTCCCAAGTAGCTGGGACTACAGGTGCATACCACCACGCCCAGCTAATTTTTGTATTTTTTAGTAGAGAAGGGTTTCACCATGTTGGCCAGGATGGTCTCGATCTCTTGACCTCATGATCCGCCCACCTCGTCCTCCCAAAGTGCTAGGATTACAGGCATGAGCCACCATGCCTGGCTTGTTTTCTCATTATTTTTATGCTAAATTTGGTAAAAAGCTTTTCAAAATCTAGGAGTAAGGTAATAAATTACTACAATATTTACAATTTACAAAAAAAAGTTTCACTGATTTCATCTTAATTTATTCTTCATAACACTGCAGTCACTAACAACAGCAGAGCCGGGAGGCCACCACTCTCGGGCCAGAGTTCTTTTCAACTGCTCCAAGCTTCCAGGGTTTTTTCTTTGCCAAGGGTGTTGCTAAGGGCGCACTGTGCATGTCTAGGAAATACTGCTTCTATCATGGAATAAATAAAAGCGTGTATGGAGATATATGTCTCCTGTTTTCAAGAAACTACTAGCCTTGCTGTCCAGGTGCCTGTGATTCGTGGTGTTTGGGTTGATCTAAGAAAATAGCATTAACTCTGGTTTTATGAAATGAATATTACATGCATGAATTGTAAATATCAGAAGGTAGATTTGTGTGTGTGTGTGTGTGTATAATACTAAAAAGTATAATTTCTTCCTATACGGTAATACTTTAATTCCTAATACCAGCTTCTTTCTGCTTTCCATTTTTGCTGAGGAATGGTGATTTCAGTATATATGTTTATTTTAAAATCAAAATGCTTTTTATCTTGCATTCTGTTTATTTTTGTGCGTGTTTTGAAGTTGACAAATAGAATTAACTTCCCTTTTAAAAATGTAAGTAGAATTTTACAATATTCGTTTTTTAAATAAGTCTCTCATCCCCACTGCCTTTACTGTATTTTTATTCCCTAAAACAAGGCAACAGGAGGAATTACTTAAACATCTAAGTCTCAGTAACCTGTGTTCCTTTTGATAAATTAATTTTACCAATACTGTCCCTTTGAGGTAGTTACTTTTGTTTATTAATGCCAACATGAGTCATATAACAATCAGTGGTAAAACTAAACCTGCCTGGAGCAACCACGTTTTTGACCCTCTTTACCTGCAATAATTGGAATTTAGCTCTCCTACCATTTACACTCCAGCTTGGGAGACAGAGTGAGACCCTGTCTCTCTTAAAAACAAAACAAAACAAAACCACAGTTGTTTCTTGGTATCCATGGGAGATTGGTTCTGGGATACCTCCACCCACCACCACTCCCAAGCACCCCCCCACCCAGGATACCAACCTCTGAGGATGCTCAAGTCTCGTGTATAAATGGTATAATATTTGCATATAGCACATGCATATCCTCTCATTTACTTTAAATCCTCTTTTAATACCTAATAATGGTATAAATGTTATGTAAATCATTATACTGTATTGCTTAGGGAATAATGACAAGAAAAAAAAGTCTGTACATGTTCAGTACAGGTGCAAGCATAGTAAGCCTAACTACATTTTCAATTTGAGGTTGGTTGAATCCACAAATATGGAACCTGTGGATATGGAGGCCTGGTCGTGACCCACTTATTATCCTGCTTTCACCTTCTAGCTTTAGCATCTATAGATTATTCTTGCCCTAATTATTGTTATGATTCCCAAGTGGTTATTTTTCTAACTCCATCATTCCTTCTACATTTATTAGTTGGCATTCTGCTTTAAGGAGAAGTTTTCCTTTATTTATTTACTCATATATTTCTATTTTATTCAATTTTTTATTGTCATTTATTTTGATGATCAGATCAACCTAATTTTGGCCATGGAACCCCTTTGAGCAATTAACCTTGCTATCCGACATATCTGTATCAGTCTTTGAGCATTTCCTTACTTTCTGGCACAACAAAATGTTTTGGGTTCAACTTGTATTTCCTCTGTCCCAGCCTAGAATCAACTATTGTTTCAAGAAGAGTAGTATATAGAAACCAAAATCTGAGTTCAAGATACACTTGTTGCGATTGGGGTGTTGTTAACCCCAGGCCTTTTCAGTGAGCACAGCTAGAAAATGTGTATTTGGCCCTTTACAATTATATTTATTTCTATAGCCATCCAGGTATATTATACACCATCAATTTGCATTGATAGCTCCAATTCAAATACAATCCTGCGGGGTTCATTCTATCTCTTCTTCTTTTTATATTTATATCTTCTTTCTCTGTCAGTGAGAAAAATCTGATCCCCATTATCCTCAATATGTTTACTTATTCCATTAGTCGCCTTTATATAGATCAACTTCTAACCCTGCCAGGCTGCACCTGGTACTTTTCTCTAATATTGACCCTAAATGGGCTTCCATTATTGACTATCACTGGGCTGCTTTTGCTGTCCCACTCCATTGATATTCTTGCAAGTGCTTTCATTACCAGCTACTGGCAGGCTGCGTTTGTTTGTAAACTCTGAGAGTAATACTTACATTTAGCGTTTTTCTTTTGCCACTGCAGTTTAGTTTGCAACTTACCTCCATAGGGTTCATGAGAAGCATCAAATACCTACTACAGCTTAGTAAATTACTGTTCTTGTCTCCTGAGAGTGTAGCATGAACTTTGAGGAGATAGTGGGGAGAGAAACAACCCAGAGAAGATTAGAGGGAAGCAGAGGTAAGGACAGGAGGAAGTGAGAGATAGCTGAAAGGTATCATATGGGATGAATGCTACCAGTACTCTTTCCCCTGGTTTCACATAGTATTTACCCTGCCCTGTTAAGGAAAGAATACATTCTCCTTAGAAAAATGGTTAAAGCAACAGTTATTAGAGACTCAAAGACGCTTTTACTGGCCTACCCCTACCCCCCTACCACCGCCCTTTTTTTAACCCTATAGAGTCTGGTTCATTCTACACATTCCCAAATTTTCAGCCACTATTTCTACTTTGACTGCTGGCCTCCAGGCTCATGTTTTCAGTTGCCTACTAACATTTCTCAGAGTGTTCCATCTTTCTTCCTAAATAAATTTCTCTTCTTGCATATACTGTCTGATTAATGGTTCTACCAACTTTTCCATCTTCTTTCACCTAATTTATCCCCCTTTTCCTCTCCCTTCTCAGCCCAGTCTGATTTTCATGAACCTTTATAAATACCTTTCCAGTACATTCTCTCTTCCTTATCTTTGAGTTTCTGACATTTTCAGGATATCAAGTAACAACTTCACTTCGTCTTTTTCCACATCTGCAGGTTGCACAGTGTTCAAGGGAGAGGTAAAGGAGACAATTAATAACTAATGTTTCTATCACTTTCTTTCCCAGACAGAGGAAGTAACAAGTTTCCTCTGCGTCTTTTATTTTCTATTTTTTGCCCATTTTCCTCTATCCTATAATTCATGTTCCTCCCTCTCTCCATCCTCTTTATCCTATGGCTTATTGTTCCCTTGGTCTCTCCATGCTTCTGAGGATCATACAGAAAGTAAAGGATCTGGAGATTTGGCTTTTCAGTCTTGCAACTCTGTGGAGATGTGCTCTGAATGACTAAAAAGCACTGGAGCTCTGTAGAGCATATGGGAAATAATGGTCTTTCTGCCCCTTTAGGAACCTTGGAGAAGAAGGACAAGGAAGGAAAGGGGCCTGTTTGCATAGGACAGAAACTTTCTAGGTTGATGAGTGTGTTAAAAAATCCTAACAGGCAGTTTCCCAGAGAGTAGGCAGTTTGAGGTAGTATGGAGAATATAATTAACTTAATAGTCAGAAGGTCTGTACTCTAGTGCGAGCTTTGCTTCTAACTGACTGCATGACCTTGAATAAGTCACTTAGACTGGTTCTTTGTCCTTGTTTCCAAAATGAGCATTTAGAATAGGTGAGTTTTAAGGTCCTGCTCAGTTCTAAAATACAGATTCCAATAGAACTGAGTAACTTAGTGTTAAAACTAATGTGGGGTTTTTTGGTATGTGTGCATTTTTAAAAAACTTTTGGTTTTTGGCCTAACTGAAGGCAACCTAACTGAAGGCAATATACTATTTTTATTTTTCCTTACTGGCAAAATTGATACCTCTAACAAAAATTCAAGGGAATTTATTTAAATATAATTGCTTTAAAAATGTTTTATGATAGATAATCTACATTGAGCACATTTTAATTTTGTGTGGGACTAACTTTATATTTCTACTAACCGTTTCCTTTGGATAACTGTTCTTTCGTCCACTGTAGTCTTTGAAGAGGACTCCTCAAGTGTTTGCCTGTTAGTAAAAAACATCTTATTTCCCATGTTGTATTTTATGTGTTGAAAAAAAAATTTATTCTTATAAATTCCTCAATTCTAGCCCTTTAGATATTTATAAGCTGCATGATTGCTAATATCTTTTCCAGAGATTATTTCAGTGGGTTACTTCTTTATTTTCTTTGTGTTGTTCTTTTTCACTTCTTCCATTATTTAGAAACATATTTAAAATTTTCGTTTTTTTATATCTTTTTATGTTACAAAAGACCTGTGTCTTCACTGTATATTAAAATGAGTTGTATACTAAAAGGAATTTATCAAACTAAGTTAAACCATGAATTGCAACTTAACCTGACAGTTAGATCATTTTTTAAATAAAACTTCAAAATATATTTTTAACCATAATAAGATGGGCAAAATTTTGTTTCTAGATTTTGTTCAAAGACCAGATGATTTACTAAGAATTTTTTGATAAGTTAGGGCATGTCTCCTAGAATTGTTATCTGTAAGACCTCAAAACCTTTAAGCTGAAATAGGACATTAATTTACATGTTTATTTTAGCTGTTAGATATATTTCTAAATTATTATACAAATAGGATGGTAATTAAAATTTAGAGAAATAGCTATCTGATGTAATTATTAACAGATTATAATTTCTATCAGTAACCTATCCAAAATAAGCTAAGTCCAAACATTCTGCATATTTTAATTTTTAGATCAAAGAAAGCAAAGAATTCAATTGATAAATCAACTGAAACTGACAATGGCTATGTATCCCTTGATGGGAAAAAGACTGTTAAAAGCAGTGAAGATGGAATACAAAACCATGAACCTCAGTGTGAAACTATTCGACCAGAAGAGACAGCCTGGAACACAGGAACACTGAGGAATGGTCCTAGCAAAGTACGTGTGATTTTTAAAATAGTTTGCCTGTGTGATTTTATATTAGCTAATGTAAAGTGACTTAGATATAGTAGTTGCCCTTGAACTAGTATTTTCTCCAGAATTAATTCTGTGAGCGTTTATAACACTGATGAAACTGTAAATGAGATAAAGTGTTGTGATTAAACTTGATTGACAATATAATCTGACACCTTCTGAATTGATGGCTTCAGTTTTTCCAAAATGTTTTTTTGAGACAGGGTCTTACTCTATTATCCAGGCTGGAGTGAGGTGGTGCGATCTTGGCTCACAGCATCCTTAGCCTCCCAGGCACAAACGATCTTCCTACCTCAGCCTCCTGAGTAGCTAGAACTACAGGCATGCGCCACCATGCCCGGCTAATTTTTTTTTTTTTTTTTTTTTTTTTTTTTTTTTTTTTGTAGAGACAGGGCTTAGCCATATTGCCCACGCTGGTCTCGAACTTCTGGACTCAAGCAGTCCACCCACCTCAGCCTTCTAAAGTTCTAGGATTACAGGCATGAGCCCCTGTGGCTAGCCCCAAAATGTTAAAAGCACTTTATAATTTACAGTTGTTGTTTGTTAAGCCTTACTTTTTCTTTCCCTATTTCTGTGTGTGTAAGAATTTGCACTAAGTGGAACATGTGAATAATTCAGAAAGCTGAACAGGGAAACCAGTTTTCCATTCATGTTCTCTATAAGAAGATATCTTGTTTTTCCTGCATTCGTTACCTGTGGTGTCAACATACCTGTTTTGTTTTCTTTTGTTTTGTTTTTAATCTGGAAAAAATCTTACTGGGGACATATTTGTTAAAGAGAACAATTATTTCTTTACTTTTCCAAAATAGAGAGACTCTGGTTTTATTGTAACAAAGCTTAATGTGATGTCTTCTATTTCTTTGCCTCACTGAATTTTTTTTGGTTGAACAGTTTATTCTTTAGAAGCTGTTACAGTAAAAAAATAGAGAGAGAGTCAAATTAAAAGATGTTACCTCTCTTACATTTGGGAATGTGAGCATGAACATATTGTGTTAAGGAAAATAAAGAAAAGAGGATTCTCTAATTTTGGGTAAAGTATATGTTACTACTTGAACGTTCATGTATTTTCAGTACCAGTAGCCATAGAAGAGCATGGGCCTGCAATGAATGTAGTCCCTTACTCTGATTTTAGATTTTTTTCAGCATTTAGCTCTGATAATGTGAGCCTCTCATCACTGTTATTCAGCAGATAAATTTTCAGTCATACGCTTTCAAACACGTTTTCAGGCTTGTATTAATATTACCTAGTAAAGTTGTATGAGGAACATGAAAATATCAATAAAATGTATGCTCTAGAGTCATTTAATTTCATAATTTCTAAACTCTGGTTATCTTTTACAAATTGATGTGTGTAGAATGTTGTCTGACGTGTGCACATGCAGTTGCTATTTACTTCCTCTTATCCTGTAAACCGTTATGAAATTAGTGGTGGGTCTTACAATTGATGGCTTTTTCAGTTTGAAAAAATAGTATAATATGTTCTTTCACCTTCTTTTAAGTGGTCTCTGTTCTGCTTTTCTCCTGTTCATATTCTTTTTTTTTTTTTTTTTTGAGACATGGTCTCACTATGTTGCCCAGGCCGGAGTTCAGTGGTGCGATTATAGCTCACTGCAGCCTAAAACTCCTGTGCTCAAGTGATCCTCTCACCTCACTCTCCTGAATAGCTAGGAGTACAGGTGTGCACTGCTATGCCTGGCTGATTTTTTATTTTTATTTTTTAAGAGACTGAGTTTTGCTATGTTGCCCAGGCTGGTCTCGAACCCCTGGCCTCAAACAGTCCTCCCACCTCAGCCTCCCAAAGTGCTGAGATCACAGGCTTGAGCCACTGTGCCTGGCATATTTCTTATTTTTGGATGCTGTTTCAAATCCTTTTACGAACAGAAATATTGCAGGATAATATTTGACAAATGGCTGTTGAAGTACTTTTAAAAGTAAAAATGCCTTAAAAGTATAGTCACTGATTTAAGATATTTTTTCAGAAAATCAGGTAATACTAATTAGTTACTTTGTGGTAGTTGAGGATATTTTGAAGTTGTGTGTATATATGTATGTGTAATTTCAAATTTCGTAGTTTAAAAGCTAAAAGGTTGGTTAGAAATTACCTATAATCCTCTTTGTGTACTCCCAACTTAGGATACCCAAAGGACAATAACAAATGTCTCTGATGAAGTCTCCAGTGAGGAAGGTCCTGAAACAGGATACTCATTACGTCGTCATGTGGACAGGACTTCTGAAGGTGTTCTTCGGAATAGAAAGTCACACCATTATAAGAAACATTACCCTAATGAGGTATATACTTTGTCCTTAAGTGTATACATACATATCTATTTTATATGTTACTAATTTGTAACTTCTTTCAACAATTAAAAATTGTTGAAATAAATATTTCACATTATTATCAATATTTATTATTGTTGTGTGACCTGGATTTATAAAATAGCAGTTTTAGGTTTATGTATTGCACATGTATTGATAGATAGCCACACATTTGAGCTCATTTTGTGTATTATCTTTGAAGACTCATACATTGTTTGTTATTTGCTTTTAAAGAAGAACATTCTGGAGAGAGAATCTGCAAACTCCTTTGTTCACTTTTTCCACAATTTGAAAGGCTTTATACATTTGATCATAGCAAAGTTATTTTAAGTAACTTCCTTCATATTGCTGTCACCAGTTATTAAGTCCCCATACTTCAAAATTCAGTTCTTGTTTCTTTGTTTCTATTTTTCCTTATTAATCTTTATTTTCTCTAAACCCTTTTCAACTATATCATATCTCTTGAGCTTCAAATTGTTTAAATAAAGAATTTCATTCAATTGTATTTTCAGTTTCTAATCTAAGGGTAGAACATTTGGCTTTAAGGCAAATAAATTACACTGTTTATCACTTTTTTATAAACATTACCTTCTACTCTTTTTGAGCTATGTTAGTATTTTTTTCCTTGATGGTTTTGGGTTAAACTTGTAAAAAAAACACATGTTACGCTGTGCTGGAATATGATTGCCTTCAGAGTATTAAGATTGGAAGAGTTACTATTCTTTGCACAGTCTTCTTTGTGGTTGTGTCTCTGGTTAATCTTTCTGGTGATTGTGGTTTTGTTTCTTTTCCCAGTGGTTGCCATACAGACACTAATGCCAGTGTGTCTGCTCCATTGCCTCTTCACCCATGTCATTTGATGTAGTGTTTTTTTGTTCCTAAACCAGATAACCAAGCTTGTAAAATTTTGTCTTACTGTATGTACTGTTAGAAGTCAGTTGGTGCTGGAAGGGAGATGGAGGGCTGTTTGACCCCTCTCCCAGAATAAATTATTTAGCAGTAGCAGTATTTTTCTCACTCCATGATCTTTGCTTTTGTTGGTTTGCAACTGTATTTTAAACGATTGAGGTTCTTGAAGGGCAGAACATTATTCTACCTATTAACTTTTAAATTAAAAGGTTGTTTAAAATCTTGATTTCCAGCTAAGTAAGGCTGATAGTAAGCATTGATTTACATCTTTTTTAATGATATAAGAAATTACATAAATATAAAATATGGCTATAAAATTCTTCATCTATAAAGTGAAGAATGTAGACTAGGTGATATTTTAAAAGCTGCATTCAGCTCTCAAAAATTTTTACTCTTAAACCAGCTTTAAAGGGCGTTTCTAAAAAAAAGCAAAATAAAGCCTCCTTTGAATAAATAAAATGGAAACAGAAGATTTGTAGTGCTCTTTTACGTTTTTATTTATAAATTTAAATTTATTTTATAAATTACTGTACTCTCTCCAATTGCTAGTAATGTTTTTTCTTTAAGAGTGAGGCATGAAAAAATCATTTGGACCCACCCAAACACAATGAGCAAGCATCTCTAGTACCTAGATTGTGCCATTTATCACTAAATAACCAAAACCAAAAAAAACAAAAACAAAACAACTTCTTGAAGAAGTGGCTGATTCCTGATTGTCGTTTGTTGCAGGAAATATACAAAATGACTGTGGAACCTCTTATAATATGATAGAGGGCAAGGAAGCTATCAAAGACTACCAAGGTCTTTTCAGAAAGACTTGGGAGCCAAAGAGAATAGTTTGAACTTTAATTTTTCTTGATAAAAGTATTCCAATGATAAATGAAAAAGAAAATTCTTTGGGGAAGTATTTTGTGCATGGATGGGATTGGTGGGCTTTATTATAAGATAATGGGTCAGGAAACTAGCCATTTGTTGTAAGCCTCCCAGATGGCAATATCTGTAGATAAACTTTTTAGGGGCATCTATTTTTTAGGGAAGACTTATCCAGTCTTCTGGTGGGATGGGGGTAGTAGATAATAAAACAGGCTGCTCTGGTGTTTGGCACCAAGGGAACTGGGGATGAGATGGGAATCTTGTCATTTAATGTGTAGACTTTCATTTAATCCCCGTTTTTTGCCTTTTTCTACTATCTACTATATCTGGTTGACTTCTTCCAGTGTTCTGTTGGGAGGAATTACTTGGTTATCTGGGATGCAGGAGGCGTCCTAGGGAACTGACAGCTTCTTTTAAGTGTTTCTTCTGTTACCTACTCTGTCCTGCTTTGTTCAGCTCTACAAATATTGTTCAATTTTTACTCCCAATTGTAGGTTAGCTTTTCATCTCAGAAAGGTAACATTTGATGAGAAGCGTAATGAAGAAACCATGGGCTTGGAGTTAGATTATTTAAATGACCTTGGGAAAATTATTTAACTTCTGAGTTTTTTAAAACGATTTTCCTTCCACCCCCCAAGAAAGCATTTATAAGTCCATATTCCCTTCAAATAAATACTATGTGTTCTCTAAATCTCATTATATGTTCAGTTGTAGGCGTCTAAAGATTTGACATGACTAGCAGTACAAACCAAAACAAATGTGTTTTAACTTGAACTGTTCAATTCTAAAATTTTCTTTTTTTAGACTTTATTTGGTAATTTGTAGTGATGTTCACTATTAATCACACAAATATTGTAGGTAAAATTCTATTTGAAATGTAGGCAATTATAGGCAATAGTTTTTAGGGTTTTTTTTTTTTTTTTTTTGAGACAGAGTTTCACTCTCCTTGCCCAGGCTGGAGTGCAGTGGCGCCATCTCGGCTCACTGCAACCTCCGCCTCCGGGGTTCAAGTGATTCTCCTGCCTCAGCTAATTTTTGTATTTTAATAGAGATGGGGTTTCGCCCTGTTGGCTAGGCTGGTCTTGATCCACCCACCTGGACCTCCCAAAGTGCTGGGATTATAGGCGTGAGCCACCACTCCCAGCCAGAGTTTTAAATGTATAAAATGACCCACTTGGCCAGGTGCGGTGCTCATGCCTGTAATCGCAGCACTTTGGGAGGCTGAGGCAGGCAGATCACGAGGTCAAGAGATCAAGACCATCCTGGCCAACATGGTGAAACCCCGTCTCTACGAAAAATACAAAAATTAGCTGGCTGTTGTGGCACGTGCCTGTAGTCCCAGCCACTTGGGAGGCTGTGGCAGGAGAATCACTTGAACCCAAGAAGCAGAGGTTGCAGTGAGCGGAGATCACGCCACTGCATCCAGCCTGGTGACAGAGTGAGACTCCATCTCAAAAGAAACAAAAACAAAAACCCACTTACTAATCTGCATTTGGCAAAAAACACTTCTAAAGAATTATAGATATTTTCTTAATCCTGAAATCATTAATTAGTTTCCGTTAAAGTCATCAGGCCTTTAATCCTGATTAACAAGTCTGCAACGGACGTTATATATAATAAACTATCTGTATCACAAATTTTAAATTAGCAATTATTAAAAGCTTAATGTGTTCTGTACCTTGCTAATGAAAACTGGTGACGTTAGAGAACCTGAAATATTTTTGGAGTGCTGTTTATAAAACAAAGCAGAGTGATTTTTGTCCTCTTTTTCTTTCTATATTTGTTCTTACTTATTAATCATTTTCTTCTCTTTTGAAAGTTTTTCTTTTTACTTCTTTCTAAATAAACAGCCCTCCTCCCACAAACACTCTGTTAACACACTGTAGATTCACAGTCCCCATTCTAATATCAGTAGATTAATTATTAATAATGTACTTCATTCACTCAAGGTATTTTGTTACCTGTGGTAAGGAGATGGCCAAAAAAAAAAAATCTGTCTTTTGTGGACTCGTAGTATATTTAGATTTACAATCTATATGAGAATATTAAACACATGAATATTTAATTGAGACAGACAATATTGGCCGCACATTCAGTGGCTCACGCCTGTAATCCCAGCACTTTGGAAGGCTGAGGTGGGCGGATCCCTTGAGCTCAGAAGTTAGAGACCCGCCTGTGCAACATGGCGAAACTCCATCTCTCAAAAAAAAAAAAAACAAAGTACAAAATTTAGCCAGGCATGGTGGTACACTCATGTAGTCCTGCTTCAAAAAAAAGAGGCCAGTGCCATGGCTCACCCCTGTAATCCCTGCACTTTGGGAGGCTGAGGTGGGCTGATCACTTGAGGTCACGAGTTCCAGACCAATCTGGCCAATATGATAAAACCCCATCTCTACTGAAAATATAAAAATTAGCCTGGTGTGGTGGCGGGCTCCTGTAGTCCTAGCTACTCAGGAGGCTGAGGCAGGAGAATTGCTTGAACCCAGGAGGTGGAGGTTGCAGTGAGCTGAGGTAGTGCTGCTGCACTCCAGCCTGGGTGACAGAGTGAGACTCCATCTCAAAAAAAAAAAAAAAAAAAAATATATATATATATATATATATATACACATACACACACACACACACACACACATACACATACATAGAGAGAGAGAGATTGTGGAAAGCAGTGCAAAATTTATTATCAAATGAATATAAATAATAACTCACTTCAGGCCGGGCTTGGGGGCTCACGCCTGTAATCCCTGTACTTTCAGAGGCCAAGGTGGGTGGATCACCTGAGGTCAGGAGTTCAAGACCAGCCTGGCCAACATGGTGAAACCCCATCTCTACTAAAAATACAAAAATTAGCCAGTCGCAGTGGCATGTGTCTGTAACCCCAGCTACTCGGGAGGCTGAGGCAGGAGAATCACTTGAACCTGGGAGGTGGAAGTTGTGGTGAGTGAAGATCGCGTGCCACTGCACTCCAGCCTGGGCGACAGAGTGAGCCTCCGTCTCAAAAAATAGTAATAACTCACTTCAGGGAGAAAGTGATCACTCTAGGTAGGTGGCTTTAGGGTAGCATTTGTTGAGCCCCTGCTTTGTGCCAGGTTTGTATTCAAAGTTCCCATGCTCATTTAATTTTTAACAGCTTTTTAAAGGAGTGCAGGATTAATGATAAGAGGTAGGAGCATAATTAAGGCCTAGGGTGGAACATAATCAAAGCAAAGAACAAGCCATGCTTAGGGGCTCAGAAGTAGCCTACTATCACTGGAGTAAAAGGTTATGGTATGTAGTGGAAGACAAGGTCAAAAAGTAACACATATGAAGATGAGCATGCTAGGTGAAGGAATCGGAACTTCATCCAGGAGAGCAGTGAGAAGCCAAGGAAAGATTTTGACTAGAGGAGTCAAAGAACAGCTGTGCTTTAGGAAGGTTAATCTGGAAAGAAGAGGAAGGCCTTTTAGGCAAAGATCAATTAGGAGGTGCTTATAGCAATGAAGGTATAAATGATAAAGTCTGAAGTCGGTGATAGCAAAGGAAAGACAAAAGGATAAATATAATGCATTTTAAAGGTACATGACAAATCTAGTCACAGAGGACAGCCAAAAAAAAAAAATTTTGAAGATACCTGGCCATAAGGATGACTATGACAATGATTTATTCAGTAAAAGTTTTTTAATTAATTTAAATCAAAATTTTACTCATCTTTATTTGGTACATTGCAAACTCCCAGGATAAAGTAAACTGATTAGAAATTACTTAACTTGTTTTAATTTTTTACTTTTATACCACAGATTATCTCAAGAACATGAGTTGGCAATTACCTTCTTGGTTTAGATATCAATTTTATGTTGATTTCACTTCCATTTGTGAAACAAAAACAGTAGATAAATCCACTCTTGCTTAAAAAAAAAAAAAAGACTAGAATAAGAAAATACAGTCATTCCTGGGTATCCACGTGGGATTGGTAGATATCCGGCCCTTCTATAAATACCAAAATCCAAGGATTCTCAAATCTCACAGTCAGCCCTGTGGAACCTGATGACGCATAAGTCAGCCCTCGCCCTCCATTTCTCCAAAACTGTGGGTTCTGCATCTCAGGAATATTGTATTTTCTATCTGCAGATGTGGAATGCATGGATATGGAAGGCCAATGGTATTGCCATTAATAACATCAATTAAAGTCAGTTAATGTTCACCGTGCAGACCGTATGAACTTAGACTACTTAGACTACTCTCTCTGCCTACCTGAGTTGTGAACTTCATATAAAATTTAAGAGAAAATAGATACAACCCTTGTATGCAAAGTAATATCTGAGCTGAAATATGAAATCAAATAAATTTTGATGTGAAAGTATTTTGTTACTGAATAAAAACTAATATATTTTGTAATGTTTTGCTGTCTCACTATCTTTTGAGGGTGTATTTGTTGTTTTAGCAAAAAGTATCAATATATGGGTTCTGATAGTATCCTTTGAGTTGGAAAGAGTACATAAATTGTATTAATGTCAAAGAATATCTTGATTTCAGGACGCCCCTAAATCGGGTACTAGTTGCAGCTCTCGCTGTTCAAGTTCCAGACAGGATTCTGAGAGTGCAAGGCCAGAATCTGAAACAGAAGATGTGTTATGGGAAGACTTGTTACATTGTGCAGAATGCCATTCATCTTGTACCAGTGAGACAGATGTGGAAAATCCTCAGATTAATCCATGTGTGAAAAAAGAATATAGAGACGACCCTTTTCATCAGGTTGGTTTATGGTTTTGGCTTATGTGGAGCTATGAGTCAAGCTCCTTTGAATTTGTGTTCAAATGTTACAGAGGTGAAGAAAAAGCTTACATTCAAGCTTATATTTCTATAATTTTTTTTCTTTTTATGTGAGCTGTGGTCTGGCTTCATCAAAACATAGAATCTCAGTACTTATATTGTGGTTATGTATGTTCCTGAAAAGTTATTGGTAACTGGAGTTTCGTAAGTCAAATCGTGTGTTAGGTGCAATAGTACTTTCTTACTGAACATACTTTGTGGCCAGATGCATGTACACCTTGGTCTAAACTCCACCTATAAGATTATATTCACAAATCTACATCTCATGAATATCAAATTTGTATCTCCAAGTGCCCATAGTAATGCTATCCAATGGAAATATTATGAGAGTCAGATGTATAATTTTTAATTTTCTGGTAGCCTCATTAAATTTTTTTTAAAGGGGAAATTCAAATATGTTTTATTTAGCCCATTATATTCAAAATATCACTTTAACATATAACTAATATGAAAAAATTAATGAAATATTTTACATTTTTAATACTAAATCTTCAAAATCCAGTGTAAACCCTTAGAGCACATCTCATTTTGGACTAGCCACTTTTTTTTTTTTTTTTTTTTTTTGAGATGGAGTCTCTCACTCTTGTCACCCAGGCTGGAGTACAATGGCACGATCTTGACTCACTGCAACCTTCGCCTCCCAGGTTCCAGCGATTCTCCTGCCTCAGCCTTCTGAGTAGTAGGGATTACGGGCGCCCGCCACCACACCCGGCTAATTTTTATGTTATTAGTAGAGACAGGCTTTCACCATGTTGGCCAGGCTGGTCTCGAACTCCTGACCTCAAGTGATTCTCCCACCTCAGCCTCCCAAAGTGCAGGGATTACAGGCATAAGCCACCCTGCCCAGTCGGACTAGCCACATTTCAAATGCTGAATAGCCACATGTGAGGAGGGTACTATATTGGACAGCATGATTGTATAGGATATCTTTATTTGAATGTCCCACCAATACCTCAAATTTAACCAGTCCTCCCTCATAAATCTGTTTTGCTTATTCCATTCAAAATTTTAGTGAATGACATCTCCATTCATCTACTCACTAGTCCAGAAACTTGGTGGTCATTTAAAATTCCCACTCTTCTTCACCTTCTCTCTCTTACCCAACTCCTTATCTAATCCTGTCAAACCAAGTAAAGTCAGAAAACTCGAGAAAAAAAAGAGAACTTTCAATCTGATAAAAGGGTGATGCATAGCCATCAAAGAACCTTCTGCTATAACAATCCCAGAGGCTGGGTGGCTTAAACAACAAACATTTATTTCTCACAGTTCTGAGGCCTAGAAGTCCAAGATCAGGGTGCCAGCATGATTGGTTCTTGGTAAAGGTTCTCTTCCTGGTTTACAACAGCTATCTTATCCTTGTATCCTTACACAGTGGAAATGAGGGAGCTCTGGTCTCTTTACCTCTGTCTGGTTTTGGTTGGAGTTAGGCTGATTTAAAGTCCATATTAAAGAGCAAAATATCAAGAATAGCAAAGACAATTTTGAAGAACAACAGGGATCTTTCCCTACTGGATATAAAAATTTACTTTCAATTTAATACTCAAGATAGTATAGTATAGACATATAAACATACATACCAATGGAACAGAATAGAAAACTCAGAAATAGACATTTGTTTATAATGGATCACTAATACGTGACAATAAGTGGCATTACAAGTCAGTAGAAAAAGAACAGACTATATGGTTGTGAGTCAAATGATTATACACTTGAAAATTTGTTCCAAATAGTTTCTAAAGGTGAAAAGCGAAACTTTAAAGCATTTAGAAGAAAATACAGGAGAAAAATCTTTATTACTTCAGGTTAGAGAAGAATTTTTAAAAACAAGATATAAAAAGCACAAACAAAAATGGAGAGATAAATTTGAATATCTTAAGATTTAAAACTTTGGGCGTGTTAAAAGATGAGCCACAGGCTGGGAGAAGATATTTCCAATACATTAACTATCACAGTGTTACTACATACAGGACATAAAGAACTCCTACAGATGAATAAGTAAAAGACAAATGACTCAATAGAAAAATAAAAGGATGTGAACAGGTCCCCTGATGGCTAATAAAATATAAGTGAAGATGGTCAGCCTTGCTATTAGTTAGGGAAATGTAAATTAGAACAATTAGATACTACTTAATGTTGATCAAATTGTCAAAATTTAAAACCTGATAAATTTCAATGTTGGCAAGAATGTGAAGAGAGAACTCTTTAATACTGATGTTTGTTTGTACAGCTACTTTGAAGAGCAGTTTGTCATTATATAGTAAAGTTGAAGTTCTATATATTCTAGGACCCTTTCATTCCACTTTAGAATGAAACTTTAGAAGATAGGCACTATCATTGCATTGTGCATGATAGTGAAAGTTGAAAATATAATAGCCAATAATAGTGGAATTAATAAATAATGTTGTATGATAAAACAGTATACAGCAGTGAAATTGAATGAACTCGGCTGCGTATATCAACATGAATAAGTTTTTGAATATAATTTTGAATGAAAAAGGCAAGCTGCCTTTACTTTAAATAACCCTGTCTCTACTGAAAATACAAAAATTAGCCAGGCTTGGTGACAGGCACCTGTAATCCCAGCTACTCTGGAGGCTGAGGCATAAGAATCACTTGAATCTGGGAGGCAGGGCTTAGCAGTGAGCTGAGATGGCGCCATTGCACTCCAGCCTGAGCGACAGAGCGGACTCTGTCTCAAAAATAAAATAAAAAATAAAAAGGATGGCTATGAATGTTTAGAAAAAACAAAGTGGTAATTAGGGAAATTGAGCTGGAGTGTTTTGGTGTTTACTCCCTAATATATGAGATATTTGAAAACATTGATATATACAGGAGAAAACCGGTAGGGAAGAATCAAAGAGATACGGGAGAAAATGTTGACTGGTGGAATGACGTTTCTTAGGATTCTGGAGGGGAATCATAATCAGGAAGCTTAGCATTTGACAGGAAGAGGAAAACATCCTCTGCTGAGATAGGAGGATAAGGATGAGTGCATGCAGCAAGCAAGATGGTGAGAGAGTTATTGCCTGATGATCTTTTTTCCGTGAAGTGCAAGAGTCCAAGGGATCTACTGGCAATAAGCGAGATGATACAAGAGGAGGCTTTTGGATGGTGGTGACGGCTTTAAGTTACCATTTGTGGAGAATGGAGAAAGGGGACAGAGACAGGGAGAGAGAGAAAGAATGAGAGAGAGAGAGAGAGTGTGTGTGTGTGTGTGTGTGTGTGTGTGTGTGTGTTCAAGCCAATGAACACATCAAAACAATCATACTGCCTTGCCACATTGTTGAGGGTCCAGCTGGAATCTGAAACCATGAATTTGTAGTTGCCTATTCTACACAGCTATGTGGTGTTTTCTGGAATGTAGTTGTTACTATATCTGACATTTAATAAGCATTTAGTTATGCCACACACTGTGCAAAGTAATCTAGTTGCATTATCTCATGTATTTAACCTTTACAACCTGTGGTAATGTAGTTTATTTTGATTTTACATTGCTCAGAGTTGAGTAATGTGCCCAAAGTCACACAGAGTAAGTGTTCAATAAATAGTTGCCACGCCTGTAATCCCAGCACTTTGGGAGGCCGAGGCGGGTGGATCACAAGGTTAGGAGATCGAGATCATCCTGGCTAACACGGTGAAACCCCATCTTTACTAAAAATACAAAAAATTAGCCGGGCGTGGTGACGGGCGCCTGTAATCCCAGCTACTCGGGAGGCTGAGGCAGGAGAATGGCGTGAACCCGGGAGGCGGAGCTTGCAGTGAGCCGAGATGGCACCACTGCACTCCAGCCTGGGCAACAGAGCGAGACTCCGTCTCAAAAAAAAAAAATAAAAATAAATAAATAAATAAATAGTTGCTCCTTAAGGGACAGGAGAGGGGATGATTGAAATGGTGGATCTGGTGGCAGTCTAGTCATTAAATTGTTAGATTGAGAAGGAAATGAAATCAGGAAGGGACTGATAAATTTAAGGATAGGTGTATTCAAGGGAACAAGTGTTTCAGAATTGAAGCTTTGAGAGACCAGGTAAGATGGGAAGTTGTAGTAGAACTACAGAACTTCCTTTCAGAAGTAGAACAGTTCCGTATGGTGACAAGGTCTAGGGTGTGGCTGTGGGAGTAGCGTCCTTGGGATTGAAGAAATGAAAAAGTGAACAATCCATGAAAGCATAGGGTGTTGAATGAATCATCTGCATATTCATCTAAGTCACTGAGACTAACAACTGGAGTTAAGATTGAGGGAAATGCCTGTGAGCTATTTTCCCAGAGATAACTATAAGCAGCATAAAAGCAGGGACCGTGTGTTTTTTTTTTTTTGCTCAGAGTTGTATCACACAGCGTGAAGTACACAATAGGTATTTAATAAATATTGAATGCCTGAAACAAAATTAAATTTTTTCAAAACGTGCCAATTAGGCCTTTCTTAAATGATTTAAAAAATTGTTTTATGATGTCTGTGCAGAGTAAATTGCTCCTAAGTCTGTCACATCAGTCGGCTACCTTTTTGGTAAGATAAAATTTGTTAATGCTCTACTCTGTATATCTAATTATGGTATCCTAGGCTTATATTGGTTTTGCTTTTAGATGAAAGACTTGATCTTAAACAGATTTTTAATTCTCAGGTTTCAAAAAATAAGCTCATGCTTTTAGTTTTACTAGTAGCTAAGTAATGGAAATTAGCTCCCTTTTACTAAAAAGCTACTAGTTTTTTTTCTTGTTTAACCAGTCTGTTAGGTTTGGAAGACCTTTTTCTGTCTGCTATACAGATGGAAAAATCCCTTCTCATGAAAAAACACTGAGCATTTGAATTAGTATGTTCTAATCAGAATATTCCCAAATGTGTATCTTTATTTCATTGTTTTATTTTGTTTGTAAATAGCAATTGAAACATTTCCACAGGAGAAAATTTTTCTCCTATAGCCCTCCTCTATAGCTGAATATATACTAAAATATAAAGCTATATTCAGCTGAAATTCAGTTTTTAGTAAGTGTAAAGCTTTAAATGGCTGCATTCCCACAGTTGGAAACACGAGTATGTGGTTGGCATGGTGAATTTATTTGAAATAAAACATGCCACCATTTAAGCATTAAGGTTTTCAGGTAGTTTTGAATGAACAAGGAGCAAAGCAGTTGATATTTTAAGTGAGGATAAAGTATAATCATTTTAGAAATTCTAAATTTTTGGATCTGTGATGCTGTCTCCAAAGGAAAAAAAAAATTTTTAAGTTCTAAATTTTAGTTTGAAAACACATACAGCGGCCGGGCATGGTGGCTCACGCCTCTAATCCCAGCTTGGGAGGCCAAGGCGGGTGGATTACTTGAGGTCAGGAGTTCGAGACCAGCCTGGCAACATGGTGAAACTCCATCTCTATTAAAAATACAAAAATTAGTCGGGCATGGTGGTGGGCACGGTGGCAGGCACCTGTAATCCCAGCTGCTCAGGAGGCTGAGGCATGAGCATTGCTTGAACCCGGGAGGCGAAGGTTTCAGTTAGCCAAGAACCACACTCCAGCCTGGGCATTGGAGCCCAATACAGTCTCAAAAAAAAAAAAAGAAAAAAGAAAATGTATTTAGAGTAACCTATGTGATAAAATTATAAAATGAAATTATTTGCTCTGATGTTTTCCCTGAACCTTTTAAAAAAATTTCATGTGATGCTATTCTCCACACTGCAGACATGATTCAACAAGACTTTTTCAGTGTACATTTCACACACACACACAGAGAGAGAGAGAGAGAAATATAACAGTCTTTTTTATTTTTTCAAGTTTCTACACACAACATTGAACATGTAATTTACTCTTTTTTTTTTTTTTTTTTTTTGAGACGGAGTCCCACTCTGTCGCCCAGGCTGGAGTGCAGTGGCTCGATCTCGGCTCACTTCAAGCTCCGCCTCCCGGGTTCACGCCATTCTCTTGCCTCAGCCTCCCCAATACCTGGGACTACAGGCACCAGCCACCACGCCTGGCTGATTTCTTTTTGTATTTTTAGTAGAGACGGGGTTTCACCGTGTTAGCCAGGATGGCTACTATCTCCTGACCTCGTGATCCGCCCACCTCGGCCTCCCAAAGTGCTGGGATTACAGGCGTGAGCCACCGCGCCCGGCGTAATTAACTCTTTTAAAATTTACCAGTTTCTAGTTGCTGTCTTCTCTTTTGCCTTTTGGCATTCTAGAAATAATATAATATCAGATGCTGGATAGAGTAATTGGCAAGGTAGCTAGATGTAAAAGGAGTGCTTTTGGGAGGACGATGAGAATGTCCTGATTTCCTATTTCTGTCTCTAGATGGACTTTCTTGGTATTGATATTCCTTTCTTCATGTAATTAGGAAGACCTTAATTCACTATTCCAGACTGAGAGTTTAAAAATGTCTGTAAATCAGTGGTTGAAATCTGTTGGCTCTCAAGCTTAAACTTCTTTCCTTTTAGCTTCTTGCACTTCCTGTTTCTGGCTTTTTGGTTTCCTTACGCTTAACAATTATAAAATTTCTAGTGAAAGTTTGATACATATTTTGGTACAGATTATTTCTTTCCCAAAACAGAATATTTTGTTTGGAGATAAATGAGGAAATAACATTTGAGAAATTAAGTTGGTAGTTAATAACTAGTATCTTAGCACTCTTCAGGACCTCAAGTAGTGAAATGTATACCATGAAAGTTAAAGTATATTAAAATCCTTCATCTCTAGAAAAGATAAACATTTCCCACCTATTTTTTTTACATTATTGAATTATTATTATTCAACTTTAGTTGAAATTAATCAATGCAACTTTACTCCCCCTAGAGGAAAGTGTTAAAAGTTTACAAGAAACATTTTTTTTTACCATACTTTAATCACATTTTTGTCCTCTAAAGAATAAATGTACCTAGAGTAGATTCTTCTGTTCATTGTTAGAAGTTATATTTAATGAAATATTTTATAAAATTTGAGGTTGCTACGAATGCCAAAACTATCGTTTTTAGAAAATGTGGGAAGTGGCCAGACACCGTGGCTCACACCTGTAATCCCAGCACTTTGGGAGGCTTAGGTGGGCAGATCACAAGGTCAGGAGTTCGAGACCAACCTGGTCAACATGGTGAAACCCCGTCTCTACAAAAATTTAAAAATTAGCTGGGCGTGGTGGTGGGCGCCTATAGTCCCAGCTACTTGGGAGGCTGAGGCAGGAGAATCACTTGAACCTGGGAGGCGGAGGTTGCAGTGAGCTGAGATCACACCATTGCACTCCAGCCTGAGTAACAGAGCAAGACTCCGTCTCAAAAAACAAAATGTGGGAAGTATATGAGTCCTTAAAAATACGCTAGAAATACTGCAATATAAACAAGCAAACTGATCTCTATCTGGGTTTAATCTTTTAGTGTTACTTCTCCTCTTGAAGTCTGATTATATAAAGGTTTAGTGTTTCATTAATTTTGTTGCCATCATTAACTCAACTGTTCTGTTTTGGGGCTGGGCGCAGTGGTTCACACCTGTAATCTCAGCACTTTGGGAGGTAGAGGCCGGTGGATCACCTGAAGTCAGGAGTTAGAGACCAGCCTGGCCAACATGGTGAAACCCCATCTCTACTAAAAATAAAAAAAATTAGCCAGGCATGGTGGCAGGTGCCTGTAGTCCGAGCTACTCAGGAGGCTGAGTGCTTCAGTTTTGTAATATTTGCTTTATCTGGAAAAAAAAAAAAAAAAAGTTAAATGGGTCCTTTGGAGAAATTCTGGATTAAAATATCAGAAAAGTAACTAAATCAGATATTAAACGTTAAATATGTAAGGAAGAGTCTTTTTTGGGATAAGACTAGCACTATATGGTCTTTCAAAGAGATTCAAATCTTGGCTGTCATATTCTTTTTTAATGAATGATCGTAAGTTGGACAGTGATTACTATGAACAAGTTGATATCCATTTGTCTTTTAGCATTAGTATATTGCAGCTGTGTAGACTGATTGACAGCTAAGTACTTTTGCTGACATGTTTTAGTATATTTTTGAACATAGGTTGACTAATACTTGTTACAGAAAGTTCTCAACTTGTACAGTTTCATAACCATGTAACTTCTTATGATATCTGTTCAGTGTATATGCAAACTAATTTTAAGATAGAATTTTAGTGTCTTAGAGTTGTGTGTATAAATATATTAGCTGTGCACAGATCTATATATTCCATTTATAAAACATGATAAATGTATTCACCAATTTTTATTTTTAGTGTCATTAAAATTGTATGTGTATATAGAGATATATATACAACTTTATATACACACATTTTATTTATTAAATGTGATCTATATATTTACTAATTTTTTTTTTTTTTATAGAGTCATTTGCCCTGGCTCCATAGTTCCCACCCAGGATTAGAAAAAATAAGTGCTATAGTATGGGAAGGTAATGATTGTAAGAAAGCAGACATGTCTGTACTTGAAATCAGTGGAATGATAATGAACAGAGTGAGTTTTTAAATTTTATTCTTGTAGTTCAAGGGTAAGACTTAGTGATTATATATAAGATAATTACTGGAATATTATATTAGTAACCTTCTGACCTCATTTCTTCACCCTGAAAAAAAAGTTACATGTGTGTATTTGTTTCTGTCTGTAATTTAAACAGTGATTTGTCACCAAACCACTCTCATCTTCTAGTGTTTTCACTTATCTGACCAAGAATAGATGATATGATCTATAATTTTTCTCTTTTATCTTATTCTTTCTTTTGAAATTCGGGAGCTTGTTAGATATATACAGGTGTTAATAAAGACTTTTCTTTGGACTTGAGATTGTTGTTACAAGAACTTTAAAAATAAAAAAATAATTAAAAAGACTTATTTTTCTGTATCATTCTTACTGGTTCATTTGTTTAATAGGACTTAAGACGTGAAAAAATCAAACTAGTAAATTTGCATTCATACTTGCTTACCTACTTAAATATATAGAAGTAATGCAGATAGTGGTAAATGTCTTGAGTAGTTCAAAGAAGTCTAATTGAAATACTGTGGATTTAAATTTTATTTTCTATTATTTCTTTTTTCAGATAATTACTGATTTTTAAAATGTGTTGATTGGCCGGGCGCGGTGGCTCACGCCTGTAATCCCAGCACTTTGGGAGGCCGAGGCGGGTGGATCACGAGGTCAGGAGATCGAGACCATCCTGGCTAACATGGTGAAACCCTGTCTCTACTAAAAATACAAAAAATTAGCCGGGCGTGGTGGTGGGCGCCTGTAGTCCCAGCTACTCGGGAGGCTGAGGCAGGAGAATGGCATGAACCTGGGAGGCGGAGCTTGCAGTGAGCCAAGATCACGCCACTGCACTCCAGCCTGGGCGACAGAGCGAGACTCCGTCTCAAAAAATAAATAAATAAATAAAAATAAAATAAAATGTGTTGATTTCTCTGGCCTTGTTTTTAACTTGCAATTTCTAAATTTCTTTGGTGCATTATTGTGCTTGAACTCTTCTCCACACTTTATGTAAGACAGGAATTATAATAACTGGGTCTAGAAATTGATAATACTCCCTATAACATATCTCAGTGTGAGCAATTAAAAGCAGTTGACGGGGAAGTCTCTGGAATCTTGGATCTAGTTTGTGCTCTGTAACTTAATTACCTGTGAATTGGCAGATCACTTAACTTACAATGGTCTCATTTATCTAATATATAATATAAAAAGTTGGCTACATGATAGTTAAGATCTCTTTTAGTTCTGCCAGTCTAGCATATTGGAAGCTTTTATATTGTCCCATTATCTAATTTCCTTTTTTAAAATAATTCCCTCACCTTTTTCCCTTTCTGTTTAATTTCTTCTTCCTTCTATCATCTCTCTTCTAAGATGCTTTTAGAGTTTAAGGAGACACTTATTTATATATTGGACTATTCAAAGAGAAACGTAAGCAGCTGGGTGTGTTGGCTTATGCCTGTAATCTCAACACTTTGGGAGCTAGAGGAGGGATGATCGCTTGAGCCCAGGAGTTAAAGACCAGCCTGAGCAACATAGTGAAACCCTGTCTTTACATCTCTACAAAACCCAAAAAATTAGCTGGGGGCGGTGGTGTATACCTGTAGTCCCAGCTACTAGGAATGCTGAGTTGGGAGGGATCACTTGAGCCCATTATCGCGCCACTGCACTCCAGCCTGGGCAATAGAGTGAGACCCTGTCTCAAAAAAAAAAAAAAAAAAGAAAACAGAAAGAAAACCTCAAGGTACAAATGTACAAATGTCTGAAATAAGTGTAATGCTGAGTTTTTTCTTTAATGAACTGAATTTCAGTGGATATGAGATCTCATTCTCTTTAATATTGCAGTATTTATGAATATTTCTAACTTGAAATAATGAAATACATAAATTTTTTTCAAGATCTGGATGACAGTCCTTTTGCCATCTACTTAGTAAATTAGCGATCTGATACTTGTTTTTAAGATCTGAAGAATTAATGACATTTTATGTGTAGTAGGCTCTCAAACTTGAATGGGATTCAAATTACTCAGAATGAGTATATTTTAACAAATGATTTCATATTGCTATAAATAATTCTACTGTAGATAAAATTTATGGTATAATTTTATTTTTCTTTTCTCTCTCTTCCCCTGGCTCCCTCAAGGTGAACAGCCATATACCAGGAATAGGATACCAGATTTTTGGAAATGCAATCTCTCTCATACTGGGTTTAACTCCATTTGTTTTCCGACTTTCTCAAGCTACAGACTTGGAACAACTCACAGCACATTCTGCTTCAGAACTTTATGTGATTGCATTTGGTTCTAATGAAGATGTCATAGTTCTTTCTATGGTTATAATAAGTTTTGTGGTTCGCGTGTCTCTTGTGTGGATTTTCTTTTTTTTGCTCTGTGTAGCAGAAAGAACTTATAAACAGGTGGGTATAATGTAGACTTCTGAATAAGAATATTTTATCGTTTTCATAATATTAAAAGTATTCCTGAAGTACTTTATTATTTCATTATATCATTTTTACCTAATTATTTTTATTTTGCTTTTATAGTACCTAACCAAATAAAATCTTAACAATTCATATTTTGTTGATTTTTGTTTTTCTGTGGTAATCTACTTGAAAATTAATCCTCATCTTAATCTTTTTTAGCGATTACTTTTTGCAAAACTCTTTGGACATTTAACATCTGCAAGGAGGGCTCGAAAATCTGAGGTTCCTCATTTCCGGTTGAAGAAAGTACAGAATATAAAAATGTGGCTATCTCTCCGTTCCTATCTTAAGGTAGAATGGGAGTGATAAAAGTAGCTTTAACATGCTGGCCCTTTCTGATAGTTCCAGTTTCTTTATCAATATATATTTGTCTCTAGATGTATAGTAACCAGCTTTTACTCATTCAAAAACTGGATTAGGGATTTTGTTTCTACTAGCCTGGTTGTCACAAGCCAGCAGAGGGAGCTCACTACTTAAAAAAGAATTAAAAAAAAATAACCAATGAGTTTCCTCACAGAAGTGACCTATTACTATTTTAAAATATTAGTTTGCAATTCAGTGTCATTCTTTTCATGTCATTATTTTCCTTTAATCTTTTGAGTAATTTTCCTAATTATGGAAGTATGATATAAAAACTCTGGAGGGAAGAGGGAAACATCTAGATTGGTTTTAGGAAAACACTTTTTTTCTGAGAATTGCTTCTTGTTATTGCATTAAGTAGCAGTAGAATGTCATTATATATGGAGTAATCATGCAAATTCCAATGATATTTATTCACAGCACTGTCTATATCTTAGTAAAGTTGACCTGAAGACCAATCATCCTCTGACATACCTAGATCTTTAATGCTTTATATTTTGAAATAATAATGAAAGAAGCCCTAATAATAATAATGCCCTATTTATCTACTCTTATATTTAAAAAATTCATTGTTCTGTTTATTAATTTAACTTGTTAAATTTAGCTCACTTAGTGTCACTGCTGCAAATTGGCATGGATATTTTTTTCCTATGACATATCTGTTGTATGGAGGGATGAATCTGATCGCTTGAATTCGTCCAAAATTTCCTCCATTGTCAACCCTAAGCAGGTGTTACATTCTTTTGTACATTGATTATTTTATTCAGTAAACACTTATTTATGTTAACCATGTGCCATTCATTGTTGATGAGATGAAAGCCCCTACCCTCATACGTAAGCTTATACTTCAGTGAGGGAATGTAAGCCCAGACCTAGGAATTATCCTAGTTTAATCTCTAGTCTCCAATTTATCACCAATTCCTATCTTTTCTGCTCCCAAAATATATCTTGAATCCATTTGCTTCTCTTTGTTCCATTTCTGCCACCCTCGTTGAAACCATCAATCATCTTCTGCCTCGTGCTACTTCAGTTACCTCTTACCTGGCATTCCAGCATTCACATTTCTTCTTTTCATTCCTTTCTTCAGTCTGCCACCAGTGATCATTTAAAAATGTATATTTGGCCCTATATTCTTAAAACTTTTTGGAGGTTCTTCATTTCTCTTAAGATAAAGCACAAAATCTTAACAAGGTTTATAATGCCCTTTATGATCTAAGTTCTCCCTTATTCACCTGTCTTTTGTTTCATTTTGAAACACTCTCCTTCCTATTCCACTACATTCTGGCCATTTTAGACTGCTTCCGTTCTTTACATGAGCTGTGATCTGTCCTGCTTTATGTTCTTGCACATGCCCTTCCTTCTACCTAGAACACGGCTGTGTGCCATCATGCCCCTGCCCCTCCCCCTTAGTTTGGTGTAAATATCACTTCCTTAGGGAGATCTTCCCAGGCCCACACTCCTAACCCTCAAATCTAAATGAAGTCTTCCTGCCAAGTATCTCAAAGCATCCTATGTCTTTCCCTTTTAGCACTCATCACAATTTATCACATATATCTGTGATTATGAACTTGTTGTCTCACTCCCCTCCTAGTTCCTGTGAAGGTAGAGGGACCATGTGTTGTTCTCTGTTGTATTTGTAGCACCCAGCACAGTATCTAGTGCTAAGCAGGTGCTTAAGAAATATTTGTTGAATAAATGACTTGTGTTTGACAAAATGAAGTATTTGAAAGTTATACCAATAATTTTATGCTGTATAAATATAGATACCCTTTTAACTCTGTTGCAATTCCTCAGGAAATCATAACACTATCATTAAAATTTGCCTAACAAATTAGGTATATTCAACATTGTGGGCTGTGATCAACTCATGGTGATGAGTCAACACCTTTATTGAAACCATGGAAATTATCTGCTAATTAGTAAATATATTTTAAAATGTTTCCTTTTCTCCCTTCCACCCACACCCTGCAGCGTCGAGGTCCTCAGCGATCAGTTGATGTAATAGTTTCATCTGCTTTCTTATTGACTATCTCAGTTGTATTTATCTGTTGTGCCCAGGTGAGTTAACTCGCTCCATGTAGAAATTAACCAGATGTATAAATATTAACTTTAAGATTAATAAATAATCAAATAATAATATAAGTAAGCCTAGTTAGAAAGTAAGTTTTGAAGTTACCTTTTTGCAGTTTTTTTGGTAGAATAAATAAGTGCATCTTATCTCTGTGCCATGAACAGTGAGCATGTGTGCTCAAATGTCTGTTGAATGAACACAGATTAATTAATTTTTGCCTAGAATCCTTCTCATTATCTTTACTTCCCAAAAGAAACGTATGAGTTATGAAATTGTCCCATGAATATCCGATTTATTCATGTTTACTATTCTTTTTTTTTTTTTTTTTTGAGACGGAGTCTCGCTCTGTCGCGCAGGCGGAATGCAGTGGCGCCATCTCGGCTCACTGCAAGCTCCGCCTCCCGGGTTCATGCCATTCTCCTGCCTCAGCCTCCCGAGTAGCTGGGACTACAGGTGCCCACGAGCACACCCGGCTAATTTATTTTTTGTATTTTTTTTAGTAGAGACGGGGTTTCACCGTGTTAGCCAGGATGGTCTCAATCTCCTGACCTCGTGATCTGCCCGCCTCGGCCTCCCAAAGTGCTGGGATTACAGGCGTGAGCCACAGCGCCCGACCTATTCTTTCATTTTTTATACCTGAATTGTTACTGTGACTTAACTGCTGCATACTCTGAAAAAGAATTTTTAATGACCCAGATTAGTTAGGGAGTACAAAAGTATCTCAGGATATGCACTGCTATAATGCAGGGGAACATGTTCTCAGGGTCTCCTGAGGGTTGTGTCATGGACCATGTAATATTAAAAAATAAGTTTAAACGTATTAAAATTTTAAAAACAAAAATAATAAAATATATGCAAACTTCCATTCCAAGTAGTATGATGTACTAGATTATCTGAAAATTCTTCTACTTTAAAACATCAAACAGGCCAGGCACAGTGGCTCACACCTGTAATCCCAGCCCTTTGGGAGGCCAAGGAGTGCAGATCACCTGAGGTCAGGAGTTCGAGACCAGCCCGACCAACATGGTGAAACCTCGTCTCTATTAAAAATACAAAAATTAGCCGGGCATGGTGGTAGGCGCCTGTAATCCCAGCTATTCAGGAGGCTGAGGCATGAGAATTGCTTGAACCCAGAAGGTGGAGATTGCATCACTGCACTCCATCCTGGGGGATACAGCAAGACTCTGTCTCCAAAAACAAATAAAAAAAAAAAATCAAATAATGCTGGGGGGAACCCTCAGCTTTTGAATGTACATATTGTGTACATATCTGAGTTCATAAGATAATAAAGGGCCAAAAATGAAGACAAAACTAAAAACCAGAGCATTTAAGAATAAGCATTAATGCTATGGCAGCATGAGAATAAGAGAGTGAGGTACATTGCCAGTATTAGTATTGTATCCCAGAGACTTGAAATTTTATGCCCACGTAGGACAGGAGATGAGGCCTTGACCTGTGTACCTCCCTACTCACACCATGAAGTCAAACCCTCAAAGATCTACAGCCTCAGTGAAAAGTTGGATAAGAAAAACAGTCTGCTCACCAGCACTGGAAGACAAGAAGGAAGCTTATCTGACTCTGGATGACAAGGACGGGGGAAAAGTCTCTTCTAAGAATATATAATTATCACTCTTCCCTTACTACAGGTTTAGGGTTCAGATTGACATTATACATCTTGTCCTGTAACCCTCATGTCAAAAAGTTAATATAAAAAGTGGTCCTAGGCCCCTGGATACCTGACAGAAGCAAAACCAAGGCTGTTTGGAGGCATGCGACTTCAGCCTAGACCTCACGGGAACCACAGATAAAGCTCCTTCCGGTATCAAAACATAGGAAGAAACAGTCTAACATGAAGGAGTCAACAGATAAACCCATAGCAGGATTAGATCTCCAGCTATTTCAGTTTGATCAGGTGGAAACTAAGTTTGTTTACAGTGATGAAAGACATAGATAACACTGTGAAAAAAGAACAGATAAGTTTGAAAAAGAACTTCAGACAAATGAAAAATACAGTTATTGACTTTTGACTTTTGTTTTTTGCTTTTCACTGCTGGGACAAAGTCACTGACTTTTAAAACACAATGAACAGAATAAATAGCAAATTAAAGACAGCTAAAGACATAGTGAACTGGGAGGTGAAAGAAATGACTAAAATACAGGACAGAAATAAAGAGACAGAAAATGCAAAATGGATATTTAGACATCGTGGGAGATCCAACATAGGTCTAATAAGAATTACAGGAGGAGGCTAGGTGTGGTGGCCCATGCCTGTAATCCCAGCATTTTGGGAGGCCGAGGCAGGCAGAGCACTTGAGGTCAGGAGTTCGCGACCAGCCTGGCCAATATGGTGAAACCTCTCTCTACTGAAAATACAAAATTAACTGGGCATGGTGGCTCGCGCCTGTAATCGCAGCTGCTCGGGAGGATGAGGCAGGAGAATCGCTTGAACTTCTGCCTTGGAGGCAGAAGTTGCAGTGAGCCAAGGTCACGCCACTGTACTTCAGCCTGGGCAACAGAAAGAGACTGTCTCCAAAAAGAAAAAGAATGCCAGGAAGAAAGAATGCTGAAAAACAACATTTGGAGAGAGAATGGCTAAGAATTTTTCTGAATTGATGACTTTTTTTTCAGATACAAGGAAGTTTATAAAACTTTCCCATATATTAGGCAATAAAGTAAAAACTAATACCAAATGTCTGATACTATACAGACCACAATATCTAGCTGTCGTATAGTCAAAGTAGAAAAGAATGATAGCAACAAAAAAATCTTATATATTTGGAGATTTAAAACCATACAAATAATACATTCTTTAAAAGAAAGAGCACACTATTAAACTGTAAACAGTTTAATACTGGCACAATTGGGAATTTTTTTTAAGATACTAGTATGAAGTGCTTTATGTCATTAAAGTTGAAGGCATAAGTGGCCAACTTTATAGAAATGCATAATCTATTAAAACGGACTCAAAAAGTAATTGAAAACCTGAAGAGATCTGTAACTGTAAGTAGTTTAAAATTTTAGTAGTTTAAAATATGCCACCAACAAAAATCCTCCATACCCATATGGTTTTACAGATGAATTTTGTCAAATATTTAAATAGATAATCCTAAACTTATACAAAAGATCTAGTCAATAGGAAAAGGGGATATTCTTCAACTCATTTTGTGAGGCTAATATAACCTTGATGCCAGTACCATAGAGCTAGTATGAAAATGGGAAACTGAGCTGGTTTCATTTATTAGATACAAAATTCCTCAACAAAATACTAAGAAGATGAAGCCAGAAAGTGAATTACAGTAAATAGGCCATGACTAAGATAGTTTGTGTCTGGAATGCAGATTTCAACTTTAGAAAATCCATTAATGCAATTTAAGCTGATTAAAGGCAGAAAACATGCAATCATATCAATAGATGCAGAAAACAATTTGTAAATTTTCAGTGGGCATTCATGATACAAGGACTAGGAAGTATTGTCCTTAATCCGATAAAGTATATCTTTTAAAATTTGGAGCAAGCATTATACATAATGATATCACCTTAAGAGTTATTTACTTTAAAATTGGGAATAAGACAGTTACCTGCTTTACCACTTCTAGTCAGCATTTGATGGAGGGTATTAATCAGCAAAGATGGAAAAAAAAGTGGTCTAAAGTTTGGGGAAAAACAATCGTAAACTATATGATTGTTTATATAGAATATCCAAGCGACTTTACAGACACATTATTTAAAACAGATTTGTTATATGAAGATTAACAAAAATAGATACAACAACATTTTAAAAATTAATTTTGTTTCTATAAACCAGAGATCAGCAAACTTCCTCTGTAAAGGGCCAGATAAATATTTTAGACTTTTGCCTGACACATACAATCTCTGAAATATATTCTTTTTCTTCTTCCTTTGAAATAATATAAAAATTTCCTTTAGCTATGGGGTGAGACAGACAGAGGCCTTAAGCTAGATTTGGCCAGTGGACCATAATTTGTTGACATCTGTTATATACAGAAATAGATAATTGAAAACTGTAAATACTGGCTAGGCACAGTGACCCATGGTTATAATCTTAGCACTTTGGAAGGCCAAAGTGGATGGATCCCTTGAGCCCAGGAGTTCAAGACCAGCCTGGGCAACATGGTGAGACCTGGTCTCTACAAAAAAAAAAAAAAAAAAAAGCCAAACATGGTGACATATGCCTGTGATCCCAGCTACTTGGGAAGCTGAGGTGAGAAGATCACCTGAGCCTTGGGAGGTCAAGGCTGCAGTGAGCCATGATTGTGCCACTGCACTCCAGCCTGGAGTAACAGAGTGAGACCCTGTCTTTAAAAACAACAACAACAACAAAAAACGCATGTTATTTTCAATAGCAACAACAACAACAAAAGATTCCCAAGAATAATTCTAACAAAAGATATGTAGGACCTTATGGAGAAACAGGATAAAACTTTATTGAAAATTATAAAAGAAGGTACACAATGAGGCTGAGCGCGGTGGCTCACGCCTATAATCCCAGCACTTTGGGAGGCCTACGTGGGCGGATCACCTGAGGTCAGGAGTTCAAGACCAGCCTGGCCACCATGGCAAAACCCTATCTCTACTGAAAAATACAAAAATTAGCCTGTTGCGGTGGTTCATGCCTGTAATCCCAGCTACTCGGGAGGCTGAGGCAGGAGAACCACTTGAACTCGGGAGGCAGAGGTTGCAGTGAGCCAAGATAACGCCACTGCACTCCAGCTTGGGTGACAGAGTGAGACTCAGTCTGAAAAAAAATTAAAAAAAGAAGGTATACAATGTTAGTCACAATGTTAATAGGTGGGAAGGCTCAATTTCAATTTGATATTGATTCTCCTGGGGGAATTGTTGGAATCCCATGTAATTAAACAGAATGCTTTGTTTATTTAAAAAAATAAGTAACTCATCAAGCTCCCTAAAACTCATCTGGAAGCACAGAAAGACAAGAGTAGTCCAGATAATTTTGAAGAACAAGTTGCTGTACCAGAAATATGAAGATTTATTTTCTTTTTTCTTTTTTTTTTTTTTTTTTTTGAGACAGAGTCTTTGCTCTGTCAGCCAGGCTGGAGTGCAGTGGCACGATCTCAGCTCACTGTAGCCTCTGCCGCCCCGGCTCAAGCAATTCTCCTGCCTCAGCCTCCTGAGTAGCTGGGATTACAGGAGTGTGCCACCACGCCCGGCTAATTTTTGTATTTTTAGTAGAGACGGGGGTTTCACCATGTTGGCCAGGCTGGTCTTGAACTCCTGACCTCAGGTAGTGCACCTGCCTTGGCCTCCCAAATTGCTGGGATTACAGGCATGAGCCACCATGCCTGGCCTAATTTTTCTTTTTGTTTTTCTTTTTTTAATTTCTCTTAGAACCTTCAGATGAGAGACTTATTTTAAAATTACAGAAAGACTTTATGATTTTTGCCCAGGTATAGAATGACCAATGGGATGAAATAGAGTTGTACATAGCCATATATATGTAGAAACCTAATATATGATTAGATGGCATTATATATCAATGTGGGAAGGCTTTACATAATGGAAATATGAGGTAAAAATGGAGCAAAACCAAATGACTTCATGCTATACATAAAAATAAATTCTAGGTGGATTAAAGATCTAAATATGAAAAAATTTTTAATATGATCACAAATGAAAATTAAAATTTCGTGTCCTGCAAAGACACCATAAACAACAAACCAGAGTCTGGGAAAGATAGTGGCAAAATGACTTAAATAGGATTGTTAGTCACATTATAGAACTAAGTTCTACAAATCAATAGGAAAAACGAACAACATACTAGAAAAAAAGTGGATGTAGAATATAAAAAGATAACTCACAGGAGGAAATTTAATTACCAATAAGCATATGAAACATACTGATCCTCCCTAAATATCAGGAAAAGTAAAATTAAGGTAATGAGAGAACACTTCACGCCCATTAGATTAGCAGGTATTAGGAAGTTAGATAATAACAAGTATGAATGAAAATGATGGCAAAGGGAACTCTGATACACTGCTGAGAGTATAAATTGGTGCAACTATTTCAGAGACAAAACTTACAATATCTAATATAGTTGAAGATGTAATATCCAAGAACCCAGTGATTTGACTCCCAGATACTAACTTCTGGAGAAAGTTTTGCATGTGTGTACAAGGAAACACATAAAAGAATGTGTATGGCAGCATTGATTGTAATAATGGAAATTGGCAACAAAATATTAATGATAGGGTTGACCGATAAGTTGTGGTTGATTGTTTTACTGGCCAATAAATTGTGGCTGATTTTTTTACTTTAACATAGGAGTTAGAATGAATAAATTTAGAGCTAAATCTGTCATCATGAATCAACCTTGAAAACAACATTCAGTGGAATAAAAAAATTAAAGAATGATGTAGATAATGTAACATTTATATAAATTTTTTTCTTTTTTTTTCCAACTCCCAAGTGCTTAGAAAATAAATTTTAAAATACACAAAAAATTATATAGTCCAAGGATGTATATGTAGCTAAACTATAAAAACCATTATGGAAAAGATAAACATAAAATTCATTACTTCTGGGGTGGGAAGGGGAAGAAAAATGAGACGGCAAAGTTTAAAGTGATTTCAACTGAATCTGTAATATTATTATTTTTAATCTGAAAGAGATGTTGCAAAATATTAAGATTTGACAAAACTGGGTAGAGGCCGCATGGATATTAATTACCTTATACTCTATACTTTTGATATGCTTAAAATATTTCATAATTAATGTAGAATGTTTCTAAAATGTAATACTAAATTTATGAACAATCTATGAAGTAAAATGTTTATTTCTTTTGAAAAGAAATTGTTTGAATCAAATTGCTGCTTTATGTTACCTTTTTCATACTTTTAGCTACTTCATGTACATGAGATCTTCCTTGATTGTCACTACAATTGGGAATTGGTAATCTGGTGCATCTCGTTAACACTTTTTCTCCTAAGATTTGTTACCCTTGGATCAGAAACAAGTAAAAAATATAGCAATACCTCAATATTACTTACTGAACAGGTGAGTGTGCCTACTTATTATGCTACAAATTAATGTCTATAAGTTAAAATGTTTTCATTTCCTTTATGTTTTTCAAGAATGTGTTCTATTTGATTAAGGTCATTTGTGCTATAAAGCAAAATGTAAAATTTAATCGGACACAAGCCTTTCTTTAGTGTTCCTGCCTTGATTCATATTTCAAATCCAATCTACTTTTTTAATGTCCCATTTTTATTTGACAAGAAGGAAGTACCATTTGTTAAATTAATGTATTTTAAACTATGAATGGGACATGTTTGCTTTGCAGTGTAGCAGAGCCGCATTTGAGTAACTATACATTTTTACTCAGCAGAAAGAATAAAGTATAATTGGTTAATTTTATTTTGTATGAATTTGTTAAATATTTTCCTCCCGCCACTTTATAGGAATTTTGTAAAGAAACTTATTCCCATGAATATTTTAGTTAGGGATAGTTTGATTTTAAACAATCAATAAACCTGTCAAATGAGCTCAAACAGGAGAGTAACCCACAAAGATAAAGATCCCTAAGAAAGTATACTTGAGCCTGCCAGGCACGGTGGCTCATACCTGTAATCTCAGCACTTTGGGAGGGTAAGGCAGGTGGATTACCTGAGGTCAGGAGTTCAAGACCAGCCTGGCCAACAAGGTGAAACCCCATCCCTACAAAAAATACAAAAATTAGCCAGGTATGGTGGTGCGTGCCTGTAATCCCAGCTACTTGTTAGGCTGAGGCAGGAGAATCGTTTGAACCCTGGAGATTGCAGTGAGCTGAGATTGTGCCACTGCACTCCAGCCTAGGCAACAGAGTGAGACTCCAACTCAAAAAAAAGTATACTTGAGCCTTATGGAATTGGACAGAATCAACCACTTCCTCCAACTCGCTCTGAGGCTAATGGTTTCTCATTTCCGCCCTTCTAATCACCTTTCTTTCAGTGGCCTTTCTGTAGACTTGTTACCCTATGATTTTGGTTTACACACGGTTTTGGTTTGGCTTAGCATGAGTTCTGGCTTAGACTTTTACTAACTTTTCAGTTCATGTTCCTACAATATCTGATAGATATATCATGTTAGTCTCACCAGTCAGTATATTGAGTAGCTTTGGTTTGGGTGTACATTCCAGCCTAATCAGCGATGGCTGCCAGACTGGGGGTAAAGGTGAGATCAAATGGGGATAAGCACAGTTGCCTAGGCTTGCTTCTTCCACTGGCTTGGGGTTAGAGCATTTTTCAAATAAAGGAACTGTGGATACCCCAAAATTATCTATTATAGAGTGGATAATAAAAATACACAAATATTTTTGAGTGACTTTCAAATAAATCATAAAACAACAAGGCATTGTGACTGCCTATAATCCCAACACTTTGGGAGGCTGAGATGAGAGGATCACTTGAATCCAGGATTTCAATACCAGCCTGGGCAACATAGCAAGACCCCATCTCTAGTAAAAAAGAAAGAAAGAAAAATAATAAACTATTGATTTAGTTTATTCTAATTATTATTTATTTTTTAGGTTGATTTGGCTCTGATACTAAAGTGTCTCACCTTTTAAATAATGCCATCCAGTCTTTTTTATTTTGGCTTTCGATTACATTTGAAAAGTGTTTGAGAAACAGTTATTATTTTCCTATTATAAAATAAGTATAGGAAATTTGGAATATATAGTATAAAGACTATTAAAATCACCTATAATCTCAATAACCAGATACTTGAGTGAATATCTTTCAAGTCCTTTAAAAATGTGTATTTATTATAATTTGAAGCATTTCTATTCTTTTTATAAAAGATAAACCTCTACTTGAAAATGGAGAAAAAACCTAACAAAAAGGAGGAACTGACACTAGTGAATAATGTTTTAAAACTGGCTACTAAACTGCTAAAGGTAAGAATAGAATTGAAAATGGTTATAATGTCAAATATGCTGTTCTGACATAATTTTATTTTTTTGTTTATAGATATTACTTTGTATGTGGTTTTCATGATTATCCAAGTTGTTTCCAAATTATACTTGTGCACATACATACAATTTATATTTTACTTCTCATTGCAAAAGTCCTTGAACTAATCCAAATAATTTCTTTGGAAATTGTATATTAATAATAATATGTCTGGAGTATTGTAGAGGTTGGCATCTTTGGAAATGTATGCCTCCTACACCTTAAAATAGATATCAAAAAAGAAAATTTGTTGTTAACTTGGGAAGTTTTTAATTTTGTATTTCTCAGAGAAGTCTTCTGGTTGGCCTGAGTTAGCTTAAAAAGTAATAATACATAATTATCATAATAAATATATGTCATAAATAAACATTTAATTTTTGATAACAAAAAGGAATACAATTTTGATGTATTTTATCTCATAGTAACTCTTTGGGGGTAATTTAATAAAACATTTTTTATCACTGCTTACAATATTCATTATGTTTTTAGTTCTTAATAGGAAAATATTTTTTAAAATTTCAACTTCTATGACCAATTGAATATAATTGTTAGAGTTATTTATGTTTTCAGAGAATGGATGAAATTAGTTGTGTTTCAGTGTTACAGTTAATTCTTCAGTCAACTAAACAGTGTGAATTGGGTATAGACTGTGCACCACATAGTATTGAAGGGTTCAGAAGAAGTGGGTGGGGGGATAATAAAAAGCAATTACAGATTGCTTTCTTTTTCAAATCCCTTTAATTATCCTGAGGAAGATGATGACATTTAATTAACAAGCAAGATAATAGAGGCAAACTCCATTTTTGACCAAAATGCTCAATGGGAAAAAAATATTTTGAATTAATAGTTTTGTGTTTGCTTGACACATGTATATTGGCTATCTTCAGAGTGTAGGCACTGTGTAGGAAGGGGCTACAAAGGTGAGACTTAATGAGCAGCCACAATCTCAGAGCAAAGTATAAAAATGACTAGAATAACAAAGCATAATAGTATGATTCTTTTTGATCATACATAGTCTCCTAGTCAGAAATCTGGGACTTAACATAGATCGTACCTTCTTTCTCTCTCTCTTTACAGCCAAGAAATTCTCAAGTCCACTGATTCAGTCTTTTAAATATCTTCCAATTCATCCTCTTCTCTATTAGTACTGCCCTGTGTGAGATCCTTGTCTCTCACTTATGCTTTTGATACACTGAACTGCTTACAGATATTCTTGCTTCTGATCTCATTGCTCCCTAGTCTTTCTTCTACATTGCTGGCCCAATGATCTTTCTTCCTTGTACTTGGGCCCTAACAATGCTGAGCAACCTGTAGCAATTCAGATGTGTCATGTTCTCATGTGTCTTTCAGAATATTTACTCCCCACCATCCACAAAGTTTCAGGAGCACCTTCCTCTGTGGCCCCATTATTTGCTTTTTATATGTACCTTTGAAATGGGACTTTCATATTTTAATTATTTGTTGCATGTCTACTAAACTGTAAGGTCCTTCAGTTCAGGGACTGAATCTTAACTTCCCAGAGCCTAGCACAGGGCTTGGCATATAATAGAACTTTACATGTTTGAATTAACCAATTAATTAATACATGTATTTGAAAATGAATTGACTCAAAGAGGAGTTTTTACATGTTATAATCTTGTCAGAAAATTTGGCCAATTTCTAATTGTTCTACCAAAAGGTATTGTTCTCTTTCGGTTTCTAGTCTAGTTCTTATATTAAAAAATGTTCTCTAGCCTCTTTATAATAGCTTAAGGGACAGAAATTGGAGTTACACATTTAGTCACAGAGTTCTTTTAAAGGAAGTTCCTTTTTCCTTTAAAACCATTAAAACTATTATTAAAATTTACTTGTTTCAAGTTTAACCAAGTTTATCCTTTCTAAAAGCATCCATAATTGGTAACTTTTTTGAAAGTGTTTTTTAATTCTCATTGTATATTGTTCTGAATTAGCTTAGTAATTCTTTTTGAATCTGGCACGGACTTTTTTTTCTCTTCTGCTAGGAGTTGGACAGTCCTTTTAGATTATATGGGCTTACAATGAATCCGCTGCTTTATAACATCACCCAGGTTGTTATCCTGTCAGCCGTTTCTGGTGTTATCAGTGACTTGCTTGGATTTAATTTAAAGGTAAGAGGTTGCAAGTACTTTTTATTTCTTAGTTTCCTGTTGCATTTTTGTCGCGCCCATTTTACCCTCACATGCACAGTAATGCGGTCATTTTGGTAAGATTGCAATTATTGAACATTTCACATGTAATTTCGAAGAATTATATATATTTATGTTTTATAATACTGCAGGAATTTCTAACTTGGAACAGTATTTATTATAAATAGAAGTCTTGTGTAGGATAAGTAGAAGTATTTGTTTTTTTTTATTTTTTATTTTGAGATGGAGTCTGCTCTGTCACCCAGGCTGGTGTGCAGTTGCGTGACCTTGGCTCACTGCAACCTCCGCCTCCCGAGTTCAAGCATTTCTCCTGCCTCAGCCTCCCGAGTAGCTGGGACTACAGGTGTGCACCACCACGCCTGGCCAATTTTTGTATTTTTAGTAGAGACAGTGTTTCGCCATGTTAGCCAGGCTGGTCTCGAACTCCTGACCTCAAGTGATACACCCACCTTGGCCTCCCAGAGTGCTGGGATTGCAGGTGTGAGCCACCGCGCCCAGCAAGAAGTATTTATTTTTACTAATAAAGCTTTAATTTAGGTGATAAAAAAGAAAAAAAGCCTTATTTCTATTTTTGGCCAAAAGTTGTATTATTTATCTGTATAGCAATGCATACATCTTCCAATATATGCACAACTAACTGTTAGGAAGGTGTAAGATAATCATATTAAACAAGTACTGTATATATATATATAGAGAGAGAGAGTCACTTCTCAAGAGAAAGCAATAGAAATCTGATTTTCACATTTTTGTTTGTGTTTAAGGTGAGTTCTTCTTAAAAGGATAAAGGAGTTAAAATATTAGAAACTGCACTTGTTTGTGAATGAAATTTGAATTTAAAAATGGTGTTATATGATATAATTTAAGCTTTGATATTAAAACTGGCTTGTCACCACTTCTATTTTTTTTTTTTCTAGCTATGGAAGATTAAATCATGACAATTCAAAGAAAAGAAGATGTAGCCTCTTTTCCAGAGTAAGAGTACTGACTAAGCTGCCTGAAAGCTTGTCACTGATTCTTTGCTTCAGGAGTCTCAGCTAGGGAGTTGAAGTGTTTACATCAGACTGTCTTGTGCAATTCTTATATTTATTTTACTTGTTCACTTTTTTTTACATTTATTTTAGTCTTTATATTTTTATTTTTAAGCATTGATGTACTTAGTTGTTGAAAGGGTGATGAAACTGATATCCAGATACTTGAGATCCTGATAATTGGTCATAAATAATTGGCAAAATAACAAATTGTGAAAATAGAAGCCATTGCTCAGCACCGTTTCTCCATCAATGCCGTGAACTTGCCTTACTTGAGGAAAAATTCTTTAACTTTGGAATATTGCATTGAACTCAGCTATATACATAAAACATTTTCTTTGGTAAATCAAGATCCAGTCAGGGTTTCTCTTGAATTATTTTGGAACAATGCCAGGATCCAAACTGATTAAGTTACAGTTTAAGCACCCTTCAGTGTTAATATATACGGTATTATATAACAGGTCAACAAGTGCTCTTTGATGATAAAACTTGTAATAGAGCAATAATTGTAAATGGTTACCATACTGTAAGATATTTTGATAAAAATTAACTAGTAATACTTGTATTTATTTGAAACACTGGGCTGTTTGCACAGCTCCAACTGTGCATGCTCAAAATGTGCACTTTTTAAAATTGTTACTTTTAATGCGTATCTTTATATGGGATCTGTTATAGTGTACTAGGGCATGATATGGTATCCTTTTGAGTGAGGTATATACTCATCTCACAAGTGAAGTGCCTATTGATATTACTAAAGTACATTATGTTTACTCAAGTAAATAATTTTCTCCCCATGGTACACTCTAGTGTAGGCTATTCATACCACACCGAAATGAACAACTTAAGAATAAGGCTAAGAACCAATAAAATATTTCTCTAATTGCTAGTTGTAAAACTGTATCCAAATTTTCAGAAAAGACAGCTTCAGCTTGCAAATTCTACCCTCTAAACTTATCTGGTGCATTCTCCCCACCCCACCACCATTATATAAGGGCTATTTTAGATGCTTTTAACCTCCCCAACAAATAATTTGCCAAGTGTCCAATGAGAACTTATCATGTTGGTGAGTTAGGTAAATCGGGCGAATATGATAGTGTCTTACATTGGGCCTTGATTTTAAGTTGTTATATTTGTACAATCGAGTATTTTAGAAATTACATGAAACATGAAACAGTTTTTGCAATTTTTTTTAAACTGGGCATCTGGTTTCTAAAAAATTATTTGAAACAATCTAGAATTTTCTTGGTGCAAAGTGTATCATGTGGAATATCCTCATATTTTTACCATATTTTAAGAACTTTAAGATGATTAATTGTAAATAATTTATTTGATTGGTGCAGTTCCAATCCCTAAATCATAATCTTAAAATCAGGAATGTGTGGAGAACAGAGCCATGTCATATCACTTTGCTCTTACCATTCCTTTTGATCAGCCTCAATTCAGCCTCATTGTGTAGTATGTTTTTTCTTTCTATGAAAAACAACAGAAAGCATTTCATTTTATTTGCCTATGTTCAAATATGTTTAATAATGACCAAAGTGCATTCTGAGTTTTTTCAAGGAATGTAATACTGGAGCTTTAAGAACATACTTAGTTTCTCATGTGAAAACTTAGGCTTTGTCTGATGTTTTTTCTTCCTCTATTGTCTAATGTTGAGGTTGTTTTTAGGAATTATATTTTATAAACTTTTTCAAAATAAGGTACATGCCTATACAGAACTTAACATTTTGCACAGAATATATCAAATATATTTTGAGAAAAAAAGTATGGCATGAGTTCTGTTAGGAATAAAAGATGAAACTATTGTATCTCACAAAAAATCTTATTTCAGAATGGAAATATTTTTGAGAAAAGTAGCTGAGTATACTGGTTTAAGAAAATGCTTGTTTTAGATTGAGGTTAACTTAGAGTTGGGAGTTGATTTATTAAGTACAGTATACCTCTCAACAGTTTATTAATAATATGTTGAATTATGTCAGTGTGGGCAGCAGTAGAATACTAAAAGAAAATGTCATGTTAAGCAATTTCAGAACATTAACTGAACTATTTTCAAAGCAGAAAAATTGACATTGCTGCCTTTAAGAATACCACGAATGTAAGAAATTGAAAGAAATTGTAAAATATCACATAATATAGAAATGGCAGTTCAAAGAGAATTGTGGCAGATGTTGTGTGTGAACTGTTGTTTCTTTGCCACATGTGTTGTATTTGAAAGTTTTACAGTAAGTTTAAAATAAAACATTCTATGACTGACAGTGGTTTTTTTTTAATTTTCAGGTCATATACATTTCTGTGGTAATTTTGTGTTTACTTAACATAAAATTTAGTTAGATTTGGGGGGAGTGAAAATAAATTTTTTATAACTTTCCAACATTTTAGATTTTGTTATGATTCTTAGAACATGAAAGAATAATACATACACAGGTTTTTCATCACCAAAATGATATTATATCACTAATGTTTGTTTGCTTCTTTGTTTTTGAATACAGCAAACTGGCTGTGGCCTGAAATATTAAAGCTCATTGTGAAAAGATAGTGGCTTTTTTGGTTTGTTTGTTTGTTTTGAGACAGTCTCACACTGTCACCTGGGCTGGAGGGCAATGGTGCAATCTTGGCTTACTGCAACCTCCGCCTCCCAGGTTCACGCTATTCTCCTGCCTCAGCCTCCCGAGTAGCTGGGATTACAGGCGCCTGCCACCACGCCCTGCTAATTTTTTGTGTTTTTAGTAGAGTATGGGGTTTCTCTATGTTGGCCAGACTGGTCTCAAACTCGTGATCTCATGATCTGCCCGCCTCGGCCTCCCAAATTGCTGGGCTTATAGGCGTGAGCCACTGTGCCCGGCCGATAGTGGTGTTTTTAAACAAATGATTTTGCCACATGAATTTAGCATGAGAGATTATGATCAACAGTAGGATGGTTAAACATTCTAATATTTCTGTTATCAGATTGGTCCAAGTGTTCACTGGGCTTAAATTAATCTAGGACTATTAATTCAAGTGCACTTTCAAACTTACTTTAAGCTTACAAACGGCTCTTTTAATGAATCTCCCTTCATACTTCAAAATAGCAATATGACTGGCACTTCTTAATTGTTTGCTGTATCACTTAGAACATAATTCTCAACTTTTTTTCTGCCAAGCCTATACAAAAAGACACCACAAATGCTTAACAGTAGCACTGGCTCCCCAAAGTACTTACTGCCTGGGGAATCTAAAAGGCCATTAGGGATGGGAAAAACCCAAGTGTTTTTTTCTACTTTCACACCATTCAGCATAACACTTCTGATAGCAGATTCTCTGGCAGACACCAACTGGGTGTTTTAGAATTTAACTCAGCTCTAACACTACACCCAAAAGAATGTCAGATCCCACAGGTTGAGGGCTCATTCCCACCAGACTGCCCCCACTTCAGATGCCAGGCACAAGACCCAGGTTGTGATCTGCCTCCCCATCAGGGTTCCTACGACCCTCTTCTTGGGTTCAATTAATTTGCTAGAGAAACATTTAACTTTTACAGGTTTATTATAAAGGATACAGATGATGGAGGAGATGCATAGGCAAGGTATGGGGGAAGGAGTGTGGAGCTTTCATGCCCTGTCCAGAGTGTGCCACACTCCAGGAGGCTCCATGTGTTGTGCAACCCAGAAACCCTCCAAATCCCATGGTTGAGGGATTTTTATGGAGGCTTCAAATCACATAGGCATGATTAATAAACTCCACTTCCAGCCTCTCTGGAGGGAAGGTGGAACTGAAAGTTCCAAGTTTATAATCATGGTTTGGTTCTTCTGGTGACTGGCCCTCATTTAGGAGCCCACCAAGATTTGCCTCCTTGCAGTAAAAGACATTCCTATTACCTGGAATTTACAAAGCTTTTAGGAACTGCATGACAGGAACTAGAGTCAAAGACCAAATATTAGAACAAAAGATTCTCCTAGCACCCTTGTCATTCAGGAAATTACAAGAGCTTTAGGAGCTCTGTGCCAGCGACTGGGGGCAGAGACCTGTGTATATATATAATTTCAGAGAGGTGGTACAGATACACTTTCAAGAAAGTATTCCCCAAGTGATTTGTAAAATTTGTTCCACTTAACCAGTTGTCACCACCCTGAGAATTATTGGCTTAAGATACAAAATTTTGTAGAATGTGTAAAAGAAAATAAAATTTAAGGACCCTCCAAACTTACTATGCCCAGGGGAAGTTAAGTCCTAGAGACAGAGTAACATAGCATATTTGCCCCTTTTGCTTCTTAGATTATAGATTAACTTTCTTCCTTATTGTTCTTGTTCTGTAAATGACTAGGAAAGACCAGAGACCAAACTTCTGCCTCTTCTAGTCCCTAATCTTTGTTATAGATTAACTGCCTCTTTTATTGTCCTATACCTAAATCAGACCAGGTGGAGCAAAAGACCCCCATGACTGTTACATCTTCAGTGTGGAATATTAAATATACCTTTTAAGAGAAAGAAAGACCACCTCAGCTAATTAGATCATTGAATTATGCATTAAACCTTCTATAGAAAGATGTAGAAATCTGTTAAGCTCCCCTAAACTTTGTCTATACAAATGATCCCAAACTTCTAGACTTCAGAACACTGACTTCCATCCTTTGGAATATGTGCTTCTCCGGGGACTGTTGTAAAACTTTGTGCTTGGGTAAACTTACTCAAACTTAGATTTTTTTTTTTTTTTTTCCTTGAGATGGAGTCTCACTGTATCGCATAGGCTGGAGTTCAGTGGCACGATCTCAGCTCACTGCAACCTCCACCTCCCAGGTTCAAGTGATTCTCATGCCTCAGCTTCCCAAATAGCTGGGATTACAGGCATGTACCACCATGCCTGGTTAATTTTTGTATTTTTAATGGAGATGGGGGTTTCACCATGTTGGCCAGGCTGGTCTTGAACCCCTGACCTTAGGTGATCTGCCCGCCTTGGCCTATGTGCTGAGATTATAGGTGTGAGCCACTGCACCTGGCCAATTTACTGGATTCTAACCCTTTTGATTATTTTAGGTTGACAAATGTAAATTCCATGAGATATTAACTGTATTTACCACTATTCTCAGCACCTGGAACAGTGCCTGATACCCAGAAATATCACAATATATTTACCTAATGTGTGACTTGAGTCGAATAGGACCTTCGACACCACTCATTCCAAAGTCCCCATTTTACCAAATGAAAAAAATAGGACCCAAAAGAGGTTAAGAAGCTTGTCCAAGGTTGCACAACTACTCAATGATAGAATCCAAACTCTCCGTATCCCCTTTGCAGGTATACATTCTATAATCGTATCTTTGTGTAAGCATTTGGCACCTCTTGACTGATCAAAATTGTTCATCATAGGAAGAATACCCTGGGGAGAACAAATATATTGATAAATTATCTGTCCATTTTTTTAGTGAGGTCATATACAAACTAATAAACCTTGGCAATAGGAAAATGTCAGAATTCATCTTGACATCTGCCTGTTCAACTCTGCAGTGTGCCCTAGTGGAAAGAACATATGCTTTGGCATCAGGCTTCTTTTACAATCTTGAGCAAATTACTTAACCTCTGTGAGCTTTGCTTTTCTCAGCTGTAAATTACTAACAGTAATACCTATCTTACAGGGCTATTAGGAGGATTAATGAGATAACATATGTAAAGCACCTAGCAAGGAACTGATGTGTTAGTTATGCAGGAAAATTGGTTCTCTTCACCTTTCTTACCAAGAAAAACAAGTAACGGCCTAGGGCAATTAACAAAAATTTCCAAGCTAAATCATTCATATTACATAAGATATCATATGCATCCCCACCAAATGTGAGAACTATTAAGAATCATCCTTCTTATAAACTATCATTCTCCTGCATGTGAAAAATTCTTTTACAAGAAGTTGACATTTAATTCCCTTTCTTCCTAAGCAGGCACACTAAAATGTGGGAGGAAAGTCTCATCCTTTTGCAAGCCTATGTGTTACTGTATATCCAATTATGAGCAATTTTGCTAAATTCTCAGATGCATATTCCATTCATATCTCTTCATTTTTATATCTCTGGCTCATTTATATGTGGATACTCTCACTAACAGCACCCTAGAGTCCTTTCATTTTCAACCTGCTTCTCAACTTTAAGTTGTCTGCTCACTGTTCATACTTGGAGTTGCTGGAGAGCATTGAACTTGACTTTCTAGAAATCATGCTTATCAAGATGTAGCTGAAATCTCTCAGCTCTATATTTGGCAATGTGCCTTTTAATCCATTTCATGTCCATTTATATGCTGCCTACAATGGCTCTTTTGAACCTCCTTTATCACCCTCAAGTTTCTCTCATCTGTATCTGTTTCCTCTAACTTTACTGAAAAGATAGAAATCACTAAGCATGAATTCTACCATCTTCTCCCTACTACAGCTCTGTCAAAAAGATGTTGCTCTCTGAGCCCAACTCTCCCTCAGTCCCCAGGATTCTGTCCCTGTCCACCTTTAATCTTTTCCTTTCCTGATTTTATGTTATAAGTTATTTAGATTTCGATGAGAGATAATCGTACCTAGAGTATGGGAGAACTATTTAAGGTTTACAGGTTGAGTGGAACCCTTGTATACTAGATGGTACTGTGAGGGCTTGCCACACTGTCAGCCTTCATCTGAACAGAGCAGAAAGTGTTTCTGCATGTTCACCAAGCCCTGCTGGACTGTATCACTTTTCTCTCTGGGCCGTAACTCAGTGGTCAGCGATTGGTGCCTTGCTCTAAAGCAGCCAGCCATTTTACGTGCCTGCAAGTAGCCTATAGGGTTGGTTTTGGCATGAGAGCTTTGCCCAATAGATGCACTGTATCCTTGATGGTGACTTGCTAACTCAGTGAGATTCTCTCTTACTGCAAATTTGAATTTAGGACACAGTGTTAGCAGGAGGAGTTGCTAGAAAAGCAGAAACCCAGGAGAAACCATGAATTGAGCAAAGCCATAAAGTAAAAAGGAGGTAGTGATAATGGAGAAAGGAGAAGAAAGTAACAGAAACTGCCCAAAACTGGCAGGAGCAGAGAAACCGAGCAATAGCTCGGGTAGTAACTTTTAGACCTTTAACATATCATTACAATGCTAAAATCCCTGCCCCTAAATGAAAATGGCCACCATGTTGTATACATACAATGTATGAAGAAGCATGTTTGGGAACTGCACATGTGTGGAACTCCACCCTGAGCATGTTATATACCTCCCCTGCCTCTCATCTAACTCTTTGCAGTCCCCTGACTCCTATTGCTCCAGGAGAAGGTGACTTTAGAGCAAGAGCTCCCCTTCTCTATTCTCTGGCCACTGAATAAAACCCAACTGCCTTTTCCAATTGGACCTACTTTCTTTGCAGCTGATACAAAGTAGGGAAGGTACTCAGTTTACTGTATCACATGTGAACAGTTTAGTATGGCTGGGGAAAATGATGTGTAGGCAAGAGTAGAAGATAATGCTGGAAGATGACTTTGTGGAGCCAAGAAATTTGAATTTTATCTTCAAGATGAAGACTGCCTAGCACAGTGCCTGATTTCTTAGTTGCTTGGTGAGTACAACACTTGAGATGTCACCATCTTCACTAGGATACTTAGTAAACAGCTCCAGACTGAGATTGATTGATTGATTGATATTTTGAAGCAGGGCCTTGCTCTGTTGCCCAGGCTGGAGTGCAGTGGTGCAAGCACGGCTCACTGCAGCCTCAACCTCCTAGACTGAAGTGATCCTCCCACTTAAGCCTCCCAACTAGCCGGGACTACAGGTGTGTACCACCACACTCAGCTCATTTTTTATTTTTATGTAGAGACGGGGTCTCACTAGTTTTCAGGGCTGGTCTTTTTTTAATTTAAAATTTAGTATATATTAAGGGTTCTATTCACTATGCTAGAATTTTTTATGTAACTAAAATATTGACATGGTACAAGTTTGTATCCAAGGGTGTCTCAGTCCATTTAGTGTTGCTATCTAGGAATACCTCAGACTGGGTAATTTATTTTTAAAAGATATATTTGGCTCATGGTTCTGCAGGCTGTAAAAGAAGCCTGGCACCAGCATCTGCTTCTACTGAGGGTCTCTGACAGCTTGCACTCATCAGGGAAGGGAAGAGCCAGCATGCACAGAAATCACATGGGGAGAGAGGAAGCAAGTGTGGGGAGAGAGGTGCCATGCTCTTTTTAACAACCAGTTATCACGGGAACTAATAGAGTGAGAACTCATTGCTAGGAGGATGGCACCAAGACATTTAGGCGGAGATGAGTAAATCATGAGTAAGACATTCATGATTTGTCCTGTGACCCAAACACCCCTCATTGGCCCCATCTCCAACATTGGGAGTCAAATTTCAACATGAGATTTGGAGGGGTCAAACAAACTATAGCACAGGGTATATATAATTAAGTTGACCTCAGTTTCTTTCTCCACCTTTGCTGTTGTTTTTGTTTGTCTTTTGAGAGAGGGTCTCGTTCTGTTGCCTAGGCTGGAGTGCAGGGGTGCGATCATGGCTCACTGAAGCCTCCCAGGCACAAGTGATCCTCCCACCTCAGCCTCCTGAGTAGCTGGGACCACAGGCACAGGCCACCACGCCCGGCTAATTTTTGTATTTTTTGTAGAAACGAGATTTCCCCTGTTGCCGAGGCTGGTCTTGAACTCCTGAGCTCAAATGATCCACCCTCCTGCCCTGGCCTCCCAAAGTGCTGGGATTACAGGTGCGAGTCACTGTGCCTGGCCTTTCTTCACCTTTGAATGATAGAGTTGATTTCTAATTATTTGCAAAGTGACACCATTTAAAAAAAATTTACAGAATAGCTCAAGTTATCTTGCACTCTGGTGAAGATCACAGGCTCTGGAATCAGGCAGAGCTGGGACTGACTTGAAGCATGTATATGGCCTCGGGCAAGTTCCTTAACCTCCATAATCCTCATCTGTAAAATGAGATAGGAAGCAACTAATACTGGAGCCTCATGTGGTTCTTGTGAGTGTGAAATTAAGAGATATCTGTGTAACGGGCAGGGACTTGTTCCACAACACTCCCTAAATCTGGCTTTGAGTACCTATTCAAAAGGTATCAAGTCAGGCTGGGCACAGTGGCTCACATCTGTAGTCCCAGCACTTTGGTAGGCCGGGAGTTGGAGACCAACCTGGGTAACATAGCAAGACCCTGTCCCTATGAAAAAATGTAAAAATTAGCCAGGTATGGTGGCATGGCATATGCCTGTGGTCCCAGCTACATGGGAGATTGAGATGGGAGGGTTGCTTGAGCCCAGGAGTTTGAGGTAGCAGTGAGATACGATTATGCCACTGCACTCCAGCCTGGGCAAAAGGGCAAGACCCTGTCATTAAAAAAAAAAAAAAAAAAGAATCAACCTGTTATGTGTGGAGGAGCCCCTCCTTCTTAGATTGGCACAAAAACCCAGGGGCTTCAGCTAATGCCCGAAAAACACAGAATTGGGTTGCTCTTTGTTCTCTGGTGGCATCTGTACTTCCATCTTGGTGCTTTCTGGTGCCCAGCCAACTCCCCCTGCGCCTGCTGGGTGTGGACACTGCAGCCCGCTCAGCAGTGCTCCTCACAGAGGTCCTTCCTGCTGAACCCAGGCTCAGCCTCAAGATCCTCACCTCTGCTACAAGGCCTCAGATCCCAGAATCCTTCCACACATACCTCCTAGCCGTGCGCCATTAGGCACACCTGCAACCTGTCTTGGGCAGGAGCGCCTCTACCAGCAACTCCCACCTCCTCAGTCTCCACCGCCTCTTCTCAATTCACCAGATTTTCAAACCAAAGCCTGGGTGAGTAGTTGTCCTCGGGGACTTGACAACTTCTGTTTTCAGCCTAGAAACTCCAAAGGCAATAATACCCTTAGAGGGGAGGGAATTAGTCTCAAAATAGGATTGTATGACTATCTTCTGGTCGTCTTGGAATAGGGGAAAGAAAGATATTGCTCATTCTTTTGAGTCTCTTCCAATAGCAAATTATCATGCCATTTAGAGAGATGCTTAGTTCAGAGTTTGACACATAGTAATCCTACAACTCTCAAAAAGTATTAACTATTAATACTATCATTTTTATTTGGCTCCCCTTTGGACAACAGGCAAGAATTCAAAGTGATTTCAGTAAATAAGACCAACTAGAAAATGAACTTGGAGAAACCAAAGCTATCTGAAGAAAGAAATCTAAGTTGTTAAAAGGATGAAATATAAAGGCTTTGGGAGAAAACACTTGGATTACTTGATATGGAAAATTTTTTAAATGGAAAGCCTACCTTTGTGTTTAAGCATATGACAGTTTATGGCAAAGACCTGATCATTCTTCATCAACCCTAGGATTTAAAATAACACATAGTCATTTGACTTGTATCATTAGATCTGGGCTAGCCATTCACAAAAAAAACTATCAATTATTCCCTCAACATGGAGTGTTTTTTGTTTTTGTTTTTGTTTTTTGAGACGGAGTCTCGCTCTGTCACCAGGCTGGAGTACAGTGGTGTGATCTCGGCTCACTGCAACCTCCACCTCCTGGATTCCAGCGATTCTCGTGCCTCAACTTCCCAAGTAGCTGGGATTACAGGCACATGCCACCACACTCAGCTAATTTTTGTATTTTCAGTAGAGACGGGGTTTCACCATGTTGGCCACGATGATCTCAATCTCCTGACCTCGTGATCCGCCTGCCTCGGCCTCCCAAAGTGCTGGGATTACAGGCGTGAGCCACTGCCAACGTGAAGTGTTAATAGAAGCTGTGGATTCTCCAACCCTAATGATGCCTTGGGCAGTTTTGAAGTTCACCTTCTTGCAAAGAAGATTGGCTTAGTGGATGCATTCAGGTCCTACTCAACATTGTGATTCTACATATGCTTTTCCACATAGCAGGTGATCCTGAAAATCATATTTTTTACAATGGTATATTTTTTGAATGTCAGTTGACTATGCATAGAAGGAAGGTCCTGCTGTAAATATCAAGAACCTAGGTTTGTACCTTTGCATTCAGACAGATTTCCTGGTGACCTGGAGTAGCCATTTATCCCATCTGAATAAAGATGGGACAGAATTAGAATTACTTGATTTAATCCTCATTCTGCTTTAACACTCAGAGATATTTTTCCTTCAAATATTCTTTCTCTATTGCTAATAAGCAGTAGAATTAAGAATTCTTTTATTCTCAGAAAGTAGACTGTGGTCATAATTTCCTAATGTAAATATTTAATTTAATTTTTTTTTCTTTTTTTGGAGACAGAATCTCGCTCGTTGCCCAGGCTGGAGTGCAATGGCACAATCTCGGCTCACTGCAACTTCTGCCTCTGTGTTCAAGCGATTCTCCTGCCTCAGCCTCCAGAGTAGCTGGAACTACAGGCGCCCGCCACCATACCCGACCAGTTGTTTTGTATTTTAAATTTTGTTTCTAAAAGGAAATTAAAAAGCTGTCTTGTGGAGGACTTCAGCTACCCCATTATTCTAGCAGAGTGTTTTCATCAGTTGTCCTAATTTGAGGAAGTCTATTTTTTTGTGGGGCAGGTAATTTAAGACACTTTTGTTTCTTACCATGCCCCATCACTTTAGCAAATTAGGCTTTTTCACTGCTTCCTGAGTGAATTTTCACTTGTTTTGGGTTGGTAGGATTAAGCAATCGCGCTTTTAAGCAGGGCCTTGGTGTTCAGGCGTGACCCTCTTCAGTTTCAGGTTTTCCTAATTCCTTGAAATCAGCCTGTCCTAATTCAGCCATTTTACCAGGAGTTAATCAGACTGCATCTCATTAGTAGGCCCTTGTTTTAAAACTCTGGGAACAGAAGTTTCTTCTCCCATTGATCTTCTACCCATCTCTAAAATGTAGCTCTTGGTGGCAGTTATTTGTCTTATTCTAAATAGTGAATCCCAGGATTGGGACACAGGACCCTTGACTAATTTTCATTTCATTTTTCCGTCTGTGCTCCAGTCCCCACCAGGTACTAGACTCTGATTGCCACCCTGAGAGCTGGTGACAAAACCTCTGCCTTTGGCTCTTTGTGTATTGTTTAGCTTGGCCTTCTCTTTCCAATTTACTCTTTTTATGCTCTTCACACGTCTTATAAAATTGCTAGGTAGACATATCATTTAAGCCAGCCTAACTTGGCCACTCTAATGGTGCGTAACATTTGTGTAGCAAGGTTGTAAGATGCTCATCAAAGTCTATGTCTTACCATTTTTATTTTTGTTATTTATTTTATTTTATTTATTTTTTTATTTTTGAGACAGGGTCTCTCTGTGTTGCCCAGGCTGGACTGCAGTGGTGTGATCATGGCTCACTGTAGCCTCCACCTCTCAGGCTCAAGCTGTTCTCCCACCTCAGCCTTCCAAGGAGCTGGGACCACAGGTGTGTGCCACCATGCCTGGCTAATTTTTTAATTTTCTGTAGAGATGGGCCTCCCTATGTTTCCCAGGCTGGTCTCGAACTCCTGAGCTCAAGTGATCGTCCTGCCTTGGCCTCCCAAACTGTTGGGATTATAGGTGTGAGCCATTGTGCCAGGCCCATTTTTACATGTTCCAAAACACGTAGTGTAGGTCTTTGAACATAGCTACTCATTGAGTGGAGGGTAAGGGAGAGCATTAGAAAGAGATGAGAGGTTTGCTTAGAATATGATATCTTCATAATGGTCTTAACACTGGCTGCCTTTCAGAATGACTTAGATTATCTTTAAAACCATACTAACAACTCTGCCCCACCCCCAGAGATTCCAATTCAATTTGTCTGAGAAGACTTTTTTTTTTAAGCCCCAAAGCTATTCTTGGTGAGCCAGAATTGTCATTATTAAAACACTGATCAAAAACATTTTTGGACAAATGATGAAGACATTGTGAGTGGGTACAATGATTGAGGAGGCTGGGACAAATGTTTCCGTTATGTTGACATCTTAAAAGTTTTGTGCCCTAAATAATGTGGCAGTATTTTCCTTTTGACACTTCTTAGGCCCAGAGACCCTGGTTGATATAGTTAGGCTTTGTGTCCCCACCCAACTCTCATCTTGAATTATAATCCCAAGGTGTTGAGGGAGAGACCTGGTGGGAAGTGACTGGGTCATGGGGGTGCTTCCCCCGTGCTGTTCTCCTGATGGTGAGGGAGTTCTCACGAGATCTGATGGTTTATAAATGGCAGTTTCCCCTGGCCTTTTCGCTCTGTCTCACCTCCTATCATGTAAGATGGGCCTGCTACCATTCCGCCATGATTGTTAAGTTTCCTGAGACCTCCCCAGCCATGCAGAACTGTGAGTCAATTAAGCCTCTTTCCTTTATAAATTACCCAGTCTTGGCTAGCATCTTTATAGCAGTGTGAAAATGGACTAATACACTGGTGATCCTAGTTATATGCTGACAGTAAATGTAAATAATGCTGTTCCTTCCTCAGGGACTTAAGATAGATGATTTGTTCCAACAGAATATGTCAGCTGAGTGGTGTCAGTGACATTTAACCCCGTTCCCCTGAGTGCTCATATGTGGCAAACAGTTACAGCAGCAAGTCTTTTAGGAACTTTGTTTCAAGAGGGTGTTAAAGAAGAAAGTAACAGTTGGTGCAGAAATGGAAGTGATCCAAACTACCCAGCGTATCTAGTCCTTAAATCAGCACAAAGCCTGCCTTCCTCCCTTCCTCACTTCTGTATGGTCTGAGCTCAGTGAAGAGAGCTGCCTACACTTCAGTTGATTATTCATTTATTTACTTATTTATTTTTGAGACAGAGTCTCACTCTCACCCAGGCTGGAGTGCAGTGGTGTGATCTCGGCTCACTGCAACTTCTGACTCACTGGTTCAAGTGATTCTCTTGCCTCAGCCTCTTGAGTAGATGGGATTACAGGTGCCAGCCACCAGGCCCAGCTAATTTTTGTATTTTTAGTAGAGACGGGGTTTCACCATGTTGGCCAGGATGGTCTCGATCTCCTGACCTCATGATTTGCCCGCCTCGGCCTCCCAAAGTGCTGGGATTACAGGTGTGAGCCACTGCGCCCGGCTTGATAATTTAATCATTAGAAGAGAAAACTTTAAAAAAACGAAAAATCTACACCAGTGATTGTCAAAATGTGGTTCAGGGATCTCCGGGGGTTTTTCAAGACTCTTTCATGGGTCTGCAAGGTCAAAATCACATATAGGTAAAAGACCCATCAAAGTGTAGTATGAAACAATGGGTTTTAATGTAACAGAATGAAAAGTATATTGTATGGTTTTAGATTCTACTCAATGACTTAACCTACCACGTGTCAAGTTTTGGTATAGCATAAAAGAACATCCACAGTTATCGGAAGGGGCTAATAAAATATTTTTCTTTTCCAAGAACATATCTGTGTGAGGCTGGGTTTTCTTCATGTACTTTAAAATAACAGATCAAAACAAACTGAATAAGGAAGCACAATAAGAACATAGCTATCTTCTTTATTTGCTAATATCTTTATTGAAGCACAGTATAATAAACATAAACTGCACATATTTAAAGTGTACAATTTGGTAAATGTTGACATATATATGCAATAAAACCTCAACATCATCTCCATAGGTTTCCCTATGCCCCTTTGTATCCACTCGCTGCTGTACCTCTGGACATCCTCCCATATCCAGACAAATACTAATCTGCTTTCTGTCATAAGTTAGTTTAGAAGTTTATATATATTAAGTTGTATTCATGTTTGTCAGGATTTTTACATTCAGCTAGTTATTTTGGCATTCATCCACATTGTAGCATATATCAATATTCCATTCCTAGTATATTAGTGCACAATATTCCATTGTATTAATATATCAGGCCAGGAGGTGTGGCTCATGCCTGTATCCCAACACTTTAGAAGGCCAAGGCAGGAGGATTGCTTGAGGCCAGGAGTTCAAGATCACGCTGGGCAATATAGCAATACCCTGCTCTACAAAAAAATAAAATTAGATAGATGTGGCGGCATGCCCCTATAGTCCCAGCTACTTGGGAGGCTGAGGTAGGAGGATCTTTTGAATCCAGAAATCAGAGTTACAGTGAGCCATGATTGCACCATTGCACTCCAGCCTGGGTGAAACACATATATTTTGATATATATCACATTTGGTTTATTCATTCACCTTTTCATAAACATTTACGTTTCTCACTGGGGCTATTACAAATAAAGCTGTTATGAACATTCATATATAAGACTTTGTATAGACATAAGCTTTTATTTCTCTTGATAAATACTTAGCAGTAAAATGGCCATATAGTAAGTGTCTCTTTAATTTTTTGAGGAACTATTAAACTGTTTTCTAAAATGGTGATGCCATTTTACATTCCCAGCATCAGTGTATGAGGCCTCCAGTTGCTCCATATGTTCACTAGTGCTTGGTGTGGCCAACCTCTTTATTTTATTTTATTTTATTTTATTATTTTATTTTTGAGACAGGGTCTTGCTCTGTCACCCAGGCTGGAGTGCAGTGACATGATCGTGACTCACTGTGGCCTCGACTTCCCTGGCTCAAGCAATCCTCCTGCCTCAGCCTCCCAAGTAACTAGGACCACAGGTGCATGCCACTATACCTGGCTAATTTTTAAAACTGTTTTGTAGAGACCGTGTCTCACCTGCTTGCCCAGGCTGGTTTCAAACCCTGGGCTCAAGTGATCCTCCTGCCTTGGCCTCTCAAAGTGCAGGAATTACAGGCATGCACCATGGTTGAAAAAGTAACCCTTTCTCCACCAAATTGCCTTTGCTCTTTTGTCAAAAATTAGTTGTCCATGTGTGTGGGTCTGTTTCAGGATTCTCTCTTCTGTTGCTCTGTTTATCTTTATGTCAATGCTATACTTTATTGATTACCGTAGCTTTATAATAGTTCTTGAACTCAGGTAGTTAAAGTCCTCCAAGTTTGTTTTTTTTTCACAGTTGTTGCCTATTCCAAGTCTTTTGCATTTCTCTACAAATTTTGAAATCAACTTGTCAATTTCTACAACAAAAACCGTATTAGGATTCTGACTCTATAGATCAATTTGGGTAGAATTGATATCTGTACAATATTGAGTCATTCAATCTGTAAACACTATCTCTTAATTCATTTAGTTCTTCTTTAATTTCTTTCAGCAATGTTTTAATAGTTTTAATATACAGGCAGGTCTTGCACATTTTTTGTCAGATTTATCCTTACATATTTCATTTTTGGATGCTATTGTAAATGGCATGTTAAAAGTTTCGGTTTCCAATTTTCAAACATTTGTTGCTAGTACTTAAAAATACAATTGATTTCTGTTTATTAGTCATGTATTTGGCAACCTGGCTAAACTCACTTAATTATAAATGCTTTTCTGTTGTTGTAGATTCCACTGGATTTTCTACAGAGCAAACATGTTGTTTGTGATTAAAGATAGTTTTTCTTCTTCCTTTTCAACCTGTATGTCTTTTCTTTCTTTTTCTTTCTTTATTACACTGACTAGAACCTCCAGTACAATGTCACATAGAAGTGGTGAGAACAGCCACCTTGTTTCTGACATTAGAGGGAAAATATTCTTTTTCATCATTAAATATAACATTAGCTATAAGTTTTTTATGGATGGACTTTATCAGAATGAGGAAGTTGCTATCTATTTCTCATTCGCTGAGTATTTATCAAGAATTGATGTTGGATTTTATAAAAAAAAAGTTTGCATTTATTGAGATGGTTGTGTGGATTTTTTTTTTAGTTCATTAATATGGAGAATTACATTGTTTGAATCTTGAATGTTAAAACCAACCTTGCAGTCTTGGGATAAACCCCATTTGGTTGTGTATTATCCTTTTGTTTATATTGATGTATTCAATTTGTTAACATTTTGTCAAGAATTTTCATGTCTATGCTCATGACAAATATTAGATTGTAGTTTTCTTTTCCTATTATAACTCATCTAGTTTTGGCATGCTGGTTTCATAAAATGAGTTGGGAAGTTTTCCCACCTCTTCATTTTTTCTTGAGGGGACTTGTGTAGAATCATATTATTTCTTCCTTAAATGTTTGGCAGAATTCCCCAGTGAAACCATCTGGGCTTTGAGTCCTTGTAGGAAAGTTTTGTAGCTACAAATTCAATGTATTTAATGAAAGTGATTTTGGGGAGCTTGTGACTTTCAAGGAATTTCTCCTTGAGTAAGCTTTGGTGGTTTGAAAGACAAACCACCAAATTTTTAAAAATTTTATTGGCATTAATAATTGGCATAAAATTTTTTAAAATTTCCCTTATTATCTTTCTTCTTTAATTTTTTTTCAGAGGCAGGGCCTCACTCTGTTGCCCAGACTGGAATGCAGTGATGCTATCATAGCTCACCGCAGCCTCAAATTCCTGGGCTCAAGCCATCTTCTGAGTAGCTGGGACTACAGGTGCACAACACCATGCCTGGTTTATTTTTTACAGAGATGGGGTCTTGCTATGTTGCCCAGGCTGGTCTCAAACTCCTGGCCTCAAGTGATCCTCCCATTCAGACTCCCCAAATGGTGGGTTACAGTTGTGAGCCATCATGCCTAGCACACTGATTGTCTTTCTATTATCTGTGGAATCTATAGTGATGTCACCTCCCTCATACCCGATACTGGAAATTTATATATTCTCATTGCCCTGTTTAGTCTGGCTAGAGTTTTATAAATTTCATTGTAATTTTCCAAAAACCAGCTTTTGATTTTACTGATTTTTCTCTGTTGTTTTTTATTGTCTAATTCATTGATTAACATTCTCATATTTGATTCTACTCTTCTGCTTTTTCCCCTCAAGTTTTGTAAAGTGGCAGCTGAGGTCAGTGAGTTGAAACCTTTCTTCTTTCCTAATATAGGCATATAATGCTAAAAATATTTACCAAACACTGCTTTAGCTTCATCGCACAAATTTACATATATTTGTTTTTAATTTCATTTAATGCAAAATACTTTCTAATTTCCCTTTTATTATCTGACACATCAGTTATTTACAAATATGGTGTTTTTTTTTTTTTTTTTTTTTTTAGTTGGTGTCTTGCTCTGTCACCCAGGCTGGAGGTTGGAGTGTGGTGGCGTGATCTCAGCTCACTACAACATCTGCCTCCCGATTTCAAGTGATCCGCCTGCCTCAGCCTCCTGAGTAGCTGGGACTACAGATGCGCACCACCGCATCCGGCTAATTTTTGTATTTTTAGTGGAGACAGGGTTTCACCTTGTTATCCAGGCTGGTCTCAAACTCCTGACCTCAAGTGATCTGCCCGCCCTGGCCTCCCAAAGTGCTGGGATTACAGATGTGAGCTACTGCACCCGGCTTTAATTTCCAAGTGCTTTGGGATTTCCAAACATTTGAGATAATCTTTCTGTTGTTGACTTCTAGCTCAATTTCACTGTGGTCAGAGAACATGTTTTGCATGAGTCAAATCCTTTTAAATTTATTGAGAATTGTTTTATGTCCATGAATATGGCCTATCTTGGTAAATGATCCATGTACACTTAGAAAGAATGTATAAAATAATTTGGTGAAGTATAAAATAAATGTCAATCAGGTCAAGTTGGTTGACAGTGTTATTTAAGTTTTCTGTATACTTACTAATTATCTGTCTACTTTTCTCATCAATTGTTAAGGAAAGGATATTGAAATATCCAACTATATTTGTGAATGTGTCTATTTTTCTTTTTAGTTCTATAAATTTTTACTTTATTTATTTTGAGATCCTTATTAGGTACATATATGTTTAGTATTGTTATGAACTCTTGAGGAGTCGATGTCTTTTTCATTATGAAATGACCCTCTGTATCCCTGATAGTATTCTCTAGTCTGAAATCAGCTTTGTCTAATATTAATGTAGCCACTCCAGCTATCTTTTGATTAGTGTTATCATGGCATATATTATTCCACCCTTTCACTTTCAGTGAACTTGTGTCTTCATATTTAAAGTGTGATTTTTGTAGCCAGGATATAGTTTGGTCTTGTTTTTTAAATTCAGTCTCTCAATCTCTGCCGTTTAACTGAAACATTTAGATGATTTATATAAATGTGATTTTTTTTTTTTTTTTGAGGCAGAGTTTCACTCTGTTGCCCAGGCTGGAGTGCAATGGCCTGAACTCAGCTCACTGCAACAACCTCTGCCTCCTGGGCTCAAGTGATCCTCCCAGCTCAGCCTCCCAGTCACTGTGATTACAGGTGCTTACCACTACACTTAGCTAATTTTTATTTTTTTAGTAGAGACAGAGTTTCACCATATTGCCCAGGGTGATCTCAAACTCTTGGCCTCAAATGATCCACCTGCCACTACATCTGGCTAAAATGTGAATACTGATATGGTTGGGTTTGAAATGTGATTATTGACGTGACTGGATTTAATACATTGTTGGTATTTGTTTTGTATTTGTTTCATCAGTTATTTGTTCCCTTTTATCTCTTTTCTGTCTGCTTTTGGATTGAACATTTTTATAATTCCCTTTTATCATTTTTGTTGGCTTATTAGCTACAGCTTGGTTTTTTTTGTTTTGTTTTAGTGATTTCCTTACGATTTATATAATACACCTTAAACTTACCATAGTCTACTTTCAATTGATGTTATACCACTTCACATATAGTAAAATAATTTTATAATACACTTGCATTTCTAGCCTCTGAGCATTTGTGCTATTGTCATGCGTATTGCTTCCACATATGTTATAAATGCCACGGTGCACTGTAATTATCTTTACTTTAAATAATTTGTTATTGTTTCAAGATATTTAAATGATTAAAAAAAACTATATTGATTGACATAATTACCAGTCCGGACTGCTTCATCCATTTGTGTAGCTCTAGATTTCTAGCTATTGTTCTTTTGATTTTGCTTGAAGCACTTTCTTTAGTGTTTCTTTTAATGCAGATCTGCTGGTGACAAATTCTTTCAGCTTTTGTCTATCTGAAAAAGTCTTTTATTTTATTTTGCTCTTACTTTTGAAAGATTTTTTAATGAACTAAGACTTACAGTTTGGAGGCTGGGTGCAGTGGCTCACAGCTGTAATTCCAGCACTTGGGAGGCAGAGGTGGACGGATCACTTGAAGCCAGGAGTTCGAGACCTGCCTGGACAACTGGGCAACATGGCAAAACCCTGTCTCTACTGAAAATACAAAAATTGGGCCGGGCGCAGTGGCTCAAGCCTGTAATCCCAGCACTTTGGGAGGCCAAGGTGGGCGGATCATGAGGTCAGGAGATCGAGACCATCCTGGCTAACGCGGTGAAACCCCGTATCTACTAAAAATACAAAAAATTAGCCAGGCATGGTGGTGGCGGGCGCCTGTAGTCCCAGCTACTCGGGAGGCTGAGGCAGGAGAATGGCGTGAACCCGGGAGGCGGAGCTTGTAGTGAGCCGAGATCACGCCACTGCACTCCAGCCTGGGGGACAGAGCGAGACTCCATCTCAAAAAATAAAAAAATAAAAAAAATAAAAATACAAAAATTGGCCAGGTGTGGTGGCGCGCATGTGTAACCCCAGCTATTCAACAAGCTGAGGCATGAGAATCACTTGAACCTGGGAGACAGAGGTTGCAGTGAGCAGAGATCATGCCATTGCACTTCAGCCTGGATGACAGAGTAAGACTCTGTCTCAAAAAAAAAAAACAAAAAAAAACAAAAAAGAGACGTGGTTTGGTAGGGATTTTTTTTCAGTCCCATTTTTCTTTTACCTTGCACTGTTCATGACAAGAAATCCACTGTCAGTCTGGGTACCATGGCTCACGCCTATAATCCCAACACTTTGGGAGGCTGAGGCAGGAGGATTAATTGCTTGAGCCCAGGAGTTTGAGTCCAACCTGGGCAACACAGTTAGACTCTGTCTCTACAAAAGATTTAAAAAAAGATTAGCCAGGCATGGTGGAACACTCTTGTAGTCCCAGCTACTCAGGAAGCTCAGGTGGGAGGATCGCTTTAGCCTGGGAGGTCAAGGCTGCAGTAAGCTGTGACTGCACCACTGCACTCCAGCCTGGGTGACAGAGCAAGACCTGTTTCCAAAAAAAAAAAAAAAAAAAAAGTCCACTGTCATGCTTCTTTTTGTTCCTCTATGTATAATGTGGGGTTTTTTTCCCCTTGGTTACTTTTAAGGTTTTTTTTTTTCTTTAAAACTGGTTTTAAGCTATTTGAATATGAAGTAAGTTGGGGTAGTTTTTGTCACAGGTGTGACTGGCTGGGGCTGGCATCATGGATAGTAAAAGAATTTACCAAGACAGTAGCGGGTAAAGAAAGGCAGATTTATTAGAGAAAGTACAAAGATACATTGTAAGAATGCAATGGGCAGCACAGCAGAGAAGGGGCTGTCTACAAAGAGGTGGGGGCAGGAGGGAAGTTTTATAGGGTTGTGCTGAAGGGGCTACTTGCAGAGCGAGGTATTTGGAAATAGGATGCTGTGCCAACAGGTTGTTTGTGGTAAGCCATCTCTCAGAATAACTGTTCTCCCACACCTGGGGACCCTTCCTCATTGTTGCTTACTTATCTTATCAAGACTCCACAGTTTTCTTTATGTTTCCTGTGCTTGGGATTCATTGAGATTCGTAGATATATGAGTTTATAGTTTTTACCAAATTTGATTTTATTAAAATCTTGACCATCATTTATTTAAAATTTTTTTTCTGTCACTTACCTGCTTCAGGGACTCCAAAGGCATTTGTATTAGGCTACTCAAAGCTCTTCTGCATCTCACTCTGATGTTCTGTTTGCTTCTTTTCATTCTTTTTATCTCTGTGTGTTTCATTTTGTATGGCTTCGATGGTGATATCTTCAAGTTTACTAGTCTTTTCTTCTTCAGTGTCTAATTTGCTGCTCATCCCCAGTTAGTGTATTTCCATTGTAGTTTTCATCTCTAGAATTTCAAGTTCAGTCTTCTTTATAAAACTATGTCTCTACTTAACCTGCTCAATCTTTTAGCTTGTTCCTTGAATATATGGAATACAGTTAGAATAAACTGTTTTAGGCCGGGTGTGGTGGCTCACGCCTGTAATCCTAACACTTTGGGAGGCCGAGGAGGGTGGATCACCTGAGGTCAGGAGTTCGAGACAAGCCTGGCCAACATGGCAAAATCCCATCTCTACTAAAAATACAAAAATTAGCCGGGTGTGGTGGTGCATGCCTGTAATCCCAGCTACTCAGGAGGCTGAGGCAGGAGAGTTGCCTGAACCTGGGAGGTGGAGGTTGCAGTGAGCCGAGATCGCACTACTGCACTCCAGCCTGCAAGATGGGAGTGAGACTCCATCTCAAAAAAAAAAAAAAAAAAAAGAATAAACCATTTTAGTGTTCTTTTCTATAAATTCTATTATCTGTCATTTCTGGTTCAGTTTCAATTGACTGATTTTCCTCCTCATTTTATGTTATATTTTTCTGCTTTTTTGTATTGGTGATTATTTACTGGATTTCAGACACTGTGAGTTTTATTTTGTTAGGTGTTGTAGTTTTTTTTTTTTTTTTTTTAGACAGGGTCTCTCTCTGTTGCCCAGGCTGGAGTGCAGTGGCATGATCACAGCTCACTGCAGCCTCAAGCTACTGGGAGCAAGTCATCTTTCTGCCTCAGCCTTCCCACTAGCTGGGGCTACAGGAACATGCCACTATGTCTGGCTAGTTTTTAAAAAATTTTTTTAGTAGAAACGGGGGTCTTGCTATGTTGCCCAGGCTAGTCTTGAACTCTTGGCTCAAGCAGTCCTCCCACCTTGGCCTCCCAAAGTGCTGGGATTATATGTGTAAGTTCACTGCACCTGGCCCTGTGTGGGGTATTTTTGTATTCCTATAAATATCCTTAAACTTTGTTCTGGGAAATAATTAAATTACTTGGAAACAGTTTGATCTTTTGGGGTCTTGCTTGGTAAGCTTTTTAAAGCAGGACCAGAGGATGTTTAGGTTAGTTTTGTGTTAATTTTTTCTCCACAATTGAGGCACTCTCTTCTGAGTACTCTACCTGCTCTTCCATTATGAGGTTTTCCATTCTGGCTGGTGGAAATAGACACTATTTTCAACATTGTGTGCCCTTCCTAATCTTTTCAGGTTATTCTTTCATTAACTTTGGTTAGTTTATTTTCATGCATTCACTGACCAGTTCTCACCTGAATATTTGAGAGGTGTCCTCTAAGATCTTGGGAATTTTCTGTCTGTTGAGTGCTCTCCTTTTTTGGTATTCTTCACAGGTTCTCTATCCAATTTGACCCACCCCCACGCCCAGCTTTATCTCCTCAACTTGGGGAGACCACAGAGCTTTACTACGTTTCTCTCCTGGCACTGCTGCCTGGGAACTCTCTCAAGGCAATTGTACAGTTCATCTTGTTCTCCATCTCTCCAGAAATCACTATCCTTCATTTCCTAATGTCTTAAGAACTATTATTTCATATATTTTGCCCAGTTTCTTTTCTTTTCTTTTTCTTTTTTTTTTTTTTTTTGTTTTTTTTTTTTTTTGAGACAGAGAGTTTCACTGTGGTTGCCCAGGCTGGAGTGCAATGGCATGATCTCGGCTCACTGCAACCTCTGCCTTCTGGTTTCAAGTGATTCTCCTGTCTCAGCCTCCCAAGTAGCTGGGATTATAGGCGCTCGCCACCACACCCAGCTAATTTTTTTTTTTTTTTTTTTTTTTTTTTTTTTAGTAGAAGCTGGGTTTCACCATGTTGGCCAGGCTGGTCTCAAACTCCTGACCTTGTGATCCGCCCGCCTCGGCCTCTCAGTGCTAGGATTACAGGCGTGAGCCACCATGCCTGGCCCATTTTGTCCAGTTTCTTAGCTGTTTCAAGCAGGAGGGTAAATCCAGTTCCTGTTATTCTATCTTATTTTAAAGCCATCTTTTAGTAAGTTCGATGTTAAAGATACTTGCAAAGATTTAAAACAATTCTATTCTTTAAGTCATTTGTTTTGGAAAATATCATTATTTTCATAAAAATATTTCTGTTAACATGTTGGCTGGGCGCCGTGGCTCATGCCTATAATCCCAGCGCTTTGGGAGGCCAAGGCGGGCAGATCACCTGAGATCAGAAGTTCAAGACCAGCCTGGCCAACATGGTGAAACCCCGTCTCTACCAAAAATACAAAAAAATTAGCTGGGCGTGGTGGCAGGCACCTGTAGTCCCAGCTGCTTGGGAGGCTGAGGCAGGAGAATCACTTGAACCAGGAAGTGGAGGCTGTAGTGAGCTGAGATTGCGCTACTGCATTCCAGCCTGGGCGACAGAGTGAGAGAAAAAAAAAAATCTCAAAAAAAAATTTTTTGTTTCATGTAATTGGCTTATTGCTATCATCAAATAAACAAATAAATCTTTAAAACATTTTTAGGTTTAATTCTGAATATGGTAAATCTTGATAAAAATAACTATGTAAACAGAATGTCTTTGGGTTCCTCAACAATTTCTGACGATAAAGGACTCCTGAGAGCAAAATGTCCGAGAACAACTGATCTAAATGAACTGATGGGATTTCTGTTTGGATTGAAGGAAACTAAAATATTTTTCTTTAAAATACTGAGGATTGTTGAGCTGAACGAAGTTAAAATGCGGGAGGACACCCTGCCCTTCCTTCTACTTGCCTGATGATAGTACAGTGACTCACAAAGATGAAAGTCCTCCCCACCTCCTCTGCCCCTTTCCTGCCTAAAGACAGAGATGTAAATTCTCACTGGCTCGTCAGCCCAGAGACGGCACCACAGGGCCAGGGAAATCTGGGAGCAAACTATGCTACCTTCCCACAGTTTTCCCACCTTTGAGAGACTCTGCTTTGTCTTGTCACTCCTCTAAGAGTTACGGCTCTTTGTTGAAATACGATTTGAGGCCGAACTGCAAGCCATTGCCTTGAAAGATACCCCTGATCGGAGGTTCCTCCTGTGCGATGTGCACTGCAAGTTTTAAAGTAAAACTTGCTTTTCTCTTGTTAATCTATCTTTAGTAACATAAACTTTTTCTCAGCTGTAAACTTTTAAGGGTTGAGAAATTTATTGTATTTTCTCTCCTTTAGGATGCATGAACTGGGCAGTTGGGTAACCCAGGTGCTGGGGAAGACATGAGTATCAAAGATGAGAAGGCCCATAGGGAGAAGAAGGAAGAAGAACAGAGAAAAGCAAAAGTTAAGAAGCCATGTAGCCCCAGGAGACACAGAGCATAATACAGATTCCTAATTTTCCAATGGCTGTCTAGACATTTGGGTGACATTTGGGTGGCCCAGTTATACTTCCTGCCCTTGGGATCTTTGAGATAATCTTAAAAATAAATTCCGTATTTTTTCCTTAAAGAGAAAAAAAAATACAAAAGGGAGAAAGTAAAGCGCAGTGGTAGACTTGAAAAGAAGATATTAGTATTTGGAGAGTCCGGGATCATTTTGGCATCCAGAGATTCCAGCGCTCTGACAAAGACTGACACTGTTCATGCTGATCAGACAGGGATAGAAGATCACATGGCTGGGGTGTGGAAAAGGGCTCCCCAACCCTGTGATTCTGGGGTTATTTTTAGTACACTGGTTAATCCGTTGGCATTGTCTAATCTTGGCCAACACTCTCCGGGGTTTACTTTCTCCACATTTACAAAATGAGGGTCAGAAGACTTTGTAGGTCTTTGTCTCCAAGTGACAGAAACCTACATCAAATTAGCCTAAGCACAAAAGAGCATGTATTGACTCCTGTAACTGGAAATCAAGTTAGGCTAGTGCTGGCTCTGGCATAATTGGATCCAGGCGTTCAAATATTGCCATCATGACCTCACTCTAGTTTTTCTTTCCTCCTTCTTTTCTTTCCCATTCAGCCAAGTTTTCTCCATTCAACTGCAAAATAGCCCCCAGAAGCTCCAAGCTCTTATGTACCTTTGAGCTTATGATCCCAGAGATAGAGACAGATGCAGTGCCTCCCAGCATCCAGTTCCAATCCCATAAAGATGATTTTATTGGCTTTACTTGGTTGTACACTCATCCTTTGAACCAATGACCTTAGCCATGGCTATGGAGTGCCAAGATGGGCCAGACTGGGTCATGTGCCCACTCCTTAGGCAGGGGATGGAAGAGGAATTGGAATTGGTGGTCCTGCCAGAACCACATGGAATGAGCAGGAAGTGGGGGGCAATTTAGAAAACAGAGGGGTGCTGGACAATGGTAACCTGCACCCTTGAGGTGTGAACTGAAGCAAACTGTGTCTGTATCAAAGATTTTTAAAAGAAACACAACCATGTGGCCGCAATATCATTGTTGGGAGTTTGACATTTTCTTCTGAGTTCCCCCAATCTCTTCTTAGGAACAGTTTAATCTTTTTCTGTTGATTTTCAGGTATTTCATCTGCTTGGGTAAGATTTCATTTTTTGCTCCAAGGCCTTTTACCAACTGTTATGTCAAGAATAGAGTCAGCGGTACCTACAGCATTTGCAGGCAGTGACTCCAGTCCCTGCCAACACATTCATGCTTCCTTTCCAGTCTAAGTGTTTTCTACCCAAAGAAAAGTTTTTCTTTAATTCTGATGTATAACAGAGATGTAGAGTCAGAGTCAACATAAAAAGACAACAAGTCAATAAAAAAGCGAAGAGGAAGGCTGAGCGCAGTGGCTCATGCCTGTAAACCCAGCACTTTGGGAGGCTGAGGCGGGCCGATCACTAGAGGCCGGGAGTTCAACACCAGCCTGGCCAAGATGGTGAAACCCCATCTCTACTAAAAATACAAAAATTAGCAGGGTGTGGTGGCGCACGCCTGTAATCCCAGCTATTCGGGAAGCTAAGGCAGGAGAATTGCTTGAACCCAGGAGGCAGATGTAGCAGTGAGCCGAGATCGTACCACTGCACTCCAGCCTGAGCAACAGAGCAAGACACTGTCTCAAGGGGGAAAAAAAAATGCGAAGAGGGTGATTTCTTGATATGATGTGCTCATCAGATTTAATTTTTAGTTGACTAATCACATCCAGCCTCCTTGGGAGTGCAAAGGACAGTGAACACATAGGTAAAGGGTTTACTCACTGTGCCAGAAATACTTGGTATGCAAGACGTAGTCTCCTCTCCTCAAGGTAGCTGCCCTTAGTAAAAAGCTCGCTGTACTAATTCACCTTTGAATCTTCTTCCTGTGTTTTTCTCCTTTTTTTTTTCAGAGAACTGAACAAAAATGTAGAGTCTGCATCTCTTTACTCAGGAAAATAAGGTCTATAGTATCATTATAGTTTCAGAATGTACTTATCACTTACATGTTATGTTTAAATTGGTACTATCAAAATGCAAAGGCAACATGCCAGGTGGCTATTATATTCTAGGATACTCAAGCAAATAAATTTGTATTTAGAATTAAAATATAAGGGGCTGCTTCACCTATGGAGTAGCCATTCTTGATTCCTTTACTTTCTTAGAATTAAAATATAAGGGTCTTGACCTTCCACAGACCCAGCTGAGTGACAGTTCAGTGAGAAGCAAGAAGCTAGTGTTCACTTGTTATGTGCCATTAAATGGGTGGGCTGCTGTTAAGAAATATTCCAAAATGTTACCAGAAGTTGTCTCTGGAATACATGCAATATTGATTTTATTTTTTCTACTCTTCTATGCAAATTTTCTGCAATGAGCGCATACTACTTTCATAATAAAAATAATGGAAAGAAATTACATCTATATTCAATTATATTAGGTTGGTGTAATAATCGCAGTTTTCATCATTAAAATATGGTGGAAACTGCGATTACTTTATTAGAAACCTAATAAAAGTTGTTGGTCTATACCAAAGTTTGTTTAAGCAAGATCTACCTACTGAATGAGACTGGCTGGCAGCCAGCAAATGCCTCAGCTTGAACCCCACTCATGACATTCTGTCCTGACTCTGAAGAAAGGGTCCTGGAAGAGCTGGACTGGGTACCCACATCAGACCCTTTGCCGTGCCATTAGGCCATGAGCACCAGAAGGTCTCTTAGGACGAGCCCAGAGGAGACTCTAGAGTGTAAGTCAGGTCTCCAGTGCCCAAGGTTTCAGACTGAGCCAAAAAGAAGGGAATTTTCCCCAACTTACAGGAGTGAGGGCTGGGGTGGGGATGGGAGCGTGTCCATGTCGGTGAGAAGGGGCAGCCACAGGTGTGCCATCCTTCTTAGGAGCCTCAGGCCCCTGCCCTGAAAGCAGATGCTTCATTCTCAACCCTCTCCTCCCTGTGCCCTCCCCCAGCCATTTTCATCTGGCTCAAAACCTGTTCTTTTAAGTTTTCCATCGAGCCTGTTTATAAGACCAGCAAGAGTTTGTTGCTTATCTCTGAACCAGCTATAAATTGTCCTTATGATGCCTCAGCGACCGCACATGAGCTGAAAATGACTTGGCGTCATCTTTTGGATTCTCAGGATGATTTTTATCACCTTGAGAGACTTAAGCATGCTTAGTCATAGGATGTGCTAATATTGGGGCAGATCATTATCACTAGTGTTGAAATTTAAACATATCGGAGTATAGTTTTCTTTCTTTTTCTTTTATTTTCTTTCTTTCTTTCTTCTTTCTTTCTTTCTTTCTTTCCTTCCTTCCTTCCTTCCCTCCCTCCCTCCCTCTCTTTCTTTCTCTTTCTCTTCCTTCCTCCCTTCCTTCTCTCCCTCCCTCCTTCCCTCCTTCCCTCCTTCCCTCCTTCCCTTCCTGCCTCCCTCCCTCCCTCCTTCCCTCCTTCCTTTCCTGCCTCTCTCCCTTCCTCCCTCCCTCCTTCCCTCCTTCCCTTCCTGCCTGCCTCCCTCCATCCCTCCCTCTTTCCCGTCTTTTTCTCTTTCTCTCTTTTGTTTCTTTCTTTCTTGACAGGGTCTTGCTCTGTTGCCCAAGCTGGAGTGTAGTGGTGTGATCACAGCTCACTGCAGCCTTGACCTCGCTGCAGCCTGTGGTGGCTTGAGGTGGCTCCAGTGATCCTCCCACCTCAGCCTCCCCAGTAGCTGAGACCACAGGTGTGTACTACCATCCCTGGCTTTTTTTTTTTTTTTTTTTTTTTTTGGAGAGACAGGGTCTCACCTTATTGTTCAGGGTGGTCTCAAACTCCTGGGCTCAGGCGATCCTCCTGCCAAAGTGCTGGGGTTATAGACATGAACCACTGTGCCCAGCCTGTTTGTTTGTTTGTTTGTTTTAAAGAAGAAAGAAAAGAAGAACCAACCCTACTGAGCCTACTGATCCTATAGTTGAAGTTTGCATACTCTTCTATAGCTAGATTAACTTTCATATTTTACTCTTTTTTGGTTAATAAGACCACTTTTGATGAAGACATGATCACCAAATCAGTCTGTTTCTCTACTGGAGCAACACATGTGGAGATAACGGAAGGCTTAGAGCGACTGGTCTTACCAGAAGCTAACTAAAGTGGGCTGCCATGGAGTGAAGCAAAGGAAAGTTTCATTAGGAAGCTTGGAATTTTCATTACGTCATAGACACTATGGATAATCTTATTTGCCACATGTAAATGTTAAAATAAGGAAATGGCTACAATTTATTTTTCCCCAAGATTGTAAATCAACCAATAAGTTCATATGAACAAGTAGCTTGCAATAGTATTTTATTGAATCTAAGGTGCCATATATTATAAAATACATCATTGTTTTATGTATTACTAAGAAAGAAAAAGCACTGCCATTGATCACGAGATATTAAATGTGAAAAAGTGAGTCTTGAAATTAACAAAAGATGGTATGTCCTTCTGTGTTTGATGAGCCCATTTTAACATCCTTCCTGTCCCCCTCCCATTAATATTTAAAGGTATTAGTTGACTACTTTGAAAACACTAATCACAATTAAAATAGATGCTCCACTTTAAGCAACACAAATATGCCATTCACCCCTCAATGCCCTAATCATAATGACGTTTTAAGCACTAATGAAATGAAACTAGTTTGTGTTTCTTGAAGTGATTAAACAAAACAAGGGCTCAGTCATTAGGCAGATCAAGACAGCCATCACCAGGAGAAATGGCTGGGTCTTAAAGCATTCAAAGGATTTGTAAATGAAAATGTCATTTTGTCTCACTCTTACCTTCGTGAGTACTTGTTCCTAACAAATTGTGGGATAATAACAGATTTTTTTTTTTTTAGAACCATCGCAGAAGGACTCCAAACTTAGGCTTATATTAATCAGTTCACCCCAGGCAGTTATGGCATGTTCTCCAGGAATATAACAGGCAGAGTTGTTCAGCAAGAGACTTTTCCTAGCAGAAGCTAAGAAAAAACTTAGCGGAGAAAATGTAGATGGAAAATGTCAGGAGAGAAATTGGGTTTCTATTTTGAGGCTAGTAAAACCATTACGTCTTAATACATTCAGGTTCAGACCGATTCATAGCCAATGACCATGCAAGTTAAAGCCCGAGGGAGCACACCCCCACCACGGTGCAGTGGATTTTGGCTGTGTCAGGAGTCAGAGCATTGGAGGTAAGGGCTTGGTCTCAGTTTCCTCACCGAGGCTGTTGGACTGGGTGGTCTCCAAGCCCCCGTCCGTCTATGATGCTATGGTCTCTCCAGAGGTCACTATTGGGCCGCAAGCTGAACCCTGGGTCAGCCTCCCCTGCAAGGAGGTTTGGACTGAGCAACTGTGTCATGGTGCCAAGGACTTCTGTCTTCACATGGGCACAAGACCTCACACTTAAGGTTCCTGGGCCTTACAAAGTGGTCCCTGAAGTTATTCATCTTCCTTATGGGCTGTCACTACTCCCACAGAGATGCAGGAAACTCTGGCAGCACAAGATTTGCACCGAACTTGACAGGAGGCAGCCTGGGACAGGGAGACAGGGTGCTGGGAGCTCTCTTCTTGGCCTGCTTCCCTTGGGGGGTTTCAGTGCTTATCTCTTAAGTCAGTGAGGTTCTTTCTTCTTTTTTATTTTTATTTTGTATTTTTTTTTAAGTCAGTGAGATTCTTGTTGTGTCCCCCACCCCAATCCCCAACATAGAGAATGTTCTACATCACAGTGCTGGGGTAAAGTGGATTTCTTTCTTTCTTTCTTTCTTTCTTTTTTTTTTTTTTTTAAGTCACAGTATTTGGGCCCTGGGGAATATAGTTCCTGGCATTCAAGAGAGGCTGCCTGTTAACTTCTGAATCAAGCCATTTCCTCTGCAATTAGAGACTTTTGGCTCAAACAAGATCTCTTCCGAGAAACTATAAGCCCATATTCTGGTACTGTGACATTTCATTCCTCATTCTGCCCCCACTCCTCACTAGAATTCATATTGACCTACAAATTCAACACCACCATGAAGCAATCGCCCAAACCGACTCTTCCATTTTGTAGGCTTAAGAAAATGAAGTTACACACACACACACACACACACACACAAAAACCTTCAGTAAAGCTTTAGCTTGAATATATGTGAGGAGCCATTTTCAGAAGGAATAATAACTAGAAGGCACAAATAAAGTACTGAAATAAAATCCCCCTTTGAATTATGCATGAGAAAAGTAAATTAGTAAAATCCAAGTACACTTTAAACATAGAGATTTGCCATTTGCTGGGACTGGGACTTATTTCATCACTGAAAAGGAAGGGAAAAAACCAGAAGTAATAAAGTTAGCCGTGCTTAGTGTTGATGACAAATGTGCTTCACGTTTCTGATGATCGTCTCTCCGCTCCGTCAATGTGTTGTCTCAGCTGCACCTGGGTTAAAATTGTCAGTAAGGGGGCCGAGCATGGTGACTCATGTCTGTAATCCCAGCACTTTGGGAGGCTGAGGCGGGCAGATCACTTGATCAGGAGCTTGAGACCAGCCTGGCCAACACGGTGAAATCCTGTCTCTACTAAAAATACAAAATTAGCTGAACATGGGCACCCGTAGTCCCAGCTAATTGGGAGGCTTAGGCCGGAGAATCACTTGAACTCAGGAGGCAGAGGTTGCAGTGAGCAGAGATTGCACCACTGCACTCCAGCCTGGGCCACAGAGCAAGACTCCATCTCAAAAAAAAAAAAAAAAAAAAGCAAAAGAAAAAAAAATGTATATATAGAGAGAGAGAGACCAAGAAATCCACCAAGAAGAACCTGTTTAGCTCTTAAGGTGCAGGCTTCCTCAATTCCCAAACACTTAAGTTGTGGAGGAGATGAGTGAATAAAGAGGTATCTTTCCCAAACTCCATCAAGGAGAGCACCCATATACATCCTGGAAAACCTAAAGGTTCCCACCAGCAGTGTAGAAGTGTTCCCTGATCACCGCATCCACGCCAACATCTACTGGTTTTTGATTTTTTGGTTATGTCCATTCTTGCAGGAGAAAGGTGCTATCGCATTGTGGTTTTGATTTGCATTTCCCTGATCATTAGTGATGTTGAGCACTTTTTCATATGTTTGTTGGCCATTTGTATATCTTCTTATGAGAATTGTCTTTTCATGTTCTTAGCCCACTTTTTGATGGGATTGTTTGTTTTTGTCTTGCTGATTTGTTTGAGTTCATTGTAGATTCTGGATATCAGTCCTTTGTCAGATGTATAGATTGTGAAGATTCTCTTCCACTCTGTGAGTTGTCTGTTTACTCTGCTGACTGTTCCTTTTGCCATGCAAAAGCTCTGTAGTTTAATTAAGTCCCAGCTATTTATCTTTGTTTTTATTGCATTTGGTTTTGAGTTCTTGGTCATGAAACCCCTGCCTAAGCCAATGTCTGGAAGGGTTTTTATAGCCACTATGGAAAACAGTGTGGAGATCCCTTAAAAAACTAAAAGTAGAGCTACCATTTGATCCGGCAATCCCACTACTGGGTATCTACCCAGAGGAAAAGAAGTCATTATACGAAAAAGATACTGGCACACACATGTTTATAACAGCACAATTCACAAGTGCAAAATTGGGGAACCAGCAGGAGTTGATTTCCAGTTTTAGTCCACTGTGGTCTGAGAGAGTGCTTGATATAATTTCAATTTTCTTAAATTTTTTGAGGCTCATTTTGTGGCCTATCATATGGTCTATCTTGGAGAAATTTCCATGTGCTGTTGAATAGAATGTGTATTCTGTGGTTGTTGGATGAAATGTCCTGTATGTATCTGTTAAGTCCATTTGTTCCAAGGTATAGTTTAAATCCATTGTTTCTTTGTTGACTTTCTGTCTTGATGACCTGTCTAGTGCTGTCAGTGGAGTATTGAAGTCCCCCACTATTATTGTGTTGCTGTCTATCTCATTTCTTAGGTCTACTAGTAATTGTTTTATAAATTTGGGAGTTCCAGTGTTAGGTGCATATATGTTTAGGATTGTGATACTTCCCTGTTGGACAAGGCCTTTTACCATTGTATAATGTCCCTCTTTGTCTTTTTTAACCGCTATTGCTTTAAAGATGTTTTTGTCTGATGTAAGAATAGCTACCTCTGCTTGCTTTTGGTATCCATTTGCATGAAATGACTTTTTCCACTCCTTTACTTGAAGTTTATGTGAGTCCTTATGTGTTAGGTGAGTCTCCTGAAGGCAGCAGATAGTTGGTTGGTGAGTTCTTATCCATTCTGCAGTTCTGTATCTTTTAAGTGGAGCACTTAGGCCATTTACAGTCAATGTTAGTATTGAGATGTGATGTACCATTCCATTCATTATGCTATTTGTTGCCTGTGTACCTTGGTTTTTTGTTCTTGCTTTTTAAATCGTATTTTTGTTTTATAGGTCCTGTGAGATTTATGCTTTAAAGAGGTTCTGTTTTGATGTGTTTCCAGGATTTGTTCCAAGATTTAGAGCCCTTTTAGCAGTTCTTGTTGTGGTAGCTTGGTAGTGGCGAATTCTCTCAGCATTTGTTTGTCTGAAAAAGACTGTATCTTTCCTTCAAATATGATGCTTAGTTTTGCTGATTACAAAACTCTTGGCTGATAATTGTTTTGTTTGAGGAGGATGAAGATAGGGCCCTAATCCCTTCTAGCTTGCAGGGTTTCTGCTGAGAAATCTGCTGCTAATCTGAAACGTTTTCCTTTATAGGTTACCTGGTGCTTTTATTTCACAGCTCTTAAGATTCTTTCCTTTATGTTAACTTTAGATAACCTGATGACAGTGTGCCTAGGCAATGATTTTTTTTGTGATCAATTTCCCAGGTGTTCTTTGTGCTTCTTGTATTTGGATGTCTAGGTCTCTAGCAAGGCTGGGGATGTTTTCCTTGATTATTTCCCCAAATATATCTTCCAAATTTTAGATTTCTCTTCATCCTCAGGAACACTGATTATTCTTAGGTTTGGTCATTTAATATAATCTCAGACTTCATGGGGGCTTTGTTAATATTTTTTCATTCTTTTTACTTTGTCTTTGTAGGATTGGGTTAATCCTACAAAGCTCTGAATTTCTTTCTTCTACTTGTTCAACCCTACTATTGAAACTTTCCAGAGCATTTGTCTATAAATGTGTCCAATGTTTCCTGAAGTCTTGTTTTTTCTTCATGCTATCTATTTTCTTGAATATTTCTCCCTTCACTTCTTTTATTGTTTTTTGGATTTCCTTGCATTGGGCTTCACCTTTCTCTGGTGCATCCCTGATTAGCTTCATAATTAACCTCTTGAATTCTTTTTCAGGTAAATCACGGATTTCTTCTTTGTTTGGATCCATTGCTGTTGAGCTAGTGAAATTTTTGGGGGTGTTAAAGAGCCTTGTTTTGTCATATTACTTGAGTTGGTTTTCTGGTTCCTTCTCATTTGGGTAGGCTCTGTGAAAGGGAAGGTCTAGGGCTGAAGGCTGCTTGCTGTTCAGATTCTTTTGTCCCATGGGGTGTTCCCTTGATGTAGTACTCTCCCCCTTGTCCTATGGATGTGGCTTCCTGAGAACCAAGCTGCAGTGATTGTTATCTCTCTTCTAGGTCTAGCCACCCAGCAAGCATACCAGACTTTGGGCTGGTACTGGGAGTGTCTGCAGAGTCCTGTGATGTGAACCATCTATGGGTCTTTCAGCCACGGATACCAGCATCTGTTCTGGTGGAAGTGGCAGGGTTGTGAAATGGACTCTTTGAGGGTTCTTAGCTTTGGTGGTTTAATGCTCTATTTTTATGCGGATTGGCTTCCTGCCAGGAAGTGGCACTTTCCAGAGAGCATCAGCTGTGGTAGTATGAGGAGGAACTGGCAGTGGGCAGGGCCCTAGAACTCCCAAGAATATATGCCCTTTGTCTTCAATTGCCAGCGTGGGTAGGGAAGGACCAGGGCTAGGTGTGTCTCAACTCAGACTCTCCTTGATTGGGCAGGTCTTGCTGTGGCTGCTGTCGGGAATGGGGGTGAGGTTCCTGGGTCAATAGAGTTGTGTACCTAGGAGGATTATGGCTGCCTTTGCTGAGTCATGCGGGTTGTCAGGGAAGTGGGGGAAAGCCAGCAGTCACAGGCCTCACCCAGCTCCCACGCAATCCAAAGGGCTGGTCTCACTCCCACAGTGCCTCCCCTAACAGCACCAAATCTGTTTCCAGGCAGTGGGCAAGCAGGGCTGAGAATTGCCCCAGACTACCCACCTCCCAGCTGCAAAGGAAAAGGGCTCAGTTCTTCCCCCACCTGTGGAGTCTGCATGCTGGATTCGCGTTCTCCCCAGAGTTCTGGCCAGGAGGCTTCTCGCCTGGTTCAAATTGTTATGAAGTTCAGCTGGAGACTTCCTTCTCCCTGTGGCATTTTCCCCACACCTCTGGCTGCCCTCCTGAAGGATCCTTGTGGTGCCAGGTAAGAATGGCCTGCTTGGGGTCCCAGCGAGCTCCCAGGGCCTTTCTGACTGCTTCCTTTACCCTTGTAGTTCACTCGGCTCTCTAAATTGACTCAGCTCCAGGTAAGGTCGGAAACTTCTTTCGCAAACTAGGCCTTCAGTTTCCCCAGTGGGGGCGTGTGTTCAGGGCAGAGGGTCTCCTTTTCCCACTTCCACAGTTGGGGCACTCACAGTATTTGGGGTGTCTCCTGGGTCCTGCAGGAGCAGTCTGCTTCCTTCAAGAGGGTCTGTGGGCCCTCTCAGGATTCCTGGTTTATTCCTGCAGTTGTTCTGGAGCTAAAATTCATGATGTGAGCCTCCGTATGCTGCTCTGTCTGTCCAAGTTGGAGCTGCATCTGGTTCTGCCTCCTGTCTGCCGCGGTGATCCCTGTTGTAGTTTCTGTGTGTCTTCTTTTGAGAAATGCCTTGCGCCCTCCCGCTCTTCCAGGATAACTCAGGGCCTCCATCTCCTCCTTTGAAAACTGTAAGTGACATCTACCTCCAGGTCATATTTAATACCTTTCACAACTGGTATGTCCCAGGCCAATGAGAATAGAAGTGGATTATAAATAATTCATGAGGACTTACCGGTGCCAACCATCTGAATATCAGCCCTCTTGGGGTTAAATTAAGTGAGTTAAGTGAGAATTAAGTGAGGTAATGTGCTTGGCACAGTAATATGAAGTGGCTATAGGGTTATCCTCATGGTCCTGGATGCCCAGAACGTGAATGGTTTCACTGAGATTACATGAGGTGCCAGTGGGCGGTAGCCTGCGATGAGACTCTGTGAACACACCCAAGGCCTTAAAGGAGAGAGAATGCTGTGGCACTCTGAGAGAAGAAACCCAGGATGCTTTGGGGAAGAGGCTGGCAGCCTGGTCTTGTTCTCTGCACGTGGAGGCCTCTGGACCATGCACCTGACTATCAAGCCTGTACAGAAGGCAGAGGCGAGGCAGGAGTTAAGCGGTCTGTGAAGGAGGAGACCTGCTCTATTTCTCAGCTGTTGTTCTGTTGAAACAGGTGGATGAGTTTGAGCCTGAAAGGTAATAAGTAAAGGAGAAAGACTGGGAGCACTAGGCTCTGGGATGCCCTCTGCATGAGAATGATGGGCACTAAACCTGTCTGAGGGGAAGGTGTAGACAGAAATAAACACGCCACAGCCTGGAGTCCAGAACCTTGAAAATTTAATGAGAACAGTTAGTGAAGCACTGCCCTGTGATTCATCTCCTCACAAACAACACTTAAATCACGTAGGATCAGGGTAGACAACGATCATTTCATTTAGCTACTTAAAGGTTATTTGGAACTCTTAATAGCATGTTGTCAATAGGACCTGGCTTCTAAATCCAGGCAGATAAAAGTCCATTCGTTCCCCAGAGTGGAGGACTTAGGATCTGAGCCAGCTCCATAAGCCTGATGCACCTGAATACGTGAGAAAAGGCAAAAGGAGATGGGAGTGAAGGGAGTTGAAGGGAGTTGCTGCGGTTTTGTGGGGTTTTTTTTTGCTTTTAAAAAAGTATTTTATTTTTTCATGATCGCCTCCCAATAAGTCTTAGAAAAGTAATATTGAGGCCAGGCGCAGTGGCTCACGCCTGTAATCCCAGCACTTTGGGAGGCCAAGGCGGGCAGATCACTTGAGGTCAGGAGTTTGAGACCTGTTCGAGCCTGGCCAACATGGCAAAACCTCATCTCTACTAAAAATACAAAAATTAGCTGGGCATGGTTGTGGGTGCCTGCAGTCCCAGCTACTCAGGAGGCTGAGGCAGGAGGATCGCTTGAACCCGGGAGGCAGATGTTGTAGTGAGCTGAGATCGTGCCTGTGCACTCCAGCCTAGGTGACAGTGAGACTCCATCTCAAAAAAAAAAAAAAAAAAAAAAAAGGAAGAAAAGTAATATTGAGAAAGGCAGTCACTGAATAGAAGGTTGCTGTTAGAGGGAATATTGCTATTGTGTTTTGTGAGCAAATGAACATATTATACAAGCAGCAAGTTATAAGGGCTGTGCACACAAGGGCAGAGTTTAGTATTATCAGAAAATAAAGCTTACAGCCGAATGTGTCTGATGCATATTTAATAAGAGCCTAACCAAAGGATATTAGAGCTATAAGGGACCTTGACGATTATCTAATTTAACCTTCTCATTTGCACCATGAGGGAAAGAAATGCAGAGATAACGTGTCCTGGGTTTACACAGTCTACAAGGGGTAGGGCAGGGATTGGCAATCGAGGACTCAGCCCCTCAACTGTCTGTCCAGGGCCATGCACTTCATCATTTTGTTGCAACTAGACAAAGCCCTCGGGGAGGCAGCTAGGGAAGGGAGAATTGAACAGAGCCAACATAGCTCAGGAGATCTTAAAACGCATGGATCTGGAAGCCAAAGGGCAGAGTCTTCCTCTTCCCTGAGAAGAGGTTTCTAGAGGTGTCAATTGCAACTGTATGTTAGTTATGGATAAAGGATTTGACAAAGCTCAATGAAAGCATATGTGAGAATCAATTGGCTGCATGGAATTTACAATACAGAGTATTATGTAGTTTACTGTTATTTGCTTATTGTGGGATATACATCATTTATAGCAGCAAAATATATAATAAATGTATACATGTATAGGCATTTTTTTCAGAGAACTAGTTGTGAAACACCAGCATACCTCTGCTTACAGAGATATAAAAATAAATAAGATAACACAAATTTGAAGTGGATGAGAAAGAAAAAGGAACAAAAAGAAGAGGAACATATTAGAATAGGAAATAACAGTAATAGAAAATTTCATCTCCTTGTGTGCAGCTATATGACATGGTTGGCCACAGATTTTGTATCTAAGCTTCCTAGCAGATCTTGTATAAAGAACATTTGATTAGGTACTCAAGTTTTAGTGTTTTGGTGAGAAATTGTGAAGTTTCTCCTAAGCACAGTCCAGGAGGAATTTTATCCTGAGGATCTGGGTAGAGAAACAATGTGTTTTCATAAATGTCAGCACTGTCCTTAGAGTAAACCCTCATTTAGAGACACATGGGGCTGGGCAAAGTGGCTCCCACTCCTGTAATCCCAGCACTTTGGGAGGCTGAGGTAGATCACTTGAGACCAGGAGTTTGAGACTAGCCTGGGAAACATAGCGAGACACTTTCTGTACAAAAAATGAAAACAGCCAGGCATGGTGGCACATGCCTGTAGTCCTAGCTCTTTAAGAGGCTTATGTAGGAGGATCACTTGAGCCCAGGAGTTTGCAGCTGTAATGCACTCAAACTTCAGTGGAGTGCCACTGCACTCCAGCTTGGGTAACACAATGAGACCTCGACTCTTAGGAAAAAAAAAAAAAAAAAAAAAGTCACAGGGTTGCTTCCAGTGGAGCCCCTTGTCAAAGGCTGAAAACATTTTGCCAAAGTGTACTTGTAAGTGCCATACATTAAAGTACTTATGGATGAAATAATAGAAACTCTAGGATTTACTTTAAAATATTGTTGTTTTAGTCTGTTTTGTGGTGCTATAACAGAAACCTGAGACTAGGTAATTTATAAAGAACAGAAATGTATTCTCTCAAATTCTGGAAGCTGGGAAGTCCAAGATTAAGGCATCAGCATCTGATTAGGGACTTCTTGCTGTGGCCTCACATGATGGAAGGTGGAAGGGTGAGAGAGGAGGAAGACTGTGTTCTCACGTGCAGAACAGCGGAAGAGGGAAAGACAGAGAACTCACTCCCCAAGCCCTTTCCATAGTGGCATTAATCCAGTTGCAAAGGCAGAGCCCTTGCGACTTACCTCCTGAAAGGCCTTACCTCCCAACACTGTTGCATTGGGGAGATTACGTTTCCAACACATGAATTTAGGGGGACACGTTGAGACCATAGCTACTATACACAACACACACACACACACACACACACACACACCTGTTGGAATGAATAATTGAAGCACGAAGAACAAAATATTGATAAACATTGATGGTGAGTGATGCACAATTGGGAATCCACTATACTCCTATCTCTACTTTGAGACAAGACTGAATCTGACTAATGTCTTTCATCTCTTACGTTATAGCCGTTCCTCCCCTTCACCTCCACCTGATTATTCATGTCGTGAAGAAACTGGGCTACTTGTTCTGTAGAATCGCCTGTATTGTGGATTTGGCCATTGCTTCCACATGATGATAAGAGAATGTTACATTAGCAGAGACATCCATTAAACAGGAGAGCTGAGGCCATCTGACGCTAAGAATCACAATAACAGGCACAAAGCCAAAAGGGAAGGAAAATGGGGGCCAAAATGGTGAGGGGAGCCAAAAAGCGTGAGAAGAAGCACGCTCAGCCTCACTGGCTCCTGACTTCTCTCTGAGTGAGTTCCGGCTTTCTGCATCTCCCCTCCTTGCCCTGGCACCTCGGACTTCAGGCAGGATGGTGGGGTGAAGGCAGCGAGGGAGGAAGGTGCCGGGGCATCTCCCCCTCTGCCTGCACTGCTGGGCTAACACTTACAAAGGAAGATTTGAAAAATTCTCTGAAACTACACGCTCAAAGAAAGGACAAATGCACTTCCAATCAAATCAGTGTTGACGGGGCGGCATCTTTATCATCTGCCATCCTTAAGATTCATTTCACATTCAAATAAATAGAAAACTACTTGCAAAGGCAAATTAGACCCAGATTTACCCACAGGTGGCATTTCATGCCATAACTTGATGGCACTTCATCAACATCAGCTTGTCTGGGCTCACTGATTAGTTCATGCTATATGAAAAGTGCTTTACCATAATTTTTCATTATCTTCACAAGTTATGCCATTTGGAATCATGTAAGGTGGCTAATGTTTCAGGGATTCTTTTAAACACTTTACAATCAGAGATTCAAAGGCCAACTGCTGGTGACTCAGGGACCATTAAGACATCTGAGACATGACCATGATTAAAGATTAGTTGCAATAGTTATTTGGATATTATAGAGTCTTTGAAATATAGAAACACTCACACAAACTAATGACGATGATCATCCGGGGCTTGGTGTTTCTCTGGTTCAGCTGCAGTAGAGGTGGGCGGCTCTCAATTCAGGCTCACTCCATGTCAGTTTCACAAGAAAACGCCAGTGCTGCCCCCAGCTCCCCTAGCTTCTAGGGTAGGTATTTCTATTTTCCATGCAGCACAGAAGAGGGGGCCTCACCACAGACACCAGGAAGAATAATGTCAAACCCATAGCAATCCAAACCTGGGAGAGGCTTGAAAACTGAGGATTGGTCTTGTCAATCCTACTGGCGGGTCTTGTCCAGTTTTAAAAAATGAAATACAACAGAATGCAACAGAATGGGAAACAATCAGAGCACATTAAAAGAATAAGTACTATTTTGTGATACTTTTCAGTTGTGTATGTGGGTATCAGTGTGTACTGAGGGTTGATGAGAAATGTATTTTTAAAATGTGAGTCAAGTTAAAAGACCTCAAAGAATGATGCTCTAAGAAATTATATACTGGAGACAGTCACGATTATATATTGGATGATGAAAAGCAAAATAAAAATTAAAAATTAGAAATTTATAATTTACCCCTGGAATAAGCCACACTTGTAAGAAGCGATTACTTGGAAACATCATAGTGGTTTTGAATCAATGCTTTTTTCCCCCTGCTGCTCATGAGCTGTAGAATCAATGCTTAAACATTTCCTTAACAACAAGTTGAAAATGAAACAAACCTGTTATCTTTTCTGTCTTACCTCCCTGAGGTATATATAAGTTTGATGAATTTCTCTGCTCGGGTAATAGGATTTAGCATCCATTCATGTATTCATTCACTCAACAAACATTTACTGAGACTGTTGAAGGTGCTGAGACTATAATGGCAGAGAAAAAAAAAAAGATAAAAATCCCTGTCTTAGTGGAACTTTTGTGTGGGAGTCATGGGGGAAGCATAGGACATCAGCAAGGGAAATTGGTGAAATAGAAAATATGTCAGAAAGTGGTAAGTGCTAAGGTGAAAAGATAAATAATAGAAAAGGGTCCCAGGGAGCAGCGTTTGGGCTGTATTAGCTTTTATTTTATTTTATTTTTTTTGAGACGGAGTCTTCTCCCTCTGTCACCAGGCTGGAATGTGGTGGTGCGATCTCAGCTCACTGCAACCTCTGCCTCCTGGGTTCGAGCGATTCTCCTGCCTCAGCCTCCCTAGTAGCTGGGACTACAGGTGCGCACCACCACACCCAGCTAATTTTTGTATTTTTAGTAGAGACAGGGTTTCACCATGTTGGCCAGGATGGTCTCTATCTCTTGACCTCGTGATCCACCTGCCTAGGCCTCCCAGAGTGCTGGGATTACAGGTGTGAGCCACCGTGCCCAGCCTAGGGTATAATGGATTTCTATTTTTCTGCATAACAAATTACTACAAACATAGCAGGTTAAAACAACACACACACTTATTGTCTCACAGTTTTTGTGGGTCCAGGAGTCTGAACGTGGCTTCACCAGGTCTTCTCTCCAGGGCCTCACAAGGCTGTGATCAAGGTGTCAGCAGTTGCATTCTCATTTGAAAAAAGGACTGGAGAAGAGTCCTCTTCCAAGCTCATTCACGGTGTCAGCAGAATTCCTTCCCTCCCTCCCTTCTTTCTTTCTTTTCTTTTGTTTCTTTCTTTTCTTTCTTTGTCTCTGTTGCCCAGGCTGGAGCACAGTGGTGCGATCTCTTGGCTCATTGCAACCTCCACCTCTCGGGTTCAAGGGATTGTTGTGCCTTGGCCTCCTGAGTAGCTGGGATTGCAGGCTTGCCACCATCATGCTCAGCTATTTTTTGTGTTTTAGTAAAGATGGGGTTTCACCATGTTGGTCAGGCTGGTCTTGAACTCTTGACCTCAAATGATCCACCCGCCTCAGCCTCCCAACATGCTGGGATTACAGGCATGAGCCACCATGCCCAGTCCAAAATTTATTTCTTTATGGTTGTGTGACTGAGGTTTTAAATTAAGATTAGAGGTTTTAAATTTTGATTTAAGTCCAAGTTACGTATTCAGATTTTCAGATGACTGAGGGCCCCTGCTTTTTGACAGCTGTCTGCTGGAGGCCACCTTCAGATCCTAGAGGCCTCCTAGTTCCCTGGACCCTCTCACAACATGGCAGCTTACTTCCTCAAGCCAGCGAGGACAATCTCTTGCTTCAGTTTGCTAAGATGGAGCTTTCAATAATGTAACGTAACCATGACAGTGACAGCCCATCATCTTGTATATATATAATGTATAATATAGTGTAACCTATTCAAGGAAGTGACACCCCATTACCTTATTAGTTAGAAGCAAGTAGGAACAGGTTCTGTCCTCACTCAAGGGGAGAGGGACTCTTCAAGGGCTCATTGAGGTCACCTGAGGGTATGCCCGCCACAGGGGGGTTGCAAGCTTTGGCAGGGAAGGCATCCCTGAGAGGTGTCATTTGGTAAGGACCTGCGAAGGAGAGGGAGACAGCCATGTGGCTATCATGGGGAAGAGCAACTTCCCTAGAGGAAAAAAGGAATGAAGAAGCCCCCCAAAGAAAAACATAGCCTGTGTACTGATGAGGAAGATCAAAGAGAGAGGGACAAATGAATGACGCAGGAGCAAGAGAGGAGAATTGCTGCAGTATGGCCCCTGAGCAGGCAAGCTCAGTCTAGCCCAGAAGGGCAGGGGTTGACATTTGCTAGTGGCACAGGCAAGTACTTGAGAGTGAAAGGCCTGGAGGCAGAGTATAGGGCACAAATACGGGTGTAGATATGGTGATAGAAAATTCTTCTAATTTCTTAATGTGAACTAGGAAGCAAGGTCATCTGCTGAGGGCAAGGATTAAGGAGGAGGTGTTGGCAATTTGAAGGGAAATGAGAAGGTATGAAATAGTCATCCACAAGAGGTGGATGGAATGGGTCTATCCCTGGAAAGGACCAAGGAGTGTCAGCCTGTTTGCCCAGCAGCATACATGGCCCACTTGAGGTTAGTGGTTATGAATTATAGAGATACCAGTCAGCATGGTGAATGTTTTTCTCCAACATGTATGGGGAGATAGGCAAGGTACATGCAGAGAGTTGGCTTGGACCACAATTGTGGTTTATGCACAGAAGCAAAGAGGGACAAGGGATTTGAGAGTGTGTGTAAGGGAGTGAGTAGAGTGATTGACCATGGAATTTGAGATAAGTCAGATCCATCAAGCAGAAAATCAGTAAGGATATAGCTGAACTGAACAGCACCACCATCAATCAACAAGATATAATGGGCATCTATAGATGACTTTATCCAACAACACCAGCACACACATTTTTTGCACACTCACATGAAGATTTGCCAAGATACAACACATTCCAGGCATAAACCGTACCTTAACAAATTCAAAAGAATAGGAGTCATACAAAGAATGCTGTCAGACCACATGGAATTAAACTAGAAATCAACAACAGAAAGATAGCTGGAAAATCCCAAAACATTTGGAGATATGCATTTCTAAATAACACGTGGGTCAAAGAGGAAGTCTATCTTAGTCCAGTTGGGCTGCTATAACAAAATATCATAAGCTGGCAATGATAGACTGGATAAAGAAAATGTGGTACATATACACCATGGAATACTATGCAGCCATAAAAAGGAATGAGATCATGTCCTTTGCGGGGACATGGATGAAACTGGAAGTCATTATCCTCAGCAAACTAATGCAGAAACAGAAAATGAAACACTGCATGTTCTCAGTTATAAGTGGGAGCTGAACAATGAGAACACATGGACACAGGGAGAGGAACAACACACATTGGGGCCTATTGAGGGAGGGCAGGGAGAGGAGGGAGAGCATCAGGAAAAAGCTAATACATAGTGGGCTCAATACCGAGGTGATGGGGTGACAGCTGCAGCAAACCACCATGGCACAGGTTTATCTATGTACAAACCTGCACATCCTGCATATAACACCCTGGAACTTAACATAAAAATAAATAAATAAATAAATACGTAAGCCTATTTCAACTCTATAAGAAACTGCAGGCTGGGTATGGTGGCTCATGCTTGTAATCCCAGCACTTTGGGAGGCTGAGGTGGGGGGATCGCTTGAGCCCAGGAGTTTGAGACCAGCCTGGCCAACAAGGTGAGACCCCATCTCTACAAACCATACAAAAATTAGCTGGGTGTGGTGGCATGTGCCTGTAGTCCCAGCTACTTGGGAGGCTGAGGTGGGAGGATTTCCTGAGCTCAGGGAGGTTGAGGCTGCAGCCAGCCATTATCAAGCCATTGCCCTCCAGCCTGGGTGACAGAGTAAGGCCCTGTCTCAAAAAAAGAAAGAAAAGAAACTGCCAAATATTTTCCAAGATGATTGTATTTACTAACAATGTATGTCAGTTTTTAAATTTTAGCCATTCTAGTAGGTGTGTAATTGATATCACCTGGTGGTCTTAATTTGCATTTCCCTAATGACAAATAATGTTGAGCATGTTATTATGCAGTTGTCTTCTGTATATTTTCTTTGTTGAAGTGCCTTTTTACAACTTTCTTTTTTTTTTTAATTTTTCATCAATTGGTTGATTTTTTTGAGACAGGGTCTTGCTCTGTTGTCAAGGCTGGAGTGCAGTGGCACGATACATCTGACTGTAAACTTGAACTCCTGGGCTCAAGTGATCCTCCTGCCTTGGCCTCCCAGGTAGCTGGGACTACAGGCATGTGCCACCATGCCTGACTTTTTTTTTTTTTTTTTTGTAGAGATGGAGGTTTTGTTCTGTTGCCCAGGCTGGTCTTGAGCTCCTGGCCTCAAGTGATCCCCCTGCCTCAGCCTCCCAAAGTGTTGGGATTGAAGGCATGAGCCACTGTGCCTGGCCCACTCTTTTAAAGAATTGAGTTGTTTTGTTTTATTATTGAATTTTGAGACTTAAAAAGAAATACTGAGGATACAACTCCTTTGTCAGATTTTTGTTTTGCAAATATTTTCTACCAATCTGTGACTTTTTTTTTCATTTTCTTAACTATCTTTTGAAGATTAGAAGTTTTAAATTTGTATTTAAGTCAAATTGATCACATATTCAGATTTTCATATTTAGGCCTCTGATCCATTTTAAGTTTAATTTTGTATATAGTATGACATATGCATCAAGGTACATCTTTCTTATATATATGGATATTCAGTTGTTGAGACTATTCGCTCTCCGTTGCATTGCCATTGTACCTTTGTTGAAATTTAATTGACAGTATATGTATGGGTCTGTTTCTGGACTCTCTGTTCTGTTCCATTGACGTATGTGCCTATCATTTGCCAATGCCTCACTGTCTGGATTCCTGTAGCTCAGTGGCCCTCAAATCTCCTCTACCTCTGAGGATATTAGGCAATGTCTGGAGATATTTTTGGTCATTATAATTGATGGGTAGAGGTCAGGGCTGTAAATAAATATCCTGCAATGCACAGGACAGCCTCCCACAACAAAGAATTATCTGGCCTAAAGCTAAGGCTGAGAAACTCTATGTAGCTTTACAGAAGAGTCCTGGAATGAAGTCATGTGACCTAACAAAAGCAGTTTTGGAGGTGCAAGGAGAATATTATGAACATGCAAGACTGCTGTGAGGATAACACTGGATGCCATATGTAAATATCAGGGCACATGGCTCATGATGATTTAATGCTATTTCCTCATTATTTGTGACTGCTCCTGACCTTGACCAAGTTTTCTCTTAGCAATCCCTTCAGTATGGCCTCTGTACTTGTCTAGGGCCTCCATATTAGGTTTTGAGCCCCACTCTGATGAGTCCTCTATTAATAGGTCCCTGCTTGTCTCTCTTCTGCATGTACAAGCATTGCTTGTCCTGCTGTTGGGCCTTTGCTTTCAAGATGGTGGCCACCTGCTCACTGAAGAGAATGGGTCATCAGGCCTTGCTGTTCTGTAAGGGCCCTTTCTGGGCCAAGTTACCAAAGGTTATGACCTGGTGGATGACTTCCTTTTGTCTTATTCTGATCGTAGGCTTCCTGGCCACCTTGACTATGTGGATCTCTTGGCCAGGATGGACCTCAAATAGCTTGCTGTAGTTCTTCCAATCTGTAAATTTTCCCTTGCTTCATGTTCATTTGACCATTCATTCTTTCATTCTATAAATGTGCCAGTCACAGTGCTATGTTCAAGGACTAGAGTAAGGAACAAGATAGATATAATACTTGCCTTCATGGAGTTTACATTTTGACTGGGTTCAGAGACATTACATTGCTTAATAAGTGCTCAAGAAAGATTTGCAAAATGAATGACAGTCGGTTCTCCTATGCTCTGTTTATATAATGTGAATTCATTTATATTTTATCTGTGGCGGCTTTCATGCTTCAGAGGCAGAGCTGAGTGATTGTAACAGACACAACATGGCCTGCAAAGCCTAAAATATTTATTATCCAACACTTTACAAAAACGTTTGCTGTTCTGTGGTCAGATGCCTCAGATGTGTTCGGAGGAGAAGGTCATCTGGGGATACCCTCTGTGTTAGGGGTGAGGGGAAGCAGGCACTGCTGGGAACCACATGCGATCACAGACTCTTATGAACATGATGGCTTGTGGTGAAGAAGATGTTTTATCTTCTTGTCTGAAATATTAGTCCAGTTGGCACCACCTTCACACAGAAACCTGGAAAAATTCCCATGACGCCATCCCCTAAGGCAGTTTCTAGAGGAGAGGAGGAAATATTCTTTCTTCTAATGAAAAAATGAAGGCTGAGTGTGGTAGCTCATACCTGTAATCCCAGCATTTTGGGAGGCTGAAGCAGGCGGATCATCTGAGGTCAGGAGTTGGAGACCAGCCTGGCCAACATGGCAAAACCGCATGTCTACTAAAAATAAAAAAAGTAGCCGGGTGTGGTAGTGGGTGCCTCAATCCCAGCTATTCGGGAGGCTGAGGCAGGAGAATCACTTGAAACTGGGAGGCGGAGGCTTCAGTGAACCCTGATTGCACCACTGCACTCCAGCCTGGGCGACAGAGCAAGTCAAAAAAAACAAAAAGGAAAAAGAAAACATACACGAAGTACTGTGTGTGAATGAGAAATGTCTGTCTACCAAAATCTGTCCTCCCAATTCCATAGTGTGGAGTGGTGTCTGCCAGACAGCTGCCCAGTCAGGGACTACATTTCCCAGCTCCCTTGTGTCCAGTTGTGGCCACGTGACTAGTTCTCATCAAGGGAATATGAATGAGTGTGACCGGTCGCTTGAGGAAGCAAAGAAGGGGCTGAAATTGCTCCAGACCTTCTTTCCCCTTCTGCTATCTGGTTCCAGAGGACTCTGGGGTGCTAGGGCAGGGCTTCTCAAACTTCTATGTATAGGTGGTCCCTAACTTAATGATGGTTAGACTTACAATTTTTTGATGTTATGATGGTGTGAAAGTGATACAGTAGAAACCATCCTTCAAGTACCCATAGAGCCATTCTGTTTTTTACTTTTAGTACAGTATTCAATAAATTACATGAGGTATTCAACACTTTATTATTTATTTATTTTGAGACAGGATCTCACTATGTTGCCCAGGCTGGTGTGCAGTGGTGCAATCACAGCTCACTGCCACTTTGACCTCCCTGGTCTCAGACGATCCTCCCACCTCAACCTCCCGAGTAGCTAGGACTACAGGCTTGTGCCACTGCACCTAGCTAATTTTTGTATTTTTCTTTTTTTTGGTAGAGATTGGGTTTCATCATGTTGCCCAGGCTGGTCTCGAACTCCTGGACTCAAGGATCCATATGCCTCCCAAAGTTTTGGGATTAGAGGCATGAGCCACCGCACCCGGCCCTCAACACTTTATTCCACAGTAGGCTTTGTGTTAGATGATTTTGTCCAACTATAGACTAATATAAGTGTTCTGAGCATTTTAAGGTAAGCGAGGCTAAGCTATGATGTTTGGTAGGTTAGGTATAGTAAATGCATTTTCCACTTATGATATTTTTCAACTTACAATGGGTTTAGTGGGATGTAACCCCATCACAAGTAGAGGAGCATCTGTATATGAGTCACCTGGCCATGGGCATCTTCTTAAAATACGGCTCTGAAACTGTAGGTCTAGGGTGGGGCCTGAGATCCCGCATTTCTAACAAGCTTTCAGGGATGTCCGAGCTGCTGGCACACAGGCCAGTCTTTCAGAAGCGAGTCTCCTAGGGGACAGTGGAGCTGGAGAATGAAAGGAACACAGGGCTCTGAATCACTGCACAAGAAAAGCCACCTCTTCAACCAGCAACTTCTGACCTGTCACCTGAGTGAGGAATAAGCTTTTTGGGGGCGTTGGAGGGTGAGGGTTATTTGTCACAGCAGCTAGTCTTCTAGAAGTAGTTCAAATGATTCACTGCTGCTCTTTTCAATATCTTGGCAGGGTAATTCAGGACAAAATCATCCCCGCTGCCCCTTCCCCTTAGCAAGGCTCTGTGTTCCAGATGACTGCTTTATGTTTTAAGGTATTTATACCTAACTATGCATTTAAACCTTACAAAGCTCTCACCCTGTACCATTAGGTCCTTGATGATGGTGGTGGTTAGAAAAAAAAAAAAAAAACCTTGGTTTTATCTTTGTTGACTCAGATTAAAAACGGAGTGAAAATGTGTTTTGGGGTTGGGTTGTGAGGAAACGGCCTCTTCTGTGGGAAGGTCAGTGGAGAACAGGCCATGAGGGACTTTGGTCTTGAGAGGCCAGTGCAGAGAGTTCAGCTGGGAGTCTCTTATCCAAGAGGCTGGCTGGTGAGTGACAGGACCCCATTGCAGGCTGCAGGGCTGAGGTTGGCTGAAACAGCCCAAATGTGCTGCTTGACATGAGTAGCAGGAGCCTGGGCAGGGAGTCAAATGGGATATGTGGGCTCTGTGTGTGTGTGTGTGTGTGTGTGTGTGTGTGTTATTTAGAGGAGCTGCAATTGGAGCAGAGAGGCAGAGGGAGTCTGGAATAGTCCTGGCCCAGACTGGCAGAGGCCTTTTACATGCTTCCAGCAAACATTCATGGTGTGGAGGCCGAGCCCATCTAAGGAATCCTGACCAGCTGGACACCATGTACCTGAATTCAGCCAAAGATATTAGTGGAAAGTTTTTCCCTTCGTTTGTGCAAGGAAAGCTAGAACAAGAAGGCCTGCCCTGTCATTGTAGCTCTGCTCCTGCCCTTGCCTTCCCAAAATAAGAGCCAGGGCCAGGCCTTCTCAAGCCCTGCTGGCTTCAGAGGCTGGGCCTGAGCATGAGGAGGAGAAAGTCCAGGGGAAAGAGTTATTGGACTTATTTTGGATAAAGCACCTGAAGGAGTCCCAGAAGCTTAGCTTTCATCCCAAGGGATGCTCAAATAACAATATCAGGCTCCTGTGTCAGAACTTTGTGGACACAGGTGCAAACCTGAGGAAAATCACAGATTGCCCACTCTGACTCATTAGAGCTGCTTGCCAGGCTGAAAGCCATTCCTACTCAGTGATATGGTTTGGTTGTGTCCCTACTCAAATCTCACCTTGAATTATAACTCCCACAATTCCCACATGTCATGGGAGGAACCCTGTGGGAGGTAATTGAATCATGGGATCGGGTCTTTCCTTTGCTGTTCTTGTGATAGTGAATAAGTCTCATGAGATCTGATGGTTTTAAAAATGGGAGTTTCCCTGTACAAGCTCTTTTTGCTTGCTGTCATCCATGTAAGACATGACTTGTTCCTCCTTGCCTTCCACCATCATTGTGAGGCCTCCACAGCCACGTGGAACTGTAAGTCCATTAAACCCTTTTTCCTGTATAAATTACCCAGTCTCAGGTATGTCTTTATCAGCAGTGTGAAAACAGACTAATACACTCAGGGAAATGATGTTGGATTTAGAGAAGAGACCAGTTCTAAAAAAATTATTCAAGCTTCAGCAAGCATTCACTGAGCACCTATTCTATGCTAGGCATAGTGAATATTAATTCCACAGACATAAAATCAACTTTCAATCCACACCTTGGTGTTGGAGAAAACGTCTGAGAACTTGGAAAGTGAGGGTTGTGAGTTGGTGTACTGATGACACCTGTCCAGGAAGGTTCGTCACAGAATTGTAGATTTACCAGTGAGGCCTCCTGAGCCCTCCCAGAAAGGCTCATGCCTGCCCCAAGACAGAAGTTCAGGAAGGCTGAGCTTGGTGTCTCCAGCCTCCAGGGCTCGGGAGCCTACAGCACAGGACACAGAGGATGGAGAGTAAGGAGAGGAGGAACTGAGGCCAGGGGAGAAAAGTGGGGTAGGGAGTACAATGGTGGTCTCCACAAGGCCCGTCCCCTCTGAAGTCTCTACTCCATTGCCAGAGTGTTATTTACAAGAAACCCACATCACATCAGGTTGTTCTGCCCAATTAGAACCCATCAGCAGCCTCCTGCTGCCTTTTGAATGGAGGCCCACATACTGGCCAAGGCCGATTAGGCCCTGTGTGATCTGGACTCTGAGGCTCCCAGCCTCCTGCTGGCGACTTCTTTCTCATCCTCTGTGTCTGAGGCAACTGGCTTCTGTCGGGGCCTCAGATTTGCTAGCCTGATCACTACACCATTCCTTCTTGGGTAATCAAGCCCTGCGGTTGGCCCGCGCCTGGGAGGTTTGCTGGAATGTGGATTTTTAGTTTGAAAATCAGGACGGTCCCTGGCTAATGGGTGAGTTGATCATCCTGGTTCCCTCAGGCTCTGACTCTCCCCCAGACGCTTCTGTCCCACAGAGCATGTTCCTGTCTGAGTCCTGGGCACCTTCAGCCTTCAGCAGAGCAGTCACTTCCTCAGGAGAAGCTGGGCCCACCTGCCCCCTCAGCCAGGAAGCCCCCTGCTATGGTGTCCTTGACTTCTCCCTGGGGGCACCCACCACCCTGCAACTGTGTCATTGATTGTGGCATTACTTACCTGATGATGAAAAGAGGTAGGGAACACTGCCAGTCTAGTTCACTGTCAAAGGTGCGGCCCTAGCACAGCACCTGGCACACAGCTGACCGCTCAAACATACTTGCTGAATGGCAGTCCCAGAGCACCACTGCAAATGGTATATGTCTTTTAATTAATGGTAACAGTACTAATAAAAGTATGTGTCAAGTATTTACTCTGTGTTAGTCTCAAGTAATTTCTTTTTTTTTTTTTGAGACAGATTCTCACTCTGTTGCCCAGGCTGGAGTGTAATGGCGTGATCTTGGCTCACTGCAACCTCTTCCTCACCAGGGGTTCAAGTGATTCTCTTGCCTCAGCCTCCCAAGTAGCTGGGATTATAGGCGTGCTCCACCATGACCAGCTAATTTTTGTAGTTTTAGTAGAGATGGGGTTTTGCCATGTTGGCCAGGCTGGCCTCGAACTCCTGACCTCAGGTGATCTTTCTGCCTCGGCCTCCCAAAGTGCTGGGATTATAGGTATGAGCCACCGCGCCTGGCCCAGTCTCAAGTAATTGATCCCAGGCTGTTTCTCAGCATGGATGATGGTTCTGCATGTGCCTATTTTAAAACTGAGTAAACCATCCAAATGTTTTTGTGTACTTTTTGGCATAGATGTTATTTTGTCACAATGAAAGTATTAAAATTGGAGTCCTTGGATAGATGTGTGTGAATCTGGGTATCTGTGTGCTTGTGAGTCTCTGTGTGTTCACGTGTGAGTATATATACATATATTCTCAGCCTTTGCCTTGTAGTGCCGCATTTGCTCACTTTGGCTTGCTTTGGGCCATGCCTAGGGCCATCTCAGAGTTGGAAATCCAGATCAAGAAGCAAGAATCCAGGCATGCCTGCAGAACACAGAGATAGTTGAAAGTATGTCCCTGAATCTTATGACCCCTGCTAATTTTTAACATTTGAAAAGGGTAGTGTACATGGGTCTCTGTTCTGAAGCATTCTTTCTATGAATTTCTCTTTTTATTCCATGTCCATTATGGTTGAAGCAGTTGCAGCTCATTTGTATTATCTTGTTAAGCGCTGGAAAAATAAATTGGCTCATGTCTTTCCTGGTACCTGCATTTCAAGAAGTCAAATTTTTCTGTCTTTGCTTCCAGTAGCAAGGCACTCTTTGCATCCTAACACTTTTGTGAATGCATTTATGATGCATAGGACAGTTCCTTTGCCTAATGGTTCAGCAGTCTCCCTTTGCTGTGGCTTTTGCCTTAAGGCAAGCATTTAAAGATATTTAGAGAGCGTTCTGCTTTCATTAGCATGTTTTATTCTTTATTCCTAAGAGTCGTTTTAATCATATTAATTTGGAAGGACCCACCTGAAATTGCACAACCTCTTGTCTCCCTCTCTCTGAGGTCCCCTCCAGCTACATGGTCTAGGAGTCCCTACCATCTTACCCACTTCTGATGTTCTTCCCTTGTCTTGACCCCTGTCCCACCCCTTTGCCCAAGCCATGGGCTCCTCCCACTTGGTGGCCTTGTCCTTGTACTCCCTCTGTATCCTTCCTCTCACTGTGCGCTGGAAAGGGTCTAAGATTGGGATTTAGAAGCTGAGTGCTATGCTTCTTAGTAGCTGTGTGACTTTGGGCAAATAATCTTAAAGACCACAACTTCTTCATCTCTGCAAAGATACAGTTCCCATTCCCATTTTATATAGTGTGAGAATCAAATGGAAATATGCATAATATCACTATGAAAACAATCATTATATATATCCAGAGTAATAATCCTGCCATTCTAATGCTAGGTTAACTCTACTGTTCATGTCCTTGGCTCCTGGCCCTGGAACGAGGCTAGATGTCTTACTGTTAGGGAACAAATCCTGTATACACATGGGCTGTGTCGGGTGAAGAGATGGCCCAGGAAGTCCTAGGCAGAGCATGCTCTGTTTGAGAAATGCCTGCAGAGAAACAGGGAGGCTTGAATCACTCCTGCTCTCAGAAGTGTTTTGGAAGGAGTATTCTTTTATTTAACAACTCCTTGTTGAGCACTTACTCCATACCAGACTTTGTGTTAAGACGGACCTGGGTTAGAATTCTAGATCTGCCCAAGGGTACACAGTAAGACTGGTTAAGCCTGGAACCAAGAACCAAGGGTATACAGTAAGACTGATTAAGCCTGGAACCCAGGACGATGGGGGATGCCCCATCCAGAATAATAGGAAGAAAGGGGGGATGCCTTCTTTTTTCTTTTTTTCCCCCTCCTTTGTTCTCTTCATGAGTGGCAGATGGGTAATCGCATCTCCATACCACAGGACATGCCCCTTGGAAGCATTCTCCAAAACTGGGAAAAGTTTAATTTCCTCAAATCTTAAACTTCTTGGCTTAAAAATAAACTGGAAAGAAATTACAAGACTCAGCTTCGAAACCCAGTATCCCGTGCAGGAGGTCCTCAGATTAGCCTCTTAAGTCTTTTATAATGGAGAGTAGAATAAGGATGACAGGGCTAAGCCTGTTGGGTGGGGCAAATGGCATCCCCTCCCTCCAAAAGAAAATATTAAACTTCTTACCAGTCAGACTTCTGGCTTCTCTCTCTGTGCAAACTGGTTGTAGAAATGGTAAAAATCACTGTGTTCCCTGCCCCTCCATGAACAACTTCTGATTTCTCTCTCTTTTTTTTTTTTTTTTTGAGACGGAGTCTTGCTCTGTTGCCCAGGCTGGAGTGCAGTGGCGCGATCTCGGCTCACTGCAAGCTCCGCCTCCCTGGTTCATGCCATTCTCCTGCCTCAGCCTCCTGAGTAGCTGGGACTACAGGAGCCCGCCACCCCGCCTGGCTAATTTTTTTGTATTTTTAAATAGATATGGGGTTTCACCATGTTAGCCAGGATGGTCTTGATCTCCTGACCTCGTGATCCGCCTGCCTTGGCCTCTCAAAGTGCTGGGATTACAGGCATGAGCCACCGCGCCCGGCCTGATTTCTCTTCTTGAATTTTCCTTTCTCAGAGCTACTTTTGTGGACTCTAAATTTTGTAAAAATTGCTTATCACCTTTCTAAACATACCTTGTACACTCATGGTTAAGTCATAACTTTAGTTAAAACTTATTGACTTCACCTGTGAGGTTGCCTTTGGCAAAGCTCAAAAGACACAAGTATTTGCCATTTGGCCAGGCTAAAGTCAGGTATAAGAGATTAAAAGGATTTTGGCCGGGCACGGTGGCTCATGCCTGTAATCCCAGCACTTTGGGAGGCCGAGACGGACGGATCACGAGGTCAGGAGATCGAGACCATCCTGGCTAACACAGTGAAACCCTGTCTCTACTAAAAATACAAAAAAATTAGCTGGGCATGGTGGCGGGTGCCTGTAGTCCCAGCTACTCAGGAGGCTGAGGCAGGAGAAGGGCGTGAACCAAGGAGGCGGAGCTTGCAGTGAGCCGAGATCGCACCACTGCACTCCAGCCTGGGTGACAGAGCGAGACTGTCTCCAAAAAAAAAAAAAAAAAAAGAGATTAAAAGGATTTTAAGAGCATTATGATCAAAAGTCAACTTAATTAAAAGCGGATATCCAAGCTATACCTATATAGAGCTGAAATGTTCATGAATATCAAGCAGAACAGAGCTTAACTGAATGGATTGAACTAATAGGAGAGTGAGGTAATCTTTTTTTTGACTTTTTGCTCATCTTTATTTTATTTTTCAGAGTCAAGGAAACTTTTTAGCTATTTACAGCTTTTAACAATTGAGTATAGTATACACCCGTGAACAAAATTTGGAGCATATTTCTCTCTACCTGATTTCTCTAGAATTTGGAAAATTTGTGAGTATTCTTATGGCAATATAGTTATTTGCATAAGTGGAATAAGAATGTTTTCTTTTGCAATAGAATGCAATTGGAAAAATTTGTTGTTTTACCAAGGCTTTGACTGAAATGGTATGCTTAAGAAATCAAGCTTGACTTATAGAGCCAATAAAAGCCCCTTGGGAAAATTGGCCTCATTCCTTGTCTGCACAGTCCCTGTACAGGGTTCTTAACCTGTGGTGAGTAAAGACTGTCACTTTCTAACAGGCCCAAGAGCCCAAAGTTACCTTGGTACCTTAAGAGAAGAGGAATTTACCCAATTCATAGGTATTTGAGGGTACAAACCCATGACTGGTACATGTCTTTAAAAAGTATTATCTAAGAGTCCTTGTGGAACACAGTTCTATCAAAGCCAATTTTAAAAGCCTATGTGAAAAATAATTATTCTTGCTGCACTTTATGCAAATAATCAGGCCAAGTGTAATAAGACTAAAGTTAATTGTGCAAAAAAAATCAGTCCTATCATGATTTGTTAACAAAAATAAGGACTGGAGAAATTATGTTTCAAAAGTTATGGCACACCTGTCATTAAATTCAAGTCTCATAAGTTGTTTTTAAGTTTTTATCTGGATTTTAGATCAACCCTGCTTATTCCTGTAAACCAACCAGTGATCTCTGGCTGCAGCTCAGAAGAAACAAAAGGGATGGGTAATGTAAAAATCTGGATCAATGTTCTAATTCTGGGCAATTATCCTCCAAATCCTGTCAGGTGATGGGGGTAATCCTGGAGGTTTCTTTTTTGGGAAAATAAGACCAAGGGAGCTAACCAAAGCCAAACCCCATGCACCCAAGTCTTAGCAGGCATAACTATAGCCACCAGCTACCTGGATGTGTCAGCAGCCTCACAAGTTTTGGAGCTGTCCTCACCCCCTTGTTTTGCTTTGGTCCATGTCTTCTAATCTAATAACCCGATTTGTCTCCACTTGCCTTCAGGCCATTAAGTTCCAGATGATCCTCAGTGAGGGATACCGTCCTTTCAATATTTAATAATCTCACCCTTCTACACAGACCCTCTAGACTGCCAGTCAGTGGGACACGACAGAGGCAAAATGCTGTCCCTGTCACCCTTGACCTGGCTGGATACTGCTTTCACCAACTCATGGAGCCAACCCAGCCCTGCAGGCAAGAAACCAAGACCCACAGAACCACCACTGCCCCTCTGTTAGCAGGAAGCAGTTGCAGAAGGCAGACCTTCGTCCATTTTACCCCAAAGATTTGGGGTCGTGGACTCTTGAGGGGGAAAATGTTATAGTCGGCAGCTAGTTAGGTAGGCAGGGCAGGAAAGGGCTCTTCCCTCACCACACACACACCAGGAGTGTTGGGAGACCCTCAGGGCATGGTCAGGTGGTTGTTAACTATTTCTCTAAAGTAATAATTGGTCACAGCCGGTGCCAGGGAAAGACAGGCTCCTAATAGAAAACACCTGAAACTAATCAGCAGCTTCCCAATAAGATCTCAGGAGTGGGGAGAAATGCAAGATCCCAGAAGTAGGCCAATGGATAAAAGTCCCAGTCAAGAGGTAAGCTGTGCCCTTGGCTTCTCAGGTCACCTGCTTGGCCCTCTTCCAAGTTGTATTTTCCTTCGTTTCTTTCCTTACTCTTCTAAAGCTTTTTAGTAAACTTTCACTCCTGCTCTGAAAAGAAAAAATTCTAGATCTGCCACTTAGCTTCAGAAAGGCCCTGTCTTTCTTTTCTTGTTCTCTTGTTTGTGTTTCTCTCGTTCAAGATTTCCAGGAAAATGTTTTAATTCTTTTCAAATCTTCAGTGTCACCTCTACATTTTACAGATTTGAGCAGACTTCCAGTAGCTGAAAACACAGAAGGCATAGGATATGGACTCCCTTAATTTGACTCTTTAGTGTTTTTCCAAATCTCTGAAAGACACACAGCCTTCTCAAAGTGGATGAGTGTTGTTCTGCCAAGTCTCATCTCCACGCGCCCTCTGCCCCGCCCCAGGGTACTTCTTATTCCTTCCCAACCTCCATTTCCTCCAGGCCTTCTGACCACCTCCTTCCCTGCCTGCTGCCCACAGTCACTTTCCCTCCTTTCCCCCAGCTCCCTCCCCTTGGGCTGAAAGCAGGCAAGTCACCTCCAGACTAAGAAACAACCAGCCAACCATGAGCAGCAATTTTCCTGTTTCTCCTTTGAATCGACAACATTTCTGTCAACAAGACCTCTGCCTGCTCACTCCTCATTCACTCGGCGACCTAAATGTACTATTCTACTAAAAGGTCTCTTGAACCTCCAAAAATAAAAATAAGTGATTCAGTCATACCCCTGCTTCTGAGTGACATCATTGCACATGTGGTCACTGATGTCACTCCTTGTTTGTTGAAATCCTCTCTTCCCTAGGGGTCCGTGGCCCTGCACTCTCCAGTCTCTCCACTCCTTCCAACCACTCCTTCCCTGACCCATCTCCCCAGTGTGGCTCCTGTCCCTTTTCCTTTTGCCAATTCTTTACCTTGAAGATCATAATCAACTTTTACTCCTAGGGTAGTGGTTCTCATCCTTGGCTGCCCAATCTTTGTCTCCTGGAGGAGCTTTAAAAAAAATCCTGATGTCCAGGTCCCATCCCAACCAATTACATCAGAATGTCTAGGAATGGGTCCTGGTGGGGTCTGGGGAGTTCACTCTTAAATCTTTAGACTTAGTTTCTCACTGAACCTAATTTTCTGAAACACCTTCATTTTTAGTCTGTGATTATTGGCTGGATGAATATTTCCATCTGGGCAATCTAAGAGCCCCGTGATGTCCCTTGTAGATCTGATCCTCTTCCTATTTTCTCCTTTCACTCGGGCTGGAAGGCTGTGATTGTCCTTAACTCTCGGCATCCAGTAAGTCTGAGGTCTGCTTGTTTCCCCTCCTTGAAAGCCCTCAAAACTCTCCCCTCCATTCCAGGTGGGCAGGTCTTCTTATCTCTCACCTGGACTGATATGAAGCACCTGCCAGAGTTTCTCCACTTGCTCTTCCTCCTAGACAAGGCTGCCAGGACTAACTTCAGAGCCAAGGGCTGATTTTGTCTTTTCTCTGCTCCGAAATCTTTCCTGACTCTGCACTGTTCACTAATGGCTTTGTGGCCTGCTTTCATCCCCGCCCTCCACCCACTCTCTCTTGTATACTCTCAGCCAAAAACCAATAACTTCCCACTCCCCTGATATTCCTCCAACATTTCTCTTAACTTTGCTCAAGCTGTTCTCTCCCTTATACTCGCTCTGCCTCTTGAAATCCTTCCCATCCTTCAAAATCCAAGTAAAATGCCCCTTATCCAGAACAACTTTTAGCATTTCTGCATCCTACAAAATCCTGCATTCCTACTGTCACACAGACCACATTCTGTCCTGGGTTAATTGTCATGGTCTTTTAACTAGATTATAGGCAACTTGAGAATAGGGCCTGTGCTCTGTTCACCATTAATGCTTTTATATAGCAGCTATTTGAAAATTTTTACTATACTAAATTAAGGAGGTTTGCCTATGTGAGTGCTCTTTTTAGCTCACATAGCCCCTAAAATAACTTTCTAAACCATTAGATCCAATTTTTTAAATTGACATCTGCATTTTTTAAATCATAAATTTAAATATTACAAAGAATGTATTTCCTCTTGTATGCATGCATGCCTTAAATATATTTTCATTTAAACCTGAAATCAAGTAATTATAGATTTGATGCCTTTAATCTCAAACTCCTGCACTCAAACGATCCTCCTGCCTCTGCCTCCCAAAGTGCTGGGATTTCGGCTGTGAGCCACCATGCCCGGCCATGATGCCTTTAATCTATGGAAAATATGTGCTATATAATCTCATTGGCAGAGCTAGTCTAAGTGGTCAAGGCAGACAAATAGCCAATTACACGTTCAATCAGAAATCTGACTTTATTTGAAAACTCATATACATGTAGGTGCCAATTCTGAGATCACCAGGAACTCTGCCTGGGCTCCTCCATCAAAGAAGGTGTTGCCCACTTAACTATTTCTTACTGCTGAGGGCTGCATTCACCAATTGTCTCTTTAATTCCCTAGAAGTTTTTACACCATAATGCACCAGTGTCAAATGCAGGACAGGTGATAGATGGAGCTTTTCCTTGCCAGGTAAAGGGCCCTTGTATAGAGCAGGTGGACATGCACACAGCCTGCTAGGGTTTTAGAAGATGTACCTCCCACTTAGGAGGTCAAAGGTCGCTTTATTGTTTCACAGAATACCAGGTTCTTCCAGGTGAGATCAATCTCCAAGAGGCAGTTTCATCAGGAGAAAAGATTCCGTCAAACTCCTAGAGCTCTTAAGATAAGGCTCTCATTTGTGGTGGCCAGTTACCCTCCCCAGGGGTGGTGGGACAGACTTAAGCTTTTTTTTTTTGGAGGCAGAGTCTTGCTCTGTCACCCAGGCTGGAGTGCAGTGGCGTGATCTCAGCTCACTGCAAGCTCTGCCTCCCGGGTTTACGCTATTCTCCTGCCTCAGCCTCCCCAGTAGCTGGGACTACAGGCACCTGCCACCACACCTGGCTAATTTTTTTGTATTTTTAGTAAAGATGGCGTTTCACCATGGTCTCGATCTCCTGACCTCCTGATCCGCCCGCCTCGGCCTCCCAAAGTGCTGGGATTACAGATGTGAGCCACTGTGCCCGGCCCAGATTTAAGCTTTTATGAAGTCCCTGATCATTGAGTTGCCTGGGTGATCTGCTACCAAATGCCCAGCAAGGGTTTGGTTTAATTCTAGGGTGTTGCTCCATTGTTTATACCCAAATGTTTACAATCACAGCTGTTATTATCACCAATAATCATAATCTCTACACATATAACTGGGGCCCTGTATACACTAGACATGATGCAGAACTTACTAAACACAGGACTCTTACTATGTTAAGACTTGGAAACTATATTCTTGTGATTTTACAGGCATCCTGTCTGGCACTATGGTTGTCTGAAACAGAAATGTCTGTTAAATCCAAATTCTTTCAGCAAAGAGGTCATTTGATTTTGCCATGACTTTGGCCTGAAATACAGCAGTATCAGGGGAGCAGGGGCAGGTTACTTAGGGGAGCCCTAAGTTTACATAATTTTGGGGGAAACATTAAAAAGAGAATATAAACTTTCAAGTAAGATTCAGGGCCCATGCAAGCATCAGTTTCTATAGCTTTACAGGAGATCCACGTCTACTGCAGAAATACAGTCAGGTTTCTGGTGGCGTGTCTCATGCTTGGAATACACATTTGAGGTGATTCCTGGCATGTGTGTACCCCAGTAGCCACAGGGTTTACCACCTCTGGGGGATGTGCCTCCACTGCTTGGAAGGTGATCCAGGCCCTGATGAAAACAATGGGTTCTCCTGCCAAATGCCTGGCTGTAGTTCCAAATTGATGGGCTGCGGGCCAGATGTGGCTGCATCTGGTTTGTTGTGGTACTGTTTTTTTTTTTTCTTGTGTAGCTTTTCTTATAAATGTCAATGAAACTTGTCAAACTTTAAAAACCAAAAAATTTCAAATAAAGACCTGATTTTTTTTTCTTCCTTCTCTTGAGAAGGTGGAATACTGTTCCCTACTGGACTTGACAAACAAGTAGCTTTAGAGGAGGGCACGCTCACCCTTTGGCCAGTCCCCATCTGAGTCCCTCCTCTGTTCAGAGTTTCCTGCCTATACCTTGGAGACATGAATTCATGATAAGGCCCTGTTCAAGCCAGCAGGGGCCTTGCTGGCTTCCCCCTAGTTCCTGCCTTATCCCTATCCTAGTCCTTTGATCTCTGGCTTCCTATCTTTGGGTGTCTTAGTAATTTGTATTTCTTATTTTAAAATAAGTAGTGCAGGATGAATATTTATATTCCATTTAAACAACATTTTTATATAGGTCTTTTTCAGCTTGCACTGGCCCAGTCTCAGATTACTTCATAAAGAACTACATGTGTTACAAATTTCATAATTTTTGTGCTCCATTTTATACATCACCTCTTTCCTTTTATAAAAATGATGCACGATATTAAAAATTTTGTATTGGAATGAAAGATTGACAGTTTGGGAACTTTAGGCCTCCTACTGACAGGTGGAGAGGAGGAGTCTTGATTAGTGTTGAACTGTTCCTTCAGATCGTCAACTCCTTGATGGCAGGGTTGTAATCACCCAAGGGCCAAGCAGAACTCTCCCTTCCTACCACAGGCATCGCAATACATGACAAAAGCTATATTCAACCATTCATTTTGGACCAGTTCACTGCTGCTTGCTATGTTGGCTTCTGCATGAACTCCTTGGGATTTTGCATGAGAAAATTTCAGAATTAAAAGGAAAAAATGTGATGGAATTTATTACAGATGGATACTTTAAATCCTTTTTGAAAAAAGGTAAAGTATCGATCAATGTAGCAAGCAACAGAAATAAACAGCCAATTCATAAATGATGTAGTAACCTGACAAGCAAATATCAACAAGACTGAGAAAACTGTTTACTTAGGCCAAAAAAGCCAACGATCTTTCCCATGTAATGCGACTGCTTTTAGATTCAAGTTTCAAAAAAGTCCTATTTGGGGCATTAAAACTTATCCTTCCAAAAATAAAAAAAATCGATGAAAACTGCAGTTTTGAAAAACTAAGTTAACCCCCAGTAATAATCTATTTCAAATTAACACACAGCCTATATAGTTGGAAAAACAAAAGATTTTTGGATATATATTTTATTTGACAGTGTTTTAGAATATCATACAGTAAACAAGATTTCTGTAAAAGTTAATTTATCCATAGTGGTGCGTTTCATAAAAATAGTTGCTCACTTACAGTCTTTCTGTGACTATTAATACATGGAATTATATTTATAGAGATACAGCTGTACAGGGTAAATTCACAGCTAACACTACACAAATATTATTTGGAATGGGATTTAGATGATGTGCTGTCTTCACAGGTTATGGATTACAGCCGCATAAAGTAATTACTGCACAAGTAGTAGCTGTGAACTGTGCAAACTAGAGTTTATGCCAGTGTAATCTCAATTTTTTTTCCTTTTGTAATACATGGAAAATAAAGTCAGAGGATACAGTACCAGGACGTGCAGCTACACTACAGAAGCATTGTCCAAAACCAGATTCAATAAATTAATGGCAAACTATACTGGATTTCTAGTCCAGGGGAGAAAGACTAATTGAGATTAAACCAAAAGCATTATAAACTGCTACATGTGTTTGTGCTTTTGTTTTATGATGAATGGGTTTCATTTTTGGAAATTGCTTTCACAAGCTGCAAGATCCTTCACTTGAGGCTTTCAACCTTATTCTCCTCCTGTCAAACAACTAAACTACTCCGATGTTTGATGAAAATTAAACTGTTACTCAGGATACTGCAATTACAAGGAGAGGGAATGATCAGCCCAGGGAGGCTATTACGTGTGACCTTTGAGATGGACCTGATCGCCCCTTTTACTTTTTAGACTACAAGTGCAGGGAGGTGAAGCTTATTTGCATTTGAACTCCTGTAAAGAGTAAGAATATGGAAAGGATGAAGCCTCATTCATTCGGGCATATTAAAAAGAAATTGCCTTCAGAAACACTTTGCCTTTTAATATGTGTAGCTACAGTAAGTACCAATGGCTAATTAATTGAAGCTAACATTTTACAAAGAAATGCTAAAACAGCAGGGAAGAAAGGCAAGACTTAGAATTTTACTAGGAGGTCAATCATAGATCCATGAAGATAAACATCTAGAAGTTGCTAACAAAATAAAGTGGCAAGGAATACAGGACGAAAGAAAACTAATAGAAACAAAAGGACAAAGGGTAAGGAAAGAAGGATAAGCAGAAAGGAATGCTAAAAAGACTCACGTTCTTTAATGAAAATAAATTGGTTGTAATTTTTTAATATTATCATCTGAGAAATATAAGACAAATACTCTGCCTCTGCTCTGTCAAAGTGCAAATGAAGTCATGGAGACAGGGTTTAAAATAAGACAATAAAATAAGTGAAATCACATTGCTGACAAAGAAGCTATCCATCTCTGCTAGCCTGGGACGACAGAAAAGCCTCTTCATAAAGGAACTGGAGCGTTGCCTATCTTGATTAAACAAATTGTGGTCCTTCAATTATAAAATTCATATTTTAGAGAAAAACCAATTAAATCTATGAGCTAAACTGCAAAATTCTGACTTATGGCAAACTGTTCCCTAGGATACAATTTTTAAAACCTTTTTTTCTACCACTGAAAATGTACAGAAATATGATTTGATCACAGAAAGGGCAATAAAAATGGCATCACACCAAGAAACTCACTAGATTTCTAAGTCATCCTGCAGGAGGCAGGGAACGCTGCTGCTAACACCGAGGATGGATGCCAAGGGTGAGCCATGGAAACATGTCATGGGTGAACGGTTCCGAATGTGTCAAAGAAACCCTTTAACCCCTGTCTAGATATGTCGAGAACAATTTATTTACAACGCTTTAGATCAATTAAAAGATATAATCTTGTCTCAGTTTCAGCTTGCTCCGTGCAGTTTGATTTTTAAGGCGATATTCCAGTTTGTGATTGCTCTTAACTGTCCTGTTTCTTGATATAAAGTTTGGATGACATCCAAGTCCTTCATGCAGTGGGGAGGAATATTTTTTTTTCTTAAACTAAAGCTACACTGCACTGTCTCTGTGATGTTCTTCACGTTATTTTGGTTCTTCCATAGCTGCCAAAGCCCCCACAAGGGAACCGGGGGCTTTAGGATCAGTTTAGGTCTGCGCGTTGACGCGATGCCGCCCAAGCACACCGGACACGTGGGACTTCACGTCGATGCTCCCAGGCCTTGGTGCCTCGTGGATCTATGCGTGTGACAGTGAAAATAAATTAAAACGCCGTGAGACGGAACCTAAGAAGAACTGCCTGCGCCGGGGCGGGCGGGTTGGCCGTGGCCGCGCGGCTCATCTGCTGGCGGCCGAGGCGCCGGGTTTGAGGAGGCCCGGCAGCTTGTCAGAGCCCGGCACCTTCCAGGGCCCCGGCGCGACTGCGGCCTTGCGCGCGGGGGCGCCCCCTGGGGGTCGCGGGCCCGGCCGGGGACCCGCGCGCGCACCCGCCCTGCCCTCGGCCTCCAGCGCGCCGCTGCCGCCGCCGCCCGGGCCGGCAAACGCCGGCGCAGCCCCCGGGCCTTCGCGCCGGCAGAGCTCGGAGCCCGCCGCCGCACGGGGCGCCTCCTTCCCGCCCGCCCGCGCCGCGTCCGCCGCGTCTGCCGCCGCGAGCCCGGGCGCCCTGGCCTCCGAGGCGGGCCTGCCGGCCTCGGGCCGCCCCTGGCCGCCGGGCGCCTCCTCGAGCCTCGGCCGCGCGGCCCTCTGCGGACTCGCCGAGCGCTCCCTCTGCTCCCCGAGGCGCTGCTTCTTCTGGCCGCAGGCTGAAAGCTCCTTTGGTTTCCTAACGTCGTGTTCCCGTTTGATATCCCAAGTTGGGCCTGGGCTTATCTGGTGGGAAGGGTCGGAGGGTGGGGCTGGATGTGATGGAGAGAATGGAGCGAGGCCGTCGTCCAGGGAGACGCCTACTTCCGGCAGACCTGGGGCGGCGGCAGCGGGAGAACTCCAGGGGGCGGGTTCGTCTGTGGGCGGGAAGCACAGGCGTTAGCAGTGGCGCACGCAGGACGTCCCCGTGCCCTCTCTACGCCGGGGACAGGGGCAGGCAGCTGGGGCGATTGCTCTCAGGGGCCGGAGCCACCGCCGCCCCCACCCCCACCCCCACCCTCACTGCCGAGAGGGCAGCGGCCGCGCCCCCGGGGATTTGGGGGTTCCCTCCGCCCCGCTTAGCCCCCACGCCCCGAACCTCGTCCGTGGACCGGGGAGGCCAACGCGAAGCCCAGGCCTAATCCCTTCGCCTTGGCCCTGCTAACTTCCGGGGGTGTTCTCGGGCCTGATAGTCCTGTATAGACAGCTCACTTGACAGCCCTTGAATAAATGGGTCTCCAACTCGAGTAGACCTTGGAATCACCAGGGTGGTGGTGAAAAATACAGATTCCCCGGGAGGAGCAGGCCCGGAGGTTTCAGCAGCACGGGGCCCAGGAAGTCCTCTGTATTTTTATCAGGCACCCATTCTGAAAAAGGTGGCCTAGCAGGGGTGTCCAATCTTTTGGCTTCTTTGGGCTACATTAGAATTGTCTTGGGCTACACATAAAATACACTAACGATAGCTGATGGGCTCAAAAAAAAAAGAAAGGTCCATGCATAAATCTCATAATCTTTTAAGAAAGTTTACAAATTTGTGTTGGGTCACATTCAAAGCTGGCGGCGGGTTGGACAAGCTTGGTTTAGAGCCAAGCTTTGAGAAACACTGGTCTGGGTTCTCTCGAAGTTGGGAAGTGACGTTCTCAACCAGTAGGTGTCACTCAAAGCATATTCCTAGCCGCTGTCAGTTTCAGAATTTGGATAAATACATTTTAAAACGATCATTTTTTAAAAAAGTCGTCCTTAATTCCATTTTTTTCTTTGCCAAGTCCGGATGGAACTTAATTCTTTTTAGTACTTCTAACATTATGGAGGGCCCCAGGAGTAAGATAATTCTTTCTAGGAAGTCTAGTTCCAACATTTACTTAGGATTTAAGTTACCTACTTCCAAAAAGGATTTAAGACAATTGACAACATCAAAACACATATAAAACAATGATTAAAATGAGAGATGACTTTTTTTTAAAGCAACAGCTGGTCAGAAGCCAAGTAGAAGGACAGATGTATTAGGAATCTGAGATGAGTTAGCTGCTACTGTGAGCAACAACAGTTCCCTGGAGCTTCTGGCCACTAAGGGGAAATGAAAGCAGGGAAATCCAATTACTGTGAATCCTTGATATTTGTAAGAAATATGTCTCATGACCTTGGAAATGCTCAAATTTTGTGATATTCTAGAGTGTAATTTTTATTCCACAGAACTGGTATATGGTCATGAGTGGAGAACGAAGAAACCACATTGATAGATTTGAATTCTGGGTGCCAGGTGAGCCTCCCTCACTAGCTAAAAGATTCAGTCCCACACAGCAACCTCAGTGCATGTGATTCAAGCTCTTGCCTCTGTAACGTGTCAGAGGCTGTCAGGGATACTTGTGCATACTCAGTCCATTAATGTCCAGGGTCTACTTTGTTTGAAACTTGAGGGTTCTTATATAGTACCTTTGATACTGATTTATAAAGCAATAAGGAGAGGAAAAGGGCAGTGGCAATGGTTTTCCCAATAATTCTGGCCATCTTTAGAATGGCAAATCAAAAACGTTTCTCATTGTATGTGAAATTCGAAGGGAACATTTTGGGCATAATGTTAACCTTCCTTCTTCCATACACTGATGTCCATTATCATTTTCACATGGTAAAATCCTAGAAGTCCTGGAATCTAATCCTGGCTCTGGCATGTATTTACTGGCGACGTGATTTTGGACCAACAACTAAATCTCTCTGAGCCTCAATTTCTTCCTTTATAAGATGGGGATAAAATATCCAACTTTACGGATGTGAGACATACGCTTTCTAAGGGAAAGCACTTTGCAATGGGAGGGTCAATCATATTTTTCTTCTGTACCCCACCTGCTGCCTACTTATGGATTGGGCTCCTGTGGAAGCCGCCTCATTAACTAGTACCTTTACAGGTGAGGTTTTGAATAAGTGCAATAAGGCAGTCATTTCCAGGTGCTGCGATTCCCAGGTGTCATTTTGCTACACCTCAGGCATCCTTGGTTACCTTAAGGAATAGTCTGAAATCCTCAAAGGCAAATATATCCAATGAAAATGAGAATGTGTTCTACTTTTGGGTGGGTTAGAGTTTAAAATCAGACTAACAAATGATAAGTGGTGGCAATCCACCCATCTAGCGAGATGCAGCTTAGAAGAGTTAAAAAGTGGTCTTCAAAAGGCCTAACTAGAGGGTAGCTTGTGCAACAGTGATCTCTGACTTGGACCATGGTAATGATATTTCACACTTTAATAGCTCTTTCCCCCATCATTACATCACATATGGTAGAGTTAATTAGCTGGCCTCAAATTACTTCTTAGATAAAGGGAGAAGGTTGATATTACTCACACCATTTCCTGAAGGAGGAATTGAAGTAGAGAGAGGTTAACTAACTTGACCAAGATTACAAAATGGGCCAGTTAGGAGTAAAATTTTGGGTTTCTTTACTCTTTTTACTTAGAAATTGTCCCAAGATGTTACCTTGCAAATAGGATTAAAGTATGTGAAATGGGCAAGAACAGTGGCCACTGCCAACCAACAGGAACCAGATCTTGTCCTTAAGCAGAAGACTTAGCATTTATTTCTGAACATCTTACTACATATCTGGCATTGAACTGGAGAGTTCCTATCCAGAAAAATGAAAAAATATTCATCCATCCATCATTAGTTGGCTTCAAATTACTTCTGAGATCCAGGGAGACACTCTTTTCTTTCCCTCCTCCAGTGATTTTTCATATCGTAAAAGGTGAAATTTTTCACAAATTCAAAGATTCCTCTTATAAAAGTTTCTCAAGAGTTTGTTTATAGATTATTAAACACTTAACCGTGGGAGAAACTAAAAGCTAAAATGTTCCAAGTCACTACGGGTTAAAAATATTAACAAGAAATTAAGGTTTACTATATCATAAAGTGATTTAAAAGATGGATATCTATATGAGTGGTTGAATATTTTCATTTTTATGCACAGGAACTCTTCAGTTCAGTACCAAACATACAGTGTCTGTCCAGGCACGAGCCTGCAAAGCTCTGTAAAGCACAAGGGGCCTCTTCAGCAGGCAGCCCATATCCCACCTTGCCCTATCACCTGCCTCAGCAAGGTGACACAGATTGTGCTGGACAGGAAGAGCCCTTCTCTAAGACTGGAAAATCTAGTTTTTATGAAATCTTGACATATAATAACCAGAAGAGTTCAATTTAGTTCTGCTTCCTTCAGACGATGTTTTTCTCCTCCCTGCCTCCCTGCCTGCCTCCCTGCCTGCCTACCTGCTTCCCTGCCTCCCTCCTTCCCTCCTTCCTTCCTTGCCTCCCTTTCTCCTTTTTTGGACCTGGGCATTGGCTAAAGTGTGTGATCATGTTCATTTATGAGGTGGTTGCCAAGGAAGATGTGCTACACAGCATCGTTCGTGTTTTGAGATGCTCTAACTACAATTAGAAATAGAGACCCATCCTAGAAGGATGAAATCAGCCATATCTGGCCTGCTGGGATTTATGCAGCCCCTTTGTCCAATGTCCCCAGGCCCAGTGGCTAAAATTAAGAAGGAAAATCCTTTCATTCCATACTGGCTTCCTCAGCCTGCCCTCTCCACCACCACCCTGGTGAAACTGCTCTAGTCAAGGTTGCCAATGACCTTCTGATGTGAAATCCAGAGGACTCTGTATTCAACTTAACATAGTTGGCCCTCCACATCTGTGGGTTCTACATCTGCAAATTCAACCAAATGAGGATGGAAAATATTTGGGAAAAATACAAAATAACAATACAACGATTAAAAGTAATACAAATTAAAAACACAGTACAGCAATTGTTTACATAGCACTTACATTGTGTTGGGTATTATAAATGACCTAGAGATGATTTAAAGTATTTGGGAGGATGTATGTAGGTTATATGCAAATACTATACCAGTTCATATAAGGGACTTGAGCATCTGAGCATTTTGATATGTGTGGGGGTCCAGGAACCAATCCCCCAGAAACTAAAGGATGACTATATCTCACCACATTTTCACACAGCTGACTACTTCCATTAACAAACTGGACTCTTGGCTGTCAGGACACCCCATTCTCCTGCTTTTTATCCTACTTCTGGCAGTTTCTCCTCAATTTACTTTGCAGATTCCTCTTATTTTACCTGACTTCTTTAGGGCTTGGTCTTACATAGTTTTCTTTCTCTGCATTCCCTCCTAGGTGTTTTCATTATTCATGTAGCTTTTATATAACAATACTCCCAAATGTTTCTGCTGAGCTCTGCCAGCTGTACACTGGTATATCCATCTGCCTTCTCGATGTCCACTTGGACAGTTCATCAGCTTCTTTAATAAGTCCAAATAGAAATCTTTTCCCCCAAACCTATCCTGCACTCTCTCCCTTATTTCCCCATGTTGCTGAATGGTACAGTCATCACTTGGAGTCATCCTTGATTCCTTTCTCTCCCTTACTGCACAAATACAACCCACCTGCAAGACTTATTAGTCTTATCTTCAAATATATGTGAACCCTGTCAACTTATCTTCACCTTCACTTTCACCGCCATAATTCAAAATATAGGGATTTCCTGGAAGGATGCAACCAATGTGGGCTGCTGAAGACACAATTGAAAGAGGGCCACGTGTCGACATCTTTCATAAACCCTTGGGGATACTGTTGAAGACAGAAATTTCGAAAATGAATTTCAGTGCTACTCAGAAAAGAGAAGTATAGTCTACCATGAACCACATACCCTCCCCAGGGCAACTAACCTAATTACCCTACTCAAGGAATTGGCCTGCCAAGCTATCATTTCTCACATGGGCTATAAGAACCCACTCTTCTTTCATTCTACTCTTGCCCACCTCCAGTGATTATCTGTATAACATTCACAGCAATCTCTTTGAGACATAAATTAGATCATGCCATTCCCTTGCTTGAACACTCAATGGATCCCCACTGCTCTTAGATCAAAATCCAAAATGATTTAACAGAGCCTAAAAAAGCCTGCATGATCTGGCCCCTGCCAGCCTCCCCAGCTTCATTTCCCCTCATTGCCTATTCTCCACCCACACTGGTCTTCGTTCAGTTCTTCAAATGCTCCAAGCTCACTTTCTATTCTGGGACATCATTGTTGACTTCTCTGCTGGAGGAAGGCTTCCCCACAACTATCTAAAAAGAACATGGCGGGTTCTTTTTCATCCTTCAGGACTCTTAATATCATCCCAGAGAACTCCAATCTACAGTAGATACTACACCCCCTTCAGCAGCTTCTCGATTTTATTTCGTTGTAGTAATTACAATGTGTAATTATACTTTTGCTTGCTTATTTGATAAACATCAGTCTCAAATGCTAGCTGTAAGCTTCATAAGGGCAATGACCACATTGGCCTTGTTTATCACAATATATTTAATAAGTAGCATAGCCCTTGACACAAAAATAAGTGCTTGATGAATATTTGATGAGTGAATACATATATTCCACAAATAGAAATGGAAGACTTGAAACCAAATGCTGACTTGAGGAAACACTTCAGGGCAAAGGATTTTCATTTAAAGTATAATCTGTCAAAAACAGGTTTGTATTTGGAACTTTGATCAGTTTTGAGAGGGATGATGGTGGTGAAATGGTAATGTGTATGTGAAGCGGGAGGGGAAATGACTAAGTTTGGGGAGAGGGAACAAGGAGGAAGCCAGCCACAGAAATACGCTGGGAAGAGTTCCCAACTTTCATCGGAGGCCCCTTAGGATGGACAGGGATGAAAAGAAGCTCAGATTCCCAGGGTGCAAAGTCAAATTCTGAATTTTTATGGATGTTCTTTCCCGTGTTATGAGCTCTAATGATGCAGTAATAGCTTTACTTAAAGGAGCTCTGTCCCTGGGAAGTCATTAACCAACATGCCAGAAAATGTTCCAATGAACCCACAGGTAAGATAGACTCTAAATATCTTATATTCCACTGTGGGAGAAGCAAGTCCCTCTCCTAAGTTAGGATCAAGTTTCTTACCCTTCCTATTGTCAGTTCTAGCCAGTTTGGATCTTTCCTAGAAAACAGATTGATTAATCCATAAGTACATATCAGTATATATACACACAGATCACACACACCCCATTATGTTTTAGTTAAAAGATGTATGGTTTCTCAAATTATCTTGTAGGAGCCCAGCAATATTAAAAAATAAAATGTGCTCCTTCACTTCATATGCCAGAGATAAAAAATCTCATCTACAGAAATTGTGTTTCAACAGCTTGTTTATGATATATAACCAAAGTGATGGTAGAACCAGAGAGCTGACCCAATAGGAATAAACTGCTTGTTGCAGTAAAGAAGTATCTGTATTCTTGGTTTTCCCATATGGCTCTTAACTCCAGCAAACATTTGTACCGAAGAGGAAAGCATAACCCACATCAAAGGAGAGTTAATTTTGTCCTGTGCTGAAGACACAGAGGTTGAGAAAGAAAAATCTTTGAAGGATTGTGCCCAAATTATAATGGTTCATTTGCATCTGTTCCACCATCACCAAGGTGATTGCTTTTTATAACAAAACATAAACAAGAAAACCCTTAGAAGGGAGCCAGAGACTGTGGGCAATGGTGGGGTTCGGGTGGGGCTGGAGGTGGGGTGGGGAAAGAGACTTTGTCAGCTGTCCCATACCTCACAAGTGGCCTCAGGGCATCCAGCTTCAGGCTGGGTGTTTCCGAAAGCCATGAATAAGAGTTCCTACATTGCTTTCCTACTCTCATTACAGGGCATGAACCCAGGGCCTAACGACTGCGTCTTGGATTAGACTGGTCAGGAAGATAATAGAAGCACTATTGCTGTTGATACTACTCATAATGGCAATAGCTAACACTGACTGAGGTACTTACTAGATGCCAGGCACTCTTTGAAGGCCTTGAAATGTATTAACTCATGTTAATACATGTAAACTGACACATTTTACAGATGAGGAAACAGAGACACAGAGGTTAAGGAACTTGTTCAAGGCTACACAGCTGGTAGCTAAGGGGCATTGAATGGCTTTCGGAATTGGGTAATGTTCTACAAGCTCAGCTGAAACACTGATGCTGAATGTCTTTACTGTCTGCTAGTCTGATTGAGAAATGAGGGCTCATGTCTTCTTCTGGGGCAGTATAACAGAAACTTCCATCTAAAGTGTCAGAAGCAGGTCCATCATTATTCCTAATGGAGACTCTCAAATGCCATTTGTGTTTGAACCTTGGACACAGTCGCTATGATTAGAGCATTGATCTGTGAAAATGATAGAAATATGACCTTCAGGCCAGGCGCGGTGGCTCACACCTGTAATCCTAGCACTTTGGGAAGCCAAGGCGGGTGGATCACCTGAGGTCAGGAGTTCAAGACCAGCCTGGCTAACATGGTAAAACCCCGTCTCTACTAAAAATACAAAAATTAGCCGGGCATGGTGGCACATGCCTGTAATCCCAGCTACTCGGGATGCTGAGGCACGAGAATCGCTTGAACCTGGAAGGCAGAAGTTACAGTGAGCCGAGATCATGCCACTGCACTCCAGCCTGGGTGACAGAGTGAGACTCCATCTCAAAAAAAAAAAAAAAAAAAAAAAAAAGAAAGAAAAAGAAAAAGAGATATGACCTGCAATCAGAGAACAATAAAATTGGATTTCTTAAGGGCAGGGATAGTACTATCTACTTAAAAAAATATCTTCACAGTGACATTCCTTGAAGCTGGATTGAATTGAAAATATATTAGATACTGGAGACAATGAGTCACTTTGAAACATAAATACTTTTACTGCTCAAATGACTAGAATTATTCTGTAAAAATATCCATGAATTTAGTGCCATTTGTTATAAAAACTCTTTCCTGTTGCAACCTACAGTTGTCTGGGGTTAGACAATACTGGTGCGGTTGTATTGAAATCTATTTTCTTTTAATTTAGAATATTATAGGAAAATACTAAAATGATTAAGGTAGATCAAAGGACAATAATGTGAAGTCATTTGGCATTCAAAAGAAAAACCTTTTAAGAATTGTGTTCAAACTATAAAGGTTCATTTGCATCTGTTCAGCCATCACTAAGGTGATTGCTTTTTGTAACAAAATATAAACAAAAGTACCTTAAAAATTGCAGAACAAATGGTTTTACTTTGCATCTGCTCTTTCTGAAGCATTGTTTCCAAGTATGGAGCCATCGTTAATGGCCTTCAAACATGTATTTGTTTCACTTATATTACCAGAGATGTAAACTAGATGTTACGAACATTAATAACTTTTACAATGGTGATGGTATTTGCTTATTGAAGCTTCACATTTATATTCATTTTAAAAGCATAATCAAAGGTGCAGCAATGAATCTGTGGCAAGTTTTAGCTACCTCTATGGCCAAAAGGGCAAATCTCATGGATAGGTGGGGCTGTTAACAATGGAGCAGCTATCTACTGAGCGCCTTCTATGTACTAGGAACTCTGCTGCGTGGATCACATATGTACATTCTCTTTTAATCCTCGTAACAGTTCAAAGAACTATGGTGCTATTAGGCCAGGTGCGGTGGCTCACACCTGTAATCCCAGCACTTTGGGAGGCCAAGGCGGGCAGATCACTTGAGGTCAGGAGTTCGAGACCAGCCTGGCCAAGATGGCAAAACACCATCTCTACTAAAAATACAAAAATTAGCTGGGCATGGTGGCACGTGCCTGTAATCCCAGCTACTTGGGAGGCAGGAGAATCTCTTGAACCTGGGAGGCAGAGGTTGCAGTGAGCTGAGATTGTGCCACTGCACTCCAGCCTGGGCAACAGAGCAAGACTCCATCTCAAAAAAAAAAAGAACTATGTTGCTATTATCCCCATTTCAAAGATCAGGAAACTGAGAGGTAGATAAATTAATCAATTTGCCAGGACCACTAAGCTAGTAAGTGAGAATCAGGATAACTGACTGAGTAACTCTAGAGTGCAAGCCCAAAACACTACTCTGTTATATTAATAACCTTATTAATATAACCTTATTAATATTCCAACCTTTTCCACATTGGGACACATACAGAAAAGGATGATACCTGGACAGTGCACTGGAGTAAACATGAAAATGATCAAGGTCTGAAGATACCAAACCCTTTCTGAACACTCTGAGGGCTAAGGGGAGGCAACATCTTGGTATAACTCACGAGAGGTGTGAGCACAGGTTAGGAAACTCAGGTCTATTTTCTAAGATTTTAAAAAATCCTGGACTGGTTTGGGAATGTGGGGATGCCTAAGGATGAGTTTGAATGAGTAAAATCTGCGTTAGAGAATCTATGAGAAATGTGCTGGTTCATTTATTTCAAGTGTGTGTTAAGTGTTTGAATGACGCTTGGAGACCTTCTTCCCCTCAAATATTTAAAGACAAGTTTTGAGGCAGTGGTTTTCAGACCTGTTTAGAAAGCAACACATCCTCCTGCTCAAATACGGTTTTAAATGAAAGCCCAATATGTAAAACAGATAAAAATGGATCTGCTTTGGTTAGTCAAGTAGGACCCAAAGCCTGCTGCCACCCACCCTGGCTCCCAACCGCAGAGGCCCTTTAGGCCATTTCTTGGGATGCTCCAGGCTCTAACAGAACAGTCTGCAAACAACTGCGTGTTGAAAACTACTGCGTGTTGAAAACCACTGCGTGTTGAAAACCACTGCATGAAGAAGTGGTGTCTCTCAAAGGCCCCAATGAAGTGCAGAAATCTCTACTCTGGTGGTAGAAAGGCAAGGAAGTCAGAGATTTGCTCACTAGACTGTGTTTTTAAGTATTGGTAGCTGAGAGTTAAGACTCCAAAGAAGGGAGATAAAGCACAGGGAAGTTTTGCTGAAGTAAGGGGGTTGGAAGCATCTGTCACACAGCAGGGAAGGACAGGCTTTACCTTTTCATAATTTTTTCTAGGGCACTCAGTCACTTGGAGCCTCAGCTGACTGTTCACAGTCCTGCTGAGTCAAGATTTGTCCTACTTGTCTTTAGGAAGCAAGTCAGCAACTTGTGGTAGAGAGTGGCGACTGGGAGACCTGGCTTCCACCTCTAATTCTGCCCCTTGGTGTGAACTTGGGAAGTCATGTAACATTTTCAGCCTCAATTTCTCACCTGTAAAATGGAACAATACCTGCCATACTTCCTTCTCAGAGTTGTAAAGAGCAAATGAAATAATCTATATGGATGTTATATGCACATTAGCCATTAAATTAATAGTTTGAATCCAGTTATTTTTATTTTTATTTTTTGAGATGGAGTCTCGCTCTATCACCAGGCTGGAGTGCAATGGTGCGATCTCAGCTCACTGTAACCTCCGGGTTCAAGCGATTCTCCTGCCTCAGCCTCCAGAATAGCTGGGATTACAGGCACACGCCACCACGCCCAGCTAATTTTTGTATTTTTAGTAGAGACGGGGTTTCACCATGTTGGCCAGGATGGTCTTGATCTCTTGACCTTGTGATCCACCCACCTTGGCCTCCCAAAATGCTGGGATTACAGGCATGAGCCACTGCACCCGGCCTGAATCCAATTATCGAATGGACAATTTACCAAGATGATATGCGGATGGACAAATAAGCACATAAAAGAGCATCTTTTATGTTCAACATCAGTAGTAGAAAAATAAAAATGAAAACTACAATGAGATACCACTGCATACCTATGTGGCTATAATTAAACAACAATGACACAACTGAAAATAACTGGCAAGAACGTGGAGCAATTAAGACTCTCATACAATGTTTTTCGGAATAAATGGTAGAGTAGCCACTTTAGGAAACAGTTTGGCCGATCCTTAAACATTTAGTTAACATCTGACTCAGGAGTCTCACTCTGAGGTATCTACCTGAGTGAAATAAAAACTGTGTTCACACAAAAACCTGTATGCGGATTTCTATGGTGACTTTATTCATAATCACCAAAAACTGGGAACCACCAAAATGTCCATCAACTGGTGAATGGATAAGCACTCTGTGGTACAATGGGATAGTTCTCAGCTATGAGATGGAACAAGCGACTTATACACTCAACGTGAGTGAATTTCAGCTGAGGTATGCTTAGTGAAAGAAGCCAGATTCAAAAGTGACATACTGTGTGATTCCATCTGTATGACATTCTCAAATAGGCAAAACTAAAGGGAGAGAAAACTGATTAGTGGTTTCCAGGGCTGGGTGTAGGAGGAGGCTTGACTACAATGGGGGATAAGAGAATTTTAGGAGGTTATGAAACTGTTCTATATCTTAATTATGGTAGTGATGATATAACTATGTATTTTTGAAACTCATAGAATTTACACTAAAAAGGGTAAATTTTAATGTATGTAAATAATACTCAATTTTTAAAATGGAAAAGCTTAATAGTGCTGATAAAGTATTTTTAAACCTGGGTGAAGAAACATTTTTAAGTTGATTACACCTTTTGGAAAGAATATTTCCACCACTACTTTGCTTTATAGCTTCAAGCCTCTGTGTCCCTCACCATTGGCTCAAGATGAGCCTTAGCCCAATGAGATGGATAATGAATTCTGAGTTCGTAGAGTTAGAAGAATCTGAATTAAAGAGGTTTTACTTTAATCTTTAGAAGGCATCTTTAATCTCAAAGCTTTTCTAGAATCGTGTTCTTCTTCATCACAGAAATAACAGCCCTGTCTGAAGTGGCAGAGAGCTGAGAAAAGGGATAAGAATAATTAATCAAAAAGTACTTATGTCACGGGAGAGATGATGGAAACCGATAATAGCCACATCTTGCCAAAGATGGAAGAAGTGGAAATGAATTACTCAGAGGATATTCTTGGGCTCCAGCTAAATCTATAACTTCTGGTGTATTCATGATCTTCCTCCTGACCTCTTCGTCTCCTCTGTAAACCATTTATGTGCAGGGCTTGGGCATAAGATTAGTTCACTTCTAGACTAAGGCCTCATAAGTGATGTGCAACTATATCCCCAACAGTGTGTCCCCAGGGGACAAAGCCCCCCCACTTTTTTTTTTTTTTTTTACAATTCCGGCTGTTTAAAAAGAAAATGAATTAGTGAAAATAGAGCCCCTGTGCCTGGAGCTGTCCAATTGTGTTATTGTATTTCAGCAAGGATATTCTTGCTACATTTTTTTCTGTACTCAGCTTTATCTTTCAAAACCCTTTCTTCTCATTCATATCTTTCTACATTAGAACCCAATACCCAGCTGCTTTATTCAACAAATACTATTTATTGCTTTAGTCACCCAGGCTGCAGTGCAGTGGCACAATTTCCACTCACTGCAGTCTCGACCTCCTAGGTTCAAGCAATCCTCCTGCCTCAGCCTCCCGAGTAGCTGGGATTACAGGTATGCGCCAACACACCTGGGTAGCTTTTGTATTTTTTGTAGAGATGGGGTTTCATCATGTTGCCCAGGATGGTCTTGAACTCCGGGGCTCAAATGATCTGCCTTCCTTGGCCTCCCAAAGTGCTGGGATTATATGTTTAAGCCATTGTGCCTAGCCAACAACTATTTATTCAGCATCTACTTTTTGTGTTGTACAGGTCTATGCACTGAAAATATGCCTGTGAAGAAAGCAATATTTCTGTCTCCATGGACCTTACTATCATACTGGAAGAGACCAAAGATTAATATACAAATAGGTGATAATAGAAAGTCTGATATGGATTGGTGCAATGAAGAAAAATAAGGTAAGTTAAGGAGATAGAAAGTGGTGGGTGTTGTTTTAGATAAGCTCATCAGGGAAGGTGATATTAAGCAGGGATTTGAATGCAGAGGAGGAGAAAGTCATTTGGATACTTGGGCTAAGAACAGACTAGGCAAATGTAACAGACAGTGCAAAGATCCTGATGAGAGAGGGCTTGACATGTTCAAGGAATGACAAGAGGACTGGGAGGTAGAAGGAAGTGTGAGATCATGTAGGGCTTCAAGAGAGAGTCTGGATTTTATTCCAAGTGTGATGGAAGCCACTGGATGGTTTCAAGCAGAGAAATGGTATTTTAAAAGGCCAAACACAGCTGCTGTGTGCAAAATAGATGGCAGGTGGAATCAAGAACACCAGTCTGGAGGCTATTGTGGTAGCTCGGGCAAGACATGATGGTAGCTTGGATGTGGGTGATCGTGATGGAGGTAGTGAGAAGGGGTTGGATTCAGGATATCTTTTTGAAGATAGACTAGAGTGGACCTGCTGATGGATTGAGTGTGGGGTGTGAGGAAAGAGAGCAGTCAAGGAGGACCCAGAGTTTTGTATTTGTTCACTAGAAAACACCAGTCTGGGCAACATAGCGAGACCCTATCGCTACAAAAAATAAATTAGCCGGGTGCGATGGTGGGTGTCTGTAGTCCCAGCTACTTGGGAGGTTGAGGTGGGAGGATCACATGAGTCCAGGAGATCAAGGGTGCAGTGAGCCATGATCATGCCACTGCACTCTAGCCTGAGCAACACAGTAAGAGCTTGTCTCAAAAAAAAAAAAAAAAAAAAGAAAAAAGAAACTACTAATTTTTATACAGTCTTGTGCAAGGCACTGGAGAAGTAAAGAAGAACAAGACACAGTTAGTGCCTTCAGGGAACTCATGGTACTATTTCAAATTTCTAGACTTCTAGAGGGAAGTACAGGGTGCTGTGGAGTGGGTGGGAAGAGAACAGATTGTTCTGTATATGGGCCTTAGGGAAAGTGTGAGTTTGAGTTTGAAGGGAGAATAAGAGTCCGCTAGATGCAGAGAGTAGGGAAGAGTATCCCAGAAAGTGGGGTCAACAAGGGCTGAGCTCAGTGGGCTGCTGTGGGAAGGGGGAGGGGTGCATGGGATGGTGGTGGAAGAGGTGGAGGCTCAGAAGGCAATTTGTGGAGAACCCTGTGTGCCAACCAAGGAGTGGGACGCTCACCCTGTAGACAATGGGCTACCAGTGAGATTTTTTAAGCAGGAGAGTGATGCTCAATCCCTCCGTCTTACCTAAACAGATGAGTCAATCCAGAATACCAACAAATAAACTACATGTGGATTACAACTTATTGTGGTGTTCTAGGTTCTTTTATCAGCAAATTTCTATATTATTTGTATTGACAAGTAGAAGCACGCTCACTCTTAGGGTGAAGAAATTCTACTAATCTTGTGGCTAATTAATATCGAACATCTACTTTGTGCCAGGTGCTGTGTTTTAAGTTTAATTTGTTATGACAAAGTGACATGCCCTTAAGGAGCTTGTTATAGGAGGTAGACATAGAACAAGTGACTTCAAATGTGATGATTAGAAAGTTTGGGGGAAAAAAAGATGAAAGGTGCTACAGAAGCATTTAATGGAGGAGGTACTCTCATTTAGGGGTTCAGGGAGGCCTCCCTGAGGAAATGGTCATTAGGTGAAAACTAGCTGATTGTAATTTTATTATAAGCAGCAGAATCATTCCCTATTTCTTTAATAACCAGCCATTCTTTCAAGTGGTCCCTTCCCTTCTACTTTGAAGCACATCCAGCTCTTGCCTACCTTGAAAAGAGGAAAAAACCAAATATCTCAGTTTATTTTATTTTATTTTATTTTTTAGATGGAGTCTCGCTCTGTCACCCAGGCTGGAGTGCAGTAGCGTGATCTTGGCTCACTGCAACCTCTGCCTCCCGGGTTCAAGCAGTTCTCCTGCCTCAGCCTCCCTAGTAGCTGGTACTACAGTTGTGCACCACCACTCCCGGCTAATTTTTGTATTTTTAGTAGAGACAGGGTTTCACCATGTTGGCCAGGCTGGTCTTGAACTCTTGACCTCAAGTGATCCACCTGCCTTGGTGTCCCAAAGTGCTGGGATTACAGGCATGAGCCACTGTGCCCGGCCGAAATATCTCACTTTTATACACCCAAACTAAGCTTTTCATTATTTTCTAGAATCAGCCACATAATTCTGACTTTCCTACAGTCTTACATCCACTCATTCATTCACCTCTTCAAGTTCTGTGCCTCCTGCATGGTATTTGGGGGGACTCCACATGGATTCTGTAGTTGAAACACAGGATGTGAGGTGTGGCATGAAGCAGGGGAAGCCATGATGCGCTTCTGCATTTGCGGGACATACACAGGACTAAGGCGTCCACTGTGCAGGTGCTGGAGACGCACTGGAGGGTTTGAAGCCTGGGCATCAGAGGTGTGTGTTAGATCCCTGGCATGGGTGCTGATGCGGCCTTGAGATGAGATGAGGAGCCATGGTGGCAGGCAGGGCTGCTGTGCAGGTGAGAGATGGGACGGGGCGGGACAAAGCAGAGCGGGAGGGATCAGCTTTGGAAGGTAGTGGAGGCGAGAAATAGCAGGACTGAGGAGATGTGTGGAGGTGGCGGAGGAGAGAAACAGCAGGACTGAGGAGGTGCGTGGAGGTAGCGGAGGGGAGAAACAGCAGGACTGAGGAGGTGCGTGGAGGTAGCGGAGGGGAGAAACAGCAGGACTGAGGAGGTGCGTGGAGGTAGCGGAGGGGAGAAACAGCAGAACTGAGGAGGTGCGTGGTGGTAGCGGAGGGGAGAAACAGCAGGACTGAGGAGATGCGTGGAGGTAGGAGTGAGTGAACGAGGGGTCCCAAGAGAGCCTCAGGGCTCCAGCTTGTGTGACGGTGGATGGTGATGCCATAGCGGAGACTGGGAACAGATTGAACAAGCAGGTTTGGACCTGCCCAGTGTGGGGATTCTGAAATCTCCTTTAACCTCTTCCTTTCCCTTAATCTCTCTATATAATCAGTCAATAAGTTCCCTCAGTGTTTTTTCAGAACGTCTCTCGGGTTCATTCCCACTCTCCCGAGGTTGACTTCAGCCCTTGTTGCCTTAAAGTGAGATGTTACAGCATCATCCTATCAGGCCATCTGGCCACTGGCTTCCACTCTTCAGCCCAGCCTGTATTCTGCTTCCTAAAATACACCCTCTTATTTGACATCTAATCATGGCCTGAATGTTTTTTTTTTTTTTTTACTTTATTGTAGTAAACCCTTAGTCTATCCCTTACTTCTTCATGTGTTTACTCTCCTTTTTATGTCTTTCTTTCACAATTAAATGATTTATTCCTTGAAGACAGAAACTGTATTCTAAAGCTTCTTTGTTAGTAGTGCCTTCCAAAAAGTTTTGCCCAACAGTAAATTTGTGTTAAATTTAATTTTACTTTAAAAACAATAGGAATACAATGTGGTGAATATTATTTTAAAGTCTCACATTACAAAGAATTTTCATCAGGTATTGGCGAACGCACGTTTGTGTGTGTGTGTTGGCGTGTGTGTGTGTGTGTGTGTGTGTGTATTTTTTAAGGCATATTATCCAAATTTTTGCCAGTAGCAACCTGAGGTGGATTACCTATTGAATGAATTCCACTTCAGTAGCTGACTTTGTTATGTCAGCATCGACAAATGCCAGGGATAGGAAAGAATTGAAATCTAGAGTGAGGCAGTGTAGATATAGATCTTAGCTTCACTACTGAACAGCTGTGTGGCTTTGTGCAAATTACTTGACTTCTCCAATCATAAGTGATATAATATCTATCCCAAAGACTGTTAAAAAATTAAAATTATGCAAATCTTCATAAAAATTAAATGAGCATCTAACATGGTTTTTGGCATATAGTAAGCACTTGTAAATAATAATAATAATGGTAAAAAAACAGCTAACATTCGCTGGGCGCTTGCTCTTCATACTCAATGCTGTGCATGCATTCTGTCATTTAAGTTTCATAACAAACCTAAGAAGTAGATACTCCTGCTGTTTTTATTACACAGATGAAGAAACAGAGGTTCATAGAAGTTAAGTGGCTCATCCAGAGATTGTCCCGTTTTATCCTCTTTAGATAACTTTTTAGTTTTTTTTTAAGACAGGGTCTTGCTCCGTTGCCTAGGCTGGAGTACAGTGGTGATCATAGCTCACTGCAGCCTCAACCTCCTGGACTCAAGCAATCCTCCCACCTCAGCCTCCTGAATAGCTGGGACCACAGGTGTCTGCCAGACCCAGTTAATTTTTGTATTTTTTGTAGAGAAGGGGTTTCTCCATGTTGCCCAGGCTGGTCTTGAACTCCTGATCTCAAGCAATCCACCCTCTTTGGCCTCCCAAAGTGCTGAGATTATAGGTGTGAGCCACCACGCTTGGCCCCTTTAGGTAACTTTTATCTTAAGCTCCTGTAAGGAGGGAAAAGGAGAGGTGTAGGTGTATCACTTCTTTCCCATATATCCTGCAGAAGGTGCTATGAGTAGAGCAATAGCCCTAGAGAAGGAAGAACAGAGAACCTGGTAGATCTGCCACCTGGATAACCCCCCTGTGCAAGAACCAGTGCCCCCAAGGCATCCAGGTAAAAGGAGCTCTCCTAAAGGCAAGCAGGGGCTGATTAACATGAGCCTTGGGCAGACAGTGGCGCTGGGTGTACCTAACGCAACTGGGGTCACAGGCCCCTCTTTGAACTTAGGGTGGGGGTGGAGTGGTGGAGGGCCTATGATGTCCTTAGCTCCAGCTGCAAGCTCCTGGTTACTGCAGGCTTCTTTCTCCATAAGGCAGCTGAGGATGCCCAGAAAACCTTTCCTTCCTACTCCTGTGTTGTGAAAGACCCCTGCATCTTTCCTGCTGTGATAATAAAGAACAAAAGATGAGACTATTTGGAACCATCTGAGCCCTCATCGGTGTTGATAAAGCCTGCCTATGAATTTTTATTCCTGCAAACAGTCCCAGAATTCCTTCCTAAAAACAAACTGATTGGTGTCAATTTGTGTAGCATTTAGGGCTCATATATAATGGCCAATTTCAAGCAGGCTTAATTTCATTTTAGCGCAAGATAAGTTTTTTCATTGGAGCCACTTTGTCAGAAATAAAATTGAGCTGGAAAGAAAAACAAGAAGCAATTTGACTATCCTTACAGATGGTGGTTTATCAAGCCTTGAATTTTTATAGGTGTGTGACGCAAATGTGGAAAAACCCTCCTGTGTCAGCAACCCCTGCAGAGAGTGTCAGTGCAGCACCCCAGGGAGGGGGAGCCAAAGGATGGCTGAAAAAAGATCTCAGAGCTGAGGGGAGAGGATTTATGTTGGTGGACCTGCTGTAGAATGGTCCCCATTTCTTTCGTTCAGTACCTTTGCTGAAGCAGTAGGAACTAGTTCCTGGGCTGTGTGCACATCTGGAGTCTAAAAACTCAGCGCTTTGTCTCTTCACAGGAGTAGACATGTCAGGATTAGATCTTTGGCCATCAGCGTCACCTACTCAGAGAGGCCTCTCTTCCCACCTTGTCCAAAGTGGTTATTTTCTTAGTTCCTTCTTCGTTTCTTTTACAACATTTACTATAATTTGTGTTCGCTCTTTTTTTGTAAGTGTGTCTCCCTTTACTAGACTATAAATTCTGTTAGAAAGGGACTGGGATCTGTCTTGTTCACTGTTGCAATTTCAGCCCCTAACACAGTGCTGGGCACATGTTAAGTGTTCAGTAAATATTAATTGAATGAAGAATGAAATCAGAGATCACTCATTCCCCTTTCTTGAAAGTGGAGCCACCTTAATTTTTTAGATGAATATGGCGTATGTGTATATTTCACATATATGTAACTAGATCAGGATCTGCACCTGTAATGTATTCATATGAAACACCAACTTGATGTTAAACTCTTTAATTTTATTGTAGTATTGTATTGTCAAATGCAAAAAATTTAAGGCTATCACATGCTTTGTAAAATTTGCAGGAAAAAATTTGTATGAATTTCTATATCCTTGCCACTCAAAGTGTCCTCTGTGGACCACATCACCTGAGAACTTGCTAGAAATGCAGACTCCCCACCTAGACCCACTGAATCTGAATCTGCATTTTAACAAGCTCCCCAGGGATTCACATGCGGGTTGAAGTTCAAGATGGCTCTAAAGTCACAATTTAGCCTGTGAGTTCACTTTGTAAACTGTGGGAGGCAGGTGAACTGAAGTTGAGGAAAGAAAGAAGAGCTTCAACCAGGACACTGAAGTGAATGATAGTTGCAGGAAGAATGAGAAATTCTATGCTTCACAGGCCAGTTTTTGTTTTCAAACCCTCACAGTGCCTGTTGGTTTAGTTAAGTTCGTGGGCGTTTTCACTGAGCCAAACTCACGTCACGTTACCGGCATAGCCAGGACAGGACAACAACACCTCGACTGCCATAGCTATGATTCCAGAGAGGGTATCTAAATAATACGTTAATAGTGTTTTTAAGTTTTCACAAGTGATTCTAATGGGTGTCTAATATTCACTTAGAGGATTTTTTTTTTTAAGTTAGTAAGTTAGTTGCTGTTGTTATAAAGAACATCTTAGAGCCTGTTTATCCAGGTAACACATTCCTTAGATTTGCAGCTGGTTCAGACACTGCAGCCAAGTACCTGGCCCTTCCTCACTCTCTTTGACTGGCAATAAGCTGAGGGAAGAATTGAAGTTATACAGGCTCTTCTTTGAAAAACTGGGTTAAAAAAATCTCAGTTCTCTAAATTGTAGATGTGATCTCTCACACCTGAATTAATCAATTAAATAAGCATTTATTCAGTGCCTAAAGGTGCCAGTGTGGGGCTGGTTCTGGGGACCAAAGACTAAGAATACCAGATTCCTGCCTTCAAGACAGAGTGTGTGACTTTGGTTTATTCATGACAAATGCCTTCCCCACCTGGTGGAAAACCTGGAATTCTCTGTCTTTAATCAATTTACTTTGTGCTGTAGGTCAATAGGAGTACCCATCACAATGAAAAAGTCTTGTTCTTTATCATTTGGAAAATTAGACCTTCTTTCCAAGATGTCCTTAGTCACTGATCCTCATCAGTGTGGATGATCTTTCCTTTACTCTGAGCAGGTTGTTTTTATTCTGTGGGCCTTCAGAGCACAAAGAAAAACCATTTTAGAGGCGGTTCTGTTGAATGTGCCTGGCACATTGGTGCTAAACAGGGAATAAATCATAATAAATGGAAATAGTCGCCCATGGCATGATCTGATTGAGTCGTTTAAACAATCATTTTGTGTTGACAAAGGGTAGAGTGATTATGCTAGAGGAATTCAAAGGTGCTCGAAACAAACCAACTGGAGAAATTGCTTGAAAAATGTGGGGAGTTATTCCAGGGCAATAGACTTGCTTCATTCTGGCTCAGTCTTGAAGTCTATAGACCCAGGCGGATCTCTGCAGTTTTGCGAGATGAACCTCCTAGCAACCTGCTAATACCATTCATTCTGCAGCTTGGGAGGTGAATCCTCACATTAATGTGTGGGTAGAGTCACTTAGAGGGCAGTTCCTAGCATACGTGCAACTGTGCTCATACAGATGTCTGTTTGACTTGAACAAGGAAGACATTATTAGTAGTAATAATTCGTGCAAATAGGCTGCTGTTGCCAGAGCATTCCTGAGACAGCTCGTTGTGCTCTTGGGGCGCCCCTCTGGGGTTTGTGGGTGGGGACTATTTTTGTATGTCTTTTCCAAAGGGAAATGCCAGGAGGGTAAGCGACTTCCTTTGGATCACCTTGCAGGCGGGCCGGAGTGAGAGCTGAATTCTAGTCTTCCCCACCCTCTGTCCAAGCAGAGCGAGGATGAGGGGAGGCACAGGCGGGAAGGAGGACGGGCGCCCCCTGGCGGCCCCTGGTCGTGCCGCAGCCTCACATTCCCGCGGGTTCCCTTCTCGCCGCGTTCTCTACCCTGCCCGGCTCAGCCCAGGGTCAGGAAGGGGGCGCCCGATTCCACCCCTTTCTCAACCTTCCCTGGGTGGGTAAGGTCACCCCACACGGGTTCAGGTGGTGGTCCCTCTACTGGGAATGAGGGGATCCTGAGGATCCCGCAGGTAGACGTAGAGCAGCGGGGCTCAGCTCTGGAAGCGCGGGAAGACTTCTGGGAACCGCACCCGGGGCAGGTCACCTCGCCTTGGAAACAGCCCTGAGTCAGGTCAGGTGGCAATCGGGATGACGTTACACCTTCCCACGGAGACGTCTAAACCCTCGTGAAGTCTGCCTACACATTTACATCATTCTCTATTCATTACGGCTCAACTCAGGAATGATTGTTGACTGGCACGGAAATAAATGACAACCATTAAGGGGCTAACTGGAGCTGTTAATCGTTTGAGAGGCCTTTCGGTAAGTCATCCTTCCAAGGCGGCTAGATCATTCTGGAGTAGCCTCAAAGGTGCCTGCTGCTGTTCAGAGAAATCTCACTGCCCGCTTGTGCATCCTTTGACCCTCCACCAGCACTTTGTGGAATGCTCGTGGCGTGTTGATGGGAAAAGATTGAAACTAACTCAGGCTCCTTCAGTACCAAAGACCACATCTGATTCTTCTCACCTGAAGTCTGTGTGCTTTAATGTGAGTCTCTGTGGAAAGAAACAAATCCACCACTCATTCCAGCTACCTGAGACTGCAGTATGCGATGGAAGGCTCCTTCAGCCTCAGACACTGCACAAGAAGCCTCTGGAGGCTCCTTGTGTTGGGATACTTAGACAGCCAAACACAACCACACAGAAAGGATTCTTTCAAAATAGAGATACGAGTTTGGTTGAATGAAAGACATAATAGGAAATTCTTGAGGTTGGGAGCTTTGCAACCTCTAGTCAGCTTGCTGCAAAGCTGCTCACTCAGGCTCCTATCACCTGGAAAGGCACCAGGTGTGGTGGCTTATGCCTGTAATCCCAACACTCTGGGAACCCAAGGTGGGAGGATCTCTTGAGCCCAGGAGTTTGAGACCACCCTGGGCAACATAGCAAGATTCTGACTCTACAAAAGTACAAAAATTAGCTGGGTGTGCTAGTGCGTGCTTGTACTCCTAGCTACTAGGGAGAATAAGGTGGGAGGATTGCTTGAGCCTAGGAGTGGGAGGCTACAGCGAGACATGATTGCACCACTGTACTCCAGCATGGGTGACAGAGTGAGACGCTGTTTCAAAAACAAAAAGCAAAACAAAACAAAACCAAAACAAAAGCCTGGAAAGTCAGCTTCCTGAATGCCAGTTGGTGGGCTGTGGCCAGAACCTACCAGACTTGATGCCCTGCTCTATCCTCTGAGTGAATTGTTCATTGAATGGACCTTCTTTAAGTAGGCCTTCCTGCTGGAAAAGACTGACAGAACCCTACTCCTACAAGTGAGGCTGCTGTCTGGGAGAGGTGAAGAGGTTTGGCATGGAGGAAATGAGCAGCTGGGACCCCCCACAACCCGCCCCGTGATAGACACAGGGGTCTGCCGCGTTGCGGACTGGCAGAGCTGCTCCCTTCACTGTGGTCCACTTTCTAAGGCTGAAAGATGGTTCCATTAACATGGATACTGAGAGCATCCGTGAGTATAGGAGACATGAGACATGGGCCTAAATTGCTCCTTCTGATCTCAAATCAGTAGTGTTATTTACTTTATCCTTTCTTCCTTGATTAATAAAGGAAGGTCCTTGAAGAGGTTTGCTGTTGACTCCAAAGAGTCAGGGTCATGGGGTCTTTGTTCAGGTGCCCAGTGGTTGAGGAATATGTTCTTTGGCTAAGCTTACATGCTTTGATGAGTTACCCAAAGAGGAACAATATGATAATCTTAAAGTGCTAACATGGCAGCTCTTTCTGATTCTGGCAAACATTATAGGTTTTGAGCCAACATGGGTGGGCTGCTACTTTGTAAGACAACATTCTCTGTAATGGCTTGGAGTCTGGTTGAATTCTGGGAGTTCTGGAGGGTTATAGGCTGATCAAGAGGGCGTGAACTCCTCTGGGCTATTGTAGTGCAGGGTTTAAGTCTGGCCTGCGAAGTCAAACTGCCCAGCTTCTAGTCCTTGATCATGCTCCCTGACCAAGCAGTTCACCTGAAATGCTCTAAGCCTTGGTTTTCTTATTAACAAAATGTGAGTGAGTAGAGTACCTACCTCAGAGTTGTTGTGAGGTTTAAATGGGCTCAATAACTTAGTGTGCCAGGCACATTGTTAATAAGAAGTAAATGCTCTTGTTGTCATTTGGCCTGCCAAAAAAGACCTAACCTTCTGGAGGTGCTCTGAAGGCCTCGGACTGGACTGAATCTCTTGGAATTACTCCCGATAAATAAGCTTTATCTAGATTTGGAGTATCAGAGCTGGGGACATCCGGGGATGCCAAATGCAGCTGACTGATACAATTGCCAGACCCCACGACTCAGGGCTTCATCAGTACACCAATATATACAATATGCCGGGATACACCAACATCCCCTTAAACCTTTTGAATCAGATCAGCAGGGCACAACATAGGAGAAAGAACATTATTGTTTGGAGTCAGAGGACAGGTTCAAGTACACTGTTTGTCACTTCCTAGCTGTATGACCTTGGGCAAGCCACAGCCTCAGTTTTCCTAAATATTAAATGTTAACTACTTCCCTTGCCTTCTTCACAAAGCTGCCTGTGTGAAATAATTAGATAACAGCATTATTTAATATGCATATAGAGTGGGATATTACTTTTCTTACCTATAACACCTGACAAGAAGAGGCTTAACTCATAAAAATAGTGTTTTTTTTGAGCCATCTTTTGGTAACTAAAATCGATACAAAGGGCCTTGGATCATGTCCTAGGTGAGCTGAATGGTCCCATTGTTTCTGCGTGTGGCAGGTGGAGTAGGGGGTGGGAAAATACCTGCGTGGCCAGTTTGTATAATACTCTGGAGCTTCCTATCAGCCTTAAAGGTCAAGAGGAAGTTTTGTTGGGAACATAGTTTTAGATTAATTTTTAGAAGTGCAGCTGTTCCCTTGACCTCTGGGGCTGGAAAGGATTGGCCAAAATCTCCATTTATATCCACTTGAAATCACTGACAAACCTGGATTTGGGGTTCAGAGAGTCCCAGAGGAAGGCCTGTCAGTGCCTTCTTCTTTTTTAGCCTTTAAGCTTGAATGAGTCGAGCGAGTCAAAGAAATTTTAACGGATGTACAGACAATGTCTTCACGGTCAACTTTTCACATTGTTGTTTGCTTAGGAAAGAGTGAAGATTAAGCAGCTTGCACTTTATTTTTGGCAATGCCTTTCCCTAGAACACAGGAATCCACAATTTACTGAGGGGAAATAATTATAAACCTTAAGAGGTGTAAGTTTCAGCCTCAAAAACTAACAAACTGAGAACTAATGTATTTTTGGTATAATTACTAGTTTTACTAAGTTTGATTTTTGCCAGACTTTCACCTAAAGCAAATGCAAAAAAGAATAGTGACAATTAATGGATTGGGCCAGTTACTAGAGTAGAAATCTTTCAGGTTCAAGCTAATTCTCTTTACTCCTTTATTTTCCCAGGGTAGCATGATTAAAGGTAAATGAAAAACCAATGGGGATAATTTGTGTTATAACTTGCACTTCTATTATGAGGAGGACATCATTATTCTATTATTTTATGAGAAATGTTCATTAAAATAATGTGACTCCCCCAACTCCAAAATTTATGGTACCATTAATGTTTCCTTTTCAGGACCCAGAGTTCCTATAGCATTCTCTCACTTTTTAAGTTTGTCATCCATTATTTCTAAGTAGACATATGACTGCTTTAACTAATACAGGCATGTGTGTATGTCTGTATAGGACTAGAGAAGAGATCTTTCTTTTCCTCTCTCCAACATAGCTATGAGGAAGACAGGTCAGTTGCAATTACTGCCATTCCAGAGACAGAATGATAGAGGTGTAAGGGCCACCCACGATGGCATTAACACATCTGCAGACTCTAGATTCTCCTTTTGCTGAACACTAGCAAATCACTTTGAATCAATGCGGAGTTTTAGTATAGTTTTTGTTCTTTTTCTTTTTCACAGCAGTATGGAAGACTGGTTAGTACGACAGTACACTGTGAAATCCTTAATTCATTTTTTCAGTTGACACATATTTTTGGGGACTTGGTAGATGGTCAGGATACAATGATCAACAAGATAGACAAAGTCAGTGCCTTGTGAGGCTAATGTACTGTGTGTGTGTGTGTGTGTGTGTGCGTGTGCACACGCAGTTGGCTCCCATTGAGAGATGGAATGAATGGCAAAGTTAAGCTGGCCTTTCATAGAATCTCAGTGTTACCTTTTGCTAAGAATGGGAATAAAGGCCAAATGTGAATAGAAACTTAGGACTCAAGAGACTTTATTTGATAAGTCTGTCTCAGAAATCTAAGGATGTGGCCAGGCACGGTGGCTCACACCTGTAATCCCAGCACTTTGGAAGGCCAAGGCGGGTGGATCACGAGGTCAAGAGATAGAGACCATCCTGGCCAACATGGTGAAACCCGTCTCTACTAGAAATACAAAAATTAGTCGGGCGTGGTGGCACGTGCCTGTAGTCCCAGCTACTTGGGAGGCTGAGGCAGGAGAATTGCTTGAACCCAGGAGGCAGAGGTTGCAGTGAGCCGAGATCGCACCACTGAACTCCAGCCTGGCGACAGAGCGAGACTTGGTCTCAAAAAATAAATAAATAAATAATAAAATAAATAAAACAAAAACAAAACCAATAATAAATCTAAGGATGTACTTAAATTGTAGAGACATAGGTATATAGGACAGCAACAGCCATTTAATGATCTTTGGTTGGGGTCTTATTTTTTTTAGTTTTGTCATTCATTCATCCATTCACTCATTTCGTCAAACACTGGGTGACCTATCCATATCCTTAAGTTAGAGCAATGTGCTAGCCGTTGGGAATATGAAAATGAATTTAGAAACACTTCTCTTCATGACCTTGAGGAGCTCACATTCTAGGGAAAGGAAAAGAATACCTGAAGAAATAAATATGATACAATGTGTTAAGCACTTTAATAGAATTACATACTGAGCGATATAAAGATATAGAAAAGTCCCTCAGAAATACATCTTTGAGTAAAAGAAGCTGAATAATGATGGCGTTTTCATGAGCCTTTTCAGTTCCAGTCAACAATTTTATGGTTATGTTTATATGTGAGACAAGCCCTCTTTGCCTTCATCTGAGATCTGAAGATTCACTTAATCAGAGCCTGACTCCAATTTCCTTTACAATTATGTACAGTTCTCTTAGTAAAGAGCATGCATGCAGGGTGCTTTATAGCCTTATCCCACAGAACCCATACTCTGGATGGGAGATGTTACATTTCATCTCCATTCTCTGTCCCTTAACTTTTCCCTGCCAGCAGCCATCCTATACTAAGTGCTAATATATAAGCCTTGTGATACTTGCTCTATTGGACATTCAGTGGCCTTGCATCCTTCCCATCAATGCCAAGGTTAAGAACTAGATGGTTTTCAGTGTCTCAGACCTGGCAGAACTTGAATGATGAACACACAGTTGAGAAATTGAGGACAGTTAGGAACTTAATACCAAGTGAAGGCATCCCACTTTCTCTGGGGCCTAAAAGGACCAGAAATAGGAATGTGGGCCAGGCACGGTGGCTCATGCCTGTCATCCCAGCACTTTGGGAGGCCAAGGTGGGTGGATCACTTGAGGTCAGGAGTTTGAGAACAGCCTGGTCAAAGTGGTGAAACCCTGTCTCTACTAAAAAAAAAAAAAAAAAAAAATTAACCAGGCATGTTGGTGGGCATGTGTAATCCCAGCTACTCTGGAGGCTGAGGCAGCAGAATCACTTGAGCCCGGGAGGTGGAGATTGCGTTGAGACAAGATTGCACCACTGCTCTCCAATCTGGGTGACAGCCGAGACTCTGTCTCAAAAAAAAGAAAAAAAAAAAGAAAAGGAATGTGTCCAGTATCATGCCCAGTGAAAATCTGAGTCATCATCATAGGTGAGACTGCTGGCCACACATTTTGAATTACCTTCAACATGGCTTCTGCAAGCTAAAGATTTGACCATGGAATAGAATTCACTAACAGATCCATTTGACAATAAATATCTGCATAGAGCTCTGACAAGGTGAGATATGGCCAAGTCATGGGGCTGCACGTGTGGCCTATGAGGACACTCCTTTTAATCAACTTCCTCTACCAAGCAACTCATGATAGCTCTAAAAAAAAAACCAGAGTTAGTTATGGACCAATTGAATGATGGCTCTAGCTACCCTTATTTGCAGAGCAGGGAAGAACTAAATCAAAAGCTGTAATTAAAAAAGATAATGACTTTTAAATTAGTTTTTATTAATATAATTAAGCCATATTAAGTCTTGAGATGGTATCATAAGTATGCGAATAAGATGTTCTTCCCTAATGAAAATATATATGGACTGAATAATTTAAAAGTCATATATTACATGTTGGTTTATAACATTAAATATTAAATCTATTAATTGGCAATATAAAGTAGCTTATGGAAATTTTGTATCACTAGCTAAATAACTAGGTAACTCCTTATTGATCTCTATATAATAGAGTCCAAACCCACATCAACAGGATGTAAAAGTTTTGATACTGACTAGACAGAATGAGCACTTCTTAGAGAACCACAGGATGACGATGGTGGTTCTGTGCTCTCTGTGCATCATCTTAATAGGAAAGAAACAGAGATTGGGGGAGGATGATTTAGATTATTCACAAATAAATTCTCCCTTGAAGGCAAATAAAATGGGGAGTGGGTGTCAGTGGAATCTTCTTTCCTAGATATGTATCTGGCTCAGCTGTCTGGGGAAGTCTGGCATGGAACTGCCTGGGGAGGAGAAAATGAACAGAATCATCTCCTGGTGAGCCTGTAATTGCACCAGCCTAGATTCCGCATGGTAGCCTGTTGCCTTTTAGAAGGCCGCTGAGCCTTCTTGGATTTTCTAATGATGACCTTGTCCTTTGCCCTAAACCTGCTGTCTTCTTACACCCTCACATCTCTCCTCTGCCAGCAGTAACTCAGGAGCCAAGCCTCAGGGTTTGTCCTCCTCTGTTTTCCCTTAATCTGGTAACTGCAGCTCCTGTGTCTCTGCCTGACTTTCCACTCCCACCCTGGTGGAGGCCTTTGTCTCTGCTCACCTGCAACACTGCCATGGCTGCAATATTGTCCTTGTGGCCCCCAGCTCCAGGAATTCCTTTGTTGCCCCACTGCTCTGACTGCCCGCTCTGTCTTGCCTCTATGGATGGCCTGGGCCTGCACTGTGGGCCTTGTCTGCCTCCCACCGTCTCTTGGGAAGACACCTTACATTCCAGTCACACTCCTTTCCATGCCTCAGCCCCAAGCCCTTGCTTGCATTGATTTTGCCTATGACTGGATTGCCCCACTGCCTCTCTGCCTCCTAAAACCCGGCTCAGCTCAGATGCCGCCATATTCTTGCAGTCCTCCTTGATAAGCTCACAGAGAAAATGCACTTTTCCCTCTTCTGAGCACGTGTTGGCTGAAGTTTACTTGCTGATAGGATTGTGTTGGCTTTGCCTATCAGATAACAGCTGTGGCTTATTAATCTTTCCATTCCTAACCGTGCCAAAGTAAGTGCCTTGTACCAAAAGCTTTGTGGATTTGAGGAATGAATCAATTTAAGAGAAAGTCTTGCCCAGGTGACATTTTGGAATGGAGACTCTGAAATTAAATGGCAACCAAATGGACATTATGATGTCCTCACTGGCTTGTCTTCTATATGCAGGGTATGTTAAATTGGGTTTATCGCTTTGCTTTTTACACTTGAAGGGATAGTGTCTTAGGAAGAACGCTCCAGTGGAGAAAACAGTGACTCCCCTAGTACTGAGGTCCTGTGAATAGAATCTGTATTTTCACATATGCATATCTCTACATATGACTGTCACAATGGATGTGTCAGTCGGAGTCACTCTCTCACCTTCTTCCTCTTTGTTCCTCATGCTCATTAAAAACAGTCCCCGCCAATGCCCCCCCCACCGATTACTAAAATATCAGTTAGAAGCAATTTGGATAATATATAAAAATGTATGATCTGGGTGGTATTTCTCACTACCCCCCTAAAAAGAACTCTCTTAATTTAGATTTTCCTCCAGTTTTTTTCTTCCTATAATATCTCTCCTCAGTCTCATATTTGTATAAGCTGGACTTTCACTTCATACTGTTTTTGGGTCAGGGAAGTGGTTTGTCCCAGGGCTTCCACCTAAGGATAAGCCTGAAACATAAGCAGTTCCATCAATTTCTGGTCTTAGTTTTTTTTTTTTTTTTTTTTGAGACGGAGTCTTGCTCTGTCCCCCAGGCCGGAGTGCAGTGGCGCAATCTCTGCTCACTACAAGCTCCGCCTTCCGGGTTCACGGCATTCTCCTGCCTCAGCCTCCCGAATAGCTGGGACCACAGGCACCCGCCAGCATGCCCGGCTAATTTTTTGTATTTTTAGTAGAGACGGGGTTTCACCGTGTTAGCCAGGATGGTCTTGATCTCCTGACCTCGTGATCCACCCGCCTCGGCCTCCCAAAGTGCTGGGATTACAGGCGTAAGCCACTGCACCCAGCCTGGTCTTAGTTTTAAGACATTCTGGGAGATTTCCAATGAATATAAGGAAAGCTGGATAATTTTAAGAAATGACTTCAGGCTGTGTGCGGCGGCTCATGCCTGTAATCCCAGCACTTTGGGAGGCTGAGGTGGGTGGATCAGAGGACAGGAGATCGAGACCATCCTGGCCAACATGGTGAAACCCGTCTCTACTAAAATACAAAAAAAAATTAGCCGGGCGTGGTGGCGCGCGCCTGTAATCCCAGCTACTTGGGAGGCTGAGGCAGGGGAATCGCTTGAACCCGGGAGGCAGAGGTTGCAGTGAACTGAGATTGCACCACTGCACTCCAGCCTGGGCAACAGAGTGAGACTCCACCTCAAAAAAAAAAAAAAAAGACTTCAAAATTAATGTTAATTTATTCTTTCTTTTTACCCTCAGACTTAAGACATGCTGCTTTTGTTTAAAGGACAGGACGTGATGAGAAAGAGACATTGTGAAATAAAAGATGAGACGGCATCTCATAATTTCCACCACATTACCAGTCTCATTAGTAAAGTGCTTCTCCCAGGAAATGGTTATTGCAAGCTAAAAACAAGTGTAAAGATGAGGAATAAGAGGAGGTTAAATTCATCTTTGGCTCAGAGCAGTTAGGGCTAAGGCCCAGAGTTGAAGTTTTTTCCTTCTAGACATTTTACTTAGTGCTCCTACCTTGGCTGATGTCTATTGTACTGTTCAGCCATTTCTGCTTAATTCCTCTCTCAGCCATTCTTCCACTGCAAATCATGGCTGAGAGCTCGGTACTTACTCTTGTAATCTGCTCTTGCCTATAACAAATGGTTGCAGACAGAATTGCAGTCCTATGATGTTTTTTTAAGTGGCTCACGGTAGAACCCCTAACAGCCTTTAACACCTTTTCTCCACTTCTAGTTGTGTATGTGGGCGGTGGGATCTATGTGAACTTGATAAACAAAACCCATCAGTTCCAAGAATACAGTTGACGAGACTGTATCCTTGTAACAGACGACATCCTGTAACAGTATACCTGGCAGAGCAAAACCATCGATGCAATGATTCTTTTAAAACATTGCAGAGATGTTGCAACGTTTTCTTATTTAGTTCAGAAGGGGCAAATGAGAATGCCAGGTTTTCAGGGTCTCACTGAACACCGATGTACTTCAGAATTGATATCTGTAATTTTCCACACATTTGTACTCGTGGCAATGAAATGATCACTCTAACATCTTATGGTCCTTTGGCCTATGAAATATGCCACTATTTCTCTTTTCTAATAACCATTTCATACATTGGGACTGATAATGAGAGCTGTATGATACTTACGTAAAAGGTCAATAAATCGTTCACAACAGAGAAAATTCACCTGGTAGATGGTCCAGATTTTCTATTTTTCTCATCTAAAAGTTTCCTCAACTTGTTTTGCTAGCTATTACATATGTATTAAGTGTTACATCTGTGTTTATATAACACATTTTCATACTCAATTTTGCCCTTGAATAGTTTTTACCCTTGGCTGTAAACCTGTCTGAACCTTAGGGATCTCATATTTAAATTGCCTGATGGTTTTAGGCCAATGTGATTGACCAGAATTGTGATTTATTTATTTAGTCTCATTTTTCCACACCATAGCCTCTTCAAATTAAGTCAGTATTACAAAAAAAGAGAGAAGATGGCTATTTAAAGTGAACATTGAATAGGAATAAATATTCTCAACTCAGTCAAGGTGGTCACACAAGACACTTTCTAAACATGCCTGGGATGTCTGCTTTGAACAGCATCTAAATGACACAAGAGGATTTAGCAAAGGCTACTGCTGTTCAGCTGAGAATATTGTATGATTAGAGAGAAAGCAGGGGAATTGAAACGTTTGTTTCTCTCTCAGGTTTGCAGGTTAGGCTGGTCAGAAATGCTGTTTGTGTCTCAGATTTCTGAGCTACAAGGTGGTGATCATTCTCTCATGGGCCTGATCTATCTTTATCTGACTTAAGGCATTCTCGGGGGCCTGTCTGCTCTAGTTCTCATTCTGCCTGAAAACATCATTTTATGAGGACTTTCTTAATGAAACAGCACATATTTGCAGGCGAAGGCATTCTTACCAGGAAGAGTGATAACTAACATGGGCTCTACTGGCTCCCTCTACTATCACTAACTCAGCAGCAACCCCCTGTTGAAGCACTTTCACACTCAGTTAATAGGAACAGGCCACACAACTCTCTACCTTGCCCAGTGATACCTCTGGAGCCAGAAGCTAGTGGTCTCCTGGCAAAGGCCAACCCGCACCTGGAGCATTGACCTGTTTTGATTCTGTGGATTAGTCACTGTTTAGTGTGCCATAGGTCAGTTCTATCACTAGGAAATGAAGCCTGCCTGGCATTTATTCTCAGAGAAATGTCTGAAAAGCTCTTATGGCCCATCACATTTCAGAAGAAAGCCATAGTCATGTCAAAGATGTCATGGGCTTCAGCCTTCTCTTGACTAATTGCTCTTCCCCAAAGAAACACAGTACACAGATGCAGGCGAGCTCCGAGGTGCTGGAGAGGGCCGATGATTTTTTTAAACTGTCAAGGAAGTGTGTTACGAGGTTGTACACAGCCCTCTGTTTCTGAGAAATATTGTTACTGCGGTTTAAAAACAAACTGAAGAAAATGGAAGGAGCAGTAAAAATAAAACAAACTGTACATATACATAAATGTTATGCAATTGTTGGTCCTCACCGTCTTTTTCAATTTTGAAGGGAGTCTTCTTGTGTTAGAGCTTGAGGAGAGGTTTGAGAATTCACAGTGCAGCCATTGCGTAGCCATTTCCATGAGGTCAGGGCTTTGCTGGGTGTGGAGGTGCTATAGTTTGGAGATACATATTTGAGACAGAGTCTGGCTCTGTTGCCCAGGCTGGAGTGCAGTGGCGCGATCTTGGCTCACTGCAACCTCTGCCTCCTGTGTTCAAGTGATTCTCGTGCCTCAGCCTCCCAAATAGCTGGGACTATAGGCATGCACCACCATGCCTGGCTAATTTTTGTATTTTTAGTAGAGATAGGATTTCACCATGTTGGCCAGGCTGGTCTTGAACCCCTGGCCTCAAGTCATCCACCTGCCTTGACCTCCCATTGTGCTGGAATTGCAGGTGTGAGCCACCATACCCAGCCTTTTTTTTTTATTTTTAAGACAAGATCTTGCTGTGTTACCCAGGCTGGAGGGCAATGGCAGCATCACAGCTCACTGCCTGGGCTCAAGCAATCCTCCTGCCTCAGCCTCCCAAGTAGCTGGGACTATGGCACACACCACCACACTTGGCTAATTTTTGTATATTTTGTGGAGATGGGGTTTTGCCATGCTGCCCAGACTGGTCTTGAATTCCGGAGCTTCAGCGATCCACTCACCCTGGCCTCCCAAGTGTTGGAGGTGTGAGCTACTGTGCCCAGCTGTTAGTTTGGATTTTTGACCCTCCAAACCTCATGCTGAAATTTGATCCCCAGTGTTGGAGGTGGGGCCTGGGAGGTGTTTGGGTCATTGGTGTGGCTCGCTCTGAATGGCCTGCTGCTGTCCTCAGGGGACTGAGTTCTCCTTCTTGGTTTCCTGGGGAACGAGTTGTTGGAAAGAGCCTGGCACCCCCTCCTCTTTCTTGCTTCCTCTCTCACCACGTGACTGCTGCACAGTTTCTCTACACCTTCCGCCAGGAATGGAAGCCGCCTGAAGCCCTCACCAGAGGCAGACGCTGGTGCCATGCTCCACAGCCTGCAGAACCACGAGCCAAATAAATCCCTCTGCTTTATAAATGACCCATCCTCAGGATTCCTTTTATAGCAACAAAACAAACTAAGACAAAGGGGCAGCCAGGCATCTTGGACCATTGCTTACTCTCAGCAATGGGGACTTTTCATTATATCACACGGCCCCTGCCAGAGCTCATAAATGCTTGGCTATTGGGGAAAAAAATACTTTAATAATTTACTTTATCACCCAAGAGTGGCTCCCAAAGCTGGTTATATATGACAACCAGAACTGACCCCCTATAAGAATGCAGATACCCTGACCCACTGGTTTTGCTCTTCAAAGTTACCCTGAGGAAATAATCAAGGATATATATGGGAAGATATAGCTTCAAGGATTTTTTTTCTTGGTAGGATTTTTTTAAAGTAGTGGAAAAATTAGAAAATTAAAATTAAAGATCATCCCAATAGGAGACTGCTTAAATGATAAATGTATAGGACTAAATGCTGAGCAGCCAGTAAAAACAAGGTATAGAAGGATATTTATATCATGGAAAAGTAGTCGAAATATTGTCAAATAAAAAAAGCAGGTTTCAAAATAAAATGGTTACATTTTTAAAAAGAGAATTATTTTACCTCTTTTGATTATTTTCTGTTTTTGAGGTATTCTATAATTAACATGCAGTATTTTGTTAAAATTAGAAAAGTTACCTAAAAAGAGAGCCCATTAGAGCATCATTTGAGAACTAACGCTGCTTGCAGAATGGCAGTAGAAACGTTTTCAAAATTGAGATTTTAAATACATCCTTTTAAAATGTCTGTCCTAGGAGTTTTAGAACATTAGTCTTTCAAAGAGCTTTGTCAGATGGGTAGGTGAGGAGACCCTTAATATAGAAGCTGTCCCAGGACTGTGTTGTCTCCTGTCTGAGGGTGCAGGGAATTCAGCGGGAGGGGCCCTTCTCTGTCCCTCCTTCCCCTCTCCTTGTCAGATTGGCCCCAAGGGGGTGAGGACCTGTGAGGACAGACTGGCTATGCTCCTGCCATGGGAATATGCATATATTTGAAGGTCAAAAAGTGAGGCCAAAGCTTCTAAATGCTTCTCTCTGGAGTAATCTACTAACCAGAAATTCAGAAAAACATAAACACCTTTCCTTTATTTTCTCTTCTGAGGTCTCTGGCAGGACCAGATGGTTTCTGGCTGTCTTTTCCCATTCTCATAAGCTCCAATCCCCAACTGTGAGTCCATCTTTCCCTGTTTCAAAGTAGAAGTGCCCATTTATTGTGGTGGGTGGATTAAGGAACGATCAGGTAGAGAAGGATGACAAAAACGCAAAGTGAGAAAAAATTTCAGCTGAAAAATTGTTTACTCTTTGCTGGGCTATAGAGGTGAAAATAATTGACTGGATTTTGTTGCATTCTGTTCAGCAGTCCAAACTGAACCTCCAGCTTGCTGTGAGGTATTAAAGGCTTAGTTCCAGCCTTTTGATTTTTCAAGCACACTTGTACTCCCCCGAGATCTACCTCAGAATCTGCTGGATCCAATACCACTTTCTTTTATGGATTGAGTTTATTTTGTACCTTCTCTTTATAAGTGGAGGAAACCAGGCCTTTCAGTTAGATATGGTAGTTCTTTCTCAAAATGGACTCACTTTACACAGCAATACACATATTTTATTTTATTTTATTTTTTTGAGATGGGTTCTCGATCTGTCGCCCAGGTTGGAGTGCAGTGGTGTGATCTCGGCTCACTGCAAGCTCTGCCTCCCGGGTTCCAGCTATTCTCCTGCCTCAGCCTCCTGAGTAGCTGTGACTACAAGTGTGCATCACCACGCCTGGCAAATTTTTGTATTTTTAGTAGAGATGGGGTTTCACCATGTTGGTCAGGCTGGTCTTGAAATCCTGACCTTATGATCCGCCTACCTCAGGCTCCCAAAGTGCTGGGATTACAGGCGTGAGACACTGCGCCTGGCCTAAAGGGATATAATTTTTATTCTGGGATGCTGAAGACTGGAGAGGCAGGAATTCTGTCTTTAAAAAGCCTCCATCTCACTCTACGGGCATTCTCCTTCACATGGGTGTGTGTATGTATTATATTCTTATGTAACGATTATTTAAGCCCCTTCATTCATAGGCATACTTTTTTTTTTTTTTTTTTCCTGAAAGACCATAACCTTCTGGAGGGAAGGACCTGACTTGCTATTTCACTTAATTTTTTTTTTTCTGTTTTGAGACAGGGTCTTGCTCTCTGTCACCCAGGCTGGAGTGCAGTGGTGCAATCACGGCTCACTGCAGCCTCAACCTCGTGGGCTCAAGCATTCCTCAGCCTCCTGAGTAGCTGGGATTACAGGCATGCACCACCAAGCCTGGTTAATCTTTGTATTTTTTGTAGATACAGGGTCCCACTATGTTGGCCAGGCTGGTCTGGAATTCCTGGGCTTAAGCGATCTTCCTACCTTGGCCTCCCAAAGTGCTGGGATTACAGGTGTAAGCCACTATGCTTGACCTTAACCTTATTTCTTTTTCTTATTTCTTAACCTTATTTCATTCATTCACACAATGTAGGCCTGCCTTGGCCTCCCAAAGTGCTGGGATTACAGGCATGTGTTTTTTTTAAATAGGTGACATCCACTGGTGTGAGGTGATACCTCATTGTGATTTTGATTTGCCTTTTCTATCCAGTGTTAAACATGAGGCTCTGGGCACAATCATGCTTGCAAATAATAGATCTAGTGCTTTGGAACTGTGAAACAGATAAGATAATAACCTAGTAAAAATTTCCTGAGAGACAAGGTCACAGAAAGGCAAAAAGAAAGCCATGATCTTCATGTCACATTTTGCAATACTAAATAACCTTGCAATGTTTACATTTACATTACCTATCCCCATAGGGAGTGCCTTAGCCTGCCACTTGCAGCTCCCAATTGAAGATGAATGGAAACGCTTTTCCCTTGTCAGTGTGCTTCTGAGTCAGAATCAGGATTGTGTTCTATTAGCATTTGTCTATTTTGCAAGCTCCTACCTAGAGTGGCTGTCAAGACAATTGATATTCTTCCTCCCCACTGAAACTGGGCTACTGTCTATAAGAAGTCATTGTGAAAAGAGGTGGGGTACAAAGGAATATAAATAAACCACTGACACCTCCCAGACCCTGGAACCTCCTTTTCTATACATGCAGTTCTACTTCCTTACTGCCCCTGGTAGAGTCCTCCTTCCAAAATCAATCAGGGGCAGGACCCAAAACAATAGCAGCAAAAACAGAAGCTGAACAAAAACCTGATAACTAGAGAGTGAACTGATGATAATGCCAACCTTATGATAATGAGCTGCCTGGCTCCTACTGATTGCTCCTTTAAGAAACTCAGCACCTCTTATCTAATTGTCCTGAAGGCTGCATAATGTATCAAATGAAGCTCAGGAAGGGGGGCAATCCTCTGAAGTAACCTCTGCTGGAGGCTTAGGGCTGCTGGAGCTCCTGTGTGGCAGTGTCTTTTTTTTAATTATTGTGGTAAAAAACATAAAACTTACCATCTTAACCATTTGTAAGTGTGCAGTACAGCAGTGTTATGTGTAACAGATCCCTAAAAGTTCATCTTGCAAAACTGAAACTCTATATCCATTGAACTGACCCTTTCCCTTCTCCCCAGCCCCTGGCAACCACGTTCTACGTCCTGTTTCTAAGAGCCTGACTACTTTAGATGCCTCATGTAAGTGGAATCATGCAGTATTCATCTTTTTGTGACTGGCTTATTTCACTTCCCATAATGTCCTCAAGGTTCATTCATGTTGTAGCAGATGACAGGATTTCCTTCTTTTTTAGGGCTAAATAATATTCCATTGTAATACCATTTGACCCAGCAATCCCATTACTGGGTATATACCCAAAGGAATATAAATCATTCTATTATAAAGATATATGGATGCATATGTTTACTGCAGCACTATTTACAATACCAAAGACATGGAATCAGCCTAAATGCCCATCAATGATAGACTGGATAAAGAAAATGTGGTACATATATACCATGGAATACTACACAACCATAAAAGGAACAAGATCATGTCCTTTGCAGAAACATGGTTGGAGCTGGAAGCCATTATCCTCAGCAAACTGACACAGGTACAGAAAACCAAACACTGCATCTTCTCACTATAAATGGGAGCTGAATGATGAGAACACATGGACAAATTGAGGGGGGAACAACACACACTGGGGCCTGTCGGGGCTTGGGGGGAAGGAGAGCATCAGGAAGAACAGCTAAGGGATGCTGGGCTTAATACCTAGGCGATGGGGTGATCTGTGCAGCAAACCACCATGGCACATGTTTACCTGCATAACAAACCTGTACATCCTGCACATGGACCCTGAACTTAAAAGTTGAAGAAAAAAGAAATTCCACTGTACGTAGGTGTACACACACACTGATACATACACATCCCTCCCACATTTTCTTTATCCATTCATGTGTTGATGGACATTGAGGCTGCTCCACCTTTTGGTTATTATAAATATTGTGAATAATGCTGCAATGAACAAGAATGTGCAAATATCTCCTTGAGATCCTATGTATTTTATATGTATAAATATTTTTATGAGTGTGTCTATATATATAAATTATATATATATATAAAATCTCCAAAAGTGGGATTGTTGGATTATATGGTAATTCCATATTTAATTTTTTGAAGAACCTCCATACCGTTTCCATAATGGCCACACTTGCAATCCCACAAACAGAACACAAGAGTTCTAATTTCTTCACATCCTTGCCAACACTTGTTATTTTCTGTGTATTTTTATTTTTATTTTTGAGATGGAGTTTTGCTCTTGTTGCCCAGGCTGGAGTGCAATAGTGCGATCTCCAGTCGCTACAACCTCTGCCTTCTGAGTTTCAGTGATTCTCCTGCCTCAGCCTCCCGGGTAGCTGGGATTACAGGCGCCCTCCACCATGCCTGGCTAATTTTTTGTAATTTTAGCAGAGAAGGGGTTTCACCATGTTGGCCAGGCTGGTCTTGAATTCCTGACCTCAGGTGATCCACCCAAAGTGCTGGGATTACAGGCGTGTGTGTTTTTTTAAATAGTTGCCATCCACTGGTGTGAGGAGATATCTCACTGTGATTTTGATTTGCATTTCCCTGATAACTGGTGATATCAAACCTCTTTTCTTATGCTTGTTGGCCATCTGTGTATTTATGTCTTTCACAACCATAGCACAACTTGGGGTTTCTAGCCAGAGCTTTTACATGCCTTGGAGATTTGGATGTAGAGAGATTGGGACATGGTTTCACTGTATTTGATCACTGAAAGGCAAGCAACATTTCACTTACATGGTGAGTAAGCAGTGAGATTTTTTTTTTGCCTGGGCATTGCCTGATATTTTACTTTGAAAACAAGCTAAAGATATTGACTGCTGTATGCCCAGGGGTAATAAGCTATTGATGGCTATAATGGAAAAGGCCAACTAAACAGATGCATTTTACTTAGAAGAGATAATTTTTCTCCCCTCTGGCATTTTATATGTATGTGTGTATATATATATATGTGTATGAGAAACATCTTGAACATAAAAAGAGACATTAAGTATTCCTGCTAGTTGCTTTTTCTGTGGTAGTGAATTTTCATAAGGAATAGCAAAAAGACCCAACTCCTTTTTTTGAAGGTACTATGCTAACATCAAACAATCTTTCATCAGAAAAACCCAGTGTATGAAAGCAGCTCCAAGTGGTCATAGTACAATGATTGTGTCTATACATTAAAGTTGGGGTTATGAGGGAAAGTAGCCTCTGTATCACTGCTCATGTGTCACAAAGTAGCAGGAAGGTGACACAGAGCCTGGAGCCGGCAATGAGGGAATGTCTGTGTTCTTGCTCGCCTTTGCCAGCCTCCCTCCCCCCACTTTTCCGTGCCCTTCCCTGGGGACTCCATCTGCTCTTTTGGTTTTAACCGCTGAAGCCACAACTATGATGCAGTTGCTTGTTGTGAATCACTATTTGAATGTTCACATACATCTTAAAATTCCTTTTTTTTTTTGAGACGGAGTTTCGCTTTGTTGCCCAGGCTGGTGTGCAATGGCGTGATCTCGGCTCACTGCAACCTCCGCCTCCCGGGTTCAAGCGATTCTCTTGCCTCAGCCTTCTGGGTAGCTGGGACTACAGGCGCCTGCCACCATGCCCAGCTAATTGTAATCCCAAAGTGCTGGGATTACAGGCATGAGCTACCACTCCTGGCCATGTGTTTTTTTATACCCTCAGATTAATTCATTCATAGTACTCTCCATGTAAGCATTAAAAAGGAACTAAGGCATCCTATAACTGAACCCTATTATTTTATGGATGAGTAGACCAAGGTCCAGAGAAATTAGGTAATTCTTGAAAGGTTGCACAGCTAGTTAACGGCATCACTTTAGAATTTTCCTATGTCTTTTTCCCTGATGATGGCTCTGCCGTTTTCTCAAATACTTAGTTTCTAACGTGGGGCTACTTTTTGAGTCCTTCTTAATTCTTAGGCCCTTTATACCATCACTTAGCAGGTTTTATTGTTTCTTCTTTCAAGGCTGTTGGTATTGACAACTCCCTGCATCTTACTTCTGTTTTTAGTTTCTCATTACCCCATCCCTGCATCTCCTAGGTTATCTTAATAGCTTATCTGATCTACCTCTAGTCCGCTGGTTCTTAGCTCTGGCTGCTCATCATATTGACCTGGGGCATGTTAACAACAGCAGAAGCCCACCTCTGCCTGCCAGTCTTTCCCACCCCATTCTGGTTGAATTGGTCTGGGGAGGAGCCTCTGTGGGTATTTTTCAAATCCAAATCCATAGGTCATGATAATGGGTACACAGGATTAAAAACCCTTTCCAGAAATGTTCGCCACCACCCATAAAGCACTTCTTTGGCAGTGTCAATGTGATGCTCGAGAACTTTCTGTGCCTTCTCATTGTCATTAGTTTCTAGATATCTGCTTCTTCCAATCATTCAATGCTTTTGTGACTTTGCCTTTTGGTAGGAACCCTATGCTCTAGATATATCATTTGCGTGTCAGCTTCAAAATCATCTCTGACAATATCCTACATTCGTTTCAAGTTGTAGAGCCCTTTGCTCTCCTCTCTGCCCATCCAAAATCCACTGGCTCCTTAAGGGTATCTCAAGACTACCTTCCTCCAAGGAGCCCTGTCTGACTATTCTGGTCATTATTTCTGCTACTTGCCTCAAACTCTCTTATTCTGGTTTGTACTCTCTTATTCTAAGTAAGTATTTTCAGCTCTTTAGTGAGATGGAGAGCTCCTCGAGAGAGGAACAATGCCATATATATATATATTTTTTCTGGAGTCCCTACAGCATCAAACAATGGCTGACATATAAGAGGCAAATTTGGTTAAACTTGGTATAGACCCAGGAGACTAGAAGGGAGCTTAGAGAATTTTCGTGGCAGCCCCTTTTCCACAACAGAAAGGCAGGCACAGAATCTCATTCAGACAGACCTAACATTAGCTCTCATTCCACAGGTCCTGGCTACCTTATGTCTCCAGGAGACCGTGCTAGACATGGCATTTCTGTAGCCCAGCAGCACTGGCATATTAGACTACAGTTTGTGCTGCCAACATAGGTCACAATTACAATTTGAGAAAAAACACTTTGTAGTAACAGTAAAACTTAGATGAACCAGAAGCAACTACCTGGAACATTCAATTAGCCAGTTTTCTTGCACTCAACAATTAACACAGAGATACATTACATGAGAATAAGTGGATAGGCAGGAAATTATTTAAAAAACAAAACAAAAGGGACCCCCCTCCCTTTAGATTAGGTTGAGAGTGTTGGTGAAAATTTGGGCCACCAATCTTGTGGCTTCTACAACCATCTAAATAAAAACCTGCATTGAAATTTGCCGTCAGATGATGACCTCGTTCTGACAAACATCTTGATAAACTGCAAGATGTTTATTCATCCATTCACTTATTTATTCAGTGTTTCTTGTTGTCCTCAATCTGCTAAGCACTGTACAAAGAACCTAGGTTCCTGGCTTCAAGGAGTTTGAATACCACAAAGGGGAGGAAGTATGTGGACACTGATAACTATGCTGCAAAGCAGAGAGTGAGAGAGAACAGGAGAGAAGCATGAAGGCTATGAGACTTCAGAGGACTGAGAGATCCCTTCTGATTGCCGGACTGGGGAAAGGATTCATGGAGGAGGCAAGCTTTGGACCTGGATCTTGAAGGAGGACAAGATTTGGGGAAAGGGTTTACTAAGCCAAGAAAACAGCACGTGCCCAACCCTGAGGGTGGGGATGCAGGTCAATGACAAGTGTTCCCGTGTAACTGGAACACACCTATGTAATGGAGTATTGTGTGAGATAGGAGATGAGAGTGAATAGCAGGATGGGGCCAAATCACGGATGGCTTGGGGATGCACTTAAAGGTTTTTCATTGGGTGCAGTGGCTCACACCTGTAATCCCAACACTATGGGGGGCCAAGGCAGGCAGATCACTTGAGGCCAGGAGTTCAAAACCAGCCTGGCCAACATGGTGAAACCCTGTCTCTATTAAAAATACAAAAAGTAGCTGGTGGCGGTGGCATATGCCTGTAATTCTAGCTACCTGGGAGGCTGAGGTGAGAATTGCTTGAACCCAGAAGGCAGAGATTCCCCTGAGCCGAGATTGTGCCACTGCACTCCAGCCTGGGTGAAAGAGCAAGACTGTCTCAAAAAAAAAAAAAAAAAGGTTTTCTTTTTTTTTTTTTAGATGGAAAAGATTTTGAGTGGGGCAATCCTTTTGGACAATTGTGGCATCAATGAGCAGGGAAGATATACCATAGCAGTATAGCAGTAGGGCAAACAAGTAAAGGCTGTCTAATCCGGGGGAGTGGGCCTGAACTGGGACAGAATGACAATGGGAATGGAGGAGAGGCTGATGTGGGAAATGAAAGAAGTATGCTCACACCTGGGGACTGGTTGTACACACACACACACACACACACACACACACACACACACACACACACACAGACACACACACATGAGTGGGGAAGCCAGCCAAGGTAGTTTTGAGCCAACCAGGAGGGTTGATGGTCCCTTAATTAATAGGTGATTCAAGAGGAGGAATATTTTGGGAGGGAAGGTCATGAATACAATTTTCAATGCATAAATGCAGGGTATCTGGGTAGAATTGTCTAGCAGGCAGTTTGAAGTCTTGGGATGAAGCTGTGAAATGAAGGCAGGGGTGGCAAACAGACACAAGAGTCCTCTGCACAGTGGGACACGTGGAACCATGAGAGCAAGAGAGATCCTGAAGGAAAGGGTGGGGAGGGCTGTTATGGGTGGAAAGAGAGTTGAAGACCCCAGAGGAGCAATTGAACAGGTAAGAGAAAATCCAGCGAATACACTGACCAACAGTGTTAGTTGTTACAGGGGCTGATGGGTTGAATCTGTCATTAGATTTTGTTATCATAGTGAAACTGGAGATCTTTGAGGGGACTTCGTCATTGGAGTCGATAAAATACAGATTTTAAAATGCAGTATGTCACAGGAAAAGAGAAATTGGGCAGAGCATGCCTGTTTCCAGAATACCTTATACATCAGCCGGGAAAGGAACCCAAGAAATGATTTCAACAAGAGTATGATATTTTTCTGTTTTGGTAACCTATAAGCACTCCGTTTTCCTTAACCCTTCCCCATATAGAGAGTTACTTTAGTGTAGAGATGGTATCTTACTCATCTTTGCACTCTGACCACCTCTGCCCTCTGAAAAAAGAAAGCAGAAACAACAGGGCCTGGGCCCCCATGGCTGGAGCTAAGTAGGAGCTCTAGTTATCCGAGGTGGGTGTCCACACGAGGTGGGTTCCTGGAGTGGCTCAGAACATGGGGAGGCATGTGGGGAGGGTCTATGGAGAGGTCCATGGAGTAGCAGGCGAAGGCCACTTCCCACCCACAATCCACACAAAGCCATCATGTCTTGAGTGCTATGTGCCTGGCATTGCGCCAATCCTCTCCACTCCTTTTCTAACTTGCTTCCCAGCCTATCTCTGGGTGGTGCAACCACTTTTTCATCTAGAAAATGGGTAATTATTTTTGAAGCCCCTCTCTGGCTTCCAAATTGCTTTTCTCTCTGGTTCTCTTCCTGTCTCTCAGATTGCCCTCTCCTGATTTTCTTCACCAACTTCTCTTACTTCCCTGTCCAATGTGGCTTTGTCATCTAGCGCTCCTCTCTCTGTATGCAGTGGGTGCTCTCTGGGAGAGCTCAGCCCCACTTATGGCTCCAAGTCCTTTCCAGGACTCCCCACATGCTCCGGCTCCAGCTCCTGAGTGCCTCATCCAAGTGCCCTGTTTCTGGGCTTCCTCACTTAAGTGTCTCTCAGGCCTCTGAAGCTCAGTAAGTCCAAAATTCCCCTCATCATCCTTCTGCCTAAGCTTGGCCCTTCACTCGTGTTTCCTGTTAGCTTCCTGACATCATCTCCCACCCAGCCCAGGGCCACAGTCCTCCTCTCTGATCCTGTCCTTCACATTCATTATTCACCAACCTTCTTTATTTTCATCAATGAAATGACTGAAATATCCCCAATATCCAACCCCAATGTGCTATTTCCACCACCACTTTCTTAATTCCAGCCCTCACGTCATTTGCTTCAACTTCTGCAATAACATTTTAACTGCCTGCATTTTTCTATAAAGCCCATCTTAAATACTACTGAGGTATATTTCCAAATACAGATGTTCTTACCCTCCCATTAAAAAATTTCTTTTGGTGACATCTGATTATATAAACCTCAGATTCCTTCACTTGGGATAGAAGGTATTTTTTTCTTTTCTTTTATTTTCTTTTGAGACAGGGTCTCACTCTGTCACCCAGGCTGGAGTACAGTGGTGCAATCATCGCTCATTGCAGTCTCAAACTACTGGGCTCAAGAAATCCTCTTGCCTCAGTTTCCCAAGTAGATGGAACTACAGTCATGTGCTTGCACACCTGGCTAATTGTTTATTTTTTTGTATAGATAAGGTCTTGCTATGTTGCCCAGGCTAGTCTCAATCTTTTGGCCTCAAGCAATCCTCCTGCCTTGGCCTCCTAAAATGTTGGGATTACAGCTGTGAGCCACCGTGCCCAGCCAGAAGGCTATTTTTTAAAGGGCTCCTCTTTCATTTTGGCTATCCCCCTTTGCCATTTAGCCTATGTTATAGCTGTTCTGAACACATCTCCCTGACTTTCCTTGAACCATTTCGTCTGCTTGGAAACAAACAGGCTTATCTTTTTTCCACTCTGGTGAAAGCAATGCCCAGCTAAAATTTTACCACTTGGGCAGAATTTTCTACAATTCTGCTAAGCAGATTAGTTTACTGCCCGCTTTGGGTTCTTATCACCCTTTGCTGATACTATTTATCTTGCCCCATTACGTAATTATCTCCCTGTCTTCCATCCTAGCTTATGAATGGACATAGCAGAGCCTTTTTATTAATCTTTATATCCCTAGCAATGAGCAACAGGCCTGGGGTCACAGGTGGTGCTTGACAGATGCTTATGGAACTGAACTGAAACCACAAAGAGCCCTCTCTCTCTTTTTTTAAAGTTAATGACTCTAGTGAATTGACTCAGGCCTCCTCATCCCCATGGATTACAGACTAGTTAAAGTAAATTATATGGCAAGCATAGACTTTTCTTTTGTCAGAAACAGAAATCTATCCCTCCTTAACCTATAGTCATTGAACTAGATTTCCCCAATAAGTATTCCATGGCTTTATCCCTTTTCTAGCACATTGCAACTTTCTCCTTTATCCCCTAACTTAGCTATGTAGTTTTCCCTGATCAGCAAGTTACCTTTTGAGAGACATACTTTGGAGAAATGATACATTTAAAATTTGTTTTTGTAGATAGCTTCAAGGAATGACTGTGATGGTTTTGTGTGTGTGTGTGTGTGTGTGTGTATCTACATAAATTTATATAAGCATAAGACTTTTTGATAAGAAAATGTTTAGTAGTAAGCCAATTAAATAATTTACTTAATGAATAATGTTGTCTTTTATGTTAAATTCTAGCCAGTCCTGGATGGTAATTAGCAGGGTCATTAACAATTGGAAAATATGTTTCAGAAAAAATTCAGAGAGCCAGTTTAAAAGAATTTGGTGGAGAGGTGCTTAGCCATGGTTGTGACAGTGTGAATGGGATAGAATCAAACCAGAATTGAGAAGTGTGTCAGTTTGATTTATACTTATATGGCTAACCATGGAGACTGAGCATGAGTACAGTTTCTGCTAAAAAGCCAAAGCGACATATAAAATCCCAGTCCAGTTAAATTGTGGCAGTAGCTACATGCCACCACAGAATGTGACAGTGAAATGTGGGCTGCTCTAGGGATGTATTTCAGGGGTAAAAAGTTGCTTGAACCATGGTTGCAAGGCTATCATCTACATTCTGATTTTTTAAACAATTATGGGTTACATTTTCTTTCCTTGAGATTTTTTACCAAGGCTAAAATATAGCCAACACTTGAGAATATTCCTTTTGAAACAGTAGCGAATACTAACTCAATGTAAAGTTATGACTACTTAAAAAAAAATAGTCACAATTGGGCCCTTAAAATTTTTTTTTTCTTTAAACTTGGTGCATCACTGAGTATGGAGGAAGGAAGGTGACAGGATCTTGTCCTGATTGGATAACTGCCACAGAGCAGGCTGGGAAATACCCGTGATGCCAGGTGGAGTTTGGAGTTTCTAGGGCTAGAAGGTCTGGCAACTGTGGCTCTCTTTCTATTGGACACAGAAAGGATAGCTTAGGTTACAGTTGTCTATACTTTGGCTGAGAGGAAACAAATTTAGTGACTTGCACTGAATCCCAGGGAGGATGCTCTGAAATATGTGGGGTGGAACACGTGGCCAGTGCTGCTCTGCTGTTCTCTACCTGCTTCCTTCCTGCTGGGGTCATTCTAGGCTGGCCCCTGCTAGAATGCGGTGCATCTCAAATTTTCATGAATCTGCAAATCTTATCCTTATCATTTATAAGGTCTGAGCTATACATATATTCCAGAACTCTAGAAATAATTAGACAAGCTACTATGAAAGAGAAAGCATTATACATCAGTTAAAAACATATGCAAAACCAAGGCTCATTAGAGAAAGATAATATTCATGCAGATTTTACAAACCGTGTCTTTAGGGTGGCCCAATAAGTAGAAATATGGGGACCCATGCTTGTCACTTTTCATGCACATGGAGAGACTGGAAGGTACCATTCCTAAAGGAAGGGGAGGAACAGCCTAGGACCAATCATTAGAATTAACAGAACCAGTAACAAAGATATATTATTACTGTTAGAATCAAGATTGCTTAGTATGTTTAGAGCAGTCGAATAAAAATTATCTAGGCAGTAAGAATAAAGACTTTAAGTAAAGCTAACCCTATCAAGCATGCAGCAAGTGAAATTAGTGAAAGACTGAGCTATATGTGTATTTCAAAAGTAGACTTTTCTCAAAATATTGAGGGCATCCAGAGGTGCTTTAATGGAGGCACAAATGTTAATAAAATTTGAAATGGTAATATGTAAATTCTTGTAGGGTTTTCTCATAATAATGAGATGTTTTAGGGATATCAACTGTCATTTGAGAATCAGTCACAGTAATCATTTCTAAATTTTAAAAGGATTATAAAAATAAATACATAGTGTCCCCAAGTTTATATTTTCTCTAATAATCTCATAAATTCATATAGTTCCCCTTACCACTAAAACTTTGCGTATTAAATTCAAAATTCATCATGGTCAGGCACGGTGGCTCAAGCCTGTAATCCTAGCACTCTGGGAGGCCGAGGTGGGCGGAACATTTGAGGTCAGGAGTTCAAGACCAGCCTGGCCAACATGGTGAAACGCCATCTCTGCTAAAAATATAAAAATTAGCTGGGCAGGTTGGTGTGCGCCTGTAGTCCCATCTACTTAGGAGGTTGAGGCAAGAGAATCACTTGAACCCGGGAGGCAGAGGTTGCAGTGAGCCGACATAGCACCACTGCACTCCAGCCTGGGCATCAGAATGAGACTCTGTCTTAAAAAAAAAAAAAATTCATAGTTGACTTGCTGGATATAATTGCTTTCTGGAAGAAAATAAAGTTGAAAAAAAAATGCAGCAGTGTCTTGCCTGTTCTGTTCCACTGTACTCACCTGCTGTGGGTTGTGCTTTGAAACCAACCTCTTCGTGGTAGTCTTGGTCTGAATCTAGCTCAGATCATGGACTACAGTTCTTTACCTATACAAAGATGAGTACTAGAAATTCTGGAATATCTAGATTAGTAATTTCCAAGAGACAGGCCCCTAGAAGAGGCAACAACTGCTTCCTGCACTGCCTGTGTTCTCTCAGCTCTGCTCAGGGTGAGATAAGGGGGATGTGCTCATTGTGAGGTTAATGTGATCAGAAGAACTTAATCCATGCAGCTTGGATGTGTTGAGGCCTGATTTCCTCTTTGCCAGCAAACACTGATTCTCCCCGTCTACATGCCCAACTTGCTCCACACGTGGTGCTAGGTATATACGGCTTCAATGTGCAGAATGGAATTGCACTCCACATCAATTTTGGGTTTTGCCACATGGGGTGTTTTTCATAGCACGGTGTGTTTGAGGAAAGGGAGAGTGCAGGTGGAGCCCTAACACCTCGAGGTTAAATGGAAAGTAGAACCTCTGGAGGGTAAGGAAGCACATGCTTAACAATAAATGTCAGAAGTGGAAATTAAATTTCAGGATTTATTAATTGAGTTTACCACTTAGCCCTGCCAAGACGCAAGTAATTTTGTGCAAAAATGATCAAGCTGTTTCAGTGTCACACAGCAAAGGCTCTCATTTGGTTTTAAACATGGCCTTTACTGGGCTTGGAAGATACACGTGCCAGGAGACTTCATGCCCAGAAGGTCAAATAAAAGTGCCCAGAGCATGGTGGAAATAAATTGCTGTGAAGGCTGGAGTAGAAACCGCAGTGAAATGTGAGAAACAGAGAGTTGCATACTGTGCTAGGCATATTAAGGCATACATTATGAGTGTATGTGTCCAATCCTAAAACCCAGGATCCCAATAAGGCCAGGGTCACTCTTGAAGAGTGCATGCTGAACCGACCAGAGACCTTGCTACAGAACTGTAAAAGCAGGTTATTTTGAAAGCAAATGTCTGAGCCACTTTATAGTTAACAGCTATTTAGTCTGGGCTAAGTGTGCATTTGTCGTTCTATTAAAAAAATATTGAATCCAAACAGCACATTGATGAATGTGTGATTCTTAAATTTAGAGATTTTGTTGTAGTTAGAGCATACAATTAAAGCCTGGAGTAAGGCATTATATGACTTTATTTCTGATCCTGACTGAAGGTCTATAGTTAAATATTGGGAGTTCTTATCAGAACAGGACATTGGGGCAATGCTAACTTCGAGCAAGGTTGTAGGCAGTTTGTGAATAACAAAAATCTGGACTTATGGTAAAAAATACAGAGACAATAAGACGGTTGTTGGTTGCCAGGGGTGGGTGTGGAGGGAATGGATGAATAGATGGAGCACAGAGGGTTTTTAGGGCAGTGACACTATTCTGTATGATACTACAATGGTGGACACATGTCATTAGACATTTGTCTACACCCATAGAATGTGCAACAGTGGTCTCCAACAATTTTGGCAACAGGGACTAGTTTTGTGGAAGAGAATTTTTCCATAGACCAGGTGGGGGTAGGGGGATGGTTTCAGGATGAAACTGTTCCACCTCAGATCCTCAGAGCATCAGGCATTACATGCTCATAAGGAGCAGGCAACCTAGATCCCTTGCATGTGCCATTCGCAGTAGGGTTTGCGCCCCTATGAGAATCTAATGCTGCCACTGATCTGACAGGAGGTGGAGCTCAGGCAGTAATGCTCCCTTGCCCACTGCTCACCTCCTGCTATGTGGCCCGGTTCCTAACAGACCATGGACCAGTCACGATCTGCAGCCCAGGGGTTGGGGACCCCTGATATACAACACTAAGACTGAACCCTAGTGTCAACTGTGGACTCTGAGTGATAACAACGTGTCAATGTAGGTTCCTCAGTTGTAACAAACGCACACTGTGGTGGGGGTGCTGACCATGGGGGTGGCTGTGCATGAATGGGGGCAGGGAGTATATGGGAAATCTCTGTGCCTTTCTCTCAAATTTGCTGTGAACCTAAAACTGCTCTAAAAAATCAAGTCTTAAAAAAAGGTGGCCTTATGGACTCAACTGTTTGTTCCACTGGAAATGAGGGGTTTAGAGTACTTTAGTTAAAAAATTAAAGCTTGAGTTATTTGACTAGGGGAAACCAGGACAGGGCAGTAGGCATGGGCCTGGCTGAAGTGATGCCTTGGAGACTGGACCCTTGCTGGTGATGGCAATTGGTTGGACTTACCCTGGAATTTGTCTTAAGATACTGGACTGTACTTTGAGTAGCCGGGCTTTGTTGTTAAACTCCTTAAGATCAACATCTTTTCTGTAATGTCTCTATTTCAAGACATGAGAAAATGAGACTGGAGAAAACAGCTTTGGCATGTAGCACCAACTTCTTAATGGGTCCAGCTGAGAGGTTCGAAGCCTTTTCTGGAATCAACATTCTCACATTGTGAACTACAGGGCCAGACTCTCCGTAATGAGGAGAGCTCAGATTGTCAAAAAGGCCTGATATGGAAAATGGGAAGACAATGGGAGGAAAATCTAGTTTCCTTTCTCTAAGTTGCAAGGGCTGACAAGTCATAGAATGGAGAGCAATTCAGACTTGATGGGCAAAGGCTGAAGGGGTGGGGCGCACTCAAATAGTGGGAGGCCATGGACAGAAAGAGGACAGCAAGTAGAAACTTCGGCAGGCCTGGCCTTTACAATAGAGCTAGATCAGATACGTCCGGCAATCCCCAGGATATGATATTCCCTGAAATCCCTGGAATGGTATTAATATTTTAAAAATATAGAGTCCTGGACTGAACTGACTCAGTCAGAATCTCCAGAGGGTATGTGGAGAGCGAGAGGGAATGCAGGCATCTGTGTATTTAAAAGGCTGAATCATTTCTCTAAGACTGTGTGTGTATGTGTATGTGTGTATGTGTGTGTGTGAGAGAGACAGATTGAAAGAGAGAGGGAGGAAAAGAGAGAGGAGAGAGAGAGAGAGAGAGAGAGGCTTCTGATTCCTCTTAAAGAAGTGTTAATTTTTCTCCTCTTCTGCATTTTAGGATTTTCTTAGTTTCCATATTTGATCTTGTCCCTTGATCCTCAATCTCAACTCCTCACCCCACAATCCCCGGTTGTGTAAGAAAAATTTTCTTGAATTGGTGACTTCTTTAAGGTCTTCCCCATAGTTCTTACAGTATTCAGCAATGTTTCCACTAAGACAGCTGCCTTTTCTCCTGGACTCTTAGGGAAAGCAGCCCTCTTGCGGGAGAGCTCAACTTTGTGTTGGAGCAAGGAAGGGAATGTTCCTATTAGATCCTAAAATATGACCCTTCATGATGGGTTACTGGAGGAGCTGGAACCCTTAGGTTTTCCAAGATGTACATGGGTGCTCTTCTTGATGAAGTTTGGGAAAAATACCTCTTTATTCACTCATCTTCTCCACGACTTAAGTGTTTGGGAATTGAGGAAGGCTGGACCTTAATAGCTAAACAGGTTCTTCTTGGTAGATTTCTTGGTCACTATACACACACACACACACACACACACACACACACACACACTCTCACACACATATATATGTGTGTGTGTATATATATACACATATATATATATGTACACAGACATTCTGTCCCCTTCCCTAGGTGCTCTATCATTTTCTATTACGCAGTGGAAGGTGTTCTTGAGTGATTTGTGGAACCTCTCATGGAAAAGGAAGATATGCTCAACCGTGAATGTCAGAAGCTGAAATTAAATTTCAGAATTTATTATTGCAGCAAGCCACCTTTTGCCCTATGTGTGTGTATATATATATATGTGTGTATATATATGTGTGTGTGTATATATATGTGTGTATATATATGTGTGTGTGTATATATGTGTGTATATATGTGTATATATGTGTGTATATATGTGTATATATGTGTGTATATATGTGTGTATATATGTGTATATATGTATATATGTGTGTATATATGTGTGTATATATGTATATATATGTGTATATATATGTGTGTATATATGTGTGTATATATATGTGTGTGTGTGTATATATATATATATATATATATTTTAGACGGAGTCTCACTTTGTCACCCAGGCTGGAGTGCAATGGCGTGATCTTGGCTCACTGAAACCTCTGCCTCCCGGGTTGAAACTAATTCTCCTGCCTCAGCCTCCCGAGTAGCTAAGATTACAGGCACATGCCACCACACCCGGCTGATTTCAGGCATGTGCCACCACACCTGGCTGATTTTTGTATTTTTAGTAGAGATGGGGTTTCACCATGTTGGCCAGGCTGGTTTAGAATTCCTGACCTCAGGTGATCCACTCACCTCGGCCTCCCAAAGTGCTAGGATTACAGGCATGAGCCACTGTACCCGGTCTGGTCTAATATATTTTTATCAGAGTCTTAAATACCTAACAAGTTAGGACTTGCAGGTTGTGGGCAGGGCACAATATATCCTTAAAAAGAAAAATGCTTGTTGCAAATCATGTAAGAATATGTAAAAAGAAGAAATATCATTACAGTCCATGATTTTCAATAAAACAGTAAGAAGAAATGTGATTTCATCCTCATCCTAAAATCACTTACGATAACAAATGAGGTTTTGGCTGAGCATCAGGGAAAAGGAATTCAGTGTTGTGTTCTTTAAGAAAGCCCCTGGCTGGGCCTGGTGGCTCATGCCTGTAATCCCAGCACTTTGGGAGGCTAAGGAGGGCAGATCACCTGAGGTCAGGAGTTTGAGACCAGCCTAGCCAACATGGTGAAACCCGGTCTCTACTAAAAATACAAAAAATTAGTTGGGCATGGTGGTGCATACCTGTAGTCCCAGCTACTCAGGAGGCTGAAGCAGGAGGATTGCTTGAACCTGGCAGGTGGAGTCTGCAGTGAGCTGAGATCACACCGTTGTACTCCAGCCTGGACTACAGAGCCAGACCCTGTCCCCGCTGCCAGAAAAAAAAGAAAGCCCCTGTCTCTGGCTCCATGAAGCAAGAACTTATTTACTGCAGGTTTTATGGTTAGCGGATTTCCTGGGGTTGCCTACATGCTGCAGAGAGCATCCTGAGCCTTTCAGCTAGGAAGAACCCTGTTCTCTGTATGATGTAACCCAAGGTTCTGCCAGACATTCTGTCCCCTTCCCTAGGTGCTTTATCATTTTCTATTGCGCGGTGGAAGGTGTTCTTGAGTGATTTGTGGAACCTCTCATGGAAAAGGAACATACGCTCAACCGCGAATGTCAGAAGCTGAAATTAAATTTCAGAATTTATTATTGCAGCAAGCCACCTTTTGCCCTATTAAAAATGCAGGTAAATTAGTGCCAAGGCTATGGTGCCACTTAAAACTTCCATCAACGTGGTCTCTGAGGAACAGGTTAGGGCAGTGGTGACCATCCTTTGTCTTTTATTGAGGAGGCACGTCAGCACACCAAGGCAGACCCAGGGTGTGAGGTAACACGTCCGGGCTCCCAGAAGTGGCTGATGGCCACCGGAGGGGAAGAGTGAATTTGATAGATGAAGTTTTGGCTCATTAGATTATAATTTAGAATAATTCAGACAAGGTCTCAGTAGAGATTTACCCCCACTCAGCAAGTTCTTTCTTCAGAAAAACTACTAATTATTAGTACAAATATTATAAAGGAAATTCTTAACAAACTGAAGAAGCCAAGTGCTCTTCAAGGATTCTTAACACTCTAGAAGTACTTGTTAAATTCTACAAATAATTAATAAAACCCACTTAAATGTTTTTCATGAGAGCAGATCCTTTGAGACCTTTTTATGAGTCACTACTCTGCTAAAAACACATTTCTTCATTATTAGTGTCAGCTCACTGAGGACCAGGACTACATTTTACCTTCAGTGCCTGCAAAGTATCCTGCACATAGTAGGTGTTAAGTAAATCTGATTTAGTTGAGGAAATACTAATTATATCAACTAATAATATTAATCACAGGATTTGTTCCATATAGAGTACTTGGTAGGAATATATTGTCTGGAGTTTATTTTTGTATCATTAGAGGGAAGAAAGGATGTGCTCAGCAGATAATAGCAAAAAAGATTATAATGGCATACTTATAACGTTTACTTGGCAATAGTTTTTCTTTCTTTTGAGATGGTGTCTTGCTCTGTCGCCCAGGCTGGTGTGCAGTGGCACGATCATGGCTCATTGCATTCTCAACTTCCTGTGCTTAAGTGATCCTCCTGAGTAGCTGGGACCACAGGAGTATGCCACCACGCTTGGCTAATTTTTTTGTAGAGACAAGGTCTCCCTATGTTGCCTCTTCTGTTGAACTCCTAGGCTCAAGCAGTCCTCCTGCCTTGGCCTCCCAAACTGTTAGGATTAGAGGTGTGAGCCACCTCGCCTGGCTGGCAATATATGTTCTTAAAGAAGAATAAACAAATGACCATTACTTATTGCTATCTACATAGAGGCCAGTACTGCTTCAACTGCTGCTCTAATATAATTGTTGTAAGTCATTTTAACTTAATGATTAAAGGAAGACTTTTAACTAAACAACTGTTTGATCCATTCATTTCTTTGCCTATAGTCACTAGCTCAGATCGATCTGTTTCTCCAATTAGTGCAGTTTTATTATACTTACAAAATGTAAACCATTTCATTTACCAAGTGCTTGTAGTCAAGCCAAAACCTATTATATTAAAGAAACGATTAACTTTGAAAATGAAAGCGTAGGCAGAAGTATAATTCACTCTTTGGCTGTTTCTTCCCCTTTGTGTGGGTATGTGGCATTAGTTGTCGCTGGGCCATTTTCATTGTGAGATTTCTGCTTCACCCTTTTTAACCCTGCCTGGCCTCCTAAGACCACCGAGACTGCCACTTACAATTGGACTCTCTTCAGTGTTCTATTCATAAAGCCCTGCCCCATGGCTTTTTAAGAGAATAAACAGGCCAGAGCACCAACCCAGACTAAAAAGCATGTTTCTATTATATTTTGCTTTATTCTGATTAACTTTGAACCGCAGACATTAACAAGGGAAAGGCTCCACTTTGGTCTGAACTGCTTATGTTGGGAATTTTTTCATCCAGCGGCACCTCTATTTACCTTGGCCCTGACTCTGTGGCTCAGTTGATAAATCAAGTGTATGTTTGTGTTGTGCTCTTTGAATGCTAATGAAGGAAGCCTGCATTTCAAGGCAGGGAGCTAATCTGTATAATTTATTCCTGTGCAGTTTTACAACCATGATGCATACTTCCTTTTCTCTTAACCTTTGTGGATTTCATTTGAATAGCAACAACCAGGGTGAAGGAGGGCACTGCTTTTGATGCATCTTCTGATTCTCTTCTCAGCATGGCATTGAGATGTGTATCAGGGGAGGGGAACTCACGCTTCCCACTGAGTTTACAACCAACAAATTCTTATCCTGAGGACTGGAGTGGAGTTGAAGTATCTATCTCCTGAGCTTGTCTTTCAAGGACTTAACTATGAAAGCAACTCCTCCTTCAAAGCCCTTATCATTTTCCGACTCCTCTTGCAGCTGCTCCACAACCTCTGTGTGCAGCCACTACTTTCGGGGTGGCATTTGTTGATTTCTACCTCTGAATTGGCTGAGGTGTCACCTGACGTTTAGTCTTTGGGTAATTAGAGATGACATATTTGCAGCATGTTTACTCCTTCCCCCAGCTCACTTGGAGTCATGCTGATTTTGTTTAGTCAATGCTCTGACAGATCGCCTTTGGTATTTTTTCAATTGTACCTAGGCTTATCTCTCGGTCACAGATCACCTTAAGAACTCAGAGTGAGAGATTTTATTTCTCTTGACTGAAATCAGCTTTTTCTTGACATGTCCAGAAGTCCAGATAAGGGTCTTGCTTCAAAGCTGTCCTGAATTTTGAATCATAAGGATATCAAAAGGAGGACTGGTTGAAATCCTTCCACAGGGAGTGGTTTAAAAAAAAATCAGTTTTCCCATGATTAGGGTGCATTAGGAAAAAGTAGGATTATATTCTTGGCTATATCTACTGGTTAAACTCAAGTGTTTAATTTTCCTTTTCCATTAGCACTTTCTTTTGTTGTTATTGTTGCTATTATTTTGCTGTTACCCAATTCTGCTACTTAAGAATTTATTAAGATATACTCTAGTTTATCTTAGACAAAAAGAATTCTTTTTTTAAATGAAAGCATAAAGTTGGTGAAAGAAGACAAGAAATTCTGTTTCATGATATAATCTATTCAATGCTGGAGGAATTATGGTGTTCCTAGCAGTGGGCACTCCTTGTATGTAGTGGTCACTTGCATAGTTCATAGATGTGGCCACTTCTCTGGCTTGCTTCTGGCGCAGAAAAGGTTAACAGAGCAGGCCTGAGACTGCTCTCCTTAGAAAGGCCAGCTTTCGAGGTCGGCCATTGGCTGGTGCCTGGAAATGTGACTGGTAAATCATCCCCTAAGCTAATGTAAACATTTTACTAAATTATAAGCGTGTCTCGCTGTATCTAAACTGTTTGTACAATCAGTGTGGTTTGTGCTGAAACTGCTTTGCTTCTGGGAGTCTGGAAGTGTGGTATGTGCTGGGCAGAGGGTCCCTGCATCACCAGCTCTAGTGAAAACCTTGGGCACTGAGTCTCCAGGGAATTTTCTTGAGCAGCAATGTCACACATACGTTGCTGCATTTTTGTTGCTGGGTGGAAAGAGTGTTCTGGGTGACACCTTGTGTGAGAGAGAGAGCATATGGAAGCCTGCATGTGGATTCCTCCAGACCCTGCCTGTGTCTTTTACCTTGTGAGCCCAATGTGTATTTTCACTATATTGATGTAATAAATCTTTTTTTTTTTTTTGAGACGGAGTCTCGCTCTGTCACCCAGGCTGGAGTGCAGTGGCACGATCTCTGCTCACTGCAAGCTCCGCCTCCCAGGTTCATGCCATTCTCCTGCCTCAGCCTCATGAGTAGCTGGGACTACAGGTGCCCACCACCACACCTGGCTAATTTTTTGTATTTTTAGTAGAGACGGGGTTTCACCATGTTAGCCAGGATGGTCTCGATCTCCTGACCTCGTGATCTGCCCGCCTCGGCCTCCCAAAGTGCTGGGATTACAGGCGTGAGCCGCTGCACCCGGCTGATGTAATAAATCTTAGCTGTGAGCACAGTTATATTCTGTGCCTCAGGAGGCCTCCTAGAAAATCTCTAAATGTGAAAGTGGTCTTGGGGACTCCTGGGCCCCATCTGCCCACCCATCAGTCACTATGAAATTCCAGAAATATCACTTGATGACATTATCCTCAAAGATGCTATGATCCTTAATCTTGGTTTCTTATGCATAACCAAGCACCTTTCAGCTTAGATTTTGCCAGACAACTAACATTTATCTAGTTTGACTATTGTTTTACTTCCTTAAAGGAGATTGTTCTATGCTATTAAGTTCTTTCTTTTGTGATATCATCTCTAAAGTTTTTACAGTCAAAATCCGTCTCAATTTAATATCAAAAGTAGCGGACAAGTGCTAATATTACTAGCAAGTATGATTTAATGTTCCACTTTAGAGGAATATATTTAGAAGAAATTCTGCAATATTGCTACAGTTAACAATGTTGATGATTGGCCACTCAAAAGTGTGCCCAGGCTGGGTGTGGTGGCTCACGCCTGTAATCCCAGCACTTTGGAAGGCTGAGATGGGCGGATTGTTCTGAGCCCAGGAGTTCAAGACCATCCTGGGCAACATGGTGAAACCCCATCTCTACAAAAATACAAAACAATTAGCTGGGCATTGGTGGCTTGCACCTGTAGTCCCAGCTACTCGGGAGGCTGAGGCTGAAGAATTGCCTGAGCCTGGTTAGCAGAGGTTGCAGTGAACCAAGATCACACCACTCCACTCCAGTCTGGGCGACAGAGACCTTGTTTCAAAAAAAAAAAAAAAGGTGTAACTCTGGTTAATTTGAGAATTTCACTGTAATCATATATTTTTAGGTGATGTTAAGAATTAATGAAATAATGTTGACATGATCTTGAATTTTTGTCTTGTTCAAAAACATGTTTTTATTTCTTCTTCATAATAGCTTGAGGTGGCTTCACATTTGTTCATTACAGTTTGAGTTATGCCACAGGCTGATCAGTAGTATGTTCTACTTGCTCACTACAGATAAGCAGCTGATGTGGTGGATGCTGAGAAAGTGTGGACCAATAGTGATTCTACAGAAAAATGAAAAGCTCAGGATAGTCATGCTGGTTAGATTAACTTTTTAAAGACAAACTTGTTAGAACAACATTAACTCTATGAAAATGTCTCGGTATAGATAATATTCAGGTCTCACCATGGAGTGAAGCATACCATTAAAGGTGGTATGTTTTAGAAGTGATAGAATTTCACAGGTCACTTTGATATTACTGAATCAGTCAATGCTCTAGAGTGCAAAAGGTTATTCTATTCCAAGAGTTCAGATTCTTTACAAAGGGATTAATGCTGGTACATTTTAGCAGGATCATGTCTATGCTTATTGATAATATATATATTTAAAAATATTTTATTAGATCCAAGCATTAAGGGTAGGAATCTGGGATGAAATGTTTCCTTGGGCCTACAGCCAGCCCTGCAGAAACTTCTGAATGCTTTTTGACTCACTGTGAAGGCTTGCTAGCTCTCTCTGTAGGCTTTGAGGGGTGCACAAGATGCTGGAAACAACGCATTTAAGGTCTTTGAGTTTAGATATTTCATTTGAACTCAGGATATAGATCTGCCCTGCTAAGTAAGGAGATATTAGCTATTTAGACAATGTATGCAAAAAGAATAATCTGAAATGAAAAGTACTCTTTAGAATTTTTTTTTTTTTTTTTTGAGACAGAGTTTCGCTCTTGTTGCCCAGACTGGAGTGCAATGGTGTGGTCTCAGCTCACTGCAATCTCCGCCTCCTGGGTTCAAGCGATTCTTCTGCTTCAGCCTCCCGAGTACATGGGATTATAGGCATGTGCCACCATGCCCGGCTAATTTTGTATTTTTAGTAGAGACGGGGTTTCTCCATGTTGGTCAGGCTGGTCTTGAGCTCCTGACCTCAGGTGATCCGCCTGCCTAGGCCTCCCAAAGTGCTGGGATTACAGGTGTGAGCCACTGCGCCCACCCTAGAAATCTTTTTTTTTTTTTTTGGGTAGGTGATAGAAGGATGAAAGTGAGTCAATTTATCTTAATCAACTTAGAGCTCATTATTCAGGTCAGCAGTTAGATCTTGTTTTCCTAATCTGAACAGGTATTATCTGCACTAGTCTGATGTGTCTGTATGCCCGTCTGTTTCTGTCTGTCACTCACTGAGATTATCTTTAAAGACCACCTCAGGTTTCGGTGTTTTTCATGTAATGACCACTCAGCTGTTTTGGATACACTAGAGCTATGCTGTCAGTAGTGTCTATAATGGGCTGCTGGGAAACAACAACTTTAAAGACGTTTGAAGACAAATCCATGAATCAAAACATGCTTTAAAGCCTTCCTCAAAAGCATACAGAAACACAACACAGGAGTGAATTTTCAGAATAATTCCTAAATGTCAAGGAAATGTAACCATTGTGTGAACTGATGTTTACATTTTAAACTTCACACCCTGAAGATATGTTGCTTGTCTCTGGCCCCAGTTACAAATCCTTTGAGATAGTCTGATGCATAAACAATGTTAGGAAATAATTGATAAATTACTGTGTACTCAAATGAACAGTGGACTATCAGTCAAATTGTAACAGTTCTAATATTTAAGTGGTGCTAGATCTCCTCGCACACTCAGAGATGCCCTGAAAGGTCCTACATTTCATATTTTAAACATTCCTTAATGGAGGGAGCAAAAGAAAGAGTTCACACACATTTATTTCCTGGGCATAAACATACGTGTGTGTGTGTGTGTGTGTGTGTGTGTGTGTGTGTGTATGTATGTATGTATATATATATATATACCTATTGATAGCTAAATATATATTTAGGTAGAAATAGAGAACTGATGTAGTTTTATAAATAAGCATAAGCATTTATGGTTCACAGAAGGAAGAGCAAAAGGGTGAATTAAAACGTGAAACGCACCATATTCTGGGACCTGTCCCGTGCCTCTCTTGAGCAGCAGCCTCACTCGTCTTCCTCCAGATTTGATGAGTTCTATTGCTCTGGCATGTGTCATGTCCCTTGTGCTTTCCCCATTGATTTCAATGATTTGATCTCCTACCTGTTGATTAAAGAAAAATTAAGTCAGCCAAAGATGGTTTTACTCAAGTTGCATTGTACGACCTGAGAGCATCCGAACAATTTGGTGGCAGCCTGCTGCTTTTTGGAAGAGGCTAATCCCTGGCTGCATCCTGAATCTGATCACCAAATTTTATTTACCTTTACAGAAATGAAAATATCAGACCACAAAGACTGCAGCCATATGTTACTTATTATGTTACTTATTACTTATGATGACAGAGACTGTAAACTAGTTAGCATTGTTTTAAAAATTAGGGAATATATCTGATATGAAAATTCAAAATAACCTGCCATCTTTGCTTTGAATCAAAAAGTAAACATTTTAAGGGCTTTTCATTGATTCTGTTGCCAACTGTCAACTTAGTGCAGCATCCAATTCAGCATGTTGGATAAATTTATTGGTTTTTGTGCTTCTCTGAGAATTTTTTGTATGTATCATTTAAATTTCCCTGGGTGCTGTTGTGATATTGCCTTCTTTGTAAACAGTGGTTGGTTGATATTCACATTTGATGATGAGTTTTCTATCACAGCCCCTTGAATTAAAAATGAGATTCTCCATTCTCTCCACATGACTAATGCCCTGGCTAAATCTTTGCCATGCTCACACTTGATCGCCAGAAGCTGTCTGGTTAAATACCAATTCCTCCTGAATTTTCAGAAATGCCTGGGTTCCATAAGCAATTCCCTTTTGGCGTTTGTGAATAGGTAGTTGAAATAAAAGAGGTTCAACCATGAGCACATCATGTAACTCCCACAGTACCATTACTGTCAGGAACCCTTGAATTAAAAAATGTCTCATCTCAGTGCAAGTAACATAAGACAAATTAACCAGCAAAAGCACAATGAGTTGCTTTGCAAAAATGCTATTTTAGTTAGGTCCCTTAAAGCAGATCTCAGTCTAAACTCTGTAATGCAAACAGAACTGTAGAAAAACTCTCTATGGCTAATCATTATCAGTGTGGGTGCTGCAGGCTGGCTGAGAATAGGAACACAAATTTTCCATCACAATGGCAGGAGAGCCTGAAAACAAGACCCCCAAATCGGGGGGAAGAACATGTTTGTTGTAGCAAGGAAATGACATCTCTACCTAAGGATGATTCTCTAAGTGGTAAGGGTTCCACTGTAATGAAGGTACAGACCTTCCTTTGTATACTCAGCTGCCTTTAGAAGTATGGATTTGGGGCAGTGGATGAGGTTTACCTCACTGGTATGACTTCCACATTCCACAGAAAAACCAAGAAGACGGAACTAACTTAACTGTTTTAGGGCCAGTAGCTTTCTTCAGGTTTCCTTAATTGTCTCCTTTCCTCTGAGGCAACGGGCATAACTTGAATAGTTTGCCAGAGGCCATGTATCTAAGCCAGAGGCAGAAATAGGACCAATTATCCCTCCCCCAGTAGCCCTCTCCCACAACAGAAACCTCATGGCACAGAATTAAACTGAAAAAGTAAAACAGCAGTTCCAATGAAGTTACATATAGAAAAAGTGTTCCTTCCTGGCTAGACTCTCTTCTGAGCTTCAGACTCACACGTCCAGCTGATTACTAAATATCGTCACCTCATTGTCTGTCCAACAGCAACTCTAACTCAACAGCAGTAGAAGCAGTAGACAGGCCTAACTACCTTTCTCCCAAAGTGGTTCTTCCTCTTAATTCCCAATCCTGGTTAATGGCAACACCATTCACCCAAGCAGAAACCTGGGGGTCACGCTACACTCCTTGTTTTCTCAACTTCTCTGCATCTGTCCCTGTCCTCATATGTATCCCATCGCTCACAAGCTCAATTCAGGCCTTTACATGGTTATTCCAGTATTCCCCTGTACCTCTCCCACCAACCTCTTTTCATTGTCACCAGAGTAATCCTTCTAAGGAAAAGCTTGCCAAATGTGTCATGCTGACTGAGGCATTCAGGCCTGTACACATACTGCTGTTCTTTTTTCTCCTCCTCCCCACAGGCCTGGTGATTTCTTGTTCTTTCTGAAGGTACTAAGAATCTTCTCCTATGGGTGCCTTCCTCGACTCTATGCTCTTCACAAGCAGAGATGTCCACTCTCTCTGTTCAGTAGTAATGGCACCCCACTCTGTTTATTATGCCTCATTACAGATTCATGAGTCTCTGTCTTCCCTCCTAGGTTTTGAGTGTCTTCATTCAGTAAATAATTTCTGAGCACCTGTTATGTACCAGACAGTCAACTGGGGACATAGAGAGAAATGGTATCATTGCTATGTACAGTAAGTTCTCAGTCTAGTTGGGAAGAAAATGGGTAAATAAGGCTATTACTACTCAATGTATCTTTGCTATCGCAGAGGCATTCACAAAGTACTAAGGGCACAGAAAGAAAAGACATCTAACCCAGAAAGTAGGGGTAGTGGGTAGTCAGGGAGAGCTGCCAGGCTGTGGTGACATATCAGTTGAGTTTTGAAGTGCCAGTAGGAGTTCCCTAGGCAAAGAGGAAAGCATTCTAGGCAGAGAGAGTAGCATATGCAAAGGCTGCAAAGTTTGAGGGAATGGTATATTTGGGAAACTGTCAGTAGTTTGTTATACTGTTCAGGAGTTTAGGTTTTATTTTAAAGGCAATGGCAAGGCACTAAAAAGTTAAGCATGGGGTAACCTGACCAGGGAAGCTGAGTGGTGGTTAGAAATCTCCCTGCGACCTCAGTATGGAAAGTGGAAGAAGAGAAAGGTGGAAGACTGAGGAAGGGAGTTGAGTTGCGGCGTTGTCACATGGTCTATCCAAGTGAGACATTAGGAGGCTGTGGGGAAGGAGACGATGAGGACAGTGACACAGAGTCTGGGTCTCCTTTAACTGTGTGTCTGGATGAGGTGCACTGAATATATTGGTGAATGAGTGAAGTACTTCCACATGGGTTATCTTGAACCCATGGGAGAGGGAGGTATAAACCCTCTTGAACCCCAAATCGAATGTTGACAGCCACTGCCGCCTTGTGGTTACTTGTGTCCTGAGACTGATATTTTAACCAAAAACCATGTGGAGGGCAAAAGGGATCTTGTATTGTGATAGAAATAGTCCCGTCTTTTGACTCTGGTCCCATGCTTGAGTTTAGCAAGACTTAGAAAATTTGAAGTTTTCATTCACTTGTGTGTTTATTTTCCCTTTTCCCTACAAGGAGCTTATGAGACTTAAAGGAGAAGGCATTAGCGTGGAGGACAGAAGGGGTGGTTTGAAAGCTACGTGGGAGGAGGAGAAGCAGAGGGGTTTAGGGGCTGGGCAAGGGCTGAGCTGAAGTCCCCTCTGTGGGGGCCTCAGGAATGAGGCTCTGGGAAGTCAGGGACATTATTTTTATTGGGTTCCCAGGAGCCTGGGCTGACCTCTTCACCTGGCAGATTTCCATAATTTTGGCTTTCCATGTAGGGTCCCCTCAGAGGGAGAGGCTCTGATACATGCTGAATCTCTCCTACACCCTTTCCCCATTCCAGGGTATCAGTGCCATTGGGTGGTGAGGGTTGTGTCTACTGATTTTCTGCCTCATTTTGGAGCAACGGAAGTTTGGGAATAGTTCAAGATCTTACTAAATCGAGGAAAAAACATTTCTAGGGGCTGGTGGTGGTTAGGTAATGGAACGAAAATGCTGCTGCTGACATAGACTCTGACCGTTGCAAAGCACTCTGGGCATTATTTTAAAAGTGGGCCGACTCACGGGGACCTGGTTTCAATGGCAACAGACTCAGTCCAGACCTGGCTTCAAGACTTCCATCTCTCTTTGGAACAGTATGAACTGTGAAAGGGTTGAATTTTCATTTTCATTCCAATATCAGTATTCTGTATAATAATTTTAACTGGAACTCCCTAAATAAATTTGGGATGTGATCTCTTTCACTGTCATCTGGATATATAAGAAGATCGACTTATCAGGGGACAGTGGGAGGTGGGGCAAGAGGTTCTCTTGTTACTTTCCTACTTTCCGACCTCATCTGACTTCAGTGCAGTGGCCAGTGTGTGACCAAAGAGTGTCACTTTCCGCTATCACAATCGGGAGAATTAATTTTTTAAAACCAATAGAAAATTCGCAGCCCTTTTAGAAATGAAGAAAAAGACCAACTGTGACTCTGATGTAGTCTCTTTCTATACTCTCTCTGCCACAGAGCTATCTTCAACTGAGCTATGTTACTAAAATGAAACTTCTAAGATCTCCACTCATTCTTAGAGTATTTTTAAAATATCGAGTTCCAGTTGAGAGGGAGAGGGAGAGGGAGATGGTGGGAGGGCGGGGGAGGGGGAGGGGGAGAGAGAGAGAGAGAGAGAGAGAGAGAGAGAGACAGAGAGACAGAGAGACAGAGAGACAGAGATACCAAAACCAGATAAAGGTAATTCAGGAGTCTCTGTGTGCACTGCATTATGTGGGTCAAGGAAATGCCAAATTTAGGAAACTGACCAAAGGACTTAAGAGGAATTCTAAGCACTCATTTTTTTCCTATGGAAGAAATACTTTTATCTGTGGTCCCCTTGGGGCAACTAACAACCTTAGAGTAATGTCACAGGGACAAGGCGGAGTGGGATAACTGCTGTGTCTAGGGCCCCGCCTAGTAAGTTCTGCATTCCTACTCACACATTTCTGCTCACACATCATAGCAGATTTTTCTTTAACAAAACACCAAATCTTTGAACTTGCTTGGGGCTTTCCAGGTAAAAAGCTTTTTCTTTTTTTGCCTGTGGAAGGCCAAGGCAGGAGAAGGCAAACATCTCATAATTCCTTATGTTGTTAATAGTTCAGGTTGTAAGAAAAAATTTAAACTCTGTACTGTATGCATTTTTGTAGCCAAGTCATATATAAAGTATTTGGCTTGTCTCAATGAAATATTTATAAGAATTAGATTAAATCCTGGATTTACTTTAGCCATGAGTCATGGCAGTCCCAGCTCAAAGGGTTGCTTGGACATCGTTACAAATGTGCTTACCTGGTTGTAATCAGTTAATTGCCCTCAGGCTACCATTGCATCCTAAGAGCCTATTTTCCATGATCATATATGACTAAAATGATCCCAGATTATAATTAGGTATGAGGAATTGAGCTTCTTTGGAATATTATACCAATAAATCATGAATAATCTCTATTCCTTATTTCATGATGGACTTAGCTATGGACGATTTTTGTGGCTAATGATCTGAGGTCACAGGCTAATGCCATCATTGTTCCTCCCTTATAGGCTGGTTTCTCCCACTGACACTAGACCCCTCATGGACAGGGAACACACCTATTGTCTCTGTGTCATCTATACCTGCCACAGTTCCTGAAAAGTAGGCCCTCGGTTAATCACAGTTGAGTCAATGAATGTTTGGTTTGCCTTTCAGTGATGGTAAACGTCTTCATTTGCATGCCGTATAAGTTAAGCTTTAGGGCACCTCAGCATACCTCAAGCTTTCTTGAAATACTGCCTTACGCAGTTCCATCCAAATCATGACAATTTCAATGGTACTTACAGGAGACCAAATGAAGCTTCAGTACTGGTGACCTACATACATTGGTAGTGACAGGTAAAGTTATAGGAAACAAATGCTAGGATTGAGAGTAAGAGGAATGGAGCCTGAGTCTGAATGAAATAATGAAGTTCCAGGAAAAGGAAAAGTCAGAATTAGGGTGTTTGCTGCTGCAGTCATTGTTATGGGTGCTCTGACGCTGGGATGCCTGTGCCCTAATGGCCCTGATGGAACAAAGGACAGTCTGATTTCCAACTTGATGGTGATCTTTAATATCTACTGGCTGTTTTCGTGATTAACTTTGTTCAATATTATTTAATAACCATTACAGGAAGAATATTTTTCAAGGGGTTACACTGAATGTTTTCATTAACCTTCCCATTTCTTTCATTAGATCGCGATTGAATTAGATGGGTTCCAAGTGCCTATTACAGGGCCTGGCTTTTGTTATAAACTGTTAGGCTCAGTTGCCTCAGCAAGGCACAGGAGCCCATAAAACTAGCAGGTTTTTCCAGAGAGAAAACTTCTAATCCAATTGGAAACTGAAACACATGTTTGAGAGCACCAGAACTGTGAATTTTATTTGCTTCAATTCATTTATATATTGAAAACTGCCTGAGACTCTCTTTATACTATGTTTTAGACGGTAATCATTTAAACAGAAAACAGGCTGGGCATGTTGGCTCATGCCTATAATCTCAGTTCTTTGGAAGGCCGAAGTGGGAGGACTGCTTGAGTCCAGGAATTCAAGACTAGCCTGAAACACATGGCAAAACCCGCATCTCTACAAAAAATAAAAAACATTTGCCAGGTGTGGTGGTGCATGCCTAGCTACTCAGGAGGCTGAGGTGGGAGGATCACTTGAGCCCAGGAGTTCGAGGCTGCAGTGAGCCATGATCGCACCTCTGTATTCCAGCCTGGGGAACAAGTGTGAGGACTTATCTCTAAAACAAAACAAAATAATAAAACTCCCACACACACGCACACACACACACACACACACAAACAAAACAAAATCAAACCCAAAAAAGTCCCAGCATCTCTTGAGAAACTTCATCCAAGCAGAAGTGTGACATGACCCTTATGGATGCACAGAAGAGAGAAGAATCCTTCATCAAGGTTCTGCCTAAGCACATAACCTGCTTAGGAGGGTCACAAAGGTGAGGGGAAAAAGCTGCTATTGGAAGTGAAAGGCTGCTGCAGGATTCTGAGAATTCACCACTTGATGCAGGTGGTACGCCTTCTTTGGTGTTGTTATTATCTGTGTTTAGAAAAGATGTAGTCACAGCTCAGAAAATATCCGGCCGTTGACTTGAGCACACTATCCGATGGTGGGAGTGTGGCCTTGTCTGGACATTCATATCAGGGAGCTGGCTTTAGCAAAGATTTAGGGGGAGCTCTCCCTTCCGGAGCCTCCATTTCTATTTACAAAAATCCTCTAAATTAAAATGTGAAAATATAAGTAAAATTGGAAGATGACACAGTATCCCTACTGTGGAAGTAGTTGAGCTCTAAATTATGATCTGGTATCTTCCTCACTGATTCCTTCCTTTTTCCTTGTCAACTGTTACTGATATTAATCTCATACAGAGAATTTTATTAGATAGCTTCTTTCTAAATCTCCTTACTCTTCTAGGGCTCTTTTTTTTTTAAAATTTTTAATGTATTTTTTTTTTTTTTTTTGAGATGGAGTTTCACTCTGTTGCCCAGGCTGGAGTTCAGTGGCATGTTCTTGGCCCAGTGCAACCTCCACTTCCTGGGTTTGAGTGATTATCCTGCCTCAGCCTCCCGAGTAGCTGGGATTACAGGCGCACTCCACCACGCTCGGCTAATTTTTTGTATTTTCAGTAGAGAGGGTTTTACCATGTTGGCCAGGCTGGTCTTGAATTCCTGACCTAAGATGATCTACCTGCCTTGGCCTCCCAAAGTGCTGGGATTACAGGTGTAAGGCACCGCACCCGGTCTCTTCTAGGGCTCTTAACTGGGGTTTATGTTTAATTCTTTTAAGTTTTCCCCTCCCCTAGCTCTATGCATGCTCTCTGGGTGATCACTTCCCATTATTATTATTATTATTTTTTTTTGAGACAGGGTCTCACTTTGTCACCCAGGCTGGAGTGTAGTGGCGTTATCTCGGCTCACTGCAACATTGACCTCCCAGGTTCAAGCAATCTTCCTGCCTCAGCCCCACAAGTAGCTGGGACCACAGGCGTGCACTACCATGTCTGACTAATTTTTATATTTTTGGTAAAGACGGGGTTTCGCCATGTTGCCCAGGCTGGTCTTGAATTCCTGAGCTCAAGCGATCCACCCGTTTTTAGCCTCCCAAAGTGCTAGGATTACAGGCGTGAGCTACTGCGTTGGGCCCTTCCTACCTTTCTAAGGTATTTGGCATGTTTCCTTTTTGGTGCCTTTCTCTGTGCTGTTCCTTTTGCTAGAATCTGAGTCCTCCTTCTCTCCATTTCAAAAAGGGAAATCCTACTTATCTTTTAGGAACCAAACTTCAGGGATGATATCATCCAGACAGCCTTTTATGATCCCAGCAGTCTGGGTTGGGTGCCTTTCCTGTGCATTTCTTTAGAAGTGTTGACCTTTGCCAATAATATTGTAAGCTCTCCAAGGACAGGAACTCTGTCACATGGGAAATAACCACATATATCTGTTCAACAGATGGATGAATGTTTGAAAAAAGGCATTTTTCAGAAATTATCTTTTTGGCTGTATGCTCCTTAGAGTTTAAACCAAATGTAAACAAGGTTTATAATAAAATTCTAATTTGGTTTCATAATATATGTCAACCAGGTTTGATCATGATCAAATAATATATGGGAAGTGCCTTATAATCTCTAAATATACAAATGTAATCTATTATTAATCATAGTAGTTACAATTAACAATAGATCATTATAATTATCATAATAATGGTAGAAGAGATAAAAAAAGTAATAAATTTTTCATAATGAACCTGGGAGAGAAGCGGTTGAGCTTCTGAGGGTATATTAAATGGGGAAATGGGGCAAATGACATTTTTCTGGAAATATCATTGAGAGGTTAAAAATGAAAATAAAACAAAACAAAAACAACTCTTCTTTTTGATAAGCACTGCCTGATAGAAGTTCTTTTAGGACATGAATGGTATTTTGTATTCCATGATTTTAGATGAAGTTCTTAGGAAAAGAATCTCATGAATGTTGGGCAGATAATCCAAACCCTAAACTAATACGGAGAAATAACTGCAAGTGTGGCAACAGACATGAATGTGAAGAAAGAGATTTTAAAGACAAGCTAGTTGGAGCAAAACATTTTCTACAAAGGAAAAATAACTACCATCATTACATTTTTCATATGCTAGTTTGACTGCTCAGGTGAAAAGAAACTGGGGCAATATCTTAAAATTATCGGCCTAAGAATAGAAAGCTATCACTGGCAGCTCAGCTAGCTTATCCAGTTGCTCAGAAATCACTTATATTAGGTCATGAAGTCAGTTTCCCTAGTTGACTGAAAAATAAACAAAAAGGAAATCAAAGAGGAAACTTTCTATTGTGAACTCTGTATGAGCTGTTATTTCTCTTCCTTGGATGTAATTGAGAGAAAATGCGGGATTATTATTATGTATACTTATCTAATCAGATACATTTATTTTCTGGATAAGCATTAGGCTTTGTGCAATGACTTCTATACTGACTCATGATAACAATTCCTTGTTTTCCTGAAGCTGTCTTGCATATTGCATTTACATTTCAACTTTTTAGCACCTTCTCTCCTCTCTGACCTCTGCTTCTGTCTTTACATCTCTCTCTCAGACTGTGTGTGCACCAGTCCTAGACCTGACAAGTTAACAGCATGAATGAGCATGAAAAGGTACACCAAGATGGGTGGCGGGGACATCGGTTAGCTGGGATTTTGAAGATAATTTAATGATGGGACTGTTTTCGAAGAATGGGCAGGGTTAATGCAATCAAAGAGGGCTGTTGAGGCAATGAAGGATAAATATGGTGAGTGCTGTTACCACCTCTAGTCTGAAAGACATCGGGGAGGAAAAGAGGTTACAGGGGCTGAGTGAGAGAGCTGGCGCCATGAAAGAGAGGCTGCCTGTCTAGAGCTGTAGCTGTAGCGGGAAGGAATGCTGCCAGGCCCACAGCACCAAGGCAAGAGCAAAGGGTAAGAAATACCCCAACCTCTCTGTGGCAGACAGAATAATGTCCCCCATCCCCAGATGTCCACCTCCTAGTCCCTGGCATCTGTGTTATGTTCCCTTACATGGCAAAAAGGATTTTGCAGATGTGCTTACCTTAAGGATCTTGAGATGTGATGATTATCCAGGATTGTTTGGGTGGGCCTAATATAATCACAAAGGTCAAAGTCTGAGAGAGAAATACAAGACAGAAGCAGAGGTCAGAGAGGACAGAAGGTGCTAAGCTGCTGGCTTTGAAGATGGAGGAAGGAAATATAAGCCAAGGAGTTTCTAGAAGCTGGAAAAGGAAACGAAATGGGTTCCTACCCCAGAGTCTCCAAATGGAACCAGCTGACGTGGTACCTTGATTTTAACCCAGTGAAACAATCCGATTTCAGACTTGTGACTCCAGAACTGTAAGACAATCGATTAGTGTTGTTTGCGGTCATTTATTACAGCAGGAATAGAAAACTAATGTACTTTCTCTCTTTCTGCCCTCTGATCTCCTGCTGATGCTTCTCATTGGCCAAATCCAATAGGAAGCCAGAAGGCAAGAGGGTTTGGGTGATACAGACATAGCCGTCATTCCCCCAGAGTAGGGCAGAGAAGGAAGTAGAATAAATCTGGGGGAGAAGGTAGAATAAAGGAAGAACCAGCACTGGGGTGGGGTAGGTGTGGGATGGAATTGTTTTAAAACATCAAATATGCCAAATATGCCAGAAGAAGTCTTTAAGCAATAATTCAAGAACAAGACAAAAATCAAATGGCAGTCTAGCTCAAATCCTATTGGAGAAACTTTTTGGAAACCTTTATTTGTTTTAATATTTTACTTTAACATGTGTCGCCTCTATACCATTATAGAAAGAGGAGGGGCGTCAGGGTTACTGAGTTGAATGCTCTTTTTAAAATTGCCTAAGATGTCAGAGTTACCTTTGTATCTGGTCAGTTTCCAAGTCCCGTCAGTTCTACATGTACCCTGTCTCCAGCAGCTGCCTCTCATTTCCCATTTCTCTTGCTGCCATTCTACATTGGCTGTTCCTCTTTCCCTTCTTCTTTCCATCCATATGGTTGCCATAATTATATTTCAAAGAGCATCTCTGATTTTGCCTCACTTCTCCTCAAACACCTCCCCTCCTGCCCTATGCTTCTTGAACAGAATCCAAACTCCTTGACATGAGGTGTAAATCCTTTAGGACCTTGTCCCTGTGACCTTCTGGCTTATCACCACCCTTCTCTTGTGTTTAGTCTGGCCCACTTGTACTTCCTCCACTCTTCCTTCCTCGGCATTTTTGCTGCTGTCCTCAGCCTTCCTTGTTATTTTTGTCATTCTCCCTGGATCCTTCAATCCCATCTCCTAATCATGCCCATTCTTCAAGGCTCTGCTCAAATCCTCCAAGAAGCCATTGCTGGTCACTCCAGGGGAAATTTATCCTCCCTTCTCTGTGTGTCCACTGCTCTTATAGCTATACCTCTCTTGTAGCACTTACAGTCACACTGCCTGTTAGTCTAGGTATCTGTGTATTTATTTTCCCCACTACCATTTCTGAACCTACTAAATTATAAACTCTTAGAAAGAGGGAGTGTATCTTTGTATCTTCTAGTAGTAGCTGGTGCATTGCCTTGAAAATAATAGATGATAAAACCTTGCAGTGGGGACAAAATGATTACTGTGTAGGGCACAAATGATTAATGGCAGAGGGAGAGTCTTTGGGGGAGGTGAGGGTGTATGGGAGACTGGAAGGGGGCTTTGAGGCAGCCTGTGCCTTGCTCACTATGGTTTTCCTACTGTCAACTGAGATGCCTGGCACAAGATAAGAGCTTTCATAAATATTTCTTAAATGAATAAGCAAATGCTATCTGCTTCACTTTGGCCAAAGGCAACCTTGAATTCTGAGAGAACAAAGTCTTAACAAAGGTCCCTAATATTTGTTATAATATGAAGAAGGCAAAAAAAGTGTATTGAGGTAAAAACAACACAATCTTCTACTTGCAAGGAGAGGCAAGCTTACAAACAGCAAGCCTTTGCCAGCAACCAGCTGAGGAAGACACAGCCACAAGGTGGAAGCATCTCTTTTCTTTCTGAAATAACCATGCCTTTGTTGGCATAACCAGCTGAAAGCAGACAGACTGATTTTTGCATTTACCAGTCCTGTGAGAAGCACTGGGAAATACATTCTTATTTATGATAGTTATTCTATAACTACCTCCCAGTATACAGCTTGAGAGCAGAGATTTGATTGTATATTTCCACAATATCTTTTGTAGCTTTTAACATCGTAGTGACTGATGTGTATGTGTGTGTATGTGTGTGTGTGTGTGTGTGTGTGTATGATAAGAGAGTAAGAGTGAATGAATAAGAGACAGAATGATCGATTGAATGATTTGGGGGTAAATTAAGGAAGTGGTTGCTGATAATTATTACTCTGCACCCACTGCTATGGTCTGAATGTGTCCCTCCAAATTCATGTGTTTGAAACTTGACCCCCAATGCAACAGTGTAGGGAGGCAGAGTCTTTGGGAGGTGTTTGGGTCATGAATGGGTGAATGCTGCTATTAAAAGGGCTTGCGGGAGTGGGTTTGTCCTCTCTTGCCCTTCTGCCATCTGCCATGTGAGGACACAAGAAGGTTTATACCAGATATTGGTGCCTTGATCTTGGACTTCCCAGAAACCAGAACTGTGAGAAATAAATTTCTCTACTTTACAAATTACTCAGTCTCAGGTATTCTGTTATGGTAGCACAAACAGACTAAGACACCAATTAAAGCATGCATAGGGGCACTGAGGGCAAGGAGCTCATCTTATTAATCTTTTTATCTCTGGTTTCTCTTATCCTTACTTAAGGTGATGACACTGACCTTTGGGAGGAATAGGAATTTATGAAAGATCTCATAGCTTATAAGTGGAAGTAACAAGACCAGTTGCAGATTCCCTAATTCCAACACCCAGAGCTCCTTACCCTTTATGAAGTTGCTTCAGCATTGCGGAAGTAGGGAGTGGGGAGAAAGGCACAATAATAGGATTTTACTTGGTTCAGAGATAAAGGTTTCTTCTACATGAAGAAGCAGCTATTTGAGATTTTATGATGTATTGTTAACCTTTGGGACATTGTTTGCAAATACATATTCATATGTTGCAAATAGCTTTAAAACCCAGGTTCATTCAAGCATGAGTAGGATGAAAAAGAAAGTCTGATTCACGTGTACTGAGGATAGCTGTAAGTGTGAATACATGTTGTTAGTACTTCATGGGTCTGAATTTCCCTGGTCGCTATAACTACCTTCTCTTCAAATAAATGTTAGTTTTGTCCTTAGCTTTCAAAACTACATGTGTTAAAGTTTCAGATCAGTGGGATCACCAATGTCCTTGTGCCCAATTTTAACAGTAAACAAGGAGTATACCAAGTGAAAAAACTCATGTCTCTGAGGTCTACTATCTTTGTTTGGCCATAATAAAAATACAGTCTTTCTTTAATAGCTTGATTTAAGGTCAGCTCTTCAGAGAATCTGTACTCTTTGCCATAATACTCAATGGTATTGACAATGAGTGCATGGATTATACTGATTTTTCTATTGATATGCTAACAAAATAAATAGAAAGAGTAGCAGTGCATCACTATCATTTTGATGCACAAAATAAACATTATCCATTTTACTTTCTTTGACTATTTAAAGTCACATATTAATTACTTAAATTTTACAACTAGGAATGTAGCCGAGTGTCTAAAAATCTTGTTTCTGTTCATGTTAATTCAGATTGTCCATCCATGCATGAGAACAGCTGAGCTATGAAATTGGGCAGCATGTTTTCTGGCAATAATGAGGAGATAATATTCCTTAGGAGTATTTAAGTGACATCACTATTGATAGGTTAATTGGAAATAAAAACGTAAAGCTTTCTTAAATCACTAAAATAAAAAGCCTCTGGTTTATTGTAGCTTTGCAATGTGTTTTTTGAACTGTCCCACTTTTCAGTTTCGGTTAATAATTGTCTGATTAATGTAACTGCAGCTGCTCTCAGAATTCCACATACATCCCTTGGATAATCAGCCATTTCAAAAGGAGACTTTCCCATGCATATCTTGATTCACAGTCATACTGTTACCTCTATTGCTTTACCAATTTCTTGAAAAAATGACTCCTGCATCCAATGAAGTATTAGGTTGGTGCAAAGGTAATTGCAGTTTTGGCTGTTGAAAGTAATGGCAGGGAAACCCCGTCTCTACTAAAGAAATACAAAAAAATTAGCTGGGTGTGGTGGCGGGTGCCTGTAGTCCCAGCTACTCGGGAGGCTGAGGCAGGAGAATGGCGTGAACCTGGGAGGCAGAGCTTGCAGTGAGCCCAGATTGAGCGACTGCACTCCAGCCTGGGTGACAGAGTGGGACTCCTTCTCCAAAAAAAAAAAAAAAAAAAAAAAAAAAAGAAAGTAATGGCAGGCGGGGCGTGGTGGCTCACATCCATAATCCCAGCACTTTGGGAGGCCAAAGTGGGCAGATCATTTGAGGTCAGGAGTTCATGACTAGCCTGGCCAATATGTTGAAAGGCTGTCTCTACTAAAAATGTAAAAAATAAAAAATCATGGTGGCGCACGCCTGTAATCCCAACTACTCTGGAGGCTGAGGCAGGAGAATTGCTTGAACCTGGGAGGTGGAAGTTGCAGTGAGCCGAGATCGTGCCACTGCACTCCAACCTGGGCGACAGAGTGAGACTCCTTCTCAAAAAAAAAAAAAAAAAAAAAAAGTAAGTAATGGCAAAGACCACAATTACTTTTACACCAACCTAAGATATGTAGAATATTTGGTAGAGAACAAAATACAATTTGAAGTGAAGTCACAAGAGCTGACTACAATTGGGAAGCTGATGTAAGAGGCGCCCTCCATGTTCAGAACCCAGAGTACCACTTGCTGCTATTTAAGAGTTTCATAATTGGTTTGAAACAGATAGCTAAAGTGATATTACTCTATCATACGTTCTAACTAGACTTAAATTATTTTTAGTTCTCTGTGTGAACATTTATACTTATGCCACGAGATACATGCATTTAGATTTCCATTTCTACACTGAGATCTCAATTAATTGCCCAAGAGCTTGTTACGGAGTTGTGAACCATCCAAATGAAAAAATGGACCCTTCGTAATAATTAGCACTTATTAACATGGTTTTATGCCAGGTACTTTTGAAATATTATCTCAGTTAATTCTCAAATCAAGCTACTAAGCAAGCAAGCAACCAACCAACCTTCTATGGGCTGGAGGGAGCAGAAAAATTCAAATTAGCCCTGAAAAATGTAATTCTAATTCATATATATATTTTTTCCATTGAGAACTGATCAATCAATAAATAATGTAGAATGAACACCACCGGCACCAAGATATCAAGTTAATCTTTGCATGATTATTTAGCTTGAGCTCTCCCATGCCACTGACTGTACCCCTTAATTTGGGTTAGACAGATACCTTTAACACTGTATGGGTGACTGTTCAAGAACAACTTCAGTCCACTTCATGATGCTTCCTCTGCCCATGTATTTTAATTCCTTGAGTGTATTTTCTAGTTTTCTGTTCTTGGTTCCTGCCTTAAACTATGGCTCTTGTCATTTCTTCCATTCAATTTCTTGCATTTTCTAGTAATCTTTGGATATCTTTCAATGATACTCCCTCAAACCTGCCTGAATTCATCATTATATTGCTACTTGTGGAGGCTGGCCCCTCCTGCATTGTCCCTGTACAATCTTGCATTGTTCTTTGGTGTGATGCTGCATAGTCATTTTACAAATGTGGACCACTTGTCACCAAAGTTCGGGTCACAAATACATGAATGGGAACCCTAAAATTCATCACCATTTCTACAAAAACAATTCCACTGGCCTGTCCTGACAGAAAATCCTTATTTTCTTATCACCTTTGTTTTCCAAGGATATCACATTATTAATGTAACTGGTTTGATTGAACTGTCTGTAGTCACTGAGAGACAATGTGCAATTGATTTATTTTTCCAATAACTGCTACCAGCTGTGCTGTTGACTCCTGCCCTTTTCCTACTGGGTAGCAGCCTAATCCCATTATTTTTTCAACATTTTAATCTATTAAAGTCTAGCACAATTAGAATTGCAGTCTTCAATTAAAATCTCTCCCACTCTCATTGCATACTAGGCTGAAGGCTTGAGCTACTTAAGTGGAGAAAGGGCCTTATTCTTTCCTCTCTCCCCTCTGCAGCTCCTCTCTCTTTATCCCTCCAGTCATCTAAGGAAGTGCTGGTAGCAGGGTATGTATGAGGGACAACATCCCCTAGAGAGATCAAGAGTTGCTGGTGGCAAGTCTGCTCTCTTCTTTTTGCTGGCGTTCTCTGTATGGCAGATCTTAATCAAGTGCTTACTTTGTGCCAGGTCGTGTTAGGTGCTGGGGATAGGGTAAGAAGACATCAAGGAAGACAAGATTTCTGACCTCAGAGAATTCAAATTCAGTGATATACTTGCTGTCTCTCGTGAGGATGATTTGGGTTACTTTTTTGGAAGATAGCAAATCTTTTTTGGAAGACCTCTCCATATTGGGAGATACAGATGAGGCTGGCCTCCTCCTCTTTCACTCAGCACCCCTTCCCCACTATGGATATTCCAACCTACAGCCTCTTCAGTAGGAGTCACTTTAGTTAGCAAATGCCCCAACAGGCTGAAGCCCCAAATCACCTTTTGTAGTGTCCACTCAACCCGTGGGAAATGGTGGGAGTGCTGGCTTCTCTAGAACTACCTCTCTTTTCTATCTTTTCTCAGTTCTTTTCTGCAATCCCTAGCTCAACTGGGTCTCTGCTGATTCAATGGCTCAGCTACTTCTAGACAAGAAGCAATCATAAGTCTCCCATGGAGTAGAGGGCAAGGATGGTTCAAGGATCCCCAGTTATGAAGGAGGAGAACAGGGCATATATGACACCTTTTTCCCTCATGGAGAATGGGGTGGGATGGAGAGAAGGGATGGTTAATGCTTTTAAAAATTCTGTTATCCCAAGCTCCCAACAGTCACCACAAGGAGGTGGCTGGCCTCACTATTGGTGACTCTCTAAATAAAATGTGAGGAACTTAGTCTTTATCTTTGGCTGTGGTGTGAGTCATAATTTCCTAGACAATTGGAAAGATCTAGGCTGGGAACTTATATTATCATACCACTTGGAGAGAAAGAACAGAATAAAAACAGGGAACTAGATAAAGCTTGTGGATTATCTGTTAATTTTAATTACTCATTCTCACTCTAGAAAATGGAAAAGTGACTTCGTTTTCATTTCTTCCTTAAGTCCTTATTAGCCAAATTGTAAAAAGGGTTATTGACTAATGTGTATAACATGTTTATTCTTAAAACCTAACATGCTAGGTTCTATTCTGACAGTATGTTTTGATCTTTTAGTTGTTATTGTTTATACAGGATAACTCACATTGTGAAGGCATGAAGGACACTGTGGAGGAAGATAATGTAGCAATGGTAGCAATGTTATTAAGAGCACGGGCTTTGGTGGAATCAGGAGCCCTTGGTTTGCACCTTATGGCTAATATCACTTATTAACTTAGAGATGTTAGACAAGTCATTTAACCTCTGCAAATCTCAGTTTCCTCATCTGAGAATGGGAATTATGGTGGTGTCCATCTCATAAGGTTGTTGAGAAGATCATAGGGCTATGCAGGTAACCTTAGCACAGTGCCTGACACATGATAAGTTTTCAATAAATGTTAGTTACATTAAAACTTATTCAATAGGAAACTTTCAAACTTACCTAAAACCTGACCATATAAAACTCTAATAATTGGGGTTATCTTCTTTATTGAGAGTTAACATTGGAATTAATGTACGCATCTCTGAGTTTAGAGTAGGGGTTGGTAAACTGTGACCCATAGGTCAAATCCAGCCCAGTGCTTGTTTTTTTAAGTAACATTTTATTGAAACACAGCCATGTTTATTTATTTACATACAGTCTACAGCTTCTTTTGTACTACTACTGCAGTAGAGTTGAGTAGTTACATGAGAGACTGCATGTTCCCAAAGTCCAAAATATGAACTATTTGTCCCTTTATAGAAAAAGTTTGCCCAAAGGCAAAAATTGACAAATGGGATCTAATTAAACATAAGAGCTTATGCACAGAAAAAGAAACTATCAACAGAGTAAACAGACAACCTACAGAATGGGAGAAAACATTTGCAAACTGTGCATCTCATAAAGGTCTAATATCCAGCATCTATAAGGAACTTAACTTTACAAGAGAACAAACAACCCCATTAAAAAGTGGGCAAAGGACAAGAACAGACACTTTGCAAAAGAAGACACACATGTGCCCAACAAGCATATGAAAAAAAACCTCAACATCACTGATCATTAGAGAAATGCAAATCAAAACCACAAGGAGATACCATCTCAAACCAGTCAGAATGCCTATTACTAAAAAGTCAAAAACCAACAGATGCTGGTGAGGTTGTGGAGAAAGGGAAAGCTTATACACTGTTGGTGGAAATGTGAATTAGTTCATCCATTGTGGAAAGTGGTATGGCGATTCCTCAAAGAACTAAAAACAGAACTACCATTTGACCCAGCAATCCCATTACTGGGTATGTACTCAGAGGAATATAAGTCATCCTATAATAAAGACACATGCATGTGAATGGACATTGTAGCACTATTTACAATAGCAAAGACATGGAATCAACCTAAATGCCCATCATTGACAGATGTGATAAAGAAAATATGGTACCTACACACCGTGGAATACCATGCAGCCATAAAAAAGAATGAGATCATGTCTTTTGTGGGAACATAGATGGAGCTGGAGGCTATTATCCTTAGCAAACTAATACAGGAACAGAAATCCAAACACTGCATGTTCTCACTTATAATGGGAGCTAAATGATAAGAACTCATGAATACAAATAAGGGAACAACAGACACTGGGGTCTACTTGAGGGTGGAGGGTGGGAGGAGGGAGAGGAGCAGAAAAGATAACTATTGGGTACTGGGCTTAATTCTTGGGCGACGAATTAATCTATACAACAAACCCCCATGACACATCTTTACTTATGTAACAAACCTTCACATGTATGCCCAAACCTAAAATAAAAGATAAAGAAATAAAAAATTTGCCAATCCCCAGTCTAGAACTTTAAATTTAGGAAAGACAACTACTTATCTTCGCTGACTTGTGGACTAATAGATCTGTGGGTAGGGTGTATGTAGCTCACATGACTTTTTAAGAACCCTTCTCAGGTTCATAAATCTAAGATGAAAAATTTCGTGTGTTATTAAAATTATGTAAAACTATTAAAATTATGTAATATTCATGTTATTAAAGTTATGTAATATTTAAAAATATTACAGAGTTGAGAATAATAAAACACCCATCTTTGCACTCACCAGCCATAGTTTAATTAGGTTAATATTGTGAGAGATTTAATTCAAACTGTTTTGCATAAAAATGTCTTCAGGATAGAGTCGGAGCCCCTTGCATGCTTTCTGACTTTATTCCTCTCCTCACAAAGGTAACTGCTATTCTGTAATTGATGAGTGTCTTTGTAGTTCCAGTTTTTATGATTTTCACTACATATGTACATATCCATAAGGAATATACATGTAGTATTTCAAGTTTTAAAACTTTACATAAATAGCATTACATATGTGATTCTGCAACTTGTTTTCTGACTTAACATTACATTGTTGCAATTTAGCAAATATAGAAGATATCTGTTCATATAGAGGATACAGTTCATTTTCACTACTACATAATTCTCTATTATATAAAGTCTACAGTTTTTTTATTCTATTGATGTATATTTAGAATTTTCCCTCTAATATTTGCAATTAAAAATCATGCTGCAATAAACATTGCTGAAAATGTATCCTCGTGTACATTAGCAAAAACGAGATCTATATACATAGCAGTGGAGTTGCTCATTTGTGGAGTATATGTGCACCCTTAAATTTATTTGATGTTGCCAAATTATTTTCCAAAGTTGCTGCATCAATTTACACCAATTTCCAGTAGTGACCGTAGTAAGTTCCCAGTTCTCCACATCCTTGCCAATGTTTGGAGCTGCCAGACTTTAAACTTTTGCCAATTTGATGGATATAAAGTGCTATCTTACTGCTTTAATTTGCATTTTCCTGATACTGAGTATGTTTTCAGATATTTATTAGCCATTTGGATTTCTTCATTCATAAATTCTTCCTTAAGTACTTTGCCAATTTTTTTCCCATTGGGTTGTCTTTCTTGTTTTTAATTCATGGAGTTTTTTTTATTATTTATATGTTCTGGATAGCATTCTTTATCCCCATTTTCAAATACAAATGATTTCCAAAGTCTTTGGTTACATACAGTGAATAATAATCAGCATTTCAGTTTAAGAACAATACCTATGCTTTATCTCTCTACTTCACTTGTAAAGTTTCATGAAATGTATTAAGTATCAGTTCCTAACTCAAATATTTTAATTGTAATTTGCAGACAAAGGTTTTATTGGAAGTTAATCCTTAGATGTTTAAGAGGTCTTCTTTAGAAAATGAAAAGCATTTTTCTCAAAGAATTATTCATATAAATCAAAGTTCAAATTTTTAACCATTTTGACATTTTCTTTAATGAAATATTTAGGAAACAACTGAGTTATAAATGATTAACTTTTTTCCCTTAAATTATACATTTTACAATAGTGTTCTGTTTAATGCCCAATTGCCTATTCCAGCCTATTCAAAAATGAGTTTTGAGTATGCATTGAATTAAACAGGGAGCTTTTTAAAACCACTCTATTCCTTTTCAAATTTAGATATTCCCAACACAGATTTGAAAACAGTAATACATCACTAAAAAGATAAGGCTTTTACCTAATAGAAGAACTGTATAATGCCATGTGTTATTATCATGATCTATATAAAATTGTGTAAAATATGAGGTTCCCCAAACTCTTATTCCATAATTCACCTTGCTGCACCAAGAAACAATACCTTTGTTAGCATAGAAAGCTATGATATACTTCCTTGTGGTATTGTTTTAACTGTTACCATGTTCTCTTGGACATTTCCAGTGCATTTCTATTTTCCAATTTGCCTTTTCTCAGTGTAAGATTTATTGCCACTTGGGTACTTGGGAGACAAATGGAAAATTTACATGTATTCATTTCATTCCAGGACACTTTAATGTGCCAATGATAATAGTGTGGTCAATTTAAAAGGAGTGGGAATTCCCACAAAGGATTGGGAATAGAAACAACTAACAGTTTAAAAAATGAGTCACTGATTCTTACACTCTTCTTACAGTGGATGACAATATTCTCTGTAATTTCCCACAGTATACATCTGAGTTGTTATTTTCACTAGAGGCCTCTAATTCACCTTCATGTGGGAGCTCAGATATGAGACATACCTGTTTACAAAGAAGCCTGCTTGTTCAGTATGTCCCTCTAGGGCTAACTATGAGCCTATCGTATAGTACTTTGCGTTGCTTCCCACTGGTGCTCCTCTCAGAGTGTCCAATATCTACTATTCAGTGTCACCATTCCAACTCCACTTGACATGTCAGGAGGGCTGCTTTTTCCCCACAAAAGGATCTGAAGCACAATCTGAATCATACAACCCTGCATTCAAGGCTGAGTTATGCTAGTTCCACATCCTCCTTGGGCCACTTTTTTTCTTTTTGAGACAGGATCTCACTCTGTCACCCAGGCTGTAGTGCAGTTGTGTGAACATGCTCACTGTAGCCTTGACCTCCTGGGCTCAAGTGATTCTCCCACCCCAGCCTCCCAAGTAGCTGGGACCACAGGCACACGCCACTGCACCCAGCTAACTTTTTAAATTTTTTGTAGAGATGGGGGCTCACTATGTTGATCAGGCTGGTCTCAAACTCCTGGGCTCAAGTGGTCCTTGTACCTCCGCCTCCCAAAGTGCTGGGACTAAAGGTGTGAGCTACTGCACCCAGCCAAGGGCCACCTCTTTTTAAAACAAAGTTTGGGTATGATGTTAGATGTGTGCTTGCTATATGTCGGTTTCATTATTTTGAGGCATACAGACTGGAAAGGAAGAAGTAAAATTGTCTCTGTTTGCAGATGACATAATCTTTTAAATAGAAAATACTAGAGAATTTACCAGAAAAACTGTCAGAACTAGTACGTGAATTCAGTAAAGTTGCAAGGTACAAAATTAACATATAAAAATCAGTTGCATTTCTATACATTAACAATCTCATATCTGAGAAGAAATTTTTAAAAATTCCATTTACAATAGCATCAAAAAGATTAAAATACTTAGAAAAAAAAAGTAACCAAGGAGGTGAAATGATCCATATACTGAAAACTATAAAACACTGATGGAAGAAATTGAAAGAGACACAAATAAAGGAAATGATATCCTGTGTTCATGGATTGGAAGAATAAATATTGTTAAAATGTCCATACTGCCCAAATGATCAGCAGATTTAATGTAATCCATATCAAAATTCCAATGGCATTTTTCACAAAAATAGAAAAAGAAAATCCTGGAATTTGTATAGAACCCTTTGACCTCAAATTGCCAAAGCAATCTTAAGAATAAAGAGCAAGCTGGAGACATAACACTTCCTGATTTCAAATTATATTACAAGGTTATAGTAACTAAAACAATGTTACTGAAATAAAAATAGACTCACAGACCAATGAAACAGAGTAGAGAACCCAGAAATAAACTCATGCATATGGGGTCAACTAATCTTCAACAACATGAGTGATAAGAATACACAATGAGGAAAGGATTGTCTCTTCAATAAATGGAGTTAGGAAAACTAAATTTTCACATGCAAAAGAATGAAATTGGACCCTTATCATACACCATACACATAAATCAACTCAAAATGGATTAAAGACTTAAATATAAGACCTGAAAATTTAAAACTCCTAGAAGAAAATATAGGGAAGAAGCTCCTTGACATTGATTTTGGCAATGATATTTTGGATATGACACTAAAAGCACAGGAAACAAAAACAAAAATAAATGGGACTGCATCAAACCAAAGAGCATTTGCACAGCAAAGGGAACCTTTGTACCACTGTTGATGGGAATATAAATCAGTACAGCCATGATGAAAAATGTAGCGGTCCCTCAAAAAATTAGAACTCTTATTGAACTAGCATATGATCCAGTAATCCTATATCTGAATATATATCGGAAGGAAATGAAATCAGAATCTTGAAGAAATCCGTGTATGCCCATGTTCATTGCACCATATTCACAATAGCCAAGATACGAAAACAACCTAAGTATACATCAACAGATGAATTTTTTTAAAAAATGGAATATATATATGAGTGTTACTCAGACTTCAACCATCAGGAAATCCTGCCATTTGTGACAATGTGAATGAACTTGGAGGACACTATGCTAAGTGAAATAAGCCAGACACGGAAAGACAAATATTGCATGATATCACTTATATGTGGAACCTTAAAAAGTGAAACTTAGAGAAACAGAGTAAAATGATGGTTGTCAGGGGCTGGGGGTTGGGGAAAAGGGGAGATAATGGTCAAAGAGTACAAACTTGCAGTTACAAGATGAATAAGTTCTAGAGATCTAATGTACAGCATGGTAACTATGGTTAATACTGCATTACATACTTGAAATTTGCTAAGAGAGTAGATCTTAAATGTTCTCACCACCACAAAAAAATTAATGGTAACTGTTGGATGATGGGTATGTGAATTAGTTTGATTGTGGAAATCATGCCCAAGGCACACTTACGTCAAAATATCATAATATACCCCTTAAATACATATGATGTTCTATTTGTCAGTCATACTTCGATAAAGCTGGAAAACATTTAAAAAAGAAAATTATCTTAAACTTCCCCCTTTCCCCCACAAAAAGACAGTCCCAGACCCAAGTGACATCCCACAGCACTGTTGGCCTCTGTCTCCGGTAGGACTCACACAATTTTGCAAGATAAGTAACCAAGGCAAAAGTCATCTTAGGCTCCCCAAAAGGGCTACATAGATTAGTTACAGAAAACAAGGCAAGGCTAAGCACACTACCTAACAGTATTACTTTTTACTTTTCATTAAGCAGTGGAAAGTCTTTTATAAATGAAATTTTCCTTGAGAAAGGCAATAGATAATACATAAGAGCAGAACTGCTTTGTCTGAAACAGGGTTGTGGGTGTGAGGTGGTACGCAGCGTTCTGCTGATTTTACTTCCATCTTATTTTCCTGCTTCCATACCTACCCGAGGGGATTCTCTGGAGTCCTGAGGATTATCTATAATCTTTTCCATATGATAAAAAGGCACTTGGGGGATAGGGCCATGTCTTCTGTCCTGTTCTATGAGATTCCTTCTTCTATCTGGAATTCCTCCTCTCTTTCCTCATATCTACCTGTTGAAGTCCCATTAAAATCCCATTTAAATTTCACCTCTTTTAGGGAATCTCCTCAAGACAAAATTGATCTTTCCCACTGCAGATGATCAGTGCTTCTCTTACAGCTATAGGGATTGCATACCTTAGATATTCTGGGACAATCCCAATTTTTGATATTAGATCCTAATATGCTCTTATGTTCATTTACTTCTCAGATCACATTTTAATTTTGGGTTTTGAAAATATGGTTGTGATAATTATAGTTCTCATTTGTAGTCAGCCTTGTTTCTGAGTTATTGATCTATACAGACATGAAGTATATATTTCCAAAGAGTAGGGATTGAGTCATTTTATCATAATTAATGATCCTTCCGACACTTCCCTCTCTTTTTCATCATCATCATACTTGCAACAATTTATTAATGCCCTAGAACACATGAGGTAGTGTTAGGCACTTATATTGATTACCTTGTTTAATTATTACAAAAACTCTGCAAGGTAGGTATGCATTGACTTTTCTTTTGTGATGAGGAAGCTGAGGTTACCCAGCTAGTAAGTGACGAAGTTGGGCTCTGCCCAAACCCAGGCTCTTTCCCGTATACTACTCTGCCTCCCACAGTGCCTCACAGTGTTTTTCTGCATATTCTAGAAATGTTTATTCTGGTATGTAATGAATAAATACATGTTCAATTGCTTAGAATTGAAAGCATGGAAAAAGTACAGTGCACGTGAATTTATCGAGGCTATGAATTGAAATATTTCCCTTTCATGCTTGCATGATTCAGAAAAGAACTTTATACTTGTATTTAGTGCCATTTCAACTCACTCTAGTAGTTGAAAAGCAAAGTGAATCCACTCGAATTTTCATTTTACTGGCAATGTGTAGGTAAGAAAACTGGCACTCCAAAACACAACAAATACCTCTCCATGATTTGTGATATCTGAGCTACGGTGGATTACCTGAACACAGCCTGGGATCAGCTCTGCTCTGGTGGGGCCTCTCTTGGGCTTCTACAATACTCCTGGGAGGTGTAATTACTGGGGACCAAAACAAAACAAAGTGGCTGGCCATTACTAATGCCCCTGATATCTAGGGGCCCTGTTCCCTGGCTGTGCTTGTGAGGAATGGAGCAGGGGAGCAGCTCATGAGAACTTCTGAAAAGGACAGGATGGAGAGAGGGGCTGTTCAAGATGGAGAAAGAAGCCATTATGCTCCTTGCTGTAGTGCTGTCTTCCTAGTGTTGTCCAAAGTGCAGTGTAAGGAGAGGGGCATTGTGAGGTGTCCAATGGCTGTGAGGTTCTAGCATTTGAACCAATTCAGAAAGTCCTCCTGAGGGCCTACTAGGTGAAAGTGTTGTGCTAAGACAGTAGAGGATACAGAGATGATTATGACGCAATATTGCTTATCGAGGTACTTACAATCTAATATTAACTTTTACTATAAACTAGAATAAAGTAAATGCTGTGGTTAAACAGGTTTTAGGATGTCTCTACTTCATGTTATTTACAAAATCCAATGCCCAATGGATTATAGATTTAAATATGAAAGGTCCATGTTTAAAACTTTAGAAAAAAATACGTAAGAAAATGTCTTAAAGCAAAAAAATGCAAAAACACAGAATATTGATATATTTGATAATATGAATTTGATTTCATCAGAAGGGATCATAAAGAAGAGAAAAAGAGCTTCCACAAACTGGGAAAAGATTTGCAACACTTATAACCAATACAAGTTCAATATCCAGCATGTATAAAAATCAACAAAGGGAAGGCAGAGCAAGATGGCTGAATGGAACCCTCCAGTAATCGTTCCCCCACTCAGGAACACCAAATTCAACAACTATCCAAGCAAGAAAGCATGTTCATAAGAAGAAAAAACCAGGCGAGAGATCATAGTGCCTGGTTTTAACATCACATCAAGGAAAGAGGCACTGAAAAGGGTGCAAAAAACAGTCTTGAACTGCCGACTCCAACCCCAACCCCCATCAGCAGAATCTGTGTGCTCGGGAGAGGAGAGTGAAGAGGAGTGTGGACTTGCAATGGAACTCAGTGCTGCCCTGTTACAGTGGAACACAACACAGGGCACAATTCTGCTAGTGCCCACAGAGGGAGCATTTAGATGATCGCTGACCAGAGGGGAATCCTCTGCACCAGCTGCAGGAATCTGAGTTGTGCCTAGCCCCACCACTGGCTGACTAATGTGGCCTGGGGTCCTGAGTGAACTGAAAAGGCAGTCATGCCACAAGGATTGCAGTACTTGGGCAAGTCCTGGTGCTGCACTGGGCTTGGAGCCAGTGGATTTGAGGTGCGTACAACCCAGTGAGACACCAGCTCTGGTGGCCAAGGGAGTGCTTGTATGACTTCTCCCCTAACTCTAGGAGGGAGACTCCCTCCTGCAAAAAGGAGAGGGAAGAGTAAAGAGGACTCTGTCTTGCAACTTCGGTACCAGCTCAGCCACAGTAAAATAAATCACCAAACAAATTCCTGAAGCCCCTGATTCTGGACCCTAGTTCCTAGGTGGCATTTCTAGACCCATCCTGGGCCAGAAGGGAACCTGCTGCCCTGAAGTGGAGGACTCAGTTCTGGCAGGATTCACCACCTGCCGACTAAATTGCCATTGGGCCTCAAATAAACGTCAGCTGTAGCAAGGCAGTAGTCACTGAGGGCCTTGGGTGTGAGACCCAGTACCGTGCTGAATTCAGGTATGACCCTGTACCATTCCAGCTGTGGAGGCCACGGGAATGCCTTTCCTAAGTCCAGGCAGCCCAGCATGGAGAAAGGGTCTCCTTCTGTTTGGGGGGAAAGTAAGGGAAGAGAACAAGAGACTCTGTCTGGTACTCCAGGAAATCCTCTCAGATCTTACTCAACCCCACAAGGTGATGGGAGTCCTTAAGAGTCATGGCATTACTGGGCTTGGGGCATCCCCCGTCCCCTAGTGCAGATGTAGCTGCAGTGATCAAAGACTTCAATCACAACACTCAATTCCCTTTGAATACCTGGAAAGCCTGCTCGAGAAGGACAGGTACAAACTAGGCCCGGCTGTGAAGTTAAAAAATAAATACCCAACTCTTCAATGCCCAGACATTGACAAACATCCACAAGCAACAAGAACATCCAGGAAAACATGACCTCACTGAACAAAATAAATAAGGAACCACTGACCAACCCCGGAGTGCAGAGATATGTGACCATTCAGAGGGAGAATTCAAAATAGCTATTCAGGAAACTCAACGAACTTCAACATAACACAGAAAGAATTCAAACTCCTGTCAGATACATTTAACAAAGAGATTGAAATACAAAACTAAGCAGAAATTCTGGAGATGAAAAATTCAGTTGACAAACTGAAAAATGTATGTCTTTCCAGAGCAGAATTGATTAAAAAGAAAGAATTGGTGAGCTTCAAGAGAGGCTACAGGAAAATACACAGACAGAGGAGAAAGAAAAGAATAGAAAAGAATGAAGTACACATACAAGATCTAGAAAATAACCTCAAAAGGGCAAATCTAAGTTATTGGCCTTAAAGAGGAGGTAGAGAGAGAGAGAGAGAGACAGAGAGGTAAAAAGTTTATTCAAAAGGATAATAACACAGAACTTCCCAAACCTAGAGGAAGATACCAATATTCATGCACAAGAAAGTCATAGAACACCAAGCAGATTTAACCCAAAGAAGACTACCTCAAGCATTTAATCAGTAAACTCCCAAAGGTCAAGGAAAAACAAAAGATCCTAAAAGCAGTAAGAGAAAAAACAAAAACATAAACAAATAACATATAAAGGAGCTCCAATATGTCTGGCAGCAGACTTCTCGGTGGAAACCTTACAGACCAGGAGAGAGTGGGATGACATATTAATCAAAGAGCTGAAGGAAAAAGATACCTTTTATCCTAGGATATTACATCTGGCTAAAATATACTTCAAATATGAAGCAGAAATAAAGACTTTCCCAGACAAACAAAAGCTGAGAGATTTTGTCAACACCAGACCTGTCTAACAAGAAATGCTAAAGGGAGTTCTTCAATCTGAAAGAAAAGAACATTAACAAGCAATAAGAAATCGACTGAAGTTATAAAACTCACTGGTAACAGTAAGTACACAAACAAATACAGAATACCCTGACACTAATTGCGGTGCATAAACCACTCATATATAGAGTAGGAAGATTAAAAGACAAACCTATCAAAAATAACTGCAACAACTTTTTAAGACATAGATAGTATAGAGATAGAAATAGAAACAACAAAAAGTTAAAAAGTTAGGGGGATGGAGTTAAAGTTTAGAGTTTTTATACATTTTATCCTTGCTTTTTTTGTAATCAGAATTAAGTTGTCATCAGTTTAAAATAATTGGTTATAAGATGTTATTTGCAAACCCCATGATAACCTTACATTTAAAAACCTATAATAGATACACAAAAACAATAAAAAGCAAAAAATTAAAACATACTGCCAGAGAAAAACACTTTTACACAAAGGAAGACAGGAAACAAAAAGAAAGAGGACCACAAAACAACCAGAAAACAAATTAGAAAATGGCAGTAGTAAGTTTTTACATATCAATAATAACATTGACTGTAAGTGGACTAAACCCTCCAATCAAAAGACAGAGTGTTTTAACGGATTAAAAAAAGACCCAACTATATGCTGCTCACAAGAAACTCAATTTACCTATAAAGATACACATAGACTAAAATTAAAGGGATGAAAAAAGATATTCCATGAAAATGAAAACAAAAAAAGAATAGGAATAGCTATATTTATATTAGACAAAATAGATTTCAAGACAAAAACTATAAGAAGAGACAAAGAAGGTAATTAGATATTGATAATGGAGTCAATTCAGCAAGTCAATATAACAATTATAAATATATATGTACTCAACACTGAAGCATCCAGATATAAAGCAAATACATATACGTGTGTGTATATATATATATACACACATGATGTATATATTGATATATATCATGTTACATATATTGATATATATAGATATAGATATATTGATATCTTCCTCTAGGTTTGGGAAGTTCTCTGTTATTATCCTTTTGAGTATATATTGTGTATATATATATATACACACACACACATATATACACACACTCACATATATGTGTGTGTATACACACACATATATACACTCACATATGTGTGTGTATACACACACATATACGCTCACATATATGTGTGTGTATACACACACACACACACACATACAGAGAGAGAGAGAGAGAATGAGAGAAAGAGAGAGAGACTGACCCCAATATAACAGCAGGTGGAAATCTCAACACCCTGCTTTCAGCAATGGACAGATCATCCAGACAGAAAATCAAAAAAGAAACATTGAACTTAATCTGTACTATGGACCAAATGGACTTAACAGATATTTACAGAAGACTTCATCTGACAGCTGCAGAACACACATCCTTCTCTTCAGCACATGGATCATTTTCAAGAATAGACCATATGTTAGGCCACAAAACAAGTCTTAAAAAATTCAAACAAATTGAAATTGTATCAAGTATCTTCTCACATCACAGTAGAATAAAACTGGAAGTCAGTAACAAGAGGAACTTTGGAAACAATACAAATGCATGGAAATTAAACAATATGCTCCTGAATGACCAGTGGGTAAATACAAAAATTAATAAGAAAATTAAAAAATTTCTTGAAACAATAAAAATGGAAACACAGTATTCTAAAACCTATGAGATACAGCAAAAACAATATTAAGAGGAAAGTTTATAGCAATAAGTGCCTGCATCAAAAAGTAGAAAAACTTCAAATAAACAACCTTACAAAGCATCTTAAAGAATTAGAAAAGCATGACAAAATCAAACCCAAAATTAGTAGAAGAAAGGAAATAATAAAGATCAGAGCAGAAATAAATAAAATTGAAACCAAAAAAGGATACAAAGGATCAACAAAATGAAAGCTTGGTTTTTTGAAAAGATAAACAAAATCAATACTAAGAAAGAGGGAAGACCCAAATAAATAAAATCAGAGATGAAAAAGGAGACATGACTACTGATACCACGGAAATATAAAGGATTATTAGAGATTACTATGAATAGCTATATACTAATAAACTGGAAAACCTAGAAGAAATGGATAAATTCCTAGACATCCATAACCTACCCAGATTGAACCATGAAGAAATCAAAATCCTGAATAGACCAGTAACAAATAATGAGATTGAGGCTGCTAAAAAGTTTCCATCTGAAAAAGAAACCAAGAAAGTAATCTCATTTACAAAAGCTTCAAATAAAATAAAATGCCTAGAAATAAACTTAACCAAAGAAGTGAAAGATCTCTACAATGAAAACTATAAAACATAGATGAAAGAAATTGAAGAGGACACACACAGGAAATGTTTTATATTCATAGATTGGAAGAATTAATATAGTTAAAATGTCCATACTACTCAAAGCAACCTACAGATTCAATGCAATCCCTATCAAAATACCAATGACATTCTTCAGAAAAATAGGGAAAAAATTCTATATTTATACTGAATCACAAAAGACCTAGAGTAGGCAAAAGCCATCCTGAACAAAAAGAATAAATCTACAGGGGTCACATTATTCAAATTATACTACAGAGCTATAGTAACCAAAACAGCATGGTACTGGCATAAAAATATACACATAGACCAAAGGAATAGAATAGATAACCCAGAAATAAATCCAGATATCCACAGGGAATTCATTTCAAGAAAGGTGCCAAGAACATACATTGGGGAAAGGACAGTCTGTTCAAAAATGGTGCTGGGAAAACTGGATATCCATATGCAGAAGAATGAAACAAGACCCTTATCTTTTGCCATATATAAAAATCAAATCAACATTGACTAAAGACTTAAATTTAAGGCCTGAAACTATGAAACTACTAAAAGTAGTTGGGGAAACTCTACAAGACATTGGTCTGGGCAAAGATTTCTTGAGTAATACTTCAAAAGCACAGAAGACCAAAATAAATACAGACAAATGGGATCACATCCAGTTAAAAAGTTTCTGCACAAAAAGAAAACTATCAAGAGAGTGAAGAGACAACCCACAGAATGGGAGAAAATATCTACAAACTGTCTACCTGACAAGGGATTAATAACCAGAATGTATATGGAGCTCAAACAACTCAATAGGGGAAAGTAAAATAATCCTATTAAAAACGGGCAAAATATCTGAATAGACATTTCTAAAAGTAAAATATATACAAATGGCGAACAGGTATATGAAAAAAATGCTCAACATTATTAATCATCAGAGAAATGCAAATCAAACCTACAATGAGATATCATCTCACCCCAGTTAAATGGCTTTTATCCAAAAGATAGGCAGTAACAAATGCTGGTAAGGATGGGGAGATAGGGGAACGCTTGTACACTGTTGGTGGGAATGTAAATTAGCATAAACACTGTGAAAAACTGTGTGGAAGTTCCTCAAAAAAACCCCTAAAAGTAGAACTATATGATCCAGAAATCCTGCTGTTAGGTACTCAAAAGAAAGGAAATCAGTGTATTTTAAGAGATATGTGCACCCCCTTGTTTATTACAGCGGTATTCACAATAGCAAAGATTTGGCATCAACCTTAAGTGTCCGTCAATGGATCAATAAAAAAATGTGGTACATATACAGAATGGAATACTATTCAGCTACAGAAAAAGGAATAAAATCCTGTTGTTTGCAACATGAATGGAACTGGAGGAAATTATGTTAAGTGAAATAAGCCAGGCACAGAAAGACAAATTTCTCATGTTATTACTCATATGTAGGAGCTAAAAATTAAAACAATTGAACTCATGTAGAGAGAGATTTGAATGATAATTACCGAAGACTGGGAAGTGAAGCAGGCAGAAGGGGGAAAAGTGGGGATGGTTAATGGGTACAAAAATACAATTAGATAGAATGATGAAGATCTAGTATTTGATAGCACAACAGGGTGACTATAGTCAGCAATAATTTATTGTAGTTTTAAAAATATAAGTAGAATTGAAATGTTTCTGATACAAAGAAATGATAAATTCTTGGAGTGATTGATAGCCCAATTACTCTGATGTGATTATTACACATTGTATGCCTGTATCAAAACATCACATGTATCCCATAAATATATGCACCTATAATGTACCCATAACAAAAATAAAAAATAAAAAAAGGAAAATACAACAATAACAATAGAAAAGTGGAGAAGAGGCAACACGCATATCACAGAAGAGGAAAATGAATGATTCAAACATATGAAAAGATGTTCATTACTAACTAGAAAGAAAATTAAAACCATAATGATATACTATTATGTATTTCATTTCCACCATAATAATAGAAATGTATATCAATTTTGTATCAAATGATGACAAGGATATAAAGCAACAAGGACTCATATCCTGCACATAGAAATATACAATATGCTACAAACACTTTGGAAAATTTCCTTGCATTATTTTGCAAAGTTGAAGTTGCTCAGACCCCAGGACCTATCAAATCTGTTCTCAGGGATATACTTGAGAAAATCTTGCACATGTGTATCAGGAGACCTTTAGAAGAATGTCTGTAACAACAATGTTTTCAATAGTAAAAAACTGGAAATGACCCTAATGACCATCAACAAGAAAATGGTTACTTAAGTTAGTATTTATATAGCAGGAAACTATTCAGCAGTGAAAATGAATACACTATAGTAATATACGTTAACGCCAGTAAATTTCACAATGTTGAGCTAAAAAAATCAAGGGAATATAAACAATGTCTATAAAGTTTAAAAAATGTGAAGCTAAGCAATATATTATTGAGGGATATAGCCATATATTATAAACTATGAGGAAAAGCAAAGGAATGATAAACAGAATTCAGAAGAGTAACTTCTAGGAGATAAGGAGGTGGGAGGGAGGAGACACATTGTTCTATTTGTTAAGGCGGTTAGTGATTGCATGGGCATTTATTTACTATTGTTGTTTAAGCTGTATATATATATTCTATAATCTCTTTTCTACTTTGATATATTTCATAATAAAGATATAGCAAACGGTGTGCTATTGGAGTGCTGATGAGGGAGCACTTCATCTGAAAGGAGGTGGGAGTGGGAGATGAGAGGCAGGGATCAGTGAAGGCTTCATGGTGTAGTCAGAACTGGTTCTTGAAACATGAGGAGGGTTTTAAGGATAGAAATGGACAGAGAGGAGCTTCCACTGGGAAGAACAGGATGAGGAAAGACTTAAAAGTGTGAAATGGCATTGTGTGTCCTGGAAACAGCAATGGTTGGTCTAAATTGGAGGAATAGAGTAGCATACAAGGATGGAAAATGGCATGAGACTAGGCTGTAGAAGGCCTTTTAAAGAAAATCCGGGCTGGGCGCGGTGGCTCATGCCTGTAATCCCAGCACTTTGGGAGGCCGAGGCGGGCGGATCACGAGGTCAGGAGATCGAGACCATCCTGGCTAACACAGCGAAACCCCGTCTCTACTAAAAATACAAAATATTAGCCGGGCGTGGTGGCGGGCGCCTGTAGTCCCAGCTACTCGGGAGGCTGAGGCAGGAGAATGGCGTGAACCCAGGAGGCGGAGCTTGCAGTGAGCTGACATCGAGCCACTGCAGTCCAGCCTGGGCGACAGAGCAAGACTCCGTCTCGAAAAAAAAAAAAAAAAAAAAAGAAAGAAAAAAAGAAAATCCTGTGGCTCACGCCTGTAATCCCAGCACTTTGGGAGGCCAAGGTGGGTGCATCACGAGGTCAGAAGATGGAGACCATCCTGGCTAAAATGGTGAAACCCTTTCTCTACTAAAAATACGCAAAATTAGCTGGGCGTGGTGGCACGTTCCTGTAGTCCCAGCTACTTGGGAGGCTGAGGCAGGAGAATCAGTTGAACCCGGGAAGCGGAGGTTGCAGTGAGCTGAGATGGCAACACTGCACTCCAGTCTGGGAGACATAGCGAGACTCCGTCTCAAAACAAAACAAAACAAAACAAAAAAACTTGTGAACCTATTTAGATCTTATCCTGCAAGCAAAGGCAGGCTGTTGAAGACTTTTGAGGAACAAGTGATTTAATTACACCTGTGATTTAGAAATACAATTTTGGTAGTTGTAGGAAGCATGAATAGGAGAAATTTGAGGCTAGTGGGACCCATCTAGCTACTGGAACAGTTCAGGATAGCAAAGACAAGGGTCTATATTGTGGCAGTGGCAATGGAATGAAATGAAAGAATGCATAATTTGAGACCTGACTTATATTTCCTAAATGTATGTGCCCATTTCCAGAAAGACACAGACTGAAGCAAGGTGTACTGGCCTATTTCAGGCCACCCCCTGCTCAGGCCTGAGCAGGCTCCCTAGTTAAGTAGTTAATTGTGAGCACTGACTCGGGAGCTTGCCCCCAATTCCCTGTTCTCCAATTCCTAATTCCCTGATAGAAGTACAGTTCCCAGTTTCCCTGGCCATTCCCTTTCTAAAGCAAGTGAGGCAGTATTTGAAAACAACCTCTTTCCAATATTCATTAATTTGTCTTTTTGCTTACTTACATCTGCCCTTAACTTCCCTTTCTGGGCTTTCATTCTTCTCCCAAGGTCTCATACACAAGCACAGTCATGCTACTGGGTTGAGGAATCTTTTTCTTCCACAAGAGACTAATTCAGCTGATACCATCCTAAAGACCAGGGGTATATGCATCCTTCGGGCAGATAATTACACAAAGACATGGGACACTAAGATGGCATTAAGATGGCATAACAACAACTCGTGACTGGTCTGAGATGAAAAATGAATGCCCTGAACATCCAACAGGCAGTTGGAAATTCAGGCTAGGCATTTATGAGGAATGTCAGTCCCTACCTCTTCCCCGCACCATGCTTGACCAAATAATGAGACATAAGACTGCCTTGGGAACTGTGCTGTTTTATTACGGGACCCAGCAGGGGTGATCCCCATATGGAGAAGTACTTAATTCTCCCTTTGTATGAGCTCTACTTGTATTTATTAAAAAAGAAGTATTTTGTCAAGTTGAACCATGCAGGAGTCAGATCTTTTCAACCTGGAGAAGGAAGCAGCAACGTTCCACAGGCAGGAGCAATGCCATCTCTGAGTTCAACACAGCCAGAGCTAGGAAGCAGACAGAGAAAGAAGGGGACAGGGTCTGACAATGGTGACTGCCAATCAGGAGAACACTTCTGGGCACCCCAAAGAAGAAATGTGAATGGCCTGAGATTCACATTTAAGAATACAGTACCCAGCTCTCCATAGCTTCTGAGTCGCTCTGCCATGCAAACCAAATCCTGTGTGAATCATGATCAAGGTGCATTTCATATCCATTTTCTGATGAAAATGGAAAGTAGAAGGTAACTGGGCAAACTGAGTGACTCCCCTGCTCATCTGCCAGAAGCTTTAGGTCTGGGGGAGAGATGGAATGACAAAGAATCTCAAGCAGAGAGCAAATTTGCATAAACACTGCTTTGTAAAAATGAAGAGGGAAGAAATTGTAATTTATTCTCAGGCAAAGACAGAAAAATTACGATTAAGCTTAAAAGAGAAAATGATACAAGCCTTCTCCTCATTGAAGAGGCAAGTAAAGTGTATTTTTTCAGATCACAGCAGTGGTTTGTAAACTTTCTCGTTCTTTTCCATAGGCACCGGCCCCTACCATGAATAATTAAAATCAAAGACTCTCCTCACACTTCCAATGTATTCAATTCCTTTCTATGTCTTTCCATGCCAAGATGCAATCTCAACCCTTTGATTCCTTACCAAACCTTTAACTAGCCCTCATGGGAAGATGCTTTTGAAATGGTTCAAAGTTGGGCATCTACTAGAAGACGAAACAGAGCAAAGAAATGGAGTCCTCCTCATGTGAGGTAATGAGCCCCTGAATAATTGACAATGGAGCTCCCCATGGCTCTCTTCTCTAATCAACACCACGCTCTCCCTCATTGCTGCAAGCAGCTCCTGTAACTCATTTAACACAGTGCTCATAGGTCAGACTCTGAAAAGAAAAAGGTAATGGATTTGATCTCTGTGAGAGGCTTTTCTTTTCCTTCATAAAAGGCATGGAGCAGGGCCAGACAATAAAGGGAAAAGAACTCACATTTGCAGACAATCTGAAGGATGATTAAGAGTGATGGCTGAGAGACAACCAGGCATCTGGACGAAATGGTCTTTGGGATGGCTTGTAAAGAGGCACGCTGTATGCAGAGATGAGCTTTCAGGGTTGGCTGAATTTCAGCACCCAGACGTGATAAAACATTGGGTGGACGATCTTTGCAATGCAGGGCCCTCGAAATGATCTACCTGAGCCCATACAATTGCTTTATTTCTCTAGACAGGCTGCTTTATTTCCCTCTTATGTACTTGTTATCTCTCTTCTCTCATGCTTTTGATTTCATCAACTTCCTTAGCTCATTTGTCCGCATTGACCTGGAGGGGCTTAGCTCTGTGGGGTTGGTATATTCTGCTAAGCTCTGGCTTTCACATCATTCAGATTGCACTGCTTTCCTGTGTACCTTTTCTACTAGCCTCCAGCACACCTGTTTTGTAACTTTTATTCTGTCATGTTTTGCATACCCAGTGCTTTTGAAGTTCTTTATTATTTACTGTTTGACCTTATTTTACTTTATTTCCATTCTTTCCTTGTCATCCACATTTGGTGAGAGATAGTTTACATATAAGGAAAACAAGTCTTGGAATGTCACCTAGTTTAACATTAAAGGCATTTCTTAATGCTAGGCACAATAGGGTTTTGCATATACAACCGCACTGATTCTGCAAAATCTTAATTAGGCGTATCTGAACAGGGACGGTGTATTTACAGTGAGGCGCGTTATAAAAAAAGCTGACTGCGAGTTAGACTGAATTGCCACATATATTCATATAGTCAGTTACCTGTGCAATCCCACGTCGTGGTTCATCAGGTATCTTTGTGGCCATGGACTTGATAAGCACAGCTAGTGAATGTGCAGAGTTGGAAAACACAACTGCAGTGTTCTGTACTTTGACAGCTTCTGTTCACGTATGCATTCAGCAGTCAATATTTACTGAGTGCCCCAGGTACACAGCCCTGGGCCCTGGGGTATAGTGGGGAGCCCAGAGCAACATGATTCCTGCTCTTGCAGAGCTTATGCTCTGGAAAGACAGACTTCATAAAGTGATCAGACACAAATATGTAAAATTATCACTGCGACAAATGCTACGAAGAAGATGTGCCTGTTTCTGGGAGAGGCACATCTGACAGGTGGATGAGACCCAACTGGAAATCACGGGGAAGTCTTCTCCGAGGAAGTGATGCTTGAACTGGGATGTGAAGGATGAGGAGGACTTACCCAGGGGAACGGGTGGGGGAAGAGCCTTTTGGGAAGAGGGAGCAACATGTGCAAAAGCCCCATGGGCAGGAAGAAGCATGGGGAGAGAGACTGGTTGGTGGGATAACAGAGCAAGGGATGGAGGAGCTGTGTAAGATGAGCTGGGAGGGGGACTGGGGATAGAACACGCAGGGAGGGGGACTGGGGATAGAACACGCAGGGCCTGGCAGCCTTGTGATGAGGGTCTGATCTTTACTCTTAAAGACCATGGGGTGCCATGGAAGGGTTTTAAACAGTAAGCAGATAGATCAGATGAGTGTTTTGAAAAGCAACCATCTTATCTAGCAGACTGAGGGGAGGCAAATACAAGTTGATTTGTATTTGAAAGCTTTTGTAGCCTCTTGACATACATACTTACTTAAAAGATGCTCTCTGTACCTCTGTGCTGAGTAGTGAGTACAGTCGTGCACCACATAATGATGTTTTGATCAACAGTGGACTGCATATGTGATGGTAGTCCCATAATATTATAATATGATATTTTTACTGTACCCCTTCTATGTTTAGATATGTTAAGATATACAACTACTACTGTGTTAAAATTGCCTACAGTATTCAGTACAATAACATGCTGTCCAGGTTTGTAGCCTAGGAGCTATAGGTTGGTGGGTAGGAGCTGTAACCTGGTGTGTAGGAGGCTATAGTATCTAGGTTTTTGTAAGTGTACTTCTTTGATATTTGCATGACAAAATCACTTAATAATGCATTTCTCAGAATGTATCCCTGTCATCAAGAGATGCATGCCTGTATTTTAATAAATAAAAGTACAGGCCTTGGGGAGAACAAGAGAGTAGAAGAATAGAAGAAATTTCAGAAATATTGAGCTAGGCACTTTACCGTTCCTGGAAATATTATTCCCATTGATTAGATCAGTAAAATTGACTCTCTGTGAAATGACTTTCAGGATATGAGGACAAGCTATCATTCCACTAATTGCTAGAGTTGACTCAACTGATCCTGCTGCTCAGGAGGACCTGGTATTTGATCAAAGCTATAGAGCAGCTGTGAGCCCCTGACAGGGTAACTGGTTCAGGTCAGAGCTAGAGAGCCAGTGAGCTGTTGAGCCAGTATTTGAATATGTCTGTCAGGCTCCTGCTTTTTTTACTAGCTCGTTATTTCCTTACAAGGGAGGAAAACAAATGGACAAGAAAGTCACTATGACAGGTAAGAATTTTCCTCTAAGCAAGTCTTCAGGGCAAGGAAGAAATGGAGTGAGCTTAAGAGAACTGATCAGTGAAAGTATCTTAGGTGATTGAAATAAATGAAGTAGATGTAAATCGTGCACCAATGACTGGAGGCCTCAAACAGATAAACTCACCAATGGGTATATAACACTGTTTTACCCAACTTTTTCCCACTGGGAAATTCTGTGCCCACATGACAGTCTTTGTTAAGGGAATCAGCCTCAATGCTTTGTTTCTCTGAACTCAGGGGCATATTATTTCCAGACTGTATGCCATGCCATTCAATCCCAGTGGCAGGATATGAGCAAGCTATGAAGAGGCTCCTCCCCAGTCCAGGCAAAGCCTCCAGCCAGGCAGGCCTGCACATTTATGGCCCAGACAAGCCACCTGGGTCCTGAGGAAGATAAAATGGGATTCTGCAGTGCTGAGGTGACAGTGTGTGGCAGGGTGGAGGGGACCATGCTTCTCTGTGCCCAGGACCCAGGAGTGCATGAGGGAGCCCTAGGGATCACAGTACCAGCTCCTTGACTGTGGAGTGTGTTCTCAGGCAGGACTGTGTGGCAGTGGCAAGAACTCATTAGTGACTTTGTGGACAGGGGACTCACACAAGTGGGGACTGGAGTTGGAGAGGAAGATAAGGATGTATGCTACAGAATGAATGTGGCGGGCACATGGGAGGCACCCTCTGGGGCTCCTCTGTGGACACACTGTGAGACGGGGCAACTGCCAGCTCTAAAGCTGGAAGTGGTTGCAGCTACTGTAACTTGGTCGTTAAAGGTAAATGTTACTAACTGCTGTTTATGGCAATATGGTGGATTAGATTCCCTAACCTTACCATTGCTGAATAGGGAAGAAAGTAAAGAATCATCTGATGCCAAAAGCAAAGTGAGAATAAGACTCCTGGAAGGTAAACAAGTACAAAAGGCAGCTTGTAGCCAGAAAATAACTACTGATTCCTGGGAACCTTGAGTTTCCATTTTGATGACTAGGCAATAACGATAGAAAATCAGCTTAGGGGCTACAAATGGAAAGTCTAATAGGAGATCCTTGCATGAACCGGAACCCCAAAGAACAATTCAAAAGAGAGTTGAAAAAATAAAAAGTGTAAGATAGAATAAGTGAAACTAATAGGAAAAGAACAAAAAGGATAGAATTAAATACAAGTATAAGTAAATAAAATTAATGTAAATTGACTGAAATGACCATGGTGAAATATATTGTTAAAATATAAAAAATCCAGGTTAATAGGCCAGAGAAACACATACAGTATAAAGACACAGAATGGTTAAAAGCAAAAGGATAAAAGAGACATACCAAAGAAAACTAGCATGCTTATAATAATATCAGACCAACTTTAAAGCAAAAAGCATTGACAGAGATACAGTAGGTCACTACATAATGAGAAGGATTTGATTCACCTGGAAAATAAAAGAAATACCTGAGTACCAAAAAACATGTCTTCAAAACATACAAAGTAAAAGTTGATAGTTCTTCAGGCTGGGTGTGTTGGCTGATGCCTGTAATCCCAGCACTTTGGGAGGCTGAGGCAGGAGGATTGCTTGAGCTTAGGAGTTTAAGACCAGCCTGGGCAACATTGTGAGGCCCCATTTCTATTAAAAAAAGTTGATTGCTTTTCAAAGAAAAATTTGCAAAACCATTAGCAAAGATTTTTTTTTTTTTTTTTTTTTTTTTTGAGACGGAGTCTCGCTCTGTCGCCCAGGCTGGAGTGCAGTGGCGCGATCTCGGCTCACTGCAAGCTCCGCCTCCTGGGTTCACGCCATTCTCCTGCCTCAGCCTCCCGAGTAGCTGGGACTACAGGCGCCCGCCACCACGCCCGGCTAATTTTTAGTATTTTTAGTAGAGACGGGGTTTCACCGTGTTAGCCAGGATGGTCTCGATCTCCTGACCTCGTGATCCACCCGCCTCGGCCTCCCAAAGTGCTGGGATTACAGGCAGCAAAGATTTTTAAGAACCTACCCCAGTATTTAATAGATCCAATAGATAAAAATTAGTAAGACTATAAAATAGTTGAATAGTTCAATAACCAAACTTTATCCAATGAACAAATCTATACAACACAGCACTCAACAATTGCAGAATGCACATTCTTTCCAAGCACACATGGATCATATATAAAAAATGCAACATTAGGCCAAGTTTGTAGCAAGTTGCAACAAAACTGAAAGACTGAAATCTTGTGGAGTATTTTCTCTGAAGACAAATTAAGAGTAGAAAACTAACTAGAAAATCCCCATACAGTCAGAAATAAAAAAACAAAAACACCTTCTAAATAGTTCATGAGTCAAAGAAGAAATCACAGTGGAAATTAGAATGTATTTGGAACTTAATGAACATACTACATATTAAGTCTATAGCCTTAAATTTGTATTTTAATAGAAATGAAGAAAGCCTAAGAACTACTACTCTAAGCATCCAACTTAGGAAAAAAAAAAAAAAAAAAAAAAAGAACAGCAGAGTAAACCCAGAAAGAATGGAAGGAATGAAATATTAAGTATAAAAACAGAAATGAATAAGCAAGAAGACAAATATGTAAGCTGACTCTCTGAAAAGAATAAAAGAAAATTGAACAATCTTTGGCATGATTAATAAAGAAAAATGGAATACCAGAAGAGTAGTCAAATGAAAGAGACACAAATACAAATACTCCAAACATTAAAAATAGGAGACAGGTGACATGTGATGTCTCCCATCTGTAATCCTAGCACTTTGGGAGGCTGAAGCAATAGTATTGCTTGAGCCCAGAAGTTTGAGACCAGCCTAGGCAACGTGGTGAGAGCCATCTCTACATGAAAGAAACAAATCAGCCAGGTGTGGTGGTGCACACCTGTGGTTCTTGCTACTTGGGAGGCTGAGGTGGGAGGATTACTTGAGCTCAGGAGGTTGATGCTGCAGTGAGCCATGTTTGTACCACTGCACTCCAGCCTGAGTGACAAAGAAAGATCCTGTCTCAAAAATAAAATAAAATAAAAATAAAAATGATATAAAAAGTTTGAAAACTAAGATGAAATAGGTAAATTATTAGGAAGAAAAGCAGTTTATCAGAATAGACTTAAAAAGCAATAGAAAATCTGAAGATAATTATTTAGAAACATAATTAGTGAACTAAAACTTTCACATGAAGAAAACATACTAGATCTGGATGAGTTTGCAGGTGTCTTCCACCAAATATTCAAGGATAATTCAAAACATACATAAACTTTCCCAGACAACAACTGTAAACAACAGCAACAAAAAGGATTATTCTATTTCTCATTTTATAAGGTTAGGGTAACATTAATATCAAAATCTTTCCAAGATACTACAAGAAAATTATAGGCCAATCTTACTCAATAACATAGATATAAAAATCTTAAAGGAAATAACAGAAAATTGAATTGATCAATGCATAAAAATGATACATCATGAATAAATAGGGCTCATCCCAGGAACTCAAGAGTAATTGAACCATAAAAATCCTTTAATATGATTAATCATATTAATTACCATATAAAAGAAAAAGATCAGATGGTATTGTTTATGGATGCAGAAAAAGTAGACAAAATTCAACATCTACTCATAATAAACTCTCCTAGCAAACTAGTAATAGAAGAAAACATCTTTAATCTGTTGAAGGCTATCTATAAAAACCTATTAAACATCATGTTTAATGAAATTTTAAAAAGCATTCTCTTTAAGATTAGAAATAAACAAAAGTGCCTGCTTTGACCACTTCTATTCAGCATCATACAGTAAGCCAAGCTAATGAAATTTAAAAAAAAGAAATAAAAGGACTTAAAGGGAAAAAAACCTCAAAACTCTAATTATAGAAAATGTGATTTTTATGCAGAAAATCCAGAGGTAGGTACAGATAAATTATTTGAAGTAATAAGAGAGTTCAGTGAATTTTGCCTGATATAATTGATCAATATACAAAATTCAGTTGCCTTTCTCTTCACTGGTTAACAGTTAATTTTAAAATTACATTAAAAATACTATAGCCAGGAGAAGAATAAAGTTGGAAGACTGACACTACTTACCTTCAAGACTTACTATAAAGCCACAGTAATCAGGACAGTGTGGTATTGGTGAAAGAATAGATGAATAGATCAATGGAACAGAATAGACAGAAATAGACCTGCATAAATATAGTCAACTAATCTTTGACAAAGGAGCAAAGGCAATGCAATGAAGAAAAAATAGTTTTTTCAACAAAGGTACTGGAACAACTGGACATCCACATGCAAAAAAAATGAGTCGAGACACAGACCAAAACACCTTTCACAAAAATTAACTCAAAATGGATCCCGATCTAAATGTAAAATGCACAACTATGAAACTCCTATAAGATAACATAGGAGAAAATCTATAAGACCTTGGATTTGGCAATGACTTTTTAGATATGACACAAAAGGCATAATCTATGAAAGAAATAATTAGGAAGCTGGATTTCATTAAAATTAAAAATTTCTGCTCTGCAAAAGACACTGTCAAGAGAATAAAAGGACAAGCCACAGACTGGGAGAAAATATTTATGAAAGAGGTATCTGATAAAGGACTGTTATCCAAAATGTACAAAGAACTCTTAAAACTCAACAGTAAAAAGAAAAATAACCTCATAAAAAGTGGGCCAAACACCTTAACAGATACCTCACCAAAGAAGATATACATATGGCAGATTAGCATATGAAAAGATGCTCCACATCATATGCCATCGAGGAAATGTAAATTAAAACAACGAGATACCACCGCATGCCTATCAGAATGGCCCAAATCCATAACAATGATGGAACCAAATGCTGATGAGGATATGGAGAAACAGAAACTCTCAATCGTCGCTGGTGGGAATGTAAAATGGTATAGCCAATTTGGAAGACTGCTGGTTGTTTCTTAAAAACTCAACATACTTGTATCATATGATCCAGCAATTGCATTCCTTGGTTTTTACTCAAAGAACTTGGAAACTTATGTCCACACAAAAATCTGCACACAAATATTGATAGCAGCTCTATTCATAATTGCCAAAATCAGTAGTGCATCCAGACAATGGAATATTATTCAGCATTAAAAGAAATAAACTGTTAAGCCATTAAAAGACATGGAGGAAAGTTAAATGCATACTACTAAGTGAAAGAAGTCCATCTGAAAAGGCTACTACATACTGTATGATTCCAACTATATGACATGGTGGAAAAGGCAAAACTCTGCAGTCAGTAAAAAGATCAGTGGTTGCCAGGGGTTAGTGGGGAGGGAGGAATGAATAGTGGAACACGGAGAATTTTTAGGGCAGTGAAAATACTCTTTATGATACTATAATGTGGATACATGCCATTATACATTTGTCCAAACCCATAGAATGTACGACACCGGCGGGCACAGTGGCTCACGCCTGTAATCCCAGCACTTTGGGAGACTGAGGCAGGCAGATCATGAGGTCAGGGGATAGAGACCATCCTGGCTAACACGGTGAAACCCCGTCTCTACTAAAAGTACAAAAAAATTAGCCGGGCATGGTGGTTAGTGCCTGTAGTCCCAGCCACTTGGGAGGCTGAGACAGGAGAATTGCTTGAACCTGGGAGGCGGAGGTTGCAGTGAGCCAAGATTGTGCCCCTGCACTCCTGCCTGGGTGACAGAGCGAGACTCCTCAAAAAAAAAAAAAAAAAAAAAAGAATGTACAACACCAAGACTGAACCATACTGTAAACTATGGACACTCTGGGTGATAATGATGTATCAATACTTATTCATCCATTGTAACAAATATACCAGTCTGGTGGGAAATGTTGATAGAGAGGAGGCTGTGCATGTGTGGGGCAGGGAGTGTATGGAAAATCTCTGCACCTTCTTCTCAATTTTGCTGTGACCCTAAAACTGCTCTTAAAAAAATGAAGAAAAGAAGACTGGGTTAAAAATAGTAAAAGCATATATTCACTCAACACATGTATTTGTGTAAAGATTTAAAAATACTGTATTCAAGAGTAAAAATAAAACACAAAAAGTGCCTGAGAATCAGTCTAAGATATTTGCAGGTATGTTATGGAAAAAGCTATAAAACTTTAAGCACTTTATGGAAAATCTACATAAATGGATTACATCATGTTCAGACTCGATATTATAAAGATGTAAATTTTTCCATATTTATACATGGATTTCAAGCAATTCCAATAAAATTCTAACAGGATTTTTTAGAAACTTGACAAGTGGCCGGGCACAGTGGCTCATGCCTGTAATCCCAGCACTTTGGGAGGCTGAGGTGGGCGGATCACGAGGTCAGGAGATTGAGACCATCCTGGCTAACACGGTGAAACCCCGTCTCTACTAAAAATACAAAAAAATTAGCCAGGCGTGGTGGCAGGTGCCTGTAGTCCCAGTTACTCAGGAGGCTGAGACAGGAAAATGGTGTGAACCCAGGAGGCGGAGCTTGCAGTGAGCCGAGGTCGTGCCACTGCACTCCAGCCCAGGCGACAGAGCAAGGCTCTGTCTCAAAACAAAAACAAAAACACTTGACAAGAAAATTCTAAAATTATGTGGAAGGGCAAAAGCCCAAGAACATCCCAACACCACTGAAGAATTAACATGTGTGTCTGGGGGAGAGAAAGTTTCCCCATACAAAACTCAACACTCATTAAAAGGTAGCTAAGTATGGCATTGATGCAGGGATAGACAAATAGACTAGTAGAACAGTATAAGGAATCCATATACAGACCACTGCATTTATAGAAATTTAATTTATTATACAGCTGTCATTGCAGATTGGTGGGGGGTGGGACAAAGAAATACTCATTAAATAGTGATGCTGTGACATGTGGTTATCCATATGGAAAAATTGAGATTGAGGTTCTACCTTATATCATACAGAGAAATCAACTGTAGGTGATTAAATACTTAGATATAAAAAGTAAAACTATACAACTTTTAGAAGAAGATATAAGAGAAGATGTTTAAGACCATGTCTTGGAGAATGATTTCTCAAACAAGACACAGAAAGCAGAAACTATTAAAAAAAAAAGGGTTAAGCCAATTACACTAAAATTAAGACTTTCTCATTATCAAAGAGCATCATAAAGAAAGTGAAACTGCAAGCCATAAGCTGGCATAAGATATCTGTATCACATTAATTGATGAAAAAGATCACCAGTAATATATAAGCACTTCTATAATCAACATGAAGAAATATTCAACAGAAAACGAGGAAAGACATGTACAGGCATTTTTTATTTAAGAGAGAACATGAAAGTCTAATAAATATAAGAAAAAATAATGAATATGAATTTGTAATCAAGAAATGCAAATCCAAATCTAAAATATATCATTTTCTACCTACCAGAATGAGAGTTTAAAAGTCTGACGTACAAATCTTGTGAGTGTGTGTAGTAAGAAAAACTTTTTTACATATGCTAATACAAGTATAACTTTGTAAAACCACCTTGGACAATACTTTTGTGTTACTTAGGTAAGTTAAATTTGTGCCCTCCAAGGCATATAGTCTAGTCTAGAGAAAGTCTTGCATAGGTACAGCAGGAAAGATGTACAAAGATTGTATGAGTTACAACAAACTTGGAAACAACCAAAGTGTAAATTGACAGGGAAAATCTCAAATGTCCATAAAATGGAAAAATAGATAATTATTATAGGTTGTAGCATATTCACATAATGAAATAACTTATAGCAGTGAAAAATAAATGGACTATAGCTTCATGCACCAACCTTGGATGAATCTCATGAACATAACATATAGAAAGCAAACCACAGAGAAGAACATGTACAGTATGGTTCAGTTACATAAAGTTCACAAAGTGTGCAAAGCTAAAGGTTATAGTTGAGAGATACACACATCTGTGGTAACAATAGAAGAAATGTCAAGTGCTTTATTTAGGAAGGTGGTTCCCTCTGAGGGCTGGAGAGTAGGAGGAGAATGAAATCATGGGAGCTTGGTAATGTTCTGTTTTTTAAGTGGGGCTATGGGTTCATGGGTCCTTGAATCATTGTTAGTATTTATACTTATTACATATGTTAGAAATATTCTTGTAAATGGTTTTATGTTTAATAAAAACAATATATAAACCAAGATGCTTTTGTATTGACTAGTTATATCTGGTCTATAGAAGGAAAGGTGACAAATTTAGAAGAAGCTAATTTCAGGGAATGTTGCTTTTCCTTTAAAAAAAAGATGGGCAAATGATATTTTTTTGTGCATTGATTGGTTGAACAAAATGTTTTAGTCATTCCAAAGCCCATTGCAGGCAGACTTTTGCATCATGTGAGTTTCAGAAAGTAGGTAAACCATCTTATAAATAAGCTTATGCGATGCTAAATAGGCATACACAAATGGTACCCAGCTGCAGGTGATGAAGTTATGAAATAATGTTCTTTTTCATCATAAAAATACATTTTATGGAAATGCGAACTATATTACACTTTTATGGAAACAGGAAAATATTTTACCATTTTAAGAGCAAACGATCTCCTTTCAGATTTCTCTTTTAACTTGACTCTCAGATTTTTATTTAAGCACTTAGAATTTCTATTCTTTCCCTCCAAATGTCTCCTGATTTCTTACATTCCCTGTTTTACTGAGCTTCACCAATATTATTTTTTATGTTCATTATTTTTTGCCTGTGTTTTCTATTTAGTTTTGGCTTTTAATTAGGTTATATTCCTAGGAGCTTTGTATCAGAGATTTTATTCACTAGCTATGAAAATTTCATCCCTCCCAATTTTATTAGGCTATTTTACAAACGTAAGTCTTCTTTTTATAAACAGCTCCAGTAATATTTTCTAATAATTTATTATCCTTTTCCTTAAAATCTGAATGTCCATTGTGTTTCTCTTATGACACCAGCCTTCTTGACTGACTGAAGAAAAGCAATCAGACGTGACAATGATATATCTCTATTTATTATTCCCCTTATTTTCTGCATTCACAGATTGTGTTTTGTTTTATCTATTCAACTTTTAATACATCAGTATTAACTGATGTTGAAAAACCATCTAGTATAATAATTAAAGTCAAAACTTGCTACTCTCCACTGGTTTTTTGATAAGGTGAATATAGTAGTTCCCCCTCATACCTCTTGCATATATTCCAACATCTCCAGCGGATGCCTGAAATCACAGGCAGAACTAACCCTATATATACTGTTTTCCCTATATATATCTATGATAAAGTTTAATTTACAAATTAGACACAGCAAGGGATCAAAAACAATAAAAAAAAGAACAATTATAACAAAATGCCAGCATCACTACTCTTGCACTTTGGGGCCATTACTAAGTAAAACAACGGTTACTTGAACACGGGCAGTGCGATACCATGATAGTCAATCTAATAATCGAGAGGGCTGCTGAGTAACCAATGGGCAGGTAGCATCTACAGTGTGGATAAAGGGCTGTTTCACCTTCGTGGAAGGACAAAATTTCAGCACGGTACTCACAACGCTGCACTATTTAACATTTGTAATTGTTTATTTCTGAAAAATTTTATGTAATATTTTTGGATTGCAGTTGACACAGGTATCTATAATAAAACCTCGGAAGGTAAAACCTCAGAGTTTCACCTGAAGAGCTTCCTAAAACATAGCCTGGTGACCCCACTCCTAGAGTTTCTGATTCAGCAGGTTTGGGTGGGGCTAGAGAATCTGCATTTCTACCAAGTTTCCAGGTGATGCTGATGCCAGGAACCGTGCTGAGAACCATTGCTCTGGCTTAAATTCTGTAAGAAAGAGGAATCTTTTCCTGCAAGGGTATTTCTCTATTTAGGCTTCTTTGCCTTGGGAGTACTGTGTATATCCAGCAGCGAGTCATTTAGATCCCTTGTGAAAATACATGGCCACTGTTTGTAACTGACAGCGACCAGCCCTGTAGGTGGGTCTCTATCTCTCACAGGGCTCTGGCCATTTCGCACATGGTCTTCCTACTGTGTTTCACCTGCACTGGAAAGATTAATTTTGTTTTACTTAACTGCTTGTGAGCTGGCCTTACAGCAGGTTAAGAAAGTGTCCTTCTGGCTTACAGGGAAGCTGTAGAGCCAGGAAACCATGTGGAGGCCCATCTTCAAATCAGGGCTAGACGGGGTAAGAGGAGGCTGGTGCTAGATCACAGGGAGGGCTGCCAGTCTCTGGTGTCAGCCCTGCCTGGGTTTAAATTCCAACTCGGATGCTTCCCAGCTGTCAAAGGATTGTGGTGGTGGGGAGAAACAAAGACATGATGTGCATGCCTTCTGCTTTTGGACTGTGGATAATCCTCTGACTTGGAAATGCGTATCATAGAAATGCAGACTTGGTGGTAGAAATAACAGATTCGGCCATCAGGGAAAATTGGTTGGTGAGGCTCTGCACAAGAACCTGAGGTTCCGGAACCCCAAAGCCACAGCTTTTCTTTATTAACTTAAAGAGGCAGGAGGGAGGGCAAGAATAAATTCTAGATTTTATTCATACACTGACACACACACACACACACACACACACACACACACACACACACACACACACACAGAGTAAAGAGACTAATATTTTATATTGTTAACAAGCTTTGTTTTATACCCTTAAATGAAGAATCAGTTACCCATCAATCAGATGCCTCAAAGTAATTATTAAATGAAAAAATCTACTCTTAACTTATACTCTAATTGGAAAATTTCCAGCTGCTGTCTTTTTTTTTTTTTTTTTTTTTTTCTTGAGACAGATTCTCACTCTGTTGCCCAGGCTGGAGTGCAGTGGCACGATCTTGGCTCACTGCAACCTCCGCCTCCCTGGGCTCAAGCGATTCTCCTGCCTCAGCCTCCTGAGTAGCTAGGCCTACAGGCGCCCGCCACCACGCCCGGCTAATTTTTTTGTATTTTTAGTAGAGATGGGGTTTCACAGTGTTAGCCAGGTTGTTCTCGATCTCTTGACCTTGTGATCCACCCGCCTCAGCCTCCCAAAGTGCTGGGATTACTGATGTGAGCCACTGCGCCCGGCCCCTGCTGTCATTTTTAAGAACAACCTGTATCCAAGAAGCCAAATCCCTTTTTCTCCTAATGCTTCTGTCTGACCAGTATCAAACCAAAAGACCAGTCAACACAAAGGAAAAATTTCCTAAAAGTCCCGCAAAACCATGTGATTAATCAATACGGGGGGAAAAGCACAAAACTAAAAATAAATTTCAAAAGATTCAACCTTAATCAAAACAGAATCATCAAACCATAGAAAGAATTATGGAGCAATAATATTTCAAGCTATTTCTTAGATTTCTTTCATTTGCTCTTTAGAAAAATAGTACTTTATTGAGGTTAATCAATTAGAAGGTCATAAGCACAAAAATGAGAATGAGAGATATTATAAAATAGCAAGTGGCCAGACTTTTAAGAAACTGGGTCATATCAACTAGAAAGAGGGCAAACCTACAGCAACCCCGCTTGACAGCATGCTTCAGTACTCTTCCAATACCACAGTCGGTTTTTCTTTCAGAATTAAGTAATTCTATAAAAAGAGACTGTTCTTACCCTCATCCTCCCATTCCTTATTGCTGGTCCATCTTCTGCCAATCTCAACACATACAAATCCATTTTGTATTCCCTTCCTCCACGAATGCTGAATCCAAATCCTTTGGCTCCTTTCTCCATGTCCACAGTGAAATAATCAAAATCCTTTGGGGTTGGGGAGAAAATGGAATAAATAATTATTTAGTTATCAGAGAAGCTTCTGTGGCTAGTCTCTGTGTTCTCCTTCTGTCTCTTAGTTAATGTATTCCAAATGACATGATGTTGGGAGAAGTCGTAATCTGGCTTCATAAACTATCCAAATGAAAGACAAAATTCCAAAGGTTTGAGCAGGCCACAGCACAGTTTACTTGGTCATCAAAGAATTACTGTGTAGCTTGTTTACTTTGGTATTCATCAGTTTACTTGGCAAACGTGGAATGATTACAGATAGGCCTGAGTGACATCATCTCTCCTTTTACTTCTCTCATTCACTGCTATTGAGCACCATAAATAAATGTCAGGTGTGTGTGTGTGTGTGTGTGTGTGTGTGTGTGTGTACAAATTACAGAGTTTGCTGATTAGAAAAGTAAAATTTAGTGGGATCTGATAATTAGATCTCTCATGCATAGACTACTGAATATCAAGTTGGAATGTACAAAATCAATTTCTCTTTTACCTAAAATGCAGTATGTCCAAGATTCTCTGATCTTCACTATTCTTAAAATCTTTGGGCATAAAGTTGATCTTCAATTCATAATAAAACACAATGTAATCTGATAGAGTTGAGATTGTACTTAATTTATATCTTGATATGTAGTTATGAAGTAGGAAATATTTTCTAGATATCAAACTCTGGTCTAGACTCTTTTCATAAATGTTGAATCCTCATCCTGGCCTGTAAGGAAGACTCTCCCTTTAGGAAACTGAATCTCAGAGAAGTTAAGGAAGTTGACATGAAGCGCATCAACAAATAATCATAACAACAGTGACACTGGTTGTGTAGACAGAGAGTTGTTGGCCGTGGCAGGCGCTACACTCTGGACTGTGAAGCCAAGCCTGGTCTTATTCTTACGCTCAGGGGCTTGGCCCTTTATCACAGAGTGGCAGGTAGGGGGCCATGTAAAAAACTGTGGACCTAAAATACCTCCACTGCTAGCATCTATAAAATTTTCTGCATTAGCAGCACTCTCAGAGGTCCCAGGTTAGAGCATTTTTAAAACTTTGACAAGGAACCGTACAAGGAGTTAGCTAGTATTAGCAGGGATTAGTTTATTCCATTACTACTCATCCGCTATTTATTTATGTATTTATCCATATTTATTTATTGTCCTGCTTTAGTCTGAAATAGATTTATTTATCCAGCATGTTTCTGAGGATGCAGGTGTTACCCCAATATTACCAGGACTAGGAATAGAACTTCAGCTCTCTATCTCAGACAGGTACTCTTTCCTCTGCCTCTCCTATTTCATTCCTTGCAGTTCTCTGGAAGCCTTGGTCAGGACCCACCCTGCTCTCCGGGAGGAGGTACCTGGGGTTGTCTGTAGTCCGACAGAGGGTACTGCCTGGTGTCGGGGGAGTGCTGCCTGTAGTCCAGCAGGGGAGGCTGCCTGTAGTCCAAGGGTGGGGGCTGCTGGTAGTCCCCTCCTGGGGGTTGCCTGTAGTCCAGCGGGGGCTGCCTGTAGTCTGTGAATGGAGGCTGTCGGATGTCTGGTTTCACATCTTGCCTTGCTTTCACTTCCGACCTGTAACTAAATCAATGGAAATGGGATTTACTTTGGTAACTCTGCATTCTAAAGAGACTAGAGTGATCACACAGCCTCCAGAGGTGGTCCAGCCATGACAGCTCACACAAACCACTCCTCTCGGTGGTCCTGTTGGATGCTCAGGATTATGAGAAGGTTAAATATTATTTAAAAATCTCTGACAAATGCCATATTGTATACTTTTTATTTGGCTCCTTACGAAGTCAAGGTAAAAATGATGGTTCAACCAGAACCTTGTGGAAAAGCACTCATGGATGTTCCTCTTTGACTTTGGCTATTTAAAAACTGTACAGCCACAGCAAATCAAGGGATTGAAGCACTGAACTATACAAACCAAGACATCGGCCTGTCTTAACACTGGTAAACCAACCTTCCTCTCTCACTCTTACTTTTTTCTCTCACACACACCCCTTGGCAGATCATTCATTACTTCATAAAAACATGATTGAAGTGATCTCTAAATACATTACAAATACACAATCAAAGGCTATTTTAACCTGCTGAGTTGGGTCTTTTTGAATATTTTACAGAGGTTAAAGGAGTGATGGTAAAATATAATCACCAACTACAAACCAAGTGGCAAGTCATTGGATCATTGGTAAAATTGGAAACATATTACACAGAGGTAATACTAGATCATAGCTATCAAGATTAGCATCAAATACTACCGTGGTCATAAGATGGAAGAGAAGGCAAAAATGTTTATGTCCAACATTTATCTCTTGCTTGCTTCTAGATATTAGTTACTAATGAAATAAACACAGAGACCAGAGCTAGGAGTTTAGCATTGTTTTGTGAATCCAAACTGCTTTAGCTGAGGGGGTTACTAGTTTCAAAAGAAATAGCCAATCCCTACCATCATGGGATCATTAATAAGGTGAACCGAAGAATTATCACCATGGTATGGAGGCCATTTAATTCTGTTGTTCATTGCCTATTGCCATGGTAACAGTCTATAATGAGCTACCCAGGGATGTAGGTAGATTGAAAAAATACATTCTACATAGTAACAATTTTATCTAAAATTAATTGGAGGGTATGAGGAATTGAGAAAATATTTAGCAGCAAGAAAAAGCTCAAATGTGTCAGGAAAACTAGTGCAAACCAGTAGAATTCTTACCTTTAAAAGAGTCTGTATTTTTTTTTTTTTTAAACTGGCTTACGGTCTTACTGATGCTGATTAGTATTAAGTATTTTTAAAAATCACTTGCCTGAACAATTGCCATTAGTGCAATCTAATATTTGGCAAGGTCACACTGAAAGTGCATGGCAATAGATGTATTTACTTGGGGCTCCTTAGAAGGGGGTTAGTAATGTAGTTATTTTAATCAACCCTTTGAGTAGGTCCCATTTATTACTTAACCCTGCAGAGGAGAGGCATTCCTTTTATGAGCTGCATAATTTTGGCCTTGCTTTATACCTCAATTGTCCACTCGCCTACTGAGAGCATGCATGCTGAGAATAGAATTATTTAAAATATACTTTGAATAAGATGCTTAACTATGCAAATGCATGCATTAAACAAAAGGAATTGAACTGGGTGACGTTTGTCACTGTGTGTTGGTTCCTTTCTGGAAATAGATTGTTTGGTGGTTTGGATGTCACACTGTTTTAAGTTATAGCATAGTCACTTTATTTCCATGATCTGTATGGTGTTGATATGCAATATCCATTGTGTGCTCAATTTCCAACCAAATGTGACATGAGGTATGGCCAAAGAGGGTGAAATGTAAGAATTTCCCCCAAAGTAACACAAATGACTAAAAATAGGAGCAGATGAAACTTTCAAAACTCTCATCCAGGCCATCAGGCACTTAAACTATATTCTACCCAGTGTCGTGTGTCAGGATTTTACGTTGAACTACACATTGAAGAATTCTTTAATAAGGGAAACATACTAAATTTTTTATGAGTGTTGCTAACTTTCAAGTGAATAATATACCAGCTAGGGCAAAAAATTATGTTGCTTTGAATGTGTGAAACACTTTAAGGAAAACTCAGGATTATTTTAAAAAACTGGCTCTCTAAAGTTCTTTTACTTCTGAAAGAAGATCATCAATATAACCCTTCATAGCTATTAATTCAATTGCTAAAGAGACTTTAGAAATGATAAAACCAGACTGCTAATGGTAAGTTCTAGCAGGTTTTTTTGTGGTATGAAAAAGTTCCAGAACAAAGAAATGCTGCCCATGGTGAGAATGCACATCTCGTGGGCCCTTCAAGAATCACTTCCAGCCAGGTGCGGTGGCTCACGCCTGTAATCCCAGCACTTTGGGAGGCTGAGGCGGGTGGATCACCTGAGGTCAGGAGTTCGAGACTAACATGGAGAAACCCCGTCTCTACTAAAAATACAAAATTAGCCGGGCATGGTGGCACATGCCTGTAATCCCAGCTACTAAGGAGGCTGAGGCAGGAGAATCCCTTGAACCTGGGAAGCAGAGGTTGCGGTGAGCCGAGATTGCACCGTTGTCCTCCAGCCTGGGCAACAAGAGGAAAACTCCGTCTCAACAAAAAAAAAAAAAAAAAAAAAAAGAATCACTTCCAGTCCTGAGCATCTAGAGTTCAAAGTCTGTGAAAGAAGTCAATTTCCAATGCTCTTTCACTGACCTTGCCATTTTAAACTGCAAATATCAATTGCCCTTGCTAGAGAAGGTGAACTCTGCTATTTACACTTAGTTTTGAAATATATTCCATAACAGCTCTTCTGTTGTTTTCAACAAATGCTTCTCCTTGAATAGTGTTTTTGCTTATCTTCACATTAAACATACTTTATGCTTCCTGAGCACACACCCAAAAGATGTTAAAGGACTGAGAAATGGGGAGAAGCGTATGGGTGTCATGGGAAGCCAATCCAAGAGTAAATACAGCAGGAAAAAATATCACTCATTCTAACTCACAACACAGACATTTGCAAGCAGATGGTCATTTTATTTTATCCCGCTCTAACATGGGAACGGGCTGAATCTGACATGTAGGTGGGCACTCCTTGTACAAATGAAGAAATAGGAAATTGATACCGTGCACTGGCATATAAACTGTCTTAGAGACATCTCTAGCCTGATCTAAAAAAAATGGCAAAGAGTTTTCCCTCTGATACCATGGCCATCTTTAAATGCAATTGGGAAAAATGTTTCTGGTACCTGTAAGGTTACTGAATCTCTTCATTCATATGCAAATGAGCCACCACCAACAATCACAGAGTTCAGCCAGGAAACCCGAGTGCCAGTAAAGGGCCCTAGAGTTGGAGTGGGCACTTCCTGGGCTGTTAATATAGTAATGGAAGCAAAATATCTTAGAAGCAATGTAGTAGTAGAAGAAGCAAAATACCTTAGAACTCTGGGCAAATATGTTGGTGACTTATAAACATTTGGATTAGGTCAATCTGAATCCCAGAGTTAGGAATATTTCATTCTGCAGTCAGGATGTCCAAAAACCACTGCTTCTGTGATAGGGAACAAGGTATCCCAGTTGCGAGCTGCCAGCAGATGGGACATGACAGTGGCTGTATCCAGCTTTTGTTCTCCCCTCAGAGCTATAGCACACCAGGGATGAGCTCACCCACTCAAGGCTGGGAGCAAGAGCCATGTCCAGGGAAATCTGACTCTGGAAAGGAGAATGGAATGTGGCTGCGAGATTAATCGACAGCGGCAAGAAGAGTCTGAAGCTGGCTCGGGGACTGCTGGGGTGCTCAAGTCCTTCCTCTTGAGTCTAAGATGAATTCTGGGGAAAGCCAGTGCAATCTGTTGAAGTGATAGATGTTGAGAGCAAACACATCTGGGGCTCATTACTGAGACACTCAGGACCTACCCTTCTTAGGGATTGTCAAATTCTCACCTCTGCATCATTTGCTTTATGGGGCTTTTCTCTTCCTTGCATATATTTAAAAACATAAGCAGCTGAGGACAATCAGACATTTACTTTTCTATGAAAGCAAATGGGAAATCAGTAGAATGAGGCTTTGTAGAAATACCACCTGTGGCACAGGGAACACAGTTTGCTTTGCAACAATGTGAATGATGAACCCAGAGAGTTCTGGGAATCAAAAACAGAGTCTCACTTCATCTTCACCGTCATGGGAGGAGAGGGATGGGAAGCAGATGTTCAGAAAACATTAGAATCATTAAAAAGGCCAGTGAGGGGTTTGTATGCAGAGGTGTTTCTGTGAGTTGTTCTGTTTTTGTTTTGTTTGTTTCCCACGGAAAGGGAGAAAGCATCTTGGGAACATGTCTTCATCTTTTTCTTTAATGGCTGAACCCAACCCAGGCTCCCTGTTATATACAAGTCACAATAAGAAGACAATGTTGTTCTTATGACAGTCTTTTTCTGGAAGTTCAAAGTGTCTTATTCATTAGTCTATGATGCCTATTTCTAATGCTATGTGTGGAATAGAAGAACCTCATTAGATTGTGGGTAGGAGGATGTAAGGTTGTTATAATCAGTAAAAATGCTAATTTATTTTATTTTTGAGACAGAGTCTCACTCTGTCATCCAGGCTGGAGTGTAATGGGAACGTTCTCAGCTCACTGCAACCTCCGCCTCCTGGGCTCAAGTGATTATCCTGCCTCAGCCTCCCAAGTAGCTGGGACTACAGGCGTGTACCACCACAACCGGCTAACTTTTGTGTTTTTTGTAGAGGTGGGGTTTCACCACGTTGCTCAGGCTGGTCTTGAACTCCTGGGCTCAAGCAATCCTCACACCTCGGTTTCCCAAAGTGCTGGGATTATAGGCATGAGCCACCACACTGGCTGCTAATATTTACTAATGCCTACAAATCCTTCAACATTCTCCCTACCTCCACATCATCATCATTCTCTGAGCCATGACTTTTGTGGTTCAATGGACGTCTGCAGCCACCTCCTAACTGCTTAACCTGCATTCACCCTGCCAGCCTCCTGTCTGCGCTCTGCAGGGCAGACCGAGAGGCCTTCTTATAAAGCAAATCCAATGATAGCAGTCCTCAGCTGAAGACCCTTCAATGACTTCCCGCTGCACTTAAAGATTAAAACATTAAGTAAGCATGCTTACAAGGCCCTTAGGGTGGGCCCCAGCCGCCCTCACTGGCTTCATCTCACATCATACTCTTCTCCTTCTGCCACCCCATATATTGGCCGCATTTCCATCATGCATACTGCAGGCTTGCGCCTGCCAGGGGGCCTCTGAGTAAGTTCTTCACTCTGGACTCTCTTTAACATGCTCTTTCAGCTGTTAAGCCCTACTCATCTGCAACTGCTCACCATTTCTGCAAGAAAGCATCTCTCTTTGTGAAGGACAGACACTCAGCTATCTTTACTAATAAAACCATATCTATAACACACACAACCTCGAAATCACACAAAGGTACGCACGGCGATTTCTACTTCATGAAAGTCTCTCTCTCTGCCTGTCCTGTGCTGTCCCCAAATACTCCCTTCTTTCCCCACCCCGTCACCTCTCAGAATCACAAAAGTCAGAGGAAATTTTACCTATTTTCGTGTCCTTGCAGCTGAAGTGGTTGAGGTGGTGCTGGCTGGGCGATGGGGCTGTTGGGGGTGGCTGGGCTTGGCTGGGCCAGGGGACTCTGCTGTGCCAGGGGACTCTGCTGCGCCATGGGACTCTGCTTCTCTGAGCTGGGTGCCGAGGTGGGGCTGTTGAGCTCTGCGATGGAGAACCAAAGCGGCAGATGCAGTCAGGTTAGCGTTGATAAGGCGAAAGAAGTGACTAGAGGCAGTGACTTTGCCTCTGCTGATGGCTCAGGCTTTGGTTATTTCCGTTTCTGCTAGGTTTTTAGATAGCAGGTTAATCTTATCAAGTTCTAATACCGTTTCTGATATTTGTATTCTTTCATTAATGATCACTGCAGAACAAGGCTATGAACAGTATCTTGTCATTCTGCCAGAAGAAAAGATTACCAAAAAACCTCGTAAAACTATGAAAAAAATAATTCAAAGGACTAAGCTCTAAAACATACTCTATTTTTGCAGCATCGCTTGCTGAGAGAAAATGGATCCGCCACCACTTTTTGCTTGTAATAAACAGCCTGAAGAGTCTTCCAAAGTGTGGATAAGGAAAGAACCATAAAGAGAAAAATGTTTTTTACAATCTTTTCCTCATCCCTTGTCAGTCTTATTGCCTCATAGCCCACTGGACTCCACACTTTTCCAGAAAGAAAAAAGAACGCTGGACACAGGAAGATTCACAAAACTGTTCTATTAAATAATTGCTTCTGGAATTCTTTGCTAATAACATCAAATTTTCAACTGAAATTGACTCTATATATTGGAATAAGGGCCCAACAGACACATTCCAGACTCAGAAAACTGAGAAGCATTTAGATTTTCAGTGAGCAATCTTGTTTGCAGTTAATTTCCATTGAATAGCTTATACATGTTGGTGTCTGGAGATAGTAGGTTATAAAGCAGCATGGCCATTTTCTTTTCTCTCTCTCTTTTCTTGATTGGGTAAGAAAAGGGAGGTGATCTATTAGCATTCCCCTATAAACTCTTCTTCCCCCGCTTTTTTTCCCCACAGTCCAAATCTTTTAATTCCTTCTCCATTTATATCAGGGTTTCCCAGACTCAGCACTGTTGGCATTTTGGGTGGGGTAATTCTTTCCTGTGGACGGCTGTCCTGTGCATTTTAGGATAGTTGGCAGCATCCCTGGCCTCCACCCCCTAGATGCCAGCAGCATGCCCACCTCAATCAAGACAGTCAAAAATGCCTCCAGACTTTACCAAATGTCCCTTGGGGGGACAAAACCACCCCCGTTGAGAACTACTGTTTTATATTTAAAGTCAAGTGGCTGTTTAGCCATTTGCTGCCTACATGTCAGATAATCCTAAAATGGAATTGGGGGCTGAATAAAACAGAGGGTACCAAGTTGAGTGAGCCCATCAGCCTCTGTGTGGGACACTCATCAGTGAGCTCCAGAAATGGAATTCTTCGATATCGTTGATGAGTCAGCAGCCAGAAACTAGTCATGAACCCACTGTCTCTGGAAATGGTGAATTTTTGGTGCAGTGATGTTCACAGCTCCATGACCCCTTAGGGCATGGTTATGAATTGTGATGTTCACTACTCTTTTGAGCCTCAGGGGGGAGTCCTTGTACAGACAAATTCAAAAGGCTCAGTGGGAATTTTAAATTCTTATCGGATGCAACGTTTTCTAAATGAGCTCTCCTTATACCACAAAACTTCACGTTTTCAAAATCAATCTGACTTTGAGGAATCCTCTAGAGATTTACTGTTAACATAAATTTTTTTTTTTTCAGATTTGTAACTCTGTCACCTCTGTTGAATGCATTCTGACTTAATATAACCATAAAAGCGGGGGCCCACAGGGAATGATTGAATAACCTGGCATCTTGGAATTCACACTATTTAGCCTGCAATGTCACATAGCTTGACCTCTGAATGAAACAGATACTGAGTAAACAGTATATGGATTGCAACTGAGTGTGAGTTTTTGCAAAAGTGGAAATAATAATCAACCTCTGACACTCTGACACCACAGTGACGGCAGGCAGGTGCACTCCACGACCCTGGCGGGCAGGCTGAGAACAGCCGGTGAGTGTGTCCATGTGTTGACCGCCTCTCTGCAAGGCTGCCTCAGGCACTCACCCTCCTGAGGAATGATGCGAAGGGTGACACTAAGACCTGCATCCTTGATGAGCTTCACGATGTCAGCGTGAGGCATGTTGATGATAGACTGGCCATTCACTGCTAGGATCCGGTCTCCCACTTTTAGTTTTGCACAGCGATCTGCAGGACTCCCATCAATGATGCGTCCGATTTTATGGGGCACAGCTAAAAAAACCCCAACAGAAATAGGTATCAGGGACATCACCAATACATGTTCTTTCAGTCCCAGCCCCAAAGGAAACAATGAAATGTCAGAATTCCTTCCTTCATCAGTGTATTTGCCTTTTGAAATCACACTAATTTCTATCAAATGGGGTCCTGTGCATACTACTGAGACCAAAGTTTCTAAATTCAAGTCCTTTGCAGTGATAGGCCAATTCCAAACACAGACCAGGGGTTCTCAAACTTTGGGGTGATCATAATTAACCTAGAGTTAAAAAGACAGCTATTTGGGCCTTACTGGGGACCGTCTGAGTTAGAATGTCCAGGCAGGAGGCGAGGACCATGAATTTCTAAGAAGCTCCTAGGGAGATTCCAATATATATGAGTGTTTGAGGACCACATAGAACTTTGTGCCCCATGAGCTCATATTCTAGGGACAATAATCAATAATTTAAGAAAGCTACAATAAATGCCAGAAATTCAATTTCTACCCTTTTATTATTTTATTGAGAGGAGAAAACAAGGAAGGAAAGAAATATGTGTTAACATGGGTAGTAGCCACTTGGTAAAGAAGTTATAACTACCTTCCCACTCATGTACTAAGCTATAAAGGTTGGTGTGTTGTCACATCTTACCTCTTCTTTTTGATTTACTTTTACATGGTGCTGATATCTTGCTAATGTCTGATATATAATGCATTTATTCAAATCTACAATGCCATGGATGGTAAGACACACCTTTATTTTATATGCCACGGGAAAAAAAAATAAAAAGAAACACTGCTAACTAAATAATGATGCTCCATTGACTATAAGATGCTCTCCAACTGTCAAAATATTAAAATATAAAAATGTTTAGGATTGGTAAAATGTTATACATCTTTTAAAAACAATGTACACTTCTTTTCTTTCTTTGTTCTTTTTTTTTTTTTGAGACGGAGTCTCACTCTGTCGCCCAGGCTGGAGTGCAGTGGCGCGATCCTGGCTCACTACAAGCTCTGCCTCCTAGGTTCACGTCATTCTCCTGCCTCAGCTTCCCGAGTAGCTGGGACTACAGGCGCCCGCCACCACGCCTGGCTAATTTTTTTGTATTTTTAGTAGAGTCGGGGTTTCACCGTGTTAGCCAGGATGGTCTCGATCTCCTGACCTCATGATCCGCCTGTCTCGGCCTCCCAAAGTGCTGGGGTTACAGGCATGAGCCACCATGCTCGGCCTATTTTCTTTTTACTGTTTATTTATATGTGTGAGGAGAGCCACACACATGGGAATACAGATTTTTCCTGGAAAGTTGACTTCAGTGTAAATGTTTAAGTACCTACCAAGATAACTATTTATGGGGTGGACATCAATAGCATACCCTGTGTAAACCCCCTCAAGGAGTTTACCAAACTAGAAGCCTATTCCCTTTCCATTCTCCCTTCAAGACTGTGAGCCCCAGCTCAGAAACCTGTCAATAAGTCTGTGTTATTGCTCTCCCTATGGAATCAGGTACTGCTTTGATCTGTAGAAATATGCAAAAACACAACCCACCATTCAGTATGTTTCAGGGATGTCTAGTCCTTGAACTCTCAATCTTGCACATGCTTTACAGCGAAAGGCAGAACATTAGCTAATAACCATGGCAAGGAAGGACAATTAGTGATTTAATGAGCCAGTACCTTGTTCATTCTTCTATTGTGAAAGGTTATAGATAGCATATGAAAATATTGGCTGAGCCTGTGTCCCTGAAGTGAAACTCATCATGTTGGAAACTAAAACACATTTTTGTTTACCATAAGCACTAATGGCTTCAATTAAGAACACCTTACATAGAGCATGCTAATGATCATCTTAGAATCTTAGGACAATCAATGTTTTTTCAAGTAGAAATATAAGAACTCATTAATTTACTGACTTTAAAAAAATGATGTAGGCATTGCAAGGTATTTAGGGTTGCAATTATAATTAGGGTGAACTTTAGTTCCTGTTTTTGCCCCCTTTCATGTTCAACAGTGTCTTGGAATGAATGGTTCATCAATGATTTGGTCTCCCTGGCCATAATGTGTATATTGTTATCTGTCCCGTGACCTCTGCAAAATTACCTAACTTCTCTGAGTCTGTTTTTCGACAGTAAAATTGGTATACTAATAGCATTGACTTCACAGACTGCATCTGAGAATTAAATGAGTTATCATATGTAAAGCGAATAGAACAATGCCTGATGTGTGAGAACTGATCTATAAGTATTAACTGTCATTCTTTTTATTACTATTATCTTTTAAATATTTCTGATATCACTATTAAGGGGTATGTGTGTGCTTGTGTGTAGGTACCAACTTGGTTTCTTTCCACATGGGGTAAACCTGTAATACTGCTAGAATTGAAGGAACACTTTGCTTACTACAGGATTATACAGAGCAATATCCCCTAAGTATCAACACAGGAAAATAGCTTCAGTTATGAAAGAGCTGTGCTGGGTGGATTAGATAGACACTGGATGAGGTCAAGAGTCTATGTTCTCTGATTTCACAAAAAAAAGACGATGTTGCAGGTCTCTGTAGAAAAACATCAGCTTGTAAGAGTTTATTATTCAAAGGGAAATCAGCATGATTTAAATCTCTTAATCACCCACATTGAGCCCTACACACATAAACACACACACTTTCATATCTATTGAATGTTATTAACCATTTTTCTTCCTACCTCTTATGAGTACCTACCTGAGCCAAGCACTGTGCTAAGTGATATATATGTGTGTATATATATGTATATATACATTTAAAAAATATCCTTAACAAATCATATGAAATATTTGATATCATTACAAGTTTACAGTAGAGGAAGCTGAAGCATATAGCAGTTATTAATTTGTCCAAGGTCACATATGCCAAACAGGTCTTAGAACCCTAGTCTATCAGATTTCATAGCCTTTGCTGTTACTGTAGCCACCACTCTGCATCTCTTGACTTTTCTGGCTCTGATCTCTAATCTATTACTTGCTTTGTGAGTATCTGGTGCTTTTATTTGATGGGTACAGCCTGCCTCTAAGCCAGGAACTAAACACTTCATGAGTGGTCCTGATTCAAGGATGAGTGGAAGTCAGGAACTTTGTCTGAAGCAGGTTCTTTGCTGCAGTTGTCTTTTGACAGGCAAAGTGGGAGGAGGAGAGAGAAGAAAGAGAAGAGGAGAGGAAATTGGACAGCTCTTCAGATCCTATTTAGTTAGGATGTCACATCATGGTGTCATTCTTTTGTGTGAAGTAATTTCTTTGGGTTTTAGAAATACTGACTTTTGAAATGAAATTTAAAAACATACTTCAAAACACAAATGGTATTTGGATGATTTTCTGTTTTGACTTATTTATGCCTCTGCTCTCCTCTATTACTGTAGATCATTTAAAATTTATTGGGCATAAAATCCCAAATGTTTCAAAACATAGATTAACACACACATACACACACACACACAATTTGTATGCTCAACGACAATGATAAACTATTACTTGTTAATTTCCAGGCACTGCGGAACTTGCTCATTTTAAATCCTTATAGCAATAGTGTGAAGTAGCTGTAAAAGTATAATAATCATGCTAATTTCACTATTAAGAAAACAAGTGTCAAAGGCACAATTCAAATTCTTGCCTATGGCTTCAAACCTTGGGGTTACTCCTTTCTTTTTTGATATGTTGGAGGTTGAAAGCAATTTGAATTACGAAGAGCAAGCCAATGACTATTGAGACTTAGTTTGGAAAAGCTTGCTGGTTGAGACTTCAAGATGAAAGTTTCACTGTAAACAGAATTATTTGCTCATGGTAATAACTTAGTTTCAAAGCCATTTTAACTTTATTAGGGTAGTTAGAATGAAAACTGAGATAAAAGACTATAAATAAAAATAAAAGAATGAAAACTAAAATAAATTCAGTGGTAGACACATAAAATGACTGAGTGACTTGCATAAAATGTAAGTGAGCACACAGTTTAAAAATGTATCTTCAGTAATTGAAAGTACCTGACGTGGTTTTATTACAAATGTTTTCTATTGGCATTTACTTTAATAAAAGCAGTACTTGAAACTCTTGGCAGCTAACGGCAGCCTCACTTTTCCTTTACTAGAGTTTTCCTTACATACGTAAGTGCACTGAATGTTGATGTACAACAAATCTCTGACAAGGGACGTGCTCAGAGAGGATTCTCTCTGAAAACGAGATGCAGTTCCATTTGCTCAGTGATAAGGTCTACAGAGCCTATGACCTAAGTGCTTTCAGTGCAATGCTAATGGAATTACAGAGCAAGGAAGAGGCCCTGACCTTGGTTTCTATTATTGGGATGAATGGTACTCATTAATTCCCTGAGAACTGATGACTAAGGTAACTGCCGGAGCACAGTCCATTTAGACAGCATGCCTTGCAGACATCATCTGTTAGGCAGCAACATAAATCAAGTCTTTGGATCAGTCTTCTTGACACAGTGTGCTTAGGATACACAGATATTTGGGAAAAGTTGCAGTATGTCATTTGGCTTTAGGCGTACTGACATTTAGGAAGGAGACAATGTGTCACTAGTCAGAAATTTCCTTTTAATTGAAAATCTCATAAATTATGGAAAAAAGAAACCCAGCTTTTCTATGTCTTTATTCCTTTATAGATAAAACAATATTGTCTACTTATATTGCAACATGTTTTATATTTTCCCATAGATGAATGAACTCTTTTGGCTCTGCTCAATGTACCACACTTGTTTTGGTAGGAATATTCAGAGATAATCAGTTGGATTGGATGTCCTCTAAGTGAGTTTGGAAGGGCTGGATTCTTGGGGTCTGTAGCCACATCACTACTGAAAGCAGGGATCCTCCCTTTTTTGCTGTTGGATTCTCTTCTGGGACCTTGTATAGTCTACCCCGGCTCCTTCAGTCACTGGTCAAAGTGGGCCGATCCAGCCAATGAAGTCCTGTTATTTCTACCTTGGGTCAGTCCCCATAAAGAAGACAGGATGTTTACTTGAAGGACTTTTCTTGCTTTGGTGATAGATTCTTCCTGAAATCCTAAGGGAAGGGATTATTAGATCCCCCCCTTCTCTCCTCTTTCCTCATTATTTGTCTTGCTGTTTATGTGTATTTCATTTCAGAGAAAGAAAAGTCTGTGACTCATGTTTACATTTAATTATCTTCTTGTTAATAGATCCCACAAAATGGAGTTATATGTGGAGAAAGTATTAAACAGGCAAAGTGGATTTTGCATCGATCATGCCAAACTTACAAGAGGGAAGTTCCTGAAATGAGCGTGAGAAAAATAAATACTTCAAAGGCAATCGATAGCATAAACTCTCATTAGCTCACATTGCCATTAATTTGTGAAGGTTAAACAACATGTCATTAGCTTAAAGAGGCAAAGGAAGTTAGTTTGGGTTTAGAATCTGTGACCTGATGTGAAAATAAATGCTTTTTAAAAGTTGGATAATTCCAGTTGTTTTTCTTTCAATAATATATGTGAAAATTACCTTCTGTCTAGTTTAAATTTGTGGGTTGGAGCAGAAGGGTCAATTACTACATCAATCAACACATTTCGGAATAGCATCTTCTTAATAACAGGCACTATGCTAGGCCCAGAGGGGAAGGCAATAATAAAGCCAACACATGGTATTTGCCCTTAAGAAACTCACTGTCTGGTTGGGGAGACCAGGGATAAATTTATAAAAATACATAAAGCAAAATGCAAATGGCAAATACATGGCAAATATAACGTGCAGCAAAAGTAGAGTGGAGGAGTGAAATCCTGAGTCCAGGTGTAGACTGAGAGAATGGTGAGGAACAGGAAGGTCATTCTGGGGAGGAGGGAATATGTGCCCCTTGGTAAGTGGCAGCTCTCTTAGAAAAAACTTATGAGGGTAAATGGGTATATAATCCAAGGAGGTTTGCGGGAAGACAAGGAGAGGTGCTTTGTGGGCTGGGGTCCCTCCTGCCCTCATAATTATTGCTTCCTTGAGAGCTCTGATGTGATGCCTTTAGCCCAGCTCCTGTGAATGGAGACTGAGCACAGAGGAATGATGCGAGATTGTCACAAAGTGTTCCTATCTCTTTAATACATGGTGGAAACTCCTGATCTGTTTTTCTGCCTTTAGAAACCAGAGCATAATATTAATCTTGCTTATTTTCCATCGCTCCTTCCTAAAAATTCTGACTTCATATGTTTTATTGTGACAAACCCATTCAGATAGATATTGTCCCTTCCTGGAATATGACAAGGTGTCCTTCAAAAGAGTTTTCTTTGTCATCATGGGGTGGAGATGTGGGAAAAAACATGTGTTTTGTATTTTAAAGTTTTTTTTGGTGGCAAAATTAAGAAAAAAACAGACGGCATGACTTGTTTTCCTCTAGAACGCTGTGAAATTTAGCTTTCCAAAGATGAAAACGTCTTCCCTGAAATTCATAGCCAACTGATATGCAAAACCCAAAATCAAACAGCTGGTGTTTTAAGGACTTCATATTCAAAAAGTGCGTTTTCCCCCCTCCCAGCACCCATGAGTCATTCTCTTGTGGTTGAACAGTTTAGCTACCCTGCAGTTGGTAATAAGCAGATGGTCAGACAGGAGAATGGGAAGAAGGGCTCATCACTGGCAATTTGGGAACCCAGCTGAACTCACGTTGCTGAGGGCAGAAAGCATCCTATAGATACTATTAACTAAATGGCTGGAGAGAAACACTCAGCAGCCATATATTACCGTTTATGCTTTTATTTTATACCAATTGTTAAAAATTTGCATAGCTAAGTACTGAGAGTAAACTGGTAATTGAAAGAACTCTCACGACATTAGGAATTGTAATTAGCTATGACTTAACTGTTCTGTCCTGGAACATGAGGCTGGGTTAAAATGGATTTGTTGTTTGGAAACATCTGATGAGCCAGGGGTCACATGGCTAGCTTCATGTAACCTGGGCAGTCACACAGGCCACCATGCTCAAAAGGGCCTGGTGTTTGGTTTAGTCACCTGTCACCAGCTTGATATTCTTAATAATTTTTGAACAAGGACCTCACACTTTGATTTTGCACTAGACCCTGCAAATTATGTAGTTGGTCTTTGGTAGATCTGTCCATAACGCATTTCTTCCTTGCACCACTCCACTGTTCTTAGTGTCTGCCTTGGAAGGTGTAAATGAGAATATGTTACAGCTACCAAGAAAAATCACCAACAAGGTGGGTGGTAGGAAAGGAGCCAAAACAATCCTTTTCTCTATGGGTGCATTTTCCACTCCCCTGTACATCACTAGAAAAGGCAGTCCAAAAAATTTCTGTTAAGTATACTCTTACTTTTGATTCTTCAAATATTTATTGAAGAGGTCTAAAAATTACCTTGATTCTCTTACTCCACTGTGAAAATTATTCTTATAAGTCACTCATTATTGTGTCATTGACAAAGCAACTACTGTTCTGTAACCCTCTTTAAGTAGATGTTAAGATAGATCACGGTATTTCAAGGGGCTCATGTATTCTTTTGATACGGTTTTTCTCCTCACAGTCTGACAAAATGTCTAGACATTAGAGTGGCAGGAAGCAAAGAAACTTCAGAATAGTCATGATCCTCAAATCTGTAGGTGTGTGGGGTCTGGGAGCTGGACAGAGAGAATGAAAAAACATTTCCATTTGTAGATACACCTTTTTTCTTCTGTAGCAATACTTTTCATTTCTCTGTATGTCCCTGAAAATCACCTTGCCAACTTGTACAATAACTAGCAAGGATATCTTTTTTGACCTGTTTGGGTCTGAATGTCATGATGGAAAATCTGGTCCCACTGAGCCAAATAAATATTAACCCTATTTCGGCAATTTTTGCATTTTTTGCAAAGACTCAGAAAAAGATATGTATTTCCATTGCCCAATAAAACCAGCAACTCAGGACTTTCCAATCAAGGGGTAGAAGGTGAAATTCTATTGTTCAACTAGAGTAATTTTAGTTAGTAAAATTGTGTAGCTTTTAGCAAGCATGGCTTGCAAATAACCAAACAGCAAGCCAATTCAGTAATAATGGAAAAATCTTTAAAGAGTTATTGATGTTAAAATATGATAAAGGAATTCTTCCCTGTAGGGCAGAAAAGCCAGTTGCTTTATTCTTTTTAAGAAACAGTTGCAGGGTTGAGGTTTGGTGTTATACTTCCATCCCAAGCATGCAAATCTACCTTTCAAAGGGCTGGTTGCCCAATTTTATGATGACCAATTTAGTTCCTGAATATGGGGTTCCTTTTATTTATAATTTATTACAGAGCCTCATCAAGTTATTACTAGAAAATACTAGATGGTTCTATTATGATAAAAATTGTATAAAAATTTCAAAATTCATATAATGTAAAAGGAGGAGAGTAAACAATCTTCTAGTGATTGGAAATATAACTAAAGCAACCTGATTATTTTTTAAGGTGTCATTTTTATTTTTTGAAGAAGCATTTATATTTAAAACTTGGTACTGATTATTAAGACAGGTACAGTTTAAATTGCCCATTTAAAAAATCGTATGTCATTCCCAACCTAACCTGTCCATATGCATAGAGAAAAATACGTCAAGTATGTACTCATTACTTTGGCCTTTCCTTAATCTGAATAATTTATTTTTATGAAACTCAAGATTTTTGTGATGTTGCTTCATCAGCTCATTTCCAAAACTGCTATATGATCTTATTCAGTGTTGCTTAATCTTAGGACCATTTTTCTTTCACTTATAGTCCTATAAGTTTTTTTTTTTTTTTTGGCCACAGACTCTTTTGTTTCTGTCTTTAAATTAGTAGCTATTCATGTTTTTAGTCCTCCCACTCACTACCAATTGCTCTCAATATGATGACAATTTAAGAGACTTATAGCAAGCTAATTGTCTTCCTTACATTTTCCCTATCTATAGATTTCTTTCCTCAAAGAGCTCTATGAGAAGTGTTAGGCATTAAAGCAACTTAATTGAAGTAATATATGTGTGAACTTAAATAAATTAAACATAACCAAAATGGTTATAATAAAAAATTCTAGTCTCTTGCCCTAACTCTCCCATCCTCTCTAGTTCTGTGACCCAAATGCAAACATTTTAAATCTTTCAGCTGTTTCTTCACATTTCTAATAATATTCCTATATAGCTGTTTCTCATTTTATCAATGTTAGTCAATATCTATTCACTTCCTATTCTGATAGAGGATTTAGCACTCTTCCTCTGCATCCCACCTGCTCTCCTTATCCCAAAGTAGTTTTATTACCATTTTTAGTTAAACCAGTTATCATTGTTTGTGGTTTTACTATGTAAATCTTGTTCACTGAAGCATTTATGATTTCGTTTATTTTCTTGCACAGTTTCTTTCCTTCTTTCGCCACTTCTAATCAAGGTTTCTGATTGTGTCTTTTTCCTCACATCATTAATTGCTTCCCCAAAAGCTGTTAAAATCATCAATTTAATTTATTCCTCTGACGACTTTCCTCCCAGATGTAGGTAGTTTGCTCTCCAGTCTGCTGGACAGTGCCATCTTGGGGATTGTTGTTGCACTCCAAGGTGGACTCTGTGTCAGTTTTTCTGATTCACTTTTTATTTATTTTTTGTTATTTTAATTTCTGAGATACATGTGCAGAACGTGCAGGTTTGTTACATAGGTATGCGTGTGTTCCACGGTGGTTTGCTGCACTTATTGATCATCTAGGTTCCCTCCACTTGTCCCCCTGCCCCCCATGTGCTCTGGTGTGTGTTGTTCCCCTCCCTGTGTCCATGTGTTCTCATTGTTCCACTCCCACTTATGAGTGAGAACATGCGGTGTTTGGTTTTCTGTTCCGGCTGATTCACTCTTTCATTTTGTTGAAGCATATCCTACAGCAGCTTTCTAAGAAATTATGCAGGGATAAAACCAATTTTTCAATTCTTAGTGTTTGAAAATACATTTATTTTTACCTTCTTTTGATTGAATTCTGGCTTAGAATTCTAGATTGTATGAAACTCCTAGACTGAAAAAATGATTTTTCTTCAGAAACTTACAGGCACTGCTTTATTGTCTTCTAGCATCCAGCATTACTACTGAGAGGCCTGAACCCATTAGGATTTTTGCTCCTTGCATGTGATATACTTATATTACCTTTTCTTTTTGAAAATTGTTAAGATTTTTCCCTGTACTTTTTTTTGTTTTGAATTATTGCAATGGTGCATTTTGGTATGGTTCTTTGTCAGTATGGAGACTTGTTTCCTTTAGTTTGGTTTTGTGAACCTTTATTATACTATTTCTTTGATAATTTCCATTCTGTTTTTCTGGTCTCTCTTTCTGCAACTCTCATTAGATATTGGCATCCCGGATTGGTCTGCTGCTTCTCCTATAGGTCATAAGGATTACGCCCTCATGGTAGAATTAGTACCATTATAAAAGGGCAAATTTGGCCCCCTGTTGTTCTCTTTTGGCCCTTCCTCCTTTTGCCATGGGATGACACAGCAAGAAGGCCCTTGCGCACCTTATATTAGACTTTCCAGCTTCCATAACTGTGAACCAATATATATCTGTTCATTGTAAATTACCCAGTCTGTGGTATTCCACTATAACAGCACAAAGTGGACTAAGATGGCTACCTCCTTGCTGTATCCTCATATGTTGGAGCGAGAGAGCTCTGGTCTTTTCATCTTCTTATGAGGGCACCAATCCCATCATTGGGGTACCACTCTCATGACCTTATCTAAACCTAACTATCTTCCGAAGGCCCATCTCCAAGCACCATCACATTGGGAATCAGGGATTCAACATATAGGTTTTGGAGCAGGAGACACAAACAGTCAGTTTGTAGTAAATATCATATCTTTTTGTGGCTATAAAGAAGTTTTTGAAGCTTTCTTTTCTTCCCTGAATTATCTTTATTTCTTTTATTTTCTTTCATTTCTTTCATATTTGCTTGCTTTATTATTTTAAACATAAAAATTTCATGGTTGTTTTATTCCATTCTGTCCTGAGTATTTTAAGTTCTGGGCCTCCCTGAGTTTCTAAAGAAATGAGTGGGTCTGTGTTATTCATATCTGTTTTAGATTTTCTCTGCCCTGCTGAGTTGTCACTTTTTTGTCTTTGAAATATCTTGACCACTCCTGCCCACTCCTTTTCTCATTCATTCACTATTACTACTTGGGGTCTAAGAAATGAGACCCCAAGTAGTTATAATTTACTACTATCAATTAGAAATTAGAAATATCTTTAGTAATTTTTAATCAGTTTTTGCAATCAATATTTTGGTGCCCCAGTTAGAGATTTGGAATCTGTTTGGAAAAAAAATTAAAGTTTTATGTACCCAACGTTTAAAAGCCCTGTTGTCACTTGTAGCCTTGAGAGATAAAAACATAAAGGACAACTTGTTTCTTTTCAAGTGTTCAGAAAGTGTCATAAAATTACCTTTCATCAACTTCAGGTTTAGGGTTAAAAATGTTCAATAAAACTACACTTTCTTTCTCTCCTCTGTGTCTCTTGACTACCTTTGAAGCACTTTTCACACCCATCAATGTACTTGGCTCTGAGTAATTTCTCGGCAGGCCCAATAGAAATGGTTGATAGTTACAAGCAGGTGTTGCTGACAACTCATGTTTCTCATTTTTACAGATCCAGTGTATTTTATCTCTGACATCTCCTTTTTCCTTTTATAGCTTCTGAAATTGTGTTTTGTAAAAAGTCACTTGGCTATCTTCACACAGTTTCCTTGTTACAATAGGTAAATGTCAAAAGTGATCAGATGCAATATCAGACTTCCACTGAATTCCCCCAAGCCCTCCGGCAGATAATAACTTCTTGCAATATTTTCTTAATATAAATGGAAACAGATACTAACCCAGGCAAATGATCCCTCCTGAGCCAGCTGTCCTTTTCAATATATTATCCAGAAGATTACGTGAATATTTATTGGCCCTCCAGTTACACATACAAGCCAAAGTTCCACTAACAGTGTATGTAGTATGTTTTAACCTGAAAGAAAGCAATTTTGCATGACTGGATAAAACTAAATATGAACAGACCCTCAAGCAAAGTGTTCAGGAGCTAGAAGATCTTGATCATATATTAACTTTGAAAACAACTTGCAGTGTGACCTCTGAATGGTCAAATAAATTATGTCAGTTCCCTGACTTGAAAAGTGACACCATCACCACATGTGGTCTCTCTTTCTTATCCTTATCTTTCTTACCCAAGTATTGCACATTTTAACTTCATTTGGATTTCTGCTTATATGTACTTTCTCTCATGACTTATATTTTAAAGTATTATAACTATATGTGTTTTCAGTTTTACTAAGCAAATATACATTTCCATAATTTTATTTGAGACTATCATCACAAAATGACTTTTATTATGCTAACGTAAGAAATGAATGGGAAATAAAAAAGGATTGAAGAGATTCAAAACGTGTTTTGTTGTCCATAATGAAATGCCAATTATACTGGAAGGGAAAGAGACTAAAAGTGAAAAAAACCTCCTTGGCAAAGATATGCAGATGGAAAAAAGCACACTAAAGATCTTCAATATCATTAGTCTTTAGAGAAAAATGCAAACTAAAACCAAAATGATTTGAGAGGCTGAGGCAGGAGGATTGCTTGAGCCCAGGAATTCAAAACCAGCCTGGGCAACATAGGGATACCGCCATCTCTACCAAAAAAACAACCCCAAACCCCAAAATGACACACTACTATGCACCTATTGGAATGGCTAAACATTAAAAAACCCATAAAACCTAAAAATAACAAGTACTCACAAGGATAGGAAACATCTGGAGCCTTCACACATGGAATATAAAATGGTACAGCCACTTTGGAAATTGGTACCATATGAATCAGCAATCCTACACCTAGATATTTACCAAGTGAAATAAAACCAATTTCCACACACAAAAAGACCTGTATGAAAACATTTATAGAAGCTTTATTTGTAATCACCAGAAACAGGAAACTACCAAAATGCCCCTCAACTAGGGAATGGATAAACAAACTATGGTGCATCTATACAATGGAATATTATTCAGCAATTGAAAATGAAACAAATATTGACACATGCAACAACATGGATGAATCTAAAATGCATTATGCTTAGTGGAGGAAGCCAGACTGAAAAGGCTACATGCTGTATCATTCCATTTATATAGGAGAGGCAAAACTTTAGAACAAAACAAATCAGTGCTTGCCAGGGCTGGGAGTGGGTGAACAGCTGATTCATTACAGCAGTAGTTATAACTAAACACATCTGTCAAAACTCAGAGTATAGACTAAAAAGGGTAAACTTTACTATATAGAAATTAAACCTTTAAAATAGGGGGAAAAGTGAAAAAGCAGAAGGAGATAAGAGGTTTTGGATGGAAATAAATAGAGATAAGTAAAAAGGAACTGATGTAGAATAACTAGGAGACAGGAGGTGAGCAGGGGAAAGTGTAAGGGTTGGAAGTCTCCAGAGAAGAAATGCTGTCTAATCTGAGTCATAAAACACAAACAGGACTTTGCCAGGTGGTCAAGGTTGGGGGAAGCAGGCAGCGTAGTCACAGTGGTATGACTTGCAAAGACACAGATCTGTGGATTAGCAGTGTCTGTGTTGTGAGGGGTGAGAGTGCAGTGAGCACAGATATCAGTGGGCCCTGGAATAAAGAAGGAAAGCCAGGTCATGAAAGGTCTTAATGTCTATGCTAGGGGTTTGGAATTTATATTATAGCCAATTGAGGAGCCACTAATGGATTATGACAGCTAAGTGAGATCATCAGACTCGTTTTAGAATGAGTCTGATGATAGTAGGTAGTATGAAGGGTAGACTGAAGCATAGGGAGAGTGGGAATTAGGCTGGAGGCAGGGAAGTAATTTAAAGACCACCATAATACTCCAGAATAGTGCAGTCCAACATGGTAGCTACAAGCATCATGTGGCCATTTAATTATTTGAAATCAAAGATAATTAAAAATTAAATTCCGGGTCATGCCAGCCTCATTTCAAATGCTCCACAGCCACATGTGGCTAATGGCCATAATGTTGTACAGTGCAGGATAAAACATTTCCATATTGCAGAAAGTTCTGCTGCACAGTGCTAACCTAGAACCTTAAGGAAGGCATTAGCAGTGGTGGTAGGGAATGCCTAATGTATTCGTCTTATATCTGGAAAGCATGTTTGGGTAACAGCTTGCCTTCATCGCTCAAGAGTGACAAATATAATTGTGTATAAATTCTGCTAGGATATGAATGTAGGTACCTGGAGGTCTGCTTTAAAGCTTGTGATCATACACATCGATTAAAGCTAAGAGCGACTTAGCACCAGGAAGCATCAACATCAGTGATTAATTTGGCACCCAGGTTTTATTGTATTTCAATTTTGTCAAGTGTCTACAAGAATGTGGCTATTTTTCATCTTGCTGTTCATCTAGCAAGTCTAATAAACATCTGAATGAAGATTTCTAAGTTGAACTATTCTTCTTCTACTTCATGTTATCTCAACTGCTCTGTGCCAGAAAACTATAAGAACAAAACCTTTTACATGTGCTCTTTCTTGCTTTCTGGAAGACCCTGCTCTCATGATGAATCCGTAAGTATACATCTTTATGATGAACAGACTTATAACAGAAGGTTTTAGGCACTTCACTCTTGAAAGCAGATGGGTTCATCAGGTACTCAACATCTGGCCATTTTTGTAGAGCAAACCCTTGCCTGGCTTAGAGAAACAAGATCTGGGAGAGGTCAGATTGAAAAATGAAAATGGCAATGGCACACTCCACTATTTAGTTAATTTTCTCTGGCACTGCAAAAACCTTGGGAATGCCTAGTGATCTGACTCATCACCCAGAAAAGGCTGTCTGATTAATCTGCAGAAATGATTCCAACCAAGTACTCAGAATAGTATGGTTGGGAACAAATCCAGCTTCAATTGCAAAATTATTGGTGGTCAAATGCACAATAAAAAATCTTTTACCAAGATTTGGTGTGGTAGGAAAGAGTTTCGGTAGAAGCACTCCCTAAGTTCCTGATGGAAACTGGACATCAAAAAGAAATATTTTATCCCAGGCCAAATGGGAAAAATATCCGCTTATAATACCCTTTCAACATGACTGGACAAGGGTGATAAATAACAGTACTGTGTTCACTTAACAATTTGCTCTTAAAATGGTTCCACATGTGGAACAAGCTTCATTAGGACCCTTCTCTGAAATACTTTCTTATGTAGTTGATTGTTGGGAAGAAAGAGAAAAATAAAAAATCACAGAGCGCTTAATCCACCATGAGGCCCTGAATGCAGTATAAAGAAAAACCGTCTTTTGCAAAAGTGCCCTGCGCGCTCTGAATTTGCTTGAACCTCATGTGGGAGAGTGATGGGCATCCTGCATTGGTAGAGGATCATCCTGTACATGGTGCCTGGGGTCTCTTCGCAGTTGCAATCTCCCTGTACTATCTAGTGAATAAGAAGGAGCTGCAGGACATAAGCCCAGAGGAAACGGCCACTGATCACCCATTTATGAGCTTTCAAGGCAACTGAATAGCTAAAGGTAAGAAGATATCCACCTTATGCTGCTGCCTGGAGTCTTTGAACACAATAATAAGAACTCTCCTGAAAAATGATTCCCTAGTGGGGGAAACATGATTTATGAGGTCTATTCAACAGTAAGAAAAATAGTCCAGAATTTTAGAAAATGCATTGTGAACACACAGATTTTTTTGATAGATTGTATTGCTCCTCTTTTTGAGGATAAATAAGAATGATGGTGTTCTCTGCAGACTTATTCTACAATATAATGATCCTTAAATTTGTTAGTGCTAGCAGAGTAAAATGTTTGCGTTTGTCTTTCTATTTTACTTAATAAATGCTTCAGTGTTCTGGTATAAGGGGACTTGGAGTTTGATGCTTTATATTTATATATGTATTTATATTTATATTTATATATTTGCACTTGTTTGCTTACTAGTAGGAACCAGGCGGCCAGGTTGTAATTTGGGAAAAAAAACTAGTCATGTTCAGGACTGAAAAAGCGGAATTGAATAAATAGGTCCTATTCATTCTGACCTCAGTGAGTACAGTCCTATAAAGGAGTAATGTGATACAGAAGTTGTTTAGTTGGAACTGAAATGGGTTGCTTTGTTAATGAGAATTGTAAGTGAATAAATAATCTGAAGTAATACTTTTTTCTAAGGAGTCTGGGATGCCATCCAAATCCTCCTATTTAGGACTATATAATTATTGCTGAGGTGGTGCTCACACAGATGGATGACGATTCCAAGGGTTGGTGCCAGGAGAGGTGAATCAGGGGGCACATTAAGGCCACTGCCTGGCCCTTCGGAGAACAAGGGTTTTGCAACTAAGAAATGTAAGATGACCGGGGCTGGCCAGAGGCAAAAAGACAGCTTCCCTGCCCCTGACTTGTTAGGGTGCTCTCTCATCTGAGTCTTCATTCACCAGGCCCTAGGCTGACTGCTGAATCATTTACCCAGGCTGAGAACAACTGATGGCAAATCTGTATTCTGGGACATTGCTCCAGTTCTGCTTTATTATCGTGTGATTTCTCACTCTGGCCAAGGACCAGCTTTCATGTAATTCCTCCCCTAAGTGATCCTCTACTGCATCGCCCATTGTCAAAAATATGTCACGCTACCTTTGCGAGATGAAACAGCTAGGTTTGGGTGCGGAGTAAGTTAGGACAGAGCACCAGTCACAGTCTTCCTTTTGATGAGGATTGTGCTGCATCACTGTATGAGAAGCATACAGCTCCATCAACATAAATAGCATGAAAATCCTTGAAAAAAACTTATCAGGAATTGTGAAGGATCCAAAGAAATGCCACCATTTCTTGCCCTTAAGCAACTCACAACTTTTGTGGGGAAAGCAAAACAAAAACACATGAAAAGTGAAATGACTATAATAGCAGTAACAGACACAATAAAAGAAGGGAAGTCAGGAAGCAGTAAGCAATAGGAGATGTTTACTGTTTGGGCAATAGTCTCCACCTCCTAGGGGTGCTGTGAAGATTAAATATGGTGTAAGATTCCAAGCACAGTGCCTGGGAGAAACCTTCATACAAAATATTATTGCATAAGAGAAGCATACCAAGTGACAACAGGCAAAACATGGCCTCTGGGACAGGGTAAATAACTGAACCAGCTTTGATGGAATGGAACCTGTGAGGAGCTGCTGGCAAAAACAGATGCCCCAGGGTCTTGAATGGACAAGAGGTGTGTTTAAGCTTTATCCTGCAGATATTTGTATCAGGAGTGTTACGGTCAAGGACTTGGTACAGGAGGACTGGATTGTATGTAGAAAGTGTGGTCTTTCTTGATGTACTTTGTATCATTAGCAACGATCTACCACTCCCCTCTTAGCCCCTGGCTACCTCATGGAACAGAAATTAAGTCACAATAATAAATGTGAAAAGACTTACTTGACTTAAAACATATTATATCAGCATAGATGATGAATACAATCTTATCTTTGTTGTATATGTAGGCTTTCCCAGAGATTTTGAGGATATGTGCTTATATTCGGCTTCAATTAGTTATATTAGAAGCCAGATACATGAGGGGAAAACCAGTACTTTATATAGGTTCCCTACCCCACTATTTCTTCTGCTATGAAAGCACTCACGGTAATATTGTGGGTGACACCACTGTGCCTCCTGAGTGAGCCACTCTCAGCATAATCAAAGCCCAGAGTAAAAGCATTTGTGTTGTTGAAGGAATCCAAAGCAGGGATTCATTTAAGGAATAAGAGAACATTACATGTTGAGAAGCTGGTTAAGAACTCTGAAAGGGAACTTGTTTGTGCAAACCAGTGAGAAATAGAGAAATGAATGAGACTTACTTTCTAATTCCTATGTTCAACAGTGTGGGTATTTCAGTAGCTCTAGCAATGACTTTCGGAGATGGAACATTGATGGGTCAAAGTTTATAATGACATAGAGAAGGCTAAGGCACTAGGATAAGCACCAGTTGCATCTATTACCTGTGTTTTTAAGGCAATCAATGAACAAACCTCAATATGGAGGCTTGAAGAAAATTCACTGCCACAACCCAAATCCCAATAAAACCTAAAATGAATGGCTAATTGGTTGCTATTTGGAGGATTTACTGTAAGGCAGAGCTTTGTAAACATGATGCCACTGAAAGGGGCGTGCCTTAAATTTTACGTGTGTGCCAAGACAGTGGGGGATGGTTGGGTGAGCTTGGTGAGGACCAGGCGTAGAGCCTCCTGGGGGACTGTCTCTTGCCGCCATCAGCCTCATTCGTTTTATCTCAGCTTGTTATACAAATGCCATCAATTTACAAGTGTGCCAAGAAGTGAAGGAGGTTGAAAAAACACTGCCTTATATTGCCTTGAAAGGGGAGCTGGGTTAGTGTATTTAAGTGATTGTTTAAGATAATTTCTTGACAGAGGTTGAGATGAACAAAATAACTCAAAGTGTTAGGAGCCATTTTCATTACGTAATCAAAGGTAAAAGTAATAAAAGTTAAAATGATAGCTTAGCTAATGAAAAATATGATCTAGGCCTCAAACTTACCCAATACTTTTTTACACACCAACAAAACTAACTTAATACCTTATTTTCCATGCTGATTCCTGGCATCATGTAATTTAGAGCTGGAAGAGGATGTAAAGACCATCTTCTTTTATATTTTAAATTACAAAAGGACACAGGAAGACCAAGTGACTTGCTCAAGGGATACAGTATTTGGTGGACAAGCTGGAGTGAGCCTTGGGCTCATTGTCCAATGTTCTTTTCATTTAGCTTGAATCTCCTTGTTTTGAGGCAAGAGTAGAGAGACCTTGGCTTTTGTTTTACTTTGTGCCTCCTCTAATTTCAATGATTATTCAGTGTTTGCATGGTTAGTGAGGTGACTTTTGGTGGGGGAAATCCTAACTCACATCACTTCTATTTCATTTTTATTTCATCCCTTTTAGGAACCATACTCTAAAATGTCATAAAAGACCTGTTAGTGAAGTTTTAAAATCTCTAGGATAAGTTTTAATCTCCATAGCCTATGGACATCATCAAGGACTTCGAGAAACTCACCAGGGTGCTTTATCAAAGATAACTAATTCCTTCCCTGAGCATCAGATTGCAGTGGCCTTAGGGAAAGTCAAGAATGACCAGGTCCAAACTTCAACCCATGCTGGAGAAAGCACACATGTGGAAACAAAGATTTTCAGCACCAGTCCTGAGCTGAAGGATTGCGAGGAGCCAGCAGCATGCTGACCAGTGATGCACTTGCGGATAGGGACAGAAGATGAAATCAACACCACTAGAGGAACACCAATGAAGAAAGGAAGGATTGAAAAGTTTGTTCCCCTACTGCTGACTGTTTAGATTGATGCTATGACCACTGTCCTGAATATGTTCTAACCTGCTGCTTGTTATCCTATATCTAAGTTTAGAAATTCCCTCAATAGCCTGTCAACCTCCACCACCGATACCCAAGCTGCCATGTGTGTCTACCTCATATATTCCGGCATAACCTCCTGACAAGTGACAGAAAAGGTGGAGACTTTCAAATTATAGAAAAGGGCCACTTCATTACTTGTACCAAAGCCCTTCTTGGGAACCTCTGGTGGGAAAGTAGGTTTGTTAAGGAGGTAGGAAGCACCTATAAGGACAGGTGCTACAGCTGGACAATAAAACCTGGATGTCAGGACTCGGGTTTTGAGTAGGGAGGACCAAGGATTGGCCTGACAACCTCACTGCATGTAGCCCCTGGGACATTTTACAGAGCAAGCATCTAATCCATTCAGAGTCATAGGCTACCTGAGTCTTCTCTAACCTGTGCATGCAGACTTCAGTGAGAATGAAAATAGTTAGTCAATGGCAGAAAATGCTTCAAACTTCCCAAATACACCAAAGTTATCTGTTTTGGTGAAGTTTCTAACATTATTTCCAATTTTCTATGCTTAACAATAATATAGCAATGAACATTTTGCATATAAGTCTTTGTTCAAATCTTTTTAAGAATTTAAAGTGAAATTGCCTATTACAGTTTATTTTTATTCAAGGCTTTGTTCTGGAAACCACTTTAGTTTCCCTTGGGCCCAATGTTAAGGTCTGAAATAAATACATAATATTTTGCATAATGGGACAAACATGCCCAGGATGCTTCCCTGTTCTCACTGGAAGTCAAGAAGGATAATCTGGCCGGGCACAGTAGCTCATGCCTGTAATCCAAGCACTTTGGGAGGCCAAGGTGGACAGATCACTTGAGCCCAGGAGTTTGAGACTAGCCCAGGCAACATGGCAAAACCTCGTCTCTACTAAAAATACAAAAATTAGCTGGACATGGTGGTGCATGGTGGTCTAAGCTCCCCAGGAGGCTAAGGTGGGAGGAGGATCACTTGAACCCAGGAGGTGAAGGTTGCAGTGAGCCCAGATCATGCCACTGCACCACTGCACTCCAGCCTGGGCAACAGGGTGAGACCATGGCTCAAAAAACAACAAAAACAACAAAAACAACAAAACAAACAAACAAGCAAAAAGATATTCCTGCACTACAGACAGAAAGCTTCTAAGCTTCTAAAACCTGTCTACTCCTATGCAATGGTTGGCCTACTCGGTCACTGACCTCGGAAGGAAGCAGCTTGCTCCTTCATTACATTGATTGATATAAAGTTTTTTCCTTATTTCCTGGGGAAATAATATTTTGAAAACAAATCTGTGAGCCTTTGGTAAAGAGCATTACTAAATGCCAGCAAATAAGTAAGAAACCCTAACTCCCAGTTTCCCAATTAGCTGAGCATCCCCTGTCCTTGGCAAAGTTGTTGTCTTGGCTGAAGAAGCTATGGACGTATCTCCATCCATAGGGAGGGAAAGTTTACATTTGGGTCCTTCTTCTCTCCTCTCTCCTCCGATAATATTTAATAGCAACATGTTTGCAAGGGAGATTCTAAAAGACATCTCCTTGAGTCTGAATTTTGATGATTTCCATGACTTTTATAGCTTATTGGCTTGTGAACTCTGGAGAGGGAAAACTGCAATTCTAGCCTGAAGCCTCAGCAAAGGCACCTCAGCTGGACTGACTTGGCCACCAGTACTCCAGTTGCCCCCATTGCTGACCTAGGCTGTAATTTGGTGGGTAGTGAGAAAGACTGTGTTCCCAGAAGGGCCACATGTGGGGAAGGGGACAGGAAGGGGAAGCTTCCCTCGGAGATATGTTCATCTGTGGCCCAGATTTAGCTGCCCTGGGAGAGTGGTGGCTCTGACTAATGGCTAACAGAACCTATAGCCAGAGTAAACTCTGCACTACTCGACAAGAGTGAGCTGGTGGAATGAAAGATAATTCCTAGAAGGCATGGTATCTAGATAGCAGCAATGACATATTTAGTGCTTACTCTGAGCCAGTGCTCTTTTGAGCACTTCCACATATTCATCGAACTCTCATAGCAACCCCATGATTGAGGTATTAAAGTGTTCTTTTCTTCACACCGAGGAAACTGAGGCCCAAAGAGGTCATGTAACTTCCTCAAGGTCACATGGTTAGTAAATGATAGAGCCATGTTTCAAGTCCAGATAGGATGATTGTAGCACCTGGGCTGTTAACCATGCCCTTTTCTTGCTTAAATGTAATGATGCTCCTATCAAAAGCAACACAGCACTTAGTCCACCAAGAAAAAGCTTCCGAAGCCACGAAAAAAAAACCCCAAAAAAACCCCCAAAAAACAAAAACAAAACAAAACAAAAAACAGTGAATATGTTAATGATCCTTGGGCTCGGGTAAGACCTGAAGAGTAAAACAATGCAGACTCTGGGAATGATCGTGATTCTTAAGCACCTGATAACATAAACCTCGGTCAGTCTCACAGAGCCCAAAACCTTTGATATTTTGACCAGGGATATGTGGCACAAGGATGGCATTTTACCATTCACGAGACACTTCGCATTTCTCTTCAAAATTAGAATTCAAAATTATTACAGATGTTAAGTATGAGGTAGCATCAGCTCCAGGAAGCTTTTAGGTGCATGTTGCAAATTACATACTGTAAATGCAACGTGCCATCAGTGAGTAAGCTGCTTTTGCGACAGAGCACAGGGCAACTTGCATTTTAAACTCCCTAAATTGAAAAGAAATAAACATGTGAAGAAAAGCCATGAAGCATCATGAACTCTAGGATATATTTCCACTCTCCAGGGTGAAGTAAAATAATATCATTTTGAAAGTGGTTAGAATTAAGTTTTTGAGGTCAGTCTGATGCCATTTGATAGGAAGAAAAATTCACATGTTAATTATAAGCATTTGCACCTATTGTTTTCCAAATCTACTTATGCATGGATTTTATTTGCAATAGGAAAAGTGTTTGTAGTTTCTTTACATAGTAAGTGCACGTGTACACACACATACACACACACACACACATTCCCCTATACATTTAGAAATAAGGCTGTTATACTTCAAATAAAGCTGAGACTTTAACTACATGCTAAACACTTTCATTGTGGCCATATACTTTTTATTTTTATTCTAGTCCTTTAGGTATTCTGCCCCAGTAAACAATTTGAAAGACTGGAATGGCTGCAAAATCTCTCTGTGAACACCTTCCTCAAGTGTAAATTATTGGAAGGCTGTTTATGTAATTCATGAAAATCCTTAGTTTTGTATCCTTTTAATCCTGGTGAATCCATCGTACTGACAGAATTCTGCTTTTAGTCTATGCTTAAAGATTGGATTTATTTCTTCAGCTTTTCATGAAGAAAAAGGGAAATGAAATTGTACTTTCAGATGTATGTAATTTGGCTTCTGCACATATTCGCTGAGGTTTAATGCTTCTGTAGTTTTCACTCCTGAATTTATCAAGGCTTAAGCTAAACAGGGCAATTCTCTCCATGAGGTTCTGGTGGTTTTCTTTCTTTCTTTTATTTTTATTTTTTTGATAACATTAACTTTATCACATAAAGTTCTTATTCATTCTCAACAACTTTATTTCTTGAGTATTGCTTAATACTCACCCCTCCCCTATCCCACATGTGCTAGAAACTCCCACAGTTTATAAGAATTTTAGGACTACAACGTACGTGCATTTATTTACTTTCTCTTAGTGCTCCTTTATTTTCGTGTTTCCATACCCAATATTTTGGGCCAAATCACTTCAACATGAAAAATGCACACATTTTCCTATCCTCTCGTCTGTTCTACTGCTTGCAGGCTGCTGAATGAGCTCTGGAAGACTGTGGTAGAAAAGGAAAAACAACCAAGGAAGCCTGAGAATCTGAAAAGGTGGCCAGTTGGAAGACAAATATGGGCTATGACTGTCACCTGTTGTATAGGATCATAGAACCTTAGAGCTGGAGGAGCTTCAGAAGTTGCGTTCATCTACTTCTCCTCCCTCTACTGCTACCCAGGGGAGGGTGAAACTGCCTTTGCCAAATTGTAACTGAGGAAACTATGACAGTGAAAGAAATCAGACCTAACCGACTCCATCTTGCTTCTAATCTTTAAGTTGTCCTTGTTCATTCCTGGGCATAGGCCAAGCTAACTTTGAGAAGGAATTCAGTTCATGGTTTGACTGAAACAAAATTGATAACAGCTCTTTCCCTGAAAGACCCGCTTCTTGCCTGGGGACCAATCTGCCTTTGTAGGACTAACAAATTAGCCTCAAGATTAGAAATTACAGTTTAGGGGTCATGCAGCCTCTGGCTCCTAGAATCTGAACCTCCCCAAATTGCTCCTGGGGATAACATCACTATTGTAAAACCTAAGATCAGTGCTTGAGATATTTTGCAGACCCTGCACTCAGTGTATCAGCTGACACCACCCAGACCAGTAATCTGCTTTAACCAGGTCTGCCATCCCACCCAGGAACAGAAGACAGCAAGAAAACCACACTTCGACCCCCTATGATTCCATCTCCAACCCAACCACATCAGCACTCCCCATTTCCCAAGCCCCTACCCACCAAATTATCTTTAAAAACTCTGATCCCTGAATGCTCGGGGAGACTGATTTGAGTAATAATAAAACTCTGTCTCCCCGCACAGCCGGCTCTACGTAAATTACTCTTTCTCCATCGCAATTCCCGTCTTGATAAATTGGCTCTGCTAGGCAGCGGGCAAGGTGAGGCCATTGGGCAGTTACAAAGTCACCAGTGTCTCTGAACCTACAGGGATGTTTAAATGGCCTTCTGACTATGTCTCATGCTTCCACTCTTGCTTTCTCCCCCACCCCCAACCCTTTGGTTTCAATTTCCACAAGCATTTAGACTCATCTTTTACAAATATAAGTCAGATTTCAGTCCACTGCTTAAAACCCTCCAATGGTTCCCATGGACTTAGACTACAGTTGAGACTTCCTACCAACAGCACATGAAGCCAGCACTGTCTGCCTCCTGCCACTCTCCCTTGCTCCCCGTACTACAGCTGCACTGGGATTCTCTATATTTCTTGGATGCCAAGCTTGGCATCCACCTTAAGCCTTCTGCCTGGACTGATTTTTTTCTGCAGATCCTTTGCATGTCTGGTTCTATTCTGTTGGACAGTTCTCAATCAAGTTACTTACAGAACATTCCCTGACCAACCCATAAAAAGAAGCACCCCTCCTTTCAAGGCAACATTACCATATCACTCTGTTTTCCTTTCTTCCTAATTTACAAATGAATGAAGAGCTTTTATAGGGGTGGAGGAGTTGAGGGCATTAGTTGTGTTCTTGCCTTCTTCTTGAGCCAGAGGTCAGTAACAGTCTGCTACTCAGTGGTATGGATGCCTTATTTGTGCCCACAGCCTGTGGCTTTCAGGCTATACAGTATGTCCGTGACAGTCTTCTGATATACTTGTCCAGTATCTGTATCAGTGGAACAAATCAAAACAAGACCCCTTATTCAAATGCAGGCAAATTTCAGCACTTACTTATAGTGGATCCAGACTCAGGCCTGTTCAGGGAGCTGATGATGACAAAGCCGAAGCCCTCGTTCTCTTTGCGGTGAATGACCACATCACTGGTCTGCAGGCTGTGGGAGGCGAAGCCTTCAGGGGGAGAGGCATTGCTACTGGGGGCAGCGTGGTTGCTGTTGGTGTAGGTTGCGTAGTCACTGCGTGGAGAGCTGTGGTGGGTGGATACAGAGCCTGGACTTCTTCCGTTCTCTGGGCAGGGCTCCCCTGCAAAATATACCACACACAGGTAATCAATTAACTTACAAGGGTCTCAGTGAATGCTTCCTATGTACTAGGCACTGTTCTAGACAGTGGTATTGTTACAAGACTGGTTGAACTGCTTCTCTTTCTCCCAGATTTGCAGAGCATTTGAAAAGCTACAGACCTAGGCGTGGAGCTCCCAAGGTCTTGCTCAGTCCTAGTTTTCATAGCAAACAGAGGTGAAGCCCCTCATCAGCCTCCTCTGTGCTGTTACTGATTTATATCTTCCTCTCATGAGGACTGCAAACCCCTGGGACAATGCCTAGTTTTAGATATTGAGGTTCTTCTTTGCATAAGAATAATTTACTGAAGATGGTCACAAAACAAGTAGAATCTTACATGATATGGTGCATAAGAATCACTTAAATAAATTGTAAAAAAAAGTACATCTTCACGGGCCACCCACAGAATGTTTTTTCAGTAGGTCTGGGCACAAGAATGTGCATCAAGTTTCAAGGCTGCACTTCGAGAAATGCTGCTGTAGATGTATTATAAGGAAGGCTAACAGCACAGGGGCCATCCATGTAAAGTTAACTATCATGCATTTTTCTAAAGAGCTATAGTTCTATTTTATAATATTCTGCTTGCCTAGAAGTATTGATTTGCTTCACGTATGTGGAAAATATACTTCTTAAAAGTAGTTTGCACAGCTTTTTGTATATCAGCCATGTCACAATGAAGTGGCTTAAAAGAATAAATAAATAAGTTGAGATTTTCATTTAAAAAATAGCTTGCTTGCTCTAGGATCAAATCTAATTTCAGGCTCTGAAATTATGAAGTTTGAACCTCTAAGGAGCTGTTGAAGGTCTTTTCCATTTTTACAGTCCATCTTAATATAAAATACACCCTATTATCAACCAGATAAACCAAACTAATACTTTCATGAGAAAAAGCCAGCATATTTCCATGGAGAAATGATAGAAAGTTGGCAGCCAAAAGAAGCTAGTTTTTGAAATGAAAGTTTATCTGTCATCCAGAAAGAATTTCGTCATTTTAATTTAATACCTAGGTATTGGCACTCTGATGAAAAGAACCGAAGCAGGCACCTAGAATAATGTAATTAGAAATAGGGTTGCTTTCATTTCCATCTTAAAATTTGATTAGTGTACTCAAAAGATGTTTATGGAACAGAGGAATAATAAGATGGAAAATAATCACCATTAATTATTCCATTTTGGGTCCCTAGGTATATAGCATCCTATGTAGAACTCTGGAAGTTGTCGCATATGGCAAGTTAAAAATAATTTTCAAAAGTTCCAATGAAGGCTCTTAACCTTACAAGCTGCAATTCCATTTTGAGATGAAAAAGTCAGGGAGAAAAAACAAAGACTGCAAGAGATGTTTTGTTACATCGATACCTAAAAAAAAAAAAAAAAAAAAAAAGCTGCATTTGTTTATATACTTAGATTTTAAAAATGGCCTAACCAAAATGTACTAATTTCTTGTTTGCAATTACAGAATGAATGAGACCCAGGCTGTTGCTGGTTATTATTTGGTAAATTTGATTTTTCTTTAAGATCTAATTAATCACGTTTAAATAAAGGAAAAAATGGATGCTTTTTGTAAGAAATGTACCGAGGTCATAAGAGAACAGAATGTCAATATCAAAGCCTTTCTTTCTGTTCAAATGGAATTTAAAGCTTCACTTGTAAAATGTACTCTCCCTGCTGGAACACACCATCCAAAGACAAGTTGTTATTGTCTTGGTGCATCACATGTCCTTTATCAGTCCTTGTACAAGTTGGAAATAAAGTGATTAGGGATAGTCAGGAAGAACAAAAAGAAACAATTATTATGCTGCTACATTAAATTGAAAATCTCCTCGAGTTATTGGACCAAATCAGTAACTAAATGTCATAGGCAGTGACAAGAGAGATCTCATTTTCTGGCTGTCATATTTTAGGAGGTTGAGAGCTGTGATTGTCAGTAAGTCAGCAAGAAAGAAGAAGCGCAGTGGCTCACGCCTGTAATCCCAGCACTTTGGGAGGCTGAGGTGGGCGGATCACGAGGTCGGGAGATTGAGACCACAGTGAAACCCCGTCTCTACTAAAAATACAAAAAAAAAAAAAAAAAAAATTAGCTGGGCGCGGTGGTGGGAGCCTGTAGTTCCAGCTACTCGGGAGGCTGAGGCAGGAGAATGGCGTGAACCCGGGAGGCAGAGCTTGCAGTGAGCCAAGATTGCGCCACTGCACTCCAGCCTGGGCGGCAGAGCCAGACTCTGCCTCAAAAAAAAAAAAAAAAAAAAAAAAAAACGAAAGAAGAATTATCTCTCTTTGCAGTAAAAGGCTGGGAGTGGCAATGTTACAGGTTCTGGAGAGAGAGAAAATCATCAACTAAGTCAATGTAAGGATTCCCTGGGTAAGTCAAAGAGTCATATACATTAATAGGATACTTTTCTATTGGCTTTGGACTTCTCTTTCAACTTCCAGAACAAAGTTCTTTTTCTTTAGCCAAATGAGCATATTTAAAATCAGGAAGTTAAGAAGACTTCGAAGGTCTTCCTGGGCTTGTTCTGGGCCCTTGACACTTAAAAACTGGTCACATGATTGTCTTTCAGGGATTGACCCCACATCATTTTTCTACTCATCTGGCTCTGGACCCAGGTGAGACAGTCTTCTTTCCAATGGTCTTTCCTACTGTAGGGCATTAACAGCCTTGTTTTATAATAATATAGTAAAACATCCTAAAGTGACTAAAATTCATGTATTATTTAATTTTTTTAAAGAAAATTCACTAATTTCTAGGATCCCTGACTCATTCATCTAGCTCATACACAAGTGGCTGCATAGAATTCAATCACTTAGTATCTACTAAAGTCAAATAATTAGTTTAGTTTTTTTGTTTGTTTGTTTGTTTGTTTTTGTTTTGAGACAGAGTCTCACTCTGTCGCCCAGGCTGGAGTGCAGTGGTGCGATCTTGGCTCACTGCAAGCTCTGCCTCCCGAGTTCATGCCATTCTCCTGTCTTAGCCTTCCGAGTAGCTGAGACTACAGGCGTCCGCCACCACGCCCGGCTAATTTGTTTTGTACTTTTAGTAGAGACAGGGTTTCACCATATTAGCCAGGATGTTCTCGATCTCCTGACCTTGTGATCTGCCTGCCTTGGTCTCCCAAAGTGCTGGGATTACAGGCGTGAGCCACCGCGCCTGGCCTAAATAATTAGTTTTTAGGGTAAGCTGTTTTGTCTCCACCAGTCACAGTGGAACTCACCACTGTGCTAAGAGAGGGTCTCCCATTGGGAATGTGGGAGTCAGTGACAATGCCTGCCAGGTAAGATGGTGTAGACCAGTACATTTAACTACTGGCCAAGAGCTGTTTCTGGTCTGCACAGTGCTGGCCTATACTTCATTCGATAATTGTTAAAGCGAATTGCCCTTTGGGAGGCCGAGGCGGGCGGATCACGAGGTCAGGGAGGCTGAGGCAGGAGAATGGCAGGAACCCAGGAGGCGGAGCTTGCAGTGAGCTGAGATCGTGCCACTGCACTCCAGCCTGGGCAACAGAGCAAGACTCCATCTCAAAAAAAAAAAAAAAATTAATTGCCAATGTTTGTAAATAGGGAGATTTTTATAGAAATATTGATTTCCAGTTTTTCTTGACACATTTGGCACCAGTCGGCTGGAGCTCAGTGATGGCTGCTCCTTCAACTGGGTATGGGGTTTGCAGGTCACCACAGTCCTGCCCACTCCCCAAGACCTCTTGCAAATGCCTCATTTACTCATTTATTCACACAGTGAGGAATTCTCAGGGCTGAAGGAACTTGTTCAACTGGACCCTTGGTTTCTCTTCTAGACCATACGCTACATACCAGGACTCTAGAATTCTGTAACCATATAGACCTTGCCTGCTTCCAGGATGTGCCTGGGTCTCTTCTCAGGACTGTCTTTGGAAGGATGACAGCATTGCAGACAGGCATATTTTGCCTTGAAGCATGGCTGAGGCAATGGGATGTATGTATGGACAGAGCTTGGTCATGTGGGCTGTGATGTCCACATGCATGTGTACCAGGTCCCTCATGGTCCTTATGGGGCAGGAGCAGCCTACAGGCTGTGGCCCTGAAAATGTTAGGGGCTGGCCTGCCTATAGGCATTTGTGCAGACATTCCCAGTTTATACTCATCAAGGCAGACAGCTTATTTAAATGGGTGACATGGTTGCAGACAAACAACAAGGGAATGCATTTAGAATTGGCAAAAAGTGTAGTCACCAGGATCAGGGAACGTACTGGCACCTTCAATACTGGCTAAACTTTTCACCCATCTGCCAAGACAACCTCCCCTTTCTTGGCATTAGGCCAAGAATTAGACTTTCCCTTAGGTGTTAGAGAAAAGATGCTGATAGCTTTAAGACTGACTCTAACATGTTTTTATGAAGTCATAAAATGTTCTTTCACATCAATTCTAGATTTACATTTTAGGAAATTCCTCAGAGACATGGTGTGCATCCAAAATAATGTGCCATTAGGTTGAATGTCTCAAAGCTGATCTGCTAAACATATAAATATTTATGCTTTTCAGTATAATAATTAAAGCCACTCTTCTCATATCCTTGGGAAAAAAACAACCAAATACTGGAGCTGGAGGCATGGATAAGGCATCTTCTCTCAAAACTAATGCAAGGTGAAAGTGTGTGCTATGACTATTTGGTAAATAAAACTGGAGGCAATTTATTATCCATAGTTGCCTACTGAAACAATAAAATAAAAATAAATGAATGAAAGAAAAATTGGAAGCACTACCCGATAGCTTCTTCCTTTACTCAACAACTTCTCACTTTTGAGAATCTAGTTTATCTTCTGATTGGAAATTCTGGCTTTCTAGGCCAGGCATGGATCACTGAGGCAGAAGGATCACTTGAGCCTGGGAGGTTGAGGCTGCAGTGAGCCATGATTGTATCACTGCACTCCAGCTTGGGTGACAGAGTGAGACCTTTTCTCAAAAAAATTTTTTGCCTTTCTATCTTTAGCATGTACATTTAAAAATAACTTAATATTTGGGGCAAGTTTTTGTGTTATCTTAGTTTTTGCTCAGTGTAACTAACCTTTCTGTATCTCTCATAATGAACGTGTTCTCTTTCTTGAGCATCAGTTAAGAAGCCAGTGCCCTCTGTCTTCTGAGGTGGGGCGGGCATTTGTATAAGCTGAGGCAAGGAGAAGGCGGAAGCGTGTCATCCCTATGACCTTGCTTCTTCCTAGCCCTTTTCCCACACACAGCGCTGCTCCTCTGTGCAAGGGGGTGGCGATGCTGCTCCTCTTCCTGCTCTTATCTCTTCCTTAGCTAATTGCTCACTTCCCCTCAGCTTGGAACCATCCACTCCTAAGCCAGGCTTGCACCTCCCACTGCCTTTGCTTAGGAAAGCATAATAATAACAAAACGACAATGACAGCAGCAGTCCTTGAAAAGGCATCTCCATTGTCATATTCATTTGTAGTTGTCCCTTCTCACTTTGAAGAAATGGCAGTTATGAAGAAAGGTCACCTTTCCATGCCTGTTTTTTAAATCTTTTCCATCCTATTTCAAGGCATTACTTTGCTATCAAAGTATCCTTTGCTGAACTTAATATTTTCAATACTGATGAAGCTTTCAAGGAAGAGTGGGCTGAATAAACTTGGAAACTCTCCTGGTGTGAACGAGCAATCTGCAGCATAACATTTTCAAAAATTAAATGCACTTGAAATGCACTCAAAAGCCTAACTGAGTAAAGTTGGTAAGAGCTGCAGCAAAGAGCATCTTTACGGAAGTCACATGATCCATAAATTGCAGGAATACATTTTTGCAGCATTTGGTACACACTTCAACAGCTCGGGTTGATTAAAAGAAAATTTAATTTGCAATAATCAGCTGGTGACAAGGGGAGCATGAAATTATGTTGGTGCATTGGTTTTGCACTTTGTGGTATATTTCCTTGTAAATCGGGTATCTTTTAAATTTATCTTTAGGTTATAGAACATACAGCACAGCAAACTTTTTATTAAAAATTACTCTGCAGGGAGAGAGACAGTTAAATGTTAACCAAGCAAGCACTGTCTTCCTCCTGGCATCTAGCCCAAGGATAAGGCATAATTTAAAATGCTTTACTTCTTTGGGTCAAGTGACATGCCATGAATTTCTGAAGGTAAATGGCACCTCTTAGCAAAACCTCTATAAGATACAAGATATATAGCAGTCTCTACTGGTGAGGGCTAACAATTCTTTTGACTTGCCCTTTTAAATGACCGCCCTTGCTCATGGTCTAGTTTCTAGGGGGACTTAGAAAGAAAAGGATTTTTCGTCACAGGAATAAGCCTTATCCTCTCTCCTAGTCATTCACAGCCTGTCGTTAGCCTGTGGTCCTCTTCCAGAATGCAACTGGTATAACAGCACATATGGGAAGACTCCCTGTATTAGGGAGTGACATTTGCTAAGTTCTGGCCTAACATCTTCTAATTCTCTAGGGGAGAGGATTGTGGTTGAATGGGGTAGGGGACAAAGTAACATAAAGAAATAAGCACTGGCCCTAGAGAGAAGAGTCCCTCTCTGCATTGTCACAGACTCACTGTGGACTGCTGGGCAAGCTATCAAACCTCTGGGCCTCAGTTTCTTCATCTGTAACAAGATGAAGCTCATATAGCTAAGGTCCTTCCTACTTCTAGTATTGATGATTCTGTATGAGGGCTATCAAGGGGTCAAGCAGAGAAGGCAGCGGGCCGCTGGGGCAGAAGGTGACAGCTGAGCATTATTGGAGCTGCTGCCCCTGTGATTCACAGAACAAAGGCTGGGTGGTTCTGAGGGGAGGTAATACAATCCCAATGTTATTGAATGCTCAGATTCTAAAAACACTGTGATGCTTGTAACTGACATATTCCTTAAAAATATAAATAATTTTTTGTAGGGTTGATATGGTAAAGAGAGATAAGTGGAATCATATTATAAATACAAGGGCTGACTTTGAAAAGTATGTCTTTGGTAGATTCCTTTATGAAGCTGAGAAAATGGTTGTAAAGGGAATAATTATTTCCAATTTATCTGTTACATAAATTTGGAACTATATGAACTGTGTTTTCTTGGAGCGAGGTACAGCTGTATTTTTTTTATATCAGGAGCAACAGCTTTATTGTTACCTTTTATCAGGCTGTACAATGAAAGCTAATTTTCCATCCTGGTTGCCTCATTGTGGCATCAAAATGCTGTGGCTCTTGGTTTGCAAACACATTTTCAAATGGCATATTTTCCATTACTATCATGTTCTTCTTAGAACTAGCAACTACCAGAAAGCAGAGAGCATACATACCTTAAATTAGCCCCAGGCTATTCTAGAAATTTTTAATGAATACATTTAAAATGCAGGCCTCAAAGACTGGATTTTTGTCCAGTGGGGTGAAAATCAGCACTTTCAAAATCATCATTACTTTTGGAATATCTAGGTTGTTTCCTTCCTCATATAATGTAGAAATGGATTTAAAATTTTGTTTCACGTGGCCTTACCATGTCTCACAAAAGCATCTTACCACCTAACCCTCGATTGCTGCAGCAGGCTCCAGGTACATACCTCCACATAGCACCTTTCTTCTCACAGTGAGGTTGACCTGCCCATTGCGGGCTGCGTGGTGCATGAGGTCGATGACATAGCGGTGAGTTTTGCCGGCTACTGGAATCCCATCAACATACACAAGCTCATCTCCTGGGTGAAGGCGGCCATCTCTGTCGGCTGAGCCCATGGCAATGACGGCTCCAATCAAAATCTAGAGAAGCAGTGAGAAGGAAAGGACATTCACATTTCAATCCTTTTTCCTTTTTTTTTTTTTTTTTTTTTTTTGAAACAGAGTCTCGCTTCGTTGCCCAGGCTGAAGTACAGTGGCCCAGTCTCAGCTCACTGCAAGCTCTGCCTCCCAGGTTCATGCCATCTTTTTCATTTTTATATACAGTTATATAACTTGTGGAAGATTTGATTCTCACATTCCATCCCTTGCCCTCAAATCTGAGCATGCACTTGTAAAGTAAAAAATGAGATGTTGGAAAGATGCCCTTTCAACTCTTTCAAGTTGTTTAGTGCTAGAGATAAATATTTTGAACATGCTGCAGACTGCCATGAAGTTTTGGGGACACCTGCTTTCTGGCTCATCATAAATGACGAATACCCTTAAGGAAAATTCTAATCCCAAATAATCTGATGCTAATTGGCTGAAACAAGGTGAGGATTGAATTCTGGCTCCGTTTCACAATTTGTGTGGTCTTGGGTAAAGCTTCTTAAACTCTGTGAGCCTCAGTTTCTTCACTTGCAAAATAAGAAAAATAATAATCAGACCTACTTCATGGAGTTATTGGGAGAATTGGATGAAATAACTCATGTGAAGCATTTAACTTTTTTCACGGCACTTAACGAGGGATCAAAAAGACTCAAGGGGAAACTAGCTGTTGCACATTTTTTTTTTTTTTTTTTTTTTAATACAGCACAATTTTTAATCCTATTTTGACATTTCTCCATTTGTATATATACTGGGTGCTTCAGTACGTGGAAATGGTCCAAGCCTCTCTAAGAATATAAAATAATAAAGATAACATGAAACCATGGTGATGATGCTTAAATCATTTCAAAATAACAATTACTATCCTTTTCTTTTAAATCTCCACTAGAGATTTCTTTTTTTTTTTTAAATTATTTTATTTATTTTATTATTATTATACTTTAAGTTTTAGGGTACATGTGCACAATGTGCAGGTTAGTTACATATGTATACATGTGTTGCACATTTTTAAATTCTGACAAAGATTGGAAGTTTTCTTTTTCTTTGCTTTGAAAAGCTGGAGGGTAAGGAGAAAACAAAACAAAACAAAGCAAACTCATAGTTGGCTTTTTCTGGCCAGTTGACTTACTCAAAAAAATCTCAAACCTTCTTCAGATTTTTGTTCTATTCTTTTGAATACTTCCTCAGAGCACTGTCCTCTACGCAAAGGACATTCCCAGTTCTGCCTGTTCCCTGAAGTGCTTCTGCTGTTTGGGTGGCTACTGTGCCAGGAAGTGAGAAGGTACCCGTCTAGGAAATGTGGTTATTTTTATAATTCCCTGAACCAGGGACTGTGATGAAATGCAACACATAAGTTTTCCCATGTCCCATTAGAGGCACTCAGTTTAGTGTCCATTAGCAGGGCTTTTTTCTTTCTCAGAGGAAAGAAAATAGTATTACATATTTTAATTTTGCTGTTTAACCTATAAACAATTTTTCAAACTCATGACCAATAGGTCCCCCTTTTCTTTTGCCAGTGGCTTAGCCACAGAGCAGCTGACGGCAGTGGTTACCATTAGCCTGATGATACTACAGAGGCTACGTTTCATTTTAAATCCCTTGCTTCCAGATTGATTTCCTTCAGGCCTAATAATTTCTTTCAAATCCCCTATCTGTGAATTCCAGCTAATTTGCAGAGTTGCTCCATCATGACCTTCGGGCTTGCATGTCTTTAGGCTTGGCAGCAGAACCATTCCTTTGTACTTAGTCTCATTGCTCAGTGTGGCCTGTTAACATGATAGCCAGATCTGAACACCCAGGACTTCTCAGGTATGTGCAAAGTTATAGTCTGAAGGGCATCACAGACTTAGTCCATGGAATAGCTCTCTTTCTACATAGGAATGAAAATTTCCCACACTACTTCTGCTTTCCCCTTATTCCTGGGGAGTGAGGTAGGGTGAGAAATAGATTTGCTTCTGTGTGGAATATTAAGTGTTCTGACAAATGATTCATGATTGCTGTCGCAGGACAGGCCTGACATCTCCTGCCTTAGACTGGCTGCACAGTGCAGTTCTTTCCCTGCAACTCACTGTAACCATTCACTACAGTCCAGAAGTTGGGTATGCTCTGATATTCTCCACTTTCCCTTCTTGTCATGCCAACCTGAATTTATGAGTTTCTTTACAAAGATGTTCCAATCTATTCTTCAAAAGGCTCAACCCACTATGGAGCACTTCAAAGATTTGGTAAGTGCTTTGTGCAAAAGCCAGTTAAAACAAATGTTTCTCCACTGTCCCATGAAAAGTTGCGTTTAGTTGGTTTGGCCTTAAGAAAATGCTTCAACCTTTAGCTTTCCGATACACTTTAGTGAGAGACTTTACAGCTAGTAATAGAGAAAGAAAATGGCTTGTGAACTTCTTGGCTGGTTAATAATCAATTTTAAGGTATAGCTCTGATTCTAACTGATGAAAGTAAAACACAAAATAGTGGTTACAACTGAGAGAGCCATAGCTGCTACTGGGCCCTATACAAAAATAGTAAAGATGAAATTTCACATCAGAAAATTCCTCTCTTGCTGTAGGAGAACAGCAAGATATACAGCAACATTTACAGATACTCTCAACATTACAGTGTGTGCCAGCAGTTTAATATCATGTATTGAAAAACAGAGCCCAGTAAAAGATCTGCTTTTCTACCATATTGCTGTGATATGAAGTACTCCCCTCATTAATTCATTTATTCAACAAATATTCATTGAGCCCAGGATACTTTTAGGTGCTGGAAATTCATCAGTGAACAATAAACAAAAATCACTACCCTATAGAGCTTCCATTCTAGTGGTCAGACAATCATAAATATAATAAATGTGTAAATTATATAGGATGCCAGAAAGGATATACTATGGAAGAAATACAGTGGTGGAGACTGGTGTCAGTCATGTGGTCAAGGTAGGGCTAGAGTTGGTTAGAGTAGGCCTCTTATATATTTATTTCTAAATAGGCAGTATATTCAATTACCCCTTCAATTGAATATCTAATAAATAGCATATTCACTATAACACAAGTATAAATTATATAGTATTACATAATTATTATATGTATATATTATTATATAGTTACATTATATAATGTGTCCTTAGCTGTCTTTCAAGAAAAGGTTGCCATACTGTTAAATAAAGTTGAATTGAGCTGAGCATGGTGTGCTGTGTGGTTGCTGGTGGTGCTTGCCCATTATAGCGGTATTGTACAGTTACATTTGCTCCACCCATCAGGAGCTGCAGCCTTTGCTGGGCAGAGGCTGACCACTTGCACCGTCACTGCTTCCAGCTCTCCTGCCGCTGTGCTCCTTAGCCTTTGGCATTTGGCACCTTTGTGCATTATATTTCACTGCTGACACAGAGATAGCTCGACATATCTCTCTATTCTGAGAAAATAACAACTTTTTTTCATTTACTTCCAATATGATTTGTACACTTGACACATTCTATTATTTCCCCTTTGCCACCGTAGGGACTGGATAATCTATGATTGTATCTTGCACTGTAACTCATATTGGTTTCCCAATGCATACATTCTCATGTTTGCTTAAGCTCTTGCGAACATGCCTCAGGATATCTGACCCTTTAAGTCAGTAGTTCTCAAACTTTTGGATGCATAGGAATCACCGGGTGAGCTTATTAAAACAGTTCTGGACCCACCCCATGAGAGTCTGATGCTGCAGGCCTGGGAGGGGCCTGAGATTCTGCAGGTTTAACAAGCTCCCAGGAGTTGAATGCTGCTGGTCCTCAGATCAATCACCCTTTGATAGCAAGGCTCTGATTCTTCTCACTTCCCAATAGCCACAGGATCTGTGGTCTCACTGATCACGTCCCAAGTTGGCTGAGCACAAGACCTGAGCTCCCTGACCCATCACAGTAGCTGCTTTCTAGTTCTGCTAAGACACCTATTCCCCTTACCACTGGTGCTGGGATCAGGATCCCTTACTTACCAGGTCACACCCTTTTAGTCTTGCTGACCCCTGGCCCACTGGCCAGTCAACCTTCCAGCCAACTCTAGCCTTGCCCCATTCATTACCTCCCTCTAGCCCAGGGGGACTCTTCAGCCTCAGCTGACCCTTCAGTTCCACTATTCAGTTTTCTCTTCTCTGCCCCCTTGGAGGAGGGTTTTTTTTGTTTGTTTGTTTGTTTGTTTTTTCCTATCCCCATTGTTTTGGCCCTGAAGGGAGAGCTTTGTGGCAAAACAGAGCAAGAAAGAACTTCTCCATGAACAACTGATCTGTGGCCCTAACTTTTCAACTGCCTTCTCTAAAACCCCAAAGAAACAAAACAATTCTACTTTATCTCTCGCTGTGAGGGCACAGAACAAAACAGAACATTTGATGTGAAATAACAGCAATTCACATTCAAGTGGCTGCGATGCCAGTAAGTCAGGGGAAAAACTCACACTAAAAAGAAAAAAACAACAAGTAAGACACACACAAACCCAAAACCACCTTTCCAGGCCTTTTGATCGCTTTCATTCTTTCCTGCACTGCCCGATGTTAGCCTAAGCCCAGTAGTATCTGCTCTGTAGTATCTGTAGCCTGGGACAACTCGCCACTGTGGTGAGCAGATTTCAGGCTCTTTCCTTCTGAAACTCCTCCAACCAGTGCGCACCACACTCCTGAGCCAAAGACTAGGTCTGTCGTCGCCTGTCTTTGAATGGCTTTTCTCCAATGCAGTGTTTTCCAGATCTCTCTCTCTTCATGCCTTTCCATCTCCTCAGCTCACAGCTGGAAATCCCATTTTTGTTCCTTTCTGGCAACTTTTCACTTCTTTCTATTTCTATTGTTATTTAACTGTGAAAAGTATTTCCTCTTGCAGGAAAAATGCCTGTATGCTTTGTCTGAGCAGGAGTCCTGCTGTTCATTATTTGCTGAAAGCCGTGCTGTTGTGTTTAATGTGCACCCTGGGATGTCAATACCATTTCGTATATATGGAGGCAGAAACCCATTTGATGTACTTATGAGACCTCCTTTAGTTGGGACCAAATCACCTTACATGCCTCTCCCTTTGTAGCTCACCAGCAACTAAATGAGGCTAGCACATTTTGTTTGTTATCTCTGGACTTAGAATGTGGAAAAGCTGGAAGGAAAGGCTTATGGGAGATCTTTACAGTTTCACTCTCCCGGACGGGGTCATTCTGAGATTCAATATTCTAGTTTTCAGGACTAATTTTTTGGCTTTGTTTGTTTTGGAGAGACTTAGGCTGCTACTTTATGGCTTAAATGTCAAAATTGTTAACTTGCAGCATGAGTATGTCTTAAATCATTCAAATGAAGGAATAAACCAGAATAAATCTAAGTAAACACAACAGGATAACCAGCAATCCATGTAATCTGAGGAGGCTTATCATAAATACTTGATGACTGCCCACTGGAGGGGAGAAAGGATTCAGGAATGCAAAGCCAATATTCAGAAGTGATAGGAACCTGGGAACTTGTGTACAAACCAGGCAGAAAGATGTCCTGAGGCTGGGTGGTGATCATGGCTGCATTCACACATCTGAGCTTCATTTTGAACAGGACATCTTCCATTCTGGTAACAATTCTATTGCTTCTGCACCAGGCAAAGTCCAGCAAGGCCACTCTCCTCTTGAGCCAGCCAAGACTATTCCCTCCCTGTGACTCAGTCATGCAATCCCTTCTGCTTTTGGAGGAGGAGGGGAGCGGTTGAAGATAATATCTACAGAATGGGGTTCTGGCTTCCCCCCAAAGCAGACAAAGCATGAGCCAAGGGGTCCAATAAATTCAGAATTTCATTTTGTAAAGACTCTATTAAAGTAAGTATCATAGAAAGAATTAGAAACTTTGTTGCTTTGCCTAATATTTATTTTATAGTTTAATGTTATTTGTATTTATTAATGGGAGAAAGGACCTGATAATCTTTTCAGTGCTTAGGTTAGGTTTTGTAATTATCTGGCCCTGGTTGAAGTCTCAATTGGCATAAAATATTCATCTTTCCAATGTCTTTTAATTCAGTCCTCTGGGTTGGGTACTGGGATGGGAATCTCAAAGATAGTAGCTTTAAAGAGTAGCACAGGCATACAGGAGTTTTGGGAACTGCAGCCAGGCTCAGTCTAAAAGGGGCCATTGCTTAGTTCCAGCCAGTTGTTGTCATGGAGAAAGGCAAGCTCAATGTTGCTAAATTTAATTTTCAAGAGAAGATGAAAATCCGTTTTTCAAAAGATGAAATTAATTGGCGCTCAACAATTGTAAAATACTGGGGGAACTAAACAAAACATGCTATAGGGCCGCCAGGACGCTATCTGTTTCTGGGACTAGGCCACTTTAATTCTACAGAGCCTGTAGAATTTAGAGGCCTCAGAAAATATAAACTCCAGATCCTTACTTGTTCTGAGAAGCTCAGGTGACAGTTTTGACTTGGTGGAAAAAATACTGTCTTCAATTCCATTTAATAAATATTTACCGTACCAGGCTAGGCTTGGAAGACATAAACACCATTAAATTACAGTCCTTGCCTTCGAGGAGCTCAGAGATTAGTAAAAGGGGGAAAAAAGAGCACATGAGTCAGTGTATTCCGGAACAAACAGAGAGCTCATCTTTCTGGTGGAAACCCCTTAGGTTGGTAAGTTTGAAGTATTATGTTAGTATAAGTGCAATGGATTCTAGATGGGTTTACCCTTAAATGCCCTGTAATTGTTTCAGCTAGTGCTCAGTGTCCCACAGAATGATACAAAAATTGCCTTAAAGTTGGATTTTATTTTGAGCATGGTTTCATTTTGTTTCATTCATTTGATATCTTTTGAGCACATGGCTTTGCCATAAATAATTTGGTCTCAGCCCAAAGTGAAGTCTGGCCATTCTCCCTGGTTTCTGAAAGGTAACCTCGAAACCCTTGGAATTAGGAGTGTCTTTGTCATTCATGGTGAGCCCCTTTGACCATACCTGATGGTTTATGCTAAGGAGATGACTCAGGATGGGGCCAGCCTCACCAATAATCTTAGGGTAGGGGCTGACCATACCCGAAAGACCAGCAATGTAATTAGAGGGTTGCGTCTTTGAGCCACATGATATCAGCCTGGCCTCTGGGGAAGAAAGGGGGCTGAAGATTGAGGTCATCCTTGTGGGCAATGGTTCAATCAATCATGCCCATGTAACAAAACACTGGGATAAAAACCCTGGACACCAAAGCTTGGGTGAGCATCCCTGGCTGGCAATCCTCTCTGCATGAATGCTGGAGGGTAACAAGTCCTTAACGGTGATGGAAGTGTCACGTTTGGAACCCTTCCAGACTTTATCCTGTGCATCTCTTCTTTTGGCTGGTTCTAATTTTTATCCTTTCACTACAATCAAACCATAATCATAAGTACAGCACTTTCTTGAGTTCTGAGTTGTTCTAGTGAATTATTGGACCTGAGGAAAGCTGTGAGCACAGGACAGTTCTCTGGGTGGCCTTGGACTCACCCAATTTTTTCCCCGCTTTCTCTTGTAGTTCTCAAGAATAACTATAGAAGGTGCTAGGAACACAACATCTTGAGATAAAGAGGGGCTAGCTGGAACAGCCTGCGTTCTGTTCCAGTCCCCCCTAGAAACAGGATGTCCTTCAGTGCTTGAGTCCAGTGTGACATACTTCTCCAGGGTAGAAAACCCACAGTAGGCTGCTTTTTGGGGCCCCTCAGCTGAGGTGCAAGTGTGAGTGGAGACTCCATCTGTCCTAGGCAGCTTTCCTGAGCCTTGGGGGAACTTGCTCTTCATGAATCCTTGGCTTCTACTGTCACTTGCTGCCTCCCTGTAAGTGATAAATCCACTTCATGTAGCCTGGTGTGTGGGTGGGTGTTCTGTCTCAACAGACACAGATAAGTTGGCAACCAGTGCACGGCGAACCTACTACATGGTGGGGCCCCCAGATTCAGAGCTAGTGTTTAAAGTTGGGGTGGTCTGTGGAGACTCTTCCCTTAGACTCTGACATTTGGCAAACTTATTTCAGCTGATGCCAGGAGTCTTGGGCAGAGGTGGCAGTCTGAAGACTGTGACCTTAACCTCGAGTTTGGCTCACTCTGGATAATGACACATTTTTCAATTATGGAGTACTCATGTTGGAAAAAAAGGGTAAGACAAAGTCCTTGCTTAGGAGAAATTTAAAATCCTGCTGATTAAACAAAATCGGCAGACACATGAACAATCCTGAAGGAAGCCAAGCTGTATAAATATCCTGCGGAGGTCAGGAGGTTCTGTAGCATAAATCAGTGCGTTAAATGCTTACAGATATGAAGGGACTTGAGAATGTTTTCAGTTCTCTCTATTATAAAACAAGGTAAGTTATAGAGGGCAGGGAGGCTGGAGGGCTGACTCGGTCACCTAGGATCCCTGGTAATCTCAGAATCGGAGATGGGGGAGAGTAAACAAAGCTGTGAATGGGAGTAAAACACAGCCAAGAGTTCCTTTTCCTTGTGACATGAGATTCTTAATTTAGTCTCTGAATAAATTTAAGTCTGAAGTTACTTGAGCCCTGTATTTTACCTCAGCATTTTCCCTCCTTTCAAAGCACCAAGAAAAATCTGGCCAATCCTCCCTGGCAAAAGCACCTTCACGTCTTCTTTGGCAGCTGGGAAGTTAGTGACGTTCTGGTTGACTGTTGCCAAATTTCATCCCCAGGAATTCGGAAATAAGTCTTTTTTCCTGGAGAGCCCTCATCCTTGGAGTATAAGCTCAGCTTCCTGGGGTTTTCTGTAGAAAGGGACCTCATCAATCATCTAGTTCAACTCCTCCCGCAGGGCAGAGGAAGCGCCTCGGGGTTCCTGCCAGGTTCCCATTGCTTGCTTGAATACCTCTTGCGGGAAGGAGCCCACTCTTCTCCCAGGCAATCTACTTTACTCTGAGACAGTTTTAACTGTTTCAGATTCCTCTCATTTATTAGATTAACTTTTTCTCCTGAAGATTTCTGCCCAGGTTTTATGTTTATTTTAAATTTTATTTTCTGGGGCCAGGCATGGTGGCACATGCCTGTAGTCCCAGCTACTCAGGAGACTGAGGCGGGAGGATTGATTGAGTCCAGGAAGTTGAGACTGCAGTGAGCTGTGATCGCACTACTGCACTCCAGCCTGGGTGACACGGCAAGACTCTGTCTCAAGAAAACCACATATATATAATATTTGTAGTACATATAGTATATTTAAAAACCATATATATACTCACACACACACACACACACACACACACACACACACACACACATAGTATATTTCCTGGGAGAATCTAGTAACAAGAGAAACAAAATTGATAATGATAAACATTTATTCAGCACTTAATGTGATCCAGACATAATGCCAAGACCTTTATATATATATATATATAATCTCCTTTAATCCTCAAAGCTACTCTACAATAGAGCACTACTGTTATCCCCATCTTGTAGATGAGAAAGCTGAGGCTTAAGATTTAACTCCCTTACATGAGCTAGGATGGAGTTCAGGTGCCAGAGCCGGATGGGATGTAGATAGCTGACTGCACTGCTCAGGCCCTTCACTTATTCAAAACTTTCGTGGACCTAACTTAGTCACATTGGGTGCCATTTAAGACACATCTTTTACAATGAGTGTTTTATAGCTTATATTTTAACATATGCTCATAAATCTAGCCTTGCTGTGTTTTCTGTGTATTAGTGACTGCTAGTATTTTATGTTTCACTGTGAATACACACACACACACACACACAGACACACACACACATACACACACACAAAGTGTTCTACAAAGCCCTTCTAGATTTCCCAATATATATTAGGCCAACTGAAGTTGACTTTATGAACACCTTCTGGTAATCCCTTAATTCAAATCTGGCTGAGATTCTGCAGTGCTGAGCTTGATTTTATTTCTGTTTATCCCTGTGTTTTATCTCCTTTGCTGTTTTGGTTAAAAACATACATAATTCTGCTGTTCCCAGGTGGGTGTTACCTCTACTCATAAACTGTTACCCAAAGATACCAGGGGTTCAGTGCAATTAGATAACGAAAATACTCAAGAGGAATTCAATTGATTCTAAAAAAGAGCAATGTCCCTATTGAATGTGATTTCTAATGAGATATTTGTCGTGGAGATAACTGCATGTCGTGAGATCTTTTTAAAGAAAACAGCAAGGAAAAAAAAATCCAAGCTTAAACTTCTTTATGAGAGTCCTAAAACATTTCCTTTTAGATATCACACTAAACACTATTTTCCCTGGTGTTTACTCATACAATACAGCCCCAGGCATGGAAATAAAGAAGATTCAACTTACAGGCTGTCCAGGCTCATCTCCCCCGAGGATTCTGAAGCCAAATCCAGACTCCATCCTCCGAAGATGAACATCCAATTCCTTATAATCTGGACCTGGCATAAAGGAGATCCCATTGAGTAATGAATCCTGCCTCTTTCCCAGCCCCTGAGGAACTGAACATACCAATGATAAATTAATTTTGTGGATGTGATTAATGAGAGTGCTGTTAGGGTCAATGGAAACCATAGAGGATACAAAAAATATGGCAGCAAAAAAGTAGGTATTCCAAATTTAGGTTGTCCCTGGAATAATAGTGACCAGCCAAGGGCACTACTGGGGTATTACCAGAAGCAGAAAGAGTACATGAATTTTCTGAGTAAAAAAATTGATGCCTTTATAATTCTTGATTTTCCTGAGAGCATTCAGATTGCCCTCAAGAAGCTAGACTGTCACTTTGAGGATGTTTACTCTGATTAGAACAATTATTGCGCAAGTAAGAGAGAACAGATGGCAAAACCCTGGAACTGTCCAGTAAAGCACTGCCTGGTAATTTATTAATATCTGTTTATGACATGATGCATCCAGTTTAGCAGTGTGTGTGTGTGTGTGTGTGTGTGTGTGTGTGTGTATGTGTGTAGGGTATAAACGTATGCCCAATAGAAGTTGTCTCTCTTAAAACTGCAAAAATCAGAAGATATAGAATTTAAACTTTCTTGTATTGAGGTTCAAGAAGCATTTATTTTCTGACAAACTCCTTTAGGGTTTTTATAACTTACAGATAGAAATTCATCTGGGTCTAAGGTGGACTTTTATCACCGAAACATTTTAGAATGTGCAAGCCATAGATTGACTTTTGACTTCATGAGAGTACTCAAAATAAATAGAAGATACTTTTCTGAAGTCAGCTGAAAGAACACAGTTGTATTTCAAAATAAGATGAAAAACTCTCCTGAATGTCATTTTTTCAGCCTTAGAAGAAACTAAAACTATTAAATATAAAAAGTTTTGACTTTTTAAGTAGAATCTGATTTATGCTTAGCCTGTCCCCTTGCCCCTTGGCACCTTCCTCAGGGGGAAATACTGCAGTTGTGACCAAGCTGCGCATATTTTCATGTCCACTGCTGGGGTGCCAGCAGATGATCAGCAATTTAAAGAACTATTTATTATGCTGTCTCTTGCTTAAGAAATGTTTAGTGATTTCTGGACCTGAATGGTTTAAAGGAGGTATTAGAACTGATAGAAGCAGGTATTAAGTAAAATTCCCCTTGCTTAAACAGGATAGTTGTAGAAATTAAGACGAGATTTCAGAGAATTCTCATGGGACAAAAATCTATGTCTGAGCCACATGATTATACAGTAGCACTCGTTGTAGAGAGAGGCTCATTGAATGCTGGCCAGGCAAATATTTTCCAGGCTCTGCAGTAGGTGGGACTGCTGGAGTGATACAGTGTACAAAGCACAATTATACAGGCTTGCCTTGGTGCCCAACAACCTGGGCTATTCCCAGGGATATGTGAAAGGCATCATTCACTTCTGAGACGTGGGCAAATGCCGATTATTTGTCTGGTGCTCTTTTAAATAAAGATGAATCAGGCACTTAAGTACATATGTTAATATGCATTGTACAAGATTCAATGAGCATTCATACCCTTTTATGACCAAATGCACACATGACCAAGACCTTTTCCATTCAATGAAAAATACGAAACTCTGCAAGAAGAATAACCAGTTAGACCTCCACATCCTTTAGAAATTATATAATCAGTCATATTTTAAAGATGGGAGAACTTAAAAAATTCCATTCCTATTAAATAGAGGTGGTGGCAGAGGAAAGATGAAAATTTTGCCTTACATTCTATGAGACACAACCGGCTTTTGAACTCAGTTTCTTCTGAAGTCTGTATATCATATATGAAATCACATATTGGGGTGTGTGCTAAGCCTTTGGGAGTCTGGAGGCAGATGGAGTAGAGCTCTACAAAATCATAGCAGGTATCTGTACTCCTCCCAAGGGAAGGAGAAAGACAAGGGGAGATCGGAGATGACAGATAGTGCTCAATCACTGTTCAAACTTCTACAAGTTGAGGATAATACAACTGCTCATGGCAATCTCTTCTGTAAGTCACTTTAAGCTTGGAGGAACTCTAGACCACATACACATTAAAAATACAAATAGAAGGTGCTGTATTTGTGACACTTAAAATGATAGAGCCAGCATATGTTTAACTAGAACTTTTCATCTCCTGTATTCTTCTCACTTTTGCATCACCACTGAATATGCTAAGTGGGAAATTGTTCTTCCAGTGACTTCAGCACCCATCCATATTGCACAAGGAGCTTTATAAGACCTTTATTGTGTGATCCATCTTATTTGCTACGTAAAACTTTTCCCCTAAAGAAATGCCGAAATTATGACCATCTCAGGAATGGAACTTTCAGAGGTGTCAAGGCACAAGAAGTTTGTCTTTTGTCAGAGAATCTGTGATTCCTGGAGGAATTAAGGGGCTTTTCTTTAATGAATAACTTATGACTTCTTTTTAGGAGAAAAATCTAGATTTTAGCAAGTAAATTTTATTGAACTCTGAAGAACAGAGACACGAATAAGGCATTTATTCTCCTCTTCCTGCTCTTTATGCACATTTTGGTGACAATACCGATCCCGTTGCTCTGACCCACCCTGATTTCAAACATAGGGTGGTATGTGCCAGCCATTTATTTCATCTTCACTCTTCCATTCTTCCCAGCAGGGGTGGCCAGCTTCATGGTTCATGAGCAGGTAAAGAGAGGCAAAGAGAGACCCCTTAGAGAAGAATGCTGGTAGACGTGATTTATTTTTTATTTCTTTGTTAATTTTGAACACAGATTCAGAGGCTGCAGGGTCTGGACATTTTACAGAAATAGTCAACTGGAAAAGAAGTTCATATGATAGATTGTGCCTTGAGGCAGCAGTTTTTTTTTTTTTTTTTTTTTTTTTTTAGGGAAAATAAGAACATTTTAGGAAGATAATTTTTCTTTGGTTTCTTTTTTTCCTTGGAGTCTGGCTTTACAAAATAACTAAAATTATATGTACAAAGCTGGGAGACATCATTCTTTTTCCTTCCTGCTTTGTTAGCTCTCTTGGCAGATTGTGATGTTTCTGAGTTTCCCCTAGTTGCCCTTCTGGCCCGACGACATGTTTCAATTACTGTATCATGTTTTATCTCTTTCCTTATTAATGCAAGAACTTAAAGTGAAGAAATCCGAGGGCCATCTCTTTACCTCACTGCAACAGAGTTAACAATCACTATTCCCTTGTCTTGTTTCAAGAAACTATGCACCAGGGAGGTTGTTAGATGAGGGTGTCTGGTAGACACCTACATGGACCTGAGTTGCTTTGCATGTTGTTTAACTGTGCCCCATCCTTTCACTCTTCTGTTCCCTTCTTTATTTTTTCTGTGCTCTTTTTAAAAAAAATCTTCTTTTTCCTCAGCACTTTTTGCAGAACTGTCAGAGACACTCTCAGGTGTCGCTTAATGCAGCTCAAGAGGAGGCAGTGGTTGTAAAGAAATGGACTAAGAGGAGACAAAGCATTCTTTGGATATTAGTGTTCAATGGCCAGCTGTGGCTAGTGTTGCTTCTTAGAAGTTGGGTCCTTGGATCCTCAGGCATTATGGAACAAAGCATCTCATGATCCTCTTCCTAGATGGAATTTTACATGACCACTGTGGCAAGTTACTGAAATGAAGTTTAGAAGTCTTAATTTATTCTGGGCTCACACCAATATTGCAAAAACGAACTTTAAAAAGTGGCAAATGGTGAGCACATCCAGGTATCAGGACAACCTCTCTCATAATAAAGAAAAGCAGATTTCAAAAGTTGATTCCTACTTCACATGAAGACTCTAGGGGCTTCACATGCTGTATGTTTCCTTAGTCTTGCTTTTGAAAGAAGCAGCTCTGTGCACAGTTAGGGAAAAGGCTGGGTAACTGAACACAACTGATTAATTTTATGAATGGATTCAATCTTCAAAAATGCAAAGAACAACATTTTTATGAATTAATTTGGCACATGGGATGCTGCTGTAAACATGTCAATTAAAATTTGGTACTTGAATCCCCTTTCATGTTTTAATTAAAACATAAGTACCATGGCTTATCATCACAGTTTGGCACAGAGGATACATTTATTCAATTTTTCCTGCTGGAAAGAGCATCACTTTTTGGGCTTTTCCTTGTAAAGAGATCTAGGAAAGTTAGCATGAGGAAGATATCAGGAATCAAAAAAGGTTATTAAACATGGTCTTGACTTCTGGATTTCTACGCACTCCAGATATAGAAAGAGTTAAACAGGAATTATATACTTTCTGTTGCTCAAATCTAACATTACCTAGTAAGTAGCTAATACTCCATCCTTTAAAATATCCCTTCTGGTTAGTTGTTTTCTTTATCCCTGTGGGTATGTGAATGTGACCAAGCACGTGTTAGCCATAGTAGAAGCCATCTCCCAGTTTCTATTTGGTTCTCTCCTCAGCCTTCACATAAGCTCAGATTTTTCCATCCTAAATACGACTTTGCTCCTTCCTTCCATCTCTTTCTAGGAAAAGTAGTCTCTAGGGGAGCCTTCACTCTATCTCTGATTCATTCCTGCCAGTCTGGTTTATGCTCTCTCTTAGCACTACTGCACTCTTTAAGGTCACTATGCATGCTAGTGACCAAATTAAATGGCCTCTTTTTCTTTCCTCATACTGATTGATTTCAGTGCCTTGATATCGTTGATGCACTGTTTATGACTTCAGATTTCTTTTGATCCTAAACAAGGAAAGATCTCCTTTGGAAGTCGTTTCTGTGATACCCCATTTCCTGGCTCTCTTATTTTTGGGTGGAGTTGCCCATTCAAAGTTCCTGGCCATAGATTCCATTGTTTCTCACTAATATTCTCCTTAGGTGATGGCATAATTATCATTGGCCATCTATAGTGTTCCATTATGCACAGTCTGTAGGAGTTGCTAAATAAACATTACCTGAATTTAGTTGCCTTAAGGCACTCTCCAGTCTCCTAGTCCCAATGAACCACAGCATTATTCCACTATGGAGTTATCACTTAGTTTCATAAATATGTATTATTTAGAACTTCCTACTATCAATTTTGCCTCTGTACCTAAGGATCTTATGCAGGTAAAGTTAATAATATACCTTATAATTATGATAAATTTATCTGAGTCAGAATCATAACACATAATTTGATGAGACATTTTATAAATGTGACAAAAAACATGGGGCATCTACTTATTTTATCTTATTTTTGTATTTTTGTATTTTTTTTTTTTTTGAGATGGAGTCTCGCTCTGTCACCAGACTGGAGTGCAGTGGTGTGATCTTGGCTCACTGCAACCTCCACTTCCCAGGTTCAAGCGATTCTCCTGCCTCAGCCTCCCGAGTAGCTGGGACTACAGGCAAGCACCACCACGCCCAGCTAATTTTTGTGTTTTTAGTAGAGACGGGGTTTCACCATGTTGGCCAGGATGGTCTCGATCTCTTGAACTCGTGATCTGCCAGACTCGGCCTCCCAAAGTGCTGGGATTGCAGGCATGCACCACCGCAATCGGCCATTTTTGTATTTTTTATTAGAGATGAGGTCTTGCTTTGCTGCCCAAGCTAGAGTGAAGTGGTGTGATCACAGCTCACTACCACCTCAGATTCCTGGGTTCAAGCCATTTTCCCGTCTCGTCTCGGTCTCCCAAGTAGCTGGGACTACAGGCATGCGCCACAACGCCCAGCTGTTTAAATTTTTTGTAGAGATGGAGGTCTTGCCATCTTGTCTAGGTTGGTTTTGAACTCCTGGGCTCAAGCTATTTTCCCACCTTGGCTTCCCAAATGCTGGGATTATAGGCATGAGCCACAGCGCCAAGCAAGATATATTTATTTTAAATGCAGTCATGATTTTCCAGAATATTCTGATAACTTGTGTGGACATTCAATCAACTATTTGGATTGGTTCTTTTCTTCAAAATCTGAATTGCACAGTAACGTAATATACCCCAACTATATTATAACTTTTGTCTTCTAAGTAATGTATTTTTTAAAAAGGTAAACTATTACTTTGCATATATGTCAAAGTAATCTAAACTACTGGGCCACTCTCCTTCTCTTGTTTTTAAATGAAGTGCATTCAGAATCTGAGATTTTTAAGACATGTGCTTTTTGTGACCAGTAAGCTGAGATTTAAAATTCCAAATTAAATCTTGATTTCATTTTGCAACTGTAATTACTAGGTCCCATTTTCTCTCTGAGCATAAGATAATGTTTTAAAAAAATTGCAAAGATTTAGCAGTCAGTATAGAGGAATAATCATGCTTTAAAGTTTTTAGACCAAGCTAAACAAATACTTTAGACATTATTTTAGGAGAAAACACTAAATAATATCTTCCATATTTTCTACATATCCCCCCAAAAATGACATGGAAACTTACAGAATGAAATGATCTCAGGCACATATATTCTCCAAGGGGTGTTAGAACATGCTGAGATGGATAATGAGCTGTCATCATGGAAACACTCTGGAGATGTGTGCTGTGAGCCCACAGCCCTGAAATAGTGCTACTATTATAAAACACTATTTTCCGCAATTGTTTGAGTATTCTGGCTTTCAATCTGGTGGTCTGATTAGCTGTTTAAAGCATTTTCATCACGAATTCTAAGAGCAAAAAAAATTAAATCTTCTTTTTCCTCCAACATTTGTACAATAATGTTAAATATTTTAGCCTAAACCAAAATTAGTGTTTTCGAAATGGTTAAGTAAAAAAAAAAATTTGCTTTTAAATAAATTAATTGGTTATCACTGAAAGCTCTTAAAATTAAAATATGATATTTTAGCCTAACTTAAAATCTTATTGAAATATAGTATTTTATAATTGGCATGGTTTAAAAAAATTAAGTTGATATAGATATTTACTTGATTTGAAAAGAATTTCATTCTATGTTAGCAACATTTCTAATCCGTTCTTTGGAAATGTCTAAATCGCAAATCTCTTGAGACCTTCTAGCTTCTTATTTGTATCTAGTCTAGTGTTATTCAATGCAAATAAAATGTAAGCCACATAAGTAATTTAACATTTTCTAGTAGCCACATTTTAGAAAACAAAACAGATGAAATAAATTTTCATAATATATTTTGTTTAACTTAGTATATGCAAAATATTATTTCAACATAAATCAATATAAAATAATTAATGAAATCTTTCTTTTTTGTTTGGGTACTGTCTTTGAAATCCAGTGTGGATTTTGCACATATATTACAGCATATCTAAATTTAGAACAGCCACATGTCAAGTGCTCAATAGCCACATGTAGCTAGTGGCTACTGTATTACATAGCACGGACCTAGTCAGTCTGATGGCTCTCTTTGGCAGCTGCTTTTAATCCAGCCTTTTACTAGAGTATTTTATGAAAGAAATTCATGAATATGACTGTTTTCCTTTGTCTTTTGTTGGCAGGCATTTAGGCTAACCATGATGAGACTTGCTGTCTACCTTGAATACATGTTTTATGTAGGTGACTAAAGTAGCACAGTGATTATATACTAGGAAACTGATACTATCAGAAGAATGATTTGTTACACAAAATGGAAGACGTTTTGTTCACAGAACTGTGAGTACTGAACAATACTTGCCAGAGGAATCCATTCGAAAACTGGTCCTGGGTGGCACTTGTTCTGGATGGGAAAATGGGGAATTAAAGTTGAAATTCATTTATGGCATTTTAAAATTCATCTTTACTTTCTTTTTGTTGCTATCATAACTCCCCCAACCACAATCTCATACTTATGTTTAATACTTTTTTTTTCCTCTAAGATCCAAGTTAGTGGACAAATTTACCCTGCTTTACGTATGAGCATGTATGTAAACATGTTTCTTTTACATGCATCCAAAATAGAAAAATCTGAATTTCTTTTTAGATCAGGGTGGAATAAGATTACCATTTCTAAATATTAAGTTTTGATTTTCATTGTAAGAATACTTATTTGAAAGTAAAGTCAATCTAGAACCTGAAAGGTATACAGAAAATATAGGTCCTTTAAAATTAGGTTATAATTTTGTGTCATAAAACGTTGAAATGAAAAGTGGAAAATCCAATCAATGATTGTATTGATTTATGTACACTAGTCCAAATATTTTGATATTTCCAATTATCTGGGTAGTTGAAATTATGTATAAGTAGTTGAGTTAAATTGGTTTATTTTAGCAATAGAGATCCTTTATAAGAATTATGATATAATCTATGCTACTTCTAATAACATAAAAATTCAAAAAAGTGAGTGTAAAACACCTTTAAAATGTAGGCATAGCCCACATTTAGAATTCTAGAACCTAGAACAACCTGGTTGCATACTGGGTTCTGGAAGTATTGGGAGACATGTCGCTCTCATACATGAACATTTTTCAGGGGTAGGCAAGGCTCCAGTTGATTGACATGCTTCCTCCTACTCTACATGGTGGAGATGTGCAACTCCTTACTGCATGTTTGAGAAATGCAGACTTTCACCATGTCTTTATCTGGAACTGCTAAATGTGAAGAAGAACATAATGAAATTGTCCCTTGATTTTCATTCTGCCTTCTAAATCCCTGGTCTTAATATCATAGAGGCATTAATAGAGTGACAGAGATGCAAGGCACCTTTCATTCCACAGATGGTTAAGACCCAAAATGCTAAGTGACTTGCATAAGGTATTCTATACTATCTCACAGGAAACTCTTCAAGATCCTTTTTCGAAAACATACTTATTATATCTAAGTTTTAAACTTAATTGGAATGCATTATCCAATAAAACACTTTCTTATTTCATTTTAGTATTATTATGAATAAATAATACACTCTTTTCTGACCATGCTATACATTTTTTCCTAACATCTCCAGAAATTCTTCCTATTCCTTCATGGTTCTGTCAGTAGAGAATTTCCTAAACCACACAACTGGGTTTAATAAGAGATGGGCAGAAGACACATGTATGCAAACCTCTGGTCAAGAAATACTTAAGAAGCTAAAGATCTACGTTAAGATATGCTGAGTTACTTCTATCTGAGAGAATGGCAGGATATTTTTGCCCCTGTGATGAATTTCATGTTAAGTTTACCATATTGTTTTGCTTTAGAATCATGTAAGGAATTACAGATAAAAATTAACTAAACATTACTAAACCTCTCTAAAACATAAATTCACATTGTAGGTAGAAGAACTGTAAAATGTTCTTGCAAGAACCACTCCTCCCACACGTTTAGGCTTCAATATGTAAATTATTTGTTGCTTGGAAGAAATTTCATACCATTATTATTATTTTGGTCTATAAAATTATATATTTATGATATATAATCATCAATCATATGTGATTATTCCTTAAGAGCATTTACAGAGGAGGCAACTTACAGTTTTGAAAGGCAGAGAATAAGAATATAGTACAATAGAACTCCCCCATTCTGAATGTTTTAAGATGACATAATTTTGTAAGATAGTCGTACCATATAAGGCTCATATAATACCAAAAAAATGAGTATTTTATCCTTAAATTTTAAAAATTAAAATAAGACCAAAGTCTGGTTGCTTTTTCATTGAGCTTTGTTTCAAATAAAGAGCCAGTCGGCTCATGGAGAGTGTAACAATCATTCCTGTCAGGTAAGCTGTGTTTTCCCAGTAAAGGCAAATTAGCTTTCTGGCAGAATTGTTATTTTTTAAGAACTTTCATGTTTGGTGTGGCTGCTTAGGATTATGACTTGAGAAATGTCCTTTTGTCTGTATCAGGGATGGAAGACTGCTACCTTCGAAACGCTTCCATTAGGTATAAAACTGACATTTTATGTTATACTCTGACGAGGACCTACTTGCCATCTAGCACTTAAACTCTATAGCCCTGACGGTCTCATATTAATTCATGAATATACATTGGGTTACATTGTCAACTTGTGCAACCAACAAAATGCTTTGATATATTAAATAACTTTCAATCAAGAGCTGATTTTTAGAGTTTACTTTTTACTCCTCCCCCTGCCTTTATCCCTTAATTCCAGGATCTTTTAGTTTTAAATTACTGAATGAAATAAATTTATCAGCTCTAGGATTGGATCTAATTTCTAAAATACATGGGAAAAATATGTGTCCTACCACAACTTTTATTTTGCCATCTCTATATTACTTAGCTCACACCATGGTAATTTCCTGTTTCAAAAGGAACCTGTTGGAAATATAAACGTTACCACAGTTTCTTAGAAAGCTATCTGAGGATACCTTTTTAAAATTAGATTTCCAAATTAATTAAAATCTACATATTAAAATGGCAGACACAACTTAACTGGATTTACTGATCTTCATATCAATATATTATAACGGCAAAGTAATGCACAATGTGATATATTAGAAAATCCAGCTGAAAGGCAAATTTTTTTCACAGATCAAATCACAACATACATTATACTAAGGATAACAATAATGCTTTTCCCATGAGAAAAGGTTGCAGAAAATTAATCTCTCAGTACAATTGAGGACATTTAAAATGATAACATTATTACATCTTTTTCTATCCTTTTATTTTTCTAATGCTAGAGTCACTGGTAAAAGTGTTTTAACATTTATTTATCATCTTATTTTAATATTTCACTAAAGTAAGATTGTGTTCCAGAGAACATACGTGGGGGGTACTTTAATGCCATTGGACACCAGCAGTGTTCAAGCAAATCAGGCTGGGGCTTGATCTAGCACAGTGTTCACATGTGAGGGTGTTTCCTGGGAAGGCACGATGGCCTTTCATGATCACCTAATAGCTGCCTGTAGCTATGGCATCCATGAATTTATTTAAACCTTTGTGAAACTTTTTGATATTTCCAGCTTGGCTCAATTGGGTATTTAATTACGTGGGAAAAGGAGACTTGGAGTCAGGAAGGCTTGAGCTGAAAGATTTCCACAGGCTTCAGAGCTCTGGTTTTGAGCACCCTAGATAGATACTACCATATATGATGCGGCTTCCCCCATCACTATTCATTTAGAGATTCAAGCGGTGTTCTGTGGTGAATAATACTATTACAGTACCCCATCCTTTCAAGTGGCTCTGGTGTTAGGATGGGAGACAGTGCAAACTACAACTCTTGCTCACTAATAACAAGGAAAGAGCAGCAGAAAACCTGATAGTTTAGAAATACAACCACCCGTTTGTGATCAGCCATGAATTACACGTGTATCACAATACTGAACAACGAAAGAATTCAATAATCAATGAACAACAAAAGAGCAGGATAACAGCCATAGATGTGAAAAACATAACTGTCCATTTTTGATCTGCCACAAATGATAATTTCATTTCATATATAGTACTAAAAAACAGTTTGCTTCTCCATTATACTCTTGAACTGGCGTGTGATCACTTTTGATTGCTACCTTTGCTATGATACTCATCGCTTATTATTCTAATTCTGGAAAGGAAAATTGATTGTGTGAGCTCTTTTGAGACATTTCAGAGAAATTTCTGTTCTAAAGAGGTTATACCATAAGGCACATTACACCATACGGATCCTTGAAATTTTTATGATTCTACATTTGAGTGATGTCTTACCGCAAAGGAGTGTGGACATGGTGTACCACATAAATTGTTTACTTATAATAACCAAAGTTCAATGTGAAGAGAAAAAAGTTTGAACAACTTCAGTCATAATTCAACTTGGGTTTAAACCAAGGGACAGAACCCTGAGGGAAGAGTTTCAGGAAATAAGAATTTTTCTTTTCCATTCCTGGTTGTATCTGCTTATTGCTCCAGCTTTCAAGGCTGCAGTGTGGAACAGGCCCAAGAAATGTCCCCATGAGCTGAATGATAAGACAAGCCTTTAGAATAAGACTGGCTTAAAGAAAAGTGAAGCAACAGGACAAGGCCCTCTATCCTGTATCAACACACCCATCAGAATGATCAAGACTGAATTTCATAAGATTCCAAAGTGAGCAACATTCATTTTCTTTGGGAAGCACTTTATACTGCCTTGCCTATCACAGTTCCTCTTTTTAGTACCAGTATCTAGCTGTAGTTATCTAACCATAATCTTTCCCAGAAGAAGAAGATAGATGAGATTAACTAACTTTCAGTTTGATGATTATTGTGATGTTGAACCTGACTTATTTTCTGTATTAAGAAAGAAGACTCCATGGCATAGTACTTAAATGTGCAAAACCTTACTACCTATTTTTTTCTACTTCATTTGCCATGCACTAGATTTGTACATATGTCTAACTTTCTGGGTTTGGAAGGAGTTTACTGGGAGTTTGGCTACTAACACAAGTCACTAATAAGCCTTTACCTCAAATTAGGGATAAAATATGTATAGGCAAACATTCTATCAGCCAAATAAATTAGCTTGAAAAAATTATTTATCTGAGTAGGTGTTACACTTTTTATTCATGATGTGTACATTTAGATATATGCTTTTCTTGAACAGTAATGATGATTATTCCTTGAATAGAGTATATAAAAAAGGAAAATTTTATAATTTATCATTCAAATGATGACAGTCTAGGGTGGTGAAAAGTGAACTATTGATAATCATGCCAGGACAGCACAGACAAGGATTGTCCAGGAAACTTCCATGTGTAGTTACCCTAGATAGTCTTATAAGTAACTAGGCCAGTAATAGAAGGTTTCCTATCAAATCAGAAATAAGTGGTGGACGCAAGGATGCAGTCACACATAGAGAAAGAAGGGCAGGAGGAGATGAGGGGGAGAAAACACTAAGGGCCCTTAGAAGTACTTTTCTCCAAGGTTAGAAATGGCATATGTAGTCCAGCATTAGGAATGTTAGCATACAAACAAGAACATTCAAGCCATTCCTATTGTGACTGTAAAACAAATTCAAGTCCTTCCTTTATGAGATTCTTGGGAAAAAGACAGAGAAAAGAGAAGTAAAAAATAGCACGGCTTGTCTCACTATGCAAAGGTATTTTCTTTTGTTTTCAATTTTCAAAATTGCAAGTAGTGGGGACATCAAGAAGTCTGTTATCAACAGAGACTATTATCACATACAGAATAGTCACGTTTGTCTAAAAGTCTTTGGTAGAGATGGAAGTTGGGGAGATTTTTGTTCTTTTCTGGGAATTGGTAGTAATGACTTAGGGTCAATGTTTAAATAATTAATATGAAGATCCAGAAGGCCCATTGATTAACACTTTTTTAGGGATTTTTGGGGCAGAGTTATACTTTTATATATGTAAGTTTAAGCTTATATGGAATTAAGTTAGTGGGGAAATAATTCTTTTTTTTTTTTTTTTTTTGCACAGAGTTCTCCAGCAAGGATTAATGAAATTTTGATAATGTAAAGGTACTTAACACATAATATTGTCTTGATTGAATATCAATTTTCACATGGAAGTTGAGAAACTCTCAGTATTTAGTTATTTTTACTGCACAATTTCACACATTAAAATATTGATATTATTTGCTGTGTTGTGTAATGGAGCCTTGTTCAGAAATCGTTTTTCTATGTGTTGTGTGTTTGTTTGTGTTGTCAACTTCATTGTAAGCTTCTAATGAGCAGAGGTTATTTTTCATAACTTCTCTTGTGGAGTGCCTTGCAGAGTTCTAGACACATAGCGAGTGTTTCATATATTCTTGTTGATTGATGTGGAGCCTGGAGTTGCCACCTCTGGGCACTGAGCCTGATGCTCTGAAATCAGAGGCACTGCCAGCCTGCTGGGTGGGAGAATCTTCCTGTCTGTCCTGCTCCATTCCCAGCTCATCTTGAGATCTCATGAAGACAGGAGGTGTTTCCTATCTCTTCATGTACCTGTCATGTTCTGTTTCACGTGGCCGTAGTATCCTATGATCATCTTCATTTGTTTAAAATCACAGCATTTTTTTTTCAGGAATACATCTTTATTAAGATGTCCTGTGCATGCACATTAAAATGTCAGCATAATCTAATTATGAGTCAAATGAGGCACGGCAGCATTTACATCATTTGATAAATTTCCATCATTTGTAGGGGATTGGTGACTTGAATCCAAATATTTCTTGACAGCCTTGATAGAACAAACGTTCTGTAGCTCTGTACAGCTCAGGCTTGTGGGTGGAGGGGCGTCTTTTTATTTGGCAACTGCAACCAGTTTTGAAAGTGAATGCAAAAATCTCTTTAGTTTTAGACCTGGTTGTAAGGAAGGACACCATGAGATCACTATAGGCTAGGGGAAATGTCAAAGGACTTAGTTTAAATAGCTCTGGTTAGGATTCTTTTCCACACTTTCCCTGGTTGCACTGATTTTTTTCCCCCCAGGAAAAGACACAAGAATAAGTAGAGCCAAACCTAAATGTTATGCATATGATTCAAAGGAATAAGAATAGGAATGGTTCATAATCACAAATTTTGAAATATTGATCTTTTGTTTGGGTATATACATTTTATGATCATTGCATTAAAAAAACCTATTTGAAGATGATGAGAAACAGACTGAGCTTTCCAATCATTAATTAAAATCTTTTTCTTTTAGTACTGCTTTAAACATTTACGTGAGAAAATAAAACTTGGAAATGGAAATGTACAGGAGGGCAAAAGGCTGTCTTTTTTTTTTTTTTAAGACACTCACATATCCACAAGCAGAGCGAACTGATCAGCTATTCAGAGAGACTAGAGAAAGTGGCGCCATGCTCTCCTGGTTTCCTTAATCTTCAGTGGTAGAGCTTTTCTTACCTTGACATAATTTCTATGTTTCATTTACACTCCATTTAGTGTTATGAAGAAATGTGATAGAAAAGAGAAGGATAGGAAAGGAAATGAGCTTGTCCTCTTTTGGCTTTCTGAGATTTTTGACCCTGAAAACATTACTGTGACCTTAGAAACATTAGAGAGAGCTGATGAAAGCAGGAAGCGGGTGTGATGAGGCAGCAGGAAGGGGGTGTGATGAGGCAGCAGCAGCAGTGGCATAGGGAGAGCACCGATGGGGGGCCCACGGTGGGGTGAGGTGGGGAGTCAGGATGTTTGCTGTCCCTGCGGCTGTAGAGGGAAAGGGCGATGAAGAGCTACCAGAGGAGAACTGAAAAAGAAAGCTCTGGAAGTTAAGGCGGACTGGTTTGCTTGGTTTGTTACAGGTGAGGAGGGGAAAGGCAATGAACAGAAACAGTATTGCAGGGGCTGGATAAAGAAATAATTCTTTTAGAGTTGAGAGAGCATCATGTACAAGAAACTGAGGGCACAATGGTATCAGACAACCATAAAGAGAAAACTGGAGATAAATACCAACATTGTTTTTGTCCTGAATCATAAAGCTTTGCATTGGCTAGGAAACTGCAAAAAAGATGGAAGTGAATGATGAAGGAAGAGGCAAAAAGCAGGAGGAAGCATCTCTTAATGCTCCCTAAATGCAACCACAAAATTAAGCCAAGGAGGTGAGGATGATATTTTAATCCTATGCACTTCCAACGTGCATCTTAGAACTGTTAACTTTATCTTACTCTCTATTCGTTTACATTCATTATTCTTATTTCCCCAGTTAAATGTGTGAGAGCAGGGCATATTACTCATCTTGGTATCTCCTCACAGTGCTGACAGCAAAATGGGCATTCCATCAATACTTGGTTATCAAAGCAGAAAAGGTATTAGAAACTGGGCTGAAATCTTTTCAATTTTTTTCAGTTTAATGAACATTAATACCCTGAATTCATACTCTACATTATGTACCTAAGAATGCCTACTTTGTTCTTACTCTGCTACAGCAAAGACATTCTAATGATACAACCTAAAAATATTTCATTTGTTCATCCAGAAGGAGAGGAATGAAATACAGTAGCTCTGATGTAGCCACTTTAAAAAAAAAAAGTATATGTGGGTTTCAGGTTGGGGGATGTTTCACTTTGATATTAATGATTTCTCAATGGCTTGCCGTCCTAACTATTTTTCAACCAAAATTAGTTCTACAAAGAGTTGTAGAGGATAGGGAAAAGGTATTATGTCTGCTTTCCCCTTTACCAGCTGGGTGCATAATTCTCAGCCCCTGAGCTCATCAAAAGAGTAAGCAGATTTGAGATCCTCTGAGATCACACACAATTTAAAACTTGCTATTCATGCTTCGGATGATAAAGTTGGAAACAAGACATTGGTGGAACACTGAAGCAAAGGAAATCAGCAGACCGTAATGGGAGTGCCAGGGACCAAACTCTTTTACGAGGCTGGGTTTCCTGATCATTTAATACACAGATTCTTCTGATACTGTGAGATTCCTGTCCTCTAACATGTAGAGATGACTTGCAAGATGGTAGAAAGAAGCACAACAATGGTGCGAGCAATATTAAAAGCCTTGTTTTCTAATGTTTATAAAGTACAACAATTTTAAAAGACCTTCAGATAGGGTGACAAGTGCATACACGATATTTTAAGACTGAACGTTCAAATGTGCCTGACTGCACTGAAGGAGAAGCAGAAAACTGGGGCAGAGATGATTGGCACCTAGATCAGTACTGCATTCGAAACCAATTGATTTCATGCTTGTGAGCTGGGAAGGCTTGGCTGACATTTTACTCAAGGTCCTAACTTTTTAAATGGCTATATTCAAGGCTCTAAGAAAGATCTATGCTTTAGGCTCAAGATCAGATTAAACAGATTAAAAAAAAAAGCCAAACACTTCTTTTCTGTATTTGGTAACCTAAACAAAAACCAGCAACCTCACCCCCCAACCCCCAAAAATATATTCCCGATTTTCTTCAGGAGATTAGGGGAAGAAAAGTAGGAGATAAAATATGAGGCAAAAGATATAATAAACCTACTTTTAGAGTCAACAGGCTTTCTAAGATAATTTTAGACCAGCTGGCTCTGCTCTTGAAACACTTTTGAAACTCAGAATATAAAACCATGCCAGATCATTCAGCCTCAATATATCTCCTGGCAGGGCCTCAGCTATTATTAATGTACCCTTGTTTCATGTGGCTTTCACTTACGCCTACTTTCATAAATGGCCCTAGATTTCTCGTAGAGCTCATATGGATCAGGCTTCCGTGGGTCAAAGGCCTCTGTTGAGTCAGGAAAGGAGCTCCTGTGAAGGGCAGGTGGGAAGGGCAGGTTCTGCGGTATGGCCGGAGCAGATAAACTCGTTTGAGGACTGCCTTGATTCTCCCATCGGTCCATTATCTGAAAAGTGACAGAGGACAGAGAAAATGACTGACAAATTGTTCCTGGCTATTTCTCTTGTCACCTTTAGGTTAACCTTTTTTGCCTTGTGGACTTTTCTTCCAGGGGATGGGTAAAACTTTGGCATAAATTCCTTGAAAGAAAAGATTTTATGTCTATGTAAGACAACATCATAAACTGTTATAAATACAAGTGGTGCCCGACTTTTGAATGCAAACTTATCTATAACTTACATAACCTTGTCAACAATTAGCCAGTAATCTTTGGCAAACCACTTAATTTCTCTGTTTTTTTCCCCCTATAAGATAAAGATAATGTGTCTCAAGATGATTCATGTGTAGGTGCTTAGAAATGTATGGTATTAGTTGTTCCTTTTCTAAGATGGTTTCAACATATTACATCACTTTCACTGGAGCAGAAGATACAGTCGTCTGCATATACTCATTTGACACCTATGCATATCGCAACAACCTCCTACGCTTGAGCATTCAGTCGCTTTCCTCTCAGTTTAGACGTAATTATGCAACCATCTAGGATTCAGGGATTGTTCAAAGTCTCCTAGGAAGCCTCATTTACTGTGGATCTGGTGGTTCCTCCCCCAGAATGCTGCTACTGATGTTGCTACTTCTATAATTTAAAGACCTGCAGAGTACTTCCCAGTTTATCATGTTCTTTCACATACGTGATCTTCTTGGATCCTCACCATAGCACCATAAGATAGAGAAGGCAGAGATGAATACCATTTTTTATCAAGGAGGAAGCCAGACTCCCTGAGACCACCTATTGGCACTGCCAACTTCACCTTCATTCATCAACTGATGCCTCATTCAAACTCAATTTTTCTTTCCTGCTTTGAATAGACCGGCAGCGTATGTAAGATTTAGACTAGTTTGCCCTCCTGCTGAAACTCTGCTCTGAGTATGCATGGTCCTCAGGACAAAGACCAAACTTCCTAGAGGGTCATGGCGGGCTCCTTTTGAGCCTGGGTCTGCTCACCTTCCTCATATTGGCTGATGGGCTGGTTTCTCATTGCCGAGGACCCACCCAGTTCTCTTCTGCTTCTGAACCTTTGCATACTTCATTTCTCTTTCTACATGTATTTTCCACTCTTCCTTCCCCTCTCTCATTTCACCTAGCTACTAGATTCAGAGGAGGTGTCTCCTTTCCTAGAGGGCTCTTGCTGACCGCCCTGTCCCTCCTACCCCTCACACCACTTCATCACATCCAACTGTGATTACCACGAGTCTACCCAGCCATGTCTCAAACAGATCAGACGCAAACAGGGCTGCGTCTTTCTACTTGTATTACCAGTGCATAGTTAGTACTCAGAAAAAGTACATTTAGTGAGTGAATAAAATATGGCCACTTAAAAAAAACAGTTTTGATATACACTACATTGAACTTGGCAGGATTGTAACTTTCTGTCCCCTATGGCACCGTCCTGCTTTAGTTTTCACACTAGCTATATTTTTGTCGGGGCTCTGATTCCACCTCTGGTCTGTCCATCATCAATATTTTCAAGCTGGAAGGGATGTGAGGTGCCATATACTCCAGTGTTTTTTAAACTGTGCACATGTGCTGTGTAACACCAGAGACACCAGGGGCCTGCCCTGCCCACCTGGGACTGGGACTGTGGCAGGGGTTCATGTTGAGCCAGCAAATTGGAAAAGAAATGGGTCACTGACCCTTCCTTCAATAAGACTGGCTTCATTTTAATTTGTTTTCTATGTGGGCTACTGCCCAAGATTTCATTTGAACAAAGTTTCTATAACTGTCAAGGATGGAAAACCCCTAGTCTAGTTCAATTTCCTCCTGTGAAACATAATCTCTAGAAGCATAGAGAGGGTAAGTGGCTTGTCTGAGGTCCAGCAGTTGCCAGTGGCAGATCCTGGGTCAGACCACCCTATAACTCTAACAGAAGTAATTGTTTATATAATATCACACTGGGGGGAATAACTGTTCAATATGGTTTGAGTTTTAGTGAATTTTAGTGAATTTTCTGCTCAGAAGGCCTTGTGCTCCCATTTGTAAAAATCTTTAACTATGTACTTCATAATTCATTTGATCGCAAAATTCATACAGAAAGCTATTGTGGGTTTCCTTGGTCATCCATTCTGGGTGAACTTGCCATGATGTGGAAGGCCACGTTTGTGGGTAAAGGCATATCCTTGGTAATTTTTCACTTTAGCTGACTTTAGGCAGCATGTGGATGCATTCTAGCTGTGACTTTATCCCTTCTGTTTTCAAATATAAGATACTAAATACTAAAAAGTAAATAAATTAGAAATATGGTCTGGGGAGCTGTAGTACTCTCCCACTTGTCATCACAGGGCTTCAGCAAATGTCTATTTCTTTCTCCCATATTCCATTGAGGGTTACTTCATACCCAAATGTGTCTTGCTGGTATATGTATTGTTCATGTAGTCATTGGACATGCTTCACATGAAATATTGGTATTTCTAAAAAACAATCTTAAAACTACAGAACAAGTAATGCTTTGGGCACTGTTTGGGAAGGCTGCCATGGCAGATTGACAAATTCTACAATTTCTGTAGCACAGAGATTGGGGAATTAGTCAAGAGTCCAGTTCATGCTTAGTAAAGCATTCACAACTTCCTGTTGTGACATTCATTAACTCTTGAGTCACTCTGTCAGGGTTTCCTAAAAGGCTGTAAAGCAGAAAATCACTGCAACCAAGAAAAAGCAGACATACTATTCTGTTCCCCACCACCTCCTGCCCTGCTCCCTCCTAAACGGAGTTACCTGGTGGCTCCTACCCAGAAGACCACGGGGCAAACCACCTGCCCTGGGGTCAGAGGTCATCCCCTTACCTGGGGCTGGTGTGCTGGCCTGACTGCACCTTCTGAGGGGTGGATTCCATTGACTCTTCCCTCCTTCCTTAGACACTTTGGTCTCTGGACTTTTGCTTTCTACCTGGGATACTCACTGTGTGCTCCTTTCTACCTTCATGAACCCCCTGGATTCTGATCCTGTCTCCTTACTGAGGTCGATGGGCCTCACTTGCTCTAGCTAGCATCTTCTTGGCCTTTCCCTGTTTAGAGTTTTTGTTACCTGCCAGGTGTTTATTTCTCAACAAGCTTCTTTTTGGGCCCCTCTTGTCCAGTCCCAGTGGTGTCCACACCCAGGCCAATGTTTATAAACATCTCACTAGAATAAGCACAAATGGAAATAAAGTTGTTTTCTACAGCTGAGAGAAGTCTGTATCTCTGCTGGCCTTGGTGAATGAATGGATGTCTGTGCAACTTTATGAAAGGACAGCCACTGAAATATCAGTGAGCAGCCTGGATGTACAGTCCACACTCAGGCATCAAATAGTAAAACAGAACAATCTGTTCATGGCTGTGGCCTTTTTTTTTTTTTTTTTTTGAGACATGGTCTCACTCTGTCGCCCAGGCTGGAGTGCAAGGGCAAGATCTTGGCTCACTGCAACCTCCGCCTCCCGGGCTCAAGTGATCCTCCCCGCTCAGTCTCCCGAGTAGCTGGGACTACAGGCATATGCCACTATGCCTAGCTAGTTTTTGTATTTTTAGTAGAGACAGGACTTCACCACATTGGCCATGCTGGTGGCTGATTTTTCAACCTCAGCTTCTGATTCTAGGGTGCATACAGGGAGTAGAGAGATTATGAATGAGGCAGGCCCTTCTCCCCTACTCCCATGAAATGCTCTGTCCAGAAACTGTTTTCTTACTGTAGAAAGTGGGGTAGTTTAAATCATCCCCTCACTATTTTGGGCAGGGTTGGAAGATGATGGCATTTATCTTGATTCTGTATTTGAAGAATGCACTTGATCCTTTCCAGATGGAGAGAATGAGAACTCACTATTTTAGCATATTACCTGTTCAACAGGAAGTGACTATCTTGACATGGAATAGCATAAGATGTGAATCAGTAGGATAGAAAAGAGTCAGGGAGTCACACAGGACTAGGAGGAAGCTAGATCTCACCCCATATAACATTTCCTTATTCTGACCCAAGATATCATCAATACTCTACTTAGCGTCTTCCTGGCCTTCACCTATTTAGAGTTTGTGTTACCGGCCACGTGGTTATTTCTCAACAAGCTTCTTATTGGGCCTCTCTTGTCCAGTCCCAAGGTGTCCATGCCCAGTAAAGTGGGACTGAATAAGAGAGGCCCAATAAGGGCCACACTCAGAGGACAGGTGTATAAACCTACATACTGTGGGTATATTGTTATATACTTATTTTGATTAATAGTTTAGTCAACTATGTTCATTTCATACAGTGACTTGGTAAAGGCTCATGAATGGAGGGTCTGCTTCCTGTGGTGATGGTAGTTAATGTTTTCAAGCTCAACATGTAGAGGCAACATGTTTTAAGCACCTTACATGGATTAACTCATAGAATTCCTTACAATAACCATGTGAGAGGGGTGTTATTATCTCCATTTTACAGATATAGAACTTGAGACTGATAGCTTACATAGCTAGCTCAAGTCATCTGTTAGGAAAAGAAGCAAAACTTGAGTCCAGGTAGAATGCCTTTAGTGCCAGCACCCTAAACAAGTACATTAATGCCACACTTCCTCTCATTATAGTCCTCAAGAGTTTCTGGTAGATACATGGAAGACATCAAATCTACAGCCTTCTACCTTCCTTTGTCTATGCCGTGGAAGTCCAAGCCCTAGCTTTTGTAGAAATACATGGATTCAGGATTAATTGTACATTGAGTTCTATAAAACAATTTTTGGAATTATTGACTATGCATGTAATTACAATAATGACAGCAAATGCTGCAATTATACCAAATGACATAATTTTGTATAAATGTGGTACATATAAGGAAATCACTAGATTGTATAATTGTAGCACCATGATGAGGTCGCAAGGTTCCTTGTTGAATTAGATAAAGATGTGTATAACCACAGAGCACAGATTTAAGTTTGGTGGTGAAAGGAAGGAACTATTTAGACATTGGTTAAGATAAACCAAATTTCATTTTAAACATTTAAAAGTATCTCTTTTCAAAATCACATGCATCCTTAAGTGATTTGCTAAGCTTAAATAGGACTGGTTTTCCCATCTAATGTTCTTTGTGGACCAGATGAGTCAAATCCTAAATGAGGTCCTGCTTAGTGAGAGTGTTCTGCTTTGCTGCAGCCTCTTCCAGTCATGGGTTTCACATATCCCAGTTAGGGCCGAGTATTCTAACACATAAAATGGGATGCCAGAAAACCAGTCCCAGCTCTTGGGACTTGGGCAATTAATAGTTTCAATCTATCTGCAAGTGAAGACCACCTCTAACTGCTAAGCCAACTTGGCTAGCCTAGCTCTGCAAAAAGATTATTAAAACCCACCAGCTTCCTATATTGGCGCAGACATGTTAGCATGTTTCGTAGGCTTATAGTGGTCAGATGATGGTAGAGATCTCCAGTATCTGAAGAAGATTCAGAAGCACCATTCTGAGTGCTTGTCAGGTTTGGCAGAATATATATACAGTATACAGAGCTTAAATATACGTGTGTGTGTATGTGTGTGTGTGTGTATATGTATATATACATATACACACATACACACATTATATGTATACATACACATACCTATTTTATATATACACATATATACAAAGCTAACATATATATACACATGACACATACACACATGTAGCTCTGCATACATTAAAATGTAAATGTAAATATATACAGAGTTAAATTTTTTGTGGACTAGATTTAATTTGCAGGTCAAGACTTCTGGACGTATAGTTTGTATTGTTCCTAAAAATTCCATGTTATGAAGACTACATTGTATTGTGTACAGGAGAAAAACAAAAGGTTTCTAAAGTATTTTCATTACATTAGGCTGCATAGTGTTAATGTTCATTTTGTAAGTATATATTTTTTAAAAGAGCAGAATTGTTTTCATAGGAAGGTAAGGTGAGTGACTCATGTACTTGTGGGACAGATACAAGACAAAAGGACACAGAGGATTTATTTTTTTTACATCACAGACTCCTAGAGTTGAAAGAGATTTTGAGGTCACCCAATTCAACTTTTATTAAATGAAATTGCAATAGTAAGTAGAAATAAAGAAAGAAGCATAATAATTCCAACTTACAGGCTTTGGAGTTTTCCATGGAGAAAAGAAACCTGTAATAAAGAAAACAATATTTGAACTTTGAAAATATTACCCACTGCCACTTATGGGTGGCACGATATTAAGATAATTGTAATTGATTTTAAATTAGTTAATAGCGAACAATAACAATAACAAACTTCTGCCTGGCTGTATCGTTTTCTTCAAGGAGCTCAAAATCAAATAACTTCATTGGAATTGTATTAATGATTCTAAGAACACTCCTTATTTGGCAACTGAAGATGCTAAGACACAGAGAAGGCAAGTGAACATGTATCAAATGCTCAGGGCTTGACAAGGCTCAAAACTCAGTCACCCTTAGGGATTTCTATTGCACAGCCTTAGTGGGAAAGAGAGAGAGGATATTGACATACATTTTGATTTCAAAGGTAAATATCTTTGCTTGGTATAAGAAATGGTTGTTTTATTTACCTGCTTTATGTGGTTAAAAATCAATTAATAAGCCTTCATTATTCCTAACTTTAAAAATAACGTATATGCCTACATTATGAATTAGATTCCACTATAAATTTTTGTGAGTGTTTCTCCACTGAGATGGGGCAGATTTCTATCTTTGTGCCCCAGTGCTAGCAAACATTTTGTGTGAAGAGCTCAAAACGTTTGTTACTTGAATGAATCATGTATCATGGAAGCCTTTTTTACCCAATGTATTGATCTCTTTCTATTATCACAAAATATAATGATTTGAGTGACCCTGTTGTGATCCAAATGATTAAGATAATTAAAAGTACAGGATAGATTAACTCCCTTTTAAAAAATATTATTTTAGCATATGAAATCAATTTTTTAAAAGGTGATAAAACAAGCTTAAAATAGAGGGAGAGGGCACTGCCACATGCTGGTCCTAACAATCCAAAACTTAATTGAGTACATAGAACAAAATCATATCTTTTCATATATCTTCCTTCTTTCAACAATTTTCACTTAAGTTAGTATAAGGTAGTTTCTGATAAAATCCCTAATAAAAATGAATATTGAAAACATGCCACATACTATGTTTATCATCTTTAAAACAGACTTGTTCAAAATGGGCATAGTTGACAACTATTCCTATTTCCATTTGTAGGAAATATCTGTAGAAATCGGGACACATAGTTACCTACACACATTAAGGAATCCAACGCAGCATGGCAAAAATACTAATTGCACCACAATGCACTGTTGTGAATAAGTGATGATTAATTTTATGAAAAGAATTAAACTGGGCCGGGTGCAGTGGCTCACACCTGTAATTCCAGCACTTTGGGAGGCCGAGGCGGGTGGATTACCCAAGGTCGGGAGTTTGAGGTCAGCCTGGCCAACATGGTGAAACCCTGTCTCTGCTAAAAATACAAAAATTAGCCAGGTGTGGAGGCATGCGCCTGTAATCCCAGCTACTTGGGAGGCTGAGGCAGGAGAATCGCTGGAACTCGGGAGGCGGAGGTTGCAGTGAGCCAAGATCCCGCCACTGCACTCCAGCCTGGGCAACAGAGTGAGACTCTGTCTCAAAAAAAAAAAAAAAAAAAAAAAAGTTAAACTATATAATCCATCATGTTTCTTAGCTTTCCTTAGAACCTAGAGTTACACTTAATGTTTAGGGGTAATAACCATCTTACCCAAGAAGCTTGGTAAAATTAGCTCTCTTTCTGTCTTACATACGCTGTTCACTATTTCTCTTTCCAATTAATAAAAAAATTCTGTTCAATGTGTGGTTCATAAGGATTTAATCACATCCTTTTTGGAAAGAGTTGACAGTAAAAATTACATATAAATAAATACATTTATCTCCTTGACTCATTCTATAAAATACCAATGAAAACAATTTGACCATGAGTTTAAAAGTGAAACAAATTTTAACCTATTGGCTGATTAACCATTGTCTTCAGTGAAGTATAAAATTTATTTGCTGTTTTACGGAATTTCCAGCAATAGCATTTTTGCGAAAAGACGTCATTTATATATTTTCACCATGTCAAAATATTCAATGATTTCCTCTACTTTCTTTGTGTCATCACCTTCTTCCTGCAATGCCCAAACAGACTTTGAGTATTTGCTATTTCACATCTGACAGGTGCTGGGATTCTTAGACTTTGATACAGAGGTATTGAAAATAGTTCCTCTTAATGGTGCTCTCATCTCCACATGAGACGTTATCTTAAAAGATGATTTTCCCTCCTATACAAAATGTATAATCATCTACCGTCTCAGGAGTTATGGTGTCAGAACTAAAATGGTGTAAGCAGGAGCCTGGTGGAGAAGAGACAAGGAGAGGGGGCGTTTAATTTGACTGCCTTTCATCATGGGTACTTGGGCTCCTCATTCTTCTAAGGCTGATTCATTCAGTCTGACCTCAGACCATTGGTGCAACCCAGGGCTCCTTTACTGCTCACGTGATGGCAGTTTCTGGAATATTTCTAATGCTAAGTTGTGCTGCAGAAGCTTCAGTCTTTGAAGCAATAGTAGCCCTTTCTGAATTATTGTTAAAAAGAAGTTGCTTGCTGCAGAGTAAGGAATTTTATATGGTAAGAGAGAGCATCAGAATAATTTCCTTAAAAATAAATGCTATTTTTGTTTATCTGTCAAATTATTAATCATGTTACAAACATTTAAATTAAGATGAATGAAAAACATTTATTTTGGATATACTCAATTTGGTCCTGATGAAGACAGAAGGTCAAATTTTCTATGTGATTCAACTCCAACTTTCCGCTCAACTTCATGGGAAGTTGTGGGTCAAACTACTACACATTTCTTATTTTTTTTGTGGGGATGGCCCCTCTAGGAAATCTAGTCTATTTCAATTAAAATTAAAAAGCACTAAAAACCAAATCAAAACTGTCAAGTCCTTGAAGAGACATGCTGGTTATTATATTGAGCTTATTTCTGAAATTATTCTGGTAGGACATAGATCACAAAAGCAAGATAAGACTTCTGAGATCTAGGAAGTTTTGCATATGCATGTATTGTGTGGTGAATCTCCACACTCCATGTGAATGGAATAATTTCTAATAATAATTATGGAATAATTTCTATTGGGCATGATTATTTAAAAACTGCTTGCTAAATTTCGCCTTTGCTGCTTGCCTCACAGATCATAGGACACCATTCCCCTCATCACCCAGAAACTATTACACCTCGCTTGGCGTCCTTGCCTTTCTCAATTCTAAGCATTTTGCTAGGCTTGGTTCTCCTGAAAATATTAATTTTGAGGCATCTCTTCACCCATTTTCATAGGGAAACAGGAACAGAGATACAGAAAACCTTTTCTTCAGCCTTTCTGAGTTGAGGTAGTCTTCATTATAAAACCAAGTTTATAGAAAAAGAGCCATATTCTTTAAAATAATAGTAATAGTAATAGTTTGTTTTAGTTTCTGGTCTTTATTTCCCCTACTTCTGTAGAAAGCTGTATATTAGAATTCTCTGGTGGGATTAAAATTTTTTTTCTAATGATCTGACTCATGTTTTTCATACTGATCATGTATTGACTTTTATCCTTAGCAACTTGTTGTGTGTTTGAGTGTGCATTTGTGTGTGTACAAATGCAAATGTATTTATTTAATCTTGCGTCTTATGATAAAAGCAAAAGAGCTCAAGATATAGTTGTAAGTTAAATGAAATATGGATAAGAACATAAAAGAATAAATGGAAAAATTTAGATGTAGCTAATATAGAAACCAGATGCATTTTTAAAATTTATTTTTAAATAGATGCATTTTAATATAAAGCACAAAACTGATTACACCTGTAAAATCTGTCTTCTTTGGAACCAGAAATAAAACTAGAATATATTTGTAACTCTGCATCTAAGAGCATAGTGAGACGGGCAGAGAAACAGACACACATTGCAAGTTGTTTAGGCAGGAAATCCTGGTACTTGAAAATGACAGAAGAAAAAAGACAACACTGATTTCATTATTGAAATGTAAATTAAATCTACATGTCAACTAAACACAATTTATTTTTTTCTTGAGACAGTCTCACTTGGTCACCCCAGGCTGAAGTGCAGTGGCGTGATCTTAGCCCACTGCAACCTCTACCTCCCAGGCTAAAGTGATCCTCCCTCCTCAGCCTCCTGAGTAGCTGGGACCACAGGCATCTGCCACCACACCCAGCTAATTTTTGTATTTTTAGTAGAGATGGGGTTTCCCCATGGTGGTCAGGCTGGTCTCAAACTCCTGGCTTAAAGTGATCTGCCCACCTCAGCCTCCCAAAGTGCTGGGATTACAGATGTGAGCCACTGCGCCTGGCCCAAAATACAACTTTTAATGAACTGCAGAAATATGGTTGCCAGATAAAATATATACCCAGCCAAATTTGAATTTTGGAGAAAACAACGAATAATTTTTTTGGATATAAGTATGTTCCATATATAGCATGAGACATATACTACATGGGACATACTGCTATTAAAAATGATTTGATACTTCTGGAGCCTATTCATATTAAAATTATTCATTGTTTGAAATTCAATTTAATTAGGAATTCTATATTTTTATTTGTGAAATCTGGTCATCCTATATAGGGAACAATTTATATATGTCCCTGGTAACCATTTTAAAATAAAAACACAATAGTAACATCTACTGCAGGTAATATTTATTTCATTCAGAAAAAAAAGCCCTGAAAATATTTACTATTTCCTTTATTGTCAGGAATCTTGATTTTGAGAAACCTTAGAACATTCCATTTGCTATACAGATCATTGCATTGTGCTGACTGCCTTCTCATTGGGATCCTGGACTGAGGTCACCTCATGCGATACAGGATGCTGTGGCCAATGCTAGTGCCACAAAAGGCCATTTTCAAACTGCTTGATGCAAATTAGAGTGGCTGTTTTCAGAACTTACTTTTCCTGACACATGATAACCAAAATGAAAGAACATCAATGTCTTTACAGTAGATCTGAAGTGGAGATCCCCTCTCTGGGTGTGCATTTATGTGGTAAGAGTTTCATTATTATTTATTTTCACAGGGCAAAAAGATTATGAACTTTCTTAAAATCACCCCAATTCAAATAAGAGTTCAAAATACAATGAAGAGCAACTTTAATCCATCATGATATCGTGAATTTGGCATAACACCAAGACAACTTTTCTTTTTCCTTTTCTTTTTCTTTTTTTTTTTGAGATGAAGTCTTGCTCTGTTGCCTAGGCTGGAGTGCAGTGGCGTGATCTTGGCTCACTGCAACTTCCGCCTCCCGGGTTCCAGCGATTCTCTTGCCTCAGCCTCCTGAATAGCTGGGACTACAGGTGTGTGCCACCATGCCCAGCTAATTTTTGTATTTTTTAGTAGAGACGGGGTTTCACCATATTGGCCAGGCTGGTCTCAAACTCCTGATCTCACGATCCACCCGACTCGGCCTCCCAAAGTGGTGGAATTACAGGCGTGAGCCACCGCGCCTGGCCGCCAAGACAACTTTTCAAGATTTTCAGGAATTTTCCCAAACAGAACTAAGTCTTTCAACATCCTTCTGTATTCCAGTCGATACACTGAACTCCCATTTGCAGAATGTGAAATAGTTTCTCCTTTAGCTGAAATATTTGCTAGAACATATGATTCTGCTTTTGAAGATTACTGTTACAACGTCATGTATTTCATAGGGGATTCTGCAGTGACTAAAAATGATGGAGATGCTGGGGAAACACTTTCTAGTTCTCTTTTTTTTAAGCACAGAAGAGGAGTAGGAACGACTTTTAAACAAAGATATGTTTCACTACTGATTTCCATGCCCTAGAGCTGTGTGTTCTGTTTTACATAAGAAAAGGAGACAAAATAATTTGAATACACTTAACATTGTTGAGCTGTACACTGAGATGTAAGATAAGTTTTATGTTATGTGTATTTTACAATTAAATTTTTTTCAAGCAATAAAAGAAAAAAGTGAAAAGAGAGAACAAAAGTGTGCACATATCACATGTGTAAGAGAGAAAAAAGAGAAAGTAATAAATGGAGAGAATTTTTTTTTCACAGTCCCTGTGATGCCCTGCTGGAAGACAGGAAACTCACCTGAACACTCACACAGACCTTTCTACCTCTTACATTATCCTTTTTTATGAAGGATTGTAGGGAATAAACTGAATTCACATTCTCACTACATTTCTGAAAATATTTCAGGGATTGTGGAGAAACTCTTTCAATACAAGAAACTGTTTTTTAAAAGTTTCCCAAAGAGGAAAAAAAGCCCCAAGGCTTTTATAATCTCCATTTAGGGTTAATTTGATGGAGAAAAATACCACTAATAAAATTAATGTTTAATTTAAAGATCCTCCCATTCTCCCACAGCCTGGAAAACAGACCTAAGCTTTCCATCAAAAATTTAGCCTTTGGTAAATGTAAGCCAGCAGAGTCATGAGCTAATTTCCATCAGAACTAGTTCAATGTTATTCGCCTTTTTTCTGGTTTTTGACTGATTCATGTATTCCTTATTAAAATTCATTAAATGGGTTAAGCCCTGCAGTTCTTTGAGATAATTTGTTTAAGCTGCTTGAAGTGGGTAAAAGGGCAATTTTTCTTAATGAAACTGACCTAGGCTAAGAAAAGACCTGTCCCTTAGCAAGAGTGGAAGACACACTACTGCCAGTACTCAAACATCACATCACCAGGTGTTAGCCAAGCAATACCTTCAATTTGCAAAGAAAATTTCACATAACTACCATCTTTGACCTGCAGAATCCATTTTTTGTTGTTGTTGTTGTTGTTTTTTGTTTTGTTAAGACGGAGTCTCACTCTGTCACTCAGTGCAGTGGCCCGATCTCGGCTCACTGTAAACTCTGCCTCCCAGGTTCAAGCAGTTCTCTGCCTCAGCCTCCCAAGTAGCTGGGATTACAGGCGCCCACCACCATGCCCGGCTAATTTTTGTATTTTTAGTAGAGAAGGGGTTTCACTATCTTGGCCAGGCTGGTCTCGAACTCCTGACCTCGTGATCCACCCACCTCGGCCTCCCAAAGTGGCTTTTTTTTTTTTTTTTAATATGGGGAGCTGAGGCTTTCTCTGCAATGCTTTAAAAACGATCCTTTCTGTACCTTTTAAATAAGAGTGTTTTTCTTAGAAACACTAAAATTGTTTTCAAACAGCCATTTCTCCCCTGGCTTTGTTCCTTATGGAGAGAGCCATCCAACCATTTCAAGTAATCCCAATGACTATCAAAAAGGATAAATCTGCACATATTGTCTTCTGATAAACTCAGCTACATAAAGGATAGGTTCAAAATAATGCAGGCAAGGTGAAAAGCCTTAAAGAGGAATAAAGGAATGGCCTGGAAGAGGAAGCATTGTGCTAGGAAGGCTAAAACTCAGAGTGAGGTGAGTCTGGAAGAAAATATTAACAACTACAAAGGGCTTTTTATTTATGTTCTGAGCAAGATAAGGAGAATAAAGAGAGAAACCTGCTCTGGGTTTATGGCGCACTGTAAAAAATTGGCAAAGAAAATGTGGAAGGCAATCAATACTTGCAAATGGAAAAATCCAGTTCTGACATTTTTAAAAAAATGGTGAATGTATAGCATTGTTTTTTTTTTTTTTGGGAAATCCATCTAGAAAGATTTTAAAGTAATTTAAGATGGATTACATGTCTTTTTGGTATTTTACACCAACATTAAATACATCTTTATTGAGTTGTTGGTGTCTTACAAGCATCATAAATTCAACACAGAAATGAAATCTTTTATCTTTCCTCCCAAATCCACTCTTCACTCTTTAGTGTTCCTTATTTTGGGAAATTTCACCTGCCCTCTCAGTTTTTAAGACAGGAACCTGAAAGTCATTCTTTTTTTTTTTTGAGGCGGAGTCTCGCTCTGTTGCCCAGGCTGGAGAGCAGTGGCGCGATCTCGGCTCACTGCAAGCTCCGCCTTCCGGGTTCAGGCCATTCTCCTGTCTCAGCCTCCCGAGTAGCTGGGACTACAGGCGTGCACCATCACGCCGAGCTAAAATTTGTATTTTTAGTAGAGATGGGGGTTTCACCATGTTGGCCAGGATGGTCTGGATCTCCTGACCTCATGATCTGCCCACCACGGCCTCCCAAAGTGCTGGGATTACAGGTGTGAGCCACCGTGCCCGGCCTGAAAGTCATTCTTAACACTTTCCTTTCCTTTCCTTCCTTACCACCAAATTTCCATCTTTTCTATCTCCGAAATCTATTTCAAATCTCCTTCTATTTACCTCCATGGCCACCATTGTAATTCACGCCCTATTTTCTCTTGCTTGAGCTGAAACAACAGCAAATTTGACGATGTCACTGAATTTGATTATGCTTGAAAATCCTTCAGTGAATTCCTGTTACACTTGAGATGAAACGCAAAACCTACAAGGCTCTGAAGAAATTGGCTCCTACCTATTCCTTGGCCAGAGCATGCGTCACTCCTCTTCAATTGTTGAAGTTCCTTAAGCCAGGTGTTTTTAACCACAGGGCCTTTGCACAAACTCCTTTATTTGTCCACTCTTTCTTACTCTTCACATAGCTATCTCTGACCCTTTTTTATGTGTCAGCTTAAGTATCATTTTCTCAGAGATATCTCTGACCTTTCATTGTTAATCAAGTTTCCTTATTATAGTTTTTCATTGTATCCCGCATTTTTCCTTTATATGGTTATATTTGTAATTATATTTATTAGATCATATTTATTAATGTCATAATTTTATAATTATTAGTTTAATGTCCATCTCCCCCATTAGAGCATAAATTCCATTAGTGGAGATATTATACCTATTTTCTTCATCATATATCCCCAGTACTTAGCAAATACCTGACACACAGTGGATACTTCAGTAGACCTAATTGAATGGCTCAGTAATGGTAGTGAAGGGTGAGGAATGTAGGATACAGAGACATAGTCAAAAGATACTTGGGAGAACTGATGAGTCCCGGAGATTTGCTGGGGATGGAGAAGTACTATAAAGGAGAAGATGAAATCTATGATGACTTCTAGCTTGGGAACTTGAGTGTATGATGGTGTTATTGGCTGAGATAAAAAAAGAGGCTTGTTTGAGTGGAGTCTCATGAGTTAGGTTATGGGCAAAATAAGTCAGAGGTGCCTTTGGGAGTATGGGTTCAAAGGTAGTTTGAACTACATTTTGAAGTTTGCACCAAAATGAGTTTGGGTTTAGGTGTTTAAGTTCCATAGTAATTGGCTCTACTGTGTGGTGCTCAGAGATATGTGTCAGGTAAAACTTAAAATAATGCAGCAAAATTGTGTTGCATGAAAAGTGCACCAGAATGAGTGAAGTGTTTGAAAAGTAACAGAGAGCCAAGTAGAAAGAAAGCTTCAAGAAGCAGTAGATGTAAATATTCATAATACAAGACTTTTTATTGGTTTGTCAGATAGGAGGGTCACTGGTGACCTCAGTGGAAGCAGTTCAATTGCCAAGACAAAGGCAGAAATCAGACTGCAGTGGGTTTGAAGAAATGGAAGGTGAGGAAGTGGGACTGAGAAATGGTTATGGGGTTGAAGAAGCAGTGTCATAGTGGCTACAGGGGAATAAAGCCCTCCATAAAGAGATTTATTTTTGGTGGGATAAGCATGCTAACATCCAGATGAGAAGGAATCTGAGTAGAGACAGTGTGAAGATTCAGTAGGAAAGAGGCTAACTGGTGAAATCATTTCATGAGACGAGAGAGGGTGTGATTTAGAGCACCAGGGGAGACATTCACCTTAATTGGGAGAGGAGGCACCCAAATCCTTATCAAGAGGCTGGAGCAGATCTCTCAGTGGGTGAACCCCCCAGGATCTGCCCCATGGGGAGGGGGTGGGACTAGACAGGAGAATTCACTTACAGTGGCAGAGATTGGTAAGATCAATGGGATTCTTAGGGGTCCTGGTTATGAGGCAAAGATAGAAACAGGAACACAATTTCTGAGATGGTGGAGTGAGAGTTATGCACACAGAATATGGGGTAAAACTGACTTGGGTTCTAGTCCCAGCTCCACCTCTCACTAGCTATGTGGTCTCACATATATGGGTGGGCACATGCTATCAGGATGGACTCCTGGGGCTGTGAGGGAGACCCTGGATTTGCTTTGTGGCTCACAGATGCAGGACTGTGATTGAGTCCCCTAACCTCTCGGAGGCTCAGATTCTTTTTCTGGAACAAAGTAAAGATAATAACAAACTATTTTAATAGTAATGCACTTTACATTCTATCAATATAAAGTGGAATGTTTGTTCATTTAATGCTTTTGATGGATTTCAAATTCTATTTCTACAAAGTAGAGGTCTGCTTTTCAGCAAGGTGTTCAACAATTTATTGCCACAACAGATGCATGCTATTTTTCCTTCACTGTTTTCCACTTTTTGTTCTTTTAAGCTTACTTTTAAATGCTTTTGAGCTGCCTTATGCTGTATGGACTATGACTTGTTTTGATTTGCTTTATCTTTTTCAATCACTGTTTTCATCCCATTGGAGTTTTCCAGTTCCTCCTGATCCTGGTGAGGTGAGAAGGTTTAACCTCACTCCAGTCTCTGTGCTGTAGTATAGACTGTGCCTCCAGCTTCAATGATTATGCTACCATTATTCTTTTATGAATTGCTTCTAACTTTGCATTTTCCTGTATTTATACGATTATTTACATTTACACAACTTAACTAGTTTTAGTGCTTGCTACACTTCTTTTTATACCAGTACTTCTCTATTTGAGGATTTTGAATTTTGATTCCTCTCTTAATGTATGTCCTCAAATAATTGTTTGGTGTGATAGGCGGAACAGTGGCCCCCACAGATATCCACATGCTTATCCTCAAAACCCGCGCGTAGGCTACTTTACAAGGCAAAAGATAATTTGCAGATGTGATTAAGGCTAAAGGCCTTCAGATGCAAAGAGTATCTTTGATTATACAGGCGGGCCCAACCTACTACACGAGTCCTTTCAAGAGAGGAAACGTTCCTGGCTGCAGCTAGAGAGAGATGGCAGCGTGAGGAGGCTCTGACTTGCTGCAGCTGCCCTGAAGATACGGGAAGGGTGTCACCGGCTATGGGGTGCTGGAGGCCTCTGGAAGTGGATTCTCTTCTAACAACTACAGAAAAGAATGCTGTTGTGCTGACATTTTGATTTCAGCCCAGTGAGATCTGTGCTGGATTTCTGACCTACAGTACTATAAGGTCAGTTTATATTGTTTTAAGCCACTAAGTTTGTAAGGAATGTATTATGGTAGCAGTAGCAAATCCATATAGCTGGCATCTTTCCTAAGCACTTCCATGTGAATTCTAGTTTCAAATGAAACTAGATCTCAACTGCTTACTGCAGCCTTGACTTACTGGGCTCAGATGATTCTTGCACCTCAGCCTCTCAAGTAGCCAGTGGGATTACAGGCATGTACTGCCACACCCGGTTAACTTTTTGTATTTTTAGATGGGGTTTCACCATGTTGCCCACACTGGTCTCAAATTCCTGGGCTCAAGTGATCCCCTGCCTTGGCCTCCTAAAGTGTTGGGATTACAGCGTGAGCCACCACACCCAGCCAAGACTTTTCTATTGTCCTCTGATATTTAGTGATGCAAGGAGAAGGCTGGATCTGCTCAATTTTTATTGGTAAGTCACCTTTCATTTTCCTCCCAGAAAAATTGCACTTTAAAATCCTTTCTAGTGCTTTATAAATTACCAGAATATGCCTAAGTGTTAATTTGTTTTCATCAATTCTTCCTGGACTATAGCAAGAGCATTTGCTTTGGGATTTCTCTGAAGTCTTTCTACTCAAGATGTGGTTTGAGACCTGCAGCATCAGCCTCACCTGGGAGTTTGTTAGGAATCTCAGACCTAAGATTTATATTGAATCAGATTTGCATCTTGACAGGGTCCCTAGGTGACTAATGCACATTCCAGAAGTCCTGATCAAAGGTTATTCTATTTGTAGATTTGATCTTGACTCTTTTATTAGAGTCCTGAATTTTTTTGTCCTTTGACTCCCTACGATCAATATTTATCAAAAGAGAGACATGCTTCTTCCTCTCCTCCAAGAGGTCATAGTCAAAGCTCTTGGTTCACACTTCTGTTAAGTTTAGCCTAAAGCTGCCTCCTTACCTATTTTAAGTTCGGCCTAAGAGTTTCTCTGTACATGGTGAACTACTAATCTAACTGGATGTGTAAACAGACCATAACCTGCTCTTGTGCCATAGTTTCGGCCAAAGGCAGCCAACTGTTCGAATCGTGTTCAAATCAGGGAAATGTTAAGCTGTAACCAATCTGAGCTGTACCTCAATTCCATTTTTGTAGGTTACTTTGCTTCTGTCCATAAATCTTTGTCAATCATGCGACAGTGTTGGGGTGTCTATGAACCTATTCTGGTTTGAGGGCTGCCTGATTCACGAATCATTCTTTGCTCAAACTCTATCAAATTTAATCTAAGGTTTTCCTTCTAACACTTCTTTCCCTTCCTCTGGTAACTCTGGCATACTACTCCCCCAACCTCCCCAGCCTAGGTTTGGTCTCCTATTTGAAACACCCAATCCAAACCAGAATTACCTGGTAGAGTGATGTGCATGTGATTGCTGTTGAGTTGGAATAAAACGTGAGACCTACTGCTCCATAATTGGAGATCTCCTCATGTTGACCTCTACATCATTAACTTCTTGCAGCATCAGGTCTGGTTCTTACTGATGTTAATGAATGTTTTCACCTGCTGAGGTAATCTGAAGCCCACGGATTTGTCTATTTCAGCCTTCTTTATCAAGCATTACTTTGTGTGGTCTTTGCATTTTGAGCTGCCATGCCCATTTCTCCTTTTCAAATATTACATCTTCTAGCATCTGAGGATCCCAAGTATGTTTTCTGAGTTTCTTGTTTTCTGTAGTAAATCTTTTTCAGTGTCACGCTCTTTCTTCTAATCTTCAAGGCTAAACATTCCTTTTTAAAATACTTACCTATTTTGTTATAGATGCCATCCTCCATTTAAAAATCAATTATTGCTAGAATCTGTGAATCCCTGATACTATCTTTTTGATGTCTTGGCACTTTACTGGGATGTTGGGAGATATGAGATATGAGATATCAATACGAGACTTTAGCCTGATGTCATTTTAAGATTTCTTAGCATAATCTATTAATGTTAAGAGCAATTTATTTCTATCTCTACTTTGGTCTACAAATCTAGATCTTTTACTTTTTAAAAGTAAGATCTGGAATATAGGTGGAACAAGATGTTTATTTCTTGTTTTGACTAACCAGCTAAGACTTGAAATCAATCTTCCCTTAAGACTATGGCTTCCCTGATTAAAAATAGTTGTTACTACTTGTGGAGATAAAGCACAAAAATCGTCAGAGGATTACCCCTGCAATGTATTTTCTCATAACTACAATAGCAAGAAATAGGGATTAAGAACAAACTTGTTTGCTTTACAGTGGGAATTCTTGGTGCAACTGACTTCTCTTTCTCCCTATTTATTTTTCCCATCCCCAGGTTCTCCTGTAGAACTTCCCAGGCAGAAGAAAAGAGAATTCTAATGGTTCTGCTGTGGAGCAGAGAGTCACAGCTTGCATCACAGTCCATGGATCACCAGGAGGAACCTTACTGACTACTGGTGAGTCAATGTTTTACATCACATGAAGACAAAAGAGGATCATGGATGTCATTTTAGTTTGGGTTCTCACAAAAGCAGACCCTGAGAGGAGGACTTGGGTGACTCTAGGAAGCATAAAGCGAAGAATGGGGAAAGTGATTCAGGGAAGGGAAACGTTAATGAATAGATTATTGTGTTGAGCAGCTGGGGCTTGGTCTCATTGTGAATCTTCTGAAAAACCACGAGAACATGGGGGGATAAGGATTGTTCTCCTATGGTGTTAACTCTCCTGCATTCTCGGTTGTGCCTGCTTTAAGGCTGAGGAAGTATCTGTGGTGCCACAGAAAGTTCTTCAGTACAGAATAAGAGGCTGGTGCTTGAGGTAGAACTATCAGTTTGCTAGAAGCATCCCAGCCATCTGTGGACTTGGGTCAGCTGAGAGGATATGAGTAAGACATCAACACCACCTGTTGTAGATGCTGTTGATGAAAACAGGCAAACCATACCTGTGGTAGGAGGAAAATGTAACTATGCACTTAGAGTGATGATTTTTTGGGAAGAAGGGATTTACATAGCATTAAAATGGAGATGGAAAAGGAGCCCATTCTTTTGCCAACTCTGATCAACTGCTGCCTGGAGTGCTGTGCTGGGGATTCTCAACGGCCTCAGCAGGAAACCATCTTTATTGATTAGCAACCCCAGCCATGGGAATGGACGAAAAGCGGGTAGCAAGTGGGCCCTGTTTTGCCACTCTGTTTTAAAGTGGAGGCGATTTTTTAGTAATGAGTTGAGTGAACATATCTCTAATGAAATAAAATCTTCCACAGATTTGGCCTTTTAAAAATGCACAGATGTAAAGTGTCTTTGGTTAATGGGAGAATTCTCCAATTGTTGCAAGACTGGGGTAGACTTCCGAGGCACAGCAGTTAAATAAGCATTAGCTTTGTTATTTTGGCACAATTTTTCTGGTAAACATGCTAATCTCTTTCCCACTGATACATAAAAAATGAAATAGTCATAGTATGAACCGAAAGTATGAAGAGATCAAGGTGGAGAAAATGTAAGAGTGTCAATACCTAGTCCTAGCATCAATGCTGAGACAGGCGTAATCTGCCATCATGTTTTAAGGAAATATCACCATTCGCCCTGGGCCATATTTGAACTGTTATCTGAGTCCAAGAATAGGTACAATATCAAATATATTTCAATAACAACCTGTGCCATAGCAATTCAAATTGATTTCAGGTCCTGTGGTTATTTTCTAAATAGTCCTCAATTCTCATGTCCCGTGCTGCATCTGAGTAATTCACTGTCAGGTCCTGCCTGGCCTACTGCAGCCAACCTACCTGCCTCCTGCTCGTACCTTCATCCATCTGCTCTTCACACTGTAGTCACAACAATCTTTTCAAAGAATAAATCTGATCATGTCACTCATCTACTTAAAACCTTGTAATTGGCTTCCCCATGCTTGTAAGAACAAAGTGAAAATCCTTTGTAGGACCCTAGTCTGTTCCCAGTCCGTTTTTCTAGCCTCACCTCGCTCTGGTGCTCAGCTCCTATGTGCTTTGCTTTCTCTCCTCCAGCCACAGGGACCTTCTTTCAGACTCTTCAGTCTCCCTCTCACCACAAGGTCATTGAGCCTGCTTCTCTGCCCTGCTGACCCAGCTAACTCCTGTTTCTCCTTTAGATCTTGGTTTGCTCCAGGGTCACTTCAGAGGTAACTTCCCAGACTTCTCTAAACCAAACCCGATAGAGGCTCTCATAGCTGCATAAACCTCAATGCTACTTCCCATTTCCATGGTTGAGACCGCTAATTGGTAAAGGTATTTCCCCTCTTTCGGTCTAAATAATAGAAGTTTGCTATATTACACTTCTTGGGGCTAGAAGTCTGAGATCAAGGTGTTGGTAGGGTTGGTTCCTGCTAAGGGTTGCTGGGGAAAGATCTGTTCAGTTCTCACTCCTGGCCTCTGGAGTTGGCTGGAAATCTTTGCCATTCCTTGGCTTCTGCTGCATCACTCAGATCTCTGCCTTCATCTTCACAGACATGCACACAGGGGATGGCATCTCCAATGTTCTCCTTTTTAATAAGGACACAAGTTCTATTGGACTAGTGGCTCACCCTACTCCAGTATGACTTTGTTTTAATTAACGACCTCTGGAATGGCCCTATGTCAAATAAGTTCACATTCTGAGGTACTGGGGGTAAGAACTTCAATGTATAAATTTGAGGGTGGGAACACAATTCAACCTTTAACAACCCCTTACATTAACGTCCCTGGGCCAAAGTTTTCGCATCTGTTACAATTGGAATTCAGGTGTACGTTTCTGGGATAACTTTTCTCTCCCCTATGGGTTTAATTTCCTGAGGGCAGGGATCTTACCTGTTTGTATTCATTCTCCAGTTCCTAGCACAGTACCTAGTGTAGGGTAGGTGCTCAGTAAATACTTGTTGCGTGAAAGGAAACATCAAAATGTATTTTTACCAATACTCAATTTTTATTTCTCTGTGGTGTATCTCTCATGTAGCAGTTTGTCATTGAAATGGCAATTTTGGATATATTGTCACATTCTTTATGAAATCTGTGTGAAGGAGGTAGGAAAGGGATGACTACACATATCTTACAGAAGGAAGTAGAGTTCTGATGGCGTCCCAGGCATGCAACAGGAAGATGGCAGAACTGAGACTTGGCCCACACCCTCTCTGATTCCAGGTCTAGAGTTCTTTTCCCACACCAATTTGCCATAGCAAGATGGCAGGGCATTATGCAATTAGCAGACTAGTTACTTGCCATGATCTTGTCCTAAAATCTTTCAGGTCAGCACAAAGACCTGTAATAATTATTTGGATGTTGCTTGTTGGTTTTATATTCAATGGAACAGAAGAGGCCAGCAATAGTGACCACTTGGTAGCCTGGGGGCTGTAGTGGCAGAGAATGAGGTTCTTGGCACATCATAATCTCCTGTGTATTTACTTAGATGCATGACTATAAGGGGCATCATTTCAAGCTGCCGTTTTACTTAGGAAAAAAAGTTGGAGACCCTCTGATGTCCCACATGGGCAGAACTAGGGTTGGAAAGAGAATAGACACAGATGTATGGCACTGAGGGAGCCAGATATGCTTAGGCCAAGAGCCTTCTACAACTCTGAAGTTTTCAAGAATATTTTATTGCTCTATTGCATAGATGAGAGACTGAAGGAAGTTCTCCTGGGCTGTCAGCAATGTGCCTTGGTTGAGTCATGATGTATGTATTACAAGTCTGTGGCATGTTGGAACCATAGGGGACCTTCCAGCCAATGGATTCTGCCTTTGCAGATGTACATACGAGGGGTTCCCACTGAATCATCATGGAGCTGATGACAATCACTAGAAGTGATGTAAATCTTTGAGAGAAGGGGAAAATCAGCACTTAAACTCACTAGTAGTTGACTTCTAAGCTAAATAACACCATGTTTTATTTTGGTTTTAATCTTAGAAAAACAGTGAAGGCAGGGGCCATGCTTGTTAATAATTGTATTGTTAACAATCATATTGTTAACAATTAACTTTTAGTGATACCACAATATTTTTCAGCTGAATTGAATTCAATTAAGTTGACAGCTTATTTTTGAACAATTTCCCATCTTCAAGTCACTTAACAAAGAAGCCTGCAAACAATGTTGGCTTTCAGGTTTCTAAAGAGAAACAGGGTTTGAAAAAGTATGAGCCACCTCTGTCACCTGCATATGACAAAGGAAATGTGTTTGTGTCACCTGGACCCACCTAGGGACTCTGTGGGTCTGTTTTGCTTTCTGAAGCTGCATTAGTAGCGTGGGGCTCATTCTCAGCTTGGATTCTTCACACAGCATCAGTGGGGACTAATCTAGGTTTTTTCCTTATGGAATTAACAAGTCGAGAACCACACTTCACAGCCCAACAGCGCCTCTTCACAGCTGGCACCTGCTCATACCGAACCTGGTGCTTCATCATAGCCGAAATTTTGTGCCTCCTCCATCCTCCTCTACCTCCCATGTGAAGAGGAACTGGAACATTATCTTCTTTGCTATGGATGAAGGTCAAAATGTGTCTCTAATGGCTGCTCTGGCTGACTGGGCTGCTCTGACTAATGATGACTAATGTTTTACAGAGGATCGTGGAGAATGTGCCTCGTCTACCTTCCTAATGAGATAAGGGTTCACTCCTGAGTCCTTATTTTCTCACTTTATACACGTTCCCTTGGGGTCTCCTTCTCTCTCATGGTTTTAGCTTCTGTCTGCAGGAGAGGAATTGGTAGTGCTGTGTTTCTAAGCCTGACCTCTGCTACTTACACTAAGTGCCCCTCACTTCTCTCTCAGCGATTCCCTCACTCATTCATTTACTTATTCATCATTAAATGCATATTGATTGAATGGCTACTGCAGGCCCAGCACTATCTGGACAGCTTACCAAGAAAAAGGTATGACTTCATTTTGCTGAATCTGCTACACCTGCTTCCTCCATCTGCACCCACTTTTCTCTTCTCACTGAGGCATTCTCCTGGGATGAGTTCATTTTATCCTCAGGGCCTCTCGTACTACTGAAAACATCTAATCTCCTTCTAAATCAGCCTTGTCCTTCCCCCCCACCCATGTCAAGACCAACTGTTCAGCTGTATTTACACTGACTATTCTACAGGGCCCACAGACTCACATCCAATAATGAATGAAATCTCTTCCCCCACAACTTGCTCCTTCTCCAACAGTCATGGTGCTATAGCAAACCATTCTCCAATCCAGAAACCTGGGGCTCATTGCAAATTTGTCCATTCCATCCTCCCTTTCACATTCTGTCATTCCTTGATGTCTCTGGTATTGACCTCTTCTCTCGACTCTTGCTTCCTACTATTTGATTCAGAGCCCCAGTACCTCAGAACTTCTTGCCTATAGTACTGTAAATGACTTCTAATTATTCATTCCTTTCCTCTATTCCTGTCCTGCCCAATCCATTCTTTCCATTGCTGCTAGAGGAATCTTTGTAAGGCACAAATTTTGAGCATAGTACTTCTTTTTTATTCTATATTGGTGTCCTATTTGCTGCAGAATGGAGTCCAAATTCCTTATTATACAACCTACTCCATGACCTGGCCCTGCCTGCAGCTCCAGCCCCACTGCTTACAAAGTTCCACCTCAGAGCCCTCTGTCTGTCTGCCCCGCTCCATTTGCAGCTCTCAGAACACCTGGGCTGTGTGACAACTCTATCTTTGCCCTGCTGGGCCCATTTCTACCTAGAACTCCTACCCCATCCTGATTGCCTGGCACGAAGTTACCTCTTTTTAATTCTTATCTCATGCACCACCTGTGAAATGCTGTCACCACTCTTTCTCTTCCTGGTAGAACTGACCAATCTTGCCGTGTCCCCCCACCCATGGTACCCTGGCTGCACTCTGATCACAGCACCTGGAACACACCAGGACACTTCATTGTTATGTGCCTTGGGCTAAGTAGATTATAAGCTTCTTGAGGGCAGGGGCAACATCCTGTTTGTCTTTGCATCCCCAGTGCCTACCAAAGTGACATGTATGTAAAGAATGCTTGCTAAGTAAATAACAGGGCTATTTATCCTGAAAGGGAATTCTGTAGTTTGATACTTTGGTTTTTTAAAAATTATTTTTGTTAGTTTGATCAGTGTATTCTATTTCCCTTTAATGGAAGATAAAACCAGCTTATATTTTAGCATAAGACACACATTAAGTAACTTGACCATGAGAAAAATAATAGAGTGGACTGGAGCAAACATTTGCCCAAACGCATCCATTTTTACAGAGGTGGAAGCGGAGCAATTTAATAATGCACCACGAAATCACGTCAATAATTAACGGCAGAATTGGGACAATATTCCTGTTCAGTACCTTATTGTCCTGCTGTGTTAGGAAAGCAAACTTTATTGAGCTTTGACTGTGTGCCAGGCACTGCTTTGGTCATTTGTAGACATTTTATGCCATAATCTCAGCAGATAGGTGCAGCTGCCGGGTTTACAACCCATATGTTGTGTTTACCCCTCCCACCTCTCTAAGGCTACTGTACCTGTACTGAGCACACACATTTCTTCCTTGGCTCACTATGCCATGTTGCCAGGTCACTTTTCTGATTTTTAGCATTTCATAAATTGCCTCCTGAGCCTTCCTGGATTCTTGACCTTGATTATGCTAACTCCCCTCTAAATCTCCTCTTTCCCATCTATGGCTTTGTCAGATTTAAATTCCTAGGACAGGTTCAACCGTCTATTTTTCCTTTGCTAGTGTATTCTGGCCTCTCTTGTGGCTTTCTCATCAGGATGACTGCTCCCCGCACGGCAGACCCTTAGTTCTCTTCCGCCTGTTGTCCAACTTTTCCATTTACTCATGAAGCAGCATTGTGCCCCAGACACCTCTTTCTCACTATGTGAAAACCATCAAAGGGTTTATTGTCTCAAATTAACTTAGGTTGTGAGATCTCAGAACTGTTTAGAGAACTAGACTAACTTTATTGTTTAGAATGAAAAAATAATTATTTAGCATGATGCTGTGGGAAGCTGAGAGTGGCCAAAACTATGACCAAAAGTTGAAGTAAGAACAGAGTAAAAGTACAGACAGAGTAAAAGAGGACATTAAAGCAATGGCCAATTTGATATTTACAAAGATTTGGGGAAATCCATATCGCTCATAGTATTTACATATTCACATATTCAGAAAATGTGGACAATAGAATATTATTAATGACAGTTAGATAAAAACTTAATTTAAAAATATCAAGGCCAGGTGCAGTGGCTCACACCTATAATCCCAGCACTTTGAGAGGCTGAGGTGAAAGGATCGTTTAAAGCCAAGAGTTCAGGACCGCAACTAGGCAACACAGGGAGACCTTGTCTCTATATTGCCTAGGCTGGTCTTGAACTGTTGGCCTTAAACGATCCTTTTGTTTAAAAAATAAGAACATTAGCTGGGCATTGTGGTGTGTGCTTGTAGTCCTAGCTATTTAGGAGGCTGAGGTGGGAGGATCGCTTGAGCCCAGGAGTTTCAGGCTGTAGTGAGCTATGATTGCATGACTGTACTTCAGCCTGGGCGACAGAGCAAGATCTTGTCTCTTAAAAAATCAAATATGCAAAACATAGCTCTTTGAAAAGCGCTGGACATTCAGGAGAGATGAGAGGTTTATGCTGGGTTTAATATGTTGGGAATGCACATCATTCTGTGTCTTCTTACACAAGAATGTGCCTGAAATATGCCCCATTCCTAGAGGGTTTCAGTTTAGTAAACCACGTGTTTTATGGGATAGCAAAAAATTGATGTTGATTTCTTTTTCTCTTCAGCAGCTGTTTCAACTCCTGTACACAATCTATCAGTAAGTTCTCTAGCTTGCCAGCTTCATGAGCTCTATGGAGAGAAATAACACAAAACAAGGAAAAATGGAAAACTGCAAACAATAAGTCACATTTCCTGGGTCCTTATTCTGGCAGGCACTTCACATCATGCCATTTAATCCTCACAACAACCACGTGAAGTAGGTTCTCTTACCATCCCATTTTACAAATGAAGTAACTGCAGATTTAGAGATGAAAAGTAACTTACTCCCAGTCACACAGTCACTGGGTGGCAGAGCTAGGATTTTAAACCTACTTTTGAACCTAAGGTTCTTAATCATTGTTTGTTTTACTGCCCCCAAACACAGTAGGGTTTGAAAATGGCCAAGTGTGAATCTATGAAGGCCCCATCTCTGATTGCTAAGAAAACTAACAGTCACTTTATGTAGAGTCCAAGCTTTGCCATCTGATGCTTCTTAACACATAGGTCCTGTACAGTTGCAGGGAACTTCATGAGCTAACAAATTAAAAGCCAGAAAAGAGAATTTCCTTAGATTAAGAGGGAATTTTTACCCAGAACATGGATATTTCTCAAGCCAAAAGGAAAACCAAATAATTAACACTGAGTGAAAAGTGTAATGAAAAGCAAAAATCAAATCAAAGCACACCCATAAAAGTTACCCAGGGCTGAAGAGATAAATCAGAAAATAAACAGAAGAAAAATTGTCTCCCTCATGAAACATGGTTATGGGGGGATACTCTGAACAACACAGCTGTCAATATTTCTGTGGATCATAAATAACCTCTCAATTGTCTGGGCAGTCAAAGGTGAACTGCTCCTGTCTCTGTTCATACCATAGTTTCTAGGTGTGCGGGTATCACACCTGGGCTTTCATCTTTTAAGACTTTTGAGTTCTAAGCCTGTATGTTTCTTCCTTTACATCAGTCTTCCTTTTAGGAAGATTAGAAAAACATGTATGTTTTCTCACTTTGTTCCCCAGACCATTTGTTCTTTCATTTTTCTTAAAATGCTCTCCACTTTTAAGAGCTTTCTGTACTAAAAAAAAAAGTGCTCTCACATACTTGACCTATAGGTTTGAAGAACCACCCAGAGACATATTTAAGAGTTAGCTTTGAGATTTCTGAAAATAGAAATTATATTCTTAAAGTACTTGTAAAGAGGGATGACATAAATAGTGGTGACAGCAATCCAATTGAGGGGAGAGGATAACTACCTCAAAAGTTCTGAAACTTTAAAGAAATATTAACAAGTTATGTTATCAAATAGTTCAAAGAAATACTAACCAATAAACTGAAAATTTCAAAATATTAATATACTAAATAATCAAAAATAACCATTAAAAATGTTAATAAGGACTTAATGAGATAATTTACCTCACCAAAACCATTTACTGTAATGCCACAAGCCTCCCTATTTTATGATTTATGGCCAATATTTTATACTGCCCCTTTTTTTCATAATGAAAACAGATTTATGGTATAAAAGCTAGTAGAAACCCAGAAGAGAATTTATGCATTTTTGAATCCAAAACTAAAAAGGGAACAGATGAGTATAAAATATCACTATTATACTCATCATCATTATTGTCTATTTTTATTAAAGCCACTGCTTTTTCCAGGCATGTAGGACACTTTTAAAATAAAATTGCTCCATGTTTAAGCTTACAGACTTGGTACAATTGACTTGCAGAAGCAGTTGCTCTCCTGAACATTTATTATCCCTTGGACCAAAATCATGTAAAGCCTTGAACTGCTTGATTCAAAGGCAAATGTTACGGTAACGCTTTCTCATTCTCAATTCTACAGAGTACGTAGATTTCATTGTGAAATAGAATGGTTTGTTCAGTTGGCATTTTTGGAGTTTTGGATTGATTTGCCTCATCTGGGAATTGGAGTACAGGAGCAATGAACAATGTAGAGTTTTTGCAGAAACCAAACATTTTATTTATTTTCTTTTCTTTAGGACGATTAAAAGTAAAGTTTTTACCTATGTGACTTGTGAGGTGAGTTATCAGGTTGTGTGGGAAAAAAGCTCTCTCCACTCGTTAGTCTTCATACTCACTTAGTTTTACACAGTGAGTTATAAGTGCTCTTTTTTTGACCAGGCGTGGTGGCTCATGCCTATAATCGCAGCACTTTGGGAGGCTGCGGTGGACAGATGACTTGAGGTCAGGAGTTTGAGACTAGCCTGGCCACCATGGGGAAACCCTGTCTCTGCTAAAAACACAAAGATTAGCCGGGCATGGTGGCGTGTGCCTGTGGTCCCAACTACTTGGGAGGCTGAGGCAGGGGGATGGCTTGAGCCCAGGAGGTGGAGGTCGCAGTGAGCCAAGATCAAGCCACCACATTCCAGCCTGGGCAACAGAGTGAGACTCTGTCTCAACAACAACAACAGCAACAACAACGTAAATGCTTTTTTTTTTTTTTCTTTTAACCAAATAGTTTTCCTTTTTGTTTTGGAGGAAGTGTATCAGGTAAATAACAGACAGTTTTCCACCTTTGTCCTATTTCAACAGTCTCCATTCCCACCAGGAAAAAGCCTCACGGTGAATGGCATTTTTGGAAGTCCATGTCTCTACCATCACTCAGCATCAAGTCACTGAAGATGCTGGGCATTCCTCCATGTTCTCAGGACCCCAGACTGTCATTCCCAGCAGAGAAATAGGTCCTGAGGTCTGGCTGCTACCCCCGCCTTCTCTCTGCTCACCTCACCTCCAACTTACACAGAATTGGCTCTGCTGACCCAGTCCCTGCAGATATCCTGGAAGCAAACTCCCTGCCTGCCTGGCTTCTGCACACTGCTTCCCTGGAGTCTCTCTTTGGGATACTGCACAAACTGCTCTAAGACCCAAAGCTGATTACTCATCAGAGATCACTCGTCAGCTGCAGCAGCCTTTCAGCTTGAATTCTTACCCCCTTATTTTCTGAGATTCCAAGTTTTTTTTTATCCCGGTGAGCAGGTTGCCTCTCAGACCATTGCTAGAAACACTATGCCTTGGTTTATCGTCAGTAGAGCCAACCAAGATGACTGTCTAGTGAAGACCCTTCCCACATTTAATTTTTTTATTTATAGATAATTTTTTTTTTGAGACAGGGTCTTGCTCTATTGATTAGACTGGAGGGCAGTGGCACAGTCACCATTCACTGCAGCCTTGGCCTCCTGGTCTTAGGTGATCCTCCTACCTCAGCCTCCTGAGTAGCCAGGACTACAGGCATATGCCAACATGCACCTGTATTTATGTTTTTTGTAAAGATGGGGTTTTACCAGAAAAATTTTTGAGCACTTACTATGTATCTGGCTCCATGTGTTCACATTTCTGCACCTCAGAGTTTTAGAAATAGAACTGCTTTAGGCACAGTTCCAAAAGCAAAATAGCCTGAATATTTGTTGGGGTGAGAGTGCTTCAAAACCAAGTCCATGTTTGGCAAGGACTGACCAGAGAGAGGTCAATTTCTTTCTAAACAGCCCAGTCCAGACAGCATCCTGCGCATGGGCTTCTTTTCGCCATAGTCCACTTCTTGCTGAGTGATTAAAATATTTCTAGATAAATTAAAATTCTTCTTTTAGTCCTTTGAGTGTCCAAGGCAGATCTTGTTTTCTGCAATTCTTTGCTCCTGCAGCCACATTGTACAATGCCAAGGGTGCTGTTCACATGATAGATAAGTCTAAGACAGGGCAGTGCTTCTCAAACAATCTCTGGCAAAGACCAGTTTTTAAAAAAATTCAAATCCAAAAGCCAAATGTTTGTAAAGAAAATTATTAGAAAATTAAAAGAGAAAAATATAAGCCCCTATTTTAAAAATTGATTCAACTGATATAAAATTACTCATGTCAATTTGCCATATGAGTTTTTAATGCTTAATTTCAATTTTTTATGTCTTTCTTTGAGCACTGGTGACAAGTTTCTGGACCACTCCCAGTCAATATGCCACCCTCACAGGTCTAGGTCATAGATTCTGTGCGAATGGTGCCCCCTACCGGTGTGCAGTGCAGTTTAACTGAATGTCAGAGAATGACTGCAGAAAGTATACAAATGTTTAAAAAAAAAAAAAACAAAGTGGGCAGCAGGAACTTCTCTCAAATGAGGCTTTGGCATGATAGGCAAATTAATGGATTATAGACAAAATACAGGCATTACTCTCCTTATTTCAACTTTATAGCTGAGCCTTGAGACCAATTTGGAGTTGGGACTTTACATTCATGCTCGTTAGTGATTCAGTGCCACTGGCAGCGAATGAGACCTTTTTCAGTTAATTCAGATATTCTGGCTGAAGTCCAACCCTGGTAATTGCCTCGGCCTACGTGAATGTCTCCCACCACCGAAATTATATTTCCTCTCTTAAACTACCGTGTAATATCACGGTCTGCCTTTGAATAGCTGCCATTGTAAGCTTTAGAGGTAACTACCTTTTCCTGCCAGGTAAAACAATTTTAAAATGCACTGTGTGTGTGTATGTATATGTGTATGTATTTCTCTGTGAGGCTTATGAACATATAAATGGCTTCTCAAGGAAGAAACTGTTAGGTAAATGTACAGTCAGATTGACACTTTTAACAGAACTAGAGTTTCACTGGACATTTGCACAACAAGGCTGAGGGGACCATGGAAATGAGTTTTCTGCAAATCAGATGTGAATGCCAATAATTGCAGGGTTGGGACACGCATGATTAAATGCATGGGTTTTAAAATCAGATTTTAGTTTGATTATAGATATTTTGTGGGACAGCATCATTAAAAAGAGAGACTTAAAAGAGCTTTAAGAAAAGTTTAGGGCATAAATCTATTCAAGGCTTCCACCTTCTCCACAATTTTGGTGTTTCTATTCTTTTCTTGTACAGTTGGTGTAAAAAGGGCTGTAAAAGTATAACTCTCTGAATATTCATTTAAAAATAAAAATAGTTTCTTAGATATATTTTTCCTTTTTGAGTCTGATTCCACATTGTTGTCAGTCATTTTTCTAACACATGTTCTTGATATGTTGATAAAACACCTACACTGGTCATCATCATTGCTCATTAGAGTAAGTCTGGACTCTCTTGCTGGGCATTCAAGGCCCTACTGGAGGATCTGTCCCTATTTCAATTACCCAACAGTATCTTGATTACATCCCAGTATGAACTTTCACCAGAGTTCTGCTCATCAAAGAACTTCTCTAACTGGACCTAGTCCATCTCACCTCTAAGGTCTCATGACTCACAGAGCTACTCAAAGTGGGAAGTCCTTTTCCCCCTTCTCTGTCCATTTAACCTTAAATCCTTGTCCACCTTTAATCTCACCTTCAGGCGATTCTTTTCCTAAGTTCCTCTCACTTTTATTTGCATCATAGGATTTAGACTTTAAGTATATTTCTCTTTTAATATTTATTGGATATTTCATGTGCATGAACTCCACCTTCCTAATGAAATGATGTTCTCTTCACAGGCATGAGTGAAATAGAAAAATATAATTTCCCCCCTTCTTGTTGTGCAGAAAGCCTGGGTAATCCTCCCCTCCACTTCCCATTTGTCACTCTTGTCTTCTCTGTCACCTGAGGAAGTTGTGTCATAGAAATACCATACTGCCTTCTTAATCAGTTGTGTGTGTGTGTGTGTGTTTGTGTGTGTGTGTGTGTGTGTGTGTGTGTGTTTTAAACCCTTAGAAGCATCATTGGTTATTGTGAATGCCTAGATAACAGACTGGCAAAATTTTTCTGTAAAGAGCCAGACAGTAAATATGTTAGGCTTTGCAGGCTGCATGATCTCTGTTGCAACTACTCAACTCTGCCCTCACAATGCAAAAGCAGCCGCTGAGAATGCTCAAACCAATGAGTGTGGCTGTGTTCCAATAACATTTTATGGACATTGAAATTTGAATTTTGTACAACTCCTACATGTTACAAAAGAGTATTCTTCTTTTAACATTTTAAGACATTTAAAAATGTAAAAACCATCCTTAGCTCAAGAGCCATACAAAAGCAGATGGTGGACTGAATTTGGCAAGAGCCATGGTTTGCTGACCTCTGACCTAGATCACTGTTTCCTAAGTTGCGGTCCCTAAACCATCTGCATCAGAATCACTTAGGGTTACGAGTTTATAGAAAATATAAATTATGGAACCAGTGAAGGAGAATTTCTGAAGAAATGAAGGCTATTAACCAATAGTTGTGGCTCACCACATCTAGAATGGTTATGATGGGTTGGCCTTTTGAGTTAGTATTTGGGAATCAGTAAGCAAGGTTCTAACAGGAAGGGGCAATGATAGAGCAGGTTCCTTAGAGACCCATTTTACAAGACTCACAACCCTGACGGGCAACATCAACAGCAGAGACTCCATGCTTTAAATCAGCATTTTAGAAATTTTTTAGATGCTGAAAATACAAAACTCAGGGTTTCCGAGTGTTTATATTTAAAATACTTGTTATTGAGAATATCAGTAGATGTGGCAAATCTTTATTTAACTTAAAGTCAGTAAAAGTAGAAATATATTTATGGGGAAGGAAAAAACACTCATTAAATATAATGTATACATATGTAACCTGCACAATGTGCACATGTACCCTAAAACTTAAAGTATAATAAAATATATATATATATATAATGTATATGAGACTAAAATGTAAATAAGAAAAGATCTTTATGATCCTGCCCACATTGAAAACCTTTGTAGCTGAGGCTGTTTTTACCTATGGTGAATTCCAGAGTAATTATTTCATTATGAGGAAACAGTTTTGAAGGGAAGATGTAACATATTTCTTGGATAACTTCATTTACCTAATACACTAGATTATAACATAAACATCTTCTAGGAAGGTGGAGACCATCTAGAATCTTGTGGCCACAGGGGCCTTTCGGCCAATGCAAATCAATTGAGGCTGGAATATGGCTCTGCCTGAGCAGAGTAGATTTGATGGTTTCTGATCTATAGACCATCATGACACACATTTTGCAACTTATTCCCAAACTCAAAAGAATTGGATGAGGGGAGAGAATGGGAATGGCCTGTTAACTGGGGACTCTAACTGCCAACACCAGCCAAGATTTATTGAGCACAGCTTTTGCACCAGGCACTGTGCTAAGTGCTCTATGTGGATTTTCTTGTTTAGTCCTTGTAATTAGCACACTGATAGCTCCATTAGAGGTAAGGAAACTGAGGTTTGGAGATGCTAAGACACATGTGGCAGATCACACAGGCCAAGTGAACACCAAGATTTGAACTCAGGGCCTGTGTCCTAACAACCATGCTGGGCTGCCTCCCAACACCTTCACTTTGCAAGGAAATCAGGCTTTGGTGGGTTTTCTTTCACTCTAGCTGAGGAAGAAACCGCATACTGGGCTCTGTGTGGATTCTGGACAAATGGGGTGAGCTTCACGTCAAAAAGGCCAGCACTATGGTGTGGCACTGTGCTAGGTCAGGAGGAGACAGCCCGTGGTCCTGCAAGGACACTGAGCCTGTGTGACAGCTCTGGATCACTCTGCCAAGGAGGGATAGGCTGTTTTGGCCTTTTACAGTAATATTTGTTTTGGAACCAGTAAGCCAGGTTCCTAAATAGGAAGGGACGATGACAGAGAAGGGTCCTTGTGATCTATCTTACAAGACCTCCAACCAAAGTGGGAGACACCAATAGAGGTCACTGCAGGTGTCATAAGAGAGAGCTCCTGGATTCTGGCAGAAGTGGCCAAGAATGTCAGGTGAAAACTGAGACTCCAGACACAGATTCAGAGGATCCCCAGCCATTCTTGGCCAAGAGGTCCACCAATATATAGTAAACAGGGATTAGTGACCCACAGAAAAACGACGATTAGAACATGGTTCTAATAAATGTTCAGTTAACAGTGCCTACGTTAACTGTTAGTAAACTGCATATATTTGAATCGACACATTGTCCTTTTTTTTGTCCTTATTAATTTCTCAAGTTAAAGAATGCCTTCAAGTATCGCTCAGGGGAATAGCACTAGAACAAATTAGACCAAACACTGTGCTCATCTCATCATGCCTGATAAGGCAGAGCAGAAAAATTCTCCCTAACACTCGAGGGCACTGTTTTGAATTGCATTGAAGTGTTTTCAGACATTTTGGAGTCAAGAGTATAATGCTACTTTTATAATATGACATTGATAATTTAAAGTTACATAGGGCATACAGAGTTATTTTTATAGCATAATATAGTATTTCTAAAGGATGAGAGTGATAAGCCCAATTTCAAATCCCTTCCTTTAGAACGTGATTTTATTTATCTATTACAATTCATTTTGTTAAGCATTTTACCATAGGTGTATACAAGTTTTAAAAACTTTGTTGCTAGTACTTTTTAGTGAATATGCAATTTTTTTTAGAGAATAACTTTTGTCTTACACATGTGAAACTAAGTTCACATTTTGCATCTATCATTCTGATACTTGTTTTTAATGATTTTCCAAATTTCTGAAGGAGTCAATTGAAATTCTAGGCTCACAAACTAAAATATCAAAAAAGACCTCATTTATTGAGACTTTGACAGGCAGCTTGGGTAATTAATTCTTCTGAGGAAAAAAGAGAAACAACTGGAAGGCCCCTATTTCATTAGCCTGACGCCAGCTCAGATTCTGGGCATCTTTTGGTTTCTGTAAAAACCCTGGAAGTGTGACTTGCTTCCATGTGACTGGCTGTCTCAGAAGTTGACTTGTTCACAGTTTCCTGATGTGCCTTCCTCAGGCAGTTTTTTAGTGTGTTCAAAAGCATCACTGACTGACTTTCACAAACTCCTGCAATTTAGAGACGTTTGTTGAAGTAAGCTTTCTCAGGAGCCTTGGGGAGGGTGGTCTTTAGTAATTTCATAGAAATCTCTTCCACTAAATTAGGGGATTCTGTCACTGGGCCAGAATCAATCATTCAAGGGTCAGGCTTCATGCTGGAATATGCAAACTTTAATTTGAATATAAATCACTTGGGAGATGATGTTAAAATGTAGATAATGATTCAATAGGGTCTAAAGTGGGATGCAAAATGACCTGGTCTCCCAGGTACTGAGGACCACACCTTAAGGAGCCAGGTGCTGCCGTAAGGTCAAGTGAGAAGGCTCAGCAAACCTTGCGTGCAGCAGAAAGAAAAGATCTGAGGCAACAAGACTAGAGAAGCTACCTGGTAGTGAGAAAGGGTCAGAGTATTCCTCCATGGAGAGGAATGCTCTTTGGAATTCTGGATGGGATGGGTTTTGGGATTGCATGCCTGTCCCCCACAGCCGGGTGTTTTTGCATTCCTGGCACCTGCACTCTAAATGCCAGTAAGAATCCAATCAGTACAACAATTGATGAAAAACAGCTTCAATGAAAAACAAATTCCATTCATGCTTTCTTGAAATTAAAATGATATCTGACAGATTCCTAATGTTTTATTTCACCAGACAAGCAGTGTAACACTTTTATGCATCCCTAAAGGTTTTTTTAAACTGGACAAATATGGCGACTTCTTCCACTGTATGTTACTGGCACCATCTTCAAATAGCCTCCCTCAAGTTTGCTAACATAAATGAAAAGGTCCTCCCTCCTTCCCTACACCTGAAGTAAACAAGCTCTCTTTTCCCTCACTTGATCCTTTTCCCTTTGTTGGACACAAAGGGAAGTCTTTGAAGGGACTTTAGGCTGAAGAAAGGATGTAATTTGGATGTGTTGGGAACTTAGGGTATGGTAGAAGTCCAGACGTTGACTGAATAGCTGGACTTGTCTCCTTAAGCCTGCAGTGTAGTTCTTACAAGTATATTTTTAAGGATTTTTACTTCCAAGTCTAACCAAGGGGGTTTTTTTCCCCATAATACAACCCCAAAATGACCCTGGGTAGTTACAAACCCACCCCTGGTGTTTGGGGGAGGGTGGGATGGCCTTGACTCAGGAACCATTGTTAAGAGGTATTCCACAAGAAAAAAAAAATCCACACAGGCAAAAAAGCAAGGAATCCACATATTTTAAGGTATATTGTTGGAAAGTAGGTAGCTTCAAACAAAATTGGCAGGCAAACTCATTAATTTAATAGTCTTTTCTGACAAGGGCAAATAGCTAAACACTGTTTGCTAGACACTAAAATATAATGCAGGTAGGGACAATGTAATCTTGCTTGTATCCTCTGCTAATAGGATGATCCTTAGTTTATGAACAAATAGAATTTGAAAGTCATATATGACTGTTGCTGGGTTTATAACAATTTTTAAAGCTGTAGTATAATTAGGCTAAATAACATGGTTTTATAACATAAAAGCATAATACTAAATTTATTCATGTTTTACAATACATGCGAGCAAGGCTATTTGGGGAAACAAATTGTCCCCTCAATTACCAGATAATTGTTGTATGGACTCTTAACAATTGGAGATTCGGTGATCATTTGGTGTGTGCGGATAAGGTGAAATTACTTGATCTAGCACTCCATTTACAATTTATTAAAGGACTAGGCATCTTCCAGTCCAGAAAGCACAATGTGTCTTTCTGGGATTTTCTTGAGAAATTCTGAAGAAAAATGGTAACCCCAATGTTATGACTTAACGACAAACCTGGACCTGAAGAAATGATAAAGATTCTTATAGGGCTGGTGGGAAAATGTCAGGTGCTGGGACGGTCTTTCTGGAAGAAGTAATGTCTGACCTGAATTCACAAGGATAAATAGAAATTTGCCAAAACACACAGATTTTTAAGATAGGAAGAAATACTTTGCAATGACAAAGAGATATAAAACAACAGCTCTGTGCTACTAGGAGAATATGAATGCCATGAAGGCAGAGGTTTTTACATGTTTTGTTCACTGCTGTATTAAGGAGCTTCAAGTGGTATCTGAAACACAGTAGAGGATCAGTGAATATTTATGGAATGAAGAATGAGTTAATTGCGATGAGTCATGTGAGATGAGGCTAAAGAGACTGGTGTAGACTAGAGGATGAAAAATTTGGATGTAAGAGAAAATTTCTGATCTTTGCCTTCTAGAGGCCATGGAGAACCATGGAGGGGTATTAAGATGGGGAAATAAAATTGTAAAAGTAGATACAATCATGTGGGTGGTCATGATTGTGCTGGTGAGGTTACAGAGTGATAAAACAAAAAGGTTAACAAGCAACAGAAGCTGGGAAATCTCAGTTTTTGAGGAGTGGACAAAGAATTCATTAAAGGAGTCTGAAAAGAAGCAGAGAACCAGGAAGACCTCTAGAAGATATGAGCGTCCCGGAAGCCACGGGAGGAAAGATTCTGGAAGAAATGAGAAATATTCATTCGACAAATAGAAAGTCAACAGAGAGAGCATTTTCAATAGTGGGATGGAGACTGAAACCAGACAGCAGTAGGATGAGAGGTGCAAGGCAGAAAAGGAAGTCAGATGTAAAGTAAAGGCTATTCCTCCAAGAATCACTATCTTTGTGATTTATGGTGGGGTAAATGTAGGCCCATACTTGGATAATCTTTCAAGAAAGTTGGCCTAGGATGAAAGAAAAGAGAAAAATCCATGGCTGGAGGGGAAAGCAGAATCAAGAAAAAGTTCTTAAAGAATGGGATAAATTAGAGCAGGTTTATAGGCTAAAGGTAAGGTGCCTGAAGAAAAAGGAAGTTATAACAGGGTCCATGATAAAGGGAATGTTGATGAAGTGGTTCCCTGAGTGACTAAGAATGACTTCCTTCCAGAGCAAGGTGAAGTTAGTGTCTTTGAGTATGGGACCTATAAATTTTCTTTTGAAGCCAGAGGGAAAGAAGGAAGGATGCGCCTAGGTAGAAGGTAGTTTCCTTAGCATGAGGGAGAGAAAATTATCTGTAAGTACTTGGGATGATGGCATATTAGATTAGCTTCAGCTAAATGTGGATCTAATGCATGTATTTTAGTGGTCATGAATGTTTTCATTTTATATTCTTTATATAAGTTGTGCAGATTTACATGCCAAGTGGCAAGTGGGATACAGCAGGCCATGCAAATCACTTTAGATCACTGGCAAGTGTGGTATGGGGAGTTTTTTGACAAATAAAAAAAATACATAGCTAAAATGCAGTATTAATCCCAAATTTATAGCCATTTAAATATAATGGATTCATCTATGCTGCCCTTGCTAAATTGTATTCCAAATTTTTAGTGGAAGTATCACTTTGGTGCAACATTTTCCAATCTACTAGCAGAAGATGCTTTGTAACATAAAACTGCTTCTGAACTGAAATGCATTATAATGCTCATTACAACCCACTCTCCTGGAAATACAAAACTGATTTATCTAATGCACTACAAAATTCTCCATAAATGTACCACACAATATGAAATAACGTTAATTAGGAGGAGAGGCACAACATAATACATTTTCTTTAAATTTTAGGGCAATTTGCATAACTTTCATTAATGTGGTATAATAACTGCAATTATTTCCATTTGCACTTTTCGTTAGAATTTATATTCATTATAAGTGTATGGTTTCATATTCCACTGTATGAAAAATGAACATGACTTTATAAGGCTTTATAGCAAGATACTGCTATAGGTGATTTCGTTCATTTATTCAAAAAGTAAGAGCCAACTCATGCAGGCACTGTGATTCAACAGGCTTCATGGCAAAATTTTCAGTTCACCATCTGGAATTCTCTTGTACATAACTTTAATTGCACCCAGTCCATTTAAATTTCTGCTCTCATGCATAAGCAACGAACACTCCAACAGCAGAGCACATTTTTGACATGACCAGCATAATTTCTAAAATAAAATTTATTACAGTATAGTGGCAGAGAGTGAGGAATGTGATGTTTTTTTAATTTAAGTTTTAAAATTTATAGAACCAGGGGAATTTGAGACTTACTTGGCAAATTTATTGTATACTGGTTATTTTTAGATTTGAGTTTTGCTTTTTAAAAAAGTCTCCAATGAAAGATTCCCTCCCTCCGCTTAAAAATAATTTGAATAAACTGATTGAACATATTTTACATAATAGTAAATTTGACCATCCTCCTGTAGCTTTAGAATTGTTGGCTGTAACCATTACTATTACTTTTTCTTCTTCCCTCTGACATTTGTTGAAATCCCAGATTTTGCTACTGCCATGTTTTATCTAAGGTTAGTAAATTTTGGGCTGCATGCTCAAGGAAATTACTACTGTTGATTAGAAGGGGGCAGGAAATAGGTTTATAGAAAAATACATAGTAAACAAACCGATAAGATTTGGCTGTGTCCCCACCCAAGTCTCATCTTGAACTGTAGTTCCCATAATCTCCACGTGTCGTGGGAGGAACCCAGTGGGAAGTAATTTAATCATGGGGAGTGTTACCCCCATGCTGTTCTTGTGATAGTGAGTTCTCACGAGATCTGATGGTTTTATGAGGGACTTTTCCCCCTTTGCTTGGCACTTCTCTCTCCTGCTGCCATGTGAAGAAGGACATGTTTGCTCCCGCTTCTGCCATGATTGTAAGTTTCCTGAGGCATCTCCAGCCCTGCAGAACTGTGAGTCAATTAAATCTCTTTCCTTTATAAATTACCCAGTCTTGGGCAGTTCTTTATAGCAGCGTGAGAACAGACTAATACTCTATTTTTTTTACAACTCCTTTCTTCTGGATCCCCCAACTCATAAAATACACGATTGTAACTAAGCCTGTGAATCCAGAAACATTGAGAACCCTAGGGTTTTTTTTTTACATAATATGGACATTGCAGGTTATCTTCAATTTAACAAAGGGTAGTTGGTGGCCAGAAAAGTGACATACTCAAAGTAACCATGTGAATTAGCAGCACATATTATACTAGAAAGCTGGTATTATGATTCCAGTTAAATGAGTTTTTCCTTATCTAATTCAGGTAAGACTGTATGCTTTTTTATTTTTTTCTGAGTGAGGGCACTGTTGTATGGAAGGATTTACAGTCATACAACTAGCACAATTTGTGGGTTAATTTATAGGGTTAATCTCTTGTTACCCATTAGTGTTAAACTCCATAAGAACAAGAACTTATCTTGTTAACTGGATGTTCCCATATTTATAACAGCACCTGGCACATTTATGGAATGAACAAAGAGGAGGAAGACAGACAAATTAAACAAAGACTTGGTACATGACCAAAGAGAATCGAATGATGATAGGTTGCTTGAAAAGCCCAGACAGAAGACAGTCAGTAGAAAAATAGTTTTGTTCATTTTTATACACTCAGCTGCATTATTTGACTCACACATGCATCTTCCTGATTTTGTTTTGTGACTGTTCTTCTCTCCCTGGTGTCATAACAGAATAAAATAATTCAACAAATATGCACGCCAAGCTCGAGGAAAAAACTGGTATGAGAGATACAGTCCTTGTTCTTGAGGGAAATTAGCTACTTTAAATAAGGTATTTAAAAGACAGTAGTTTCTCTGAATTGGCATTTCTGTATATCTCCACTAGAACAATTACTTACATTTATACTGATAACTGATGAAGGTAAATGTTAACATGTTCCTTATGCATTTAGGTGTGCATTTAAGGTGTTAGAAACTGGGGTAAATAACATTCGAAACTGTGGTAAATAACAGGTTAATATAAAATTGATAATTAACAATTATATCCTGTGTATTAGTCTGTTCTCATGCTGCTAATAAAGACATACCTGAGACTGGGTAATTTATAAAGAAAAAGAGGTTTAATGGACTCAAAGTTTCACATGGCCGGGGAGCTCTCACAATCATGGCGGAAGGAGAAAGGCATGTCTTACATGGCAATAGGCAAGAAAGAAAAAGAAACAAGTGAAAGCAGAAACCCCTTATAAAAACATCAGATCTCGTGAGACTTACTATCACAAGAACAGCATGGGGGAAACCACCCCCATGATTCAGTTCTCTCTCACCAGGTCCCTCCCACAACACATGGGAATTATGGGAGCTACAATTCAAGATGAGATTTGGGTGGGGACACAGCCAAACCATATCATCCTGTTATACACATAGATTTACCATCTGTAAACACACTTCTACTGTCCCTCTTTCATCAGTATTTAGAAATGGCCAACAGACATATTTTTAAATAAAACAAATAGATATATTCATCCAAATACTTAAGTGATATGTGTTTGCACGGTGGGGTTAGAATGGCACAATGTACTTTTTGTTGCTTTATGTTATTTTATTTTTACATTTTGGATTTGAGGGTACATGTGCAGGTTTTTCGTATGGATATATTGTGTAATGGTGAGCTTTGGGCTTCTAGTCATGGTTCTTTTCGTATTAAAGAGGGACTGTAGTTTAAAATTTTTTATTTTTATGGTATTTGAGGTTTATGATAATCTAAACAAGTAATTTGTCTCCAAGAATCTCCTCGATACAATGAATGCAATTTCCCTGCCTCTACGCTCCAAATGAATGAGGTCTAAAATATTAAGAACAATAGCTCCTTCTATTGAAACTTACCACAAACAACAACATTTCATCACTTAACATTGGCACAAATAGGAATATTAGTTCTTTTTTTTATGGATTTCTCAGTGCATGGAATTTTGGTGATAAGAAGTTGATCTCATATGAGTTGAATGGGAGAAAATAAAGATCACCCAGGATAATAATGAAGAGACAATGTGTATTCCGCCTCATCCCTCAATATATATAAAAACATAGTACATGCAAATAAATGTACTCTACCAATTTGAACATGAAAGAAGCTTTGTTTTCAAGTGACCAAAACACTAATGTTGACTTCTTACCAATTAGTCAATCATTTTTTAAAAAATTGAGTTTACTTACAGCTGACTTGAGTGGTCACGTTAGCTCAAAATATTTGATCCTGTTGCCAAATCCAAAGCTGCCTTCTCCGTCCTATTTTACTCAGCACTTGGCACAACTGCTCACACCTTCCATCTTGAAATGTTTTCCTTCATAAGGCTACTAGGATATGGTTTTTCTTCTTCCTCACAAGTTATGTGTTTTTGGCCTTTTGCTGGTCACTCTTCCCCTTCCTGACATTTAAAATTGGAGGTTCCTAGTCCTCAGAATGTTTCTCTTCTTTATTTGCACTCATTTCCTAGATGTTCTTATTCAGTCCCCAGCTTTAGGCATACTCCCCACATGCCAGCCATCTCTGCGTGGATGGCTTAAAGGCATCTCAAGCTTGACATGTCCCAGACTAGATTCTCGGTTCCCCATCCTGTCTCCTGTGACCATATGCATCTATCATAGTCATTATATAAATAAAGGGCAACTTTGTTCTGGTTTTTTAGGTTAAAATTTTTGTAGTCCTCTGGGTGTGGTGGTACATGCCCATAGTACCAGCTACTGGGGAGACTGAGGTGGGAGGATTACTTGAGCCCAGGAGTTCGAGGCTAGCCTGGGCAAAATAACGAGAACCTGTCTCAAAAAAAAAATCTTTGATTTTTCTCTTTTTCTTATATCCCGCATCATGTCCATCAGTAAATCCTGTGGCTCTGCTTTTAAAATATATTTACAATCCATTTCTTACCTCATCCACTCCTAACCAACCTCCTCCAAGCTTTCTTCATCTCTTTTGGACTGCAGTGGAAGCCAGCTCGCCTGCCTGCCTGTTTCCATCCTTGCTCACCAACAGTCTATTCTCAACACAGCAGCTAGCACGAGCCTTTAAAAATGTTATGTCCTATCACTCATCTGCTCAGACACTCAGAAACTCGTTTCATTCAAAAGTGAAACCCAAAGTCCTTCCTCTGGCCCATGGCTACACAAGATTCCACATTACTTGCCTCCCTCCACCTCCAACAATCTCTTGGACCTCTTCTACCATTCCATCTCTTCCTCACTTAGCTTTAGCCAACTTAGCTCCTTGTCATGGCTTGTCTGCATCAAGCACAGCCCTGCCTCAAAACCTTCTGCTTGCCTGGGCATTTCTATCCTGGATATCTCTACAGCTTGCTCACTCACTTTCTTTAGATTTCTACACAGATGTCTTTCCCTGGCCACTCTTTCTAAAGGAGAACTGTCTGACAAAGTTTCCAGGGACATACAGTGGAGAAAGGAAAGTTCAGTAAATGGTGTTGGTAAAACTGAATATCCCCATGCAGAAGAATGAAATTAGATTATATCTCTCACCATATACAAATATCAACTCAAAATGGCTCAAAGACTTAAATGTAAAACCTGAAACTATAAAACTAATAGAAGAAAACATAGGGGAAAAGCTTTATGACATTGGTCTGGGCAGTGATTTTTCAACATGACCTCAAAAACCCAAGTAACAGAAGCAAAACTAGACAAATAGGGTTATGTCAAACTAACAAACTTCTGTGCAGAAAAGGAAACAATCGACACAATGAAGCGACAACATGAAGAATGGAAGAAAATATTTGTAAACTGTACATGGATAAAGGGTTAATATCTAAAATATATAAGGAACTCAAATAACTCAATAGCAAGAAAAAAATAACCTGATCAAAAAATAGGCAAATGCCTGAGTAGGTATTTATCACAAAAAGATATACAAATGGCCAACAGGTATATGGAAATTGCTCAACATCACTAATCATCAGGGAAATGCAAATCAAAACCACAAGGCAGTATCGCCTCGCTCCTGTTAGAATAGTTATTAGGAAAAAGACAAAAGATAACAGGTGTTGGAGAGGATGTGGAGAAAAGGGAACCCTTGCACACTGTTGATGGCAATGTAAATTAGTATAGCCGTTATGGAAAACAGCATGGAGGTTTCTCAAAATATCAAAGATAGATCTATATGATCAGTAATTCCACCACTAGGTATATATCTGAAGGAAATGAAACAAATATGTTGAAGAGATGTGTGCACTCCCATGTTTATTTTGTTTTCTATTTGTTTCCTAGAACTTTTTTTTTTAATACTTTAAGTTCTAGGGTACATGTGCACAATGTGCAGGTTTGTTACTTAGGTGTACATGTGCCATGTTGGTTTCCTGCACCCATCAACTCGTCATTTACGTTAGGTATTTCTCCTAATGCTATCCCTCCCTCAGCCTCCTGCCCCCTGATAGGCCCCAGTGTGTGATGTTCCCCACCCTGTGTCCAAGTGATCGCCTTGTTCAGTTCCCACCTATGAGTGAGAACATGTGGTGTTTGGTTTTCTGTCTTTGTGATAGTTTGCTGAGAATGATGGTTTCCAGCTTCATCCATGTTCCTGCAAAGGACATGAACTCATCGTTTTTATGGCTGCATAGTATTCCATGGTGTATGTGGTGCACTCCCATGTTTATTGAAGCACTACTCATAATAGCTAAGGCAGGGAATCAATGGATAAAGAAAATGTGTTATATCTATATAATGGAATGGTATTCAGCCATAAAAAAGAATAAAGTCCTGTCATTTGCAACAGCATGGGTGAACTAAAGGATATTTTTGTAAGTGAAATAAGCCAGGCATAGAAAGGCAAATACTGCATGATCTTACTCATGTGGAATCTAAAAAAGTTGATTTCATAGAAGTAGAAAGTAGAATGGTGGTTCCCAGAGGCTGGGATTGTTGTGGGGCTGGGAGGAGTTGGGGAGATGTTAGCTAAAGGATAAAAACATCACAGGAAGAATAAGTTCAAGAGATCTATTGTGCAGCATGGTGATTATAGTTGATGATGATATACCATATTCTTGAAAAATGCTGAGTGGACATTAAATGTTCTCATCACAAAAATAATTATGTGAGATAATGCATATATGAGCTAGATTTAACATTAGTACATATATTAGCTAGGTATTCAAAACATCATGTACACAATAAACACATATAATTTTATGTCAATTTTAAAAATAAATTTGGAAAAAAAAGAACTGTCTTCCTTGCCCATCACTTTCCTTTGTCTGACCCTGTTTCTCAGTTTTTCTTCATTCTCATCCCTAGTATGTATTACTGTGTTTATTGTCTAATTTCCTCCTAGGAGGCAAACTTCTTGAGGCAGGGACTTTGTTTTGCTCATTGCCGTATTTCCATGACCTAGACTAGTGCTGGGCACACAGTTAGCCCTAAGTAAATACTTATTAAATGAATGAATAAGTCCTGCAGAGCCAAGCAGAAGCCATCAAAATCAAAGTCTTTTTTTAAAAGATAAAATTTTGGGAAACTGAAAAAATATAAAAACTCACTACAATTACAGTCAGAAGATTCAGGTGTGAGTTCTGTTTCTGCTACTTCTAAATGGTGTGACAATAACTCTACAAGATTCCCAGAATCCTGTCTCTTTCATGCAAAGTGTTGTTTGTGCATCAATATCCCCATTTGGTGTATGTCTTGTAAAATGCATGGCATTTTCTATGCTTAGGATGGGGTATCTTGTCATTGATATTTACTCAGATTTCTCACATTTCGGGGGCCCCCAAATTGCTAATCTCTTTGCATAGACACACTGAAATTGGGTCAATTATTAACTCTCAGTCTGTTAGGATACCTTGTGAATTTTAATACATATACCAGTGGCTCGAGTATACCTCACAAAGCTAGAATAAATCACATCACTATATCATGTTAGAAAAAAGATTTCATGGCCAGGCGCAGTGGCTCACGCCTGTAATCCCTACACTTTGGGAGGGTGAGGTGGGTGAATCACTTGAGGTCAGGAGTTCGAGACCAGCCTGGCCAACATGGTGAAACCCTGTCTCTACTACTAATAAAAAAAAATTAGCAGGGTGTGGTGGTGTGCACCTGTAATCCCAGCTTCTCGGGAGGCTGAGGCAGGAGAATCACTTGAACCCAGGAGGTGGAGGCTGCAGTGAGCCGAGATCATGCCACTGCACTCCAGCCTGGATGACAGAGCGAGAACCCGTCTCAAAAAAAAAAAAAAGATTTCACCTGATCACCTGATGACGTGACATGATCAATAGTTATATAGTTATATATCCTTGATGTGCAGGTCAGGGTATAGACAGCACATAAGGAATAGCAAGGGCAGAATGTCTACCACATGTTTGACCCCAAACCATTTTTTAATTCCTGGGCACACAAGAACGTGTACTATCTTTCCCAGTCTCTTATGACCAGTGGGAACTAGAACTGAGTTCTGGCCAATTGAATGTGGCAGAAAGTGAGGTACACCCCCTCCTGGGCTGGCTCCTAAAGCCTCTTGCATGACACTTTGCACTTTTGGTCTTATTTTAGCTACGAGCTAGAGAGAGGACCCAGAGAGGGATGCTAAGGTCCTAGGGCATGAATCTTCATCAGAAGAAAGCGGGGTTCCCTGAGCCACTGCATGGAGGGGAGGTGCTCAGGAGATCTGCCATTCAGGAACGCATGCACTGCAACTTATGTGAGTGAGAAATAAACTTTTATTAAGTCGCTAAGACTTCATGGTGTATTTGTTAATACAGTAGCCAGTATGTCATGTCATTCACAACTCATGCTGTGGATTTGTGACTTAGTTTGCTCTGTCACATATGTTTTTTTGCTGCTGACTTCAAATGGAAAGTTGGATTATATAATAATTGAATGTGGAATATCCACTTTGATTTTCTCCTAATCTCCCTGGATACAAATCTTTTCAAATACCTGGTGCTTTTCTCTCTCAGAAACGTTTCTATATTAGATCTTTATCAGTGATAGCTATTCTCTTTCATAGCTTAAATCTGTTTTGATAACTTCTTAAGTCTTTTGTTGTTGTGGTCATGGTGGTTTTTAAATTTTAAGTGATTCTTTATCTTTGGCCAGGTATGGTGGCTCATGCCTGTAATCCCAGCACTTTGGGAGGCTGAGGAAGGTGGACTGCTTGAGCTAAGGAGTTCAAGACCAACCTGAGCAACATGTTGAAATGTTACAAAAAATACAAAAATTAGCCAGGCATGGTGCCATATGCCTGTGGTCCCAGCTACTTGAAAGGCTGAGGTGGGGGGATCGCTTGAGCCCAGGAGGTCAAGGCAGCAGTGAGCTGTGATTGTGCAACTGCATTCCAGCCTGGGTGACAGAGTGAGACCCTGTCTCAAAATAAATAAATAAATAAATATAAGGTATCTTTTATAGCATTACCTAACTAGCTGCTTAAGTATTTCTCCAAACAAGTAGCAACATGAAACAACCTCTAAAATATTTGGGGGTAAAGGAACATGATATATGCAACCTTACCCTCAAATGGTTCAGATACACACACACACACACACACACACACACACACACACACACACGCACACTCTTATAAAACAAATGGGGCAAAATGTTAATAGCAATGTGGGTAAACTGTATATGGTGTTATGTGTATTATACTTGCACATTTTTTCTGTAAATTCAAAGCAACTTCTGAATATTTTTTAGAAAAAAGTATTAGTACTGTTATATTAATACTTATAGCTTTACTTTTAATGTTTTATCTGTGCAGTTTAAAAATCATGGTACAGTGGTTTTCTCTATTATGCTTTTTAAAATTTTAAAGCAAAAACACAATTCTCTGGGTTCTTAATTTTCTGCTTTTCACTCAAAGCTATGATATAGTCTATGATACCTCTTAAATACTCTGAATTCTCTTTGAATGTAAAAAAAAAAAGATGTGTATTATCCATACTAGTTAATATATTGTCAGCATAAGAGAATATACTGATCTAGTGAAAACTTTGGGGGATCATGTTTTATAGAACTAGGAAGAAAAGTTTTCAAAAACGGGTCAACTGCAATTAACAGGAAGCTCACAAATTAAGCAGAAGACTTTGTTGCATTTTAATATAAATATGAATAAAATAAATAATAAGGCTTGATTATGGTAATCACTCTGGGTTTGTCATATTCCAGACATCAAACAACAGTGTCGTTGAGCAAAGTGTAATTATTCCCTGCTCCACACTAGGCTGGGCATCAGCCAATAAATTATTTATAAATAAATTAGTATATTTCTTGAGCCATTAAAATAAAAAAACTACTAGCCAACCTAATTAAGAAAAAGCACTAATAAGAAATAAGGGCCAGGCATGGTGGCTCACGCCTGGAATCGCAGCACTTTTGGAGGCCAAGATGGGAGGATCACTTGAGGCCAGGAGTTTGAGACCAGCCTGGTCAACATAGCAAGACCTCATCTCTATTTAAATTAAAAAAAAAAAAAAAAAAAGAAATGGGAGTAATAGAACTACTCTCAGGTAAAGTGGAAACTAGAAGAAAAATGGAAAATATTTGATTTTAATTCTATTTAAATACTTTTGAAAACCTGAATAAAAGAGACAATTTGTAGGATAATGTGCATTGTAAAAACTGAGCCCTGGCAAGACAGAAACTCTAAAAAAAATTAATTACTATGGAAGAAATTGAAAAGTTCCAAAAGGGTACCCTTCCTCCCACCAAACCAAACCAAATTAAACAAAAAACAAAACCTAACACACCAGAACTAGATAATTGCAAAGATGTATATTATATCTGCAAGGAATAGATAACTTTGAAGAGAATTAAATTATTTCTCAGCACAGAAAGTATATTGATTGCTTTTAAGACATCAGCATAATTTTAATAGTAAAATCTGATGGTAAAAAATATAACAAAAATGAAATTTTAGGCCAATGTCATTTAAAGTTGATGCAAAATTAATTATATGTAAACAAATAGAATTTAGGAGTATATTAGCATAATATGATTGAACATAGTTTATTCCAGGAATGAAAGGATAGCTTAATGCTAATGAGACCCTTAATGCAACTCATCATAGTGATAAGTAAAAGGAGAAAATAATAATCATCTCCAAAGATGGCCAAAAAAAAGCTTTGGATAAAATTTATTACCCATTTTTGATACAGATTCTGAATGAAATGGGAATTGAGGGGTATTTCCTTAGCATGGCAAATATTAATCTTAAATGGAAGGCCGGTATTGTATTTAAGAGTGTAAAATGAGACTTTCCATTTAAGTCAGGAAATGGATAGAAATTTCCATAATCCTCACTACTAACAGTGACATGTATATAATAACACAAATCAAAGGTATGCAAATAAGAAAGGAGGAGGCAAAGCGATTGTTATTTGTAGGTGGTATGAGTGTATGCCCCCAAATACCATGAAATGAACTGAAAAAATTGTGAGAAACAATAAGATAATTCAGTAAAGGAGCTGGGCATAAGATTGATATTCAAGGATAAAACTCCAGGGGGATAGGAGATATAAATGTAAAAAACAAACTAAGGACATACTTATGTTATTTATTTTTTGGTCTGTCTCTAATAATATCAATTCCTTGAGGAAAAGGATATGATTGGCTTTGTTTATTGCTTTATCTCTAGTGCCAAAAAAGTGCCTAGCACATTGTGGGCATTCAGAAAGTATTTGTTGAAACTGAGAAAGAGGCAAGATGGCCAACTAGAAATCCTTAGCACTTGTCCCTACCCCACAAGGACAGTCCAAACAACAGATAAGTAACTACATTTTGATGAAAATAACTAAAGGAGAGCACCAGTGCACATCAAAGGAGTAGCAGAAACCCTGTAGAGCACAGAAATCTAGGATGGCCCCAGAGAGAATGGAAGGAAACCCCTGGCCTCCACCACCTCACCTCCCAGCTGGGTTCAGCTCAGAACCAGGAGGGACTTCTCCCTGTGAGGAAAAGGTAAGCAGGTGGACCCCAGCATCCCCCATCAACACCTTGGACACCTGCAGTCCTCACCACTGGGGGCTCCTGCAGTCCTCACACACTGAACCCAGCTGAAGGAGGTGTCAGGAGTCCACACAGCCATGCTCCCTCCAGAAAAGAAGCCGACACTGTGCCTTGCCCCCTATGACCCACACGGCTACTGTGCTTTGCCATCTTGGAATCAGAACTACTGCTAGGGTATGTCCTGCTCTGGGGGTGAGTGGCCATGGCACCCTCCCATGCCTAAGGGCTTAGCCACCATGGAGCCACCCCTGTTCAGTGGTTCACCATCCCTGAGCAGAGCTGCTACCATACCCTACCCTGTGAGGCCAAGCTGCTGTAGGGCTGCTCTATCTACCCCTCCCAGTGGTTGCTGCATCTTGTCAATCAGGGCCCAAAATAAAGCTGTGCACTGCCTCCCAAGGAAACAGTGGATTAACAACACAGCTTCATCTACACCTCCCAGTAACTGCTACATCCAGCTCCCCCGTGTCTGAGCTGAAATAGTGCCCAGCATCCTGGGGAAACAGTGCCTTGGCTGTCCAGAGGAGTCATGTCCCACCAGTGCCTGAGTTGAAGATGTGCCCTGCCTCCTGGGAAATGATGTCTTGGCCACTGAGAGCAGTCACACCTCCTGGGACTGAGCTGAAGCAGCACATTGCCTCCAAAGGAATTAGTGCCCTGGTGAAGCTGAGCAGCCATGCATCCCTGGGCTGAGCTGATAGAAACCCTGCATCCCAGAGAAACAGCATTGGTTGGGCTGAGACACCCTGGCCCGCATGCTAAACAGCTAGCACCCTGCTTCCCTGGAGTCAGACTAGCCCCTTAGAGTCTGAGTTGCTGAGACAAACCCTTCACTGGGGAGTAAAGTCATCTCTGTGCTGCTCCCTGTCCCACCAGAGCCTAAGCAATTGCTGCACTCTGCTATTCTAGGGTTCTTGCTGCTGCACATGACCTTACCAAGTCTGGGATGCTGCTGTGTTCCACCACCTCAGGGTCCAAAGTCACCACTAAATAGTGTCTCATCCCCCACGATCTGACTTGACGCTATGTCGTATTGGCTCTGGTTCACAAATTGCAGCTGTATCCTGCTCACCAGGCCCAAATCTCCATAGCACCCCTTCTTTTCTGGAGCCAGGCCAGTGCCGTGCCCTGCCCTCAGGGTCAGAGACATAACTACAAGCTGGCCCCCTGGGCCTAAACTCCTGGAGGTTGCCTCAGAGTCACAGATCCTGGCTCTGTGGGTAATCTCTATCCAACTCTGCCTCAGAGAGTAAACCTATACCACAAGACCCAGTTGTTACAATAGGTTGGCAAGATCTTGAACCCCGGACCTCAGTTTCACAGCTGCTCTGACACCTGTGTCCTGGAGCCCAGTGCTGCTGCAGCTGCATATTGACCATGTTAGACCCAACACCAAGAGGGATTCATTCAGCTAAGTCTGCCCATTGTGGAGAAAACATGATCAGGACAGTCTCAAAACTCTTGCCCTCAAGAACCCCAGCAATCTATGCTGCCACTGCTGCTGCCACAAACTCCTATAGCTTAGGCTGCTGAGACATCATCGCAAATGTTAATTGCAGCTGAAGAATCTGTGCAAAGACTATACCACTGAATATACTTGGAACCAGCCACTACATCTTTTTCAGCTGGCATACTAAGACTCGTTTGGAGGTGAAAATATGACCCTACCAAAGGAACACAATAACTCTGTAACTAACCCCCAGAAAAAGGGAAATTTATAAATTGTCTGAAAAGGAATTAAAAATAATGGTCTTAAGCAAACTCAGTGAGATACAAGAGAATACAGATAGACAGTTGAAAAAAATCAGAGAAACAGTTCATGATCTCAAAGAGAAATTTAACAAAGAGATGGATATCTAAAAAAGAACCAATAGAAATCTTGGAGCTGAAGAATTTCATGAATGAAATTAAAAACATACAATACAGAGCTTCAGTAGCAGACTAGATCAAGCAGAAGAAAGAATCTCTGAACTTGAAGATAGATCTAGATCTTTTGAAATTACCCAATCAGAGGGGAAAACAAAAACAAAAACCCAAAACAATAAAAAAGTGAAAACAGCCTATGGGAGTCCTGGGATACCATTAAATGAGAAAACATTTGCATTATGAGAGTTTCAGAAAAAGAAGTGACAAAGATAGGGACAGAAAGCTTATCTGTAATTATAAAATAATTGGTGAAAACTTCCCAAGTCTTGGAAGAGATAAAAACATCCAGATTAATGAAGCTTACAGGTTCCCAAACAAACTCAACCTAGAGAGGTCCTCACTGAGGCAAAGTGCAATTAAACGGTCAAAAGTCAAAGAAAAACTAAGAATTTAAAAAGCAGCAATGAGAAAAATGTCAAGTCATACACAAGGGAACTACCATTAGACTATGAACAGATGTCTCAGCAGAAACCCTGGAGGCTAAGAAAGAAGGGGATGATATTGAAAGTGCTGAAAGTCTTTCCTGAACAAGCAAAAGTTGAGGGAAATCATTCCCCTACATCTGCCTTACATCAAATGCTTAAGGGAGTTCTTCAAGTAGAAATGAAAGCATATGAAAGTACAACATTCACTGATAAGGGCAAATATATCAAATCCAGAATAATTCAATACTGTTATGTTGCTCTGTAAATCATAGATATCTCTACTATGAACCATCAACAAAACATCAGTAGTAAGTCCTTATCTATCAATAAATACTTTGAATGTAAATGGATTGAAATCTCCAATCAAAAGACACAGATTTGCTGAATAGTTTAAAAAACAAGATCCAACTATATGCTGCTTACAAGAGACTCACATTAACCTTAAAGACACACAGAGGCTGAAAATAAAGGGATAAAAGAAGATATTCCAGGCAAACAGTAAACAAAAGAGTAGGAGTGGCTATACTTAGATAAAATAGATTCATTGGGGAAAGCATAGCTTTATAAATGGTGCTGTGAAAATTGGAAATAAAACTAGACTTCTGTCTCTCACAAAAATCAAATCAAAATGCATTAAAAACTTAAATGTAAGATCCAAAACTATAAAGGTACTATAGTAAAACATGCGGAGATACTTCATGATATTGGCTTGGACAATGGTTTTTTGGATATGCCTCAAAAGCACAGGCAATAAAAAAGCAGACAAATGAGATTACATCCAATTAAAAAGATTCCATACTGAAAAAGAACAATCAACAACCTCCAAAATAGGAGAAAACCTACAAAATAGGAGAAAATATTTGCAAACTGCTCATCTGACAAGAAGTTAATATCCAAAATACACAAGGAACTCAAACAGCTTAACAGCTAAAAAAAATAAAAAAATAAAAAAAAAATAAAAAAGTGCGAAAGACCTGAGTAGACATTCCTCAAAAGACATACGAATGGCTAACAGTTATATGAAAAATCACTCACCATCACTAATTATCAGGGAAATACAAATCAAAACCACAGTGTGATATCACCTCAATGTGTTAAGATAGCTATTAGCAAAAAGACAAAAGATAACAAGTGTCGGCGAGGATGTGGAGAAAAGGGAACCCTTGCACACTGTGGATGGCAATGTAAATTAGTATAGCCATTACGGAAAACAGTATGGAAGTTCCTCAAAATATTAAAAATAGAACTACTACATGATCAGTAATTCTACTGGGTATATATCTGAAGAAAATAAAATGAATATGTCACAAAGTTATCTTCACTCCTATATTTATTGAAGTACTATTTGCAATAGCCAAGATATGGAGCCAACCCAAGTGTCCATCAATGGATGAATGGTTAAAGAAAATGTGGTAAATCTACACAATGGAATACTATTCAGCCACAAAAGAGAATGAAATCCTGTCATTTGCAACAACATGAATAAACCTGGAGGACATTACATTAAATATGCCAGGCCCAGAAAGACAAATACTGCATGATCTCACTTATATGCAGAATATAAAAGAGTTCATGTCATAGAACTAGAGAATAAAATAGTGGATAGCAGTGGCTGGGGAGGGTAGTGGGAAGGAGGGGTAGGGGGAAATTGTACAAAGGATACGAAGTTACTGTTGGGAGAAAGTAGTTCCTGTGTCCTATTGCACATTAGGTTGACTATAGTTACCAATAATGTATAGTATATTTCAAAGTAGATAGAGGATTTTGAATGTTTTCACCACAAAGAAATGATAAATGCTTGAGGTGATGGATTTACTTACCCTGATTTGATAATTATACAGCATATACATGTGTTGAAACATCATATACCCCATAAATATGTATAATTATTGTCAATTAAAAATAGACTTAAAAGATACACTGTTTTTCTAATAGAAAAAGCCTGAAAGCAACAACAATATCCATTAGCTTTAGTGGGAATCTGATTAAGTATTAAAAACAAGATGTATTTCTGAACTAATATATAAAATCCTCCAAAATAAATTAATATTAAAAAACAGCAAGACACTAGGACATATACAACTGTAATGTACTCATCAGGACCAAAATCATACAAAACATGTTCTCTTCAACAATGAAATTATTAGAAATCAACAATAGAAAAAGATTTGGGAAATTCCAAATGTTGGGATAATAAACAGTTTTCTAAGTAACCTATAGGTCAAAAAAGAAATTACAAGGGAAATAAATATCTTAGACGGAGTGAAAAAGGGAAACACAACATAGTAAAATTTATGGAATTTAGCTAAAGAAGTTGTTGGAGTGAAATTTATAGTTTTAAGTGATTTCGTTAGAAAGAAATGGAATCATTAATCCTCTAAGCTTCCACCTCAAGAAGATAGAAAAGGAAAAGTAAATCAAACATGAAGTAAGCTGGAGAGAAAAAACTATTAACTACCAGTGTGTAAAATGTTGAAACGGAAAACAGAAAATCAGCAATTTCAAAAGTTAGTTCTTAAAAAGGAATTACATAAAATTTTATTAAAAACTTTATGCTAATTCAACAACTTAGATGAATTATAAAAATTTCTAGAAATACATAAATTACCAAAACTGATTTAAGAAGAAAACATTAAATCAAGAAAAGAAATGGAATTAATAACTAAAAACCTTCCTACAAATAAAAGCTCAGACTAGATGACTTCACTGGTGAATTCTATCAGACTTTTAAGGAAGAAATAATATCAATCCTACACAAACTGTTTCAGAAGATAGAGGGAGAGGGAACACTTTCCTACTCATTTTATGAAGCCACTATTATCCTGACACCAAAGCCAGAGAAATATATCACATGAAAAGAAAACAACAGAAAAACCTTCCCCCAAACAGATTAAAAAATCTTTAACAAAATATGAGCAAACGAAATTCAGCAACATACAAAAAGAGTTATATACCATGATCAAGTAGGGTTGTTATCCCAGGAACATTAAATTAGTTCAATAACTAAAAATCATGTTATGTAATATACCATTATTAATAAGGGACAAAAACTACCAGATCATCCCAATAGCTGCAGCAAAAACATTTGATAAAAACCAAGACCCATTGATTATTTAAATTTCCAGCAAACCAAGAATAGAAGACAACTTTCTCAACCTGATAAAGGGCATATAAAAATCCTGTCCTAAAATCAGATGTAATGATGCAAGACTAACAGTTTCTAAAACTGGTAACAAGGTAAGGATGTCTGCTCACCTCTCTTGCACTCAATATTATTCTGGGAAGTTCAAGCTAGTGTAATAAGGCAAGGAAAAGAAGTCAAAGGCATACAAATTGGAAAGGAAGAAGTAAAACTGTCTTTATTACCAGATGGTATAATAACTACATAGAATATATTATGGAGTCTATAAAAAGCCTCCAGACTTAAAGAGTCAGTTTAATAAAATTGCAGTGTACAAAATCAAAAATGAAAAACAAATGCATTTCTATATATTAGCAATAAACAACCTGAACAGACATAAAACAATTCCATTGACAATAACATCAACAAGAATAAAATAGCTAGAAATAAACTGAACAAAAGTACAAGATCTGTACATTGAAAACTACAAACTATTTCTGAGAGAAATTAAAGATCCAAATAAGTGAAGAGATATACTATCTTTATGAATTAAAAGGTTCAGTGTTGGCAATTTTTCACAAATAGCTCTATAGATGCAATGAAACACCCAAATCTCAGCAGGCCTTTTATGTAACAAAATAATTAAAAAGGCAATCCTAGGCCAGGCACAGTGACTCATTTCTGTAATCCCAACTCTTTGCGGGGTAGAGGCAGGAGGATTGCGTGAGCCCAGGAGCTCTAGACACCCCTGGGAAACACAGTGAGGCTTCATCACTAAAAGAAAATTTAAAAAGCCAGGTACAGTGGCATGTGCCTGTAGTCCTACCTACTGGAGAGGCTGAGGTGAAGGATCACTTGAGCCCAGGAGTTTGAGGCTGCAGTGAGCTATGATTGCACCACTGTACTGTAGCTTATGCAACAGAGTGAGACCCTGTCTCTTAAAAAAAAAAAAAAAATAAAGGAACAATGCAATCCTAGAATGTCTATGGAAGTGCAGAGGACCTAGAATAGCCAAATTATTTTGAAAAAGCAGAAAAAGTTGGAGGACTAACACTCTCTGGTTTCAAGACTTAATAGAAAGCTAAAGTAACCTAGAGGGTGTGGTAGTAGCACAAGAATAGACAAACAGATCAAGGAACAGAATAGGGCATCTAGAAATAAACCTCCACATTTATGCTAATTCATTTTTGACAAAAGTGTCAAGGGAATTCAATAAAAAATTAGCTTTTTCAACAAATGGTGCTAGAATGATTGGATGTACATAAGCAAAAAAAAAAAAAAAAAAAAAGTTAGGCCCTTAATTCACAGTATACACAAAAATTATCTTAAAATGTTTACAGACCTAAATAAAAGAGCTAAAGGTATACAATTTTTAGAAGAAAACACAAGAAATCTCAGGTCAGGCAAAGATTTCTTAGATATAACACCAAAAGAATGATCCATATAAGAAAAAAATAAACTTGGGCCAGGCACGGTGGCTCATGCCCGTAATCCCAGCACTCTGGGAGGCTGAGGTGGGTGGATCACGAGGTCAGGATACTGAGACCATCCTGGCTAACACAGTGAAACCTTGTCTCTACCAAAAATATAAAAAATTAGCTGGATGTGGTGGCACATGCCTGTAATCCCAGCTACTCAGGAGGCTGAGGCAGGAGAATTGCTTGAACCCAGGAGGTGGAGGTTGCAGTGAGCCAAGATCGTGCCACTGCACTCCAGCCTGGGCAACAGAGTGAGACTCTGTCTCCAAAAAAAAAAAAAAAAAAAAAAAGAAAAATTTGATAAATTGGATTTTAACAGAATTAAAGACTTGGGTGCTTCAAAGGCACCACTAAGAAAAGGAAAAGACAAGCTGTAGACAGAAAATACCTGCAAATCACATAGCTTACAAAGGAAGAACTTTTATAACTTAATAAAACTTAAAAGGACAGCACAATATAGGCAAATTATTTGAATAGACATGCTACCGAAGATATATGAATGCTAATAAACAAATGAAAACACATGTAAAAGGATTAGAGAAATGTAAATTAAAACCACATAAAGGTGTCACTACATGCTCATCAGAATAGCTATAATAAAAAGACTGATTATACCAAATGTGGGCAACAATGGGCAGATATTGGAAACCTTGTACAAAAGCCATTTTGGAAAACATTCTACTTCTTAACAATTTCAATATATATTCTTCTTACAGCTGAGCAATACTACTCCTAGGTATCTACCCAAGAAAAATGAAAACATAAGCAACACAAACATGCATATCCAAATGTTCATAACAACATGATTCATAAATGTCAAAAACTAAAAACAACTCAAATGTCCATACACTAATGAACGGACAGGAAAATGGAGTGTATCTGTACAATGGAATACTATGCAGCCATAAAAGAAACAAACACTTAAACCTCACCGACATAGGTAACTCTCACCAGCATTAAGCTAAGTAAAATATTATATACTGTATGATTCCATTTATGAAAAAATTATAGAAAGACAAAACGATTCAGAAAGCATATTAGTGGTTACCTGGGGTTTGGGAGAATTCGGGATGATGGATGTTCTAAGGATTATGATGATTGTTGCACAACTATATCATTTTAGCAACTTACTGAGCATACACTTACGTTGGTGAGTGTTGTGGTATGTAAATTATATCACATGGTGTATGTAAAACAAATACCAAATAACCTAGGTATTTTAAAGTAGCACACACTTATCCCATCTATATTAAACATACTATATATATTCATACATGTGCTAGTAGACCATAAACTTTCTGTGACTATACATACAAACAATATATTTGCTTCTGGGAGAAAGGACTGAAAGTCTGGGATAGGACAGACAATTACTTTCATTTTATACTTGTTGATATTATTTGCTTTAAAAAAGTTAAACCATGTACATTATTACTTTATAAATTAAAAACTCTAGTAAATAATTAAAAACAGCCGACCACCCATGGTCCTGATATAAGGACCCAGGCCTGCGACTCAGCTCTTGAGTCTGCTTATCTTAAAGAGGTCATAGGCACTTCTGGTAGCCCATAATAAGATAAAGTGAATTTCACCACATAAGCATGGTGCTAGTTCCTATTAATTTCAGAGAGATGAGTATAAATTGTGGGAATTAGGGTAAACTCAAGAGGTTTTCGACTAGAAGTACTTTAAGCATCACAGCATTCTGCATTTTGCTATGCTAGGCAAAAAACAGAAACCAATTCCCTCATCCCCAAACACAAACCAAATGCAAAGACCACTTTGATTACTTGTGGAGTAAATGGGGGGCAAAGGAAAAGTGAGAATAGGGTAGCAAAGCTGATAGCAGGCACACAACGAATATTTTCAGAAAAGTACAAATTACCATAATGTAAATTAGGGATTTCAAAGTACCTTTTTTCTGCTATGTCATGCTTTTAGAAGAAGTTGTATATAAAAAAATGCATCCAAATTTGTTTCTATGAATCATACAGTGGATACTGCACAGTGAGTTTGTGATACCATTTAATATCAAGAACTTGGTCCAAATATTTGATTTTCATTTGGACACTATGAAGATATGGCTATTTAATTAGCAATGTTTATTTTAATCTTAAGCAATGCAAGAAATTAAAATACCTTGCCAACATTTAATTATGAGAATTCAAGTGCTATTTTGTAACAATGCCTTGAGAAGGTCAAATTTAAGATTGTTTTGCTATCATATGAATTTCCCTTTTAGTACAGGAACCTAAGACTTTGTAGAGTGCTGCTCACAAATGCCTGGTGTTTGCTGTCCGTTTCCAAACAAGGAATCAACAATGTAATACTTCCTTGAAGGAAAAACACCTGCAGACAGGGCCAAATAAATCATAAAAGGTGCTTCTTTCTTTCAGCTTTGACTGCCTTCACTTGCATTTCAAACTGAGAGTTTCAGCCTGTTTTGAGTGCTTTGAATAGGCAACCACATGTTTGTCACACGTGTGTCCTTCATGCATGAGTTCCTCATTGTCCTGTTCCTTCTGACCCATCCATGCTGAAGCTTCGGTGTTTACACTAGCCAGACATTTAGTGAGCAGATGTTGGGCTACAACACTACCATCGGGTTAGATAGTAGTATTATCCCATTGTAACAGATGACACGGCTGAGGCTCATTGACTTTCAGTGTCCTAAGTCCACAAATTGGCAAATGGGAAAACCAGGGCTTAGCCTGATCCTTTTCCTTTAGACTCTTTTTTTGAGATAGTATCCTCTTTATCTATGGCCCCTTCCCTCCCTTCTCTCTCCAGGTTCACTGGTCATCCAGAGCAAAGCAGCAGAGGTGTGGAGAAGGGGCCCTGTGCTTTACCCCATTCCCTTCCCCACAGAAAAGGTAGAGGGGAAGAAACATTCAGGGCTCAGAGCTTCTACCACACTTGGCACTGTTCCTATTTCCATACTTTGCCCAGGACTCTCAGCCCAGAACTTCAGCCCTCACCCTGTTCTGTAACTTTCTTCCCAGATCATGGGAGGCACTATGGGTAATTGTTGCTAGAGCAGTTCCTGTAGTAGCAGAAGTGTCCTGAACAGCATCATTCCAAACTGTGAAAAGATTTTTCTACAGCAGCACAGCTCCCACAGCTTTCACAGTTCATGGTCCTTCTGAGTATTGTCAAGACTGTGCTTGGGCTTAGTAGGGGTTGAACCGGCTTCCACCTGCTAGCCTGGAAACCTAAGCACGATTCAAAGCATTGCTTCCATCGTAAAAGCAGGTTTCTTAATTAAATCAATGGGAAACCAGTTTGAGTTCTCCATGACCGATACATGAATGAACTTTTGAAACAAAATACGTTCATAGTTGGGGATTTAATCTTTACCCTCCAACTTTCTATCAATATGTCTGTAAGACTGAAAGAACTATTATTATTGTGTTTAATACAAAATAGAAAAAGACGTATTCTGAATTCAAAAACAAAGCTTCCTTTAATTCATGTTTTTCTCTCTCACTCTTTAAGCTTTATTTTTTAAAGTATAATTTCAATAAACTCCAAGGAAATCTGCATTTTAACAATATTATTAAATGATCCTACTATTTTACCCACATATTTTATTGCTGAGCCAGTGTTTGTCTTACCTCCTCGATGGATAATCAAAGAAGTTTCACTTCCAATGGGACAGTCCTTAAGTATATCCACTACTTCTGTATGGCTCAGGTTCTGTACATTCTGCTGGTTGATCTCAACAATGAGGTCGCCTTCACACAGGCCAGGGCATCCCTGAATGTCAAGTATTTGTTTCACCCGCTGTCCTGTAGGACTGTCGGCAATAGTGAAGCCAAAGCCCTGGGCACCTTTCACAATGGTTAAGGTCATAAGTTCAGCTTGGGTGGCCCCAGATGAAGCCATAGACACATTGTCATCATGGACGGGCGGTGGATACGTGCCGTCTAGCTGACCATCAGTTGGCATGGAGTGCAGAGAATGAGGCGGCCGATCTGTTATATCTGGAACTGACTGTGAGGTCCGAGAAATGTACTCCAAATATGTTTCATAGTTGTGTCTTCCATTGACCATCACTGGAGGTGGCCTCTCCATTATTGCAAGGGGTGGCACCATGCTGTTAGCAGGGTCTTCAGGATCAAAGGGCAAAGGGTAGCCACGACACAACACCAGGTTGACACTCTGACCAATAGGAACAGACTGGAAAAGTTTGACAACATCTGCATGAGTGTGTCCAAGGACACAAACTTCATTAATATAGACAATGACATCACCTGTAAGAAAAAAAGAGATTGACAACATGAGGTAAGTTCAATTAACATTGACATAGAGAAATGGAATTATTTATGAGACTAGTGAGAGGTGTTGTTTCTTAGTAAGCAGTGAGAAAATCAATTAGAATAATACTTAAAATCACTGTGGGTGACTCAAGGTTACAACAGGACTGCCAGCAAATACAATGATGAAGTGCTGAAAAAAAGCTATTTGGTTATTCTTGAAGTTCAGAAACAACTTCATATTCAGAAACAAAGGCTCTGAAAGAAAAAGTTAGAGGAATGTGTACCTTGAAGAAGCACATTCTCTATGCTTCTTTTTCATCTTATATTCGATCTTCAGTGTAATTCAGTTAATATAATTTTCGAACTATTGAGAAGTAGTGGTCATGAGTTTTAGACGAAAAAGAAAGCCCTAGCATATTTTTTTTTTGTATAAGTTGAATAAGTCAATTGCCTTTCTTCTTTTTTATGGAACAGAAAAATATTTGCCCATTTATTTTTTTCCATCTATAGCAGGTAATTACAAAGCTTTCATGTATATGCAAGCAAAGGTCAAGGGTGCAGGTTTTGGGATTAGGGAGCTGGGTTGACATCTTGGCTCTACTATTTAAGAGATACATGATATTGACCAAGTTCCCTGCTTTGAGCCACAGTTCCTCATTTGTAAAGTTGTGAGAATGAAATGACATAATGTAGGAAAAGTACTTGGCATAGTGTATGACACACAGTGCTCAATAAATGTGGACTATTATTAATATGATTGTTGTTAAAATAGGATGGAGGAGATTTGGGACCCTTGGTTTCAAACAGAAAGTTGCCACAGTTCATCCTCTGATCTTAGATAAACTAATATTTCTGTGGATCATTTTCAATAAAGGCACTTGTCCTTTCTCCCCAGTGAACTATCACAGATTTTCAGAGGTCGACTGGTTAGAGGCCAACTTTATGATTAGAAATGCTCTGAATGCAAATTATCCTTTATAAAATATATTCAGAGAAATATTTTTTCCTGCTTAAAATGCAGAAAATCATGGCTGTTTGAGATAAATGTTTTTTTAAAAATTTCAATTATGTATGAATAACAATTTTATTTTTGGAGAACTATTTTATCATGGATTGGTATTTTTATCTTCACAAACCATAATACTTGAAAATTGAGCTTGCAAATTGAGATTGTGCCTGACTATGCTGAGGAGTATATTAGGGATGAAGAGACATGTTTTCACAGATCTTCAAATAAGCAACTCAACAGACATCAGTTTATCAGAATAATTCTGGAATGGGAGGTACAAATGGCTAGGGATTTCATTCTGAGACATCCTTGCCCAGTAAGCTTGCAAACGTTAAAAATGAAAAACAGAGTTGAACTTTTAGAGTTGACAACTTTTCTGGTCTTTTGTAGGTGTATAACATAAAATGAATAAAACAATTAACAGCATTGTCTTAATTAACAGTCCGTCTTCCCAAATTGACAGAGAGGCCAAGCAGACATTTTCAGGGATCCAGGTTAGGTCTGCCTCTAGAAAATGTCACAACCTATGTGATTGGTCAGATGGAACTTCACTTTTCCATAATGTCTATCAGAGAGGGTACTGATGTGGTGGCTGGAACGTGGGTCCACGGCTCAGAATTGAATTGGAGTGGACATTCCCTCACTATTGTTATAATTCCTCTTCAGACTGTGGGAGCTGGGGATGCTTTGGGAATCGTTTTTAATTGATTCCATTCATCTCAGTGTCCCAGAGAAGTGTCTGATTCAGATAGACTATTTTTCTCTCCTCCTGTTTCTTTTAGTTTTAATGTTATATTTTCTACATTTAAAAGATTGAAAGAACAACAAATACTTGTATACTAACATCCAACTTAATGATTGGAACATTGCTCATATTAGTTGAATCCCCCTTGGCTAGCACCTCTCCCCCAACTTGCACTCCTTTACAGCCCTTTCCAAGGTAACCATTGTCCTATTTGAGGTTTGTTATTTACATATACCTTTATAGTTTATATCATATCTAGGTGTCCGTAAAAACAATATCTCTAAATAGTATCTAATCTCTAAATAATAATAATCCCTGGAAAGTATTTTACATATTTTAAGCCTTTTGTAAATGGTATATATTTTAATATTCTGTAACTTTTCTTAAAATACGTTTGTGATATTTATCTATTTTGATACTTGTGCCTCTAGTTGATTAGTTTTCATTGTAATACAGTATTTAGTGATGGCTATATTACTACTTAATAACATTCATCCATTCTTTTGTTAATGGACACTGGAGTTATGACAAATCTGTGGCTATTGAAAATAACTCTGCTATGAACCCCATGCTGGCACAGACCATGTGCATCTTCAACTTTGTTAGATAGTGGCAAATGGCTGACAAAAGAGGTCATATTGATTTACACTCTGATCGGTAGTGTGTTGAAATTTTCATTGCTTTACATCTGACACAGTACTTCGTATTCTCAGACTTAATTTTTACCAATCTAATGGATGTGATCATAGTTTTGATTTGCATTTCCCAGACTGCCAGTGAAGGTGAGCATCTTTTCATCTTTATTGGCCTTTTGGATTTTCTCTTGGGTATGCCTCATTTCCTCAATTTCCTATTCAGTGAGTTTTTTTTTTTAACTCATTGACTATTTTTTATGTCTACTTTCATTCTTGCTCCAACATTCTTCTTAGGTTTAGGAGGCTGCAAAGTATAGTAGAGATCACATGGGATATGAGGTCAAAAGACTTTGGTCTGAGTTCTAGTTTCATCACTTATTAGCTGTATAACTTTCCCAAACTGGCTTCAATCCTCTGTGACTCAGATTTTTTAGAAGTAATGATGAAAAATAGTAATAGCAACAGCAACTTATTGTTCCATGGGGAATAATGAATGAGATCATACAGGTGAAAGGGTTTCTAAGCTGTAAATTGTCATGCAAAAGATGATTGCTATTTCAGTAATTACTCTTTGTCATTTGTTATATTCTTCTATAAAATCAGGACAGTTCTATCAAGATATTCCCACCACAGTTACAGTCAAGGATGACTTGAGTATGATTGTGGAAACAATGGGTTTCTGAATGGTCAAGTAAAAGTCAGAGAGGTAACAAATGCCACTTCCTCTAAGGCTCTCCCTAACTTTAATCACTGTTAACAGACTCCCCAGTCCCCAAGCACACTCTCTCCTTCCCTCTGCTCTGCCAGAATTTCACGGGAAAGAACTAAGGGTTATGTTGAAAGCTCTCAAGTTTCCCTGCCAGGTCTAGAGAGTAGTAGTTTGAATTGTAGTGATTAATGTTATCTATTTTTGAGTTTTAATGTGATCTTGCTATTTAGAAACAGAGTGAGAACTATTTGTGTTTCTTAGTAAGACTGCCTTTTACAATTTATGGATATTTTCCACTAACAGCAATTTTTCAAGTCATCAGGCAAGGATAAAGAACACTGCAACAATATCTTTACGAAGATACGTAGAAGATTTCTGAATGTAAAAGATAAGTGGTCAGTTATCACAGGATAAAACTATATAACAACTTGACAGTACTCAACTGCCCACTTTAAAAATATATAGATGTCTAGATAATAAGTCATGCCCAAAACTCTTATAGACGGGGATGTCAGCAAACATTTGCTTGTTCAGATAGAACTTATTGGATAGAATATTAATAGACTGTGCTGTATGAATGTCATTTACATGTCGTGAAATAAAAATATAAGACACCTGGTATATGTCATCTGACAGTGCCATGCCAAGTCCTCAGACAGATTGGGTTTAAGAGCACAGAAAGGGATGTCATCAGGAAGACTGGCTCTGGCTCTAACCTGTTGGCCTACTTAAGAGGGAGAATTGGAAGAGTCACTTGATCTCCCCATCTCTCAATTTCTTCTTTTATAAAATGGGAATAAAAATATCTCCTGCATTTCCTCTTTTGCAGAGCTACTGTGAAAATGAGATCATCCTTGTGAAAATACTTATAATTTTATCAAATTTTTTCTCCATAAAAATAAGAAGATACATTTCTTTTGAAAGCTAAGCATATATTTTCATTACTATATTGCTGGAAAATTTACTTTGTTTGCTAAATGGTCATTCACTTCAGGCCATATTTAGGTTAGTTCTAGGGCTACTGACCTCAGGCCTGTTGGTCAGATTGAGTGTGAGTGATGAGTTAGGTGTCCCACAGGTCTGGTCTCACACTAACCTGATTGCCAATTATGGAATTTCAAAGTGCAAGTGAGGTAGAGTGAGTTTGATGAAGCAGGAGCTTTAAAACTGCTGTCCTGTATGAAAAAATGTTCTAAGATAATTTTTTCTTTCTTAGTCATGGGAATCAAAATACAGAATAGGATACCTCATCATTTTGGATAAAATAGGGCACTCTACATAAAGCATTGCTTTAATTAGAGTTATTTTTATACCTCTTTCCTCTACCCCCGCATTCTTTGAGTCACTGTGGCCTACAGAATCTTCCTTTTCAACATCTCTCACTTACCACTCCCTGTCTGCCTTCCTTAAACACAACCTTGGACCAGACTAGAATAATTTACTTCCTAGTCAATTCTCATCTTACAGTCTACTCCATTAAATTCAAACTACTTGATCTCTTGATCAGCTGTTTAAGTCTTTCTAACTTATCTTTGTCTTCACCACCAAATAAGTTATTATTGTGAAGCTGGTATCTTTACTACTCACAACTTACAACTTGTTACTTGCCTCTAGTTAAATTCTGCTATCCCTTTACCCTCAAGAGCACTTCCTTTCTATGTATGGAATCATGCCTACCAATTCACTTCCTTCCTCACCTCTTCAAAGGTATCTTCCATCACTCCTCCTGACATTGCTCCTATCTCATGTCTGAGGCTTACAAATGCATCTCAGACTTTGTTCCTTTGTGTGAGTTCTACCCGTTCCAAGATTTCTCTACACTATATACAGAGCATCATTACTATGTTGAGAATTCTTCAGGTATTTAGGATAGATTCTCACTGAATAAAGGATGGAAAGATTTAGTCAGAGGAAACCAGAAAAGATTTCATAGCTAAATGTACTACCTCCAGTTTAGTGTTTCTAACTTCTGTTTCTGCCAGGTTATCCAGATTTTCGATAAAAGAAAAGTAAAAAAACCTGACAACTCCCACCCTACCAATTACATGCACTCTACATTAAAAAGGATTATTTTTAAAGTTCCCTCTCGGTTAATAAGATTTGACTGAGCTTTATATTCTGCAGCTTATATTAATTTGTGTTTTAAATCATAATACATAATTTTATTATAATATTGTACATCTATTCTGAGTCTACTCAGCCCCCACAAACATAATAAATTCTGACATGTACTTTTGGGGGTGTGCTACTCACCACATCAGTTAAATGGAAAATAACTGCTCTCAACACAGTTTATTCCCCAAAGTGAAACACTGTGGTATGACATACCAGTAGAGTTGAAGTTGGGTCTCCTTTAAAATAATTTGAAGCAGTTTCTAAAAATTCCCAGATGGTCTCCTTAGAGTGACAGTTATAAAAACAGCCATCAATTGGAGAATAATTCAGTTTTGGAGGTTCTGGATCTTACCATGGTTCTACTGACTTTACACATCAGTCTTGCAGGTAGCATTATTATATATACCCATCAAATTATGTATTAATAGAAATGCAAAAGCAGATACTTAGGTGTGAAAGGTGTAACAGATGATAAAAAATTCCGTCGTTAGAAGAATCTTTGTTTATTCTTATATATTACTTTATAAATGACACTGTGAATAAAAATTAGGTTCAGACAACGTCTTTCTCAATAATTTTCTATATATTATGAGCCCAAATGTGGCTTAATGGCTGCAAAACACTAGATATTGCCTTCTATCTGCTTCGCTGTCAACCCATCTTCCATACCATACACTCTTTGTCCTTTTCACTTAACATCCTTTAGTGCCCGCTCATAGAGACAGAGCTCAGTCCAAACTTTCTAGCATGACATATGAAGCTCTCAGAGCACTGACTTAGAAGTCGGGGGGTTTATGTCGTTAGGCCAGGTATGCCAATAACTAGTGGTATCAACACTTCCTAGGTCTTATTCCTCACTTATTCATTAATTTATTCAGCAAAGATTTACACATATTCAACTACTATGAGCCGGGCATCATGTTATAAAAAGAGAGGATTGAACCAGATGATCTTGAAAGTATCTTCACTTTAAAATTCTAAGACAAAGGCCCTTAGATTCTAGCTCTTGGATAACTTTTATTTTTTAAAATTTCAACTTCTAAATTTCAGATTCAGAGGATACATGCGTAGGTTTGTTACATGGGTATACTGCGCGAGGCTGAGGTTTGGAGTATGACTGATCCCATCACCCAGGTAGTAAGCATAGTGCCCAATAGGGAGGTTTTTTCAGTCCTTACTCCCGTCTCTCCCTCCTCTGTCTAGTAGTCCCCAGTGTCTATCGTTGCCATCTTTATGTCCATGAATATCCGGCATTTAGCTCCCACTTATAAGTGAGAACATGTAATATTTGATTTTCTGTTCTTGCGTTAACTCAGGGTTACAATCTCCAGCTGCATTCATGTTGCTGTAAAGAGCATTTTTTATGTCTGTGTAGTATTCCATGGCATTATATGTACCACATTTTCTTTATCCAATCCACCATTGATAGGCACCTAGATTGATTCCATGCCTTTGCTATTGTGAATAGCACTGCAATGAACATATGAGTGCATGTGTCTTTTTGGCAGAACGATTTATTTTCTTTTGGATATATACCCAGTAATGGGATTTAGACAGCTTTTCAACTGGTTCCTTGCTTGCTTTTTTCTACTACCACTACTCAAGATGAGATTCTTACCATCTATTGTATGAACTTCTGCAATAGTCTCTTAGCTGGGCTTCCTGATGTCACAGAGGGAATGACTAGGGAAATAGCAAAGAGAAGCCCAACATATGGCATGACCAAGTGAGCTTGTGGGGTAATGGGGTTCTCAAGTCTCACCCCATTTTGACCTCTAGGAATACATAAGACATTGCTAAATCTCCACTTCTGGTCAGTATTGGCTCAAGAATCAGGAGGGTGTGAATAATCTTCATATTCTCCATATCCAGTGGCTGCAAAGCACTAGATACTGCCTTCTGCCTGCTTCCCTGTCAGCTCATCTCCCATACCATACACTCTAATGCCCTTTTCACTTAACATCCTTTAGTGCCTGCTGACAGAGACAGAGTTCAGTCCAAACTTTCTAGCATGACATATGAGGCTCTCAGTTCACATTTTCATTGTCTCCTGCTTTTTCCAACCTACTCTATGCTTCAGTTGGCCCCAGCTTTAGGTCATGCCCCCAACACTATATTTTCTTTCCAGTCTCTGTGCTCTTGTTTCTCCTTCTCTCCTTGCTTTGTCCCCACTAACAAGCTGCTCATTACCCTTTAAGGCCAGCCTCACCTTTTAAACCACCTTTCTGACCGCCTCCTTTAGCTGAATGTTAATTACTTCTTCGCGTGTGTTACTCTTCATGATAGCGTGATTCTTCAATCCATTTAACCACACTAACAGCATTGACTACCATTTTAATATACTTAATATTTATCTGGCATTTACAAACTCCATCTTACCTAATCCTTACAAAACCCATATAAGATAGCCATTGTTATCTGTACTTGATACATGGGAAACTGAAGCTAGAAGAAGTTAAGTCACTTCTCTAAAGTCACATTGATAATTAGGTTAGATTGAGGAAGTGAAGCCAAGACTTCAACACAAATGCTAAGAATTTCAAGCAGTCCAGCATGTATTTTGACTTGAGGACTCTTTTGTGTCCCTCAGCTTATTATCGGTCAGAATGCTGGGTAAAATATCTTTAATTCCTGAAGGTGAAAATTGAGAGATGAACTGCAATATTCTTTTGATTAGCTAAGTTAATGGAGGCATGCAGTGAAGCAGATAATTGCAAACAGGGGAATCGGGGAATCCATTGTATTTGCTAGGTCCATTTTCTGCAGTCCTCCAAAATAAGCTGCTTGGAAGAGAGCTAGGAGAATGCTGAGGTGGGAGGTGACAGGGCATTATAACTCACACAACTTATAACCATCACAAAACATAAGCTCTAGTATAAATTGTTTCAATAGCTGTGTGATCTTGGGCGAAGTATTTAACTTTTCTTGGTCTACTTTATTTTCACGTAAAATGCAGAAGCCAGAAAAGACAACTTCTAAGGTGCAGCTTTAAGAGTTCCTACATCTGATGAAAATGTGGAAAGCTGTCTTACTGAATTCATATAAGGCACTGGGAAATTTCAGTGGTGCAGTTAAACAGGTAAGTGATAAGCCTGTTGGGGCTTACCTTGAACTTCTCTGATTTTCTACAAAAGTAGCCAGTGACTCCAACACTGTTATCTATAGGCAGAAGGATACTAAGATACTGGAGTAGCCACTTATTTCTCAAAAGAATGAAAGGCTTCTTAATCACATTTTATAATTTCATCTGTGTGACCCAGTGCAAATGCTTAATTAAAAGCTTGTTTTTTTTTTTAAATTATGATTAAGCAGCACACATCCAACAATTACTCCCTACCAGATGTGAATTAGACCAACGATGTATTTACATTTCCTTTGTGTTTGGCATTGAGTGGTAAGATGTATTTAAATACTTGCATTTTACTTTGTTGAAAAGGAAACAGAAAATACATTCTAAGAGAATCTAAAGCACTGATTATTTGCTGATCTGGCAAAGATGAAACAACACTTCAGATTAAAAACTATAAGTAAAGCCACAAAAAAGAAAGCACAAAAGACTGTTTCTTGCAAAGCTCCAAAAAGCACTGGCTTTCTAAATAGCTTGCTCACGTTGGGAATTCAATAGCATAAAATGGTCAATGAATCTGTCATTTCTCTAAAGAATGTAGTGAATTTTAAACAAAAAGTAGCAAACATTTTATCAGAGGGGTTGTATAAAATAAAAATAGGTTACTAGAAAAGAACCCAAAAGATTTTCAAGAAGAAATCTTAAAACCCTAAAAGTTTATGAAAGCAAGATAAAAATGTAGCATTCCCCTGTACTCTTCTGTGGGTTACGGACACACCTGTGGACTCAACCACATATTAACTGCCCCCAACCCCCACTCCAAAAACCAAAACTCTAGTTACAAAAATACCTTGCAAGAAAGAGTCATAATTTTATGTGGACATTGAACAACATGCATGCTTATTTTCAAACAGCTGTAATTGTATTCCTGAACAAGCATGATTCGTTTTTGCAGAAATGGCTCCCAGAGGCCAGCATGGCATGACCTGTCGCCATCTTTTGACCTTACTCCAACATAGCGTAGCAAGTGGCTATCAAACCTCCTCTGAAATGAAGGGACAGCTGGCTGGGGTGGAGCTGGGAACTGTCTCTGGTCACACTTTCCAACAGTTTATTCTACTCTACCTGCAACTGTCAATAGCCTGCAGTTCTGACTGAGCAAGAAAAAGGAATAACAAGGAGAGAGAGTGAGAGGGATGAAAAAAGGATGGATGCATCCATTTCATTTCAAACTGCTACCTCCTGCCAAATGGTTGAAGGTTTTTGTAATTGTGTGTGTATGTGTGTGTTTACTACCTGACCTATGCACGTACACACACTTTTAAGACACGCAGAGCAGTGTTTTTATGTTTATTTGAGACAAAGTTTCACTGTCACCCAGGCTGAAGTGTAGTGGCACTATCCCGGCTCACTGCAGTCTTGACCTTCAGGGTTCAACTGATCGTCCCACCTCAGCTCCCCGAGGAGCTGGGGCTACAGGCTCATGCCACCATGTCTGGCTAATTTTTGTATATTTTGGTAGAGATGGGAGTTTTGTCATGTTGCCTAGGCTGGTCTTGAACTCCTGGACTCAAGCAATCTGCCCACCTTGGCCTCCCAAAATTGTGCGATTGCAGTCGTGAGTCAACACACTCAGCCAGAGCAGTGTTTTTAGCCAGAGGAAAGTAGAATTTAGTTTCTGATACCATGAAATTGACGTAGAAGAGGGGGAAAAAATCCCTTTTTGTTTTTTTTGAGACAGAGACTTGCTCTGTCACCCAGGCTGGAGTGCAGTGGCATGATCTCAGCTTACTGCAACCTCCACCTCCCGGGTTCAAGCAATTCTCCTGTCTCAGTCTCCCGAGTAGCTGGGACTACAGGATCACGCCACTACACCAGGCTAATTTTTTTGTATTTTTAGTAGAGATGGGGTTTCACCATGATGGCCAGGCTGGTCTCGTGACCTCGTGATCCGCCCACCTTGGCCTCCTAAAGTGCTGGGATTACAGGTGTGAGCCACCATGCCTGGCCAAAAAACCCTCTTTTATGACTCCAACTGCAGACAACCTTCTGAGAAGTTGCTTTCTTGAATTGCTTTTGAAAAAAGGTACTGTTTGCTGAATTGTGAGCTGGATGCTAGTCCTGAATACCCACACTGGGTGTTGCAGGATGTCTACTGGTGGAGCTGCTTGGTCGGAGAAGCACTCAACCCTAGGTCTCTATCAACCTACATGGTAATTCTGGAAAGTGTTCTGACTAGTGCTTCAATTGCAAGCCAATCAACATCCCTTAACTGGTAGTATAACATATTCTATTATGTTGATCTACTCTTTCACTCCCTTCATTTGTGAGAAATTACAGGGCCCCTGCTGCCTTGCTGAAATGAGGGCTGCCAGAATATTTCTCCCATATGGATTTCAGAAGTGGTGCAGCATTAAGTTGCTGAGCTTCATAAAATGGCTGGCAGAAAGAACAAATGTGCCGTGCTAAAAATGTGACTGTATATTGCATGCACGTGGGTCCAGGGTTTGACGAGAGAGCCCTTCTAACTTGTTAAAAGGGAAATAGACTTGGCAGATGTGAATCTTCATTGACAGACTTTGATTGTTCAAACTTGGACCCTTTTATTTCCAATTTCAGTTTCAGAAAGAGCAATATTTTATACAAGTATCAAGAAGTCAGCCTGTTCATTGGGCCATATACACCAAGGATTGCCAATTAAAACTCCCTCAAACACATGGCAAAAAGGAAGAACAAAATTTGTCTTGGCTTCACTGAAATTTTGGAATCCAGAGAAAGATAGTTATTATCTGTCTGATTTATGTGAAGAGAAAGGGAAAGCAATATGGTACCTTATTTTATCAGACATCTACTACTTTCTCCATAGGACATATACCCACCACTACCCTCTCCATGTTAGACACTGCACACAGATTCTTAAGGGGATGAATAACCTAGTCTAGGGGTTTCAGGGAAATATAAAGCAATTTCACTGCAGACAATGGAAGATTATTTTATTCTCAGACACAACAGACAAATGGCACGGAGAAAAACAATCTAATCCCCTGCTGTTTCCAATGTTACAATTATTATATGATACTGAAGCTGATTTGGATAAGTTAGCAGAGAATCATCACCAAAGATTTTAAGTTGCCCCCTCCCTCTGTACAACTATTGAACATGCATCTACGTAAATATACATGTAGATAGGTCCACGTTTGTATGTTAATTTGTTCACTTCTGTGTTACACTTTCCACTCCAGCAAAATAAGGTTAACAACAGAGTCAGAAACAATGAAAATTTCTTGCTTTTTAAACTAAATCTAGTATGAGTTTTATAATTATAGCACTAGCGCTTTATTTTATATCAAGTTCCTTCAAATCATTGTACAATGCAAAAATCTTAACCATGTGGTGGCATATTAATTGAAAAGCAAAATTTTGGATATTTTAAATTTGATATTTTTGGTATAGGTAATGCAAAACAGCTAATTAAATCCTTTCTACTGAATAAATATATTGTTGGAGATCAGGGAGAAATGGCTAATAATAACTATAGCTACTACTATGTGCTAAGAACAATAACCATATGCCAAGAAGTCAGTCAAGCATTCCAGAGACTTCATTTTATTTTAAACCTTGAAGTAGCGTGATGAAGAATATAGTGTCCTCATTACATAGAAGAGGCAATTGTGGCTTAGAGGAGTCAAGTCCAACAATTATAAATGACTGAGCTGCCATATCCCTAGTGGGTTTGGGGTTACATTCAGACTTGTCTTCCAACTATGTGGATGTTTGTTTATATAAGCTTATAAAATTTCAGGATTCATTTCATCTATTTATTTGGCATTTCTTAAGACAGGCTAAAATTAATCACTTCAAATTTTGTGTATCTAATTTCACATTTGACTGCTTGAACTGAAAAGTATTACATAATGTAAACATATATTTTTAACTGAAAAGTATTACATAATGTAAACATATATTTTTTTTATTATACTTTAAGTTCTGGGGTACATGTGCAGAATGTGCAGGTTTGTTACATAGGTATACACGTGCCATGGTGGTTTGCTGTACCCTTCAACCCGTCATCTACATTAGGTATTTCTCCTAATGCTATCCCTCAACCAGCCCCCCACCCACCGACAAGCCCTGGTGTGTGATGTTCCCCTCCCTATGTCCATGTGGCTGTCATTGTTCACCTCACACTTATGAGTGAGAACATGTGGTGTTTCGTTTTCTGTTCTTGTGTTAATTTGCTGAGAATGATGGTTTCTAGTTCATCCATGTCCCTGCAAAGGACATGAACTCACTCTTTTATAATGGCTGCATAGTATTCTATGGTGTATATGTGCCACATTTTCTTTATCCAGTCTATCATTGATGGGCATTTGGGTTGGTTCCAAGTCTTTGCTATTGTGAACAGTGCCACAATAAACATATTTGTGCATGAGTCCTTATAGTAGAATGATATATGATCCTTTGGATATATAACCAGTAATGGGATTGTTGAGTCAAATGGTATTTCTAGTTCTAGATCCTTGAGAGATTGCCACACTGTCTTCCACAATGGTTGAACTAATTAAACTCCCACCAACAGTGTAAAAGCATTCCTGTTCTCCACATCCTCTCCAGCATCTGTTGTTTACTGACTTTTTAATGATTGCCATTCTAACTGGCATGAGATAGTATCTCATGGTGGTTTTGATTTGCATTTCTCTAATGACCAGTGATGATGAGCTTTTTTTTCATGTTTGTTGGCTGCATAAATGTCTTCTTTTGAGAAGTGGCTATTCATATCCTTCGCCCACTTTTTGATGGGGTTGTTTGATTTTTCTTATACATTTGTTTAAGTCTGGATATTAGCCCTTTGTCAGATGGATAGATTGCAAAAATTTTCTCCCATTCTTTAGGTTGCCTGTTCATCCTGAAGATAGTTCCTTTTGCTGTGCAGAAGCTCTTTAATTAGATCCCATTTGTCAATTTTGGCTTTTGTTGCCATTGCTTTTGGTGTTTTAGTCATAAAGTCTTTGCCCATGCCTATGTCCTGAATGGTATTGCCTAGGTTTTCTTCTAGGGTTTTTATGGTTTTAGGTCTAACATTTAAGTCTTTAATCCATCTTGAATTAATTTTTGTATAAGGTGTAAGGAAGGGGTCCAGTTTCAGCTTTCTGTATATGGCTAGCCAGTTTTCCCGTTTATTAAATAGGGAATCCTTTCCCCATTGCTTGTTTTTGTCAGGTTTGTCAAAGATCAAATGCTGGTAGATATGTGGTGGTATTTCTGGGGCCTCTGTTCTGTTCCATTGGTCTATGTATCTGTTTTGGTACCAGTACCATGCTGTTTGTGTTACTGTAGCCTTGTAGTATAGTTTGAAGTCCGATAGCATGATGTCTCCAGCTTTGTTCTTTTTCCTTAGGATTGTCTTGGCTGTGAGGGCTTTTTTTTGATTCTGTATGAAATTTGAAGTAGTTTTTTCCAATTCTGTGAAGAAAGTCAATGGTAGCTTGATGGGGATAGCATTGAGTCTATAAATTATCTTGGGCAGTATGGCCATTTTCATGATATTGATTCTTCCTATCCATGAGCATGGAATATTTTTCCATTTGTGTCCTCTCTGATTTCCTTGAGCAGTGGTTTGTAGTTCTCCTTGAAGAGGTCCTTCACATCCCTTGTAAGTTGGATTCCTAGGTATTTTATTATCTTTGTAGCAATTGTGAATGGGATTTCACTCATGACTTGGCTCTCTGTTTGTCTGTTATTGGTGTATAGGAATGCTTGTGATTTTTGCACATTGATTTTGTATCCTGAGACTTTGCTGAAGTTGCCTATCAGCTTAAGGAGATTTGGGGCTGAGACGATGGGGTTTTCTAAATAATGGGAGATGTTAACACCCCACTGTCAACATTAGACAGACCAACGAGACAGAAAATTAACGAAGATATCCAGGACTTGAACTCAGCTCTGGACCAAGCAGACCTAATAGACATCTACAGAACTCTCTGCCTGAAATCAACAGAATATCCATTCTTCTCAGCAACACGTCTCATTTATTCTAAAATTGACCACATAATTGGAAGTATTGCACATAATTGTAAACAGGGATAATTTGACTTCCTCTTTTCCTAATTGAATACCTTTTTTTTCTTTCTCTTGCCTGATTGCCCCGGCCAGAACTTCCAACACTGTGTTGAATAGGAGTGGTGATAGAGGGCATCCCTGTCTTGTGCCAGTTTTCAAAGGGGGGAATGCTTACAGTTTTTTCCTATATCAGTATGATATTGGCTGTGGGTTTGTCATAAATAGCTCTTATTATTTTGAGATATGTTCCATCAATACCTAGTTTATTGAGAGTTTTTAGCATGAAGTGGTGTTGAATTTTATCAAAGGCCTTTTCTGCATCTATTGAGATAATCATGTGGTTTTTGTCATTGGTTCTGTTTATGTGATGCATTATGTTTATTGATTTGTGTATGTTGAACCAGCCTTGCATCCCAGGGATGAAGCCGACTTGATCGTGGAGTATAAGCTTTTTGACGTGCTGCTGGATTTGGTTTGCCAGTATTTTACTGAGGATTTTCGAATTGAGGTTCATCAGGGATATTGGCCTGAAATTTTCTTTTTTGGTTGTGTCTCTGCCAGGTTTTGGTTTCAGAATGATGCTGTCCTCATAAAATGAATTAGGGAGGATTCCTTCTTTTTCTGTTGTTTGGGATAGTTTCAGAAGGAATGGTACCAGATCCTCTTTGTACCTCTGGTAGAATTCGGCTGTGAATCAGTCTGGTCCTGGACTTTTTTTGGTTGGTAGGCTATTAATTATTGCCTCAATTTCAGGACTTGGTATTGGTCTATTCAGGGATTTGACTTCTTCCTGGTTTAGTCTTAGGATGGTGTATGTGTCCAGGAATTTATCCATTTCTTCTAGATTTTCTAGTTTATTTGTGTAGAGGTGTTTATACTATTCTGATGGTAGTTTGTATTTCTGTGGGATCGGTGGTGATATCCCCTTTATCATTTTTTATTGAGTCTATTTGATTCTTCTCTCTTTTCTTATTAGTCTTGCTAGCAGTCTATTTGGTTGACCTTTTCTAAAAACCAGCTCCTAGATGCACTGATTTTTTAAGGGTTTTTTGTGTCTCTATCTCCTTCAGTTCTGCTCTGATCTTAGTTATTTTCTGCCTTCTGCTCGCTTTTGAGTTTGTATGTTCTTGCCTCTCTAGTTCTTTTAATTGTGATGTTAGGGTGTCGATTTTAGATCTTTCTTGCTTTCTCTTGCGGGCATTTAGTGTTATAAATTTCCCTTTACACACTGCTTAAATGTGTCCCAGAGATTCTGGTGCATTGTGTCCTTTGTTCTCATTGGTTTCAAAGAACATCTTTATTCTGCCTTCATTTCGTTATTTACCCGGTAGTCATTCAGGAGCAGGCTGTTCATTTTCCATATAGTTGTGTGGTTTTGAGTGAGTTTCTTAATCCTGAGTTCTAATTTGATTGCACTGTGGTCTGAGAGACTGTTTATGATTTCCGTTCTTTTGTATTTGCTGAGGAGTGTTTTACTTCCAATTATGTGGTCAATTTTAGAATAAATGCGACGTGGTGCTGAGAAGAATGTATATTCTGTTGATTTCAGGTGGAGAGTTCTGTAGATATCTATTAGGTCTGCTTGGTCCAGAGCTGAGTTCAAGTCCTGGATATCTTTGTTAATTTTCTGTCTTGTTGGTCTGTCTAATGTTGACAGTGGGGTGTTAAAGTCTCCCATTATTATTGTGTGAGAGTCTAAGTCTCTTTCTAGGTCTCTAAGAACTTGCTTTATGAATCTGGGTGCTCCTGTATTGGGTGCACATATATTTAGGACAGTTAGCTCTTCTTGTTGGATTGATCCCTTTATCATTGTGTAATGCCCTTCTTTGTCTCTTTTGATCTTTGTTGGTTTAAAGTCTGTTTTATCAGCGACTAGGATTGCAACCCCTGCTTTTTTTTGCTTTCCATTTGCTTGGTAAATATTCCTCCATCCCTTTATTTTGAGTCTGTGTGTGTCTTTGCACGTGAGATGGGTCTACTGAATATAGCATACTGATGGGTCTTGACTCTTTATCCAATTTGCCAGTCTATGTCTTTTAACTGGAGCATGTAGTTCATTTACATATAAGGTTAATATTGTTATGTGTGAATTTGATCCTGTCATTATGATGCTAGCTGGTTATTTTGCCCGTTTGTGGATGCAGTTTCTTCATAGTGTCAATGGTCTTTACAATTTCGCATGTTTTTGCAGTGGCTGCTACCAGTTGATCCTTTCCATGTTTAGTGCTTCCTTCAGGAGCTCTTGTGAGGCAGGTCTGGTGGTGACAAAATCTCTCAGCATTTGCTTGTCTGTAAAGGATCTTATTTCTCCTTCACTTATTAAGCTTAGTTGGGCTGGATATGAAATTCTGGGTTGAAAATTCTTTAAGAATGTTGAATATTGGCCCCTACTCTCTTCTGGCTTGTGGGGTTTCTGCAGGGAGATCTGCTGTTAGTGTGATGGGCTTCCTTTTGTGGGTAACCCAACATTTCTCTCTGGCTGCCCTTAACATTTTTTCCTTCATTTCAACATTGGTGAATCTGACGATTATGTGTGTTGGGGTTGCTCTTCTCGAGGAGTATCTTTGTGGTGTTCTCTGAATTTCCTGAATTTGAATGTTGGCTCCCTTGCTACATTGGGGAAGTTCTCCTGGATGATATCCTGAAGAGTGTTTTACGACTTGGTTCTATTCTCCCCGTCACTTTCAGGTATACCAATCACACGTAGATTTGGTCTTTTCACATAGTCCCATATTTCTTGGAGGCTTTGTTCATTTCTTTTCACTCTTTTTTCCCTAATCTTCTCTTCTCGCTTTTTTTCATGGAGTTGATATCAATCTCTAATATCCTTTCTTCCACTTGATCGATTCGGCTACTGATACTTGTGTATACTTCAAGAAGTTCTTGTGCTGTGTTTTTCAGCTCCATCAGGTCATTTATATTTTCTCTAAACTTTATTTTGGTTAGCAATTCATCTAACCTTTTTTTCAAGGTTGTTAGCTTCCTTGCATTGAGTTAGAACATGCTCCTTTAGTTCGGAGGATTTTGTTAATACCTACCTTCTGAAGTGTACTTCTGTCAGTTCGTCAAACTCATTCTCCACCCAGTTTTGTTCCCTTGCTGGCGAGGAGTTGTGATCCTCTGGAGGAGAAGAGGCATTCTGGTTTTTGGAATTTTCAGCCTTTTTGCACTGGTTTCTCCCCATCTTTGTGGATTTATCTACCTTTGGTCCTTGATGTTGGGGACCTTCGGATGGAGTTTCTGAGTGGATGTGCTTTTTGTTGATGCAGATACTATTCTTTTCTCTTTGTTAGTTTTCCTTCTAACAGTCAGGATCCTCTGCTGCAGGTCTCCTGGAGTTTGCTGGAGGTCCACTCCAGACCCTGTTTGCCTGGGTATCACCAGCAGATGCTGCAGAACAGCAAAGTTTGTTGCCTGTTCCTTCCTCTGGAAGCTTCATCCCGGAGGGGCACCTGCAGATGCCAGCCATAGCTCTCCTGTATGAGGTGTCTGTCAGCTCCTACTGGGAGGTGTCTCCCAGTCAGGATACACAGGGGTCAGGGACCCACTTGAGGAGGCAGTCTGTCCCTTAACAGAGCTCAAATGCTGTGCTGGGAGAACCACTGCTCTCTTCAGAGCTGTCAGGCAGGGACGTTTAAGTCTGGTGCTGAAGCTGTGCCCAGAACCGCCCCTTCCCCCAAGTGCTCTGTCCCAGGGAGATGGGGGTTTTATCTATAAGTCCCTGACTGGGGTGCTGCCTTTTTTTTAGAGATGCCCTGCCCAGAGTTGAGGAGTCTAGAGAGGAAGTCTGGCTGCAGAGGCCTTGCTTAGCTGTGGTGGGCTCCCCTCAGTTTGTACTTCATGGCAGCTTTATGTACACTGTGAGGGGAAAACCACCTACTCAAGCTTCAGCAGTGGCAGATGCCCCTCCCCCTATCAAGCTCAAGCATCCCAGGTCAGGGCCAGACTGCTGTGCTGCCAGTGAGAATTTCAAGCCAGTGGATCTTAGCTTGCTGGGCTCTGTGGGGGTGGGACCCGCTGAACCAGACCACTTGGCTCCCTGGCCTCAGCCTCTTTTCCAGGGGAGTGAATGGTTCTGTCTTGCTGGTGTTCCACGTTCCACTGGGGTATGAAAAAAAAAAAACTCCTGCAGCTAGTTTGGTGTCTGGCCAAATGGCTGCCCAGTTTTGTGCTTGAAACCCAGGGCCCTGGTGGGGTAGGCACCAGAGGGAATCTCCTGGTCTGCCGGCTGTGAAGATGGTGGGAAAAGCACAGTGTCTGGAGTGCATTGTTCTTCCTGGTACAGTCTCTCATGGCTTCCCTTAGGTAGGGGAGAGAATTCCCCAACCCCTTGTGCTTCCCAGGTGAGGTGATTCCCCACCCTGCTTTGGCTTCCCCTCTGTGGGCTGCACCCACTGTCCAACCAGTCCCAGTGAGATGAACCAGGTACTTCAGTTGGAAATTCAGAAATCACCTGCCTTCTGCCTCGATCTTGCTGGGAGCTGCAGATTGGAGCTGTTCCTATTTGGCCATCTTGCCAGCAGACCCAGATGATACTTTATCTTGACATAACAGTCTTGTTTTTATTCACAAGTTGTGGCCCATAGGAAGAATCACTCAGTGACAGAATTAGCTATATTTGAATGGGCTAGTCAGCCTGCCCAAGTCCTAAAGCAAGCAAATGAGAAGAAAAGAAAAACACAATGCCAAGCCTATCAAAGAGGATGACTGGGGATGTAACTCTGAGGTCATAAACATCTAATATGTACAATAAAGAAAACAATGAAAATGATTTTAAGGTATTTTACGGAATGCTGAAGCTTTGAAAATCTTAAGTCTTAGTTTTTCATGAATTCTAAAAGGCAGAAGAATTATTAGTAATAGGACTGGATATACCAGTTAACTGATAGTCGGTTGGATAATCTTAATGAAAATAATGGAGTAGAATATGGAGAGAGCAGTTAGCCCTTTAGCTGACTGTAAATAAATTAGTTTTCTTAGGTCTAGAACACCTGAAACATATACATAATATCTTTTTTGTACACTGTGTTTTCAGTTTTAGTTACACAGACATGCTAACTTTTCTACATAAACAGTAATCAATGACTGTTGAGGCCATGTGATTGTTACCCTTTCCATTTTGAATTCTACTCAGGAAACTGACAGAGAAAGCATAAACTCATATTTCATCTCCCTAATTACTGGTCTAGGGAAGCAAGAGATCTAAGGACTTAGTCAATGAATAATATAAAAATACAGTCAGCAGATCATAAATATTTATTGCTACATCAAAAGTTGCTAGTCAATCTTTCAATAATTCCTTCAGCATAAAATGCTTGAGTCAAGATATTGGAAAAATATTAATTAAAATTCAGACTTAGCTCTGAAAGGACAGGAAATAGAAACTATACCAAATATTTTCTACTGTCAAATGTCTTTAATTTTTTGTCTTAGTTTCATTTTCCCTGTGGGTTTGACTGCAGGTTCTTAAATTTATTCACCTACTACACATGCAATTATCATTTTAAATCTGACAATGCATCTACTTGCTTAGTGGAGAAAGATTAGAGCTAAGTGGTGGAATTTTATTTTTTTTTCCCCAAAGGCAAAGGGAATACTAACATAAACTTCAGTGTTTATTTCACTTAAGTATTTTTCTTTGTTCAGTCAAAATTTTCTTATAGACTCTTTACTAATTTTTTTTAAATCAGGAAAGATGCATGAACACTAATTTTAACAATTTGCTGACTATAGTTGATTAACAGTCAATTGAATGAATATAGGTAAAAGATAATTGCAGTTATGAGTTACCTTACATATTATATGTATATGAAATATACAATATCATCTTTATTTTCAGTATCTTACAAGCTAAAGATATATTTAAAATGTTAACCTGGTTATCTATGAGAATAGTAATATCACTGGTGTGCATGAAAATTCATGGTAGAGGAGAAGAATGATATGTGCCTGGTAAATTCTAGTGGAAGGGTGAGGAGACTTATAAACATTGAGGGGAGGGGCTAGAGATACAAATTTTGGAGTAATCAATATAGAGACCTAGGTCCTAAGCATTCACTTCCCGACTTCTTATTTCTCTCTGCATTCCGTATTTAAAACGATTTTCCAATCTCAATCTTATTTATTAAATTAGTTCTATTTTTACTAATTTAACTACCAGTTGTAGTTTCTAATCAGCATGAGTCAACCGGTGTAACTTACATTAATTTGATGTATTTTTGTCATAAAAAATAATTTTAACATTTTAGTACCCATTTAATAAATATGAAGTCCCAGCAGATACAAAGATGCGTAAAATACAGTCCTTGATCTTAAAGTATAGTAAACTATGATTTGGCAAGGAAAATTAGCATAATTTATTATGATTCAACATGTAATTCCCATTTAATACTTCAGTGAAATATTAAAAATAACCAGTGATCACAAAAGTATCAAAACAAAATGATAGAAACTTTTTACCTCTTCTCTTTGGAATAACGTAGAAAATAATCACCCTTATTTCTCATTTATCTAGGGGGCATCCAGTACAGCAGTGACACACAGTAAAGGCTTGCAAACATTTGCCAAATGCAAAAAATTAGTAACATTTCAAGAAGGCATGAGATGTCCAAAAAAGAGCTATCCAAAGGTGCAGCAAGTTTTAGAAAATGGGGTTAGCAAGAGAGTGGATTCTGAGGTAAGAGACGCCCATGAGGGAGATAGGAAAAGTGAGATTTCAGAGAAGAGTCATTAGTGTAGGGTGCCAGAGAAGAATGGTGTCTGAAGAAGGGCTGATTACCTGTTTACAATGTGGCAACAATAGAACATCAGATTGGAAAGTAGCCATTGATTTCGCCAAGTGGGTATACCCCAGGGATAGTTTCAGTAGGCTACTGAGAGTAGAGACAATAGTATAGGAAACTGGAGAGAGAACAAGTAGTGAGACTATAGATGTGGTGGCTGTCTATCTACTACATCTAAGAAGTCTGGTAGGGAGAGGTAGAAAATGCATAGAAAAGTAATCAGAGCAGGCAGACAGAAGAGCAAAGAGGAGGAGGAATTGGGAAAGAGAAAACACATTGGGTTAGGAGAATGTGATCCAAGATCAGAGTATGTGAATTTGAAATTTTGGCTTGAAGTTTGGCTTCAGATTGAGAAAGGTACCTTTTTATCTGACTCCAGAGGGGAAACAAAAGGGTAGTAGGAGCAATAGCATCTTGATTTATAAGGAAACTCAAATCATTATCTCAGCAAAGTAGGGTAAGAGATGCTTATCCTGGGGAGTACTGGGAATTACAAAAAAACACACAACAACCAAACATGCATTCTAAGATTTTTCAATGTCTCTGCCCTGATACAGAGTACCATTAATTAGCTGCTGATTTCATGGCACTGCTGTTCCTCAAGAGTAGGTTTTGGAGTAGAAGACAATCAAGTTTCTAGTGAAGTGAGGTTGTCTGCTCTACTAATTCAGATAAGCAAAAACTCATAATTTAAGTATTTCAATAATTGCCTACACTCCCGCCTTGTGTTTTGTGGATCTGGATTGATATGGTTTTTATAAGCTCTCTGAAATAATACAAGTTAAAGAAGAGATTACTACTCAAATATAGATGTGGAAGATTTTTCTGTTCATAAGGACTGTGATGGATAGTTTTATGTGTCAAGTTGGCTAGACTGTAGTCCCAATTATTCAATGAAACACTAATCTCGATGTTGCTTGGTAAATACATTTTGTGGATATAGTTAACATCTACAATTAACTGACTTTAAGTAAAGGAGATCATCGTTGATACTTTGGCCAGGTCTCATCCAATCAGTTGAAAGGCCTTAAGAATAAAATTGAGGTTTCCCTGAGGAAGAAGAAATTTTGCCTCAAAACTGAAGCATCAGTTCCTGTCCAAGAGTTTCCAGTCTGCTTCCCTGCCCTTCAGATTTTAAATTTGCCAGCCCTCACGATTTGTGTGAGCCAATACCTACTCTGGTTTTGTTTCTCTGGAGAGCACTAGCTATACAGAGACCAAAGCTCAAATTTTACTGAAAAGAGGAGTCTGATCTCCTATTTCTGGAACTATACAATGTATCTATTCAAACTTATTTATTAAACTTATTGGAGAAAAATGAAGATGATGGTGATGGTTAGTGATTAGGGCAGGGGGTATGTGACAAGGGATGTGGGAGAAGGATTTTAACATATCGGAACTGGTTTCACACTACCTGGTTTTACTAGTTGGTTTTTAGTCCTTTACTTACTTGGTACAGCACAAACACCAAATGGGATCAGATTCTTTGGATTAATCACACTTCTTCAGTTCTGGGATTGTATTTCCTGTTGACTCAAACGGTGGTATCAGAACTCTCAGTTAAACACACAGAAATACAGCTTATGTCTGAACAATTTTGTTGAGACATAGTCCAAAAACATTTGTCTAGGGGAAGGCTTAAGTCACTCCGAGTGGATAAACTGGCACGTCTAAGTCTCCTGCTTTGTAGGTAAGTTGTGACACACCATATTGTATGCTGTGTGTGTGTATTCATATTTAAATTTTCTCGTTTGTGCTGTTTTAGACACAATTTCAATTATTTAGTCAGGAAGAGAGTCCAGGCTGAACATCAGGCTTAAAACTGCAGTAAACAGGTGAATGATATCCTAAATTCAATCACCCTCAGGGCATCTTAGCTGCAGCTAGGAAATAAAGAAGGGAGAAGTCAGGTGGGAGCTGATGAAACCAAATTGATAGGCCTGAGCCAGCATTAAGGAGACTAACCCATGTTCCTGTGTTCAGATCCCTCTGAGTGGGGAGACAGTCATGGGATATATACGTGTCTGTGCATGTGTGTGTGTGGTGTGTGTTGGTCCATCCAGAGTGTTCCTTCCCATTGAGGCTACAGTTGTAGTTTAAGTGAGCACAGAAACAATTTAGTGAAAATTCTTGCTTTTCTGGCTCCAGTAGCAGGATCTGTCATTAACTAAAGCGGCAGTGCTTAACTACTATCAATACGGAGATTGAAAACTGAAAAGTGTAAGACTTGCCTCATACAGGACACCTGCAGGCATCCTCAAACCCAGCAGCAATCTCAGCTTATCCTTAAGCAAACCCAGCTTAAACATGGCAAGCAAACCCAGCTTAATCAAACCCAGCTTAACCAGCTGAAACATGGCAAGTTTGCCGCCTTCAGAGTGACCTCTGGGAAAACTCAGAATTTAAGCTGGAAATAGAATGGCCTTTGAGATAGGGCAAGGTAAGCAGCGCTCAGCACAGTTTCTGGGGGATTTGGAAGGGTGCCCTGATGCTGCAGGATCAGGTGGCACTCATGGCATGGGGAAGCTATCTCCTGTGGGGAAAAGGAAGTCACTTGTTTAGCTAAACTGAGGCTCATCACCCCACAAATACCTCCTTCACAAAGAAAGACAAATTGTGGGGGACATGGAAGGGGTGGTGGTTAATGGTGGATACCAAATTTGTATCTAATTTAGAGTTAAAGCCAGGAAAGGACAGGAAAGAGCCACTGAACTTTCACTTTCTCAGCTTACAATATATTGTTTGTAAGAGACCTGCAAAACACAAGAACTCCTCTTTCAGAATTCCTGGCAGCTGGTTATCCCACTGCAGCTGTTATAATAAGGAAGTGAAGGAGGAAAGGAGATTGATATTTATTAAGTATTCATTACGTGTCAGCACATAGAATCTTGTTTAGTCCTCCCAAGAGTCCCGTGACATAAGTATCACTACCTCCATTTTACCAGGTTAGAAAGATTAGACTGAGATGTTAAGTATGTTCCAAGGAACTCAGGAGTAAGTGGTGGGGCCAGGTGGGTGGAACCATAAAGCCTTGACACTCAGACTGTGGACAGTCAGGGACTATAACAATGGCATCACTGGAGTTGTTTAGAAATACAGAATGTCAAGTCCCTCCCCCTACCATCTGCATCAGGAATTGCCTTTTAACTTGATCTTCAGGTGATGGGTATACAAAAAAAAAAAAAAAAAAGATTGAAAAGCACAGCTCTGAAGCGTGTTGTCTTCCCACCAGTTCACTCTATGGAGGTGGGTCATCACACCACGGCAGAGCCATAATTGTTAAATATTCTTCCTTAAACTGAATCAAAATCTCCTTCCTCATAACTTTTACCTGCTATCCTTCAAAGAGTCATCAGATATCATTTTTTTCTCTTTCTTTTCATTTTTCTAATCTAAGCTGAACTCTTTACATTTATTAAATATCCTCTTCAGTCTACATTTTTAGTCTGAGATCCTTTTGAATCCTGATTCATTTCTCCAGCACTTATAATCTATACATTTAGCAGGCATATTTTGTTGTTATTCATTCATGATCTATTGATATCTTTAAAAACTTTAAAATACATACTGATGTGGCTTGGCTGTGTCCCCACCCAAAATCTCATCTTGAATTGTAAAAATCTCCATAATCCCCACATGTCAAGGGAGAGATCAGGTGGATGTAATTAAATTATGGGGGCAGTTTCCCCCCATCCTATTCTCATGATAGTGAGTTCTCACCAGATCTGATGGTTTCATAAGGGACTCTTCCCCGCTTCACTCAGCACCTCTCCTTCCTGCCACTTTGTGAAGTAAGTGCCTTGCTTCCTCTTATCCTTCCACCATGATTGTAAGTTTCCTGAGGCCTCTCCAGCCATGCTGAACTGAGTCAATTAAACTTCTTTCCTTTAGAAATTACCCAGTCTCAGGCAGTTCTTTATAGCAGTATGAAAATGGACTAATACACATACATACTCTCTCAGTCTAAATACAGTCACAAGTAGAGTCTGGCGGCATAGTGATATTAATTCATTTGTGAACTCTGTGTATTCAGAAAGCTACACATTATCCTGAGGTATTTTCCAGGTGATATTTAACCAACTTATCTCCATCAAGAGTTTTTTTGTTAAGTGTCTTGCTAAACTCAAAATACTCTATGGGACTATCCTAATAACCTTATTTCATGGAAGAAATAAGATGGAGCAAAACTCCATCTCAAAAAAAAAAAAAAAAGGAGAAAACTTGCCTGGCTTTCATGTTCCATATTTCTCCCATTCACTTTCATTTCTTACAGAATTTTCACTGTGAGTTCTTTCAAGAGAATAAACTTTGAATGCTTGGAATCAGAAAACATGTTTCTAATACCATTGAATTGCCTTTTGCAACAATCACTTCATCTATGAAACAGACATAATCTTAAGAGATGATATATGGGAAGGTATTACATAAACTATAAAGCATGTATAGTACTATTGCTGGTATTAAAACAACTTTGGATTTAAAAAGAAGCTTTGGAATATAATCAATGTCTTAGAAGCTTTGGAATATAATCAATGTCCTGGAGACTTAAACTCATTTAGTGGTTGATGCTCCTTTACCTTGATTTTCCCTGTCCTGGTTCTTCTACCACTCGGAGTCCCTATACCAAATTCTTTCCAAAGGCCATTGAAGTGATACTGTTTGTCTTGCCAAGACTTTCTCTTAGACCAAAAGTTAGCAAACTGTGACAAGTAGGCAAACCCAGCACACTGCCTATTTTTGCAAATAAAGTTTTATCGGGACAGCCAACGTCATGTTTTTACATATTGCCTGTGAATGGTTTTGTGCTACAACAGCAGAGTTGAAATGTTGCATCAGAGACTGTGTAGCCCATAAAGCCACGAATATTTACTATCTATCATCTATCTTGTCTTTTCCAGGAAATGTTTGCTGACCCCTGCCTTAGACTGTAAATTTCAGAAAAAAAGGACTTTCTGAATATGTAATTTTCTGCATACAATTCCTAATCCAACTTTGTACTTAGGTAATAAATTCATTTTATGATAATTTCTTTATGGCCTAAATATAATTCTGAAATAAAATGGTGCAGGGTGATTCAATTGATCAATCTGGATTAAGATATTTAGCTAGAAAACTCTATTGATTTCAAGCTTTGTTGACTTCATGAGGGGTGGGAGGGTCACAATATTTGTTCAATTTTCAGCATTAAGAAGTCCTAAACATTAAACCAAAATGGATCCTTCATGATTTGACTGATGTTTATGTTAAAAATGAGCTATCAGATTCCATTATCCAACAAAGTAAATATCTATGGAAATAATATAGAAGTTTAGGCTGAACTCAAGAAATAATAAGATATGACCTGGATTTCCTTTCATTTATTATATTGCTTTTATTATTATTTTAGAGATGAGGTCTCACTATGTTACCCAGGCTGGTCTTGAACTCCTGAGCTCCAGTGATACTTCTGCCTCCCAAAGTGCTGGGATTATGGATTTCCTTTGAAAATAATTTTCCTAGTACAATGTGTTCTCACAAAATTTGAATATTCTAAAACTTAAATACAGAGGAAAAGTTTTCTGAAATTATGTATCTCAAGAGTCAAAGCTTGAAATCACTTTGTTTTCTAGGCCTTCTTCAATAAAGAATTTCGGATGAAGTACATGTTATTCTGTATTCTGTATGACAGTCTGTTGTTTCCAAGAGAATAATAACAAGCTGTCCTTGAAAAGAATGGCTGGTGATGGAATTAGCTCTAGAGAATTTAAGGTAGTATTTGCCAAGAAAGAAGGTCAGTCTGATGTTGTGTCAAATATATCCTTTATTAACTTGAATAAGTAAATATACCTAATAAATTACGAAGTGCTTGGTGAGTTACCTGACCATTGTTTTTAAATGTTCTCATTAGCATTTCTTGTCTGTAATAAATGATTTTAAATTTAGTGTTTCTCTGAAATGGTATTTTAAATTCCCTGAAAGAAATATTCTCAATTTTTCATGGGAGAGAATGGCTAGGAAATTTTTTCATAATTGTGATCTAGCTTGTGTACTCAGGTAACTGATAAAGTAATGGATCAGTCATCTATAGAATACATGCCTATTCCAAAGTGGTTATTGCTGTATGTCATGGCATCTGTAATTGGCCTAAAAAGCGATAAATCTGTTTTTGTAAAGTAACCCAAAAGACCCCATTAAAAGTGGTATTTTAAATGTCAATGAGCATGTATTCTATTTAATTTATGTTAATAGGCCATAAATGGGAGAAAATTGATGAAAAATATTACCTTTTCTGCATGTTAAAACTCAGGAGTAATTATTTTTCATTTTTCACTTAAGGATAAGCAGGTGTTTAACACAACATTAAATAAATGCCTCAGTACCACAAGGTGATAAATGTGTAACATTTAACAGATGAGTAAATTAAAATTGTGTCTAAAACAGCACAAACAAGAAAAAATTTAAATATGAGTACACACACAGTATATAACATGGTGTGACACCACTTACCTACAAAGCAGGAGACTTAGACATGCCAGTTTACACCTGAAATGGCTTAAACCTTCCCCTAGGCAAATGTTTTTTTAAGAACCAGTTTCTAGTTATTTTTTGACATTTTAAATATGAAAAATAGCCAATTCTGTTTAAAAATAGAGAACTATGCACTTTAATTAAGTTGCTATCCAATCTCAGCTGTTCCTGAGGACTTTTGGCAAACACACTTTTATTCATGTGTCCACTCCTCTCTGCTTCACCTACCCTAATTGGTGTTTGGGCTGAGGAAAGGGGAGGTTTTTTTTTTTTTTATTTTTTAAATAAGAATCCTTCATTTCCAGTCTGAAGAAGCTGATCACGCTGATTTGGCCAGAAGTCAATGCAATGTATTTATCAGTATCTAGCTGAACTTTTGAAGTGGTGCATTCCCTTTATATATTCTAGTGGATTCAGCATGATTTCCAAGCAAAAAGGAATAATATAGTTCACTGAGCTGTAAGGTAGTCAGCAGCTCAGGACATGAATTCTAACATGAATTCTAATTTGACTCCAGGTGTGGTTTTGTCTTCAGTGGAGAAACTTGGCTGCCTGTCATCAAAATGGGAGCAGAATCAGCCGCTAGTGTGTCAATTAACAAAGGGACCTTGATTATATGGTAGGAGAATCTTCCTCCCTCCCCCAAAACACTGTTATGTTTGAGCTAATGACCAGGAATTTCTCTGGGCAAAATCACGTTTTGAATTTCATTCCAGAAATAAGTACAGAAAATACATGCTAAAAATAAATGGTTTACAATTTTAAAAAACACACTTTACAGTTTAAATTAGAATTAACATGGGCAGCAGCTGAAGGATAAATAAGGGCTGGTCAACTGGCCATGGACACTCTGAATGGTTTAACAGCCTGTGAGTAACTTTGACAACTTAGGAGACAGCTTTTATGAGCCAGGGCAAAACGAACTCACTGAAACCACTGTTTCTAGTACATGGATTCACACACAGAGATGCTTAGCAAAACTTGCACTCCAACAAATACCAAAACCTCCCACATGAGAAAGTGTTAGCAGCAGGGCAGACAATCTAGGTTATGATCCAAAAAAAATCTTAATCCATTTTTAGAACTCCTTTGTATTCTGAGATTTTTGGTAAAATAGTTACATAATTATGGTGAATTATTTTACCTCTCTCAGTCTCCAATAAATGAACAAAACAATTCAAAATGCTTCCTATTTGTGAGTAATTTTGCTAGTCATTTTGCTGGTGCTGGGAATAATAAAAATAGATGATGCTTATTTTATCCTTGTTATGTGCCAGGCTAGGTGCCAGGCATTGTGTGCAACCCTTAATACAAATTATCTGATAACCCTCACGGGAATCCTATGGTCATAAGACTGTTAATGTCCTAGTTTGGGAAATGGGGAAACTAAAGCCCGAAAGGTTAGTAACTTGCCCATGGTCACCAGAGTTTGCACTCCTAACCATTACCTTTAACTGCCTCTCTGTGCTCTAAGCTCAGCAGTGTTTCTTAAAGTTGAATGAGCTTATGAGATACCTGGCATCCTGTTACAGTGCGTTTTCTGATCAGGACATCTGCGTGGGGTCCAAGATTCTGCATATCTTGACAAGTTTTCAGGTGATGCCAATGCTGCTGGTTCATGGATCACAGTGTGAATAACAAGCCTCTAGACCCTGCAGTTCATACTTGAGTTGGCATATTAGAAATATCAGGGCAGTTTTTAAAAACTTCTTTGTCCAGGTTCCATCCCATGTCACTTAAAATCTCTGGGACTGGAATGGAGGTATGAAAACATATTTTAAAGATCCCTAAATAATCCTTATGTATCATTATGTATCATGCTGTAGAAATCAATTTAGTAGCTCAGTGTTAAAAATTAGAATAAAGTGCACTGCATTAGTAAGCAATATTACTCTTTGAAATGTTTTAATATCCATTGTGTGTGTGTGCACACTAAGTTTATGGTGTAAAATGTATTCCTTATTGTAGGTCAAGGTAAAAAAAAATTTGAAAGCTCCTTTCAATACTAAATTTGTTTTCTCTCTTTTTCCCTCCCTCTCTCTATTCCTCCTCCCTACCCCCATATTTTGTCTTATTCTTAAGAGGATTTAAGAGACATTACAAATATCCACACTTTTAAAAGATATTTTTCTTGTCTGTAAGAAGCTCATCATCTACTAGGGGAGCTGAATATTTTACCATACAAAGGAGGAGTGTTATACAAAATACATGAAATATTTTGGGAACCCAGATAAACAAGGAATATGGTGATTTACTATTTAGGGGATTCAATGAAGGCATCATATAAGAATTGATACGTGACCTTTGTTTTGAGTAGGAATTGGCAAGTTAAAGGGGAGGGTAAGAGATTCCAGCAAGAGGCATTCCTTCCATCTTGTGTAAAGGCAAGGCACGGTCTATGTTTTACTTGCAGGATTATGATAAACTTGGAGATGAGGACAATCATGAGAGTCCGCTGAGGTGAAGGGCTGTGGGGGCATGTCTGGGGAAGGTACTGGAAAGCTATATACTAGAATGGTCAAGGAGAAAGAGAGAAGCTGCAGCTCAAAGCTCGAGAAGAAGCCCCAAGCATTGGTTCTGAAGGAGAGGAGGAAGGCTTCATGGTCTCAGAGAGAAATAAAATCAGGAACTGGTGGTGGGGATAAGTATGAAATTGGTTAACAAGAATGGTTTCTGATAAAGACCAGGCAGATATGTTGATATCAGAGCTTGAGGATTTATACCCAAATAGACAGACAAGTTTCATGAAAGGACAGCTGAGAGAATGAATGTAGCCGGATGGAATACCGCGACATAAGGCTGCACATGGTAAGCTGGGACTTTATAGTGGAGGACATTGTATTCCAGGCTAAGGAATTATCTTTGTTTGTTTCTTTGTTTTATAATCTTCAGAGGGAATTACTCCCACTATGAGGGGAGTGGCATAATCATTTTTTAAAAGATAATTCTGGAGGTAAAGTTAGGGTTCAACTGGAATGTAAAATAACTACTGCATTGATTAAGGTAACAGACAATGAGGTCCCGAACTAATCCAATGGCAGGGCTTAAGAAAGGAGAGCGATTTCTGAAAAGGGATTGTCAAGGTTTATTAAATGTGGAGTTCAGAGAGAAGGAGAAATTTTGAGAGCTAGTGTTAAGGTTCTAGCTTGGGAAATGAATAGCTAAACATACTATTAGCTCAGACTGTTAAGGTGTTTTTAAGGTGGAATGTCTGATATGTAGTAGGAAATACTGAGTCCATTGGAGGAGGAGCATATCATGTAGACAATGAAGGAGGTGGAACAGACAATCTCTGTGACACGAGGTTGGTACTGTCAGATTGTCATTATGAAAGGATGTAGTTAAAACACAAATAAGTAGCATTAGCTTTCAAAAATCTGTATTCTTGAGTCATAAAGAAAATCTGTATAGATGACTACTGAATTAATCTTCAAGTCACCTGAGTGATCTTTACCATCATATTTTCTAAGAATATAAGGAAGATGAATGTAAACTACAGCTGTATAATTTCTTCCTGTAATCATATTTTAGGCTAGAATAGTAATTTTGGTTTCATAGCAATCATTTAAAAGTGTTTTTCTTTTTTCCTACAGAGAATGTTGTTATATAAGAAGCTAACCTACTTTAAGTAGGAGTGGATATGACTACTCATTGACAATTACAGTAGATTCAGCAGGAAAAAATCAGTTACCTATTCTATTTTCACAATTTGGGGATTTGAGACTAGTTGTGTCAAACATCTTTCTATCAGGATATGTTCTAGACTTAACAAAGATACCCAAGTTATCATTTAGACAAGAGAAGAAGAAATGCCTATAAATACTATCATCTTCCTTTCCCTAAAATAAATGTGCAAGATAAATCCAAGTGCCTGGATTTTCAATGTGAGTATATTATTTCAAACGCACGAAATCACTAAATAAGCAGAAGAGAAAACATTTCCAGGCCTGTAAATCCAGCAGTGCTTTTGCTCATTTCATGGGATGAATAATTTTAATGGAATTCTTCTACCATGAGACAGGCAGATTTAATACATAAATTTAACATGACAATGTAATAATAAGCTACATGAAAAATAATATTTAAATAATAAAACCATACCTCCTTCTAAATTTAATCACTTATTTGTATTTTCCCATTAAAACTCAATGTAAACAATATTAACAGTAATTCAAAATTAATCATGTACTGTTTAACTTCTATTTGACATTACCTACATCTTTTTTCTCAATGCTTTCTCCTTGCCTAGGTTCCTTGTTTTAATTCTTCAGGAAATACGGTAAGGGCAGTTCAAAGATGCCCAAATAGGAACAGCTCCAGTCTATAGCCCCCAGCGGGCGCGAAGCAGAAGATGGATGATTTCTGCATTTCCAACTGAGCTTTGAAGAGTGTAGTGGTTCTCCCAGCATGGAGTTTGAGATCTGAGACTGGGCAGACTGCCTCCTCAAGTGGGTCCCTGACCCCCAAGTAGCCTAACTGGGAGGCACCTCCCAGTAGGGGCTGACTGGCACCTCATGCAGCCAGGTGCCCCTCTGAGACAAAGCTTCCAGAGGAAGGATCGGGCAGCAACATCTGCCATTCTGCAGTATTTGCTGTTCTGCAGCCTCCGCTGGTGATACCCAGGCAAACAGGGTCTGGAGTGGACCTCCAGCAAACTCTAACAGACCTGCAGCTGAGAATCCTGACTGTTGGAAGGAAAACTAACAAACAGAAAGGACATCCACACCAAAACCCCATCTGTACGTCACCATCATCAAAGACCAAAGGTAGATAAAACCACAAAGATGGGGAGAAAACAGAGCAGAAAAGCTGAAAATTCTAAGAATCAGAGCGCCACTTTTCCTCCAAAGGAATGCAGCTCCTCACCAGCAAATGAACAAAGTTGGATGGAGAATGACTTTGATGAGTTGGCAGAAGTAGGCTTCAGATGATTGGTAATAACAAAATTCTCCAAGCTAAAGGAGGATGTTCGAACCCATCGCAAAGAAGCTAAAACCTTGAAAAAAGATTAGACGAAAGGCTAACTAGAATAAACAGCATAGAGAAGACCTTAAATGACCTGATGGAGCTGAAAACCATGGCATGAGAACTATGTGATGCATGCACAAGCTTCAGTAGCTGATTCAGTCAAGTGGAAGAAAGGGTATCAGTGATTGAAGATCAAATGAATGAAATGAAGCGAGAAGAGAAGTTTAGAGGAAAAAGTAAAAAGAAATGAACAAAGCCTCCAAGAAATATGGGACTATGTGAAAAGACCAACTCTACATCTGATTGGTGTACCTGAAGGTGACAGGGAGAATAGAACCAAGTTGGAAAACACTCTTCAGGATATCATCCAGGAGAACTTCCCCAACGTAGCAAGGGAGCCAACATTCAAATTCAGGAAATACAGAGAACACCACAAAGATACTCCTCGAGAAGAGCAACCACAACCCCAAGACACATAATCGTCAGATTCACCAAGGTTGAAATGAAGAAAAAAATGTTAAGGGCAGCCAGAGAGAAATGTTGGGTTACCCACAAAAGGAAGCCCATCACACTAACAGCAGATCTCCCTGCAGAAACCCTACAAGCCAGAAGAGAGTAGGGGCCAATATTCAACATTCTTAAAGAATTTTCAACCCAGAATTTCATATCTAGCCCAACTAAGCTTAATAAGTGAAGGAGAAATAAGATCCTTTACAGACAAGCAAATGCTGAGAGATTTTGTCACCACCAGGCCTGCCTCACAAGAGCTCCTGAAGGAAGCACTAAACATGGAAAGGAACAACCGGTACCAGCCACTGCAAAAAATGCAAAATTGTAAAGACCATTGACACTATGAAGAAACTGCATCAACAAACGGGCAAAATAACCACCTAGCATCATAATGACAGGATCAAATTCACACATAACAATATTAACCTTAAATGTAAATGAACTAAATGCCCCAATTAAAAGACAGACTGGCAAATTGGATAAAGAGTCAAGACCCATTAATGTGCTGTATTCAGGAGACCCATCTCACATGCAGAGACACACATAGACTCAAATTAAAGGGATGGAGGAAGATCTACCAAGCAAATGGAAAACAAAAAGAGCAGGGGTTTCAATCCTAGTCTCTGATAAAACAGACTTTAAACTAACAAAGATCAAAAGAGACAAAGAAGGGCATTACATAATAGTAAAGGGATCAATGCAACAAGAAGAGCTAACTGTCCTAAATATGTATGCATCCAATACAGGAGCACCCAGATTCATAAAGCAAGTTCTTAGAGACCTAGAAAGAGACTTAGACTCCCACACAATAATAATGGGAGACTTTAACACCCCACTGTCAACATTAGATCAATGAGACAGAAAGATAACAAGGATATCCAGGAGCTGAACTCAGCTCTGGACCAAGCAGACCTAATAGACATCTACAGAACTCTCCACCCCAAATCAACAGAATATACATTCTTCTCAGCACCACATTGCACTTATTCCAAAATTGACCACACAGTTGGAAGTAAAGCACTCCTCAGCAAACGTAAAATAACAGAAATTATAACAGACTCTCAGACCACAGTGCTATCAGAACTCAGGATTAAGAAACTCACTCAAAACCGCTCAACTACATGGAAACTGAACAGCTCCTGAATGACTACTGGGTACATAATGAAATGAAGGCAGAAATAAAGATGTTCTTTGAAACCAATGAGAACAAAGACACAACATACCAGAATCTCTGGGACACATTTAAAGCAGTGTGTAGAGGGAAATTTATAGCACTAAATGCCCACAAGAGAAAGCAGGAAAGATCTAAAATTGACACCCTAACGTCACAATTAAAAGAGCTAGAGAAGCAAGGGCAAACACATTCAAAAGTTAGCAGAAGGTAAGAAATAACTAGGATCAGAGCAGAACTGAAGAAAATAGAGACACAAGAAACCCTTCAAAAGATCAATGAATACAGGAGCTGGTTTTTTGAAAAGATCAACAAAATTGATAGACCACTAGGCAAGACTAATAAAGAAGAAAAGAGAGAAGAATCAAATAGACGCAATAAAAATGACAAAGGAGATATCACCACTGATCCCACAGAAATACAAACTACCATCAGAGAATACTATAAACACGTCTATGCAAATAAACTAGAAAATCTAGAAGAAATGGATAAATTCCTGGACACATACACTCTCTCAAGACTAAACCAGGATTAAGTCAAATCCCTGAATAGACCAATACCAAGTTCTGAAATTGAGTCAATAATTAATAGCTTACCAACCAAAAAAAGTCCAGGACCAGATGGATTCACAGCCGAATTCTACCAGAGGTACCCTTGTACCTGGTACCATTCCTTCTGAAACTATTCCAATCAATAGAAAAAGAGGGAATCCTTCCTAACTCATTTTATGAGGCCAGCATCATCCTGATACCAAAGCCTGGCAGAGACACACAAAAAAAGAGAATTTTAGACCAATATTCCTGATGAACATCGATGCAAAAATCCTCAATAAAATACTGGCAAACCGAATCCAGCAGCACATCAAGAAGCTTATCCACCATGATCAAGTGGGCTTCATCCCTGGGATGCAAGGCTGGTTCAACATATGCAAATCAATAAACGCAATTCAGCATATAAACAGAACCAGTGACAGAAACCATATGATTATCTCAATAGATGTGGAAAAGGCCTTCAACAAAATTCAACAGCTGTTCATGCTAAAAACTCTCAATAAACTAGGTACTGATGGGATGTATCTCAAAATAGTAAGAGCTATTTATGACAAACTCACAGCCAATATCGTACTGAATGGGCAAAAACTGGAAGCATTCCCTTTGAAAACTGGCACAAGACAGGGATGCCCTCTCTCACCACTCCTATTCAACATAGTGTTGGAAGTTCTGGCCAGGGCAATCAGGCAGGAGAAAGAAACACAGGGTATTCAATTAGGAAAAGAGGAAGTCAAATTGTCCCTGTTTGCAGATGACATGATTGTATATTTAGAAAACCCCACTGTCTCAGCCCAAAACCTCCTTAAGCTGATAAGCAACTTCAGCAAAATCTCAGGATACAAAATCAATCTGCAAAAATCACAAGCATTCCTATAAACCAATAACAGACAAACAGAGAGTCAAATCATGAGTGAACTCCCATTCATGATTGCTTCAAAGAGAATAAAATACCTAGGAATCCAACTTACAAGGGATGTGAAGGACCTCTTCAAGGAGAACTACAAACCACTGCTCAATGAAATAAAAGAGGACACAAACAAATGGAAGAACATTCCATGCTCATGGGTAGGAAGAATCAATATCGTGAAAATGGCCATACTGCCCAAGGTAATTTATAGATTCAATGCCATCCCCATCAAGCTACCAATGACTTTCTTCACAGAATTGGAAAAAACTATTTTAAAGTTCAGATGGAACCAAAAAAGAGCCCACATTGCCAAGACAATCCTAAGTCAAAAGAACAAAGCTGGAGGCATCAGACTACCTGACTTCAAACTATTTTACAAGGCTACAGTAACAAAAACAGCACGGTACTGGTACCAAAACAGAGATATAGACCAATGGAACAGAACAGAGCCCCTGGAAATAATGCCACACATCTACAACCATCTGATCTTTGACAAACCTGACAAAAACAAGCAATGGGGAAAGGATTCCCTATTTAATAAATGGTGCTGGGAAAACTGGCTAGCCATATGTAGAAAGCTGAAACTGGACCCCTTCCTTACACCTTATACAAAAATTAATTCAAGATGGATTAAAGACTTAAATGTTAGACCTAAAACCATAGAAACCCTAGAAGAAAACCTAGGCATTACCATTCAGGACATAGGCATGAGCAAAGACTTTATGACTAAAACACCAAAAGCAATGGCAACAAAAGCCAAAATTGACAAATGGGATCTAATTAAACTAAAGAACTTCTGCACTGCAAAAGAAACTACCATCAGAGTGAACAGGCAACCTACAGAATGGGAGAAAATTTTTATAGTCTACCCATCTGACAAAGGCTTAATATCCAGAATCTACAAAGAACTTAAACAAATTTACAAGAAAAAATCAAACCACTCCATCGAAAAGTAGGCAAAGGATGTGAACAGACACTTCTCAAAGGAAGACATTTATGCAGCCAACAGACACATGAAAAAATGCTCATCATCACTGGCCATCAGAGAAATGCAAATCAAAACCACAATGAGATACCATCTCACACCAGTTAGAATGGCAATCATTAAAAAGTCAGGGAACAACAGGTGCTGGAGAGGATGTGGAGAAATAGGAACACTTTTACACTGTTGGTGGGACTATAAGCTACTTCAAACATTGTGGAAGACAGTGTGGCGATTCCTCAAGGATCTAGACCTAGAAATACCATTTGACCCAGCCATCCCATTACTGGGTATATACCCAAAGGATTATAAGTCATGCTGCTATAAAGACACATGCCCACGTATGTTTATTGTGGCACTATTCACAATAGCAAAGACTTGGAACCAACCCAAATGTCCATCAATGATAGACTGGATTAAGAAAATGTGGCACATATACACCATGGAATACTATGCAGCCATAAAAAATGACGAGTTCATGTCCTTTGTAGGGACATGGATGAAGCTGGAAACCATCATTCTGAGCAAACTATCGCAAGGACAGAAAATCAAACACTGCATGTTCTCACTCATAGGTGGGAATTGAACAGTGAGACATGGACACAGGAAGGGGAATATCACACTCAGGGGACTGTTGTGGGATGGGGGGAGGGGTGAGGGATAGCATTGGGAGATATACCTAATGCTAGATGACGAGTTAGTGGGTGCAGCGCACCAGCATGGCACATGTATACATATGTAACTAACCTGCACAATGTGCACATGTACCCTAGAACTTAAAGTATAATTAAAAAAAAAGAAGTGTCTGGGAAAAAAAAAAGATTAACAAGCAATGTCATGTTGATAGCATATACTTTCGATATGATGTGATGAGAATGCCATTTTACATCTGTGGTCTTCCTCACGAAATTCAATAGTCTCAGTATAATCATGAGCAAAACATCAGACAAATCTCAAATTGGGGAGCATTCTACAAAATTCCTGAACAGTACTCATGAGAATTGTCAAGGTCATCAAAAACAAGAAAAGTCTAAAAAACTGTCATGGCCATGAGGAGTCTAAGGAGACATGACAACTAAATGTAATGTGGTATCCTGGATGGGACCCTGGGACAGAAAAAGAACATTAAGTAAAAACTAAGGAAATCTTAATAAAGTATAGACGTTAGTTAATAATACCACATCATTATTGGTTCATTAAGGGTAACAAATATACTAATGTAAGATGTTAAGAAGAGAAATTGGGTGTTCGGTATATGGGAGCTCTCTGTACTGTCTTCACAATTTTTCTATAAATCTGAAACTGTTATTGTGTTTTTGAGACAGAAACTCTGTCACCTAGCATGAAATGCAATGGTGTGATCTCGGCTCACTGCAACCTATGCCTTCTGGGTTCAAGCAACTCTTGTGCCTCAGCCTCCCGAATAGCTGGGATTACAGGAACTGCCACCACCCTTGGCTAATTTTTGTATTTTTCAGTATAGATGGGGTCTTGCCATGTTGCCCAGGCTGGGTCTCCAACCCCTGAGCTCAAGTGATCCACTCACCTTGGCCTCCCAAAGTGTTGGGATTACAGGCATGAGCCACCACACCTGGCCTAAACCTTTTTTTTTTTTTTTTTTTTTTTGAGCTGGAGTCTCACTGTTGCCCAGGCTGGAGTGCAGTGGTGCAATCTCAGCTCACTGCAACCTCTGCCTCCCAGGTTCAAGCAATTCTCCTGTCTCAGCCTCCCGAGTAGCTGGGACCACAGGTGCACGCCACCATGCCCAGCTAATTTTTGTATTTTTTAGTACAGACAGGGTTTCTCTGTGTTGGTCAGGCTGGTCTTGAAACTCCTGACTTCAGGAGATCCACCCATCCCGGCCTCCCAAAGTGCTGGGATTACAGGCGTGGGCTACCGTGCCTGGCTATAACGGTTTTAAAATAAAAAGTTAATTTTTAAAAAGAAGGTTTATTGGGAAGGTCAAAGTAAAATAACGTATGGCAAATTCTGAATCCTACCACATCTTAAAACTATTTTTTACTGGTTGCTAACTTGAAGAATGAGTCATATTTCAAATTTGTCACAGATAGAAAATTTAAGCAGTGCTCGTTACATGAAATATGCTATTCATCATAGTAACAATGTTGCTATCTAGCAGGAAGGGTATGGCTAAATGAGATAGAAAATACCACACAATCATTAAAACCTTTAATGGCTGTAAACATTATGGGACAACATGAAAAATGCTTATGTTACAATGCTTAGTTTAAAGTAGATACAAAATTATAAGCACAGTATGATTATGGCAATTACAAAATAATTGGAAAGAAGTACATAAAAATGCTACAGGGAATATGCCAGTGGGTGTGTTATATATGGGTGATTTTTTTGGGGGTTGCCACTATTCTGTTTTCCAACTTTTAAGTTTAGGGGTACATGTACAAGATGTACAGGTTTGTGACACAGGTAAACTTGTGCCGTGGTGATTGCTGCACAGATCATTCCATCACCCAGGTATCCACAAGCTATTCTTCCTGATCCTCTCCCTCCTCTCAACCCCCGCCCTCCAACAGAAACAGACCCCAGTGTGTGTTGGATTCGTCTTATTCTTTTTGTTTTCTTCTTTTGTGGGTATTGTATTTAAAATGGCAAAAATTAATGTAATACAATTAAGAAGTATATAAAAACATCAATCAAAAAAGTATGGAAACTGCATTTCAGCATACTAATCACAAAACGAGTAACATTTTTCTTTTTCATCATGGAATTTTTGGGGTTCTGGGTGAAATTCAAGGGGTTTGTGAACTTGGATGAGAAAAAATTACATCTTGATTTTCAGTGAATTCTAACATAAATATTTGCCACTAACAACAGTAGTATAAGCAGAACCTGTGACTTTGTTATCCACAAAAATCACAGACATTTTTATATTATAGTTCTTGCAGATATCTCAAAGTAACTTTTATGTTAATTACTATATTACAACAGCTATTACACTTGCTGCTGGGTCTTAGCATTTAATAATTTAATGAAGAATCAAAAATGTTACTATATTACAAATTTGTGTTTTAAAAATATGTGGTTAACTACATATCAGTGTAATCGTTTTTCTATGTAATCCTCTGATTTTATGCATTTAAAAGCATTATTCTGAGAAGGGGCAACAGGCTTCACCAGACTACCAAAGACAATCATGACTGAAATAGTTTAGGATCGCTGATGGAAAGAAGGCTGAAAGCGCCACCATAAACAACGTGAAATTTCATATTGCACTTATCCATGAATTTTCATATAAGTAAAACAGCTTAGTGGACATCCTTAACAGCCCACGGTGGCAATAGGTAATTAATATCAAGCCCATTCACAGATAGAAATCAATACCGATTAAAGACAGTCAAAATGGGGAAGAAAGTTGATATGCATAAGTTAATTTCTCTACTTTCCAAATTAAAAATATGGTGCCTAATGAGCTGTGACTTAGTGTCAAGGAAAGAACTTATTCCCCAGGGAACATGGCAGAAATATTTTACATGGAAATGCTATAAATCTGAGTGCTACTACATTATAAACATTCTATGTTGCTATGTATTTGCAGGTTTTCTTTACTAAAAACGTATCTAAAAGTTCCTTGGAAAGGAATAACAAAATTTGACTTCCTGCTTTTTGAAACAGGCTTTCATCTGATCTCAATTGGGAGGCGTGCTTATTACAAATGATCAAAGAGGATGGTAGCCAAAACATATTGAGTCTGGCACTGTACTAAGCACTTTGTGTGTATTAATTGTCACAGTAACCCTGTAATGTAGGAATTAATGTTAAATCCATTTTAAGATGAACAAAGTGAGGTGTAAGAAGACATTATACAATGAGTGATGGAACTAGGGGTCAAACCCAATCACTGTCATTCCAGGGACCAAGCATTTAATGACCATGTCATGCTTCCATGGGTGCTAATTTAGAACAAACATCCCTAGACTATGGAATGGTTTTGGCTTCTACAGCTTTAAGATGCCAGACATAAAAGCACTACATGAGAAAAATCTGGAGCTAGTGACCCGGAGTCAAAAAAGAAGCCAATGCAAGAAATATAAAACTTTCAAGAAAGATCAGTAAATTTCAGAAAAAAAACCCTTCCATATCACAGTTACATCCCCAACAAAATGTCTCTGACACAAACGCCCTTAAGACACTTGGAGTACAAACATGTTCCCCAGAGGAACAATGTGCTGTGAATCCATCAAGTATTTGGTGGAACCAGGCATGCGAGACTCAGGCGACACAAGAACCACTTAAAGACTTACAGTGCACAATGATTTCTCTAATGCTTTCCCTTTGGAATGCAGGAAATTTCTGCCCCAGACATAATTTGAAATGATTCACATGAAACATATCCTTCACACTGCAGTTTGGTTTTTGTTTGTCTCTTTGTTTCTTATTCATTCTCATATTTGACTTATGATTGGAAACTTTTTTTGTTTTGTCCTCTGAAGTCTTATGCTAGCTTCCTGGCGTTTGCATCCAATACCCATCTCAGCAGCTTTGTACTACATTCAAAAATTGCAATTCATTTTTCTATGCTTATACATATAGAGTATGTGCTTAAGATCAGGGGTTCCAGAGCCAGACTATGTGAATTCCAATCATGGCCTCATTTTCTCAGGCTGAGTGACTTTCAGGAAGTTATTCAAACCTCTTGTTCCTCAGCCTCCCAATCTATAAAATGGGGGTGATAACAGCATGCCTATTGAAAGGGTTATCATGAGGACTAAATGATCTAATAATGCATGTAGAGCCCTGAGCACAGGGTCTGGCACATAGAGTGCTAGCCAAATGTTAGTGATTATTACACTTACTAGACTGTAAACCCCATCAGGGAGAACATTTATATTTTGATCATTATTGTATTTATAGCATAAAATTAGTGCCTGAAACAAAGCAGAAGCTCAATAAGTTATTGAATTACATTAAATATTAAATGACTCAGCTATTTCTTCCTATTTGTACCATTTCAAATTCCTTTCACATTCTTATTCAGTCATAGGCCAAACTCAGTAGACTAAGGAAAAGTTCCATATAAATGCCTTGGTCCCATCTTTACAATAGAGAAAAAAAATTCAAAGAGCAGTTTTTAATGCTTAATTTCATCCCCAAACATCTAGGGAATATAACGTGGTCACCGGGTCTGTCAGTGTGGTGAATATTTCAAATTTTGATCTCAATCTGGTGGCCAGGTGACCTAAAACATACTTTATACAGAACAGGTCCCATCTGAGATCAAGTTGTAGTTGAAATATGGCCTTTAATTTCACTCTCTGCTTTCTCTATTCTGCTTCTGTGTTTCACAAACCACCTGGTTTACTTGATTACAAACGAATATAAACAGCTTCATCTGGGATCTTATGGCTGCCATCCATCCATCCACTCCCATTTATTGAGTGCCTAATACATTTCAGGCTCTGCCCCTGGTGCTGAGGCCCTAGACATGAAAGGCAAAAGGCCCTTTAAGGAACTCAGTGATATGGAATAGGCATTTAAAATTTTATCTTCTCTAAAACTCTTAATTCTTACTCCCCCATTCCCCACCAAGCTATTCCTTTCATAGTCTTCCCCAATTCAGCTGATGGCAACGTCATTACACAGTTGTTCTGCCTTAAATTCTTACTTTCCTCTTTGAAATCTCCCTCTTAGCACATCCATCTATTCCTTCAGGAACCAAGTGGGATATGAACAGGTAAAGAGGCAATCCTAAGTATGTGATGGAAGCTATGGCAAGATAGAAACAACCCTAACTCAAACCAGGAGGCAGGGAGGGGAAAGATTTATTGGCAGAAGTGATATTTGAACTGAGTTTTGAGGAATGAATAGGGCTCGGCCTTGCTAAAGAGCTCCCCATGGCCAGACATGGTGGCTCATGCCTGTAATCCCAGCACTTTGGGAGGCCAAGGTGGGTGGATCATCTGAAGTCAAGAGTTTGAGACCAGCCTGGCCAACATGGTGAAACCCCGTCTCTACTAAAAATACAGTAAATCAGCCGGGCATGGTGGCAGGCATCTGTAATGCCAGCTACTCAGGAGGTTGAGACAGCAGAATCTCTCGAACCTGGGAGGTGAAGGTTGCAGTGAGCCAAGATTGCGCCATTGTATTCCAGCCTGGGCAACAAGAGCAAAACTGTCTCAAAAAAAAAAAAAAAAAAAAAAAAAAAAAAAAAGCTCCCTCCTCCTCCTGAATCATCTGGATATCTTTAAAGCACCAGAAACTTACCATGCTCAAAATAATAGTTATCATCATCTCTCTGCATGCTCCCTCCCACCCCACATTTTTATAGTTCCAAATGAAAGAGTTGGAACTGTCTTTAACAACCTTTTTCTCCAAATCTAATCACTTGTAAAGCACTGTGCAGTCAGCATCCTCTCCTATTACCTTTAGTCTTCGTTCACTTTCCTTTTTCAAGCCCAACTTAGATTTTCAATCTTCACTCCCACAATTTTCCAGTCACTATATAAGTGCTTGGTAAATGGGAATGTACTATGCAAATGTTAGGGGTTTATTCTAATTAACACTAATTCCCTTGGTGATCTCATCTACTCCCATGGTTTTAAATACCATCCATACACTGATGAGTTCCAGACTTATATTTCTAGCTTTGACCTTTCTCTCACAATTCAGACTAAAAATCTCGCTGCCTACTCACTATCTTCACTTAGATATTGAATAGGCATTTAAAATTTTATCATCTCCAAAACTCTTAATTCCTACTCCCCCACTCCCCACCAAGCTATTCCTTTCATAGTCTTTCCCAATTCAGTTGATGGCAATGTCATTATACAGTTGTTCTGCCTTAAATTCTTACTTTCCTCCCTGAAATCTCCTCCTTAGCACTTCCATCTATTCCATTAGCAAATATTGTCAATTTTACCTTCAAAAACTATCCTGACTCTTACACTTTCATTGCTCTCATACAATCTAAAGTACTTGGACTATTGCCTTCCTTTCTGTTTCTGTTCTCCTGCAGTGCATCCTACAACTCCACAGCTTTTCAGCTCACTCAGAATAAAGTCCACATCCTTAACAGGGCTCATGCTATCTTTCTGACATAATCTCCTATCACTCTCCCTAGCTCTTGCCACTCCAGCCAAGGATGCTCCTACCTTTGCCTCTCCTGTTCTCTCTGCCTGGAAAGCTCTTTCCTCTGATAGTTGTGTGGCTTGCTCTTTCCTTTTACTTAGGTTTTTATTCAGATGTTACCTGTTTAGAAAGACCTTTCCCAGTCTCCCTGGAAAAGAGCAACACATGATTTGCTTAATCATCTTAACCCTACTTTCATTTTTATCTTATTTCTTCATAGCACCAATATTTCTTGAATGTTCTAGGTACTATCCTGATGCTGAGAATATAGCAGTAAACAAAATAGGCAAACATCCCTTTGTTTCATGGTGCTTACTTTCCACTGGAGAAAGAAACAATAAGCAAGCAAATTAAATAGCATGCCAGATGATAGTAGCTCCTATGGTGAAAAATCAAAGCCAGGAAGGGGGATAAGACGTATTGGGGGAGGAGTAGTGGTTGCTACTTTAATAATGAAAGCTTCCCTGATAGGAGGCTATTTGAACAGAGATCTTAAAGAGTGAGGAAAGTGAGCCTTGTGAATATCTCAAAAAGTATCTCAGGTGGAGGGAACAAGTGCAAAGGCCTGTGGCAAGGTCATGTTTGATGGTTCCAAGAGCAGTCAGGAGACCAGTGTGCGTGGAATGGAGTAGCACTTCTACCACCTGCCATTGTATTATAGATTGATTTGGTTTTTATTGCTGACATCTTTACACCAGAATGTTGGCTGCATAAGGGTAGTGTCTTTTTTATTTCTGTTGAAAACAACAACAACTTTATCCTGAGAATTCAGAACTGAGCCTTGTTCTAGTGGGGACTCAATGAATTGTCATGCACTATAGACAGACTTCACTATTCGGAACCCCTTAACATGCCCCACGTGTTTTGCCTTTTTTGTCTGATTTTCTCCATCTGGAATGCAGCTCTGTCTTTCAAAAAGCCTACCCTTCAGGACACTCCAATGCTACTGCTTTAATGAAACCTCGCTTGGTTGGCTCTCAGCTAAATGTCATTTGTGCCCCCTTTGTATGGAGATAACTCTGCACTGTCGTTGCTGCTCAACCAAAAGCTGCGTGAGACAGTGAGCGTGTCTACTTGCCTCCTCAGGGTAGAGTGCCAGTGTAGCCTGGTGCCTAATCACATGTGCCAGGTGCTCAGTAAATAATGAAATAAATGACTATCTGTTTAAGGCAATGAGTTGCTTTAAGATTTACCATACTCAATACAGATTGCTACTGTGTTCTGTGGTAATATGCAAAGTAACTCAAGATCCTTAGAAGTTGGTCACCATCTCAGAATTTGAAACCCCTTATCCAACTAGCAGTGTAACCATGAGCTCCAACCTCCTATGCAAGGGGGACTCAGGAATCCTCTAGAAGGGCAACTCCCTTTGCATTCTCCAAGGAACTGTATACATGAAAGAGCCTGTTCCTTTTCTTTCCAATTCAGCCATGGATTTTTCTCTATCTTTAAGCATACCTGATTGGTAATATAGTCTTTTCAAAACTAAGACAATTATGAGCTTTAGTTTAAAACATTGTTTTAAATCTGCAATACATTTCTAGTCATTTATAAATAAATGTCATATCAAGGAGGAAAAAATACTTGCTGGTAACAAATAATGTGGCATAATTTTTGCTGAACACCCTTCACCTTAAATAACTTGGCCTTTCAGAGAACTCACATTTGTTCAAATTAGGCAGGAAAAAATTCACATTTTGGACAAATTGAATCAGAAAATACGAAAATACCCATTGCAAGTGGTTGTTGTGGTAACAAAAAGAAGACCACCTGTGTTTGTTGAACTGAGCTGAAGTGGATGTGCTAATGTAGTTTCACTTCATTGTTATCAAAGACTTGAAAGGCTTCTTCTTAGTTAATTGAAAGGCTAATTGGCAGGTCTAATCTAAGTTGGTTTTTCTTTTATTTTCTCAACCAACCCCTTGTCTCCCTCTAGTCATCAGTTAGGTGAGTGATGAACTCAAGCAAAGCACGTCAGATGGTATAAAATGGGTTATATGATGTACTTTTCCTAGAGGGTGGCATCTAAAATAACAGCACTTCGATAAGTTATTGTTCATTCATTCAATTTAAATCCATTTTAACTTGGCTACCGCTTCACTAGTTGACACTGGTTTTTTGTCCACATTCCAACTATGTGCATAAGATAAAGTGCCATCTAGAGTGTTCTTGCCTTTGAAACTGTCATCAAGTCATTTAAATAAAAGACAAGCTGCCAGATATTAATGAAGCTTATTAGTAAAATGTTATGATGCAGAAGATCCCCCAGGACATAAAATTATGGTTTTATGCACTAATTTCAGCACCAAATGACTGTATTCTTCTTTTGCTGAAATACTAAATGATGCTCTAAATGTTGGAAGTTCTGGGAAAGTGGAGTGGGCTATCATTTGACACATTTCACATGTTCCCAATGGCCATTTCTATCCTGAATTAATTCACATCTGAGTCCTGAAAGTCATTGGTATGGTTTTAAGAATAATGTTTATGCAATGTCAGCAGATTAAAAGCCAGTGCAAGTAACTTACAAATGAGAAATTTCTGAATACTTTGTTCAAAGAGTTTTAAATCCTATTTAAAATAGTCAAGTGAACAGAGAGACGCATATGTCCAATTCAGGTTTAAACATGTTAAACCATCATTGCCATTATTTCCAGAGCACAAAATATACCCTGGAAAATTAAATTTTCATTTTCATGATTTCTGTAATCATTAGTCGATGTAAGTTGAACTATCAGAATATTAATCCCATACTAAAGAAAAGAAGAGAGCATTTACACATACATGTCATAAATTCATCTTTGTCAGTTCTATAATTTTAGATGACTTCATGCCCAAAGGACAACTTTTGTAATACAAAAGGTAATTTTATTTACCCTTGTAAAAGTATTTTACATATTTTCACTCCTATTACTGCTATACAAGTTGTTAATTATGCAGTTAATTATTAGAACAATTAAAAACTTGTTACTGACCTTTTGGCTAATGAATTTAAATAGGTGCAGATACTTTGTGGTACAAAAGTACAAATATTTTTACTGTTCTCTGGATACTATGTCTTTGCCAGGTAGTGATAGTGTGGCTTATAAGGCTTAATTATATAGATTGCCTATTGTGAAACTCATATTATATTAGATGTGGTTTTACATATGAAATATGCATGGAGCTTCCCTGTGTACCTAGAGAGCTTATACTACAGTGTTGTAACAGAAAGAACATTACCAGATAACAAAACATGAAGCAGTAATATTGCCCCAGATGAGGTCAGGAAGGTAACAGAGCAAGTTTAGGCAGCATTAGAGAGAAATTTCATTTCAGACATAAGATTTGAGGTAGACCTTAATGAATCTAAGCATAGAGGAGGAGAAAATGCCTTTCCAGACTGGCTAAGAGTTGATAACCTAAGTGCTGAGTATGTGGGAATTAATTGTACTATTTTCTCTACTTCTGTATATGATTAAAATTTTCCAGAATAAAAACTTCTAAAAAATCGTTTCAGGAATGACTAGAATGAGCAAAGATGAGAGGAGTCTTTGAAAAGAGGGGCCCTCATTATTTCACCTACCTGCCCAAGCAAGGTGCTAGAGGCAGCTAGGTGAAATAATAAGGGACAATTCAAATGGGGTCAGATTTTGAGAGGCATTGGATAAGAGAATTAAAGACTTAAATTCCAGTTAGGTCACTGGGAATCAATTTGCTGAATCAAAGAGAACCAAGCTCACTTTAAATAATGGGCAATGAATTTCTAATACTCAGCATTTTCCCCTACCCTGTTGATGGTGAAATTCACTGTCAATGTTATTCAGTGCCAGTGCCACTCTAATGGGGGATGTGATATAGGAGAGCTTGCTTGTTGCTGCTAAAACTTCTTTGAGAAGACAGCATCTGGGTTGAGTCTCTGTGATTTAGGTAGGTGGTTCTCAGCCTGTCTGGACACTCTGAGGCCACCTTGAAATGGTCAGACTCAGTGATACTCAGATACTAGGAAGAGAGACCAATGTACAACAAGACTGTCAGCTTAGTCATTCGGAGTGGGGTATCCGCTTTTCTGTTCTATTTCTGCATACTGAAGTGTTTGGAAGAACAAATTAAAAGGCTTCTTATTTAGTAGGGGCTTAGAGCAAGAGAATGCATATAATCTTTAAGGAGAAGGCATCTAGGCCAGGGTGAGGTCAGACCCATCTTTTTTTTTTTTTTCTGGAAAAGGATGGAGGCACAGTAGTCTGCTTCTCTACACCCCATTTTCTTTGCCTACCATTTTTCTTCTGTATTACTCGCTTCCTTTTCAGATGTTCCATTACTATATTCACACTGAAGTCCACGAGAATCTCAGAGACAGGTAGGTAGCAATCTCTTTAGGTCTATACTTGAAGTCCCTTTGTAAGTCAATATTCAGCTGAGTTAGGCATCAGTCACTTAGGAAACTGCTTCAGGTTTTCATCATATTATGCGCTGTTATTTTAGTATACTTATGCTATGGGGCTTAGAATTACCAGATAGACATAATACATAGTTTATCTGGTAATGCACTCATTCACTCAAAATTCATTAACAGTACACTACGTGTAACATATTACTATACAATTTTTCAAATGTAGTAAGTTGTTTAAAATGGTTATTCAAAATCACAATGAGATATCACCTCACACGAATCAGAATGACTATTATTAAAAAGGAAAAAAATAACAGATGCTGGTGAGGCTGTGGAGAAAAGGGAATACTTACACACTGTTGGTGGGAATGTAAATTAGTTCAGCTACCATGGAAGGCATTTTGGAGATGTCTCAAATAACTTAAAACAGAGCTACTATTTGACCCCACAATCCCATTACTGGGTATATGCCCAAAGGAAAATAAATCGCTCTACCAAAAAGACACATGCGTTTGTATGTTCATTGTGGCACTATTCACAATAGCAAAGACAAGGAATCAACCTAGATGCCCATCAACAGTGGTTTGGATAAAGAAAATATGATACATATACACCATGGAATACTATGCAGCCATAAAAAAGAATTACATAATTTCCTTTGCAGCAACACAGATGTAGCTAGAGGGCATTATCCTAAGTGAACTAAGGCAGGAATAGAAAATCAAATACCATATGTTCTCCCTTATAAGTGTCAGCTAAGCGTTGGGTATACATGGACACAAAGAGGGGAACAATAGATACTGGGGACTACTGGAGGGAAAGGACTGAAAACTAGCATAGTGGGTACTATGCTCACTACTTGGGTGAAGGAATCATTCATACCCCAAACGTCAGTGTCACACAATATACCAATGTAACAAACCTATATGTGTATCCCCTGAAACTAAAATAAAAAAATAGATTTTAAAAAATAATTATTGAGGTCTTTCAATAGCACAATGGAAAAAGCATAGAACCTGGAATTAAGAGCCTGAGGTCAAGTTCTGGCTTTCTGGCTTCCTGGCTGCATGATCTCTGATAAGCTGCTTAACCTCTGTGAGGCTCAGACTTTTCTTCTATAAATTAGGTTGACATTAATATTCTTTTCATTGAATTATTGAGAAGATAAAATAAAATATTCTACATAAAAATCCTATGTAAAGCTTAATGTAGAGAACAAATGTTAGTTATCATTATCATTATTATAGTAGTGGTAGCAACATTGGCCCTTTTGTATGATACCTAGGGTTTGTGGCAGCATTTGTATAATCCTTCCTGCTTATTTTCTTAATCTTCCATAAAAGCAAAAAATTATTCTTCTAAAATTTTATCTAATTAAAATAAGTTTTTTATTTTATGCAGTTACATTTTCAATATATATTTTAAAAGTACATCAGTGGCCAGGCGTAGTGGCTCACAACTGTAATCCCAGCACTTTGAGAGGCAGAGGTGGGAGGATCATGAGGTCAAGAGATCGAGATCATCCTGGCCAACATGGTGAAACCCCGTCTCTACTAAAAATACAAAAATTAGCTGGGCATGGTGGCACGCACCTGTAGTCCCAGCTACTTGGGAAGCTGAGGCAGGAGAATCACTTGAACCCGGTAGGCGGGGGTTGCAGTGAGCTGAGATCATGTCACTGCACTCCAGCCTGGCAATAGAGCTAGACTCCAGCTCAAAAAAATAAAAATAATTTTTAAAAAGTACATCAGCTCTGCTATTCTCAGTTATTTAATAATTATTGATACAGTTGATTTTTTAAAATTCCAACTTCTTGAGTAGATGAACACTAAGTAGAGCAGAATGTAACATATTGAAATGATGTTTATAAGACCTTGTTTGGTTGGAGTAAAGATGCTGGGAGTAGGGATGTTTACTAAGATGACAAGGATCTGGACCAAGGTGGGAAATTGAAAAGTTACAATGAAGAGAGGACAAGCTTAGTAACAAGATTAAATGGAGATGATAAAAGAGAAATGTTAAATTTGTAGGATATCAAGCTTGATTACCTGGAGGACAGCAATACTAGCAATAAAAAAGGGTCACTTGAAAGGATAAGCTATTTTGATAAGGGAATATAGCCCAAGAAATTGACTTTTGTTATAGACATGTTGATATTTGACATAATGTTGGCAGAATATTCTTAAAAGCACTTGGAAATATGGAATCATACATCGAAGTAAAGATCAAAGGTGAAGATGTAGCTTTGAGTGTGATGAGATAACAAATAATGGTCATGGCTAATGATGACTTACCATGTGACAGGGATTGTTCTCAGTGCTTTCTAAGTGCTAACTCATTTGATTTTTACCTCAACTAGTATATCAAATTTACTGATGAGAAACCAAAGAGATGCCAAATAACTCACCTTACATTACACAGCTAGTAAGTAGCTAAGCTGGGATGACAGTGGATGAGCTCCTTCAGGAAATAAAATAGAGAAAGAAAAACAGAAGCTGGAGTGAGAAGCAATCCCCATGGGCAGTAGAAAGATGAAAAAGAAACCAGATTCCAGGAGCAGTGGGGAGGTTGGAAAAGAGGAACAGTTGAGCAATGCCATAGAACAAGGGAAGGCAGAATTTCAAGGAGAATTGTGTGGTCCATATCATTAAATACTTCAGAAAGTTCAAGAGTAATGACTCTAAGTCTCTGCATTTGGCAGTACTGATGAGACAGGAGTCTGGGTAAAGAGGTGTTTCAGAATCCAGACTACAGAGGATCAAGGGGATGGATCTAAAGAGAGGGAAGTAGTAGGGACAGAATAATTTTTCATGGCATTTTCCTGTGAAAAAGAGAATGATAGTATAAAGAAACAAAAGGAACAACTGAAGCTTTTAAAATTAGAATGGCATCTGATGCATGAGAACATGTCAACGTGGTCATCTTTTCTTGATTATAACTCTAGATCAATAGAGATAAAATATCTTTGTAAGTGCTCACATACTGATAAAACATTTAGACTTTGTCTTTTTAATTAAAAACATTAATATGCAAACTTATGACACTTTCACAAATTCTTTTTTTTTTTTTTTTGAGACAGGATCTTGCTGTGTCATCCAGGCTGGAGTACAGTGGCATGATCTAGGCTCACTGCAACCTCTGCCTCACGGATTGAAGTGAGTCTCCTGGCTCAGCCTCCCTAGTAGCTGGGATTACAGGTGCATGCCACCATGCCTGGCTAATTTTTGTATTTTTAATAGAGACGGGGTTTCACCATGTTGGCCAGGTTGGTCTCAAATTCCTGACCTCAAGTGATCTGCCGGCCAGCCTCCCAAAGTGCTGGGATTACAGGCATAAACCACTGCACCTGGTGACAAATTCTTTATCTGTTAAAGGAACAGAAGGGACCTATTAATCTAAATACAATTTTACATGAAATGGGCATTTATATATTGGAAAGCAAAGCAAATTTTGTTGAATGGAGGCTGTGAAAAAAACTTCATACAAAAAAAAGTTGTCTTATTTTGAAACATTTGTTTTTTTTCTACATATAAATTAATATATAGTAACATTTAATTTAAATATGAAAAATTAGGGTCAAAATGAAATTTACGTATTTTAAGAATGAACATCAAACCTAAACTTCTTAAGTAGCAGAAACATCCAGTTCTGCAATGAGTATAGGTGAACTGTAAATTTTAGCTACCACAAAAAGTATCATAAAAACTTATTTAGAAATAATCAACAGGCAATATATAGAATGGGATAATTTGCAAACTATGCATCTGACAAGGGACTAATATCCAGAATCTACAAGGAACTCAAACGACTCAACAAGAAAAAAATAAATAGCCCCATAAAGGACGAGAATAAACATTTTTCAAAATAAGACATACAAATGGCTAACAACATGAAAACACTCTCAATGTCACTAATAATCAGGGAAATGCAAATGTTGGTGAAGACATGGAGAAAAGGAAATGCTTATACACTGCTTGTGGGAATGTCAATTAGTTCAACTTCTATGGAAAGCAGTTTGGAGATTTCTCAAATAACTTAAAATAGAACCGCCATTTCATCCAGCAATCCCACTCAAGGGTATATACCCAAACGAAAATATTATATCAAAAAGATACCTGCATATATATATATATATATATATATATGTATATACACACACACACACACACATCCCATAGAATACCACTCAGCCATAAAAATGAATGAAATCATAAAAAAGAGCGAAATCATGTCTTTTGCAGTGACATGGATGGAACTGGAGGTCCTTAAGTGAAAACTCAGAAAGTCAAATACTACATGTTCTGACTTATAAGTGGGAGCTAAACAATGTGCACACATGGACTTAGAAAGTGTAATGGTAGATAATAGAGACTCAGAAAGGTGGGGGCATTAGAGTGTGGTGAAGGATAAGAAATTACCTAATGAATACCATGTACACTATTCAGGTAATGGTTACACCAGAAGCCCGGATTTTACCACTGCAATATATCTATGTAACAAAATTGTACTTGTATCCCCTAAATATATAAAAATAAAAAATAAAAAAAATTTCATCTTGGAGGACAAATGACATTAACTGTACTGGAAAGTGAAACAAAGCTTAATGACATAAAAAAATTCAAATTCTATCATTGTGGTTATCAGTTCAAAACATCAAAATGCATTTTCCAATTTGAATAATAAAGAATAGAAACAATGATACCAACACAAAATATTAAAATCTAAGTATGTGTGTAAAAACAGTTACAAAGATTAGAAAGCAGAAGAGAAAAATATTTTTTTTGATATACAGAAATAGGTACTTTGCTATTGGTACAAAAAAAAAGTCAAGAAATTTATGGAAGGGGAAGTATTCTTGTCTGTGTATTATTAAGCTCAATGGCCAGTAGCACATTTTGTTTACTTTTTTGCTTTTAAAACTATATCTGTTAAGCAACATTTCTTTTCAGAGATGGAAAAAGAATCATATGCTTATTTGCTATTTAATAGATTTAAGTTCCTCTGATACTACAATGACTTTTTAAAATGACTTAAAAATTATTGTATTTATGATTTAAAATGAATTATAGGAAGAAAGTTTTGAAACTGGGAAACATGAGTTAAAGTTATGGGTGCCCTGGGGACTTAAGTTAAAATGGAGACATGAATTAACCTATACTAAGTTAACCCACACTAAGATGCTGTTCACTTTGAAAGACCTCTCATTCTCCATTTGTACTAAAAAGATTAATCAAACATAATGTTTCTGTACAATTTATCATGGAGCCAAAGGCTTGGTTCCTTGAATACAAAGATAGATTGATTTTATAAATGCCTAATCTTTAAATAAGACTGTAATGGACTCACACTGCATTAAATGGCATTAGCCCAGAAGAAGGCCTGGGTAGCTCAAGAGCCATATACTATTTTGTTTGATAGCATATATTTTATATGATATACTCATAGGACACAATGCAGATTAAGTATTTATTAATGCCTCTTTATTGCTTTTTCATGACTTCCAGTGGATATAAAAATTATGCCTTACAGCTCTCTAAAAGAGGATAAAACAAATTATATTATGGGATGAAAAAGGAAGTTTGTAAGACAGATAATTTGCTGAGGAATTATCATGCTATCCTGAAAGGAAGAGGGCATGGAAAAAGATGACTGACTATGAAGATGGACTTCAGTTATAATACAAACTGCCCACATCCTAGCCCTAAGGAGCAATGATCCAGAACTTTGAACCTTTAGCATTGGCTCTATTAGTAACAGTTTAACAGTGTTAACCAGGGGCATGTGCACACATGGCCCCTGGGGCCTCTGAGTTGATTGTTTTTCAGCCTATTACTTTTTGTTCAGTAACTTCAACCATCATTCTTTGCTCAATTATAATAATTGTGGAGTATACTCAAATCACGCTCCAGGATAATTAAACATTATATGTTGTTGTTATGCTTTTGGTTGTGTTGTTTCTTGTATATATTCATGAGAAGTTATAAAATTAGCTGACCATACCTTTGTTGGCACTTGTGTTTTGACTCTATTCGATTGTATTCAATTGATTGTGGTTGTTTCTATTAGAGGATAGGACACGGATATCAGAGTTAATTGTTGGGTATACCCCTTTATTATGGGTGGACTTTATCCAGTTTGCAGATAGGACATGCTATAGAAAGGTCATAGTTTTATACTGGCTAGACCAATATTTGTAATTTTGTGGTTCACAACTGTCCATTTGTATAACTTTAGAGCTGGAGATCTGAGACCTACTATCACATTTTTTGGCAATAGGTCTGTAAGGAAGAAGTCACTTTTCCAAGTTTACAAATGTCCTAGTTACCACCTCATCATGTTGACTCCTACTTGGAATTAAGTGTTTTGCATTTTGATTTCATACAGCTTAGGGAAATCAGTAAGCAATATGACCTGGTATTAAGTGAGAGACATCACTTGGGCTCAGGACATCTGTGGGCCAGAGGGTTAACTCATGTTCAAAATGAATCACACTAACTGGCATATACTTGGCAGAGTTTCACATTTTGCCATTTTCCCAGAAATAAGAATCGATGATGGAGTTCATATATCCTGTAATTTCTTTTATTTCTTATAAGTGCTGCTGTCTATAGAATTTAGTCATGCTATTCACATTGAGTTCTTCCTTGGAGGGTTTCAAACATGGATCAGGGGTATTATTACTAGTCCATTGAGCCCAACTAAATCATATAGCTCCTTGTTCGCATACACCCATCAATAATTATAGGCTTAGAGAAAACTGAACATTATGCCAGAAACTCATTTTAAAGAGTATTATCATTCTCAGCCAATTAGATCAGAATCTATTATATTCAGAATTGCAAACTGTTCAAATAAGAATTAAATGTATAGTAAGAGGCTAAAAAATTATCTTCAAAATTAGAGCTTCTTTACTGTTCCATTTCAACCTCGTTTGTCTCTATTCATTTCTATTTTATAGGTAGTAAGTTTCTACCTTTAGAATTCATTGGCAGGTGTATAAACATGTTCTTCATTTACAGGAAGAACTGTGGTCATCTTTGTCTCTCGATCATTTTCTTTCTCAGTATTGATTTGCTTTGCTTCAACAATTTCCTATACTTTCTCTGGCTTACTCCAAAACATATTCTTCCTTTAAACCTTTTCATGATGGAAGATTTGCCATTTTCTCAATCCATCGGGAGTCTCTGGTTTTGGGCACTTCTTCAAATATATCCCAGAGTCCACTGGGAAGTGTCTTAGCTGTCCGTCTGTGACAAAGAATGATCTATGCTACTTTGCTGTCTCTTTTACAAAGTGTCCTTTTATCCCCTACAGCTACTACTTTAAATGAAAGTGCTTTCAGATGTAAAGGTGTCACTCAATATTTTTCAAGGTACATTGCAAACAATGAATAAACATGTGTGTATTCTTTTCTCTTTCATCAAATTTTAGCCCAGTAATAAAACTGGGTGTATATAAATAAGAATTCATTATTTACACTGCATTTTAGTGCTGATATAGATACAGTGAATTCCTGCCCTTTCCTCTCCTTTATATTGAAGGGATTATAAATGAAGCTCTTTAAACATTCTGAGATCTTTAAGTTGATTTCTACATGAACTCCAAGTGGTGTTAATGACATTTTCAGAAAAGATGCTTTACTTAGCTGGCAAGAAAAAGTACTCTGTAAGCCTTTATTTGTATGTGATAAAACAGAGTTGATAAAATAATCTACTATTAACTTATCAATGCAGTCTTACAGAATCCACCTATTACAAAGTAGATAATTTTGTTTTCTTTCCTTTTGTTTCAGTAGAAACTGTCAATTAAAATCAATAAAGCTCTAGAAAAAGCCGTGGTAAACTTGGTTACAAACCAAGAGAGAGTCAACTAAGGTGAAGAAATTGTGAAACTCTTTATTAAGCACTTGAGCAGCACTTAAATTATAACCCTAGAGTGAGTAAATACTGTTCAATCCTTATAGATTTTATAAACTATATAGGACAGCAGATGAGCAATCAGGGATTCTGGCCCATGAGCTGATAAACCCTGAATCTTTGAGCTTTGCCAAGTATTTTTTTCTCTTTACTTACAAATTAGGTAAATTAATATTTTCCCTACCCTTGCTTCACCGTGATTCTCTAAGGAACACAGTTAACACATCTTAAACATTTTGAGACACTCCTGAAAGTTCTACATATGAATTATTTGCTTTACTTATTTCCCAAATGGCACAACACATCTATTTTCCCATAAAAACTGTCAGCCCTCTTGGAATTGAATAGCACTGCATAAAACAACTATTGAATATTGATTTTTTTCTTTTGCATTTATTCAGGCTGATTCCCCATTCCATAGGTTAGTGGCTTAGCTATTATACTCTCATAAAAAGAAGAACTTCTTGAGTATTGAGTGAGAATTCATTTGTTCTTTTTGCCTTTTTCTCACCCTCTTCCGAGGAATTTTCACTCCACTGAGCTTTCAGAAGATGTATTATTATACCCCACCAAGCAAGAACAGGAGAATAAGATGATTAAATACCAACAGTGTACTGTTTCTGTACTAAACACAGAATTAGCCATTGGCCTCCACCTAATGAATCTATAATCTAATTAGACAGCTTGACAACCCCAAGAAGGGAAACGATAAGAATGCGCATCAGCGTAGTAGGTTAAATGGAGAAAGTGGCATATTAAGATATGTAAGAAGGTAAAATTAGAGCACCTGGGGGAAGGGGCGGCTGTGGGCGCAGCTTCAGCCGATTTAAACGTCTCTGTCTGATGGCTCTGAAGAGAGCAGCTGATCTCCCAGCACAGCATTTGAGCTCTGATAAGGGACAGACTGCCTCCTCAAGTGGGTCCCTGACCCCCGTGTATCCTGACTGGGAGACACCTCCAGGAGGGGCCGACAGAAACCTCATACAGGAGAGCTCTGGCTGGCATCTGGTGGGTGCCCCACTAGGATGAAGCTTCCAGAGGAAGGAACAGGCAGCAATATTTGCTGTTCTGTAGCCTCTGCTGGTGATACCCAGGCAAACAGGGTCTGGAGTGCACCTGTAGCAGAGAGGCCTGACTGTTAGAAGGAAAACTAACAAACAGAAAGGAATAGCATCAGCATCAACAAAAAGAATGTCCAGACACAGAAACCCCATCGGAAGGTCACCAACATCAAAGACCAAAGGTAGATAAATCCATGAAGATGGGGAGAAACCAGTGCAAAAAGGCTGAAAATTCCAAAAACCAGAATGCTCCTTCTCCTCCAAAGGATCACAACTCCTCGCCAGCAAAGGAACAAAACTGGACAGAGAATGAGTTTGACAAATTGACAGAAGTAGGCTTCAGAAGGTGGGTAATAACAAACTCCGCCAAGCTAAAGGAGCATGTTCTAACCCAATGCCAGGAAGCTAAGAACCTTGAAAAAAGGTTAGATGAATCGCTAACTAGAATAACCAGTTTAGAGAAGAACATAAATGAAATGATGGAGCTGAAAAACACAGCAAGAGAACTTCGTGAAGCAAACACAAGTATCAATAGCTGAATCGATTAAGCAGAAGAAAGGATATCAGAGATTGAAGAGCAACTCAATGAAATAAAGCGAGAAGACAAGATTAGAGAAAAAAGAATGAAAAGGAACAAACAAAGATTCCAAGACATATGGGACTATGTGAAAAGACCAAATCTGCATTTGATTGGTGTAACTCAAAGTGATGGGGAGAATGGGACCAAGTTGGAAAACACTCTTCAGGATATTATCCAGGAGAACTTCCCCAACCTAGCAAGACAAGCCAACATTCAAATTCAGGAAATACAGACAATACCACAAAGATATTCCTCAAGAAGAGCAACCTCAGGACACATAATCATCAGGTTTACCAAGGTTGAAGTGAGGGAAAAAATGTTAAGGGCAGCCAAAGAGAAAGGTCAGGTTACCCACAAAAGGAAGCCCATCAGACTAACAGAGGATCTCTCTGGAGAAACCCGATAAGCCAGAAGTGAATGGGGGCCAATATTCAACATTCTTAAAAGAATTTTCAACCCAGAATTTCATATCCAGCCAAACAAAGCTTCATAAGTGAAGGAGAAATAAAATCCGTTACAGACAAGCAAATGGTGACAGATTTTGTCACAACCAGGCCTGCCTTACAAGAGCTCCTGAAGGAAGCACTAAACATGGAAAAGAACAACTGGTACCAGCCACTGCAAAAACATAACAAATTGTAAAGACCATCGATGCTATGAAGAAATTGCATCAACTAACAGGCAAAATAACCAGCTAGCATCATAATGACAGGATCACATGTAAAAATATGAACCTTAAATGTAAATGGGCTAAATGCCCCAATTAAAAGACACAGACTGGCAAATTCGATAAAGAGTCAAGACTCATCAGTGTGCTGTATTCAGGAGCCCCATCTCATGTGCAAAGGCACACATAGGCTCAAAATAAAGGGATGAAAGAATATTTACCAAACAAATGGAAAGCAAAAACAAACAAACAAACAAAAAACAAACAAAAAAACAGGGGTTGCAATCCTAGTCTCTGATAAAACAGACTTTAAACCAACAAAGATCAAAAGAGACAAAGAAGGGCATTACATAATGATAACAGGATCAATGCAACAAGAAGAGCTAACTGTCCTAAATATACATGTACCCAATACTGGAGCATGCAGATTCATAAAGTAAGTTCTTAGAGACATACAAAGAGACTTAGACTTCCACACCATAATAGTGGGAGATTTTAACACCCCACTGTCAATATTAGACAGATCAATGAGACAGAAAATTAACAAGGATATTCAGGACTTGAACTCAGCTCTGGACCAAGCAGACCTAATAGAAATCTACAGAACTCTCCACCCCAAATCAACAGAATATACATTCTTCTCAGCACCACATTGCACTTATTCCAAAATTGACCACACAGTTGGAAGTAAAGCACTCCTCAGCAAATGTAAAATAACAGAAATTATAACAGACTCTCCGACCACAGTGCTATCAGAACTCAGGATTAAGAAACTCACTCAAAACCGCTCAACTACATGGAAACTGAACAGCTCCTGAATGACTACTGGGTACATAATGAAATGAAGGCAGAAATAAAGATGTTCTTTGAAACCAATGAGAACAAAGACACAACATACCAGAATCTCTGGGACACATTTAAAGCAGTGTGTAGAGGGAAATTTATAGCACTAAATGCCCACAAGAGAAAGCAGGAAAGATCTAAAATGGACATCCTAACATAACAATTAAAAGAACTAGAGAAGCAAGAGCAAACAAATTCAAAAGCTAGCAGAAGACAAGAAATAACTAAGATCAGAGCAGAACTGAAGGAGATAGAGACACAAAAAACCCTTCAAAAATATCAGTGAATCCAGGAGCTGGATTTTTGAAAACATCAACAAAATAGACCACTAGCAAGACTAATAAAGACGAAAAGAGAGAAGAATCAAATAGATGTAATAAAATATGATAAAGGGGATATCACCACCAATCCCACAGAAATACAAACTGCCATCAGAGAATAATATAAACATCTCTACACAAATAAACTAGAAAATCTAGAAGAAATGGATAAATTCCTGGACACATGCACTCTTCCGAGTCTAAACCAGGAAGAATTCGAATCCCTGAATAGACCAATAACAAGTTCTGAAATTGAGGCAGTAATAGACTACCAACCAAACACAGTCCAGGACCAGATGGATTCACAGCCGAATTTTACCAGAGGTACAAAGAGGAGCTGGTACCATTCCTTCTGAAACTATCCCAAACAATAGAAAAAGAAGGCATCCTTCTTTACTCATTTTATGAGGCCAGCATCATCCCGATACCAAAACCTGGCAGAAACACACACAAAAAAGGAAATTTCAGGCCAATATCCCTGATGAACATCACTGCAAAAATCCTCAATAAAATACCGGCAAACCACATCCAGCAGCACATCAAAAAGCTTATCCACCATGATTAAGTCAGCTTTATCCCAGGGATGCAAGACTGGTTCAACATTTGCAAATCAATAAATGTAATCCATCACATAAGCAGAACCAATGACAAAAAACACATGATTATCTCAACAGATGCAGAAAAGGCCTTCGACAAAATTCAACACGTCCTCATGCTAAAAACTCTCAATAAACTAGGTATTGATGGAACACATATCAAAATAATGCGAGATATTTATGACAAACCCACAGTCAATATCATACTGAATGGGAAAAAACTGGAAGCATTCCCTTGGAAAACCGGCACAAGACAAGGATGCCCTCTCTCACCACTCTTATTCAACATAGTATTGGAAGTTCTGACCAGGGCAATCAGGCAAGAGAAAGAAACAAAGAGTATTCAAATAGGAAGAGAGGAAGTCAAATTGTCTCTTCTTGCAGATGACATGATGGTATATTTAGAAAACCCCATGGTCTCAGCCCAAAATCTCCTTAAGCTGATAAGCAACTTCAGCAAAGTCTCAGGATACAAAATCAATGTGCAAAAATCACAAGCATTCCTATACACCAATAACAAACAGACAGCCAAATCATGAGTGAACTCCCATTCACAATTGCTACAAAGAGAATAAAATACCTAGGAATCCAACTTACAAGGGATATGAAGGACCTCTTCAAGGAGAACTACAAACCACTGCTCAAGGAAATCAGAGAGGACACAAACAAATGGAAGAACATTCCATACTCATGGATAGGAAGAATCAGTATCATGAAAATGGCCATACTGCCCAAAGTAATTTATAGATTCAATGCCATCCCCATCAAACTACCATTGACTTTCTTCACAGAACTGGAAAAAATTACTTTAAATTTCATATGGAACCAAAAAAGAGCCCACATAGCCAAGACAATCCTAGGCAAAAATAGCAAAGCTGGAGGAATCACGCTACCTGACTTCAAACTATACTACGAGGCTACAGTAACCAAAACAGCATGATACTGGTACCAAAACAGAGATATAGACCAATGGAACAGAACAGAGGCCTCAGAAATAACACCACATATCTACAACCATCTGATCTTTGACAAACCTGACAAAAACAAGCAATAGGAAAAGGATTCCCTATTTAACAAATGGTGTTGGGAAAACTGGCTAGCTATATGCAGAAAACTGAAACTGGACCCCTTCCTTACACCTTATATAAAAATTAACTCAAGATGGATTGAAGACTTAAATGTAAGACCCAAAACCATAAAAACCCTAGAAGAAAACCCAGGCAATACCATTCAGGACATAGGCATGGGCAAAGACTTCATGACTAAAACACCAAAAGCAATGGCAACAAAAGCCCAAATTGACAAATGGGATCTAATTAAACTAAAGAGCTTCTGCACTGCAAAAGAAACTATCATCAAAGTGAACAAGCAACCTACAGAATGGGAGAAAATTTTTGCAATCTATCCATCTGACAAAGGGCTAATATCCAGAATCTACGAAGAACTAAAACAAATTTACAAGAAAAAAAAAACCCTCAAAAAGTGGGCACAGGATATGAACACTTCTCAAAAGAAGATATTTATGCAGCCAACAAACATGAAAAAAAGCTCATGATTACTGGTCATTAGAGAAATGCAAATCAAAACCACAATCAGATACCCTCTCACACCAGTTAGAATGGTGATCATTAAAAAGTCAGGAAACAACAGATGCTGGAGAGGATGTGGAGAAATAGGAACACTTTTACACTGTTGGTGGGAGTGTAAATTAGTTCAACCATTGTGGAAGACAGTGTGGCGATTCCTCAAGGATCTAGAACCAGAACTACCATTTGACCCAGCAATCTCATCATGGGTATATACCCAAAGGATTATAAATCATGCTACTATAAAGACACATGCACACATATGTTTATTGCGGCACTATTTACAATAGCAAAGACTTGGAACCAACCTAAATGCTCATCAACGATAGACTGGATAAAGAAAATGTGGCACATATACACCATGGAATACTATGCAGCCATAAAAAAGGATATGTTCCTGTCCTTTGCAGAGACTTCGACAAAGCTGGAAACCATCATTCTCAGCAAACTAACACAAAAACAGAAAACCAAACACCATGTGTTCTTACTCATAAGTGGGAGTTGAACAATGAGAACACATGGACACAGGGATGAGAACATCACACACTGGGGCCTGTTGGTAGATGGGGGGATAGGGGAGGGATAGCATTAGGAGAAATACCTAATGTAGATGACAGTTTGATGGGTCCAGCAAACCACCACCATGTCACATGTATACCTATGTAACAAACCTGCACGTTCTGCACATGTACCCCGGAACTTAATGTATTAAAAAAAATTAGGTGAACTAAATCTAAACTTACAATTATGATGAAAATGTGTTGTTAAAGTTGAATATGAATATTAGTAACTCAGAGTCTTAAGTTGTCCTGTCTTCAGAGTTTCGACCCTAAGGAAATATATACATATATATATGTTTCAGTTTTCTGGTATGACACTGAAAGGTGAAGAATGCTGCCTTGTTATCTTATAACTGACTTGGAAGTCCTATAAAGAAAAATATTGAAAATATTGAGCATTTTCTCATCTAAAAATAAATATGTGTTCATCTAATTAAGAGAAATAAAAACATCTATGGAAGAAAAAAAAGAGGTAAAATTACCAAAAAAAATTTACATTTGAAGAAGGTTTTGCAGTTTCCAAAATGTTTGTTTAGTCACTTCTTTATACTGTACTATGATCCCAGAGGTTTTCTAGGCAAGAATATCAAGTATATACTTGGGTCTGAGGCATCAACAGACTATAATGCAATGTCTTGGTATTGAACTACAAGAAATATCTTTCTGTGATTAATTTTTCTCATAAAACCGAGGACCTCATTCCTTCAGCATCTCAGCAATGTGAGCAAAGGACATTCATACTTCTTTCCTTCAATTAAAATATGGTATGTTTGGATTGGCATAAAATTCTATGTTGTCTTGAGAAGACATCAACCCTCTTTGGATCACTTCTTAGGTAATACTACATTCTTTCATTTATCACATGCTTGAAACAAAACAAGGGTCCTAAAGCTCTTACCTGGGAGAGATAGTTTGGAATTAGGAGCCTCAGAGACCAGCCCTGGAATCCTGCTTCATTGCCTTGGAATCCTGCTTCATTACACTTAGTCTAACTAGTTAGGTTTAATTTTTACGGTCATAGTTTTTCTGTGTTTGTTTGTTCCCCCCGGCCCCATAGAACCTAGTTTCATTTTAACATCAACAATCAAGTGAAATCTTCTTGTAATTCTAAAATTGTACTTAATTTGGTAATCTAAATGACATAAAAATTATTGCATAGTTCTTATTCTGAGGAGCTTTGAAACACCTTTAACTTAGTACTTCTTAATAACAAATGATACTCACTTATTGATTAAAAATGCAAAGTGACTTCTGGATATATTTGCTGGCTTTTTTCCTCTGAAATCAATGAGGGTTGGGAGCAAAAACCTGGGGCATATAGCAAGGAAATAAACCCATGCTGGTATGAAATTTCTATACGTTCTGTGTATTGATCTTGAAATTTTCTTTTTAACTAACCAGAGTATTTGGATATACAGACAAGGGTATATTAGTAAAAAGGGAATGGACTTTTATCTCTTATCTAAAACTTTCCCTCAATGTGTGTTTTTATTTAAAAAATGGAGCAAAATAATTGACACACTACACTACACTACACTACACTACACTACACTACACTACACTACACTACACTACACTACACTTTAGAAGCCTGATTGAGGGGGAAAAAAAAAAACAGAAGGCTGGTGGAGAGTGAGAATTTTATCACACTTTAGAGTTGGGACTTAAGGAATCATATGGTTCAGCCTCCAACCAGAGCCTGAGAGGCAATTACTGAGACTCGTATTAAACCTCCAGTTTAGTCGTGTTGACTGTTCTCCTGGAAGGTAGAACAGCACAGTAGTCAAGACAGGTTTGGATCCCAGGCTTATTGCACACTGCTGGTGTGATCTTGAGCTAGTTTCTTACCTTTCCTAAACTTCAGTTCTTTATTTGTAAAATAATTATACCTATCCTACAGGGTTATCACAAAAATTAAATTAGATATTATATATTAAGAATGTGGCACAATGTCAATAAACTCTCAGTGAATGAGTATTATTATTAGATAACCCATTCCATTGTAAGGTAGCTCTGTTATTAAGCTATTTTTTAAAATAATGAATCTGCCCAGGTGCGGTGGCTCACAACTGTAATCCCAGCACTTTGGGAGGCCGAGGCTGGTGGAACACCTGAGGTCAGGAGTTCGAGACCAGCCTGGCCAACATGGTGACTCCCTGTCTCTAGTTAAAACAACAACAAAAAACTAGCTGGGCATGGTGGTGGGTGCCTGTAATCCCAGCTACTTGGGAGGCTGAGGCAGGAGAATCACTTGAACCTGGGAGGCAGAGGTTGCAGTGAGCCAAGATCGCGCCATTGCACTCCAGCCTGGGCTACAAGAGCGAAACTCCGTCTCAAAGAAAATAAATAAATACAAAATAAAATAAAACAATGAATCAAAATCTGTCTCTCTCTAGCTGTCATCTATTTGTGCTTTTTCTCCCATCTGAGAAACCCAAAAATAACTGATTTAAAGCATTGCTGCTCCACCTTCCTTTTGGTAGCTATTCCATGTCTGAAGCACTTTGCATTCTTTATGTTGTAGACTTCAGCATATATAATTATCCCACTGTACCCCTAAGAGTATAGGCTAAATGAATCCTATTCCTATCATTACTTCCTGAAAAGAACCAAAAGGGAATCATAAAACACTCAACGAAGAAAATACAGCTATGAAACTGAGAACCAATTTATCTTTGATGGGAGACAGTTTATAGATGCTGAATCTTCCAGACAAACTTTACAGCCTTGTTCACATACTACCTAACCTAACCTTATTCCTTACGACTTAAGAGATATTAAAGCACCTTAATTAGGTGAAAGTGATGTAATGCCTGCTCCTCCTTCTACTATCATAGTCTTCCTAGTTGCTCTAGCTTGAAACTCAAACAAGCAAACATACTTGACTCGTTCTCCACCCCTCTCTTCTACGCAGACAAGAGGGAACACTAATTCTATGGTCCAGATATTTGTCCTTTCATTCCTATTTTTCTTCTCATGGTTGTTAGAGCTGACACTTCCAATAGGTAGATGACCAGCATACAGCAAACTAGCAGCAAAGAAACCAATGCATTAAGAACCAGGACCCCACTCTCATCCTGCCCTGTGATCACCTGCTACTTCTTCCCACTGACCCAACCCAAGTGGAAGCCACAGGGCAAGGGAGCCCATTGGTGTAGTGAATAAAGAGAACTAGAAGGGATGAGTCTGGAGAGGAAGATGAACTTGATTCCACACATTTCTTAACTTCTTTTCTGACTTCTGTTTCTCTCTCTCTCCAGAGGTATCTTTTGATCAAAATCATTTTGAACGTTACATGTTTGATCATGTTGCTCCCCTACTTTTATAATCTTTCTATTCCTCTTAAGCAGACTTTACAGTTCCCTCCTGATCAACCTCCTGGCAGCCTTTCCACTTTCCTTCTCTGTTGTCTCCTAGGCTTCAGGCATAACAGACAAGCTGATGGTTCTCCATGTCTCCCAGATTTAGAGACTCCCAAGGACCACATTACTTTCATCTTGTAAGAAGAGATTGTACCTGACGCAGCCCCTGGCTCATAGTAAATGCTCCACATGTGCCTGCTGAATAAAGGGATATCTGCACTTTTGCACACAATATTCTCTGAACCTGGATTGCCTAATAAATTCTTGATTTCCCTTCCGTCTCTGAATCATACTTCTGTGAAATCCACCCTGATCTCTCCCCATGACATCTCCTCTTATGAGAGACTCATTCCTCTGTCCTTGCTCTGCAGTCTGTACACATCTCTTTTAGCACTTATCTCCAGGTGCCCTTTTAAATTACTCACATTCCTCTGTGGCTTTACCAGACTGTACATTCCTTTATGGCAGAGACTGGTATTACACATCCACAGATCCCCAGGACCTGAAAGGATGCCTGATGCATGGTGGGTACTCAATGCACATGCAACCTGTTTACTGAGGAAAATGGACTCGATCCCACTCATTTCTTCTTCTCTGGCTTCTGTTTGTTTCAGAACGACAGAAGGGGAGGTGGAAGAGGTATAAAAATATAAAATAGTATTTTTTACCAATTACTACTTTCATTCCTTTTCCCCATTCCTTAATGCTATCTTGGGAAGATTATTAACTTTTAAGTAACTTTTTGCTATAATATATTCAGTCTCATTAAAGCCCCAACACCAAACTTGATTTAAATCACTTTCCTTCCTCCTCCGTGGAGAGGTATGGTCCGCCTCTGAATCACTGCCTTTAGCCTCCCTTCATTCTTCAAGGTCTAGTTCTTCCAGTGTGTTAGGGGCAGAGAGGAAGATCTTTCTCTCTCTCTCTTTAACTGGTTGCAGTTGTATGCTTTTTTATGTTGGCTGTGGCCGCTTGTCTGGTGAATGGTAACTGGCTGGCATCCAGTGTCTGGCTCTTTTGTGGGATGGATCTGTGCATTCTTCCTCCGGCCAGTGTAATATTTGGCTCAAGCTTGACCTCTTTCACCTCTGTCAGCTCCTGCCACATTGGAGCACTGCCCAGTCTGTTGACACTGGGTATTCCTTGCCCAGCAGGCAGCTCTCTTGAGTGGAGGGTAGAAGACAGCTGGCTCAAGTCAGGCTCTATTCTCCATGGCCACTTCAACCATAGAAATCTCACATAGCAACCTCATGCCAAATACTGAGTTGCGATGGCTTCATTGCCATGTCTTCTGTCTCTCCTGCCGTCTCTCTCCAATTCACTTCTTTCCTGTTATGACTGGCAAAGGAAGCGAGTCCACTGCCTGAGCAGATGTCCAATTTGGAAACCTGATCTCCATCTTCCCTTCTTACAGGCTACCCCAATTTCAATGAGTGATTCTCCTGTAGCCTCCCCTTTCTTTTTCATGCAGATGGTTGTGTTACCTCTCAAACACAAATCCCACATAAGAAAAATCTACCCTGAAGATTCTGCTTTCCCCTCTTCAGCTTCTGTTTATGGAGGCTAGGGTGAGAGGAGAGGGTTTGATTATAGTAGGGGAGCCCCCACAGTAGCACTGAGGTAGGTTTTTGGGTCCTGGAGTCAATTCTATGAAAAATACCACTCAACATCCCCTGATAAGGTTTGCTGAATAAATGAATGAGCAAGTGGATGCACCTATCTTGAATAGTTGATAATAGATGGGAATACTGATGCTGTGCAATAAGGGGCTAGGTGGATTGTAAAACAGAACAAGATTAGTCGATGACAGAAATCAGATGTAAGTCCTGGACTTCTGACTCAGGGCTAAGTGTCCCAGCCTGCCATCTTTGTATAACCTCTGCTTGTCTCAGCAAGACATGTAGTCATAACATTAATTAATAATGCCACTCCACACATCAATAAGAGCCTTGGAAATTTACCATGAAAAATCAGTTTTGTACTTTTTAGAATTTGCAGCTCTGAATAGGGAGGAAAATGTCATTTCTGCCAGAGGCACAGCATCTTGTTCAGCTCTTATGTAAACTCACTGTCAGGCAATCCTAGAAACTGCCTCCACTTGCCTCTGGGCAAAATGTCTCCTTTTCTTAGAAAAATGTCACCTTTTCTCGAGGAAATGGCAGGTGGTTATTTTTTTCCAAAGGAAAAATGACCTTTGCATTTTGTTAAAAAAAACCCAAAAACCCCTCAAGGACTTACGCCTTGATGAAAACACTGAAAACAATTCCATATCTTTTACTTTGTACTTGAGGTTCTACTTTGTAAGTTTTGAGATTACATCTGTCACCACTCATGTAGCCTGTAGGCAAATGTCAGTGACCAGAAAATCCTGGCATCTTGTTTTCCAGGAATGTTCAACGGATGCTTGTATCTCAGCTCTTGTTGCTCCCAGCTCTAAAACACACACACACACACACACACACACACACCCCTCTCTCTCTTTTACTTTATTCTCATTACTTTAACACTTTAAAGCCTTTATATCCCAATCCTGGATCACAATCTTATACAAGTCCATGAAAGACTCCTCTGAAAAAAATGCCAATGTTGCTACATTGCTTATCATTGTGCTTAAAATTATGTTCAATATTTCATATGAAATTTATACCTGTGGCAATCTAAGTCATTTTTTCATACCAAATATTTTTCTTCTCTCATGAGGACACAGGAGAAAATATATACAGTGTTCTTTCCCACCACCCCCCATAGTCAGATAAGAAAATACAAAAGAAATACAACAAAGAAGTAAGAGGAGTGAAAATATTAGGACCTAGTACTTTAAAAGAAAGAGAGCAGGAAGATAAAGGTGATGATACAAAGAAAGACAGTTCTAGGTTATTAACCTTGGCTTGACAAAACAAAGTTCCCACTTCTTTTGTCAATATTTCACATATGTGGTAGAATTTTTTTCCCTTGTGACAATAGTTCTTGCCATTAAAAAAAGCAAAATTTACCTTACCGTTTGATTTTCCAGCAAAGTAGTAAGTTATATGATGATACTCAAGATTTACCATGTGTACTCTCGTCACTTCATGCAAATCCTCAGCTGGAGCATATGAGAGGCACATTAATTACATTGGATACAGGGATAATGTTTCTGCAGCTGCAGCAGTTTTGATATTTGCAGACTCCAGCGCACTCTATCTGTAATTTCACTGGCAGCTTGCAAAAACCAGCAGAATCACACTTATAAACAAAGGTCTGCATGGTAATTTATCTCCTATTGACTTCAATGAAGTCTCTTTATTCAGAATACTAAGAAATTCATAATTATGAGCTAAGATCTATGACTTAGCTAAAGAAAATCAAAGATATGTTTCTTGCCTCTTGTCACTTATATTCCACATATCTGTGGATGATGATACATATGTGCATATCTATACAATTGAACTATTCACCGAGCACTTGCAAACCCATATGACAAGCTATAGGAATATGCACCAATATCCGATATATTTAATTCAAGGAGTGTTATTTCTCTTAGCAGAAACATTTACTTTTCTTCACGCATGCTCCAACTATCTTACCCTCCTCAGACTTTTCTTTTTGTTATGATTCAGAATTGACTTGCTTTTATTTTTGGAGTGGGTTACCATAACAAAAATGGAGAGACCATTATTAAACAAATGAAGATTAGGTTACCGACTTCTGTAAAACGTGCCTAGCAAAAAGAGATGAGCATCCTATGGCATACTTACATGGCACCTAGCCCAATTTCAGTGTCAGATAATGCATACAGAAGAGGTGAAATGTCCCTATTTCAGCTGCCAGTCTGCCAACAGAACAGTTGTCAACATGGCACCACAATTCTGAAAATTTTCTGATACCTCTCTGAAGTCTAAAATGATTTAAAGAAGCAAGAGGTGTCTTTAAATGTTCAATGCAGAATCATTTTGTCTCCAGGATCCAAACGGTGAACATCCTAAGAGTTCATAAGATCTTTTCATGTATCCATTGCTTCTAGAATATTATAGCTTTAATTTATTGGGAGATAGTCTTATGGAGATTCACAATGGCTACCATTTCCGAGAGATTCCATGTGCCATGACCTAAGTATTTTATATATAATAACACATCTGGTGAGATGTTTGGTTAAACTAGACTAAGAAAAGCTTTACATAATTCTGTAAGGACAACATAATCATAGAAGAATCTATGATGATTACAGCAAATCTTCTGCCTCCATAGTAATCCATGTCAGACTAGTGCTGCATAGAAAGATTCCTTCACTTATTTAATCAACAAGTTGAATATTTTCCAAATACCTGGTCATGAACTAAGCCTTGGGGATTTATTAACGATCAAGTCAGACACAGGTTTTGATCTCAACGAACTTATTATAGTCAGGTTGGGGAGGCAGGGGCTGGCAAATAAGAATTTCCAATTCAGATGAGGGAGGAGCATAAAATAAGCATCTTTCATAAAAAGCGGATTGTTTCCTGATGAACCAAAGGCTCAGTTCAGAGAGACAGAGTAGTAGGAACTGAATGAATTTGACATTGTCTATAAGAGTGCATATGGTGCGTATACACGTGTGTGTGTGTACACACATATACACACCATAGAACACACACACACCATAGAATACTATGCAGCCATAAAAAATGATGAAATCACGTCCTTTGCAGCAACATGGATGCAGCTGGAGGCCACTGTCCTAAGTGAATTAACACAAGAACAAAAATCCAAATACTACATGTTCTCACTTATAAGTGGAAGTTAAACACTGGGTACATATGGATATAAAGATGGAAACAACAGACACTAGGGACTACTAGAGTGGGGACGGTCGGGGCAAGGGCTGAGAAACTACCTATTGGGTACTAAGCTGAATACCTGAGTGACAGGATCATGCACACCCCAAACCTCAGCGTCACGCAATATACCTATGTAACAAACCTGCACAGGTACCCCTGAATCTCAAATACAAGTTGAAATTATGTATAAAAAAATAATGCAGATGGCAGTCCAGATAGCAGAATCTGGTAAATCTTTGCATCTAGCTGTATCACTTTGGTTCATTGATAAAGCAAGGGAATTGGTGATTTTGGACCTACACTTAAAAAGCTAAAGTGATAATAACTGCTTAAATGCATTTAGTTATTACTTTTAGTTTAAATTTATCTTAAGGTAAACACCTCTCACTAATATACTCACAGCCAACCACCTCCTCCTATACTATTAAGTATAAAAAGATGATGTTAACCCCATATCTTCCAGTCCATTTCTATTATATTTAAATAACAGGCTTTCAGAATTCTTTTTAAAATGCCAATTTTATACCCAGTAGCATACTCTGGAACTCTAATATAACATTCCTGGTGTTATAATGTCTAGCACCATTCTGAGCTCTGCTCTCAGGCCGAGTAGAGGCCCCATCTATATTTTACTTCAGCTCCTCAGAGGGCCAGTGAGCCTTAGTGCAAATTAATATAAATATTTTGTGCAGAATAACTTAAAAATAATAGTAATAAATGTACATTTAAGTGCATTGACTTCCATGACCTTAACAGGTAAAATCATCATGCATATCATATCTCAATTACTGTGTGACTAATCCAAATGGATACCAATACTGAAACTAGAAAAAAATGTGAAGTAGCACACTTTGCTATATCTGCACTAAAATGATAGTAAAGTTCTTAATCCTGCAGCAGAGATGAGAACCTAGGATAAGATTTGTATAGTTACCCCTTCTTAAGTGAACTTTTATCAGAATGTGATTTTAAATGAAGAGGTAATAAAGAGGACTGTGCAAGGCAAAAAGAAAAGACAGAAATGAGAATAAAGAGGCAGCACAATAGCATTTGGGTTACAAAGGCCTCTTTTTAAAACTAAATGTTTTGCTGAAGCATAGCATGGTTTTAAGAATTGATGCAATGACATTGTTTTTAATCCCCAAGTGGTTGGTCTGTAGCCAAACTCAAGCACTTTTCCAGGTGTGACATCTGTATCATCTATGTGTCATTATAAAAGGAGAGTAGGCTGGGCGCAGTGGCTCACGCCTGTAATCCCAGCATTTCAGGAGGCCAAGGCGGGAGGATCACGAGGTCAGGAGATCGAGACCATCCTGGCTAAAACGGTGAAATCGCATCTCTACTAAAAATAGAAAAAATTAGTCTGATGTTGTGGCGGGCACCTGTAGTCCCAGCTACTCAGGAGGCTGAGGCAGGAGAATGGCGTGAACCCGGGAGGCAGAGCTTGCCGTGAGCCAAGATCGCGCCACTGCACGCTAGCCACTGCACAGAGGGAGACTCCGTCTCAAAAAAAAAAAAGGAGAGTAGTGGCTAGAAAGTGTTCAGCACTGCTCTCACCCTCACTGTGAGAGGTCCTGTTATTGGTCTGAGAGATACATTACTAGCAGTGGAGATATTAGGTATTTGAACAAAATGAAGTGGAGTTTTGAAAGTTAGGTGTGTTTAGAAAGAACAAAGAGTAAATATATTGATGGGCTAAGTTTATTTCTTTTCTACTGGAAGATACTAGTATTGGCCAGCTAGCTAGAAATTTATTTTCTGACTTTTAGAGAGACCAAAATGTTTTCATTAGCACCTAAAGTTCATAAATGTCTAAACAGGCAAAATGATGTTATGTCATGGCAGTTTTAGAAAATTATCTAACACGATGTGAGTATGAATATTTTGCTAGATTAAAACCTTTTTTTTAAAAATTGAATTCCTATAACCACTTCCTTTATTTTTATTAGGAAGATAAAGCTAGAGACCTGGTGGTTTTACTGCTTATAATTTCTGGATGTGGTATTATGATTCACTATTATTTATTGCTAGCACTACAGAGAACTGAAAGAGGAAACATTATCAATGCTCTGTACCAGAAAGATTGTGAGAAGGCAGAGTGCCCATAAAAGTGAAAGGTACTTTCTCAGGGGAGTTTGCACAAACACAGGGAACTCTGAAACAAAGCAGCCACAAGAAGCATACTGCAGTAGGTAAAAGATTACTAAAAATTTTTTGCTACTTCTCCACCAAAACGTTCCCCTTCCCTTGAGTCTGGGCTGACCTATGACTCTCTCTGATCCAAAGAGTAGAAAAGTTGCATTTCTCTGATTAGATCATTTGGTTTTAGGAATTGACAGACCACCTCAATGATTTATACCACCTAAATCAATGGAATGAGGTGGAAGTGATACTGTGCAGGATCCAGCCTAGGCCTTAAGAGGCCTGACAGCCTTCCCTGTTGCTCTCTCAAGCTACCCTAAGCTACCTTGTCATTGAGACTGTGTGGAGCAATGCCTGGCAACATCTCAGGTGTCCCAACCATCCCAGCGGAGGCATGAAGTGTGAGTGAAGCCGCTCTGTGCATGCTAGCCCCAGGAGAGCTTCATATGACTGCAGCTGGGTGATGAGTCCCAAAGGAAGTCTAGTAGAAGACAGCGACCTGCCTGATCCTAAGTGAGATCGCAGAATCATGAGCCAACGATCTAGTGTTCTTTTAAATCACTTGAGTTTGGCATAGTTTGTTAGGCAGCAATAGAAAACTAAACAGGTACTTCAAAAGAGTAGAAAAATTACATTTCTCTGATTCTCAGTGTGTGCTCAGGTTTCAAAAGGAAGCCTGCTCTGGATATAGGTTGGTTATGAAGTGGTGGAAAAACAAGCCAGAAAACATTTTCAAATGACTTCATAGGCTTTCTTGCAGCTCTTTCTCAGGGAATGTTTAATGAACAACCAGGAAATTGTATTAAACTGCTAAGGAGCTCAGAATGGTTAGGAAGGGCCAAAGAACACTGGGCTGGGGTAGAGTGGGAAATCACTGGATGACCATTAACTGGAAAATCAATATGCAATGGCCAGCACTAAGAAGAGAGGCAGTAACTACTCCTCTGAGAGCAGGCCCATCACCATCCACATGGACCTCAGGTTAATCCTCACTCTTCCCTAGAGGGTAAAAAGGGCAACTAAGATTTCAGATAATAATGCTATGGGATAGAATTTCCTGAAACAGTGCTAAAACCCCCAAAGTAAGAAACTGCTCATAGTCCAACATCCTAGACTTATTCCTAGAAGCCACTTAATGTGACTGATAAGAAAGATAAATGTAAATATTAGGTTTTTTTCTATTGGATAGAAGCCCATAGTCTCCACCCTAAAAGTTAATCCCCACTGTTATTCACAAACACCCCTTCAAAGCAGTTCTGAGCATAGGCTTGGATGGGAGAGGGGGAGGTTAGGATGGAGGGTGTTTGCAAAGCTGTACAGTAGGTGAGAAAGGAATCTTCTTGCTACTACTGCAGGCAGTCGTAGCCCAGGCATATCCACTGGGCATATGATGCGGATTCTGACTTTTGGTTCAAGATAACAGACTGAACACACATCTTTCTCTTTAACAAGGACTTTAAAATAGATAAACCCATAGCAATGAAGAGCCCCAGAGAAAGACTGTTATAAGGACAAGACAATGGAAGAGAATTCTAGAATATGGAATGTCAGTAAAGGCATGAGAGCAGAGGTATCATGACTTTGAAAAGTATATTCCAGAGCAGGAGCTGGCAAACTAAGACCCATGAGACAAAACCTGCTGCCACCTGTATATGTAATTAAAGTTTTATTGGAACACAGCCATACCCTCTTGTTTTTACATGTTGTCTAGGGCTGCTTTCACGATAGCAGAGTTGAAGAGTTGTAACAGAGACCACTTGGTCTGCAAAACCTAAAATGTTTTACCTAAGTATTTACTAATATTTGACCCTTTACAGAGTTTGCTGATTTCAGTTCTAGTGTCTTCTTGGCTGGGCGGGCAGCATGGACAGGAAGGACTCTCAGTTGCTCCACAGAACCCCAGAAGGGCTAGGGATTCGGAAACATCTGATCTGAGTATATGGAAGATCGGCTTGGCCATTTGCCTGCATGCAGAACTCCCACCACACACCCAAGTCAGAGAATGGGAGTGTCTCCAAAACAGAAAGAAAAATGCCCCAGAGAACAGATTAGACTTTCTTATTCTGTCCCTGCTTCATAACCCTAAATAAAATCTGACTAGTCTTCAAACTGCCACCAACCTTGGACTCCCAAGTATCTTTATAGGATTTCACTCTTAAATATGGAAATCTAGAATCATTAGACATGTGAGCACCACACTCTAGTAAAATAAAGGTATGTGAGAAAAAGAGGATATGGATAGGAATAACAGGGGACTGTGTTTGGGAAAAATATAATGCAAAGTCCCTAAGTGTCAGCCATGCAACCACCCCACTAGACAAGGGTTGGAAGACAAAAAAATGACCAGAAAAAGGGAGTTCCTCCATAGTACCTAACATGATGACACTTTTGGGGGAAAATATGATTATTTTAAGAAATATATTGCAATAAAGAAAGAGTATAAAACTCCACAAAGCTGTTTATGGGAAACAATATATTTATGGTACATTACTGGGCTCAGTGAACAAATGTACGAAGCCATAATGATGCAAAAACTATGCAAATTTCACTAAAATTAGTGTAAGACTCAATTGGGAGGATGTAGGAGGGTTACCAGATGCTAAAGCTTCATTTCTTTCTAAAAGAAAGTAAATATAGGTCATGTCTAAACCGTTAAATCAAGACAACTGTATAAGTGTATTTGTTAGAAGTGTGAAGGTAGCTACCAAAAGAATTATCTAAAAGAATATAAACTAATCCATTGTCTCTGGGATTATAGGTTTAGAGGGTGGGAAGGGACAGGGTGGAGACATTTTAAGCATGATAAATATTTTGATCCTTTTTTATTTACCATGCACATGTACTGCTTCAACAATTAAAAAAATACATATATATACACACATGCTTATTATTGAACACTGCTTCTAGAAATCTGGAATCAGTAGGTCTGGGGGCACAGGAAACTGTATTTTTAAAAAGCTCTCCAAATGGTTCTGACAAAGTTAATCTTGTGCCCTTACTTTCAGAAGCACAGATATAGAGGTAGCGACCACTGAAAGAGCAGTGATATCTACCTGCTCAAGTGGAGAAGTGCCAGGGGCTGAAGAATTCTAGGATCGGCTGGACATGGTGCCTCATAACTGTAATCCCAGGATTTTGGGAGGCCAAGGCAGGAGCCTTGCTTCAGGCCAGGAGTCTGAGACCAGCCTAGGCAACAAAGTGATACCTTGTCTCTATAAAAATTTTAAAGAAATTAGCCAAGCATGGTGGTGCAAGCCTGTGGTTCTAGCTACTTGGGAGGCTGAGGTGGGAGGATGGCTGGAGCCTAGGAGCTGGAGGCTACAGTGAGCTATGATTGTGCCACTACACTCCAGCCTGGGTGACAGAATGAGACTCTGTCAAGAAAAAGATGATGAAAGGAAGAAAGAAGAGAGAAGAAAGAAGCAAGAAGAAGAAGAAAAGAAAGAAGAAAAAAAGAAGAGAAAGATGAAGAAGAATGCTAGGATGCTCGCGAGTTTTTCTCTCAGGATACTTTCTTGTGATTTTACTAATAAAATGGATAAATACTAAAGGAAGGCAAATAAAAATGAACGGGTTATGAGTTACTTCATAATTCAACCCCTGCCTGTGGAAGCACTTCATGAATAGGTCAGCTCTCTTCTCTCTCGTGTATGCTGCAAACCACAAGCTTTGATTCAAAAATTAGCCTAGGGAAAAACACAAAACATCATGTAAAGAGGGAAGCTTTTTAACTGAAGGATGTTAGATAAATAACTATCTATCAGACTCTGGTTTCTGTGTAAGCCATGTTACATCAAACTTGATTTTTAAAATACTTTAAAGAATGTAATCAGGGTCTCTAGTGTTTACAAATGATTGCTGGGATGTGTAGAATACTTAATAACCAGAACTCAGAGGGTTTCTGGGCACTATGATAATTCTTTCTGAGAAACCTTCTGGAACATCATAGGATCATCAGGGATTGGCTCAATGATTGTCAATAAGCAGTTGTCAAAAAGCAGCCAAAGGCACACTGCCCTCATTTTCTCCTGTTCTCCATACCTTCCCAGGAGTCAGTGCTGACTAAGAAAGAAATAATTCCCAACTCTACCCTTGTTTCTCTTGTACAGGACCCTGGTTCAAACTTTTTGGTACAGAGGATTTTTCTTTGTGCCTACACAAACTACTGACATCTTTTTGCCTAAATTAGAGATCACCTAGAGCTGGAGAAGTTGATTAAAATACTTTCATGTTTATTTCAATGTCAAATGAGACTGCTCACCTTTTCAATACCAATGACTTATCATTTATATCTGTAGCATCTATTATTTGTGTTAATTTTTGAGGTTCATTTGATATATAAAGTCATTATAAAAAAGAAAATTAATTTTGTCTTTACCATGTACTTGTCTTTTAAATTTCATCCAGAAAATGAAAAACTGGTTTGTTGGTGCTTCAGCGATCCGCTACATTGTCCAATTAGCATTGACTAGGCTATACTGTAAAGGAGGAATTCAGCCTATTCAAATTTCATTTCTTCATTTATAAAAGCATCCATCCAACCACCATCCATCCATCCATCCATCCATCCATCCATCCATCCATCCAAGAAGTACTTATGAGCACCTGTTATTTGCCCAGTGCTGTTTTATGTTCCAGGAACATGTAAGTAAAACAAAATATTAGCCATAGAGCAAACCTCTATACCAAATGGGCTAAAAATTAGTTGAAAAATTCTATGAGAATGGTTTTAATTACAGGTATATGTGTATTTGTGATATTTTGGTTTTTTTATTTGAGGATATATGACTCTATACTGTCTCTGATGTTTGCTACAAGTCTAAGTAGTTCATCTTTACCACTTATGATGATCATTTTACTCTATACTTCACCATAAATCCACACTGAAGGTGAAACATTAAGGTACACGGTGGCGGCATACCCCTTTTTCTAGGCATTTCTCACTACTGTGCCTCTCTGCATGTGCTATTTCCTCCTCCCATGATCTTCCTCACTTGTCCACCTAGCAGATATCTGTTCATCATCCAAAACTCTTTCAGGCATCATCTTCTCTATGAGGCCTTCCCTAAGCACCTCCCAGCAGAACGGTTTCCCCCTTTCCTCTGTACTATTGTTGTACTTATGTACATATTTTTATTATAGCATTGATATAAATACTCATTAACATGTCACTGGTAAACTTCTTGAAGATAGAAACATTTGTCTCATTTTTGCATCCCTAGTAATTTGGGATTTGCTAGTAATTAGCAAAATATCTGGCACATTCACTAAATATTTGCTGAATTGAACTGAAGAGCCATTCCCTCTATTATAACATGTGGGATGTTGCAGAAATGTGTTTTGATATGTCATTTTAAATTATCTCACAATTACAGGTAAACATTTTATATTTTTGAATATTTAACAAGCATTACATTTTGTTTGATTAAACTCTTTTCCAATGAGAGACATTATCATCCCTATAAAAGCCTAATAAAATTATACAGTTAGCAATATACTTTAAAAAATTTCTGTTGCTTAGCCGGGTGTGATGGTGCATGCCTGTAGTCCTAGCTACTTGGAAGGCTGAGGCAGGGGGATTGCGTGAGCCCAGGAGTTTGAGTGCCACCAGCCTGGGCAACATAGTGAGACCCCATCTCTTGAGAAAACAGACAAACAAACAAACTTCTGTTGCTCACTCCTCCTACTCTCCTGACTTTGTGCCAATATTGTGGTTATTACATACCTATTATATTTTGTTACAATTACTTCTTTATGGGCCTGTGGCCCCTCCTAGATGTAAACTCCTTGAGAAACAGGTCTGTGTTCTTCCCACGTTTATAGCCCTGGTGCACTGCAATGACTATGAAAGGGAGGTGCTCAGCAAGTTAAATGCATAGAGGACTAAATAGGAGATGGTGAATAGAATTAAATCTTTGGTTCTTTTATCTTGCGTAGGACCTGCTTTGTGATTATCTTAAATGAAGACAATCTGCTAAATTCTAAATAAAGCTTTGACTTTGTGGTTGAATAAAGCTAACTTAGACTGTGTGGGTGTGGCAAACTAGCAAAATGAGTAAAAAAGAAAAAAGATTTTCTATTCAAATATTTTTATTTTGTCTTTTAAGTTTACACTGAAATAAGTCTTTTCTAGTTTTGAAACATGAAATAGTGGAAAGAAAAATAACTACATTTTTATTCTAAAAAGAAATGGATTTGTGAAATATTTTGCTGAAGTTCAAAAGCACTGGGGAGTCTTTCCCCTTTCCCAAGATGGAATTAGTCCCACAATTTTGTTTTATTCTAATCGTAGGCAATAGGGTAATTTTTATTGAAACATTTGATGTTTGTGAGGTTTTGGCAACATGAGGATGTGGATGCTCAGTAAAATATCACCAAATGAATGGCAAAGTTCGACACCCTCTAACTCACTCTTGTAGAAAATTATGTACACATGACTTTTATAACAGTAGTGTTTGGAAACATGGTGAGTTAGTTTTGAAACTTCATCTCAACTTTTAAGGAGATATAATATGCATTATTACTCACAAATGAGTGGCAGTGACAAATATAAGGGCACCATAAAAAGTTATTTATACAGAAACTATATGATAAATGGCAATACAGCTTTGGTGATATTTAAAATTAAAAATGTCAGATGAATACCTCAATTTTTTTTGTTTCTCTATACACAAACCACTTTAAAACCCATGGAAGAACAATTCATAAGTGTATCGGTCATAAAAATGGCAGAACTTTTTCTCCAAAGGAATTCTCTAATTTTTGTATCTATTAGAACTGATTGAGTTTATAAAGTTGATACCATGAACTAAATAAATGTGAAAAACATGACAATGGTGATAGAGTATATTCCTTTAGAGATACAGTTATTGTACTTTATAATAGTATTCTAAGGAATTTAAAAATTACACTACACCAAGAAAAATTTCTGAAATTGACGCAGTAATAGCCTACCAACCAAAAAATGTCCAGGACCAGACAGATTCACAGCTGAATTCTATCAGAGATACAAAGAGGAGATGGTACCATTCCTTCTGAAACTATTCCAAACAATAGAAAATGAGGGAATCCTCCCTAACTCATTTTATGATGCCAACATCAACCTGATACCAAAACCTGGCAGAGATACAACAAAAAAAGAAAATTTCAGGCCAATATCCCTGATGAACATCGATGCAAAAATCCTCAATAAAATACTGGCAAACTGAATCCAGCAGCACATCAAAAAGCTTTTCCATCACAATCAAGTCAGCTTCATTCCTGGGATGCAAGGCTGGTTCAACATATGCAAATCAGTAAACGCAATCCATCACATAAGCAGAATCAATGACAAAAACCACATGATTATCTCAAAAGATGCAGAAAAGGAAATCGAGAAAATTCAACACCCCTTCATACTAAAACCTCTCCATAAACTAGGTATTAATGGAACATATCTCAAAATAATAAGAGCTATTTATGACAAACCCACAGCCAATATCATACTGAATGGGAAAAAATGGGAAGCATTCCTTTTGAAAACTGGCACAAGACAAGGATACCCTCTCTCACCACTCCTATTCAACATAGTATTGGAAGTTCTGGCTGGGGCAATCAGGCAAAATAAAGAAATAAAGGGTATTCAAATAGAAAAAGAGGAAGTCAAATAGTCTCTTTTTGCAGATTACATGATTGTATATTTAGAAAACCCCATCGTCTCAGCCCAAAAACTCCTTATGCTGATAATAAGCAACTTCAGCAAAGTCTCAGGATACAAAAATCAATGTGCAAAAATCACAAGCATTCCTACACACCAATAATAGACAAACAGAAGGCCAAATCATAAGTGAACTCCCATTCAAAACTGCTACAAAGAGAATAAAATACTAGGAATACAACTTACGAGGGATGTGAAGGACCTCTTCAGGGAGAACTATAAACCACTGCTCAAGGGAATAAGAGAGGACACAAACAAATGGAAAACATTCCACACTCATGGATAAGAGCAGTCAATATCATGAAAATGGCTATACTGCCCAAATAATTTATAGATTTAATGCTATCCCCATCAAGCTACCATTGGCTTTCTTCACAGAATTGGAAAAAACCACCATAAATTTTATATGGAACCAAAAAAGAGCCCACATTGCTAAGACAATCCTAAGCAAAAAGAATAAAGCTGGAGGCATCACACTACATGCCTTCCAACTATACTATAAGGCTACAGTAACCAAAATAGCATCGTACTGGTACCAAAACAGATACACAGGCCAATGGAACAGAACAGAGGCCTCAGAAATAAACACCACACATCTACAAACATCTGATCTTTGACAAACCTGACGAAAACAAGCAGTGGGGAAAGAATTTCCAATTTAATAAATGGTGTTGGGAAAACTGGCTGGCCATATGCAGAAAACTGAAGCTGGACCCCTTCCTTACACCTTATATAGAAATTAACTCAAGATGGATTAAAGACTTAAATGTAAGACCTAAAACCATAGAAACCCTAGAAGAAAACCCAGGCAATACCATTCAGGACATAGGCATGGGCAAAGACTTCATGACTAAAACACCAAAAGCAATGGCAACAAAAGCCCAAATTGACAAATGGGATCTAATTAAACTAAAGAGCTTCTGCACTGCAAAATAAACTATAATCAAAGTGAACAGGCAACCTACAGAATGGGAGAAAGCTTTTGCAATCTATCCATCTGACAAAGGGCTAATATCCAGAATCTACAAAGAACTTAAACAAATTTACAAGAAAAAAAACAACCCTATGAAAAAGTGGGCAAAGGATATGAACAGACACTTCTCAAAAGAAGACATTTGTGCAGTCAACAAACATAAAAAAAGGCTCATCATCACTGGCCATTAGAGAAATGCAAATCAAAACCACAATGAGATATCATCTCATGCCAGTTAGAATGGTGATCATTAAAAAGTCAGGAAACAACAGATGCTGGAGGGGATGTGGAGAAACACGAACGAATGCTTTTACACTGTTGGTGGGAGTGTAAATTGGTTCAACCATTGTGGAAGACGGTGTGGCGATTCCTCAAGGATCTAGAACCAGAATTACCATTTGACCTAGGAATCCCATTACTGTGTAAATACCCAAAGGGTTATAAATCATTCTACTATAAAGACACATGCACACGTATGTTTATTGTGGCACTATTCACAATAGCAAAGACTTGGAACCAACCTAAATGCTCATCAATGATAGACTGGATAAAGAAAATGTGGCACATATACACCATGGAATACTATGCAGCCATAAAAAAGGATGTGTTCCTGTCCTTTGCAGAGACTTTGATGAAGCTGGAAATCATCATTCTTAGCAAACTAACACAAAAACAGAAAACCAAACACCACATGTTCTTACTCATAAGTGGGAGTTGAACAATGAGAACACATGGACACAGGGATGAGAACATCACACACTGGGGCCTGTTGGTAGATGGGGGGATAGGGGAAGGATAGCATTTGGAGAAATACCTAATGTAGATGACAGTTTGATGGGTCCAGCAAACCACCACGGCACGTGTATACCTATGTAACAAACCTGCACGTTCTGCACATGTACCCCAGAACTTAAAGCATAATTTTAAAAAATTGCACTATACAAATCTTGAATCAGCACTTAAAAGACGTAAGGTCAAATTTAATTTCTTCATTGTTTTCTAGATAAGGAAATTCATATTTACAAGTTATGGGACTTATCCAAGATCATGGGCCAGGCAAGAAAATTTAAAATCAGACTGTGAAGCCAAACCTTGTTCATTACTTTTTCATTTACTCTGTGTAATTTTTGTATTTTATATGTTTCTGTCCTTAGCAATTTGCCTCTGTATTTCCACAGGAAATAAATTTCAATTGTAATTTGAGTAGACATCTGAGTAATTATATATGAAAAATAATTTTTAAGGGCTAGAAAAGACTCATATATTAAAACATTATATAGGGACATATACAGACCTAGTCCAGTTTAAAATTTTCCATATGAGATGGGCATGTATATTTCAATAACTAACCTGGGTGATATAGCATGAGAATATTATAAGATTAACACAGATTTTAAAATATTGTGGCTGAATATAAGTTAGAAAAGTGTGAAATGTTAATCACACCCCTAAGAACAAACTCTAGAGATAAATTAGAAAAGTGTCAATCTCAAGAGTCCATTGAATCCAGCAAACAGAAGGGGTAGTTTAAAAAAGAAGGCAAAAATTATATTCAAAATTGTTTCCAAATTAATTCAACTTGATATTTTTAAACTTAGAGGAAACATAATTTATGCTTTATGCTTTTCCTAAAGTGAAGTGACCTTTGTCTTTTGAATAAAGACACAAAAGAAGCTCCTTATATTTGCCTTCAGAAAAAAAGATGTTGCAAAACAATTTTCTAAACCATGAAGGCCCTTACCTGTTTCCATTTTTCCATCCTGTGCTGCAGGCCCATCCGGAATCACACTTTTCACCTGCAGAAACTCATCAGGCTCGTCTCCACCAATGATGGTAAATCCAAAGCCCATGTTGCTCTTTTTTAGGGTGGTGCTGAGGAATGTTCCCTTCAACTGGGATGCATCCCGGGTGAAGAGTGGTTTTTCTACATTGGCCAATATAAGTTAAAAAAGAAAAAGGCATGTTCAAGTCAAGTTCTCAGACAAGAGAGAGCCAGCCCCTGAGCAGCGACAATCCCAGGGGTAAATGTGGGGGGTCTTATACAGCAAATGCAAGCAGGTGGTGACTGCAAGAGGAGCAAAACTATTAGAACTTCCTACACATGAAGAGCAGTCCCAAGCATCCAGGGAAAGATGAAAAAGCTGTTTGGTTTGGAGACAGACTTTTTGTCAAATCAGTTTCCACTCATTAATTTAGCCTTCTTGTGCTTAAAAAAGGCTGTGTCAACAGGCTGCCAGAGCCTTCTGAGAAAGAGGACAAGGAGCCCAAATCATCCAGACAACATCTGGATCTGTTCCTGTTGTTATTATGAAAGATTCCAGGTAGGAGGTATGTGTCAATGGCCGATCCTAAACTAAGCCTTGAAGAAATAAGGGTAGAGAAATGAAATGGACATGGACTTGTGATTTTTTTTTTAAGTGAATAAGAGCACAACATTTCAGCATGTGCAGTATCACAAACAGAGAAACAGTGGAATGTGATCACATACTCAAAGGTCCAGATTGCTTAGAAAGAGTACCTGTATGTGGGACTGACTTTTGTTTACACTGCTCTATTGTGAGATACTATAAAGATAACCAGATAAATAAACTGCTATTGGCTCCGATAGTGTTTAGTATACTCTAAAATGTGAGCAAAAGGCAAGCCAATGTTTTTAGATATAATTATGAATGTAAAGGTAACACATTTTGTCACAATATGTTGATAGATTCAAATCATATGCCCGAATAATCTGAATAGGCACTGCATAGATTTACCTGCTAATTTGTTATATAATATGCTTTTCCAGCTATGATCTGTAATAAATATATTCCTAAGTATAGTAAGTGTTTTAAAAAATAATAGTCATACTAGGAAACGGAATTAATATCTGCTTTAAATTCCATCACAGATAAATATTTTATATGATTCTTTTAAAATGTGTTATATTTAGGTGGTCTGATTTAATATTTTTAACAGCCAAATTGTATATGGTAACTCAGTTAAGTATTCTGCATGATATCTTTGTTGTTACATTTTGGGTGACAAGAAATAAACTCTAAAATAATGAGTCATTCTATTAGACTTCTGCTTTTTCTGTCCGCTTACATATCACATGTATCTTTATTAAAAACAGAGGTTCTTTAAAACATAAATAAAAACCACATATAATCCTTTCTCCTATGTTTTCTTTATCAAATTAATGTTTATAGCTGGAGATAAGTTCATCAGGAGACCTTTACATTCATTTAATTATGCTGCAGTAGATGGCGTGAAAACTACCAGCAGGCAAGCCTAGGCCTCCCGACTCTAAAGGCTGTTTTGTGCTTTTATTTAGAAGCTCACTAGCTGTGAAAAGTTTGTGCAGCAACTCATCCCACTACGTGGCTCCCAGGTGTAGTCAGGTCCCGCAAGCAGCCCTGGGACATACCGAACAGCCTCCCTGCTGGGTCGCGCTGATAGTAAGACAAGTCATTCACGCTGCGCGACCTCTCCGGGGCAGCACGGGGGCGGATGGATTTGGGCCTAGGTAATGTCCATGAGGAGCTGTCTACTGTCACAAAGGAGAACAAGCCTCATTCTTGTGCTTGGTCTTTTAAGGACAAACTTATGAGTCTCTATGAATCTCTCAGTTTACAGTGCCACTATAAAAATCCATTAATCTCCACGTGGTGACATGCCGTACATTCCTATAAAGTACTGCCTGTGGCTGTAACTTCATCTGCGGTTGCTAAAGGCATTAGTGTAGAGAGAATGCAAACATCCAGCTAAAGCTAATAGGAAGGTCTGGAGAAAGCAAATCAATTTTTCAAAATGGTCCAAGCTACAGACATATTTGGAAGAGCAGGCAGTTTGACAATTTTCCCTTTGAAACATCACATGCTGACAGGTATCATACCTCGGAAACCTGGGGCCTGCAGGGGCTTTGTTCCAAGTTCTGTGTGGGGCATGTTATGTTGCTGTAGCTTCCTTTTTGCTTCCAGGACAGGATTTTCAAACTGTGTTCTTCTATTTATGTGGCTAAAAAAGAAAATTTCAAATTAGGATAACAGTGGGGCAAAGTCATTTAAAAGACCATATGTATGGCTCTATAGAGAGCAGGTGATTAAAGGCCACCTTATCTGATTACAGTCAAGTGCCTCACCCAGCACGCGGTCAGGCTCCTGACTGGGCTGGCCTGTGTACAACACACATTTCTGTGACAAGTGCTGAGTTTTCAAAGGCTCTCTGTTATTCTATTTACATTATGCATAATTCAGCCAAAAGAACTAGAATGTGCACTTGCTTTCTGGTCTACTGTGTTCATTTGAGATGAGTTTAATATGCATGAAACTAAGTGGTCAAGAAATGAAATTTATACTGAATGGTATTGAAGAAAAGAGCATCACCTGAGCTTTGCAAAGTCCCCATATCCAACAGGATAAATGTGAGGTAAATTCATTGATAGAGTATAGCAACCAGAGTCTGCACTTTTTAGAGCTGGTCCTGGATTGAGAGACTGGGATCCAGGAGAAAGAGTTTGCAGAAGTTACAGAATACATATGTAGGACAGTTGATGCTGATATCAATCAAAAGTAGAGAATTCATATTCTACATGGTGAGAGGGCAAACTTGTAGGTATCAGACGCAGAGTGGCTTGAAGCAACTGTGGCCCAGCTAAACTGAGAGCTTATAGTCCAAGCAAACTGTGAATTCCTGTATAGCAGGCTGTTTGAAATGCAGAGTTCCTTATCTGTAGGGAGAGTAGAAACCAGCAATTCTGCTTTTAGTGGTGGGCCTATGCTGCTCTTTCTCTAGGATATAAACATCCCATGAGAGGGCTGGCATATACATTGATACATAGAATTATGGCAGGCAAGCATGAAGAGGAGAGAAGGAATGGAAGAGAAACTGACAAATACTGAGTACTTAACTCTTGGCCAGTTACTATATATAGTTTTCCTCAGTGAAGTTTCATAACAACCCAGACTTGCATTCTAATTATTCACCTTTTAAAGGCAATGAGACTGACGCGTGGAGAGATCGGATTATTTGCTCTAAATCACATGTCTCGTAAGTGGAAAGGCTGGACTTGGCCGGGTTTATTTCTAAACTGAATCTCTGCACACTTTTTTCTTTTGGATATACAATTTCACATTGGCATGTGCACACACACTTATTGTGTGTATACACCCTGCACATCTCCAACACAAACCACTTACAGCTTCAGAAAGGAAAGGAGACAGAAGCAGCAACATCTCAACAACTAATTTCCAATACTATGAATCAGATCATTTCAAAGCAGTTCCCAGAAACATGGTAAGTCAGCCGTAAGATCTAATTCTTTCCTCACAGGAGACAGGGTAAGGTAGCTGCCTGCCCCACAGGCTCTGCAGTTAATCACTCCTGTATTCAAATTCCAGCTCTACCACTTGACTAGCTGTGTGACCTTGGTTGAGTTATTGAAACTGAGTCTTAGTGTCTTAATCTGTAATAGCAGCGTAATGCCTCCTTCTTGGGCTGGTTGTGAGGATTAAGTGAAATAATGAATATTAGCACATGGTTTTGAGTACAGACATGCTCAATAATTAGCAGCAGCTTGTATCATCATCTTAATCACCACCATTACTGTCATCATTTTTCATCCATAAGAAAGGCTTTATTGGGGAACTTCAGAAGCACTGGGACCTTGCTCTAACTGCCTTTGGTGCTGTTTAGGAAGGGAGTGCTTCTAACAGTGCTCTTTGTTAATGAAACTCATTTGTAAGAGGTTCAAAGTACAACCATCTATGTAAAATTATTTTCCCACTGGAAATAAAATGTTATTGTAATGCTCTTGTGCACCAAGGCCTTGTGCATCATGACTGTGGTGCACAGTGAACTAATAATATCTGTGCCTGTAAAGCATGTGAGCTGTAAACTCTAACACTGCCACCCTGTTTTGGAAGGACCAGAGTTTGATGCCTGTTTTCCCGTTTCTCCATTGTTACATAACTTCCTTACCAAAATCCTTTGAAACCTTCCTATTAAACATATACTCTTCCTGATTTTGCCCTCACTCATTTCTGTAGCTTCACCTTTGGCTGCATCACCACATGTGCCCTCTACGTTGAACATACTTGGAGCTACTTTGATCAGTGACCCTCTATCAGACCTCTTATCTTTCCACGAGAGATTCAGTATGTACATGGTGCAGCACTTGAAGCAAGACAACCTGGGTTTCAGGTGGCATCTTGGGCAAATTTCTAACTCTCTAAGCTTCAATATCTTTATCTGTAAAATGGGGACATTAATAGCTACATCACGGGTTGCTGTGAGGATAAGAGAATTGTTTACAATGTTTACAATGTTTGTATCTCCCTTAGATACCCAGGGAGAACCCAACAATGAAGGTATGGTTGTTATTTTTTTGAGGTACAGTTATTTCCTATTACTATTATTGAAGTGTTGCAGTGGTTATTGCCATTATTCTAAGGATGTTTTTCCTATCTCTCCTGTGTCTCCTTCCCTCACTCCTCCCAGCCACATTCCCTGCCTGTGTGATATTCTTCCACCTTGGGTTCTCAGAAGACTTTGAACAGACTTCTCTCATTGCAGTTTATTCACTTAAAAAAAATCCATCCACTGAAGCATTTATCCTTTAAGTAACAAATAATCCAATTACATTCTTTAAGTTATTTAAAAATATACAATTAAGTTATTATTCACTATAGTCAATATTCACTTATTTTCTTATACTCCATCATTAAGAAGATTTGAGGACAACAATAACAAAAGTAAACAAAATTAGGTTGAAGTTAGTTGAATCAAGGTGGGAGATCAATAGAATTGATAAGATAGGTTCCTATTTATTTACTAGAGTTTTGTTGCAAATTAGCTTTCAGCTTTTAAGCTGCTAATTCAACAGGAGAGAGAAACCAATTATACTATTCAGAGTATTTAAGATGCCCCGAAGCCAGTTGTTTAGAAGGACATAGTATTCCTAAGTCTTACTGACATTCCTTTCCAAATTTTGAATAAAGAGATTTCTGTGACGTAGTATACAGCATCCTAAATGATAATTTTACAATAATGAATTTCACAGGCTATACTAACTTTATTAAAATGTGTTTTAATGATTAATTTTCATGCTGATTTCCTTCCCTAGATTGTGTACTTCTATATACAGGATACATGTGTTATTTATCTTTCTGTATTGAGCATCTAATACAGTGAATGGAAAATAGCTTTTCTTGTTAAATGACTAAATGATGAGTGTGTGTTTTAAAACATTTATTTTCAAACATATGTCAATAACTTTACGAAACCAAGAAACAGCTTTGAAATGTCCTAGGATATCAACTTTTCTTGTTTCCTATCTGTTCTATATCCGTTTTGCTAGGTCATTGTTCGTCATATGCATAACTTTATCCTTAGAAATTATGAAAACTTTCTGGGATGCAGTTATGCATACAACCCAGTTCCTCCAACTTGCCACCTGCATGTAATTATTTTCTTAGAAAAGTTAATGTGCAGCCACCTGCTTTATGGTCACTATGTTGAAAATATTCCATTTACCATCAAAATGAGTTTCTAGAGTTCACAGAGAATGAGAATACCAATGAGCTAGTTTCGCATGCCTTGGACCCCACAGACAGCAAAAGCAGGATATGGCTCTAGCACCATAAGCTAATTGCTACAGAAATTTCCATTGTCACAAATGAAGTCATTCATTTGAAACTTAAAATGCTCACAAGCTCTAAAAGACTTATCACAAAGAAATGTGATTGTAGCTGAATAGAAACTTGTCTTCCTTATGCTTCCAAAATGAATAGTTTCAAGTTCTTTCAGCAAAGATTTGGGGGTCTTACAATGTGTACAAAAAGATGTGAATGACAAATGCCATCGTTCTCATTGTTTAGGCTCTGTGAGGTAAGTACTAGCTATTTCATCTAGCTTCCATACAGAACAAGAAGCTGGGAAGCTACCAAGAGTTCTTGCTATTTAATTATATCTAGTCTATTGTCATATTTTGCTAAGAGAATCTTGAGCTATTAAAAGCTAAAAGCGTAAGAGTCATATTCTGAAGTGGGTATATCTTAAAGATTCCGTTTTCTCTTTACAGAAAGGAAAGACTACTGATGAGAGATGCTTCCAAATTAAAAGTGGCAAAGGACTCAGGATATTTAAGGATGAGATTCTGTTGCCTGATCTCTTTGTCTTTACATTCACTTATCTGCAGTCTGACTCTCTCCTCTCACCATGGAATGGAAACTTAGAGTAAGTTCCTATGTGGCAGTGCTTTGAAATTCCAGATGCACCAGAGAGCTTCAAAAACAAACAGAAAACAGAAGACTCAGGGCTACCCTAAATCAACTGATTCATAATTTCAGAATGAGATCCACAGGCAATGGCATTTTTCAGGTGAAAGAAAGCTTCCCAGGTGTCTCTAGTGTGCAGCTAGGGCTGTGATCCCCTGAGTTAGAAGCTGAGAATGTGTGAAGAGGTGTTGCATAAGGAGTATCTTGCCTGATAAGATTTATGCAGAAGCCTCTTTTTCTATATGTGGCCTCAGGGAGGATTAGCAAATGCAACTTTGCTCCTGAAGAGGACTTCTGCCCTCAGAAGTTTCAGACAAGCACTGAGGGAAGGAAATATTTGCAGCTGATTAGAGGCCATGCTGCCAAAGGTGGTCCCCAGTCCAGGTCCTGTTTGCCTGCCATTTTCTTCATTGTGGAGAGGGAAGGGAGGAATTAGGAGGAAAGTCTTAAATACTGAACCCATCAGTATGCACAGGACAGGTAGGCTGAAGGTTATCAAAGCCATCCCCCACCCTCACCATCAATGCTCCCTGTATATCTATATCTCAGCCTGTTCACAACCCACCTTGCTTCTCCTGGGGTTTTTGGAGACAGGCTCTTTTAGTGCATAGTCCTGGATGACACCTTTGCACCTGCAGGTTACTATCCCGTTATCTTGACTTTAGTTAACATTTAGAAATAATCAATGTGGAAGGGAGAAGGGAGCAGCTTTTAAGTGGAGACTGTGTCACAGATAAAATGTTTCCAAGGTATCTAAGGTGTCTGTGCTAATTATCCAAGACATGAGGTACATAGTGCTCAAATATTTACTGAATAAATACATGAATGGAGCAAGGCCAGCAGGAAAGAGGATATATCTCACTGTTTTCTAGCTTCACTCTCCTGTAAAATACACATTGTGGGCGGGGAATGGTGACCCATTTCTGTAACCCCAGCACTTTGGGAGGCTTAGGTGGGCAGATTGCCTGAGCATAGGAGTTTGAAACTAGCCTGGGCAATATGGCAAAATCCCGTCTCTACTAAAAGTATAAAATTTAGCCAGGCATGGTGGCACAAGTATCTGTAGTCTCAGCTTGGGTTACAACAGAAAAGTGTGAATAAGGAAAAGCACTATATTAGGGATGAAATGTGGGAGCATTAGAGAAGCAGCAACTCAGCATTGAGAGAGGGAGTGAGAGGACTGGCTTGGGGCTTGGCGTGGCTCAGGATGACAATGCAAACTGGCTTCTTTTGGGCTTCCTGAATGAACCTAGTGTGGATTTCATCATTGCTTGGAATCCCTAGGCTTTCTCTAACCCCAATTCCAATTCCCCATCTCTGCACTGTTACCACCTCCCATCTGAACCCCTAGACTACAGCTGAACTAGCAGGCAAACACAGACATTGCACCCTCCCTGACTATATTTTATTCATTTTAATATGAGCCTTGAGAAGACTTCATAATTTTTTCTCTACTGTCATGTTTGAATAAATGGAATAAAAACAACTTCATGCTTTGGAAACTATGGGAGGAAAATAACCCTAGAAGGATCTTCTGGAGCCAACCCTTTTCAAAGAAGACAGGATGGTATAATTATGAGCTTAGTCTCTGTAGTCATGATGCTCACATCCAAGCCCCTGCACATCCTAGGTATGTAACCGTGAGCACATCATTTACCCTTTTTTTGTGCTTCAGAATTTTTCACCTGTAAAGTCAGATAAAAATAATATTCACCTTACAGAGTTGTTGTGCACATTAAATGTGTTAAAATGGGTAAACTACTTGAGAAGAGTGCCTGGATGTAAGTACTCAGTCAATGCTAACTATCATCATTCATCGCATATTTACTTCCCAAAGTCTCTTGACTAGACACTATGGTTGGTAGGGGAGGGACAAAGATGAATCAGGCACATAGTCTAGCAGGGGAGAGAAAACAGGGACAAAAAAGAATTATGATGCAAAACAATGTTACATAATGCAATGTGTGCCTTACAGGGCTTTGAAATGCTGAATTTTACAAGTACTAGATTAAAGCCTAATGTTTTAAATATGTTATTATAAAATATGAGCTTTGAATAAATGGAAAAATGGAATCTATTTTACTTGGAACATTTTTTAAAAACAGAATAATTGAATCCTGCCTCTTGAAAGATTTCTTCCCAATTCTAACACTTAAGTGATAATTTTCCTTCTATAAACATCCATTCATTATTCCCTACTGTACCTGGGGAAATGTCAGTTTGCTTTGTGAATGTGAATGGGAAGATTGAGTCATTCACATGTTAATTTCTCCTGCTCTTCCTGGACATGAGGGTGTCTATGTTGGGGATATAGTATCCAGCTGGGAGGTGGAATCATGGCCAACTGAGAAGAATATCCACATATTGGCACTGAAACTCTTACAGCTGAGTCTGTCCTCTACTCCACACTAGGTTGAGCTTCTCAAAATGCAAATTTTCACATACATGAGATCTCTTCCCTCCCTCGGTGGTAATGCTAGTTATTTAGTTAAGACATTAACCTGTAATGTGTATTTTATATATAAAGGAAGATTCATCACTAAGCCATTACTCTTCACTAATTCCATGGAAAACTTCGAACTAACTCCTAGCAGAGATGGCCGTGTGCACCGTCAATCATGTCATGAAATACCCAGGACCTACAAAGTACATAGATTCAATTTCAAAAAATTCAGAGCCACTAGGCATGCATTAAAAAATGTTGTTTTCTATCGATCCCTTTTCACTCCCATAAAGTATCTCTCTAAAATGTTATTGCTGAGTGCAGGAGGAGATCATTGTTATCAAAGGTATTTCTAACCTTTTGCTTCTAGATTGAGTGAAAGTAGTGAATTATAAGTTCATAGAATAGGATTTAGCCAAAGGAAAACTAAAAGACTACACTATTTCAAGATCTTTCTGTATTAGAGACAAGACTAATAAGTCCTCTTCTACTGGTGTCTGACAATCTGACTAAGTAGTTTAAGTCCTTTACGTCTCATATATAATTCCATTGATTCCTCAGTATTCTGGGCACTAAGGACACAAAGGTGAACATGACAAAATCCTTTCCCTCAGGAGGCTCATACTCCAGTAGGGGAGACACACAAGTTGGATGACCAACCATTTCAGTTTGCCTGGGACTAACGAGTTGCCTGGGATGTGGGGCTTTCAGTTTTCAAACAGGGATAGTCCTGCATAAGTTAAGATGAGTTACTCATTCTAGAAGCGGTCAGGAAAATATAACACAAGGCAAAAACTGCTGAAATTTGTATGCATGACGTAAATACTCAGAGGGAGAAAAGACAACTTAGTCTGATGGCTCAGGGAAAGCTTCACAAAGGAAGAGACATGTAAACAGACTGTAGAAGGATGAAAGTATTTTGCTGGTTGGAGAAGGGGGCATTTTAGGAAGAGAGTAGTAGATATAGAGGTGCTCAGTAATATTCAATTCTGCCTACCTAGAGTACAAGGCTAGTGCACACAGACATGCATGTGGTTGTGTATGGGTGGCAATGTGGGAGCAAGAGGCGTAGGGGAGCGGATGGAAGCTACAAGACTGGAAGGACAGTTCTGAGTCATGGTATGGAGTTTTGTTTAGTCTGAAGATCTCCCTACTTCCATTGTGACCTTAGTCTAATGGAACTGCAGCTTTTAAAGTCTCCATCTTGGATGAGGTATCTTATTCCCGAACTTGGGAGCATTATAAGATGAGCTTCACCACACATCAACCAAGTAGGAAAGCTGTGGTTCTCCCTAGAATTCCCAAGCATTTCTGCATCATTTCCTGGCTACCTTCAGTGTCCTAGGTATTGTTTTCACCTAGGGTATAAGGTTGAATTAGAGATGTTCCATGCGTATGAAAAAGTCATCCAGGGAAATAGCCATTTCTGTGTACAAGGAAGGGTGAGAATAGTCTGACTTGTAACATACTCTATGTTGAACTGGATTGCTATTTCTTAATAAATTACTTATGAGTTGCTAAAATGTGCAGTCACAATATAACTTAATTGAACTCCAAAAATACACATTCATACATAATGGTAAGCATACACAGCCATGGATACAGGAATCCTTTGGAGCTTGACTCTAAGGAGAGTCAGAGAATTACCAAGGACACTCAGAATACCGGGCAATGGCAAAGGCAACATCACTGATGTCTGGGATTATCCAGGAAGGAGGGAATCAGGAGAAGAATGCTAGTGAGGGGAAATTGACAAGACTGGGGACAAGGCTGTGGCACATTATGAAAGTCACCAGGCCATGAAAATAACTCCAATTCCATATAATACCCAAATTCCAGGTTTCCAAGACCAATATTCAGAGATGAGAAAAATATTGAAAAAGTATTATTCTTGACTACTGAGTCTTTATGACCACATAGAGCAGGAGGAAATCAAATATATAGCAATTGCTTTTATATGCTAAAATGTGATGCAAGAGGGATTAGAAAACACAAAAAATTAAGAAAAAAATACTTTTGACGAGTTTTAGGGAGAAAAGGATATATTGCTGGATACCTAGAATCTGCATAGAATCTTTCAATACCTTGCCACTAAATGTGACTGCAAGGTCTAGGAGTGAGCAGGAGGCTACAATTCTGTTAGGTAAGGACTCTGGGAAGATAGAAGAGGTATGGAGAAAAAGTAGGAATAGAGGATAAAGGTTCAGCAGCCCCAAGAACAGAGAAAGGTGGCAATAAGTTGCTTCAGTGTTGTTTTTAATAGATTGGTTTATTGGGGATAGGTATTGTGACAGAGTTTTATATAATTAACATACTATGTCTAAAATTATGCCATTACTAGAAGATCAAAGCTTTGCACAAATAAGATGATAGATTCATGTAACTGTAATGGGGGATGTATTTTCAAATAACTTGTTTGTTCTTTTCCATAATACAGATTTATATCCCCACAGTGGGCTGAGTTTGTGTTTTTCATTCTGAAGCTCTTAATAAAGAACAGGAAAGGTGTGATGTTGGATATTTCTGAAGAAAATTCCATTTGTGCACTTTTAAAGTTAATTCCAATTCAGATTTAAATTCTGTTTAATAGATGCCACAGTTTGCTGAAAGAAACAGTTGCATGAAGAATGAATGTCAGCCTTGTAAAAAAAACAAAGGAGACTAAACGGAAGATAGTGGATGGCAGAGTGGGATGGGAGCTAATATTCACCGAGCGAATACTATATGCTGACCCTCAGTGAAATAGGTTGCATGCTTTTAATTCACTTGCTCTTCCTAGAGGGTAAAACATTTTCTGCAGATCTTACATTAAGCGGCAGATGCACAAACAAAGCCTAGCTCCGTGTAGTGCCAACATCCAAGAACACTGAGTTATGTGATTCTGCTTCAAATATACACTTAACTTTTATGGTGAAATTACTTATGTATGTACAGACATGGGCTATGTCTGGTAATCTGCAATACACTTCAGCCAGGTGATTCTCAATTTCTTTTTATCAGTTTTCATTATGAAATTGGAAACTTTAAAAACATTGTGAATTACCTGCTTACTTTCTGAAGACAAAAATGTGAAAATACAGATATATTAAATATATTTTTTAAAGAACTCAGTGATCACATGCATAGAAACAGTGACTGAACATGTTTTACCAGAAAATGTGTGTGTGTGTTTGCGTTTTACATACTGGAGAAAGTGAGAAATGAAATGGTAATGAGGGCATGAATGAGGAGTCAGGAGACCGGGCTTTGTGTAACATTGCTTTCAAACCAGAAGGATCTGTTCCAAGGGTTGTCTTTCAGCTTCCCTTAGGGCAAGTCCTAACATCAATTTCTTGAACTCTTTGCCCTAACCGACTCTGGAAGTTGAGTGTGGGTCATGTCTCTGGCAATTATGATAATGATAATAAGGTGATTCTGTGCTAATATTCATGAATAAGATTACAGTTCTATGTGAGGGAGAATGGAGGTAGTCAACAATAACAAAACTATGTATGTTTCGTCTCAAACTTATAAAAGAATGCTGCATGTTGTAGGCCAGGTTCAGTTCTTCTGAGGGCCAGTGATCTAAGAAGAAATGGAGGGAGTTGTTAAAGGATATAGACTTACAGCTAGATAGGAGGAGTAAGTTCTGGTGTTCTACACCACTGCAGCATGACTATAATTTACAATAATATGTAGTCTCAAACAGCTAGACGGAGGATATTGAATGTTCCCAACACAAATAAATTATAAATGAGATGATGGATATGCTAAGTACCCTCATCTGATCACTATACTTTATAAATATCAAAACATCACTATATACTCCATGAATATGTATACTTACTATTTGTCAATTGAAAGATTTTATAAAAGGACATGGAAACATGTTACTTAGCAAGGAATTTTTTATGTAACAGGGTGGAAACTTGAGTGCTGGTGGGAACTCTTCCCAAATACCCACATAAAAGTCACCTGAAAGGGGTGCGCTTCTCACCCTACCTGTGCTATATTCACCACCAAACCTTGGACACCAACAAAGGCAAGGAGGTGCCACTTGACTCTTGGTATCCTCAATCTCACTGAGATACACCAAAGTGAAAGCCACTTCCAATGAGTCTGAGTGGTCCTTCTCTTCCATCTTTCAGACCAAACCAGCATTTTGGGTTTAAGCTACAATTGAAGATTTTGTCTACCACTCACTATCTTTGAGAAATTCCCCTAATGTTTCTGAACTGCAACTGCCTCATCAGTAAATATTCTACTCATTTCATAGGACTGTTTTGAGGAGCAAACAAGATAAAATATAGAAAATGTTTAAAGACGAAGCACTGTATAAATTTGATTTTGACATTCTTGGAATATTCAGGGCCTGGGAGTCAAGTGCAACTTAAATATGGACAGTGTGAAGTCTCTTAATTCTTGTCCTGGGCTGCAACAATATTTTTATCACCTACTAGCTTGATGGCCTGGCTTCTTTAAGTTTCATTTTCTCTGTTTGTAAAACAGCAGTAATAGTATCTCCCATTAAGCATTGTGATGGTGATTAAATGAGTTTTACAAAATGCCTAATACATACCAAGTGCTTAATAATGGTAGCTATTAATATTCTTTTCTCTGGGTTGATTAATAGTTACTAAATAAGACCCCCTTGGAGATAAAATTTACATGAGGTCAGTGCCACAAAATAAATTACTAAGCAACATTAGCAAAAAAGAAAATCATTCCTGTCATTTTATTTATCTGAAAATATTATTCACATTATTTTGATGCCCAATTAAAACTGGAGAAAGTGAACTAAGAATAATAGAATGGACAGGCCCTGTCAACCTTCATAGCTGAGTGTTGTGCTTAGTGGAAAGTTGAATTAAGATCTTTACATGACAACAGACTCAACAAGTAGTGCTTAATAAGCTTTCAGAGATTTGTTACCTTATGATAAGTTTGAGACTAAATTTATGCAAAACTAATTTTATTAGCACCACAAAGAGCCTTTTTTTTTCTTTTGCCTTTAGTAGATCCAGTTAACCTTCTCAAACACAGAATGGAATTTCTTTTCTTTACAATTGTAGTTTGGCTTAATTGTATTAAACTTAAATGTGAAATTTGATGATAAAAGTTTTTATGATTCACCCATTTTTATTATACATTAACTCAGTTTATGTAATATAATCTTATCTAATTAAATATGAAATCATCTGATAAACACTAGTAATAAATAATGTTTAATGATGTCATTTTTTATTGTTAAAAAAAGAAAAACAGGTTTCCTTTCAAATGTGTTCAGCTTTGACAGAAGTTAAAAATATATCTCTGGGCTGGGCGTGATCCTGGGAAGTCGAGGCTGCAGTGAGCAGTGATTGCGCCACTGCATTCCAGCCTGGGTGACGGAGCGAGACTTTGCCTCAAAAAAAAAAAATATATATATATACATATATATATATATGGACAGAGATAACTATCTATATCTAGCTATCTATTTTGCCCCCAGGGGGCTGCTGAAGACAGCAGAAAGACAGAACCTGGTGCTCAGTGGCCAAGGCCATCTTGTGGGCCACCCGGCAGCCATCTTGGCCAAGTGGGTTCTGCTGGGAAGGAAACTGGTGGTCGAGCACCACGAGGGCATCAACATTTCTGGCAATTTCTGAAGAAACAAATTAAAGTATCTGGCCTTCCTCTGCAAGCAGATGAGCACCAACCCTTCCCAAGGCCCCCCCGCCCCGCCATTCCTGGGCCCCCAGCGCATCTTTTGGTGGCCTTGCAGAACCAAACGGGGCCAGGCTTCCCTGGACCAACTTATGATGTTTTATGGGATCTCACTGCCCTATGACAAGGTGATTCCTGCTGCCCTTTAGGTTGTACGACTGAAGCCTACAAGAAAGTTTGCCTCCTTGGGGTGCCTGGCTCACGAGGTTGGCTGGAAATACCAGGTAGTGACAGCCACCCTGGGGGAGAAGAGGAAGGAGAAGGCCAAGATGCACTACAGGAAGAAAAAGCAGCTCATGCGGCTGCAGAAACAGGCCACAAAGAACGTGGAGAAAGGCCGGGCGCGGTGGCTCACGCCTGTAATCCCAGCACTTTGGGAGGCCGAGGCGGGCGGATCACGAGGTCAGGAGATCGAGACCATCCTGGCTAACATGGTGAAACCCCGTCTTTTACAAAAAATTAACCGGGCGTAGTGGCGGGCGCCTGTAGTCCCAGCTACTCGGGAGGCGGAGGCAGGAGAATGGCATGAACCCGGGAGGCGGAGCTTGCAGTGAGCTGAGATTGCGCCACTGCACTCCAGCCTGGGCGACAGAGCCAGACTCCGTCTCAAAAAAAAAAAAAAAAAAAAAGAACGTGGAGAAGACAAATGACAAATACACAGAGGTCCTAAGACCCAGGGACTCCCTGTTTGAGACCAGTAAAGACTGTTTATTCCTCATGCTTGGCCTGGCCTACCCTTCTTCCATTGCGACCTTGGGATATGGGGGACCCTACCCTTCCTGCATCACCGCCCTGGGATGTGGGGGATCCAGGGGCAGCAATATAGGTGCCATAGGCAGCCTGGGACTTAAGCTGGGGGCAACGGAAGGGCCTTAGTCACTGCCTTTCTATAAGGTTATTTTAAACAGCTCTAAGATTTGTACAGGCATAATTTGTCTATGACCTGCTTGTTCAGGACAGAGTTTTAGAAAACCAATAGAGCAACCAGTTACTTTGGTTTTAATATTGGCAAAAGGGACCTGGAACATTAATTGGAGGGAGTCCTGCCTTGTGAAAGGGGCATCTCTTTTTAACTCCCACCTTCTCATGTACTATACTCTGTGGCTGTTATAATATGAAAAAGTGCTTAGGGACAGCATGATCTTACTGTTATTCAAAGGATATTATAGAGAAGCTTAGACTAGGAAGACGTGTGACCAAGCGGTGGCAGGGGTCGCCCTTGCTCCTTCCCTGTATTTTGTGATCAGAATCAAATAAATTACTTTCAAAGAAAAAAATAGTTCTTATCCACCTTTTTTGTTCATAAACTTATCCTTTATCTTTAGAAATGCCCTTTTAATGTTAATATCAGCCCTCATGTCTTTGGATATCAAGTATATTTATATTTTTTTTCTACAGCTTGGTAAAAAGAATCCATGATAATAATTTGTCCTTCTGAGAAGCCTTCTTTCCATAACACTCACATGATGGGATTGTTAAAATCATTAAAATAAAAGAATGGTAATATATGTTACTGTCCAACGAAACAAAAAGTAGAAATGGAAAGAAAATGCTTTAAAAATTTTAAGTATTCTTTGATCAGCACCTGTAATGAGAAAATACAGAGGCTTACAGAAAAAAGGCCAAATTTATTCTTGTTAACATAAAGTGGCAGTGAGTTAAAAGAGATCTTAGCAATCACCTAATCCAAACCATTCATTTAACAAATAAAAGCCAGAGAGGTTAAATGTAATTTTGCACTAACCTGTAAATTCAAAATTGTGGATGGAAAAAACATAAGCTATTACTAACATTGTGATTTATGACACACAAAAGGAATTTTGAAAAACATTCCCTGCATATTGATAAAGAGATGAATTATAGTTCTCGTGTGGGGATGAGGTAGTAATACATTTTACCCAGTTAAGGTAAACCATCTTCTGTTTCATTATTCAATTATAGGATGCCCAAAGAATAATATCAGTCTGCTTTGGTTTGACTTCCTCAGTTTGACTAAGTTCCTTCATACCTTTGACATTGTCGGCATCCCTTTGGGCTGAATGTGATCCCAGTTATGTATCTATTAAAGATCTAGAAGATGCAAATGCCAGCCAACTACTTTAATTCCAGAAAGAATTACTTTCCAACACCAAAGGAAAAAAACGTGGCACTGTTGTTTTAATATGCCAGTCACCAACAGGATAGGATCTTGAGGAAATGTTAGGGTAATTTTGACTCAGCCATTTTCACTTTATGTGCTAACTTTAGAACTTAATCTCAGTCTAAGATATGATTCCAAAGTATGTAATGATACAGATTGTTAGCATGAGACAATCTGCAGTTCACGCACAAGAAGCAGAGCATGTTTAATCTCGAGAGAGGAAAACTAATAAGCTATGTGAGCTAACTGTTTCACAAATAATAGAATAATCATCATCTACCTGTCATAGAACACTGCCTTGGTGAGTGGCAAACAGGATTGTCCAATGAAAGATGCTAGCAGTGTTTTCTGGGTTGCCTAGCAATGAGCTACCTGGGACAGGGGTCCCCTCTTCCAGCAGGAGGGACAGCACTGCTCACGCAGCTCACATCCAGCTCCAAAAGTTGTCTGCAACTCTCTTAATCAACAATTCCCCAAGTTCAGACTGTCTTCCCTGCCTTCACAAGGCCATTCTCGAGTTCTCATGGTCCTATAAAAATGATGGAGTAGAAGGAAGGAGCATGGTCCTTCTTTGGCAGCAGAGAACATGGTGTCTCCAGCTGTGAGCATTCCTGCCCTCTCTTCCTGGGACGTCAAGGGGTCAGGGTCTGTGTACTGCACACTGTTACCTTCTGCCAGGAAGTTTCCCTGCTTCTGTACTACCCTGTGTGCTATTGTGCTATTTGTCTATGCTTAGCCTCTCCAGAAGTGCCTAAACAAGGGCCTGATTTGTTAGATTCATAAAAAATGCTTGGGCCAGGCGTGGTGGCTCACTCCTGTAATCCTAGCACTTTGGGAGGCCGAGGCGGGTGGATCACAAGGTCAGGAGTTCAAGACCAGCCCGGCCAAGATGGTGAAACCCCGTTTCTACTAAAAATACAAAAATTAGCCGGGTGTGGTGGCAGGTGCCTGTAATCCCAGCTACTTGGGAGACTGAGGCAGAGAACTGCTTGAAACCGGGAGGCGGAGGTTGCAGTGAGCCAAGATCATGCCACTGCACTCCAGCCTGGGCGACAGAGTGAGACTCCTTCTCAAAAAAAAAAAAAAAAGCTTGAAGACAAACACAACCCCCTTCCCCCCAACAAAATGTGTTTATGTTGCAGTTATCTTTATTTACAAATATATTCTCAAAGAAATGTTGGTGTGAGAGGAATGGTTCCTTTGTTTTTTATTATTGGCTTTAGGACAAAGAAAATAATGTTTTAGAGTTATAAAAATTGTTTGTAAAAAATAACATTTATATACATAACTGACGTCAAGGTGAATAATTCATTGTTATTTGTAAAAGTCCATCTGCAATCAAACCAATTTAAACTTCTGGGTGCCTAAAACATTCTCTATGTGGAACCAGAAGATTTGTTAAGTAAGGTTGTTGATAAGATGTAAGAGTCGCTAATAAAAGTGTATTTAATTACAGAGTCAAGTTTTCATCCCTTCAGTTTAAGGGTGGGGGAGTATGACTAGGATAGAGAGCAAATGTCAATTCTGTTAGAATGAGCCAGCAATGGTGGAGTGTCTCACAGCAGGAAAAACGACCTCTAACTTCAGAAACAGGGAGATGAAGCACCTCCAGATCTTGCCTGGATGGTAGTGGTGAGAAGAGAGACTGGACGGGAGACTTCTTTTCATGTGAAAGGATCGTGGTATAAAAACATTTGAGGGGGCTGGGTTCGGTGGCTCATGTCTGTAATCCTAGCACTTTGGGAGGCTGAGGCGGGTGGATCACTTGAGGTCAGGAGTTTGAGACCAGCCTGGCCAACATGGTGAAGCCCCACCTCTACTAAAAATACAAAAATTAGCCGAGTGTGGTAGCGCACACCTGTAATCCCAGCTACTCGGGAGGCTGAGGCACGAGAATCGCTTGAACCTGGGAGGCAGAGGTTGCAGTAAGCCGAGATTGCACCACTGTACTCCAGCCTGGGAGACAGAGCGAGACTCTGTTTCAATAAATAAGTAAATAAGTAAGTAAGTTTAAGGGACTCTGTCATGAAAAGTAAAATGGTAGTTGAAAAGAAGTATTAGGAAAGAAATCAAGAGCCAGTTGAAGTTTTCATGAGTGAGTAGTACAGAGGGTGGGGGAGTTAAGTGGGAATTATCAACTATGAACTATCAGAAAAGTTAAGAGCATGTGTGTGGAGCTAGGAGACCCCCTAACTTACTGCTGGGAATCTTAGGGACTCATGTCGCATGAGGCCTGATGCCTGGTTTTATCCAGGCTAGGAGAAATGATGCCCCAAATTATGAAATCAGCCTGAGTCAGCTAGAAGGATGTAAAACGTTAAACCAGTCATAAGTTAAGGTCAAATAAGTTAATAAAAAAACTAGCTCTAGTTCAGTTAGAGGTAGGACACTCAATATTTGTTTTGATATCCATGTTCCTTTTGTTCAACTATAAAGTGGAGTTTACTGATTTATGCTTGTTGAACAGAGGAAAATATGTTGTAAAGTATAAAAATTGAACAAACTTATTAACATAAAAATATAGCTACTCTACTGAGAGGCTGTTTTTTGTTCTAAATGGCATCAGCATCGCTTCCACCTTATCAGTCATATTCCCTTAGAAAAACTCAGTTAACTCCTTAGAGATTTGATCTTCTCCTTTGTACATGTTGTGCCTGTCATCCGGGATGATGGATGTAAAAGCACATTAAAATAAAAGTTAAAATAAAAGTAGAAGTTAAAATAATGCTTTACACATTGGTATTTCTACTATTATTATAACAAATTCCCAGCTATATGAGATGATACATATTCTAGATAATTATGACAATATAACCTCCTTATGAGTGACTGAAGGCTCAACGCCTTTGGAAGCCACTTTCTGCAGCTACGGAATTGTTAATAATTCTGAGGAAGCCGGGCGCGGTGGCTCACGCCTGTAATCCCAGCACTTTGGAAGATCAAGGTGGGCGGATCACGAGGTCAGGAGATTGAGACCATCCTGGCTAACACGGTGAAACCCCATCTCTACTAAAAATACAAAAAATTAGCAGGGCGCGGTGGCGGGTGCCTGTAGTCCCAGATACTCGGGAGGCTGAGTCAGGAGAATAGCCCGAACCCGGGAGGCGGAGCTTGTGGTGAGCTGAGATCGCGCCACTGCACTCCAGCCTCGGTGACAGACCGAGACTCCGTCTCGAAAATAATAATAATAATAATAATAATAATAATAATAATAATAATAATTCTGTAGAAACACTGTTTTTATTCACTGTGGCATACTCTGGCCATGGGATTATATGTTTCTTTCCAAATCAAAGTTTCTCTTAGCATTGTTCACTTTTTGAAGTATACTGTAATCATGAAAGTATTGAAAAAGCAAGTAATGCCAAAAGGAGAAGCTTTCTACATATTATTGGTATATACAAGATTAAAAATTACTAACATTTATTGAACAGTTACTGAACATACCTATGTTAAGTGCTAAATACCAACTCTGGAATAAGACCGCTTAGGTTCAAATTCTGGCTCTATTATATAGTACTTATAAAAATATCTATAGCTCAGTTTCCTTACCTATAAAATAGGGATAATAAAACAGACTTTCTAGAGTTTCTGGAAAGATTAAATCAGCTAGTACATGTAAATCACTTAGAATAATACTTGGCATGCACTAAGTGCACAATAAGCGTTCCTCCTCTCCCCTCCCCTTCCTCATTTCTTTCTCGTCTTTTCCTCCTCCTCCTCCCTCCTCCTTCTTTATAATCTGCCTACTCAAGATCTCACAGCTGGCGAGCTACAGGGCTAGCACACTGTGCAACTCTGCAGCCCATACTTTTGGCCACTAAGTGGCCAAAATTGATGTGTGCAAATGCTGTTTATAAGATTTAGAGCTTTCCTTAGTGAGATTTTAAAAGGGTATTCTTTTATGTTTATTTCTAATTGGAAATGTTTCATATGTTTACTGACTTTTTATAAACTTTAAAGTTAGGAACTTTTTCCTAGAAAATTTAGAAAGCTACTCAAAGCCATGAAGCATTATTAAGATAAGATATTGAGTTCAAGTTCTCTCTAACCACTTCCCAACTTGCTACATCATGATGGATACTCACCACTAACCATGAAATGAATGCAATTTTCCATTTACATTAAATGTTACATTGAAGATATTATGCAGTATTTTTCATACTTTCTGGAATTGCATACAAATAATGTTTTATAGTAGCAGATGTGTGACATCACGTGAAAAACTTGTAAAACCTTTACATGAAAATCACATCTGCCAGTCTCCACTATCATTTTAACTACAGTTATATGGTTTGCTTCTCTGTCTCTGCCAGAGAAGGCAGCTTTGCATGAAAGCTGTCCCAGCAAATCGTGTCTTCTGGATCAGCAGCTAGTTAAGCAAATTGTGTAACTGCCATTAAAACCAAAATGTACCCAGCAGACATAATTTCACTAAAGAGGAGAGAGAACCACATTTGTACAAAAGTCACAGCTGTTCAACTCTCCATTTTGCACATTGTTATTAAAAAATTTTCCTATCTTTATGAACAGTGACAGTTACATTCCTAGTTAGCAATTTTAGGACTTCTTAATACGTAGTGCTAAGTGCTGCACCATCACGGATTTGGTGTCTGTCAGGAAAAATTGGGCTGAGTTCTTTCTGCTGCTACATAGAATCAGGACTTGGTCTGTTTACACAGACAGCAGATAAAATTTAAAAAGATGTTGAGTAGGGCCCATTGTTTTCTAAAATAGCTGTGTGTTGCCTCTACTAATCCAAATGAGGGCCAACATTTCTATGTTAAGGTCCAAACAATAAGGATTCCCTTTCTTTCACATCTTGCTCTCGGTGGCCATGTTGTCCAGGGCTACTCCAAAGTGGTGGGTAGTGGAGGTGGTGGCTCAGAATGCCTGGGTCAGCAGCCTGTCTCATGAGGCTCTGCATGCAGCATGACCTCACATTGTTGGGCATTCTGCTGTAGAACGGTATGACAGGGAGGCCAGGGAGGAGATGTTCTTGAGGAATCCCTCATTCTTCTCCAGGGATGGGTCCCAAAGCCTTGTTCAGACCATTATGGGTTATAAATGCAAAATTTATAGCAGGCATTTTGGGTAAGAGTTTGGAGTCTGGGCTCTGCAGTCAAACTGCCTGGGTCCAAATTTCAGCCCCTCATCTCAATAATGTGTGGTTCTGGATAAGTTACTTAACTTCTTTAGCCAGGGTTTCCTCATCTGTAAACTTAAGACAATTTAGCTCATTATCACTATAGAGAGAATTATAAATGTGATAGAAACTGTTAAGCACTGAGCCCAGTTAGTGGCACATACTAAGCACTCAATAAAGGTTAACAATTTCCATGACATGATTATGACTTTTCTGGTTCTTGAATATATTAAACCTACAATCTTAGAATTGAATTTGCAGGGGATAGAACAGTGGCATAGTAGGGTAAAGTCAGTTATAGTGGTCAAAGCCTGCTCAATCCAGGTTTCTCATTTTCTAGCTGTGTAAATTCTCTTCTGCTATTGATTGTTGCAATTGCTATTTGCTTGTCTGTGGCTGAGAGGAAAATGTGTGTTTATGCAACTGTGCTAGAGACATTACACTGATTTCAATCTGATGTCACAGAGCCCAACCTGCAACTTCTGTTCCCAGTTGTTGGTCTATCTGAAGAGAGGTGCTAACTGCTAAATTGGACCTCTTGTGTCCATGCACGTAAGCTTTTTTTGCTACTGGGTTGGAAGGTGGAATCTTTTTCATATCTTGTAAAGAGTACCTCCAATTGTATGAATGGGTGTGTAATTAAACATAAGAATGATAGCTGTACAGAGAATCCATTGTTCATTATCATTAATGGCATTAATAAATCAACATTTTCTTGACTATATATTAACAAAAAAGATATTGCTTGTTATATTAACTAAATATTAATATTACCAATTAAAAATATAATTCCTTAAGATATTAATGCTATCACTATAATTATGAATGGAATCCTAACCTAGACAGTTTTTATTTTATATTTATAATACATATACTGAAAATGTTGAGATAGCAACTTAACTTAGACTAGACATTTACTAATCTTTTATGGTAAGAAATTAGTTGACTTTCTTCTTCCAACAAAAACACTCTACATACTGAAAGTGATGAATAACCTCTATGTTTACATATGTATTCTTATAGTTTCCATAAAGAAGGCCACTATTCAGAACCAATATATACCTTGTGAAAATAATAGTGCAATAGAAATGAGATACAGAATTAAAACAAACAATGTAAATAAGTGTATTCCAATTAAAATATTTGACAAGATTTTTGGGATGATGGAAGATATCCCCCATCTCAAGTAATGTATACATCATATACAATAACAGGTATTTTAGTTATGTTTATGAAGTTTTTCAAGAGGATGTTTCCAATAAATATTGGGATAATATTCTACTTAACATTGTCTTTAAGTTTGAATTATCTGTTTATTTGTCTCAGTTTTCTGCGTGGCCTGCTACACCCACACACCTAATTACTGACACTGGTCAACTCTATAAAATCATGTAATGGGGACAAGACCATGACAAATAATAGAACTGAATGTAATGGGAAGAAAATTAAACTATTTTGACCCACTGTGACCTGTATATACAACCTCCCAATCACTTAAAATCTAAAACTATTAAACATGTCAGCCTGATCTAATTATAGAACACATGACTGACTACATTCTATATAATTCTCTGACAATGGCTGTGTTACATGGAAAATGAAGTTGAGAAATGTACACAGAAGCATAATGTAGGCAAACACACACACACACACACACACACACACACACACACACACACAGAAATTTGAGGTATAAAGATAAGAAAAATTTTCATTTAGGGTTACAGCCAGTGTCCAATTTCATAATTAATTATAAAGGATCTACCAGCAGCAGATCTTCACTTGCAGAACACACATCTTAATGATCAAGAAGGGATGAAGCATAGCTTTCTGACATAGGGGTGTCTTGCCTCTCTGTTGGATGATTAGGACAGAGAAGAAAGGTTTTAGTTAAATCCTCTCCTGCGTTGGAAGTTAGCTTGAAAGGAGCTGAAGATATGAAAAAACAATCGGAAGAATTAAAATAGGGCAGGGGCCAGCAAACTACGACCTGCAGGCAAGATTTGACCAGCTGCCTGTTTTTGTAAATAAAGTTTTATTGGAACGTAGCTGATGTTGCTGATGGTCGCTTTCAAGCTACAACAGCAGAGCTAAGCAGTTATAACAGAGGCCGTACTGTCCTCCACCCCAAATATTTGCTATCTGGGTTTTTATGGATTTTGCCAACATATGGACTAAGGAGTGGTTCTTTTTCAATGATTCTGTGAGGAAATATACTAAAGATAAGATGTGATATGCCTCACACTCAGTTCTCTTTCCTTACATGGAATTTCCTTGAATATCTGATGTAGTAGGCTTAGACACAGTACAGTTTGATTCAGTGAATTAAGACAAGCTAGCATTTATTTGAAATATTTAGTGTTATATTTATTTAGGGACCGTAACTATGTTATTTAAAACATATGGGTACTTTAATTCATCAGCAATCTAGTGGGACACAGAGGCCTTATAACTGTTTATGAATGATGTCCCTTTATTTTTGCAGTTAGAGATACCTCTATGTATTTATCTTACTTTTTTTGTATTTGTTCAGTGTCCGTGTGACACCATACATTAGATACTATGCTAACAGATTGCATGTGGAAAATGAGCTGAATTCACCTTGACTGTGAATCTGGAAATGACTGTGGAGCCAAAATTGGGGCTTTTCCAAATGAAAATGATGGGTGAAAGTAGTTAAGACAAGTGCTCCTGAGGGAGATACTCAAGGGCAGAGGGCACACAGATTTTACTTATCTGTACATTTCCAGTGCCAAGAAGGGCATGACACCTAATAAAAGCTCAGTAACCGTTTTTGAATATTGTTACAAAAACAATTTAGCACTAAAGCCATCCTGTAACTCTTGACCATCTGTAATTATTAAACAGAATGTGGTTGGAAAAAACAAAGTAGGATCTTGATGAACAATGTGAAAGTCTTTTGTTTTTCAACCTCTGGATTTCTTGGGTAGTATTTCCCATAAGGAATATGTAGGCTTTGTTATTTACCCAAATAACTTTAGGAACATTATACAATAGATAAGAATGAAAAACAATCGTCTGTTTGAAGACAGAGTTCTAGAAAAATAAATCACATATTTAACTTTTGAAAATTATGAATACTACTTGATTTCCCACGAAAAATATGTGTATATAATTTAACCCTGAATAGTGTATTTGTTCTGAATAAAAGGAGGCATGGGGGGATAATTCATACCATGACAAATTGTTGCAATGTAACCTCCAATAGGTAAGATAAAAGTCCAATGTACCAAAAGAATACTGTTGATTTGGAATGAGGTCCCAAAAAAGAAAAAAAAATCTAAATTTTATTTTATTTTTCAACTAAAAAATATGTCTGATTCATTTAATTGACTTCGAAATCTGTTTTAATAGGACATCTCATTTGCACAACCAGTCAGCTCCCAACATTTTGATTGCAAAATGAAAGGCATTTACTTTGATATCTTTAATTATCACTCATTTAGAGGACAGTGTGAAACACACTTTTTCAATTGGTGTTTTAGAATCGTTGAGTCAAAGGAAAGGAATGACAAATTAGCCAGCTGGAGAGGAAAGAAACAGCTAGCTAGTGCTGCTAGTCTTGGTGGATACTTCAAAGTAAGATGAAAGGGAAATGAAGGGGCTGTGAGCCACACATGCTCAATAAATAAAATACTAACATAATTTCACAACATATTAATAACAAGTTAATATCACACTTAGAGACTTACTCAACATAATAAGTGCCATAAATGGGATCATCGATTTTTTCCCAGCCATATGGAAGCTCTGAAAAATAAAGAGTTATTTCTTTCAGTAAATAAAGAATATCACAATTTCTAATAAAAAGTAATATAATTTAATTGTTCATGGATTGCAGAAATGGTCTACCAAAGTGGAACAAAGCATTCAGAGTCAGCAACAAATTTCAGAACATATTATAGAAACTATAAGAGGCACTGACTTGAAAACTGGCAGTTAAAACACAGAGCTCTCTTCTCTGCAGATACACTGCTCTGTCTAGCCATTTGTCTCATGCCAAATAGTAGGATGGCATGTCATCACGTTATCACCATTTAGTGCAATATAGAAGGCAAATCGCTTTCCTGAAAGTGTATATGTTTCTCTTATTTATTTGTATTGCTAAAGAAGGATTTCAGGACAAAGACCACATTTTCAAAATATATTTCTGAGAACAGCAAATTGTTTCTGATGACTGAAACAAAGACATTATAAATTCTCAATTGATATCCCACTATTTGAGATGGTAGGCTTGCTGTTACTCCACATGGGTCAGAATTTGAATGCTGCCAATACACTCTTTGGGCATATTTTAAAAATAAGGTATAAAATTGTGAACATGCTTTCCTTGATATTATAGTTCATATTTTCAATTCTCCATAGCTAATTTTAATTCACACATACACACATTAAAAAAAATCAACAATACTATAAATCCTATTACAGGCAAAAACATGCTGTCTGAAAACTAGGCTTTGCTTCATAATATTGTTTTCCAAATACACCAAGGTTTTATAATTATTAACTCCTACAAATATGAAGAATACTGTATTTTTCTTGATAGATATGAATTTTTACACATATAGAAATTGAAACCTAAGATATATTGATTGACAAGTTTAAATATATTTCAGTGAAGTTTAAAAAGTTTTATTATTATAGCAATAATATGTATCACTGTAGACAAAGCACAGTTATCAAAAGAAAACTGGAATTACCAGCAATCCTGCCACCCAAAAATAACCACTGTTAATATTTTGGTGAATATCCTTCAAATAATTTTCTATGCATATGTGTGCACACACTTTTAAAAGAAATTACCACATACAATGCATATTACTTTTATGGCCTTATATTTCTACTTAACAGAATATCAAGGATGTCATTCAATGTGAATGTGTGTTACCGCACAATATCATTTTCAAGGTGGCAACAGTAGTCGGCAGCATGGCTAGAAGCTGTGTAATTCATCATTTTTCTATTATTGAATATTTGGGACTTTCTAGTTTTTACCTGTCATGTGTCATCTGTATTGGACCTACTAAAATGTAAATCTTTTATCACTTTTCTATAATACAGTATTGAAAAATTCCTAGATGTGAAATTTTGGATCAAAGGGCATGCATCCTTTTATTGTTTTTGACATATATTACCAGATTTCTACCTTCCCAACTCACAAAAAAGTACTAATTTATAATCTCACTGAGAGTGTATGAGTGATTTTGTTTCTCTGTACTATCACATTAAATACAGATCCACAATTTCTCATCCAAAACTTTTAGGAACATATATGTTTTAGAATTTAGAATTTTTGCAATTTTAGAAAGTTAACACAGTGCAAGTGCTTTCTCTTTCATAACACTCTAAGTAGAGTTGGGGAAAGCAGTCTATAATTGAACATATGAGTATTTCTGCAGCCAAAGATATGATTCATACTAAGAAGGATAATTTAAACTTACAACACCAAATTTTAGAGTACCTTAAGAAATCTTTCTTTCAGAAGGATAATAAGAGTAAACCTTTACTGAGTATTGTTTGTGGTTTGAGTACTGATGGATTTTCTAGGTACTAACTCATTTTATCATGCCAGCAACTCAGGACTCAAAAACCCTGTACTCTGGTTCCAGTAAACTTACCCAATTTAAATATCAATTCAGAAACTCTGTTTAACAAGGCCTAAACGCCACTTAATTTAGATTAAGAAGAATAACTCTCCAGATGGTTTTCACCAAATCCCCCAAGCTATTGGCAAATTCATCTAGTAAAAAGGAATTCATTTGACAAATATCTATTGAGTGCCTTTTATAAACAGCTCATTCAAAACCCTTTTTTATAAGCAGCTCATCCAGAAGTAAAAGAATATACAGAGGACAGCAATTAATATTATGGATATTTATTATTAATTTATTAATATGGTTCGATACATGGATATGTATTTATAACAGGTTTAACATCATCTTATGAATGCAACAATATATAAAACAATCATGTTCAATAAACATAAAGAGTAAAAGCCTAACGTAGTTAACTTATGAATACAGCCCTACTTCTTAATGCCAATGACATATGGAAGCATTTCATGGTCAAAGTTTGTACAATTATCTTTTATGAAGTATATGATTCTTTCATTTTAATCTGAGTAAATTACTAGTTCTAAGCAATGTATCCCAGAAGGGCAGAGTTCATTGATTCTTTTCTTTGTCAGATTTACAATGCCAAATTTCTTGGGTACAATTTATTATATATTATACTGTCCCACTTGTCATCATGCAGTCCTCATCAGAATTTAGGGAGAATCTGCTTTATTTTTCATAAGATATCAATATGTTTTGTCTGTTCACTTGGTTGTTCCAGATTTCCAAAGTAAACTATTATTTCATGCTGAAACAAAATTATATGTCATACACATTTGTGTTTTAAGAACTGTTAGAGGTCCTAGACTCACACTTTGAGGCAAAATTATACACTAGTTCTAACTTTCTGTTAGAAAGAGCACCATTTGTTTCATTTTAAATATTGTCAAGGAATTGATGGAGGAACCTTACAGGAAACCAATAGCAGATACATGCATTGCTTCATTTGGAGCAGAATGAATGTAAAAATATACAACTAATGTTTAAAAAGGTACTTTTATGTATGTGTATATATGCATGTGTTCCTGTGTGTATATGTTGGCACATGTGTGTTTGTGTGTATTCTTTTAATGACATTTTGCTTCAAAAACAAAGATTTAAGCTAGTATGCTAATGAAAAAACACAACTTTCACAAGTTGTTCTTCACTTGTAAAAAGACAAGTCATCAAATAAACTTCTTAACATTATACACTGAAGAGTACACATCTAGATGATGAAAAATGAAAAAGTTAAGAATTATCTTTCACTGTGAAAATTAAGCTATTTGGACTTGGATTAGTTTTAAAAAACAAAACAACTGCTGCTTCTTTAAATTAAGCTAACAGATGAGAAAAAGAATTTCCAACATTGCACTATTTGTCCAATCAGGCAAGCATGTAGCTTGGAGCTTTTGGGTCCTAGGTTATTTAGAATACTGTATTCAACAATACTTGACAAATCTGTGGATGATTAAGGTCACACTGATGAAAGAATAACATACATGATGCAACAGGAAAAAACAAACACTTGAGATCAGCAAGGTTAATGTTGCATTAAGAACTGTTTTAATTGAGATTTTCTTCAGGCCATGGAACCATGGGGCAAATTCAGTGATTAAATATTCCTACCATGAAAAGTCTAGATTAATTTGTAGTCAATCATATCAGCTCGGAAAACTGGAATAAAAACAAAAGATTAAACACGCACCTAGCTTTGCCTGGATTCTGGCATAGTCAGCATGCTATATTTTTAAAATTTAATTGTGCTTCCCAAATATTATTTCATTTATTTATTTAATTTTTAGTCAGCTACACTTTCATTACAGAAAACAGAGACTCCTTTATGCTAGCTCAGTAAGAAGATATCCATATTCTGATATTATGCACTGAGAAGGGCACAGCTTTACCTCTGTAGTATACTTGTCAAAAATAAATAACCTTATGTGTGTGTATTTTTTAGCAGTCAGGGTTCCATTGTGTTGCCCAAGCTGAACTCAAACTTCTGGGCTCAAGGAATCCTCTCCCCTCAGCCTTCCGAGTAGCTGGAACCACAGTGCGCATCACTGTGCCCGACCGGGAATGCCATTTTGATCATGAGAAACATATGACAAACTCAAGTGGAGGGACATTCAATAAAGTAACTGACAAGTACCCTTAGAAAGGATCGAGGTCATGAAAGAGAAAAACTGACTGGGATATTATCACAGATGAAGGAGAATATGGAGACATGATGACTAAATGCACTGTGGGTAATAAATTGGATCTTGAACCAGAAGAAGGACATTAGTGGAGCAACTGGCAAAATTCACATAAGATTTGTAGATTAGTTAATCATTTATACGGATGTTAATTTCCTGGGTTCAATGTACTTATGAAAAATGTAAATGTTAGGGGCAGCTAAGTGGGAGTTATGTGGAGCCACTTTGTACTATTTTTGTAATTTTTTAGAAGTCTAAAATAGCTTCAAAATGAAAACATAGAAAAATCTAGGTCACTTACTCTTACTATTGATTAGAGGGCTCCTACTCACACTTTATTTTAAAAACCTTTTCTTTCCAACTTTTACTTGAGTTTCAGTGGGGTACATGTGCAGGTGTCTTATCTGGGTATATTTCATGATGCTGAAGTTTGGGGTATGAATGATCCCATCACCCAGGTACTGGGCATAGTTGTACACAGCAGTTTTCAACTCTTTTCCCCCTCCTTCCCTTCACCTTCTAGTAGTCCCAACTGTCTATTGTTGCCATCTTTATGTTCATCAGTATCCAATGTTTAGCTCCCACTTCTAAGTGAGAACATGCAATATTTGATTTTCTCTTCCTGCATTAATTTGCTGAGGATAATGCCCTCCAGCTGCATCCATGTTGCTGCAAAGGACATGATTTTGTTATTTTGTGTGGCTGCATAGTATTCCATGGTGCATATGTACCACATTTTCTTTATCCAATCCACCATTGTTGGACACCTAGGCTGATTCCATGTCTCTGCTATTGTAAAAAGTGCTACAGCAAAAATATGTGAGTGCGTGTGTCTTTTGGTAAAATGATTTGTTTTCTTTTGGGTGTATACCCTGTAACAGGATTGCTTACTCACCTAGTAGTTCTATTCCAAGTTCTTTGAAAAACTGTCAAACTGCTTTCCATATAAGTGTTCCCCTTTCTCTGCAGCTTCACCAACATCTGTTGTTTTCTGACTTTTTATTAATAGCCATTCTGACTGGTGTACGATGGTATCCTTTTGTGGTTTGAGTTGTGTTTCTCTGATGATTAGTGATATGGAATATCTTTACATGTTTGTTGGCCACTTGTATGTCTTCTTTTGTGGGGTGTCTGATCACGTCTTTTGCCCATTTTTAAATAAAGTTATTTGTTTTTGCTTGTTCAATTAAGTTTCTTATGGATTTTGGGTATTAGATTTTTGTCAGATAAATAGTTTGCAAATATTTTCTCCTATTCTGTAGATCTTTTTACTCTGTTGATAGTTTCTTTTGCTGTGCAGAAGCTCTTTAGTTTAACTGGGTCCCACTTGTCAATTTTTGTTTTTGTTGCAATTGCTTTTGAGAACTTGAAGTTGGTTTGCTAGTATTTTGTTGAGGATTTTTGCATCTATGTTCATCAGGGATATTGGCCTGTAGCTTTCTTTTTTCATTGTGTCTTGCCAGGTTTTGGTATCATGGTCACACTTTATTAATGTGAAATCAGATACACAGAACACTGGATTCATTTTGATAGAACTGAAATTTAAATAAAATGAGAATGTAGGATTTTTGCACTTATATTCTTCTTTTATATTGTGTTGATTTTTTTTTTTTTTGAGACAGAGTCTCGCTCTGTCACCCAGGCTGGAGGACAGTGGCACAATCTTGGCTCACTGCAACCTTTACCTCCTGGGTTCAAGCAATTCTTGTGCCTCAGCCTCCTGAGTAGCTGGGATTACAAGCGTACACCACTACACCTGGCTATTTTTTTTGTATTTTTAGTAGAGATGGGGTTGCACCATGTTGGCAAGGCTGGTCTCCAACTCCTGACCTCAGGTTATCCACCTGCCTTGGCCTCCCAAAGTGCTGGGATTACAGGGGTGCACCACCATTCCCAGGCTTGTGTTGATGTCTTTCAGAAGGTATATTCAAGAGAATGACTTTTAATTTTGCTATCTTACCTTTTATTTTTTGCTGTCTTTCTGCTCCCTAGAAAAACTGGGTAAATACAACATTCATGTTTAAATGCAGCTGCATCCTGGGTCCTAGAAGTCACAGATTCAGGAACAGGAGTGCTAAATCTAGAGTCAGGCATTGTTCCTTTCTTGCGAGGCGGTGTCTTGTATGGGCCACAACAAGCATTGGTTATGTAAATTCATGTAAGGTTGTATGGAGGTCTGTTCTGGTGGGAAGACCAGAATGGGTCTCCTTTTACAGAAAGGCAGCCCAATTTAGGAATCATGCAATGTACTAAGATATTAGAGACAGAGGCAGAAACCAAAAACCAGAAACCATATCCTTCAACTCTATATTATTTTATATTGACTAGCCTTTAAAAAAAAAACCAAATTTGAGGTTCTTGTTTGATTGTTTTAGAGGTAATGACTGTACAAAAGAAAATAAGGAACATAAAAAATTCCCATAGGTTAAGTAATGTAGTGTATAGTGTATTATATGGTAATAGCTACTTATTACAAAATCTTTTCCTCTAATATTTTAGATTTTTGCTATATACTTGTATACAAACTGGGGAATATAACTACATTTTCCTGTAAAAGTTATACAGCTTTTGCTCCTAGTTGGTCTTTAGGAGTTTGAGGAATCCTTAATATAAGTGAGTTTAAAATATGAAATATGTTTTTAGAATTAACAAGAAAAAGGAGGAAGAGAAAGATCATTGTGCAAGGATAAAATATAGAATAGATGACTTTTTGCTAACAAAAGGTATTATATATTTGTCTCTTTTTTCCTTTATTCAAAAATGCATTTGATACTATAAAACTAAATCCTGAATATATTCTTTTTTTTAAAAGCTAAATCCGTACATTAATGAAAGCTAACCACAGTCCCATTACCTCATGTACAGGTAAAGCTGGGGGTGTAACTTTTCAGACCTTTTTCCATGTATCAAGGTTTCAGTTTGCTCCTTTTCACCAGAAATCTTTATTCCATTCAGTCAGGAAAATAAACAACTAAACCAAAACCAAAGAACAAATTAAAAAACCTAAAACTGAGTATAGAAAATATTGCTCCTTTATGTTCAGCTCTCTTTCATCTTTGTCAGATATTGCCTACATGGGAGCACAAACCCAGTCAATATCATGGAAATGCAGGCTATGAAGTCTTTATTTATGAACGCTGGGTATAGAAGATTTATTATTTTACAGTGGAAAGAAAAACTAGCTGAGCTGTATTCTACAGTGATGATATGTAATTCATATTATCAAGTAGAGTCAACCTGAGTACTTAATTCCACCATATTATAATAAAAAATTAAAATACCATGATTTTATGGGCTGGTTGTTGATGAAAGATGTGATTGCAGAGAAAATTTCAAATAAATTTATTCATTAATATATCTTACCAAATTTAATAGAAAATTGAAACCATTTTCTTGGCAGCTATTGATGTATGAAAAAATATGTAGTCAATAGTATTTTGGGGATTCAGAATACTATCTGGAGAAAAGCCATGAACTTTTACAACACTAACTTAAATGTGACATCTATGTATTTGAGATGGTGACAAGAAGTGGTGGCAGAAAAGCATGGCACTATAAAGGATGTTGTCTGGTAAAGACTTAGCAAGAGTCATCTTTGGTTTAAGTTTGCAAGCAGCATTACAAGGTCAAAACATGATGAACCTAGTAGGTCTTTGTCTTTATATTTCTAGTACTCTGTAGAAAGGGCTGGCTACAAAGAAAGATTTGGGAAGCAACTATATATGGAGGACTTCAAAATATGCATCTCCAGCTTTAACTTCTAGAAGCCTGTGTTAATCTACCCATCCAACTATTTATCATCATCATTATCCATTTGAAAATGCTTATGTAAACATCCTGGACTCTATTATAGTGTAAAGGCTGATTTGAAGATTTTAACCTCTCTACTTACCCCTTTAAAACAGTAAATATCTACTAAGAGAGAAATAAAGCCACCCATAACCTACACCTACAACATTATGAGGAGAAACAAAATAGTATGAACTTCAAAAGTTATACATAAGTAGGGATGTGAATGCTCCAATCCAGTGCAGCCAGCTAGTGCCAGAGTGGAGACTGTGCAGAAAGGAGGGTAGGGTGTAGCAGGTGTGAGGTAAGGTGGGAAAACAGAAAAAATAATGCTCAGAAAGGTAAATTCCCATCCTGAGTGAAGAAATGTTTCTAGCAAACCTGCTTGATTAGAACACAAGTATGAAGAATTGAAAGAAAGGGGGTTGACAGTGAGCAGAATAACAGTCTTGGGAAGGCCCAGCTTCTGAAGAAGAGGGGGATGATGTTAGTGGGAGAGGGGGCTGTTCCTTGGAGACTTGGCTATGAAGGAAAAAAGTATGAGGTGAATATCAAATATCTGCAGATAAGTTCATAAGACACACCAACTACTCTGCAAAAAAAAAATAAAAAATAAATAAAATAAATAAATAAATAAAAAAGGCATCCACTGAGGAATCTGTACTTCATGAAAGCAACAGAAGGGGGTGCTCATGAACTAAAAAATGTAGTAATCCACCAAGCCCTTTACTTTTGCTTACATGAAAATGTTATCGCTGGTCTAGGAACAAAAGAAATTTCAAACTAAACAAAAAAAAAGAGCAGACTATTTATAGAAAGTTACTATAAGAAAATAATCAGAAAATGATAGCCAAAACAATTCAGCTAATGAAAATTTCTCTCAAGAGAAAACAAAAACAAAATTGCAAACAAGAAAGTTGTAATAAAACCTAGAGATATTTTGAAACAAATACTTATAAATAAAAACACCACTTTGAATCACATATTTAAAAGCTTTGAACATTAATGGACAAAGAACAGATAGTAAAAGATAGTTGACAAAAATGATGAAATAAAATTTTAAAAAATCTGAAATGACCAAATTACAAACTGCCAAAGAGAAAATAGAGTGAACTGAAAATATAAGGACTATTGAGGAAAGCCATGACAATAGCCAAGAGAATGTAAATGAAATAAACAAAAAGGTAAAAAGAATCAGAGAGGTCAATAATATAGAAGGTAGGTAGAGATAATCCAGCATATGCATAATTGGAATACATAAAGAAGAAGAAAATATAATAGAACTAATATATAAAACTGTGATCCAAGAAAAATTTCCAGAAATAAAATAACTATATTTATATATTGAAAAGTGTTGTCATATAGCCGGAAAAATTGTCCCCAGTCAATTCCAAAATGCATACCAGTAAGACATTAGACTTTAAAAGGTAGAGAAAACATGGCTAAAAGATAAGCTCCTTACAATGGAAAAATCAAATTAACATTAAATCTCAGGAAGAACGAACACATCTAGAAAACAGTGAAGCAGCATTTTAAAGACTCTCAAAGAAAGTGTGAGCTAAGAATTTTATATCCAGCCAAATTGTACTTCAAGTATTCATTGTGCAAACACACACACACCCCATCATATAAACAGTTTATTCTACCCAAGATCCCTTCCTGACACACACCTACTTAATTAAACCAAGCTACTTCGACCAAGAGATATTTTGAGGAAAGGACTAATGGTAATCATTCAACACATTTAATTGTAGATCTAAGCTTATATCAAAGGTGGGGACAAAGATAGAATAATAATATGTAAATGTCTTATATTTAGACAATATAGAAGTAATATAATTTAAAAAGAGAGGAGAGGGAAAAAAAGTACAATGGCCCATGAGCTCACGTACTATTGCTTAGGCAACAGGTGAGAGTCAATGAATATTATTTAAAATTGACAATCGAATAACGGCCTTATAGAAGTTACCAGTACAAAGACAAACATTAGAACACAATTAAAAGCCATCCTAAGTACCAGGGACTTATAGAAGTTATCATTACAAAGACAAACATTAGAACACAAATAAAAACCATCCTAAATACAGAAATAAATAAAAAAGAATAAATAAAGTAGGGCACATAGAGAAATAAACAGTCATATTATAATATGGGCAATAAATAAAATATGATAGAGTTCAAACCAAACATAGAATTGAATGTAATTTATCTTTCTTATTAAGATTTTCTATCTGGCTTATAAAGAAAAACCTGACTCCATCCTGTAAAGATGACACACATTTAAAGAAAGTGACCTCAGAGAGCTAAAAATAAAGTTTGGGCAAAGATAGGCCTGACAAGAAAAATAAAACAGAGTTTACAGTCTTCCTATTAGATGGAAGAATTCAAGTCAAAAGCTTTAAATATGACAAGAAACCCCACTTTATAACAACAAAGGTCACAATTCATAGTGCTCTACAACAGTTATCAATATTTGTGTACCAAATAATATAAACCACCTTCACAAAACAGTAACTACAGGAGCTGTGAGGAAAAATACACTAATAAGAAGCACTTTGACTATTTTCAGTCTAAGACAGATAAAGCTGACAAAATTACAGATATGAAAGGACTAAATATCATAATTAGGCAGATCTTTTGGCTCTTACTCCCTTTGTTTCCATCCATCTTTCTCTTTCCAATTTCATGCTACAATAATAGAAAATACACATCCTTCTCAAATATGCATGGAACACTTGCCAAAATTGTCAGATTACAAAAAATTCTTAAGTTCCATGAAGCAGAAATAGTGCAAACAATAATCGTGACCATAATGCAATAAAATGTAGATGTTAGTGTCAAAATTATGATCAAAGAAAATTTCATCTAGAAATTAAGAACTTGAAGTAACTCTTGGTCCAAAGAGAAAATGTTAACTGAAATTGCATATTTTCTAAAATGAATGAGGTAAAATATTAAATAAAAAATCTGTAGCATACAATTAAAACAGTGACCAGAGGAAATTTTATAATATATACACATAGGAGAATGGAAATAATAAAAGTAAATTCAAAATTTAAAAAGCTATAAAAAGAACAACAAAGGAACCTCTAGAGACAACACACATACACACACACACACATACACACACACACGAGGAAAACAAATAATAAAAGCAAAAAAAATTGTACAAAATAGACTATTTCTTTTTTAAAAAAGCAAAATAAACACTAGCTAGCTTAAGATTAAAAAGAGTTAAGTCATATATAACAAAGCAAGAAGTACCAAGAAGGAAGCAATAGTAAAAATAGCCAAGATTTGGAAACAACCTTAAGTGTCTATCAACAGATGAATGAGTAAAGAAGATGTGCTATATATATACAATGGAGTACTATTCAACCATAATAAGGAATGAGATCCTGTCATTTGCAATGACATGGACAAAACTAGAGGGCATTATAGTAAGTGAAACAAGCCAGGCACCGAAAGACAAATGTCACATGTTCTCACCCAGCTGTGGGAGCTAAAACTTAAAACAACCGAACTCATGAATATATAGAGTAGAATGATGGTTACCAGAGGCTGGTAAGGGTAGCAGAGGAAGGGGGGATAGTTAAAGGGTACAAAAATATACTTAGATAGAATGAATAAGATTTAGTGTTTGATTGCACAACAGGGTGACTATAGTCAACAATATTTTATTGTACATTTAAAAATAACCAAAAGAATATAATTAAAATGCTTGTAACACAGACACTTGAAGGGCTGGATATCCCATTTATCCTCACGAGATTATTATGCATTGCACGCCGATATTAAAATATCTCATGTATCCCATAAATATATGCACACACTATGTATCCATAAAAATAAAAATAAAGTAATACCTGGCACAAATATATGCAAACAAAATTTTAAAAGGTAAAATGGGCAATTTCTTAGGAAAATATAATTGATGGAAATGAGCCCCAGCTTTCTAGCTTAATTAGAAAGATTTTTGGTCAATTTACCATAGTAATCTTCAAGTATAGAAGAGCAAATGAAACAAAATGAGGCTAGGTACAGTGGCTCACACCTGTAATCTCAGCATTTTGGGAAGCTGAGGCTGGCGGACCACTTGAGGTCAGGAGTTTGAGACCAGCCTGGCCAACATGGCGAAACCTTGTCTCTACGAAACCTTGTCTCTACCAAAAATACAAAAATTAGCTGGCCGTTGTGGCGCGCATCTGTAATCTCAGCTACTCGGGAGGCTGAGGCAAAAGAATGGCTTTAACTCAGGAAGGAGAAATTGCAGTGAGTTGAGATGGCGCCACTGCACTCCAACCTGGGTGACATATGAGACTCTGTCTCAATTTAAAAAAAAGAAAAGAAAAGAAAAGAAAAGAAACAACATGAGTACTAGGGGTAAATTCCTTTATAATCCAAGTATGAGGAAAGGTTTTCTTACTCTGATTCAAGCTCGACAAATTTAACTACACAAAAACAGAAAAGAATATCTTCTATAGCTCAAAATACCATAACTAATACTAAAAGATAACCAATGAACTGGGAGAAAATATTTGTAACATATCAGTGATAAAGAGCTACTCTCCTTAATAAAGAACTTTTTTAAATGGAAGGGAAAAAACCCTAACCACCTAATAGAGGAATATGCAAAAGCCAGGAATAGAGAGTTCACAAAAAGTATATGCAAATGACCCTTAAATGGGTAAAGATGATCTACCTCCTTCATTATAGAAGAAATGCAAATTAACACTATATTGAGACATCATTCTCTAACAGACACAAAAATTCGAAAGCTTGACAACACATTCTTAGACAAGGTTGTGGGGAAACTGGCCCCTCATACCTTGCTGGTGGATGGACAATGTGGTACAACCTCTAGGAGGAGAATTTGGCAGTAGCTAACATAACCAGATAAATTTTACGCTTTGACTCAATAATCTCTCCTCTGAGAAATTTTCTACAGTTTTATCTTCAACAATACTTTTTAAGCAAACAAACAAAGTTATTCAATGCATCATTATTTTAATAGCAAATCATGGAAACAATCTAAATACCCAACCAGAGATGACAGGTTAAATGAACATGATATATGCAGACAGTACAGAACTATACAGCTGTAAAATTTGTGAAGAAAGTCTCTATGATCTGATATGTGGTTATATGCAGATCATATTGTTAAACAAAAACATTCAAATGTTCGTTTTTTAAAAAAAACACAAGAAGAAGAGCCAGAAACTAAAGAAACTACTTAACTATAAGAGGTGGTATGAACAGACGAGTGGGAGAGATCAGAAAGGGAATGAGACTTCTCTGAGTATATCTTTTTCATATACATTAATACTCATGCTCTCTTATTCAAAAAATAAAAAAATGTAAAATAACCTGAAATCTAATACAAGCAATAACAAATGACCTTACATGTGTACAAAATTGCTAACCAGTCAAAAAAAATTAAGTCAAATCTTGAAGAAATTAGAGATTCTAGGACTAGGGTTTCATTGTACAGCAACTCAAAAGGTAAAAGCATTAAAAACTCATTGAGGTTCAAAAGAGAAATAATCGTATTTCTTTGTGCAAACTTATGGCATACACAAGAAATTTTGTTACATGTATATAATGCGTAGTGATCAAGTCAGGGTATTAGGGTGTCTACCACCCTAGTACAATACAATTTTAAGTACAGTCGCCCTACTCTATCAAACACTGAATTTATTCCATCTTATTGTACTTTTGCACCCTTTAACCCACTTTTCTTCAGCCTCCCCTCAACTTCCACTAACCTTTCATAGTCTTTTATCTCTCTTTCCATTCTCTACCTCTATATGATCACATTTTTTAGCTCCCACATATAACTGAGGACATATGATATTTGTCTTTTTGTGCTGGCTTACTCCACGTAAGATAATGACCTCAAGTTCCATCCATGTTGCTGGAAATGACATGATTTGATTTTTTTTTATTTATGATTGAATATTATTCTACTGTGTATATATACCACGTTTTCTGTATCAGTTCATCTGTTAATGAACACTTAGGTTTATTTCATATCTTTGCTATTTTGAATAGTGCTGCAATAAACACATGAGTGTAGGTATCTCTTTGATATATTGATTTCTTTTGCTTTGAGTAGATATCCAATAGTGGGATTGCTGAATTAAACGGTGATTCTATTTTCAGTTTTTCTGGGAAATCTCCATACTGTTTTTCATAGTGGCTGTACTGAATTACATTGCCACCAACAGTGTACAACAGTTCCCTTTTCTCTGCATCCTCACCAACATCTGGTATTTTTTTTGTCTTTTGAATAATAACCATTCTCACTGGGTAAGATGATATCTCACTGTGGTTTTTATACGCATTTCTCTGACGATTAGTGATGCTGATTATCTTTTACATATCTGTTAGTGTTTGTATGTCTTCTTTTGAGAACTGTCTATTCATATCATTTGCCCAGTTTTTAATGGGATTAGTTGTTTTTTCCTGTTTATTTGTATATTCTGGATATTAGTACCATGTTGGATGAATGATTTGCAAATATTTTCTTCCATTCAACATGCTATCTTTCCACTCTGCTGCTTGTTTTCTTTGCTGTGCAGAAATTTTAAGTTTAACATAGTTCACTTTTTCTTTTGTTTTTGTTCTCTGTGCTTTTGAGGTCTTAGTCATAAATTCTTTTCTTAGACCAGTGTCCAAGAGAGTTTCCCCTAGGTTTCCTTTTAATATCTTTACGGTTTTGCGTCTTATGTTTAGGTCATTCATCCATTTGAGTTGATTTTTGTATATAGTGAGAGAGAGGGATCCAGTTTCATTCTTCTGCACACGACAATTTTCCCAGCACTATGTATTGAAGAGGGTGTCCTTTTCCCACCGTAAGTTCTTGATGGCTTTGTTGAATATCAGTTAGCTGTAAATATGTGGCTTTATTTCTGGATTCTCCATTCTGTTATATTGGTCTATGCATCCATTTTTATACCAATACCATGTTGTTTTGGTTACCATACCCTTGTAATATATTTTGAAGTCAGGTAAAGTGATAACCCCAGCTTTGTTATTTTTGCTCAGAATTGCTTTGGCTATTTGTGCTCTTTTTTTGGTTCCATATGAAATTTAGGATTTTTTTTCTAATTCTATGAAGAATGACATTAGTATTTTGATAGGGATTGCCCTGAATCTGTAGATTGCTTTGGACAATGTAGTCATTTTACCAATGGCATTACCTAACATAGCTTTCATAATGTAACATATTTTGTGAGACTTTTTCAAGAAATATTTATTGATAACCTACTATGAGCTAAGCACTGTGCTGGGCCCGAGGATAGAGTGACAAGTCACAAGATCCATGGATCAGATAGTTTCAGGCAGAGCCAGCCAATAAACAAATAATTTCACTAATTATTAATTCATTACAATTTATAATATACGCTACTAGGAGAAGTACACGTATATTTTACTCTACCTAAACCCTCAGGTAATTTATAAACAGCTTGGAATCATAGGCTATTACATGTCATAGGCATAATTCATCACAATTGATTTAAATAATCCTAATGCAATAAGTCAGCAACACATTTATCAATTGAATGTTTTGGGGTGAATTCACACAACAGAACTTATTTTTCTAGTGAAGCAGCCTTTTCAAATTTAATGAATTGGATGTTTACAAGAAAATCCTACTGTTTAAAATCTCTGGGGCCAACTAAATATTAACATCAATACAGTAAGGATTTAAAAAAATGAAATTTAAAATTTACCTTTATTATATTAGACAAACTGAATTCTACTTGGGAATATGCCCTAATTTCATTTTCTATTTAATATGCAGCCTTGAAGCATTGTTTAATTAAAATGGTGCTTAGACCAACGGATCAGACTGAGCACAAACCTAGGGCTGCTACTAAAATTTGCAGATAAGATTAGCGAAGTCTATGATGCTGCTGTCTGAAGCATCTCCCATAACACTGGGTGTAAGCAGCATCACGACAATTTTACATGCTGCTAAATGGTAACATCAGTTTTGCTTTTGCCGTGAAACGCATGGATCCTGAGAGACTTGAATGCTTTATAGATAAGCAAGCTGGGCACTTGTCAAATTGGGGTGACATGGGGTTGTCACAGATTCCCTACTTTATTCTACCAAGCTCTGTGTTTTCCTGTTAGAACAAGGAAGTAATCCACAGACATTTTAAAAACGGATGCATGCAAAGAAAACTCAATAAAAGTACTGATTGTCAACGTGATTTGGGTGGAAAAGGAAGAGAGGAAAGCTTCCACGTTTTTAGTTTGTGTTGTGGAATTCTTTTAAACATTAACACAATGGACAAGCTGACCAACCTGACAGTGCCCATCTTATCCTTGTTCCAGGTGGAGATAATATATAATTTTCAGCATTACTTATCACAGACAGTGTCAAAGGCACTGACAGTTGAGAGATAAGGCAGGAAAATGCTTTTCCCTTGACATAAAAGGATGACTATTTAGTGTGTAACTGTAACAATGAAATTTCTGACTCCCTATTTGGTATTAATCTAAGGCATCATTGCTGCTTATTAAAATTTAATGAAAGTAATGTCCAAATTCAACCATTAAATTGTGTGTATATAGCCAGATGTGTATGTGGGGTTTCTCAGATGTTCTTTACCAAAATAATTTCCTCTCTAGATTATTTTGGATAATCCAGGTGGAGATACTGAAATCACAATTCTTTCCATCTTGGCAATCCAGTATAGTGAACATTGACTTGAAAGAACATAAGAATCTTTAAATTTGAGGAGTATGAATGATGTAAATGTTACAAATATACCTTCATTTAGGTTATAATTAATTTTGAATCATATAATACCAGCCTTATAAAAAGCAACAAAGTATCTATTAACACACACTGTAGTGGGATCTGTTTTCATATATGAGCATCCACTTCAAATATGGTCTTTTGCTCAAAGAGGGAAGTAGTACGATTTTAGTAAAAATCCTAATTTTCCTGATTCAAACAGAGCAATAGCTTCCAATAGTAAGCCCCTAGCACAAACAGTGGGCAGGATATTTATTCCAAAGACCTGGCCATTGCAATTTATATGAATCTTTGCCATTTCAGCTCTGTCCCACCTCTGCAGCATTCCTGGGCAGAAGGACTAGATTAAACATCAGGAATAAGAAATGTAATCTCTTCTTAATGGAATACAAAATCCCTTTTGATAAAATTATAAAATACAATAGTGATATATATACATCACTATTTTGCATTACTCTCTCCATACAGCATATATATATATTCTCTCTATACAATAATGCAAAAAAAGTAGAGGATTTGGAATTAACAGCATGCATTGCATTACTACTTTGTTTCATGGTAGAAGGAAACGAAGGAACATGGAAAAAGCTGTGGGTGAGATTTCCTCCACAGTAAGTAAATCTGCAAAATATAAAGGGACCTGGAATCGAAAACATGATGCCTGCTGTTCCTGCAAGGTTTCCTGATGCCTAAAACATCAGGAAAATTCTTGGAGAGCACTTCACCCCAGTGAAAAATATTACCCTTATAAAGCTGTCAGAGTCTGTCTCAGCTTCAGTTACCTGGCATGTAAAGAGCCAGTCAATCCCACAAATTAGGTAAGCCCTGTAGGCTTGTCTAACATACATGCCAAGCTTTCAGGAAATGTTAAAAGCCCAAGTGGAGCTGTGATTTGTACCTCTGGTAACAACTGGACTGTGTGTATATCATATTGAGCAGTGACAGTGTGATGTGATGCAGGACTCAGCAACTTTGGAAGACTCTACATGCAAACACGAAAACTATTCAACAGCACTGGTACCAGACAGGGTAGCCAAACAGAGAGCTTTAGAGGGCCCCAGGCTTTAATATATGGAATCACATAATTTTGCCTTGTAATGGCATTTAGAGGCAAAAAGCACTAAAAATATTGATTTGTACCTAGAACACCACCAACTAAATTGTCATTAATTGATATAATTATTGGGTCAAGGTGTTAGGCTACATTTTAAATTTGGTCTCAGATTCTTCCGAGTTTGCATTTTCAGAATTAACCCTGATAGACACAGGGCATATAGATTGGTATGCTACTATAGCGACAATAGTTTTTTAAACCTGTGAATGTACTTTTTAAATTCATACTTCCTTGGGTGTGGCTTTTCTCCTATTTAAGCAGACATTTATTTTAGGAGATTTTGGTCTGCTCAAGTGGAGATGTAAAGACAGAGTCAGAAATCGGTGTGTGACATTCATGCATCTTGATTGGGGGTAAGATTTGGAGGTGAGGACTCAGGGTGTGAAGTCTTTACAACTCTAGGCAAAAGATAAGAACTGTTACATGAACAGGTGTAAGTCCTACTACAGCAGAGACCAGGAAAGACAGCAAACAGCAGGCAGACCACAGACCCACTCACATCACCATAGGATACCTATTCCTTTTATTGTTTGGCAGCATCTTGGATGGAAGAGGAGAGGAGACACCAATTAGGGGAAAAGCCTGACAGGGAATTTGAACTTGAAAATTGGCAAAATATTTGTACCCTCCCCAAATAATGCTGATTTAAAGTAAAAGAGACAGACAAGTCTTTAATTAGTAAGCTTAAGTTTTCTTACCCTCCATCACCACAATGAAGGCTTCAAACAAGATGATATTAATTACAGAAAATAAAAATAGACCAGATGTAGTGTCTCACACCTGTAATCCCAGCACTTTGAGAGGCTGAGGCGGGCAGATTGCTTGAGCCCAGGAGTTTGAGACCAGCCTAGGCAACATGGTGAAACCCCATCTCTATAAAAAATACAAAATTAATTAGGTGTGATGGCACGCACCTGTAGTTGCAGCTACTCAGGAGGCTGAGATGGGAGGAGCGCTTAAGCCCAGGAGGCGGAGGTTGCAGTGATCCCAGATCACGCCACTGCACTCCAGCCTGGGCAACGAAGTGAAACTCTGTCTCAAATAAATAAATAAATAAATAAAATAATAAAATCTATTCTTACACCTGAGTTGTAGTTTGCAAATACCAACCGGCTATTAAACAGTATGAAGTAAAAATCAAATTAGGTATTTAGGTAAGTATATTTGACAAAAACATTACTGGCTTTGGGGTCACACAAAGATGATTTGAGTGTTGGGTTTTCTTGGATAAGCCTCAGTTTATTTATTCTGCATGATGTTATAAGGAATAGAGATATAGAGTGCCCTACAATGCTTGGCACTCAATAAAGAGTAGGTACTGCTATGATTATTACTAGTACTGTTACTGTTGATCCGCTGTTATCATCATCATCATCATCATCATCATCGTCATCATCATCATCATCGGTAGTGGTAGTAACCATAATAGCAGCAATAGTAGGACTTGATGGAATAGTGAATGATGAAGACATTGGGTCCAAACTTAGAATGTGTGGCAGGTAAAAATCACTAGTGTATGTGTCCCATAATTGTTGAAAGAAAAAGGCTTTCTGGAACTACCTGAAATATGGAAAAGAGCTAATAACACTGAGTGTAGAAAATGAGGATTAGGAAATTATTAAGTAGGAGGAGACTTTATTCTTTTCTTCCTGTGGGAACTTGGCTTGAAGGGGTTGGGATAAAGAGACATTTAGCTAATTGTTAAATTGACATTAGCCATTTGGCCTCAGAAATGGAAGAGAGGACCTGATTTATAAAGAAGACACTGACTAGTACAAAGGGATTCAATTGGAGTACATTTACAAAACCACCTGAAAGCAAACACAATTCTGATTATATTTTCTATTTAATATATACATAAATGACTATTTTTAAAGATATGGCCTTTTTAAAGAAAAAATATAGAGTAACAAGCAAGACAATTATTTCATTAGTTCACAAATCAGAATCACATCGGTACTACAAATATAGTCCGTGAAATAACAACTATAATTAAGATAATAATGATGTTTTCATTAGATCATTCTCCTTGATCAGGTGACTTTTTCAAGAAAAATTTTAAGTAATTAAAAAATCTATTTCTGCTCAAAGATCAATCAATTATTGTTACTCAGAGATAATACTTGAAAGTGAAAGATAAAATCTGTGTTTTAGAATTACAGTGCTAGACAAAGGATATTTTCCAGTTGGAAAATAAATAAAAGATGAAGAACATGAAAGCTACTTTATCAGTGTTAATAAAATTAACATGTACTCAGCAACTTAATAGAGACACAAATTAGTTCTAAAACTGCTGTGATTTATGGTTCTGCAGTGAGAAGCGAGAGTTGAAAAACTCAGTAGGACCAGATGCCACAAGACAGACTGGAAGGCGCTCCATGGGAGGCAAACAAAAAGAGAAAACAATGAGGGACACAAAGAATGTACTATTCCATGGAGAAAGGGGACCGCTATTGAGTTCTGAAGAATATATTATGACCGTCTGTTTTCTGTCTTCTTCGTGGTGAGAAACTTGAAGATAGGGAGCATATCTTACTCATCTTTGTGTTCCTGGAACCTACTGTTAGGTGCTCAACACAGAGAAGTGTTAATGGAATGAATGAGATGATGTGTCCGCTGTGGCACTGGGAGAGATAAAATGTTGTACCTTTCTCAGAAGAGCAACCCTAGACAGATATTTGGGTAGCACACGGAATTTTGGCTTCCTGTGATATTAATACCTTTGTTGTGATTTTTTGCTCTTTAATAATTAATTCAGTTAGGTATTCTTATGGTGAGAGTGTTTGCTGTTTGCCCCGCATTTCAGGTATTTCCAAAGTGTGCTGGTTTGGGGTAGAGGAGAGAAGAAAAAGTTGACATTGGCTATATTCTATAAAGCTAATTTCCTAACCCTTGATTGCCCTAACACAGAGGTCAGAAAAGCACATGTGGATTAAAGAAAATGTTTTAGTAAAAACTATGAGCAAAACCATTAAAGGTTTAGTTACATTGCTTTTGGAACATACGTAGACTCTTAGTAGCTTTTATTCCCTCATGTGGACACTGTGTTTTTAACAATCAGACTAATAATACTATACTTTATTGCCTTTTACAAAATCATGAATGAAATAATAATACTTTGTAACATTTCAGAATTTTCTTAGTTTAATTTTGTAAGCAATACCATATTGTATACTTTCAAACTTTTTCTTTTATATTTGACATCTAGACAGAATCTCTCATTACTGAGACAGATCCCAAATTCCTCTCAAACCATTTTTCTAAGAGTAATATATTTAAACCCCCATTAGACATAGAATTTATTATAAATGAAAGTGCCCAATATCATGTTTTCAGGAAAATACACACAAATCAATAGAAAACTCAAGAAAATTATAGAAATGGAAGAGATTTTCAGATATTATTTGGTTTGTTTCCATTTCTCCTATCAGCTTTATATATGGCACAGCAGAGAGAAATATGGATCAATGCTTTCATTCACTGGTAATGAATTTGAACGTTATAAAATTTGTGTTTATTCAACATTTATTGAATACTGTGCAGAGAGCTGGGGATTTACATTTTTCTGTGTAAAGGGGTTCACCGTATAGTTCTCTGAAGACACACATGTAGGTTGTCTTGACTTGGGCATGTTATGGTAGAAGTGGGGCAGAGGTGCTTAAATGAAGGAATGGCCATTTACAGCAGGGATTAGAGTGTTGACAATCTTTACCTGACAATTCTTACTGGTGGGGGTTGGGGGTGGAGGGGAAGCTACTCTATATTAAGAAAAAAGAGTATTTAACTTCAATAGTGCTACTTATGTTTCTACTGCAACACATTTAGTATATTATCTTTTACATTTTCCATGCCCCTTCCTGCCTCACCTCAGTTATTCAGCACCATAGGAATACTAAAATTAGCTGTAATTTATATAATTTATTGATGCTATCTATCAGACACTGATCTCATAAATGATTGCTTTACATGAAACACCTGATTTGATCCTCAAGACAACTCAGTGAATGGAAAACTAACTTTTCCAATGTCATAACTAAAATTTCTGTGGGTGAGGGTGGGAGATGGAAGTGCTGAAATCCCTTGAAATATGCTTTCTGGGCCGTTTTTTCTTAGGATTCCTAAAGTTCTAAATAGCAGTAAGAAAATGTGGAGAGCCACATGCAAGGAAAGACTTGGCCCCTGTATTCAACAGCCGTTATGTATCCAGCCTTTATGAAGAATACCCCAGAACTCTGAAATTCTCTCCACATCGCTCTTCAGTCAGAGTCCAAATTCAGCATTCCTAAATCCCTTTGTATTGAATTCCTTGTACTACAGATATAGTGAATATATGCTTTGGTTATACAGAAAGATATCAACATACAGTTAAGTCTGCCAGCTAGCATTAGAGTCATAATTTAATATCTAGTATTTATGCATTCACACAAGTTATATTCATGAGGACACTTAGAAGAGAAACATTTAGAAACTTTAAAAATTTCTCTGGCATTCACATAATAAGGAAATATGGATACATTTGGAAGCCTATTTCATTTTATTTGAATTGTAATGCCATCTGCCAAAATCCACTCTCTCAAAAAGTACTGCTTTTGACAGCATCAGAAAGAAACTTTGTGTGAGGAATAGACATCTATTTTTTTACTTAATTTACAAAAGACACATTTTGTTTGTATTCACAAGGGCATTTTGCAAATTAATTTTACCCAATTAATATGTCATTCTGTGACAATGACAGAATAATCAGATTCTTAAGTGAGTTCAAATTCCTTTCAGTTTTAACTTTGCAAAGCATGAAAAAAATTACATGGCATAACACAGAACTTTACTCTTTCAATTTATGATAATGCCATCTTTCCCCTATAAAGATGACACTAATGGCATCACCTAGGCATTCACTGTAGGTAATTTCTAGTAATGACTGAATTTGTGTTGAGTCATTCTTACCTGATTCCCACTGCAATATAAAGTTCGTATTATTTGTGAAGTGATAAATAGATTCACCTGAAGTTAGTGATTGTGGGAAGAATGAAACAGACAAAGTTTCAGAGAAATTGGCTTTAAGATCCTCAATTCCTTGTAAGCAGGTAGTGAGAGCTGAAACTGGCCAGACATTGGCTCAGCTGTTCGACAGACACATCGTTTCGACTCTGCATTTAACATGCTAAATAAGACAGAAGGGATACAAGAGAAGATACGATCCTTGCCTCAAATACTTTACCATCTACTTGGAGAGGTAAAAGCATCCACGGGTAAAAGTAGAAATGGATCTATAAGGCGTATTTATGCATGAAGGTGCAGGTACGACTAGTATACATAAATATTGTATGATTTCACAATAAAGCTGCCTTAATTTAAGATGTCTTCATGACTTTCATTGATTCCCAAGTAGAATCATGAAGAAGGCAAAGAATAGAGCGGGGGCTGTTAGGGGAAATTGATGAGTTCAGGTAAAAGATGAGGAAAAGTGTGTGAGATAGATACTTTTGCAGAGAATGGGCGAAAGTGGTGTTTGTAAATTTTAAGATAACTATCCTAGTTGGAATAGAAGACTTGTGTTAGAAAATAATAAGAGAAAAGACTGTATATATAATATAGATCAACTAATGGAATGTTTTTGAATACTAGGTTGAAGAGTCTGAAGTAACTGGAAACCATTACAAGGTCAAAAAGAGGAACAACATAATTGCTACATTTTAGGAAAGACTTATCCAGGCACTTGTATTCTTATTTTTTTATTTTTTGAGATGGAGTTTCGCTCCTGTTGCTCAGGCTAGAGTGCAATGGTGCAATCTTGGCTCACTGCAACCTCTGCCTCCCAGTTTCAAGTGATTCTCCTGCCTCAGCCTCCTGAGTAGCTGGGATTACAGGCATGCACCACTGCACCTGGCTAATTTTGTATTTTTAGTAGAGATGGGGTTTCTCCATGTTGGTCGGGCTGGTTTTGAACTCCCAACCTCAGGTGATTCGCCTGCCTTGGCCTCCCAAAGTGCTGGGATTACCGGTGTGAGCGACCGCGCCTGGCCTGTATTCTTAATATTTACATCATTAGTACATAGCACATATCCATGTCCAGGATAGTACATGGAATATAATAGTAAAATAAACGATTAGAACCAGGAAGTGAATGGGTTATTCAAGGGGACAGCTCTCATTCTGTGGCTGAAACTCAAGTGTGTTACACTGGGGTTTGACTCTGATTTGCAGAATGCTCCACAGCACAAGTCGTAGTTGGAGGTGGGTGTTGCTTCTCACCTACGGAAGTTGAAAAGGCCAGATACTTGACTTCTCTGGAAACATGGGAACAAAGGCATGGACCTGTAGCCTAGGTTTGGGCAATCAGACACAACCAGATGGGATTTTGAATCTGGAGCTAGTGATGCAAAGCAGCGGCAACAGTGGAGAATGTTTTCTAGTGGCAGCAGAGACTGCCACAGTTAGTGTCTGTGGGCAGCTGTGGCAGTTTGGCCAGAGACAGCAGTGTCTTTACTCAGCTGTCCTTGTGAGATGACCCTGGCTGGAGTCTGGCTATGGAACCTCTCTTTGTTTTTTCTTATTGTCCACAACTGGTTTTGCCACCTTTCTTGTGATTCTGTAAGCTACTCAGTGGCCTTTCAATGAATTTGTTTTCTTCATAAATCAAGCAGAATCCATTTTTGTTGTTTGCACTCAAGAACTCTGATAAAGCATCCAAGGCAGGCATACCATCTGGGGATAATGACAGTAGGTAGAGAGAGAAAAGGACAACAGTGAGAGACATTGACAAGGAAGAACTGACAGAGTTGGTAACTAGCAAGACATTGCTTTACTATTCTGTTTGCAGTAGTATGTGCATGACATTGCCTAAGGGATGAAACAGAATGAAACAAAATATTTGCAAGTATATACCCTAACAGATTCATAACAAAGTGCTTGCAGAACATGTGAATATAATGTCTGTAAGTGTGACATTTCTTCAGGGGATAAACTGGGGAAGTAAGTGGTGGTAAACATAAATGATTTTTTAAAACTAAAAATAAATCTTTCTATAAAGGGAAAGAGTAAAGCTAGAGAACCAGGAAAGCTGGCAGTGTAATTTAGTCTGAGTTCAAAGGCCCAAGAACCAGGTGAACTGATGGTATAACTCCCATCCCAAGGCCAAAGCTCTGAGAACCAGGAGTTCTGATGTCTGAGGGCAGGAGAAGATGGATGACCCAGCTCAAGAAGAGAGAGGGTTAAACTGTTCTGGAAGCACTTCCCAGTCACACCCAGAAATACTGTTTTAGCAGCTATCTGGGCATCCCTTACCTCAGTCCAGTAAACACATAAAATTAACCATCACATCACCCTACTTATGACTGCCAGAGTAGATACTGGACAAATGCAAATCCATTCATTCCCTTCCCCTACTAGGAGAGTTTTGGTGCTTTCCCCTTTGCTCTCAGATAAAGCCTAAACTCCTTAGAATGACATTCAGAGTCTGCCATGACCTTCCATGGTCACGTCTTCCCCAGGGCATGTCCTTTGCCACACAAAACTTTCGTGCTTAGGCTTGCCTTGCAACCCTTTGACTGCTGGCTTTTACACATGTTGTTTGCTCTGCTTGGAGCCTACTTCTCACCCCTCTCTCCCATCTAACTCTTCTCTCTCCTCTACAGTTCAGCTACATGTTTCCCTTCTTAAAAGTGTCTGCTGACCACCATTCTTAGCAAAATAGCCACTGCTACATTTTTATAAGTCTTGGTTCAAACATTATAGCCCTTAACACTTACAGGGCAATGGTTAATTTTCTCATTTTTTTCACCATTAGACAGTGAGAACTGTGGGACCACATTACTCATCGATATTTGCATTGCTATTTCTCAATGGTTGTTGCATTCCCAACATCCAGGCGTTACTCTAAATACGTCCTCGATATGTACAGTTGCAGGAATGGAAAGAGCACACATGACTTATGAAACGTAAAAGATTTCCATGGCCGCACTTTAGCTAATTTTACTATTAACAAGGAGTTATTTTTTCACAAAGTGAAAGAAGGTCTAAGGTCTATTAACCTGAACTGGATGTACAACGAAGCTGGATCTTTAAGATACAATGTATTTTTGTTTCCTGAATGTTCAATGGTCAAAAGGCTAGTTCTTATAAAGGAGAATAATTTATTGAGAAACATTCTTGGCTTCAGGGAGAGTCAAACTTCAGAAAGCTGTCTTGTCTTTCCTTCAACTTTAGAGTTTCATAGATAGGGTCCTTTAGTGATTCTTGTTTAATGTAAGTCACTCTTACGCTATGGGAAAAACAAAAAAGAAAGCAGAGAGATAAGCACAGATTTTAAAAAGAGGATAAGATATAGTGAGAGAAATAGACTGGAAAAATATCCTAAAATTTTAAAGTCCAATGGAAAAATAAGAAAAAGGGGGAAGCAAGACAAATGTTCAAAAGTGTAGAGAAAGCTGTAGCTCATGGTTACTGAGATTCAATCCCAACAGAAAATTGGGGTTTCCTTCAGCTTTTGGTTTCTTTACCAGAATTCCTTTGTCTTCATCACCCACCTCCTTAAGGTCACAAAACATCCACCAGTAATCAGCCATTTGAATAGCAGGCTGAGGGGGTAGTCTGCATTTTATGCATTTTTGCAGCTTAATGTAGGGAGGAGGTAGAAATGACCCAATGCAGAAACCCTGTTCTGTAATTCAGCAGTACAGATATTTTCACAGTTTACTTAATATAATTTCAACTTTGAATTAACTTGGAATGCTACTGTAAGAGAAAAGTTCTAAACTGGTGCTACTCTTTTTTCTATTTTATACTATAAATTCAGTTTCCGTATGAAAAAATTTTTGGGAGATTTATCATGAAACTAAAAAGAATGGCAAGAATGTGATGAACATGTAGATAGATATATCTTAAATGTTTCTTTTGGGTACAGTGGATAAAGGAATACGGCATGGGACTAAAAATAGATATTATCCAAGATCCAGAGAAAAGTTCATGGAAAGTCAGGTTGATCCTTACAAGAACGCAGACAATGTTAACGGTGAAAAATTGAACAAAACCTTTTTGTATGAGGCTATGTGTTCTTGGATGCAGAAACCATATGTTTGTCATTGTTAAATCTCCAGCTCTAGCCCAGTGCTGGGAACACAGTAGGCACTGAAGAAACATGAGTAGAATAAATCAGCCTACAGGACAATTTGGAGAGGGGGCACCTGTAGTTTTAAAGCAACCCTTTTAAGATAAATTTTCAGATCACCAGTATAAAATATAATCTTCATAAAGCAAAGCGATTGTAAATAAGTAGAAACCAGGTACAATCATACCCCATTAAAAAATACCCTCCCATGTGATTCAGGAAAAAAATCCAAATTCCACACAGAGACTACAGGGTCTTCCATTCTGCCAGCCTCCCTGACTTCTCATCATACCACTTCTCCTCTCTGTTCTCTATAGGCCAGCCATGCTGGTTTTTTTCCTTTGTGTTCTCTGAATGTGTCAAGTCCAGTCCATTTTTAGGGCTTTTATCTCTGCCCTTTACTTTACTTGGAATGTTCTTCCTTAGATGTTTTCATAGCTGGCTCCTCATCATTCAAATCTCCTTTCACATATCACATGCTTACCTTGCCTTCACCATGCTATCTGAAATAGCTACCGCCTTTCTTCCCTTTTTCCAACACCTTGCTTTATTTTATTACCATTTTCTACCATATAACATTTTACTATTTATTTTCTGGTTTTCTCATTCTAATCTTCACTTGAGACTCATGGTACTTTGATACAAAGGAAGTGGTCTCTTATTCAATCAATGGATAAGCGTGAACACTTAGAAATATATAAAATGCTATAAAATGATTCCTAAGTGAAGAGGGTGATGTGATGTTGAAAGGATCATGGCACATAAAGAATGCAGGAAAGAAAAGAACAGAGAGTGAAATTTCTGTTCTTGACCCTATGAGACAGTATTATATTTATTAGTTCAATATCGGGTCGAGTGGTGCCCTAAATAAATCATGCATATTTTCATTTAGCTTCCTAGTTGGAAATTTAGCTTTTAGGTACAATTAATTTCAATGTGAGCTTAGAGCATTGTTGAACCTGATATCCCAGACCCTGATAACTCTATAAAATGGATACAAAATGGTAGAAAGGGATGGAAATGGTTATTTTAATAGCTGGCAACAGAGTTTTCATGAGAATGTTTATATTCAGGAAACTACCTTAATAATGCTCTTTGGTGGTAAAAAGTAAGACCTTAGAAGCCTTACTTTTTAAAAAGAAACCAGAAAGAAAAGAGGAATGGTAAACTGCTCTGCGTGAGAAATGAAGATAAATTTGGGGATAGAAAAAAGAAGAAGCAGAGAAGGATTGAGTCTATAAAAATACACTGGTGTCAAGGTGGCCAGGCCAAAGTAGCAGTGAAAGTAAAAATGTATAATATCACATTTGAAATTCCTACACACACACACACACACACACACACCCCTTGTCTTACACTGCCCAAACCATCAATAAGTTCCTTTGATGTACTGCTTGTAATGCCTCATGTGACAGGTTTCTAGGCAAATCAAGGAAGCAGCGTTGAGTTGCATATCTGGGTTGGCCTGGAGAAGAAAACAGCCATGAAAATTGAAATATAAGTGAGATCAAGAGTTTGGCAGGCAGGAACTTAGAGTTAAGGTATGACTTTGTGAATGTAATCCTCCAGGAACTCACAGAAACCTGAGTTAGGGCTCAGAAACTCGAAGTCTAACATTTTATGAACATTTACAGACTTCTAAGATTGAGATATAAAAATCAAGAAGATGGGGACTCCAGTTTCGCTTCTCACATGACATCACTGCTACTTAGAACCAACAATACTCACATATCTATTGCTATAGCAGGAAGTAGTTCCATACGATTCCAGACAAGTTTCTAAATACTAAGAAGCCTTAAAAAAATAAGTAGAGGGCAACATATTACATTTTTCTGTCCTCTTTTATTTCTAATTTATAGAGTACTAAGGTTATTATATTGACCTCTGGTAACACTATAGAGTAGCATGATAAGGTAAAAATTAAACACTGTCTATAAAATATAAGGGACTAATTACAGATCATAGAGGAAAAAAGGGAGGCATAAATCCTTCAGGAAGCTGAATTATATGTGTGAGTGTGTGTGCTGTGTGAGAAAAGGCCAAAAAGAGAAATTTCCTATCTACATGCTGTAATCAGCCAGAAGATTCTTCAAAGGAATGTCAAATTGAATCAAATAATCCATGATCAAAGACAAGTCAGAAATCGAAACAGCAGCATTGACTCAGTTGACTCAGATAATAATATCTGTTCTTATAAGAGAACAGCTGAAGTGACTCGATGGTGAACTCATGCGGCTTTTTTTGTCTGGATCTGGAGGATGCTTGTTGAAATTGCACCTCTCGACTTGACTCTTAACTGTGCCTCATAACATCAACTGTCCAGAAAAATCTCTTGTTAACTACGAGTCTACCATCTCTTATTGGACATATATGGAACTCCTGTAATATCTTGGTGACCAAGAAGGCCTTAATGTTCCCCTCAGCTTGACTAAACTTTAGACAGGTTTCTTCCTGACTATAGGCCCCCGACCTCCCTTTTCTTAGACCATTTTTCTTTAGAGAACTTGCAAATTGTAAATTCTTTTTTGCCTTTTTGAGACATAAATCTTCTATAACCCAGGAATGTCTTTTTTTCACAGACTTGGGATCCATCTTTCTGAAATGTAGTAAGAAAGGTAGGGCCCCAACTCTCAGTCTTGGTGGAAAGGTAGGAGCCTAACTTTCCTAAGTACCAATTAGCAAACCCAAATGGCTTAATTACACTGACAAAATTCACCCCTCCCACGTCCTCCAGTAGTTTTCCACCAGCTCACCCTAGTGTTTAAAAATCCTCCTGCTTTTTGTTTCAGGGCACTTGAGTTCAATCTCCCTTATTGCAGTGATCTTGAATAAAGTCTTCCTTGCCTGTTTAATTGTAAACTCCACCCAGTGCAAATTTTCTTTGACAATGAACCAATCTTTTTTCTCATCTTTCTAAATCTTTTGGTCTCCTGATACCAGGCAATACTTTCCAGTTACTTTTAAATCAGTAAAATGCTTTTCTTTCAAATATGAGATTTAGAATAAATGTGTCTAAAAATGGATATTCATGACAGAGCTAGTGAAGGATAGATGCAATAAAGAAATGAAAAATCCACAGTGCAGAATATGAACATTTAGGTGATTAGATAACACCAAGGAATAATTCAGTGAGAAAACATTCTAAAACGCTTACATTCTACCCTGAACAACACACATATGCATGCGGGTGCGTGCACACACACACACCCAGAAATACTAAGATCTTTTCAACCTAATGCTATACACACATACAAAATGCTTAAGGTTGAAAACTTGAAACATTTCTCTGCCAAGTGTAGAAATCTTCGTGTTATATGCTGTGAAATGCACAAGAATGTTTTTGAACACAGTAGGATTTCATCTATAGAATGCTAAGTGTTGATATTCTGGTAAGAAGCACTATTTGCATCAGTCGAGGTAATGGGAGCTAGTAGTTTACCAAAAAAGGCATGATATTGGCTGGGTGCAGTGGCTCATGCCAGTAATCCCAGCATTTTGGGAAGCTGAGGCGGGTGGATCACTTGTGGTCAGGAGATCCAGACCACCCTGGCCAACATGGCGAAACCTCATCTGTACTAAAAATACAAAAATTAGCTAGGCATGGTGGCACGTGCCTATAATTCCAGCTACTTGAGAGGCTGAGGCACAAGAATAATTTGAACCTGGGAGGTGGAGGTTGCAGTGAGCTGAGATTGCACCACTGCACTCCAGCCTGGTTGACAGAGTGAGACTCTGTATCAAAAAAAAAAAAAAAAAAAAAAAAAAAGGCATAACATTTACCATGGATAAAAACACAAGCGCATGAACACAGCTCAATCACTGTTCATCAGTGAAGCAAATGTTTAAGATCCAGAACTCTCAAGGTAAAACACAGCAAAAAAATAAAAAAACAATTCAAAACAAAACCAAAAAACCATGTAGGAACATCTTTGTTTTGTCAGTTTTTCTCTTCTAAGTAAAAAAGACAGTAACCTCTACATTTTGTTCATAAATACCTGATTGCATTTGATTTGCGCAGTTTTCTGCCTCACCATTGTTTTTCTGATGACAAAACCTAACTTGTAAATATAAAATGTATGGACCAATACCATCGAGCTTGTTTGGAAACAGTAGGTTCTCTAAGATTCTCCAGAGAAAATCTTTCACTTCTTTTTCTTCTGTTAATAAGGGCAATTAGAAACATAATGGTCTGTTGTGACTGGAGGCTTTCTACTTAAACTCAGCAGCAGCAGAAAACAACGTTTCTAGGTTCCTCTTCCAACAAAAATACTCTATTATCTACTTACTTCAGTCATTTTAAGTACATTCAGCTCAAATAATCTCTCACAAAATAGATTATAATATATTGTCAATCTTAATTAACTAAAATTAGTTATTTAATGTACAGATCTGATTTTTAAATTAGTTGTTATTGGGGCTTGGGAAATGAATGAAGTGAAATTTTAAAAATGTATAATCAGATCTTGTGTTTTTATTCACACAATTTTTTAATAAAAGAAAAAATGGTCTGGAGACAATTAGGTTCATGAAAGTGGTCTAGTGAAATCCTTCAGATTATACTAAAATTCTAGGCAATATTTGATGATGAGCAGCGTTAATTCTGAGACAAATTTAGCCTACTAACGAGATCCGGGTCCATCATGATATTTTTAGGTTGGAAGTGACATGTGACATCATTATCCACACATGACTGGGAGAAATATTTTTTGGTAGGAGGGCTAACTTATTAGCAGTGAATGTTTAAGTAGTTTTTTGGGCATTTCTGGTTCAGGGAAACAAGATTTAAGTTTATGTATATTATTTCCTATGACATCCTGCTGCTTAATATGATGTCAGTCAGTTCTGAGAACCTTATCTTTCTTGCTGTCATAGTCAAATGTAAACCAGGGCATAAGACTAGGGAAAGCCGATTTCCTTTCTCTGTATATTTACCTTGTAAGTTCTTACATGACAATTCACATGTCAGCTTCTATCTAGAATGGTTTCTTATTTCCATTCCTTTGGAAAAAAAAAAAAATTTTCTAACTCTCAAGAGCCTTAGCTTTGTGAAACCGGAGGGTGCTTTTAGTCCCCTTCGCAAAAGAAACAGAATTCCTGGAGACTGAAAACACCACCAACAACCAAAAAAAAATCAGTACTTTTCGGGATGGATCTGTAGCATGAGGAAAACAAAATGGAAGGAAAGAAGGATTCCCCAAGCAGTTGGGAATCATCAATACGCACCAGCAACCTTGACCTTGCCACAGGTATTGAGGATTGCAATCTTTCAACCCCTAAGATGAAATCACTTAATATTTTAACTTGCATTTCTTTGGTAATGGCTTGGCTACACATTTTAAAATTACGTTTACTAGACATGTGAATTCTTCTCTCCCTGTCTCCTCTCTCTGTCTCTCTCCCCCTCTCTCTCTCATTTTGTTGAACCAACTCTTGTGCCCTCTTAGTGCTCTGTTCTTTTTAGACAGTCTTTTTGTGTAAGTTCTTCTATGCTTTATTCCCGTTACATATATTCAGAAGTTTTGATAATCTCTTATTTTTATCTTTTTAGATTTCTTGTTTCACTTTTCATTTGAGGAAGACTTTATCCATGTGCTTATAGTTCCTTCTCCTTCTTTTAATGGTTAAAATTTATTATCGAATACATCAACAGCTGTTAGTAATTTATTTTAAATTTTATAGAATTTAAGATAAATAAGTATTTTCTCCTCTTTAAAAATGGAGACAATAATACCTACCACACAGGACTGAGGAAAGTATTTAAACACCTTGTAGGGTGTAAGTGGAATATGAGTAAGCAGTTATAACATTCTATCCCTTTCTCCCTTCTTCCCTCCTTCCCAGATAACAGGTTAGAAAACGGCTTTTTTTTCAATGTGTTTCTATTTGTCTTGTTGAGTCCTAAGTCCTATTCATCCTCTAGAGTGCAGAGGTTCCCCTCTTCTAAGCCTTTATCTTGCTCCCGATCCTAACAGAATTACTGCCTCTGCTCCCACGGCATGTTCTATTACAAAGATTCTCTTACATTAAAGTTATTTGTTTACATACCTGTCCCCCATTACTATGTATTCCTTGAGAAGTCCAGCACTGTGCTTGACACCTAGGCATATGTGTGTGTGCCCACCTCGGGGGTGTGTGTGTGTATCCACCTGAGGTGTGTATGTGTGTCTGTCTACCTGGGGTGTGTGTGTGTGTCCACCTGGGATGTGTATGTGTGTGTGTCCACCTGGGGTGTGTGTGTATCCACCTAGGGTGTGTATGTGTGTGTGTCCACCTGGGGTGTATGTGTGTATCCACGTGGGGTGTGTGTGTGTGTGTGTCCACCTGGGGCGTGTGTGTTTCCACCTGGGGTATGCATGTGTGTGTGTCCACCTCGGGCGTGTGTGTGTGCATGCACACCCATACGTGTGTCAGTCCCATTCTTTCCTCCAATTTATGCATTTGGAATTTTCAACTAATATCATGCTATACAGTCTTATTCCCAATGGTGTTACAAAGTTTATGATAATATTAAGTATTTGCTGTTGCATTTCAGTAGTGGTTGGTTTCTTCCTAGGCTTTTAATGTGTGAAGCTGATGCCAGATAAATCTAAAAACACAGATTAAACTTATAAGTCAACCAACTAATTTTAATTCTTGCTCAAATTAAATAGCAATCTAGTCAATAATTACAAATGAATATTGTTAACTTCATGTATTAATCATTGTTAAGCATATTAATAAATTTATTCTCCATATACTTGGATAAGTATATTGGTATACACAACATATGAAAATTTTCATGCAAATATGTAATATATGAGAACATATCATTAAAGGCAAGTTTTAAAAATATATTGGTATAATTTAACATATTACTTATCAAATTTGATTTTCTTATTAAGTCTTTTTCTATGACATATTTGTTTTAAACAATCAAATTAACTTTTTTTTTTAAATTATACTTTAAGTCCTGGGATACATGTGCACAACGTGCAGGTTTGTTACATATGTATACATGTGCCGTGTTGGTGTGCTGCACCCATTAAGTCGTCATTTACATTAGGTATATCTCCTAATGCTGTCCCTCCTCCCTCCTCCCATCCCATGACAGGCCCCAGTGTGTGATGTTCCCCTTCCTGTGTCCAAGTGTTCTCATTGTTCAATTCCCACCTATGAGTGAGAACATGTGGTGTTTGGTTTTCTGTCCTTGCGATACTTTGCTGAGAATGATGGTTTCCAGCTTCATCCATGTGCCTACAAAGACATGAACTCATCCTTTGTTATGGCTGCATAGTATTCCATGGCGTATATGTGCCACATTTTCCTAATCCAGTCTATCATTGTTGGACATATGGGTTGCTTCCAAGTCTTTGCTATTGTGAATAGTGCCACAATAAACATACGTGTGCATGTGTCTTTATAGCAGCATGATTTATAATCCTTTGTGTATATACCCAGTAATTGGATGGCTGGGTCAAATGGTATTTCTAGGTCTAGATCCTTGAGGAATTGCCACACTCTCTTCCACAATGGTTGAACTAGTTTACAGTCCCACCAACAGTGTAAAAGTGTTCCTATTTCTCCACATCTTCTGCAGCACTTGTTGTTTCCTGACTTTTTAATGATCACCATTCTAACTGGTGTGAGATGGTATCTCATTGTGGTTTTGATTTGCATTTCTCTGATGGCCAGTGATGATGAGGATTTTTTCATGTGTCTGTTGGCTACATAAATGTCTTCTTTTGAGAAGTGTCTGGGCAATCAGGCAGGAGAAAGAAATAAAGGGTATTTAATTAGGAAAAGAGGAAGTCAAATGGTTCCTGTTTGCAGATGACATGATTGTGTATTTAGAAAACCCCATCATCTTAGCCCAAAATCTCTTTAAGCTGATAAGCAACTTCAGCAAAGTCTCAGGATACAAAATCAATGTGCAAAAATCACAAGCATTCCTATACACCAATAACAGACAAACAGAGAGCCAAATCATGAGTGAATTCCCATTCACAATTGCTTCAAAGAGAATAAAATACCTAGGAATACAACTTACAAGGATTCCTTGTAAGGACCTCTTCAAGGAGAACTACAAACCACTGCTCAATGAAATAAAAAAGGACACAAACAAATGGAAGAACATTCCATGCTCATGGATAGGAAGAATCAATATCGTGAAAATGGCCATAGTGCCCAAGGTAATTTATAGATTCAATGCCATCCCCATCAAGCTACCAATGACTTTCCTCACAGAATTGGAAAAAACTACTTTAGAGTTCATATGGAAGCAAAAATGAGCCTGCATTGCCAAGTCAATCCTAAGCCAAAAGAACAAAGCTGGAGGCATCATGCTACCTGACTTCAAACTATCCTACAAGGCGACAGTAACCAAAACAGCACGGTACTGGTACCAAAACAGACCAATGGAACAGAACAGAGCCCTCAGAAATAATACCATGCATCTACAACCACCTGATCTTTGACAAACCTGACAAAAAGAAGAAATGGGGAAAGGATTCCCTATTTAATAAATGGTGCTGGGAAAACTGGCTAGCCATATATAGAAAGCTGAAACTGGATCTCTTCCTTATACCTTATACAAAAATTAATTCAAGATGGGTTAAAGGCTTAAATGTTAGACCTGAAACCATAAAAATCCTAGAAGAAAACCCAGGCAATACCATTCAGGACATAGGCACAGGCAAGGACTTCATGTCTAAAATACCTAAAGCAATGGCAACAAAAGCCAAAATTGACAAATGGGATCTAATTAAACTAAAGAGCTTCTGCACAGCAAAAGAAACTACCATCAGAGTGAACAGGCAACCTACAGAATGGGAGAAAATTTTTGCAACCTACCCATCTGACAAAGGGCTAATATCCAGAATCTACAAAGAACTTAAACAATTTTACAAGAAAAAAATCAAACAACCCCATCAAGTTAACTCGTTAATGGTTTCTTCCTTTACTGAGGAACTGCAAACAATTGGGGTTCTTTGACTTCTAAGGAACTGCTTCCCACCAACAGCATTTTTTCCTAAAATTTTGGAGAATTTCAGGCAACAAATTTGCATCAGTTTTCTAGAGTGGAATATAGATTCAACTTTTTAATTTATGCAAACTTAGCTTCCTTTTAGGCTAACAAGCACTACTTACATACTATTTCTGTCCTCAAATTTGTGTTAGATACTTTCTGAGAAATCTCTGAAATAATTTCATTCTGAAAGAAAATTGTTTTTGGTTCTAACAGTCATTTCAGTGTGGATAAAATCAATGAGTTAGGCACAAACCTTAAAATAGTTATAAGTCAGATTTGAATGATAGTGTCCTGTCTTTTGACCACTTTCTCTATGAAATTAAGTAAGCTTCATTTGATTTTAAATATGCTTTATATTCAGAACTCACCCAAGAATATTTCAAAATATACAAGGTAATTCTAACTCAAAACTATGGAATTTTAGCTGACTCTCTTCAACTTGTACACTACATGTGTCAAGAGCAGTTACGAAATACTAGAGATACCTAAGCAATTATAGAAAATCTTACAACATTACCTATTAGAGTTTAACCTTAAACATAAAACCTTTTTAGCTTTTTTAAACCAAAAATATTCTTATTTGGAGAAAAACACTATTCATCTTCATACACTTAAAATAATAGATGATGCCTTCACAAACTCATATTTTTACACATTTAAAAAATTCTTAATTGTGAATAAACCTTACACATGGACTTTTTTGCATTTCTATGTTTGACTTGCAAAAGTCTATTAAGCACAATAAATAGACAATTGTCTACAAAAAACAATAAGCCTTTTAAGTTAGTATCTGTACCATGTGCCTAGAAAATATACCTTTTTGATAACAAATGTACTATAAAATGCAGAGAAATGGGGAGCTGGTGAATAATTTCATAAAACATCAGAATTTAGTTTACAATTGTCTTCAATCAGAGGACCACAGAAAAAGTGCCTGTTTAGTTATTAGCTTATATGTAAAAGTTCGAAAAATAATTATATGTCTAAATGACCTTTGTTGAAAATGACTCGTCAACCTAGATTCCAATGTATTAAAAAGACAGTGAATTATAGATATATTAATGAACAAGAAAAAAATTGAGACCCTCCAAATAAGCATTTTAATTCTCATTTATGAGCAAAACAGTCCATGACCTGTCCTCCATCTTTTCCATGCTTCCAACTCTATTCTAACACAGATGGTAGTAACTTGCTTCAAATAAATAACAGTATTTAAATTTAACCTTTGTAACTAGGAGCTGTATTTCCGACCTTGCTTTGTAAGTTTGGTTGTGTTTGTAAACTTTAAACACTTATACAGGGCATGCATTTTTCCTTTAAAACATGGACAAAAATTAATCACATATTTTCCCCTTTGGACTAACAAAACATAGCACAGTAAAACAAATTGTGATAGAAAAAATATGATTTTAAATGGTTTCTGCCAGCTGATATTTAGTGATTTATGAGTTTCCTATGACATGAAAGATAGAATGTCATTTTCCTTGGAAATTTTGATATTAGCCACTCTCATAGATTGCTATAAGTCTGTATTATGATCATTTAGCATTCCTTGCATTTCCTACATTATCTAAGCTAGACTTTACAGTCAGCTACCATGATAGATTCATGTTATTATTCTCTCAGGAGAGCCATTTTATCACATGCCAAACACTTTGCACAGCTGTAAATTTATTGTAGCTATGGTAAGGATAAAGCTGTGAGCTCTAACATAAACATCTGGAAGAGTGAAAGGGATGTTCAACATCTATTGGCATATAATACTACATAGCTTCCTAAATTCATGACCATGTTATAATATTCATTGTCACTGTATAAGATTATACATACCATCAACATTTTCTAAGTGTTTCCTTATTGTGCTGTAAATTCATGGACAAGCAGCACAAAAAAAGCCCAAAAAATCCTCTTCTGAAGAAGCAGTGATAACATCCTAAATATTCAGATCCAGAAATATGTGTTTTATACATTGATTTTACAAACACACTTTCAGAAGCAATCATTAAAGTAAAATAAGACTGTGAATATATTTTTGAAATAAGTCTTCCACAAACTCAATGCAGGTGCAAATTCTTTGCTTATGGGAAAGGAAGGATCCGAAGTCATGCAGTCTTTCTCCTTTAGGGCCAAGTCAGATTTGGGTTCTGTTCACAGGATGTTCTACTCACTGAGTTCAGTTAAATATGCATCTGTCACAGGATAGTGTGCTTAGTGAAAACAGCTGATCGGTGTACATTTTTACCCTATATTTAACTTTCCATTAGGTCCCTAGACTTTGAAAAATATCAAATAAAAAAAAAGTCACCTTTTGTTAAAAGGTGTTTCTTTATCTTCCCAAATCCAAGTTATGAATAAAAAGTTTTTGAAGCATTTTCTTTTATGGATCTCACAATATTACAGAATCCCCCTCATGTCATGAGGCTAATGGACTCAAAAAGGGAATGATGCTGATCTTCAAAAGCTTTCCAGTGGAGTTGAGTAACGAATTAGTCAAGTTACCAACAAATCGGTTTGGGGTTAACAAGAAATTGATCTATCAAGCTGCTGCAGCTTCTTCTACTTTTTTTTTTAATTCCAACATATTTACTCAATATTATTGGCTTTAACATCTTTGAAGAGGGATTTGCATATTGACAAAAATACAAGAAAAGTCCATTGCAGCCAACTGAAACAAGTAGGAAGTAAGTCAGGTCAGGGTGTCTCTTACTGAGGTGCCTTTATGTTAATTCTAATCACAGGAGCTTCAGGGCTAGTTTTCCTCTAGGATGCCAGAGATCATTCCTCTAGGATGCCAGAGATCATTTTTGTTACCAGACAGACCCCTCCTCGGAACCTTGTACTTTGTTGCAGGAAATAAGCCAAGAAGCATATTATTTATTGAAGCAGGGGAACCTGACATAGAAGGGATAGTCTAACTTTTCTGCCTTAAAATGCAGACCATTCCAGATATTTCCAGGTAATTTGCAACTCCCTCCCCTCTATCCTTATCATCCAATTTCATACACATTTTCCCTGTCTTCTATTTCTTCTGTAAGAATATTATATTAAAAATATAAAAACAGTATATATTTATCATGTACAAATTGACACTCTGAACTATTGTGCCATTGTGGAGTGGCTAAATCGAGGTGGAATGGCTAAATCAGGCTAATTAACATATGCATATACTTCTCGTTTTTTACGGTAAGAACACTTAAAGAGCTGTCAGCAATTTTTGACAATAAAACACATTTATACTTTATCTGTTTCCAAGCAATTATAATGTGTTGTAAGCTATCTACTCATTGGTTTCTCTCCTTCACTGTATAGTGAATTGGGGAAGGGAGTGAGAGGCAAGGTCCACAGCCTGCAGTTTATCTTTGATACCCAGTACCTGAGAAAAGGAGGGATGGAGAAAGGATGAAAATGGTGCTGGTTAATTAATTAAAGATCTCTTAGAGGCTTACTACAGTACCTACAGGGCACTGCTTCTTAAAAAGTGTAACCCTGGTCAATTAGTAAGCAGAGACCTGTAGGATCCAATTTGGCAGTCTAGCCACATGTGGCTACTGGGCACTTGAAAGGTAGCTGGTTTAAATTGAGATGTGCTGAAAAGTATAAAATACACATCAAATTTTGAAGATGGAAAGTAAAATACATAATGCAACAATTTAAAAATAATTTTATACTGATTATATATGATAATATTTTTGAAATGAGTTAAATTAGATGTATTATTAAAATGCATTTCATGTTTCTTTTTACTCTTTCCATTGTAGCAACTAGAATAAATTTGAAATTACATACATAGTTGTAGCTAATGTTGTATTTCTACTGGATAATACTACTATAGACCATCTATGAATTTAACTTACAGTTAGAAGGCATGAGAGTAGAGGATGAGGTTAGAATATCAACAGAGAGACCAAAGACAACAATTATTATTGAGCATCCACTAAGATGGACACTACTATACACTCTTCTACATTATTTCATTTAATCCTTGTAATGATTTAATTTTCCTGTGGGTTTGCATAGCACCTCTCTATCACAATGCTTTTTCATGATGTATTCAATTTGTCTGTCTATACCTATTTATATTCCCAACTATATTATAGGTATCATGAGGACTAGGACCCTGTGTCTTTTTTTTAGGTGTTAAAATCTCAACACACCGCATGATTTCTACAGCATAGAATGCTCAATACCTTTCTGTTGAATGAATAAATAGATGCCTGAAAGAATGAGCAAGAAATTACTCTCCTTTTATAGATGAGAAAGTGAAGTCCTGTAGAAGTTAAAGAACTTGCCTAAACTCACACAGTAGTGATTTAAATCCACGCCCAACAGATTCCAAAGCCTGCGCTTTTGCACTGTACTTCAGGGGCATCACAAAAAAGATCAGTCTACTCAAAGCTAAATTAACTTTGAAGAAGTAAGAGGTAGGTTTAGTGAAGAAAATAAAACGATCAAGACTAATCCATTTACTCTTGAACAAAGACCTTTATTACACACATTGCTCCCATCCCTTGGTACACTCTTTTAAAGAGTCAAACAGTTTTTCAAAATCCGTGTTTAAAGTCTCATTTTTGATATTTGTTAAATGACAAGATGAATGACAGAAAGCTATCATAAAAAGAGTAGTGTGGATATAGATGAGACACGCAGATTTAGGTACATGTTTCTTGAAGGAAGCTTTTGCATATGTTCCCAGACCCTGCCCCGACCCGAGTCTCTGGCGCATTCCTAATAAAAGAACTAAATTATTTTGTAAGCTTTACAAATTTGTTATTCAATTAAACTCTTTTTCTGTCATATTAACAGGAAAATAATATAAAATGTTAAGTAGTTTGCTATATTTGATTAGAAAGAGTAGAAAAGAAGAAAAGTTGTGTACTGTGCCCTGCTGTGCTGGGATCCTGAAAGGACCGTCATCAGCTAATGGAACATGGATTCCATGCAAAGAAGGAAAGCTGATGGTCTCAGTCCACAACCCCCGGGAAAGCTAAAAGAATAGTAAGGGGAGCCATGGGTGCTTCCACTTTGTGCTCTCACATCATGTTGCTTCCACCATTTGAAAACTAAAAGATTTGTTAAAATGTGTGATACAGGCATAAGTAAAATAGGTATTGAAATATAAGAAATAGTTGGTGTAGACTTTACAGAATAAGCGGGATTAAAATTTGACCCTGCTATAAATAATCTGCTGTTGTAACTATAGTAAAATTATGAATATAAAAATAACATTTTACATCTGCAATGCAAAGTCACCAGAATGAATGTCTTGATTCTCTACGACACAGCTTACATTTGTCAACATGTCTTTCTCCCTTCTTAGATTAAATGATCCTAGAAGGCCAGGGTTGTGTTTCAATCATCTTTGTTTCCATGGCAGCATTTCTCATCGCCCCCTTTTCCAGGATGTGGATTCTAAATACTTTGGCTTTAAAAAAATTAGTCTCAGTAACTATGGATACTCTTCCATTTGATTTCCACCACCTGCCTGGTATACAGTTGATGCTCAGTACATAGTTGATGAAGAAATAAATCCATAATAATTAAATGATGGATGATGGATACATTAATTGCCCTTCTTTAAAATACACAGGATGCAAAGCTCAGGGAGAAAAAGAGTAAGATGGGAAGGGAATCACTACCTGGGGAAAAAAAAAGCAAGTGAAGAATTATGGCAGATTCTGTGGGAAAGAAGAACATGAAAGATGATGACTAGGCAGTAGTCAGTCAAAAGGTCAAAGATAATAAAAATCAAAAAGGGAATATAATATATATAAACCTTCATAATTGCTCAGGAGCTAATTTATAAATATAAGCATAAACAATGTATTGTCATTAGCATATTGGGATAATTAAAGATGCTATTGTTGATGGTCAGTAGCATGCCATCAACAATGATAAAAGCTTAATATGGAACAAATAAAATATCCAGAAAAAAATAGCCTCAGAGAACTATACATTATTGTTACAAAATAGCATGTTACTTAAGCATTTCAGTAAAGAGAATTTGGCCATTGACTCACAGGAGACTGAATTTGTTTTTCTTTTAAGTATTAAATAAATGAGCCCTATGTGGCAGCCTCATTTTCAAAGCCAGTCAAGGGAGGGTTGAGTGATATTATCTAGAATTTGGCATAACGCAACTTCACAACACAGCATTTCACTTTACATTATGCAGTAAGATAGCATCTCGTATTGTATAAATTGAATTCAGTTTCAGAAGATATAACCTGGTGAACCTGGGTTATTGAACTGAGATTTCTTACTTTATCTTTGAATTTTCCAGCGTTAAAAAACATGGCATCATCAAATGCAAGAATAAACTTTTCTTAATACTTAGAATGGTTGTCATATACCAACAATGAAATAATACACATGTTATAGCTAAAGTTTGACAGTAGGCTAATAACTAATACTGGCAGATTGACCAACTGGAATTCACTCTGTCATAAGCTCAAGAAAAAACAAACCAGTTAAAATGTAAGCATTTTTTTGGTAAGCATTCTCTGATGAAAGTGATAATTTATCACTTAGGGTGATTTCTTGCGTTGGGTTTGTATGGAACAACCAATAGTCTTCATATTTTCCTGTGGAGCTTTAGCTGAAATATAAATTAGAACATGGATAAGTTTAAGTATCTTTTGGCCCTCTGATAGCCTTGGGATGGAAATAGTTCTTAAGGTACTATGCATAAAGCTTTTTGTGTACACTTATGCATATCAAACCCTGATTCTTGACTTTGTTTAAAGGAATAAGGAGAAACGAACTAATATTCCAAGTAAGACTAGATATTACCATTTTGGACATTATAATGATTTTACTGGGCTGCAAATCAACATTATATTTTTTAAATGACAGTATAAATTTTGGTCCTAAGGCTTTGGCAATTTAAAACTGTTTTCTTTATTGTAATAAAATCTTACATTAAGTGGAGATAGATAATTGTTAAGTGCAACTTTAAGGCATTGTAAGAGAATAATACGTTTATCGCTTTCAAGTCTATAAAAATATTGCAACTAACGAAGTGTTATCTAAGGAGATTCCTCTTCCAATGCATTGATAAAACTGTATAATCAATGAAAAGAGTCATTTCAGCATTCCTTGAACAATCGATCCTCTAAGAAGGGTTATGAGTTAGCTTTGGCACTAGGTGCAGGAGCTGTAAGAGCAAATAAGAGCCAGCAGGTTCTCCGTGAGTAGATTCACAGCCTGTGGTCAAAGGGGAAGCAGTAGACGGACAGGCAAACAGCCGTCTCTAATGAAGTTGGCATGAATGATCACGGTGCTTGAGGAATTACATGAGGAAGGGATTCCTTTTGCCTGGGGCACTCCAGAGTCTTCACAGAGGAAGGTAATGGGTGACATCTGAGCTGTGCTATGCAGAATGAGCTGGAGTTTAGATGTTAGAAAGGAAGGATAAAATAACAAGTAATGAAATTTAAAATAAAGGAAACAACATGACCAGCATTAGCGGGGTGTGAAATGTTACTCTGGGAAAAGGCAAAGAGTTGGATGGAACTAGGGCAGGTTCTAGTCACTGCTTCTCTCACTGGGTTGAGAGAAAAGGGCCGTAACAGAAGATGAAATTGCAACATTAGGTTAGGCAACCATCCAAGTTGTGCATGTACAAAAGAGCACTTCCAAAATATTTGAGAACAGTTTGTTACCTGAGGGAGAAAAATACTGTTTTCAAGCTTTTAAACCTAAATTGTTTTATAAGACCTCCTATTTGGAGAAATATCACAAATGTGAACTGCAGCTGTATGTTTCTCTTGATGATTTATAAATTTCCAATTTTTGAAGCCTAAAATATAAACATATGAATGCTTCTGAAAGGTGGCTAACCACCGTCTCTACTCTCTGTCTTCCTTCAGAGACTGAAAGCCTTCTCGACAAATGGGAACCTTTTAATATTTCAATAATTTTATTCTGCAGGCAGAGGGAGACAGGGTTTAAAGGAAAAGTCACTGTTATCTGAAGTCAGGTGCCAGGTAGCTGTGTGACTTTGACAAAACCAGTTTTCTTCTTTGGGTCTTAGTTCCCTCACCCGTACAATGAGAAAAGTTGTATTAGGTAGTCTTTTAAGGTTCTTCTCTTTCTAGGTTTTGCACTTAGACATTTTAGGACTCTGATCTGTGTAAAGACCAATTTATATGTCCAAACAAATTACACTGGCCTTATATATAATTCGGGTCAGCTGAATTTGACAAAAGATTCAATCCATTAGTGGAAGAAAATGGTGTCTGAAATTATCCATATTCATTTATATTTCACAAGTACACAGATTTGCATTTAGAACATGATGAGAAATGGCAACTAAATTATCACAACATTAGAGGAACATTAGAGGTTTGGGTGAAGTAGAGTGGAAGAACAGGAGAGTAAGTTCAGCTCTGCATATATTGACATTAAGATCCCATTAGTGGAAATGCCTAATAAACAGTTGGAAGTGTGATTCTGAAGCTCAAAAATATTTTACTCTGGAAACAAATTTGGGAGTCATTCTACAAGGGGTTACTGAGGCAATGGGAGTGAATGAGGAGATCTTGGGGAAAATGTGCAGTTTTGAAAGAGTAGGCAAGGGAGAAGAAAAAGAAGATGAGAGGTAGGAAAAACCAGAAGAGAATGTGCCGGGAGGCTTTTGGGCAATGGTATTGGACATGGGGTCAGTCCTGTCACACGCTATACACGGGCCAAGGAAGAGAAGGAATTTTTGGATGTTGCAATTCCAGAAGACCAAAGAAAATCTCCCATAAATGTTTCAGTGGAAAATGGGAAAACAAGATTGCAGAAGGCTGGGGACTTATTTTAATTTTTACTCAGAATCCATGTTGTATTTAGACATAATGAAGGATTGTCTGGCTATTATAAATAGTAAATTCATAATGGCAGATTTTTAAGTTAATGGGAACATATTCCAGCCATCACAGATTTTTAGTAAAAAGCTACATAAATAATAGCAAAATATTAACCAGAGGTGCAAATTTGAGCATCTGTTCCCTCAGCGTTTTACTTCTGAAGGCAGTTGATGTATGGAAATATTTATGTCCAAGAGTATTCACTGAAGCATCATTTTAGTAAGTTCGCAATGACATAAATGCCCGTAAATAAGGGAAAGGTTAGATTGAATATGATAAAATATGAATGACATTGCACGAAATATTTAGTGGCATGGGGAAAAGAATAAGGTATAATATAGAAATATTTATTATTTTATAAAAAGAAAAGCAGAATATCAGACAGAATATCCAGAACTGACTAATTTTGTTTAACAAAAACATGAAAAAATACATAAACAGAGAAAAGACTGGAAGGAAATGCACTAAATATAAGGGTAGTTGCTCTGAATAGTAATATTGTGGTTGGTCTTTATTTTATTCTTTGTACTTTATTTTTAAATTTCATATAAATATATATTATGCTTATTAGTAGGACAAAATTCAATAACTCCTAATTTTAAAAGACCAAGAGAGGGGACAATAGAAATAAAACATTAGATTTTTTTTTCCTTAACACACACATGCTGTTGTACACATACATGAGCGTGCGCATGTGTGCGTACACACACACACCCGCCCCCCTTCTTTTAGCTTAGAAGAGGTAGAAATATACTCTATTTGCTGGTATGGAAATGGGGCAGACCCAGCCCTATACCCCCTGGGTTTGGTGAATAAGTGACTTCAGAGCAAAAATAGGCTTGACAACTGTTTAAAACTAATCTTGTTTAAATATGCTTTTAATAGTACTCAAATGGAAAATACATGAAATAGGTAAATACTAGGAGTTGGTAAAATCTCTCTTCAGAAATTCCAACTGATAATTATTTCAGACATTTAAATAATGAGTTTTCAGTGATTCTATTATCTAAAAACTGTGTGCCCTGATTTAACCTAAGTGAGACAAGGATGGAGCTATACAATAATAGATTTCATAAAAAGGTCCAACTTAGCAAGTAATGAAACTACCTATCAGTCTTTCAAAAATTTCTTAATGCCTTTATTCAAACACATCCAAGAATTATTTTAAGGTTTCATTTAAAGCCTGTGCCTTACCTTCCTTTATGTTCAGCTCATGATAAACAGGAATAAGATTAAGTTATATCTTCATAATTAATTGATTTGGTAGTAAGCAGGAAATCTCAAGACCTATAGAGTTGTATAAATTCTCATTGACCTTAATTACATCTAAATGAGCTAAGCTGCACTGCTGTGTAGAGCACTGAGGTGGAGAGAAGGCATCAAAATAGGACAGTCTCCAAAATTAGGTAGTGTATTCCAAAAGGTTTATAAAATAGACAAAAATGAAATAAAGACATTATGCTAACTCTGAATACACAATATACTAAATAGAGAGATTTTAAGAACAATTCTGTCTATCTGTATATATACACAAAATGCCTTTACGTAATGCCCCCAGGTCAAAATAATAAGTCTAGGTTGATGGAAGGGAAATATTATATAATTTAGCATGAAATATATTTTTTCTGCTCCAATTTTCTGATCCTAGGTATCAAATGGAAAGAGGCATTTCTGGCAAGTGTCTCAAACCATCCCCAAGCACCACCAGGCACCATTCAGAGGACATCCTCAGCTTCACACAGAAGAGCAAGTAGATTTGTCAGCAGTGGTGGTAATAGAGTAGATGGGGTTGGAGCCTATGCAGAAGTGGCATCTTTTAAATGTCTGTAAGCAGATACTCTGTCAGACCTTGAACATGAACCACAGTTACTTTAAAAATGATCGAGTGAATTTTAAATGCTGTTAGATTTAATATTTCAACATTTCATCTTTGCAGCTGGGACACAGTCCAATCCTTTGTATGATGATGAGGCATTATAGTTCCAAGATGGATAGAAATTTCTGGGAGGCAAATCTATTGGTGGAAGTGGGTGGGGTGACTCCCAGTTCCAGGGAGCAGAATGGAGAAGAATGGACTGTACAGGTTGGGTAAAAGTGAGCATGGCTTTCGGCTGCATGAGGCATGAACTGGCCAATGTGTGGTGACAGTGAAGGTCTGAAGCAACAACATCAAGGGAGTTGCTGACAAGGTATAACATGGTCTGAAATGAAGTGAATATGTTGGAACAATGAAGATTAGCTAGTGGAATTCCAAAGGAGGGATGCAAATGATTCCTACAGACAATGGTATGATGAGATGCAGGTGCCATAGGATAGGTGAGTTAGGCAGTGATATGGCAAGCTAGGGCTGAGATAAAAAATGCAGAAGGTATCTATGATGAAAGAGGAAATTGGTTTAGGTTTACATACTAAATAGGTACAATTTATGTTACATACATGATTGGAAAATAAATATTGAAACTTAATTTAATAAAATGTGTTAGCACTATATAAATTATTCATATGAAATGATTGTATTCCAGGGCCTATTACAGTCAAGTAAAATGTTTTATTCTCCATAGGTTTCTTAAGTTATAGTAATTATAGTTCACGATGTTAAGTTCTAAAACACTTTTTTGCCTCCTAAATAATTTTAAACTTGTAAGAATCAAATGAAGTATAGTTGTAAAGCATTGAATGTCTGTGTCCCTCCAAAATCCATGTGGAATCTTAATCCCCATTGTGGTAGTATTAAGAGGTTGGGGCCTTTTGGGAAGTGATTATGTCATAAAGCCTCCACATTTGTGAATGGAATACGTGTGTTATAAAAGAGGCTTTGTAGAGCTGTCTGACTGTTTCATCTCTCCTGCCATGTGAGGTCACAGTATATGTCCCTTTTCCCCTTTATGCCAGGTGAGGACACTGAAGGTGTGATTGATAAGAAACAGGCCTTCACCACACACTGAATCTGCTGGCACCTTGATCTTGGACTTCCCAGCCCCTAGAACTGTGAGAAATAAATTTCTGCTGCTTAAAAACTACATAGTCGAAGAATTTTGTTATAATAGCATGAATGGACTAAGACAAGTTGTCACTGAAAGCCTCCAAATATATCCTCACTTTTCTTGCAAATAAAGGATAAAATCCTAATAAAAGAAAATAACAAGATCAGGAAGTATAAATCCATTCTCTACTATTTCTGGTAAGTAACTAAATAAAGCTGCTTTGAGGAAGGGCCAGAGTGAAGATTTTGGTATCTATCATCTAATTTCTTGAGTTACATATAACTGAAAGACTGTTATTTTATTTTGAAGCAAATTAAATAAAGACTCCTGAAGTGACCCATTCTTGCTACTGACAATCCATAAAATAAAACCATTTTCTAAAAAAAAAAAATTATTCATTGCCTCTGCTCTGAGCTGTTCACTCATGATTGATGGGTGTGTGGGAGGCTGGGGGGAAGGAATTCACATTCACAGATCTCTCTGATAGCCTTCCCTGAGCTGCCTTTATCCCTGTCACCAAAAGTTTATCAATCACTCCCTCGTTAGTGCCACATCTACAATCTTTTACTTAGTAACTATAATACTTAATATTCTACAATATGCTATTTATTTTCATGTTTGTTTCCTATCCAAGACCATGAGTTATTTGAGAGCAAAAACTAAGTCTTATTCATCCAATGTTTCCAACCTACTGCACAATACCTAGTACATGAAAAGTGTGCTTAATAAGTGCTGAGTCATTTACATGTATTATTTTGTTGAAACAATTATCCTGGGGGACAGATATTACTGTGCTTATTTTAATGATTAAGAAATAGGATTCAATAGGTTGGATAAATTGTCTACAGCCACACGGACTTCAGTGGTAGAGTTTAGATTCAACACTTTCACATTTTACCCATTCTAAGGTGAATTTTTCTTTTCATACTTAAAATGCTCTGAAATTAGGATGTTTCCCCATTGATGGCAAGTTTCAATCACCATCTTTCAGGTAACAGTTGTGATGTGGTTCTCATTTTTGTGTATTTGAGGACCTAGTCATGGCTCTCCACATTGTTTTCACTCCATTTGAGTTAAGGGTATGCTTGGAGTTGCACCTGATTGAGCTTAACTGTTGTTTATAATGTCTGCCAAGGGACAATTGCTTGAGCCCAGGAGTTTGGGGTTGCAGTGAGCTATCATTGTGCCACTGCATTCCAGTCTGGGTGACAGAGTGAGAGCTCATCTCTAAAAATGCAGAAAAATATGGCAACAGAAAAGCAGAACATAACTGGATATTCGTGAAACAAATATTCACTATTGGAAGAATGGCTGAAATTGTGTATTTTCTTGCTAAGCAATAACCATATGCATTTAGAACCTATCAAAGGAACATATACCCACAAATAGATAAGGCTGTGTTAACATTTTTTTGAGATCAGTTTGCAGGATGGAAAGGCACTAGAAGGCAGGAAAGGTGAACATAGCAGGAAAACTCAGGGCATTGATGCTCTCAGCTGAAAGGAGAACAATGGTAAGGGAGAACTACCAGCACAATTCAACAGAATCTTCTATGATGATGGAAATGCTATATAATCTATACTGTCCAATACAGTAGCTGCTAGCACATGTGGCTATTGAGCATGTGAAATATGGCCAGTGCAAATGAGAAAATGAATTTTAATTTCATTTTGGTTAACTTAAATGTAAATAGCCACATGTGCCTAGCAGCTGCTCTTTTGGACAGCACAGAACTAGATAGTGCTATGAAAACCAATGTCCATCTTTAGGGAAGCTGATGATTACTGTTTGATGGCAAAGTGAGTTTCAGTCTCATCTGAAAAGGGCAAATATAGCCATTTCACAATGTTGTAGGGGGTTAATGAGATACTATATGGAATGTGCTTAACATAAAGCCTGGTACATAGTAAATGAGAAGAAATGAAGGTAGTAGTAATAGTGAATATAGGAATAGTAGTAGTTGTGATAAATATATTATTTTTGTCTTTGCTAACAAACAGCAAGTAAGATCTGAATATTGCAATAAGCAGGAGGTCAGCAAGAAATTGCCCCTGCCAAACTGATAATAAATTGCCTGGAAATTAGGAAGTTCATTATAGACAGTTAGGCTATACATAAACTCAGTAAATACTGATCAGCCTGAAATTTTCAGAAGGTGAATTACTGCACATGCAATGTTTCCAGGTATGTATCTGCATTTTAAAAAATCCAAGTTCTAGTGTCTTGGCCCCACATCTAATTCTTAAAAGAATTCCAGATTAGTCCTAGCATACTATAGTTCTAATAAGGATAGGATCTTTTTTACAAACTACAAAGAGGGATATTTTGTTTGCCAAGGGGAACCTTGGATAAATACTAATAAGAAAGGATGTCCTTGCTGAGCTCATACTAAGGGCAAGCCTGTGTTTTATAACTGGTGTGTAGCCCTTTGGAGAATTTACTGGCCTATGTTAATTAGTTAATATGCACCGAGCTTGTGTGTGTGTGTGTGTGTGTGTGTGTGTGTGTAAGGAGACACAGGACTAATAAGGACAATGAAGAGTGGGTTGGGGTAACATCATAGCATCTCTACCCACCCAAATCTTTGATCTAGTTTAAAGACACTAGGGAGAAATGAGTTAAGAAGAGAAGCTGAAAGAGGTGATTTGAGGAAAGATATCATTCCCTGAGACTGAGTCTGGGATTGAGCAGTGTTGTTTTTTTTTTTTTTTTTTTTAAGGGAAAGGGCCCAAGAGAGCTAAGCATTTTTTCAACCTTTGCAGAGAATCCAAGGCCACTTAAACATCTGGAAAACTGGCAGCCTTGGGATCAGTGAAAGGTAGCACCTTAAGCATATACGTTAGCAGTTTGATGTAGACTATTAGAAAGGGCTGTGGTGAGGCTGCCTCAAGTAGAGGACATGGATAATGGGACACTCAAGTAGCACAGGAAGAACTGAGTTGAACTTGCTTGGAGAGTAGCACTGAAGAACCACCCTGTTTATAGCATCCCAGAAACACTTGTTGGGGGTTGAGGTCCTCCTGATCAGATGAGTTCAGTGTAAGCAGGCATTAAAGTGACCTAATTTGTCCTCACAGGATAGTGATGCCAGAGGACATTGGGGTACACTAGCTGTTTTGTTACTTTGGAGTTCCTGTTATTATTCAAACCTTTTTGAGTTTCTATAGTTGTATGCCACAACGATTTAGGGTGGAGTTAGTCCAGGGTAGCATTGGCACCAATAAAGGGCTGTTTGTTGAAAGCCTGCTCATCATTTGCCTTTTTATTGCTACCAGAACAACAGCAACTAGAATCACTAAATCTAACACTTGAATAAAGGCTCTTCAGAGGGCTTAACAGTGGCAATTACCAAACAGTCCACACCAACTGTTCTTGGCAGGAAGTGAAGAACAAGAAGTAAAGAATTACTCCATGAAGTGAAAAATTTGGGAAGTGCTTCAAATAGAAAATATGTAAATTTACAAAATGGGAGGACCATCAGCACAAACAACTGTTCTCTTGAGAAATAAAAATCCAATAAATTTTAAGAATATACCCAGCCTCTTTCAGGAGCACTCTATTCAAAATGAAACCTTAAACTACACTGGAAGATAAACTGTATGCTTATCTGCATTGTTTGACTCAACCTACAATGGTTGAAATGAGATTTTTTTTTTTTTTGCCTTTTCTGACAAAGGTCATATTGATTGAAAATCCTATTTCATTGACACTTTCCAATTCTCTGGAAATGGTCAGTTATCATAACATAAGGATAGACAGAGGGACATTGATTTCCTTCCATCCCTTTAATTTAAAGTTTCAGTTCTGATGATCACTATGCCAAAATTTTACCTAGCGGTACTGCCCATATCCTGGCCATATCATTTAATTAACAAAACTGAAATACTTAGCTTGGCCATGTAATTTGAGTAACAAAAATGAGAAATGATTGTAAACAGTATTAAGCAAAGTTCTTGAAATGAATTATTTTTCCATGGTGACTTTGAGGAATAAAAAGGATTAGAAAAGAGAAAGAAAGGAATAAAGTTCGAGTTGCACAGGTCAGAGGTAACGGATCAAAAGGTAAGGAGTACATAAAGTGTTCCAAGTTGACAAATTGGACATAAATAAATCACTAGGACCAGATGGCATTCATCCAAGAGTTTTGAACGGACTCAAGGATGAAATTGTGGAGCTGTTGGCCAAATGTGGAAACTGTTGTTGCAAACAATCACCTTGTCAGAGTACTGGGAGATTGCCGATGGGATTCCCATCTGTAAGAAGGACTCTAGAGAAAACCCTAGGAACAAGATATACATCAGCAAGACTGGCTTTCCTGGCATTAAAAGATGAAAAGAATAAAAAAACAGGGTCAGTGCCACTGAACACCTTTATGTAACTCACTTACTGGGGTAAAAGCTGCATAGTTTGGGTAAGAAGAAATCATACCACCACTATGGCCTTGTTGAGTTGTCTGAGGTGGTTAACAATTATTGTGTGGCCAAACTGTAGACATAATTTACTTTTCTTTTTAAGGGACTTTGAAAAGATTTACTTAAAATTGCTACTGAACAAAATATAACTGAGTTAGCATGAGATTATTTTCGTCACATATAAAAAAATAACAATGATAGACAACACAGAATTTGGTCGGGCATGCTGGCTCATGCCTATAATCCCAGCACTTTGGGAGGCTAGGCAGGAGGATCACTTGATCCCAGGAGTTCAAGATCAGCCTGGGAAACATGGTGAGACCCCATATCTACCAAATAAAAAAATCAGTGGTGGTGAACACCTGTAGTCCCAGATACTCAGGAGGCTGAGGTGGGAGGATTGATTGAGGCTGGGAGATTGAGGCTGCAGTGGGCCGTGATAGTGCCACTGCACTCCAGCCTGGGTGATCAAGTGAGACCCTGGTCTCAAAACAACAAAAACACCACAGAGATCGTAAGGAACATTTTCCTTGGTGTATCCTATAGGAGTTGTGAGACAGTCTTATATTCATAAATGGATTTGTGGTGGAAATTTTAAATTTATATATCCTCCTAATTTCTAGCCAGCAAGGATATATCAAAACAAAATACTGAAAGTGGGAAATTTCAAAAGGATATTTGAATGGGAAGAAATATGTTGGGCCAATTTCAATGTGTATTTCAAAACTACACTTACAACTTGCCTCTCAAGCAGGTCCTGGTAGTCACTGCAGTTTAAAGCTCTAACAGAACTGAGGATGCCACTAGGGAGAATGCCTTAAACAAATCAGGAGCAGCTGCAGGGCACAGGGCTTTGCATGCGGAATGGAGCAGGGATGAACTCACACAGAGTGCCTATACCTTATGCCAGCTGCGGTACATGTGTATTCTCATTTGTCACACTGATTGTAAAGTAGATGATATTATAAAACTTTGGATCCTATAATTAGCAATACTGTATTGTACACTTAAAATTGTAATGATAATAGATCTCGGGTGAACTGATCTTACAATAATTAAAAAAGGCAATAGACCTGATGTTTTAGAAAATATATATTTCTACAAAACAGGCTAACACTTGTTATAAGTGGTTTTCATGACAACATAAATCTTGCCTTAGTTTCTTTTTACACATATCAATTGACTTCATTATTTTCTCTCTCCTTAGGATAATTTTCTATTATTTCTAGAAGGTGAATGTAATGTGTAAAAGCAAAAAAAAAAAAAAAATCTACTCATGTGACTGACATGCATTTTCTTCTGTTGCAGATATAAGAGAATAAAGTGAAGAGAAATGAACTTTCTCAAAGTTGTATTGCTTAGAGGGAGTAGAAATAAGATTAAAAACCAATGTCAGTTTGACACTAAATTCTGTGCTCTTGAAAGGTGGTCGTTAATGTCTAATTATTTGATTTAAATTTATTCCCATTAAAAAACCTAGTCTTGCACAAAACAGACTCCCGCTTTTCTGATAGTATTGTTCCAGCTGTTACTACTCAGTCATCTTAGTCTCATACTTTTTGCTCTCCCCAAGAATCATTAACCATTTCCATGTTAAGCTTCCTTTAGGTCAATTCTGAGAGCTGAAAAAGTAAATAGGTTCAACAAAGATATAAACAATTAGTTTTCCACCTATTGTTATTATTTATCAAAATAAATTAAAAGAAACATTTTTGTTCTGTTTTGAATCAGAATGGAATTTCAGAAAATGTTCACGATATGGTTTGGCTGCGTCTCCACCCAAATCTCATCTTGTATTGTAACTCCTACAATTCCCATGTATTATGGGAGGAATTTGGTGGGAGGTGATTGAATTATGGAGGCAGGTCTTTCCTGTGATCTTCTCGTGATAGCGAATGAGCCTCACGAGATCTGAGGGTTTTAAAAAATGGGAGTTTTCCTGCACAAGCTCTCTCTTTGCCTGACGCCATCTATGTAAGATGTGACTTGCTCCTCCTTGCCTTCCACCATGATTGTGAGGCTTCCCCAGCCATGTGGAACTGTAAGTCCAATTAAACCTCTTTCTTTTGTAAATTGCCCAGTCTCAGGAATGATTTTTTTTTTATTATTATACTTTAAGTTTTAGGGTACATGTGCACATTGTGCAGGTTAGTTACATATGTATACGTGTGCCATGCTGGTGCGCTGCACCCACTAACTCGTCATCTAGCATTAGGTATAACTCCCAATGCTATCCCTCCCCCCTCCCCCCACCCCACCACAGTCCCCAGACTGTGATATTCCCCTTCCTGTGTCCATGTGTTCTCATTGTTCAATTCCCACCTATGAGTGAGAATATGCGGTGTTTGGTTTTTTGTTCCTGCGATAGTTTCTTAAAGTCTTTATCAGCAGCATGAAAACAGACTAATACAGTAAATTGTTACTGAGGTTGGGGTATGGCTGAAAAGATACCTGAAAACGTGGAAGCAAATTTGGAATTGGATAACAGGCAGAGGTTGGAACAGTTTGGAGGACTCAGAAGAAGATAGGAAAATGTGGGAAAGTTTGGAACTTCCTAGAGGCTTGTTGAATGGCTTTGACCAAAAGCCTCATAATGACAGGGACAATAAGGTCCAGGCTGAGGTGGTCTCAGATGGAGATGAGGAACTTGTTGGGAACTGGAGAGTAAAGGTGACTCTTGTTATGTTTTACCAAAGAGACAGCCGGCATTTTGCCCTGCCCTAGAGATCTGTGGAGCCTTGAAGTTGAGAGACATGATTTAGGATATCTGGCAGAAGAAGTTTCTAAGCAGCAAAGCATTCAAGAGGTGACTTGGATGCTGTTAAAAACATTCAGTTTTATAAGGGAAGCAGAGCATAAAGGTTCAGAAAGTTTGCAGCCTGAAAATGTAACAGAAAAGAAAAACCCATTTTCTGAGGCGAAATTGAAGCCAGCTGCAGAAATTTGCACAGATAACAAGGAGCTGAATGTTAATCCCCAAGACAATGGGGAAAATGTCTCCAGGGCATGTCAGAGGTCTTCATAGCAGCCCCTCCCATCACAGGTCTGGAGGCCTAGGAGAGACTGGTTTTGTGGGCCAGGCCAAGGGTCCCCCTGCTGTGTGCAGTCTACAGACTTGGTGCCCTGTGTCCCAGCCACTCCAGCCGTGACTAAAAGGGGCCAACACACAGCTCAGGCTGTTGCCTCAGAGGATGAAAGCCCCAAACCTTGGCCGCTTCCATGTGGCGTTGAGCCTGCAGGTGCACAGAAGTCAAGAATTGAGGTTTGTGAACCTCTGCTGCCTATATTTCAGAAGATATATGGAAATGCCTGGATGCCCAGGTAGAAGTTTGCTGCAGGGGTGGGGCCCTCATGGAGAACCTCTGCTAGGGCAGTGCAGAAGGGAAATATGGGGTTGGAGTCCCCTGCACAGAGTCCTTACTGGGGCGCCACCTAGTGGAGCAGTGAGAAAAGGGTCACCATCCTCCAGACACCAGAATGGTAGATTCATGAGAACTTGCACTGTGTGCCTGGAAAAGTTGCAGACACTCAACACCAGCCCATTAAAGCAGCCAGGAGGGAGGCTGTACCCTGCAAAGCCATAGGGGTGGAGCTGCCCAAGACCATGGGAACCCACCTCTTGTATGTCTGGAATGTGAGACATGGAGTCAAAGGAAATCATTTTGGAGCTTTAAGATTTGACTACCCTGCCGGAATTTGGACTTGCATGGGGTCTGTAGCCCCTTTGTTTTGTCCAATTTCTCCCATTTGGAATGGCTGAATTTACCCAATGCCTGTACCGCCACCGTATCTAGGAAGTAACTAACTTGCTTTTGATTTTACAGGCTTATAGACAGAAGGGACTTGTCTTTGTTTCAGATGAGACTTTGGACTATGGACTTTTGAGTTAACGTTGAGATGAGTTAAGACTTTAGGGGACTGTTGGGAAGGGATGATTGGTTTTGAAATGTGAGGACATGAGATTTGGGAGGGGCCAGGGGCAGGATGATATGGTTTGTCTTTGTCCCCACCCAAATCTCATCTTGAATTGTAACTCCCACAATTCCTACATGTCATGGGAAGAACTTGGTTAGAGGTGATTGAATTATGGGGGCGGGTCTTTCCTGTGCTGTTCTCATAATGGTGAATGAGTCTCATGAGATCTGATGGTTTTAAAAAGTGGGAGTTTGCCTGCACAAGCTCTCTCTTTGCCTGATGCCATTCATGTAAGATATGACTTGCTCCTTCTTGCCTTCCACCGTGATTATGAGGCTTCCTCAGCCACATGGAACTGTAAGTCCAATTAAACCTCTTTCTTTTGTCAATTGCCCAGTCTTGGGTGTGTCTTTATCAGCAGCATGAAAACAGACTAATACAGTTCAGTTCAAATGGAAAGATATGGAAATGTAGGCATAGGGAAAATGTGTTTGCTTGAAGTCACAGAGATTATACATGGTAGAGTTGGAAATGGTAGGAGGAGCTAGACATCTGTATGCACTCACTATTGGTCCTTTTCTAAAGATTGGTCTGCTGATATATAGGGTGAGACTGTGTAAGGCCTAGAAGAGATCAGTTGCTACAGAGATAAGAGATGAATAGTGAAACCAAAGTCTGTATAGTGCTAGAAGATTTTGTAGTCCTTGCTCAGTCAGAATGGAGAAACCTCACAAACTTTCTTAGGCAATAAAGGTATCTGAGATGTCAGAAAGGCCACAGCTTAGAAATAAGGATGATTCCTTAAAGTAAGAGGCATATCATTGGGTTAAGTTCAAAGTCAAAATATACTGCCCTAGCAAATAAATTATTCCAAATCTGACAGGGTCAATAATCTGCTAGTAATTTAACTCCCTGCCAGAACAAACTGAGCACTCTTTAAAGAAAAATAATACAATAACTCACAGTATAATAAAAAAATTGGAAAACAATACCAAAATTGTGACCTGTAGTTAAGAGAAATCAGTCAACAGACATTAACCCCAAAATGATTATAAGTTAGAATTAGCAGATGAGGACTTTAAAGTAGCTTGATTACATTAAGGAAAGTATGACCATAATGAATGAACAAATGAGGAATCACAGAAGAGCAACAGAAGTTGTAAAAAGGAACAAATGTAATTTCAGAACTAAAAATTATAATATTCAAAATGAAAAATTCGTGAAATTGCATTAGGTTGAAGATAGAATAAAAAGGGCCAATGAATGTATAGACAAATAAATAGGAAGCATCCTATTTCAATTACAGAGAGAAAAACAATTTTAAGAAATGAACAGAGCTTCAATAATCTGTGAGAATATATCAAGCAGTCTACCACATATGTAATTGAAGTTCCGGAAGGTGAGGAGAGAATGTTCCTAAACAATCCAAATTTGGTGAAAAACATACTTAAGAGATTCAAAACTCATTGGATCCCAGGCAGGATTAATATAAAGAAAATCTAGCCTAGGCACATGATGATTGAACTAATGAAAAGCAAATACAAGGAGAAATTTTGAAAGCAGCCAGAGAAAAGCAACATATTACGTACAAATAAAAACAGACAAATAATGTAGTTTATATGTATGCAGATATAATACATATGACAACAGTAGCACAAAAGACATGTGGGTGGCAAGTAGAACTCTACTGTTTCAATGCTCTAACATTTTACATGAAATAATACAACATTAACTCTAAATTGTGGCAAGTTAAGGAAGTATATTGTAATCTTTAGAGTAACCACTGAAAACAAATGACAAAAGCCATAGCTAAAAATTCAATTAGAAGAGGAATTCAAATTCAGGAGAGCAGAAATAGAGGAAAAAAGAAATAAAAAACTAATGGGGCAAATAGAAAGAATAACAAAATAATATATCTAATTCCAACCACATCAGTAATTATATTAAATGAAAATGGACTAAATATTTTAATTAAAAACCCAATATTACCAGGCTGGATAAAAAAAGGCAAGGCAATTATATGCTGAGTATAAGAAGCACACTTTAAATGTGAAGACAAAGAAAAACTGAAAGTAAAAGGATAGAAAAAGACAAGTCATGCAAACAGCAAAAGAAAGCCATACTGATATGAGGCAAACTAGACTTTAAGACAAGAAGTGCTACTAGAGATAATGAGGAATATTTCATGATGATGAAAAGCTGAATTCATCACAATTATGCATTTGTATATGCCTTATATCATGACTGCATGACCCAAAATGAACAGAATCAGTCAAAAATAGACAAATGTATAATCACAGTGAAAGATTTTAATACCACTCTTTCAGTAACTGATAGAACAAAAAGACAAAAAAAATCAGCCAGAATATGAATTTGAACAACATTAAATGAAGGGAAGCTTACATTTATTCTATTCTATTTAAATTTAATTTATATAAACTTCCAAATTATATCCTATTTCCAATCTCTCTGTATTGGCTGTATAATCATATCTACAATGTTTTTACACAACTTTTGATTAATGAGTACTGTATTTTGTGTCTGTCAGTGGTTCAAGATGCCTGAAAAAGAATTATAAATTGGGCTGGTCTAGGCCAAAAGACAACTGTGTAGTAGGAAAAATCTGTCTCCACTCCATGGGAATTTTTTATCCTATGCCATCTCCTATGAACTTCCGGCCACAATCCAAACGCATGAATGGGAAGTTCTCAGAGCTCCCCTTTTATTCCCAGAAAACAGGAATGCATTGTAACAGAGTCTTCTGTAATTATATTTAATGATTATTTAGTTGCTATTTAACAAAAGATTAAATCTAATAATGGGCACTTCAGGCCAGGACAGAAAAGAGGACAAGTTTATGGAAAGCCAGTGAAGTTGATATTGCTATGGAGGAATTGGGAAAAGGGTAAGAGATAGTAGAAGAAGGTGGGAGCAGGTTCTGGTACTCTCCTTAAAGTATATATGCTTCTTTATAAATACAAACGCATTATTTGAAAACACACTTTTAAAAAGGAATAAATTCAGATAACATATAAAATTTGTGAAATGCAAATGTTTATCTTGAAAATAAGAATCCTTACTTATCCTTGTTCCAGTTATGAATTGACCTTATTATTAACTATCTTGTTAGGATAATTTTAGTGTCTTGGAGCTAGAAAGTGAAGATAAAAATATTTAAAAATTGACATGTAATTTCCTTCACAAATTGGACTTTTCATGGTTTGTCAAAAAGTATATTTAAAAAATTCATGCTAGAGTCCTCCATGTCCAGGTCCTCATCCAGGAATACCTGCCAACACATGCAGCCCATTTAAGGCTGGTGCCTTTACTTGCTAACTGCCTGCCGTGCCCAAGCACTTGAGACCCCATAAAAAGCCTGACTTGGCCTCTCACCTTCCATTGGAATTACCTCTGGTTTTTAGCTTATTAGTTTCACACCTATATTTCTCTTCTCTCCATAGGCTCAACTGTAGGACAAACACTCACCAATGCTATAGGTCGCTGCCTATCAGACTGCCAAGCTTTTTTCCAAGGGACAAGTGATTCAAGCTTCAGAGACACAGTAGCTTAGTTCAGCTTGTGGACCTCCACATTTCTGGGACAGGGTAGCATGTTCCTGTATACACATTTACCATATAGTGTAATGGCAGATATAATGCTGTATTACTAACAAAAAGTTAGTGACTAAAGTACAGAAGCATTAAGGTAGCACTTCAAAGCACAATTATTATCATAAAGTATCTAGAGACCGTCTTCCAAATAAAAGACATGAACTTTATTATTAGTTTCTATAATGAGTACAGGTGGGAGGCCATTCTGTTTCAAAATAAAGTGGGAAAAGGTACTTCAAAAACCACAAGTGGCTGCAAAACTGTTTATATTAATAAATCGCCACATTGTTTTTTGTAACTGACCCAAACATCATCAGAACTCCCATCCCCTCCTCATTGTTTTCTCTGGTCCTTGTTTGGTGCTATGCTTGACAGATTTTTCTTTTCTCCTTTTCTGATACACACTTTTAGGCAATTCCAAGCATTTGTGAGATGGCTTCCTGGGGTCAGAGGTAGGCTGAGGAGGGCTTACAGGCAGCAGTTTCAGAAGAGGGTAGGGGAGGTAGAATTTCTCCACTGAAAACTCCCGTGGAAAAAAATGGATTTCGTTCTTTGTTTTATTTTTTCCTATGAGAAGCTAATAGATTGATAAAGGGACTAAACCCACAGCCTTGGCCTCATTCACACCACACAATTTAAAAAGATAGAATAAATATGTACCTTTTTTCTCTAACTGCTGCTATACTACTATTTTCTTAGTAATTTAAATGCCATTATTCAAGACATTTTTTCAAAAGGCACAAAAAAGAAGGCTTCTTTTTAAAAATGGTGACTATATCTAATAATAATAATAATATAAAGAAAATATAATTTTATTTAGAAATAAGCAACTAGCTTTGTATAGCACTTGCTATATGCCAGTATGTTTGTGTTTTACTCATATTTATTTTGACCTCATGTGTACCCAAAGATGTAGGTATTATAAGTATTCTCATTTTTATAGATCAAGAAATTGAGGTGTTGAGAGGTTAAGTAATTTGCCCAAGGCCACATGTCTAGTATAGTGATGGAGTTGGGATCTGAATCAGGCATTTTGGATCCAGAATCCCTTTTCCTAACCACTGCGCTACATTGCCCTTCTTCAAGCATGCTCCAGAGTGGCATTTCCCACACTTTAATGTGTGTATGAATCATTTGGCTATCTTGTTAAAATGCAAATGCAGATTCCAATTCCATATTCAGCATTCTGGGGTGAGGCCTGAGATTCTGCATTTTTAACAAGTTCTCAGGTGATTCTGGTCTTTAAGCTACAATTTGAGAAAAATATTACAATGCTCTAACTGTATTACTGTCTGTTCTGGAAAAGCCTTTTTTTTTTTTTTTTAATAAGAGGGGCTAGGATTGATGAGAGAAGAAATACTTAGGAATTAAAAGCTTGCATGTAAATATGCATATATATTCTACAGCTAAAAAATTCTACAGAGGGTGGATTTTATTTTAAGTAGGCTTAATACAATCATAAATTACCTTAGATGTCTGAGTGCAGTTCTAATTTAAAAAGTTAAGTAGTATTCCAGGAAACTTATTAAAAATAGAGAAAAACACCCCTCTATTTTTGAATATACTTAGTTTTCGAGTTTTAATTATAAACCATTTCTTCTGATAATGAAATCAGAAGTTCATTACTTTCTCTTGTATTTGATGAAAGCAATAGTATCCAACACCTTTTAAACAGTTGTTATAGGGGGATATACCACAAATAAGGCTGGAAGTGGACAAAAGGGAAACTTGGTAACTTTCTGAGCTGGAAGGGACATGCCCCAAAAGTGTAGTAATTTGTCTATTTCCTGAGATTCCCCCTAAGTAACCACTAGTCCTTCAGATCTTGAAATCTTTAGGCCTTCGAGTTTGCTGTGAAAATACAAATAATGTGTTTACAGTTAACACAGCAAAGGGATGGCTTTCCAACCAGGATCCCTAGTTGACTCAATTCTCTAAGTCCAACAGGAGGGGTTACTAGTGAAAGGCAGAAATTCCTGAGAGAAAGTTCCATCAAGTTCAATGTGTCAGACTTACAATTTTGCACAGGTTTGCTTGAGCATATATTATTTAATTCACTTCCCAGAGACAGGTATTATAGACTTATAGCTTCTCTATGAGCTGAATTGCCTGTTGGAATCAGTGAGGTAGGCTGTGTGTGTGTGTGTGTGTGTGTTTTAAGCAAAAGAAAACACCTACTTGGTTTTTGAATACCTTTGTTACATTCCCTGCTGATTCAATGAACTTTTGATTAGCCTCCATGATTACTAACTTCATTTAGGAAAATATGTATGTGAGTGAAGGTTCAGTAATTATTTGAGACACTTGCAGATAGGAGGACTTTCAAAGGCTGACTAAAGGTGTGAAGGCAGATCACAGTTTGTCTATTTTCTTTTGACTTTCTTTAGAGCTAATACCTGCTATTTAGGGAGAGGAAGCAAAGCAGTGGTTGGTAACTCACTTTTAAAATTCAGTATGATTATCCTATGGAAGCAGACTGTTCTTTCTCAAAGGCTAAAGGAAAGCAGTTCTGACTATTTCTTGGGTATTTTATTGGCTTTGCAAATCACATTAGCAGTTTTACATGTAGGTATTTAATCAGAAGCTTATTCCAAAAGTATTTATGCAACTGGTCAGTCAAAAGCAAGAGCAACATAGTCTTGGAAGAAAAAGAAAATGCAGATGGTAAATGGCAAAGTTGATCCCAGAATCTATGGCAACTACCAACGCCATGACCCAGAGACTTTCAGCATGTAGCTTGCATTTTGTTGTGACCTGAAACATCATGTATCTTAAAGTATGTTCTCATAACTTAAAGCTGATGGGTTGAGTGCATATACTCACTTAAATTCTTAAGCAGACTAGCAGTGTTTTTTTTCAAGGTGTCTAGTAAATAATACTAGGAGGAGAAAATAGACATAAGTAAAAGTTAAAATCCATAAGAAAATTACTGAAGATTCCATGAAATAGAGTTTTGGCATCATGTAGATAAAATTTTTAGATAGTTAAGTGAACTTTCATATTTCCCACAGACTGTAGCCAATTTTCAAGACCATCAAATAAGAATTATACCAAATCTTAAGCGTTCGAATACTTAATTTAAAGAAAAGCATAAGTGAAATAAAATCGATTTTTAAAAATCAGGTAATTTCTTCATACAACATGTGAGGCAGTAGGTTTAAATATTAAATTATTAATTTTTTTTATCTGACAGCAAATTTGGTTGAGCCTAGCTAAACATTCTGTACATTAGAACACATAACCCAGTGCAGGCCTTGCAAAAAAAAAAAAAAGGTAAAACTAGCTTTTCTTTTTGCCAAAAACAATTTATACTTGGCCTCACAAAAATAGAAGCATAATTTTGAAATTAATTGATGTTATTAACTCCTCTGATATTTAGATTGAAATAATTGTAAGGCTGTACAATTAAAACATTTTTCAGATTGTAGTTCTAACCGTGCTTAAACACGTAGTAAACAAATGCCCCCACACATTTCATATCTAGTCAGTGAAACCCAGGTTTTGTCATTATTAAGATTCTCAAGAAAATAAGCTACGTGTGATTTTTTCAAATGTCCTAAAACATGTCTTTCTTCGTTGTTGATTTGTGTGATAATTACACCTTGTTGACTTCTTTTGAAAAGAACATATTAGTATTTTGTATCTAATTAATAGATTTAATAATCAATCACCTCTGGTACAACTACTGAGAATTCCTCAAATGATAAACAGAGTTAATGTCTAAATAGAAACAATCTACCAGATTTATTCCAATTGTTTCTTGTATAGTTTATCGACCTCCTATGAATATTTACTGTATTGTGCCATATAGTTTAAAAATTATACAAAGAAATGGACTGAAAATGTAGCTCATATTAAAAAAAGAATAACCTACTTAATATGCATATATAAAGCACTCATTTTCATTATTAATGCTACTAGCCAGGGGGTAAAGTATAAACACAATGTGACAAATATCTAATATCAGATAATGGTAAAATCTTACTTTAGTGAGAAACTTTAATATGTCCCCAAAGATTTCACTAACTAATTATGTATAAAATAACCTGGGTTGGTGTTTTATTTGCTTGCAATTCCCATATTCACTCTTTAGAGTAGTTGCTTATAAACAGCACGAAAGTCCAAAGATAGAAGGTGGTCAAAATAAGAATTACCATTATAAAGTCCAAAGTTTTTCTCTCTCACAAGACATTGAATAATCAATGTTTTCCCTTACCATTAAAATTACACATCTGAGAGGTAACTATTTCCTTCTTTTATCTTAATAACCCAATCACAGCTTAACTACCTAAGTAGTTTTAATGGATACATTTAGCATTGGACAGCTTTGGGGGAAATGAGTGGCTATTAAGTGTGTTTACTCCTCCTTATTTGTATAAAATATATCTTTCAAGCATTTAAGGACACCCTCTAATTGTTGTATTGCAGGATTTGGTGATTCAGTCATTGTTCATCTTATCTATATTCTTCTTGGTTTCATAGGTTTGAATTTGTTTCCTCTCAGCCTGCAAACTTTAGGACCAATCTTTCTATCAAAAAATCTTCCTATTTCTTTGTAATTTTAAATATTTCCTCCCCCGAATTTTCTCCATTTACATTCAGTGTAGTAAAGGATGTCCCAATCAGAACAGCATAAAGTGGTTTGTCTGAGTGACAGCATCTGGTGGTTTTGCAGGAAAGAGTGTTTTCTGTTTTATTTTCAAATCTTCTGGATGACATCAGCATTCATGAGTTCTCTCAGTTGCAGACACATCTGGCTTAAGAGCCAGTAGTGTAAGGTACAGAAAAGTACAAAATATTATTTAAAGGGAGAGAAAAAATTTTATTCTGATTCTCTTTTCACCAGTTTTAAAGCCAGAATACGATTTAGAGTCTATGCACACATAGTCCAACAATACAAAATGTGAGGATTTTTTACATTTTAGGCTTCCAGAGGGCCAAATATGATACAAATATAATCCTTAGCTAATCATTGAATGAATGATTGAATGAAGCATTGTACCACAGTCTCGTCTAGCCAAATACTATGGTCAAGTGATTACTATGCCATAGGAGGAAAATATGTATTGATAAAAATATTCCTCCATATTCTCTCTTTGCTTTTTGCTTCAGTTGTTTCCACATGCTATCTTTTTTTCAGATATAGATTCTTAGATTAGATGATGCCAAGATCAAAGCCTAAGTACTTAGCTCTTTAATGCTTGAGCAGATTTGGCTGAATCCGGGCAGATATTCTGTGCATTGGTAGAAACAGTACTAGATCAGAAACATGGTATAGATCATCTCAATTAAACAAATTACAATGATTGTATAGAGAGGAGAACCCGGAAAATTGAATGAAAAGGTCTTTATGGAGGAAAAATAGAACCATATACTCAAATTTAATTGTTACACAGAAGCCTTCAAGGGCATCAGGAAGTCAGAGTATATGTCTAGCTTTTGGAGAAGAGATGACAGCCTGCTGGGATAACTTGCAACAGATAAAGAGATGGATGGAAACAGGGTAGGGGTTCACTGGCTTGGGCAGCTCCCCCTGGTGAGGGAAAAAGAAACACTTCAATTCCTCCCTCTTCTTCATAGGTGAAGGAACATTTCTCTAGTTTCTTATGGAAAGGGAATAAAAGGGGAGAGAAGGACAAACAGGGATGACTCTACTTTACTCCATCTCCTGTATTATCCTTTTACCCTCACATAAAATGAGACAGTAGAATTGAGAGTAGGGCAATGAATAGGTTATTTTAGAACAGCATCAAGAAAGATACTGGGATATAAAGGGTAAAACTGAAAATATTGGAGATATAGAAAAATTGGAGAAATGAATGGAAGTACAGATATATCAACTCTTGCAGAAGGAAAAATAAAGGTAAGGAAAACAAGAAAATAATCTTTGAAGCAAAATGAAAATGCAAGGCTGAAGTCTGACTGAAAATCCACTCCATCCTATCCTATGAGGGAGTTGCTGGCTGGCTGGCTGGCCATTCTATCACTCATTCCCTTAGGGCCCGCTGCCTCCTATCCCTCTTCATGGACCAGACAAAGACCTAAACTCAATCCCTAAATGCCTCACAAGTTTAAGAGCTTGGATTCTGGAGTGTGCCTTGGGTTTTCATCCCAGGTCTGCCACTTTGCCACCTGTGTCATCTTGGACAATTGATTTAACCTTTCTGTGCTTCAGTATCCTGATCTATAAATGGGGGTAATCTAAAGCACTTAGCACCTAGGGACAATTGGGAGAATTAAAAAGAGAGAATGTGTTAAGAAGGCCTAGCATAGTTTCTGGCTTCTAATAAATGTTCACTAAATGCCAGTTAGTATTATTATGCTCTTCATTGAACAGATATACTTTAAGAAGAGTTGCTCTCCCCCACACCTTGAAATTAGTGGCATAGACACTTTGTCAGAAATTCAAGTTGTTAACCTCACTCTTCATGTCTGTGAAGGACACTGCCTTCCTTTACAGAGGACCAATGGATTTCAGCTGTGCCTGCTTCTCACCAGTGGACAGCTCTCTGCCAGTTTCCCCAAGATTTCCTTTTAGTCATCTCCAGCTGAGCCTACCCTGGTACATTCTGTGCTACTTTTAAAACTCCATAAGCCAAGAAAACAAAACACACACAAGTGGGCTCACAAGCTGAGAACTGCAAGCAGAAGTGATTGGAACCCACATGCCTGCAGGCACCAAAGCTGCAAATACCACCTTGTTCTAAAGTTGTGCCTGAGGTCACAGAGAATCCCAGGAAAGGCTCCTGTTTCAGCCATAAAGCTCCCAGCACTCACATTCATCCCCGGACACATTAGATACATTTGCCTCAACCAGCAGATTGAAAATCTGGAGCCCAGAAAACAAACAGTTCCTTGCTAAAGGCAAAATAAACAGATTTCTATTGGAAAGGGGAATTTTTCCAGAGTTTTTCTGCTATCCCTTGCCTAAAAACACATCCAAGTTGGTAGGTACTACAGAAAGATGAAAATGTACTTTCCTCAAGGGTTTTGCACATTCTCAAAGCAGAGGACAAGGTCAAAGGGGAAACAGGGAAATGCCATTTTGAACAAGGTCCTTCACACAAGTAGATATCTGGAGATTTTTCAGGGAAAGGTCCGGGGTGAGTGCATCAGTTTCACACCCTGGAGGTTTCTTATTTTTGAAAAAGGTACAGGTAAAGAAGTTGGCCCATAATCATGTTTATGTTTATACAAAGGGTCAAACTGGTCAAGGGGCTGCATTTGCTTAATAGGCCCACTTAGGGTTGGAGAGGAAGGCCCTGCTTTAGAAATGAGCCCTTTTTTGTAGGTTCCTGCCAGTGAGACAATAGTAACCCAATTAAACAATTCCTGAGAAAGCCAGGAGCAATGAAGTGAAAACCAACGAGGTGAAAGCCACTTGGATCATTCAGGGATGAGGCTGCCAAATCAGACATAGAGAGCCCTGAAGAGAAAAAATTTTAATGAAGAGAAAGTCCTTGCAACAGACCTCTGTCCTCAACTTTCAATTCTACCTGGAACCATTATTAGACAAGTGGTCTGAGAAGTTTATGCATTTGAAGAGTGTGAGGCTCCTCACCTGGGAACTCAAACCAAACTTTCATGCTCATTGCTAAGAACAAATAAATTAAAAAAACCCAAACAAACAAAAACCTAGAAAAGTTTCCTGCCTATCCCACTTTACATGATTTCATCATTAGCTTTCACTAGTTGATTTTTCCTGGTTGATCCCATCTGGCAGCACAGGTTGCTCATTATAATTGCCCTCTCATACTTCTCCACTCACAGACCCTCTCTATATGCAACACCTCTGTGTGAGCCTAAGACATTCCCCTGATACATCACAACTCATAGCTCCCAGCCGCATCCCCAAGCTGGCCTGTCCTCAGAAGCCAACAGATGACTTTCAAAGCCCAGATCCAAATAGTCTGTTCTGAGATATGCATGCGGCCTGGGTAGTTAGGCTGGTCCACTGCAGGGGGATGGAAATGGCATTTAGGAACCAACTATGATTGTGGGGTGGCAGGGGCATGCAAAGATGCCGGCAGTACTCTCTAAGGCTGATCTATACCAAATGCAGAGTAGAGTCAGAGTGATGACACAGGATTACTTGAGAAAGGTTTAGACTGAGGTGTGGGAGCCTGGAGGATGCAGGAAAATTCTCTATCATAATGGAAATCATACTTCTGGCTCCTGTTAGTGACAGAAACGCTATTGCTCTGTGGCAGTGAGAACATTCTCATGGTGCTCATGGTGTGTCAGGCAATCCACGAAGCATCATGGCTGCCATTCACAGCTTTGTCTTAGTTGCGTCTGTACCACCTCAAGAGACAAGGCAGCTCACACGTAAGCAGGAGCTCCTTTCAATAGACAAGGTCTTGTTCTTTCTACTTTCTACTAATTGACTCATAAAAGCATTTTGGAATTGGGGGAAGAAGTCATGCAAAAAGAATTTGTACTTTGCAACATTTTCTTCACTGAGGGCATAACAGATTCTAAATAGAAAGCAGTGGTACAAAGCAGGGCAAAGTCTGCTTACCAGAAAAGACTCAGTTTGAAAATAAAATTTTGCTTCCACTCACATGCAGGAAGTGGGCCCTGGTATTTCATTCACCTTTTCATTCAGCCCCTGTGCCCACATCTTGACAGCAGATGGGAGTCAAGGGTATATGAAGAGGTAATACCAGCACCAGGGCAGCAACAATGGAGCCAATTGCATCAGGGTAAACTGTCCTATAAGACTTGACTAGAGCCCTAGGAATAAATTTCAAGAAGATAACATGACATGACCACTGAGTGTTCTCTTAGCATTTGTTTTGCATTCACAAGTGACATACCATGGTCCACAGCAGTTAACTGTGAAGTTAAGAAAGGGGCACTTATGAAAGTTTATAATTTAATATATGGGTAGAAAATAATTTTCCAAATATAACCTTTAGAATATAAATATAAGCTTCATTTACCCTTATCATTGACTGCATCTAATGAAAATTCTCCCCCATAATTCCTGAGAAGTTTCAGAATGTCAAATGAAGTAATAAAATGCCAAAAATCACTCAGGAGCAATATCAAAACCAACAGTTTGTTATTAGTTGTTGTTTATGTCACATGTAATGATACTTCGTTCCCTTCATCCTTGGTGGCAGTGTACACATGGTGCTATCAGACACAAGGTAAGGAATTAACTGGTGAGAATAAAGCAAACAGATAACCACTGAAACGTTTCTGAGACTCTGATGTGTAATATTATCTTCTGTATTCTGATAAACTCTATACTATCAAACTTCTCCACTCACAGACTTTTCCTAAAAGCTTAGTCATATAAAAGCGAACCCATGTCATAAGTACAAAAAAAAAAAATCCTGAGCCCATTAGGTTCCTTGAGATATGAATTTTTTAAAAGCTTAAGATGTGAATTCACTTGTATTGGTGACAAGTTTGTGTGTTTAGGCACTCTACATCATCTCCCAAATCAGCCTCTAGAGCTTTAATATATGAATCTGGTACGAGTTCCCTGGCTAAGTCACAATGTCTGCAAGGACATTTCACCAAAACACTTCACCAGAATATAGGCAGAAACCAGCTCTGACCTTCAGCATGTGTGTGCTGCGGTTCCCTTATGAGCGTGCTGTTTTACGGTAGAGATGTTAGAAGCGGGGCCAAAGTCATGAAAAATCCGTTGCTGTCCTCTCAGTGATTCTGTACTCACTCCAAACCTGGATTTTGTCTTTAATTTCTCTTTAACGAACCACAGCCAAGGAGCAGCTGGTACTGTTTACTCACTTGCTGCACCTGTAGTTCTGCTTTGCAAGGCACAGAAATGGATTTTCTCCACAAAACATGAATTTCTAAAGCCTGGATTTTGCCCCATCATTCATGGGCGCACAATACATCAAGAGCAGGAAATGGGAAAACGGCATCATTAACGGACTGTTAAGGCGCTTCTATTTTGCTTGCCTTTAAAATTAATCTCTTCCTGCTCACTACTCAGTGATGAAAACATCTTCCTCCGAAGATGAATTAGCTGGAATTAACTGCAAGTGCATCAAGACATCTAAGGTTTATAATGTAACTACCTTGAACTACCTGTTCCTGGTGAACCTGAAGAGTAGCTGGAAGCCCATACTGCCTTCTGGGTTACCCAATTTATGTCAAAAATGATTTCTGAGTCTGCCATTCCAAACACCCACACCCAAATGGAAGCAGTATGACCATTAGCACTGAGTTAAAGAACAGTGTTTGTGGAATTTTCAGTTCCTTGGATGTGCCTTCATAATTTCAGAAGCTGAAGCTTGAATGTTGCCCGAGTCAGTCACTGTTTCAACAATCATTTATTGAGCACTCAGGTTCTTTGATTCTGAGGTCTGTGGAAAGAGAAATGCTCCTGGTTTTCAAGGAACTTACAGTCAAGCTATGAGGACAAAAGATGGTGCCCAGAGTAATTACAGTGCCTAACTGTGTAAATAGTAATTTTATGTACAGTAGGATTTGAGGGATAAGATAAACGTGACAAAATAGTTGGAAAAGCCTTAATGTAAGAAGTGGGGCAGGCCTTTGTATGACAGGATTTGGAGGGGTGCAGAGTAAGATGTGGGACCTTTGAGGAGGGGGCACAGCAAGGGTGAAGTCATGGAGGGCCCCACAGCACACCACACATCACCAGGCAATACTAGTAAGCAAATATTTACTTATTGAGGTGAGCTAAAATTAAAGCACACTTTATGGCTAGATCCTTGGTTTTTGGCTTCTGAAATGTAACCTCTAATTCTGCCTATTTTAGAACTCTATTTCTCACTGCTTATTAAGATATTTTCACCCGAATTGCTTACATACCCTAACCTCACTATGAGCAGGATAAATGTATCATCTTTTCTTTCTAAGCACCTTCTTGAGGTTTTCTCTCATTGGTTTTGACAATGGTATTCTCCAATGTCATAATCTCTGTGGCTGCTTGGTCCAGTAATGGGAGCCACCAGCCACATGTGCCTAGTAAGCACTTAAAACGTGTCTAGTGCCACAAGAGAATATTTTGGCTGTATTGGACTAAATAAATATTATTAATTTAACGTATTTTTATTTTTTTTACTAGAAAATTTAAAGTTATATACACACATATATATAATGGCTCCCATTATATTTAAAGTCACATTTAAATATAAATATATTTACATTTAAAGTTATATTTAAATGTAATGACTCCCATTATATTTCTATCAGACAGCCCTGCCATGGGATCTGACTATCTGGATTCATACCTAGATAAAGCTAAGGCTTGATCATGTAATTTTTCTTCTTCCTCCTATAATTCAGGCATGCATTCATTGATTCATTTAAGGTAGGTGCTTTCATTTTCCACATTTTACAAACAAGGAAACTGAAGTGAATAGAGGTCAAATGGCTGATGAAGTGTGCTGTAGAATTTGAACTTGGGCAATCTGACACACACCCACATGTTACACTGTAGTAATTCCTATGAGAAACCATGAGGGTCTGGGCTAAATGAAAGGTGGTGGGTTGGAAAAGAAAGGATGAACTGAAGAGACATCGAGAAGGCAAAATTAACACATCCCATTGGCCAGTTTGCTATATGGAATAAGGACAAAGAAAACAGACCTGACGCCTAGCTTCTTGGCTAGGAAACAGGCATCAACAAACAAATACATGAAAACACATTGAAAACATATAAAAGTATATGTAGGGGGAGAAAGATGAATTTGACAGTCAAGTTTAAAGTACCTGAGAGAGGATGGGCGTGGTGGCTCATACCAGTAATCCCAACACTTTGGGAGGCCAGGGAGGGTAGATCACTTGAGGTCAGGAGTTTGAGACCAGCCTGGCCAACATAGTGAAACCCCGCCTCTACTAAAAGATACAAAAATTAGCCAGGCGTGGTAGTGGGTGCCTGTAGTCCCAGCCACTCGGGAGGCTGAGGTGGGAGAATTGCTTGAATCTCCGAGTTTGGGGCTACAGTGAGCTGAGATCGCACCACTGCACTCCCACCTGGCAACAGAGTGAGACTCCATCTCAAAAAATAAATAAAATAAATACCCGAGAGAAGTCCAAGCGGAAATGTCCAGTAGGCAGCTGGATACATGGATGTGGGACTTGAGGGAGATATTTAGGTTGGATATATCAATTCTTACTTGTTAGTCCTCCTCCCTTTTGTAATTTTGAATTATAATTCATGGTGTAATGAAACATAGTTCCTGACTTGAACATTCAAGATCCTGCACAATTTGGTCTCAAGCTGCCTTCTAAGTTTTCTACTTGTTTGCTTAACACACACTTTGCTCCACCAAATTGGATTACATACATAACCTTGATATTAGTTGCATTCTCTATACACTTGAAGATTGAGGTAAAAGGGATCTGACCTACCATGCCACAAAATGTGGAATGTGTGGCTTTCTCTAAGATTTATAGAAATTTGTGGGGTAAAGCAGAGAAAAGGGTTACATTATCAGAATAACTTCAATCATTAAAAACTTTCAATTTCCATAGATACAAAAAAAGGCTCTGCCAGCCATTAACAGATGGCAATAGCAATTACTTGTGTGGAGTCACTTTGGATTTATGCACAATTAGGGATTTTGGTTACCTAAGCTGTTTGTAACTAGAGGAGCATCTGTGATTAGTTTACAGCTCCACTTACCTTCCTGCTAATGTGGTCCCTCTATTACAATTAGTTAACCCAGTCATGGAATTCAGTTCTCTTTCCTAATTTTAAGGAAAAAGAAAAAAAGAAAAAAACTACAAAACCCAAACAAAAACAAAACAAAAATACCATGACCAAAGCATCCCACCTACACAAGACATTTAGTAGAGGAAATGAAATACAGAGGTCTGGGGAGAAGGAAGTACTCACACTATAGGAATGAAATAATTAACATTTCCGGTTAGATATGCCTGTTGCAGACTGTCTCAGTTTTAGCTTTAGCCTCACATCTTTTTCATACTTTCTCTCTTCTTTTCCTGTCATCCTCCTAGTGGCAAATCCCAAATCTCCCATTTTCTTAACCAGAGTAATTCAGCTCTCTCCAGCTCCTAGCCCAGCTGCAGTTTCAGGGTCCCCTCTGCATACCTCTGTTCATCCAGAGCCCCAGCAAAATAAAAGGGATCCTCCTTCTTTAGAAGGCAACTATGACTATGAGCCTTTGCTACACAAACTCTTCTTCCAAAGTGTTTGCTTCTCCTCTGTTTCTTGCTCAATTAAATTCAAGGAAGCAGGACTCCATTTCACCTTCCCCATCTGAACATATTCTCCTCGACAGCCCTTACACTGCTATGGAGACCTCCATTCTTCTTTGTGTTAGAGTTATTGTGCATTTGTTTCACATACTTCCTATTTGATTGAAAATCGTTTGATGACAGATTCTATGTGTCTTATACGAATCATCATCTTGGTACAAATTGGTTAAGCTGACCTCAAGTCTGTACACATGGAAAGAATAAACTACCCATATACACTTCTCTTATTTCATTTTGGGTAAGCCTACAAGGTGATCCCTAGAATGACCTTCTTTGGAGATGAAAATGGTGAATCAATAATTCTGTAATCATATATCTGAAATCCTATCTAGGCTTGTTATGCCTCATAAGTGGATTTCAGATTTGCATGGGAAACAGATTGTGCTTTGCTGCTGCATTTACCCAGTGGATTTGCTAATAATTTAGGAAGTTTGGCAAATATGATGCAGGGTAACTTGTAATATTTATTTGCTCTCTCGGCTGTGATTTTAATCCCCTAAATAACAAGCTCAGACAACATATTATTGATACGCTTTGTGCTATTTATCAATATTTACTTAGATTTATTTTGGAAAAAATCCAAATGGGGGCTATTTAACATAACTGAGCATTAAAACTATTTGATTTGGTATTCACTGTTTTTGAAAATACATATTAAACAAACAGAACAGTAATTGATGCAAACCTGTTTGCTCCTGTCTATAATACAAGATTAGAAAAGGCAGTTTCCTCATTCAGGAAAACATTAGTTAGTTAAAATGCCATTTGTTTTCTTTCTTTTATTTGAAAGTACATTTTAAACAAGTCAAAGAGATACCAAATGGCCTGTCAGTTAACTTGATACTAAAGAACAATACATGGTTTGTATCTTATTTCCAGTTATTGCACAGTAAGCATGTGGCCCTGTGTGTCCCTTCTTGTTGACAAATACTCTTTCTATCTAGACTTTGAAAACTACTAAGCAGAGCCATATTAATGAAAACATATTTCATAGCTTAATCACTTGAGCTCTGTAAAATGTGTTTGGGTGGAACATTTTTGCTTGTTTCAAAATCTCTGTGGGCTTATTATGACATAAAGAAATAGCACAAGGTAGTGATGATTTACATTTGGCAGTAATACACTGGGGAGTTGCACTGGAGAAGTGGGGTCCTATCTTGGACCTCACATAGTGGCAGCAAGCAGTGTTTGAAATTCGAAACCCTGCTTCTGGGTTAGACACACTTGGTCATCCTTTCTTCTCATCTACAAAGTAGCACAAGCACAGAGCCTAATATTTTCAGTTCATGATGCTATCCCCAGGCTTTAAAAATGTGCCTGAAACATAATAAGCCATCTATAAACATTTTCTAAGTTGATAAAATCTAATTCACTCATTCCACTATTATTTTTTGATTATTCCTCTGTTATAATATGTAACTAATCCTGTATTATTAAAGCCATTTTTGTATTTTTCTCTTTTCTAGAGGAAAATCACTAGATATCTTCTGACCTGTATACATCCATCATAAGAACCTCATGAAGACTTTTAAAACATCCGATAATTTTCTTCCCATCTATGTCTTTGACTAATCTGTACATCAGACTATGCAGTCAAGAATTATTTGAGTTAGTGTGAATTGACTCTGGAATACAGACATCAAAGATGTCTCAAAGTTAGACTCCTGGGCTTCAGTTTGACGAGAGGAAGAACATGACCTGCCATTCCTCTTTCTTTTCTTAGGAAGTAATATATATATAGAAGGAGTAGTTGTGGGAGGAGAATATTCTTCAGAGATTTTCTTTATTTTCATATCACATGGAGGTGCTGTTTACTTGAGCGCCACTAGAGTGTAGACTCTCACATGTTTTTCTTAAGGCCATTTTGTGGGATGAAAAAAAATGGCCCACTTAGTATTGCAGCTCCTATCTACCTGGTGTATGTCATGTTTCAACTCTCTGTTCAGGGTTGAGCTTTAGTCAGAACACTGAACTGGAACCTTCAGTAAACTGGGATAATGTACAAAGGTCAGTTTACAAATTTAGTAATCATAAACAACTCAGTTAGTTGGCTATATGTATATGGCTTTAAATCAAGGTGACACTCAGTATTAACCATCACAAATCATAAGTGAAAACTAAAACTTATGGAATAGAGAGCCACGCAGAACAGTGAAAAAAGACTTCCAATCTTAGATCCGTTTTGGTCCATCAGTAGGTCCCTCACAATTCATTAATGGGCTTTAGGTCGAGTTTTAATACTCTCTGCTCTAAAGGTGAAAGAAACCCACACTCATACCCAGCAATCTTTTTCTGTTGCTCTGGCTGGGAAGAAAAAGAGGAAGTGACATGTGTTACTTAACTGCATTTCTCACGAAGAATAAATACTTCATTGGCCTAGGATTTAGATTCATCAAAAAACTGATTAGTATTATTGTATTGGAGAGCTAGCTGCTGCTTCAAATAAATGTTAAGTGAGGAATAAAAATTGTTTCATAATATGATCGTGATGTCGTTTATTTTATATTAAGTGCTTATCTCTTGAAATTTTAACTTTGAACTTTCTACTGTTCTGTTTTCCTGGCTCTCCCTCAATTTATATGTATGTGTTTGTGTATGTGTATATACTGTACATACACATATATATGTGTGTACATACAAATATGTAAACTTATATATTTATATAATGTATAAATGTAAATATATAAAAATATATAAATTTTTATTTATATGTATATATGTGTGTATATATATAAATATATTTGTAAACTAATATATAAAAATAAGTATATATATGTAGATATAGTACATATAATACTGTGCATTAAATTCTTTCTGTATTCAAATTCCCCTGTCTTGATACATTGGCTCCATCTGGGCAGGGGGCAAGAAGATCTCCTTGGGTGGTTACATGTCTTCCCAGTGCTTTTAGGAAAATGTCTAAATTCCTCAGTGTGTTTAAAGGCCCTGAGCGATCAGACCTAACGGCTCTAGCTTCCACTTTAGTCACGTCTAGTGAATAATCTAGGCAAACTGAATCTCTTTCAGTGCCTTGCAAGCAGATATCATGCAACTATCTGCCCTCCTCAACCAGAATTTTTGATTTTTTAAAAATTTTAAATTATTAGGAGTTATTATATTTATATGCTGTTGTTCACCATAATTCACACAATGTTGAAATCAATGAACGATTATAACTATGGATTTTCTATCCTGAATTCTTTATACTGATCCATCTTTTGGCCGGCTGCATTGTAAAATTCAGAAAGATTATGAAAAAAGGGACCTATGTGCTGTATACTTGTTTGAGAATGTCTGTTGGTTGATATATAATCTTCATATACCCTTGCAAAATAATTTGGATGAATACAAAATACTTGGGTCAAATTTACTTTACCTCAAACTTTAGTAGACATTATTCTATGGTCCAATATTAACTGTTGCTACCACAAAAGTTTAGGTTCACCTGGCATTTATTCCTTCTGAAATGCACATATAATTTCATGTTCTGGAAAATTATAATAATTTACTGGGATTCACCTTAATGTTTATTTTATATCAGATTTTTTAGATCCATCTCTTTTTATTTGTAAGCTTAAATGTGACAATTTCAGGACAGTTTTCTATTTCATTTATTAATGCATTTTCTTCCTTGAAAACATCAATTATGCATGTGTGAGGTATACCATGTTTTTTACATGTATCTTCTTAATACAATTTTTTTCTTTTTATATTTCTTTCATATATTTGTTTCCTTAAGCCTATATTGTCTTTTTTATTTTTAAAAATATTTTAATGCTACTTTTATTGCCTTTACTATTGCTTTTAGAATGATTGTGCTTTTTCCTCTTTTCTTGCTTTTCCAAGCTCTGCCAGTTTCTATTTTGTGTTTCTTTTGTCTTGTAATTTCTTCTTTAAAATCTAGTAGGTACTTTTTAAAGATTTTTTTTAAAGAAATTATGTTTCTCTGAATTTTTTGAAGCTGAAATACTGTATGTTTAACTCATTTTTTATGATGGTACTTTTCTCCTTCGCATGTATTTATTTATGGCAATTTTTAATGAGATACAAGGAAGGAGAGTGGAATAAAAATCTTTTTACTCGGCCATACTTCAGTAGATGTTCTCAAGACTTAATTTTTAAAATTTTTAAAGTTTTCTGTGATGGAAGTGATCAACTTAAACTGGCATAAATATGATGTGGGACTTTCAGTGGTAATCAACAGATCCTGGAAGGACATATAAAAATGAGAGAGAGAGGTGTGAACAGAAGGATCTGAACTGATTAAACATTTCGCTAGTTTCTCATAAAAAGGACTTGCCCGTATATACCACTGAGACAAATAGTTATGAGTTATCTCAACAGCAAAATGGATACATCATCAGGCAACCTTTTGGTTGTCTTCATAAAGTATCAATTAAAGGAACTCTACCAGATTTTGTTACCAGTAGAAAGCTATGCCTTGGGTCCTGCCTGTCCTCTGCAGTCAAGTTCTGCTGTTCAAAGTGGGCAAACCAGAGAAGCAGCACTCTTTACAGATGGTCATTTTAAAAGGTCATTATATACTCACATATGAACTAAAAATGCTAACTTGTTCATAGTTTTTCCAAGGTTTTGCTCTTCAAATGAAGCTTCAGCAATTTCATCTTATTTTAGGCATTCCAATTATGCTTATAAGCATGAAACAACCAGGCTACAACCATATATCAGCCGAAGAGTTACTAAACCCATCTAAGTTGTGACTATTATACTTAACTTCAGGTCAAACCAATCAACTGTGGCCCATTTATAGGATGCACAGTTGGCAGTTTCTCAGAAGGATCAGTCATTTTGATTATCCTATTCAAATGATGGTTCATCAGTTACAACAAATTTTTCATCAGAATGATTTCGGAAAGATTGTAGCACTGCCCAGGGAGAGACTATTTGTATATTCAAATACAGGATAATACTTGGTATTAATAATACTGATACATGTTATCCATCAGAAGTGCAGCTAGGAAAATGGATTTGTTTTTATTTATTTACTTAGAGTCTCTTTTTAAAAAATTGACACACAATAATTGTAAATATTTATGGAGTACAGCGCAATGTTTTGATATATGTATACATTGCGTAAAAACTAAATCTGGCATTTGGCATATTCCTCACCTCATAAATTTACCATTTTTTTGTGAACAAATGTCATGTTAAAGGGATTACATATTTTGTGTTTCCAGATTGCTAAAAAAAAAAAAAGCCTCCCTGGTCTCAAATATAAAATGGCGATAATTTTACTAACCCTCTGGGATTTTTGGTAGAAATTATCTGGGATAATGTCTATGAAGAGTTTAGCATACTGCCTGACACATGATAACTGTTCAGCATTGCACTGGATACCCAATGGGGATCTGGAGGTCAGCAGGGGAGGTATGGCTGGGAAGCATGTCAGTGACATTTCAAGTGAAGTGACAATTGGGCAAGTTGACTAGCTCACCTGGGGACACAAACAGAGTAAAAGAGAAGAGGCCTAAGATATCATCTGAAAAGACTAGGAGGAAGAATTAGCCAAGGACATTATTGCAAGAAAGAAATGAATAGATACAAAGCTTTTGCCATTCTGGCAGGTACCTAAAGCCAACAGCCTGGGGAAATCCTTCAAAATCCTTTCTTTTTTGAAATATGCAGTGCAATATTGCTAACCATAGTTACCCACTGTGCAGTAGACAAAACTTATTCCTCCGAACTGCACCTTTGTACTTGCTGATCAATCTCTCCCTACATACCTCTCTGCACCCTTCCCAGGCAATTGATAACCACTATTCTTCTCTCTGCTTTTATGAGATCAACTTCTTTAGATTCTACATATAAGTTAGATCACACAGGTTATTTGTCTTTTTGTGCCTGGTTTATTTCATTTAACATAATGCCCTCTAGTTCATCCACATTGCTGCAAATGACAGGATTTCCTTCTTTTTATGACTGAATAGATTCCATTGTGTATATGTATCATATTTTATTTATCTACTAATACATTGATGTACACTTAGGTTGATTCCTTTACCTCCATATCTTACCTACTGTGAAGAGTGCTGCAACGAACATGGAAATGCAAATTTTTTTGACATGCTGATTTCATTTCCTTTGAGTATATACCCAGTAGTCGAATTGCTGGATCATATGGTAGTCCTAGTTTTAATTTTCTGAGGAACTTCCATACTATTTTCCATAATGGATAGACTAATTTACATTCACATCAACAGTATAAAAGAGTTCCTCTTTCTCCACAACCACACCAGCAATGAGGGAGCTCACCAGAAAAACTGATTTATTCACAGGCATCTGGAAATGAATTACTCTGAGCAAGAAGTTACTAAATCTGAACTTGGTATGCTACTCCAAATCCCATGGCCAATACTTCTATTATTCCAGCCCACATTCAAATAGGTCATGAGATATATGGACTTAGCTTTCAAACACAAGGTGCCATTTCAAAAAATTCTCTTGTCTTAAGACAGAATTTGGGTCCTCAAAATGAGACCTTCTCATGTTAGCTCCATTCTCTATATTTTATACAGTAATTTAAATATGTATATTTGTATGCATATATATTTATGTGTAGGCTTATGTGCACACTAAAACACACACAGACACCCATACCCACCTCTGCGAGAAAACTGCTCATTGTGTGTATCATTAAAACTCAACATGAAGAGGTTAGGACAGATAACTAAAGACAAGCTTTATCAAGGAGTCAATGACCCACAGAGAAGTAACACACAGTGTCTCGTAGAGTGAAATCTTTTACCTTGCCATTTAACAGTGTGGGTGATTCAGTAGGTGAAGATATGGGTCAAAGGGCATCTGATCTGGCTTAAAAACAGTCACTCAATCTGATGGTTACTAGGAGATATTAGACATAAAACATTGTTATCTCTCAACCCTTTGTTCAGCTCTGTGACATCATTCTGCTGCCCTGGTGCCCCTTCCCATCACTATCATTGGCACCTTGCTTCTGTGGCTAACCTGATAAGGGCTACGGAAACATGTGTAGGTCCCTGAGCACCAGCAGCTGTTGAAAGGAGTGGGACAAGAGAGTTAGAAGAGAGATTGTATGTTTGAGCCCAGAAGAGCTATATTTCTTGAATTTTGGTCTTTAATACACTACTGTCAGGATTTTTGTCACAACTGCACGCCATCTGCACTATTGTTTACTTAATATTTTCTTTGAATTGATCCACAATTAAACTTACAAAATATAAACAGGAAAACTTTGTGCCATTCCATAAAAGGAAAAACAGCATGTCTCAACAGAAAGGGCAAACAACAATAAATATAAATACGATGGAAATAAAACAATTGGACTCAATTGTGACTCAACACCATTGTCTTCAAAAGTTCTAAGCAGAGTCTTGCTCCATTAGTTTAATTGCTGCCTGTGGCTTGGAAGTGTTCCAACATTAAATACTGATTTTGTATAGAATAAGTACCTATTTTTGTAGCCTTCCTGTTCTTCCTATCTGAACGCGTGTGGCTTCAAAATTTTTTTGAGGAGCTTACCGGCCTAAAAACTATACTTCCTAATACTTAATTACAATGAGGGGGCTCATTTGCTAAATATAACAATTGGTAAGAGTTTGGTATAGACATTATCACTTAACTGAGACTTTCAGACCTGAGGTTTGGGATAACCAGGTAATCAGAAGAGAATTAAAAGTAACTTTCTTACTGTGATCTTATTTAATCTACAGCTGCAGTTTCTTTGCACTTCAAATCATCCCTCATAGCATATTTTACAGACTTTCGATAACACTTTCTTAGAGGATTACATCTATAGCAGCAGTTACATAAATGGATCTTCATATTTTTCTTGAATAATTATGAACATATTTGATTCATTCAGGACAATATCCTTTGTAGAAGTCAATGGAATTTTTTTTTTGAAAAATGTGAGAATGTTCCTTTAACATTCCCATGACTTTCTTCATAATTACTTCCTAGTTATCTTTACAATATGTTATTTCCTCCTCCCATGTTATCAAATCATACTAGTATGAGGGCTGTATTGTGATGAACAATACAAAATATTGATGGATAACATTCGTATGATTTAAACAATACTAACTCCTTTCAATCTTGGGAATTCATTAAAATGCAAGACATTTTAGGATATATTCTTTTGAATTATTTATAACCTTCACACACCCTCAGGGCAGAATAAAGGGGAAAGAAATGTCTTGTTAGAAATATAAAAGATGGGAAGTTATTCATATCTTGAAATTGCCCCATTTAGGAATAAATTAATCAACTCAAATAAATGTTCTATAATTTTGCTTTCATTAATAAGATGACTAAGTTGAATGCAGCATGCACAAAGCACACGCCTCATTGTGATGAAAGTGTTTTTTAGACAGGATGCTGAGGCCTCTAGGAGTTGAAAACATTCTTAGGAAGACTGTGTGATTAAAACAGGTCTTTATTAACTTGAGGGTGACAAGAACATTTCTCATTTTCTCTGCTTTTTTTTCCTTGCACTTTTTGTCACTTTTGTTGGCACAGATAGCAAATACAGTCTCAGAATTGGAAGGAGAGTAATTTCCACAAGGTGACAAAATGATTAGTGATGCAGCAGGGACGTGGAACTAAGGTCATCCCAACTCTTCATCTAGTTTGTTTTCTAGCATGGGCAGTCATTAGTCTACTCATTCATTCAATACTTGGTCTGGCATAGTGATATATTCAAGCAATAGCGAGAAGAACACGGACTTCGAGCTTCATGCTCTAATTGCTGAACCATGATACATGTTGTAATAGCGATACGATTTTCACATAATGATAGGGCATGACAAGTAAGAAAAGACAGAAAGCGGCAGGTGGTAGTAGTAGTAGTGAAATGTTGACATCAAGGTCATTTCTAGAAATATTTCTACATGCACCAGCCACAGTGCAACCCGTTCAGAGTTAAAGTGAACTCACTGCTTTGCTGAACTTCTCTCCATCAGTTTAGTTCCCACTTGTGGCTTGGAAGTGTTCCAGTGTTAAATATTGATTTTGTGCAGAATAAGTGCCTATTTTTGTGCCTTTCCTATTCATCATATCCAAATGTATGTGACTTCAGAAATTTTTTGAGGTGCTTGCTTCCTTAAATAATATACATTTCTAATATTGCATTAGAACGAGAGGGTTCCTCCTGGTGTTTAGAATGCAAAGGAAAAACAAAAAGGGAACTGCTTTTTAACCTACTTAACATTTGAGTGCATTAGAATAATGCAGTGTCAGTCTCCAAAGGGGTTTATAGTTCTTGACGGGGAGACTGAGCATAGAACTAGCAAATTTCAGAGCTTCCCGTGAGAATGACAGAAGTAATATGAGTAGTGGTTGGGAGACCAGAGGCTTGGTGCCTGCCTCTTTGGATTTGAATCCTGACATTGCCTCTTAAATAGCTGAGGAATCTTGGGCATGTTATAGTTTACCTATGCCTCAGTTTCCCAATCTGTAAAATGGGGATAATCATGGTACCAGCCTCACAGAGATTTATTGTGAGGATTAAATGAGTTTCTGCATAAAGCACTGGGAATTGTCTGGTACAGAGTGAGTACTACATGACTGGGCACTTTTGGCAACACTGATGGATGGTAAAGCTTCTTTCCTGGATCAGGGCTTTTGATACACAAATATATGTTGTATCATTCAAAGGGTGACAGGCAGACTTTTCCCACATTATTGACCATGAACTTCCCTTTCTGGAGGATATCATTATAGGACTAGTATGCTTGGGATATGTGCTTGAGGCATTTAAAAATATTTCACAATGGAGAATCACATCTATCACACGATCTTGACTTCAAGGTTTCCTTTATTTCCAAGATCTGGTTGAATCCTGAGGGATAATGCTGTAACAGTATCTTTGTAATATAATGGTGTTGACTATGATGTTGATGATAGTAACTAACGTTGCTTGGGCCAGGCACTTTACTGAGTGCGGACTCTGTTCTATTTCATTTACTCTAGATAACAACTCTATGAGGTATTATTATCCATACTTTAAAATGAGGAAATGGAGACTTAGAAGGTAAAATAACTTGATCAAGCTCACAAATTAAGTAGCAGAATCAGTACATAAATCCAGTTTTATTTGACCCCAAAGCCCATACTTCCAAGCAGGAAATGGTACTCTCTCCCTGATTTTGGTGGTAATAACCGGGGAAGTGATAGTAGGAGTAATGCATATTAAAGAGCTTTGAAAACTGTGGAGCACAGTATGAAGACAGGGTATTATTAATAGCACTAAAATTATGCTTATGATTATTTTTGTTTAATTCTAGGATAAGAACACTATACTATCTATGTGCTAATAGTTTCGAAAGGTCCCTAAAATAAATAGTTGAAAATATAAAACCCACAGTTCTTAAGTATAAAAATGTACCTTTTTATGGGAAAAAAACAAGTATGCAGTGTTTAATTAATTTTGATAATAAAGACATAACCTTTTCACAGGAGACTTTGTATGTAGAATGTAAAAAGCAACCATCCCTTTAAGAAATATAGAGAAAAATTTAGTTAAACAGGTATACCGGGCCACTAGATACCAGGTACCAGGTACACAGGCTATAAAATGTCTAGTAATTTGAAAATGCCTTTTGAATAAGTACTAAAGTTACTGAAGACTAATACAAAAATACATAATTTTGATGTGAACATTCAGATGTAAAAAAGTTATGTTAGTATTTATTAGCATATTTTTAAAATTTAGAAAATGCGGTCATTTCAGTTTCTTGCATATTATTAGCTGATTGGGTTTCTCCTGAAAAAAAAATCACACTTGCTTTTATGTCAAAACTAAAGAAATAATTTTTGAAAATTTTTTTTTACTTGTAATGTATATATCATCATGTTCACTGTAAGTTGAATGTTAATAGCCTCTTTCCTCTGTTCTTTGTATTCTCTGAGGTTTTATTTTTAGTTTTCAATGGGTAATCTCACAATGTCACAGCTCTCCTGACTTTGCCACATCTAGACCTAAATCTGCCAGATCTCCTTTGCATAATGAACAATGTGAATATTTCTCGACATGTACAGCAGTTAAAACACCAAGGTACTGCAGGGACAGGTGCAATGCAAATACACAGATGGAGAAACTGAAAGACTTCATTAACGTCATATAATCTCACTAATGATCAACTCTTTAAGGGAAGCTCTTTCTTCAGGGATAAAAGGAGAGAAAGCAATTGGAACAATTCTGTATAAAGGAATCGCTGTTTCCCCAGGCTCTTGGCATTAGGTACCTGCCAGAATGGCAAAAGCTTTGTATCTGTTCATTTCTTTCTTGCAATAATGTCCTTGGGTAGTTCTTCCTCCTAGTCTTTTCAGATAATATCTTAGGCCTCTTCTCTTTTGCTCTGTATGTGTCCGCAGGTGAGCTAGTCAACTTGCCCAAATGTCACTTCACTTGAAACATCACTGACATGCTTCCCAGCCATACCTCCCCCGCTGACCTCCAGATCCCCATTGGGTATCCAGTGCAATGCTGAACAGTTATCATGTGTCAGGCAATATGCTAAACCCTTTGCAGACATTATCCCAGATAATTTCTACCAAAAATCCCAGAGGGTTAGTAAAATTATCGCCATTTTATATTTGAGACCAGGGAGGCTTTCTTTAGTAATCTGGAAACACAAAAAATGTAATCCCTTTAACATGACATTTGTTGAAATATTTTTATAGATTTCCTCTGTCCTGTTCCTCTTTTACACAACATTTTTTTCCGTTTTTATTGGTATATAATAGTGGTCCATATTTTGGGGATACATGTGATATTTTGATACATGTATACAAGTATAATGATAAAATTGGGATAATTGGGATACCTATCACCCAACACATTTATCTTTTGTGTTGAAATGACTGATATCATAAATACAACCTCCACATCTGGATTAACATGTCAGAGCTGTCACTGTACCATGTGCCCCAAACTGACCTGTCTACCATTCTCTGTATATACCCTGACTAACAGAGCATAATGTGATTACTCTATCGCATGAGTAGGAAACCGACAGGATCAACATACCTCAAGGTGTTTTTGGTTTTGTTTTGATTTTTATTAGCATTTGCATCAGGATTTTGATACATCGAGCTTATGATCCGTAGACTCTACCAAGAACTTTTCCCCCCATTTGAGCCATTTCTTAAGGAGATCCCTTCCTTTCTCTATACATGAAACTCATTTTTAAGGCCTGATTTCAGTACCACTACACAGCTATTAGAATGATTAAAATACAAAACACTGGCTACAAACGCTGTGGAGCAATAGAAACTCTCATTCATTGCTGGTAGGAATGCAAAATTGTACAGCCTCTTTGGAAGGCAGTTTGGCAGTTTCTTACAACCCTAAACACAGTCTTATCATATGATCCAGCAATCGCATTCCTGGTTATTTATCAAAATGAGTTCAAAACTTATGTCCACACAAAAACCTGCATGTGAATGTTTGTAGCAACTTAATTCATATTTGCCAAAAACTAGAAGTAACCAATATGCCTTTCATAGGTTTAACGGATAAACAAACCATGGTGCAGCCACAGAATAGAACATTATTTAGAGATAAAACGCAATGAGCTGTTAATCCATGAAAAGTCATAAAAGTACCTTAAATGCCCACCGCTAAGGGAAAGAAGTCTGAAAGGCTACATACCATATGACTTCAACTATGTGACATTCTGGAAAAGGCAAAACTATAGAGATATAAAAAGATCAGTGGTTAAAGGTTGGAAAGGGAGAAGGGATGAACGGGTGGAGCACAGGGGGTTTCTAGGGCATTGAAACTATATTCTGTATAATACTTTAATATTGGAAACACAGCATTATGCATTTGTCAAAACCGACAGAACTGTACAACACAAACAGGGAACCCGAAAGTAAACAACGGACTTTAGTTAATAATAATGTATCAATATTGGCTTATCAAATGTAACAAATATACCACATTAATGCAAGATATTAATAAAGGGGAAACTGTATATGTGTGTGGAAGGAGGGTGGGGCAGGTATATGGAACTCTCAGCACTTTCTGTTCAAGTTTTCTATAAACATAAAGCTGTTCTATAAAACAGTCTATGAATGAAACAAATTTTTTAAGAAACTTGAATTCAGAAATGTCTACTTATCTGTTGTTATACTGGTTTCTTACTAGTTTCTCATTGGGTAATTAAGAAATATTGATTCTATCATTTTATCCCATTAATAGTTATTTCTAGCTCTGAGTCATCTACAATTGTAATAAACATACCTTTCTTCTAGTATTCTTACAATACAACAATGTAGACAGAAGAAGACCATCTTACTTCAGACTATAATCTTTTTAGGTACAGCTTTTCAACCAGTTTTAAATATGCCCATTATTTAACCCCAATTTTTCTCACCCACAAAAACATCCTGAAAGATTATGTTAATATTTTAATGAAAATAAAAATATATTATGCAGCGCACATTACCTGGCCCACAGCTGTTACTTATTAAATTGTGGCTATTGTTAGTATTTTCCTGCCATAATATAGTCGCTATACCAACACATAATTGTTAGTTTGGTATTTCTTATGTTCAGTGATGTTAGTCTGGCTTCTAAGGATCACCATATTATGTGCTAAGTGCTCAAGAGTAATCCGTTTAATTATTTTTTTCATCTTTTCTTTCACAGATTGACACTAAATCTACCTATTTTTTGTTTACAAAAGCTACCCACATTTGCCATTTTAGGAATCAGTAATACCCTAATGTTTTTTCCCATTTCAATCACTTTCAGAATCTGGGTCTGGGCATTTGAACTACTTTAAAGAGACCCACTCGATATTTTCTTACAGCTCTCAGGGCCATCTTTGTCAACTTGAGATGAAAGATGCACCTAGTCAACTTGTTTCAGTTGCTTCTACATGATGTACTTTTTTTTTTTTTCTACTCTTTGCCCTTTGAAGACAATGTCTGTTCAAGGAGAAGATGCAACAAGCCAGGAGTCATAGTTCTGCTTTCTATTTTACCTTTAATATTAGAGTAGTGGTGAATTTCTTCCTGTACATGTTATAAAGAGTGATTTTTGTTGTTATTGGTGGTGTGGTATTTGCTGTCAGCTCAGCTTATGCTAAACTTTAAGGCTTTTTATAAGTTTGTGCCATATTAACCCTGGGACATATTCTACCTTCCATCTCCCTTAAACGACCTTTTAAAACCTCTAATTCTATGTAAGAATCCTTCATTCTCTAATAAACTTGAGTAAAGTGGCATTTTTCAGGGACTTTTACAGTCATCACTTACGCATTTATTTTTTAAAAAATTACTGAGCACATACTCTAGGCTAAGCATTGTGCCAGGCATTGCGAAAATTGAGATTACTAAGACCCAATCTATTTTCAGGAATTTGACTGTATAATCAATACTCCATAAACATTTGTTGAACACCTACTATGTGCTAGGACAAAAAGACTTGTGTAAATTTATTCCAGTATAGTACAATAACTATATCCACAGGAAGACATACAAAATAAAGTGGTTTCAGAGGAGGGTGTGATGAACACTATGGAGGTAGGGATGGGAGCAAGCCAGGAAAATCTTCTAGGAAGACAATATATTCAACCTAGGTTTCAAAGAGGAGAAGTTCACAGGTAAGAAGAAAGGAAAAGAGAGTCTAGCGGAGAGTATGATACCAACCAAAGTTAAATATTAGGATGGGTCATTTTGCTTTTTGAATTATCCTCTTTTAGTATTCTGAATAAAGGAGATGGTTTACCTTTTCCTACAGGGAACATCAACCAATGTAAGCATGAGCACATCTGTAAGAGACATACATTTAGCAACAATCTGCAAGTCGGTGCAAAAGTTTTCTGGAAGATCAGATTTCTACAGTTATTAAGATGATTGCTTTTCTGAGCAGCTCTTAGGACCCCTGTGAACTGCAATGAATATCCTCTTTGCTTTCAGTTCACTGTGTTTGAGGATGTCAGGGAGAGCTGCTTTCCACCTACTAGCCCTGCCCCGCTTTAGGTGTCAGCAAACTAGTTGGTTACTTGTAGCAATTGACACATAGTTGGCTTTCACAGTGTCAAACTCAATCCTTCTTCTCAAACTCTTTTAAATCTTCAGACCATGATGAAAAGTTTTCTATGTTGTTTTATTCCCTTATCATAGAGTCATGAAGGATGCTTTGGGAATTCTTTTGGAGGAAAAGATTAAGAAGTCAGATTCTCCTAGGTTCAAATCCAGGCCTTAGGTTGGAAACCAGAATCTACCACTTACTGGCTGATGGACCTTTGAACAAGATATTTCAGCTCTGTGAGTCTCAGTTTCCTTACTTTCCAAATTGGAATAATAAGGTCTACTGAGGTCCTTCTGAGGATTGTGTAATATAATATATCTTAAAATGTTTAGCAGAGTTCTAGACATATGACATATTAAAACATGATAGTCCATGTTCTTTTAATAAAAGTAATAAAAAGGAGAAAGGGAGAGAAAAAGACCAGCACTTGTACAGACCTTTCAGAGGTAGCAGGTGGTATGTTAGACATTTTACATATTATCTCATTTAATCCTCACAGTAATGTAATAATCAATTCTATTTTTATAGACTAAAAATACAGCTCATGACAATGATGTAAATTGTCCCAGGGCACAGACTAGTCATTGTAAGAGCGGAGATTCAAATCCACTTCTGTATCTCCAAAGCCTATGTGTGCTTTTCAATATATTATACTTAGAAAAAGAAAGATTTTTGCACAAGTATATTCAATAATCTCCAAAGTCTTTAATAATATGCACAAACTTAAGAAATTATTTTCATGTTCTGTAATGCTGAATTTATAGTCTAAATATAGTTTAAATGGAATAAAAGAGTAGGCTGGGCGTGGTGGCTAATGCTTGTAATCCCAGCACTTTGGGAGGCTATGGCGGGCAGATCATGAGGTCAGGAGATCGATACTATCCTGGCCAATATGGTGAAACACCATCTCTACTAAAAATACAGTAATTAGCTGGGCGTGGTGGCACACCCCTGTAATCCCAGCTGCTCGGGAGGCTGAGGCAGGAGAATCACTTGAACTAGGCAGTCGGAGGTTGCAGGTTGCAGTGAGCTGAGATCATGCCACTGCACTCCAGCCTGGAGACAGGGCGAAACTCGGTCTCAAAAAAAAAAAAGAATAAAAGAATAAAATTGAATCAAGTATCTTACGTTCCTTTTGAAACCATATTGTTCTAATATTTTCAACACCACAGGCTTGAAGGGCAGTCACATAGTAAAACTACTAATTTTGAAACTACTGGCAAGACGAAGGATTGCTTTATGAAGTTTATGTATTTGTTTTGATGTATGTTTATGGGTGTGTACATATATAAGTGTATATATACTTTTCCCATTTTCCATTTTATACAATTAAATAATAGTTTAAATTATGCTACATGAGTAACAAATAATAGTTTACAAAGGTAAAGGTAAATCATCTTTGCTGCAATCTGTTTTTTGTTAGTTTTTTTTTTTTTTTTTTGAGACAGAGTCTCACTCTGTTACCCAGGCTGGAGTGCAGTGGCACGATCTCGGCTCACTGCAAGCTCCGCCTCCTGGGTTCATGCCATTCTCCTGCTTCAGCCTCCCGAGTAGGTGGGACTACAGGCGCCCACCACCACGCCTGGCTAATTTTTTGTATTTTTAGTAGAGACGGTGTTTCTCCGTGTTAGCCAGGATGGTCTAGATCTCCTGACCTCGTGATCCGCCCGCCTTGGCTTCCCAAAGTGTTGGGATTACAGGCGTGAGCCACTGGGCCGGGCTCATTACTTTTTTTCTGAAGGAAATAAAAATCTAAAAATTCAAATGTAAGAGCAACCAAAGTTATGATTGTCTTTAACTTAGAAGCTGTTGACTGATAATACTGAGTTTGATAAAAGAGCATTCAAAGTACATTTGCACTTTTTAAACAGTAAAATAATTGAGTATTTTTATATTTCATAAGTAAACATAGAAACTGCTTTTACACTTCTGTCAATCCATGTTTAACAAATGTATACCAGATTGATAATTAAAATCCTTGAGATACGGCAAGGCAACTTTTGAATATAATCAATATAAAACATTTCATTAAGAGTTGCATAATAATCTGCAGTAGACAGAACCATTTAAAAGCAGAATTCTCATCTTGTCGTTATTACCTGGATACACTTTGCATAAACTTTGGTGAGTAGAGAGTCTTGAGCAAAAGGTAGTATTAACACTTTTATGGCTCATTTCCTTTTTTAGTTACATCTATGAGGGCTCTAAAAACGGAGTCTTTAAATTAATTATAAATGCAGAGGCTGAATATTTAAAACCTCTTAAGAGCAAAGGTATTTTCAATTACTTCATACTTACATATTTTGGAAAATACACTGATATGGGACATATTCCACGAATTTAATATTCCTCCATTTTCTTGTTAAATGAGCATGGTGAGCAGTAGAGATAAAGATTACTTTAATTAAGTGTGCAGTGAATCCCATAAAACTTAATTGAACACTTTATTTTCATGCAGATATTTTCTCTTACTCAAATGTTTTTCAGCTATGCTGTATGCAATCATTTTAAATCTAATATTTCAACGAATAAGCAAAGGTTTTAAGACAATTCAGTGTCTTCAAATTCCTTATGGCATTTGAGAATGACCTTTAGATTCTGAAAAGGTTAGTGTTTTACATTTATTTAAGCTGACAAGAAAAACATAGAAGTACCTCTAAACCAAATCAGTGTTTAGAATAGCCAGAGCCATTTTGGCGAATGCAGAAATAGTGATGGCTGCAGATTTCACGAGTGCTGAATTACTCACCATGAATGGACATCTGTTGGGCTGCACCCCAGGGCATTTATTTTGCCTGTCTTCTAGTGTTTCCCAAAGAGACAACACAAGATAAGAATTTAATATCCAACCCCTGTGTATAGCTGGCTTTCACTCTGCCAATTACTATTCTTCCAATAAATGTGATATGGCATCATGTGATTATACTTATTCTTCCAATAAATTACACAGAAACATCCAGAAACAAATCCTATAACCATCTGAAATTTGGTTGGTTAGCCAAAAGGTCTGCTGGCAGATCACAGAAAACAACTGAGTGCGCGAATCAATGTAGTGAGGTAACTTATGCAGGTCACACATGTTCACTGTGAAACTTCCCTTTGGCTCAGCAATTAGAAAAAGAATTCTACATTTAACTGCATGGTTACTACATTTGGTTAAAACAAGGTACTTGTTCTAAGTGTCATTTCAAACTGATAGTTCTTTTGAAAATTATAACTCAGATTTCCATGTTGTTAATGAATTGTGTGCAAAATATTGCCATTTAAGTTGCCAACACATGTCAGAGATAGATGATATACACACACGGTATGGCAGATGCACCTGCCAGCAATAACTTAGGCACACACTGAGAATGACAGTGTGGTCTAAGAAGGGGTGTTCAGAGTTTCAAGTTAAGGAATCTTTGAATGGCCAACCTGGAGGTTTACTCCTTATTTACAAAGGATATCTGAATACCTAGCCCATTTCTTGGAACGCAGGATGTGCAAGGCACTGAGGCCCTTTGCTTTGGGTTAAATGGAGGTTGCTAGGTGGAGGTTGCTAAGTGAAAATGCTATGTAACCTGCATACTTTTTACAAATGGTAGCTGTTATCCTGTCCAGCCTGCCACTCCTGGACACTGCCCTATATGTAAGTCCTCAATAAACCTTATGTCTTATTCACTGGCTTTGGGTCTCTTCTTCAACCTCTCAGGGTGCCATCACTATTGGAGTCAATAAGGATCTGGTAAAACACACACACACACACACACACACACACACACACACACACACACACTCTTCTTTTTAAAAAATCTTTCCTGGCCTTTCATGCTTTGCCTTTCTTCATTCTTTCTAACAACCTTTCTATCTACCTATCCTCTTTTCATCCCCCCATTGAGTTTTTTAAAATTTCTTTTACCATCTTTTCACACATCTTTCTGCCCATATTTCATTCTATGTCAGTTTATCTAGTTATTGTTTCAACATTCAATATATATTTGAGTGCCTACTGTTTGCGAAGAGGTGGACATATTACCTGTGCTAGGTCAATAAAAATATTTTTAACTCTTCGAATAATTTGATTAAAAAAAGCACTCTAAGAGAGGGTTTGTTTCCTTACTGGTTTACATTTTGGTGAGTAATTTAAGTGTATAAGTAAGAAAACATTAAAAATACAAAAAAGAAAATAGATTCCTGGACAAGTGTGTGTGTGTGTGTGTGTGTGTGTGTTGGGATATATTGCTCTTGGTTAGAAGAATCAGATTTATTAGTTTTTCTGTATTTTCATATTTTGTATAGCTTTAATCTTTAACCAGTTTAGAGTACAGTAATTTTATGTTGCTAGTATAGCCTCAAACAAAGATTTTTCCTGGTTTTGGATTTAGAGCTTTTCAAAATTTCACTGAAGAGAAGCGATGTAAAAAAGAAACAGCAGGCCAGACGCAGTGGCTCATGCCTGTAATCCCAGCGCTTTGGGAGGCTGAGGTGGGCGGATCACCTGAGGTCGGGAGTCTGAGAGCAGCCTGACCAACATGGATAAACCCCGTCTCTACTAAAAATACAAAATTAGCTGGGTGTGGTGGTGCATGCCTGTAATCCCAGCTACTCAGGAGGCTGAGGCAGGAGAATTGCTTGAACCCAGGAGGCAGAAGTTGTGGTGAGCCGAGATCACGCCATTGCACTCTAGCCGGGGCAACAAGAGCAAAATTCCGTCTCAAAAAAAAAAAAAAAAAAAAAAAAAAAAGAAAGAAACAGGAAAAATTAAATGATTATAATGTAAAATTAAGTGATTATAAGGTGAGGTTTGAACCTGATTTTCAAGCACTTATGATTCAATTTTGTAAAGAAAATGTTGAAATCAAATATGTGACTCCATGGCACTGATGGTGTACTCTTATTTAAAACTCAATTTTTGAAAAAATTTACTTGAATGAAGCATATGTTGTGCCTTGCCTACACAATTTACATTGATTCTTCATCTTCTCTCACAAATGTCTCCCATATCCCACTACTCATTTTTTGTTAAAATTCCAGGAAAAAGACTACAGTCGTCAGACAAAAACCAGTATAAAAATTAAGTTAATGGAAACCAAGAGTGAAGGTGGCAAAGATGCATTCAGCATTGAAACTAAATAGCAGGATGATGGCATAAAAATAGAGACAATGAAAAATGTATCGCTATTCTGAAATAAACTTCACATTCTCTTGATCTAAGGGAACCTGGGAACAGGACTTTAAAATCTAACACTAGAAATAATGATGAGAGAAAGAGAACCCTCAAGGCATTTTAATATTGAAAATCTATTGCCATATCTAGCAGAATTATTATAGGTATGTTGAAATTACTGTACATTCTATTAAATCTAAAGAAGTTGCCTCTGATTTCACTGGCTGATTTAGTGGAAGCAAATCAACGAACATGGTTATTGCAAAATCTTTTTCCCAAAATGTAATTAAAAATCCTTATCAGTTTGCATATTAAATGAATGATTAATATTTTCCCAAATAGGCAGAATCAAAAGCTTCCTAGAAAATCTGGGTAAAACTGTAATGCTGCTGTGTGAAGGTATATTCACAGTCAGCATGCAACAACGAGGAAGCAGGAAGCCTCCTGCCTTGACAAACCCACGTGGTTCCTGAAAACGTAGTCTTTTGGTGAGCTGATGGCAGAATTCCTAACTTAACATGAAGATATTCTGCTCTCATTCAGCACACGCAAGTGAACCTTGGCTATAACTTTCTACAAGGTTTCTAAAATTGAGAAACAGGTGGATTTAAAACCAGAGATATAGTCAATGGAGTGTAGACTACACAGAGGGCTATGGCTAGAGTTAAATGGCAGCTTATAAAAATGTTATCTGGAGCCCACCTTGAACCTTTGAAGAAAAAGGATGGTGGTTCTTGATGTAATTTGCCCATAGGGCCTGGTGCCTGTGGTGTGCTCTGAAGGAGAGCATCCATATCCAAAAAGATGTGCCTGCTGAGAAGGGCTGCTGGCAGCTGTGGTGAGCATACATGAGGCTGTACCACGAAAGCAGGAGAGACACCAACGAGGCATTTGCTGAGCACTGCCGGGACAGAAAAGACATGTACAGGGAAACATACATAGTAGACAGTGAGATGATCCAAGAACAGAGTGCAGACATTAAAGACAGTAATGTTTAAAGAAGTTTTGGAAGTTCCTGGGATAGGATGTTAAAAGAACCAACCCAGAAAGAGAGTTTTAAAAAGCTTTGTCTTCCCGACTTTCATTTAGATGTATTCTAATCAGAGACTCTCTGAGGCCTTTTACATTAAGCACAGCAGCTTTCGTGGAGAAATAAAAATATGTATTAATTGTACAGCCCTCATAGCAATTAAATATCTGGGAGTAGATGCTACCATGTGAGGTCCTGGAATATAAGGGGGAGAGCAAAGATGCAAGAATAACATTCTGGGAAACTCCCCCTCGCAAATGGAGGTGGTTTGATATGGAGAAAGTGATGAGCTAGAGAAATTGAAAGTAAACAAGGAAAGGCTTCCGTTTAGGAAGCAAGGAAGAATAAAGACTGTCATTATTTTTCATGTCTACTATGCATACTAAGTAGTGTTTTAGTCAACGTTGGATTTGTTGCATAATATAGCAAAGGACCTAGACTCTAAAAAGAGTTAAATAAATGTCTGCTATAGATAATAGGAAAGAAGGGGGAATGAAAGAAGGGAGGAAGGTAGGTAGGAGGGCAGGCAGGCAGGTAGCAAGTAGGGAAGCAGATGAACAAGAGTGAGTTAACCCATCAATGTCTCATTTATATGTAAAATGGGAATTGTTGCAAAGGTTGTAAGAGATAATACATGTAAATTGCTTATTGCAGTATCTGATATACTGGAGGTGCTCAAGAAATGCTAAATATCATTATCATAATTATTGCTATCTTTAGCATCATCATCCTCACCACCACCATCATTATCCTTGGAGCATTTCTAAAAAGGATATTTGAGAAATGCTTCAGTTTGCTGGGACCTACAAATGCATCTTTCTTGATAATCCTCCCACTCATGCTTTAACCCACTTCTATTTAGCTTCTACTCTGCGACACTCCAAGAATTAATGCCTGCCAAATTTACTAATAACATCTTTGTTGTGAAATCCAGTGGACAATTTTTAGTTCATGCCTTACCTGACTTCACTGCAACATGTATCATTACTGATGACTTCTTACTTTTGGAAGCCCTTTTGCTTGCCTGGCTTTTGTGTCAACCCTACTGCTCATATCCCCCTATACCTGTAGCCCTTTTAAAGGCTTCTTCCTGAGTTTCTCATTCTGGGGGTTTTCTCCAGGAACCAACAGCAAGTAAGATTCAAAAGTGTTCATAAAATTTAGCTCATTTTCAAGGGAACAGAAAAAAAAAATATTGTTCAAAAGAACAATATTAATCTACAGGCCAGATTTTAGAAAAAAGTTATTCTACATATTAATGACCCACATAAAGTACATAGCTTGTGTTTTTAAATCCTAGGTCAAATACTTTTTTTACAAAATAAGAATCTGATTTTTTTTTTTTTTACAACAAATACATGCAAAAAATGTATTTCGTTAAGCAGGGATAGTCAGTCATTCTGGATGGTACTTGAACTTTTCAAATTCCCATACCATTATTCAGCTTTAAGAAATGCTTGATGACGAGCTAAAGGCAAGCATGTGTGTTTTAGTCTAAGAATATTAATACCATTACTATCAACCCTCAGGAATGAGTTTATAAATTCAATAATACTATCATAGTGCGTATTATAACTATGCTTCTATACTCAGTTTTCCTCATATTATTTCAGAATACGAATTGAAAAAGTTACCTATTATGACATATGCAAAATAACTATAGTTAACCTGGGGAAAATACAAATAATTTATCAGGCAAAAAAAACTCACAAAACAACAAAAAAAGTTTTCTGTGTCCTCAGCGTTAATTCATTAAATTCAGTGAATCTAGGCTTCACATACACACACATATGGCATTAGCGAGCTAACACAGTTTGTATTGATATGAGCAGGTGTCTGTATGTAGGTCATTCAAAGTCATCATAAACCAGGGCAGGGTTCCTAGCATATGAATCTTAAATTATAGACACTGGTATTATAGAATAGCAATGGGCACATAGAGACTATGTCTAGATAGAGGACTTTTGGCATGTTCCTTACTAGAGAGCATGAGGTTTACCTTGCACAACATGGTTTATCAAGCCATGTACTATTAACATGTGCATTTCATTATGAGAAATCCTTAGGCTATTCTCTGGAGAAGTTGCTGTTTCAGACATTTTAAGTGTCCCATATGGCATGGATAAGGATGTAATTATGAAAAGATGTAGATTATCACAGAAAGATATACCTTTAAGTTATTTTGCCCAAAACTAGCAAATCTGTTTCTTCCAGACCATGAGGACCTGATAAATAGTTTCTTTTCTGAAAAAGAAATGGAATAACTCTATGAAAGAGGCTCTAAATGGGAGGCAGAAAATGAAAGAAAAATGTATGTTATTCCATGGCTATGATTTCTCTGCTTAACTTTCAGGGTTAAAATATTAGCTAGCTCCATCATCATCCAGTCAAATCCGTAAACCAAATCCCTTCCTCTTTCAGAATACCTCTTACTTTAGGTTCTCATCTCCTGAGTAGCCTATTGCCATCATTTCTCTGCTTTAACTTAGTCTATGCACTTCGGCCGTAAAGCAAGACAGGAAAATACAGCTTGGGATAGATGAATGTTCAGCACCAATCATTTAAAAGGGGCTGTCTTACCTATAGGACACATTTCTAAATATTATCCTGACCTCTTTCATGGACCACTCCAATCCGGCTTCAACCATTTGCTCTTAACATCCTCCTTGCTAATCAGGGCCTGCATTACAGTGAAATGGAATTTGTTAAGCCACTTTGCCCTCAATTTGCATGAAATTCCATTTTCCTGACTGCTTTCTTACCCTTAGGAACAACTCCAGCATCATACCTTATTGAGCCCCTTTTCTGATCTGCTATTTGCTCAGCCCCTACTTTGTGCTCTCTTTCCACTCAGCCTAACACGCAGCACAGTGAACCGTAATCACTGATTTTATTTCTCTAGAAAGAGAACAGATTCTGTGTCCCATTCCACTTTGCACTGGAAGTGCCTCACTTGGGCACAGGTGTGAACACAAGCTGGGAATGCAGGAGGTATTTTAAAATCAGTGATTGCGTCCATTCAAATTTGTCCCAAAGGAGAAAAAACTGTTTGTGACGATTTATGTGTTTGCATGCGCCTAATTTAAGTATGTTATTTTGAATATATCAGAGATAAATTGTTTTATAAATAACTAAAATAGGTGGTGGCTACAAAAAGAGGTGTTAGAAAAAGCTCTCTACTTGCCTTTTGTGCTTTAAAATGACAATTTTAAACGGTGCTGCTGTAGGGAAACCTGGCTGGAAAGTAAACTATGAAAAGGTATAGGCAGGAAAACAGCTGGTACTTACTGAGGGCATACTATGTGGTGGGGTGGTTCTAAGTGTTCTGCAGGTATTAACTCATTTAATAGACAGGATAATCCTACAGTGTAGTCAAGATCACGGCATAGGGTTGTGTGACTGGGCTGTTTGTTGAAAGGCACTCGGCCGAGAGTAGGATGGGGCAGAAATCCAGCCCTCACTCACTGCATCCTGTTCTGTGACCTTGCCTGGGACTCTTTCTTTGCATCAAGATACCTTTAGGTAGTAAAATTAATGGGTATCTGTCCCGGTGATATATTTTTCCCAAATTCACACAAAAGCACAGAATAAGCAAGTGGCATTCCTAGTGGTAGGCATTATAATTATTCAATTTACAGATGAGGAAACTGAGGCACAATGAAGTCAAGAAATCTGCCAAAGTTTATATAACTAGTAAGGGACAGCGAGGAGATGCAAACCCAGGCTCATGGCTCAGAGACTGCATGCTTATTCACTGTGATATGCTGGTTCTCCGTCACATTTGGAGTGCTTTGCGCATGCTAGTTTACATTCGTTAAATTTTACATCTATTAACTAACTTAATCCTCAAAATAACCTTAAGGAATCAGCCCCTAAGGATAAACAGCTATGCCTCGGCCCCTGTAATCCTAAGAGATGCCCCTTTGTGGGCATGGCTGTCCCTCGTGAAAACAGAGGCAAGGAGATACTTCACTGATCAGAACTAATTGGCTAATTGATATGCTTCAGACATTTTGCCAAGAAAAAGAGAGTTTAATTAAAACAAAAAACTATCAGTAGTACTGGGAGTTAATCTAGTGGGAGCTGAGAAATGTAAGTCAGAACTGAAAGTAAAAGAGATCTAGAAAGCTCCAACAATATATTTAGAGGGTATTATTGGCAGAGTGATATACTAGATAAAACATAGATAAGAAAGAGTTGAATTTGTCAATATAAAATGCAATTTGGTGTGAGATAAAAGCAACACCTCATATTAGAAAGGAAAAGTACTAAGATAACTGAGCTGATATTTGAAAAAACAAGTTGAATTCTTATATATGTGTGAAATGACTTATGTACTAGGTTGTTTACTATAATAACAATAATAACATTTTTAATAGCAGAACATTAGGAGAAACCCAAATAGACAAAGAAGGTATGTGAAAATCTCATAAGGAAAACTGCATAGCTATTTAAAAACAAAATTTAAAAAAAGGTCTATATAAATTGACACAAGATATCTTTCTTTTGCTTTTCTATGCAAAAAACATATCTCTAGAATACTATATGAGAAACCAATAAATCTGGATATTTCTGGAGAAATATTCTGGGTAGCAGAGGGACAGAAGTGAAGGGAAAAGTTTTCACTGCTTATCATTTTGGGCCATTTAACACCTTACCTATTCAAACAACCTAGGAAAACAAAACAAAACAAACTTTGGTTTGACTTTTACTTAGTGCAACTTTGGGCTAGTTTACTAAATTTGCAGAGACTAATTTTCTTATTTGTAAAATGACAATTATAATTCCTGCCTCACATAGTTTTATCAGGTTTAAGTAAGATAATATATGGAAAGATTCTATAACATAACCTGACACATAGTAGAGAAATAATGGTTCCCTTGACTATCACTTTTCTTTCTCAGGGGACGCAAACTCCAGTGGCTACTAACTAGTCCAGGCAGACAATATAAATGCGTGACATATGTTGGCTGTATGAGATTAGGGAGTGGTAGGGCGTGTGACAACTTAAGGCATTCAAATTATTCTATGTGTGTATATCAAATATAAATTATACATATGCTTATATATTATATATGTATATAAAGTCTTATGGCTGTCATTCTTGCTTTTACATAGGGATCTGCATGTTATAAAATTATTTCACAATGTCTGTTTCAAGCCACTGAAAAATCATTTCAACTATATTGCACAATTAGAATAAAATATTATTTTTTTCAAATCGGTCTCGAGTTATAATTTTCTCTAAGTTATTTAATATAATTGGCTTTGCTTTTTCATAGAAAAAAAATCATGTCCATGGAAATATATAGCTACTGGTTGCCAAACCACAATTGGGAGGTTAAAAGCAAAGGACGCCTCTGACATCTTGGCTACTATTCTTTGTGACAGACTTCATGGATAAGGTGCTGCTGCTTGCAGCTAATAAATCTGATTGAGGTAGGAGTCTGGCAGAGGTGACACAAGTGTAGCCAAGTCAGAAGGTTAATAATAGCAAAATCACACACGGGTGGGCAGGATCATGGTCAACAGTTACGAGAGGAATTTCAGGTACCATGTTCAGATTTAAGGAAGCAATGATTCAACAACATTCCTTGCCTAAACAATCCTTCTGTTTCAAATAAGTCAATGTTAAATAAACAATAAACCAGTGACCAAATTAACATTTATTCTCAATTATCTGGGGAACTTCACATTCTCAGAAAACAAGTTTAAATATAGTTTACGATATATATCCATTTGACACCTTACACAAATACGTATACTCTCTGTAAACTAAGCACATCATTATTAATTTCCATATAAAATTAAATTAAGACTTGCGTAGGCTAATGTAACTGACTACTATTCATGAAATAGCCTAGAACTAGAATCATTAGCCATATGGAGCAAATGGGAAGTAAAGCACTGCATCATTTTATTTTTATTTACTTATTCTGTGTGGACACCTTCCTAAACTCTAGAGAGCAGAAAGAGTCTCAAAGATGAGACAAGGTCCTTGATGCTGTGCCATATGAAATAACCTCCACTTAACATCTTGTTTCTTTAGTCAAGAAGAATTGAAGAACATGTGCTACACAACTGTACACAAAGTCGCCTAAGTGAAAAGCTATCTTAAGTCCATACTAATGAGACAGTATTGCTTTTCTCTCTTTGGGATTAGCCCAGGTAAAAAAAAAGCGCTGGTTATGCCACATGCAAATCTGAAGGCTTCTCTTTATGAAATAGTTAATTTTGTTTCTCCCAATTATCTTTTTAGAGGCAGACTACCTTGAATAGTAGTGCAGGTCTGGAGCCTACTATTTTGGCCTTATGTGGGAAAAACTGCATTATATTAACTTTACCTCTGGGATGAGATTCCTGATATTCCAATTTAGAATCCTGAGAATACTGGATCTCAGCCCACTCTCAAATACTCCTGATTTTCCTTCCCCTTATCTTTCCTGTAATCATCACAGGATGGGATAATAAAATGAAAGGAAATTCTTTTTTTAATTTTTGCGTGCATGTTTTTCTTCCATGTCTACCCAGTGCCTAGCACGGTGCTTTTAAACCAAGGAATAGTCAATAAATCTCATGCAGAATATATAAAATGTGGCTTCGCTAAATGCCGTAGACACATGCAGTCTTCCTCCTCTGTGTTCCCTAAGCCTGCTGTGGAAATCAGCCCCTGCATTTTCTTTGAAAAACTCCAGTCATGCATCTTTCTCATTATCAAGTTGAAAAACCACCTTAAGGATCATTTCTCATTTTTCACACCCAAGTCTCTAGCACAGTGCCTAGCATGACACTGGTGGAGAAATAACTGTTGACCCAAACACAACTGAACTTAGAGATACTGTCACTATCTTTGTAAGTAATATGCTACATTTTGTACCTTTTGCTCTGACCACTGTGGAATTTGCCATTTATATCCAGGCCACCCATTAACAATGGAAACTATGTTTAACCAGAATTGTTTAACTTAAAATGAAAATAACAGGAAATTGGGACATAAGTAATAATGACAAATTGGTTGGAACATTTTAATATGAAACAATGCATTGTTTCTCCTTGATTTAGTGGTGGGGATTATGAATGACTGACTGTTGAAAGATGTTTAAAAGATCCTGTATGTTTTTATTCTTAATGGAGTAAAGCTAATATAATTCACCTTTTTTGTTCACCATTTCCTTCTGATGTAACATAATTAATGCTGTAGATCATTTTTGGGCATGCAGTGATCAAAAAACAACATGAATTTTCCACTTTTAGGATGCTACACAGTATACATGGGCTCATAAAGTAATTTGGGCCAGTCACTAAAATTATTGCTTCCATAGAAAACAGAGACATAGAGAAGTGATAATTTTCTAATGCTTATGTGAGCAAATTTTGAAATGAAAAGAAAATTCCAATCTATTGGCTGAGCACAATGGGTCTGTTATATGGACATCATGTGATTAAGACATAAAGTTGTCATTTCAATGAGATAAAATACTTTACAATAAGGTTAGCTTTACTGTCAAGCTCAGGATATGTGAAATTAACATAAAATGTATGTTAACGTGCCTTTGAGGTAAGCCATTAGTGGCAGGAGTAAATTTTAGTGGTTGACCAAAATGACTTCACAAGTCCACACATATCTTGTTCTTGCCTAAGAATGAAACATTTATATTGTTTTATGCATGTTTCTCATGGCCAAAGTAAGCCAGAGTGCCAATTATATTGTGTTAGAAGTGAATATTTTTTAAAAGGTGAATTATGCTTATCAGTTCTATTCCATTAAGAAGACCATACATAGGATGATACCATCTGTTGATCTTTTATAAGAGGAAATTTATCATGCTGTTTCAGTACTACTATCAAAGACAATTAAAATGGAGCGAGACATGAGAAGAAAAGTCTGATGTGAATGGAGCTATATTTTCTTAGATTTAATTTTCAATGCCTTCTTTCCTAGAATAATTAACTGATCAAAAGTTTCTTTCCCTGTTAAACAGGGATAGCACTGGGCTGTTGTGGAGATTAAAGGAGACAATATATGTAATACTCTTAGCACCCACAAATTACTCAATACATGGTAACTATTAATATTAAATACAGTAACATAAAACTAGTGATGAAGTAGAGAGCAAGAATGTATTGAATCAACTCTGGGGATTTTATTTATGATTAGACATACTTCTATGTATATTTCAAAGTATTTTCTTCCATATCGGAGTCTAAAGAAAAACAGTTACAAGTTAAATGATACAGTTTACTTAATAATAGTAGGAGGGGCTGGGCTTGTGGCTTATGCCTGTAATCTCAGCCATTTGGGAGGACGAGGTGGGTGAATCAATGAGGTCAGGAGTTCGAGACCAGCCTGGCCAGCATAGTGAAACCCCATGTCTACTAAAAATACAAAAATTAGCCAGGTATGGTGGTGTGCACTTGTAATCCCAGCTACTCAGGAGGCTGAGGCAGGAGAATCACTTGAACTCAGGAGGTGGAGGTTGCAGTGAGCCTAGATTGCACCACTGCACTCCAGCCTGGGCAACAGAGCAAGACTCCATCTCAAAAAAAAAAAAGAAAAAAGTAAGGGGAGTTACAGAACAAGTTCACACACTCAGTAAGTGGCAAGTTCACACAGCCAGTAAATGGCAAAACCAGGATCTGAATCCAAGCAGTGTGGCTCCAGAGCCTATGTTCTTACGGACTATCTTGGTTTCCTCTCTGTAGTCACATGGTTGAGCACTCTCTGGATAGTATCAAGTGTTTACATAAACTAGGTTTGCAGATGATCATCTCTTATCCTTTTAAATGTTGCATCACCAATTTTTGCTGCTATTATGAATTTGCTGTCATGTAAAACTTTATTTTTCCAATCTGTATTAATGTCTTAAAACTGCTATCTCACATTTAGTTTAAAAAATAGTCATTTCTTTGCTGGATTTGTCTGCAAATTTATATACATATACCATACACAAAAAGAAAACATCCTTTGAATAGAAGTCAACAACTTTCAAGATAAAACAAATGTAGACAATAAATATTAATAACCTAGAAGCACTTGATAATATTTACTAGATCAAGAAAGTTACAATCTGTTTTCCCCAAGGCAGTAAAGGAGCCAATGAACATCTTTTTTAATAATAAGAAAAAAATTTAAGGATTGCACATTGCCCTTGAAGAAAGCTAAGCATTTAATAAGTTGAAGACACTTTTTACCATTCTTTAGGGAATACTGTATTTCTAAGAATGGCAGGTAACATGTGCTCTGAATGATACTAGCAAATGGTAACTGCAGTATCATCCCTCTTAAAGTGATGTTATAAACCCAGTGGAATGTTGGGAGAGCACTCAAGCATTCCTCTAAGCATGAATTCCCAAGTTGCACAATAATGCTAAGTGCATCATCCTAAACATATGCTGTTGTTTGTGTTTTCAGTTTCTGCTTATGATAGCTATAGTGGTACTGATGCTTGGGTATCTTCTAGGAGAGGAAGCTGGTGAGCATTATAAATTCTAGGGACTCCTGATGGTTGTCTATCCCTGGGCTCTGCTGCATGCCTAGTGGCAAGGTAGTATAGGGGAAAGGTCACCAACTGAGGAACCACAAGTGAAGGATTCTAATTGCAGTTCTATCAGCAATTAGTTTGGGGGAAATTATTATACCTCTCAGAGCCTTGATCTCTTAAATGTGAATATTAATTTTTACTATTTCACAAAGTGCTCATTAAGATAACAATTGACATCTGTGAAAATGCTTTAGAAAAAAAGTGTTTTGTGAACAACAGATACTCACAAAAGCAACTGAGCCACAAGATCACAGAGCCTATAAAGGGACTCAAAGTGTTTCTGGATTGCTACCACCTGATCCCATTAATTAGCTATTTTTTAACTGACCTGCAAGTTTCTTGGCTGGGGCCCAGGACTACATTTTCTATAGCTTAAGACCATCATATGTAGGATAATAAATTGAATCTACAGATTTTTTTGATGGCACACAAGTGTTTGCCTCTGTTCTCCTACAACTTTGTAACATTTCTGCCTTTCATCTTCACTATGCTCATCTATTTTTATATTTACATATGACAATACACTTGCTTCAACCTCAGCTTTAGTCATAAAAATCTACTGTTCTCTCCCATCTATAACCTTCCTCCAAGTAAATCCACATGTAAAACAAGTTTCTTTCTCTCTCTCTGGTATGACGTACTTCTTCAGCCCTGTAAAACTCAGTCCAAACATCCATCTTCTAAATGAAGTCCTTCCTAATTGATCCAGGTGCATTTACCATGCACACTTTTTCATCATGCCCAATGATGTATAATACACAGACACACCGACATACATACACACATATTTCTTTCCTTATGAAGTTATACAAGGATGCAGTGGTTTCCTTCTGGAGATCTAAACACAACACCTCTTCAACCTTCCTCATTCCAAATAAACTCACTCGTAGAAAGCCCTAAGTCAGACACAGACCAAATGAAAAAGCCCAAAAGTGGGAGGGAATAAGCGAGGGAAAAAGGAGAGTGAGGACAAATCCTACACGACCTCTCTGGTCAGATACCTATAAAAAGTGAACTAGCCATAAAACAGCTACAACCTCCCCTAACTCAATGCTTTGGGTTTTCGTTACCATCTGTGCCCCTGTCATCATCGGAGAACAGTCTCTGACATATATCAGGTTACATACCCTGCATCCCCACAATAACAACATTAACCGGTGTGTTTTAGACTTTATAGTTTACAAAGGCTTTCTCAGACACTATCCCATATGCTGATATGACTATAAGATTAAACCAATGGGAACACTATCTTATTTGAGAAAAAAATTATCACATATATCTCTATTTATATGCAAGTTGGGCTTCCTGTCTACAAATTGTGTAAAGGGAACTGTTGGCTTTACAGAATCAGGTATCTGGTAAGCTGCAAGTTGTGTAAAGACAGTGAAAAAGGAATCTATGTGATAGTGCATCAGCTTAGGAGATGGGATTTTCATTCGGCTATGCTCCCAAGAAAACCCACAAACTGAATTTCAGACTGGATGGGAAAGGTAATTTCAAAACCATGCTGCACAAAGAGCTAATATGACACAACTCCAGTTACTAGGATTATAACAAATTAAATATAATAGTGATTGAGGATTGCCAAGCCCTATAGGTGGACAAAGCAAAAGGCAGTACACTTTCAAAATTCAGAGTGAGATCTATACATTCTAAATAAACCTCAAACAAGCTTCCAATTCTATGAAGCAAAATTCTCTGTACAAAATAAAATTTCCAGTAGAATCTGAATGGCAAATAGACAAATAAGATCAGGAGATTGTCAACCCATACATATACTAATGAAGACATAATCTTCTACCTGTAGAAGTTAATGAAAACTTCCCCACATAAAGGTGAGAAACAAATAAAACAGATTTGTTTTTCTAGAAAATATAGTGTATATATTATTTAAATAATATTTAATTTTAAATATTAACTTAAAACGTGCTCACACAAACATAGGGAAGTCAATTCAAAGGAGAATACTCTAATGTTTTTGCTAAAAACTCACTTAAACTATTGGAAAGCTATTTTTTTTTGTTGTAAAATAAAAAAAAAAAAAACTGGAAGTCCACATCATGGTATTTCAAGTTTTATGTTGTTCATCTATCCCTTTCTTGGGTCATAATCTTATCAGGAGTTCCCTCAGTACTTGGGATTCAAATACATATTCTATCAACATACCAAGTTGGTGTTTGGACCTTTTTGAATTCCAGCCCTGAGGAAGATCCATGAATGCTACTATGTGAACCTTGTGTGTATGCTTTTTAAATGGGAACAACACAGTTTTAGTAATCAGAATGGAATAAAGGAAACAATAGCAACAGCTGGCTTTGCTCTCAAGAAAAAAAAATTAAATGGAGTGATACAAAAATCATGCAGCATCTTGAATGCAAACACATACACCATGGATTTATGCTGAATATGGAAAGCAAGGTGAAAGAATAGCTGGATAGTACACTATTGTGAGCAGTGAAAGGGGACATCCTTTTAGGAAAAGGCAGTTTTAAGAGAACACATTTTATTAAGTATAAGAAATATTTTCCTCCATGAAGGATTTCATAGAGAAAAGTATAGAATAAAGATTAGAAGAACACAGGTAAGAATATAGTTTAGTAATAGAAAGAACTTGAAAGGAAAGGTAATATAACAAATACAGACCTGGCTAGAGTAGGAGCAGAAGATGGAGTGAACTGAAATTATCTAGAAATAATAACATCATAGAAATAAAGCTTAATAGAATAATGAGAAATAAATATAGCACTTAAATGTATTCATAATAGCAGACGGAATAAATCAGAGTTGGAAGGAAAAAGAGAGTCATCAGCATCTAGATGGGAAGTAAAGCCACAGGATTGGGAACAATAACTTAGGGACAAGGGGTGAGGAGAAAAGAGAAGGTCACCAAATGAAGCAATCTAGTAGAACTTGAACATTTAGGAGTGACTCTAAATCCAGGCCATCTTTAAAATTCTGCTCAAATTCCATCTCTTTCACCAAGTCTTCTCAGAACACGCCTGGGTTCACAGTCAGTTGTTTTTCATTTCATTCTTGTTTGGTGGATGACTCCTCACATCACTGTTAAACTCTCCTCTTCATTTTTGAGGAGCTTAGCATACTATCTTCCCCACTATACTGCTCTTTGAAAACTGGGTTCAGAAGTTGTATTCATTTGCATTTTTCATGGCAAATAATTTAATTCTACAAGCAGAGAGGTTATCCAACAAGTGTTTGTCATATGGACAACCAGATCAACTTACTTTGCTTGCAGATAAATTGCATTAAAATGAGTAAAATGACTTACGATATCATGTAAGAACTAAGTACTAGATTGGAAGGAAAAGGCCACGCTTTTTTGTAGCCTCGAACCACTGGGGTGGGGTTGGGAGTAAATCAGCCTCAAAGGAAAAGTTTAGGTTAGTTAAACCAAAGTGAAGGCAAAGAAAGAATATAAATTAGAAAAAGTTGAAAAGATAATGCGGGAGAAAGTAAAATATTTCTTAATGAACACAAATACTGGGAAATCAGTAAAAAATGTCAAGGGTTAATTTTGTTAGCCAAATATGGAAAATAATATAATCTCCAAGAATTACAACTTAGTAGTAAGAAGTTCAGGGACAAACACAATCAACACAATTTCACATTGATTTTGCATTGCTGATTTGAAGTAGTACCTTGGGAATTGTGGTTCTAAATCTACTTGGGTTCTTTACATAGTTTTGGTATCAAAACACAAAATAATGTTTGCTCTTTTTTGTCTGAGGGCAACATTTTTATGCTCAAGGAGTTCCCACAAAGAGCACATAAAATCTTAAGCTGTTGGAAAGATAATTCCTGGTAGATATGGGTCTTTAACAGTAACATGGATAGCTCTGTGACTGGCATCACTGAATCGATATTATTCCAGACACTTTGAGATGCTTGATGGTTAGGTCACAATTATGCACTGAATTGTATCATAAGTGCTCATTTTTTATCTTCACTAGTAAAAAAAATGCTTTTTTAAAAATCATCATCAGCCTTGGAATGCACTGTTTTATGATGCATAGCATTTAGGAAACCTCAAAATTACATTTACTGAGAGGGAAATCAGATCGTCTCACTTCAGCAACTGAAATTAAACCCCTCTTCTTTTTTCCAACTAAAAGCCATAGTTAATGTTCAATTACTTGGCTTTGGGTTGATGATCTGGATCTGTTTCTCCCATTTCTGAGAGAACTTGTCTATATATTCAGATCAGTGCTTCACCTTTCTATTTTGCTTTCTGCATTGTTGAGCAAACCTAACCACTGAGGGACACTTAATGCCTGGCAGTGTGATTGACAGAGACTCATATTTAGCTCTTACAGAGATTGTTCCAACATTATGTGGACTACAGTGAGCATTTATTTTTAAAAATTGTGAAGGCATAGAAAACAACAGAAGCTAATTCTTTTTTAAAATGTTATAAGGACACTGAATGTAATACTTATTTTATAATACCTTTCAGAGAGGTAAATTTACCCTGTAAGTTTAAGAATTTTATTAGTCTGTTCTCACGCTGCTAATAAAGACATACCCGAGACTGGGTAATTTATAAAGGAGAGAGGTTTAACTGTTTCACAGTTCCACATGGCTGGGGAGGCCTCACAATCATGGCAGAAGATGAAGGAAGAGCAAAGGGGTGTCTTACATGGCAGCAGGCAAGAGAGCTCGTGCAGGGGAACTCCCATTTATAAAACCATCAGATCTCATGAGACTTAATCACTACCAGGAGAACAGTTTAGGGGAAACCGTCCCCATGACTCAATTATTTCCACCTGGCCCCACCCTTGACACATGGGGATTACTACAGTTCAAGGTGAGATTTGGGTGGGGACACAGCCAAACCATATCAAGAATGTAAATTATATGACAATTAAAATAATTATAAAATTATATTGATCAGTCTATTTACTGATATGATGTCCTAGGGAAAACACTGAGAATATTTGAAAATATTTCCCTTCTTATGGGTTTTAAATACAAAGTTTTAAAGGAAATTTTTTTTTTATTATACTTTAAGTTCTGGGGTACAAGTGCAGAATATGCAGGTTTGTTACACAGGTAGACACATGCCATGGTGGTTTGCTGCACCCATCAACCCATCATCTACATTAGGTATTTCTCCTAATGCTATCCCTCCCCTAGCTCCCTATCCCCCAACAGGCCCCGGTGTGTGATGTTCCCCTCCCTGTGTCCATGTGTTCTCATTGTTCAACTCCCACTTATGAGTGATTTGGTATTTGGTATGCGGAAAACCAAATATGTGGTATTTGGTTTTCTGTTCTTGTGTTAGTTTGCTGAGAATGATGGTTTCCAGCATCATCCATGTCCCTGCAAAGAACATGAACTCATCTAAAGGAAAAATATTTAATCTAGTTTCCCTTAATATGTTTTTAGGCCTTAATGTCTCTAGTTTAAGCGTCTTGTGGTATTAAATGGTGGACACACATTGATATCCATTTTAAACTCAGATGACTTGGATCCAAGCCTCATTTTCTATTTACATTTATTAGATCAGACCCCTAAATCCTTTGGACTATAAAATAATTATCTGAAAAATGGGAGTTCAAAATCTCTACCTACATCACAGAGTAGATTCAACAGAGAGAATGTTATGTGAGAATATTTTCAAGTTTTAAAGTACTGTTATCAGTTGGTACCAAAGGTCATATTTAGACTTCTGGTTCCAAACAAGATGGTGTAGACCCAATTTTCCCATTTCCTCCTCTCCAAATACAGCTAAATACCCTGGAAACAATTCAACAGACATTCACAAAAGACCCTGAAAGGTGGAAAGAAGAAGGGAGGAATTAGAAAATGAACCACAGCAAACGTGTAGGACTTTCTTTTCTCTCCCATATATCTTAGACAGCACACCAGGAAGACCTTCAGCCTGGAATGGACAACAGGCATCAACAAACAACAAAAGCAAGAAAATAAAAGAGAAAAGCCTACTCTCCCTGGCCGAAGGGCAAGGAAAGGGGGAGAGTAACTGGGACGTGGGGGCAGCCTTTTTCCTGACCCATACCTAGAAGCAGTGTAGGTTCCTTTAACCTATAAGTGGTGGCATCTGTAGATCCCAGAAAGGGTAACACATCTTGTGTCCACAGTGGCAGCTGGAAGCACCTGCACTGGTGATGTCAGTGAACCCCTGACATCAATCCTGGTCAAATTTGGAAAATAATATAATCTCCAAGAATTACAACTCTGTAGTAAGAAGTTCAGGGACAAACACAATCAATACAATTTCACATTGATTTTGCATTGCTGATTTGAAGTAGTACCTTGGGAATTGTGGTTCTAAATCTGTTTGGGTTCTTTAAATAGTTTTTGTATCAAAACACCAAATAATGTTTGCTCTTTTTTGTCTGAAGGCAACATTTATTATCAATTGGTACCAAAATCCCGTATGGGTGACCCATCCTCTTCCCCGTACCTGCCTATATCATGTGGGCAGAGATAAGAGGCCAGAGAAAACACTTTCCATCCTACAGATCCAGGGTCTAACATCCCTACTAGTAATAACAGGTGACCTAGGGAAGTGCTTTCTGTAACTTGCAAGTGGCACCAGCAGGAATGTATCAGGAGCTCCCAAGTCAGGAGATCTAAGCAGACCAAAATAGCATTGGGAAAAGCTCTGCAAGCTAAATGCATTTGAAACCACAGCCTATGAAACAGGCCAGAACCTACATACCAAACCAAAACAGGGACATTCTTGGCTAAAATGATAGATTTTATTTCAAATGTCCATTTAAAAATGGTCTGTATAAGGAATGTCCAGGATAAACATAAATATAAGCCATGAGCCAGGAAAAACAAATTGGATGAGAAAAGACAATAAACTAATCCTGATAATCAAGAAAAATCAAGTATCAAATTTATCTGACAAGGATTTTAAATCAGCCATCATAAAATTGCTTTAACAAGCAGTTATGAATTCTCTTGAAACAAAAAATCTCAGTAAAAAAATGGAAGTTATGAAAAAGTACTAAATAGAAATTACAGAATGGAAAAACAAAATAATAGGAATTAAAATCTTGCTGGGTGGGTCAGTAACAGAGTGGATATAACAGGGCAGAACAATGAAATTAAAGACAGATCCACAAAGGTCATTCAAAAAATTCAAAAACTTGAAATTGTTTCTAATTCACCAACTTGGAAGCAATGAACCAATTCCTATAAATCTATAAACTACCAAAACTAACAAGATGAAGTGCATAACCTGAATAATCCTGTAACTATTAAAGCAATTGAACTTGTAATTAAAATCCTCTTGAAAAAAATCCCCAGGACAGTTGTTTTACTGGAGAATGTTACCAAATATTTAAAGAAAAAATTGACACCAATTTTATGCAATCTTTTCCAGAAAATAGAAGATGAAGGAATGCTTATCTACTCATTTTATGTGGCCAGTATTACCCCAATACCAAAACCAGATAAAGACAGCACAAAAAAAAATTACAGACCAGTATTTCTCATGAACATAGACACAAAAATCCTCAATAAAATACTACCAAGTTAAATAAAACAGTATATGAAAAGAATTATTTACCATGTCCAAGTTGGACTTATCCCAGGTATGCAAGGTTGATTTAATATTTGAAAATCACTCAATGTAATCTACCATGTCAACAGCTTAAATAAGAAATATCTTATGATTATATCAATTGAAAATAGTCTATGTAGAAATTACAAGAAATCTACCAAAAAATTTCCTGCAAATAAATGAATTCAGCAAGTACATGAGATCTATGACCAACACATGAAAATCAATCTCATGTATATATTCTAACAACAAACATACGGAGACTGAAATTAAAAACACAATACCCATTTACATTGCTCAAAGAAAATGGAATACTTAGGTATACACTAAACAAAACGTGCCATATATTTTTGCTGAAATTACGAAATGCTGATGAAAGAACTCAAAGAAGGCTTAAATAATTGGAAGGGCTTATCATGTTCATGGATTGCAATACTCAACACAGTAAAGATATATATTATTGTCAACTTAATCTGGAGGTTTAATACAATTCCTATGAGAATCCCAACAAGATTTTTGTAGTTCTAGAAAAGCTTCTCCTAAAATTTATATAAAATGGCAAAAGACCTAAAATATCTAAAACAATTTTGATAAGAGTAAAGTAGGAAATATCACTATATTAGTCTGTTCTCACACTGCTATAACAACTTCCTGAGACTGGGTAATTCATAAAGAAAAGCAGTTTAATTGACTCACAGTTGTACATGGCTGAGGAGGCCTCAGGAAACTTATAATCATGGCAGAAGGGGAAGCAGACACATCTTACACGGTGACAGGTGAGAGGGAGAGTGTGTGTGAGTGCAGGAAAAACTACCATTTATAAAACCATTAGATCTGTGAGAATTAACTCACTACCATGAGAACAGCATGGGGCAAACTGCCCCATAATTCAGTCATTTCCCTCTCTTGACACATGGGAATTACAGGTCCTTCCCTGGACACATGGGGATCGCAACTCAAGATGAGATTTGGGTGGGGACATAGAGCCAAACCATATCAGTCACTCTACCCAAATATTAAGGTTTACTATATAGCTGAAAAATCAAGACAGTGTGGTACAAGTGAAGGGATAAACCCATAGATGAACAGAATCCAACAGTTTATGACAAAGGTACACACACAATTCCATGGAAGAAGAATAGCCTTTTCAACAAATGGTGCTGGAACAGTTCAACATCCATAGGGGGAAAAAAAAATAGAGAGAGAACCTTAACCTAACTCTTATACATTAAACAAAAATTAACCCAAAATACACAACAGACTTAAACATAAAAAATAAAACTATACAATATTTAGAAAAAATATGAAAAACAATTGGGACCTGAGGCTAGATTGAAGAGTTCGTAGACTTGATACCAAAAGTCTGATTCATAAAAGGAAAAATGATAATCTGGATTTATAAAAGTTAAAAATATTTATCTGTAAAAGATCCTGTTAAGGGGATGGAGATACAAATTGCAGACTTGGAGAAAATGTTCGCAAGCAACATATCTGTAAGGATATGTAAAGGAACATGTATACATAAGGAACTTTCAAAACTGAGTTTAAAAAGCAAACAACTGGCAAAAGACATGATCAGATTTGCCACTAATTAGGATATAGATATGACAAATAATCATATAAAAAGATGTGCAATATCATTAGCAATTAGGGAAATGCAAATTAAAACAAAAAAGCAGTATCTCTACACACCTGTCATAATGGCTAAAATTTAAAAAATACTCATAACCTCAAATGCTGGCAAGGATGCAGAGAAATTGGATCACTTGTTCACTGCTGGTGGGAATGTAAAAGAGTATACCCATTCTAGAAAATAGTCTGGCAGTTTGTCCTAAAACTGAAACGCACTTAGTATATAATCCAGCAATTGCACTCTTGGGTTCTTAGAGAAGTGAAAACCTATGTTCATACAAAAACCTGTATGCAAACATTCATAGCAACTTTATTCATTCATATTAGCCAAAAACTGGATACAACCCACAAGTCCTTCAATGGGTACCCTAAAACAGACTGTGGTACCATCCATGCCATAGCCTACTGGCATATTATACTGCAATAAAAAGTAGCAAACTATTGATACACACACTAGAATGTATTTCAATAGAATTATTTTGAGTGGAAAGTCAATCTCAAAAGTTTACACACATTATGATTCCATTTATAGAATATTTTTGCAACAAAGTTACTGAAATGAAGAACAGATCAGTGGCTGTCAAGGGTTAGGGATTGGTCAGGGGGAGGAGATAAGCATGGCTATGACGGGTTAGCATAAGGGAGCCCTGAGGTGATGAAACATTTCTGAATTTCGATTGTGGTCATACATATGTATAACAACACATGTGATATCATCACATGGAACTACACACACACACACACACACACACACACACACACACACACGAGTACTTTTATACCCGGCAAAATATGATCTTGTATATATGTACTTGTATACCTGGCAAAATACAATCTGTAGATTGTACCATTATCAATTTTCTAGTTTTGATATTGTACTGTATTTACATAAGTTAACATTGAGAGAGGCTAGTTAGGGGTGTCTAAAACCTTCCTGTAAATTCCTTAGTAACTTCCTGTGAATTTATAATTATTTCAAAATTTGAAATGTTTTTAAAAAGCCATATTTGAAAAATTTTGAAATCATTCTGCCACTGTGTAAAACAGATTTGATGATGTCAATATTATTTTAAAAGTTGCATGCATTGAGGAGAAATGACAAGATATAATTCATTGCTCTACATGCAAGTAACTTGAACAATTAAGAAACAAAGTAGGACAGAGTTTTGTAATCCTTACCTAGGCACTACTTTATAGCCACATGAAATATTAACAGGTAGAAGGGTAAAATACATAAATCATTGGTGCAGGAAGGATATTTAAAATACTTAATATCTTTTATGGTCTGGACATCAACCAATCAATAACAGATTCTGGGACCAACGAGAACAGATGCCAGCCACAACCCAAAATTTGGTACTGGTGCACAACAGTGGAATATCCATCCTACCTGATTTATTTTGGATAAATTGTACTATTTCCTCCACAAAAGATTTGTATTCCTAAAATGTTGGTATTTCTGAGTACTTCTGACCCGAAAAGACTGGAAAGGGCAATATATTATTGGATGAAGCATACCTCAAAATGTTGCTAAAGCACATCATGATTAATACCAGTCAGCTACAAAAGAATTGTTTCTATTAAGATATTTGAAATTTCGTTTTTTACAAACATATATGAAATATGAGTACAAAAACAAACCAATATTTGAAGTTTTAGTACTTGAATAGTTAATACTGTTAGGATCTTTTTATGAGTTCTTCCTTGAGGAAAGATTCCAAAGTGCTTTGCAAACATAATCTTAGCAGGTTTATCAGATTAGAAAGATAAATACTGAAAGGTAAAATTAATTTGGTCATACTTAATCTTCTTGAGAAATTAGGATCACTAATTATCAAAACAAATTTAATGAGAAAGGCCAAAGCTCCTATTTAAGGGAAGATAAACAATGTAATTTAGAAACAGAGTCTGAAATACGAACACAAAAGTATGAATCTTTTAATCTGTGTGTCAGTTTTATAAAACTCATTTAAGAAATGAATTGAAACTAATTAGCGTTTTCTACTATTTCAGAAAGGCAACTTCCTTCTCCTGAAAAACATCCTGTTTAATATGTATTGTAAAGCATGGCGTATGCTGTCTTTGTTCATGCACATTTTGGACACTTTTTTAAAAAGATAGATTAATTAATTAGTTCAAAGCATTAGTTAATTCCAATTGAAATGCACTACTCATGCAGGTAAATGGGTTATGTAATTTTTTTTTCTGTAGTAACATAAGAAAACTCACTTAAAATTCATACATATTGAATACAGAAACAAAGCCACCCAGTTCATGCAGATATAACTTCATGAAAATTTAGAGACAACTTAACAGGTTGAAGGGGGAAACGCCCCAGTGTATTACTCTCAGGCTGGAATAAGCTAGGTGGATAATTTTAGCCTATATGGATTTGTTCATTTCCATTTTGCCAGGACATTCTATAGTAATTCAAAGTTGTTAAGGTAGGATAACTATTCTGAATTTTTTCCCAGTCATCTCCTGTAGGGCTCATTTGCTGGCTCAGAGTTCTACCTGAAGGAAAGAAAATGAGCAGTTATTTAGAATTTATGGTGCTAGTCATTGTGTTTCCAACATGTGAAGGTAAATCTGCATGAAAGAGGTACAACTCCCATTTACACGTAAGAAAATCTGGGCTCCCAGAGATTAAGTACCTTGCCCAAGAACCCACAGATTAGGGTTTGGAACAGTTTTTCCTGACTCCAAATCTTAAACAATTTCTTCTCCTGTACATTATAGTGTGATCCTACTGGGTTTAATAACATTTCAACTTTAAGAAAAGAATGGTCCTACAAGGCTTAATTCACTTTTGATATGGATTCTAACCCAGCAATGCTCATGGGATGTCAGCACAGAAATGCTTGTGATTGAAAATATCTCAGGAGGATCCCATATTACCGACTCTGAGAGGAGAAATATGATGGGGCTTTATACACACTTTAACCAATCTTGCATCCAAGTTATTTAGTGGTTAACTGCTGTTTCTGTGGCATTTTAAAAAAGACTATATTGGCTTGCTAAACAGCACTCCCCCAAATACTAATATTAGAATCCAGTAGTAGGTGGAGACATTTTTTTTCTGCCATGTAGACTGGTGCTAAAACTCCAAAAGTGTACAGAGCTATGACAAATGCACGGAACATAACGACTTCAGTATTTCCAACCCTATTGTGAGAGAAGGAAGTATGTTTTTATGTTTAGTAGCAGTATTATCCTTTAAGTAAAAAGGCAAAATGATTGCTTTACTGTCAGTAGAATAAGTGCTTGTTTAATATATATTTGTACTGAGCCATCCATGTCCTGTTTCTCCTTAATACCAATGAGAAAACTTTTGTTAGTTTTTTCTCTAGTCTACTTAGTATCCCCTCTCATCTCTCTTTCACTTGTATTCCTCTTATATTAATTTAACAGGAATTAACTTTACTCATTTATGTAAACAGATCTGAAGGCGCAAACATTTCCAGATACATATCTACACATACACTACATACCTCCATACATTCATAAATAGTAAGTACACATATATGACAAAATAATATATAATCTTCAGTTATTAAAATATAAATTAGGATAACAGTAAAGATTTTATGACATCCAGCCCAGTAACATCCAAAATGTACAATTTTAAAATTACTGTACTAAAATTTCTGCTACCAAATAGGATGGAGTAGCTTATTAGATATGAGAAAACAGAAAGTCTAGATAAAATGTAAAAAAATAAGCAGTTTAAAGAAATCAGAAACTAGCTGAAGGAGCGTGGTCTAGAAGGTCTAAGATTCTCAAAAGGGAACCCTGAAGAGGTGAAGGAAGAATTTGCAGCTGCTCTTGTTGTGTCTGGGCTCTTAGAACAGTGTAGACTTGGCCTGGGAAGAAGGCCGCTGCTGGACATTAAAGAAACCAGAAGAGTGAGGAATCTTGAGGGACTGGAGTGACAAACATAGATGTGAGAGATTTCAAACAGTCAGTCAGTTATCTCCTGACATTTGTCAATTCTGGAGCTGCAGGATCTCGAGGCAAAAGAGTTAAGCTAAATCTCCTAAAAAGCACCTCAGATTTTTGGGAGTCTGGCAATCCTGAGAAGAAAAATATTTAAAAATATTGGTGTTCAAGACCTGCCAAGAGTAGAGTCCCACACAAACATGGTAGGATAGGGTTTGTCCTGTGGATCAAATTCAGCCCGCCCCAATTTTTGTGTGGCCAATGGGCTAAGAACAGTTTACACATTTTCGAGTAGTTGAGGAAAAATCAAAAGAAGAAGAATATTTTGTTACTTGTAAGTACACAAAACTTGCCCTGGCCCAAGATGGCAGATGAGGCCACCTGACATGTTGTGTCTGAGACTCTAGCACTGAAGACTAATGCAGGACCCCAAGATTGGGAGTTGTGGGTGCAGTGATTGAAGGAGGAATATCAGTCCCTTATCTGGTATGTGGAGAACAACAACAATGGTGACAACGATGGTTCCAACTGGAGTCCAGCAGGGTAGGGACGCGGTGGTTTGGAAAATGTTGGTATATCCATGGCCTCCTGAAATGTGAGTTTGACGTCAAGTTTGAAATTCCTATCACGTATCTTACTACTGCCCTAGAAATTGCAGTCCCTGAGCTGGACGGAAAGACAGCAAAGATGTACAGAGGTGGCAAAATTGCCTGACAGATCATTTCAAATCTTTGTGGGCCAGGAACGTACCCAAATTTGAACTAGCTCATTTCATGGCTCTGGGGCCGGGTCCATGGCTGGCAGTGGAAATCCCTGATCTGATTCAGAAGAGGGTATTCCAGCACAAAGAGAAATGTAACCAACGAAGGACCAAGACACTGAGGCAGGGCAGAGGGACTTTTGATAGGCTACGGTCCTGTTCTCCTGTGTATCACACTTAACTCATCTAACTGCTTCCCGGGACACCTTCCACCTCTAGTTGACACGAAGTAGCTGCAGCAGGACGGGGGGAAAAAAAAAAGCCAAAATACCAAACAGCATTGCTACGGAGTTTCTAAGGCTGCACAGGGAAGGGAAAGACTGGGCTTTGGAAAATCAAGAGGCAATTTTTATCCTCCCCTCAAGTGGAACAACATGTGGTCCTGGAGGCATGGGGGTAACTGGAATAGAGTACATAGTCTTTCTGGTTTCAGGAGACAACCCATCAATAAAACCTGCTTCGTCTGCTTAAAAGAAAAAGAAAGTATACAACACTCAAATTCTGATGTCCATACATAAATCCTTATCAGAACACATGCATGACCTTTGTATACTGACATATGGTGCTTTTGCACAATGAGTGCAAAGAAACTGGATGACCTGCAAAAGGTTTTCTAAAATCTTTATCACCTGGCCCTTTACAGAAAATGTTTGCCAACCTGCACTAGGATGTTAGTTGAAAACTCTGGTGGCCAAACACTCAAAGAACAGGGCAAACTCAACCCAACCTCACGTTGGCTCAGTTCTGGTTTGGATTAGGGTAATTAGCTTTCACTCTATCTGCCTAGCAGAGGAAGGGCAAATCTTTGCTGGAAAAAGATATCATCATCGGAGCCTCTACATTTTTAAATACACATTTTATATGTATTCCTGCATTCAGAAAATTACCGTACTAACTTTTGTCTGAGCCGAAGTGTGGCACATATGAAGAATCATGACTTAACTGGCAAGTTCAATAGCAATCCATTAACATCCAGTGTTGTAAATAAGTAATACTAATCTATGTCATTTAAAGAAAAGTAAAACACAGGTAACACTATTACCTAAAAGCACTTTTCTTGGCAAGAAAACTTAAAATAGGTGTCCAGAATAATAACATTCTAACAAACTAGATGTTAGTTTCCACTGTAAAAACAGTCCGATAATATAAAGAATAGAGTCTAGGAATTATTTATTTTGTAGTGAATGAAAACAAATAGCAGTTGACCAAGTTACAAATCATCCTGATCTATAAACTGAATTCTAGAACTTGTTTCTCAGTGACATTTGGTTCAGAGGACACCAGCATCATATTTTAGGCACCTACCATCCTGTTAAGTCTGATAAGCAGAGATGTGGGAAAAACAAATAACATTGAAATATTATAATTATGCAATATGTTATGCTTGCGTCTCTCTCAGGATTTTAAAATTGACTTTAATAGCTTTTTATAATAAAAAGAACAACTCAAAGGTGCAAGACAGCTGAGAAGTTCAATATGTCACAGAACTGCAAAATTGTTAAATTCACTTTAATTAGGATATATTAAGGTTTTACAACTGTGGCATAAGTAAATCATAACTCCCAGTTAGAACAGGTCATGTTAATTTTCAGACTATCACATTTTGTAACACATGTTTCATTGGTGTCAATGAAATATAACCAAATCATGCTTAAAAGTTCAGATCGTACAATAATTTTATGGGATTCAACTGCATACAGTTGTACTATTATACAGAAAGGTACAGATATGGCTATGAATACAAAATTAAATATAGACTAAAACTGGTTATTTGTACATTTATATATGTTCATATAAATTACAATCTCTAATTTTTAATTTAACTCAGTCCCTAGCCTGTGAACAGTTACCTTATAACATAGGAATGTGGACAGTATCTGAGAAAGTCAGAATTATGCTTGAAAAGAAAGACCTTTTAGAATGAGACACTTTTTTAAAAGTTAACTTTTTAAAAACTTTGTTTAAAGTTCAAATATTCTCTGCTGTTTTCTTCACCTTTAAGAGCTCCTCAATGACAGAAACCTCTGAACAGAGCTCTAATAATTTAATCACATAAAGTATGTGAATGTGGTCAAATAATAAATCATCAGAGAGTATGCTATTGATCATCTTAGCTAAACTATAAGTGCTCCTTTAAAATTAAACTCAATATTTTAAAAAATTAAGAGTATCATCAGTAACAGACTTCACCCACATAATTTACGAATTTAAAAACAAGGTTTACATTCATCTAGTCCTCAAAATTATTTTTAAAAAATTCTTCACATGCACGGAAACGGTCTATTTTAAAGCAGGTCAATATTAGAATATTGAGAACTGGAAAATACTAAGGATAATCTAAGACATTCAGGCAACTGGTTATTTTATTTAAATGCTTGATTCGAGGAAAGCATGTCTTTATATTTCTGAGTCCTTAATAACTGCTAGAATGCTAAGCCTTTCAAAACAAAATCAAATATTATAGTGCCACAAACTGTTTCTCTTATGCATCATATCTGACTCCAATTAAAATATCAGAGTCCTCAGAGCGACGTATTGCAAACAAAAAGTCCTTAGTAGGTGGTGGAAAGTCAGGCCAGGAGTCAAACAGAACCAACAGAGATGACAGAGATGTGATATTCAGCACAGTCTCCTCAGAGAGAAAAAGCAAAACCACATGGCCCTGCTGAAATGCCGAGTTAATTCTCTCTCTTATCTGAGCATTAAACATTACATCGTTAAAATTGTTTCAACTAGATTATTGCCTCTTCAGGTGAGACTCTCATTTAAGAAACACAAACATTCTCAAAGCACATTGCTGAAACACCATAAAAAACTTAATAACCTACCATTTTCTTTGCACTCTTCTGGAGGTTTAGCCTTTTTCGCAAGTCGTGGATCCAGCCATGATGTTGTCTTTGTGTTATGGCTGAAAAGAAAAGAGATCACTCTGAACAGACACATACTAAAAGGAATCAAGTTTATTCCTTAAGAAAAAAAAAAGCAGGGTTAGTCCAACAAAATTGCAATCGATACACTTAATTTGCTTACTGGTTCTAAGTAGCCCTGAAGGAGGTGTAAGAGTAATTGTGCAAGGCAGCTGTAAATTTGGCAACCTCAGCTCCCTGTCCTCAAAGCAGCTATTTTTATTAAAATCAACTAGAATGTTGCCAAGTTAACCTCATTGAAAATGCAGAACTCATCCAGAGCAAAAGGAATTTATTACAAATACAGGATTCTCCAGTTGGAAGAGCACAGTCCACAGGCTCTGATAATGTTTCCTGAGTTTTGCAAAAGAATTATTTTCATCTTAAACCTACCCTTTTCATAAACAGTTGTTTTGTTACTCTTTAATTACAGAGCTGGCAGAGGCAGTACAAAAGTGATGCAGATTATAGCATGTTCTTGGGATTCCTGCATTTTCTCAATAAGTGATTAATACCAATTTTATTAACTCACATTAAACTATCTTTCATCCAAATACTTTCAACCCAGCTCAGAAGGTAGGGGATAAGACTGCCTGCATTCTAATGTTTCTGAAATGGCATTTCCAGAAATTAATGATAAAATAATATTTTTGAAAAAAATGTTTTCTTGTAAGAGTTTTGCCAGAAATTTAAAAAGTAAAGGAGAGATATTCTTAAAGTAGTGTTTTTTAAAGTGGTTGTGAAATACCCTGCATTAGAATTACCTGGTGGACAACGCATATTAACAATGCATATTCTGAGTCCTCAAAGAACTATCAAATAAGAATCTTTGAGGTGGGGCTACACAATCTCCATCACTGGCAAGCACTCCTAGTACTTCTTATGCACATTACAATTCAAGAACCACTCATGGCTCACATAACTGCTCATTGGAGCTAAAATGTTTACTGTGTACAGCTGTCTCAAGGGATCTCATCTACCAATGGACAAATTATCAAGAATGTGACATTTGTGAGGGGTTTGGGAAAAGAATGAGCAAAGGCACAGGTGTGGGAAAGTGTGAGGTGTTTCTAGGGAACGGTCAGAAGGCCAACGAATGGAACATGAAAGGAAGAATAGAAGAGAGGATGGAAATAGAAATCAGAGCCAGGTAATAGGCATACTTTACTACAGTTGTAAGGAGGTCAAAATGATAATGATGATATAAATTTCACATGTATTCTCTTTCTTTAATGAAATTTAACTATATGTTGCCAATCATAACCACAAATGTTAGCTAGATAATCTGATAAACCAATCTGTACTTACAATGAAGTTTAGACAATTCACCCAGGCAGTATATTTAATCACAAGTGTGTAAAAACCAAGTTCCTTCTTAATGGAGGAACTTTCAAGCCAGGAAAGAGGGAGGATGGAGTCAAGATGAGTAGCAGAAAGCTATTCCGAGGTGTTAAATCACTCTTCAAATAGCATTTTCTGAATGATAATCCATCCCATCTGTCTAGGTATAGAGCTATCTTTAATTTGAGAACTGTGACATAATGACCCTTGGGTCATGAAGTTTCTGCTCCTGAACAAGATGCCATTTTATTTCTGACTTTCACATGGAATAAAAAGGAGGTATTCTCCATCACATTCTTAACATTTAAGGGCTCTTCGATGATAAATGCCTGTCAACAGGGCTCTAATAAGTTGATCGGATAAAGGCTGTGAATTTGATCAAATAATAAATCAACAGGAGAGCATGCCAGCTTTTATTTTTCCTCAATTTGACCCTTGTAAAGTCTGGTGGTGCTTCATTATCAAGTTTTAGAAGGATATAAAGTATTGCAGACACTTTCATCTGGTTCTGGCCCTCGTTTGCATGTCAATATAATCTAGCTTTTCTTCTGAACTAAAGACTTGAAGCTTGAGGATGCAGGTTCTGACTATTCCTAATGTGAGGATAGGGGCACAGGGTTCAGTGTTTGCTGCTCTCATTTTAAAAAAGAAATCACTTAAAAATGCCCTTTATAGACATGCCTCCGTTCAAATTGTGTGTGTGTGTGTGTGTGTGTGTGTGTGTGTGTGTGTGTGTGTGTGTGTGTGTGCGTTGATGTCTATGTTTCTATGAGGTGGGGAGAAATCTTGGGAAGTAAGCAAGGAAAATACATTTCTCTTCCTTTTGTCCTCACCTGCTTCTTCCAAATCGTTTCCTCTTTTCAGAGAAAAGTCATTTCTAGGCTCCTTAGATATATTCACAAAAGCAAACACATCCATGGGTAAGTATTAAGGGAACATTACTAAGCCACTGCAGAGAGTCAAATTACCATTTCTATTGCACACCACCATGGGTCTCAAATACTGGCTAATTTAGTAGAGAACTGTGAATTTTCCAGCTTTCCTGAGTTTATATAAAGCATTTCATTACAGGCTGATTTTTTTTAGGTTGAACCAGCATTAACGGTGTGTCACTTTAATACATTTTGACAGATTGAGTCTCTTATAGTTAACACCATTTTTAGCTGATCTTCAGAAATGATTCTGAAAGCAATGTGGGTAGCAGTTACCTCCAGTAATTGTCTTAAACATCACATGAAGATCCAGCACAGTATTTTTCAATAGTGGTTCTCACCAGCCTTGTAATTTGCATGCTCCTCCAAGATTCCTTGCAAAGAGGATTATTTTTAATGCACTGGGAGACAACGGACCAACCAGCTCTTCTACTTCCCTTAAATTACATATTTTAAAGCTTAATAATTCCATTTGAAAACGGAATTAAATGTCAGGCAGGAAACTGTGTTCAAAATGGGATAATTGAGGGATTCTTCCACATTCTGCGTACTATCTTTCAAGTTTAAGGAGGTTATTTCCTTTCAGTTCCTAGCTAGGGCAGATTCAGGTGCATGACATCAGTTTTCTTTATCTATCCAAACTGTGTGTCACATAAATACTAGGAAAAGGAAATGCCAATGCTATATAATTTTCTATTTCAATTCAAGTTTCTTTAACAGAGACACATACACATATATAGGCTACATTTGCACATAAACTTTTCTTATTCCAGCTGGACAATGCAACAAATATTTTTTAGGAACTTTGAATCATACTAATATACTACTTCATGTATTTTTAGGATAAAGCTAATGTGATGATCATGAAAAGTGAGAGGTCAAGTGAAAAAGCCAGTGGCTATTTAAGTTCAGTCACTGTCATATTTAAAAACCTGGATGAAAACCAGAAACAACGGTTTATCATATGGGCATATCCCAAACTCTTCTCTGATGTTAAACTAAACACTGGGTCTGTCTAGAGGACTGGAGTAAGCCAGAAGTGAAATTTCAGTCAAATCCGCATTTCTAGTTTAAATTCATATCAGAATGGCCTTGAAAATATGCAATAGGTGGATCAGCAATGAGCAGACATTTCTGTACAATTTGTAAGCTTAACTTTTGCCAAACTGACAGAAGCAGGTTAATATCCTATCTTCTGAGAAAACATTCTTCTCACATAGAACATGCTTCATTTCAACAAGAAAAGCTATTTACAGTGCAGCACACCATTGCAAAGTTATTCTCACTATCCCGTGTCATTTCTCGATTGTCTACTGTGTCAGGGAAAGCAGCAGGACTTTCAGATGTCCCCTCATTTAATGCTAATGAGCCTTTGTGGCTAAGCATTATGAATTCCATTTTATAGATGGAGAATCCCAGGTTGGGGGAAGGTGGGTAACTTGCCCAAGGCTAAACAGCTAGTGCGTGAAACTGAAAGAGCCAGCTAACATTAAACCCAGATATATCTGGTTTCCAGGTACAAGGTTTTTTTTTAGTGGTCTGAAACCAGAGGCATCCGGAACCTCACACTTGGCTTTTTATACTGAGGTGCTTCATTTCACTCCCTGGAATAGTAATCAAGAGTCTGCTTCCCAGCTTCTGCCAGTAGTTTAGAAACAGACCTTTACCTACTGTTTATGGATAGTTAATCACTACTTAAATTCCTTTTTAAGTGTAAATGCTTTGCACTTAGTATGATATTAAGTTCCATGTGCATAGAGACAAAAGAGAGCACTGTGATTGAGGAGGCATTGATAATACCACTGGAAAGTTTTCTCCTTACAAACTTAAATTCTGTATTTGAATCACTTTCTTTTTCTTTCCTATTCTTTTTTTTTTTTTCTTTTCTAGACAGGATCTGGCTCTATTGCCCAGGCAGGAGTGCAATGGCATGATCTTGGCTCACTGCCACCTCCACCTCCTGGGATCAAGTGATTCTCCCGCCTCAGCCTCCTAAGTAGCTGGGACTAGACTACAGGTGCATGCCACATACCTGACTAATTTTTTGTATTTTTCTGTAGAGATGGGGTCAAATTCCTGAGCTCAAGCAATCTGCCTGCCTTGGCCTCCAAATTACTGGGATTACAGGCATGAACCACCGTGCCTGGCCCTGAATCACTTCCAAATCAAATTTTCTTCATTCAAATCTGAATATTTTTCTAAAATGAAGTCTTTTTAGAAACCTGATTCGTATAATCTACATATGAATATTTGGTCTTAGAAGCTATATTAAAGAATTATGTTATTAAGAAATGCTATCAATGGATGCAGTATGTATTAGGAGCAAAATTTAAAATTTTCTTATAGATCATGCCATATTCTATTCTTCTGTTCCAGTTTTTCATTCACTCTAGTGTTTGCCCAGTCAGGGTACAAACCTTTTTTCCATTTCTTAGGTATATACATAACTAGATCTTCAAGGGTAACCTAATTCAAACCTAATATTAAAACATGTTCTCCATTCCTTTCTAATTTCTTTCTGTTTTCTTTTCTTCTTTTCTTTCGTTCTTTAATATTACCAGAGCAAAATGTTTTCACTGCTGTACAACTATTGGAAAAATTCAATTTCATCAACTGAAATTTTCTTAGTGAAATGAAAAACTTTTATTATTAAACACATTCCTTTCCTTTGCTCCGTTTTCTCTAAAACTAGAAACAGACTTAAAACAATGATTAATAAGTCCTCCAAATAGCCAATTCTGAATCTCAATCTTAAACTGATAGTTAAATGGTATTTCCCAGCCCCCCCCCGCCCCCAGGAAATACTATGCCATAAGAATAACAAGAGATTAAAGCCAATGACATTTGATTGTATAAAACAATCTTCTGAAGAAGATAAACAAGGTTCAGGTAAATATTCTGGAGTCAACAGCAACTCAAAATGTCTGTGGATGATAAGGTTTCAATAGTAGTAGTGATATAGGTTCAGAGACAGTAGTAACAGATTGATGAATTGACTTTAGGTTTAAAAAACACTTTTATTATTATTATAAGTTCTCGGGTACACGTGCAGAATGTGCAGGTTTGTTGCATAGGTATACACATGCCATGGTGGTTTGCTGCACCCACCAAGCTCTCATCCACATTAGGTATTTTTCCCAATGCTATCCCTCCCCTAGGCCCCTATCCCCCAACAGGCCCTGGTGTGTGATGCTCCCCTCCCTGTGTCCATGTGTTCTCATTGTTCAACTCCTGCTTATGAGTGAGAACATGCGGTGTTTGGTTTTCTGTTCATGTGTTAGTTTGCTGAAAAACATTAATTTTTAAAGGTATATAAATTGAGTAGATTTTACACCATAGTCAATAAAATCCTCAGCATGATTGTAACATTTTCTAAAAGACTTTCTCTTCCTTCTATATCATCATTTCAAAATAATTACTAAAGGCAATGATTGGATATATCTAATTGGTGATAAACAATGGAAACTTGTTCCTTCAAGACTCCATTCACCCAAAGTTTCACTATGTTTTTCTATCTATACATAGGTAATACACAAATAAAGCTACTGTCAATGAGTTCTTTAGTGGTTGTTTCCTAAATAATATTCCTACAATTTCTCTTAAGCATATGAATATTTGCATTAGTCATTTTATCTTTCATGTGTTTAGAAAATATTTTTAAAGAAGTTTGATTACAAATATTGTTTTGGATATTGTGGATGTGTATTGCACACTGTTTTGTCTAAAACATTTATTTTCTGTCTGGAAATTACACCAGAATCTTGTGCAGGCACAAGAAAAAAAATATATGAAAAAATATTCAATGTATCTCCTGTCTTTGTAATACGATTGACAGTAAACCTAGACCAGATTTTGTGACTAGTACGATATGTCAAGTATAGAATGAGAAAGTATATTTCTGGTGTTGCTGCATACCAAAAATTTGATTTTATATTTCTCTCCAATAAATTTCCAAAGTATTTTATCTTTTCTTTAATAAATGTTGTTTAACGTTTTTTGGAAATGGTAATTGGTAATTTAATTAAAACTTAAGGAGATACAGAAATAGGAACACAAAAAGAAACATAAACTAATTGTGTGTTTGTTTAGAATTTAAAAGCAAATTCAGCCCTGACAAATATTTGTAAACCATACACAGCCATGACATTTTTCACAGATGTGATTTTCAGTTTCAAAAGCCTGCATTTAAAAATCTGTTATTTAAGATGACACAGTGTTCACTGCCATTCGGGAAGATGGCAGTAAACAAATAGGTTCTTGTTGTCTTTTTGTTTTTTGCCAAAGCAATAGCAGTCTCTTTTGTGTCACTAACTAAACTGAATCCCAAACAAAGAAGTAATTTAATGGGATTCCCAAAGCATGTCAATCCAGATTAACCCTGTGGCAGCTCTTCTTTTATGGAACATTTAGACTCTGGAGTAGTGAATTGCTGGCCAAGAAACTTATAAAACAAATACTATTTGTAATATAAAAGTTTACTTTTTTCTCAGCCAATGTTTGTTTCTATCGGAGGTAGTATGAGATAATGGGAATGACTTTGTAGAGTGAAAGAGCTATGTGATCTTGGGAATGTTAATTTGTCCAAGGATGCCTCAAAGTCTCGTCTATGAAATGTGGATAAACCAGACACTTTATAGGGTGGTGATGATGTGAAGTAGGCATCACAGCAAATTGGTTAAGAACAAGGACCATGGAGACAGTCTACATCCCGTGCAAGTCTGAATCTTGTCAGTTTTTTTGACTACTGTATTCTCAGGGTTTAGAATGATTCCCAGGACATAATACATGACCAATAAACCTCTGTTGAATAAACAGAATCAAAGAGCCCTGGCTATGTCTGACTTTTTGGCAAGTAGTTACTTCTAAAAGTCTCAGTTTCATAAAGTGAGGATTAAGTGAATGGAGTAAAAACGCTTAACAGATGAACTATTGTTGTTAAGGTAACCCGAATACATCCTTAAAAAGGTGGGTCCTTGATATGTAATAACTCATTTGAATTCACATATTCTCATTTGAATTTACAATTAATATACTGCCTATTTCAAAGATAATGTTAATGAAGATGATGAGTCAAAGAGATTACTGGTTTTACACAGTATTATACATTTAAAAGTCTCCTGAAAATTATGAAACATAAGACATTATTACTATTTTAAAGCATGTTTGGAAGAGTGTGTTCACTTGAAATTTAAAATTATGCTGCAGAAAAATGTTTTCTCAGCAATTCTCCTTTTCCAATTAAATGTCATTCTATAGGATAGAAGAAATCTGCTTTTATCATTCATCAAAAGAAGCAGTTTGAGTAGTGTGGGAAACATAGTTGTTCTGCTAGTTTACCAGGGTTGCTGAGGGCAGAAAAAACCTTTCCCTCTTAAATGCAGAACCTCTAAAACTTCACCTCTTAAATTCACAACTTCTAAAGGACTCAGCCACATAACTATTTTGCAATATCACATAAACCAATAAATATTTCAAAATATTATTGCATAAAAAAAGACAAGTAAATGGAATTGCTTGTTACCTTAATTCAAAACCTATACTGTTTAATACACGTCTTTTAAAACTACATATCTAATGTTTCAGTGTAGAGTTCCTTTATTCTATTTAGAAATAACTATTCTATCTATCTATCTATCTATCTATCTATCTATCTATCTATCTATCTATCTATCTATCTATCTATCTATCTTATACACAGGACCAAAGAATCATTCTCCTTTGTTTCACTTATTTTCTGTTTTGTCATGATCTTCATTTCACAGGATACGGACTTCAGCAAAGTCTAATTAAAGGGTGGGACCTGCCAGAGGAGACTTTCATTACTCTAAGCAGCTCTCACAATATCTGTACAAGAGAAAAGTTTTTACTGATGTCAGCACTTCTTCCCTCACAAATCTCTCTCATTTTTCTTCTCCTTTCTTTTCCCTCTGGTTTACCTTCCTCTTACGGTATTCTACCTTTCCGTTAAAAAAACTTTTTATTTATTTATTTACTTAATTGATAAACAAAAATCACATGTACTATACTTTTGAAAATGGCTGAGAGTAGATTTTAAGTGTTCTCAACACGAAAAACGACAAGTATGTGAGGTAATGCATATGTTAAGTAGCTTAACTGAGCCATCCCACAATGTGAACATATTTCTACTTTCCCTTTCTATCATGCTTCCTGGTACATAACTACTTCAGGACTACCTCTGAGACACATGGTGGCTTTGTCCTTAAGACATGTCTTATTGCTCAACCATGCTCCCTCCCCAATCACTGTCTCGTATTCTACAAGATCTGCTTCTAAGGGCCTTTCATAGTATAGAGTTTGTTAGTTACATAAGAATTCTTTGTCATAGAAGCAAAGGTACTCACAGATCAATGACAATGGGTGGGAATGTTGATTTAAATGTAATTAGGAAAGGAAGGAACATTCCAGGGCAAAGAGTGAAAACAGACAGGAGAAAATCAGTGAATACTAAAGAAAAAGTAAAGCACAGTAAACCATAGGCAGAGAGAGAGGAAACTGCAACGTTGTTGGTGGTGATGGTATGGACATGAAGGACCAGACAAAAAGACGCTGATCCACTGCCCGCTCTGTGATACCTGCGTTCATCACACCGAATCTTGAGGTTCGAAGGTAACCTTTATGAAAGACAGATGAATCACAAACTGGGGGTAAGGTGGAGGGTGTTGGGGAGCAGGCGGGCGGGGATGCCTCCAGTCTATGGAGGAACCTTAGCAGGCGTCGTAGACTACCTCGATCCTGCCTCCTCTGTTAATCACCTTCCAGACACAGTCACTTCCACCATGACTCCAGGCTCCTTCTTTCACCTTAGTCTCCCTCAGCATCAGCTCTTTCGCCACAGATGAAATTGTTTCCTCCATTTTGTTTTAATTTTCCACCTCCATCCATTTCTGCTCCTAATACTGTCCACCAGTCCTTCCCTCCAACATTAGGAAGATTAAAAAACAACAAACTCAAACAACAACAACAACAACAACATCAACAACAACAACAACAACAACAAAATGCCACTCCTTTGCTTGCCTTTCAAAAGCACTAATGATCCAGTGAAACGAAAACTAAACAGTTATTTCCTGGGATTTACCAACTAATACATACTTCTCTAGTAGGGTCAGGGGTTTCCTCACCATTCCTAATACACCTAGGGACTTCGTCTTTGTAATGACAGCTCCCATACCTGGAATGCTCTATCTAGCCATTGTTAACTTCTCCAGTCTATGTTATCTCACCTTCTCTGCGGTGCCCCTTTTATATCTTAAATCTATTGTAAGCTTTGGCTTCCCTGAATAGTATCACAAAATTCAGAAATTGTTGACCAAGTGTTTATAACTATTTGTCTCTCTTCCCCATCTTGCCAACAAGTTTGAAAGCAAGGACAAAATCTTACACATGTTTGAATGCCAACACTGGCTGACTGACGAGTCATAGAATCATTTTGCTAGATTCTCTCAAGCCCTGAGCCAGCCTCACTACTTACTATATACCTGAAACGTAAGTTCTGTCTTTTGAAGTTGTTTTTCTTCACAACCTCAAAACCTGATGTAGTTAAAAGAGGAAAGTTTACTTTATAATCACACACACAAAAAGGTTTTTATTATTGCATTATTGGAAACATTGTAAGAAAATAGTCTTTAATCAACTTGTCATGCTGCTTTCCTTTTATTATTTTCATATAGCCTTACTCCCCTTGTCTTATATAATAAAACTATGTATGTCCTCAGTTTCCTTATTCCGAACATCAATTGTTCTGAACATCTATTTGCGATCTCATATCTAAGATGTGTATTTTGACTTCTGGTCTGCAATGATGTCATGCTGTCTTTATCAATATCAAAATTATGTTTCTAGATATGATTATTTTTAATAGGTCACTTTTTTAAACATTCTTTCTATTTTCCAATTAATTGATAAAAGATGCCTTGGTCATTGATTACAGCAATAAGAAATAATGTAAGAGACTCTTATTCCTTTTAAAATTAGAACATTTGCTGAAAGGTGAATGCTATTGATTCATTTTCTGCAAAACATTGTGTTTCTCATCCATGTTGGAGTCAAGCAGAGCACTGAGTAATTACCTGATTATGTAGTCCCTTGGTCGCATGACTCAGAGTCTCCAACTTCACGTGAGAATTAAATATTGGTATGTGGTAACATTTCAATTTCACAACTGAATTCTGCCTATAGAGATCTAAGTTATAAATCACTCCAGGTTGGGAAAGAAAATCCAGTTTTAATGTATTTCTTAAATAATCAGAGTTTTCATATTTTTATCCACTGTCAACACTAAAAACTTCAGTTTCTATTATTTTCTCTCTTTGAGGCTTATACAACTTTGAGAGGATAAGGGTTGTTCATTCACATTAGTTTCAGTTTTTACTCTTACTAATGAACATTTTGGTTGTTTGTGCAAATCAACAATTTAATTTTGTGTGAAGATTTTCTATTTTGGAATTTTTAAAAAGTTGTTTTAATCCTAGAAGCTAAAGAAAAGAAAAGCCTGACATTATTAATAAGATGTATACAAAAATTATATTTTTTAAAAATGTCCTAAAAGAAACATTAGGTTGAGTATTACCAAGAAGTTCAGGATTTGCACTACAGTTTCCTTAGCAAGTCATAAAAATTGTAAGCTACTAATATAATGGAATATAGTAAAAGGAAGCATAATGAACTATACAAAGCCAAATTATTTTACTGACATCTGACACTGGGGTCAAATGCTAAAAACATTTTTTTGGCTGGGCACAGTTGCTCACCCCTGTAATCCCAGCACTTTGTGAGGCCAGTGTGGGCGATCACCTGAGCCCAGGAGTTTGAGACCAGTCTTGGCAACAAGGCAAAGCCCCACCTCTACTAAAAATACAAAAATTAGCCAGGCATGGTGGTATGCACCTGTGGCCCCAGCTACTCAGGAGACTGAGGCGGGAGGACTGCTTAAGCCTTGGAGGTCGAGGCTGCTGTGAGCCGTGATTGTGCCACCGCATTCTAGCCTGGGTGACAGAGTGAGACCTTGTCTCAAAGACAACCAACCAACCAACCAAACAAACATCAATATTTTTTCGTTTGTGACCTATTACTTTAAATAGTTGCATTTTATTAAATTCCTGGACTTGATGGTGAATATTCCTGCAACTAGCTTAGATAATAGGAAAAAAATTTCATTTTGACAAGATGGGGGTCTTAGGAGGAGCTGAGTAAGCGCTTTCTCATGATATCTAGACTATTCCTAATTCAATAATAACATCACATGGAGATTTGTCTTTTTTAGTCATAATTATAAGAGATTGTAGGGTGCTATTATTTAATCCATTATTTGATTTATATCTGTATTCTAGGACGCTTAACTGTATTAAGGCACTATCCCACTATTCTCTCACAAATAAAAAAGCTGTTACCAGAATTTCATGTTTTCTTTCTTTTTTTTTTTTTCCACGTCTAACTTGCTACATCATTTATATCCCACTATGACCTTTTTGGTACTGTTGAAAGAAATGTGTGAAACTCACTCAATGAAGTAGACTTCGCCCTTCTCTGTATAGGCCATTTCCCAGTTATCAGGCAATGGGTCTGGTTCCTCATTGTCTTCAGGTTTAGTTGGCTTTGTGTCATCCATCTGCTCCTTCAGCTCCTCAGGCTGACTGTACACTGGTGCAGGATAAGGCTGGGAGGGCATCTCCCCTGAGGCACCTGCACTTTTGTCTTCATGTTCACTGGATTCTATAAGAGAACAAGAGCACGTGGTTAGTCACTCCAACCATGGTAACTCTGGGCTGAGTATGGAGAATGCTGTACCAGGGATTAAATGTCATGAATAACTTCTATGAAGGCTAACAGGAAACGTTTCTGAAAAAGCATAATGATCACTAGGCCTATTTGAGCTCTCCTTTCACTCATCATTGTCATCTATCTTTCAGCTAATTATTGCTGTTTACAGAAGTGGAGGTTTAAAGGATGTAATGTAAGGACCATTTCATAATACAGGTATGGTGAGCAGAATAATGGGCCCCTGAAGATATTCATATCCTAATGTCTAGAATATGTGAATATTACCTTACATGGCAAAAGATGATCTGCAGATGTGACTAAGAACCCTGAGAGGGGGAGATTATCTTTGATTATCCAGATGGCCTCAACTGGATGATTATGATTAAATGTAATCACAAGAGTCCTTAAAAGTGAAAAAAGTCAGCAGAAAAGAAGGGTAAGAGGGAGAATTGACTATTAAATCATGGCCAAAGAGATGCAATGTTGCTGGCTTAGAAAACAGAAAATGACCATAAGCCAAGAAATATTAGTGGCCTCTAGAATCTTTAAAAGGCAAGGAAATGGATTATTTCCTGGAGAATCCAGAAAGGAACACAGCTCTGCCAACAAGGAACACAGCTCTTCCATAGTTTCAGTTACCCATGGTCAACCATGGTGCAAAAATAGATGATTACAGTACAGTAAGATAGAGAAAGACCACCTTCACATAACTTTCATAATAGTATATTGTTATGATTATTCTATCTTATTATTTGTTGTTCTTAATCTCTTACTGCATCTGATTTATAAATTAAATTTTATCATAGTTTTTTTGTATAGTATATATAGGATTTGGTACCATCTGAGGTTTCAGGCATCCACTGGGGGTATTGGAGCACATCCCTTGTAGCTAAGGGGAGCTACTGTACAACAGAGCAAAAACTACCTTAACAGAAGTGGTAACAGGCTTGGAGGACAGACCCAAGATCCCCAACGTATAAACAGTATGAGTTCCAGAATGAGAAGAAGGAATGCACAAGGAAGAAATAAGTCGATAAACAGTAGAAGAAAATTTATCTAAGATGAAGAAACACCAGTCTGTAGATTGAAATAGTTCACTGAATCTGAGGCCAGATTAAGGAAACATGCAGACACCTGGATACATCTAGTAGAAATTTCCAAACTACAATGTTAAAAGGCAAATTTAGCAGCTTCCATACTGAACAGATGTGATTACTTACAAAGAAAAGAGGAACAAAAGAGCATCAGACCTTTTATCTGTAATACTCTAAGCGCAAAGAGAGGGTAACATCTATAGTAACCTGAGAAAAAAAAAGGTATAGTAATCCAAGAACTTAACTCTACCAAGATATTCATCTATCTGGGAAAAAATAGTCACTTTTGAACATGCAAAAGCTCTGAATGTATACTCTCCAAGTATCTTATCTGAGGGCAAAATTTGAAAAATTACTCTAACCATATCATGATGATTGAATCAGAGCAGAGATCTCAAGATATGGGGAGAAAATAAAACGTAGGAAGATGATATGGTTTGGCTGTGTCCCCATCCAAAATCTCATCTTGAATTGTAATCCCCACATGTCAAGGGCAGAACCAGGTGGAGGTAATTGGATCATGGGGAAGGCTTCCCCCATCCTGTTCTTGTGGTAGTGAGTAAGTCTCACGAGATCTGATGGTTTTATAAGTGTCTGGCACTTCCCCTGCTTGCACTCACTCCATCTCCCCCTCCCCCTCCGCCTCCCCCTCCTCCCCCTCCCCCTCCTCCCCCTCCTCCTCCCCCCACCCCCTCCTCCCCTCCCCCTCCCCCACCCCCTCCTCCCCTCCCCTTCCCCCTCCCCTCCTCCTCCCCCTCCCCCTCCTCCCCCTCCCCCTCTGCCTCCTCCCCCTCCTCTCCCTCCTTCCCCTCCCACTCCTCTCCCTCCCCTCCTCTCTCATTCTCCCACCCTCCCCTGTCCTCTCCTCTCCTCCCTCATTCTTCTCTCCTCCTTCCCCTCCCCACCCTCCTCATCATCTCAGAAGTACTTGGGTATTTCTTGCATCATATGAATAAGTGAAATAAGGTGGGCCGTTATGATTGACCTCATAAGTATACATCCTGTGAACAAGGTGCCTGCTTCCCCTTTGCCTTCCACCATGACTGTAAGTTTCCTGAGGCCTCCCCAGCCATGTGGAACTGTAGGTCAATTAAACCTCTTTCCTTTATAAATTACCCAGTCTCAGGTATTTCTTCATAGCAGTGTGAGGATGAACTAATATGGAAGAAATAAATTCTGGATAATATAGTTAAATATAAATGGAAGACGATCACATTTCTGAAAATTTGTAATATGTGTTAAAGACAGATTCTGGAAAGAAGAAAAATACATGAAGACCTAGTAAGACCATGGGTTTTAGACTTTATCTTAGGAAAGCTCAGGTTCTAGGAAGTGGAGAAAAGGTAGGAAAATAGAGACATTCTAAAGCTCTCATCAGTAGGCACTTCAGAGAGTGAGTATATGAGATAATTTTAAAGGTCAATTTAAATAAAGATAATTTGGTCAAGGTGTAGGCTTAATTGTATAATGGGGATATTTTTGAAATATCTCCTAATGTGTATGTTTACTGAGCTATTCATGGATTCATTTACCCCACATTTAGTTTTTCTGGTGTCAAGGACAAACCGTGAGTCTTATTTGTTGGGGAAGAGTAGAGCAGGTACCATCAAGAGAAAGAAATATCGTTAGGGTAAATACGAAGAAGGAGAAGTTCCTTAACTCAGAAACTAGAAGGAGAGCACTACTGAGATTCAGAGGGGCTGAAAGGTAGCGAGAGGCAATGTGAGGATAAGGTGGCCATCTTGGAAATATAAAATTCTGCAATTGTTTGGGAACATAATGCCTATTAAAATAAAAAAATACAAATACACAGACTTTCAGTTATCCTACTTTGAGAACATATCCTCTAGAAATAAAGGCAGTATTATATAATGATGCCTATATAATACTATTTTTTGCAATATTGTTTGTAGTAGTAAAACCCTGGAAATGATATAAATGCCTATCAATGAGAATATAATTAAATAAATAGTGTTTGTCATTACCATGGAAAACTATGTAGTTTAAAATCAATGAATATCTATTGACCTTGAAAGGTGCTTATAATTGTTATTTAAATAGTAATCTAAGCTGCAGAGAAATGTATAGTATTAATCCTATTTTTCTAAATAAGCAAATATTAAGGTCTCTAAGTGATATATAGTTATATCTCTATATAAGCATGAAAACAGACTGTAAGGATGTACAACAGATTGTCAACTTTGATTACCTCAGGATAGTAAATTTGGATGGGGGTGGAAGAAGTTTCTTTTACATATTTTTGCCTTCATTGGGTATCTGTTATTTTTATAACTTCAAAATTAATAGATTTTTTAAATGAGTAAATTAGAATATCATCTTGCTGTCACTATTATTTGCATGGGCCGATTTTTCCCCTCTCTGCATCAATCTAGGAGAGCAATATTAAAGTATCTATTAGAAATACTTATCTAATATCTAATAGAAATAAAGTATCTATTAGAAAAACACAAGAATACTTTACAAGTTGTCACTGTGTTGCCCTTAAAAAGGAAATTATGAATATAATATGGCCCTTAATGATAGAGTCTCCTAGCTGATTCCTTATAAAGATTTGATCTTTGTAAGTTTTGTAGGATAAAAGCAGTAAAAATAGGTACCATTGCTAACTTCAGAGTCTCTTTTCTGTGGCATATTCCAACATGTAATTATACATACTGTGGTACACACATGGAACATACAAAATGTCATGTTGCACTGAAAAGTTCAAATGCAAGGTCATGCTCTGAACATGTTCAGTTATTCAACATTCGGTTAATCAATATTTATTATGCACTCAACTAGTGCCAGGCACTGAGGACAGAAGAGTGAACAAGAGATACATTGATCCTTTCTCTCATGGAACTCCAAATATGTCAAGATGCGTAGTCTTTATACAATAATTTTAAGTGTGATGAGTGCTGCCTAAGGGAATCTTATGTATATGGGATCTTCTGTATGTATATTCATCTAATCTCATATAAAGAGTCAGGGAAAACCTCTTTTTCAATGTGCTATAACATCTGAGGGTTCTTTCAGAAGAAGGTAAGGGATAAATAAATAAATGAGGGCTGGATTAAGTGAGGCCCTATCAGGCATGCTCAGGATTTGGAAGTGTGTCCTGAGAGCAAAGATACTGCTATGTTCTACTGAAGCAGATGACAAAATTAGATTTTCATTTCCCAGAAAGATCTCCTTAACTATTCTGGGGATTTGAGGGTGGCAAGAGTAGATGTTTATAGAGCAGTGGAAAGTTATTTTTGTGCTCTCAAAAAGTAATGATGGTGGCACGGAGATGGAAAGAAGTGGATGAAAAAATATTTAGAGGGTAGATTTTACAACCTGCCATGGTGGGTGGCAAGGCTTTTCACTGAGATTGGAAACAGGGAAGGGGGAGTAGGATTCTGTGGGGTAGGGGTAGGCTATACATGTGGTTTTGGGCACACTGAGTTAGAGGTTCATGGAGACGTCAAGTCAGAGAATTCTTAGATGGAAAAAAGAATAAACCTGAAAGAAAACAGCGTATGGCTAGATGGTACTATAATTTTAGCCATGAGTAAATGAAATTGCCAAGAGACAGGGTGAGAAGTGGAAACAAGAATCTGGAGCAGCTGTCTGATGAACTTCAACATTTAAGTCACTGAAACAATGGACTGGTAAAAGAGAAGAGGAAAGGGCAGCCATGGAAGCAATAAGAAAATTAAAAAAACTTCATGTTGCAAAAGCCAAGCAAAGGGTGTTGAAGACAAGACACTTAACTGTGGCCAAAGCTTCTGCACAGTCCAGCAAGACAAGGACATAAAATCTATAGAACCGAATGATGTGCAGATCACTGGTGACATTGGCTGCCAGTTACAGCAGTATTTACGGTGGAGTGGTTGGTGAAGCCAGATTGGAATAGGTTCAAAAATGAATGAAAAGAAAATACAGAATTATCCTAATAGAGAAGTCATTCAAGAAGCTTGGCTATGGACAAATGAACTTTCCTTCCACTGTGTAATACCATTAAATTCTCAAGAGAAATGTAGGACATCTCTTAAAAAAGGATCTAGTCTTTGGAGAAATCTACAATCATATTTGTTGATGCATCAGAGATTACTGGACAAAGTTCTCCCAGTTTATCTGTTTATTCATTCATTTCTTTATTCTTAATTAATCAAGCATTATAGTAGCAAACATGAATTTAATATCTATAGTGTGTAAGATACTTGACAAGACCTTAATGGGGGAGATTATAGACCTTTTTATCAGGCTGCTGTGAACTAAGCTGAGAGGGAAGCAGTAAGTAGCACCTACCTCTCCCATCTTAACAAAATAAGACAAAAAAATGAATAAGGCAAATAAAGATCCATAACATTCCCATATTTATTACTCACAAAGGCTCACCTAGGGATACGGTTTAATGTGAGAATCAAGGGCTTCTGGCAAAACCCAGAGGACCAATTTCTTCATTGGCAGTGTGGAACCAGGGCAGGGCTTCCATGTAGGGGTAGAATCTGTTACCAGAAGGGCAAAGTAGAATGTTTAGGGGAAGAAAAGGGGAACTGAGCCAAGAAGGTCCAGGTTCGTCTTCCAAGTTGTATCTCTCAGATAAATCCCTGCACCTCTTCTGGGCAGAGTGAGTAAAAGAGACGGTGGAATGCAAATTCAGTACTCTCCTAGACATTCAAGGCAACATGGAGGGTGGAGAAGATGTGTCTCCCCCAACTCTGAGCAACTATATAGAGTACTACAATAATGATTTGTTAAGTGATACTCAATGACATAAAATAACTGAATAAAATGTTCTAGGAAGACAGTGTAGCAATTAGAAACACGAGTACCTAAAGCAGTTGTCTGAGGAACTCCAATATTTGTCAGTGAGAGGAGAAACTCACTGCAGGTCTTATATTTCCTGCATTATTAGAAACATTTATTTAGAGCATACTAACCATCAGGCACTAAGCTAGGCAGTGTACAGTCAAGGAGAATGTGGTCCAAATGATATGTAATAATTTCTTAGGGCTGCCATAACTAAACACCACAAACTGAGTGGCTTCAATCATAGATATTTATTGTCTTACATTCAGGAGGTTAAAGTCCTATATCAAGGCGTTGGCAGGGCCAGCTCCCTCTGGAGGCACTATGGAAGGATCTATTTCAGGCTTCTCTCTTCGGTTCTGGTAGCTTTTTGGCCCATGGCAGCATAATTGCAGTCTTCACATGGTATTTTCCCTGTGTGCACATCTGGGTTCCAATTTCTTCTTTTTATAAGGACACCAGTCATACTGGATGAAGGGTCTACCCCTACTCCAGGATGACCACGTCCTAACTAATTATATCTACAATGATCATATTTCCCAATAAAGTCACCATCTGAGATACTGGGGGTTTGGACTTCAACATATGAATCTGGGGCTGGGGGACACAATTCAACTCATAAAATGGTGTACTGGATCAGTTCATTGTGTAGTCCACTGAACCAATATTTAACACCTCAAGGACTGCAAATTATTGTTTCATGCTATATCATATTTGTTTCCCTGATTAATATGGAAAATAGAAATTAACTTTGCTGCATTTTAGATAGTATATCTTTCTTCTGTATTGGCTTAAATTTTTTAAAAATGGCATATATTGGATATTGTGTAAGTTGTTAAGAAATTACCCGTTAAGAACAGAGCAAACTTCGTAATAATGGGAGGGAAATAACCAGACCTTACACGCCAACCAAGCTTGCCTGTGTCAGCTACTCCTGCGAGTATTCCTAGTCCCATGCAGTCTGATGAGAAATATGTGCATGTAAGCATGCTCTCGCACACATCATATATATATCAGATCTGTGGTTTGAGAATTTCTGGACTATTTAAATTCTGACTAGGGAGAAGGAGCCAAATAACCCATGCATGTTTTACCTTCTTTATAGTCGTGTGAAGCTATATTTGATTAGGAAGTGGCTAAGTAAAATTGTCCTTTTTGACTTTTAAGATGCATTTCTCAGTATGCTTTTATTGTTAAATTGAAAAATAGTCTTTTTTTTTTTTTTTTTTTTTTGAGACGGGGTCTTGTTCTGTCACCAGACTGGGTGCAGTGGTGATCTTGGCTCACTGCAACCTCTGACTCCCAGGTTCAAGTGATTCTCCTGCCTCAGCTTCATATGTAAAATATAATGTTTTCCTTATTTACTGCTGAAACGAACCGACTTTACCAAACACTGACATTTTTTGTGCATTCCCCATTGCGTTTCTGTGTCTCTTAGATGTCGTTCAAACCAGAACAAGATTTTTTTTTTTCACTGACAATAAAAACAAAGAATATTTCAGTAAAGAAGAAACACCTCTTCTTAAAGAATGCTAAGGATGAAAAAATTTTCTATGGGACCAGGACTGTTAAATAGAATTCCTAGAAATTCTATAGAAACATTGGGGCACAAAACAGACATTTATAACATATAGTCTTATAAACAATGATCTATAAAAACATATTTTATTAATACCTACACTTTAACTGTTGTGAAGAATTAAGAAATTTAATTCCTTTCATCTTGCCTGCCCTGAGGGTTTTGTTGAATTCAGTAAATATAATTTTCTCCTTTCCATAAGAAATTCAGAAGGGCTCAAAGATCTGTACATAGTGCAGGAACTGAAAGCGTTTAATTGGGAGAGAATAAATGTATGTATTTGTGCATTTAGTTCAGTCCTTATAAATTCTATGGTTCTGGTACAGTCTAAGGTTTTGATATTACAAAAATATGCATAGCAGCCATTCTGTTTTCTTTCTTGTTTATTGCCCTGCCAGTATCTAACATGTTGCCTCTCAGGTACAAGACCAATGATGAATTAGAATGTCATGTTTTTCAACGTTCCCACCCAGTTTCATTAAAGAATAACCAGAAGCCAAGATAAAACCATCTCAAGAAGAAGAATACGTATTTTATATCTCATGCATATTTTCATGTGACACCGTCTATGTATACAGTTAACATGCAGCTTTCTGTAACTGCCGTCTTTTGAAATGAGGGAAAATAATTGAAGGATTTGTTTTTAAGGTAGACAGAAAAATTTATTCCTTTAAACTGTCATAAAGTTTGAATTTCCAAAATTTATTTTACCCTGTGATTTATATTTATAATGGCTATGTGACAACTTTTAAGAAATCCAATAATTTTTTCTCCTTGTCTTCATATTATTTCTTTGGAAGTAGGCATGGCTGGAAAACATTTAAGCTGAGAGAAAAAAAGGATCAGGGAACATATTTGTAGTTCATAAAGAGAATAGGAATACTTTGAAATGTAAACATTTTTTTACGTTTCCTTTAAAAATTCCCCAATAACAACAAACAGTCTCCATAAGCAGCAGTAGAACGTAATGGTTAAGGCTCGTGTCAGGCCACCTAGGTTTGAATCTGTCCTTTAAAGTGGGATGTTGAACAAGTTATTTAATAACTCTGTGGATGCTTCAATTTTCTTAACTGTACAATGGGGATAATGAAGTTACCTACCTATAAGGATTAGATGAGACTTATCTATAAAGTGCTTAGAGTAGTAAACTGCTAGAATATAGTAGGTGTTCAGTAAATGCTGTATATTATCACCACTGAATTCTATTATTTATAATACTAAATAGAGTAGTTAAATTGGTCAAGCAATTTAAATGATTTCTGCCTACAGAAACAAAAGGTACGGTCAATTTTCTATAATTTTTAGATTGGGGGTTTTCAAAAAGTAATGCAGATGTCAGAAAAGGATATACATAAAGGTGGTATTTCTTCTTTAAAAGGTGTTTGCATCAATTGAGCTTTTCTTCCTCAATAGAGACATGTAATGGGGTTAAGTAATTTAAAGGAGGAAAAGCAATCTTCAGAAACCATGTATTCTTTTCCAAGTTCTCTATTATATTCTCTAGAGTTCTGCATTTGCTTTTGTTGGGCACCAGGGGCTGCTACCGAGCTACAAACTTGGCATCACTTTGGCACCTTTGAGAGCACTGATTTAAAACAAAATCAGAAACGCAGCTCCCCAATTTTATATTGGTCCAAAGCTTGGTCTTCTCATATACCCCCGGGGCAACTTTGGCTTTCTAGTCTGCTTATAACTGACTCCTCCTCACTCTGGTTTCTGCTCATTTGTGGTAGTGGCCACTGTGTTGGATGTGGTGGGGCTTAAAGATTTCTCCATGCTTTTGTGAAAACCCAATAATCCCATTAAAAAGTGTGTTTGTTATATTGATCTAAGGTTTTATTGGATTGTGGTGGGAGGACTGTTTGCTTCACTGCTGGAAGCTGGCTTAGAATTTGAACCACAGGCTCTTGTAAATAAATCAACACTTCAGGGTTGATATTTGGACAAAAGAAAAATATGATTGTGTTGATTTTTATATATGGGATATTATGATTATTTTATTTCTAATATAATTATTTGTAAACTTATATAATAGATTTTTCATCGTGGCTGTACTATAGATTATACTCTGTAATGAAAAGTGTAGGACACATTTCAGTGTCTTCAGAAAGGGAGCAGTCACGCATTCTACACAGTCACTTGATCAAAAGAAGTCCAGATTGTCAATTATTGCTCAAAGAATGCTCTTAACCATTTTCTTACTTTTCCTAAACCTTCTAAAATGAGAAGAATTCTAATATGGGTACTAAAATATTTGCACATTGTATAGTGACTTTTCTTTGCTCACCATCATATATATATATATATATATATATATATATATATTTTTTTTTTTTTTTTTTTTTTTGACACAGTGAAACATGCACATGGTACAAAATCCAGAAGCACAATGGAGGAAAACAGTGCAAAGCAAGCTTTAAAATCCAGGGCTCTAGCCATCAAGTTAGCAATAATAACTATCTTTTTGACCCTTCAGAGATTTTTCTATGCAAATTGATGATTGACTTTTAGTCAGTTTTTGACTCTTCAGTGCTCTGAAGTGGTTCTAAGTGCTAAAAAAAAAATTCATTATAATTAATATATAAGATATGAGGCCGGGCGCAGTGGCTCATGCCTGTAATCCCAGCACTTTGGGAGGCCGAGGTGGGTGGATCACACGGTCAGGAGATCGAGACCAGACTGGCTAACACGGTGAAACCCCGTCTCTACTAAAAAAAAAAGAAAAAAAAAGAAAAAAAACCCAGAAAAACATTAGCCAGGGGTGGTGGCGGGCGCCTGCAGTCCCAGCTACTAGGGAGGCTGAGGCAGGTGAATGGCGTGAACCCGGGAGGCGGAGCTTTCAGTGAGCGGAGATCGTGCCACTGCACTCCAGCCTGGGTGATGGAGCGAGACTTCGTCTCAAAAAAAATAAATTAAAAAAAAAAAAAAAGGTATGAGTATAAAGAGGGTGTGGCCTTTAAACAGTGTGGCAAATATATCTATACCATATTTTTGCAGATGTAAACAACCGCTTCCCTTTATTATTTGAGGCCAGGGAGAAAACGTTAAGTCTGGAAGGAGATATTAGAATTAGGGAAAGTTAGTGTAATGGTTAACTATGCTTCTGATTTTTGGGATGATACCTCAATCCAGGAAGCAGAAATCCCCAATCCTGTGAAGAAATGATTTATATATGTAATTTTTTAGAATTTATTTTATTTTTGAGACAGAGTCTTGCTCCATCGCCCAGGCTGGAGTGTAGTGGTGCGATCTCAGCTCACTGCAACCTCCGCCTCCCGGGTTCAAGCGATTCTCTTGCCTCAGTCTCCCGAGTAACTGGGACTACAGCGGCGTGCCACCACGATGGGCTGATTTTTGTATTTTTAGTAGAGACAGGGTTTTGCCATGTTGGCCAGGCTGGTCTTGAACTCCTGACCTTGTGATCCACCTGCCTTGGCCTCTCAATATATATGTAACATTTATAAGCAAATTACATCTCTTCTATTCAGGGGTCTAGCCAGGGGTACGTGAATTACTGAGAATGCATACTTCATGCCTCACAATTATTTTGCTTCTATATCTAAAACCCATAATTAGTTATAAATTGTTTGAAGTACTAAAAGAACAATATGGAAAATTATGAAAATAGAAAATTCAAAGTCTGTGGGTAGAAGGTGACAAGGAAAACATTTCCTAAAACTAAATTGAAAAGAATCACAGAAAGATTAGTAGAGGAAATTATTTTAGATTAACAGGAGAGAAGAAAATATCTAAAGATATTTATTGTAAAGAAACAAGTCCCCCAAATTCTTAACAAACTTTGGGGTGAAAGAAACTGATACAAATGTTGACATACTTAAAAAAACCACAGCAAGTTATGAAATAAAGAACATGCGCACACAACATTTCTTAGAGCTTGCCTTCAATTTTTTTTTAATCAGGAGCATAGTATTATATAAAACAGGAAGCCACTTTCTGAAGTTCCAGGAAATTCAAAGGAGATGAAAGAGAAAATTAGGAAGACTTTAAATTTGATCTTGATAATTCAAGAGCTATTCTTTGGGGCAAAACTGGAGTCAACGTACTTTTTGATGAGGGCAAAAAGTCAAACGGGAAAAAACATCACAATGCTGTTCCCATTGATAGAGTCATGTAGAAGGAATGGGTGCTCAGAGAGACCTTATGCCCTCTTCAGAGAGAAAGGCCAGTCCTCAGCCAGAAATAACTAGAGCCATCACTGACAATAAAGTAGCTGTGATTTCACACCAACAATCATAATCACTTTCCTGAGAACTATAAGAAACACAGGGACACAGGTGAAAATCAGACCTACAGAGAATATATGACTGTGATTAGAAAAAAAGCTTAGATTCTAAGAATGCCTGGAGAACCTGAAGAAACTTAAACATTTTCACAATTCCATGGGCTTTCTGTAACTGCTGGAGAAACCTGAGGTGCTACGCTGGTTGTCCTTGTTCTGCCTTCCTCACTCATAGATCAAATCTCCCTCACACACAAATTATGTAAACTTACAGAGAAGGAGAGAAACACTCTCCCCAGAGGTTGAGTGCATGCAATGCTGAATCTGTTTAAGAAATGAAGAGGGCCGGGTGCGGTGGCTCACGTCTGTAATCCCAGCACTTTGTGAGGCTGAGGCGGGTGGATCAGCTGAGGTCAGGAGTTGGAGACCAGCCTGACCAACATGGTGAAACCCCATCTCTACTAAAAATACAAAATTAGCTGTGCATGGTGGCACATGCCTGTAATCCCAGCTACTTGGGAGGCTGAGGCAGGAGAATTGCTTGAACCCAGGAGGCAGAGGTTGAAGTGAGCTGAGATCACTCCATTACACTCCAGCCTGGGCAACAAGAGTGAAACTGTCTCAAACAAACAAACAAAAAAGGACTAAAGAGGTTCACATCCATTACTTTCAGTTTAACTGAAACATGACTGTGCCTTGATTTAAAATGACACTTCTAAAACGAGTCCTGATTTCCCTTACTAAAATGGTATGTTTACAATCACTATAATAGTTTAATATTAATAGTAATATAATTACCATTATAATTATAAAATTATTAATAGTAATATTATAATTACAATCACCACAAACTCTAAAGTGATATCATTACTTTTTAATTACACCTAGACAGTCAGAACATTTTACAATTAGAGCAGTTATAACTTTCAAATAATTCTTTCAAGAAAAGATGGAATGCCGGTCATTTATAGATGGAATATCTAATTTTAGAAGGCTAATTTAAACTAGCCCCAGAAATTTTCCCATTCAATGGAGAGATAAAACCCCAGTACTCTGGGAACAAGATCATAAAATTAAGCCCTTCTCACCCCGCTCAAAAAAGATAAATATCTGGGTAGATACACAAATCGCAGTCTCTGTGAACCCACACAAAAATAAGCAGGGCATAGGCGTTGGGGTGGTTTCAGAGTGGGGCATTATTTACAGGAAAACAGCGAGATTCACTAGGGAGGACATAATTCTTCTGACAGTGACAGGGTCTCATTCACAGAACCAGGACTGATGGTGCATGCACAGTCAGCGTGCCAAGCAGCACAGGACCTGGATGCGGGTCCCTAATGGTGAACTGAGATCATTGCCGAGGACACTCGGTGATCACATAAGGGACACTCTGTTTGCTCTCTGGGAGATGCAGTTCATTTGCACTAATTGCAGGCTTGGGGGCCTGGAGAAGGCAGCTCTGTGTACACATACTGTATTCTCTTTGTTGGCGAAGGTAGCTCTCATGGGCCCTGTTCCTCTTGGCATTGTGTGTGTGTGTGTCTGTAGTAACAGAGAGATTTAAATGCTTTTAAAATATATGTGCATTTCTAATTCTTTGCACTAGGCTTACTAATAGCTTGTGAGGGGAAGCTACAAGATAATAGTGAATTACTTTCCGGAAAAGTTTAGCAGGTAACTCATGAAATAAAAGAAATCCAAGAAAGCTTAACCTAATTACTCTGGTTTACATGATCTTGCTTTCCTGAAGGAGAGTTCAATCTTTTAAAAAATTCAGTCGACTTATCTATTAACCATCTATCTATCTTTGGTATTGCCAAAGCTAGGGAGGCTAGCTAATTCTCATCTCTAAGAATATGTATTTTAAAATGCACTTCTGTATATTTTTTTTTTTAGTTATACAACTTTTGAAGGAATATAGGATCGGGGATATATCCTTCAAACTTAGGAAACACTGCATATTGAATATACTGAATGGTGTAAAATGAGCATGAAAGGAGTGTAATCAGTTGATACAGTAAAACTGACATCCTCTAGAGATTAGACAAGATTGACTAAAAAATAAAGATTTACTAAGTACTTGAGACATTTAAAGATATATGCTAATCGCTGAACAGGCGAACAGAAAAATAAAAAAAAGTCCTTGTTTGGCCAGGCGCTGTGGCTCAAGCCTGGAATCCCAGCACTTTGGGAGGCCGAGGCGGGTGGATCACCTGAGGTCAGGATTTCAAGACCAGCCTGACCAACATGGAGAAACCCCATCTCTACTAGAAATACAAAATTAGCCAGGTGTGGTGGCTGGCACCTATAATCCCAGCTACTTGGGAGGCTGAGGCTGGAGAATGGCTTGAACACGGGAAGCGGAGGTTTTGGTGAACCGAGATCACACCATTGGACTCCAGCCTGGGCAACAAGAGTGAAACTCTATCTCAAAAAAAAAAAAAAAAAAAAAGGTCCTTGTTCTAATAATGTTTACAATATATATATGGGATGCCAGACATGCACATTATGAAAAGTTACCAACAAGTACCAGGCTAATACCTTCTAAACACATGAAAAGTGCAAATTGTATTACTGTCATTCAGAGATGATCAGTTTTTTACTTTTCATTGTGAAAAGTCAACAAGGGATTCCCAGGAAATAAGAAAAATTTTTATTGGATTTTGAATAAAGAGAATTCATATGTGGGAATGGTCTGATCACACAGGCGAAAATGTTTTGCGTGTGTAGTGTGGATGAGAGAAAGGAGTTTATATACGGGATTAATGGGAGCCCGTGCTAACAGAGATGTTCTTGTCAAATGTAAGAGGACCTGAGTTGCTACCTGAGGAATTTGAACCAATGGAAACAGAAGCTCATTCAAGTTTTGAGGATAGTTGCATGACCTGTTTTTGTTGTTGTTGTTGTTTGTTGGGATAGGGTCTCACTCTGTTACCCAGGCTGGAGTGCAGAGGCATAATCACGGCTCCTTGCAGCCTTGACCTTCCTGGGCTCAAGTGATCCTCCCACCTAAGCCTCCCAAGGAGCGGGGACTACAGATGTGTACCACCAGGTCTGGCTAATTTTTATATTTTCTGTAGACACAGGATTTTGTCATGTTGCCCAGGCTGGTCTTGAATTCCTAACCTCAAATGATCTACCCGCCTCAGCCCCACAAAGTGCTGGGATTACACGTGTGAGTCATCATGCCCTGCCATGACCTAGTTTTGGTTCAGGAATTTTTACCTATGGTGGAATAAAAGGTAATTGGATCAGGAAGGATCCTGGAGGCATACAAATCCCTTAGGGAACTATATTCCACAAATGAGTTAGTAAGGCAGTGCTCTAGGATGGTGCAGTGATATTTCGAAGGCAAGGATGGGAGCCAAAGGCCCTTTTGTGCCTAATAAACGATACCAAGACTGGGGAAAAGAAACAAAATGATAATTCTGAGGAATATGGGTGAAAAGTAGAATTAGAGAAATCAGGTAAAGGGCTTTGTGAATTGGTTTGCTTGCTTGTTCTGTGGGAGAAGAGTTTAAGCGAAATGTGTTGCATTTAAGTTGCAGAAGTAATGCTTAGGTGATGCTGTCCAGTGGGCAACAGTTAGAAATATACCTTAAACACAGGAGAGCAGTGAAGGGTGCAGATAAATCTATAGAATTTGAAGCCATGGGGCTGACATCAACTCTAACAAGATAAACAGAAAGATGAAAATATCTAAATATAGGTGATGTTAATGTTAAGGTTTCCGGGGGATATAAATTTTAAACATCGGTTCAAAAACAATCTGTAAGATGATGTAAGGATACACCGTACTTGTCATTAAATCTAACATCACTGCTGTGAGCCTAGTAAAAGACAAATACAATGGAATACAATGTAGACTAAATCCTCTAAGCTGCAGGGTTGCGATTTACTTTGGCGAGGTCAGAAGTCCCTTTGTCTTTGACATGGTTAACAGTTCTGGGACATGTGTTGGAGAGCGGATGAGTTCAGGTATTACTAGGTCCAAATCTCAACTCTGCCAGTAAATAAACTTTTACTTTAGTTAAGGACTTTAAGCAAAATTTCAGTATCTCATTCATAAAATAAGTATAGAATTATTATGGGATTAGAGATAATATATGTATTATATGCCTGGTACGTTGTTTGTATCCATTAGAGGAGAGTGGCCATTATTATTTATTTTTATGTTTCTAATTTTTTATTATTGACAAGGATAAAACCACATATCTAAGGATAGAATTGTATTGATTTCCACTACTAAGGCAATGTGTGACAGAGGGAGAAATATTTCTGTCCTGACACTGAAAAATCATTATATGGTTTTACTAGGTGCCATGGGCTAACTCTACGTGTCTGGTGCAATTTTGAGCAGAAGGAAAGAACACTCAGTAAAATAAATATTCACATGTCATGTGAATTTCGATAACATTGATAATGTTAGCAGAACTTCCTGGAGAACTTATATATTTAAAGGTGGTCATTGAGTTTATATAGATAAGGTCTGAGAGAAAAAGAAAACTGCAGTTTAAGTATAATCTCTAGTTCAAAGGAGAAAAGATGAAAAAAAAATAGGTATCAGATATAAACCGAGGAATCACCTACAACCTTTATTTACTTAGAGCAAAGTTTTGGTTAAATATATATAAAGCCAAATATTGGTAGATTTGATGCTTATACATGCACAGAATTTTAAAAACTAGGAATTTTTTATACCCACAGAAGGATGTAAGTTCACTGTACATGATTTCAGGAAATAAAAGCAATATGAAGTTTTTGGTAATTAGAAATTTATAATGCCACTTTGAAAGATATACAGGTAAAATAGTGGTTATACGTTTATATATCACTAAGAAATATATTTATGCTTGTATTTCGTTATGTAAGACTCAGTATAGCATGGCAGCCACACATATGGATTGTGGACCAAGTTTTCCTACATATGAACTCCAGTTACTAGGCAAAGTATCTCGGTTTCCTAATCTGTAAAGTAGTACCTAGTTAATGGGACAGTTAAGATAGTTAAATGAACTAATACCTATAATGAGGTTAGGCCACTCCTAAAGCATGATAAGCATTCAAAAGAAGTGGATTATTTTATTGCTTATTACTATTATCAATATTCCTTCGTAATGGAATAATGTTACCTCAATATGTTTTTTATATTCTCCAAATGTGCCTCATTGATTATAATATTTATGCTCTGAATTGAAGTCTGATATTAATTATTACTATAGTTAGTTGATATAGGGCAGTGTTAACTAGAATTTAAGTGACATGTTTCTCTCTCTCTCTTTTTGTCTGTTTGAGACGAGGTCTCACTCTGTTGCCCAGGCTGAAGTGCAGTGGCACCATCATGGCTCATTGCAACCTTGACCCTGACCTCCTTGGGCTCAGGTGATTCTCCCACCTCAGCCTCCCAGGAAGCTGGGACTACAGGTGCGTGCCACCATGCCTGGCTAATTTTTGTGTTTGTGTGTTTTGCAGAGATGGGGTTTTGCCATGTTGCCCAGGCTGGTCTCAAACTCCTATAAAAGTGATCCGCCTGCCTTGACCTCCCAAAGTGCTGGGATTACAGGCATGAGCCTCTGCACCTGGCTAGGAACATGTTTCTCAGTCTTCTTTGAAATCTGGTGTCTGGTGAATGTGAAGAATGTGAAGAACACGAAGGCAGGGGAGAGACACTGTGCTAAAAAAAAAAAAAAAAAAAAAAAAAAAACCAATGTGATGAGTTTCAAAAGGTGAAGAGTTGGGAAATGTATATCAGAGGAGGTCAAAGAAACTCCTAAAGTCTCTACTCAATAAACGTAAAGAGAAACAAAGACATTTCAAGGACTGGGATTGTCAAAGGACTTCTAATACTGGATGATGGACCATTTTTTGGTTTGAGACTGTTGGGCTCATTTTTGAACAGTGGGTGAAGGGCTGCCTGATTTGGATATCTCTCATCTCCCCATAACAGGAAAGAAAAGCACAGTATAAGGGCCACTTGTCCAGCAGGCTTATTTACAGAGCCACTGTTGGCAGTATCCATTGACTGTCTTGAAAACCTAGAGTTGGCTAACAGTTGTTCTCTACTATCATCATGCTGAGGAATCCAGAGACAGTCATATGGCTAGGGTTGATCAAGAACAGTTCAGTTTTATCCAGTTTCTCTGGGGGTGATGAAGGCCTCCTAACCATAAAAGCACATCATCCTTATGCATAAGGTATGAATAGAAGGAAATTTGGCTTTCTAGATTCAGTAAGCCCCATAATTAAACAAGTTTCTAGTTTAAAAGTCTGTGGATCAAGAATACTTCACTTTATTTGCTCTACACAGATAAGAAATGAAATAGGGATCAATGATCCTGGTTTAGCAGGAATATACTTTTTACATTTTTAACCACAAGATGTTAACCAGTAAGAAATTTTGCAAATGTTACCTGACCCCAGCCTCTGCTTCTTTTGTGGTTATTGCTTCAACCCAGCTGAGTTGTTCGGCTTCTCATATCAAAGATGAGCTAAGAAAACTATGTACTATCGATTTAATTCTAATGAAATTATATAATTAAAAGCAAATATTTTGACACAGATACTTAAGAATCAAAAAAGAGGAAGGTATCTAATTGCTTGAAAATTGCCACATCATTTCATAGGAGACAAGTTACATTACTTATAGTGATTTTTAGCATTTGTATCTAGAAATCAATGATGCTAGAGTCCGTTAATATATTTTAACTCACATATATTAAGGGAGGAGGTTGTCCTCCTCTGAGTAATCAAGATGAAAGCACCTTAGGTTTTATACCATGATTAGCACAAATTCGATTTTTGGTCTCCTTATGTTCATCTTATGTTCAATGAAGAACACTTTTATAGGCATTTTGAAAAAGGAAGATAAAAAGTAAGCTTATGAAGTTTTTCGCTGATAAAAATAACAGCATAAAAATTCCAATACTATGTTAGTTCCTTGATAAAAATAACAGCATAAAAATTCCAATACTGTGTTAGTAGAGAAACAGCACAATAAACATGAAAATATAGACATCAAAGTGGTAATAAGAAATATCTTAAGAATAATATGTATGAAAGGTACACACGCTAACAGTTTTTTAAGAGCTTTAAATATGGACCTTAGATTTTTTTAATGCCCACTGCTATGCTACCATTAAAAAATAAATAATAAAATGAAATTTTGGAAACTTATTCCAAGAGGCTACCAAAATGCCATAGTTTTGTTGTTGTTTTGGTAATATTTAATTATGAATAATTTTATTTTAAAAATCTATTTCTGATGCTCTATTAAGTAATAAGAAAAATGCAAATCCATACTTTGCACAAGCACATTTTATATTTGTGTCTAATTCTTCACATATGTGGTACAATGATCATAAATCAAGGGCACAGCTATTATTTTGCTTGTACAAGGTAGTGGCTTCACATTGTTAATGTATAAAGATACATTCTTCATGTTTCCAGATCAGGTGGCAAGGAAAAAGAAACAAATATATGGGCATTCTGCAGTTGTAGCGATTTTGAAAATTATATTCATTGAAATTGTAAACTAGATCACAGGACATAACCTCTACTGAGAGAACTGCAAGCATAGCAAGATTTCGAAGAATAGATTTTCTCTAATATTAATTAACAAAGAGCTCAAAACTTTACACAACCATATATAAGACTTGCAATATCTTATAGAAGTTTCAATCATTCACTATATTGCTACTAATATTATATAATTGAAATAAAAAATTAAAGTAGTTGAAAAAATATGCCAAAAATGTTTTTGGCATATTCTTTCAACTTCTTTAATTCCAAGTCCTTTCCATTTGATATCATAATATTCTCCCTTTGAAGATAATTATAATAATTACACGTGAACACACAGATGTAAGAAATATATATGTATATATTTACCTTACTATGTATCTGTATATATATCTTACTGTGTATATGTGTACATATATATCTTAGATCTAAAACAGTAAATTTATGAAGCCATAAAAAATGTAAATGACTAACCTGGTGTTACTACTACTCCATTTCCATTGACCACAGGCCTCTCTTCCTCTTCCTCCTCAGGAGGCTCTATACTGGCTTTCTCCATGTTGCTCACTGATTTATTCCTCTTCCGTTTTCCTTCAGCACTTGGAGTGGCTCCTGGAAGTATCTGGTCTGTTACATTTAACAATAATGGTGCTGGTTCTGCTGGCGGCTTTGGGGTACCGTAGTAATTGTCTGCAAACAATACCAAAACATTCTTGGAGTTAAATATTTCTTCTACCATGTACATAATTTGTGAAGAATGGAAATTATATTAACACATTTTTATCCTATTTTATATGTACATACATAGACACATATATATATGGTTTTCTATCTATGTGTCTCTCTCTATATATATACATATTTATTTGTTCCTTCTGTTGCATTGGACCTTAATGCTTAGAGATATAGATCTATCTTTATTCTCATCTTTGTGCCAAACCAAAATATAGTCTTATGTGTTATTCCCAAGCGGTACGTAGTTAATTTTTAAATTATCCGAATTTTTTATAACAAGACTTGATTATAACCTTTTAAAAAATAATTATGTTAAGAGTACAGGTAATTTTTTTGTAGTGGGGTAATCTCACACTATTCTGAAAAGGCAAAGCACGTTCTGCTATTCTGTAGCTTTCAAAAGATTATGGCTATTGTCCTTGATGTGCACAGCATCCTGCCTAGAGCTGTATCCCCGTGCCAGTCTAGTGGTTCCCATGGCTGCTGACAGTGCGCCTGCTGGTCTATTCACTCTTCAGATTACCACAGCTTTTTTTTGCCCATAGCTCCATTATCTGAGCTATGGAATCATCTGTTTCACCCATCCATCTGCAGCACTTTTTTGAAAAGAGAATCATTCTTATTTATTCGCATATTAAAACCTAGCATATAATCATGGAATAAATGTTTATTAAGTGATCATCTTTATTATTTCACTTTATTGAGACAGAGTCTTGCTCTGTTGCCCAGGCTGGAGGGCAATGGTGCAATCTTGGCGGACTGATACCTCCGCCTCCTAGGCTCAAGCAATTCTTGTGCCTCAGCCTCCTGAGTAGCTGGGACTACCGGTGTGCGCCACCAGTTCTGGCTAATTTTTGTATTTTTAGTAGAGATAGGGTTTTGCCATGTTGCCCAGGCTGATCTCAAACTCCTGACCTCAAATGATCCGCCTGCCTCGGCCCCCCAAAGTGCTGGGATTACAGGCATGAGCCACTGCACCCGGCTGTGAACATCTTGATATGTTCAAGGTAAAACACTTTATTTAAAATATCCTAAAATTTAGATTGGTAAAGAACGTAGGTCATATTTTTTTGAAATCAATCTTATAGCACCAACTTTGAACCCATATCAGTGTTTTCAGTTAATTGAGTAATTTATGCACTTATTTGCTCACTCATTAAAATCTTTATTGGTACTAAGTTATGCACCCAGGCACTCCAGTATATGTTTGAGAGAAAAAGGATGAATACAATAAAATCCTTGTCTTCCAAGATGCTCAACAGTCCACTAAGGGAGACCAAATTTGATGTCAAACAGAAAAGCATTATAACAGGAAATAGGAGAAAGCACTGCAATGGAGGAGATATACAGGAGGAAGGAAGCACACCTCACTGTCTGCAAAGGTCACTAAACACATCTGGGTAAAAGGCGTGCTGTGAAAGGAACGACCATTAACCAGAAGACATAGAATTTAGGCTTGGCTTTTTTATATAACTACAAGCAAGTTACTTAACCTTTGTAAGGCTCAATTTCTTCATCTGTAAGTTGGGAAGAGCAGTAATTGTTCTAATCACCTGTGTTCTGGGCTGCAAAAAACCACAGCCTACTCAAGTTAAATGTGATAGGGATGTGCTATATAAATATATAAGATGGCTAGTTGAGAGATATATTAGTCCGTTCTCATGCTGCTATAAAGAACTGCCCGACGCCCGTAGGCCCATCTATTCTGGAGTCTGAGGCAGGAGAATGGAGTCTGAGGCAGGAGAATGGCGTGAACCTGGGAGGCGGAAGTTGCAGTGAGCTGAGATTGCGCCACTGCACTCCAGCCTGGGCAACAGAGCAAGACTCCATCTCAAAAAAAAAAAAAAAAAAAAAAAAAAAAACATTGCCCAAGACTGGGTAATTTAGAAAGGAAAGGGGTTTAACTGACTCACATTTTCACAAGTCTGTGGAGGCCTCAGGAAACTTACAATCATGGCAAAAGGGAAAGCAAGCCCCTTCTTCACAAGGCAGCAGGAGGGAGAATGAACACAGGAGGAACTACCAAATACTTATAAAACTATCAGATCTTGTGAGAACTCACCACTATCACCAGAACAGGATGGGGGAAACTGCCTCCATGATTCAATTACCACCACCTGGTCTCTCCCTTGACATGTGGGGATTATGGGGATTACAATTCAAGATGAGATTTTTGGTGGGGACACAGCCAAGCCATATCAAGGGGAAAAGCCGAAAAACCTTGAGAAAAAATGGCAGAAACAAAGGAGCCCACTCCAGACACTTATGTTGCCTTTGATAGCCCTGAAATCTCCAGATGGTTCTACTGCCAAAGGGACAAACCACAGTGCAAACTGCCTCCATGAGAATGGGCTCCAAACTGTCCTCAGCTGCTCTGATTCACTCATTTCTGGGGAAAAAAAAAAATCCCAGGCAGGATCATCTCATTGGCTGAGCCTCCATCACGTGAGAGCACCTGGGCTGCCAAGGAAGTAGAAGAGATGTGCACTCTCCTTTGATTTCAGTAGAGGGAGAGGGAGGTGGAGCCCTACCATCCACAGATTTTATCTCAGGGGCCTCCCCAGGTAGAAAGAACCTCTCCCTCCCCCCACTACCCCGCCCCGGTAGAAAGGGCCTTGGAATGCTGGCAGGTAGAAATGACAAATCTCCACTCCGTTTGCCTTCTCACTGGGTTGTTGTGAAGACGAAGTAAGAATGTATGAGAAAGAGCTTTATTAAAAAAAACTGTAAAAATCGCAGTGGTTTTAACGGCAGTGTAAACTTCATGCTGGCATAAAGTGAGCAAATATTCTGAAGGCTAGCTGTGCCAATAATGCCATTGCTCATCACTATAGATATTCACAGTAAGAGAGTAATGCAAGAAAAAAATTAAGTTGTAAAGTGGTTCTTATCCACATACTGTAAGTATATAACTTTTCTTTTACAGTTGGCAAAGTGGATAATATATACACTTTGCTAAATGTTACTATGTAATTTGATTTAGAGCATTTAAAATGAATCAGACCTCTATATGTACCAGACAAATTCTGAGCAAACAAAAATGAACAGTTGCTCCCTGGTATCAATGAACTTTTATATTTCAGCATTCCTAAAGGGTAGCACAGCTTTCAGTATGTTGCTATGCTTTCTATGGAATCTCAACACATACTTCTTATCTAATAAGCATAATGTAAAACTAAATAATCTATGCATATCTCAATAAATGATACATGATTTTAAGGTAGTATTCTAATATCTTTAATACCTTTAATACATAGTACTAAGCAAAATGGATCACGCTTCAGTGGTTTTTTTTTTCCCTATTTGTCTTGTCAATTTTAAATTTCCCTGAAGTAAAAAAAACCTTTTACTAGTTAGACATAAATGCATAGCACAGGCTAAAAATAAATACTAAATAACAGATCCTGCTAAATTTATATTACTAATTATACCTATTGGTATATGATATGACTATAAATTATACAACAATATTCTATTTCTATAAGTGTGTGAAATACACCAGATTAAATTTTATATGTAAAAATATGAATCATTAGTTAAGACATTAAGATTATCTTTATTGGCAATAATAGCAATATAAAGGAAGCACATAAATAATCCATACTCTTACTACACTTGACAAATGTAATTCATAGAGAATAAGCTACCCTAAGCCAACGTTTTTATCTCATTGCATAAGAACCAGGAAACCAGAAATACCTAGACCAATGGTTGAAGAATTAGCCAAGCAGTCAGGCAGCTAACTCATTGAACTGACTTCCTGATATAAGTGTATACAAATAAATGTATCAAGGATAAAATGTGCCTTTTAGGTAACGTACCAGTATGTTTTCAGAAAAAAATATCAAAATTGTTTTAAAATACAATTTGGAAAAATTGTTCCCTAAGGATGAAGTGCCTATATGCATAGTGCCTGGATATAGAAAATCTAAAATTAAAACAGACGAAAAAACAAAACCTCCACAAACCCACAACAATATGGTGTAATGCTTAACAGCATAAATCCTAGTGAGATAAACCTGACTTTGAATCCTGTGTCCCCTAATCTCACTACCTCTTTATATCCTTAAATCAATTCAGTTAAAGTGAGAAAGTGGGGATGTAAGATGACCACAGTCACAAAAGCAACTATAACTATTACTACTGTTATTACCACTATGACTGCTACAATGTGCTAACCTGCACACCGTCATGGGCATTTTACATAAGTATTCTTGTATCAAATGGGGAGTAGAATAACTCTTACCCCACAGTGCTGTTATATAGATTAATGATACTAAAAGGATATATGACGTGACTAGATCAGAGTAGATGCTCAAAATAGGGTGCTACTTTTGGTATTTATTCATCACAATACAGCATGAAGTCATTCTGCCTATGCAGTTAAGAAAATAGAGACTAAGACGTTAAACTATTTCCTAATATTATATATAAAGCAAGTGGAAAACTTGTATCTCTTTGACTTAAGAACCTCATCTCTTTTGAAAATACGCTGTTGCCTTTTAAGAGAAAAAAATGTGTGATGCAATCGCAACCTGCCCAGAACTCATAGAGGAGAACTTCATTCAAAGCCACAGTCAATGAACACAAATGCATCAGTTTCAAAAGGGAAAGGCAAAATTGCTACCAAAGCATACAGCAAGGACATTTTAGGAATTTTTTTCCATCCACTCCTTTAAAAATAAGTGTGTGTGTGTTTGTATTTTAAGGAGAGTGCAGGCTTTTCTAGAGCACTTTTCACGGAATATGTTTGTACTTGTGAAGAATGATCTATACATTAGCAGTTTCTTGTAAGCTTAATATCAAATTCCACTAACTTATTGAGTACAACAAAATGATACATAAAATTGTCCCCTTAATTCTGTGATATTTGGAAAATCTATAAATTTACATAGTCTTCTTTGTAATCAATGCCTGCAAAATAAGAGAGAAAGTCATTTCAGGACCCTGACTTATTCTTCAGTTTTTTAACTACCTATGAACAGATTCTTTTTTTCCTAAAGGTGGGGCTATGAAAATGTGGAACAGGATGAATGTACTCTGTTATACAAATAGAAAAATTGGCCGGGTGCCGTGGCTCACGCCTGTAATTCCAGGACTTTGGGAGGCTGAGGCGGGCAGATCATGAGGTCAAGAGATAGAGACCATCCTGGCCAACATGGTGAAACTCCGTCTCTACTAAAAATACAAAAATTAGGTGGGCATGGTGGCATGTGCCTGTAGTCCCAGCTACTCAGGAGGCTGAGACAGGAGAATCGCTTGAACCTGGGAGGCGGAGGGTGCGGTCAGCCAAGATCACGCCACTGCACTCCAGCCTGGTGACAGGGCAAGACTCCATCTCAAAAAAAAAAAAAAAAAAAAAAAGAAAGAAAACTTTTCCAAAAATGTGAATAAAAAGAATAGCCCATTGTCAGTAATTTATTTTGTAATAGAAACATTTAATAAATGCCCATTTACACAGGACACTCACACAATTTATTGCAAAGGGAGAGAGACTAATTATGAGCTAAACCTGCCAGGCAAAGTCCTTGCAAAACCTAATCCCTTACCCATTTTTAGGCAGACCTGTCCCTAGGTCATCTGAAAGCAATGAGAATAGCTTTCTAAATAACTTTTCATGTACTGTACTTGAAACCATCGTGGAATAATTCTTCTGCTTTCTCTGTAGTCAATTGACCTTTGCATAAGAGTTGTATTTTAAGTTTCTAAAGTGATGATTTTACCTTTCTTCTGATTCCTCCCAGATTTTTTCACATTGATTTAGTGGTGAGGCTAAGGGGAAAAACAGGAATATGAAACGATTTCAACGAATTTTAAACTGTTTCCTTTTTTGTACCTCCAGTCTTCATTGAATGACAATAGATACCAAAATATTATTTTCTGAGGTGCACCATATTCTTTATGCTTTTAAATTCCAGTATTATGACAAGAAATAGGAAAGACACTGAAAACTAATTTTAGGTATGAGGAAATGTAAAAATGCTAGTAGCAGATACTTTGAAATACTTTCACTTACTTCCAACACCTTTTTTCTTTAAACAAGATCAGTTTTCATGATGGAAACATATAATTTGTTATTACTTTAGTTTATTTGGCTTTTTAAGTTGTAGACTCAGATGCTTACTCTGTTGTTTCAATCCTTTTGGTGTATAAATAATATGTGTAGGTTTTATATCAAATAACGATAGATCCTTCCATATGGCTCCCAAGTGGAGATGGGTTTTACAAAGGTAATAAATATACTTGTCTTCAAGATACCACACAGATTAAGGTAATGACTTCTATTCCTCCCCAATATTCTCAGTCCTTTTTTCCCATTTTGGTAAATGGAAAGAATGAATTTTGGATAGTGGTTCAGCAGAAGAGAGATGATTGCCTGCAGGACCCACGGGGCATGCAAACAGCGCAGCTCATCAATGGTATTCCCAGAGAGCTTGAGGATATGTCTTCGTGTTGGAAACGATATGTGGCAAACTTTAAATGGTTGAGAATCATATTTGTTTTTATAGTTTTATAAATGAAGCAAATAGTTTGATGCTTGGCCTCTTTAATAGCACCTGCAAAAATTGACTCTGACATTAAACAGAGAAAAGATTTAGGGTTCCAGCTGATCATAATTATGTTAGAAAACTTGCCAGATTGTAAGTAAACAATCATTTTATACACATCAGAGATTTAGATGTATATTAATAGAAATGGATAAATCATCAAAGGACCCCAAATTCAAACTTTAAGACATGTTTAACATATTAAACAAGGGATAGTAATGAGTTAAAACTAGTACCAAAAACCATTCTAACTCATGTCACCCATGGCAAAAGAATCGTAGTCATATAGCTATAGTTAGTAAATTAGAAATTTTGTAAATATAAAATGAAGTGAGTAAATATAACCCAGAAAATATTCTACTTTTCTAAAACTGGATTTTCTACCAGAAAATAAGACAGAAATTCTTACTGCAGAATTCTTTTGTCAACCAATTTTTGAAATTATTTTTATAAGCAGCTCTGATGCTTACATTTGGTCCTGAAAAAAACAAAAATGTATCATTTCCTCATCATGTCATATGTAGTTAGCAGCTTGAAACCAAGATGCAGAAACTCCCTGACCTCGAAAGATAATGTCTTTTTCTCTTGTGGTGAAAAAGCATTAATCTTACATGTGTCAGAAATAAGAAAAACATACCAAATAGCGTTCTGTCATCAATACTTATACTGAAGAGTAAATTGCTGAATTTTTAGAAATTCAGTGTTTAAGTGATGTTCAGAAAGTCCACAACTGTACAAAAAGTGGAAATGTTTGTTTTTTTTTTCATGCATGGAATTGAATTATTCTTAACAAACCCCACCTAAGAATTTCAAATATGTTGTAAATTAAATTAACGCTGGTTTCACAATATGATCTCCAATGACATACATTCTGAATTTACTGTCTTTATTATTCACCAGTGCTCTCCAGAAAGTCATGCAGATAGTTAAGTTTGACTAACATTTCCTGAAACTTGTTTGCAAGTCCTCAGAGGTCACTCTGACTGAATATTCATTTATTCACATCAGCTAATGTAGACAGGCACAGGATAAATCTTTGCTAAATGTAACTGTCCACAGACTGACTAGGGAAGGTGGTTCGCTCATGTAAAGGAAATTGGACACTCTTTCCTTCAGTGACTCTTCCCTTCAGGTGTTATCAGTGTAGCTCAGAACATTTCCCACCTGCGCCAGATAGCAGACGGAAAGAAATTATAAAGTCACATATGATTTGTTGATGTCAAATATACATCTGCTTCCAAAAGAAGGCATTTGAACATTTGTAACTATAACATAAACTTTAAATTCACGAGTATATCCCATTTAAAGGATGTATTAAATCCCTTAGAATAGCACTATCTAGTAAAAATGGAATGCAAACCACAGATATGAGCCACATATATGGAATTTAAATTTTTTTGTTTTTACTTTTCTTTTCCTTGCTAAAGGAGATGGGGTTTTTTTTTTTTTTTTTTTTTTGGGACATGGTCTCACTATGTTGGCCAGGTTGGTCTTGAACTCCTAGCCTCAAGCCTTCCTCCTACCTTGGTCTCCCAAAGCACTGAGATTACAGGCATGAACCACCACACCTGGCCAATCATCTTAAAATTGTCTAGTTAGCCATATTAAAAAAGAAAAAATGTGAAAGTAATTTTAATATTTTTCTTTACCCAATATATCCAAAATATTATCATTTTAATAATTAATAAAAAAGTTACTGTAATATTATTTTAATACTAAGTCTTCAAAATCCAGTGTATAGTTTACATTTATAGCACACCTTAATTGGGACAAGCCCCATTTCATATATTTAATGGCCATATGTTACTAGCAGCTACTATACTGGACAGCACAGCCTCAGATAATCCCTTTCATCAAATATATTTTAAATTACTATATTATCACCTGAATAACTCATTTTTCTCACAAACAATACACCGAACATCTCTGTCGTAAATAACTGAGAAAACTGAGTAAACACCAAAACACAATAACAACTGTAGGTGACAATGTGTCAATGATATTTCTCTTGTTTGACTGCTTTGGTCCATTGAGTACCTGTAAATGTTATTAAGCATCTAGCAGATGTACATGTCTTAGCAACACGCTCTCATTCTGCTTCCTACTCATCCATTTTTATCACTTTATCTTGTCTTAACTTGAAATATTCATTTTTAGCTTTATTATTAAGATATAGGATAGAAGGTAAACAAAAAAAGAATGAATGTTTTAGGCAAATAAGCATGGACTTGTGTGAAGACACTGTTCTTGTGTTCGAGGATAGGACTGAAGCGCCCTCTTTATAATTAGTCATAACTCACAGACAGAGGGATTGTTGACTCATGGCAGCAGTGTGGAAACAGACAATATTCATAGTTATCCTTTTCTCTCTTGCATTTCCTCTATAACTCCCTCTCACTTTGATCCCCCATCGTGTTCAGTACCCAGTGCCTCATGCTTCTCTTTTCATTAGGCTCCTACTTTCGCACCTCATGCTCATAACAATTCCAATTTTCTTTTTTTTTTGGACATATGATATGTGTCCCATTTCCAATTTCCTTTCAGTCTTGCCAAGTGACTGGGTTACTACTCTGAGAAACTAAACTAAGATGTCAAGGATTAAAATAGGCTTAATAGGCTCCATATGATGCTTGCATTTTAATTAGAGTTAAAACTCTAAAAGGTTAATCTTAAAATTTGGGAAATAACTAGTCATCCACTGGAAGAACTTATTTTTCAGAAGAGCCTTTGGTGCTCCTCAAATCACAGTGGAAGCGTTATCCTGAGTAGTAAGGGCTCCTGGGAGGGTAGATATGATGACCCTGCTCCCTCAGGGAACTCAAGCAAAATGCAGATGCAAAGATATTTGGAAAACAGTACTGAATAAAAAATAACTTTAGTATAATTCCAGTTAGTAACAAACTTATAAGTCTATCTTTTTGAATGGAAACCTTTTGCAATTGTGTTATTAATGTAATTATTAAGTTTTTTTTTTTTGTTTTTTTTTTTTTTGAGACAGAGTCTCACTCTGTCACCAGGCTGGAGTGCAATGGCATGATCTTGGCTCACTGCAATCTCTGCCTCCTGGGTTCAAGTGATTCTCCTGCCTCAGTCTCCCAAATAGCTGGGGCTACAGGCATGCACCTCCACGTCAAGTTAATTTTTGTATATTTAGTAGAGACGGGGTTTCACCATGTTGGCCAGGATGGTCTCGATCTCTTGACCTCGTGATCTGCCTGCTTTGGACTCCCAAAGTACTGGGATTACAGGCGTGAGCCACCACACCTGGCCTTGTTTAAGATTTTTAAGTGTCTAGTGAGCTCAATGCTTAAGAGACAATCCCTTCATGGCTCAGTACGTAAGAAAAGGAAAGTGAAATTTTGACAAATTTATAAATGGGCATTTGTACAAAGCTCAGCAGATTCTTGTGATAGTCATCTTAATTAAATTTACTTCTTCAAAAACTGATAAAGAAAACTGAGCCTTTCAAGGACAACATTATTTTCTCACACAACATTTATAGCTTGTCATATAACTTCCTTCTCCCAATGGTGCTTTCAATTGTGATACTATAAAATTGCGAAGAAATTAGGAGACCTCTACGACTATTTTTGGTCCCTGTCTTGTAAATACAATACCCAGGGAAATTTCTGATTAATTTTAATTTGATTGTTGGTTAATGATTAAAGGAATTTGCCAAATATCAAATCTCCAACCCTCAGTTGCTAATAAAAGTCGGAAAAACAATAAAAAAGAAATTTCATTTCTCCTTGAAGAATATGACTGCTAGATTTTCCCAAGCTTGACATGGTAAGAGCTCTGACACAGAGTCAGAGGATCTGGTTTCTAAACAGGGTTCTACCACTAATCTCCTTAAACGACTGTGAACCGGGCAGCAACCTCCCCTGAACCTCAGATTCCTCACTGTGAAAATACGGAATTAGGACATACCTCTAAAATGCTCCTCACCTCCAAAATTCTGTAATGAAAAATTTTAAAGGATGCAAGGACAACAGGTTTTATTTCTTTTTCATCATATTAGAAAGCCCTGAATTGACAATGAATAGAGAATAACAATAAACTAAAGTCAACAATTTCACTTACTTGAGAACCTGGACGCATTTGCTTTCCTGACATAATGTGGAAAACTGTCATTTGACTGTATCTTTATATGTCTTTGCACAGTCCCTTCTGGGAAAGTGATTGTGGTTGCAGAGTGTTTCTATTTTTATTCCAAGCCTTTCATTTGCATCCATCCCTGTTAGTGAATTAGAGAGTCCCTAAGTATATCTCCCATAGGATGTAGACTATGATTACTTTGTGGAAGGTCATATATAAAGCACTTTGGCTTTATATTTTAGTCTATGTGATACTTTAAAATTTACTGACTTTTTTGGAGTTGACATTTTCATTGTAATCACCTTGTGATCTGTGTGACACAAACATAAAGCCTACGTGTTAGAGTATGGTTAACATTAGCAGCAATTTAGATGTAAATAGTACTAACGCATAAGTCAGAAAAACAACGAACAAACCAAAAAGCTAAAGAAAATTTTCTTTAGCTTTTTGGCATATAACCCTAGGCTTTGACTGCTGATGCTAGCATGTCTTACTTAACCTGGATTTTCTTTTGCCTCTGAATCAATATACTGACTACCTATGAAAACCAATCTAATGACAAAGAAAACTCTGAGCTCATTTTATATTTAAAACTCTGGAAATCAACTAATTCTTTTTTTTTTTTTTTGAGATGGAATCTTGCTCTGTTGCCCAGGCTGGAGTACAGTGGCACAATCTCGGCTCACTGCAAGCTCTGCCTCCCGGGTTCACGCCATTCTCCTGCCTCAGCCTCCCGAGTGGCTGGGACTACAGGTGCCCACCACCACACCCGGCTAATTTTTTGTATTTTTAGTAGAGAGGAAATCAACTAATTCTTTAAAGGTGTAAAGGTGTATATTTTACTGAGGTATACCTCTTCTACTCATCACATTTTTATGTAACTTGGCCTTTCATACCATCCTTCAAATTATATAGCAAATTATGAAGTGTCACAAATAAGAGTTTACTTAGAAAACCTGTTGAATTACTGAGAAATGAGCATAGTAGGGAAAGAAATGTGTGGGTCAAAAAGACCAGAAAATACATAGGAATAAGAAAAGTAAGGACAAGGAGGCACTGGAAAAAGATGAGGAAAAGAGATGATGAAGAGGAGAACACAAAAGAAGAGGAAGTGTCATGTGTAATTTCATGAAGTTGTAAGGTTCCAGTGTAATCTCTGAGGAGACATTTTGGCCCAAAGCCACACACACATAAGGTCATCTGTGATGACCTGGTATCTGAGAAGGTACTAGAGCAGCACTATCCAATATGGCAGCCACTTGTTACATCTGGCTGTTGAGGACTTGAGATGTGGCTAGTTTGAGTTGAGATGTGCTGTAAATATAAATTGCACACTAGCTCTTAGTACCACAAAAGAAGTAAAATATCTTAGTAATCATTTTTACATTGATTATATGTCAAAATGGTAATATCTTCCATCTCAATTCCTGGGCTAGTTCTTCTGAAAAAAAGTAAGACTCAATAAGTAGTCAACTACTAGTAAGTAATGACATCCATAACTAATAAGAGTGAGTGAAGGTGAGAAGGAGTCAACCCAAGGATCCAGGACAATAGACACTTGATAGGCAAGAAACTCAATCAGAAAGAGTATCAAGGACCACGATTGGGGTTGAGCTGCTTATTGCCTGACCAAGCCAATGACAGCTGAGTGATGGGCAGAGGGGAAGGTTATCATACATCTAATCATCTTGTCATTCATGCAGCAAACATTTACTGATAGCCTATTATTTGCCAGGCACAGGTTAACTCAAGGAACAATGGTGAATGACATAAGCACAGTCCTCTTTGAAGCTTACCTTCTCCTGAGGGAGATAAATATTAATCAAAAAATCACACAAATACAAAATTATAAATTCTGACAAGAGCTAAAAAGGTCAAGTGGTGGTGTTTGGAGAACTCCAAGAAGAGTTCAAGTTAGGCTTTTTAAGAAAAAAAATTGGAATTATGATTGAATACCCAGCCTTTCTCCCTCAATCTGGTCCAAAATATTTATGGATAAATACAGATCTTTAGGAAATGCATGTGGTTTAACCATAAGAAATAAAATTGCTCCACTGTTCTTAAACTTGTCCTAAGTACTTTTCTAAAAGCCAAATGGCTAAACTATATGGAAATGTATATATGTGTGTGTTTGTGTATATATGTGTGTGTGCGTGTGCTCCCAAATAAATCAAGTTGCTTGCCAAATCTAAAATTAGCAACATTTCTGCTAATTAGCCAGATAAGCTCTTCTTTTCTCAGTTTAACCCAAGACATAGTCTCTACTGAAAATACCTCTAACATTCACAAATCCAAGAGCTATGCAGTTTGAAACGAAGTTTTGTTTTTTACTACATAAACCTAATTGAAGGTAGAACTGATAGCAGGTTTAACTTGATATTGACCTTTGTTTCTAGACTGATGACCAGTGTAGTCTGGTCATTTCCTGCTTCTGATAGTGGGGGAGCAAGTAGAGTCAGTGAAGGAAAGGCTTCTCCGTAGCACTGATGTCTAAAGTGAAATTAGAAAAAAAAAATGAGTAAGGCCAGGTGCAGTGGCTCACGCCTATAATCCCAGCACTTTGGGAGGCTGAGGCAGGTGGATCATGAGGTCAGGAGTTCAAGACCAGCCTGGCCAAGATGGTGAAACCTCATCTCTACTAAAAATACAAAAATTAGCTGGGTGTGGTGGTGGACACTTGTAATCCCAGCTACTCGGGAGGCTGAGGCAGAGAATTGCTTGAACCCAGGAGGCGGAGGTTGCAGTGAGCCGAGATTGCACCACTGCACTCCAGCCTGGGTGACAGAGCGAGACTCCATCTCAAAAAAGAAAAGAAAAAAATGAGTAAAATGAACTAAAGGCTCAAGAGGTACAGAGAGGGAAAAGCATTCCAGGCAGAGGAAACAAATTTACAAAAGCCTTGAATCTGGAGAAATCATAGTAACTTGGAAGAACTAATAGGAAAACACTCAGGCTAGAGATAATATGGAACCTAATAGGCTTTGTTAAAGATTTGGGTCAATTTCCAAGAAATAAAAGGAAGCCCTTAGGGGTTTTAAGAGGCATTCAGATTTGTTTTTAAAACAGATGTCAGGCTGCAGGGTGTAAGATGGATTGGAGGCAGCAAGAGTGAAAGTCTTGAGGTCAATAAGGGATATTTACAAAGGTAAAGATGTTATCTTTGAAACTGCCTTTGTAAAAATTATAACTGAGGAAATCATGACAATGAAAGAGCTCTGTCCTGACTCCATCTTGCCTTTAACATCCAAACTGTTTTTTTTTCATGCCTGGGTGCAGGCTGAACTAACTTTGGGAGGAACTTACAGTTTAACAAAGATGAAAACAGCCCTTTCCCAAAACAAACCCCCTTCTTGCCTGGGGAGTAGACTGTCTTTGCAGGACTAACAAATTAGCCACAAAATTAACAATTATGGTTAAAGAGTCACTGTTTTAAAACCTGAGATCAGTGCTTGAGATATTTTGCAGACCCTGCATTTCAAGGCATCAGCTGACACCACCTAGATCGAGAATCTGGCTCATCTAGTCTTGTGTATATCCCCCCACCACCGCCTCCCCCCCACACTCAGGAACTGACTCAGCACAAGAGGACAGCTTCAACTCCCTATGATTTATCTTCCACCGGACCAATCAGCACTCCCTACTTTCTGACCCTCTTCTCACCAAATTATTCTTAAAAACCCCGATCCCCAGATTTTCAGGGAGACTGATTTGAGTAATAATAAAACTCTGGCCTCCCATATAGCTGGCTCTGTATGAATTAAACTCTTTATTGTGATTCCCCTGTCTTGATAAGTTGGCCTTGTCTGAGCCCCGGGCCAGGAGAACCTGTTGGGTGGTTACAGCTTGGGTTAGTGGAAGGTGATGGAATGGAGACAACGATGGTATCAATTAGGTTCCAAAGGAGAAAAACAGAAAACAGAGTAATGGTTAGGAAGGAACTAATATGAGCAGCTTGTGCTTGAAGAACTGGAAACCTTTTTCTTGATGACCTCCCCTTATCTCTTTTGGAAATAAGCAATCTTGGACATATCTAAATTTGCTCCTAATACTCAGGATTTCTTTAAAAAAAAATTTCAATAGGTTTTTTGTGTTTGTTTGTTGTTTTTTTTTGTTTGTTTTGTTTTTTTTTTTTGTTTTTTTTGGGGAGACAGAGTCTTGCTCTGTCTCCCAGGCTGGAGTGCAGTGGCGCGATCTTGGCTTGCTGGGAATAGGTAGTGTTTGGTTACGTGGATAAGATCTTTAGTGGTAATTTCTGACATTTTGGTGCACTCAGCACCTAAGCAGTGTACACTGTACCCAATGTGTAGTCTTTTGTCCCTTGCTCCTCTTCCATGCTTCCCCCTGAGTCCTCAGTCTGTTGTATCATTCTTATGCCTTTGTGTCCTCATAGCTTAGCTCCCACTCATAAGTGAGAACATACAATGTTTAGTTTTCCATTCCTGAGTTACTTCATTTAAAATAATGGTCTCCAACTCCATCCAGGTTGCTGGGAATGCCATTATTTCATTCCTTTTTATGGCTGAATAGTATTCCACTATAAACACACACACACACACACACACACACACACACACACACACACACACACACACACACACATTTTCTTTATCCACTCATCAATTGATGAACTTTTGAGCTGGTTCCATATTTTTGTAATATTTTTGTAATTGCAAATTGTGCTGCTATAAACGTGGGTGTGCAAGTGTCTTTTTCATATAATGACTTATTTTCCACTGGGTAGGTACTGAGTAGTGGGATTGCTGGATAGAATGGTAGATCTACTTTTAGTTCTTTAAGAAATCTCCATACTGTTTTCCATAGAGGTTGTACTAGTTTACATTCCCACCAGCAGTGTAAAAGCATTCAATTTTCACCACATCCACGCCAACATCTATTAGTTTTCAATTTTTAAAATTATGGCCCTTCTTGCAGGAATAAGATGGTATCACATTGGGGATCTGATTTGCATTTTCTGATAATTAGTGATGTTGAGGATTTTTTCATGTTTCTTGGCCATTTGTATATCTTTTTGTGAGAACTGTCTATTCATATTCTTAACCCACTTTTTGATGGGATTATTTGTTTTTTTCTTGCTGATATTTTCCTTGTAGTTCCTTGTAGATTCTAAGTATTAGTTCTTTGTCAGATGTATAGTTTGCAAGTATTTTCTCCCATTCTATGAATTGTGTGTTTACTCTGCTGATTATTTATTTTGCTGTGTAGAAGCTTTTTAGTTTAATTAAGTGCCATCTATTTATCTTTTTGTTGTATTTGCTTTTGAGTTCTTGGTCATGAAGTCTTTGCCTAAGTCAATGTCTAGAAGGGTTTTTCCGACGTTATCTTCTAGAATTTTTATGGTTTGAGGTTTTAGATTTAAGTCTTTCTTCTATCTTGAGTTGATTTTTGTATAAGGTGAGAGATGAGGATCCTGCACATATCTTGCCAATTATCTCACCACCATTTGTTGAATAGGATGCCCTTTCCCCCTGTATGTTTTCGTTTGCTTTGTTGAAGGTCAGTAGCCCATAAGTGCGTGGCTTTGTTTCTGGATTCTCTATGCTGTTCCATTGGTCCCTGTGGCTATTTTTATGCCAGCACCATGCTGTTTTGGTGACTATAGCCTTGTAGTATAGTTTGAGGTTGGGTAATGTGATGCCTCCAAATTTGTTCTTTTTGCTTAGTCTCACTTTGGCTACACGGGCTCTCTTCTAGTTCCATATGAATTTTAGGTTGTCTTTTCTAGTTCTGTGAAGAATGGTGGTGGTATTTTGATGGGAATTGCATTGAATGTATAGATTGCTTTTGGCAGTGTTGTCATTTTCACAATATTGATTCTACCCATCAATGAGCATGAGATGTGTTTCCATTCATCTGTGTTGTCTATGAGTTATTTCAGCAGTGTTTTGTAGTTTTCCTTGTAGAGATCTTTTACCTCCTTGGTTAGAGATATTCCTAAGTTGTTATTATTATTTTTATGTTGGTTGTTGTTGTAGCTATTGTAAAAGGGGTTGAGTTCTTGATTTGTTTCTCACCTTGCTTGCTGTTGGTGTATAGCAATGCTACTGATTTGTGTATAGTGATTTTATATCTGAAACTTCACTGAATTCATTTATCAGATCTAGGAGCTTTTTGGATGAGTCTTTAGGGTTTTCTAGGTATTCAATCATATCATTGGCAAACAGCAACAGTTTGACTTGCTCTTTGCTGATTTGGATGTCCTTTATTTCTTTCTCTTGTTGAATCAAAAACAAAAAACAAGAAACAAAAAAACCAAGATATTCAGGCAACAACTAGCACAATGAATAGAATACTACCTCACATCTCAATACTAACATTGAGTATAAGTGGCCTAAATGCACTACTTAAAAGATACAGTGGAACATGACAAGAATGCCATGGCTAAGACTTCCAGTACCATGTTGAATAGTGGCTAGCCAGTACTATGTTGAAAGAAGTGGATAAAGTGGACATCCTTGTCATGTTCCAGTTCTCAGGGGGAATGCTTTCAACTTCCTCCATTCAGAATAACATTGGCTGTGGATTTATCATAGGTGGCTTTTATTACAAGGTATGTCCCTTCTATGTCAATTTTGCTGAATGTTTTAATCATAAAGGGATGCTGAATTTTGTCAAATGACTTTTGTGCATCTATTGAGATGATTTTTGTCATTTTTGGTTTTAATTATGTTTATGTGGTGTATCAAATTTATTGATTTGTGTATGTTAAAACATCCTTTCATCCCTGGGATGAAACTCACTTGATCTTGGTGGATTACCTTTTGGATATGCTGTTGGATTCAGTTCACTAGTATTGTGTTGAGAATTTTTGTATCTATGTTCATCAGGGATATTGGTCTGTAGTTTTTTTTTTTTTTTTTTGTGCCCTTTCAAGACATTTTGACGTAGGCATTTAATGCTATGAACTTTCCTCTAAGCACTACTTTTGCTGTATTCCAGAGCTATTCACAGGTTGTGTCATTATTATCATTCAGTTCAAAGAATTTTTAAATTTCCATCTTGAATCAATGTTGACCAGGCTGCAGTGATTGTTATTGCTCTTATGGGTCTAGCCACCCAGCGGTACTGGGTTGGTACTGGGGAATGTCTGCAAAGAGTCCTGTGATGTGATCTGTCTTCAGGTTTCTCGGCCATGGATACCAACATCTGTTCTGGCAGAGGTAGCAAGGGAGTGAAGAGGACTGTGAGGGTCCTTAGTTTTATTTACTGTGCTGGTTTTCTTGAATGCCGATTGTGCTGACAGTGAAGGTTTCACGTGGACAGACTCAGGGCCTCGGGTTCGCCAGGATGTTACTGGTGGTGGAATTAGCTGCTGTTTTCTCCTTTCTTGGAGCAAGGTTATTCTTTTATGAGTTGCTGTAATGGCTTGAGTTGGTTGGCCTCCAGTCAGGAGGTGGCGCTTTCAAGAGTGCATCAGCTGTGATCATATAGGGGGATACAAGCTTGCCCTTAGGTTGCCTGGATAAGTATTCAGGTTTCTCAGGCAATGGGCAGGGCCATAGAGCACCCAAAAGTTTATGTCTTTTGTCTTTGGCTACTAGGGTGGGTAGAGAAAGACCATCAGGTAGGGGCAGGGTTAGGCCTGTCTGAGCTCAGACTGTCCTTGAGCGGTGCTTGCTGTAGCCACTGTGGGGGATGGGGTGTGGGTCTCAGGCCAATGGAGTTTTGTTCCCAGGGGGTTTATGGCTGCCTCTGTTGCATAACACAGGTAGCCAGGAAAGTGGGAGAAAGCCGGCACTGACAGGCCTTCACCCAGCCCCACGTAGCCAGGCAGGCCAGTCTCATTCCCACTGTGCCCCACCAACAGCACCAAGTTTATATCCAGTCAGCCAGTGAGCAGGGCTGACATCTTGCCCCAGGCGACAAGCCTCTGGGCTGAGAGAGCAAGCAGGGCTTTCAGGCTCTGCCCCTCCCCACCTGCCATGACTTATGTGCTCATATTTCCACTTGTTTGCCACCCCCACCAGATTCTGCCCAGGAAAATTTGTGCTTGATCAAAATGACTACAAAGTTCAGCTGAAAGTTTCCTTCTCTCTGTGGTCCTTTGCCAATTCCACTGGCAGCCCTCCCTAAGGAACCCTGAGAGATAAAGTCAGAAGTGGCTTCCCTGGGCTTCCTTAGGGGCCGGGAGTGCCTACAGGACTCTCCCCGCTGCTTCTTCTACTTTTATATTTGGCTTTCTAAATTCATTTCAACTCTAAGTAAGGTTACACCCTTCTCCTGTGATCTGGATTTTCGGGTTCCCCAGCGAGATGTGTGTTTGGAGGCAGACTTTTCCCCTCTCGCACTTTGGGCACTCACAGTTTTTCAGCCATCTCACAGAGTTTGCCGTGGCAAGCCACTTCTTTCAAAGGGTCTGTGAATTCTTTCAGTTTTCCTAGTATGTTCCTGCAGTAGTTCTTGGAGCAGAAGTTCACGATGTGAGTCTCCACATGCTCTTCTATCTGTCCAAGGGGCTGCAAGTCAGTCCTGACTCCTATCCACCATTTGTTTTCCTTCCCTGATACTCAGGATTTCTTTATGAGATGCTGTGGGCTGGCAACCCCAGGCTGCAATAAGGATTTTTTTTTTTAAACATTACAGCATCCTATAAGTCTTAATTTTTTGAAAGAATTACCCTTTTAAAAAGTCTTAATAGGTATCAGACACTGATTGGTAGCCCAACAGCAGTTTAAATCTCTTGTTATAGCCCTTCTATTTTACCGTAATTATTTATTTGATGTCTGCAAAGCCCTAAATTTTGGCTCCTCAAAAGGAGCCATTTATCATTAAGCTTTGTTTTCCCAGCCTCTAGAACAACATTGGCATATGGTCAATATTGAGTAAACGATTAGTAAATGAATTCTTACACAGAAGAGACACTTACATCCTGTAAAGAAAGATGCAGTCCTGGTGGTATTTCTTGACTTTCATGATGACAAGGAGATTTGGGAAAAACTACACATTAGAGCTTAAGCTTTCAAAGTGTAGGCCCCAGAGCAACAGCAGCAGTGTCACCTGGGAGCCTATGAGAAATGCACATTCTCAGGCCCCACTCTGCACTTATTAATCAGGAGCTCTGGGCATGGGTCACTGTAGGTCATTAGAATGCACATTACTATCTAAGAACCACTGTCTTTGAAGATTCCCTTAATGAGAGACCAATTAAATGAGGTTTATTTTAAAAGGCCGGTAAAAGAAGGATTCAAGTATTTTATGATCTTCTATCATTCCTTCCTTCAAATAATCTTTATGAAAAGACTGAGGACAATGTAGTTGTTTTTAGGTATTACACTTCTGATATGCTAACTTGTCTATGTTAGGAATTGACAAATATTTTCTGTGAAGGGCCAGAGAGTAAATATTTTAGGCATTTCAGGCCATACAGTCTGGGTCATTGCTACTCAATTCTGCTGTTGTCGCATGCAGGCAGCTATAAACAGTCCATAAACAAATGAGTGTGGCTGTACACCAATAAAACCTTATTTATGATACTAATATTTGAATTTCGTGTGATTTCTATGTGATACCATTATTCTTTTTCATTTAAAAAATACTCTTTAAAAATGTAAAAGCCATTCTTACCTTGTTGGCGACACAAAAATAGAGAGTAGACTGGACTTAGTCCACAGGTTATAGTTTTCCAACCCCCAGTCTACGTAATAATCAATTACATTGAGGTTGATTTTTAAATTTTTCATTAGAAATTACACAAGAATTTCCAGGTATAGGTATCATTCATTAACTGAATACTTCATATGTACCTAGCAAATAAGCAATATAGACAAAGCTTTTGTCTTCAGGGAGCTTAAGAGCCCAGAAAAGACATCAAAATTAATCAAATAAATAAGTGAGAAAGAGAACATAATCAGAATACCGTAAGAGAGGGTAACTGAGAGAACTCCCTTAGACAGACTGGGTAAGAATGGCCCATCTGAAGTGATGCTATTTATACTAAGATGAAAAAGCTAATGAAAATTTGCCCACTATATGAAAAGCCAGAAGAGGGTTTACAGGCCAGAGCACAGCAAGCATGAAGTCCCTGGGAAAGAAGGAGCATGTAGGCACCGATGAAACCTAACGTGACTGAAGCATAACATGTAAGGGGAGGAGGGGCAGCATTTGAGCCTGAGAAGATGACAGGAAGCAGATCATACAGGGCCTTGTCAGTGAAGTCAAGGATTTTGGCAAAGGTTTTATGCAAGGGGCTAACTGGATTTTATTTAAGTCTTTAAAAATGACTTCCTTCTTGTTACGCTGTGGAAAACAGATTTGGAGGGGACCAAGAGAACAGGAAGACGGTTTGAAGACTAGACTAGAAGAGTGCGTGTGTGTGTGTGAGAGATTCACAAGCATGCATTAGATATCATTAAAACTGAAAGGCTTACAGTAGAAATTCAGTAAAACAAAATGATTTCCTAAGCCCAAACTGATGATCTCATGATTGCAGATTAAAACCAAATTCAACTAGAGACTTTAAGAAGTCTTTTGGAGGTTGATGTAATGGGATTTGATCTAGATACAGGATAAAATATTCAAGGAAAAGGACAAAAGCTTCATTCAACATTATCCAGCAGCTAAAGAATGATATTCTTTATGTGAATGTAGAGAGAAAAAGGAACTTTGAATAGGTAGGTGGACGTCAAGAATGAATAAGCTTTGATAGTTTACTTCATCACAATGAACAGCTATTCAGTTCAGCTCAGTAATGACATTACTAGAGACATCTATCTAATAACACAACCCTATTAGTAGATCTGTCTAAATTGATATTGAAAGGACAATTAAAATTGGCACTCAGGCTACAACCAATGTTGTAAGTTGGAATGTATCAAACATCATTTTTAAAAAAGGTATATTGTTAACATTGGGACATAAATGCAAATTAGAGTAATGACTTCATTCAGCAATTTCCTTCATATGAGGCCATTTGAATCAGGCTCTCTCCTCCATAGAAAAGGACAAATCCTTAGTAATTTAGATGATTACCTCATAGGAGTGAATAGTAAGTGAAATCAATACCATAAGGTCTGGCCTGCCATTTCCTTCCCGTTACTTCATGTCACTATGACAATGATGAGAACGTTTAAAAGTTTTCTTGCATGCTGGTTCATAAGCATTCACTAATCTCCTCCAACAATCTTCCTGTGCTCGGAAAAGAAATCCAATGTCATATTTGGAAGTTTTATTTTAAAAAGGTGAGTGTTGATACAGAATATTAATATGAACTTTTTAGTCGTATCTTTATGTAGAAACACTGGGAATCCGTTGCCACTAAGGTAGATAATTATTCATGTAAGTTTTATGCTAATCACTCTAATTATTGCTTAGAAAAATAAAAGTGCCATATAGCAAATCCTTATACCATTCTCTTACATTCATGCCATAAACAACCAATAGCCCAAGTGTGACTATGAGTTTCAGGAAACAATCTCTATGCTTTGGGCTGGAGGCAGTGTGCTGAAATTCATGAATTACAACTCTTCCGACAAGAGCCCTTAGTGGCTCCAGGGACTGGAAATGGAATATGAAACTTCTGACCCAAAGGTCATTGGCTCCAATTTGGCTTAAACTGGTAGTGACTACAAGTTATTATCAACAGACAGCTGTTCAGCAACTGCTACAAAATGAATTGGTGATTTCAGTGTAATTCCTAAAAGACAGGTATCTGTGTTAGGAACACATGAATCCTTCATGCCCTAAGGTGGATAGTTCTAGACAGGAGTCAAGACATTGACTAAAAGGAGTTATCCTAGCACTTTCCAGCCTTTATAAAATGGGTCTTTTTAGATGGGAGCAGCCAAAAGTTTTCTGGTAACTGGCAAGAGTGTTTGTTACTTAATAGTTTGTCATTTGTAAGGTGGGGATACAATTATATCTGACTATAATCTCTCTGTAGATCTATGTTTATGTTTAAATAAAATATAACAGATCTCAGTGGGAAATACTTAGAGAAGATGTTAATAAAATAAGACTCTTGCTACTCAAAGTGTGATCTGCAGTCCAGTAGCATCAGCATCACCTCGAAACATGTTGGAATTCCAAACTCTGAAGTATATGCCAGACACTGAATCAGAATCTTCATTTTAACAAGACCCTCAGGTGACTCAGTCACTCAATAAAGTTTGAGGAGTATAATCTAGTAATCTGTCTTGAACCCGGGAGGTGGAGGTTGCGGTGAGCTGAGATCACGCCATTGCACTCCAGCCTGGGCAATAAGAGTGAAACTCCATCTCAAAAATAAATAAATAAATAAAAACAAAAAACAACAGCAACAAAAAACCTGACCTCAGGTGATTCGCCCGCTTTGGCCTCCCGAAGGGCTGGGATTAGAGGCGTGAGCCACCGCACCTGGCCTGTATCTTAATTTCATAATCTAGTATCCCTGGCTGTTTACATTACTTATGTTGCCACTTATAAAATTGCCTGCCTATTCATTGTCTCGGCATCCCTATTAGACTTTAAGCTCCTAGAGGGCAGGTATCCAACTTGGCATTCCTTTTGAGTCCAATGTAGGTTTTATCAATAGAACAAAGGAACTTGAAATTATAAGTCTTCAGCACCTTATACTAAATTGAATCATGCCAAATAATCTGATAATAACCTGATTCTTTTTTCTCTTTTTTTTTTTTTTTTTTTTTTTCTGAGGCAGTCTGACTGTCATCCAGGCTGAAGTGCAGTGGCTCGATCTCTGCTCACTGCAAACTCCACTTCTCAGGTTCAAGCGATTCTCCTGTCTCAGCCTTCTGAGTAGCTGCAATTACAAGCATGCACCATCATGCCCGGCTAATTTTTGTATTTTCAGCAGAGAAGGGGATTTGCCATGTTGGTCAGGCTGGTCTCAAACTCCTGACCTCAGTGATCCACTCACCTCAGCCTCCCAAAGTGCTGGGATTACAGGTGTGAGCCACCGTGCTCAGCCCCAAATAAACTGATGCTTATGCAACATTAATTTAAACAGATTGTGTTTACCTGAGAGACCTGAAGGGCTATCATGATGCCCTGGATCAATAACCAGCAGTAAATTGCTAACCGCTATTTAATGACATTGTTGGTAGAATACATGGTAAGAGTATTTTGTCCACTCTGCTAAACTTGTAACCACAACATAATGAAATGCTCCGGCTAATTTTCAAAATGAGTTTGTGTAGAGCATATTGATATTTCATACATTACATTAAATTTAGTCAACATGAGACTGATTAACTGGAATTTATTTAAAATTTGGATTATGATTTTGTTTGTATGGTGTTTATAATCCCTACCTTTCAAAGGAAAAAATAAAACACATTAACTTTATGGTACTAACAAATCAATTTGCCTGAAGTTCAGCTGTTCCTAGATCAGAGGCTTCCATTCTAAAACTAAGCCAAAAACGTTAAATAATATATTGAATACTTTCCCCAACACATATTTTATCACCCTATTCAAATTATCTAAAATAAAGATGTTCATGTATTTGGGTACCCAAGGTTTTCATAAGAGTCTCTCTCAAGTCAGCTGTATGTGTCAGTTTGGGCAAGTTTCCTAAGTTCTTTGAGTCCATATTTTAATAATTTTTGGCTTTTTAGGAGAAAATATTAAGACCAAATTTATAATGCTATCTTGAACATTTAATGAGATAAGCTTGAACAAGATTTTCGGCAGATAGGTACTCCCTAGTTATTTGTACTGCTACTACTTCTAGTACCTCTGCTACCACCACCACTATCATTATTACTAACTAGCATTCCTACTTGCAGCACAATATTTGCTATGAGATCGTTAGGTTGCATACCAGATTTAAACATAATTGAACATGTAAGATCCACTCTTACATGGTTCACCAGGCGACATCAAAATATAATACTCTAAATTAAAGAAAAGCATAAGAAAGATAGACAAGCCTGCAGGTCTAATTATCTTTTCTATTAATTCTAAAAATTCTAAATTATAGCTTAATCTAATTGTGGCCTTTCTTTAAGCCTTGGAAAATTAAACAATTGACTGTGTTGATTAGTATATTGCCAACAGCTGTGGCCCCCTGTGTCCTCTCCCTTAGTAGAAAGAAATGGTCCTTTTATCACACCCGTTGTCAAAGCCTCATCTCTCTCTCAAAGAAATGGTCCTTTTATCACACCCATTGTCAAAGAGCCTCATCTCTCTCTCCCTCTCTACCTAGAAGCAGTATAATTTAGGATTAAGAGTATAACCTATGGACTCAAATAGAGGCTTAAAGCTGTTTTGTGCCACAGAGTAGCTATGTAAGTTGAAGCATGTTATAACATCTATAAAACAGGGATAATAACAGTGCCTACCACAAAGAGTTGTTCTGAAGCTGTTAAATGGGATGTTCCTTACTTTTGCATAGCACTCAACTTTGTGCATTGGACATGGTCGGGTAACTAGTAAATACTATTATTGCCAAGACTTGAAGTATTAACAAAGGGCATAGTCTCTGCCCAGGGGCCATGCTCACTTAATTGTACAGTAAGTTCTCACTTAATGTTGTTGATGACTTCCTAGAAACTGCAACTTTAAGCAAAATGACATTTAATGAAACCAATTTTACTACAGGCTAATGGATATAAAGAAGAGATGAACTCCCATGACCTATTTCTGGTCATAAAAACAACACCAAACTTCCAAATAAAGACCCCAAACACTTCTAATACTAAATATTGAAATAAATGTGAACTATACATACATTTAGGAAATATTAATTAAAATAAGTAACATTATTTACCCAATTTCTGGTGATTCAGTGAGAGACAGCATTCATAGTGGTGGTGGATTAAGGAAAAAGTGTTTACAAAGCAACAACTGTAAGAAGGACCTCCTATCACTATGCAGTTCATAAACAGTAAGAAATATGGCAGGTTCGCTGAGTGCTTTCACACCTCATAGTTTATTGTGGTGTATTGGTATGATTGTTCTAGACTTTATAAATGGTTATTTGACAACAATTTTTATTCATTCATTCGTTCATTCAATTTTCCAATCTGTATATTCTATTTCAGGGCTGAGGATGGCTGGAGCCTCTCCCAGAAGCTCAGGGTGTAAAGGAGGAACCACCTTGGACAGGATGCCGTTCTATCACAAGGCGCGTGCACACACACACACACACACTCACTCAGATTACGACAATTTAAACATGCCAACTCACATAATGTGCACATCTTTTCAATGTGGGAGGAAACTGGAGTATCCAGAGAAAACCCACACAGACAAAGGGAAAATGTGCAAACCTCACATGGACAGTGGCTTCAGCCTGGAATAGATTTTTTTCTCACATCGATGTTATAATAAAACAATACTGAGTGAACTGATGTTATCCAAGGACCTGCTATATTCCCAATAGAGGGCACATTTCAATGGACTGACCTTAGGAACTGGTGAGTACAGATTGCCTTAACCTTTTAAGCTTCTTTTCTTCTCACCTCTAGAATTGGGTTCTCTCAGAATGCTGATTAATACAAAATCTTTAAATTGCCCTAGCTCATGGTAACCTACCAACTTCCTAACCCCTTTCTCAAGCTCATCGATTTTGCCTTCAGAGTTAGAAAGAGCCTTGACCAACTATCTAGTCCAAACTCCCATTTGAGGCATTACAGTTATGCCTGCATTCCCAGTGTTCACTTAGCATCAGTTTTCAACATTTCTAACGTTGGAAAGTTCACTACATAATTAAACAACCTATTCCATTTCTGGATAGCTCTTCATTATGAGAAACTTATTCTTTCTTTGGAGCAGAAATCATTGTTCTTTGTTACATGAAGCTAATGATACTGGTTTGAGCTTTTGGAACAGAATAGGATAAGTCTAAAGGCTACTCCACAAGACAGACCTCCGTGTATTTTCAGATTGCTTTCATGTCGGCCAGGCACAGTGGCTCATGCCTGTAATCCCAGCTCTTTGGAGGCCAAGGCAGGAAGATCACTTGAGGTCAGGAATTCCACATCAGCCTGGCCAACATGGTGAAACCCCATCTCTATTAAAAATACAAAAATTGGCCGGGCGTGGTGGTGCATGCCTGTAATCCCAGCTACTTGGGAGGCTGAGGCAGGAGAATCCCTTGAACCTGGGAGGTGGAGGTTGCAGTGAGCTGAGATTGTATCACTGAACTCCAGCCTGGGTGACAAGAGTGAAACTCCATCTCAAAACAAAACAAAACAAAAGATTGCTTTCATGTCTTAACGCTTAAAATGTAATGTTGAACACAACTGAATACAGTTTTAGAGACCTTATTTTACCAGAATAGAAAACAGTGGGACAATTATTTTTTCTTTGATTTAGATGTTAACTATCAATAATCCAATGTCTATATTGAGTTAGGTAAAAAGAATTCACTTATGGTTGAACTTGCAGGATGAGATTGCTTTAAAAAGCATACTGCCTATCAAAATGTATGTGCCCTTTTACTATTCATCCATGGGTTTGTTAAACCTCAATTCATTCAAGGAAAAAGTTTCTCTTCTTATTTTCTATAAATAGATTGCTAATAAGTTTAAACTACTTTTATTAGCAGCATCATGTCTTACAAAAGTAGGTTTCCTGTTTGAGAGGCTCAGTTTGACAAGCACTCTTGGTAAGCAAAAAATTCTGGACTTTGAGAATAAGAAAAGCTGATAGATATAAGTGGGCCTGGAACTATTAGCTAGGTATTACGGATAGGAGCTGGCCTGGTATTCCCAGCTAGGCTATGGTGTTCTCCTGTGGAACATCAATAGTTTCACAGAACGCCAACTTCAGACAAAGCCATTGTGTGACCAAAGCAGATTAACACAATAGTAAGACTGCCTTCTTTTGCATATTTCCCAACTACTGCAGTCACCTTTCTTCATTCATCTGTATTCTAGATAAGAACTATAAAAACCCAATCATAAAATCACCCCTGATTCCTCACAGCATCCATCCAATCTGGAGAAGAGTCCTACTGCCTTGAGCTCTCTTCAGGATCACCTACTATAAAGCCAAATCCTAAATCTTCCTACTGAGATGGCTCATAGTGTTCCATGGAGTGCTCTCTTCCTCATTTCTCAACAACGAGTTAATAAAATCCATCTTTCTTTGACTATAGGTGTGCTCCTGGTGACCTTGGCTGAAGGGCATTGCCATCTTGTTATTGATGTGACACATAAAAAAGACTACCTGGAATTTTATCAAATGCAAAACCTACTATATATTTCCTATGACCTATAAAACACAAATATAATATGTCAATGTATTAATAGGATGATGCAAATTTGGACATTAAATCCTTTAATAAGGGCCTATTTGTGTGTTTGTTACCATGAACTGAAAATCATTTTCTGATGGAAATCTTGCTTTTGGCTTACCTAGAGTTTCACCCTTAACTTCTACTATGATCTGAGTATTTGTCCCTCCTATCCTCAATTGTGTTAGGAGGTGAGGCCTTTGGGAAATGACTGGGTTTTCAGGGTGAAGCCCGCGTAAGTAAGATTAGTGCCTTTACAAAAGAGGCCCAAGTCAGCTCCTTTGTCTCTCCCATCATGTGTGGACACATAGAAAGCACCGTCTACAAACCAAAAAGCAGACCCTTAGCAGATATCATATCTGCCTCGATCTTGGACTTTCCAGCCTCCAGAACTTTCAGAAGCAAATTTCTGTTGTTTATAGGCCACTCAGTTTATAGTATTTTGTTATAGCAGCCTGAATGGACTAAGGTAATATCCTTTAGAACAGAAGTTAGATGATCTTTTGTTCAGGCACCCATTCTTTGGGCACCTCAGAGAATCAATCCTATCTGCCACTCAGCTGATAAAACATTTAATGCTCCACTTGACTGGCAAAAGGGTGCCAGTACATCAGGTTTGTGCCAGAAAGGATGGACTTAGGACGGCTCAATCCACTTTAGAAGCTCAGCCAAGAAAAACAATATTTGTAAAGATTAGGGGAAAGAGACAATCCATTTATTTCTCTAGATACTCTAAAATCTACTCCTGGAATAAGCCAGACAGATAGAAGACTGTTAATACCTGGATCTTGGAATACTGACTCCCCAGATAAGAGCTTTTACCCAATGGCACTTTTGCATAACTCCACTGGAGAAGGTTGAGGACACTTTAAAATAAAAGTTTTGTGATCCTTGATACTGTTTTTTACATTAATGTCATATCCCCTCCACGCAAACTCATGAGAGAATACTGTTAGTGTTGAGCATCCTCTGAACAGTTTTTTTTTTTAAACTCATGAACATTGTGATTCTTATAGCTAATCATCCTTTCTTAATGACCAATTTCCATAGAGACAAGTTAATGGTTTAGTTTTAGGAATATGTACACTACATATTAGAAGTATACAGAAATTCTTCTAAGCATGCATTTAGTGTGTCTCTTTGTATCTTCTTTTAAAATTGATTTTTTTATTATATGGATCCTTGTAAGCCATCTTAAGTCATTTCAGACTGAAATAGGGGAATAAATTAATAAATAATAATTACTGAGAATAGATTTAGTGAGTTGTAGAAGTTCAGATACCAGTCAAAATATGGGATGCTCACCTATCTTAACTTTATAAATGAAGTTCATTTGATTCCAGATTCACTTTCTCACTGTATCTTAACAATGCTTCCTTGCATAGTACAATTTTTATCATTGACTTAGCCAAATCAGTATATATTAAATCCACCTTGGAGTGTTCATTAGCAAGTTGCATTGTTAATTACTTTAGTGGGTTGTTTAAATGGCCGTGGTTAATTGGGAACACTCTCAAATTTTTTCTGGGCTAATGCATAGCAAGTTTACACTGTTTTTTTGTTTTGTTTTGTTTTGATTTTTGCACTCACATTATAGAAGCTTACAGGCCTTGAACACTTCTGAGTCTCTTCCACAAGATTTATTGTCAAGCCAGATGTCTTGCTTTTGCACTATTTCAAGAGATCTTATTGCTTGCTTACTTAAAATGTTCCTCTTTACACTTACTTTGCATCTGAATTATATTCCCAGCATCAGTAATTTGAAAGCCACATACATGAATAATATACCTACTGCATGTCAACCTTGAGAGAAGACAGTTCTGAGGAGACTTTCCTAAGGGGGAAACTTCTAGGGAGGCCCTAAGAGGGTAACTTCTCATCCAGCTGTTGTGCTTGAATTATACGAAAGTTTAAAATAAATTCCAACATGAAGTATAAGTGGCTTTTACCAGTTTGCATTGTTTTGTTTGTTTGTTTGTTTTCAGAGGGTGTCTTGCTTTGTTACCCAGGCTGGAGTGCAGCGGTGCGAACCTGGCTCACTGCAGCCTTGAATTGCTGGGCTTAAGTGATCCTCCCATCTCAGCCTCCTGAGTAGTTGGAACTACAGGAATGCGCCACCACACCCAGCTAATTTTTGTATTTTTTGTAAAGACAAAGTTTTGCCACGTTGCCCAGATGGGTCTCAAACTCTTGAGCTCAAGCAGCTTGCCTGCTTTGGCCTTCCAAAGTGCTGGGATTATAGGCATAAGCCACTGCATCCAGCTCCAGTTTGCATTGTTAATGAAATAAAAGGTCAATAAACTTTCAGCAATTTTATTGGGCAATTTGACTTGAAGAAAAACAAACATAAGGTATTTTTAAATAACCATAGACTTTTAGCTAGACATTTATCTTCCTTTTTTTTTTTTTTTTTGAGACAGAGTTTAACTCTTCTTGCCCAGGCTGGAATACAATGGCGCGATCTCAGCTCACCGCAACATCCACCTCCTGGGTTCAAGCAGTTCTCCTGACTCAGCCTTCCAAGTAGCTGGGATTACAGGCATGCATCACCACGCCTACCTAATTTTGTATTTTTAGTAGAGATGGGGTTTCACCATGTTGGTCAGGCTGGTCTTGAACTCCTGACCTCAGGTGATCTGCCTGCCTCGGCCTCCCAAAGTGCTGGGATTACAGGCGTGAGCCACTGCACCCATTTTCCTTTTAACTCAGAAATACATTACATGAAAACATGTAGCCGGCATGACAGTAAAAACAGCCTTATTAAAAATTTGTAAAGGTAAAAATGATAAACTATACGAAGAACTGTATAGTGGTGTGGTGGACAAAAATGGTGTCTGTAGCTGCCGTACTGTAAATTGCTTATTTTAAAAACTGAAGGTCTGTGATTCGTCCCAGCTACAATGGACGGACACAGATTACTTGTGTTGTAACACTACAGAAGGTCAGGGTTGATCCAGCTGGGGTGCCCTGAGCCAAAGTGAAACATGAAGCCAGTTTCTAAGGGGTGAAGCAAGGTTCAAATTCTGGGCATTGCAAATACAAACAACAAATCCAAAGGGCTAGAAACAAGTTCGAAGGCAGAATGACGGGGCCAAAGGTCTAAAACTGAGTAAGGTGGTAGAAGAAGTACAAATTGCCCCCACAAGGTCCTCAGTGAGCTCCAGGCAATTGCTATGAATATGAATGAGAGTTTGTGGCTTTTAAGAGTTGTGGCTAGCATGGAGTGGAGGAAGATGAGATCGTCTTAAAAACTGTAAGAGGCAGAGGAGGAAAATTCAGAAGTTGCCTGTAAAATCAACTTTAAATTAAAAAAAAAAAGCAAAAACAAAACACCAAAGTGTATTCCAGAGCCCAGATTTGTCCTTTGATAAAAGGGTAACGGCCTAGGTTTTACAAGGTAGCAAAATGCTGTACATTCCCATCTGTTCGCAGTCTTACAATTGTAATATACTTTGACTACATAAGCATTTTCATAGCTTTATTTTAATGATCACAACCCAGTTAATCATTTAAAAGTTTTCCGTATTACTCTCCACGCTGCCCAAATTTTTCTCATCAATGAAATAAATATGTTTATGGCAAACTGTAAAATGTTGGAGGTCACCTTGGAAATGCAACTGAGTTTTAACAAGAAAATAGTAAGGTAAATGTAACTGTCCTTCAGATAAATACGTGATTTGAAAACCTCTGTCATTAAAGTGTTACTGGTGAAGGAAGACTTGCACTTATACAAACAAAATAAAACCTGCTTTCTTCAAACTTCATCCCCAAGCCTGACAACTCAGACTAAATGATCCCAAGTTAGTTAGATGATTATCTCATTAGAGCTACTGAGTATGAAGCCCCAACAATGTTCTAGACACTGTCCTGGGTGCTAGATACATCCATTAATACACTCAACAGTTCTGTGACACAAGCGTTTGTGCAGACAAGTAAACCAGAGCTCAGAGAAATCATATTGCCCCATATCACACAGTTACCAAGTGGCAGAGATAGGATTTGGATTTTGGAATAAATCTGGAGTTTTAATTGTGTCTGCTATGACACATTGCTTCCTATGATATGTATTTGTCCTACTCCAGGAAAATGGAAGGGAGTAGGGCCCGGGGTAGTGGAGGGGAGTCCCAAAAGAAGGAGAGATGTGGGGTGAAGGCCCAACCTGAGTCTGACCTGAAGTGGGATTTGTATTAGGTTATGTCTGCTCCATAAAATCTGTTGGTTATATGTATTTTCCCCCATTTCTAGTTCTAAAAATGTGTTCCCCTTTATTAAAAAACAATGATGAAACAATAACATATCCTTGGAGGAAAATGCATTCTGAGATGCTCTCCAGGAAGTGAAGGGAGATTGGTATTGATTCACTGACCCAAAGTTGGTCTCATAGGTGCTTCCATTTTTGTTAAAATAGGGAAAAATTGGAGAAACCACACTGTCATGATTACACACAGCAAAGCTGTCTTTGAAGTGAGGGTTAACAGTCACCAAGGCTTGTGTAAGCGCTTGTGAAAGTGCTCCATGGGGCTGCAAGCACCATCATGATCTTGGTCACACTTCTGAGCTAATCAAGTTTGAGTCTCATATTTGTGAACCTTACATAAATCTGCAAGTCCATGTGGATCTCCTCATTCTGTCAGTCACACCTCAGAAGATAATTTTCTTTATATGCAGAATTTTAAAAGAACACAAAGTTCTATGCAATAGTGCTGATAGGATTCAGGACACATTACCCCAAAATATAGCACCGTGGCATTTGACAACAGCAGAGACAGGAAGGTCACTCTTACCTTCTTCTCGCCCATCTCCCCGGAAGGCGGCCATAAATCCCAGGAAGAATTTTCTAACCTTCCCCTGAATCAGGTCATAGGACCCTCATTCAGGAGGTACCTTCCCTACACCCAGAGGAAAAGAACATCCTTATCTCTGAAGACACAGGGTCACAGAGAGGAACTTGAACAGACAGGCTTTGCTAAGTTCTGCCAAGTTATTATCATTAAATCATACCCCCTTTGTCCAATTACATTTTTCCACGACTCTTCCATTTCCATCAAACTTAGCATAAAAATACATAGTTTGGCCGGGCATGGTGGCTCATGTGGGTAATCCCAGCACTTTGGGAAGCTGCGGTGTGAGGGGTGTGAGAATGGCTTGAGCCCAGGAGTTAGAGACCAGCCTGGGCAAGATGGTGAAACCTCATGTCTACAAATTAAAACAGAAAAATTAAAATCAGCCAGGCAAGGCAGCGCAGACTCAGAAGGCTGAGGTGGGAGGGTTACTTGAGTCCAGGAGGTTGAGGCTGCAGTGAACTATGATCACTGCACTCCAGTCTGGGTGACAGAGTGAGGCACTGTCAGAAATAAATAAATAAATAAATAAATAAATAAATAAATAAATAAATAAATAAATGATAGATAGATAGAGGACGGATGGATGGATAGATAGATAGATAGATAGATAGATAGATAGATAGATAGATAGATAGGTTTAACTACTTCTTGGGACTTTGTTTCCTTATGAAGGCTTCCATGTCACATAAAACTCAACCAGGGACCCTAAGAGGGTGGAGGAATATCTTTCATTCCTTTTAGTACAAACAGGCCCAAGTACATATCAAATTTAGGGTTATTACTACTGATACAATGAACAGTTTCAATTAAGTGTATATCTTGAATTTGCTACATAGTTATTTTTCATATATTTTTATTAAAAGTACATTGCTTTAGAGATGGCATCAACTTTCAGATGCAATTAAAAATCCCCAGATATTAGCTATGTTTAACTGACAGTTATTATTTAATATTTGTCCTCTTTTTAAACATAAAAGTCAAAGCAAAACCTTTCTATAGGTGCTTTCTATCTGAACATTCTTCTATAGTTGTTTACATGGTACAACATAACAGGGTGATCAGAATCACCATTTTATATAATTTGGATCTGAAATAAAGCACTGAGCTCTATTAGACTGAATCATAAAATTGTCATTTTCATATGTAGTAGATGAAATATCAGAAATTTCATATGAGATATATAGACACGTATAAAAAAACTATTCTGGCTGCAAAAGTTTGTGGGCATAAAGCTGCAATAAGAAAAGTGATAATATAATGAATTATTATGAAATAAAGATATTACAAAATTAAACTAGCCCCAATTAAGCACAACTATGGCAATGATAATAAAGTTATTTCTGAAGGCTTATTGTCTGCACTTGGGAACTGAGTTTATATTACCTATTTATGTTGCTACCTGCTGATAAAACCACAACACATCATTATTTATAGGGTGCTAAAGGAAAAAAGCTTACCATTACCACATTTGAGAAAGTCAATAAACATTTTTCATGGATGGATTTTAGTCAATGACTACACTTAGATAGAGCATTTCAAAGTACTCAGCCCAAAGATGTGTTTATCTGAACACTCATTTCTAACTGCATGTTTCCATTGCATTTATATATTTTACAACCTCCACTCTTACCACTAACCACTACTGGGTGGACTGAAGTCTCAAATACTAAAAGCACATAATAATGCAAAATGTTTTGAGAAGAGTACTGCAATAAAAATCAGTAAAGCTATTACCATGTTTAAAAAAGAAAATCTAGTAACTATTAAAGGCCTTAAATTCAATATATGTTAGCATATCTGGAAAGCTCTTCAATCATAATGCCCTATATTTGCTTACCAGTTTATATTTTTCCAAAAAGTTTATATATATATGTATATATATATACGTATATATATACGTATATATATATACATATATATATATATATGATAGCTTATATTATGCCTCACAGGAAGCCAGAGTAAGAGGCACAGAAGATAATAATCTTGTCACATGAAACGTGGAGAAAGCGAATCTCAGTGAAATTGAATGACTTACAGGGGTCAACTTATGGTTAGGGGCAAAACAGGGTGGGACATAAATGTCAGTCTTCTGATACCTTTGCCCAGGGCCATGTGCACTTTGCTGACAAACTTGTCCCAATAGTCACCAAACATACTGGTTTGGGAAGTGTGCGAAGTCTCCTGTTGGCACCAACATGGGCTGATTTCACGGGCTTCAGGACTGGATTCATGCGTTTACTTATGGGTACTGCATATCTTCATATCCTGAAGTTGTGATGACAACTCTAAAATGTTTGCAATGGAAGCTTAAAAGAACCTTGTAGGAAGATGCAGACTAAAATGGGAGCACTTGAGGGAATGAGGAGAGTATATGAAGCAATACCATCTCTATCTATAGGTGAGAACAGCCCTGGGGATGAAGTTGTCTAGAACCAATGCTAAGAACAAGCAACCGTTTTGCTCACTATTGTCTAAGTATCTTCATATATTCCCATTTCCATGCCCTTCTCAACCTTTCTCCTTACAGAAACACACTCCCTTCTCTTTCCTGTGTGAAAGCCACGCTTCCTCTTTTGGAATCCTCCACTTAAAGAATTGTGGGTTTGCCGCCGGGCGTGGTGGCTCACGCCTGTAATCCCAGCACTTTGGGAGGCTGAGGTGGGCAGATCATGAGGTCAGGAGATCAAGACCATCCTGGCTAACATGGTGAAACCCCGTCTCTACTAAAAATTAAAAAAAATTAGCCAGGCGTGGTGGCGGGTGCCTGTAGTCCCAGCTACTCAGGAGGCTGAGGCAGAAGAATGGTGTTAATCGGGCAGATGGAGCTTGCAGTGAGCTGAGATAGTGCCACTATACTCCAGCCTGGGTGACAGAGTCTCAAAAAAAAAAAAAAAAAAAGAAAAAAAAGAATTTCACAGGTGAGGAAACTGAGGCTAGAAGATTTTAATTTGCCCAAGTACACACAAAATAAGATTTTGGTTTCCTAACTCAGTGATGTGAGTTTTACCCTCTGTACTGAATTGCCAATTTCTGCATTCATCTTTCCTTTTACAATTAGTTATATTTCCATATGTACTGTATATATCTTGCCAGAACAACAAAATTGGAAGCCCCCCAAAGGAGCTAGTTAGCATTGTTGTATTCTCCTTCCAAGACCTGGTACCATTTCCTGCTCATGACCTGGTAAGCTGAAATGCTAACAAAAGGCTGCCTTTCTTCCAGAGCAATTTTAGAGAGAAAGAATTTTTTGGCTATTCCCTTCCCCATCTTACTTAGAAGTATTCCCTAGTCTTTGGGTATCTGGCCCTCTAGCCAAGTGATGGTGCTATGAAACACATATGGAGGCTCCCAGGGCTTCTCCACTCTTCTAGCAAGCTCCTGACCCACCACTATGAAACAGGATGCTGACTTACAAAAACTAGAGCAAAAACTAGAGGAATGTCACTACCCAGAAATACTTTCTAGAAGGTCAGTGACAACCCCATAGATATGGAACAAAAGTTTTCTTGTTACAGCCCTCCAAGGAACAAGCAGTAATAAAAGTTTTTCTTTTTCTCCTCTTAAAAATTAATTCAGAGCGGATTTCAGTGTAATCAGAGGTACAGTTTTTGCTTATTGATTATTTAAAATACAATTGAACATGTACATGTAAGAAAAGGATTTCAAACTTAGAGCACAAATGTCATCTCTATAAAGTCATCCTGGCTATTCTAGGTGGCCTCTCTCTACTGATCCTCTTTAGTATTTTATTGAAACTCTTCTTTTTTAAAAAAATAGTTGATTGTGTATGTGACTAAATTCTCCTACTTAAATATAAATATTTTGAGTGTTCTATTCTCATTTGATTTTCTCCTCTAGGATCATGGTGTGTGATAAATCCTTAATATATATCAATTGAATACAAATAAAATAATCAGAGTCGGCAATTATCTGATGTTATGAAGTTGCTATGAAATAAACGAAGTTTTTCACTTTTAATATATTTATGTATTCCCATTTAAGGTGAAACAGAGAACAAAGAAAGAGATAAACGTTAATTTAAAAACAAACGTGGGTCTTCTGCTAGCAAAGTGTACTAAATCAGTGTGTGAGGTATCAGCTGATTCACTGTGGTTCAAATTCATAGTAGCAAGAAAGGAAAGTAAGAGTTTTTATTTTGATTTTAAGTATTCCTTTAGTATTATTCATGATGACAATCTCTTTCCTAAAAAAGTAACAATTTCTAAATTTCCAAAAAAGAAGAATGAAACTTAAGATTCACTTTTGAAGTTATTTCTAAAATAAGGTGCTTTTAGAAACATGAGGCAGTGAAAATGGTTACTTTTGACTCTGCAAGGTGTTAGTAACATTGAAACTAACCTAAAGCCCTAGCCCAGGAGGCCAAAATGTAGGTTCTGTGATAATTTACAACCCTCCATCCTTCAGTTTCTTCACTGCCTTTTTGGGTCCTTATAATCACCTAAGAGGTCATATGATAAAATGACATTCTCACAAGTGTGACAGTAATTGTAATAGTCCCAGCTGTGACTTGGTCTCAATAACTATTCAGTTGGCCCACGTGAGGGTGATCATACAGTGCTTTTGCAGCTATTCTAACAATGGATCCTTTGAGACACCGTTTTTTTTTTTTTTTCTTGCAAAGCCTTGTAGTCAACACACCAGGATGACTTTAAAGTGCCATTTATTTAATAATCGAGGTCATGTGCAGGGTGCTATTTTACAGTCACTTAAATATACATGATACTAATTTTAAATTTCAGGAACGCAATTTCATTTTTGCATCTTAACAAAATGTACAGTGTTCTCTGGTAATGGAGGAAAGGCTTCTATGTGTCCCTAAGTTATTACCCAGAATATATGCATGATTACAATCATTACAACTCTACTTTTAGGAGCTTGCAATCTGAATTTCCAAAAAAAAAAAAAAAAAAAAAAGCCAAAAATAAAACAAAACAAAAGAAAAGAAAAACAATAGTGGGGCTCAAGAGAAAGAAATTCCTTTCAGGTTTTTTTTTTTTTCTCCAGTTGTAAAGACTTATAGGTGTATTTTGGACTTTCTTCTCACTACCCCTTGGTTGACTTGTGTATTAAAGAGTTTGCTATCTATTTTGAAACTACTCTATTAACAAATTCCTCACACTTTGGGAAGAAATAAGAAAAATGAAAAGGGTCAATAATAGGTACATAACTGAGAAAAGATTAGTTTGTTATAAGCAATGGTATTTTCTGTGGAGCTCACTTAAAGCAGTTAGTGATTTTGTAAATTTGATATTAATGAGTATAAAGAATTATCAAAGGGCATGTACTATTTGGTCTTATATTAAATATTTCCCACGCCGATGCTCGTTGAGTATTAAGCTTAAAATTGTCCTGCTGAAAGAGAACCCACAGAGTAGAAAAAATACCCAAGAATCAGAGTGCTGGCTTAAAGTCCTATATTCTCCTCTACACTGAGCTTTTGTTGTGATTCATTTTTTCTGTGCCTCCATTTCTTCATCTACAAAATATATGTGACTTTATACTCATAGTCATATCCCTGCCTTGAAAAGTGTTTAATTTTTGATAAAACTGATATGGATAATTCATTCAAGTTTTATATACATACAAACACGTATGTGTGTGTGTACACATATATTTGCCACCCACTGTCACACCTGGGCAACTCCAATATTGGAAAACAGTCCTACAAGGAAGAAAATGAGGAAAGAATAAGAAAAAATGGGGACTAAAGTAGAGAAAGAATAAATAAAGGTATCTACATGGGGACTTACAGACAAAAGGAAATATTCACCAAAGGCATGCAGCTTGAAAGATGACAAAAGAAAAAAATATTACATGTTCCATGCCCACACAAAGCAGGGATAAACAAGGGAATTATGAGTGTAAGAAGGTTGAAGTTGAGAAAAAAAATTAGTGAGAGGAAGAAAGGAAAATGAAGATCAACATTAATAATTGAACTTGAGACAGAGATATTAAAATCAGCAAACAGATTGAGATGGGGTTAGGACTATACATTCATTTTCAACATGGTGAGTTTGAAGTGACAGCAGAATATTCATGCACAGATGTCCAACTGACATTTGGACAGTTGGGACTGAAGTTCAAAAGAGAGGTGAGAGTTACAGATTGGTTTTGAGGAGTATTCTGGAGGTGATAATTGAAGCCATGAAAGTGGATAGAGTTTCCAAGGGAGAATGAATAAAATAACATGGGAAAATGTCAGATCTGATGTGGCAAAACGTAATCATTGGAACACTTAAATTATCATCTTCTAAGATAATTTATGATGTAAACGTTAATCTAAATACTTTAAAATTTTTTTAAATTGTGTTTAAAAACACGCAAAAAATTATTTTGTAGTTTCAAAAGACAGGTGTTACAGAAATTGAACCTTTATTTTTATGAGAGCATCAACAATAATATACAACTAGAAATTATCTGTGGGCTTCAGCGGTAGGCAGAGCTGCGTTTGAATTTCTGTTCTTCCCTTTGATAGCCTTTTGTCTGCTTTCTGATAGCATGCTCTTAACCATTACACAATCATCCTGCTCTTATAAAGCTGGATTATCTGCTGAGAGCATCAGGAACTGTTATCTAGGATAATGAGAGAAGGCTGATCATGGACAAAATATAGCCTTTCTAGTAGATGCAGCTGAGGCATAGCTCAGGATTTATAAAGATTTTAGGTTGCATCAACCTGGAACTTTCTCAGGCATTATACACTCAGGTGTCCTAGGGAAAGGTAGAGGTGGTAATTTGTAGTTGGTGATCTTGGGTAGGTGTTGCAGAAAAATAGAGGAGCAAGGTTGGAACAGGGATTCACAGAGGTGTAGCAAAAACTTAGAAAGCAGTGATATGCATAAAATCTTTGGAGTCAATGAACACACACGTGTCAGGATTAATAGAAGGAAAAGAGACAAGAAGCAGACAAACTAGGAAGATACTGAGATCAAGAGCCGGAGGTCTCTGAGAAATGGGAAAGAAGGGATGGTAGGTAGGTGTGAGCTCACAAGACAAATGAATTAGTGTTTGTTCTAGCAAGTACAAGATTCTGGGCAGGTGAGTAGGTAGTTGAAACAGAATGGCCAATGGAGTTAAACAGCTTAGTAACTGTGAGACTAGATTATTTGTCAGGTCACTCATATGCATGTTGAAATATAGGTTAGCATGAAAGAAGACTACAATTTAGCCTCCAAAGTTTTCAGTCACAAAGGGAGTGATCAGAAGGCAGGTGACAGCGAGAGGTAGATGACAGTGAAAATAAGTATCATATTAAGTTGGTGCAAAAGTAATTGTGGTTTTTGCAATTAAAAGTAATTGCAAAAATAGAATTAGGAAAGAAGATTTTAGACCAAGGTGGAAGACTAATGCCTAGAAGAAGTGGGGAGGATGCAGACTATCTGTTCTTTCTCCTGATCTGACATCAGGGTTGTGGGGTTTGAGAGAACGAGCTGCCTCTTTTTGGAATGAATGAATGAAGTAGCAGCACCCTCAGGGGTTGGGCAGATTTCAACCAACACAGGAAGCAAAGAGGTCATTGTCTGAGTTATTAACTAAGAAACATGTATCTGGGGGATGGCAGGAAAGGTTGCAGGGGACAGGCTAAAGTAAGAATGAAGTAGCCTTAGAAAAGTAAGGGCACGAAGGTATAAGTGAGTTAGGAGGGAGAAAGCTATGGATGGTGTAGGATTTGGGGCAGCTGATAGAAAACCACAAGGAGGAGAGGCATGCTGTCTCAAATACCATAGCATGCTCACATGCCTCAGGACACACCTGCTCCCCTCTCTGGGAAGTTGTAATGACCATGATGAAGTTTGTGAAAGATTCACAAACGCTCTATTAGGGTACATGCTTCCATGGAGTTCACAGAAGGGAAGGAAGAGACCCAGTTGGGATGTGGCAGTGATGTACATAAAGACGTTCCATGTTACTGAGAATTACATGTACACATTCTACATTTTTCCTACTTAAAAAAATCAGTCACTATGAGAGCATTAAAAGGAGTGTTTAAAGTGTTATTTGTATTAACTTTTCTTGTTTTATTCATTTGTGTTCCTTCTTCATTCACTCCCTATTCCTGATGTTATGTGTCTTTCTGTAGCAGACTCAATGTGGCACAGATGTCCTATACACTGTAGTGGAAAGGAAATGGTTTCCTTAGCAACAATAACCACACAAAAGCCAGCAGAATTTTCTTTGCTGCTCATGTGCCATTTTCACAGTTTAAGGAATCCAAACAGTAGGAAAGAATAATAAACATCTGATTGGAACATATTGCAATGGAGACATATAGAATGAATGCAAAAAGGCATCTGCTATTTATAAACAGTTGATGGTGATTTTAAGTGACCCAAACTTAATCATCATGATTCATTCTTTTTCTCAGTGAAACAGGTAAAAAATCATACTATATCGAGTTGAGTGAAATATACTCCTTCAAGATACTTTCACTGTCACTGAAATCTGATAATTGTAAATACATTTTTGAGCCACTACAGGATAATGTCCTGGGCAATAATTGGATGTGTGCTAGGCAGAGTAAGATTTGTTTTGTTGTTCAAAGAGAGCCTCCATGAATGTACTGTTCCTAACTGCATCCCCCTAGAAGGGATTCTTGGGATTTATGTCTCTTCTAGTCTTCTGCTACTGAATTTTTGCTTTGCACCTTCTCATTTTAGCAGTTCTAAAGTGAAGCTTGAAGGCCTCATAATTATGTATGAAAATACATTCACTTTCCCCTCCATCTCTTTGTCTCTTTGTGAGTTTCTTTTTTCTTTTTTCTTTTTTTTAATGAGTGGTCATTTGATTGTAATTTCTTGCCAGAAAGTTCGCCTGCTGACAACATGGTAGTAATGGTAATAAGAGCCTGGTAAAGAAAAACAGAATTTGCAAATATGTGCAATTATTATAAATTGGTAGGAATGTTTTTAAAGTCTCTATTAAAGTCTTAATGTCCTGCTGAGCCATCCTTGCAAGATGACAGGGCACAACTGAAAAGGTTTTATAATTTGAAAGAGGAAAAATTCAAAGATGATTGCTAAACATGCAAGACAATTACTAGCTTAGGGGAAATTTTATTTGGGCTACTGAAAGGACTGCTTCGCAGAGACCATGGGGGCTGCATTCAATGCTCAAAGGCCACCTGGGGCAGCATGCACCTTCCCGTGCCTGGCTACGGTGATGATTAGTGGTCTCCTCAAGCACTTGGCCATTAGCTTTATGATGCAAAGCCACATCGATTCTAGGATTACAAGTTTTTGGAAACCAGGAGTGTGAAAAACGACAGACAAGAGCCACTCAGGAGATTCAGGAAATGAGCCAGAGCTGAGGTCCTAAACAGAAATTAACTCAGTGCCATATGACCCCAGTCATCCACAGCCATGTTTTAAATCCCCTGGCAGATGACTTTTCTCAGAGGCAATCCTAAGAGCTATGATAAATTCTGTTGGTAGAAGTAGTTGGTGCTGCTTCAAAGACAAAATGCCCATATGCTTTTCCATATCACACCTTACAAATAAAAATACCCAATGCCTATGTCAAGTCCAATCTCCACAGGTTCAGAGTTACTGGAAAGAGAGTATCCAATGAACAAGATTATAGTCAAAATATCACGCACTAACGTTATCAAACTCAATCCATAGTATCTTATCACAAATATAGTGTTTGAGACTGCAAACAAGTCTAGGAAGTCTGTAAGACTCTTAAATTCTATTTAATTTGAGGCCTAAATTAAATTGGATTAGATCAAAGTCATATTTGAATAGGTATTTTTTTTAAGTTGCTAACACATATTACACAGAACATGATTAATTTCTACGATAAAAGGGAAACTGTAAATTTTCAAATTTTGTAGGCATGGGAGACACATCAACTCTAAAAGATCACAACCAAATATGCTGTGCCACGCCAAGGTTAATTGAGCAGGTAGGGATAACTGTGGAAGAATCCTGCACAACTGCCTCGTAATCTGACTGGGTGCTCTTCTGGGGAGTGAGGCTAGGCTCATGGATACCAGCTTTAATGTTATTCTGCCCAGCGTTTTAGTATTATAGGCATTAATCTGATTTAATCTGTCACCTTGGATCAACCCTGAGAGCCAACACTTCACAATTAATACATTAAAATATAAGAAAAACATTCTGCTTTAGATTAATTTCATAACCACTAAATACTTGTACATTTTTGTGGTGATGCCAGGAATCTTAAGTCTGCTCAATGATCCACTTATTTATCAACTTCAATGCTGACACAGTTTCAGGTTAACAAAGAAAGTTGGATAATTTTTGAAGTTATTTGCAAATAAATTTATTACTTTTTGATTATAATAAGGTTTTTAACGTAAGGAGTTAGGAGCCATAGTCTTTATTGTCACCAAAAGCCTTAACTGTCGTCTCTTATATAACTGTGATTAGAAAGTGACCTCAAAATATGTTACCCTCTGTCTATACAACCTTAAATATTCAGTTAAAGCATATGGGTTTGGCGGTCATTTAGCTCTGAATTCCAAGTATAACATTAATATTCAGTCCAGGGCAAGTTACTTCATCTCATCTCTTTGACTTTCTTTTTTTCTTTTTTTTGAGACGGAGTCTCGCTCTGTCACCAAGGCTGGAGTGCAGTGGCGTGATCTCCGCTCACTGCAATCTCCGCCTCTCGGGTTCACGCCATTCTCCTGCCTCAGCCTCCCGAGCTGCTGGGACTACAGGCACGCGCCACCACGCCCGGCTAATTTTTTGTGTTTTTAGTAAAGACGGGGTTTCATTGTGTTAGCCAGGATGGTCTTGATCTCCTGACCTTGTGATCCGTCCGCCTCAGCACCGCGCCCGGCCTCCTTGACCTTCTTTTCTTCAACAATAAAATGGTTATGGTAATACTTAACTTGTAGAATTGATATAATGGTTAAATTTTAAAAATTAGCACCAGGCACGGTGGCTTGCACCTGTAATCCCAGCTACTCAGGAAGCTGAGGCAGGAGGATCACTTGAGGCCAGGAGTCCAAGACCAGCCTGGGCAAAATAGCGAGACCCTGTGTCAAAAAAAATTTTTTTTTAAATTAGTGGGGCATGGTGGCATGCTCCTGTAGTCCTAGCTACTTGGGAGGCTGAAGTAGGAGGATCGTTTGAGCCCAAGAGTTCGATGTTACAGTGAGCCATGATTACACTACTGCACTCACGGTCTCAGTGACAGAATGAGACCCCATCTCTAAAACGCTAAAAAAAAAAAAGATAAGAATTAATATATGTAAGATGTTCAAAAATGTCTGGCCTATACTGAGCACTTAATAACTGTTCATCTAGGTTATTTTCAAATACTTTTAAAAAAATCACACCATTAAAACACATAAGATTAAATAAAACATTTGCTTTTCGTTTTCTTGTCATAGACAACACAGCCTTACTATTGGCCTTACTTCAGAAATTTCCCAAATTTTCTCTATTTTTTCAGCTCATGGCACGATTAATATACTTTATTCTAGTCCTGCAAGACTCTTACTGACAAAGAAGCATCATTTAGTACTTTCCAATTTTGAATTAAGAAAAATGGAAAATGACACATTTATTTCTTCATGCAGTCAAATAGCATTTAGGAAGCAGCTGAGTACCTGAAAATGGCAATAATTTTGGCGTCCCGGGCTGCCACACATTAGTTCTGGGGTGCGGGTAGATCATTAAACCTCCCTGCCTCGGTTTAGTCATCTGTAAAATGAGGATAATGCTTGGGCTGGGTGCTGCAGAGAACAGTGTGTAAAGATAACTATTCCAGGAAGCAATCATGAGGCTGAAAATGAGCTGACATTTGGGTTGGTCCTTTCAAGGAGCAGGGGAATTGAGAAAGTCAGAGGTGTGCGACGGCCCCGTTGATGACATCTCTTGGAAGTCATTTCTTTATCTTATGCCTCACAGAACCGTGTGAGCAAAGGCATGGAGTTGGGAAAGCTGAGAGTGTGCTCAGGAAATGGGAAGAGGGAAAGACCAATTTTCCTGAACATTCAATGTGAAATAGAGAGTGGAGTAAGAGAAGGCTGGAACAGATCCTGAACGGTGGAAGGATGCTGAGGGCCTTGAAAATCTGAGAATTCTATTTTTTAAAGTGTGAGAAAGGCATGGAGGTGAGAATGGCAGTTGGAACAGGAAGAAGAAAAATGCTTGAAAAATATGCCAACAAGACTGATCTGACCCTAATAAAGGACTGAATTTCACTGGTGAGAGAGTGCTAACAAAGCGATCTATCCAGGATGATGAAAGACAGGGCTATCAACAGACACAGTTAAAAAAAAAAAAAAAAAAAACCAGAGGAAAACCAAGGTTCAAATGGCTTTGTCCTCCAGGTACATACTCAGAGGTCAGGAGAAAGGAGATGCTTACATTAGCAAGCTATGTGTAGTAAAATCTATCAATATATAATACCATGAATACTTTCATTGTCCTAACACTTTATCGAGAGGTTCCATCAGATAACTTGCTCTCTTTTCAATCCTTATCTTTTCTTCTATAATTTCAGTGCCATAGCTGATTTTAAAATAGTAGCTTTCCTCATTGATAATAATATATAAAACTATTATTTATAGCATCAAGGCCTAAAAAAATTCATGTAATCAGCCTGAGAATTGAAAAACTATAGCCTAATGCCTAAATCACAGGCTGAGATTTTATTCTGCTTCTGTCATAGATTTCCTATTTTAGATATGGAAAGTAATCAACTCTGAGCTCATGTCTCCTTTTTACAATATGAGGTTTTAAAGTTTGACTTACTAGCAAACATGCAGTTTACAATATTAAAATGAAATTGATATAAAATGAGAAAACACATAGTTTACAAAAACAAAGAAACTTTGTCCCCATTATTGTCCCGATTATTCTAATATACTAAATAATTAACTCTTTTGAAAAAGTAAATTCATAGTGGATAGGAAACCATGACATTCAAGTTTTTAATTGCTGTACTTTTCTTCTATTTCTCCTCTTATTTACCATTTCAGAAGAGAGGAACTATGAACCAGGCTCTTAAAAAATCAGAATTCAAATGGAATTGCTCTATTCCAAGTAATAACTGAATCTGACACACAAAAAAAGATGCAGCCATAACTTCCAAATACCTTGAAATCCTCAATAACAAAAGAGAGCCTACACACTACACACACACACACACACACACACACACACACACACACACACAAAACCACAATGCGTGACAAATGAGTGACTTTTTTTCTCTCACACAGACAGAAATATTTCTGGCTTAATTGGTAGCTTTTGTATCAACTACCCAGTAGGATACATAGATGTAGAGGAAAAGAAATCAGAGAAAACCAATCCTTTAATTAGCTTGCACCTATATGTACAAGAATAAACATTTTGTAGATGTTCCTGACCTCCAGCTTCCTTCTCTCTCTCCCCTACTCAATAACATCACTCCTGCAGTGGCTGCTCTTTCCCCTGCATCGCCAGTTTTCCTCTCTTTACTGGATCATTTCAATCACATATACATATGCTATATGTAATATCTCCAATCATTAAAACAAAACACAACAAAAACCTATTTTCACCCCCCATCTCCCAACAAATACCCAATTCTCTGCTTCCTCTATGGTAAAACTCCCTATGGGAAGTCCACACTCAGCTTTCTCTAATTCTTTTCTTTAGATCATTTTCAAAACTCACTCCAGTCAGGCATTTGTCCACACCATTACATTTCTCTTGTCCTATTTACCAAGACATCCACATTGCAAATTCAGGGGTCCTTTCTCAGTCTTCGTCTTAGCTGAGCTGTGAACAGCATTTGAAACAGCTGGTAAGTTTCTTAAAACACTTTCTTCAGTTAATTTCTACAAACAGCACACACTCCTTGTCTTCTTACTTCACTTGTTAATCCTTTTTGGTTTCTTTTTCTGGCTTCTTCTCTTCTCTCCAAACTCTAAATGTTTAAGTTCTAAATGTTTAAATCTGAGGATTGGTCTTTAGACTACTTCACTTCTCTATCTATACTCATTTCCTATATGAAGTCATTCAGTCTTATGGATTTAAATACCATCTAGAATCCAACAGCTTTCAAATTTATGTCTCTAGCTCCAAGCTCTGCACTGGACTCCAGATTCATGTATCCAGCTGCAGATCCACACCTGAATGTGGACGTCTCACAGTCATCTCAAGCTTTGCATGCTCCACCCAGAACATTTGATTTTGCATTTCGCCTCCTAACCTGCCCATCCTACAGTGTTCCCCTCCCTAAATAGTAACTTTATTCCATGAGTTGATCAAGCCCCAAATCTTGGAGTCATCTTTCACGTATTTTCTTTTGCTTACACCTCTTATCCGGTTTTATTAGTAATTCCGTCATTGTATTTTTAAAACATAACCTATGACCACTTCTCAGTGGTTCCACAACCAGCTTCTGAACAAGTTACCACACGACTACTTCCTCGCCAGTCTCTCTGCTTCCACTATCGTCCCCACTCCCTAGTCCAGTCTCCACACAGAAGCAAGAGTGAGGCTTTAAAATGTTGTACATATAAATGCATACAATCTGTGTTTGTAAATTATGCCTTAATAAAGCTGAAAAAAAAACCATGTAAGTCAGATCAGTTACGTCCATGCTCAGAACTTTCCAAAGTGTTCCAGAGCCCAAGTCCTTGCTAGGTTCTGAGTCTCTCTTTTATTTCCTGCTCCAGGCAGCCTGACTTCCTTGCTATTCCTTGACCGTTCTGCACATGCTCTTCCCTCAGGCCCTTTCACTTGCTGTTTGCCCTAAATTCATTTTGCCCCCGACACCTGCTTGGTCACTCCTTCACTTTCTTCAGGATTCTGCTCAGATATCTTGTTATCAGAGAGGTCTTCCCTGACCATGCACCATGACCACAGTAGGTGACCCCTGCCACATATGTGCATGCCAACACACACACACACACACACACACACACACACACACACACACACACACACACACGTCACTATTCCTTTGCTTTATTTTCTTAAGAGCCCTTATCGCCACCTGACATTTGTTCTTTGTTCATTTATTCATTTATTTATATGGTGTTTCATTTCTTACATCCATAAAATACAAGCTTTATGAGATCAACAACTTTTTCTGTTCTGTTAAAACATATTCTGAGGGCACAGTACATGGTTAAGGAATAAATGAATGAACAATACTTGAATGGATCACATGTTCCCATATTTCACTTGAATTTGTTACATGCATGTGCAAGGACACACAGACACGCCTAACACCCCACACTAATGGCAAGCCATCTCTAGCTTCAAAATGCACGTTATATATCTAGGCATATGGAAACTCAGACTTTCTTTTGGTAGATTTGTTTTAATTTAAGTCCTGCCCCATATCACTTGCGTTTAAGAAAACAATTTTCTGGCAAAAACGAAAGAAAAAAAGTAAAACATTAAATCATTCCAACAGCAATATTTAAAAAAAATAAAATTTAAAACTTTTTACTTATTTAAAACGATTATTTTTGTGCATGCAAAAAATTACACAATTATTAAGCGTACAATTTGACACATTTTCACAAAGCAAACACCCACATGAAAACGTAGAATTTTATTAAAATCTCAGAAGTCTCCTCCTGATCTAGTCATTATGGCCTACCCAAGGTAACCACTATGTTGATTCCTGCCACCACTGATCACTTTCATCATTTAAAATCTTAAACTTTAATAAACGGTATTATCCAGTACGTAATCTTTTTGCCTGAATGTTTTTGCTCAGCAATTTGTTTTTGATATGATTCTACGTTTTTGTGGATAGTAATGTTTTCATTGTTCTCATTGCTACAGAGTATTCTATTGCTTAGATATTTCACTGTTTTTAATTCTTTTGTCAATGGATGTTTGGCTTATTTTCACTTCATAACTATTAAGACAGAGTTGCTATACCCACTCTTGTACACGTCCTTTGGTGAACAGATATGTGCATATTCCAACAGGGTAGAGTGGAATAGCCAGCTCACAGGGTAGACATATGTTCAGCTTTAGGAGATATTGCCAAACAAGTCTTCAACGTGTTTCTACAGTTTATCTTTTGGTAATTAATTCTTGTCCAATTTGCTAAAATCTGGACTCTGCTACCTCTAAGTAGATCTTGTAAATATGATTGAAACATTAAAAACTGCTTATTGATTTTATATTTAAAATCATCTAGACAGACCAGGGTTCCTAAAGTAGTGTGGGGAACATTAATTCTTAAGATAATAAATGGAATGAAGGAAGCGGGGAAGAGAAGAGAGAAAATAAGTTTCATGGCCAAATAAAATGGGGAAGCAGGATGAATCAAGTAAAAGAAAAGCCTTTAATGCAAGTTCTCAGATCTGCTAATATCTGCTGTGCATTGACAGTGACAGGGGGTGGGACTACAGCATGCAGTTCTGTGATAGGAACATGATAAAAACCTTTTTTTTCCTCACAGAGTATCTTGTAGGGCTATGGTTCCACAAAATTTACTCTGAGAAATGCTGGGCAAGAAAATTTGCTCAGTGATTACCAGGAATATCCGTAATCCTTAAAAATTGCTCCAACTGAAGCATTAGCAGCATGTAAAATGCAATAAAGTGATTTGTTCCAGATTATTTATATATTTCTGTGCTTCTTTGTTTTGATTTCATCCACCTTTGAGTTCATTTTTCCATTGTTCTGTGCCCTAAATACATTAACAAATTCAATGGCTGTGATGGTTCTTAGTTCTTGACATTACGAGTCTAGCTATAACAATTCAATATTGATCTCTTCTTTTTAAGTGAGTATTCTGAGCCTGGAGCAAAATTAGGTTACTGAAGATTGCACATATTTTAGCTTGAGTAAATAAAATTGCTCAAGTTTTTATCATATATTCATCTGTAGGCTGGCTTTACAATCAGTGTTATCTCCTCGAAGTGAAATGCTCTCTGTCATGTTGATTTAGTTTAAATAAACTTGTTTCCCTGGTGTGTATTGGAATTATCATCACCTTCATTCTCCAACATGCAAATTATAAAGAAGCCTCTTAAGTTTCCTGTAGAATAGCATTACAATTGAGAAAGAGAGAATAATCTAATCAAATGTGATCTCCTGGATCTCATTCTTATCATTAAGAAAAGAATGACTAGGGAATGGGGCCTCTTTGGCTCCTGTGCTCAGTTAACTTGAATTCAGTGTACTACCCTTTGGAATGAATATTGGATTTCAATAAAGAACATTTGGGGAATATGAAACTCAGAAAGCAAGGACAGCATCCAAATTTATGACGGCTCAAAGATGCTTGAAATAGCAATTTATGCCAGATCAAATACCATTTCAATGGGTTGTAGGCTACTGGGGAAAAGTGTTTATAGAACATCTTATATCTGCAAAGTACTTTCAGTCATTTTTAATAGTCATGTTAGATGGATGGTTATAATTTCAGGTGACAAGGACAACTCAGTAAGACAACTGACACTCAAAAGATTTTATGGAAAATTAAATTATCTTGAAATGTTAGGTTTGATCATGGAAATAACAGCAATAATAAAGAGAAAGAAAAATAGGAGGAAGAAAAGAAAAAGTGGAAGAAAAATGAGTATGAGAAAGCAAGGATGATAATTGTTGATATTAAAATTACAATTTGTGCTTTGTCTAATGAGTTAGTTTCTAGCCTCAAATATCTGGTATCAAAAGCAAGACCTGGAAATTTTTCTAAGAATAGAATTTTTTTCATAGTAACTTAAAATTTTCATTTTGTAGACATGGGCTCTTTCCAGATATTTCTAACATTCAATTTCTGATATGGCAAAGTCGTGGCACACAGGACTTACCACTATTTGTCTACTAGTTTTCAAAACATTTGGAAGTGTATATAGATCGCAAATTTAAAAGATGAAAGCATTATAACAAATGGTTTCTAATACAACAAATTAAAAAAAAGAATTCTAAAACTAAATAAGAGGCAATAGCAAATCATCGATGGGGAAAATAAATGTCTTTATTTTGCTGCTTGTGGTCATTTCATGGTTCAGCAAAGACTTTCAGTGGTGTTCACGTTTCTTTTACTGAGCTCCTCAGAGATTATGACTGTTTTAATGCTATTTAATTGATTATGGAGGGAATCAGGGTTTGTGATATCCTTTAAGTCATGCCAATCCCAAAGAATATTCAAATAAATATTGAAATGAAAATTTAACACTCTCATCAAGTAAGTCTAACTTTCATCCTTGGTCAAGTAGGTAAGGCATATCAGACAGAGGCAAAAGTTCATAGATGTGGGGCTATGCTGTTAAATTGGTGGCCCTCAGGGAACCAGGCCTCCCAGTATTCATGTCATTGTTCAGAACTTTCCCTCCCTGACTCTGATTTGACCAAGTCACTCTCTTTGGCCGGTAAGACATTGGCAAGCATGCAATAAGCAGAGGCTTGATGAGCCCTTGCACATTGTGGCACCTCTTCCTTAGAAAGCTTCTCTTAGGAACACACGGAGGGCGGAGGGGAACAACACACATGGGGGCCTGCTGGGGGAGGGTGATAGGGCTGGGGGAGAGCATTAGGAAATAGAGCTAATGTATGCCAGGCTTAATACCTAGGTGATGGGTTAATAGGTGCAGCAAACCACCATGGGACACGTTCACCTATGTAACAAATCTGCACATTCTGCACATGTACCCTGGAACTTAAAAAATAAAATGAAAACAAAAATAAATAAAGTTTCTCTTAGAACCCAGCCATCACTTCCAAAGAAGCCTTAAAGTATCTTGCTGGAGGGAGAGGCTATGTGGAGAGCCCAGGTGGAAGAAAGATGCCATATACAGAGAGAAACTGCCTGGGGAGAACCTGGCTCTCAAGCCAATCTTCCATGCTGAATGTGATCACATGAAAGCCTTCAGCCCACACAACATTGAATGGAACAACGGTCTAGCTAGTCCAGCCAAACCACAGAATCATAAAAAATCAAAAATCAATACTCTGCTAAGCCACTGGGTTTTGAAATGGGTTGTTATACAGCAACAGATATTTCAGGTAAATTATAGCACTAGCATAACCCGACATATGATTTTAAAATTTCTTTTTTCTTTGAAAGTAGTATATTCACATATTTTAGACAAATTGTCCTACAAGGTGTAAAAAGGTAACAGAATTCCCTTACCTATCCCCCAAATTCCTATCCCTGGATGCAATCATTATCTACTCTGATTTTGTTTTTGTTTTGGCTATTTACTTTTATATTAATTTATTTATTTTTGAGACAGAGTTTCGCTCTTGTTGCCCAGGCTGGAGTGCCATGGTGCGATCTTGGCTCACCGCAACCTCCGCCTCCCAGGTTCAAGCAATTCTCCTGCCTTAGCCACCCAAGTAGCTGGGATTACAGGCATGTGCCACCATGCCCGGCTAATTTTGTATTTTTAATAGATACAGGGTTTCCCCATGTTGGTCAGGCTGATCTCGAACTCTCGACCTCAGGTGATCCGCCTGCCTCGGCCTCACGATTACAGGCATGAGCCACCATGCCTGGCCAATTCTTGTGATTTTAAAGTTTCTGTATTAGTCATTGTTCACTAGAGGGACAGAACTAATAGGATATATATATGCATATGTATGTGTATATATATATATATATATATATATATATATATACACATACACACACACACGGAGAGATATATATACACATATGGAGATATATATATATACACACACACACGTACCCTGGAACATATATATATATATATATATATATATATTATCCTGGAACTATATACAGATGTATTCCTCCATCCCCTTTCCTGATTCTGAAAATGTGTTGGCCTCTCCAGTCTTCTGATTCCTTACCCATTTCTTTTTCTGCATGGATTTATATATTTTACCATGTATACTGTCATTTTAGTGATGTTTCGGGAATAAGCAGAAATTAAACACATGTGTTCACTATGTCAAATTAACTCCAAGACTTTTATAATTTTAGATACAATTGCCACTGATAAGGATGGAATTGTAACTGATTAAGAACTACTTAATGTAATGCTTGACTTGTTTAACATATAGTTAGATATTGATGCTGGATAAGTATTAGAGTACATAATCAAGCAATTGGCAACCACTATAGTTTTCTAAAGTAGAAAGCATTCTAGTCCAATTTGAATTCTTCTAAAATAGAATTATAGTCCTCACCACAAGTGGAAAGTGATAAATGTCATTTACAATGTACTGTTATGAGACATGTTGATTACAGGAAGGTTTGAAATTCAATTTCAAATGTTAGGCATTGGCAAGGTGATGACAGTGAATAACTGTTTTGTATGCAGTGAATAGTTATCATTCAAAAAATCAGCTTTTGTAAATGTATTAAGTGTTATCTTTAAAAAATATTCAAGACCATGCTTAAATTCCACTTTCTCTACCATGTCATCTCCCTAACTTCTTACCCAGAAACCATCTCATCCTCATCCTGTAAACATTTGCTGTCTACACCCGCAGTTTCTGATGTTTTTAATTTCATTGAGTGAGAACTGAATGCCCACTGGGTCCCTCTCTTCCAACTGAAGTAACAACACAGGGTTGCCAGATTTCTTGGCACTATAAGGATATTAAACAAACACTTTAAAAAAAATCTCACAAAATAATTATTAACTATCACTATCATTCCATTTAAAAGGAGCTACTAGCTACGGAACTAGCAACCAAAAAATAATAAAGTATTGGATTATAGCCAAAGTATAAAATATTAGGTTTGAAAGTAACGGCAAAAACTATGATTACTTTTTGCACCAACCTAATAATTGATTGAATGAATAAATGAGGTAGAATAGAAAAATCTCCCGTATAGAAGAATTCTATTTAATGTATATAGATGCTGTTATATAATGTATACAGATATCAAGGAGGAGAAGCATAAATCCCCACTACTTAAGTGTGGGCTGCACATAGTGACTTTTTTCCAAGGACTACATAAATGAAAGGGGGTAGAGTGTGGGGGAAATCACCTTACAATAAAGAAACCCCACAAGCATCACTCAGTTACATGATGAAGCTTAATATCGATAGTGATAAGTCGCATTGATCACACATCCCTTTAATAAAATGATGAGAATGGCACTTTATCTCTATGATCTTTTTCTCCCAAACCCATAACCCAGACTAACCATGAGAAAAACATCAGACACACTCAAATTGATAGTCATTCTACAAAATACTTCACAAATACTCCTCAAAATTGTGAGTCACCAAAAATAAGGAAAATCTGAGAAATTGTCACAATCTAAGGGACATAATAATTATATGTAATGTGGTATCCCGGGTGAAATTCTGCAACAGAAAAAGAACACTAGGTAAAAACAAAAGAAATGTATGGACTTCAGTTAATAATAATACATCAACATAGGTTTATTAGTTATGACAAACATACCACGCTAATGCAAGATCACAGAGAAAATTGGATGAAAGTTAAACATAAACTCTCTGTACTATTTTTGTACATAAATATAATCTATTCTAAATAAAATATAAATCTATTCTAAAATAAAAAGTTTTCATGAAAACTACCACAACAGTAGAATGAAAACACTTCTGTAAATTCAGAAGGAAGGGCTTTATTTCTGAAAAACAACAAAAACAACAACAACAAACCTCTCTATAATGCTTTTTTTTTTTCTTGTTTTGTCACAGGTTTAGAACTTTTTCAAGAATCTAGACTACTCAACTGGCTTTTGGGACACATTGGTCTCTAGCATTCTGGGTTACTCATTTGTGGTATTATTGTGACATGCACAATCTACCACTTCCTTTGAGGAGATTTTAAAAGAGATTTTATGTTTGAATCTATTGGAGACTGGGAGGGCCTCAGAAGCAAGGTCTCTCTGATTGCCTCTGGCCATCCTGTCTGTCATTCCCCTTTCTCCCACAAGGCATGTCATAGAAACCAGAATTCCTCTCTTCCAAGGCAGGTCATAGAAACCAGAACTCCCCTCTCCCAGAGCAAGCCATAAAACTTAGAAAGGTCACATTCTGACCTACTTTTCCTGAAAGTCCATCAGAAGACCACAGAGGAAGGAATGTTACACAGAGACACCAAGGAAAATCTGAACAGACAGGCCTTGCTGGGTTTCCTTCAATTTATTATCATTAGATCATCCCCTTTTGTCCAGTCACATTTCCCCACAACTATTCACTTCTTTCATCAAACTTAGCATAAAAGTACAGTTTTTCCTGGGTCTTTGGGTCTCCATTTCTGAAGTCTTCCATGTCATGTAAAACTTTTTTAAATAGGCTGGGTGCAGTGGCTCATGCCTGTAATCCTAGCACTTTGGGAGTCTGAGGCAGGCGTATTGCTTGAAGACAGGAGTTCAAGACCAGTCTGGCCAATATAGTTAAGCCCTGTCTCTACTAAAACAAACAAGCAAGCAAACAAAACAAAAAACCCACACAACTTTTTTAAAACAAATTTGTTATGCTTTTCTCTTGTCAATCTGCTTTTTTGTTACAGGGGTGTCAGCCATGCACAGGATATTGCTTTCCTCTTCTATACTTAACACCGTGCTTTCTACATAATAGATTCTAAAGAAAAAGGATATTTTTTGTGTAATTTATTTGCATTATTTTATTTCACTAATTTGGAAATAATAAATATACAGGCAAAACTTAAACAGGTGCTACTAATTTTATGGAAAATAACTAAAATTCTAAAATAAAATGAGGTGATAAAAGTAATTCTAAAGCATGGGAAAGCTATAAATATGAAAATTCATATCTGTTCAAAAATGAAAACAACAACATATAAGGTATGGGGTCCTAATTGAATTAAAAGATTAATATGAGTCAGCAATATGTTATTGTTATATATTTGAAATAAGCAATATCATAAAGGTTGAATTGTTTTATGAGCATTTTGACTCTTTTCATTACATTTTAGAAATTATGCTGATTTTCATGCGTGTCTGTGTGAAGAGACCACCAAACGGGCTTTGTGTGAGCAATAAAGCTGTTTATTTCACCTGGGTGCAGGTGGGCTGAGTCCAAAAAGAGAGTCAGCGAAGGGAGATAGGGGTGGGGCTGTTTTATAGGATTTGGGTAGGTAAAGGAAAAAGGGGGGTTGTTCTCTGGCAGGCAGGAGTGAGGGGTCACAAGGTACTCAGTGGGGGAGCTTTTGAGCCAGGATGAGCCAGGAGAAGGAATTTCACAAGACAATGTCATCAGTTAAGGCAGGAACAGGCCATTTTCACTTCTTTTGTGGTGGAATGTCATCAGTTAAGGCAGAAACTGGCGATCTGGATGTGTACGTGCAGGTCACAGGGGATATGATGGCTTAGCTTGGGCTCAGAGGCCTGACACCGATCATGTAATATTTTCTTAATTAGAAGAATTTAATTAAAAATTAGATTTCATAACAAAAAATTTAAACTGAAGTTATTCAGAGGAGATATTTTTATTCTTGTTTTGGGGTTCATTAATATGAAAACCAGTTATCACTGTGAAAAAGACCAAAAAAAAAAAAGAGACCTTCAATTGTATTCTCTATATTTGTATATTTTATTGGTTTTCATTTTAAGTAGGGAAAATTTGGCAGGATATAAGTATATTTTTTGGATGATCATAAAACATGTTTATATAGGTTACTAATCTTTTATTCTGGTTGTATTTAAGAATAAAAAACCTCAAAATCCATAAATACCAAGAAAGAGGAGCCTGAGAATGTAAGAACCCTATGGAAGGAAAGCTTTATATTTTTTATTTTTTTGAGAGAGAGCTATGAAGATGAAAATATTACATGTAATAAAGGACAAAGTACATAGTACATGTATATCACATAGAGCAAATGGAAACCAATGTAAACCCATCAGTATGTTAAACATATTAGTTGTGTGGACAGGGAAAATGGGTGCATAAAGAGATAAAACATAGAAAAGAGAATAAATGGAAAAAACATAAAAGTAAAAAAAAATAAGAAAGGGTAAATGAAAAAGACAAAAGAGGAAGAACTGAGGAGTGAGAATAAAAAATGGAGGATTATTTTTTATTTTTATTCTTCTCTAAAGCTAACTAGAATTATGGAGGATATATACAGAAAGAAATAGAAGATACAAAAAGGAAGGAAAAGAGAAACGAAGAAAGAGGACTGCTTTGAAGATTCTAAATTGAATGCATTGTCACACTGTAAGCTTCTAGAGTTGTGGATATGAGAGTGTTAACACCTTGTATTCCTCTATTTGAATTGCTAATGAGCTCATTAACCACTGTTCATGACTCTCAATGGAGGCCAGGGCATTATCCCTCGGGGTTGACCTGATGCCTGAACAAAGCAAAATACTCCCAGGCCTTCAAAGAAACTTCTCCTTTCCCCACAATACCCTCAACCCATTTGTTGGATATTTAAATATTTGGTTTTCTGGAAGCTTTTCCCAATCACTTTTTGTCTCCATTGTGAGTCCCACTGCCTAGAAAACCCTCACCGGGGGTTCTACAGTCAGCCTTCTATTCCCGTAAGTCTCATCTGTGTGGCTCACTCCTTTGTGAAGCTTTCCTCAGGTAAAGCCACAATCACATCCCATCTTCCTGCTAGACTATGAGCTCCATGCTACTTAAAGGAAAAATAAAAAGCAACAACAAAAAACAAAACTGAGACTTTATTTGGACCAAGTTTGAGGAGTGCAAGCTGGGAGCACTAATCTTATTCACAGCTATATTCCAGTAACTAACAGTGACTGACCTAGAGAAGGTGCTAAATACATATCAGATGGGTGAATGAATACAATGAATGGATGGATGAGTAGTGTGGGAGACCAGGATATACCTCCCCAAAATATGAAGGAGTGTTGAGCTGAAGACAAACAAGAAGCAGCAGAGGCAGGAAAGCTCTTTGCCTTCCATTTACCTAAAAGCAGGATATAGATTTACAAAAACAAAAGGTATCCCACCTCCCCTTCTAACAGGGAGAACAAAGATTAACCACGGAAGACAATTTTAGACCCTTATTGACCTGGAGATGGTACCAGAGGAATCCGCGTTAACAAGCTTCACTAACTAGCCTTTTTATGCCATTATTGCCTTTTCACAAGTTGCTTCCCCTAGAGACTCAGAGTCTTTTCCTTTGTCTTGCCATTTCTTTAAAAATTTACTATTCTATTCTTAGTTGAAGATGCTATATAAGCCACTTCTAGGAGAACTACTTTATTTCCTGTCTCCCATGTATATATAAAATATTCATGTTAATAAACTGCTTTTCTCTTGTTAATCTATTTTTTTCTTACAGGGATCCATTCTAACTAAGAATCGATGGGGGTTACTCTTCCCTGCACTAGTCTCAACTACCCACTTGTCTGTTTCCAACTTGATTATGATATTTGACTGCTGCGACCAACTACTCGTCTATTGATCTCTAATATCCAATATTGTGCACCTGGCATATACTTAGACTTGCAACTGAATGAATGAACTGATGGAACTGCCAGAGATATTCTCAACCAAACAATTTATAAAATGTAACTTAGAATGAAACTTTTTGAAGTAACTTTTTTTATAATATGGTGAATGTAATGTGTTTATGTATATGTGAATATGTATGTGTGAATTTTACGATGAGATGCTCCTCAAAAATAAGGGAAATTATTTTTCCCTCTGAAATTTAAAAATTAATAAGATAGATCAAAAACACACATGCTAACTTAAAAAGAATCTGACAGTACAGAGCAATATTATCATATACCCATTTAAGAGAGGAATATCAATGGGTTAAAAGAAAATCAAGGGGAAAATGATGACTGGCCCTCTGTGTTACAGTTCTTGAAAAGGACAATAGGTTCTTCTAAACAAGGTAATGATGTACATGTTCAGTCACATGTACAATCCATGTAGAACAACTCACAAATGTTATCTGATGATTATTTCCTGTTGATGTGTATTGTACAATGCAACCTACACAGACTGGTCAGGCATACGAAGAATCATGATACCTCATCCCAACTGGGGCACAGGCAGGTTTCAGAATATTAAATTTTAACATAATCCATAGATACAAAATTGGAAGTGATTCAACTTCCTCATGATCATCCATAGCCAGCCAAACCTAGTTAGAAAAGACTTGAGCTAGTTCAGCAAATGACTCTCAAAGTACTCTGTAGGAATCTTAAGTGAATTCTGATGCCTACGTATAGTCCACTCAGATCAGAAAGACTAAAGAGAATGAGTTTTATCTATTTCTATCCAACATTTGATGAGGACAAATTTTAGTCATATTATTCATTCTTGATTTGAAATTATTTTTAAACAAAAACATAAAGTTCTGTCTGTCCTGTCTGGGTCTACTGAGTAGACAAACAAACATCCCACACCCTTCCCCATCCCAATCAAGATAATGACATCACAAATGCAGATGCCGACAGATCTAATTTCAATAGAATTTTGAATTTAATGCCATATAAATAATTTAGTTCTCATTTATAGTCTTTTTGAATTATGATGGTGAGTGACTAGGGATGCATAATTTCAGCTTCTACTTTTCAATAAAATTCTCAAGGAAACACAGAGAGATGTAATTACACCATTTGAAAAAACTCAGTATTAGCTAACAACACTTGGTGAGTGCCAGCAGAAATATCTGCTCAGAGACTCTGAGGAAAAGCTGCAGGCCCAGGCTTGGGGGAGGGAGGATATGTATAAGCACCTTGACTACAACTGCTCCCCTCAAGGGTGTCTGGCCTTCTTCAACCAAAGGAAGCAAAGACCTACCTCTTGCTTCTCTCCAAGGGAGTTGCTTCTTGATGCTATCAGGGCCATTTTATACATATACATATGCCATCACTGCCATTAGTATTCATTTCTATCCATTCAAGGTCCATGCTTTCCAGTAGTTTAATACCACCAGGGTGGGTATAGATATGCATAGCAGTATATGGTTAGAACTTTGACTGTAAATCAGCAGTAGGGAGGGTAGACACAAGAGGAATTCTTTAAGAGCAGTAACTTCACACATTTTATTTTCTAGAGAAAAATCACACACTACTTGAAATAACACAAAAATGAACTTCCTTCCCATATTTACATGATTAGGTAAGTAGGGGGAAAGAAACATCTTTCTCTCTCATTGCTAGGATTATCATTGAAGCCCCTGTAATAAAAGACAGATTAAGAGAGAAAGCATACAAATTTGGTTAAGTTTTGGATGACACAGAAGCTTACATAAGGAAATGAAGACCCAGAGAACAAGGAAAACCTGTGCATTTTTTTTTTCTGTTAAATGAAGAAGAGGATTGTTGTGGAGAGGTGTGATTGGGCAAAGGGAGTAAGATCTAACAGCAATAAACTAGGAGGAACTTAGTGAGGCCTGTTTGTTAAGATTCTCCTCTGCGTTCTTGTGCCTTCAGAAGTAAGGACATTCCTTTCCTCTGGGTATATGGAGAGCACCTCTTACATGAGGATCTTAGGACCTGCTTTAGGGGAAGGTCAGGAACTCCTTCCTAGGTTTTATAACTTGCTTTAGCAGAAAAGGGGTAAGGGGATGATGAGAGTGACTTTCCTGCTTCTGTTGTTTTCTCAGATGCAAAGGTACCATGTTTTTGAGTATTGTGTCCTGAACCCCATCATGTAGCAAAAACAGTTTTCTGCTTAGTTCAGCAGAGTAAACTGATTTTTGAAAATGGCTTGGTTTTAAAAATGTGACATGTAACCATGCCCCTCAACCAGTCTTCAGGTATAAGGCACGAAAGGAGTCTAAGAGCAACCACGTGGGAAGTGAAGGAGAATGGGAAACATCTGTGGTTGAAAAACATTAGATCTGGATATTCCTGTCCTCACTGAACAGAAAGTCACCAACTGGGATCTGTAAAACTGTTATGCAATATAAAAGAAAGGAACAATTGCACCTGGAATTGCACCAAAGCATACTTTGGAAATGAAATGTTTATGGAAGTGATATATGTGATTTCCAGGCCTAAGTCATAGCAATTTCCTAGACCATCCTTTACCCTTTTCCCTGACAGCCAAAGGGAGACAATTCCAGTTAGGAGCCATGTGCCAAGAGGCAATATGAAGGAATCTGATGCCTGAATGAACACTTGAAAGACAGCTACCTACTGGAAGCACCTGCATTTGACTGTTGCTTGAGCAATAAATACATTTTTATTGGGTTAAAACATATTTTCTTAACACTATGATTTCAGGACACATTTGTTACAGCAGCTAGCATTAAGTTAATTATAACATAGACTCCTCTAGAAAAATGGGACCATTTACATTGTTTGGTTTTGGAAGAGGAATAGAAAACACACCCACCTTACCTGATTTAATACTTTAGAAAGACCTATGTTTCCAAATATAGCCCTGCCATTAACTCATTGAGCTTTGGGAAGCCACTTAAAATCTAGGAGCCTCAGTTTCCTTATTCGTCAAAGTATTTTCAACAGCTACCCCTAAATTAGTCGCTGCTTACCTTTTCCCAGATTTAAAATACTGTGATTCTTTTATTATAAGTGAAAATTCTAAGTTAATGTCAGATACCACTCAAGTCAACACGGAGGAAGTGTGAGTATAGAAAAAGACTAGGGATTATTTATTAATAATCCACCTTGAGATGACTTGCTAACACACTTTATAACAAAACACACATAAAAAAGAACTGAGCCTTGACAGAGTAAACATAAGCCTCTCTCACCCCTTAAAAATTATGAAAATAGGCTGGGCCTATAATCCCAGCACTTTGGGAGGCCGAGGCGGGCGGATCACGAGGTCAGGAGATCAAGACCATCCTGGCTAACATGGTGAAACCCCGTCTCTACTAAAAATAAAAAAAAATTAGCTGGGCGTGGTGGCAGGCGCCTGTAGTCCCAGCTACTTGAGAGGCTGAGGAAGGTGAATCGCGTGAACCCGGGAGGCAGAGGTTGCGGTGAGCCGAGATCATGCCACTGCACTGCAGCCTGGGCGGCAGAGCGAGACTCTGTCTAAAAATAAAAAAAAATAAATAAAAATTAAAAAATTATGAAAATATATGTTTTAGAAGTGAATAAAAACAAAAATTTCCCCCAAAATATATCAAGAAACTGTAAACACATCTCTGTAGAAACGTCAGTAAGAGAACAAAGTGAAGGACAAGGTTAGATCCAAGCTGAATACTTCAAGCAATAGCCAAAATGGGTGACAGTAATGATATTATCCTTTTGGGGAATACTGTAAATGAAGACCTGTTGCTTGATTGATTTATAATTAGAATCAGTAATATTCTAGACAGTACTGAAGAGAACAATCATGTATTGGCAGGGGAGAATGAGATGATAACCTAAAAGTCAGTTTCATTTCTCTTGTCTATGGTAATTGAGTCCTTATAATGGAGAATTCAGGGGAAGCCAAATGGAGACAATTTCACCTTCTTCATTGTCACCCTCTGCATTGAGCTCAAATACCCTTCTAGAATAAATTACACAAGTGCTTCTAAATAGCAGAGGTCAGTCACTAAGCAGTTTTATAAGAAGCTTATGTAACCCATGTGTGATGGGAAAAAACCAAACCAAACCAAACAACAATAAACATTTAAACTTCAGAGTACTAGCTCAGAGCAGGAGTCAACCTTAAGAAAGGACACTGGGGCCGGGCACGGTGGCTCATGCCTGTAATCCCAGGACTTTGGGAGGCAGAGGCAGGCAGATCACAAGGTCAAGAGTTCGAGACCAGCCTGGTCAATATGGTGAAACCCTGTCTCTACTAAAAATACAAAAAGTAGTCGGGCATGGTGGCAGGCGCCTGTAATCCCAGCTACTCAGGAAGCTGAGGCAGAAGAATCACTTGAACTCGAGAGGCGGAGGTTGCAGTGAGCCAAGATCGTACCACTGCATTCCAGCCTGGGTGACAGAGTGAGACTCCATCTCAGAAAAAAAAAAAAAAAAAAAGAAACAAAGACATTAGACTAATGGAGTTTTCTAATCAGCACTCAGAAAGGAAAATACTACTTTCCTACATGAAATGATGAAGGTGTTAAAAGCTTTCTGCATGGCGTCAGCACAGTGCAGAGTACACGAAACATATGTGTGATGAAGACCAAGTGCAACCTAGACCTAATGCAGTTGTAATTCAAGGGCAGTAGCAGGCTTGAGAAATACTGCTGCTGAGCTGTGTGATTGAAGAAGGTGGCTGGCACCTTATAAGCACTGCACTGAGCTTGGGAGGTATGGCAGGGGGTGGTGATAAAGTGCCTGGGCTTTGGATATCAGCCAGACCTTGGCTCAAATCCTGATTCTACCCACTAACTAGCTGTTTTAATGTTTAATGTTAATGGCTTAGCTGTTTAATGGTAAGTTACTTAGCCACTCAATTTCCTTATCAATAAAATGAAGATAATATGTACCTCACAGGGGTTTTGTAGGATTTAAATGAGACTGAAATTTTGTAGTAGGATATCCAGGTGAGGCCTAATCTGTGCCTGCTACTAGGATTTAAAGATGTTTGAAAAAGTCTGATGAAATGGTGAAGTAGGCTACTCAGGATACTACTTTCACATAGGATAAAAGGGGTTCCAGAAAACAAACTTCGGAAGGAAGAATTACTTTGAGCTGGTAATAGTCTCAAAGTCAGCAGGGAGGAATGATTTTTGTATATAGTTTGGCCTGCCATTCAAATCTATTGTGGGTCAGCTCCCTAAATTCATTTCTGCAATTTAGGGAAACAGAGCACTGTGAATACATCCTGAAAAGGTGCTCTCACTAAAATTGTGTTAGACTTTGAGACACAGGTAACTTCACTTTGGTACTCATCTTACAAGGGTTATCTGAATAGAAGAAAAATTTTTCTCTTCCAAATAGGCATTGACCATCATACTCAGGTATCTGAAGGTTCCAGTGCAATAGTGACTGTACCCAAGAAGAACTGCAGTCTCTACCTGAGACTGAGATGAGATAAGGTGTCTCTGCCTGATACGTAGTTGAAAGTGGAAATGGCAGCCGCATAGGTACCTGGGGAACTGTGGCACCTAGTGAAAGAAGAAGGGGTATTTAAAACCAGTGGCAATGTGCAGCTGAGAGAGCAGCACCTGTGAGGGGTGGCTGGTGGCTGGTAGTGCCATGGCAGCTGGAAGACAAACAGCAAAGGCAATGGCAGTGATAACAAGAGGTGCCCAGGGGAAGCAATGGCAGCATTATGTCTAGCAGGTACCCTATAGCTGACTTCACTGGTTGGAGAGCATAGATGTGACACCACATATCAGAAATACTTTGGGAAGGGAATGGGAATACATGAAAGGGAACTGAGAGGGTGGGTTTACTTTACAGTCTTGCATGATCAGATGTAAGCAACTGCTAACTTCATGAAGATGATCACCTTTATGGAGATCACGTAGATGATCCCCAGAGAATGGCGAGTCTGGGAAATCTGAACCAGTAATCAATACACCACAGGAGCTCAATTCGTGATAACATTCTGTCTCCTTTACCCTCTCCTTTCTATTTTAAGTATACAAAGTAGACTCATATATTGGCTGTATTACCTGCATTAAATGATGACCGAGTGCACCAAATTGTATAATCATGGTTGTCTTTCTCAGCCTGTTACCTGATTAGCAAAATGGGAATAGCGTAGCGTGCTCTACAGCTGAGAGATTGCATAAGTAGATCATTGTTGCAACACTTGCACATCTTCAGCATTCAGCAATATTAGTTTCCTCCCTCTCTGGATAACTGAAGAACTCTATGCAATTAGTGTCTCAGAACTGACAAGGATGGAACTTTGGCTAGCTTAGCTGTGATAACTAGAAAAGTAGAAAAGACTGTGGACTTAGAGCAGGAGTTCCAGCTAAGAGTCCCCCGCAAACACCCCCACCCATAACACCTAAGAATTTATTTGATCCTTTCAAATAACTGTGATTCTCTCCCTATGATTAACATTTTATATAGGAAGAAGAAAAGGCTCAAGGTTTTAACATGGGTAAATTCTAGTCTGGGCAATAAGGCAGACTGAACTAACACAATCTGTTATGTTCTTCTCTCCTGCCCAACTTCCACCTTTTTTTCAGATGATAAAATATGCATAACAAAGAATTTGCCATATTGTTTTTAAGTATAATATTCAGTGAGATTAAGTACACTCCCATTGTTGTGCAACCATCACCACCACCCATCTCCAGAACCTTCTTCATCTTCCCAGACTCAAACTGTAGGAATCAAACCAGAACTCTCCATTCTTCTCTCCCTGCAGTCCTCTCAACCACCCTTCTATATTCTGTCTATGAATCTGACCACTCTACGTAGTTGATATAAGTAGAATCATACAGTATTTGTCCTTCTGTGACTTGCCTATTTCACTAAGTATAATGTCTTCAATGTTCATCCATGTTGTAGCGTTTTTCAGAACTTCCTTACTTTTTTAAGGCTGAACAATATTCCATTGTATGTATATACCACATTTTGTTTATCTGTTCATTCATTGATGAACATTTGGGGTGCTTCCACCTTTTGGCTATTGTAAATAATGCTGCTATGAACATGGGGGTTTTACAAATGTCTCTTCAAAATCCTGCTTTCAATTTTTTTGGGTATATACCCAGAAGTGAAATTGCTGGATTGTTTGACAGTTCTATTTTTGATATTTTGAGGAACCACTATACTGTTTTCCATAGCAGCTGCACCATTTTATATTCTCACCAGAAATGTACAAGAGTTCCAACTTCTCCATACCCTCACCTTATTATTTTTCCTTTCCTTATCCCCCCTTTTTTTCTCTTTTGATAATAGCCACCCTAATGGGTGTTCTGGCTAAGAATTTTTACCAGGGCTTTCATCACTGTCTAATGAGGAGTGAGGGGAAGCTACCAAAGAATCACAGAGCAATTACAGCTATTTGTTGTTTGCAAATTGCTAGTTATATTTAAGTTAACTTATTCATCTAAATGCAGTTCATTAAAAAAATGTGGTTCATTTTGTCCTATTTGTCTGTAGATTTCTAGTTAATAGTATCTGTTTCAGTTATTGTTTTTTAAAAAGGTATCTGAAGTGGATATATTTTTCTGGATTGCATTTGCAAACAAAATTTAATAACTTTATACAGTCCAACTGAGTGTTTCTGAGGTGGGACAACCCAACCAGTAGATGACGCTCGTGCCATTTGATTACATTTTACTGGCTAATGTCATGTATCATCCTCCACATTTTGTCTGGATTTCAACTGTAGAGAGCAAATACTCAGCCGTAGCACATAAAACCTTTCTCCAACCTTAAATCATAAGAATATGGCAAATTCAAGGAATTTTACCAACAAATATGACATCTCTTCTTATAAAGATTCAGAATTTATAATCATATGTTCATAAAGGTATAAATAAAATGGGTATTCATTACATTGGTTACGGATGAACAAAATGGAATTTAAAAGAATTACAAGATGGATGTCTTGAAGACGTCCAGAAAGCATAGTGAAGTGTCCTCTGGTAATGTCACATTCCAGAATGCCAGCTGTTTACTGGCTGTGTGTGACTCTAGACAAGGAATCTTTGTGAAACTTTTTGGGAAAAAAAGTAAAGTAGGGAATACAATGCATATCCTCTAATGATGAAATAAAACATTGCTGAACAACATCGAGTGTCACAGGCCTCCCAGAATAGGTAGGTGCTTGTTCAACGTTAGCCATCTTTTCTCTCCACCCTACACTTTAATTATCATCTTTGTTATGTGACAATTAACTGGAGGAAGATTTCATCTCAATTATCATATTTCTTCCCTTTTCATTTTCTTTGGCACAGAAAAATTTAATGTTTACCTTCAAAGCATGAATTGGTGTGTATGTGTATGGGTTCTCCCCAGGAGACAATTTAATATAATTAATAACTTCAAAATCCTTTGGGTGATGTGAAATATGCATAGTTATTACAAGCCAGTGTGTGGCAGGGGGAGGGGTAGATGGCTGTTCAGTAGGAGGCAGAGGCAGATAACATATGTGCAAATGGAAGTTAGAAACCAGGCAACCTTCCGAGAGTGAAGGCTGCCAAGTCAGTCTCAAACAACTTGCACCACTCAGGTGCATTCATGCCTAACCCAGAGAGGACTGTGAGCTTGGTGCAGATGACTGGCTGAGCTCCTATCAGAGCCTCTTACTTCCAGCTTCAGGCATTTGTGGAAAAGCAATGTAGGTGTGCTGGCTGTGAATAAACTTGGGTTTTGAGCAGCCACATTAACAAGCTAGAATCAACAGGGAGAATTTGCCATAATAAAGCACTTTCCCAGTTGTCACATTGTACTTTTTAAAGTGGCAAGTTTTTCCCAGTGTGCTCCAAATGTGATCAGATTTACAAACAGCTGATTAAAAAGATAGGATTTTAGAGCTGAAAAGCACCTCCGAATTCATCTAATACACTATCTTCATTTTACAAATAAAGAAATAGAGGTTCAAGAGGATAAATGACTTGCCCACTGTCAGGAACTGAACAAGTAGGAATTCCCAAGCTTCTTAACTATCAGGAAAGGGCTCAGCCCAGAAGGCCACACCAGTGATTTCTTAAACCAGGATTCCTATGTGGTTTATCTCAAAAAGAATTGTTATTGTTTTCCCAAACTCCTAGCCTATCACAGAGCTGTTTCCTGGTAATTTGACGGTCTGGCCATAAATGTTTTGAAGTAGATACTCAAAAATTCACCAAGCAAATCTACGTTTCATCATCATCATCATCACCAACATCATGTTTCACACTTACACGGTGCTGATTATGTGGCAGGCACTAACTAATGTAAGAATTTTACATAAATTAACTCACAAAACCCCAGTGAGGGAAGTACCATTCTCAACATCTTGCAGATAAACTGAACACAGAGAAGCTAAACAGCTTGTCCAGAATGTACATGGTTGATAAGTGATGGATTTGGGATTTGGACCCAGCCAGCCTGGCTCTGGAGTCTATGCACATAACTGCTATGCCATATTTCCTCTCAAACAACTGCTATCCTATATTACCACTCCACTCTATGATTAGGATGAGATTTTCCTGATGGTCATATTAAGATAATTTGTTGAATCTGCTTTCCGACCCTAATTCCCTGAGTGAGAGGTGTGGCGGGGAAGAATAGAGCCCCAAAGATACCAGGTGTGATCTACACTTGATCTTAGCCAAAAGGCCGAGAAGCGATACCAGGTGTGATCTAAATTGCATTGTAAATACTCCATGCACGTAGCCATGGTAGAAAGGGTACATGTCAAATTTGCTGGGGTTTTATTACACTTCAAGAAATATAGCATTCTTAGATTACTTTAAATATAGGTCTTCAATATGGAAAGAGTAATGCAGTCTAAGTAAAACTGAGCAGTTACTTCAAGTCAGGTACAAAAAGCAGGTTATTATTTCATAAATGACATTTTAATTACCACCAGGAGGCCATTAGAAATGCATTCTGGCAGTTTGCTTGGTTCCTTTGGAAAGATAATATTGACAAACTGCTATGAAACTGGAGTTCAGAAAACAGTGTAAATTGAGATCAGGAATAAAACAAACATTTGCTTGTGTACCCTAAAGCAATGATGAACAATTTAAAGAGAGAAGACAAAGTTGAAATTATATTTTTCTTTCTTAGGGAGAGGCAGAAGAGAGAGTAGTTTTGCAGGAAGACTGTTGTGTTCCTAAATTTATTACCTATGTGAATTACTTGATGTATTTAGCATAGCAATTTGAAGCTTCAGCCATCCAAGCACAAGTCACTGAGGAGCTGAGTGCACTGGAACGCTAATTCTGCCTTCTTCTCCATGCTATGAGATTGGCTTCTTGTGACCTCTGGTGTGGAGGGTTTTAAAACAACAGTTTGGTCCTGGAGCTGATCTCCAGTCTCATCAAGGGTGACTGGCATAACTCCAGGAGCTTGGGTCATCTTTACAAATTCCACAGCTTTGTCCCTTGGTGATCCCAGGACACTGGGAAAATTTTTCACATTTAGCTTCAGGCATTTGTGGAATAGCAATGTAGGTGTGCTGGCTGTGAATAAACTAAAATATAAAAACCTAAAACATAAAAGGGAAAGACCAGATAAGTACACCTAAAAATCAATGTTCCTATTGCTTATCATGGTTGGTTTTCCTTATAACTAAAATCAGTACAAATGCTTTTTGCTAGTCACGTGGGTTGTCACTGTAGAAGCCACAGGAAAACCATTCAAGCCACTTACCTTTTCTCTCTTTCCTCTAGGAAATACCTTTTGTATTGGTCTGTGTGGTACTTAAACCAAAGGGGAAAAACTGTGGTGACTGATTCTACTACAGGTTAACCATATAAAATAAAGAAAACTCTTGAGATACCCTTTTGGAGCAATGCAATTTACTTTCCTTTCCCTAAAGTAGTTCCAAAGGTGGGGATATTGCTAGGATTTGGGGTCACTTGTATTTCTGAGAAAAAGGTAAAGATGAATGGTACTTAGATTGCAATACGCTAGCCAAATAGCAGTCTCTGTCAGAGAGTCCTCCCTCTGACTTTCCTCTGTATATTTATTAATTTATTCCTTTGACAAATATTATTAAAGAGAGTACTATACATGCCTAGATTTATCTAGACTCCAAAGAGATTATGGTCTAGAGAGGAAATAAAATATGTATATGAATAAATGGAACACGAGGAAGAAAAAATAAACACCATGAGAGCAGCACATAGGAAATGCTTTGGGAGATTTTACATGATTATCAAGAGAGATCCAGCAATTCTATTTCAAGAAGTCATATTGACTGTATCTCTTCTCCTTCCTGAAACAGACCTCATTGAGAAAGCCACAAGGGATTATAAAAGGTTTTAACCTACAGCAATAAACAAGAGCGGGTTAGAGATCTCATTAAAATACTGAAGGTGAAATTGATGCAGTGGTATCTAATGTAGCCACATCTAGCTGTAGACAAGAATATATTGAGAAAGGGATGAATCCAAGCCGGAGGTGGGGGGAGTACTCTATTCCCCAGAACACCAGAGGCTTGGGACTCAGAGACACTGTGTAAATGAGGTCAGGATGATATATGATGCCAATGGCGGAGCCCTACCGTCCACGTAGCCTCTAGCTAAGGAAACAAACAAATAAACAGGCCTCCGTGATCAGAATTAGGAAGGTAGTCTCAGAGTTGGAATATGGGTAAACCTCTCCTAATGGAAGCATTTGGGGCTTGAAAAATTGAGTCTGGCTTCTCACCCACTCCCTAAAATGAGGCCATCAATGTGTACACAGAGATCACAGTCAATGTCTCTATTGCTTCATTCCCAAATGTAAATAGGCTATAAGGAATAAACCTTCTTTTCATAAAAACCTAAAACATAAAAGGGAAAGACCAAGATAAGAACATAAGAATCAGTCACAAAAATATAAGAAGAGCAAGATGTTACAAACAATAAAAGCTGCAGCATAAGAGAAGACTCTTGAAAACTTTTTTAAAAAATCTGATGGAAAAAATGTAAAGACATTTTATTAAAGAGTTGTGTGACAAGAACAAGGAAATTCCTTATATTGAGGAGTGCAGGGATAAAGAGAAAAGAAATATGAGGGAGGACAGGTGACTCAGAGGAGTAGTCCAGAAAGATCACATCTCACTAACAGGGGTTCCAGACAGAACAGGGAACACAAGGAAAGAAAGTTGCAAAGAAATCTTTTAAATATAGCATTTTCCGGTGCTAAAAGCACATCTTCAAATGGAGAGATTTCATTGCATATCTGAAACAAATATATTTTTAAAAAGTATTCTCTATATAGGTATTGTTGTGATATTTCAGAGCGCCAGGACCAGGAGTCAGCAAACATTTTTTTCCGTAAAGGACCAGAGAGTAAATAGTAGACTATTTTTTTTTTTTTTTTCTGTAAAGGACCAGAGAGCAAATAGTGCAAGCTCTGTAGGCCATTCAGTATTTGTCCCAACTGCTCTGCTCTCCTGGGTTAGCACAAAAGCAGCCATAGATGTGATTAGAGCAAGGGGATAGAAGGCCCTAAAAGGGCAGTATTTGAAAAAAATAAGGAATTTTATTGAACATATTATATGATGGAGCATTTGAAAGAAAACAATAAAGATACAACAAAGGCAAAGAGTGACGGTAGAAAAAATCAATTAGAAAGAAGAGAAAAACTTAAAACTTACACAGGAAATGTAATGATATTACAGCACTCTATTTGTCTAAGCAATGAACAGATGCATATTTGCATGAACTGTCAGGGGAGGGAATGCGTGTCCATGATTTGGAGACCTGGGAAAGCAGGCACACTGGGGAGGATAGAGCACAGACTGTACACATTGTAAAAGCCCTTGCATGCCCTTCGAAAAATTACTGATTCTCCTTTTTTTTTTTTTTTGAGACAGGGTCTCGCTCTTTTGCCCAGGCTGGAGGGCAGTGGTGCAATCTTAGCTTACTGCAACCTCCACCTCCCGGGCTCAAGCAATTCTGCAGCCTCAGCCTTGCGAGTAGCTGGATCACAGGTACCTGCCACCACACCAAGCATTTTTGTATTTTTTGTAGAGATGGAGTTTCATTACATCACCCAAGCTGGTCTCTAACTCCTGAGCTCAAAGCCTAGCCTCCCAAATTGCTAGGATTACGGCCGTGAACCACCGCACCTGGCCCCTGATTTTTTTTTTTTCTCTTTCTTCTTTTTTTTAAAGCAATTAGATGAGGGCGGATCACGAGGTCAGGAGATCGAGACCATCCTGGGTAACACGGTGAAACCCTGTCTCTACTAAAAATACAAAAAATTAGCCGCGCTTGGTGGCGGGCGCCTGTAGTCCCAGCTACTCGGGAGGCTGAGGCAGGAGAATGGCGTGAACCCGGGAGGCGGAGCTTGCAGTGAGCTGAGATCGCACTACTGCACTCCAGCCTGGGCGACAGAGCGTGACTCCGTCTCAAAAAAAAGCAATTAGAAACTACTGACAGTTTGAAACGCAGAGTAGCAAGATTGGGGTGGCATTTGTGACACATGGGTCTGGTGGCAGTAGTGGACCAGAGGAAGATGAGACGGAAGGCAGGGAGAACCTACATGGGAAACTCGACTGGGCTTCTTGTTTCAGAAGTAGAATGTCTTGTTAACCAAGAAGGAAGCATCCACACTGTGCATCTTATAGCTCTTCCATTAATTTTTGTCTGAAAATGACTAACTCTTATTTGTCTTCCAGATGGGATGAAGAGTGCAAAAAATATTATTTGGGGCTTGGTGTCTCTGAGTACAACATGAAAGCAAAAGATACTTGCGTTGGAGTAAGCAGAGACATTTTTCATACATTGGCATTTAAAAAAATTCAAGTTCTTATATAATCCCCAAACTTCCATACTTCCATTTGACTAAAAATTGTCCAAGGTACGGGAACTTTTGTTCTTTTTTGGTCAATATAGCTTTAGAATAGATGTGTTAAAACTGTGGTTCTGAAATGTTAGCTTAGGGAAGCTGCTCTTGTTAAAGATACATATTCTCAATTTCAACTCCCAAACATATCACATTCAAGGGTTTACAGTGAGGGGGTATTGAGAAAATGCATTTTTAACATGCTCACAGATGTTTGGTAGTGCCTGGCTTAAATCATCCTGTAGGAATGTACCTAGTCAACACCATCTCCTTCAACCAACCTATATCCCACTTCACATTTCTGTCTCGTCCTCTTTGATACTCCTCAGAATGTTGAAGCTGCTCTCAGTTTGCTGGAACTATATAGCTTTGGCAGAAGCTTGTCATTTGTTAAGATAATGTTGTCCAATTCTACAGTTTAGTTCCTATTCTCTGCTACTGTGGAAGGCCAGGTCTCACTAACACAGGCCTCTGTAACAACTATTTCAGCACTGACTGAGTGATTAACTATTAAAAGCTGAAAGAGCCAGTGACTTTATACAAAGGCTGGAATGTAACAAAAGCCCACCAAGAGTTTTGTCCAGGCTTTTTCCGGGCCTTGAAGCATGACAAGATAACAAAGGAATTCTATTTTTTTTTTTTTTTTTTTTTTTGAGACAGAGTCTTGCTCTGTTGCCAGGCTGGCATGCAGTGGTGTGATCTTGGCTCACTGCAAACTCTGCCTCCCGGGTTCAAGTGATTCTTCTGCCTCAGCCTCCTGAGTAGCTGGGATTACAGGCAAGCACCACCATGCCCAGCTAATTTTTGTATTTTTAGTAGAGACGGGGTTTCACCATGTTGGCCAGGATGGTCTTGATCTCTTGACCTCGTGATCTGCCTGCCTCGGCCTCCCAAAGTGTTGGGATTACAGGTGTGAGCCACTACGTCTGGCCAACAAAGGAATTCTTAAAAGGACCTGTTTAGGATGAAACAAGTTTTACTGGGGGCTAAAGGAGCTCCCCAAACCTCCATGATTTAGTAGGAAACAAGGGTAATCACCCCAGCACTTGGTCCCATTAAGTAAATTTACTAAGGCTACAGAGAAAGGTCTTCAGGACTCAGATCTCAGTTATAGATTAATTATGTCTTTAGATGAATGCCCACTTACACACAGACATAAAGCTTAGAAGGTATATAAGGTCTGGAAGACTTTGTAATTTTGAGTTGGTCTGGCAATATTTTCTGGGCCTTTTCTCTGTAACCGGTTACAGAAATAAAAACTCCCTCCTTTCCAAGTTCATCTGCATCTAGTTACTGGGCCACAGGAATAAGCAGCCTGACCCTCATTTTGGTCCAGAACACTACGTTTTGCTATTGCACTTGCTAGAGACTTTGGACAAGATGTTCCACAACTTTCCTCTCCCAAATTGTTGCCATGCTGCTTGGAGTCAGAGTAAAAACAAATTATCTGAATGTGAGACAATATATAACCTATGGAAAGGCAAATATTTAATTGTGCCTGAATTTAAAGTGGTATTTGACTTCAGTATAAAATTAGGTTCAAGAAATTGTACTGTTTTCTGAAATTATCTTTCTTTTTAAACTAGCTGCCATTTCTGCTTACACTCTCATCTAACAAGTTTAATTATTACTTTTAAAAAGCAAAGCACTTCACGTTTTGCCCTCTGCTACCTAAGCTGCTAAAGAACAAGTTTCAGAGATATTATGATCGAATGTGAGTTTGACCTAGAATATAAGAATTCGTTTAATTTCTATGCTACTTTCCTCCGAAGAAAACCATGCACTCAGTTCAGACATATTTTGGCATGACAATCAGCGTAATGAGAATTAGTTTCATTTTTATTCACTGTATAGAACCAAAATTCAATGGAGAATAAGAAATGCAAATAGAAGGATGTATGATGAGGTCCTCAGAGCCTGGTGGGTTACGGGGAGTAGAATGCTGGGAAGCACAGGAGACCTTAGGTATTTTGAATGTATTGGTAGACTCTCAGAAGCACACAGGTGAGAGACACTAAGATATTCTTGAGTAGAGTGAGAAGTCAGAGAATTTATTTGTTCCTAGAGTTTTTCCAATACAAAGGAAGTATAACACCAGAATGTCTTTGTAATTCAGCTCTCTTTCGGTAGATTATGAATAGAGATCAAAAGAAATATGCATGAATCAGGATCAAAATTGAGAATTTTCCCTATGATAAAATATGCTTCATAAGAACAGAATCTTTGTCTTGTTCACTGTTGTATCCTCAGTTTGTAGATCAGAAAAAATGCTCAATAAATATCCATATTAGGAAGGAAGGAGGGAAGGAAGGAGGGAAGGAGGGAGGGAAAGAATGAAGGAAGCGAGGGATGGAGGGAAGAAATGAAGGAAGGGAGGGAGGGAAGGAATGAAGGGAGGGAGGGAGGGAGGGAAGGAAGAAAGGAAAGGTGAAAGGGAGGGAAGAATTGGGATGATACCACACTAGAGAGTTAAGCTGTTAGCAAGAATGGAGCCCTGGAGATGAAGTGTAGTTCCTTTTTATTTAGGTATTGACTGTCAACCCAGTGGTAGATGCTGGGGCAACAAGAGGACCACCATCAGTTCTCTGGCCCCAAGAGCTTCCATCCTGAAGGAAAAAACATGCAAAATATAACGTGGTGAGGGCTTTCAAGGATGTGGGCTATGATGGGAACAGAGCAAAAGGAGCTTTCAGAGTTAGTAATGAGTAAAACTAGGATTAAGATCCAAGTCTTCCTACTTTAAATCCTATACTTTTTACATGAAAGCTCTGTATTAATTAGGTCCACCATGGTAGGAAGGTTCTTGGTGTTGTTAGTTTTGATTCTCAACTGCTTTAAGTTTTAAATACAAACTCCAGGTGATATCTAAATGCCTTTTGGGAAGTTCTTAGGACAGCCTAGTGAGAAAGAATAAACTAGTATCTTTTCTTCTTTCTTACCAATTACTTCTAGAGTCCTGATTGTCATCCAAATGTCATCAAGACATCCTCATCTTGACCCAGTGTCCAATAGTGTAACAGTACTCAGCTGAGGCATCACAGCAGATACATGAATGGGTCTATCACATAAAAGAATTAGCTGGAGTGGAGCATAAATTAGCCCCAGGGAGTTGTACGGAGCCTATTTTAATCTATGTGGCAGGCAGATCTGAGTAAATACAGGTGTGTTGCACATGTGCACATACCTCTCCCATGTTTGGAAGTGGGGAAAAAAAGTTGGAGAGCTGCCACATTAGAGAAATGGCTATTAGGATGCAATAAAAGTTAGAGAAAAAATTATTTAAGTAGGAATTGTTCCTAAGTTGTTGGTAGAAGGGAGGCTAACCAGAAAGACAAGCTTGAAAAACATGCTGGCAGAAGAGAATATCTGCCTTTAACTAGTTATATAAGATCCAATAAATTTATCTATAGCACTGAGTTATTTCTGAGCATATTCCAATTTGAGAAATGCCTATTTAGCTACTTCTATTTAACATTATAACGTATACTTCTCAGCATACTTGATACATAATAATTTTTGTGAAAATACATAAAAATAGTAAATTAAATGAATTCCTTGGGGTGGGGATCTCATAAATAATTTTAGATTTGGATCCCAATGCCCACTTAATCCAGACTAACTTGAAATACAGTCAGAGGCACAAAGTGGTTAACCAATTCAACTCCACATGCAGAAAGCTAAAAATTCTAGTTTTCGTAACCCATAAGATTTCAATGAAAGAGCCCAGGCAATGAAACAAGAAATAGAGAAATAAACGGAAAGGCAGAGATCATTTATACATCACTAAATGGTTTAAATATGGGTTGACTCTCGAGATACATAAACTGCCCTTATCCTTCCTACTTTTACCTAACCATGAATGCGACTGACCCTGGGAAATGGTCTCTTAATAGTTAAATTGACAATTATTGCAGTAGGGATTTGGGAACTAGGCTATTAAAATATCAGGCTATTTTGGTTTTGCTTAAATATATCTTTACAAGGTTTCTTGTAGAATCTTCAATCCGATATTTCCAGAATCTTTGTTACATCTGGCAAACTGTTTTTTTTTCCCATAGAGTGATTTACTTGGTAAAATTTGCATAAGTCTATTTAATAATAAAAGAAAAATAGGCATGTGACATTCTTCATTTTGTAATCACTATAGTAAATGACACCAATACAAGGTAAAAACAATATATTCTAAAAACTGCCTCTGAATATTGAATTATTTTGGACTTAACTATCTTCCTGAGATGGTCCTCAAAGAAGAATGGTTCAACATTAAATAGCTAAATCTGCTTATGCATTAATTAAAAATTAAAATATATTTATGGAATGCTTTTTATGAGTAAGATATCATGTTAAACTCTAGGGATATCATTGTAAACAAAATAACTATATTCTTTCAAGGATTGTATAGTCTAGTGGCCATGGAAATAAATAAATGAAAACTTGCAATAAAGTGTGGTGAATATAATAAGTGGGGATTAGCAAAGGGAGCTCTGGAAATATATTAGACGGTGGGAGAAAGGAGTTAGTCTGGTACGGGGAGGTGCTGAGGAGGAGACTGTATGAGAGGAGTCCAGGCAGAAGGAAAACCTTGAGTTATGAGAGGGCATGGCCTATTTAGGTAAAGATGGTAGATTAAAATCCAGGAATTGAAGGGAAAGAGGTAGAGAAAAAGAAGTGACACTACAGAGACAGCCAGCCAAGGAAACTCTTAAGAATTTTGAACTTCATTCTTAAGGCTAGAAGGAACCCCAAAGGATTTTTAAGCAAGGACATAAAATGATTGGATTAGTACTCAGATCAGTTGGGTGATAGCATGGAGAATGAATCAAGGAAACCCATTGGGAGGGGTTGCTTTGATTTGGATAAAGATGCTAATTGCCTATACTAGGTAAGCTACTGGGAGGTGACACTGGAAACTGTAGACAGGTCTAAGGAATAATTTAGTAAGTATAACCAGGATATAGTGTTAGGTTATTTGGAGTAAATAAGTCAAAGTTAGTAAACATGTTTCTGGCTTGAGAAAGTAGGTACCATTCATGGAGACAGGTAAGTATCCCTTGAGAGGTTTGGAAGAAGATGAGCAACTAGTTTCAAACATACTGAGTTGAATGCTTATGGGACATCAAACAGATGTGTCAGGAAGGCATTGGATTCATGGGTTTGGAGCTTAGGATATATCTGGGGTCAAAAGATAGATTGTGTATAATTATGAATACTGTACCACTTTATATGCAACAAATTTAAGGGAGATAAAGATGCAGATTTATCATTTACGTGCACTTCTAGAATGTGACCTTGTATTTTGGCACCACTAAAATCTGTTCAAGTAAAAATCAATTTTTAGAAATTAACGAATCATATGGCTTCCACATGACCATTCTATACACACACACACAATCTTATTTCCTGCCTTTTCATTATCCAGTTCCATTTTTGTATACTTAAAAGGCACATTTTCACCTTCATTAAAATTATTTCTATGACTCGTATTAAAAATTTTAAGAAGATAGATCTCAAGTGTTCTTACTACAATAACAATTATTTTTAAGAGCCGTTCATAATTTAGCATGTGACATAAGCCATGTTTACTTTCCAGAGCCTCCCTAATGTGTTGGAGTGATTATCTGTTCATCCTTCAGTCTCTGTGAGAAATACCCATACCCAGAGTCCCGGAGCTAAGAAAAGCCAGGATGAATAAAATAGGCAAGTTCGGATTAACAGAAAATTTTTTGAAAGCCAGAAATACCGATTTCTTAAAAAATTTCATTGGTATCAAAACAATGTATCTCTTTCACTCTACTCTTCCACTGAACAATAACACTGACCTGTGAAGTCAGAGGTAGTCATTTGGAACCTCTGGCTTTGGAAAGACTATTGCAATGTGCCTTGTCTGACTTCAATTATTTCCTGCACTAGGTCTCAGGTTCTCCCCTAATTTGGTATCTTGAGTCCTTCCCCAGCAAGGTACTAGGGAGGTGCCCAGAATGGCCAGGTTATCTATGCCTACCAGGAGAATAAGACCTCACTCTGCTGCTTGTCACTCCTATCTGGGGATGTCACAGGTCATCTTCTCTCTGAATTCTGCATTTGCCAGAGAGAACCTTTCGTATGAACTTTGGAATGGTGCCTCTTCCTGTATCCATAGAACTTGAGGAATGAATCAAACCCTTTAAGCAGAATGCTTATACACCCAACATTCCACTCTCACTCTTCAATGCCTAGCTGACCTTGTAAAATGTTTGTTCTTGGTCTTTTTTTCTTAAAAACCAATAAAATTGGATACCTTTTTGTAAATATCTCCATAAGTTTCAAAAAATGTGATTATCTTAATAATCTTTTAAATTTACCTAAATACATAAAGAATTAAACACATTTTTATCCCCTCTCCTGTCTCCAAAGCCCTACTAAAATGGTAATGAAGGAATTTTTAAATAATGGAATAAAGAATCAGAAAGAAAATAGGAGAGAATAGCAAATCAAGAATAACACAATTTTAGAAGAAGACATATAGATGGAGAGTTAACTAGACTTACCAAAAATAAAAAGCTGAAATCTAGAGCCTGCATACAGTTAGCAAAAAAAGGTTTAAAATATAGATATTCTATCCATGAAATAAAAATATGATGCCATACAAAAAATGATTAACAGATTGAAGTAAGAAGGGGAAAAATAACTTATAAATTATCCTATGTGTTTGTGCAGAAAATAGCATTCACTAGCATTTTAAAGATTATCGATGCATTTGGGAAATGTGGCAATACATAATTAGAAAATTAAGCAAATAGAAAAATGAGGCAACTATTAATTCACAGGGGAAAAGGGCATATAAAACGATAGCACACTGGAGTGAATAATATTTACATAATTATGATTAAAGCATTGGTGAATTTAATAAAAACTGTGATTACACATGAGGGGAGGTGTGTGTGTGTGTGGGTGCATGTATGGAAAGGAGAGCTAAATATTCATTAGATTAGGAATCAGGTTAGAAATCAAAGTGAAATGTCTAAAATTGATAAATCAACAAATAGTAGTATAAAATTACTTTTAAAATGTGAACTGTATTTCAGAATAAATTGCTAAGGAAGTTGAAAATGATTGCCTCAAAGGAGCATGTGGGTTGGTGACAGGTGCAGTGGGGCACTCTTGTTATTAAATATAAGCCTTTTTGTGCTACTTAACTTTTAAAAATATGTTATTTTGTCAACATAAAAATAAAGTAAAATACATTTATCTGACAATATACAGAAAGATGTGAGCCTAACCTTGGATCTGATTCACCCCTCTCACATTTTAGAGTAAAACAAATGTGTATTTTCAATACACTAAATATTCCTCTTAGTGGTTGGTCCCTCCATGGTTATTGGGTACCTTCTATGTGCCACACACTATTCTAGGGACTGGAGAAACAGCAGTGAACAAAATGAACATAAATCCCTTACCAAGTGTACATTTATAATGAAGAAGTTAGAGAATAATGACATAAGAAAGTAGAACACAAGTTGGTTAGATGTTAAGTGCTAAGAAAAAAAATGAGGCTGGAAATGGGTCCCAAAGATTTGAAAATGTGACTTATTTGGTAATCACTTGTAATTTTTTTCTTCATAAGAATGTTCTTAGCATTCTTTCTGAACTTCGCATTCTGAGAATCAGTATGTTGTATATTTCATATAAAAAGTCTTAAGTCTTAGAATTCCTGTCTGCCTTACCTCAGGAAATTTTGGTTGTTTGAGATATTGCAAAAATCCTGTTTCCTTTCAGTATTTACGGGCATTTTTATAAGGTACTCAAATTTTGTATTTCTACTGGAGGATAGAGGAATTTGTGAGCTTTGTGGGTAATTCGATGGCTCAATGTTTTAGGCAAGGATTAAAAAAATTACCACACTCCACAACTTTTACAAATCAAAGAAGTCCAAATCTGTACACTTTGCAATGTAACTTATGAGACATAGTAACAGATTTTGAGGTATTTATATTGCAAAGAAACAAAAAATAATAATTATTCACAGAAAACACTAAGTTTGGACGGCTTGTATATCATTTGGGGTGGTTTCCATCAGCACATAGTACAGTGGACACGTGGTATAAATCTGCCTTTGTCTTTTGATGATGAATCAGGCAAGCCAGAGTCCTACTTAGCTGAGTCTATTAGGTTTGAACATGAGGAATCATCAGTAGAATGAGCCCCACATTTCAAAGCTACATAGACAGTTCTACTGCCCAACTGTTTTAAGCATTTCAGAAGTCTACTATTTCAGCTTTTCTGGCCCAAGCTCTGGAACAATTTCTCTTCTTTCACTCTCGTTTCTCCATACATTATAATTTCAGGAGATTAAGTACTTTTTTTTTGAGACGGAGTTTCATTCTTGTTGCACAGGCTTGTTGTTTCACTCTTGTTGCAATGGTGCGATCTTTGCTGACTGCAACATCCGCCTCCCGGGTTCAAGCGATTCTCCTACCTCAGACTCCTGAGTAGCTGGGATTACAGGTGCCCGCCACCATGCCCAGCTAATTTTTGTATTTTTAGTAGAGACGGGGTTTCACCACGTTGGCCAAGCTGGTCTCAAACTTCTGACCTCAGGTGATCCACCCATCTTGGCCTCCCAAAGTGCTGGGATTACAGGCGTGAGCCACCATACCCGGCCGATTAAATATTCTTTTTCTTCTTTCAGAAGATTTCTTGTCTTGGATACTTTGAAGCCAATTCCTTGAGAATATTTGAATAAGTCTTCATATCAAAACTGAGGTAGAAATGCTATGTTCTTTTTATCTAAGAGCATAAAAAAAAAGCTTAAAAGCATTTTTACCAGAATAAAACAAATGAAAGGAATAGGAAATGCCAGAAAAGTAATGTACGTAAGATTGGCCACATTCGCAAAGAGCCATGTATGTGATTATGTGAAATGGGGAAAAATATCTCCCCATAGAATGCTTTTAATGCTTATTATGATCATTTAAATAGAAAAACCTTTTCCATCAAATATATTATTAGAAAAAGATTAATCAACAAATAGGCCAGAAACCATTTTAAAAAGAAAATCATCATATTATTGCATAGACTTTGTTTATAAGATTTTATTCATTCTTTGATTTCAGCTTTGGGAAAGATGCTACAGTTAATTGACTAAGTAAGAATTACAATAATGGGGAAAGTTAATGGTGACTTTAAGAGAAATACGATCAAAGCTTTAGCTCCCTGACTTTAAAAAGCCAGCTCCTTACACAATAAAAAAGCAATTCCGGGCACTGGTTGCTAGGTGTTGGGACTCATTCTTTTTGTCATCAAAGACCTCTTGTATTTTTTTCAATTAAAGTGACAGAAATACTGAGAAGTGCCAAGAAAACTGATAATGGAAAGTACTAAAATCTTTCACAAAATTTTGAGCTTCATAAGGAATAGGATCTGGCTCAAAGGCAAAAGAAACATTAATTTTCTTGTACATAATTAGCTTACATGTTTCTCTTAAAGGAGGAAGTAATGAGAGGAGATGTCCTAATACAGGTTCCTCTTAAGTTAACATCTCTGTTGCTTTCTGGCTCTGTTAGATGACTATCCTGAGGAAACGTTTTCTAGGCTGGTAGCTCTGATGTCATTTAGGATGAGACAACAAGACCTGTATGAAGGCCACATTGAAAGAAGAGTGACCTTGAAATGGATTAAAACATTCAAGATTTGAAGCTTTCTTGATCTAGGCATATTCTGGCAGACAATATTTATATTTTCTTTTGAGATGGAGTCTTGCCCTGTCACCCAGGCTGGAGTGCATGACGCGATGTCAGCTCACTGCAACCTCTGCCTCCCAGGTTCAAGCAATTCTCCCGCCTCAGTCTCCTGAGTAGCTGGGATTACAGGTGCATGCCACCACACCGGGCTAATTTTTTGTATCTTTAGTACAGATGGAGTTTCACCATGTTGGCCAGGCTGGTCTTGAACTTGTGACCTCGTGATTTATCCGCCTCAGCCTCCCAGAGTGCTGGGATTACAGGTGTGAGTCACCCCGCCCAGCCAATATTTCTATTTTCTTATAGGCTACCAAGAAACCTATACAATGAGACCTATTTGTTCAAATGGCTAACATTTGTTGAATACCTACTATATGACAGGTACTGTGGTAGGGACCAGAATTAGAATAATGGTCAGAATAAGAAACTGTCCTTCATATTTTAGAGCTGATAGGCTGGTGGGATTGGCACTAATGAAATATAACATAAAATCAAACATACAATACAAATTAAGATATGTAGATATTCTGATGAAACATGATTATGAGATTCCCTGGCAGCACTGAAGACTAAAGGAGTCATGAACATTTTATTGATGAAACAGTCATGGAGCTGGTATCAAAAGGATAAGTAGGATTTAAGTAGGGAAAGAATATTGGGGACAGGGAAGTATGAACAGGAAAGTTCTTTAGACAAAGAGAACAGTAGGTAGGATGGCCCTGAGATGGAAGAAGCATGGTGCATTTGAAGAACTGGGAGCAGGTGGCTGAAGTATGTTGATGGGCAAGGAGGGCATTTGAAGAGATGATGCTCCAGAAATAGATAAAACTAGAATAGAACTGGGTGGTCTTGAAACTCATTTGAAGTGGTTTGCCCGTCCTTTGTTGATTTGATTACTTTACTGGTCGCCTTTTATCCCCATACTGAATCCCATTATCTCCCGTCCCAGACAAATGTTCTAATGTAATAAATGAAATTCATTCACTAAGCAAATATTGAGCATCTCCTATGTGCCACACACTACTCTAGGAACTGGAGCAATAGCAGTGAACAAAATAGACATAAATCCCTTATCAAGCTTACATTTATAATGAAATTAGAGAATAGTGACATAAGTAAGTAGAACATAAGTTGGTTAGATGTTAAGTGCTAAGGAGAAAAATGAAGCAGGAAACAGGCACCCAGAAGTATAAGAAATGTATTTCTGTGTTTCAATATATTCTCGCTAATACCAATTGTTGTTTTACATGAAAACATTTAAATTCATATAAATGGCATTGTGCTATCGATCTTGTTTAGTTTTTAATTCTTTCTACTTAGAGCTATTTTCTTAATATCTATTAATGTAATTATGAGTATGCATAATCTGTTGCTTCTGAATGTTGTGTAATACCCCCATACATCCCCCTCATATTTTATGTATCCATACTTCCAATAATGGAAAACAAGATTACCTCCATTTCCTTGCTCTCAGAGCAAAGCCAAGCCATGGCTCCATGGACTTTGTATGCATGTGAGAGGAGGTGGCAGTGGAAGAGAAATAAGACTGGCTTCGTATTTTCAAAACATAACTCTAGATGCAATGTGAAAATTGGAGTGGAGGGAATCCAGATTCTATTTAGGAGAGTGATTGCAGCAGTCTGGGAAGAAATGCGCATTTTAGACTAGGTTGATGGCAATGGTAGAACTGAGGAGAAATGGAAGAATTCAAATGATACTTAAAAAGTAATGTTGATTGGCCTTGGTGATAAAATGGATATGGAGATGCAAGAGAGGGATGTGTCAAGAGTGACTCAGCATTCTAATTTAGGCAACTGGGTGGAGAAGAATTTTTGCACTAAGGTGGTGAACATCGGAAAATGACCTCTTAAAGAGAAATATTACATGGCTGTAACACTGATTAGCATGTAGAATTTAATGAAATCTGTAATATAACCATTTTAATCTAACCACTCCATGAAGGAAAGATTCACTGAGTAATTATATGCTATTAACTGTGCCAGGATTTAAAAGTCCAGTAGAGTGACAAAAAAACTGCCAAACCAAAATATTATAATTCTGTAATTATTATGATGAAGCCTATCGGGGACACAGAACACAGAGCATGCTGAAGTCTGTTTGGAGATGAATGGAATTTCACTAAGAGGAATCTGGAAGGAGGGCAGAAGGAAATCTAAGCACAAAGAGATGGAAATGTAAACAAATATAATATTTTAGGGGAAGTTCAAGGAATCTGTATTTGCAAGGAAGGAGTTAGTGAGTGGTTTTCAGTGGGGGCATGGGGCCATATAATTCTCTGGCATACAAAGGATTTTATGGAGACTGTGACGGGAGGTACTCGAGCAGCAAAGTAGGGATTAGATTCGGACACTAGAGAGATTACTCCAGCATCAAGAGAGAAAGACAGGTAAGGACACTACTCGTTGGCAATCTCTGAAATGACGACTGCATGAACTATGGCAGGGACATAGGGATTGGATAAGAGGGGCACATGAAGGAGGTGTTCAGAAAGTAGACTTGAAAAGACCTCATGATTAATTGAATGTTCTGGGGAATCAAGGATGACTCCCAGGTTCCTGGCTTGGGCAGTTGTGTAGATGGCTGTGATAGTTACTGAGCTTGAGTATACAGGAGGGACAGAAGTTCTGAGAAGGTGATGTGCTCAGTTGAATTTTAGTTTGTTTTTTAAAAAGGTCAATCCAGGTGGAGGATGTATATGGGTTCAGACCTAAGAACTAGGTCTGAGTCAGGGATGTAGATTTTAGACTGGGTCAGTTGACCGGTGTATGTGGAGACTGGGAAGGAAAAGAATTAAGACCCTCTTTGCCCAGAGGCCTCTTTGCATATGATGGCCTACTTTTGACAAAACCTCACTTTGTGAAGGCAAGCAGAGCCACAAATACAAGAAAAGGTGAAAGAGACTAGTCAAAGATAATACAAGGAGAGAACCAGGAAGAAAGAAGAGAGAAGGTGAGGAATATAAGTATTCCAGTGTCTGCACTATTTTTTCTTACATGTTTTTCCTTGTGTGCTAGTTTTTGGAATGTTCTGAAAATGCTATTTGTGTATATATTCTATAAAATGTCATGATGGTTTACCTCTGGTTTCTCTTTTACATATGGCTTCAATGTATCTTTGCATATGATGGCCTACTTTTGACAAAGAATCAGGTTTATAGTGTTTGAATTTTATGGCATCAATAAAGTTTTAAAATATATTTAAAGTGACTGCTGTATAAAATTTCTCCTTGTCTTGCAGTTAACATGCCCTCCCACAATTTTCTTTATGTTTTCTGCTTTCTGTGTATCTGTTTTTCATCTATATGGGCTGTTTCTTCCATCAAAAAAAGACCTCCCAATTTCTAATTTTAAATGTGTATTCCTTTCTCCATTCTTTATACATACTTCTAAATGTAACTCAAATTTTCCAAGGCCTGGCAAGCCCCTGGATATTAATGGAATTATATTAACAATAGCCGAAACTCCATTGCTTTTTAAACATAACTGTTACAAGGACCTTTGTTCCTTGTTATGTATGTCTGTTTATTATACTAGAGGTGGGCATTGTTTGGCTGCCAAACATCTTGACCTTTTCCCTATGTTTGAGGAATCCACCATTGTGTGAGTATTGTGAGAGAGGGCATCTTCTGCAGAGGTGAGAGAGAACATCACTCTGATTTCTGGCAGCTAGGGGGCAGTCATGTCACCCAATCGCAGATAATCAGATAACTCTTGCCAGGGAATTTGAATCTGAGTTGATTGACCTATAGAAGCAGAGAAGCCTGGGAATATTATCTAGTATTCAGTGGCTATGGTCTAGTGGTAGGGTCCAGTTTCCGCGGCTGGCAGGCCCAGTAGTTGTTAGAAGTCAGAGACGCTTAACAAAGTTCCTTTGTATGGAAACAGAACCACATGTTCCATCTCATTAGAAAGAAGTCAAACTTAAAAAAAAAGAGAGTCTCTGTAAAATGTACTGCATTGTATTGAGAGGAATTTGTGTTAAAAACTAAATAATGGGAAAAGATCCACTCTACCCTGTGACCCTTGTGGTGGTTCAGCTGCTCAACTTTCCTTGATTAGTCTTTTCAGAACCTGGTTCTAGTTTTCCTTTGATTGTGTGATGTACAAAATACTGGTCCAATAACTTTCTTTTTTGCTAAAATAACCAGACTACAGCAAAATGCCTTTGTGCTCTATGTTACATCCTCATGGACAATTTCAGTTTCAGAGGTGGCACACAGATCCATGAGAGCTCTGAATCCCTTTGTGCTGGTAGCATCCCGCCTCTGGTACTCTCCAAGTTGGCCCACTCTTCTGGCTCAGCTTGGCTCTCAGCCTCCTATGACCTGGTCACTTCAAGCTTTTAGACAGGAACCTCTCAAGAAACCTCTCAAGAGGACATAAAACAGTTCCATGTTGGCTTCTCTTGAACATGTTCCAATATGGATCATGAAACACACAGCATTTTGCCAACAGGCTGAGAGAACAAATTAATTTCCTTTTTCAGCTATCATAGGCCGCTCAAGCCCAAGCATGGCCTTTTGATTTCTTAGGCTCAATGTAGATACCAGCCTATCAGGCCACACACTAAGGTGACACATATTAAGTCCTTCTCTTGACTTAATGTAAAGGGGTAATTACCTTTCACATCTTTGCTTTGGTGGGGTGGAGTCATAGCATAACCCTTCAAATCAATCCTCTTCACAAACCCTTTCTCCTCATTCACACACTTCTACCCTTCCATGCCTTCCCCTGTCCCCAACTGGCTTTGAGATCATTTGCTGTACCTTTCTGGGTATCAGTGTCCTCATATGTATAATAGAGATAATAATGGTTTCTACTTTGCAAGGTTTTTGTGGCGACTGAACGTGTGTGCATATATATGTGTATATATATATGTGTGTATATATATATGTATATATAGAGGCATATACAATGTGTGTCTGTGCATGTAGCTTAGAATAGTCCAGCTCATAGTAAACTCTATCTAAAGTTTTCTTATTGCTATTATCATTATTATTCATGCTGTTGTATCCTAGTAACTGACTTGAGAGTTACAATTTAGTCCCTGGTATGCCTATGTTGATTTATGTAATAAAATGCTGTTTTGAAGGGGAGGATTTAAGAGATGTTAGGCACTTTAATTTATGCAAAGAGAAATTTCAGGAAAGTTGTTCTAGAATCACATAGTTATATGGTACTGAAATTGAGGGCAAAACCACTTTTGTCCTTGTTATCACCCCTGTTCTCTGCTAGTTAGCTGACTGGCTATTTTAGTCAGGGTTCCCTAGAGGGGCAGAACTAATAGAATGTCTATATCTATCTACCTATGGGAGTTTATTAAGTATCAACTTACATGATCACAAGGTCCCACAATAGGCTGCAAGCTTGAGGATCAAGGAGAGCCAATCTGAGTCTCAAAACTGAAGAACTTGGAGTCCAATGTTTGAGGGCAGGAAGCATCTAGCACGGGAGAAAGATGTAGGCTGGAAGGCTAGGCCAGTCTTACATTTTCACGTTTTTCTGCCTACTTTATATTCACTGGTAGCTGATTAGATTGTGCCCACCAGATTAAGGGTGGGTCTGCCTTCCCCAGCCCACTGACTCAAATGTTAATCTCCTTTGGCAACACCCTCACAGACACACCCAGGATCAATGCTTTGCATCCTTCAGTCCAATCAAGTTAACCATCACAAGTCCACTCCTTATCAACTTGAAGCCATATATATCTCCTGAGATCATAATCTTCAGTAAAGACAATAGTAAGGTCATAATTATGCCTAACATGACTATGCTTCATACAACAGGAAACATACCAATCCCCAACCCAAATACTATTACATAAAGTTAACAAATACTATTACATAAAGTTGACAAAAAGTCAATAAATCTTATGTCACATGATGTAGGAAAAGGAAATAAAATGAAGGTATTTTCTTAGTATCAGTGCCTACATGCACAAACATGTTTTTAACAAAAGGAGGAGGAAATACTCATGACGGTTACAGTCCTTAGTTCTGCAGCTGGTTACCTGGTCATAGCTGTTATTGATGACTACCTTCTTCTACTACCCACCCAAACCTTCATTCCTGAGGGGTATGGACCATTTGTAGTCCTGCCTGGATTGGACTGATGTAGTTTCCCATTGACCTTAATCACAGAGCAAGGTAATACTAAGAGACACCCTAATGGATCTCCTGTATTCCATGCATACTCTTCCTTACCTCTGTTATGTAGTAGACTGATTTCAACTTGATAAGTCCAGGCCAATCACCCCAGCTAACACTGTAACTCCTCTCTTAGCCTCTTGACTTAGGAGGAGCCCAAAGTTTCCAGGTGGCCGTCTTAACTTCTAGTTTAATGTAACTATTTTATCTCTTGGTGGCAGCATTCCTCCCTCTGGAACTAAGACCTCTAGGTCAGCAGAATGTAATGTGGGAACTGGAAGCAAAATTTTGCTAGTGGATCACTAGGGGTGATGGTGAGTGGCGCCACTTCCACTCTACCCCTTGATTCCTGGATCTGTGAATCTTGGCTATGGGAGAAATGGTACCACATATTGGATACTAATTCAGAGCATACATGGTCTTCTGGAGAACTTTGCCCCAGCTGTGCAAAGTATTGTCACCTAGTTGGATTGTAATTGTGACTTCAAAAGGTCATTCTACTGTTCTATCAATCCAATTGCTTCAGGGTGATAGGGAACACTGGCCTTGGAGGAGGACAGGCTGACTTGGTTTCTAGAGGCTGAGTCCTAGTGACTGCTTGTGGCAGAGTTGGCTGTGTGGACAGAAAACCATCACTACATAGCATAGTGCTGGTAGAACTCTTAAAGGGCACCCAGCTCAACCACTTGACTTTACAGGGAACACAGTGGAGACCTGGAGGGTTGAATGGTATTGTTGCTTTCCAACGTGTGCTCCAGAACATGAGTCCTGGGGAGATGTTAATAGAGCTCCATGACAATTGGTTCCATGGTCTAAGAAGTTTGAAAAATGCTGGAAGCACAGATTTAAACAGGCTTCTTTATTGCAGAACTTAAATTTTTAAGATTCAATCTGTAATATGAATTTTCCAAAGAGAATATGGTAGGCAGTATATTTTCCAAACTTGTTTGACCACAGGTTTCCTCCCTCTTTGGGGGACAGAATTTCATATGACTTATGTTCTGCCAAGCATACTTTAGGAAACACTGGTTTAGAATGATGGATATCATGGTTGGAAGGAAACTGAAGGTCAAGGAGGCACAAATAGAAGAGCAAAGTGAGTCATCCTGTTTTGGAAAGGGAAATAGGGTAAATCTAAACTTTATTTGACTGAATACATTCCCAATGGGAAACAGGTCTTCCAAGCACAGACTATGTGTCAAAGAAGGCTGGAAGCAATTTCAACTTCTCCCCTTTCTACTTCAGAGACTTCCTTCAAGTTACTAAACATCTTCACGCTTCAAGTTTCTCCTCTGTAAAAATGGTTAACATAATACTTTCATTGAAGAAACATTGTAAAGTTGGAGATTGTGTATGCAAAGTATCAAGTCTGGTGTTGTTTTGGATGTTTTAGTTATCATCAGTCCAAATGTTCAGCAGGTGTGTATCCCCTTTAGAACAACTCTGAGAGTTCTTAGTCTGTGTTTGGCAACTAATTTCAATTTATTATTTCATTGGCCCTGGCTATGATAAAGCATTTCTTTGTAACAGGCCATAATCTATCTTTCTTCTTTTTCCTTGTTTCACTCCTTAAGATCATTCAGAACAAATCACATTCCTATATCCTGTGAAACTTATGAGTCATTTAAATACAGGGTACATAGAGCCCTCTTAGTAAATGTCCAGCACTAAGTTCATGGCAAATCCAAGACTGGCATTTGAACTTATGATTTCTAGGCCTCTATTACATACTCAAATAATTCTGACATTCCCTACCAAAGCCTTGGTTAACTGGAGCACTGAGACTTTTTATTATCTTCTGCATTTTAATACAGCTGTAGAAATTGTTGTTTTTGCTGAAAATGAGGACAGATTCTGTTCCAGTGCTGTTTGTTGGAAAATGTGATGTACACAGTGGTATGGCTTAGTTGACATCAAAGAGATAAAACTTCCTACAACACACACGTACAGCCTGGGATGCAAACAATTCCATTAGACAATCACTCACCTCTGAACAGTGCAGTAGTATGATTGTATTTAGTTTCTTCAAGTGTACTGCCAACAATTCTTATGCTTGAAAGTAGACATCCAGCACAAGAAGGTTGTAAATGATTGTCCTACAACTGACCTGAATCCACTCTGTCCTAGCAAGGCTGGTCAAGGTTGACTCTTCCTCTAGTAACTGGACCACTCCAACTACCCCCAGAAGCTTCTGTCTATAATCCAAACTCCAGCTTCTCATCCTTCTGTCTTGATATATTTAAGTCCAAATTTGATACCACTGTTATTTTGTTATTTTGAGGCAAACATGATCTACCTTCATTTATTATTAGATATACATCTCTACTCTCTTATACAATTTCTACCTCTACTATTGTTTGTAAAAATCGTATGCTATTAGGACACAATTTTTTTTTCAGTAATAGAAGAGTTATAAAAATTTACATGAAACATGAAAAGCAAAAAAATGTTTTGAGTAACTGGAAACCTGTATTGGAGAAAGATAAGCAATTCTGTGAAATAACTATTATTTCTTTTGTCTAATTCTATAGTAAGGAATTACAGGAGTTTACCAAAAAGCAAGTGTGGCCTCAAATTGTATGTAATAGAATTAAATAAATAATAATTATAAGGGCACCCAAGAAATACAACATAAGAAAAACCACGAATAAAGGGAATGTAACCAGCTAACATGAGAATGAGTATTAACAGGGGATGCTTTATAAATAAAGTAAAATTTTAAATTAAAAAATAACATTAGAAAACAAGAATAAATGAAAACAAACCACATTTTTTTCCTCTGTTAAGGCAATACCCTTATATACTTAGAGACAAACATTTGTTTTCCCCTACCAGCCTCCTAATGACAAGGGAGGCCTGGTCTCATTAATGGAATAAGGATCTGAAGATTAAAGAAGCATAAAAGAGGAAAATGACATTTTCTTTTTTTTAATTTTTTTTTTGAGGCAAAGTCTCACTCTGTCGCCCAGGCTGGAGTGCAGTGGAGGGATCTCTGCTCACTGCAACCTCCGCCTCCCAGGTTCATGCCATTCTCCTGCCTCAGCCTCCCGAGAAGCTGGGACTACAGGCACCTGCCACCACGCCCGGATAATTTTTTTGTATTTTTAGTAGAGACGGGGTTTCACTGTGTTAGCCAGGATGGTCTCGATCTCCTGACCTCGTGATCCGCCTGCCTCAGCCTCCCAAAGTGCTGGGATCACAGGCGTGAGCCACCGTGCCAGGCCGAAAATGATGTTTTCTAAACTACAAGGGACATAATTTATTAAATGATGAAGAGAAATGAAATAAAATGTCATTTAAATGATTAGTTTTATTCACACAAACTTCAGGCAAATGTAAGTACATAGTAAGACCCATTTACTAAGAGAAGACGCCAGTATACCACTAGATTTACTGAATAACATGTAAAGTGTGAAGAATCAGGGTACATTATATCAGTTTCTGAACATATAACGTGCCAAACTATACAATCTTCATTTGAACAAAATGCCCATGAGCATGCCCCTTTCTAAGACAGTGTAGCCTCTCATACAGGACAGATAAATCATTTTAGTTAAATTTCCTCTGTAGTTGACAATGAGCCATTGCCTTGTGGGTACATTAGTAAATGTCATTTCCATTATTCTCACTGTTTTTCCCCATAGCTCTACAGGAAGAAAAAACATATTAATTTGTAAGAGCCAGAACCAAGAAATAAGATCAAGTGAAGTGTAAAATGAAGCATTTCCCACTAGAGGAAGCTTTCTAGGATATAAAGTTGAACTATAGTAGAGAATTCACAAAGGACTCTTGATTCTCAGAAGAAAGCAAAGCATAAAGTAAAAGTACAGAAAGCAAATAATGCCAATGAGCTTTTGGTAGAAACAAAACACGTGAAAGGCTAGTAAAAAGAAAATCTTTTAAATTGTGAGGGAATGAAAACAGGAGCTAAATATTAAAAGAAAGAAAAACAAGGAGTGTACTAAAATGAAGGCTATGGCAAAGACAGGACTATGAACATGAGTTAAAAATGTGACAGTATAGTAGGCCAAATGTCTTTAACTTTTGATTTTGTTTTGCCTCTAAGACGAATATATACAGAGGCCTGGTGCAGTGGCTCATGCCTGTAATCCCGGCACTTTGGGAGGCTGAGGTGGGTGGATTACTTGAGGTCAGGAGTTTGAGACCATCCTGGCCAACAGGGTGAAACCTCATCTCTACTAAAAATACAAAAAATTAGTTGGGTGTGGTGGTGCATGCCTGTAATCCCGGCTACATGGGAGCCTGAGGTAGGAGAATCAATTGAACCTGGGATGCGGAGGTTGCAGTGAGCTGAGATCATGCCACTGGACTCCAGCCTGGGTGACAGAGTGAGACTTCATCTAAAAAAAAAATTAGTATATACTGCAAACTGTGAATGTGGGCCTTTCAGGAAAATCAACCAAGATAGCGATGTATTATTTCCTCTCCAACTAAAAACATAGGCTTTGAAGCAAGTGTCCTGCAGCTTTTACTCCTTAGAACTCTGGGGGACAGGTGAGTGTCCCAAAAGTGAAAGAAAAAAAAAAAAAGAAGCAGAGAAAACATTTCCACATACTATCATGCTGAGGTTTCTAAAAAAAAATGGATAAACTTGTAAATTTGCATTTTATTAATACATCAATTTTAACAATTTGGTAATGCACCAATAGTTTTACACATCTATTTTAAATCCAGCACATTCATTAGTTGCTTTACAAATATGCCACATACAAGATTTCTGACTTCATAAAAAACATTATTGGGGCAAAAGAATATGCAGTTTTTAACTTTATTATAATTGTAAAATATCTAATCACTTTTTAAATGTATATTTATATATACTTAGAATGTTTTAGGCATGTAAGAACATTGTCAGGTTTGTTTGCATTTATAGAATGCATTTCCGATATAATTGTTGAGACAATTTAGTCAAATCTTAATTTGAGTATAAATTTGAATATATATAATAAATTGTTTCCAAATAGAAGGTAGTTAAAATATTTTATACCAAGAGTTGCATTACATTTGTCTGGCATTTTCAAGGAATGTAGTATTCTAATTAGGTGAATATTCTAGCCTTTCCCTTTCAGAAGTCCAAACTTTTGAATTTTAATTATCTTTAAAAGAAATCTTTCTTAAATATTACCTTTCTGCACATAACTTAACGTTTTCTGGATAGCTCAGGGTCATTATTAGGAGAATCAATAGCTATGCGGGGTTGCAATATTTTGATTACCTCTGCCAGATTGATAAGCACTTCCACTGTAAGAATGACCATGGATGACTCAATTTTCGCATTCCTCTGTCAACTTTCTGTACTTTCTCTCTGTCCTCCTTCACTGTCAGGCTGTCAACGTGCCTGTCTCCAGGAGTCTCCATCCCCACATCTCCCTAACCTGCATACACCATTATACACATTTTCTTTTAATGGTTTGCTGCTACATTTTACCATAAATGAGACCCCTATTAAAGTGAAGGGGAATAGGGGAGAAGGGAGGAGAGAAGTTAAAATTATCTAACCTGTATACACTCTTTGAAAATTAGTATTCCTAGATATCCTTGAAGTTAGAAATGCTACCAACTGCCCTTGTTGCAATGTGTTACATTTCATCCCAGGTATAATAACACTTGTTTCATCTCCAGGGAAACCAGATGGCTGCATCAAAAAGGTTTTCTCTGGAAGTTTCATGGAGACCATTTACTCTCATCCTTAGAGAGCAGGGGCAGAAATAGCAAGTATTTAATCCATCTAGAATTGATCCTGGGGGAACTGGCATGGAGAAATCTTTCTGTTCCTATGGACCAGCCAAAACGGAACAGATCCCTTTGGGAAATGGCATCCTCCAATGCCAGATCCCAGTGCCAAAGGGCAGGTTTCTCTCGCCAAATACACGCCCCTTGTTGTAGTATGTTTACATATGGCATGGAGGTAAAAGAGAAGAAAACTCATTGGAAAATTTTAACTCAAATATGTTCCTTTTATCTACCCATCATTGTCAGGATTACATCATTTTGGGCCTATTGTATATTGTTTAAAACTTTTTATTTATTGACACCACACGTTGTGTTAATTTGGGTTACTATTAGTATTCATACTTAAAATACACATTTTCAGGTTTATAATTTTACTCATTAATCAGTGAAAGGAATCAAACTTTCACATATTATAAAATAATTTAAAGTCACTCTAACATAAAAGGAAAAAAGAGAAGGGTAAGGTGAGGTGGAAATCTTAGCAGGGAACAATTACTAATTGATAAAAATATATTTTCAGTTTTTCCATTAATTCTCCTTAGAATAAAGGAATAATAAACAAACCTATCCTTCCTGATAGTTTATCAAAAAGCAGCCAGAAAATGTTAGTGAATTAGCTAATAAATCCCAAGTCCCACATGTCCACATATTTACAAAGCCTTTACATTTCTTTAATGAGAAAACACACATTCTAGTTCCTTTGTTTCAAAATAAGTTTTGGAATTTGTATATTTTGCAATATATTGCACGACCTTTCTACCTCTTTCATACGTTTAACCTCATTACTTTTTTTCTCTAACTCTCCACTGACTTTCTGTATTGAAAGCAGAGAAATCAAGGAAGCCTTCATAATATTTGGGAGAAAAAGAGAACATGAAAAAAGACAGAAATTTTAGGGAAGGGTAATTATCATTAATTCATAGGTAGTAAAATACATAGAACTTTGGGGTGTGTGTGTGTGTGGAAGGAGTGATTGAAGGTATAGTTTTGTTGACCAAATGTACTGTTTTGAGTTTGAGCGATTTGATATACTATGAATTAGTGTAGGGAAAACCACACTATGGGAATGGCCATAGCAAGATAAGAACTACATCCCAGATAAAGTGAGAGGGAAACATGTGAGAGAAAGAGACTCACAATGTTAATGATGAGAATTAAGATAAAAACAAAATTATCACACTTATGACATGTGGTTAACTTAGGACTAGATTCTAGGGCCAAATGGATGCTGCAGCTTCAAAGTATTGGACTAGAGTGAAGAAAGTGGATATGCCCCAGAGTCTTGGGTCAGGCTAAATCTCTAAGTGGGGGTAGAAGGGTTCTCATTGTTGGGTTAGAAGAAGAAACTTAGGTATTCATCCATTCATTCAACCCACCTTTATTGAGCACTGCTTAGCTGCCAGTGATTATTGTAAGTTTGAAAATGAACTGTGATTCAAACAAATTTTCTGACTCTCTGAGTTAACTTTCTAGTGAGGTACACTGACAATAAACAAATAAATGGATACAGAATAAATGGTCAATTATAAGTGCAATAAAAAATAAATAATTGGAACAGAATAGAAAATGAGGGCAAGTCCAATTTTCGATAAGGTAGTCAGGTAGGAGCTCCCTGAAGACCTGATTTTTGGATGAATATCATAAAGTGACAAAAAGGAACAGATGGATATTAGGAAGAAAAGTAGTCCAGGAAAATGACAAATTCAAGATCCTGTGGGGGTAGGAATGTGCTGGTTATTTGAGAAACAGAAAGCAGGCCAGTATAGCTAAAATAAATAGGTTGAAGACAGTGTAAGTCAAACTTTCCATTTTGTTGTAACTTATAATTTGAATTTGTGCTTTCTGCTGGTCCCTAAAAATTCATATTTGTAGAGTGTTTCAGAATTTCCTTTCATGGAATCAGTTCTCTGCAGCCATCTTATGTGGACAACTGATCCTGATTTTATCTGGTTGCTACACATAGATACAACCTATAACGGATCTAAGAGAACTATTAGTCAAGGAAGTACTGATACTAAATTTTAGTCTAGTGTTATGAATGATTTGCCATAATAGTGAGGGTTTCCAAGCCTTCAATAAGGAGGAGCTTTCATACAGTGTGAATATTCTATAACATGATTGCTTTTAAACATAAGCAGTAGAGTATTTTGACAAATATTACTTTATAAATTTTAATCAAGCTGCTCAGTATTTCTGTTTACAGCATGGTCAATAGAGGCCTCAAAGTTTCAGATATTGTTTTTGTGCAGTCTGAATAAAAGTTGCAGTTTATAAAATAATTCATAAAACCATCTACATCTGTCGTAACTTGGTTGGATATCAATGATTTAAATAAAGTAGCTACTTAGCAACAAAAATGAGGGCATTGATTTTTCCAGTATTGATGATTTCTATTTCCCCTGAGAGAAATAACAGACCTGAGGTCAACTAGATTTTATTCTCCTTTGTCCCCCAGACTAGGAATATAGAAGATATAAGGAAAGAATGTCTGAGGTTTTCTTTTTCAGATTTTAAATTCAAATACGAAAATGACTTTTATATAATAGGACATCAGGTTATAGCTTTCAAATCATTAATGCATAGAACAAACCTCTGAAAAACCTTTGTCATCACATTAGGGCACCATTGAGAAATACTAGGGTAAATAAAACATTTGCTTTATTAAGGTCTATGTGTTAAATCCAAGACTTAACATGCAAGAGCCACTGCTTATATCTATGGGGATATTTCAGAGAAACATGGACTCTTAAGTTAAAAACGGTTGGAATCAATTTCATCAAGATTCTCTTGTGTGCCTCTTATAGAATGAGGAAATTTACTGTATTTGAAAGTCATGGAGTTGTCAGATCCAGTGAATATATTACAATATATATTCATAGCTGCAGCAATACACTCATTAAATTATGATATATTATCAGTTTTGTTATCCAATTTTTTTCCACTCAGAAAAACAACACAGAGGGTTTGAAAATATGCACCTAATTATTCAAGGTAAATAGGTTCTGCTTGTTAAAGCAGTAGGGAGAAATATAAGTAAAATTTTTGAAGTCATGATTTTTCTTCTTCCCACTCAAAGGACATGATTTTTTTCTGGGTGAATTTTTGACGTGTTTCAGATTAAAATGGAGGCAACTGAAGTGTCAGTCATTAGATAATGGATTTTTATATTGTGGTATATACAATAGAATACTATTCAGCCTTTAAAAAGCAGAAAATTCTGTCATTTGCAACAACACGGATGGACCTAGAGGACATTATATTGAGTGATTTAAGCCAGGCACAGAGAGACAAATATGACATGATTTCACTTACATCTGGAATCAAAAAAAGTCAAATTCATAGAAGGAGAGAGTAGAGTGGTGGTTACCAGAAGCTGTAAAGGACAGAGGGTAGACACATCAAGGGGAAATGTTGGTCAAAGGGTACAAAGTTTCGGTTAGAAGGAGGAATCGGTTCTGGTGATCTATTACTCAGCATGGTGACTATAGTCATCATTGACTGCATACTCCAAAATCGCTAAAAAAAAAAAAAAAAAAAAAAAGAATTTCAAATGTTCTCATCATGAAAAAACAGCAAATATTGAAGTGCTAGAGATGTTAATTAGTTTGACTAGGTCATTCCATAGTGCCATGATTTGAAACATCACATTATATCCCATAAATATACACAATTATTATGGGTCCATTAAAAATAAAACAACATAAAAAAGAAAAAAGTCACTAGGAGATGTGTACAAGAGTTAGTAAATCATTGTAATTAAAGATATGAGTGTGAGAAAAATGAATTAAACTGTGAACATCACAGTTTCGGAACCCTAGGTTTTACCTAATAATATTATGGATTGTGAGAGAGTCAAAGAAGTGAATCCTATGCCCATGCATACTGACCTTAATTATATTTCCTTCAGCTACAATGGAACAAAAAACTTACAGAACAAACAGTAAACAGGTTAATATTGTAGTTAAGGTGTCAGAGCAAGTCACTTCATTTCCTCTGATATTAGTCTTTAAGTTAATAATTTTATATGATTTATATGATAATATTAAAATCATTAGTTGCTTATGTCAGTCCTTCTAGTCTCTTTGGGGAGAAAAAAGTGCTTAGAAATAGGCATTTACATTGCATATTTCAAAAAAGCTGGGCTCAAAAAATTCCTAAACTGAAAGCGAATTGTACTTCATTATAGAAGACAATGACACTTCCATTCTTAGTGCCTTACATTGGACCAACATAACATGCAAAAACTGTACACTATCTGTTGATAACTCTGAACACAAATTGAATCAGTTACCAAAAAATTCTGGCATTATAAAACCTTAAAGGGGTATAAAACTTCACTATGTTTTCCTCTACTGGTCAAATAAACATTTAGTGAGATCAGTAAACGGTCAGTGTTCCTAAAAAGTACACCCAAATGCATGGCCTAGAATCTTCCACAATAGAAATATTGCCAGAAACAGAAATCAAAAGAAAAAAATGCTATAACCCGGATATGTAAAAAACAGCTGGACCCTTTTAACTTTAAGTGCCAAGAATCTACTGCTGTTATGAAGGTTATTACTTACACAGTAAAAATTTCCTCTTGTAATAGTGTGCAAAGGGGAAAAAATGAAATCATTCTGGTCTTCTAAAATGACAAAAATCTTAGCATCAATTTAAGCATTGACATGCCTTTCAAGAAATATTATTTATATTTCAGTGGATAGAAATTTGAACTGATAGAAGAATGGTTTTGCTCAAGATGATCTGTGGTGCCAATGATTTTTTATGAGTATCTCTTTATCACCCAATGCTATCTTGATTGCAGATTCAAAATTTGAGATTAAAAATTTCATCAATACATCAAACTATGCTAAAATAAAAGCTGATTTTAGCTAGTAAAATGAAATAGATTTGTGTAGAATTTGTTATACATCTTCTCTCATCATAGCAGTGTTTAGCTTAATTGCCTAGAAAATTATTTGTACTTAATACTTAAATTTCTACAGGATTTTATGTGCTACATCATGAAATACAGCACTCTTTTATGTAGTTATGAGAAAACTTGAATTTCACAGTCCTCTTAATAAAATTGCTCAAGAAACCTGGTGTGCTGTTTGCAGTAGGCTCAAGTCTATGTGTATACTAGGGTCCACAATTATAAGAAATCACAACATTAGGAGGAGGGAAATGTTGTATTTGTACTATGTTGTGTCAGATGCCTAAATAACTTGCTGGTCTTGATTTGATCCTCTTAAAAATTGGGACAATATTACAATTGTGCTTATGTCCACTTAAAGAAAACATTTAACTCTAGGATCAATGACCTTTTCAATAGATAGAAAAATAGCTTTATTTTAAAAACAAAACAGCCTAATATGGTAGCAGATGTTACAACAGAAGTGGTGTTCTGGAACTTAGTTGTGGATTATCTCAGTAGGTGAATTAAATGAAATCAATCCAAGCACAGATCAGGGGAGGCAGGTTTAGTTAATGATGACATTCAGAACACAGGCTGAGGAAGACAACTGCTCTAAGTGGTGAGTGAAATCAGGAATGTAAAATCACAGACACCTGGAAGAAGTAGGTCAGGTAGGATTCGCTGACTTAGAGGCCTGGTTAATTCAGCACTTTGGACAGTTCCCAAAGACCTGTCTTCCTTGCAGGTACTTGGAGTACTTAACTTTTAGAGTGCCATACTTACTAATTTCATTCCACCTCTTGGCATCTCACCTTTACCTGCAGGTGACCTTAAATCCAAGGGAATTATCTGCATTCATCCAAAGAGCTCTGTGGTCTGTGTTCACAGGAAGTCAACACCTTCAGTCCTAACATGAAGGTTCATAGTTTCTATGTTACTTGAGATTTTGTCAGACTCATCAGTAGTGCTTATTAATCAATAATGGATTATTAATAATCAATTTATTAACAATAAAATTCATCAACTAAATTTTAAACCTGATTCAATATGAAAAGGTGAGGATGAAATCATCCGAGTCATGGAAAAGAGTCCCTTTACCAACACCTGATGGTTACTATCATGGCCAAGTCCCCCAGGCAATTCACATGCAAGGCTATTCAGCAGATGTTCTATATCAAATTCAAATGAGGCATTCAGAATGGGGGGGTGGAAGCAGAAGAAAGGCTTTAAGAATCAACTAAAACCCTGCCTACAGCCATGTGGCATAGCTATAGATGGTAACTAAAGCACATTAAGCCCTTCCTTGCAGGCTCCAGGAAGTAACAGAATTGCTCTTTTGGAACAAGGACTTTAAGTTAATTTCTTAAAAGGCTTAAGAGGCAGGACTGCAAATCAGGACAATCTATCTGATTTCTAACCAAAGGACAAATTATGCTTTAGCCACATCTATCCACAAAGTTTAAAATGAGAATTAGCAATAATAAAAAGGCACACTATAAAAATGCTTTAAAAGTAGACTTTCCTCATGACTATTTTTAGGATGAATGTTTCCTGTTCTAAAACCCAATGGTGAGGCTGAAGCATAGAAACACCATAAAATTGGTTTTCTCTATGATGAGCAGCTTAAACTAGACATTTTATAAAGGACTCTCTTGATCTTTGTGAATAGAAAACACAAATTAAGTAGTTTCTAATATCCCTGACAATAAATGCACCAATTTTTGAAGCATTTCAGATGAGCAAGAAGAAACAGGGGTTATGGCTCTACCTCCAGTTACATTAGCAGTCTTGCTGCTCTGGTTTGTGGGTTAGATTCTGGGACCCCCTTTCAGTCTTATGGATCCCACATAGTTAACAGAAGGTCTGTAACCTTAAGTCTGAGAGTAACTCAATTCCTTCTTATTTTCTTTGGTGTATTCACAGAATATCATAGATGAATTTTCTGGTCTGACCTAGAACTCTAAACAATACTGCGAAGGCATGAGACTGCAGTAGGCGAGGAGGAGGAAAGGGAACAGTGACCTAAACACTGCAGAAGGGAGAATGTGTAATTTAACTAAATGAGACTTTTTATTAAAGGAACCATTAATTGCTAGGTTTTTCAACATAAAAGTTCTCAGGTCTTTGTCTAGTTGAGTAGCACAGAATTCTGTATATCCTGAAAGTACCAACAGTGCAAAAAGACATTCCTTAGTTTTCCCTGACAAAATGAAAACAAAAACAGAACTCCCAAAAAACACATTAAGTGGTAGCCCTAGGTCTAGAGCTTATGACAAGTAGTGAAGAAATGCAGCAATTTTTACTGGGTGAATTTTGCTAGTTCCTCAGCTGTAGTTACAGGAAAATCTGAAGATCCTGAGGTTTGAGAACATTCCCTAAGTGTTTACCCAGGTCATTATGTGACTTGAGAAAAGAGATTCTTATTAATCCATGTATACAATGTGTATTTGTAAGCAATGGTATTGATACAATTGTCAAAGTCTTATATGGAAGTCAGCCTCACTCTCCAATAATCAGCTCTATGCACACTAGGCCAATTAAGATGGCACCAAACCCAGCAAACTAAAGTGCCAGTACTGAAAAGGTGTCTGAAGAAGATTCAGAGTAACCCATTCTGGCTCACAAAACTTGGTTATGTTCATACAGTTTCAGGATATTACTTTCAAAAGTGAATCGGAACCTAAAGTTTAAGCTGTATTTTAAAATACTGATATTAAATGTCATGACATCTAGTGTATCATGAGAACAATGGAAATTTACCATTAACATTTGACATAATTTTTCAGCTTATATAAAATCAGTTTAGAGAGTGTTTATTTTTACAAACAAAAAGTCATATTGTTAATCATGTTACTCTTTTAATGATCTGATATGTTAAGCCATTGGTTCATTCTTACATAAGTGATATTTAAATAAGGTTGTAAAGTATAATACATTATATTAAAAGGTGTGCAAACTAATGAATGTTACTAAATAAAGTCACAAAGCCCATGGGAAATTATTCTGTAAAATGTATTATTTAACACCTTTGATAAAGTTATTTTCTAGGATTTACAGTTTTTTTCATATATAGTTTAAGGCAGCTTTATATTATTAACACAACTTCTTTATTTAAAATGTTTTCAATAAATCTCTACTATCTTTTATTTTTGACAATATGAAGAAGGTACAGCACTAATGCATAAAACCGTTTCCTTTTCCTGGGTATTTTTGCTTATTTCCTGTAAATGTGGCAAGAAGCAATTAAACTTCTCAGCCGCAATTTAGGCAAATGTCTCCGCCTAGATTGCCTTATAAATGCTAATGGAAGAGATTTTAATACTTTTAACAACTTCAAAATATCGAGTTCTTGAATAACTACAGTTCACTAAACTAAGAACAGTCATGCATTGTGTAACGACATTTTGGTCACTGACAGACCACATATATCATGGTGGTCCCATAAAGTTGTAATGGAGCTGAAAAATTCTTATTGCCCAGTGACACTGCAGCCCTTGTAATATCAGTGCAATGCATCACTCATTTGTGTTTGTGGATGTTAGTATAACAAAACCTACCGTTCTACCAATTGTATAAAAGTACAGCAACCTCACTAGCATCTATTGTTTTTCGACATTCCAATAATAGCCATTCTGACATGTGAGATGGTATCTCATTGTGGTTTTGATTTGCATTTCTTTAATGATCAGTGATGTTGAGTTTTTTTCATGTTTGTTGGCCACTTGTATGTCTTTTGAAGTGTCTGTTCATGTCATTTGCCCACTTTTTAAAGCAGTTATTTTTTTCTTGTAAATTTTTTTTAAGTTCCTTGTAGACTCGATATTAGATCTTTGTCTGACAGATTGAGACATTTTCTCCCATTCTGTAGGTTGTCTGTTCACTCTGATGATAGCTTCTTTGGCTGTGCAGAAGCTATTTAGTTTAATTAGATCCCATTTGTCAATTTTCGCTTTCGTTGCAATTGGTTTTGGTGTTTTCATCACGAAACATTTACCCATGCCTATATCCTGAATGGTTAATGAAAGACTGGATAAAGAAAATGTGGTACATATATACCATGGAATACTATGCAGCCATAAAAAGAAATGAGATCATGTCCTTTGCAGGGACATGGATGGAGTTGGAAGTCATTGTCCTCAGAAAACTAACGCAGGAACAGAAAACCCAACACTGCATGTTCTCACTTAGAAGTGGGAGTTGGTTGATGAGAGCACGTGGACATAGGGGAGAACAACACACACTGGGGGTCTTTTGGGCGGGTGCTGAGAAAAGGGAGAGCATCAGAAAGAACAGCTAATGGATGCTAGGCTTAATATGTAGGTGATGGGATGATCTGTGCAGCAAACCACTATGGCACGTATTTACCTATGTAACTTAAAAGTCGAAGAAAAAAAAGTATAGCACATACGGTTATGTATAGCGTGTAATACTTGATATTGATAATAAATGACTATATTACTGGCTTAGATAGTTACTGTATTTTACTTTTTTTTTGTTATTTTAGGAGTGTATTCCTTCTACTTATTAAAAAACGTTAACTGTTAAACAGCCTAGGGCAGGTCCTTAGGAGGTATTCCAGAAGAAGGCTTTGTTATCATAGGAGATGACAGTTCCATGCCTATTATTGCCCCTGAAGACCTTCCAGTGGGACAAGATGTGAAGGTGGAAGACAGTGATACTGATGATCCTGACACTGTTTAGGCCTAGGCTAATGTGTGTGGTTGTGTCTTAGTTTTTAACAAAAAAGTTTAAAAAGTTAAAACAATTTTGTTTGAACATTTTAATTAAATGGATTCATTTAAAAAGACTATAAAATTTGACATCGAGAGATAAAAAAAGACCCATAAGATTTAAACTGACAAATATAAAAATGATTGGCTACAATGTAAAAATACATTTCCCAGCCCCCAGACAAAACATAATTTAAGTATAGTAATTATAAAATTAAAACAATTTTAAATAGAATAAAGCTTATAGAATAAGGATACAAAGAAAGAAAAAATCTTTTTGTACAGCTGTACAATGTGTTTGTGTTTTAAACCCAGTGTGATTACAAAAGAGTCAAAAAGTTAAAAAAAATGGAAAAGTTTATAATGTAAGTTACAGTAAGCTAAGGTTAATTTATTATTGAAGAAAAAATAGTTTTAAGTACATTTAATATAGCCTAAGTGTACAATGCTTATAAAGTCTACAGTAGTATATAGTAATTTCCTAGGCCTTCACATTCACTCATCACTCAGTCACTCATGGACTCACCCGCTAATGGACTCACCCAGAGCAACTTACAGTCCTGCAAGCTCCATTCATGGTAAGTACCTTATATAGCTATACTGTTTTAATCTTTTATACCATATTTTTAACTTAACCTTTTCTATGATTAGGTATGTTTAGATAAACAAATCCTTACCATTGGGTTACAATTACCTACGTATTCAGTATGGTAACATGCCGCACAGTTTTGTAGCCTGGAAATAACAGATTACAGTACATAGCCTAGAATGTGTCAGGCTGTAGCATCTAGGTTTGTGTAGGTACACTCCATGATATTCACTCAATGATGAAATAGCCTAACCATGTGTTTCTCAGAAGTATCCCTTTCATTAAGAAACACATGACTATAAATCGAGGAGAAAGTAGAGGGCCCAACTGTTAACGTGGCAAACCCAGCTTATTTGATGATGTTTGGTGAACTTTGCATGTACGATAGGCTAAGCAGCAAAGTATATATCATGAATTTTGTTTTTAATATCACCATTAGTTGCAGTTTAATAAAACTAATCTTTGAACTTAATAATAGCATCTGTACATATACTTTGTAACTGTGAAGTAGGAATGAAAAATTATTTTCTACTTTTTTAGTTATAATTTCATTTATATACACACAGATACATATTTTCATTAGATATGAACTAGATGCATATAAATGTTACCCAAATTGATAAATGCAATCATATCAACATACTGTTACTTATTTGTATTTTTAATGCCATCATTCCACTTTTACAGATGAGACAACTAAGGTTTAGTGACATAAACTGTTACTTAATTTTTGTAGCAGATAAATAATGAAGCCTAGTTTGAAACAGATTTTGGCTTATGTTTCAGTGCTTCTTCCACTGAGGGATATTTCCTGCATTCAAGGTTTTGGTTTCATTTGCTGTTCACGTTTGATTTGGGTACACAAGGAGATTTCTATTGTGGTAGAGCTTTGGAGTTCCTTCACAGACCATATTTTTTTCTACCCCATAATTTTGTGTAGGAGGAAACTGAAGGCCAGTGAGGTAGAGTAATTTGAGAAAGCCACACAGGGATAATCACAGGACTAGAATTCTAGCCCTTCCTTCTTTTAGATGACATATTGAGATAAAGACGTTTTATCTGAAAGATCACAGCTTAACCTCAGGAGACAAGCACAAGAATACTTCAGTGTGTGTGTGTGTGTGTGTGTGTGTGTGTGTGTGTGTGTGTATAAAATAGATATATATATATAATAGGTGTATATATATAAAATATAAAATATTTAAAAATATATATTTTTCTCCAGGCATATTAAAAGTACACTTAATTGAGATGTATTTTAACTTTTTTAGGATACATTTCTAAACTCATCTTATTAAAGCTCTCAAACCCAAAACAGCCCATTAGTAACCTGGTGACCCCGTGCATTTCCATCGAATGAGAAAAATGTGATGCCAACAAGAAAGATTTCTCAGGAACGTTGTGCTTACCTTCATAAGTCCCACTTTCTAGGAGAGCACCACTTTTCTCCAATTCCATAAAATCTTCAACAGTGATGAAAATATAATCCACTCCAGGGACCTCACCCTCCTTATGTGGCCTTGTGGTGCCTGAAGAAAGAAAAGTAAAAACAAAAGAAAGACGCTAAGTGATTTGTTGTTGAACTTTAGAAATACCACCATACTTCTGAATATTCAGTGCCACTTGTTTGTACATCCTGCAAGCTGGCAGTTTGCATTTTTCCTTCTGTTTGTTTGGCAACAGAAAACAGCAGGGGGTAAAGATTAAAGTAAATGTACAAAGCACTTTTCTTCATCAAGCTTATAAAGAGTTCATTGCCATGGGATATGGCTGCGTATATTTTTCAGTGAAAAATTCAGAACATTGTGCCCTTTTTGAAGAGGTGGTTTGGATATTGAGCCAGCAGTGGGCTAGTTCAGGAATTTATATATTTCACTCCATGAATGAACCTCTATTGTCCTGCAGACTGCTGTGCTATGACATAAAATACAATGGAAAGTAGCGATCTTAGGAAAATGTCAATTTATCTTTTTATTTTCATAATCTGCTTTCTTTTGGGAGGACTGTTTGTTGGTTTTCATTTGTTAAATTTGCACCCAGAGCCATTTTTATTTGATTTAAAGGATTGCAAAACCTTTACTATTACTTAAAATTAAATAATTAGAATTGTGTAATAATTAAATTGCAGTAGTGTGATGCTGGGAATATAGTATCTAATCTGACAGGAGAAATCTTTCTCTGACTCCATCACACAGGCTCTCCCTTATGCGGCCTTCCTTCTTTCATTACTGCCTCTAATTCTGACTGAAGTGACTCCCTACCAAGGGTTACTGCATGGGACCACTGTTCCTGACTCCTCCATCACCCACAGAGGGAATGGAGCTATGACGGCCAAGGTGGCAGGAGTATCAGCTACTCAGACTGTAGCTCAGTGCAGCTCTCCTGAAGAACACAGTCTTCCAGGCATGCTGTCCAGTTTGTGAGGCAAGAGCAGAAACAGAGACATATTCAAGGCTGCAGGTTTGTTTCCAGGTAATACTTCCTTCCTTGAATATGCCCTAAGCTTCTTCCTTTTTCTATGCCACCTACATAGGCATTTTGCATGGTCAGATTGGAATTTACATAATGCATACATGCAAAGAAGTATGCAGAAATATACAGAAGCCAGATATATAAGGTAGTACATTGGCAGGCTTCATATATATAGACTCCCCCATATTGTCTATATGCTAAAAAAGTATTTTAAATACTTAAATTTTATTTTTGTTCTCTGCATTTGAAATCTTTATCAACTAGGTCATGAAAATAGCCAGTCGGTTCTCCTTTTGGTCTATTAGAATCAAATCTGGACTGCAACTGAGAAGCAGAAGGTAATGTCAGAATATACAATATGCCAGGGAAATTTGATTTTGGATAAAAATGAATAATTCCTATTGAAAACATTTTTTAAGATTTGAAGTTATTATTTTCTAAAATCAAGTTTTATAACTCGTCTTTGGGGGCTGCAAAACAATTTTTTTCCATAATCATGTTTAATGGCTTTCCCTGAATTGGTTATTTTGTTTAACTGAGTCACATTTTACAATATTTCCTGCTGCTTTTATGCTATAAAATATAAACCACCTACATCTAGTATGCATAATATTGTCAAATTAATGTTTCTATGAGAACCTTAACTTTCAATATTCTGACTTTTATGTGCTTAACCGTTGTGAATTAAAAGTGCATTAACATGGTTTTTGGCAATCAATTTGTTTTTCTGTTTATTTAGAACACACTCCAATCATTAAGAAGAAAATCACATAACAAAGACTCAATTTTCCTAATTTATCTGCATATTTCAGAAGCTGCACACTTTAACTGCTTGCAGTATGGTAATGCATTTCTAGCACCACGCGAGCACCAGGATCACATGATTGAGGGCAATTTCCAGGGCTGCTGACTTGTTTGGAGTAACATGGCTGTACCAAATTTTAGTGAACATTTGTAGTTGTGCTCTTCTTGGGAGGCCCATCAGTACTTTGGGTTCACTAAGTGGCTTTCCATCTCCATCTTGCACTTCAGACCTCTGTGACTGAGTTCTTCCTTCTGTGATAGTCAACATCAGTGAGTATCACCTATTGCTACTGACCCAACTGATGCTGGTTGCCTACTTGGACTGGCAGTTCACCTACCTCATTGTGGCTTGAAGTTCTGCTCTACAATCTCAAATGCTGCAACCTCCATCTTTGACATCAGTTTCTGATCCTTTTTTCCTATTCTGTTCTTCTAATTATGATCTCTAGTCCCTGATCTCTTGTAATTTTCCTGACGTTCCCCAAATCTGGCTTTACTTGCCTCCCTAACTACTAAAGGACTATGAAAAAACCAGAATCTCTTCCTTCCTTTAGTTCACCTTCATGATTCCCCCACTCATAATTAACCCCCATGTTCACTGTTGGTTATTTCATTACTGACAGCAGTTGCTATAAAAAAACAAAAACTTTCTCTGACAAAGTACTCCACAAATTCAGATTACTTAATGTCAGTTTGATCCTCCTGATGCTTGGTAATTCTTTCATGTGTGTCTTCTTGTCTCTCTCTTATATTCCCAACATTTTCTATATTCAACTGCTTTGACGTTTTGCAGAAGACATGAGCTCATTCTTTCTTGGTAAAGTAAGAGACAATCTGAAACCAAATTTCCTAAAGTTTCCTAATTTTTCTTATCTGCATTACTCTCGTATTTTTCCTTCAAAATTAAGCCTTTATTGGAATTATCATCCATCTTGCTAAGACAAATTTCTTTTCCTTTGCTTTTAGAATTATATATTTTAAATTATTTAAATTAAATATTTTATTTGTCAAAGTTGCATATACAGATATTTTAAGTCTTCAAACAATTCTATAAGCCTTCTTATTTTTAAAAAGCAGACCCTCATTATCACCACCCAGCCCCCGGAAGCCCTTTCTTTTTATCCAGAGAAAAATACACTGATTTTAGCTGATTAATTTGTTTAACCCCCAAATCTCTAAATACTTTAAGATGCCTCTTGATTTTTTACTTTAGTAATTTTTTCTTGATTTTAAAGAACATGACAGTTTAACTCTTCTTTTGTCTGTAATTCTAACCCTACTGCACATACCACTTCCTGCTTTTCTTCCATTCTTCTAACGGAACAATCTTGTGTTTAGATTAGTGTGAAGTGTTTACATTAATAATTCTATGTAAATCTATTCCCAGCTGAAACTTGTGGTGTACTGACTTTTTGTGTGTAACTTTTTTTTTTTTTTTTGAGACAGGGTCTTGCTCTGTTGCCCAGGCTGAGAATGCAGTGGTGTGATCACGGCTCACTGCAACTTCTGCCTCCAGGGTTCAAGTGATTCTCCTGCCTCAGCCCCTTGAGTAGCTGTGACTATAGGTGTGCGCCACCACACCTGGCTAATTTTTGTAGTTTTAGTAGAGACTGGGTTTCACCGTGTTGGCCAGGCTGGTCTCAATCTCCTGACCTTGTGATTCCCCCACCTCGGCCTCCCAAAGTGCTGTGATTACAGGCATGAGCCACTCCACCCAGCTGTGTGTAACTTTTTGATTACTCTATATGTAATATGTTTTCATTTCCATTTTCCATTCATTAATCATTAAATAAACTCTCTCCTTGAGAGATAAATCTCCTCTCAAAATTCACAAATACATTTTATATTTTATCAAGTTTATCCTATTGAAGAAATCTTTCCTGGAGGCTTCTGACATGCTCCAGTCTGGACTCTCAGCTGCCATCCAGGGATCATCCTTTGCCATCATGCTGGGGAGTCACTTTGCCTCTGTCTTGTGCAGTTTCTCCTCTTCCCTAGACCCCATGTCTATTTTTGTGGTCTACATCCTCATGGTGGCTGAGCACATCTGTTGGAAGCTTCCTGTCGAAGGTCGCATGGAACCTACATTGTTTGAGATTTTGCAAGCCTGAAAATGTCTTTATTTCACCCTCACTAGTGGCAAATCTGACAGCATTTCAGGAAAATGTAATCATGAAAATGTATTTCTTCATCTTGCTCCCCTGTTCATGCCACCACCATTCTTCTAGTTGTGCTGGTTTGAAACTTTCACCTCAGAGTCACCTACCTTTGAGTCCTCCCTCACTCCTTTATCCCATCTCCAAATATTTGGCAAGTTCTATGTCCCATATCTCCACAACATCATCCTTCCAATCTGTACTGTCTCTGATCCCAGCACCGCCCTCCTGGACCAGGTGGTGGTTCTGTCACTGGTGTGCCCGCCTCCTTCTTTCAGTTCATCGCTGCTCTTCCTGATGAGCCCTAGTGACGCACCAGGCTGATCACATTTCCTCTCTAAAGGCTTATCTACCCAATCTATGGTCAAGAGAGTGGGTTGAAAAAGGGAGGGAGAGAAAAATACTGAGAGACAAGAAGAAACAGAGAACGCCATGGTTCTATTATTTACAATAAAACACAACTCTCATGGTATGCCAGCTTGTGGAGTTTCTTTACATGGGCTTGCCTTGATGGAAAATGTGAGAAGACGTAATGTAAGAATTTTCTGTTTATGTAATACCCTCCTTTCTGGCTTGTCATGTGTCATTCTGCTTTCTCTTTAGTGGTCAAATACTGAGATTTCTGTTAGCTTAGACAGTATGGAGAAAAGAGTGGAGAAGAAGAGACTGTGAGGAGAAGAAACTGTGAGAAAAAGACCTGAAGGGGAGCAGAGATCCACAATACTTGTAAGCTGTACACTACTCAGGTGAGTGTTAGCTAAGTGGGAGACTGCTGGAAGTCAACAGGGGATCCAGAAAGAGCCTGGTTATATTTTGGAAAGAATCACTACATCCTTAAAGAGAAATTCCACTTATTTCACATATTGCTTGGATTAGCTTAGGTCATCTGGCTTAACATCTTGGCGCCTCATACAGGTATTTTTGAACTATCAAAATCATTTTCAAAGGATAAACATGGCAGTGCATGGTGTGTTCCAATGACTGGTGTATGTGCATGTACACAGACACTTACATGTCAACCCTCATTTTTAAAAGAAGAAAATGACGAAGTTGTGGGAAAAGGGAACACTTACACACTGTTATTAGAGTGTAAATTAGTTCAGCCATTGTGGAAACCAGTATGGCAATTCCTCAAAGAGCTAAAAACAGAACTACCATTCAACCCAGCAATCCCATTACTGGGTATATAACCAGAGGAATATAAATCATTCTACTGTAAAGACACGTGCACACGAATGTTCACTGCAGCAGTATTCACAATAACAAAGACATGGAATCAACCTATATGTTCTTCAGTGACACACTGGTTAAAGAAACATGGTAGATATACACCATGGAATACGATGCAATCGTAAAATGAACGACAGCATGTATTCTATGGGAACATGGATGGAGCTGGAGACTATTATCCTTAGCAAACTAATGGACGAACAGAAAACCAAATACTGCGTGTTCTCACTTATAAGTGGGAGCTAAATGGTGAGAACTTAGGAACACAAAGTAGGAAACAACAGATACTGGGGTCTACTTGAGGGCGGAAGGCGGGAGGAGGGAGAGGAGCAAAAAAGATAACTATTGGGTACTGGGCTTAATACCTGGGTGAGGAAATAGTTTGCACAGCAAACCCTCATGACATGAGTTTACCTGTGTCACAAATCTTCACATGTATCCCCAGAACCTAAAAGTTTTTTTTAAAAGTGAAAGAATGGCTGGGGGCGGTGGCTCATGCCTGTAATCCCAGCACTTTGGGAAGCCGAGGCGGGCAGATCACGAGGTCAGGAGATCAAGACTATCCTGGCTAATACGGTGAAACCCCGTCTCTCCTAAAAATACAAAAAAATTAGCCGGGCGTGGTGGCGGGCGCCTGTAGTCCCAGCTACTCGGGAGGCTGAGGCAGGAGAATGGCGTGAACCCGGGAGGCGGAGCTTGCAGTGAGCCGAGATCGCACCACTGCACTCCAGACTGGGCGTCAGAGCGAGACTTGGTCTCAAAAAAAAAAAAAAAAAAAAAAAAGTGAGAGAACGATGTGGTGTGATAAAATGGTGCGATAAAAAGGTTCTTAGATTAAAAATTGAGGACATCTACATTCCATTTTTGTTTTAATGTTTTACATATATGATTCTAGATAAAAACATTATTTAGTTCATCATCGATTTTCTTACGCACTGAGGTAAATAATAGACTTAAAAGGGCATTATAAAAAGTAAAAGCATAAACACCATGCCAACAATATCTGCATTACTTTTAAGTAATATTAATAGTGCTACTAAGAATACTACAATTTCACAAATATCACTGGTGGTATCTTACTTTTGGAGTATATTATAATCAAAGCTTTAAATCACTTAACTTCACTCAGGCTAACACTTATAATAAAGAAAAAAAATTTATGCTTGAAGATACAAATTGTCTTTTTTACTGTTTGAGTATTAAAAAACATGAGTCAAGATATAAATCCATTTTGTCTGATTACACAGTAAGATGTAGTACACAGTGGCTTGGTCACTAGTTACAAGGATCCTTTTGTCTTTTGTAGACAGTCATGTAAAACAGCTAATGCCTATGGCCTAGGCTGCTAGAAGGTTTTTGCCATTTGCTGAGTCATTTGAAAAGTGTGAAAGTGCTCACAAAACCTGATTAGTAGGTCATTTAATTTTACCTGCAGGCATAGCACCTACAAGAGTCAGAAAGCATTTAGATCTATGTGTCTGGGAAGAAAGGATATTAGTTGATGTTATGTCAATAGGCAAGGCAGTGGCTGAAGAAGGAGAAAGCAATTGGAAATCTATGAACACCTCTTTGGAAAGTAGTATGATTCTAAAAATAAGGAAAATATATGTGATATGAAATGAAGTGTTGTACAATGGTAATTTGCAGCTAAAGGTAATTAATATCTAGACTGGGGAAACAATTAAGTTAAATTTCTTGAAGTGGTTACTTTTATGCTGAAATAATTACAGTTGCTTTTGCAACTCAAAAGATGATGAATAGTTGACAGCAATGCAAGACTCAACAGTAACAACAAGTAATTATCCAGCACTAGAAATAGGGTGGAAGATGTGGAGAATAAAAGAGGGAATATAGATGATTCATCATATAGCTGAAGCTCACCTTCTTTTATTGCTCTTCTGTTTTGGTTGGGACTTTCTTAAGTGGTGTATAGGAAAGTCCAAAATAAGTTTTATTATCCAAATTATAATTTATATATTTTATTCTTATTATTTATTCCAGACCACTCCTCCAAAGGAAAAATAAATAGAACTGAAGAGAGAAAATGCTAAGTTGAGGCTTTGTTTCATCTTTTATTAATTAATTTCTTAAACAACAGCTTATTTATTAATTGCTAAATTAAGTACTGTATGAACAACACCTCCTTCATGAGTTAATGAAAGCATACAGTGTTTCTGCTCAAAAGACATGTCTAAACAAAATGCATTATCTCCCAAATGGTTAGCTTATTGATACACAGTGAAGTCACATGGAAGCGACTTGTCATTTTGCTACCATGGCAACTGGGAGTGCCAATGGAATTTTTTTATTAACCTACTGTTTAAATGAAGGAACATTGCTCTTTTTTGTCTTAGGAAGAAAAGGGCATTTGTGGTAAATATAATTCTAAAGCGTATTTCCCCTCAGCTTTCTGCTATTTCCTAGTTTGAGTAAAATACTTTTCTTCAAAAGAGTCACCAGCTTGACAGTATTATTACTTAGATGATGGTTCAGTGCAATCATCTATTGTGATCTATTCTGATATATTAAAAATTCCATAGTGCTTGCCGCATGGCAGGTACCCAATACATATTTGCTAAAGAAACAGACTTGGAATTAATCATTAAGCCAATGTATTCTAAGCAGATGGGTCATTGTGTGAGAATGTGAGAAACTGAATTCTGTTCTTATTCATATATTCTCCCTTTCTTCTTCCTGGTGTTTCTCAACTGCAAGCTGGAAAAAATAGATCTTGACAGCTAGGGTGACTTCCTCTGTATTTGACCTTTGATTAACTAACTCTTAGATTCTTGAAGACACTTAAATTGGTCACAGTTACTCATCAGCAAGTAAGAACATAATCATCAGATTTGTGTGTGCTGCCAATAAAAACATACATCCGATAGATTCCTTTGGCCAATGCCTGTAATCAATTTTTACACAACCAGCCTAGGCCTTGGGTTTTATTATACTCATTTTCAATCACATAAAATCCCAAAGTATGGTTTTATACAAACATAGAGCTAAAGTAAGCAAAGCAAATAATATAGTTTGGGTCATTGAATTGTATGTGATAGACAGATTATAACGTAATGTAGGCCTTATAGATTTCCTGTTACCTGATGGGGTGGATTGGCTTGAGGCAAAAAAATTAAAACCTACAATTCAATGAAATAAATCACTTATTAAGTATAAAAATTATTAATAGCCTCAATAAAACACTATGCACATTTTATAAAATATTGAAGATTTGACAAATCCATTTGTAAAATATTGGTAGTTAATTTGACTTATTTTCTTAACAGTGTGTTGCTCTAAACCTCAGTAATTATTTCAAAACTCTCTTCCCCTAAGATAACATGTTGTCAATTTTTGTTTAAAGCAGCACTGGCATATACTAACAATGTTAGGTATCTTCCAAAAACAGGCTTTTTTTTGAAGAAGAAGAAACCTCACTGAATATCTTGGATATAAAGGTTCAAAATAGTGCCCCATATGGCATCAATTACTGTTTTAAATTTTAGCAGTTTGGATTGAGGAAGCATCGTACCCAAACTTGGTGTTTCTTAAAACACAGGCTGCACCAAGGCCGGTAGCTGTGGCTCACGCCTGTAATCCCAGCACTTTGGGAGGCCGAGGTGGGCGGATCAAGAGGTCAGGAGATAGAGACCATCCTGGCTAGCAGGGTGAAACCCCGTCTCCACTAAAAATACAAAAAATTAGCTGGGCGTGGTGGCGGGCGCCTGTAGTCCCAGCTACTCGGGACGCTGAGGCAGGAGAATGGCGTGAACCCAGGAGGCGGGGTTTACAGTGAGTCGAGATTGTGCCACTGCATTCCAACCTGGGTGACAGAGCAAGACTCCATCTCAAAAAACAAAAAAAAACAAAAACAAACAAACAAAAACAACACACAAAAAAACATAGGCTGCATCAGAACCATATGGAGGACTTGTTAAAGCACAGATTCCTGGTTCTCACTCCCCAAGGTCTCTGAGTCACCCTGCTGCGGTGGGGCCTGATTATTTGCATTTCTAACAAGTTTTCAGGTGATGCCTCTGACACTGCGGGTCCAGAAACCATAATTGGAGAACCACTGCTCTAATTTCACTCATAGCTCAGGGAACCCAAAATAAAAACAGTGTTAAATTTCCTCATCAAATATAACTACAACAATCCATAAAGCATGCAGTTCATGACTTTGGCATTGGCCCTGGAGTACTCTATGGCCATGTACCGGATTCAGAGAAAACAAGCCATCCTTCATTTTCTGGTGCATAGACGAACAGAGTCATGAGGAGTATTTTTCGTAGTGAAGTGTTCTTTAGAAGTTAAATGAATTTGGGAAATAATGCACCTATCTTTATTTATGTGTCCTTATAAATATCTTTATTATTTGAAGTAATATAAATTATTTTGGCTCTATCTGTGCAACAGTATGGCTGATATTGGGAAAGACTTAGAAGCTTGAATATAGCTCACCAGCACTGATACATGATAATATGGTAAAAAAAAAATAAGCATCTAATGCAGAAGATCTCTCATGAAGAAAAACTATGGTGGATGTCAAAAAATAGATGACAAATGAAAAATCTGTAGATCTCCAAAAAGTAAGAAATAATAGCATTGCATTATTTTCATATACCAAGCTATCTGATTTGCTAAATGTTAAAATTACAGTTTGTTTACAACTATACTTATCAAATGAAATCAGGTGATAGGTAACATACACTTTGGAATTAGTACTCATAAAGCTCTCTGTTATAACAAATTATTTAGGCCACCATATTGTTTTATTAATTCCATAGTTTTATTTGCACAATTAGGTCCCTGGTGTAAACACTAGAGTAAATGAGGGGTAGATGTGAGAAATATCATTTAAAACTTCAACTCAGCCAGGTGTGGTGCCTCGCATCTGTAACCCCAGCACTTTGGGAGGCTAAGGAGTTTGAGACCAGCCTGGGCTACATACAGAGATCTCGTCTCTATAAAAAATTTAAAAATTAGCTTGGTATAGTGGCACACATCTTTAGTCCCAAGTGGAGGATTGATTACTTGAGCCCAAGAGGTCAAGGCTGCAGTGACTCAGGATCATGCCACTGCACTCAGCCTGGGTGACAGAACAAGACCCTGTTTCAAGAAAAAAATAAAAAGAAAAGAAAAAAAAAAAAAGCTGAACTCATCACCTGAACTAAAAAACCTGTCATACTGAGCAAGAAAGAAAGACAATGTCTGGGGTGATCACTTTTGAAGTTGATGTATATGCAATATATTTTCAATTTTAAGGCTTCTGCAGTAAATGACCAGATTTAATTACCAACAGTACCAAGATTCCTTGACCACTGACATGCAAGCACTCTACACTGAAGACAAACTAGGGCAAAGTGAATGATTTCATTTATTCATACATTTGAATCATCACTACATTGGTAACAAAAGATTTGTACCCTAAATCTTATCCATTCCTTCACACCAAAGTCCATCTCCTCTACCCAGCAGATTTCCAAAGAAACTTTGGTTGCATAAATTACTCTCTTCATGATATTTCCATCTTTACCTCACTTGCATTCACAGTACAGAATTATTCACTACTTGGATGCAGAGACATAAATAAAATGACTCACCCCAATAAAATCAGTTTCCTTGGTAGCTATAGTCTTGGCTTTTGATCCATTCTCACAATATATAGATATAACATACCTAACTAACTCCAGGACAGATCAACACTGCATTCTCACCAATAAAGTAGGTCAACCAACTATAATTCCAAGATTCTTGACTTGACTATTAATTTCCTGAATTTTTTAAGAGACTGGAAGAAGACAAATGACCCTTTTGTTACTAATTAATTTTTGAACTTTTGATTTTAATTCAATATTTAATTTAGATATGTTCTATATTTGACATTCTATAGAATTAATAAAAGGAGGTTTTTGATTCCCTAATTTATTATTTAGCAGATAATGTTTCAAGATTACATATTGAGCTTAAGGAAAAGAAAGATCAGTGACTTTTTATAGAAACAATATATATTTAGTTTGAAGCTTTTATAGTCTCCTCATGTAAAATTAATCTGGGCCAGAACTAGACTGTGTGGATACCACCAGTCCTCTAAGCAATGCAGACACACTACTCTGTGACCTTCATTGCATGGAAGGTTTAGTGGATCATAACTTTATCATTTTATCACTATTAGAATCTTGCAATGACATTAACTTTTAGTATCACCATATGTCCCTATGGCATCTATATTCTGAAACGCCCAAGGTAGATAGTAGAATACAGAGTCTACAGAGTATCAGAAAATCCAGATGAAAGAAAGAGGGCAGTTAACTATCCAGGGATTTCAATTATATTGAAAATGCTTTTCAGATTATATGGCATAAATCACATGTCTGAGCGATCAACTGTTTTTTTTTATTGGGGCTCTCAAGTACACACATATCAAATTATCATGGAGGGAAGAAACAAAGAAGAGAGGGAGGAGTGAAATATTAATGAGTACCCACTAGGAGCTCTGGATGAGGTGCTTTTATTCTTGCTTAAAATCTTGAGTTAAAGAATGCCCTGTGCATCTGATTTATCTTATGTTCACGATACTAGCTATTATATTAGTTGATATTTTATCACACTTTATATAAATCTTATTATAAAGTTGATGAAAAGCAGAACAAAAATTCACAACTCAGCTTCCTTACTTTAAAAAAATTACAGAATTGGGGATATTATAGCAGAAATATACTCGGCTATAGCTGACAGCCCCTTAATTCCAAAACCCACGTCTGTGAGCATCCATATGTAGAAAACATCTGTACATATTATAGGGAACAGGCAATTCTCCCCATTCAGGCCAGTGTGACTGTGGGCCAGCCACTAAATGTTGAGTGGCATGGCCTGGCTCCCCCTCAAGAAACTTAGGAAAAAAGAGAAAAGTGACCTGTTCAAATCAAATAATCAGCATTCTGATAAAAAAGAAAACATAAGTATCCAGATTTTCAGCCTGTAGATAACTGCATGCCTCTGAAGGGATAAAAAAGCGGGGGTGCAGGAGGCGGACAGGATATGATTTCTGCCTTTTTTGAGATTTTAATATTCGACACACAACCAGCAGCCCCATGGCCTAGATCCACATGGTCTTTTAGGCATGAAGGGCAGCAGGACTCAGTTTCTATTCAATTGTCATAATCCCCAGAACACTGTGGTTTTAATCTCAGACTACTGTATTTCCTTCCTGATTGGGGAGCAAGTTAAAAGTGATACAATATAAAGCAATGTGTATTGTGAACCGTCAAATAATCATTTGAGACTCCTGCTGGAAATTTTTCCATAAACCTATCAGAATAAAACTATCCTGTAATAAAAAAACAAAAAACAAAAAACAAAAAGCACTTGGCTCTACAGACTCTCAAATCACTGTTCCTGAGAAATGCAATTATCATCAGAGAGTAAGGGAAGTTTTAGGAATTAAAAATATAAAAGAAAATTGTAAGGAAATTTTAAAAGAGAACTAATTAAGGTACTTCTGGCATAAGAGATATTGAGTTAACAGTGAGTTATCAAAATAAATACTGGATTCTTCAGAGAAAATGTTTATAATTTTAGATAAATCTTTACCTCCTTTAGAGAGAGCAAGAAAACACACTTATTTGCCAGGACTAATAGAGACATAATACAAAACAGAGGGGTGAATACCAACCAGTAGCATCAGCCCAGCAGCTGACTCAGCATCCTACCCCTCACGGGGAACAAGTGGCTGGAGAGTTCATACCTGGTAGGGTGATGGTGCTCTGACTTTCAGACCCAAAGTATTAAGTATCGCTGCCTAAAAGAAGGGGTAGAGCATCTTGTATTTGAAAAAACTAGAAAGGCTGAGGCTGGCCAAACTAGGCTATGGGGCATTAGTGAATCCATGTTAGAATAAAAAATGTGCATGATATAGTTTGGCTGTGTCCCCACCCAAATCTCATCTTGAATTGTCATTCCCATAATCCCTGCATGTCATGGGAGGGAACAGGTGGAGATAATTCAATCACAAGGGCAGTTCCCCCATCATGTTATTGTGATGATGAGTTATTATGAGATCTGATGGTTTTATAAGATGCTTCCCTGTTTGCTGGTCACTCATTATTCTCCTTGCTGCCACCATGTGAAGAAGGACATGTTTGCTTCTGCTTCCGACATGATTATAAGTTTCCTGAGGCCTCCCTAGCCCTGCAGAACTGTGAGTCAATTAAACCTCTTTTCTTTATAAATTATACAGTCTTGGGTATGTTCTTATAGCAGTGTGAGAATGGACTAATATAGTACATATGTTTAACCTCCTGGAAAAAGGCTGAATAGCTATTTATCTCCCCATTTAGATCCAAACTATTCCTTTGGATTAGAGTTCAGCAAATTTCTAAAATAACTAGATAGTAAATATTCTAGGCTTTGCTGGCCATACTGTCTCTGTAATAACTACTGTTATTAGAGATACAAGTGGACACATAATACATAAACAAATGAGCACAGCTGTGTTCCAATGAAACTATATTTACAAGGTGGGGGACAGATTTAACCCGTAAGAAGTCGTTTGCCCACCCCTACATTAGGTTTTCGATGCTTTGTGTCTTCATGATCTTGTCTCCTAGATTTGTACTTGTAAATCAACAAGATGCAACTTCACTGCCAGCATTTGAGTGCGCTACCTCAAGAGAGAAAAATATGACCATTTCTGTTGGTGTGGCCAGCATTAAGTGTAACATTTCATGTGTCCATTTTTTTTTAAACTTCTTCAAAACAACTAACCAGGTAGCTTTCTAATACACAGAAAAAAAATGGGGGAAAATATCTGTAGAAGGATCATAGATATTTGGTCTCTCAAGAAGCAAGAGAGGATTGTTCTTATGCAATCTTTGAAATAATATGAACAATAAATTGCCAGGGGAAATACGTGTTTTGTGAGGCTGATCGAGAGTGGAAACACATCTGTTCCTATAAGTGAAGGAGCTTCTCCTTCAGTATTGACTGAGGGCAATGCACCTTTTCGTGGTAAATAACAGTATCTTGTTGACCTTGCTTCCATTTTAGGGTATAATTATATTAGCAAATCTTCCGTGTGCTAAGGAATTTACCAGGCATTTCATACAGGGAAGAAACATGGAGTCTGTAAGTGCTCCTGAATATTACATATAAATTTTATGCTGTTGTATCTGTAATATCCCATGTGTATGTTACATGGTCACCATAGAAATCAAGTTACTTATCATTTATTGGATAAAGCGGTATTCACAGTAATATTTTATATTTGATAGAAAATTTGTCATTACCTGACATAAAGATTAACACTTACATGATAAAGTTGTATATGAACAATATGCATATACACATAGCTTTTAAGTTTAGGACCATGGTTCAGTAAAATGAGCACAGCATATGAAAATAAGGCAAAGAAAAAGAACTATCTTAGGTTAAGCATTCCAAGATATTTGATTCTGTGTTGCATTGCAGCAAAATATTGAAAATTGATTCAACAGGAGAGAGCCCTCTAGCAAGACTATCTGCTAATTTTTAATATATTCAGTAATCATTTAGGAGCCCTCAATTTTTTCTTTTACAAATTTATCATTTGTCCAAATATATATGAAATGTTTCAGAATGAATATCAATCTAGTGGAAAAGAGAGAAAGACGCGGCTGATGAATATGTCAAAGTAAGGAATTATATGAGAAATTTTTTATGTATATAATATTCACAAGCACTAATACTTATTGAGCTCTGACCTTATGTGAAGCATTGTACTCTGCTTTTTGCATGCATTATCTCTTTCGTTTTTCTTAACAACTGGATACGATAGGTGGCATTTTACTCTTTTTATACCTTGAGTAACTTGCCCAAGTGGCAGCACTAGGATTCAGACCTGGGCAGTCTGGCAGTACAGGCCAGGCTTCTAAGCAATGGTGCACTCCACCAACATCCACAAAATGTTCTAAAAATTTTTGTTGTGGGAGATAGATGAGAGCAGCAGGTGGGAGTGTGGGTGTGCCTTGTGAATGGGATGTGGGCAGCCACCACTCAGCATTCAGATAGAATGTCTGCCAGGAAAGAATAATGAAACTGGGAATCAAATATCCTATGGCTATCCCAATTACTCTGATTTGATCATTACACATTGCATACATGTACCAAAATAACACAAGTACCTCTTAAATACATACAACTATTACATATCAATTTGAAAAATATATGGAGAAGCAGAGGGAAGTAAGATAGTCTCTAAACCGTTGTCAAGTTAGAGTAAGGATATTCAGAAAGGTAACTAAGAAATGCCAAGAAAGTAGCTGGGGTGCACCAAGGATTGATATATTTGGAATGAAATGTCCAAACTTGTTGAATTAGGAAGCTACAAATATTTAAAAAGAAATACAAGTGCTCTGAGCAGATGAAAAAGTAGTAATTTTCTATAAATAGAGAAATGATAAAATATTAATAATTAGGTAAGGCTCTAGTTTGCCAGGTCATATGTCCCCTTTACAAGTCACATAATAGAAATGACTTGTAGAAATTTCAACAAATATATATTTGATGCCTATAATGGCTGACAGACAAAAGTGAAATAAAATCTATTTCATCATCCTGGAGGACTCAAGTTATTAAGATACACACAATTGCAGCCACCTGTATAACAATTATTTTGAGACAGTTCTCAAAATGATAAATATAAAATATATAGCTTAATCCATTTAAAAGATAAGAGATGGTTTAAAGCAAAAGTAATAACAATATAGTGAATTAAAATATATGACCACAATGGCACAAGGGGTGGGGGATGGGAATGGTGGCATACTATTGTAAGATTCTTACCTTATATATGAAGTGATGTATCATTTGACGGCTGACTGGGATAAGTTAAAGATGTATAATAGAAAGCCTACAGCAACATCTACACACACACACCCACACACACTATTGAAAAACGGATCATCCGTTTAAAAGAGCAAAACTCAACTATATGCTGCCTACAAAAAACTTACTTTAAATATAATAATGCAAAAAAAGTTAGAAGTAAAATAATTGAAAAAGCTATGCTATGCAATGATCAAATGAAATTTATAATAACATCAGAAAAAGTAGATTTTAGAGCAAAGAACATTAACAGTGATAAAGAAATTCATTTCAAAATAATAAAGGAGTCAACTCCTTAACAGGAAAAGAAATACTAAATGTTTATGTATTTAATTAGAGATTCAAAATACATGAAGCAAATACATGGAGCTACAAAGAAAAATTGATAATTCCACAATTATACTGAGAGATTTCAACACTCCTCTTTTAATAATTGATAAAACAAGTAGACAGAAAATTAGTAAAGTTATAGACCTGAACCACACTATCTACCAAATTAACCTAATTGACATTTATAGAACACTTAACAATATACATTATTTTTAATTGCACATGAAAAATTTATAAAGATAGACGATATTCTCGGCAATAAAACAAGTTTCAATGCCTTTATACAAGACACATCATAAAAATGATGTTTTCTGACCACAATAAAATTAAATTAGAAACCAATAACAGAAATATATCTGGAAAAGCCTTAGATATTTGGAAACTAACACACTTTCAAATAGCTCATGTGTCAAGGAAGAAATAAAAAGGTAATTACAAATCATTTTGAACTAACTAAAAACACAATATATCAAAATTAGTGGGATGTTACTAAAGCAAGAATTCAAGAGAACTGTTTAACTGCAAATACTTATATTAGAAACACAGAAAGGTCTCAAATCAATGACCTCGGAAACCGGTAAAAGGACAGCATATTAAACTCAAGTTAAGAAGAAAGGGAATAATAAAAATCAGAGCAGAAATTTTCTAAATAAATAGAAAAAAAATAAAATCAATAGCTGGCTAAGAGAAAAATCATAAAAGTGATAAACCTCCAAGCTAGACTGACTTCAGAAAGAAGAGGGAATATACAAATTATCAGTTATTACAATGAAAGATGTAAGTTCATTACAAGTTTGATGGATATTAAAAGGATATTAATGGTATATTATAAATTTATGCCAATATATTTGACAACTTAGATGAAATGAACAAAATTTTTGAAAGATACAACTAAAGCATGTTTTATGTATAATATCCAGGCTCTCTGTGTACAGTAGATAGCCTGTATATGTGTGTGTGTGTGTGTGTGTGTGTGTGTGTGTGTGTGTATGTCAGTGTGTGTCTACCTGATATTTTAGTTAAAAACTATCACTTATAGGAAACTCCAGAGCCAGATAGCTTCACTGGTGAATTCCATGACATATTTAAGAAAGAAATAATGCTAATTCTATACAATTTCTTTCAGAAATCTGAAAAAGAAGCAAAAACATCTAATTCCTTCTACAAGGCCAATAATACCATGATATCATAAAACCAGACAAACATTAAAAGAAAAGAAAATTGCAGGATAATATTCCCCATGAACATACATACAAAAAACTAATAAAATTTTAGCAAATTGAATGGAACAATATGTAAAAAGGACAATACATCATGAGCACGTAGAGCTTTTACAAAGTATGCAAAGTTGATTTAATATTCAAAAATCAATCAATATAATTCACCATATCAACAAACTAGAGAAGAAAACCCAGTTATTTTTAGGCATACAGAAAGAAAATCCAACATCTAATCCTACTAAAAACTCTTAGTTAACTATTTTGCAGATATATGTGTGGTGTGTGTGTGTGTATACCATTTACGTGAAGTTTTTAAGTGTGTCCAAGTTGTTTATAGACACAAACACAAATAGCAAAACTTTTTTTTTTTCCCGAGACATTGTCATGCTCTGTTGCCCAGACTAGAGTGCAGTGGCATGATCTTGGCTCACTACAACCTCCGCCTACCAGGCTCAAGCAATTCTCATGCCTCGGCCACCCAAGTAGCTGGGACCACAGTTGTGCACCACCATGCCTGGCTAATTTTTCTATTTTTAGTAGAGATAGTGTTTCGCCATGTTGGCCAGGCTGGTCTCGAACCCCTGACCTCAAGTGAGTTGCCTGCCTTGGCCTCCCAAAGTGCTGGGATTACAGGCGTGAGGCACTGCACCTGGTCCAGCAAAAGTATTTTTAAATTGTATGCAATGATGAACACCAAACCAAGTAAAATTGTTATTGCTGGAGGATGAAAGAGGAAAATAGGGTCAAGGAGGGAACTTGAAGAAGGGTATAATGGAGGAGATTCACCAGTATCTGCAATATTTTATTAAAAGTGAAAAGATCGGGGCAAAGATAGAAAAACATTAAAATTTATTAAATCTTAGTGGAATACACTCAGTTGTTATATTATTTCTTCTCTGTTTCTGGAGTCTTAAAGTATGGTTGAATATTAAGCAATCATTAAAAGAACACTTATAATCATATAAGAGCATGGAAATGTTTATGATGAGTAATGCTGCTTTAAAGCAAGAAAAAATTGTATTTAGGAATATAGGAATTTTGTAAGTGCATGTATATATGTGTATGATATTCGACTATGTAAATTTAGCATGTTTTCTCTCCTACCAGTGAAACATTAGTAACTTTCATATTGTTTTCAAATGTTCACTATTAAATACAATGCTACAATTAATGTTCTTATATATAACTCCTTTGCAGATATTTTTCTACAAAAATATACTTGGCAATATAATCACTATGCTATCTATACTTGGCCTTTATAAAGCTATAGGACAATATAATGGAAGATCCCATATCATGTCCAAAGAAAGATTGTTGAACCTAGCTTTTTCTCTTTGCCTGCATCAAGCAGCCAACTGCTACCTGAATGAAAATTTCGGACAAATCTCAAACCATCCTTTAGCACTGACCAACAGTCACACAACATCACCTCACTTCATCTCTCTCTACATTCTTTTCAAAAGTATTGCTTTTCCTTCAAACCTCCTTCTTTCTTAGAATCTTACACTCTTGGTTATTCACTGTCTCCTTTGTATGTTCAACCCACTCTTATGATTAGACACAATTGAGATACAGGCTACTTGAATATAAATTACTATAACCGCCTTGGTGGGTGGGTGACAGTAATTACATATCAACACGTAAAATGCATAAAAATACATAAACATATTGACCAAACAATTCTATTTCTAGGAATTTATCATAAAAATATTGTCATGCTAAAACACCAAAAGCAATGGCAACAAAAGCCAAAATAGACAAATGGTGTCTAATTAAACTAAAGAGCTTCTGCACAGCAGAACTATTATCAGAGTGAACAGGCAAGTGAACCTACAGAATGGGAGAAAATTTTTGCAATCTAAACATCTGACAAAGGGCTAATATCCAGAATCTACAATGAACTTAAACAAATTTACAAGAAAAAAACAACCCCATCAAAAAGTGGGCAAAGGATGTGAACAGACACTTCTCAAAACAAGACTTTTATGCAGCCAACAGACATATGAAAAAATGCTCATCATCACTGGCCATCAGAGAAATGCAAATCAAAACCACAATGAGATACCATCTCATGCCTGTTAGAATGGTGATCATTAAAAACTCAGGAAACAACAGATGCCGTAGAGGATGTGGAGAAATAGGAACGCTTTTACACTGTTGGTGGGAGTGTAAATTAGTTCAACCATCATGGAAGACAGTGTGGTGATTCCTCAAGGATCTAAAACTAGAAATACCATTTGACCCAGCAATCCCATTACTGGGTATATACCCAAAGGATTATGAAATAATGCTACTACAAACACACATGCACACATATGTTTATTGCGGCACTATTCATAATAGCAAAGACTTGGAACCAACACAAATGTCCATGAATAATAGACTGGATAAAGAAAATGTGGCCCATATACACCATGGAATGCTATGCAGCCATAAAAAAGGATGAGTTCATGTCCTTTGCAGGGACATGGATGAGGCTGGAAACCATCATTCTCAGCAAAATATCACAAGGACAGAAAACCAAACACCGCATGTTCTCAGTCACAAGTGGGAGTTGAACAATGAGAACACATGGACACAGGCAGGGGAACATTACACTCCAGGGCCTGTTGCGGGGTGGGGGGCTGGTGGAGGGGTAGCATTAGGAAAAATACCTAATGTAAATGACAAGTTGACATGTGCAGCAAACCAACATGGCACATGTATACCTATGTAACAAACCTGCAAGTTGTGCACATGTACCCTAGAATTTAAAGTATAATAAAAAAAATTACACTACAAAATTTCCAAAAATAATGCAAGCTCAATGCAGAAAAACAGTACAATAAATAACAATTCGAAGTCAAAAAAATTCTGTCATGGTTCCCAACATACACATAGAAGGATGTTCACTGGCTCATCCTTGTAACAAGGAAAAACCGAAAAATAAAACAATTTCTTCCCTACTACCTTCAATAAAAAATGCTCAGCACATTGCAGTAATAGGAAGAAGCCTTCATATACCCAGGCTTCCACTGCTATGCCTATTTTTGTTAGCCTTGCTTCCAAAGATACAACAGCTGAAACCTGAAATACTGTTGATCCTTATGATTTTCTTTCACCATCTTATCCAACACTTTTTTCTTCACTTGTCTTTTATTTATTTTAGCATCATCTAGCATATGTGCTCTCAACTTTGGCTACACATTAGAAACATCTGGGAAGATTTTAAAATTAGTGGGTCTACCTTGGATGAATTAAATCAGAATTTGGGGGTTCGTATCCAAGAGTTGCTTTTTCAGAATGCTTGTCAAGTGATTTTAATGTCTACCAGGGTGGAGGACCACTGGTCTTGGAATATAATCAGCATTGTGTTTTTACATTGCAAAGATAAATTCTTTAATAGACTTCCAATTAATTCCTATCTATTCTGAAAGTTGAGAAGATGGTAAAATTTATTTTGGTTCCAGGAATCCTGCTGCTTGCCTCTTCCCATCTGCTCTATAGTTTTAACTCTGCTGATGTCAATCTAAGATATTTTGCTATAGAAACTTGTTACATTGCAGGTCTACAACAATTTTCACTCTGGGTGACCAGTCTCATGGCTTCAAGAGTTCAGCAAGCCCATACCCTTAGCCATTTCAACATTCTTCATAATACACTGTCAGGTCAGCACCAATGTGGTGATTAATTTTCTTCAGCCGCAGCATTCTGACTGGTTGCCATTTTGTGATCTTGGGTGCCTTGTTAAACCGCATGTCTGTTGGGTAGTGGCACTTTTTTATTTTCCACAATGACTTGTTGAAAGAAACAGTAATCTTCACTGTTTTATGCCTGTTTCTTTTTTGGGATGACTTGTGGTAAAAAAAAAAAAAAAAAGTAATGACATTTTTTAAAAATTTGCATTTTTATAAATTTTTTAAAACAAACTTGCCAGAACTTGAACATGAAAATGAGTATTTACATGTTAGGAGACTATACACTAATTCTACCCAGTTTTTTTTTATTTTAAAGAATTGCTTTTGGATTCAGTGGCACCTTTTTGGAACATCTACAATCATGGCGAAATTTCAACATTGGAGGCTGAGTTTGGCATGTGGAGACAGCCGCTAAAAGTTGTTCAGATCCAAATCTTATGAATATTTTGAGTTGCAAATTTAAAAAGTTAGTATCATTTGATTCAAAATAGAAGTGAGACTAAAAATAATAAAACTATTTTCTTTGTGACTACACCTGGCTATAAGAGTAATTGACAAAAAATTTCTTTTTCTTTACAGCAGTTGGTAGCTACTCAGCTGTCAAATTATCCCTAGGTCTATAAAGCCCCATGTTTTGGCCTGGTCATCCCTGTTGTCATAGGTATCAGGTCATACAGATGGGAACACTGGTATGCAGCCAAGTGGTGAGCTTCTGGGTTAGATAAGTTATTTAACCTCACTCGTCCTAACAGTCCTCATTTGTAAAATGGGAATAATAATGCTAATCGCATGGAAGTGCTGAGGATTAAATGAGAAAATATTTTTAAATGCTTTACCCCAAGGCTTCTTGCATTCTGATGAGTGTAGGACTCTCCTTTAGATCTTGTTAAAATGAAGTTTCTGATAAGCAGGCCTGGGTATGGCCTGAGATTGTGAGTGTCTAACAAGCTCCCAGGTGATACTGATGTTGCTGATCTACAGACCATAATTAGAGTAGTAAGATGTTAGTCTAGCCTAGAGTAGGTAACTCAGTAACTCAAAAACGGTTTTCTTTTTTCTATGCCTTCTTGGTTATTCAGGGGTTTGGAATTTGGTCAACAACCGCAAGCACTGATACTACTACATGAGAGATCCTGGATACAGCCACAAAGAAAGCAACTCACAAGGCATGCATTAGAAATAGGATTAGCCTGCATGTTTATGAACTTCATGTTTTCACTCAATCATAAAAATGTCCTTGGTTCCAACTGCCTGAACTTCCAGTACAGGGGAAGGATAGACAGGCATCCAGGGCTATAGAATGGGTTGGGTGGAGAAGTGGGAACCAAAGTCTTTCTTATGTGGGAGTGGCCTTCAAAAGCAAGGGTCCCATGTGTCATTTCCATGGGAGTAAGCAAAGGAAAAAGAGCTGGGTCCCAAAGAACTAAACCAGGAGAAACAGGCTTTCAAAAGGTCAGGAGGTTTAACTTCGAAATATGTGTTCAGTCAACTGCAAAAGAAGAGAGAGCCTTTAATGAAGTGGTTACAGGGGCATGTATAGACAGAGAAGAAGTTGTTTTTGTTAGGAAATTTATTTTATGGGCAGTTATAATGAAAATATATCATTACCATTCCAAGTCAATAATGATATTCAGCAGTAGTCTTTGTCCTCCCTTCACTAAGTATTTCTGCTGACTATTAATCATTTTAAACACAATAAGATATAACCAATCCAAATATGTTGAAAGAAAATTAAGTGCTACTCGGCTGTAAGTAGTATTCTGTTTGAGGGGACATGACGTCCAGCTAACAAGAACAACAGCATGCAATAGTCACTTTATTTCTTTGTATCCGAACAGATAGTGTCACCTCACACTGCGAAACAGCTCCTCAAAAGCTATCAAGAAACAGATGCTTTCTCAGTGGTGATTTGAGGCGTTCTTGTGAGTAGGCTTTTAGCAATCCTTGACATGGTAACTTCATCATTTTTCATGAAGCTTGAAAAATACTCTGTTATCCTTGAAGATTCTTAGTAGTGTCTCTCATGTCATGTTATTTCAAATCAATCATTACATATCCTGGAAACAGCCCCTCCATGAGGCTTTGAAGTAGTTTTGATCCAGTAGTAGTATTTCTATTGTAATAGAGATTGATAAGACAGACCCTCCAGCCTCTTGGTGAACACTTTAAGTTGCTTTCTGATAATTCATGTAACACACAAAATATAAACACAGATACACACACATGCCCTATAAACTTTCTGCCTTTGTGCTTGTCTTACTTGGATAATAGAGATGAGGTAAGTTTTTTTTTTCCATTAATTCCTTCAATGTCTACATTGTCCTGATTCATTGGATATTCACTCTATTATTTCAGCGCACCCACTGAAGCACCCCCTGTGCTTTGTTTTTAGCTCCCTTTCTTATTAAAATGCAGTCTGGGTTTACCCGTTGTTTTTACAGTTTACCTTATGAAGTAGAGAACTCATAAATGTTATTAGAAACCCTCCCAGAAAATAACTTCCAATAATATAATTCTTTTGATAATCAGATATCAAAGAGTTAGCATTCTATCCTAAAAACAGAATAGATTATGTATATTCTATACGTATAATTATTGAACTTAATTAGAATAAAATTATGATCTAAGGCAATGAGAGGCATGATGATCTAAGGCATGATGATCTAAGGCAAAATAATTGTTCAGTGTACTTTGAAAGTCAAATATATTTTGAGTATGAGGGTCCTTTTAAAAGTGGTAATTTTGATGTGGAACATATCCCCCTACCTTCTCTGAAATGTAAAAGTAGAAAATACAACAACAAAGACCTCAGAAGCTAAAAGAGAAAAGAAAAAAAGCCTATGCCTTGACTAGACCAGACACATTAACCACTACTAAACAAGCATTTTGTGGTGTAAACACCATCTGAAACATCAGAACTATGTTCTGTATGCTGGTTGTATATGTATATACTTCTCCATGTGAAGAAAATTTAGAAAAGCTATGTTTTATTTCAACAAACACAACTGTTGAATGAGTTAATGGGGCAGCCATTGTTCCAGGTAATGAGGAGATATTTACCTTCAAACGGGGAGAGAAATAGGCAAGCAAATAGACACTGAAGGTTAGCATTTAAGATTTTACACATGTGAATTTCCATTATAGATCTCCAGTCTCAAGTGATTTCCTCACTTGGATCTATTGCATCCATCAAACTAATCTACAAACAAGCATACTTTTGCTTACATGGTGTTCGACTTACAAATAGTAAAGGGTAAGACAATAATCTATTCAATACGATAATATCAAGGGTCGCTACCTGACTTCAAACTACACTACAAGGCTACAGTAACGAAAACAGCATGGTACTAGTACCAAAACAAATATACAGACAAATGGAATAGAACAGAGGCCTCAAAAATAAAGCCACACATCTAAAACTATCTGATCCTTGACAAACCTGACAAAAGCAATGGGGAAAAGATTTCCTATTTAATAAATGGTGTAGGGAAAACTAGCTAGCCATATGCAGAAAACTGAAACTAGACTCCTTCCTTGCACCTTATACAAAAATTAACTCAAGATCAAATTAACTTAAGTTTAAAGACTTAAATGTAAGACCTAAAACCATAAAAACCGTAGAAGAAAACCTAGGCAATACCATTCAGGACATAGGCATGGGCAAAGACTTCATGATAAAACACCAAAAGCAATAGCAACAAAAGTCAAAATTGACAAATGGGTTCGAATTAAACTAAAGAGCTTCTGCACAGCAGAAGAAACTATCATCAGAGTGAACAGGCAACCTACAGAATGGGAGAAAATTTTTGCAATCTAACCATCTGACAAAAGGCTAATATCCAGAATCTACAAAGAACTTAAACAAATTTACAAGGGAAAAAAAAACACCCCATCAAAAAGTGGGCAAAGCATATGAACAGACACTTCTCAAAGGAAGACATTTATGCGGCCAACAAACATATGAAAAAAAGCTCATCATCACTGGTCATCAGAGAAATGCAAATCAAAACCACAATGAGATACCATCTCACGCCCGTTAGAATGGCGATCATTAAAAAGTCAAGAAACAACAGATGCTGGAGAGGATGTTGAGAAATAGGAACACTTTTACACTGTTGGTGGGAGTGTAAATTAGTTCAACCATTATGGAAAATAGTGTGGTGATTCCTCAAGGATCTAGAACCAGAAGTACCATTTGACCCAGCAATCCCATTACTGGGTATAAACCCAAAGGATTATAAATCATCCTACTATAAAGATATATGCACATGTATGTTTATTGGAGCACTGTTCACAATAGCAAAGACTTGGAACCAACCCAAATGCCCATCAGTGTAGACCAGATAAAGAAAATGTGGCACATATACATTATGGAATACTATCCAGACATAGAAAAGGATGAGTTCATGTCCTTTGCAGGGACATGGATGAAGCTGGGAACCATCTTTCTCAGCAAACTAACACAGGAACAGAAAACCAAACACTGCATGTTCTCACTCATAAGTGGGAGTTGAATAATGAGAACACATGGACACAGGGAGGGGGACATCACACACTGGGGCCTGTCAGGGGGTGGGGGGCTAGGGGAGGGATAGCATTAGGAGAAATACCTAATGTAGTTGATGTGTGCTGCAAACCACCATGGCATGTGTACACCTATGTAATAAACCTGCATGTTCTGCATATGTATCTCAGAACTTGAAGTATGATAAAAAAAAACAAGGATAAAGAATATTTAACAAGTTCAGTCTCTGAATCTTCCCACACCACTTGTCCATCCTCATTAGACTTTTAGTATTCTGAGGTCGAAAGATTCTTTTTATTTATCTTTGAATAAATGCAGGGAATGTGCAAGAGATAGTTATAAAATAAATGAGGAAGTATTCAATAATGAATATTTCTCCTTACAGTGATACCCTGAAAATTACAAGAAATTGTTCAGCTGGGAAGGCAAAATAATAGTATTTTAGCAACAATGGTTAGAACTAGGATGTTTAATTATCCAGAATTATCCCTAAATCCCTAGGATTAAGGTTAATAGCACTTACTTTGTGTATCTGCATAGAAATAAAGAGCATGAATTCTTAAGACAGCTGCCTGGGTACAAACCCTGGCTCTATCACTTACTAGCTGGGCAAGCTTGGACAAATTTCTTACTCTGTGTTTCAGTTACTTTACCTGTAAAACTGGGATAACATACTACCTTCCTCATATGAGGAATTATGAGGATTACATTGGTAACATTTATAAATTGCCTAAAATAGTATGTGGCACATAGTGAATATTATTTAAATTATGTTAAATAGATATATCAGCACCTCCCAACCTGAGTCTTGAATGAACCTGGTCCCACAAGATGCTCTCTGTAATTACATATCAAATAGGTTTGGGGAATGTTGCATTTTCTGGAGTCATAATATAAATTTATAAAGTTTTGAAAGGTCATATAGCCAGAAATTGTTGTTTAAATGTAATTATGCCAACGTTTCCCAAGCTGAGTTCTGTGCTTAAACACTTTTCCCCTACCTAACAGATGTTACTAGCCCATAGCCCCGTTTCAAGTTAATACAATTTTAATTGTTTACCTGTTACTACTCTGCTTTGTAATTATTTGTGTGTACTTTTACATATATATATATAGTATATATTTTGCATCGCAACTGGAACGAGGTTACAAATTGAGATTTTAATATCATTTGTATTTATTGCTCTACTGCTCTCTTGCTCTCTGTTTTGTCAGAATTCCTATACAGGGTTTCACATAAATACCAAGCATGCTGATTTCAATGTAATAGAAAAATGTTATTTAAAACAACAAATTCAAGACCTGTGCCTTGAACGGGTCTGTTTTAGCTGCTACAAAGCCTCTAGCCACACCCATAAAAATGCTGTTTCAGGATAAATGCTTGAGGTGATAGAAACCTCATTTACCCTGATGTGACTTTTATATATCGCATGCCTGTAACAAAATATCTTGTGTATACCATAAATATAATATACCTACTCTGTGTCCACAAAAATGAAAAATTTTAAGAAGAAAATTTAAAAAATGCCATTCAGGCAGAAAAAGGCTAAAAAGCTGATAGTATTACTAAAACGCAAGACAACGGAAAACCTATTGTCAAAACCTGGAAAAGTCTCCTTTCAGTTATCAAGGCCCTGAGGCTGACTTGGTCACCTCCAACATGATCTACCTCAGCATGGAAAGGAACCCCCTGACTGAAAAGGAGTCGGTAGAAGCTTCATCATTCTCTCCTTTCTTTCCTACCATGCAATCTCAGCCTTGGCTTATACAAAACAAAAACAAAAACAAAAACAAAAAAACAAACAACAACCAAAAAAACCCCCCAAAAAAACAAAAAAATGCAGGTAACCTGCTCTTACATCATAGAGAATACTTCTGAAACAGCCAGGAAATGTCTCTCGTATCCTTCAGGGCAGCATCCCCCAGAAGGGAATGAGCAGTATGTTTGCCCCTTTCCATGCACAGACTCCAATATGTATAGCAATTTGAACAATAATAAAAGGAGCATCACAAATCAGAGAAGATATGTGTTTAGAAAGAAAAGAGGTTTGGCCGGGCGCGGTGGCTCACGCCTGTAATCCCAGCACTTTGGGAGGCAGAGGTGGGCGGATCACGAGGTCAGGAGATCGAGACCATCCTGGCTAACACGGTGAAACCCCGTCTCTACTAAAAATATAAAAAATTCGCCGGGCGTGGTGGCAGGCGCCTGTAGTCTCAGCTACTCGGGAGGCTGAGGCAGGAGAATGGCCTGAACCCGGGAGGCGGAGCTTGCAGTGAGCCAAGATCGCGCCACTGCACTCCAGCCTGAGCGACAGAGCAAGACTCCGTCTCAAAAAAAAAAAAAAAAAGAAAAAAGAAAAAGAAAAGAAAAGAGGTTTGAAAAAATTGATATTCCACTTGAGGGAAAAATAAAAGTGGGGATCCCCATTTTAAACTATACATCAAAACACATTACAAAAAACAGCCTAAGAGGCTGTCCATTATACTAGAGTGGTCAAAAACAAGGACTTACGTACCTGACAGACTTGGGATTGATTCCTGACTCTATCTCTTCCTAACTGTGTTGCTTTAGGCAAGTTACATGAATTCTGGACCTCTGTGTCTTCTCAGGTACAATGAATAGAATGGTATTTTTCTCATTGGAATCAACCTAAGTGTCCATCAACAGATGAATGGATAAAGAAAATGTTGTGTATCCATATACAATGAAATATTATTCATCCTTTAAAACGTAGATCCTTGCATTTGCAACAACATGGATGGACCTGGAGGACATTATGCTAAGTGAAATAAGCCACACACAGAAAGAAAATTACTGCATGATATCTAGAGTCTTAAAAAGTCTAATACACAGAAACAGAGAGTAGAACAGTGGTTCTACTCTACCAGGGGCAGGGTACTGGGGGAAATGGGGAGATGCTGGTCAAAGAGTACGAAGTTGCAGTTATGTAAAATGTAAATCTAGAGATCTAATGTACAGCATGAGAACTAATTTACTAGAGAGTAGATTTCAGGTGCTCTCACCAGAGAAAAAGGTAAGTGAGGAGATGAATATATTTGGCTGCTATAATTTCACAATGTATATCAAAACATTATACACCTAAATATATACAATTAAAAATAATCACGTTTTACATCTTAAGTATATATAATTTTATTTGTCAATTATACTTCAATGAAATAAAAAAATAAGTTTAAAATTTATGATATGCAAAAAACACTGTCAAGGGGATGAAAAGACAAGCCACAGACTGAGAGAAAATATTGGCAAAAAGTGTATATGATAAATAACTGTTATTTAAAATATACAAAGAACTCTTAAAACTCAACAATAAGAAAACATAAAACCCAGTATAAAAAAAAAAAGCAAATAGGCCAAACACATTAACAGATATCTCTTCAAGAAGATACAGGAGATGGCAAATAAGAGTATCAAATGATGATCCATATCATATGTCATCAGGGCAAAGCAAGTTAAAATAACAATGAGATACTACTACATGTCTATTAGAATGGCCAAAATCCAGAACACAGACAACAAATGCTGCAAGGATGTGGAGTAAAAGGAACTCTTATTCATTGCTGGTGGGAATGCAAAATTGTACAGCTAGTTTGGAAGAGTTTGGCAGTTTCTAATGATACTAAACATACTCTTAGCATGTGATCTAGCAATTACACTCCTTGATATTTATCCAAAGGAGCTGAAAACATGTCCACACAAAAACCTGCACGTGGATGTTTGTAGAATCTTTATTCACAATTGCCAAAAGTTGGAAGCAACCAAGATGTCCTTTAGTAGGTAAATGGATAAACTATGGCACATCCAAAAAATGAAATATTTAGTGCTAAAAAGAAATGAGCTGTCTGAAAAGATATGAAGGAAATTTAAATGCACATTACTAAGTGAAAGATGCCAATGTGAAAAGGCTACATACTGTATGATTCCAACTATATGGTATTTGGGAAAGGCAAAAGTTTGGCGACTTTAAGAAGATCAGTGATTGCCAGGGATTGGGAAAAGGAAGGCATAAATAGGCAGAGCATATGTGATTTTTAGAGCAGTGAAACTGCACTGTATGATGCTATAATGGTGAATACGTGGTTACTATACATTTGTCCAAACTCATAGAATATAAAACACCAAGAGAGAACCCTATGTAAACTATGATCTCTGAGTGATAATGTATGTGTTCAGCAATTATAACAAATGTATCACTCCAGTGGGTGATGTTAATCATGGTGGAGGGCTATGCATATATGAAGGCGGAGGATATATAAGAAATCTCTGTACCTTCTGCTCAATTTCACTGTGAACCTAAAACTACTCTAAAAATTAAGTCTATTAAAAAAAAGAAATCAAATAACCAATTGGAAAGTGCTCATTCCTTTTCTGTTTTCTGAAGGAGATTGTGCAGAACTGATATTAATTCTTCTTTAAATATTTCATAGATTTCTCCATGAAACTATCTTAACTCTTGGAGGTAATCTTTTCAGGAGTTTTTCTACTACAAGTTCAATTACACAGAATAGAGAACAAAAATATGTCCAATAAATTTTTGACACAGGTGCAAACACAATTAAATGAAAGGAAGAGCTTTTTCAACAAATGGTGCTTGAGCAACTGAATATCCATAGGCAAAAAGTGTTTTTTAAAAAAATGACTTTGGCCTTAACCTCACGCATTTTACAAAAATTAACTCAAATGGATTATGGACTTAAATGTAAAATGTAAAACTATAAACCTCTTAGAAGAAAATCTTTGGGATCTAGGACTAGGCAGAATTCTTAGACTTGACACCAAAAGCACAACCCATAGAAGGGAAAATTGATAAACTGGGCTTCATATAATTAAGATCATTTGCTGTATGAAAGACTCTGTTAAGAGCACAAAAAGACAAAATACGGCCTGGGAAAAAATATGTGCATATCACCACATATCTGACAAAGGACTTTTATCTAGAAAAATAAAGAACTCAAAACTCAACAACAAAATATCCAAATAACCCCCTGGTCAAACGGGCAAATGACAGCAAGAGAAAGTGGATATACAGATGGCAAATAAGCACATACAATAATGTTCAACATCATTAGCCATTATAGCAATACAAATTAATACCACAATGAGATATTACTATACACCTATCACAACAGCTAAAATAAAAAATAGTGACAATGCAAAATTGTGGAGAACCTGGATCACTCATAGATTCGTGGTGGGATGTATAATGGTACAGTCACTATGGAAAACAAATTGATCGTTTTTTAAACAAACAAACAAAGTTAAACATACAACTACCACAAAAGCCAGTAATTGCACTGTTGGGCATTTATCCCAGGGAAATGACAAGTTATATCCACACAAAAACCTGCACATGTTATAGCACCTTTATTTGTAATAACCCCAAACTAGAAACAACCTAGACGTCTGTCCTTCAAGAGGGAATGCTTAAACGAACTATGGTACAACCATACCATGAAATACTAATTAGCAATGAAAAGGAACAAGCTATTAAAAACCTGTAAGAATAGGCTGGGCGCGGTGACTCACGCCTGTAATTCAGCACTTTGGGAGGCCGAGGCAGGTGGATCACGAGGTCAGGAGATTGAGACCATCCTGGTTAACATGATGAAACCCCATCTCTACTAAAAATACAAAAAAAAATTTAGCTGGGTGTGGTGGTGTGCACTTGTAGTCCCAGCTTCTTGAACCCGGGAGGTGAAGGTTACAGTGAGCCGAGATCATGCCACTGCACTCCAGCCTGGGCAACAAAGTGAGACTTCATCTCAAAAAAAAAAAAAAAAAAAAAAAGCAGAACAAAACAAAACAAAGAAAACCCTGTAAGAATCTAGATGAATCACCAGAGAATTATGCCAAATGAAAAAAACTGAACCCCAAAAGCTTGCCTACTGTATGATTTCATTTATATGACATTCTTGACATGAAAAAATTATAGAAATGGAGAACAGATTACTTGTTGCCAAGGGTAAAGGAGAGGATGCAGGTGGTAGGGAAATATGGTGGCTATAAAAGGGCAACATGGGATCTTCATGATGAAAAACATGTTCTGTATCTTGACTCTGCCAAGGTCAATATCTTGGTTGTGATATTGTACTATTGTTTTGCAAGATGTTATCTTTGTGGACAACTGGGTAAAGGATAAGTAGGATCCCTCTGTATGATGTCAAAGAACTACATGAGAATCTCCAATTATCTCAAAATAAAAAGTTCAATTTTAAAAAAGTTAACTGAATGTCGTATTTAACAATGACCCTATTCTCACCATGGAATACTATGCAGCCATAAAAAATGATGAGTTCGTGTCCTTTTAGCGGCATGGATGAAGCTGGAAACCATCATTCTCAGCAAACTACTGCAAGGACAAAAAACCAAACACTGCATGTTCTTACTCATAGGTGGGAATTGAACAATGAGAACACTTGGACACAGGAAGGGGAACATCACACACCGGGGCCTGTTGTGGGGTGGGGGGAGGTGGGAGGGATAGCATTAGGAGATATACCTAATGTAAATGACGAGTTAATGGGTGCAGCACACCAACATAGCACATGTATACATATGTAACAAACCTGCACGTTGTACACATGTACCCTAGAACTTAAAGTATAATAATAAAAATAATTAAAAAATGACCCTATTCTTTTCATTTGTGGCAAGTATACCGCTTTAATATGCCAGTGTTAACTTATCTTAAGACAACATTATCTTAGGAAATTAGCATTAACCCTAAACTTACTTGAACTGACTATTTTATAGTGCTTCTTAGGAAAATATCAACTCGATTCACAGAAGTCTTTAAGAGGAAAATGCCTAATATCAGAGGAAATCAAGTGCTAAAAGCTCAATTAAATTAAATATTAAATAATGCTCACAGAAGATTATGGATTCAAAAGAAGGCAACTATTTCAAACAGAAAAAAAGGAACATTTAAGAAGTAATGAAGAAATAACATGCTATAAATGATATGACATATTGGTGGCATTTTTAAAACCTGCTTAAGTAAAATGGGTATATTCCATTTCTAAACGCTTTAGGAACTTGAATATCTTTTTACTTAGAACACTTCTCCATGTTAACCTTGCTTAAAATACATTAACATGCCCTAATTTCCACCTCCTCACTGTAATTGTCTCTCTCCTCATAAAAATATATGTAGACATATTTTAAAATATATTCACTATTTACATTCTCCAATTGTCTGTTCATTCTTTTCAACCTGATGATTCCTGTCTTCATAACTCTGCTTATTGAAACAGCACTGATAAGGCATCAGTGACTTGCAAATCTTAACACCCAAGGGTTCTGAGAATCTTGTTTCTTGAGACTCGTTTCCTTTGGCCTCTCTGACAGTGTCCACTCCCGTCGTTCTATTACAGTTTCTACTTCTTTGTATCACTCACTAGACCTTCTTCCTTTTCCCCTTAATAGCAACAACAATGGCATTTGTGAAGCAATATTTTTGCATACCTTATTTCATTTGTATTTAAGAAGTTTATCATCACATTTTTTATTAGAGTGGACAATGAGACACAGGTAAGTAATCTGACCCAGATTATACTCAAAGTCATGTAAATCCTAGTCCTCACTTCTTTTCTTGCTATTCTTTTTTTTTTTTTTTCTTGCTATTCTTATATTTCATTAATCTTATCTATTTTTATCAGTTTGGGTGTCACCTTTATGGAGACATCTTTAAACCATATTGATGATACAAAGATAGTTTCCAAGTTCTGCATTTTTAACTGTCTATTAGATAGCTTGGCACAAATGACCCAGATACAAAACTCATCAGGTCCCTAACTCAGCATTGCCCATAGAAGTCAGCAGCTCTTAATGTTCCTTTTAATGCCCTGACCATTTCTCTAGTCATCCAGATATGCAGCTTGAATGTTAACCGTTTCCTCCTTCACATCAAGTCCACTATCAAATCTTACAGATTCCATGTCTTTCGACTTTGATTCTTTCTACTCATTCTGTCTCCTCTAGGGCTCTGTCATCCCTCACTCAACTAGACCAGTGGGTAGCTGCTTAGCTGGTCTACTGGCCTCAGAACTCTTCCTAGTTACAGTCTATTCTTAAATGACTGTCTGGTTAATATTCCTCATTTGTAGCCTTCTGCTTAAAAGTAATACCTCCAACTGCTTGATCACCTGCTGTCAGCTACTTCTGCCAACTCATAATGTGCTTGATGTCAAAACTCAAAAGAAGACTCAGAGTGAGTCAAAAATACTTTTTAGAGTATTTTTACATGCAATTATTTGAAGGGAGTCTACACTTCAGAAGAACTAGTCTTCCAGTATAAAGGACACAGCAGGTATTTAAAGACAAGAAACAACAACACAAGGCTACCAGCTTGGAGTAGGCTGTGCGGGGGTGGGAAAATCCACATGAATAATCTGCTTGCACAGGTCATCACAGATCTGCAGACATAAACATCACAAAAATGTCTGAGATGTAGAGTTTTCTTTAAAAACTTACCAACTTAAAGGGCCCAAGGCTTTATTTATTTGGGGGACTAGAACTAGACAACGTAGTCTTCCTTTTTGTTTATTTTAGGGTGTAAAGTACTTTATTTGTAAATGAAATTCATGGTGTGCATAGACACATGGTGACAGGGCAAGATATCGGCTTTGTTTTCTCATCTACTATATGGAGCCTTTCTACCTTTCCATTATCTTTTTCCTTTAAACTAGTAACTAGTTGGCTTAGTGGGTTCCAAAGAATCTTGTAGTATTTTCTTACTTCTATGTTGCTTTTGCCTCAAATACTTTAGTTACCATCAATTGAAACACTAGCACTTCCTTAAGGTCTATATAAATTCTATCTTAGCAACACTTTGCTGATACTACTTTTCTAAAACTATTATCATTTTTCTTTAATAACACCTATGAATCTCATTTTTACTTTTACTGAATGTATTTTGCTCTGCAGAAAAGTGTGTATTATCATCTAATTGCCAAATTTTATTTATTTCCATTTATTTTACAATGGAATTCAATTCTATAGTGTGTCTACACCATCATTGCGCTTCTCTAAAATATATAGGCAAAGACAAAAAAGAAATGGGGAAAAATTAAGGTTTCATAAAATAAAATTATATGTTAGTATTGTATATGAGTGGTGAGGGTAACTACTGGGGAAGGGAGAAAATTAGAATGGTTGTGTGTATACACATGTGAAATGCATTTGTATCTGCCTTCAAGCAGCTTACAATAACTGTAAGTGCTCAATAAAGGTTTAATAATAATAAATGCTGACATTTACTGAGTACCTACTACGTACCAGTCATGCCTTAAATAATTTAATTCCCAAAATCACTTACAGAATAGTAATCTAGACACAGAGTGGTAAATGAGCAAGGTTACACAGATAATATATAGTAGATACAAAATTAGAAAATCTGGCCATCTGGTTCTAGAACTCTAACCATTAAGCAACACTGCGAGTTTGAACGGAACTAAATTAGCACACATTTTGAACACACAAGCATGTAAGCATTTAGTCTCTTCCCATTTTCTTCTATTTGGTTACCATGGTTACCTCTTCTACCTTCAGTCAAAGCCAAGATTTTATTTGTACCAACTCTTTTTTTTTTTCCAGACACAGTCTCACTCTGTCGCCCAAGCTGGAGTGCAGTGGTCTGATCTCTGCTCACTGCAATCTCCGCCTCCCGGGTTCAAGCGATTCTCCTGCCTCAGCCTCCCAAGTAGCTGGGATTATAGGCATGCGCTACCACACACAGCTAATTTTTGTATTTTTAGTACAGATGGGGTTTCACCATGTTGGCCAGGATGGTCTCAATCTCCTGACCTCATGATCTGCCCATCTCTGCCTCCCAAAGTGCTGAGATAACAGGCGTGAGCCACTGCGTCCCACCATTTGTACCAACTCTTTCTGGCTTTGAACAACTTTTGCTGAATAGCTGGAAATATGCTTGTGAGACATAACTGAGATGACCACAAACTATTTTCCAATAAAAACTGATACTTTATTGAGGTTTCTTTGTTAAACAGGTAGCTAAGAGACCTTAGCACGATTACCATGTCAATGGGTAAAGTTCACTGATTCAATGGAAGGAAACAGTTAACACCACTACTGACTTAGAATCAGTAACTTAAATATAGAAAGAAATAGCCTTAATGCATAACATGTTGTTTCCAAGAGTTATATAAATGTGGATTAACCACACACTTGATTTAAATCTTCCTAGGTGTCATGACTAATTTCCCTTTTAATGATTATTACATTACAAAATTTATTCTGATATTCCTAATGTTTCCTTCAAAATAAACACAAAAGTTTATCATAACAAAGCTATCAGCAGCACATATAACACATGGCAACATTTTTTTGACGTTTTCATGGAATTGATACTGCAGTAATCACTGGGTGCTATCATGGGTGAGCAGTGCATTTCAGGAATTATATTTCATAGTTTTTCAGTCTGTAGCAACTGGAGAACAAAATACGCAAAGGCTACCAGAGAGTGTCTATTTAGTCATAGAGTCTATTAGTCCACCATCTCTCATTCCAAACCATGAATAATTATATATTATTGAGAAGTGACACTGACACATTCATTATATATGTGCGGACCCACGTTGATATACGTATATACACACAACCATTCTACTTTTCTCCTTTCACCAGTAGCTATCCTCACCAGTTATATTCAGCACTAACATTTAATTTTATTTTATGAAACCTTAATTTTTCCCTATTTCTTTTTTGTCTTTGGCTATATATTTTACAGATGTGTAATGTTGTTGTAGAAACACTATAGAATTGAATTCCATTATAATGGAAACATTCTCCAAATTATTGGCAGTCATAACTTCCATTTTTGTTGATTATGTATCTTTTTTTAGATCTTAATCAGTAATTGAAAGAACTTTCATAGATAATTTTAAGATAAATAGCTTTATGCACTAGTATGTTTTTTCTACTTTTGAATAATTTTCTTGGTATAAATCTTGGAAATGGAATCATTAGCATTCAAATTATCTTGAAATGATATATTTATCATTTTAAAAAACAAACTTACTTTTCATTGTCAGTGTTAGTACCTTGATTACTACATTTTTTCAATAAAAAATAGCAAAGTGTATTAGAAGATTCTCTTTATTCTATTCTAACAATTATTAATAAGTGGCTAAGTAAAAACAAAAAAATAAGAAAAGGGAAGGTATACTGAGTTAAGCTATGCTTGAAACTTTTTAAAAGCACTTTTATTTAAACTAACTTTTATGATTTCAAGAATATTAATTCTCATAGTAAAAAATACTAAAAAACAAAACAATCACTCATGATTCATTCTTCCTTACTTTATTCTATGTATAGATTTCATATGTAGATATAATAAAAACCCATGTGAATTTCTCTGAGGCATAATGTCTTGTTATAAGCATGATTTTGGTCACTGCATTTTACTAATATATTCTACTTTACTTAATCATTTGGTTCCTAGTATACATATTAGTGTAATTTAAAAATTTTCAGCTCTTAAAAACAGTATTGCAATGAGCGAGGGTCAAATTTGTATACATATCTATGATTATTTTTCCTAGAGGTGATGTTACTACCTACGATTATAAGTAGTTTTAAGGTTCTTGATATGTGGTATCAAATTTCTTTTTAAAAAGCTGTATGAAAAAGCTTGGATAAAAAAACAATTTTCATACATGAAGTAAAATCATTATATGGAATGTGTCACAAATAGCTAATATATACATATAGGATAGTTACTCTTTAACAATGGATAATGAACTCCAGAAATGGGAAATAAATCAAATGAAGCAGAGCAGAAATAGAAGGTAGGCAGTGCAAAGGATGGAGAAACAATGAAAACTTAATATACATCGTGCTTTGCCTGATCGCACATTGTACATTGATAAGCTGGTAAGAGAAAGGAGCCAGAAGTGGTCCAAGTCTTTAATTTCTTTTCTAATCTTTCTGGACATATATTAGTAGGTTGATTTGGATTATTACTTGAAAACTATGTTGTTTGGCTTCTATGGAGAACATAGTGGTTCTTAAAAACAAGAGTGAAATCTGCTTGAGAATTAGAGTAGCCTTAGAATAGTCATATCAACAAATTAATAGAGAAGAAAAAAGAAACCATATATCTAGGATAAAATGCCAAAATAATACATGGAAAGAATCATACTTTATCGTGTTAATTCATGTCTTCATGTATTCATTCATTAAACTAATCTTTGTTGAGCAACTATTATATGCCAGGCACATCTCTAAATGCTAGAGATATGATAATGAATCAGAGATATAGTCTGTATCTTTATGGAGCTTACAGTTTAGTGAGAAATACTGACAATTAACCAGGTAGTTATAGTAGGGTGATGTCAAGCTTAGTGGGATAAGGAAACAAGGACAACCAACCCTGTTCAGGCAGTTAGAGAAAGTATGAGGCCAGTTACCAAGTGAAAACTGAAAGGTAGTCAATGGAACAGAGTGAGCTGAAGAACCAAAATACCGCTTATGTAACTTTTGCTATCCAACGTAAGTCTCGAAATAATAGTACACCTGTTTGGAACTTTATAGCATCCCATTATGTTCTGGTGGAGAGAGCTAGAGGACTTTAAAACTGCTGAGATCATTATAGCCATGGACAACCTGTGATACTAGCCATATTTTAGCAATGCAAATATGGGGATAGGAAAAATAAAGAATTCAAAAAGACAGAAACAAATATCTTAACGAGGGAAGAGTAAGAAGTAAGACTAGAACTGTGTAATAAACATTCTGTCCAGTTACAAATGTGCCTGAGTTCATTGTGTGGTTAAACCTGTATTTGTTTCCAACAGGCTTGTTTGGGGGTTTTTCTATTTGTTGCTCTTGTTGTTTTCTCTTGAGACCTGACAAAGTACCCCTTTGAAAGTTGTAGAGAGCAAGTTTCAGCTAGATGGACCCAACTCAAAATCTAGCCATTATATTGGTGTTAGCCAGGAATGAACTTGATTAGATTGGCCAACCAGGGGGACACTGGCAAGAGCTCATCTTCAGCTGACATCTATGAAGAAGCTTGACTTGATGATACTTGGTAGCTTCACAGGGATCATCCAAAGTATGAGGGAACTTTTCACAGACTTTTATGAATAATACTCAATTTGATTCTTACCATAAGGCTATTTGGGGCCAGAGAAAATACTGCTCTCTATACTTTTCAAAGAAAGAAACAGATTCAAAGGTAGCGAATGTTTTGCCTAGGGGCACCCTTCTAGTAGCTGTCATGGCTAAAAGTGAAGTCTTCAGATTCTTAGTCTATTGCTCTTTCTATTAACATCAATTTCTTCAACACCTCTGGATTGCCATTCTTTATGAAATGTGATCAATAAGACCTACTATATATGGGAAAAATTCTTAAAGACTATGGAGACTATATTTTAACTCATGGCAAACATAGAAAGTTGATCTTTTTAATTTTAATTAAACTTTTTATTTTAAGATAATTGTAGGTTTACAAGAAGCTGTAAGAAATAATACAGAGAGATTCCGGGTGCCCTTTACTCATTTTCCCCCAATGGTAACATCCTTCAAATAAATACAATGTCATAATGAGAATACTGGAGTTAATACAGAACATCTTCTTCACAACACGGATCTCTCATGTTGTCCTTTTATGTCCACACCCCTGCCCAATCCCCTCATTATTCCATGGCTACCACCAATCTGTTCTCCATCTGTATGATTTCATTTCAAGATTGTCAAATAAAACAAATCGTGCAGTACTGTAACCAATTGGGTATTTTTTTTTTGAGATTCTTTTTTAATTTTTTAAAAAATTTTGTTATTATTATACTTTAAGTTTTAGGGTACATGTGCACAATGTGCAGGTTAGTTACATATGTACATACGTGCCATGCTGGTGTACTGCACCCATTAACTCATCATTTAACATTAGGTATATCTCCTAATGCTATCCCTCCCACCTCCCCCCACCCCACAACAGTCCCCAGAGTGTGATGTTCCCCTTCCTGTGTCCATGTGTTCACATTGTTCAATTCCCACCTATGAGTGAGAATATGCGGTGTTTGGTTTTTTGTCCTTGCGATAGTTTACTGAGAATGATGATTTCCAATTTCATCCATGTCTCTACAAAGGACATGAACTCATCATTTTTTATGGCTGCATAGTATTCCATGGTGTATATGTGCCACATTTTCTTAATCCAGTCTATCATTGTTGGGCATTTGGGTTGGTTCCAAGTCTTTGCTATTGTGAATAGTGCCACAATAAACATATGTGTGCATGTGTCTTTATAGCAGCATGATTTATAGTCCTTTGGGTATACACCCAGTAATGGCATGGCTGGGTCAAATGGTATTTCTAGTTCTAGATCTCTGAGGAATCACCACACCGACTTCCCCAATGGTTGAACTAGTTTACAGTCCCACCAACAGTGTAAAAGTGTTCCTATTTCTCCACATCCTCTCCAGCACCTGTTGTTTCCTGACTTTTTAATGATTGCCATTCTAACTGGTGTGAGATGGTATCTCATTGTGGTTTTGATTTGCATTTCTCTGATGGCCAGTGATGGTGAGCATTTTTTCACGTGTTTTTTGGCTGCATAAATGTCTTCTTTTGAGAAGTGTCTGTTCATGTCCTTCGCCCACTTTTTGGTGGGGTTGTTTGTTTTTTTCTTGTAAATTTGTTTGAGTTCATTGTAGATTCTGGATATTAGCCCTTTGTCAGATGAGTAGGTTGCGAACATTTTCTCCCATTTTGTAGGTTGCCTGTTCACTCTGATGGTAGTTTCTTTTGCTGTGCAGAAGCTCTTTAGTTTAATTAGATCCCATTTGTCAATTTTGGCTTTTGTTGCCATTGCTTTTGGTGTTTTAGACGTGAAGTCCTATGTCCTGAATGGTAATGCCTACGTTTTCTTCTAGGGTTTTTATGGTTTTAGGTCTAATGTTTAAGTCTTTAATCCATCTTGAATTAATTTTTGTATAAGGTGAAAGGAAGGGATCCAGTTTCAGCTTTGTAAATATGGCTAGCCAGTTTTCCCAGCACCATTTATTAAATAGGGAATCCTTTCCCCATTGCTTATTTTTCTCAGGTTTGTCAAAATGTAAAAGAACGGAAATTATAACAAACTGTCTCTCAGACCACAGTGCAATCAAACTAGAACTCAGGATTAAGAAACTCACTCAAAACCGCTCAACTACATGGAAACTGAACAACCTGCTCCTGAATGACTACTGGGTACATAATGAAATGAAGGCAGAAATAAAGATGTTCTTTGAAACCAACGAGAACAAAGACACAACATACCAGAATCTCTGGGACACATTCAAAGCAGTGTGCAGAGGGAAATTTATAGCACTAAATGCCCACAAGAGAAAGCAGGAAAGATCTAAAATTGACACCCTAACATCACAAGTAAAAGAACTAGAAAAGCAAGAGCAAACACATTCAAAAGCTAGCAGAAGGCAAGAAATAACTAAGATCCGAGCAGAACTGAAGAAAATAGAGACACAAAAAACCCTTCAAAAAATTAATGAATCCAGGAGCTGGTTTTTTCAAAGGATCAACAAAATTGATAGACCGCTAGCAAGACTAATGAAGAAAAGAGAGAAGAATCAAATAGACACAATAAAAAATGATAAAGGGGATATCACCACCAATCCCACAGAAATACAAACTACCATCAGAGAATACTACAAACACCTCTACGCAAATAAACTAGAAAATCTAGAAGAAATGGATAAATTCCTTGACACATACACTCTCCCAAGACTAAACCAGGAAGAAGTTGAATCTCTGAATAAACCAATAACAGGCTCTGAAATTGTGGCAATAATCAATAGCTTACCAGCCAAAAAGAGTCCAGGACCGGATGGATTCACAGCCGAATTCTACCAGAGGTACAAGGAGGAGCTGGTACCATTACTTCTGAAACAATTTCAATCAATAGAAAAAGAGGGAATCCTCCCTAACTCATTTTATGAGACCAGCATCATCCTGATACCAAAGCTGGGCAGAGACACAACCAAAAAAGAGAATTTTAGACCAATATCTTTGATGAACATTGATGAAAAAATCCTCAATAAAATACTGGCAAACCAAATCCAGCAGCACATCAAAAAGCTTATCCACCATGATCAAGTGGGCTTTATCCCTGGGATGCAAGGCTGGTTCAATATACGCAAATCAATAAATGTAATCCAGCATATAAACAGAACCAAACACAAAAACCACATGATTATCTCAATAGATGCAGAAAAGGCCTTTGACAAAATTCAACAACCCTTCATGCTAAAATCTCTCAATAAATTAGGTATTGATGGGAAGTATCTCAAAATAATAAGAGCTATCTATGACAAACCCACAGCCAATATCATACTGAATGGGCAAAAACTGGAAGCATTCCCTTTGAAAACTGGCACAAGACAGGGATGCCCTCTCTCACCACTCCTATTCAACATAGTGTTGGAAGTTCTGGCCAGGGCAATTAGGCAGGAGAAGGAAATAAAAGGTATTCAATTAGGAAAAGAGGAAGTCAAATTGTCCCTGTTTGCAGATGACATGATTGTATATCTAGAAAACCCCATTGTCTCACCCCAAAATCTTCTTAAGCTGATAAGCAACTTCAGCAAATTCTCAGGATACAAAATCAATGTGCAAAAATCACAAGCATTCTTATACACCAATAACAGACAGAGAGCCAAATCATAAGTGAAGTCCCATTCACAATTGCTTCAAAGAGAATAAAATACCTAGGAATCCAACTTACAAGGGACGTGAAGGACCTCTTCAAGGAGAACTACAAACCACTGCTCAATGAAATAAAAGAGGATACAAACAAATCGAAGAACGTTCAATGCTCATGGGCAGGAAGAATCAATATTGTGAAAATGGCCATACTGCCCAAGGTAATTTATAGATTCAATGCCATCCTCCATCAAGCTACCAATGACTTTCTTCACAGAATTGGAAAAAACTGCTTTAAAATTCATATGGAACCAAAAAAGAGCCCGCATTGCCAAGTCAATCCTAAGCCAAAAGAACAAAGCTGGAGGCATTACGCTACCTGACTTCAAACTATACTACAAGGCTAGAGTAACCAAAACAGCATGGTACTGGTACCAAAACAGAGATATAGATCAATGGAACAGAACAGAGCCCTCAGAAAGTTGATCTTTAACACAAGTTTGAAAAAGAAAACAAATTGCTTTTTGTCTGCTATCTAACTTTTCAGTAAGACTCAACAAAAGCAGTAAGTCTGTGAACATTCTACTTTATCATTGAAAATTTTATAAAAATGCTTAGAACAATGTGATTCCAAATATGTATTCAACTACTTAAAGTATCACATAATGAGTAAAGCCAAAGCCAACTCGAAAATACTTTAAGACTCTATGATACCAGCACTTTCTAATACAATTTAATGTTGATCAGTTGATCCTAATTCCACATAGTGGCCATTGCGAGAAAACACCAAATGACAAATCATTTTTAGAGTAAGATTATCAAACCTATGAACGGTATCATCCTCAGGCACTTACTTAATTTGCTTTTTGTTATTATTTCCAAATTTGATTATGTTGACCCTCAAATTTCCATATTCAGAAAACTGAACAGCGCTTTCCAGGCCAAGCCTTGCTGCTTCTCCCACAGGCTTGCAAAACATAATTTAATTGTGTCTCTCTCTTTTTTTTTTTTTTTTAAGATAGCCAATAACTTGGTTTTCTTCCCCTAAGGAAGCATTACGCACCTCAGAGAAACAAGGAAAAATTTTAAACATATACTTTGCAAAAATAATTACGGTTGACTCTTAATTTTCTATGGTAGAGGAAAGCAGAGATAGCATGTGTGACTGAAATTCATGGACATGCCACAAATTTCATTTTGAAAAGCAATTTCAACTTCTCATTTAAACAAACCTGTTATTTGCTGCAAATTTGGTTGATGTGAGCTTTGCTTCTTTTTTCGAGGCAGCCAGAGGGTAAAGCAGGGAATGTACAAAATAGAAGTACCCTCAAACTTGATAATCAATTCCCAAGGAAATGAAAGTTAACCATAATCACTTGGCACTGCATAAAGAAAGAATCCTGCAGGAAATGTAAACGCAGCTAAAACCATCTGATGTTTACTGTTTTCAGAGTCTAAATGCCCTCTTTAAAACCAATATGTAAGAAGAGTCATTAGATTTTCTTTACCAAGTCTGTGATTATTTAAAACCAAATCATGAAGCTACAGATTTAGAAGTGTCTCTAGGAAATATAAAAATGAAGATATCACGCTTAATCTCTATATTTCTATGTGATGACATTAATTGGGAGGCTAAAGTGAAGCTGTGCATAAAAAGCAGCTTCTCTGCTCCCAAAAAAGTGATTCATAATTCTAATTGTTTTTAAGTGCAAAGTGACTAAAGAGGCAAGTTTAAGCTTTAGCTTGTAAGGCCCAAAATGCATTTTCCCTCTGTAGAAATGTTCATTGTTCTTTCTGATCCTTAAATGTTTGAAGGATCTTTAAAGAAGGTGATATCCTTTGGATGTTTGGCCCCCCCATATTTCATGTTCAATGTTCAGGGTGGGGCCTAGTGGGAAGTGTTTGGGTCATGGAATTGGATCCCTCATGCCCTCCTCATGGTAAGCAGTTTACATTAGAACTGGTTGTTAAAAAGAGGCTGGGACCTCCTCCCCTCTCTCGCCATAAGACATGCCTGTCCCCCCTTCATCTTATACCATGAATAAAAGCTTCCTGAGATCCTAACCAGAAGCAAATGCTGGCATCATGCTCCCTATACAGTCTGCAGAGCCATGAGCCAAAAATAAACCTCTTTATAAATTAGCCAGTTTCAGGTATTCTTTATAGCAATACAAAATGGACAACACAGAAGATTAGACAGATGAAGGCATGCTCTTGTTCTCTGGATACCCATTCAACTAAGGATCTTTTTCCAAAATGGCTGGTTTCATCTATCTGAATAAACTGTTGAGACATGTAATAACCATGATTGATGATCTCCACAGTTGTTTTTAGGAAACACCCTCAATTAAATAGCAGTTCTCAAAGTGTGGTTCTCACAGGCCAGGAGAATCAGTTTCACCCAGGAATCTGTTGGATATGAAAAGTCTTGTGCCCCGTCCTGGGGCTATTGAATCAGAAACTCTGGATTGAGGCCCAACAAACTAAATTTTAACAAGCCCTTCAGGCGATTCTGATGCATGCCAACGTTTGCACATACTCCCTTAGAAGGCCTGACCATTATCTTACCATTGTCTCAAACTTATGAGAGCCTAAGAAAACCAGAACCTCTGGAAACATCTGGGGGGTTGCAACAAACTTTCATCAATGGCTTTTACCATGCTTAGCCTATAAAAGTTTGGAATAAATGTTTAGACTTCTTCTGAAGTATTAGATCACTAAACATCTATTGTCAATACTCATCTTCAAAAATGTTTCTTTTCATCTTTTATCAATACCTTTGTTTTACCACTTTCTGATCACCATCGATTACATAGAATGTTAAAATTCACATGTTGTATGTTTCTTATTTCATTCCTTCAGCATCTTTATAATTGGTGAGTAACTCATTTCGTTAATGACATTTATAAATTTTTAAATACTTTTAGTCACTGTTATTCGTTAAGATTCTCCAGAGAAATAGAACCAATAGAATGTGTGTGTGTATCCACACACACAGACACACACACACACACAGCACACACACATATGTATATATAAAGAGATTTGTTATAAGGAATTGGCTCATACAGTTATGAAGGTTGAGAGGTCTCAAGATCTGCAGTCAGCAAGCTTGAGACCCAGGACAGCCAAGTACCAAGTACTTGGTCACAGTCCAAGTACCAACACCTGAGAACCAGGAAATCTGATGGCGTTCAGTTTCAGTCCAAAAGCTGGCAGGCTCCAGACACAAGAGGAACCAATGTTTCAGCTTAAGGACAAAGGCCAAAAAGAAGACCAATGTCGTAGCTCAGAGTATCCAGGCAAGAGGAGTTCCCTTTCTCTTGCAGGAAGGTCTGACATTTTTGTTCTGTTTAGAACTTCAACTGATTGGCTGAGACCCACTCACATTAGCCTGGGGGCGGCGGGGAGGGTGGCAGGTGGTGTTTATGGGGTGGGCAACCTGCTGATCCAAATGTTAATCTCATCCAAAAACACCCTCAAAGACACATCTAGAATAATGTCTGATCAAATATCTGGACAATCCATGGCCTGGTCAAGCTGGCACATAAAATTAACCATTATAGTCATTTTTAAATTACTACTTTTATTTTCCACACAATTGTATAAGTGTTCTGACTAATATGTTCAATATGCTCATCACTTTGCTCTTATTGGACATGATGTAGTTAATATTATGTATAAAGCAACTATAAATCAAACACAAATACAGTCTATGGAAGACACTAACAAATGACCCACTGGCTTAAATTAAAAGAGACAATCATGATGACATAGTGCACTGCTGATGTTGAGCAGTCAACAATTTTTTGCTATACGGTGTACCTTTTATATATTAATAAAAGTTTGTAGTTGAAAGTTAATAAGGAGAGAGGCTTTTTTTGCATAGTGCTAATTCAACTGCAAATACATGAAAAATCCATCCAAATAGCAAAGCATTTTTTTTTTTTTTTACACCTGATCATGCAGCAGAGTGTTTCATTAATTGGCTATTTTGGCACCAGGCAAATTGATTCTAAATCAGAAGAAAAGAAGATTTCTTTGAGGTGGAAGGAATTTCAAATAATGAACAGCAAAAGCAAATACTTATGGCATGCCTATTATGCATGAGGTACTAGCTACATGTTAGGCCCCATGTTTCCCAAATTAATGCTTCAAAACTAAACATTCCAAATCAGGCAGCTAAAAAAAATGGTAAATGTATCTATTCTATACTTTAAATGCTTCTATTGGGCAAGTTATATAATGTGTAATTTTTAATATTTTGTCTACCTCATTTATTAAATCAATGTGAATAAGAAATTCTTTTGTTTCACCTTTGTTATTTATAACTCTGGGAAGATGAGTTACACCTGCCTAATATAATGGACTAATCAAATTATTGTACATAGAATTAGAAACTACAAATTAACCAAATCAGGAAAGAGATTATATGCAACTATTCAATGTTAAGACCCAATAGAGCATATTTTTAGAAGACCATGGACAGTTACTAGAGTTTATGTAATGTAATTATAAGTTTAACACCAAAGAAATTGAAATGGCATGACTATATAAAGTTTTGAACACATACATAGAAAAGTATGGAGGAAAAAAGTGATTTGGCATTCCTGAAATATAAAAAGCTCTTAAGAAGAGAAAGTAAACATGTTCAAAATTTGAATAAAGTAAGACAAGATTAGGACAAAGCTTTCTCTTTTCAATTAGATTAAACTGAAACACTTTTTCATAAGTGTCCAAATCTGGGTCAAAAAACTTCAGAACTATAGATGATTGTCAGTAAGTAAATGTGATATAGTAGTTACATTCACTATTGCTGGGGGTTACTGCAAAGACCCAAAGACATATTCTTTAGTTTTTATAACTAGTTCCAAATTGACTCCACTTCAAGGCCATAAAAAGAGCCAGGGATCTTTTCATGCCTACAAAATTGAGAATTATGGGTTGTTGTTGTTGTTGTTGTTGTTGATGTATTGTGTGTTTGAATGTGTGATTCCATGTAGTTAAAAAAAGAGTAAGAAGGTAAGAAAGTTAATGATACAGACAGCAAGAATAAGCTAGTGCAGGTAAGCAGAGGTAAGAGGAGGAAAGGAAGGAGGGAGAGAGAAGGCTACTGGTTTGTATTGTTACTGATAAATACATTTATCAAGATGCAGAACTTAAAAGCATCAAGGAAGGAGGGAGAGAAGGCTATTGGTTTGGATTGTTACTGATAAATACATTTATTTTATCAAGATGCAGAATTTAAAAGCATCAAGGAGAAATCAGAGTCAGGCTTTGCTCCTGATTCTATTTTGTTACAGATTTACATAAGACATTGAATCTGAATCTCACCTAGAAATTCCTATGTTGCCGCCACACAGATGAGGTAATATAAATGAAATCTGTTTAGAAATTATAAGGCACTAAATATGCAGGGCACGCCATGAATCATGACCTCAGTAGGTTGTAAACAATCCTGTTTTGATAACCATCATCCTTCTTGTTTTCCAAATGGAAATGAAGTTAAATCAGAGGTGCAGAGCAAGTTAATGATGCACCTGAGGACAGGATTGTAGGATGTGTCCAAAACTCAACTAGTGTTCCATGCACACTGGCCTAGTTCCTTCTTTAAACAAGAGATTATTTTACAGACCACATTGTGTCTTATGAATCAAGAATATGGTATATTCTAAAACACCATTTAAAAGTTAAAAGGATATTGTTTTCACTGATTCTAAGTCACCAGTGATCTGCTAGCTTTGGACAAGGGCAATGTCAATAGCAATGCCATATATTCAGTAATAAGAAGTATATGCAATAGAATAAAAAATTAGAAAAGTAATATTTTCACAAAATCCATTATAAAGAATGAGGTAATTTCTCTTCTAAATGATTCTATAGTCCCAAAAAGATATAATGCCATTATAGAAACACATTTAAACAAACATAAAGCTAAATGAACTCATAATATGTGGCTTCTGCTAAGGCAAGACTGTATATAAAAGGAGGATAAGAAAAAAACCTCAGTGCTCAAGACAAGAACAAGTAAGAATATTTAGATTCTCACACTGTTTTCTTGGCGATTCAGACCTTTTCTAATTTAAGCAGCCACCTCATATTTCTAAGTGCTTGTTAATTCTATACACTCCAGGAATTACTCTTTTAACCTGAAGAACTGTTTTATTGGAAAAGCCAACTTACAAAATTAATTCTTCTCTAAAACTATCGATGCTTTTTTAAAGTATACATCTGTATGGCCACTGTTGTCAATGCTAAAGAAGTGAGAATTGAAGGGAAAACTACAGATTATTTCATCTCAATCCAGTGTCACAGTTGATTAAAACACAGTCTGTATTTGGTACATTTTTGAAAAACCGGTGTTTTCAGTTTATTTTTATTATTGTTATTTTTAAAAATAATCATATTACATTATGGATGAATAATCATACCTAGTATCTTTAAAGAAATGTGGTTCTGTGATGAACGTGGATATTATACTAATGCTAGCATCAATGCATTTTCATTTTGTGTCTTTTCAGGACTACCGTAAATAATGAATATGTATTTAATAGCTGCTTTCTTGCCAAATACATTGAGGCATTTTCTTACTAAACAAATAAAGCATTCCCTTGATTCAAAATTTTATGCTCCATGTAGTACTCATGATAGGGGATGAAAAGGCCTGATAGGCTGTTATCCTAACTGTTTTAAGACAATTTCCCCAAGTTTGAGTCAACATAACTCAGTTTAAACAGTTTTTTTCTTTAACTTCCCATTACTCTTTCCTTTCTTTTCTCTCATTTTCATACCTTCTTTAAAAGTAGATTGACAGGAAAATGTAAGTTGAGGTCCATTACATAGGGCCTGCTTTGAACATGGCCCAAAATATTATTTGCAGTTACATAGTAATATCAGTCATACTACTTTGTTATACCGTAGGTGTTATAATTTATCAATTGTGTTGATCTGGCTCTACTAAGTCTCTTAATACCTTAGTACATGTCAGGTTTTTATATAAAAGATTAATATATATAATTATATAAATGTATAGAAGCCTATCTTTTTTCTCTATTTTATAGTAACATATAATTTAGATTTACAGATAACTTTTAAATGACATATATTAAAGTACATTTTTCATGCTTTCTTTTCAGTTTCAGAAAAAATTTTAAAATGAAACATCATTTTATAAGAATGGTACTTAAAGTTTAAATGAGTCAGGCACATAGCTATGTGAAGATTGGTCTTTCCTATCATTAAAAAAAATAAGCATTTATCAACCAATTACCATGTCTAAGGCATTACATGCAAGGCTTTGTGTTTGATGACCATGACTGGCATTTGCAACCTCACATGATTTCTTCTGAGTTAAGAAGTCTTCCCATAAGAATTATTATGGATTTACTGGGGATTCTTCTACTAGAAAATTAGAACACTTTGGCATTTATTACATAATTTCGTCCAATCCTCTTAGTTTTTTGAATGAGGAACATGGCGTCCAATGATATTAAGTGAGTTGCCAGAAGTTAACACTTTCTGATCACCCCTTACAATCAAGCAGAAAAGCTAGTGCTCTGCATAGTACAGAGTCTGGGGGAGCTGTCAGGAGACAGGGCTGGTGCATAGCCTCAGGGCACAGACTGAACCAAAAAACAGAACCAAAATCTAAGTCCTAGTCACAGGCAAGTGTGGGGTGCATGGAAAACTTCCAAGAAAGGGGCAAAGGAAAAATTCATATTCAAGTTCAGGTACTGGAGAAGTAGAACTGATCTAATGAAGCTTAGGGAGGCAGTACCGATCAGAGAGAGAATGCTTTTTATTGGGTAGCTGGACTAAGAAGACAATGGAGTAGTGGAAAACTAACTAGTGGAAAACTAATTTCAAAATCCAATGGGGTTTTCATGAATCTCACCTTTTATTTATCTTTTAAAATGTTTATTGGCAATTTTATGTAGCCTACTACTCTGTCCCTCTAGAAATATTCTGTTTTCCAGAATATTCCTGCCTTCAATACTTATGCCCATGGTACCACTTACTCATGAAAAGGGCTCATCATCCTTTAACCAGTCAACATATTGTCTGCTTCCCACTCAAAGTCATCTTCCCCTTTATCCCCAGAGTTTTTATCACATGTATAACTCATTTGGAGAGGGACTCTACTCATTAGTAGGGTGGTAAGGTTTGCTCAAGATAAACTTAATTTATTCCTGTTGTTCTGATGTAACTATTAGTCAAGCCCCTTCCTTCTGTAATGGTTTGGATGATAAGTTATATGATCACTTAATTCCTTTAGTATTTAGTGTTTATCTCCTAACCTAACCTATATCTTTCACATTAGACCATAGCTGCATGTAGTTGATGCTTTATCAGTTTTCCTGTTGATTCCTTGAGTGGTGAGTTACCACAGTCCTTATCAATATAAAGTCCTACCAATCACAGGACAGCTTTAATAACTACAATTTTTATTTAGACTCATTATGTGAATTTTAACCATGTTGCCCAAATGACTATAGAAATAAGAATAAAATGGCAGGGGTGTTTGCATTGTCTCTTGTTTTATTTTTGAAATTTATCTTTCTGAAATATAGAGAACATTGCAAAAAACAGAAAGTAACATTATTCCACTTTCAAAAAAGATCCCTCTCCTTCTCACCAAATCACTTATTCCAAGTGAGCAATTTATCTGACCCAATGATATAACTGCTAAACTTTGTAAGTAATTTCTATCATGAATGCCATTTCATTCATTCATTCCTGCTTATCTCCTAAACAAAGACAATTTAGACTAACACTGAAATATTAAGTGTGTCTACTTTGTCCTCACCCATGAAATACTATGAAATTCTACTTTTCAAATTTCAGCTCAGATGTCACCTCCTTTGTGCGCCCTTTCCTTTCACTCTTTTCTCCTCCTTTCCCTTCTCTGAGTGAGGCATCCCTACATCTGTATTCTTACAACATCTTATACATATTGATATTATAGCACTTATCACATTGTACCATAATTGTTTACATGCCTATCTGCCCCATTAGACTGATTTCCTAGGAGTCAGAAACCAAATATTTTTCATTTGTCAATTCCCAGCTTCCAGCCAAATGTCCCAATGCCTAGAACATATCACGGTTTTAGCAAATATTTGTTAGGTAAATGAATCAGTGATTCAAACACTTTTAAAAAGTTATCAAAATGTTAAGTAATGTTCTGTATATAAAAGACATTAATATCCTAAATGAGCACAGCTCTAACCTAATAGTGACATATGTACTGTTCATAAAGTTTGTATTAAAGAAAGATCCTTTCAAAGACAGAAAGTGTTCACGATCACAAAATCATTCTGACGAAGTGACGGGCAAATGACTTCCAAAGAGAAAATGCTATTCTAGAGTTTACACGTAGAAAAGACAGGTCGGAGGAAGCACCTGCAGCAGTGTGAAATAATGTCAGGGAACCATTAACATCTAGGAGGCAATACCAATGAAGGGAAACTGATCAGAGATGAGGTGCTTTCATTTTAACAAAACACAAGGAAATTGTGCCCTAGATTAGGGCCTAGATGTGTCAGTTCTGTCTACATTTTGCCCACCACAGAGGCAATCAACAAAGCAAACAACAAAGTCAGCATAGTCAGCTTTGCTCAGCAACCAGTGAGAAAATCTGTCCAACTGGTGATTAGACATTAATAAAACCAAGTCAAAAGCAAAATCAAAATCAAAAGCAAATAGTTGCATTGAGGTCTTCTTCATCTATCTTTACATTTTATCCAAATAGAGACATAAAATAAAAACAACTAGATATGTATATTTGATTGCATTTTTTTAGCCATAAGTTATCACAGTCCTTTCTTGATGACTGTGCCACACACAGCCTCTGAAAAATAATGACGTGCTTACAATTCCCCAGGTCCTTTCAATAGAAAGGAATAACTCAAGAGCCATTAACACAGATTAATGTTTATGTGCATAAGCTTCTATGTATCTATAATCTTCTGTGGTATTATTTGGGTATATAAAGCATGTATTGAAATGGAGTATAATGAGTTATCATTATACTATTTCCCACTAATTGAATGCTAGGGTTCCTTAGGGGAAGTACCTAATAAGTGTGGTTACCCTCAAGAACAAAGTAAGCTCTCTTAGGTTTGGGGTTTGTAAAAGTGGGAAGTAGGGAGCAATAAAAGAACAGGATTGAGAAAGAGAGGCTATATTTTACAACATCCTAGCTGGCCTTTTAGAGTTCATGTAACAGAACTAGAAGGAACCATTTAAGACCACCTTCTTATCCACTTCCTGCTTCTAGACAGGATTATATCCACAACATTTCCAGTATGAGGAGTAATTCTGTTTTTAATAACCTCTGAAGGAGATTTAAACACTTTGATTTGTAACCTATGCTGAGTTTTGACAACATTCATAATCAAATCATTCTTTGTAGAGCTGACCTAAATCCCTCTTAACCCAGTAGGAATTCATTTCCTATCTGTGCTCCTTAGAGGAGTAAGCTTATCACCTTCTTCCATATAGTCTTTCAGATACTTGGTTAATAAGTCTTGGGTCTGGAAAATGCCTGAGAGGGCTGGGATAAGCACTAAGCTCAATGGATCTTGATGGAGGCTCATGCTTAGAGGGTGGTCCTAAAAGTGACTCTTAATTCTCAGGGCCGTACACTGACAAGCTATGGCTAAGGGAGGGCGACACTGCAGGATCATCTCATTGGAGGTGCTATTGGCATCCTGGACAGACAAGTTCTTTGTTGGTGGGATTATCCTGCTCATTGCAGGACATTTAAAATGTCTTCCTTCACCCTCAGACTCCCCCGACAAAATGCTAATAGCACAACCCTTCAGACATTACAGCAACCAGAAATACATTCTCCATATCCACATTTCCAGGTGCCTCATGAGGGGGTGAAACTGCCCCTGTTTGAGACCCACGGGTCAATAACCCCGAGATGTACACTTATCAATTAGGCCAGAATCAATCAGTTTGTATATGTGGAAGGGAAAAGTCAATACTTTTCCTTGGTATATTTCAAATAGACTTATACTTTCTTTCATATTCCTGGTCTGTTATAAGCCATAAAGAAATAATTTATAATAACAACAACTGTCACTTACTATTACCCAGCAGATTCTCTGTTTGCCATTTTTATATATTACACAACCATGTTTAGATAAAACTAATAAACTCATTTTAAATATGAAGAAAATGAAGATCAAAGAGATCAACTCCCCTGTTTGAAGTCCCCCAGATTAGAACCAATAGAACCCAATCTACATCTTTTCACTTCCAAAGCCCTTACTCTTTTCAGAACATCGATCTGTAATATATGCTGCCATATACTTGTAGATATTTTTCTAGGTGGGTCCCATGCACAGAAAGGAGACCTGGGGAGAGGATAACACTACACATGTGATAAGTGAAGTCACAAACATGAGGAAGGTTACTCAGAGACTTGACAGAGTAAGGAGAGAAGGCAGTCAGCGTCACAACCCTGGAAAAATAGCAGAGAGACTCGAGTCAGGGAAAGAAGAAGAAGAATTTGCATAAATGTGCTTCTCATAAAAACCTAAGGCATTAATTTAGAAACTTCAGAATCACAACCTTTATATGACAACTTAATTACACCAACATCTTACTGCAATGGTGAAGATGTGCGAAAGAATAGTCTTTAGGGCAAAGACAAAAATGCAATGACCAAGTAAATTTTTTTTTTTATCTCTGTAATCCTACAATTTTTTTTTACATTAAGAAATAGCAATTTTAATTCCCAACACAGAATTAAAGTATGAATTCTAAAGTGTAGGTAGGACAAATTCTAGTTTTAGTCTGTATTTCTATCTTCCAATAAATAAATATTTTGTTTCAGGAAATAAAATCGTGGAGTCAAGATATACACAAAACTGTTCAATATTTTAGGTACATAAACATGAAATGCTTAAACTTCCCCTTGAAAATAGAATTTTCAATTTTCTTTATTGACGAACTTTTTAAAAAAATTATACTTTCAGTTCTGGGATACAGGTGTAGGATGTGCAGATTTGTTACATAGGTATACGTGTGCCATGGTGGTTTGCTGCACCCATCGACCCGTCATCTACATTAGGTATTTCTCCTAATGCTATCACTCCCCTTGCCCCCCACCCACCAGCAGGCCCCAGTGTGTGATGCTCCCCTCCCTGTGTCCATGTGTTCTCATTGTTCAACTCCCACTTATGAGTGAGAACATGCAGTGTTTTGTTTCCTGTTCCTGTGTTTGCTGAGAATTACGGTTTCCAGCTTCATCCATGTCCCTGCAAACGACATGAACTCATCCTTTTTTTGTGGCTGCATAGTATTCCATGGTGTATATGTGCCACATTTTCTTTATCCAGTCTATCATTGATGGGCATTTGGGTTGGTTCCAAGTCTTTGCTATCGTGAACAGTGCTGCAGTAAACATACATGTGCATGTGTCTTTATAGTAGTGGAAGACAGTGTGGTGGTTCCTCAAGGATTTAGAACCAGAAATACCATTTGACCTAGGAATCCCACTACTGGGTATATACCCAAAGGATTATAAGTCATTGTACTATTGATGAACTCTTAAGAATAACTTTTTCTTTTCTTTATGGGTATTAAAACAAAAGGGAGATGATAAAAACAATCCAGATTTTCAAAATGTAAAACTGCTTTGCTTTATTGTGTGTTAAATATTCTTTTCAACCACCTGAAATCTTTTGTGGCTCTGTATAAGAACAATAATAAGTAGATTATTGCTAAATTTTGTGAGACTCTAGCTTGTAATAAATCCAGAAGTGAATTATGGAAGAAAATATGGACAGGCACTACTGACAAATTCGGCTAGACAAGGATCCATGACAAATGCAATGGTGATAAAGTTGGTTGTGAAGAACTTGGAATCTGAGTCCTGAAGTGTTTATAGTGAGGAGGGCCATTGAGTTTTTGTGAGTAGAGCAGTGACTCTTGATTGTCTTTTCCATTGTAAGGGCAATACCAATCAGGAGGACCTATTTAGAGGCTATTGCGATAGTGCTACAAAGATGATATTAGGATGGAAAGAGCTAATAGAAACCGAAGAATGATCAGAGGGTTTGCATACATGTCAGGAGACTTGGTACCATATAAGGCAAAGAAAGGTAGCCTATGAAGAAAGATGTCAAGGGCAGAGTATGAACAAATAAGAAGTGTCAGAAGAAAAGTTATTGGATTTACTGATTAGGGGGCCACTGATGAGTTTTGACAAAGTTTGTAAGGGCTTTTGGAAGACGGAGTAAGAAAAGGGATACAATTTTCATTGTTGTCCAGCCATCCTGGTTTCCTAATCCTGCTTTAATGAATTTAGCATTGATTCTACGTCCTGAAATCTTCAAGTATAGACTATTCTACAAGTAAAGTGTTCCCTCATCTTTCCACATTCTTTCCTTATCCCACATCCCAGGCACTGCAGTTATTCTCAGTTCTTGGACTATTATAATTCCGTATCCTGTCCCTAATCATAAGATCACTCATTTTTTTCACATGATCCTATTGCTCTGCAAACAGTGTCTTTGTTGGGGCTGTTACTGAATACTAATGTTTCTGTCTCTTTGGTGGAGAACAGTACACTGTAACTTGAAAAGTAACAAAACAGCTGATAAAATACCAGTTTTTGCCTGGCTCTTGTTTTGACAAAAACACATTTAAGATCTTTGTGTTAAACTTACAGATAATTTTAAATGTTTAATAAGATTAACAGGGCTTCTCCCAGTGATACAACAGAAGGGGCAGGTTTCAGAGCTCTGAACCCTCTAATCACGTAAGGTTGTTTTTCATAGCCTTCATGCCAGATGCTCTTTTTGGACTGGCTAAGCCCAATATAGTATGTATATAATAAGGATCCATTATGTCATCCTCAAAATACTAAACATTGTCCAAAAAAAGAGCCTAAACATAAATCTGTATTATACTCATTATCAATAGATTCTCCAAACATATTTCATCTTATAAACTAGGCCTTGTATTTTTTTAAAGCACATTAATTACTATAAACCTTCTAGGAAAGTATCAAAGAAGAGAATAATTAGTGACTTTCAGGTTTGCTGTGTGAAGCTAGGAATCACAGCCTATGATCCCCCAATTAACACTCACTTGGAATGGATAAGCTTCAAATAACAAACAGCCACTACTTTGGGTCACTTTCCTTTGTATGACTGGGTGGGAAGCATGTCTTTGATCTCTAACACAGACCCAACTGCAGAACCCAAATAAGGACTCTTTGGGAGCCACTGTTTTTCAGAGTTTCACTTTAATTGTCTAGGTCTATAAAAGAAACACTTATGGATATAATGTGTTTCTTAGTTAAAAGATAAAATTCACATTACCCTAAAGTTTCTGGTTTATATTTACTTCTGTATTATTAAAAGAGGTGAGTGGATAGCTGAGGAATGGAATGAAAATAAAATGGAAATGTATGAACAAGAGTCAACTTTTCAGTTGCTTCCAGGAAAAAAGAAAAAAAAGCATTTTTTTCTCCCTAAAACTTTAAAGATGTAGCTATGATATCCTCTGCAAAACTAACATTCCGTATCTATGTTCCACACGTATACAAAATTATTCAGAAATTCTACCTTGGCCAAAGAAATTTCAGAACAATGGCAAATTATGCATATGAAAGCAAGCAGGTAATTAGTACAAACAAATGCCATTACTATAATATTGTATTTTTAACATACAGAGGAGCCTGTGGTACCAATACAGCCATAATTTATATTAACAGGCTTCTCATACTACATTCATGAGGCTGCATATAGCAGGACTGATTTAACACATAAAGTATTTTATTTGTGGGCTGGATGTCCCATCTCAGCCTTAAATGTTTCTGTCAAAGTTTTCACAATGGTGTCTCTTGACACCTGTTTTTAATACCTTCTCCTGCCTGATTTTCTTTCCTAGTGGGTTTAGAAAACATTGTAAAAGCTTTTCTAATGTTGAACCTCACATCATTTATTCCTGGCAGAGTTTAAGGCTGTCACCCCAAGAGCTGTCCTTTTTGTTAATGAGAATAATTGATTTCTGTCCCAGTGTATATTTCATTGTATATTTTGGAACATTCTCAAGTGTCCCTTAAGTTTTTTTTCTTTTCCTTCCGGCTCAACATATCAAGTTAGGTTCACCTTTTCTGACAAACCTTGTTTTCTAAGAATTTTATCATTTTTGTTTCTCTGCACTCCCTTCATTTTGTCATTGTCGTTTTTTTTTTAACAGCCCCACGAGTAAAATCCTCGAGATCATTTTAGCAGCAGCTAGAGAACTACAAGAACATAACTTTTACTACATTTCCAGTTTTTTTGCTTAAACAATCAACAAAAAACACACGTGGTTCCTTTTGAACTGAAAGTCATGATATATACGTAACCTATATATATATATATGTGTGTGTGTGTATATATAGGTTAGCACATAGTATGTGTTCAACAATACTTGCTATTTTTTAAATAATATTGCTGTAACTGATAGGTGATAGGGAGACAAAGAAGGGGATAAAGAGAGGCAAGGAGAGAGAGGGAAGGCAAGCAGAAAGGTTCTGTGGGCAAATGTCATGATCATCATTGTTATTCTGACCCCTTGGGCTACTATGAGCACAGAAGACACTCTACCTCCAAAATATTAGTACTTACATTCAAAAAATTTCTCAAAGAAAAAGAAGTTGATGGGTTCCTGCTCTTACTTTTTCTTTTTTTTCTTTTCTTTTTTTTTTTGTCAATAGCATGCTTTTATTCAGCATGCCATGTTTTGGTTCTTTTACCTATTCACATTGGAAGGTGTGCTTTTGCTTATTTTCTTAAGAATTCATTCTGAGAAGGTCTTGATACATTGAAGATGAAATGTGATTTTTTTTTCAAAGAAAAATGAGCCCATAGGGGAAAAAACAACAATGAGGACTGAGGTAAGCTTTTCTTTCATTGTCTCCTCTCCCTTTATTTTATCTTTTACTGAGATTTAACTAGGCACCTTTGCGAGCCATTCTCCTTGCTTTGGTTGATGGCTAATGGAAAGGAATCCACTGCCATGATTTTCTCTGACAACTCCAAATGGCTTCTGACACTTTCCCGTTCACATAAGTGTGAACCTCTCCCCTCCTTACACACCCATCACCGTGGCTACCTTTCAATCAGCCCTTCTTCATTAATATTAGCAGGGGAAACCGTTTGTGTAATTTGTGTCCCTATAATAGCCGGATAGAGGTAAATCATGCAGTTACATGTGTTTTCATCACAGGCTTCTCCCCATCCCAAGTTATAGCTGTTAGCTTCCCAAAGGAGGAAAATGGAAAAAAAAAAAAAAAAAGGAACAGATGAAGAATTTTATAGATGAAATTGTATCTGAAGACCAGGTGTATTTATGTCTCTTTAGCCATCATAATGTGATCCGAGGCTATGATGTTCAAAATATTGTTGAGCTGAGTGCATATTTCTGAAAAAGAGCAGATTTAGCTATCTTCATATGACAGCCTACGGGAGGACTATAATAAAGAAGAGAAATTAGTTTTATTCTGTGTAAGTCTAGAAGGCAGAAGACACAGAAAGCAAGCACATACTAACTCAGCAAAGGGAAACCTTTTCTAATCACTAGAGGTGGCTAAAAGTGAAACATTCCCCTTCAGAGGTACCAAGTTCTAACACCAGTAGCATTCAGGCAGGGGTGAATGAGATTCATTATTGCAAGATGTAAGTAAAAGTTTTATATTATACTGGAGACTGGGCTAAATCACTGGTTTCCAAACGTCGGTACTCAGTCCAGCGCATTGCATTAGAGTTTAGTTAAAAAAATAAATACTGAATCCTCCCCTTCAAGGACTGACTCACACCTTTGTAGGTGAGACTAGGGAAATTGGCATTGAACACATACCCCTGGTGAATCCCTGAACACAGTCAGCTTTTCTTCTCACTCCTAAGCAGAGATGACTCCTGAGACCCCCAGCTGACCCAAAGCTTTTCCTGTTATCAATTATACGATCAGGAGTATATAAACGCTACATACCACATGACTCACCCCTCCTTTAATTCATGTGTCAACTCTTTGGGTCTCAGAGTCCCCCTGTTAAGGAGCTAAATATAGTCACATAGAGATAAACTGTAGCTTCAAATACATGTGTGAAATGTTGTTACAGGATTCATAATGTCCTAATGAAAATGTTAATTCCTAAAAATTGGAAATGCTAGGCATAATTTTTAAACATGTAGAGCATGGAACTCACAGAAGAGATAGATACGCAGCTCAGCAGAGACAAGACCATACCTGCATAATTTCCTAGTACTTTGTCCAATGTGTAGCACAGAAATGTTGTCCAATAAATGTATGTTGAATGCATTAATAATTTAAAAGGTTGCCATGACATCCAATTTTTCTGGATAACTGAAGGAAAAACTGAGCTTTTAAAGTGCAAAATGAGCTTATAGACCGGGCGCGGTGGCTCACGCCTGTAATCCCAGCACTTTGGGAGGCTGAGGCGGGTGGATCATTTGAGGCGAGGAGTTCAAGACCAGCCTGGTCAATATGGTGAAACCCCTTCTCTACTAAAAATACAAAAATTAGCTGGGCAGTATTGGTGTACACCTGTAGTCCCAGCTACTTGGGAGGCGAAGGCAGGAGAATCACTTGAGCCTGGGAAGCAGAGGTTGCGGTGAGCCGAGACTGGGCCACTGTACTCCAGTCTGGGCAAGAGAGTGAGTCCTTGCCTTAAAAAAAAAAAAAAAAAAGAAAGAAAAGAAAAGAAAAAAGAAAAAAAGCAAACAGAAAAACTTATATTCATATAGCAAAATAAGTGTGGGACTGAGAAAAATAATGTGTTAATCACATTTAGCATATTAAAGAGTGTGTAGCTTTGAAAAAACCCCATGTTCATTTCGCCTCTTGATTGATTTGTGTCTAGCCTCATTTTACAAAGGCTTTGTGGTCGTTGTACTAAATTACCCAATGTAATGATAAAATGAGCTATCACCTATTTTTTAGCCTTTCACCAGAAGGTCAAGGTGTCATTTAAAATTATATTGTTGGTCTCTCACTTAGCCTTTGGCTGAGGTTGTCTGGCTCACTATGATAAAGGAAAGGACCAACCAATTATTTTCTTCCTACCAAAAACAGATTCAAGTTCTTATTAAACACTATGTTTCAATATGTTTAGTTCTGGCAGGCTTAACAACTGGTTTCTTTTTTATGAAGACAAAAAAAATGTGGTCCTAGATTAAATGTCTGAAACAGTGCAAGGCTTTTAAAAGAAAAAAAGAAACACACATTAGAAGAAGGGACCACAGATTCTTGACCTTTTATCTCTACTGAAAGGATCATTTAAATTCACTTAATCCTTGTGGTTCACAGAAGTGTAAGAATGTACAATGAAAAGCATGAACACTTTTATCAGTGTGAGGTGGAAAGGAACATGAACAATAAGCATTGGCTCCTTTGAAGTGAGAGGTGAAGAAACATGTCCTATCCCCAACATGGCTAAGAAGTGTGAATAGAAATAAATGCTAATACAAGATTTACAAAGATCTTCTGCTTCACAATTTTTAGAATGCTAAAATACAACTGACAAATGTGTCTCAGAGAAAGATAAAATAGAAAGGAAGAAATAATTATATCAATAGTTTACTGTGACGGATCCCTGTTCCCATAATATGCTTAGGGTTTGTCAATAGAAGTCTATGAAAATATAGTAGCCCAGGAAGGTTAAAATTATTTTTCAGTACTCTCTTTCTTTAAACAGAAGTTGAGATATCAAAATTGTTTTCACACTGTCAATTGGAGTTTTCTATCTAGAAATATCTTTGGAATTAAGCCAATATTCTTTTGCTTTGGTCTTTCACAATACAAAGCAGTGTTAACCGTAATTTATGGAATTAGAGATTGAAGTTGAAATATGACATTGAAGTGTGAGAAATTTTAAAATTTACATATTACATTTTAGTAAATGTTTAAAATTATCTATCCTATTGCAGAGTTTGACCACTCTAGTTCATAGATTATAGCCACGGTACAACACCTAATAATTCCACGATATATGTTGAAAATTCTGTAATGTTTTCAAAACTCAATATATTACCTTTAGAACAAAGAGCATTTATCATAATTATTCCATATTCTATAAGCTGCTATTATCAGAAAAAAACCATTCTTTTAAATTTTCAAATCAAGGTGCAATTTAAATAAAATGCTCCAAGTTTGATTTGTTTTTCAAATACATACATCTATGTAACCTCCAATCTAATTAAGATTGTTAATATTTCCATCACCTCAAATGCTTCATATTCCTTTGCAGTTTTCTCTCTGTCTCGCCCACATGACCCTCAGGCAACTATTAATCTGCTTTCTGTCACTATAGATTAGTTTTGCCTGTTCTAAGATTTCATATAAATGAAACTACACAATGTGTATCTTTTTTGGATCTGGCTTTTTTTTTGTTTTTTTGCTAAGCTTCAATGTTTTGCTAAAATTTATCCATGCTGTTATATGTATCAGTAATTCATTCCCTTTTATTAAGTAGTATTTCATTGTAATAAGATATCACAATTTATTTGTTCACTCAATTGTTGTATTTGTGTTGTTTCCAGTTTGGGGCTCTTAGGATTAGAGCTGTTATGAACATTCTTATGTAAGTCTTATTGGTAGTATTTCTTTTGGTTAAACCAATTATGCAATTTTAACTACATGTTTATCTTTTTAATAATTGAAAAGCCATGAATGTGGTATACAGAATTCTCATGCAAGTATAATAATAGGGTATGAAATCATGTTTTTGCAAGAGTTATTAAATAAGAACTTTTCCTCTATCAAAACTTTCATTTGGCTTTAGACCATTTTCTTAGAAAAAAAATCTCAAATATTTAAAGAATTTGAACATACTACATTTTGTAGTTTTTATTTTCCTATCTTTTAATTCTTGACAAAATTCTATACAATTTTAATATACATTAAAATATAGAATTCATTCCTTCAAAGACACACTTAGTGAATGTGCTAACCACACTGCTCACAATGTGGTGAACTTGAGGCAGGAGTGAATCGTACATGTAAATCACAGAGCAGCATATGAGTTTCCATAATACCATGTATGTTTCACAACAGGGAAGGCTGACAGTTTTGCTAAATTCCCATTCCTCTCTGACTGCTGCTCCCTGCTCAACTGTCATCATAACATTAAGAAGCAAAAATATTCATAAAATTTGAAGAACTGTAGACATTAGCTTGAGAATGTGCTGCCACTCACCAGATACTTTTTGTCCTTCTTTAAACATTTCTAATCTATATCTAGGAATAGAGAGTAATTCTAGCACATTGGGTGAACTATATTTGTTTATATTGTTGTATAAGAGAGAACACACAAAAGATACTGAATATAGGAATTACTCATGTTTTGTTTCTACTCAGGGCTTTAGATTTAAATTCTGTCCCTACAGATGTCTCATTATTTCATTGACCATAAGAGTAAAAACATTACTACTGGCCTCTCAGGAAAGTGGAAGAGAGGATGAAAACTTTTTAATGATTGCTTAAATACAGGTCCCTCAAAAATATTTCCTGAATAGTCACTCTAAAGGGAGTACTCAGCAGATGAGCAAGTAGAGTAAAAAATGGTATCAGAATTCCTTCCTGATCTTAAATCCTGTGGGTTTAATGTAAAATGACACTGCATGAAAGCTGCACTAAACATGCACATTCATAGAGCACAACATTTTCACATGGCTTGCAAGGGTCTTTACGATGGCCTTGACTTTTCTTTTCCATATTCTTTTTAATTCATGAGCTCATATTCTACCTTCCATTTCTTTTAAATGATTCTTAAATCCTTACCTCTGTGACTTCTCACATGCTGTTCCCTCTGCCTAGAATACTTTTTAACCTGGATAATCTTTATTCCTTTTTGAGGACACGTAAGGCTTCATCTTATCCAAGAAATCCTGAGCCTGGGTGAGGTACCACTCTTACATGCTTTCATATGGCCCCTCTAGTTGCTATTTATTTCACTCTGTTATTGTCTGTTGACATCTTAACATTCCCCACTAAGTGCAAGCTCTGTGAATGCTAGAACCATGTGTGGCTTGATTCCTGTTTTACTCCCAGAGTTTATTGCAGGGTCTGGCATGCAGTGGACATCTTATGAATATTTGTAACATAATGAATGAATGAGGTTGAATACACCAATTACTGAGAAAATGGAAAATAACAGGGTACTTAGATGAATTAAAACAGGCTCCCTGAAGTGGGTGAGAGCCTTCATCCTGATTTTAAAGAGAATGAAATCTAATGACTGGTGCAGAACAGATTGGTGTATGATATTGTATAAAAAGGAATGTACAAAAGTCATATTCTAGGAACTGGAAGAAGTTTAGCTTGACCAAAAGAGCAGACTCTTTTAGTGAAAAACTAGAGAAATTGAGTTGAAAAATTAAAAATCAGTGGTAGGCAAAACTATGGAGACAGTAAAAAAATCAGCGGTTGCCAGGTGTTAGCAGGGAAGGGAAGATCAATAGACAAAGCACAGAGAATTTTTAGGGAAGTGAAAGTACCCTGTATGACACTGTAATGCTGGATACATGTCATTATACATTTGTCCAATCTCATAGAATGTACAATACCAAGAGGGAACCCTAATGTTAACTATGGACTTTGAGTGATAATGATGTGTCAGTAAAGGCTTATCGATTGTAACCAATTACCACTCCGGTGGGCATGTTAATAATGGGAAAGGTTATGCATGCGTCGGGGCCGGGGAAAGTCTCTGTACCTTCCTCTCAATCTTGCTGTAAACTTAAAACTGCTCTAAAAAAAAATAAAGTCTTTAAAAAAATCAGTGGTGGTTGGTGAAGCATTTGAAGAGCTGAAAGTTAAAGATTTGTATTAAAAGCCATATCAGTAAGCAGGTTTTTACCTGGATGGATATCATGCTGAAAATGATCTTTGAAGAAGAAACACTAATATGTAATCATGTTTGTAAATAAACATACTAATGAAACTATGAGTGTGTACCTGTAGACTGCAGGTCATAAAAGAAGAGACTGAATGGTATTTATACTGCAGAAAGCAGGCAGTTTTTGAGCCCTGGTGTCCACAGCTTCCCTCTAGATGGTGGTGTGTGATACCTTAGGGAGCATCCTCAGTCTGCCACTGAGACACTTCATAGCAATACAGTGTCGATTAAATTGGACACTAGTAAAGCATGGGTTAGTGGTCTGGAAAGAAACATTCTGTTCATACAATAAGTCTGCTCTCATTTCATTTTAAGTCTTTAGGATTCGATTAAGTGTTAAGAGCTGCAAAGGGAGAAGTCAGGGTTGTGATTAGACAATAACCAGGTCATTAATTTTCCATATTTACATATAATATTCCTCATAATACAAATCCAGTTTCCGAAAGCTCTGAAAATCATAATGTATTTAAGTATCACATTGTGTCTCTTCAGTTTATCCTTTGTGATCAAATAAATCCAGAACAAAAAATGCATGCTCTAATCACTGAATTAAATAGCACATGTATGAAGTGTGTGGCTGTATTGTCTAAATAATTAACCACTACTCAGTGATTATGCTAACTAGTGCATACTGGAATGGATAAGATTAATGAAGCCTTTGGTTACAATTTAAAAGCCTCCCTATAAACAGTTTCTTTCACTGAACTAAAGAAAAAGGATTTTGCCACTTTTACTTACTAGTCTTATATTGTAAACATCTGGATCATATCCAATACTCATGCTTAGAGGCCGCATCAGAGATCAGTATCTAGTGAGCAAGATGTACAGTGAAAATCTGAAAGGATAAAAAATGAAGTGCACCAGGGAGGCAGCATGCTATGGTAGACAAGTGCGCCTCTAGAGACCTAGAAAGCTGATTGTTTATCCCATCTTTGCCACTTGCTGGTTGTGAAAGTTAGGCAAAGTCTTTAATCTCCATCAATCTCAGCTTCCTTGTCTGAAAAGGATGGAGAAAAATGCCTGTCACATAGTGCTTTGTGTAAAGCACATAATATAGTGCTGGGGACAAATCAGGTGCTCAATTGGCATTTACTATCAGTATTGGTGGCAGTTGTAGCATTATAACTTCTATTTTTTTCTCGACTCCCCTTGGGGCAAAATATATAGTGTTACTTACAGTATGCTTGTATAAAATATTCTTACAATATGTACAATCTCTTAACAAGTCTCTGCATTACGGGTCAAGCAGAATCAAAAAGTTTCAGAGCAAGAGAAAATCAATTAAAACATTTGTATTTACTACTGGCATCACAAAAGAGAAATTTTTCTTCCTGTCTACAGATATTTTAAACTCCCCACTATTTGCTTCTTGCTAAATACAAATGTTCAGAGGCTTGGGAAGGAATCATGGCAAGGTATTAACTCTTCTTTGGGTAGATGAGATTGATGCCTTCTGCCTTTGGATTGTTTCCCCAAATAATGAGCCAGGAGGCTAGAACGGTGCTCACTCAATCCCCAGATGAGCTGATCTCACCCATCCTTAAGGTGATTCTTTTTTCCAGCTTATATTAGTAGTTCAAATGGTTTCCCTGGATCATTGCATTTCCTTCTATCTTTTCAAGGAGTTGGGTGCTGCCCACACCCACTGCTGGCTCCACGGTAAAACTGTCTGCTTTGTATTTCTTTCACTTTGGATATCCTTAGAAAAGCGTCTGCTGCCATGATTTTGCTGGTCAGGATCAAAGCTGCCATAGTTCCAAGCACAAATGTTTATTGAAAGGAAAGGATTGGGGACAGTGAAAAGAGCTTTGGAACCAGACAGATGTAAGGGCAGATCCTTGTTCTACAATATAGAAGCTGTGTGACCATTGATAATTTCCTCAGCATGGGAAACTGGGAGCCTCAGTTTCCCATGCTCAAATAACCATTTTGTAGGGTTGTCAGGAGGAATAACTAAAACAACAAATCCAAAGTACCTAGCATAAGACTATTTTTCTTCCTGTCCCCATAGGTCCAGGTCTCCCTAAAAATCATTCTCAGTTTTTGTTAGCAAAGTCATATAGTTCTTTTCAGCCAAATTATACACCTACACACCTAACACATATGTACAAGCATGGAAAGGTAAATAATGCTAAAGTTTTAATCTTTTAAACCAGGTGGAATCCTACAGTAGCATCGCTCTCATGAGTTCCTCTGTCTCCCATTTAAAGTAGTCCTAGAATTAAGGATTTTCTTTCTGTCTCATTAAGGAACTCAGTCTAAAACCATTCTCAAATGATAAATCAGAGAAACTGAGTTAGCAGTACACACATACACACTCATACACAGAGACTCTGAGTTCTAGTCCCCAAGCTCAACTAGGAGTGCCCACAACTTACTTTAAAGAGTTTCATCTCCTAACAGTACATTTTAATATAAAAGACTCCTTCCATAATAATGGAAGCAACATAACATAGAGTAAACATTGAGACAGCCACACCTGGATTTAAATCCCAGATTTGTCATTTACTAACTGTGCAACTTTGAGACATAGCTTATAAAGGCCAATACCGCTTCCTCCGTATGTTAAAAGGTGGTAATATCTACCTGTTATTGCAATTAAGTCAGGACTTTATATAACATTTAATACAATGCCTGGAACATAGGAAGTGCTCAATAACCATAGGTATTTATTATTACTTGTTGGTGTTTTCTGGTAATCAGAATACTAGGAATACTGGTTTCCTTATAAAGTCTCCTGGTCCAGGCGTGGTGGCTCACGCCTGTAATCCCAGCACTTTGGGAGGCCAAGGCCGGCAGATCACGAGGTCAGGAGATCGAGATCATCCTGGCTAACACGGTGAAACCCCATCTCTACTAAAAATATGAAAGATTAGCTGGGCGTGGTGGCGGGTGCCTGTAGTCCCAGCTACTCGGGAGGCTGAGGCAGGAGAATTGCTTGAACCAGGGAGGCGGAGGTTGCAGAGAGCCGAGATCACACCACTGCACTCCAGCCTGGGCGACAGAGTGAGACTCTGTCTCAAAAAAATAAATAAATAAAGTAAAATAAAATGTCTCCTGAATTGTTCATAAATACATATAGAACACATATGCAAATAATCTTAGCCTGCCTTCCCCATGCCTTTTCTAGGACTGAACAAGCACTGACAGTCACATTTACAATGCTTCCAACATGCACTTATTTTAAACTGAAATCTTCCTCCTTGCTCTGTATCTGATGTCAAACAGAGCAAGTGTATTCCTCCTTTCACAGAGAAGCATTTCAAATATCCAGTGGCAGCCTTCACATACCCTTAAGTCTTTCCTCCAGGCTAAAGAGTCTCAGTTCTTTCAATGTACTCATATTTTGGGGTTTCTAGACATTTCACCACTGGTCATCCTTCTATGCAAGAGTGAGTGACTGAACCTCAGCAGAGTTTAATTTCTAACTTGTTAGGGAAATACTAACTCGGTATTTAAAAAAGACAAACAAACAAAAAACCCATATGTCATCCAAGAAAAGGAGGATTTAGTGGGGGGAAAATTCCACCATGCTAATAATACACCATCTTTTATTACAGGAATGGTTTGACAATTTTTTAGAGCTAAGAAGCAAGAGCATTTGAAGCCCAGTGGGCTTGTTTCTGCTGCCCCATCAGGAGGCTTCCAGAAACAAGATTTCTGGTATTCTCTTATCCTAGTTTTTAAAAGACTTTTCTGTCTTCTCATTGTATACCACATATTTCATTTTTTTTTTCTTTTTAAAAGCATGACAGTGTTTTGCTCTGCTGCCCGGGTTGAAGTGCAGTGGCATTATCACAGCTCACTGCAGCCCTGAGCTCCTGGGCTCAAGTGATTCTCCCACTTCAGCCTCCTGAGTAGCTGGGACAACAGGCAGGCACTGCCATGCCTGGATAACCTTTTTATTTTTGTTTTGTAGAAAGAGGGTCTTGCCATCTTGCCCAGGCTGCTCAAATTCCTGGCCACAAGAGATCCTCCTGCCTCAGCTTCCCAAAGTGTTGGGATTACAGGCATGAACCATTGCACCTAGCCTCATTTCTTTTTTGATATGACATAATCACTCAATTTTTACAAGTTAATTTTCTAAGCAAGACAACTTCTTAAAAGCAAATTTAAGCTCAACTGAATTAATGTTGTTCATCTTACCTACTCTGGAAATGATTAAATGTAGCCTAACCCTCCTACTGTGGCAAAATTTAATATCCTTGGCTGTGCTATAAATAAGGAGTACATTAATCCCAAATTACTATTACTTCATATACCTAGAGTTATATACTTGAATTAATCAGTTGGTATGTGCCACAATTGCTTTTTTCCTTCATCCACAGATGAAGGACAAACATGTTAGTTTGCACAAGTTAAGTGATACAAATCTTGCATCAGTTTTCCTAAGACTTTCTCGTTATTGTACACATTTTAACAAAAAGTAACAGGCTTCTCTTATTCCAAGCACTTGTCATTACTATGCAAACTGATGAAAAAAAAGATTGTCAGTTTTCTGATAAATAGACTGATCAACAGAATGTAAGAGTTACTTTTCATGTCCACTTTAACAGGCAAACCACCATCTATTCAGGATGTGTTGAGTGGTTTGATGCTCTCATTACTTCATTCTTCTTTGAGATTTATTTTCATCTAGTGATCGAACTAGAGAGGTTGCTTGAATAAAGCAGATCAATTTTAGACATGATACATGGGAGAACACTCTAGTTCTAGAGACCACCAATCCAGCCTTTAGTTTACCACACTGCAATCAAAATAACCCTTTTTTTGCTTTCATCATTCAAAGCTTTTAAATAGTTTACACAACTACATGTGCTATGTGGATCATGTATTTTTAAATGCCGTTATCACAAGGTGAAACTATAATTTGCCAATTGGCTCTCCACTCTCATTTCTACTATCTTTTTCCTTTTCATCTCTTTAACATTTTTGATATTTAGTGTTTAATCTCTTTTAACATGCTTTTTCTTTTCATTTAGGGAGAGCTTTGGAAGTTTGTCCTCTACATCACTGAGTTGATTCTCCGCAGTGTTGTCTGTTATTCTATTCATGGAAATTTAAGCCTGTTGTTTATTTGTATGGTGGTCTGGCTTATTGAGGCTTGGTCTATTTCACTTCAGACTGCTTCTCAGTCTGCTTTCTCATTTTGATAGGAAGTATTATGAAATAAGTTTTAAATACTTTAAACTTGTGAGACTGAGTGCACGGACTTAAATTCTAGCTATGCCACTTACATTATTTTTCCTCTTGACCAAATTATTAAATTTCTGAAAACTTTGGCTTTCTCATCTTTACAATGGATATGCTACTAGTATTTATCCAAGGGCTGTTATAAACATTAAATGAGATCATCCACCTATTATACTTAGCATAGTGTCTGACACATAATAGCGATACAAAAAAAGATTGCCATGAATACAAATAAACCTCCATCCTCATCTCGTAGAGCAAATGTCTTTTTTAACCTCACTGTAAAAAATACGATGGACATTTCCTAAAATGTTCTGCCATTTCCTGTAATGAATAATTTTGTGAGCTTTGCAATTTTTTTTAGGTCTTTAAGATACTATTTCTCTCCTTTTTATTATGTCTACATTGCCTTTGCCCTATCCTCTCTCATCCTTAAATGATGAATACACTTTCTGAAACTCTGAGATATATTATAGTTATTTTCTTCCAGCTATAGAAAAAAATGTATAGCTATTCACTTCTCCTTATAAGATTGTTAAAGGATTTTCTATTGTACATGTGTACAAGTTCATTTCTTTAGGATGTTAGGAGGACTATTAAGAATTCACTATTAGCCTGCCTCTGTTAGATTAATCTAGAAATAATTTCCATGATTACCAAAGTGCCTTAAGTTTACCTTCAGAGAATCTGAGTATTCCTTTTTTAAAAAATACTAATGCAAATGCTTTCCACTACAGTGAAGTTACAGGAAATTATATTCATATTTCCAATAAGCTATATCAGTGAAATCAAATGAGTTTGTCAAAACTGTGCTGATCAAATAAAATCTTCCTTTGATATTATACTGGTTGATCATTCCTAATCTGAAAATTCGAAATCCAAAAGGTTCCAAAATCTGAAAAATTTCAAGCAAGAACATTATGCCACAAGTGGAAAATCTGGCATCTGCCCTCAAGGGACAGGTTACAACAAAGGTCCACAACACAGTTTATTCTGCGTCCCCTAAGGAAAAAAAGATCCTCCCAGGCTCATTCAGTTGGTGGTGCCACTGTGCTGCTTAGTTACCCTGAATACATCATCTTTTCACTGTATTTATGGCATGTCATGTTTTTCACCATTAGGAACTTATGTGTCGGTATGTTTAAGAAAATAATTGCTTATATACTATCCTGATAGATACTTATTTATCCTGATTGTATTAGCCTGTTCTCACACTGTTAATAAAGATATACCCCAAACTGGGTAATTTACAAAGGAAAGAGGTTTAATTGACTCACAGTTCAGCATGGCTTGGGAGGCCTCAGGAAACTTATAATCACGGCACAAGGGGAAGCCAACACATCCTTTTTCACGTAGCAGTGCGAGAGAGAAGTGTCAAACAAAGCGGAGGGAAAGCCCCTTACAAAACCATCAGATCTCGTGAGAACTCACTATCTGAAGAACAGCATGAGGGTAACCACCCCATGATTCAATTACCTCCCACTGGGTCGCTCCCACAATTATCGGAACTACAATTCAAGATGAAATTTGGGTGGGAACACAGCCAAACCATATCACTGACAGTATATAACTTTAACTTTACATACAATATACTTTTACCTTTATATACTATTTAGAGTCAGAAATGATGGTGATAAACAATCACAGATTGTCCACGTGGGTGACTGAGAGTGACACCTTTGCTTTCTGACGGCTCACTGTACACAAACTTTGCTGCTGTTGTTATTTTGAGTCAGGGTCTCACTCTGTCACCCAGGCTGGAGTGTAGTGGCATGATCTTGGCTCAATGCAATCTCTGCCTTGCGGGCTCAAACAATCCTCCCACCTCAGCTTCCTGAGTAATTGGGACTACATGCCACATGCTCAGCTAATTTAAATTTTGTGTAGCGATAAGGTGTCACTGTATTACCCAAGCTGGTCTCGAACTCTTGGGCTCAAGCCATCCTCCTGCCTCGGCCTCCCAAACTGCTGGGATTACTAGTGTGAGCCACCACATCTGTCCACAAACTTTGTTTCATGCACAGAACTATTTAAAACAGTGTATGAAATTACCTTCAGGCTATGTATGTAAGGTGTATATAAGACAAATAAATTCCATGTTTAGATGTGGGTCCCATCCTTAAGACATCGCATTATGTATATGCAGATATTCTAAAATCCAAAAAAATCCAAGATCTGAAATACTTCTAGGCCCAAACATTCAGGATAAGGGATACTCAACCTCCTTATTGGGTTCATCCTTGCATTTGAAGTCTTATTTTGTATTTTCCTACTTTACTTGGCAATTGTGTAACAAGGTTCCTCATATAACATTAAGTCAGTATCTTGTGGCTTGTTTTTATAATCATATATAACACTTTGGCATCTATTTGTGAAATTTCTTGTCTTTAGTTTGAAAGTCAAAAGACCCTCCAACCATAAAAAGTGAGTACCAAGAAACTTTCAAAACTTAAAAAATATCCACATAACTTTTATATCAAAATAAAATTCAGAAAATTAGGCCACATGGAAACAAAATAATGTAAGTCCTCCATTTGAGAAGAGAAACTATGAAATAAAAACCATGAATTTCTCTCTAAACAAGAAATTAATTTTAGTTAAATAGAAATTATGAAGCAAATCACTTGGACCTAAAATTATTTTATTTATCTACTGTGCTATAAATTATTTTCTCATACTGAGAAAAAGCCAAGCAATCAGTAATTTGTATGACCCACCGAGCTAAGCAAATAACAGATTTATTTTGCTATGTAATGAGGTTGATAGAACAGTTTCAAGTCAGATTACATTTGACTATGCTCTGTTTCTATTACATTTGCCACTTAATGGTAGGAGATAGAGATTCTCCTGTTGATAGACTGTTTTCCTCTCCAATCTGTGTTTGCCCATTGGAATTGTTATGAAACATGTTGTGGATGTTTGTGAAAAGCATGGTCAGTGTAGGACATAGTTCACATACTATGCTTATTAATCAATTCAGATAAGACTCAAATTAAAATGAATTTGGAAGCTTCTTGTTTATCTTCTTCCTAAAACTAAGTTCTTTATTTTTCGGCTCCACAAAAACCTTAAGAAAATATCTGGTGTTTGAGAGAGAGGCTCAACCTGCTAACTCTCATCTTTTAAGGTTTTAGTAAAAGTCCATCTGACAGTGTTTAAACCTGAAACATAATTTAAAACTTTGTTTCTTCTAGTCAATTCTTCTCAACCACTTTGAACAAATTAGTATACCTACAATATAGATTGGCAATTTTCTGTTTGATCAAAGATTGAAGATATCTGACTGTTAGGATATATATTGCTTGTGATGGAATAAACAAAAAACATGATTATGAATTGAGTTGAATTTACCCTAAAGTCATATCACCAAATTGAGGTTTATCATTTCTCATCGTGACGCTTTTCAACAGTACTCTGACACCTTTGTATAGATTCAACTTATCTTAAATACACTCTGTCAAATGGGCATAATTTTTACTTAAGCAAATGGAAAAAATACTTAAAATATATTAAATTTAAATAAATTTAGCATAGTAAATGTGTTACATTTACATATAATTTAAATATATGAAAGTATGTTATAAATAAAATATTAAATTTTAATATAAATATCTAAAAAGTAATCCTCCATGAAGTCTACAATATATTTTGTTTCTATAACATTGAAATGTGGAGACTGATAAAAATCCATGTTTTCATTTCTTCAGTTTTTCCATTATAAAAATTTTACAGTAAGACTGAACATTAATTATAAATTAGAATATAAAACCAAAGGTTAAATCTATTTTCACCTAATGATATCAATATCTGGGGCCTTCATTAGTATGTTCACTATGTAAACATCTGGTTGGTTTGATCAGACTCTGATTTTGATTGTAAACAAGATTCCAGGAGGTGAATTATTACACTGGGTACATTTGGCATGGGGTTGGGAAAATTTGAGAGATTTGGTTAATAAAATATTGTTTTGTTCAAAATATGGAATGGAAATGCAGATCATATTTGTAATAAAATGTAAGGTAGAGTACATGTGGGACCACAGTTTTTAAATACATTGGATGATGATTTTCTTTCTTTTGCTCTTCAGAAGCCAAGGGACACATAATTCATGTTTGGAATCTTACGTAGGGTGTAGGAACACTAAGTTCACAGAAAAGGTGGTATTTGTGCTAAGAATTTCTCTAACCCAGGTTAGTTAATAGGAATGAAAACAAGCTCACCCTGCCTTTTTCCCTTTCTTTCTTCCTTTTCTTCCTTCCTTACTTTCCTCCCTTCCTTCCCTCATAAATTTTACTTTTTTGGAAACTGGCCTTGGCCTCATACGGGTTAATAAAATGTCAATTTACAAACAGCTATACTTGTTTATTCTCCCAAACACTTCCAGTTAAAAAGCTTTCTTATAATCATGTTTTCACTTTTCCTTAAACCATACTAAATTTTATCATTTCCAATCCCCTGCAACCTTTGAGGAGAACTAACTTTTTGGAATTTCCCTAAGGTTTCAATGAGCAACAAATGTCTTCAGGAGAATATGATGCATCATATCTATTTAGGATGTGCCAGGATTCTCCTGCTGATGAATGCTCATAATTCTAGACAAAGTTAATAGAAGAAGGGAACTCCCCTTGAGAAAAGAATAAATGGTGGAGAGTGATCTGAACACAAATGGTACAGTTCAGTGCAATTATGTCTAGAGTTCTCTACTGGATATTAAGTACAACTGTCATTTGGTATTTCAAAAACACTCACAGTACACATGGTTGGTCTAATGGGAAATACATTATTCATTTGCCAAAGTTTGATTACTATTTGAAATCATTTTCCACAAATCACTTATGTGAATTGTAGAAAAAGGTATGCAGGAGAGCAAGGTATACATGCCAGATTAATTTTCCATTAAAAATAATTTATGCTTCTCTTGTGACTTAAGTAATAACTTTTAAGAGCTATAATGTATAAAACATTACAAGCAAGAGTAAGGATTCCTAATACTTCTTGATTTACTTAATTAAAAGTTCTTCTTATCTTGTTTATAGTCACTAAATAGAATAATGTCTCATGTTACTTAACTTTGAAATGAGGATAATACTAGCACCTTCCTCACAGGTTAGTTATAAAGATTAAGTGATTTAATACATGTGAAATAATTAGAACAATGATAGAGATTAGCCCCCCAATAAATAAAAGTTATAAAAATATTATCTGCTATGGTCATTAAAGCTGTTAATAAATATTCCATTTCTTTCTCCTTTCCAGACAAGATGATTGCTCTTCCCCACCCCTTTCATGTGGGGTGATTAGATTTGGAGGTAGAAAGGTAGCATCTATTATAAATTCCAGGAGCATTTATTGGATGACTAGGCAGATAAAACTGGTCAAGAAAGAGCTGAAGAAATGATAAATTCAATTTTGGACACAGAGCATTTGCCAACAATTGGGTGGAATTGTCTGCTATGCAGTTGGTTAAATAAGTCTGGGGCTAGAGGCAGATTTGGAGTCACCAGTTTATAAGTGACTGTTGGAGTCATGGGTTAAAAGAATCACCCAAGAAGAGTTTATGGAGAAATCTTGATGAGTAATGTATGAGGAATAATGTTGGAAGATTTTCAAAACTTGGGAGGTAACTAAGCAAGGGTGAGAAAGAAGACTGAAAAGGCATGGCCAAAGTTAGAAAGAAATCCAGAAGAAAGTGACATCATTGAAGTCAGTACAGAAAATAAAGTTTAAAAAAAATCCCAGAGCCAAAGAAAATATTGAGTTACTGCCTAGGAAAATAGTAGCTTTCAATGAATATGTATAGTGTTCAATTTATTCTTGCAAAAGTTTATATTTCTTAAATTCATCTGTAAGAAGACAGTGTCTGTTTTGAATATGTTACCATTTAAAGTGCATAACCCCCTGGCTGGATTACAATTCCAAGTTGTGTCTAGTTGTAGAAGCAGACTGTAATGCAAGTAAGAGGGTTAAAGAAAGAAATTAATATTAATGGTGCAGGTTTTGTGGCAAATATTTTGAGATTGAACGTGTGAAGTTTCAGAATTTCTCATCTGCTATCTAAACAGGCTAAATCATTTTGTGTTGAATGGATACAGATACAGTTTTTCATCTTCATAACTCTGACTGTGAAGATAATATGACTGTTCTAGATACAACAGAGGTTGTCCACGAACCAATGCTCCAAAAAGCACTTCCCTATAGATATGAATCACAAGCCAATTGCTTCAAATATGAGGAGTGTGGTAAAACAAATGCATGAACTCTGCATTTCTGATGCTATTTTTAAAAGTAATTTATCACTTGTGTTTTGTTACCTGAAACTTAGTTTATATACAATGCCACCATGGGTTTATTGATTTGGTCTTTTTCTCACATTAAATGGAATATGTGGTATTCAAGATACACACACACATACACACACACACACACACACACACTTTTCTTCAATGAACAGCTTAGAACCAGAGAAACAAAATTAGTTAATTAAAGAATACCATATGTAAAAATCAACTCAAGATAGATTAAAGGCTTAAATATAAAACCTGAAACTATCAAAACCCTGGAAGATAACCTAGGAAATACCATTGTGGACATAAGCCCTGGCAAAGATTTCACGACAAAGATGCCAAAAGCAATTGCAACAGAAACAAAAATTGACAAATAGGACCTAATTAAACTAAAGAGCTTCTGCATATCAGATCCATCAACAGAGTAAACAGACAACCTACAGAATGGGAGAAATATGTGCAAACTATGTATCTGACAAAGGTCTAATATTCAAACTCTATAAGGAAATTAAACAAATTACAACAAAAAACCAAGCAACCCCATTAAAAAGTGAGCAAAAAACAGGAACAGACACTTTCCAAAAGGAGATATACATGTGGCCAAGAAGCATATGAAAAAATGCTCAACATCACTAATCATTACAGAAATGCAGATCAAAATCACAGTATGATACCATCTCACACCAGTCAGGATGACTATTATAAAGCAGTAAAAAAATAACATGCTAGTGAAGTTGTGGAGAAAAGGGAACACTTACACACTGTTGGTACAAAGGTAAAATAGTTCAAGCATTGTGGAAAGCAGTTTGAAGATTTCTCAAAAAACTTAAAATGGAACTGCCATTCCACCCAGCAATCCCGTTATTGGGTAAATACACAAAGGTATAGAGACACATGCATGCACATGTTCATCACAGCACTATTCACAACAGCAAGGAAATTGAGTCAACCTAAATGCCCATTAACAGTAAACTGGATAAGGAAAAGTTGGTATATATACACCGTGGAATACCATGCAGCCATAAAAAACAAGAAGATCATGTCTTGGCTGCAACATGGAAGGAGCAGGAGGCCATTATTCTTTTTTTCTTTTTCCTTTTTTTTTTTTGAAACAGAGTTTTACTCTGTTGCCCAGGCTGGAGTGCAATGGCATGACCTTGGCTCACTGCAACCTCTGAGGAGGCCATTATTCTAAGCGAACAAATGCAGGAACAGAAAAACAAATACTGCAGGTTCTCACTTGTAAGGGGGAGCTAAACACTGAGTACATGTGGACAGAAAGAAGGGAACAACAGACACTGGGGCCTACTTGAGGGTAGAGGGTGAGAGGAGGGTATATTTACACCACAGAAATTGGCAAACACTGTAAATTGGAGTTTTCTTTCCTTTTTGGGGGAGGAACTGGTTTACCAGTTAATATAGTTTGGCTCTGTGTTCCCATCCAAATCTCATCTTGAATTGTAATCCCCACATATCAATGGAGGGACCTGATGGGAGATAAATGGATCATGAGGGTGGTGCCCCATTGCTGTTCTCATGATAGTGAGTGAGTTCTCACAAGATCTGATGGTTTATAAGGGACTCTTCCCCCTTCACTCTCTCTTCTGTCTCTCCTGCTACCATTTGAAGAAGGTCCTTGGTTCCTCTTTGCCTTGTTCCATGGTTGTAAGTTTCCTGAGGCTTCCCCAGCCATGTGGAACTGTGAGTCAAGTAAACCTCTTTCCTTTATAAATTACCCAGTCTCAGGTATTTCTTTATAGCAGTGTGAAAATTGACTAATATACCAGTGCACCACTGCTTTTAGTTCCAGGGTAAATCTAAAGCCAGATAACCACTGATTTTCTCCTTATTAAATGTATATAAGGACTGCTCAAGTGACGCTGACAAACTTTCCTTCAGTGGACTGAGAAGAAGCTGATTCCAGTGGACTGTGAAGAAGCTGATTCTCATTTTGTTTGCAAACCTGGTGTTTGGGTACATCGTTTTGTGTCATGTAGGCCAATATTTTCTGGGAGAATTGTGAAAGAAACTAGAACCAGATAATTTTATATTTTCCCTATGAAAAAATAAGCTGACTGGATTAACGTCCTTTTGACTAAACATTTCCAGGCAACAAAGAGTGACTGGAAATGAACTTTTCTAAAGCGAATTCTTATAAAGATGCCTTAAACTGTTTGTTCCTAGTTTTTAACAAATGACAGTTTCCTGCTTTCATTGTCTTTGACAAATACACTGCCAATCACAGCAAGACTGTCCATCAATTTTCTCAAATGGGCAACAAGCACAACTAGCTGAGTTCTAGTGGAAACTTACCATAGAGTATGCGATGTTGAAAACTTAAAGTTTCTAGTTTTTATATTAAATGGACTAAATGGTATCTCAAGCATCATGCCCATGTCAAAAATTAATATTCTGGTTAGGAGTCATTTAGTAAATGATATGGTTTGGCTGTGTCCCCCCCCAAATCTCAACTTTAATTGTATCTCCCAGAATTCCCATGTGTTATGGGAGGGATCCGGGGGGGGGGGAGGGGTAACTGAATTATGGAGGCAGGTCTTTCCTGTGCTATTCTTGTGATAGTAAGTCTCACGAGATCCAAAAAGTTTATCAGGGGTTTCTGTTTTTGCTTCTTCCTCATTTTCTCTTGCCACCATCATATAAGAAGTGCCTTTCACCCCCCGCCATGATTCCGAGACCTTCCCAGCTATGTGGAACTGTAAGTCCAATGAAACCTCTTTTTGTTCCCAGTTTCGGTTATGTCTTTATCAGCAGCGTGAAAACAGACTAATACAGTGAACTATATGAGAAACTTAGTACTTTCAAGTCACATTAAGAAATTTAAATTTTTATAAATACACACAAAACAAATATATTTGTATCTATACTGAATAAATAAACCCTGTCCTTACATAATTTATATTAACTTTGGGAAGCAAAATTAATGAACACAAAACAATTAGCCAACAGTGTAATCCAATCACATTTAAATTATCAACTCCTATATTCAAACTGGAGATCTGTCTAAGAGGGAAATGTGGAGAACAGAAGATAGCTTGGCAAAGGTAGTGAAACTGCAGCCAGCCCTGAAACAATGCATAGGACTGTTTTTGGTTTTTGTTTTTCTCCTTTGAAGGTCTAGGGTAGGGCATTAGAAATGGGAAAATAGCAGTAAGGGAAAAAAAGAACACCGTGTGAATACAACAGACTCAGGTCAACAGGACTGTGAGTCAACAGGCCTTGGCGTGGAGGTACCCTGGAGAGCAATGGGAATGACTTGGCCCTCCAGAAGTACATTTCAGCCTCTTTTGTGCTGAATTCTCACTTCTAGCTCTGGAATCTACATTGTGAAACTATCAAAGAAACTAACAACTACTAAAACCCCCACCTGTATCTGAATACAGCTGGGTTTACCTCAACAGCCACACCCTTAACTTAATTAGCGGAATAGGAACCTAAATGTTTTGAGGACTGTTAGTGAATAAGATATCAATATTAAAGAATAAATTAGCAAAGAATAAAAGAACCACCCATTAGACTAAGGGAAGGGAAAAAATGAAGAAAGGATGATGGCAGATAGTTTTTAAAAATTATATACCAAATCACTGAGGTTTTCTAAAATTTAACATTTAATTGGTGATGTGTTATTAACAAAAATTCCTTAAAATATGCTTGAAAGGTGAATCTGTGACTATACTTATTGGATATGCCTAAATATGATTGTTAGTGTAATTATAACTTCTGACTCTAAAACATTGCTAAGTTGTGCCAGACACTACTTGAAACTTCACACTTAACACTCATTCTAAAAGTAACAATAATACCTATAGGCACTGATTCCCAAATAAACATTGTTATTTCTCTACTTAGAAATTCTTATGATTCAAATACAAATAGTTTAACAGATTGTATTTTATGTGTATGTGTTTTTATGACAAAAGCAACTACACTTAAATGTGCAAAAACTCTACTCTGGGTGATTTTGCATTCTTATATCTCATTATAGAGTTTCCTATTTGAATTTCCATCTGGTCCCTAATATCTTTTTGTGTTTATTGCTTTAATGAGATAATGTTGTTTTACATACCTAGATTTCATTACTATTTGGCAAAAACATTCTCTACCCTGATTTTACTCTCATAAATACCTTAGCCTTAACCTTGGGGCTTAGTCCAGTCTGGTATGAGATACTTCTAAAACAGTAAAATGGAAAGAAAAAGCATTCAAAGTAAAATGTAAGTAAAGGTTAGTCCTTTATCTCTTAAAATCGTAACAGATAGACTGTTTCCCTTTATAAGATTAATCTATATCCACCCATATACTGCCTCATTGAAGATTTACCATGATAAAGTAATATATTGGTATATCTTACATTAAAGCAGAATTTGGAAGAATTAAACAGATTCCATGAAAATTTTCCACTGATGGGGACTGACAAGGCTTAAAGTTGATAATTCAGTTCTTATTTAACAGTCATAAATGTTATCTTCAATCTGTGCTATCAACTAAAATTTTCTTCATTCGAATGCATTCATATTCATGCAGCTTCCTTTGAAAAGACTGAAAACCATTCCTAAAACTCAGACAGGAAGAGCTCAATGAAAATAAATTATGACCTATATCCACTTTAAGATTTATTCAACTGATAAGCTCACTTCACTATAGGTTTAGGTTGCCAATAAAATTCTCTCTAATTTTGAAGCCATCATCTTTCAAGAAGAATTCAGAGCCTTTTCTGATTTCTCAGCATGACAGAGTAAATTGGCAAAGCACAGTAAATGATAAGGTATTTACTTATTTGTTTATATTAGTGAACACACAGTGCTTATTGTGTCCCAGGCATTCTTCTAAGTATTTTACACATGTTAATTCATTTCATTCTAGATATCGTATAGCCCCCTTGGGACTTAATGGGAGAATATGTTTCAAAAAAGAAGTGTAATGAAGTGTCTGTAAATACAAGCTCTCTATATTTTGCTAAGTGCATCTTTAATAACACTAACAATAACTGCTACTTATTGAATTCCTCCTAAGTGGTAAGCTCACCCTCACATCAACTCTTTAAGATAGGTATCAATAACTCCATTTCATGAATGAGTAACCCCTAAGTCTCATAAATAGTAATTATCAGAGGCAAATGTCAAGGACTCCAAACACTTTGACTCTAATACTCATTTTTTTAAAGTACTTTATAAGACATTTTTGTCTTCCTAGTTCCAATATCCTATTTTTCTTAATATTACTCGGTCAAACTCCTTCATATAATAAATACCCTTCCAATCCGTCTCCTTCTCTCCATCCCCGCTACTAGCCCACTAGCTAAGCTCTCATCATGCCTCACTTGTACTTCTGCAAAAGATTCTTAACTCTCCCTCTTTCAGTCCACTCTCCACACTTCCAATGAATTGATCTATAGAAAACATAAATCTGATTATATTACTACCTGTTTAAAATGCCTCACTGCTTTCAAAATAAAATCTGACGTCTTAACTATGTCATACAAAGCCTCTAATGAGATAGAGCTCATGGCCAGTGCAGCTTCATTTCTCCCAACAATACCCCAGGCCTCCCTGTCCCCACCTGCATCATACACACCCCCACCCCCCTCCCACACACACCTCCCTCATGCTTCAACTAGATAAACTGTTATTTTGCTGCCTCTGTGCCTCTGCAAATTATCATCTGTCTATGGAAATGCCCTTTATTTCCTTCTTTTCTAAGCTCCTACATATCCCTCAATACTTACCTGTGATTTCATCTTTGGTAGGAAGCTTTCTTAGACATCTCTGGCCTAGGTCAGTTGTCTGGCCTGTGTTTCACCGTTAGAGCATTCATCATACTTTTCTCATGTCTGTGGCCATCACTTCAGTTCACATTTATTTTGTGACTATACTGAGCACCATATAAGCTAGAACACACAGTACAAATTACATTTACTGTCCCAGTCCTCAATGAGTTTCTTAGGAGCTTAGTTGATATAGGCCCTGAAGATGGCTTGCCATCCGGCAGAATTTATATGTGTTTGTGCCTTAGCTAATTCCTCATTTCTCATCTTCAGCTGCTGTCCTCAGCTATATCTCTTAGTATCTTCTGTGCTTGGCTCCTGGCATTTACACATGATCTTTTGGTATTGACTTTTTGCCTGGTCTATGTTTGTAGGATCACAGATTAAATACTCCGCTCCCTCATAACTTCCCCGTATTGACCCTGTACAGCATGTTTCTCTTGTGTCAGTCCCACAGCCAGCCAGGTCAACACAGTCTTTTCATGACTCTTCTTTTAGATCACAAACCTAGAAGTCATCAAACCTTCAAACAAAACTTTCTAAGTTACTAACATATCCAGGAGGGTAAATGCAGCCCTCAACAGTGAAGGGACCTTTCACGAGAGTTGCCTCATGTTAAATAAGCATTGCTAACAGAATGGTTATTTCTGTTAATAAGTACATATTACCACATACTAAATACATATTACATTATTTAATCCTTATAGCAGACAAGATTACACACATTCTACTAAACAGGAAGCTGAAATTCAGATAAGTTAGTACCTAGTCCAAATTCACACACCTAGATAACCATCAAAATCAGGACTAATGCTAATTTTAAATGCTTTGCCAGCCCTGCATGATCCTGATTGAGTGCAAGTACCCTGGGGATTCCCAGGTCTTAGCATAGGTGGTGCAAAGAACCCTATGTTTGGGGAGAGGGTGTAGGTAATGGATACCAAATCACTCCATATTAACCCCATCAAAGAATGTGACTCTTGACCCATTCTTAGAGAAGTGAACTACAGCATAACAAGGAGGAAGCAAGCTTAATCTCTGAATGAACCTGGAGTTTTATCTGTCCGTGGCACGATAATACCAAACACATTCCTCAGGGGGCTATTGCAAGGGTGGGTACAATATCCTACTGATGAACCACAGGGATCAAAGGAAGGCATGAGTTGAGAGCTTAATAGAGAGAAATGCTCATAAAGCTCAGTATATTGCTACTGATGGAATGATTAAATGCCGCTTGACACAAAAACATATGCAGTTCTTGAAAGTCAAAAGATACAAAAACTCTAGAGTCATGTGGTTTGTCAATCTACAGGCAACCCCTCTGTACCTATAATTTCACAGTTTCATTTATGCTTTGCAAAATTGATGATTATTACCAAAGGAATTTGAGTTTAAGCCTGGCAACTAAATCAAAAAGTAATGCTCTTACCATCTAGAAAATACTTAAACAACTTTAAAATGGAGTCAATGAATGTTTAACTGTTTGACAGGTAAGCTCTGAGTATATAATTAATCTGGCAATTGAAATCAGCTAAGTCTTTATAAATTCTCTTTGTAGTCTAGTGCATGATGATCACAACATCACTTGTAAGGACTTTGCAATATTCAAAGGACTGAGGTTCATACTCACATTTAGTGATATGAAGTTCACAGGATATATGTGTGTTAAACTTGCACATCATTGAAGTTTATGTATATAATTAATTAGACTCAACAAAGGAAACATTCATTGTCTATTTGAGGTCTGGACTGTGCTGGCATCAGCATGAGCCCCCTACTAGGTCTCAGACTAAAGAGGTGTCAAAGACAAGCAAATAGTTTCAGAAGAGAAGAGTAATAATAAGGTAACATTAGAAATATGAGCAAGGAATGGAGGTTGCTGAGAGGAGGGATGTTATTACCTAGAAAGGGTGATTTCATAACGCTTATGTGTAAAATGGGGGCAGGAATAAAATGGGTGAATTAGATCATCTTTATAGTCTGCTTTTGCTGTATAATTTTGTCCTGTCTATATACTTGTCAGATTATTTCCATTTTGTTCTTTTTTCCCCTTAGAGCCATATTTTCTGATTATGACCATTGGAAATGTTATGTTCAAAAATTTCCATGATCAACGACTGACGATGGAGTCTTTATTCTTAGGTCCCCAGCTTCTCTTCTTACCTCCTTCCTAAGAGCTTTGTAGGATACTTTTGCTCTGGCATATCTTCTCCAGAGACTGAGTAGAGAAAGGAGGTGGAATTACAATCAGTCAGCTTCACTTACTGAAGTTCTTGTGAAAGTTTGATAGAAGAGAGCGTTGATGTTTAAGAAAATATTTTTCATAGAAAAAAGCGGCTCTTAATTACCTGCAGTAATGGAGAGCAGTGGTGTGTATAATCCAAAATGGTGGATAATCCAAAAACTATTTCTATTTGACTTTGAAATGTATTTTTGAACTTGCATTTGAATAGAAATATGGCACCAAGAACTTAAAGACTCCTAAGCTTTCTATCTTTCTTATACACATTGGTCTTTAGAGAGACGAGGGAATTGCATGTTTGAGTTTTAAGACCTTCCTCCACTGGACTGCAGGTCAACTCTAGGTTAAAAGGAACAGTGCTACTGGCAATGTCAACAAAAATAGCTAAGCAAGACATTTCTAAAAAGAAATTAAAATAAAATGTATCTTAGATGATGTAGAGTTTGGCTACATATTGCTTGATTATATACACTCGTCTATGAACCAAGTTCCTACTTACAGTAAATCATTTAAGCTGGATGTGATGCACATCATTTCAAGCTGATGGAAAGATGACTAGATAAAGTTTGTTCTGTCTGACTCCCCCACTGAATGCCTGCCTGGCACTCTGAGGAAGCCACAGCAGGGTGTCTTCAGAAGCTATTTCCAAACAAATTTAGACTTGTCTTATACATGATGAGAGCTATTTATAAAGATTGTATAACAAATAGCTTATAATAGACACCTCTGTCAATTGCATTTATAATGAAAAAATCTAACACAAGAAGGCGTTGATTCCCAGTGCAAGCTAACGCTGCAATATCTTTGCTTTTTTATCAACTAAACTAACCGGGGAAAGGGAGCATGACAAAACTCACTGCACTTCATTGAAACTTGAATTGAGATCTTAAAAAAGAAGTAGAGTTTCATCAAAATATACAAAAGAGTAAAGGGCAGTAGGTGCATTTTAGTTGGTAAAGTCAGAATCCAGCAATCATATCGAATGACAAGATCTACTCTCAGAAATGATAGGTAATGACATTATTACGTGAGGATCTTTAATAACTTCTACTGTTATCTGTTTAATTGATGTACAAAAGGCAAAAAGATTTAAAGAATTGAGAGAAAAGCAGAAGAAAACATCAAAAATCAAAGAATTTAAATCTTCCATCCCCAAGACAAATGGAAAGCAAAAATCAATACATTACAAAAAAACTAAATAATTTTAGTGTGACTGTTTTGAAACTATCAGCAGTCTGTAGTAATTGTACAGGCAAAGATTTTAGCATTGCAACAATCTAAGATGGGAATTTACATACGAAAATGAAAACATTAGACCTTTAATCAGAAGAATTGAAATGAAAACCAAAATTACTTAATATTTTTTCCCCAAAAAATATGCTTTTGGAAATGTGAGACTATGTTTGAAAGCCTGTGATTTTCTTATTTTATAAACGTGAAATGTGTTCAGTGATGACTATGACATGACACTTTGGAACCTTGAATTTAGTCTCCCATTTTACTCCTAATTTGTAATGTTACCTTGTGCATAATGTTTATTCCTTTGGGGTAAAGTGCTAATTAAATAATTCATTCATTTTAATAAGCATTTCTTGTGTACTTATGTACTAGGCCCTATGCTTGGCATAGGAGCTATAAAATTGAATAGGCCCTGGTTATAGTTTTGGCATGTTTGATAAAGTCAGTGGGGATGAAGGCAGAAAGACAGACATGTGGCGTAAGATGGCACTTTGACTAAAACTACATACAAGTGGAGATGGCACTAATAGAAAGCGACCATGTCTACATGGGATGAGATATATCAAGGAATTCATTGACAAACTCAGTCTTACAGAATCTCTATACATCAAAGGTATTTGCCAACTATCCCTCTTCTGAAAGGTCAAGAAGTCAAAATCCCCATGAAACCTTGAATGGAGGTACATTAAAAAACAAGAACCTTCAAAATATGTAATAGCTCTTTTCAGAGCTGTCATACACAAATAAATACAAAATCTACTCTTACTTGCTTTCCTTCAATAGTATCAAAAAAGGAGGTACTATGTTATGCTATGTTGATTCAGTATACACTTTGTATACTCACAATGCATGGAAAAATGCATGGAAACCATATACGTTTTACCTCACGTATTCTCAATTGATTTTCTAACTTTTGTTTTTAGCAACCATCCTTCATCAAAAAGATCCAAGTGTTAAATAAACAAGTCTAGAATTCACTGTTTGTACTCTCCTTGTGCTTCCTCGTTTTCTGTTATTTCTTTTCAGCTTGGGTAAGCAAACTCTGTTACTGCCACATTCTTTTTTTTTTCCACTGAGAATAGTTTCCCATGTTTTCAAAAGAGCACAGTTGTGTGATATGTGTTGTGGGGGGAAGAGGTGAAAGAAAGAGGAGGGGAAGAGAATATACTTGTGTAAATATCAATAGTGTACATAAACATATATGAAGACATGGTCTTCTAGACACAGTTAGAAAAAAAAGATATATAAATGAACACAAAGTGTGGAAACACATGTGTAGTCAGATGGATCAGTGTCCTTAGGGGGCAAGGTTTCAAAGTTCAGTCTACAAAACCATTCTAATTAAAATAACATTTTAATATCCAATTCTGCTTTACTTTGTAAGCGTTTTCTCCCTTCTGTTTGTTTTCTTTACTAAAGTCACAGCAAGGGCTGTGCTGAGCCTCCAGTTCATCTAAGCTACTCGGTGCATGCCCAGACAGCAAGAAAATGGTTTCTCTGGCAACAGGAATTATGTGAAATCTCTGTGTGTTCTCCCCCACCTTCCATCTGATTCCTATTCACTTAAGCTCTTCACATATAGGCAACAACAAGGCATTGGAAATCTAATGAGCAATTCAAATTTATTGAGCTAGTTCATGGAGGCGGGTACTGTGAGCAACTTCATTTCCTGTGTACCAAGGAGCAGAGTGTGTTTGTTGTATGTTATCTGTATTATTCAAGAACCATGCACTGTCAGCAAATAGCCCAAACCAGATAAAATCAGATGAATATCTAAAATAAGAAGCATATGAGGAATTTAATTCCATCATGGTAGGAGGGAAATGCAAAGGCTTTCAGGTGCCAAACACAGCTTTGAATTTTCCAAAGATGCTGAGCGATGGAAGTCACAATGATTTAAAACAGCCTCATATTGTGTCTGAAACCCAAGAGGGAATGGCAAGAGCTTTGATTAAATTGCCTTGAATGTCAGCTTTTTTATTTCTAAGGAATCATACTGTTCCTCCATGACTAAAGCGCTAGAGTTTTCAATTTAGGCCTTATAAACATTCCCTAATAATAGTTCATGATGAGACCTCTTATACATGTTTTTCTCTGTAGCCTTTGTTGAGGAGAGAGTCCTGTGTTTAGCATTGGTACTAAGGCTGATATTTACTAAGAGAGTTTAATCAAATGGGAATTGATTTGCTTGGAGGAATCAGGACTAAGGCAAATTAGCCTTATTCTTTAGAGATTGGGAGAATGTGGGAGGGAAGGATCTATTTTTCTTTGGTTCCAATAACGATGAAATAACAGCAAGAAATATACTCAGTAACATAAAGTAGAAAATAGAGTGAATTGGAATGGACTCCTGAACCGGTTTCAGAATCATTGTCCTGGAAGTTTAAGAAAAATATTTGCTTCTTACTGTCCAGAATATTTTAGTAAACTCTACCTGCAAGGAGGTATATTTTTAAAGTTTCCTTGGTTTTATCATTGTATATCTTACCTGTTCAAAATTAAGGACTTTGTCACCAAAAAGCAATAGGAAATGCCTCTTTGCATAAATCTTTAATCTCAATCTACATGATATAGATTTAAGTAACTCAATGAAAGCCCGATCTAAATTAACTTCCAGTGAAAGCTCTAAGAAAGCAATGAGCAGAATGATTAGCCTAATGACTCAAATATAGTAAATGATTAACTAAAACGCATAGAAGGGTGAAGATACCAAAGACAGATGACAGTAAAATAATAGTAGCATTATAACAATGACTTCATTCATTTCATGGTTAATCTTTAGATAATAAGAACATATTGTTTTAGATAATAAGGTAGTTTAAAAATTCTCAAATAACTGGCATTTCTCCTGGGATATAAAAGTGCCAATAAGTACAGCCAAAATTTGGAAAATAAATACAAAATATAAGTCCTACACAGAAGAGACACCTGCTGAAGCCATAACATTCGGAATTTTCAATCCAGTCACAGAGCTTTTAGGAAGAGAACATCTTGGAATCATAATTTCATTCCAGTTAGAAAATGGAGATTCAACACTCATACCTAAAACCAAATTGCCCTTCACTTGGTAAGTCAGATAAGCTGAGACTAGGGGCTTTGTGTATCTAGCTAGTGCTTGCTTCTGGGAACAGAGAAATTGTTCCTGTGTTTCTAAATGTGGTACCCCACTGCAAGTAGTGTGTAGTAGAACGCATAAAGATTTACTGAAGTTTTCAAGGAATTTCTAAGCTCTGGTCTGGAGTTCTTTTCCCACAGAGCCACCTTTCAATTGTGACTTTGCTATGTTTTATTTTAATTTTATTTAATTTTACCCTTTCTTCCAGGAAAAGTTGAGATGGCTTACTATTATAGTGTATACATGTATCAATCCTTGAAAACAGTATTTCTTTTAAAGAGAAAATTGCCTAGAATCAGGAAAATATCTTGATAAGGCACTTATGGTAGAAAGCAGAAGATGAGAACATGTGTTAGTAGGAGAGAAAGCAATGAAAAATAGCAAAACTGTTCCTAAGTTAGAAATTAATGGCAATTAGTGGGTGGTGGGGAATACAAAAAAGAAGAAAGGAAAGGCAGAGTGGCCTTTAGAGGGAAAACATTAAAAATTTTAGATATCTAATATTCAATTTTATGTTGTTGCTGTTTTTACAAAATCTTTCTCATAATTCAGAAAAGTGTGGTACATTCACATTGCTGAGCACGCTGATTTTTATGGAAATGTGTTTATCATGTGTGCTTAAGAAAGATCAATTTCCCCATTTGGCTATATACCAGAGCAGGGACACAGAGCAAAAAACAAAAAAGTTGTAGAGAAAAGTGGTTCAAGACAGAGGTGTTTATGAGGATGTAAGACCCACTGGAAGTTCAGAGAAAACTGAAGAACTATATTGGGCTTTTCATGGGGCACGGAATCCAATCTTATTTACAGCTTAAAAGGTAAGAGGACCTCAGGTAACTGTTAGCCCAAGCCACAGCATTTTGCAGACTCCCACCTTTTATAAACTCCGGTCAGAGTGGAAAATTCCACCGGAGACTGAACCGTGAAGAAACATCTTGTGGGACAGGTCCCAGGCCTAACCCCTAACCCAGTGAATTCCTTCCTTATCAGCAGCCCAGCATACCATTCCCACCCCATTTCACAGCAACCTCAGACCTCTCCCGCCTGGACCTACAACTGCCCCAGCCTGTAAGCGGGAAAGGAGGCTCCTGCGCTCGCTGGTGCTCCCCCTCCGCAGGTCTTTGTCCAATAAACCTGTGTTACCGTAGAGCCGCCCGCCCTCCTTGTCTTTTTTTCTCCATCGTAACAGTAACATGGAAGTTATACCACACAACACAGCACACACACACACACAGAGTGAAAAGGTAAAAAGTTACAATTTTTAAAATTAGAAACAGGAAAGGTATATAATTAAGCAGGATGCAACATCTAGGAGAAGAAAAATGCCATATATCAATGAACTGTGTACACTTGGGCAATGTAATATTAGTGGGCCAACTTCAGGACCTTACTATGGTGAAAATCTGCTACAAATTTCCACTCTCTTTGAAGTCACATGGACGTGAATCGTGTGTGCTTTCAACATACTAGCTATGAATGAACTTAGGCTAGAGGGTGAAAATATCTGAGCCCCAATACTCTCCTTTCCTGTAGAATACAGATAGTAGTATCTACTTTAAACATAAATAATAATGGCAAATTTTTATTTACTGCAAACTATATGTCAAGCTCCAAACTTACAGCTATTATTTATTTAGTTTACTCCTTGCAACTATTCTTTGAAGTATTATTATTTTCATTGTACAAATCAGGAACCTAAGCCTAATAGAAATTAAATAACTTTCCTAAGCACAAAGCTTGTAGGTAGTGGAGCCATTAGAGTGGTTCACTAGTACTGACAATAGCAGTACTAGTATAAGTATTAGTACTAGTATAAGTACTAATATAAGCAAATACTGTGAAAGTCAGTTTCAACTTGAAATTTTCAATTACTGACTTCGTTTTCTACAATGGGCAAACCCAAGATAACTCTGTAATGATGGATCCTTTGTAAACTTTCCTTCTTGTCATTCTGCATTTTTTTTTCACTATTTCTTTATTTAACAAGGGTGGAACGCCTTGCTCATTTATCATCATAGCTCAATTCTTATTAGAACACCAGCTAATTCATGCTTGTTAAGTAGAAAAGCAATGGCAACTAGGCTTGATGCCTAAGTAGGATTCAAGCCTGTATCTAAAGTGACAAAAAACTTATAACGCTGTTTCAGATCAACTATAGAGTGGCAGGAATAAATACCATTGTATATGCTCACTGTAAAGCTAGATTATGTTTCCAGTGTAGTCACACCAAGTAGGAGCACATACCGTCCATCTCAGCACTTTGTCCTCTAGACCAGGGGTCCTCAACCCCCGGGCCATGGACTGGTACCATCCTATTAAGAACTGGGCCACACGGCAGAGGTGAGTGGCAGGTGAGTGAGCAAAGTGTCATCTGTATTTATAGCTATTCCCCATTCCTTGGATTACCGCCTGAACTCTGCCTGTCAGATCAGTGGCGGCATTAGACTCTCATAGAAGCAGGAACCCTATCTTGAACTGTGAATGCGAGGGATGTAGGTTGTCTGCTCCTTATGAGAATCTAATGCCTGATGATGTGTCACTGTCTCCCATCACCCCCAGATGGGACCATCTAGTTGCAGGAAAACAAGCTCAGGGTTCCCCTTGATTCTATGGTGCATTGTGTAATTATTTCATTATATATTACAGTGTAATAATAACAGAAATAAAGTACACAATAAATGTAGTGTGCTTGAATCATCCCGAAACTATCCATCCCCGCACCCCCAACCCCTGTCCGTGGAAAAATTGTCTTCCATGAAACCAGTCCCTGGTGCCAAAAAGGTTAGGGACCACTGCTCTAGATGATTCACTGGAGACATACGGTTGCCAGTGACACTGTAGGGTCTTACCAGGTCTGGAAAACCCAACCTTTGTTATGTCACTGTGCTTTTATACTTTTCACTTACATCACCATTTGGAAAAGTGTAGACTAACAATACAATGAGGGTCTGTGTGTATGTATTGAATAACAGACTTGGCATTAGAAATGTTGCATCCTTATGTCTGTGGAGAAAATAGAATAAATATCTAGATTTACCTGAAGAATTTCTCTGCCTCCAGCTTTCCAACATTCTGGAGAGCCAGTTTCCCTGTACCTTCTATGTGAACCAATTAATAGGATGTTAAAGAAAAAGGTAAGAATTTGTTTGAACTCAAGGATCTGACACATGCTGTTCCAATAAATTTTACATTCTAATAAAATAAACAATTGAAGTCTTACAAATACTGCATGTCCAAATAAAATAATACCCATTTTTTGTATAATAAACTAAAGCTTATCAAATAGCTTCCCTTAAGGTTGAAGGAAAAAAAAATAAAGAAAAAAAATCCGACTGTAAGTGACCTTCAAATAACCTAAGCATTGTGTTGGCAAGTTTAGTAAGACTATGTTCTCCAAAAGTTTATAGAAGTGACATTGTCATCAGTATGTCTTCTGAAAAAGGAGTGAGTGATAGAAACCACTACATTTAAAAAAATCATTTAGTTAGAATTATGATCGTGTATTGGGGTTTATGCAGGATCTTGCAAGAAGAAAATAAGCAAGTTGCAACCCTCTTTCTTTTACTTTCAACGACAAAGGTCATGCCAAGGGTTTGGAATCCTATTGCTGCTATTAAGAGCTCTTTCTATGCATTAAACTTGTCTCACCAAAGCAGGTGTTTGACATATGAGGGGCCTGGCTGCAGTACTATCAATAGTTTTATTACAGGGGACTTACTCTCCAAACATACCTTTCCTGTGGACAGAATTTAATTTGAACCATCTTTTCTAGAGGGTAGTTGTGATTATTTTCTTGAAATAAGTAAAAAGTTTAAATAGAGGTGATATGCAACTCCAGTTTAATGTGTGCACTAATCTTTCATTTTATATAATCATCTATAATTTCAGTTATTATAAATATTTAGTTAAATCTACTAGGTTATCTTTCATTAACTATGAACTCATTATCTACAAAAATATATCAAATGGCTGCATTTCCACATTTTCCAGAATCATATATCATAGTACTGTGGCTAGATAAGATTACCTACAATGCAGATAAATTCTTTTGTAAATATGTCAAAATATATCTAATTAACTATATATAAAATTACAAATAAATCCTGCCTTCCTAAGAGGGATAAATTTAGAAGCAACATTTGGAGAAACACAGTACTGACATCTGATAAGTATGACTTTGTTTTTCCCCTAAGCTATAAATAGTAATAGCTAACACTGAATGCTTCCTATGTGCCAGTCATACAACACTGAGTGTGTACTAACTCACTTAATCCTTATAATACACCTATGAGATTCAAACTGTTAGGGATCTCATCTTATGGATGAAGAAACTGAGGTACAGAATAATTAACTTGCTCCTAGACACAGCTAGTAAGTGAAGCTGACATTTAAATCTGGACAGTATGGGCCTAAAATCAGTCATCTTAACCATTAGTTGTATAATTTATTTAGATATATAATTTATAATTTATAAAATATTATTCATTACATGTCAGAATAATCTCTTACATTTAATAATGAAGACCACGAGAAATGGTCCATTTGTGGTACAGGACACCACCATATACAAAGCAGCTTACTAATGTACAGCTGTCGTGGGAAAAGATGTTTCTAAATCATTTGTACCCTGGGGACACTACATGCCATTTTATTCAAAGTCCACAGAGATTAATTTCTCAAAGGATAAGTTGAGAAAAAATCATCTTTTCCTTCATCAGAAAACCAAATAATCAACTTTTATTTCTCAAAGGTAAGAAAGATCAAATAGACAACCCTTGGATCTAACCTGTGGTTCCACAAAGGATATAAAAATAGCAAGTGTGATGAATAGATCATAAAATTGTTCCTTCTGGGAAAATTCTGTGATTTAATGCCACACGGTATGTAAGGAGAATCACAACATTATTGATTGAAATCTGAAATGGAGATACAGGGGGCCTAACCATTTTTCTAGAAGAACTCTGAAGAAAGAGTTGGACCTAATGTTTAAAAAGCTAACATCTAACATTAACTCTAGTAAGCAATTATACCATTGCTTAAAGCAATATTACATAACCAAGAAAAAAACAGGAAATCTATGTATTCTGTTTACATTTTTACTCACCCACACTGTACCAGTTCTTCCTCATGGCTGGGTCTTCTCTAATAAATGGAATTTTTGTATAACATCTTTTAGGTCACCTAAGCAGTGATGTATAAAATCACTGTATATGTATGTATATGCCTAGAAAAATAATGAAGTCTCTCAGCATATAGTTAGCTATCACAGAATGACTAAGGTAGCATAAGAATTAATCTCAAATAATCCTACTATTTGTAGGTTCCTTTAAGAAAATCAATATGCCTGTACCTTCAAGTTACCAAGTGCATATGTATGACATATGTGGGTTACCTGATACTTTAGAAAGCAGAGAATAGATATCCCCTTATCACAGAGGCAGGTCCCAGGTAGATGCAGAATTTTGAAAGGAACATATTGAAATCTTCTAATTTGTGCTTATCTTGAAATAAATTCAGTCTTCTAGTCATTCCAATTTTTTCTAACCTATTAAATTGTGAGAAATCTGCCAAGAATTTATTGAGAAAGTTCTCAAAGAACTAAGATGGTAGCTTTTTACTAAGAAACTGATTATATCAAGGCTGAAGGGTAAGATTTGTTCAGACAAGCTTTCCTAGCTAGCATCCAATGAGTATTAGAATTTCCAAGTCTAATTTATAAACCCAAACATAAACAGATAAAAGTAATAATTTTTATTTTCTTCAAGAGAAGAGAAAAATGTAAGGTAGAGTGAAGTAACACTTAGACTCAGAAAATTTAAATCAAAGAACTGACATAAACAACTAGCAAACTTGATTGTTTAGATTTTAATAAAATGTATTGTATAATCTATTATTACTTTTAGTGAGAGCAAAATATTATAGAAAAACTTTTTTATCTGTAAAATATATCTTGGCCCAAGGAAATAAGTATACGTAATTAACTAACACCCATAAAAGGTATGACTCTTTAATGTTGTCAATGAAGATTTAACATAATATTCTACAACAAATATAGCTCATTCTGCTCTTAAAACACATAATTCATTACCTCATTTGAATGTATTGTTTAATCTAGGAAATTGTATAATAAATAGCAGTAATAATATGGGAATAAGCAATGTAGTTTTACTTTCAAAACTAATATCCACCAGTAAAACTAAAATTTGAACTGTGAGAAGGCGATATATCTAATCATGACACTATCAGGAGGAAATAGCACAACACTTTTAACCCATTATTTGTCATATTTCTGCATGGGAACATGTTTCAAAATAGGTTTCATAGGCCTAACACATAACGCAGGAATAATTGCACAAGAAATTTTGAGGGTATACTCATAGTCACCTTTCCATATTCAAATGTTACAAAATGAATTTCTACCAAAGACACTATTTTCATTCTTATTAGAGTTATTTGCTCAAGACTATAGCCATAGAAATATATATCTTAAATCTCATCATCAAAAAAGCCCAGAACTCTGGCTTCATTTTCAGGCACAATACCACAATGGCAAAACATCAGTCTCAGTGTGATTTATCAGTTAATAATGTAAGCAGTAAGACACGGGCTAAATTTAACACATACTCAAAACAACCCCCATTAAATAATTTAACATGAATGATATTAAGGACAGTTAAATACATTTGTTTCTTAGACAGTTTGTCTAAGAGTCTTGAACTCTTTTGTGATAATCCCTGGGGGAACTTAAATGTGGGTACTTATGTTTTATAGGATTGACCAGGAATAGTCTAAAATCAGAAGTCATAGCCCTCCTAAAGCCATATAGCTTAATTATAGAATAATATAATCATAGAATTATAGTTGGCTTATCTAGTTGATGCGATTCATATTAAAGGAAGAGGAAGATGTAAGAATGTGGAAATTATTGCCAAAGAGCACTCAGTAAAGTTGCAAAGAGAAAATGGTTAGTAAATCCCAGGCCACCTTACGATACTAAGTTGTCTGTTAAGCATTGCAGTGATCAAGGAAGCATCCATACTTAGAAATGCATGATTAATCTTTTAAATAATATCCTAATATTGTTTAAATATACTTTGATTTTTCTTCAAAACAAAAGAAAAATGTAAACTGTTATTTTCTTTGGTCAATATATATGTTTATAAGATGGCCTTATAAATTCTATTGCTCATTGGATGCTGGCTAATAAAATACATTCATCCATTTTCTTTCAATCAACCATATTTATTCAGCACTTACTAAATTCAAGAAGGCCTGGGCCCTAACACATTTGTAAGTGTGGGCAGAGGCCTAGGAATCTGCATGTTTAATAAGAACCAAAAGTGATTCTGACACAAGTAAGCTTCTGACCAATTATTGCAAAACATTGATAAGGGACTGCTTCAAGGGGGAGAGGCAATGACAACATCATGAAGGATGCAGTATTTGAAGTATTTCTAGAAAAATGGGTAAAATTAGGGTATGTAGAGATAGTATGAAGGGCAATTAAGAAGAGGAAAGAGACTAAGTTAGGCACAAGAGCAAGAAGGTGTAGAGTGAGGAAATAACCAGTGGCCTAGATTGGCTAACAATAAGAAAATTAGGGAGTAACAGAAGAGATGACTATAGGTCAGAGGGAAATTGATTTGGATCAGGAATGTCAAAACCAGGGAGTATTGACTCTATTAAATACATGACAGGGAGTTTCTAAAATTTCTTGAGCAGGTAAAAGCTTAATTCAAAGTATAGGGAGATAGATGGTGTGAAAGGTAGTTGAAGCCATGGGAGGAGGTAAGGTTGCTGGGGAGGCAAAACAGAACATGACGAAGCCACACTCGGGAATAACATTGAGGAGTGTCTACATTTGATTGCCTGGAGAAAGAGGAAAAAAGAAGGAAAACTGGGTGATAATGTTACCAAAATAGCAGGGGTGTGGTCTAGGTCCTGCTGCTTGCTGCACAGAAAGTCAATCACTGAGACAATGAGTACTGCCAGGGAAGAAGGCTTTAATTGGGTGCTGTAGCTGAGAATATGAGAGATCACAATGAAATGATTAAAAGGATAACTAAAGGAAATGTATAGAAGAATGAAAAGGTTGAGTCAGGGGCACAGCATGGTAACACGTAGGAAGAGAGGATATAGACATTACATTGCCTGGGGACATCTCTTTCCCTCTCTAGGCCACTAGCATAGGTTCAAAACAGAGACTAAATTGCAATGCTTATATTCTGTGTAGACTAAAGACTGAAAAAGTAATGGAGCTTTACTAAAAGATGGGTTTCAAATGAGAGAGTCAGATGAAAGTGCAAGGGATTTCCAGCACCTATGATGGTACCATAGTCGTAGATAGCAGGAAAGCAAGGAGCAGAAGCTTTCAAGTTGAGTGCACAGTCATTTTAAAAATGAGAAGGTGCAGGAAATTGATGAGGGAGTTTACAGAACCCAACTGTCTCACAATTTGCATTAAAGTATGGGTGCCCTTATTTAGTTTGTGGAGTTCTCTATTCTGGCCCTTAGTTCTATTGCTCCTGTTGAGGAGGAAGGGGAAGAAAGGTTGCCTGCTCCTGTGTGCCTCTTTGAGGTGCCAGGAGATTACTCTGAAATGCTTTCCTAGCATGTAGCATGTCTTGTACAGCAATTCCAGCACTGAGACATGTACCCTGAGATATGCCAACACACTTCCAGCTGGTCCAAGGCTAGACCACCTAACTTTTGAGTTTCAACTTCTAATAACAATGAATAACAGCACTTGCCAGTTGCACCATTTTACTTCAGAAGGATGTCGCATGAATCATTGAAGGAGTGACTTTAGAAGACCTTGAGCCAATTGGAGAGAAGCGCTCTAAGTGCCAAATAATTTCTCACTTTTAATATTCAGTGAAGATTTTTGAAATGTTAAAGAAAAAAATAGAGGAACTAGGAATAAAAAATGGCTAGCAGGACACATTTACTGGAATGAAGGAGGATTGCAAAGCTATTTTCTCAATTATATTTTTTACATTAAAACAACTTTGCATTTTTAAGCCCTGCAGATAAAATGTCTTTTATGAAGAAAAACTAATTAAGTTTCCTGAAAAATATGGCAGCTGGTTAACAATTTACGTCTTTTTTGAAGCGTTAACGCTTACGGTTTTTAGGGCCCAAGTTACTAAGTTAATCTATAAGTGAATCCAAAGGTGAACTAATAGATCGAAAAATGGTTCATGCTTAGGTGTGGGTTTCTGAGCACCAAAAAAATTTAAAAAATGACCATAGAACTATTTTGATCTTCACTTTTGAACAAATCAGGTTTATATATTGTTTCCTTTCTAGACCTTCCATTGTACTTTTTAAAAATAAATCCCCATCACAGCACTGAAAACATGCACTCTGCAACTGTTTACCAAGTATTAACTGTGGGTCAGGCACTATGCTGAATGACAGAAATGAAAAGTTAAACTAGGCCGGGCACGGTGGCTCACGCCTGTAATCCCAGTACTTTGGGAGGCCTAGGCGGGCAGATCACAAGGTCAGGAGATAGAGACAATCCTGGCTAACACGGTGAAACCCTGTCTCTATTAAAAGATAGAAAAAATTAGCCGCCATCGTGGCAGGCGCCTGTAGTCCCAGCTACTTGGGAGGCTGAGGCAGGAGAACGGCGTGAACCTGGGAGGTGGAGCTTGCAGTGAGCCGAGATTGTGCCACTGCACTCCAGCCTGGGCGTCAGAGCGAAACTCGGTCTCAATACAACAACAACCACAACAAACAAACAAACAAACGAACAAACAAAGTTAAACTAGACACTCCCTAGTCTTGGAAGCTCATGACCCAGCTCTTTTATTAGTTGTAAAATGTACTGGATAGTCGTTATACTCCAAACCCCCTTTACATAGTATTTTGTCATTGTCTTTATATGTTTATATCCCAGGCTTTTAATATAGTTGCTCAAACAAAATGTTAAATTGAACGTTTAATATAGCTGCTCCAAAAATGTTAAATTGAAGTTAATATTATATTAAATTATAAAGATAATTTGGATAGGGACATACCTTTGTAAGATGAAAAATTAATGTATTCTCCCTTATTGTTCAAAAAATAATTTTAAGTGGGGGTTAATATTATAGTTAGAATTCACAACCTATCTAATCTTTCAGAGAAATAACAAAAGGAACCACTGATAATTTATAGTACTATGTTTTCTGTTGCCATTTATTTGTAACTTAAATGTGTGTAAAACATTTGTAAAACTAAATGTTATCAAAGGTTTGGAATAGCTTCAAGACTTTTGAGTATTTATCAAGTCGTTATATCTAAATGTGCTAACTTGAAATGTATCTTTGTCTCCACCTTGTTTGAGCTGAATAAACTGGAAGAGGTTAACTTCATAAATCTTTCCTATAGCATCCATAGCTGATGTAATAATTCAAATGAAAATAAGAGGTATGGAAAAAAACATGAGCCAAATTAGTAAACAACTCTCTATCAGTTTCCTTTAACTGAAGTCAGATAAAAGATAGAAGGGCAAGGTGGGGACAAAATTACTGTTGGCATTATCATCGTTGAAGTCACATTTTTAAAGGAATAAATGGTTTCAACATTAATATAACAGAGAATATTTCTCCCAAGTAATAATCTAGAATGCAGTTTTTAAAATTGATGTGGTATAATATGCTAGTTCAGCTTAAATATTAATTTCAACTAATTTACAGCTGTATAATATTGCTACAAATTATGAAACAAATGAAAATTTAAAGATCTATGTAATATGTAGCAACAATAGTTGATGAGAATCACATCTTTTTAGGCATCCTTTTAAAATCTGGTTTTCATTTTCTATTTTCTTAGATGGTTACTAAATTCTCGGATGTATGGGTTTTTTTTTGAAGTATTTATGTTAACTTTAAAATAACTCCATTATCTTAAATAAATGTCTTTGAGCACAGTCCTTGAGACACCTGATCAGTGCACTTTGTATCAGCATGTGCTAGCGTACCTATGTATCAGCAGCTTTTTCTTGTCAGACTGACATTGACTTACCTTGGCTCAAATAAATTAATGTTCTGACATCTGGCAGCAATAACAGTTTGATAAGCCAGTAGAAACAGAGGAGAAAAAGCAATGGAAGTAGACACAAAAAGATGGAAGGAATAGCAGAGACATTTTAGAGTTTATCGATATATAAGTTGACCGATATTTTGTGTGGTATGGAAGAGAGAGAGAGAGTCATGTGCTATTAGCTCTGTGATGAGGCTGAAACTGTGTCTTATGTTGCAGCAATTACCTGGCCATACATTACTTGATTCTTAGAATATGCAGATGTATGATACTTGATAGCAGACTTTACTACACTCTAAGTGCCCATAGAAATACCACAAAATGTAATATGATCCTATTCCTTAGAGTTTGCTGTGACTATCAGAACTTTCAAGGCAATTGTGTAGTTCTTTATTAATGAAGAATTTTCATGGATGGAAATGCACAAGTCATAGTCTGTAAAATACAACAACAAACAAGTGAACTACATTCTTATTTTAAGATGCAACTGAAGTATATACATCAAATATGGAAGTCACAACATGAAGGATATTGTGAGGTTTTCATTTTGACTTTTTAAATGTGAATGGTAACACTTGGTCAAACGCTATAGACAAGAAACTTGACAGCTAATCACATCAGGCTTGCTGTGAAACTAATGCTCAGTTGGTTAGTTGCTAATAAAGTCTAGACATCTGTTATCTTTGAGTCTGTTTATTTATTTTACATTTACTTATCAAGAGGCATATATGGACCAGTCAATATTTTACGCTCTGGGGACAAAACCAAGTCCCTGCCCACAAAGAGCATATTGTCTAGTGACTGAGAGTAAAAATAAACACACAATATAATACCAGGTTGTGATGCACACTAAGAAGAAATAGAGAACAGGTATGGAGATTGCCAGTAATGGTGATGGAGGGGGCAATTTTTAGATATGATGGTTAGGGAATGCCTAAGAAGGTAAAATTGAGTGAAGTTATAACTAGATACTATCTTATTTGGCTCAATCCACTCTTAAACTTTTGTGTGTATGAATATAGATTATTTGAGAATAATCTGCATTAAGGATGTTCATTCCCTGCGAGGTTATGGTAACAGTGGGTGATGATAACTGAGATATTAAATACAAAGTATTTTGTAGAAATACAATAGTAAATACAAAGTAAATCGTAGAAAAATAAGAAGGATCTTTATTTTAGATTATAGATTATTATATAAACAGCCCAATTTTAAGAATTTGTCATCAGGTATTCACCCTTTCATTAAAAAGCTTTTTAAAAAATGATCTATCATATGCTATACCCCCATGAATTAGCAGTAAACAAAATGCACATTGGTTCTTACTCTATGGAACTCAAATTCTAGCTGGGAATTCTATTCACATAGATGAGATAGAGCCATCAAACACTCTTGACCTAGTACCATCAAAGTTTGAGTTAAAGATTTCAAAATTGGTATGTCCATCTTTGTCTGATCTTTTTATATCTGAAAAAATGATTCATCTTACTCTTCCTTTCTGTGGCATAGCTCCTAATACTTTCTCACAGGTTACAACTAGTTCTTAGGCTTCTGCTCACTGAAAAGGGGTAAGAAATGATGGCATACTATAGATGCAGAGTTTTGTAATCATGTGGATATCAGCCACTTGTAATGATATTAGACAATATCTATGATAATGATCATACGACTTAAGTCTTTACAATGTGTTAGATATTTTACTCACTCAAGATCTTGTGATTAAAAATAGGAATGTCTGAATTTGAAGGCACATTGGTTTAGTGTCAATATCCAAACCACTGGGATACAAGTTAAGAACAAGAAAAAAAGTGAGGATTACTCCCAGTCATTTTGAAGTTAAGATAAATTACAAAACTGGCATATAATATTATACAACACATCAGGGGTTCAGCAAATTTCTTCAAAGGGTTAGACTGGTTCTTAGGTGGGATCAAAGACAAACAGAAGACATTCATCTATCTAATGAAACTAAAAGTCAATCAGGATGGAGTTGGCATAGTACTGAAAGAATAGCAAAAAGAATTCCAGAAGCACACCTTGGCAATGCCCACTCAAGCACTGTTAAGGGAGAAGGCGTCTTGGCCAACAGACTCAGAGAATTACAGTCTCATTCATCTATTCAATATTTTTTGAACACATTATGTTCTAGCTGTCAGACTAGGTGCTAAGGATACAGTGGTGTACAAGAACCACAATGGCCCTCATCCACATGGAGCTTGTGTCTAGCAGGGGATTTATACCCAGAGAGAATTCTAGATAGATGCTTCATACTATTTTGTCAGATGCCAGTAAGTGTTTGAGCCATAGGACTCCTTTTATTCCGAACACACATTGGTTTGGTAGTCTGACTATAATTGGCTTTCTATGTAGATCTTTTATAGGAGAATATAATGTTTTTGAGAGACCAAGAGTTCTGATCTACCTTACAATTACTTATCAGGGAAAATAAACAGTTTGATGTACATCAAGAAATCAGTCTACTATGAGTAAGCTGACAAAAATAAAATTTAGAACTTCTGAGTTTGAGGAGCAGATTTAGGCCCATTAAAGTAATGACACCTTGTGAAGCCTCTTGGGGGATGCACAGCCAGGCAAGCACCCCAACCTCTCATTTGAGTATTCCTCTGTTATCTTTGAAATAAACCAAATGCAACTCAAATTACAAGATAAGCATAGAAGTTCAAAGCTAGAAATGGTTATTATTCAAAATAATTAAAAATTATCTGATTAGAGACATTTACATTTTCCTATTCATAAAGTAGTCTGTGCAGTCAAAACAATTTTTAAGATATATACCTTAAATTTTTATCCCCAGAGTTACTATCTTGTGTAATATAAACCATGATAAATAGATTTCTCTCTGTTATGACTTCTTCCAATGACTCAAAACAAGTTAATAATACTTTGCTAGCCATCAGGAATTAATTCCACGAATATAAAATGCTCAATGGGCCCTAAGTACCTTTCTTCCAAGCCACTAATACTAAGCCAAAAAAAAAAAGAGAGGCATAACTGGCATCAAAATCAATCAGTAGGCTTTATAGAAGGATATCTTTATTGATTATTCATTAATGATACATCTGTGACTGCTTCTATTTTTAGTGCTATGCTATTGAAAAAGGTGACTTTTAATATGCAGAACTTTAGAAGTCATTGAAATAGTAAAGATGTACAGCGCAAAGGCATGCTAAGTTCAATAATAAATGGTCACATGAATGAGGCCACATGTATTCCATGGTAGAGTTGACTTTTAAGGCAATACATTAAAACAAACATAATGTAGTATCATATATTTATTATATAGTGGTCTCCGTTGGGAAACACAGACAAACATTAAGATATATTACATACTTGAATGTGCAGAAATGATCAGTTAAGGACCTGAAGATAATATAACAAGATTTTAAGTTTGCCAACTTTCTCTTTGGCTTTCTCCCTGGGTAGCAGAAAGATATATTCACTGAATCTTCTGAACAGCCAAAACTTTGAGGTTGAAAACAACCTTAAAAATCTCTCCTTACACTACAGCTCCCTCAGAAAATAGCTTTCTGTTTAATACAATTTTCCTCAAATTTTTACAAGGCCAACTTTTCTTGTGAGAAACAAATTCTTTCTTAAAAAAAAAGCTCCTTACAATGTTCTACAATCCATTTTCTCTTTAAACCCAACCTCTCAGTTTATAACAAATTACTTCCTTTGGGTGAATCAGAAGTGCCATTGAAGTCTTTTTTATGTAGCATATTTCTGAGCACTTACAAATAAGAGTGTATTTATAGAGAATGAATAATAAGAGGAAGAATTAGTTCAGGTAAACATGACATTAGAAACAGTAAAAGAATTAGAACTGTAAAAATTGCTTCTGAAAACCACTGCTATATCCTACACACCATCTGTGTCTACTTTATTGATCATCAAAAGCTTTATCTCTACTTGGTTTCTCCACTCTGGAATACAGCCTGAGAATAATTTTGAATAGGCAAGAAAGCAGTGAAAACAAATAAAAGGTTACATTCATTACCAGACATTTGAAGGAAGAAATGAAATATTTGCACAAAATTGACCTGTGGCTGAGCAACATTATAATCCCCAAATCCCTAATATATACTAGCTGGTTGAAGGAGTAAGAGAATCCCATTGAAATAATATTTTCAATGAAAGTGCTTCCTATTAAAGTGACATTTAGCAGAAGCTCTGGAAGTCACACATTTCCTAGCTTTCTTACTAAAGAATGTACTTCAGAAATAATGAAATACAAAAATCTTCCACTCTTCAGTATCCAATTTTTGCTGCTCATGAAATGAGTGGGGGACCATGATATACCTCTCTAAGCACTGGTTCTATTTTCTTTGAGCCCCTGTATATCTATGGATTTAATTAAGTTGTTCTCCCAGTTTTGGGGGTTGGATACCCTTTAGGATCTGACAAAAGTCATACACCTTCTTCTGCATACGTGTACTCACACAGTTGAATGTAAAATTTCAGGAGATTCACTCTCTTTAGAAGCTAATCCACATATTCCAGGCCAACATTGCAGGCTTGAAGTGAAAAGGTGAAGGAAGAATAGATATTTTGTATTGCTGAATTTAAAAATAAATTTAAAAGCAAGCAATAAAACAGGCAAAAGAAAGAATGAGAGAGAGAGAAAAGAAAAGAAAAGAACAATAAAATCTTGAAGGTATTCTGTGTCTGAATCTGTTAGGAAGAGCACCTCCATCATCATCTCCGTCCTGCTGTTTATGTTGTCACCAACTAAAGGTAGGTGGGTCAATGATAAAAGAGTACCTTCTGTTTATCTCCCAAGAATTCAGCTTGCCTGAGTGAGAATGGCCTATATTTCATCATCTAGTTTTTGAAGACTCTGAGCCCCAGATATGTCCTATGAGGACAGATTTCCAACTAAAAATCAGGACATATAGTCTGACACCTTAAGTATATTTATGGAAGCATTGGTACTATCTAGGAAAGCCTATGATATCAGATAGATTGTGTCCCTTTTGTGATGGGTCTCCTCATCTCATCTAGAACTTTTAACTAACTCATAACTGCTCTGTAATTACACATACTAAATCTGCAATTTACTTTGAAATGCACCAGAAACAGGATGGATTGAAAGAAGAATATAGGAGTGATGTATTTTGGATATGTGATAAAGCAAATATAGTAAAATGTGAGTGGTAGAATCTGAGTATACAAATGTTTACTGTAAAATTCTTCCAAATTTTCAAGATGTTTAAAAGGGTTTATGATAAAAATTTTGGGAAACGTACAATGAAGAAATGGAAATTTTGCAGAAGAAATACTCCAAGTAGATGGCAATGATTATATAGCTGAGGTAGAATCATAGGTGATGTTTTTATTTGTGGATTTTTTGTCTGTATTTTAAAATTTTCTATGGAGTTTTTTAGGGTGTAAAGTAACAACACCTTTAATAAAGGATTTAGAAATCAGACCGCCATAAACTGGACTGCTGGAGCAGAGGATTGTTGTTGGAGACTGATAAGGGAAGAGCTTTGCAAAGTTGATGTGGGACTGTTTATTCTAGGAATCAGACTTTTTCTTTGAAGGTAACTAGGTAGAGGAGGAGTAAGAGCCTTAAGGGGCTGTGCAAGGAAATGGCGCAACAGGATCAGAGCTTTAAAAACATAATAATAAATTCTCAAAATAGAAGATTAAATTGTGGTGAAGGAAAAGGTACAGAGTACATGTGAGGTTCATGAGGAAACTCAGCAATCCACATAGCAAAATCTTTAGTAACACAAGCAGATTTCTTCTCACAGGCAATTACTATAAAAGCCTTTACTAGTTCTTACTAACATAAATAACTGCAAAATATCGTAGAATATATCAGGGAGTGGGGCCTTATTCTATTTCACTAGCCAAATGATTTCCCAGTACTGTCTTGTCCTACTCCTAGGAGAGAAGCAGGAGAGGAGAAAATTTTGGGAGCAGTTTGATTTTATAGTGCATGTGAACAAGAGATGTATGTTGTTAAAAATATTTACAATTGTGTGGACACATACACACTTAGCCATAATTGCTTCACTTGAGCCTCTTAAATACATATTGACAGCGAAAATATTGTAATAGAATCATTCTAGTAAAATTCTCTGAGTTCCATGTTATTTTCCAGTTAAATAAATTCAGTGAAATCAATCATTTCTTTTAAGAAAAACGCAGAGAAGTATTAAAAGTATCCGAAAATAATACATACAGCATTTACATTCTAGTAAGGGTTTTGTACAAATAATGTTGTGTTATACTTGTCTGTAGGAAATCAGACAGCAAAATCTTTATATTGTGTTATAATGTCAAGCCATCAGTAAGACATTCATGCCTTTAAGGAGTAAACTCAGTATTTGTGACTATAAGATCAATTTCTTACCACTAATATAAGTGAAGTGCAGGTATAAAGGAGCATTCTTAAAACAAGAGGAAATAAAATATTTGTATTTAATACAATGCCCCAACTGTAACGGTCACGTATCTGAAAATGGTAATTGACTGATAAGCAACAAAATAGCAAAGAAAAATAGTATTTGTAGTCTAAATTAATATACTGTCTCAGTAAATGTAAAATGCATAATCGTAAACATAACAACTATATGGATTGAACCTATTTTCCTCATATCATCTAAGAACGACAATAGATGATATCATATATTGCTTATGAATGAGAATTTGGACAAAGCAATCAGATGCAATAAGACAAAGACAACAAATTATGTTTGACAGATTATGATTTTTCTCTATTTCTCTCAATACAGGCATCAAATATAGCAGCATGTGATCACTGCAGCTGCACAGAGGCAAATGGAAGTTGGTACCATCATCTGAATGTATTTTCCTTTATTTTTGTAATAGGTAGAAACTAGAATATAAATGCAGCCATTCAATACCACTCAAAAGCCTCTGAATGGACCAAATTAGAAGGAAGCACTAAACCCTGCCTAAGGAACCACTGAGAAAGCAGTTGCCTAAAGAGGCTTATGTTCTTGACCTACCTCAGTGAGCCACTATTTATAGGACCCAAGGCAATACAATGTGGAATATTAATTGCATTTATGGCCTCAATAATTCACCCCCTCTGTAGTCATTCCTTTGTCAAGTGAATTTTGAGTTCTTCCTGTAAGAGCAAAGTACATTTGACCACCCTATGTGACCCGCTTCAGACAACAGGACAAATCAGAAGTGACAGCATAACAGTGACAAACCTAGACCTCAAGAGGTCTTGTATGTTTCTGCTTTCCTTCTTGCACTTTTGCCCTTGCCATGAGAAGAACATGCCCAGACTAGACTGTTGGTCCCAGGAAAAGAATGAAAAACACGTGGGGGCAGATCTGTCAAACTAAGGGATGCCAACCAAGCCCAGCCTAGCACAGAGCCTGTGGTCATCCTGAGGTCAGTGAGTGATCCCAGGAGAGATCAGCGAAACCACTGAACTAAGCCCAGCCTAGTTCAGTTGAACCCTGCACACATATGAGAAACAAATGTTCTTTGTTGTATGCCACTGAGATTTTTGTGACTGTCTGTTACAGAGCAGCAAAATCTAACTGATACATAACTTTTCTGTGTCAAGTTTCCTTACGTATAAGTAGGTGGTAAATTTTTTAAATTGGCTTTTTGTAAAGACTATCTAAATCTACAATACATGAAACATCTTGCACTTCCACTGCCTATTTTGAAAATTATTGACAAATTCTTATCTTTCCATGTGTGTACAGATTGCCCAGCAGTTCTGCCATTTTTTTACTGATATTTTTAATATGGTAGAAAAATTACATTATAATGTATATCAGAAGACCTTATATTTCTTTGTTTTACCTTGTAAGAGAAAGACAAGTCACTGCATTATTTGATGGCCTCACATACAGACAACCCTGAAGGACTTTCATAGAAATGGGTGTCTACAGATCTTCCCTGAAGTTTTATGTCCTATTCCAGGAAACAACAACAGTAACAGCTAACTGGACTATGAGATAGGAAAAAATAAATTTACGAAGTTGTCCTTTTCAAACATTTCATGCAATACTTTCATTAATATACTTTCTAAAAACCATTCAACCACTGAGCAACTTATTAGAGCATTGGCATTGGTTTTCCTTGTTCCATCTTAGAAATAATGCTTCCAAATTATCCAACAGAGATGACTACAATTTTGGATGACTCACACTCTTATAGAAGAAATCTTTGCAAAACATATTGTCACTGATGAGTGCCTTTGTGTGTTAGGTGAACTTTCAATAAATTTAAATAAACCTAAAGGAGTTCTGATTTATTTTCCTTTAAAATGTTTAATCTGATTATCTGAAATGGAGGAGAGCAGCCTCAAGGGTTTATAGGTCCCATACCTAAACCATACTATAAATGCACATATGTGCACAAATCTAATAGATTTACTTTTAAAACACCATTTCACTTAGCTTAATATTAGAAATTTTGTGTTTCTAGTGTATACAACCAAAAATTTGTACAAGAAAGTAGACCAAATGTGTGTGAGGTAATAGGGAGGAAATAGGTTCCTTATAAACATAACAATCATTATTGATCAAGTACTGTGTACTAAGTGATGTTTCAAAAACACATTTTTGAGTCAAGATGCTCAAGATCTAATAGGAATAAGACATGTGAAATATTATACGAATTCATGAATAAGCACAGAGAGATAAGATCACATATTGATAAACCATCTCACATAACCAATGAATATCAAATGTACCCATACCTGAAAAGAATCACATATTCAGTTAAATTGGTACTCTAAATACACTTCCTGAAATTCTTCCAAAGTGAGAAAATACACCAATTAGTTTTCCAGCGAGTATCTAATAACAGTTTTTTTCTATAAAAGAAACTTAGAGATATATTTTAACAGATTAGATTCATATTCTAAACATAAGAATAACTAACATTACTTTAGCGACGCTCTGCCTGAAGAACTACTGGCTTTGTTCAGAGACTAATATTTGGAAAAAAAAGGAACAGAAACTTACATTTTTAAGAATCATATTTCCAGACTTAAATGTCCAAACAATATGCAATGCATATATCATTATTCTTATTTTCATTAGTGAGGCAACAATCTTAAAGAGGTCATAACCCTAGAATAGAGGTTCTTAACGTGTAGTGTGTAGACCCCTGAGGGTCCCTAAGAACCTGAAGAGGGCTCATTAGGTCAAAATCAATTTCATAATAGTATTAATACTAATACTTTATTGTCCCCCCTTTTCTATGTTGATATTTGCATGCTGGTACAGAAGCAGTGACAAGTATAACTGCTGGTACCTTATCACAAATCAAGGCAGTGGCAGCATCAGCTGTGCTAACAGTACACTGCCAGAAAACTGGGGGTCGGGGGAGTCTCGGAGTGTCGAAGTCTTTTAAGAATGTCCCTGACCAAACAGTAAAACAAATGTTAAATCACAATTCTTGATTATATATATTTTTAATATTCCATGTGACAAAATGAAAAATGCAAGTAACTTACTTCATACCTAAATATGATGGTTGTGAAAGCACCTGTGCAATTGTTTGAGTTGCAAGCTGAACTAGACACTTTGTGAATGAAGTACTGTTTTTACTTGAATGAATGACTGACAGATAAACTATGGCTATTCAGACTTGAGTATTTGGCAGACATTTTCTTGAACATAAAGTAAACCTGACATTTCAAAGAAAACAATTGACAGTGATTGTTGCCAATAAAATTTGAGCTTTAGAGCTAAATTATAATTTGGGGAAACTTTTATCTGCCACTGCCCATTTGATAAGCTTCCCAATATATAAAATCTTCTCTGAGGAAAAGAGTGGCAAAATTAAAGAGGTAACTGTTATAAATGTGTCAACATTGGAAAGACTGGCATAATTCAGTGAAACAATGAGCAATGCATGATGTTACAAACTTGTGCATGCAAAAAAGATTCATTCAAAATGCAAGATACACCATTGGAATTAAATTTAACTGAGTACAAAAAATAAAAGTTCATTGATATGGTTTTCGATTCTACATTGCAACTAACCTTTAAGAAACTACCACTAATCAAAGTTTTGGTGTAGCATTAAAGAATATTCACAATTACTTAAAAAGGTATTAAAATACTCCTTCCTTTTCCAACTGCATATCTGTGTCAGGCAGATTTTCTTCATATACTTCAACCAATATAACATATTGCAACAGATTGAATGAAGAAAGAGATATGAGAATCCAGCTGTCTTCTGTGAAGCCAGAAATTAAATAAGTTTGCAAAAAATATAAAATAATACATTCTTTTTACTATTTTTTGTTTTGGAAAATATAGTTATGTCTCATAAAAATTGTTTTTTATGGCTTGTTATTGTAAATGAATAAATATTTCTAAAGTAGTTGAGTTTTAATTTCAAACATAGTAAGTATTAACAGATATGACCCACATTTAAAAAAATATTTCTGGGGTCCTCATAATTTTTAATAGTGCACCTGAAACCAAAACATTTGAGAATGGCTATTGCTTAGTGGTAAGGAGAAAATATTAAAACCCTGCTTACCCTGGCCCAAAGGCCATGCCTTTCCCACTTAACTGCAATACATTTCATTACAAATAAATTTCAGAGATTGAAATTTCCAAAAAATAGAGGAATTATTCTCTAAGAGAAAAAAGCTTTGGTACCATAACAGTTTATTATTATTGTAAATTAATTTCAGACTTTCATAAACTATATAATATATGCATATCTCATGTTAAGATACTTTAAGTCACATTTATGACTATTATTTAAGTCACAGAGGGCTGAAGCAATTTCCTCCATGTACCTGCAAGTTTTCTTGAAAGACTGGGGATGTAGTACTAGAGGAAAAGTGATTCATGCTTTAAGAATCTGTTCAATTAAATTAAGAATTGTCATAGCCTGAAAATCTGTTCTTTTACTTTTTGATGTAATATTTTAAGACTATTTTTTCTGGTAATACAGGCACTTAATTTTATTTCTACAGATATAATTCTAATTTAGGGTAATTTATGTTATTTCAGGTAAAAACATTTGACTTCCTAAACAAGTCACATTATAGTATTGATGCCCTTTATTTTCCATTGTCAAGATATCTTTCTGCTTAGTTTGCTAACAAATCATTAGTCTTTCCTGCCACAATAAAACTGCAGGCTAATATTATATTTCAAAGGGTGCATTTTATGATATTGGTATGATTAAGGATGGTGTAATGAATTTATTGGCAGTTGCTCCAGCTTCATACCCAGTGAACTCTAAAGAAGGATGTTCATGATGAAAAAAGGATGGCTCAATTTCAATACTGAGAATAAAATAAATGTGTGAAATGTGTTGTTGAAGAATGTCTCATATGGCTTACAAACGATTGTCCTTTAGATGGAAGATCATGTATTTCTTTTGGGGGAAGAATAAAAAGAAAGGGTGAAGAAATCTGTATCATGGCAGCCAAAGTGAGTAAATAAGAAAGAAGAAGCTACATAAGAAAAAGAAAAATATAAATACATAACTCATTAAAATACTTACTGCATGTGCTTAGAGCTCAAAGCAAGAATAAATTTAGGTAGCACAAACATAGAGAATCCAGGAAACAGAAAACTAATTTGGACAATGCATGAAAAGAGATACTCAGTTTAGCTGATCTCATTTTCAGTGTCTACACCTCAAAGGGACTTCAGAGAGCATTGATTTTTTTCAAGTATTAATTTTTTAAAGGCAGGTGAATGCTTTTTTCCCCCTCAGTGAATTTATATATGGAATTATAATCAACAAAACAGAGAAAAGTCGAGCTGCTATGTTTCAGTTGAGGGGAGAGCTTTCTTTTAGCCATTTCTACAGCCCCAAATCCATGGCAAAAAACATCTCTGGCCAAAGGTCGTCAAACACTGAACTTGAATATAGGAATGCAGAGCAGTTGGGGTTGCTGGTAGGTAGCTGGCAGTGTGATAGAAACTTAGAAACAAAGATAAGGCAAGCTGGCCAATGTTTTAAGTGCCATTCTGAAGGCAATGGTAGAATTGAGAATGTGGTGATAGAATGAGGTGCCACTACTGAAATGAGAGATTTTTCTAGAGTTTTGGAGAAGACTAGCACTGTGAAACCAGATAGATCAACAGAGAAGTCATAAGTTGCCTATGTAGGAAACACTGGCACATGACAAAAAGCAAAATCACTACCTCTAACAAAAATAGTATTAATTTATCTTTAAAATTCTTTAGTTGAAAAAGCTTCTATTGGCTTATAATTATTACCCAAGAATCATTCCTAGGGCTTAAACGGTGTTTTCTTCTTAAAGACTCGTGAAAGCAATTTCTTAGTTCTCTACGTAGGTGCATACCTCCTCAGCAAATGGTTTGTTTTTAATAGGCGCCGCAAATCAGTAAAACTGACAATGAACTTGAACAGGTTTCCCTCTTCACATCGGTAAGCAGAGTGAAATGTGCAGCCCACTCTTATTAAGCGTGTATGATAACCTGGCCAGGCACGGTGGCTCACGCCTGTAATCCCAACACTTTGGGAGGCCGAGGCGGGCGGATCACGACGTCAGGAGATCAAGACCATCCTGGCTAACACGGTGAAACCCAGTTTCTACTAAAAATAATACAAAAAATTAGCTGGGCGTGGTGGCGGGCGCCTGTAGTCCCAGCTACTTGGGAGGCTGAGGCAGGAGAATGGCGTGAACCCGGGAGGCGGAGCTTGCAGTGAGCCGAGATCGCGCCACTGCACTCCAGCCTGGGTGACAGAGCCAAACTCCGTCTTAAAAAAAAAAAAAAAAAAAAAAAAAGAAATAGTGTATGATAACCTGACATCTATCTCTATTACTGGCCTTATTCTGGGGTCTCTTTTATTCCCTTATCCTTGTTATCACCTAACCTCATCTTTGCCATTTGGTTAAAATTGATGTTTTCTTGTTACGGTACATACCTTGATATATTTATAAAATTGTTAAAATCTTTTTTACAACAAAGTAGGTTATCAGTAAATGGACAATATTTTAATCTTGTTTGCTAAATAGTAACAGAAATGGGATGTGAGTCAAGTTTTGAGTTCTAGGACTAACATTCAAAATCTTTAATCGCAGTATTATCTTCCTTTGTATACAGAAGTGATGGTACTTGTACTGTCTGATTGTCTCATTAAATAACAGCACAGTTATATCAGATGACTGTCCAGTTTTAGGTGTGCAATCTATAGTCCTAGAAAAAAGCACAAGCAGCTAGGGAATTATGCTCAGAAATTCAGTTCAGTTTTTAGCATCACTGATACTAGAGACCAGTCAATTAACTAATTCAGACTAGACTCTTTTTGCTCAATTGTGTAAACAAAGTATACCTAATTATGTTATCTGACAGAATGAGCATTCTAGTTATTAAAATGTATACTGAATAAGGATATAGTGAAAGCAAACAAAGAAAGCACCCCCATGCTAATAGCAACATTTTCTCAAAAGTTTTTAGTCACATAATTATTATAATAATATTTTAAACCTGAGAAGAATATTATTCTCAAGAACAGGTCTTGGAAATAGACAATGATGCCGCCCAATTCAGACAGAAATTGGTTACAAGGAAGTTAGACTACTTAACCAACATCGAAAAAAGTGTAGATTTGTGGCACACTGTGCCAGGATTTGAAGATAGAAAAAAAGCAAAGAATGCAGCCATTTTTTTTCCAATCCGGGAATTTTTAACTTGATTGGGGAGATTCTATACACATAAACAGCAATTATAACATTGACAAATTTCTCACAAGTCATACAGGAAGTAAGAGCTATAGGAATTCTCATGAAATATCTTCTTGTTGGGTAATCTAAGAAGCTTCATAGAAGAGACAGCTTTCAAACAGGTTTAAATACTACAAAGAATGTAATGAGAGTGAGGTGACAGTGTCTGGTAGAAGAAACAGCATGAGAACTACCCATATGGCTAGAACAAAACAGAGAGGCCTGTTGTGGAGGAATAGAAGAAAAAAGTTGACACACACACACACACACACACACACACACACACACACACACAAAAGGGAGGGGGGTTAGATCATAAAAGGCCTTGCATACCAGATAAAGGAGCATCTGGCCTATACTTTAATGACATTGAGGGATTCTGATTTATAAATTCCAGACTGCAGACTTATTTGAAAATACAGTAGAAACTTAGAAAAGAAGATTGAGTACTCATTTCACTGTTAATAATAAATAGTACAGTACCTTGTTCAGCAGTGAGGCTCTAGAGTTAGTGGAATTTGATTGAATCTTAGCTTTGCCTCTTTACTTTGGACAAGTTACTTAACTTCTGTCTGCCTTGTTTATATCAACTGTGAAATAGGGATACTAACTATACTAGAGTTGTTTAAAATCAAATCAAATAATGCAAGTAAAGCAAAATATTTGGTACCACTTAATCTCTCTATATGACGACCTATACATATAGATACCAATGCACTTATAAACACAAAACTATCATCCATAGATAATCTGTTACTTGCTTTGTCAGTCATGCCAAAAAAATGCCTTAAATTATAAGTTATCATGAAGGATAATTATCCTAATGATCCTGATTACTGTCCTTTGATTAATAACTAGAAATTAATCATCTAGTTATCTAGTTATTATCAAAGGACAGTAATCAGGATCTGGAAAGCCCTTTTGGTAATTGCATTGGGTAGAACCGTACATGTAGAAAATTGGAACTTTTTTTTATGAAACATAGTGCTCAAAATAAAGAATGAATGATAAAGAAATAAATACATAATATAAAAACAAGCCTTTTAATTGACCAAAAGACCTTTCCAAGGTTACCCAGACCATCTCTCTATACCTTGTGAATTCAGAAGAATAGGCCTAAAAAGGTTACCAATCTCTCTCTTTCCTCCATCTGGGACTACACTGACAACAAGTGAGATTCATAGAATTCCTCTACCATCAGTTTTTAACCTCCAGAGAAATTGATTCTTCTGTTTCCTGTGGTAACCTCTTCTAAGGGTCAATGGCTAAGCATGTCAGAAAATCCTTCCTCCTTGCCAAATTAAATTCTTCTTATCTATCCTATCGTGTTTTTATCTGTTTTGTTAGAAAGTGGCAGGTACTGAAATTTTAAAACTCAGTTTAAAAACAGGTAAAATTTAGTAATTTCCCTCTGGCTTGGATAATTTTCTGATAAGATCCCATGCCATCTTTGTTAAAAGAAGAATAATTTATTTACTCAAAGCTTGAATGAAGATGTAAAGATGTATTTTCCAAAGATGCCCACAAGAAAATCCCCTATCTCAAATGTTCTTCTAGAACCTTGCCTCTCATCCATCAAGAGGTTAAATCTAGTTCCCTTCCTCTTAAATTTGTAGCTTGCTCGTGACCAATAGATAGTGACTCAACTGATGCAGTGTGACTTCCAAGATAAGGCTAGAAAAATCGATTCACCTTCAACCTTGCTGGTAAGGGACCCTGACCCAGGATGCAAGTAGTCTGATTGGTCAGAGGTCACCATGCTGTGAGGAAGCCCAAACTAACCCATGTGGTCAGACCACATGGAGAAGCCCTAACACCACATGCAGACAAAGAGATTCTCAGCCAGCCCATGCTGCTCCAGCCCTCTCTTGTCCTAGCTCCAGTCAGTGGGACCACAACTGTGTGAGTGATCATGAGTCTGAATTACCCAGCCAAGTGCTTCTCAAAATCTTGACCCACAGAAATTATGAGAAATAATGAAATGATTATCGCTGTTTTAAATCATGATGTTTTGAAGTGATTTGTTATGCAGGAATAGTAACTAGAACATTCCCTCCTCTACTAGAACCCTATAGAGATATAGGTCTAGTGCCTATAAAGACAAAATCAATAAGCTGCAATCAAAATGCCTAAAAAGGAACTACTGTTTAATAAAATGTACTTTATGTTTAATGTGTCTGAAGGCACTTTGTAATCTGTGAAGCACTACACAAGTGCTAAATGGTTTGGCTAATGAGACAATGAATTGTACAATAAAAATGCAAAGCATTTCACCAAAAAAAGAACCTTCCTTGTTCAAGACACACCTTTTAATATCTTCCCTGGTACAGCCAGAAAGGGTTAAGTGTTCTCTCTTTTGTGCCTGCAGTACATTTTGCACTTCTAGTACTCCAATTATGAGATCTAATTCTTTATTTTTGCATGCCCATTTCTTCTACTGGACTGTAACCTCCTTGCTGACAGGTATTATTTTTCTTTGTGTCTTTAGACTGTAATATAATATCTGTCACATACTAAGCATAAATCCATATTTGTTAAATGAAAAAATGGAGAGGTGTCTACAGGCATGGCCATGCACCAAAAGGCTTTATAAGCATAGGTGAACAATTCTGTTTTTCAAAGACTCATCAGCCTCTGAAAGACAATGGGAAGGAAATAGGTTTTTCCATTTTTAATCTCCATACTGAACAGTTCTCTATTCCAATGAACCATTTCTGGGAAGCCCTTCTTACCATTCCATTTTTTTCCTTCTGTCTGAAAAGTCTAACCTTCTATCTGAAACTGTGAAGCCCCTAACTTCCTCTTTGATCACACATTCTTTCTAGTCTACTTTTTGTGTATGAGTATTTATTTTTGTCAATCTAAAGAGCATGAGCCTTCTTTAACTTGAAATGTTAGAAAATTACTTTACATAAAGAGAAGAAATGCTAAAATTTAATTTTCTTTCTTTTAAATCACCATACATTTATGTATGTATTTTTTTAACATGAGTAGGTAAAAACAATAAAGATGTATTTTCAAGAGGTCAGAAAACCCATTGATATCCTCTTTCGTCATAGAATTTCTTTATGAATGAGTCAAATTTTTTCCACACTAATTTTATAAAGAAAAAATAGTCACCATTAAACTTTCTCTTATTTGAATAGCAGTATCATCCTTGTTTAGTATCATTAGTTTTCATCCCATTTGAATTTTTTTGTTTATCTCATTTTTAACTTCTTACCTCACTGGCTAATTTCTGTTTTTACTGGCATTTTCCAGGAATTCCACATTTAGTTTCATTTGCAAATTTTCTTATTAATCTGGTTGATTCATCTTATGGAATATGAATTTACTTGTTTAAATATTAAAACATAGTATTGGTTTCTTCATTCCCTGCTAGTCCCACTAACATAAAAACATATCTCATTTAACTTGGTACCTTGTTTTTCGTTGGGTTTGTATGAAGTTGCGACTGCTGGGAACTTTGCATGAGTCTAATTCTATGAAGTGAAGGAAAAAAAATCTCTTCTACTTATAGATTTGTGTTTAATAGGTAAATTTTTATTTTAAGTACTGTTTTGGATTAATATCACAGTATGCAAGGAGGACAATACTCCTGCCTTCACTTTTAAACTTTAGCTGTGATTTGGTTTTAAAACTTAAAGACAATTTAGTCATATAGGCTAAATAGAAAAAATAGACATGCAAAAATCAAGAACATAGTGCTTCCGGATAGGAACTAATAGCAGAAACAAACCACAGTAATCACAACAGCTTCCTTTTATTGAGAATTTACAATATGTTAAGTATTTTCCCAGGTCCTGTTTGTAATAATAGTTAGAGCTGACTATGTACCAGGATGGCTCTGGTGCCTAACAAACATTAACACGATTATTCAACACTACAGCACAGGACCGAGAGACCTTCTGCATTTTACCCAAGAAAACAAAGGCACGAAGTCAACCAACTTATAAACATTTGAGCCAAGATTACAACCCAGACTATCTGACTCCAGAACTTTGATCCTGTGCTTTTTTCTTCTCATGCATACTTCATAACAATCCTATTGGCTTGTTATTTCAGCCTCATTTTACATATAAAATAAGTCTCAACTGGAATGAAGAATGCACCACAATGCCCACAGCTGCTAAGCAGTAGAGCTCAGATTTGAACCTCTGCAGTTTGATTGCAAGGCCTGTGCATTTCCCACAGTACCAGTGAAAAGATTCAATGAGAGGTGAGAGCAGAGGCCCGACTCCTGCTGGTCCTTCAATATGAGGCAAGCTTTCTGTTCCCAACTCTACTATCCTGATTTGCATCATAGCTACTCCAAATCTGTGTGTTGTTCTCTCCACACGTCAAGGTGGTCAAGGTGTGTGCTTTCTAATAATTGAAATATAGTTGATCTTGATTTAAAAAAAAAAAAAAGCAACATTATTTCCAGAGGATTTGGTAAGTTGTGTCTCATGCAATATTCTGCTCCTAAGTCCTGTACACTGAAGAATTAATGAGTCAAGTCTCAGAATTGGCAGTTAATCATAATCAGTCAGAACAGCTGTAATAAGAACAAGTTGCCCATTTAATTAAAGATATCACTTCCTGTCTATCTTATTTTATTAATGACCACTTACTATTTCCCGTATTTCAAGAAGTGAATACAACATTACTGGGATACTCAGAAAATAATTTGCTTAGTATTCTAGGCATCTTTTCTTTGAGTATTGTCTTACTCTCCCTATCCTGCTTTATGAGTTGATAGTGGTATCAGTTAATGTAATTTTTCAATGGATCTCTTCTGCAGTCACCTGTTGAACAGAAAGAAAATACTGTCTTGTCAGGAGTAATTCTGTATAGCTCCTAAGTTCTTATTCATTATCTTGGCAATATTTCCTCTATATACCATCTGAGCTCAGCTAGCCTGTAGAAACCAGCCATCATCCAAAACTTGTCACATAACAATCAGATCTGTCGAAACAATTCTGAAGACTATGAGCTTCACTTTGTCATAATTAAATGATCCCTTTTACCCATTGCTAAAAATATTACATGCCTCCTGACTTTGTTTAATTGTTCTCAAAGAGCAATTTTGTAGACTGTCATTTCACTTAAAGTTTTTGAAGAGCCAGCTCTCAGGCAGAAACTGAAATGATGAAGCTCAAAAGATCAGCATACAAACCAAAAGAGCAGTAATACTAATGAAGTCAAATATACTGCTCTTGGCTCGATTTCCAGCTGTGAGATTTGAACTCTAAGCAGCCTCTCAAGCTCCACCCTTTCTTCTGAGAATCTTATTCCAGGACAGAACATCAACTTCTTAGCTGCTCAGTTACAGGAGCTTATAGGCCCTGAGGTTAATTTCTGCCTGGATCATGCTCTATGGCTTTACTCAGCCTAAAATTTGATGCCAAAGAATGTTTAATGAGTTCCAAAGAGGCAATCACCAGCACAGAAGTGAATTTAAATTTCATACTAATGCCAGCTAGTGCTTCATGGGCAGAACTGCAGCCAACCAACCTACATTTCATAGCTGTCTCTTCATCATTTGCATTTGGACTTTCTTCCATGCCACTAGCACCTCAATTTGTTTTTAAGCACATTGTTCCAAAGTACAGGTTTTAATGTTCTATACAGGTATCAGGTTTTGATTTAGTCTGAGAGTTTTCTAGTTTTTTCTACAAAGCATATTAATTATGTGCTTCCCACCCCCAATTCTCTCCACTTTCACTAAGGAAAAATAAGAAGACTTAAATGCATAAACTATAATCTGGCATGGAAATATCTAATTTTTCCTGATTACAATAAAAGATGAAATAACTATTTATTATTGTGTTTTATTTTGCCACTGTTGATCACTGTGGTTTAAAGACCACTAATCAATTTCTAAGACCTTCAAATTGTCAAAAAGGGAGTCCAAATGATAGATCAGAGGAAATATACCAAGTGCACATACGCATCACAGCCAGCCAGGTCAGCGCCAGGTTGATGATAATGTTCACTATGCTTAAATTGGGCAGTTTTCCTAATTTTCAGAATTCTCATGGCTTGTGCAATTGGCAAGGTGGTAGCAATGCAAATAAGCTATCTTTATAATACTGACCTGGTACTATTGATTTCTCTCGAAAGGGATTAAATAATGCGGTTTTATATAGTGATCCCATAAGGCATGAGCTGAACCTAAAAATAATATAATTCTACTACCAAAGATCTTTGGTTTTTATCTAAACCAGTGGAAAGAGTCATATAAGAAATGCATTATTTGAATCATTTATTCATGTTTGTTCATAGACACAATAAATATTTATTGAATGTCATTGTGCTCCAGACATTATAGGTATCAGATGAGGTGATAAAAACCCTTAGAAACAGAATCCATTAACAAGAGGTTATCAATTGCAAGGATAGTCAACTAAACCAGAAAAAAAAAATCAAATAAAGGAAGTTAAGGGATATCTAATTTTGCGCTGGTAAAATATCCTAATACTGCTCCTCAGTAAGTTTAAGAATCAAGGGAGAGTAGTCCACTCTCCTAGGAGCTGCTCAACTAACGCAGAATCTCCCCCCATCATACCAGCCCTGATCTCACTAGAAGGTTTGGTCTGTTTTACTCAAAGCTGCATCCGTGGTGACTGAGTGAGGTTGGGCACAGAACTGAAGAAAACAAGCATGAATATGTGTCCCTGGGAGTTAGCACAGGGCCTGTTTTCCTGCCAAAGGCTTTCAGCAACATGGGACAGGTGGAAAGGGAGGGGGCTCCTGTTGTGAGCCAAGACTGTAAGTTTCTACGTGAAGAGTTTGGAAACTACATTTTATTACATACCACCATATGGCTACTCCACTGACATACTTCAGAATTCTGTGGTACTATATGCACTCAATATCAATGATTCTCTGAGACACATTCACTTAACACTTTGAGCATAATTCTATCAGAGTTATCATTTCTTTTAACATCAGCTTTTAACCAGCTTCACAAAAGAGACCATACTAATTACCACTTTTCCAATGAGTAAGCCCAGGTTTGATTACTTTGAAAATACTTTTACCTTGAGGATTTTTTTAAAAAAAAACTTTCTTAAAACAAGTATTCAAATCTTCCCTCATTGAGGACTTAGTGATGAATATTGAACTTTGGAATTATGAAACTTTCATATAGAACAGAGAGAGCCATTTTTATTTTGGTAATTGGCCATGGATATAATGAAAATGACTGTAAAAGAAACTTTTGAAATCAACTGTAATCCAGTGATAGAGGTTTTTTCTGGAATTCCATAAAAAAGAAAGAAGGATAAGATCCTCATCAAATTGCTTTCAGTCTTCTGTCTTATGAGCGCAGTCCTATTAGCGCTCCCAATTCTGTTTAATATAAGGTGATTCATCAATGCCAAGACATACACTATGAAAAAGTGTAACACCCAAGTGACAGCAAAACTACATTTACTGCTTGATATAAATCCTATGTTATTTGTGTCTTTAATTATATTTTCCTTAATTAAATTACAAACCATTTCGGGTAGCTGGACATGACATTAGTTTGTGAATAAACAATTTGTATGGCACAAATGCTTTGAAAGAAGGAAATTACTCTGATGTAAAAAAGATATCGATAGGACATAGTCTGGGTTCTGAATATAAAATCAAAGATATCAAATACATTTTTTTCTTATTGGATATTTTCACTCCATTAAGTTTAAGACATAATTGGATTTTCCCCCATAATAATCAAGCTCAAAAATCAAAATTCCTTTTCACATGGGTTTTGCATAATTCAAAAATCTTGTTCATATATTTCTTTAGAAAGTTCTGTGTAAGCATATTCATGCTGCTATTATTCAACACATATTTATCAAGCATTTACTACATACATGGAGTACTAAGTACTACTAAAATTGTAAAGATGAGCTAGTGGTGAAACCTATTTTTAAGGCATGGTTGTGGGAGAGATAAGAAATGCACATAAATAGCCAAATACAAGCAAGAAAACATTTTTTCAACAATATAAAAGTAGTTTCTGGTTAAATGATGCCAATGTTCAGAGAAGAAGAAATGATTTCACCCAAGTTCAGAGGAGTGGGGGAATTTTTCAGCTGAGATAGCAATGAAGCTAAGTCTTGGCAAACAGGTAGGATTTACATACATGGAGTTCAGGGAAGGGAAATCTAAGTAGAGGGAAAAGGTGTCCAAGCTATAGAGGCAAGGCACTATTCTAAATAGTGGTGATATTAAAGAGACCATAACAGGCACAAAGTCGTGTTTTCATTGAGCTTACGTTTTCGGGAGGAAGCAAGATAAATGTAATTAGTAGGTAAATCATATGGTATATTAGAAGGTAATAAGCACGTGGAGAAAAGGAAATCTAGGAAAGGGAGATGGGGAATGTGGTTTCCATTAGAAATAAGGTAATCAGCATAGGCCACAAAACAAAGACGACATTTAAACATGGCAATGAGAAAGAAAGCCCAAAGATCACGCTGGAAAGAGCTGAAGCATAAGGGGAGCGTTGGTTGATGAAATTGTTGGCAGAATAAGGATAGACTGCAGAGGGCCTCAAATGCCAAGCTAGGGAGTTTGGATTTTATTTTATAGGCACTGGGGAGATGTTAAAGATTTTTGAGGAAAGATTAAAAAAGACCTGGACTGTGCTTTATATAGATGATGCTGGCAGATAGTTTAAAGGGAAGAGAGAGAGGAAGGAGGCAGGGAGAACTCCTGCTACTTCCTCCAAAGAAAAATTTGATTTATATAAATAATTTTTCTTCATTCATTTAAGAAATACATATTGAGAATTTTTTTTCATACTTCAAGTTCTCGGATACATGTGCAGAACACGGAGGCTTGTTATATAGGTATACACGTGCCATGGTGGTTTGCTGCACCCATCAACCTGTCATCTACATTAGGTATTTCTCCTAATGCTATCCCTCCTCTAGCCCCCAACCCCGACAGGCCCTGGTATGTGATGTTCCCCTCCCCATCTCCATGTGTTTTCATTGTTCATCTCCCACTTATGAATGAGAATATGCAGTGTTTGGTTTTCTGTTCTTGTGTTAGTTTGCTGAGAATGATGGTTTCCAGCTTCATCTATGTCCTTGCAGAAGATATGAACTCACCCTTTTTTACGGCTGGATAGTATTCCATGGTGTATATGTGCCATATTTTCTTTAACCAGTCTATCATTGATGGGTATTTGGGTTGGTTCCAAGTCTTTGCTATTGTGAACAGTGCTGCAATAAACATACGTGTGTACGTGTGCATGTGTCTTTATGGTAGAATGATTTATACTCCTTTGGTTATATACCCAGTAATGGGATTGCTGGGTCAAATGGTATTTCTGGTTCTAGATCCTTGAGGAATCACCACACTGTCTTCCACAATGGTTGAACTAACGAATTGACAGAAATTTTTATATGCCAAGACTGCTCTTGTCTTACAAGATAACTTCTGGAAACAAAACAGGCACTTCTCTTTCCAGATCCTGCATTCTAGTAGGGGGAGTCACACAATACACATAACAGAAAACACAAGCAAATACATTAGGAAGATAAACTGTGGAAGGCAGCAGTGTTTCCTCTGGAGAACAGATATGGTGGGCTAGGGAAATCATAGGAATGTTGGGAGAATTGTGAGGCTGGAGGGCAGGTTTAGTATTACATTTTTGCTCTTGCAAAGCAATATTCACACTTCTAAAGAAGTGTTATAAAGATTTCTATAATATGCTGATATACGACAGATATAATGAAAAACAAGAAAGCACCTAAATTTTACATCAATATAATCCAATGGCTAAAGAAACACAAAAGTATTTCCAAATCTCACATCTTGTCTATATGAATAATGATGTATGTTACTCATAAGTTAGAGAGAAATTCTAAGAGTAAATAATGTTAAAGATTTGTCTCTCGAGACAGAACACAGACAAATCTAACCCATGGGAGAAATACACTGGACTTTAAATGATAGAGAAAAAGAATATGCTTCTAGAGGTCTTGATTCCCATAAGAAATAAGATAACCACTTGTTCCCTGATATATAATGGCTAAGTACAAAACTTTGTAAAAAGTTTCAGAAAATTAATGATTACGTCAACTTTAATTTCAAGGTATCATTGTTGTTCTAGTGACAAATTATTTCCCCAAAAGCACTGGTTAGAAATTTTTCAATATTTTCCAGCAAAATAATTACAGGCCAGATCAATACACATATTGTAACGATTTTCATCCATGCAACTTTCACATTATTCCTAAAATTAGACTTGGAAATGGACAAACACGTTCTTGTAATTGTATTGTTTAGAGAAGTCTTTTGACTCATGCTCAGCAAAAGGACGACAAAAGTCCAGCAAACCTCACACGAATGACCTAATTGGCCCTCTCAAGCTTCCAAATTTAGATTACTTTATTCATTTAGCAATTACAATTTAATGCTTCCCTACTGCAATGAAATATGATGGCTACTACTCAATTGCGGTATCACAAAAAGATTGCCCACTTTAGGAACAGACTGCATGATACCAAGTAATATATTTTAACAGCAACAAAGGGAATTTCTGCTTTTGATAATGGTGAAGTAATTCACAACAGAACAATCTCCTGGAGATAACAACTATCAACTCAGGACAAACTATAATATATGATTATCTGGAAGCACTGGGAAACAACCAAAAGTACACAGAAACTAGAAAAAAGGGAATGGCACCAGGTAAGTATCCCAGTGTTCTAATTTTTTGCCACAGGGCAGACACACGTGTGGCACCATGCAGAATGGCTTGAAGTTGCATAGAAGTTCTATTGTTTTATGGCTTGAACAATGAGAGATCAGACTTATGGTCTACTACAGATAGTAGAAAGTAGAGGAGGAAATCCTGTGTCATAACCCTTCAATCAAAGATCACCAGAAAACGAGGAAGAACATATACCACAGGGAAACAAGGTGAGTCTGATATATGCTAGAATTTGGGCTTGTGTTATGTTCTTTTGGGGACTCTTTAAGGAAGCAGTGTTTTGCTCTGGATTCAATGGTAAGAAGTGGAAGTAATTCTGTGGTTGGGTATCTTACTATTTCTTATCTAGAGACTGCTAAAGAAGTAGCAGTTGCTTATATCAGCAGCAGAGGGGAAGTTTAGTCATTCTCGTGGATCGGATAATGTTCTTGATTTTGTCTGTTTTTGAACATGATGATAGAATGATCTTTTTGTCTTGATTCATCATGGTCACAGAGGCTGGGCTTGGTGGCTCATTCCTGTAATCCCAGCACTTTGGGAGGCCGAGGTGGGTGGATCACCTGAGGTCAGGAGTTCGAGACCACCCTGACCAACAAGGTGAAACCCCATCTCTACTAAATATACAAAAATCAGCTGGGCTTGGTGGTGTGCACCTGTAATCCCAGCTACTTGGGAGGCTGAGGCAGGAGAATTGCTTGAACCCGGGAGGCAGAGGTTGCAGTGAGCCAAGGTGGCACTGCTGCACTCCAGCCTGGGCAACAGAGCAAGACTCCATCTCAGAAAAATAAAATAAAATCTCATCATGGTCACAGAATGACCCTGTCTGACAAATGTATTCTGATAATTTTTTTAGTGTGTAATGGAATACCACAGCCTATTGTGACTGCCTGGCTAACTTCTAACAACATCAAGGCCCACCTGTTAATGCCAGGCTAGCTCCCAGCTGCCAAGGTCTCCTTTTCTCTTTCTTATCTGGAAAGGAAAGAGCCACAGAGGGCAGCCTCAAATTCTGCATTTAAATTCTGCCCAAATATCTGGCTAAGTCCTGAACTACCTCTGTCTATGCAGAGTCCAGGCAGCCTGGTTAAAGTTAAAAAGGCTCAAATATTTTAGCTGCTGCCTACTATAGATAAGACAGAATTTAGACATGCCTGCTTTTAAACATGTCACTCATTTAGAAATTTCAGGGATTAACCACCTGCTAAAACAAAAAATAAACATTTTTCAGAAGACATAACAGAAACCAAAATAATATCCAGGACAGAATGAGACATATGAAGAAACAAGAAAATATCACTCATACTCAAGAATAAAAGAAATCAATGAGAATGACCACAAGATGACCAATATGATGGAATTAGTTAACAGTTATTTTAAGGCAGCTATTATAATTATGATCAAGGACATAAAGGAAAATAGTAATCAATAAACAGACAGGAAATCTCTGAAGAAAAATACAAATGAAAATATAATAGAAATTCTAAGAGTAAAAAATTTAGTATCTGAAAAAAAAATTTGCTAGCTGGGCTTTGTAGCAGATAATAGACCAGATAATCAGTAAATTCGAAGTAAGATTAATAAAAACTATCCAATTTTAAGTCATAAAAAAATCAAAGAAATAAACAGCACCTCTGTGACCTGTGAGACAATATTAAAGATATAACATATGGATCACTGGATTCATAAGAGGGGAAGAGAGAAAGAATGTGGCAGAAAAAAATATTTAAATACATAATAGCCAAAAATTTCCCGAATTTGTTAAGAGACATACATTTACAGGTTCCAGTATCTCAGGAAACTGCACGAAGAGTTTCTAAAAATTCAAATCAAACTAACTGATTACAACTAGTTACGGATTTCTTTGTACTTTCTTCACTCCCACTGCTTCACTTAACTAGCAAAAAAAAAAAAAAAAAAATCAAATCATAACCAATTCAATCTCAAATTTTTGAAAACGATAAATAAGAGAAAACTTCAACACAGAGAAAAAGACATATTATAGACAGGGAAGTATGGTACAAATGATGGCTAAATTCTCCTCAGAGACAATGGAGGCCAGAAAAGTCTGGTGATAGAAAAAACTCTATACTGAGAATTTTATACCTAGTAAAAGTATCCTTCAAGACTGAAGGTGAAATAAAGACTAAGTAAAAATCATCACTTGTGGTATACAGACCCACACTTTAAAATATGGTAAAGGAATTTCTTCAGCCAGAGAAAACTGATAGCTGATGGAAACTTGCATATTTAGGAAGAAATGAGCACAAGAAATGGTACATATATATAAAAATATTAAAACTGGCCTGTAATCCCAGCACTTTGGGAGGCTGAGGCAGGTGAATCGCTTGAGCCCAGGAGTTCGGGACCAGCCTGGGCAACATAGCAAAACCCTGTTGTCTACAAAAAAATTAGCTGGGCATGGTGGTTCATGCCTGTGGTCCCAGCTACTAGGGCGGCTGAGGTGGGAGGATCACTTGCGCCCAGCAAATTGAGGCTGCAGTGAGCCATGATCGTGCCACTGCACTCCAGCCTGGGCAGCAGAGCCAGACCCTGTCTTAAATAAATAAATAAATAAATAAATAAATAAATAAATAAATAAATGCTGAAAGTCAGTAACAAAACAGTTATTAATAAGCCCAAATAAGACAAATTACGCTTTAAATGTCCATTATGATAAATATGGACTCACTGACATTTCCACATTAAGTTAAAATGATTTTGCAGAGTATAGCCTGTACACATCAAAATCCTTAGAGGCTCTAAAACTGTATCAAGTTGAGCAGCAAGTATTAGTTTTAAGGACACTGCTTGTTAGCATCAGCCAATTAGATATTCTGGACACAAATAGGGAACACACTTGGGCAATCAATATAAAAAGCATCTCTTTTGTGAAATTAATTGGAAAATTAGATTTTGTGCTTAAGTATAAATTCTAAACGATTCACTAAAATGGATCAAAACAGCTTTCAAACTAACCACTTCTGTTGACTAAGTCAGCTTCCTTCACCACTTGCATCTTAATTTTAAAACAAATTAAAAGACACCAGAGAATGAAGGCAAATATCCTGATATTTCAGGTCTGCTTCCTGAGGAAGTCCTTTTATATTTTAGTTACCAAGTTATTTGCTTTAATGTCCCTCATTGCTTTAGCATGCCTTTTTTCACCTTGATGGATGGTCTCTATTATGAAAAATGTATTATAAGGCTCAGAATTTGCTTTCATATGCTCTGAAATTCAACCTTTGCAGGCCAAAGTAATATCATTTACACTATATTCGACATATTATTACTTAAGTTAGCAGAGCGTTTGAAGATGGGAAGTTTAAAAATATGCTTTTCTGAAAGGGTAAGAATTTATCAGAACAGGAGAGACACTAAATGATCCTGAGCTCAAGAATAACTTTTTGTAAGTATGTATGGGGGAAAAAAACACTAGACAGAAATTAGGAGTCTTGGATTCTAGTTTGGCCACAGTGGTAACTATGGCAGCTTAGGAAAATCATTTGGTTTCATTTGTTTTTGGAAACATACGTACTCGAGTATTTTGAATATTCATTCATATAACACAGTGGTTTAATGTATATTTGCAATGGGAAAGCTGAATTCTATGAAAATTTGTTTGATTTCACTTTTAAGCATGTTTCAAAGAGTCTATGGGCTTAAATACGTGTTTCATTTAATGTAATAAAAGCACCCAGAGTATGTGAAAACAAAAATCATGATTTTGGGGCCATGTGTGTCTTCAAGGAAAAAGGCTTGTGTATCTACACAGCAGACAAATACCTCTGAAAGTCTGATCCACAAACAGCATGAAGAAATTCAACCGGTGATTTGACAAAATAATTTCAGGCACCAGTTGATGGTATGGTTGGTGGAACTTGTAACTCCTGATTCTGCCAAAAATGTAAGTTCATATGCCAAAGGCATATAGTTTGATGTAAAATTTTGAAGTATAGCTGCTTTTGTTTGATCACCCAAATAAGTATGTTCCCCTATAGAACACCCCAGCTCAATAAACAAATTTGCCATTAGCAAAAATTCAAGCACTGTCAAAATTGTGTTGCTTCCTCCTGTTGCCAAAACTTTTGCACTGTGGGTGCAACAGGGTTGTAGCTTTTTATTTTATTAAATAAATATTTCCTTTTTATTTATTACCCCAAACACCATTATTAGTCTGCATCATAATTTTAAGAGTGTCAGAAACAAACAGAATCCATGTGAGAATGCTCCGGGATACTATAGGAAGAAAGTAACTTCGAGGTCATTTACACTCAGTGTCAGGCACAATTCACATTTCTCAAACAAGATATATCAGGTGGTGCTTGCCAGATAATGGAGGATGTGAGAAGCAGAGCTCAACTACCCCTGAAGGAGAGTGCTGGCATGAGTCAGGCAGGAGATCAGAGCTCTAGCCAGCCAAGTGGGGATCCAAGTCTGGGATCCATTCATGTAAGCATAAATTATTCCCCACTGTAATTATTGCAAAGACTGAAGTGGTTCTATCATTGCAAAAGTAAACTCAAGCATCAGTCTGGTAATATTAATGATATGGATTAATAACAACACACTGTAAATAACTGTTTATTCTGTCATTTATTAATATATTTAGTTATTTTTTTTCTCTCTGGAGGCAATTGGGACTATAGGAGCAGCTGCAACACCAGCATTTGCCATTTTGCCAGTTGTTCAGAGAATGAACTGATTAGTGGGAATGGGCAGCAATACACGCATTTGGCAGCTATGTTTGCACAAAATGAGGGTACTTTTTAAAATAAGACACTTTGATGCGACATCATGGTACCTAAGAGTATTGTGGAAGAATCTGACATCAAATACTTTGTAACAGACAACCATGGGATTCCTGTCCTCTACAATCCCAACTCAGCCCTTCAATCCTGCTGAGATCTTCAACATGCTGATCTCTCATCACACTCTTGTCACCTCATTTCTTACCCACCCAGCTTGAATTCTCCCATTTACCAATGCAGTCACTTTAACGTATTCACCTTTATTTTTTTGCTCCTCTTGCTTCATCATTCACACAACCTTGATTAAATCCAGCTCTGTCGTCTTATCTTACCAACACTGCTCAAAGTGGCTAGAGAAAAATGACCACTGATTTCAAGTGAGCCCTTAAAGCTACCTGCCCATCATTCTGTAGACCACTCCCTTTCCCACTTTCCTAGACTTGAGAACTTCCCATTTCTCCTTAAAGTCTCTGATACATCTCCCACCATAATCTTGCTTCCTTCTTCACAGAGAAATTGCTGCAATCAGAAGAGAACATTTAGAAGTTCCCACCACCAAATCTCTCCACCTAACTCCTTGTTTGCCCATAAGTGCAACCTTGTTCCTGTTAATATGAATGAATAGACCACATTCCTGGAAGAGGACAGCCTCTCTGTTTGTGCTCTGGATCTTATGCTCTAAGACCTACTTAAAGACACTGAAATCTCCCCTCCTCCCTCCCTCCCTCCTTCTCTCTCTCTCCATAATCATCAGTTTCCTCTTCTCTCTTAAATCATTCTCTTTAACACACAAGCATGCTAAAATTTTTCATTTAGCTTAAAAAAAATTCCACCTCTTGGCCCTCTTTCCTCTCTGGCTCCCGCCTTATTTCTCAAATATTTCTTCTTTTTATGGTAAAAAACAAAAAATAAAGCAAAATAAAAACTTAAAAGAATTATCTGAATTCTCTGTCTCCATTTCCGTTTTATTATCTTGAACTCTCAATGTCACTAAAGGCAATGGACATTAGTGAGTCCTCATCTTATATGACTTAACAGCTGCATCTGATACAGTTGATCATTCTCTCTTTGAAGCACTTCTTCACTGGCTTTGAGGACACCACTCTCTCTCTTCTTCCTCCTCTCATTCTGGTGTGACTTCTTGGTCTCTTTTGCATATTCCTTCTTATCTCCTCAACTATTAAATACACCCTGGAGTTTAGTACAGAAAGTGTTCTTTTCTCTCCACACTCAGTCCTTAGATGATGCCATTCATCTCAGGGCTTTAAACACTATAATAAGCAGTTGACTCCCAAATGTGCATTTTACCATACAGTTTGCTCCTGAATTCCAGAACGATATACCCAGCTGCCTACGTGACCAGTACTCTTGGATGACAAATAAACATGGCAAACAGAGCATATTCTAATCAAAGGTTTCTGTACCTTTCCACCCCACAGATAGCTCTCTCACTTAAGACTTGACTTAGTCATCTTAGTACTGCCTGCTCTGGCCTCCCTTCTAAAAATCTCTTTCCCCCTTCCTCTGATTTGGGACATTTAACGGTCCTTTTTCCTACTTATTTTATTTTCCTCTTAGTAGTGATCACCACCTAACATTATACATATTACATAAATATGTATATATTTTTACTGAGTTATCTTGTATCCTATTGGTCTCCCTCATAAAAGACAGGGTTTTTTTTTTTTTCTGTTTTATTATATATCCCAAGCACCTGGAACAGTGCCTAAACTATAGCAGGCATTCAATACGTACTTGTAGTATGAATGAAGTATGCTAGAAATAGAATGCATGGTTTCCATTTAAAAATCAAACAAACTTCAAAGCCTCAAACTCACAGAATTGAGTGCACTTATGATTATTCTGATTTCCATTTTTCAGGACTTCTCTTTGATTAGTCTCCACACTTCAATGTGTTTGCATGTGTTTAGATGTACTTCAGAAAAATGATATATGTATCAAAGTTCTTTCCATATTGTGAACTAGGTACATATCACATGCACATCTGTGTGAAAAGAAACAAACAGCTTCATGACCACAGAGCTTGCCACATGAAGCCTCTCCATCACAAAAGGGTCTCATTCTTTTTGCTCTACACATTGCCTCATATCTGTGTTGACTAGGCCACCATTTTTTTGGGCAAACAATGCTCCTTATGCATCTCAGACAATACAAATTCTTCTGCTTGAAGTATCCTATTCTCTTCTACAATTGAAAGAGTAATATTCATTCTTCAAAATCTTATGTAGATTCCTCCACACCTTAAGTTACACCCAGGTAGAGTGATTTATTCTTTCCCATATATTCACATTACTCTGGTAGTTAATCTGTCACATTCAAATAATTTGTTTACACGTCTATCTCCCACACTAAATTATGAGCTTCTTATGGGCCTAAATATATCTTTATCTTCAGCGTCGAACCAAAATCTGGCACATAGTAGATATTGAATCTTTGCTTAAGGCACTCATCCACGAAGTGATGACTTCGTGGAATGCAAATACAACTCTACCTATATAAACATATTTTTGGGAAAATCACCATCAGAAATACATTTTTAAAGCAATTAGTGTCAATAAAATAACAAAATAGAGTCTCCATATTAAGTAATCAAGTCTTCCAGAGTCAGAAATAGTAAAAAAAAAACTATAATTATTTTAATATTACACTAGAACTTCAAATTTGAACATCTGGCCTACCTAAAATTATTTGTATAGAAATATAAACGAATTGCTTTATTTTTAAATTATAAATTTGTTTCTAGATTAAGACACATGGCACTAAGATGCTTACATAATCCTCACTTAAACCCAAGAAAACAGCTAAAAGTAATGAAATCACAAATAATTTTTTTTCACAGCAAGGTTGGGATATGCCTTGTATTAAATCTTTAAAATTTGTGTGACCAAAAGGATAATTTTTAAAAGTTAATTAGAATCTCTTATTTTCTCTAGATGTGAATGTTAAAATGGTAAATTTAATGTGGCAATGTTCATTTCAATGTAAGAATTTGAATGTCATGTTGTATTAAAGAATGATGCTAATATAAAGTTGTGAGCAAAAATTGTTAATTAGAAAAAATACCTATTATTTTATTTCATATTGCTATAATGAAATAATATGCAGATTAATAGTTGAGTATCTTAATGTGTAAGTTTTATGTGATTTTATCACCACACATTTTCCCTATTTTCTAAGGCAGGTTTCTCAATTTTATTTTCAAGTTAGTTCTTTAAGAAAATAAAGGAGGCTGGGGATGGTGGCTCACGCCTGTAATCCCAGCACTTTGGGAGGCCAAGGAGGGCGGATCATGAGGTCAGGACTTCGAGACCAGCCTGGCCAATATGGTGACACCCTGTCTCTACTAAAAATACAAAAATTAGCCTGGCGTGGTGGCACGTGCCTGTAATCCCAGCTACTCAGGAGGCTGAGGCAGAAGAATCGCTTGAACCCTGAAAGGTGGAGGTTGCAGTGAGCCAAGATCATGCCACTGCACTCCAGCCTGGGCAACAGAGTGAGACTCCGTCTCAAAAAAAATAAATAAATAAGGAAAGAAAATAAAGGAGATTGCTTTCAACAGTTTCTCTGAGAGCACTTGCCTTTTATAACCTGTATGTTTTTCATTATATAATATTTTTAAGGCTACATTGTCAGCTGGAGTGTAACAATGGTATAAAACTTCCTATATTAAAATTTCCACCCTGATAAAAAAAAAGAACCACCAGGTAATGACAGTTCTTAGAGTCCTACAACTAGATTTTAATTCTCTCTCTTTTTTTTTTTTTTTTTGAGATGAAGTTTTGCTCTTGTTGCCCAGGCTGGAGTGCAATGGTGTGATCCCAGCTCACTTGAACCTCCACCTCCTGGGTTCAAGCGATTCTCCTGCCTCAGCCTCCCGAGTAGCTGGGGTTACAGATACGCACCACTGTACCTGGCTAATTTTTGTATTTTTAGTAGAGATGGGGTTCCTTCTCTATCTTAGCTAACGAAGTAACCCCCTTTCCTAGCAAATTCTGACATTAACCTTCCTTGACAATCTTATTGAGAAGTGGCCTAAATTTGTTTTATTAGAAGAAGAAAGAGATTATGCGGGACACAAGTTTCCTCTTTTGCTTTGCATATCTCCAGGAATATTTTATCTGGATATGTAACTGTGTGTGCAAGAAACGTAAGGTATTCATTAGCTTGTCCTCTTGAACTCAGCTGGCAGGAAGTCAAACAAACTGAAATCCTCAGTGTCTACTTCCAAGAGGTACCTGAGGCAAACACCTAAAAGATTATATTGGAAAAACGAGATTACCTCTCTACTCTCACCAAGGAGCCAGGAGGAACTCGGGTAGCCACAGCGTCTGTTTATTTGTTGAATGCCTACAATGTGCCAAGCTATAGGAGATAATTTCTCATCCCCACCTCTAATGTCAAAACATTCTTACCAAGAATTATTATAATTTTCATCTTACAGAAGAGGAAAATGAGATGGAAAAACCTAAGGAAGCTGTCCAACTTTTATATGGTTAATGTGGGCCAGAGGCCAGACTCAATTCTGGTCTATCCTGTTACACCTCATTAGCAGTCAGTGTATATAATAGAAGTTGGTCTGGGAAGAGATAAGATATTAACTTGTAGTAAGTGTCATTTCCCTCTCTTTCCCAGGACATGCAAGGCATGGGTGACTTGAAGAGAGAAATGATTCCATTCCATAGCTTGACAAAAGAAATAACTTTCCATAGTCATAATTTGTCTCTGAGTTATTAGCCAGGCTGAAGTCTACAAAATTGACCCTAACTTCATAAAAAGGTTCTCTGTAATTGTGTTTCCCAAACATCAATGAAGAATTGAACCATCTGGGGGTCTTGTTAAAATATGTAGATTCTGATTTTTTTTTTTTTTTTTTTTTCGAGACAGAGTCTTGCTCTGTCCCCCAGGCTGGAGTGTTGTGGTGTGATTTCAGCTCACTGCAACCTCTGCCTCCTGTGTTCAAACAATTCTCCTGCCTCAGCCTCCTGAGTAGCTGAGATTACAGGAGCCCATCATTATACCTGGCTAATTTTTAGTAGAGATGGGGTTTCACCATGTTAGCCATGCTGGTCTCGAACTCCTGACCTTAGATGATCCACTTACCTTGGCCTCCCAAAGAGCTGGGATTACAGGTGTGAGCCATCATGCCTCGCCTAGATTCAGATTCTGTAAGGTAGGTTGAGGCCCGAAATTCTGCTTGTAACAACCTCTTAGGCAATGCTGATGCTGGCCTATAGGCCACATGCACAGAACAGTGAAGCTCCAGGCAAAGATAAGACATCTCTCCTCACTCCTCATTGCAATAGTGGCTGGAGTATGAAGGAGCACCAATGAGGAGCTCTCCACATGAATTTGGGCAAAAAATACTGACATGAGGCATGGACTCTATCTGGAATTAATTTTTCCTGTATCAAATTATTTAGCCCAATTTTCTTTCATTGCTCATATTTGATACTTCATAGTCTCTTAGAGAAAAATATTTCTGATTTCTAGTATAATTAACTTTTGTTTTCAGCTTCAGTAAAATGGAGACTGCCAAGAACAAGTAGAGATTTTTGGATTAAAACAAGTAGAGATTTTTGGCCGGGCATGGTGGCTGGCACTTGTAATCCCAGCACTTTGGGAAGGTGAGGCAGGCAGATCACCTGGGGTCAGGAGTTCAAGACCATCCTGGCTAACATCGTAAAACCCCATCCCTACTAAAAAATACAAAATTAGCCAGGCGTTGTGGTGCACACCTGTAATCCCAGTTACTCAGGAGGCTGAGGCAAGAGAATTGCTTTAACCTGGGAGGCGGAGGTTGCAGTGAGCTGAGATTGCACCACTGCACTCCAGCCTGGGCAACAGAGTGAGACTCCACCAAAACAAAACAAAACAAACAAACAAAAAACAAAGAAAAGAAAAAAAAAACAAAAAACAACTAAATAGAAATTTTGAATCATTTAATTTCAAAAACTCACATTACATTCTTCCTTTCGCTATGTGAACAAGAAGAGGATCATCTCAAATCATAACTAAAATATACATGAACTATGTCCTACAACCTCTATTAGGTAATGGACATAGGAAGATAATCAAGAAAATGACTCCGTTTTGGGAAAGTATAGCTAGTGAGAGAAACAGAACTGTAACTAGAAAAGCATAATAAATTATGTAGTATGAATATGTGTGAACAGTTTTGGGGAACCACCTATTTTTCCTAGGATTACTATCCAGGCAGTGACCTTCAAAGATACAGAACACCTGCGTCTATAACTAGCATTCTCTTAGAACATTCCAGACAGTGAAAAAAATGGGTAAATACCCATGGGCATAAAAGAACACAGTTTAGTTTGGTACACTGGCTAGAATGGTTGTTGAGACAAGTATGAAAAAACTTCCAGCCTTCTTCAATAGAACTTAATTCAGGCAATCTCAGACATAGAGCATTCTATAGCTTGGGGAGAGAGAAACATGAGAAATGAACAATTGATAACTTTATCAAAGGCCTGCCAGTCACTGGTCATGGTTAAATGTGTTCTTTCAGGTTCAGGGGATATGTACTACTAATAAATATAGTAATAGTTTAATACCAATTTCTTTGCTCCTGATTTAGATAAATGGAACTAGCAAATACTTTTCCTAAACTCTAATGCATCAATCATAAAAGAAAGACTTATGATTCCCAGAGTAGCAACTATATATTAGGAAATAAAAGTTACCATACAAAGGCTTGCATGCACAATGAGACTGAGTTATTGTAACCTGGGGATCCGCACAGAACAGATTTTCATATACTACTAGCCAATCCCAGCTTCTTTTCACGTTTTCACTTTTGAAATAAAATAGGGGTAGAAATATTTTATTTTCTGAAGCTTTTCTTTACCTTAGCACACACTGAGAGAGTAATTCACACAGGTGTGTGGAAGGGGTTGTCTATGATATTTCAAAGGGATGATTTATATACTCTGGCTTTTCTTTTACAACAGTGAGAACACCTAAAGGACTGTGTGTGCAAAATCTTCCTCCCAAAGCATGATTATAGTAACATAGCTGGCAAGAAGGCCTAAGCAAAACCCCACTCTTTAGACAGACATACGCTGAATTACCCTAAAGAGTTCAATTATCTCCATCTAAACAAGGAAAGTACAAAAAATAAGACTAATAACTTTTCATAGGCTTTAACAATTCTTGCACCTAACCTAAAACCCAACCACTTAAATGGAAACTGTATCAATAATTTATCTAGAAACCTAGTTATAGGTTACCTGCCCTACTTACAAAATCAATTAATTTCAATTCTCTCATTGTTTCCTTACATGTATGCAGCTTGATATTTTCCAGCTTCTGAGTTTTGTTTATTCTTTTCAGGGTTTTCAACAGAGAACCTTCAAGCCAGACACAGGGCTGAAACAGGAGGTTTAGTACTACTAAGGACATACTTTAAAATGATTCTTACATAGTGCTGTGGTTTAAGGACAACTGGAAGACCAGAGGAAAAGAATGTTTCTTCCTCCTCATGCTCTGGTGTGAACTTAAGGTTTCTAAAGAGTGTAAGGCTGACTGTAATGAAATGGAAATTCTACTATCTATCAATAAGACGATGATATATTTATAGAACATGAGCCACAAGAGAGCTATACTGGGCACTTTCAATAAACCTCAATTAAAGTGATCAATATTGCTAAAAGAATCTTTAAAAGCACCTCTGACAGAAAACTTCTTTGAGATTACTTTTAAATGCTGAGATAGACTAAGTACTTCGAGATATAATGGGAAGTGAATTCCAGTGTCCAGGAATATGATTGCTAACTGTCCTAACTTCTAGGGTCTCAAGGTTATGATTTAAATGAATAAAATCTCGATGAATTTGTGAATAAAAGGTATTTTTGCCTTTTATACTTAGGAAAGGAAATATGAGTAGTATCTTAACACAGCTTGTGCTAAGTCCCATTGACCATTTAATGTTTTTTCTTCCCCCATCCCAAATGTTAAACAGTTCTTCTTCCTCTCTGACAATTCAGATGCCACTTATTGGTCATAGTTTGCTTGAGATCCCACCTCTTTACAAATCCTTTCCTTTGTGCTCTAGTTTTATTAAAATCTGTACAGCCAAATACAGTTCTTGATCATAGGCTCTTAGAGTAGTTGCCAATTGTTTTTTATAAGTCTTAGCTCCACAACCGAAAATAGCTTCCTACAGGCAAGCTTCGTGCTATGTTATGCCTCACAGCCTCCATATTAATAAGCAGAGTGCTAAACACTACATGATAATTTTGCTCAAAATGCAAATAAAGCTCACACCTTAGATGGGTTTTCAGGCCTCACAACTTATTACCAGCTTAGTTAGCAAAGCATAGCCATCTTCGGATGAGACCTAGAAGGGCCTGGATGCAAAGAACTAAAGGATGATCAGAGTGGGAGATTCAGGAAAAGAGGTACCTGAGGAGGAATGGAGAGGGAAAGACAGACTATAATTTTGCCAGACTGATTCTAAATACTTGTTGATATGGGTAGTAAATTTCTTTTTTGAAATATTGTAATAGCAAGCACTCAAGTGTGATTTCTTACATGGAAAATCCTGACAGAAGGGAGATCCTGGGACTGTCCTAGTGTATCCACCTGTTAGGTTTCCAAACTAGCCAACCCAGTGAAGAGAATTGCTCTTTGTTGAGCCAAGCTAGTTACACTATCTTTTCCCACTATATTGGTGCCTTAGTATTCATTTATTCATTCAGTCAGTCATTTCACAAATGTTTAGTGCACATCTTTTTTTTTTTTTTTTTGAGACAGAGTCTCGCTCTTGTCAACAAGGCTGGAGTACAGTGGTGTGATCTTGGCTCACTGCAACCTCTGCCTCCCAGGTTCAAGCAATTCTCCTGCCTCAGCCTCCTGAGTAGCTGGAATTACAGGTGTCCACTACCACACCCGGCTAATTTTTGTACTTTTAGTAGAAACAGGATTTCTCCATGTTGGCCAGGCTGGTCTCGAACTCCTGACTTTGTGATCTGCCCATCTCGGCCTCCCAAAGTGCTGAGATTATGGGTGTGGGCCATAACGCCCAGCCCTAGTGCATATCTTATCTCTGAGTTGACATGATTTGAAGTCCTACAGATAGATACGGTTGTGAGCAAAATGAATCTGGACGCTCACTTTAGAAGGTCCTGCCTCCTGGCAGACAAAGACATTAATCAAGTAATAACGCTAACATAAAACTAAATATTGAAAAAAAACCCAAAACACCCGAGAAGTGTAATGAAGAAAAAGCATGACAAGCCTGGAGCACATTTTATAGAGAGAGCCAATTAAATGGCTGAGCAAGCAAAGTGGGTAGAAATGTGTTCCGGCAGAGGCACCAGCATGTGCTAAGGTCCTGAGAGGGAAGGAAATATGATGCTTTCTAAGATCTGAAAGAAAGGCTCTTCGTAAAGAGCTGTACGAATCCAAGATCAAGAATCCTCCCACACTTGTCCAGCAGTTCCTTAGCTCAGCATTTGAGCTTTTGTGGCCCTTTGAGTGAAATAACCCAGAGGGTTTGGTTCTCTGCTACAGACCAGAGAAAGCCCTCATCCCTGTGCCTTTCTTATTCGGCCGGGGTTGTGCTTTTGTGGGCAGTGCTTGGCAAGATCAATCCAAAGTTTTAGAACAAATCTTTGAGTGGCTTCCAGAGTCACTTGAGATTTGTTGCTTCGTGGAGAAAGATAGAAACTTCAGACTGAGAGGATCTTAAAGATGCCTGAACTGCTTGCAGGACTGGTCTATTAGAAAGATTGTCTTATAGCAAAAGTGATCCCTTATTTAATATATTATTTCCTATCCCAGCCCCAGATGGCAAAAAGGTGAACAAGTTGAGTAGCTGGCTCTGGAATTTGAGCTGAGGTCCTATTAATATGGGAACTTCCTGAGCTACAATGCTTCAACTGGAGTCATCAGTTAAGCTTGTGTCTTCTCCTCCATTGGCTAACTGGCTGGCAATGAGCCTCTTACTTGACAGTACACAGTATTGTTAGTTTCCTTAAACACTCTGAAGTTTGACTTACTTTACTGATTTAAAGTGAAAAACAACTATTCTAACTGTGTGTTCCTCCACATGGTGAATATCACCTAAATTTTCAAACACCAATTAAGGACACTTTTTATATCATCACACTTATTGAATTTGATGTATTCTTAGTGTGCCTAGGGAGAATGAATAAAGAATCTGTAGGAGAAAACAGAATAATGCACTGCTTCTGGAAAGCAGGCTTATGTGACAGAAAGCCACCCTTGTGATGAGAACTAGGGAAAAAAACTAACCGTCCTACTGTTGACTTTGTGTATTTTATAGGTCTTGACATGCTTGAAATGTACAGTACATGTATACTTTAACCTCTGATATCTGTGAAACGCTTACGTTGAGAATTCACATTATAATAAAGTTCTTTTTTTTTTTTTTTTTTTTGAGATGGAGTCTTGCTCTCCTTGCCCAGGCTGGAGTGCAATGGCACGATCTCAGCTCACTGCCACCTCTGCCTCCCAGGTTCAAGCAATTCTCCTGCCTCGGCCTCCCGAGTAGCTGGGATTACAGGTGTGTGCCACCACACCTGGCTAATTGTTTTGTATTTTCAATAGAGACGGGTTTCACCATGTTGGCCAGGCTGGTTTCAAATTCCTAACCTTGTGATCCGCCTGCCTTGGCCTTCCAAAGTGCCGGGATTACAGGTGTGAGCCACCACACCCAGCCTATAACAAAGTTCTAACCTTTGTTAAGGTACACCTAATGCAGTCAAAAAGGCAACACACTTTTTTTTTTTTTTACAATTAAAATTCTGTTATCTTCAGAGTAAGCAGCTGAGATCTTAGAAAGAGTGTCACAAGCTGTGTGACTAAGAGCAAAAGCTGATTGCAGACAGTAGAAGAAAAATGTTCCTGAAATTGAACATAAAATCAAAGTGTTTTAAGCTCAGTCTTTTATCATATCTGCTTATTTAACGTCATGTTGTCACCTAATAAGGCTTTTAAAAATTGAAAAGAGAGTTTAAGGTAGTAGGGTTCTAAAGTGATAGAGTAAATGGATGTCAGAAAGCAGGCCATTACTACTTAAGATATTCTCAGAAAGTTAGTAGCTTTGTGATTAAAAATGTTTCAAGAAGAATTCAGTTAGAGTAAAATATGTTTGCCTGAAACTTAATTGTTTTATCAAGTTTTCCTTTACATGCCACAGGCATCTTACTAATAACTAATTTATTCTTGGGAAATTTTCTGTTTTCCAAGCTCAAAGCTATAGGAATACAGGAATACAGACATTTATTTCCAAATGTGAATTTTTCTTTTTTAGCTCTCATTAAGAACTCATCGGCATCTTAAATGTTGTTCAGGTAGCACATAAATCTCACTGCAAAAATTTTGTTATTTCTGGATCTTCTCATTTCTCCCTTGACGGTTTCTGAGCTGTGAACTATTTTCTACATTTTAGTTATTTTGCAACTTTTAAAACAAAATTCCATTGGTGGGAAGTTTCTAAGATTGTGATTCTTTTATATGTACACATTATCTGGTTTAAATATGAGTGCCATCCAGCTTCTCCAAGAGCCAGCAAACTCTGCTCTTAGCTTTACAAACATGGTCCTCTAATTCTGAACATCTGAAATTTCTGTGGGTAAAACCACCTCACCTGTAGTCATTAACAATATTTAAGGGTGACCTGGTAATCCTCTTAGGAACTTTGAGATCCATGTTTTCATTATATCACCTCATGTATTGTTTTGTTTGCTGTTCGACTATAATTGCATCAATTTCCCCAAAGCACACCATGTACCATAGTCAGATTGTCTACATGTATAAAAGCAGCAATCGGATCTACATGCTGTATTAAAGTTCCATTTCCATTGTTCTACTAAAGAGGCAAATCTTATTGCCTCTGTAAGGTCTTAGCTTTATCAAAATTATTCTAAACAGACACCAAGAAAATCTGTGCTCTAATTCTCAGCCTATGGGAAGGTGCTCATGATGAAAACCCTTGGAGGGTTACCCTTCAGTGGAGCAAATATTATTACACTTAAAACACTTACGAAACTGTTTCCATGTTGTTAAAAGTATTGTACTCAAGTCTTTCTTGTCCTAGTGTGGAGATGACTCCATGTCATTTTGCAGGAAGGATCTGAAGTGTTTCCAAATTTCTATAATTCAGAAACTAGCATAAAATTTAAAGAATTATTATTTTTTTCTGCACAATGCACATACTATTGCACTATTTTGCATCCTCATGCTCCCCTCTCTAGTGGATAGTGCCTCAACACTGTACCTCTTGCCTAAGATTTAAACCTGCTCTGTACTCACACAATCATCCTAAAATGCTATACAATAGAGAACCGATTTCGCACACCCCCAAACAACACATGCCCTTAATCAGTCCCTCAAACACATAGCTCTCTGATAAAGCGCATCCTGCCTCTGCTGGCTGGAGCTTTCACAAACCAAAGCCTAAATAAAGGAACAGTGTGGCTGCTGTAGCACCTCCACTCCCTGCTCAGTACAGGAATTCTTTAATAAGCACATGTGTAGTACAGGACAGTAGTACATTCCCTCCCTGCATTCTAGCGCGGGGACACATCTTTTTCCTTGCACAATGGATCACAATTCTAAAAACGGAAAACATGATAAGATACAAAAACACAGCTTTTTACTTTCAGAGATGGACGATACAGGCAAATATCTATTTTTTTTTTAACCTGTCAGCCCTCCCGGAAGTCCAAATGTAAGCTGCCACACATGCATGGGTCTTTCCTTAAAGAAATTGTTTGATGAGCCCACTTAACAACAAAGTGCTTTAGATCACGTCCAAAAATATATGTAATCTACCCTTTTAAAAATGGAAACCTATGATTGCCAGAAAGATATCTTCTGCAAGCTTTGCTCTGGGTAGTTTGTACTGAAGTAAAACCGTCACCACCCACTCCCCATTCAAGCCGAGATTTAAAAAGGCAGGCGAACTGAAAGGAACCACAAGTCAGTCCGTCCCCATCAGAAAACAGAGATCAGAGCAAATCACAATGCTGAGGAAAGGCTCGACTACTCAAAGACCATCTCCTCAGGACGAGACAGAGATATGGAGCCATTTTTCACTAGGTTCACAAGAAAATGTCAGCTCACAGCTGCTAGTGCACTGCCAGAGCGCATCTTAATTTGGTCCAAAGGGACCCAGCCAGTTACCCTCACAGAACATTTTCTTAAAGAGTCCCCATTACAAATGTGATTCCCTCAGCTCCGAGCATCTTCTTGTTATAGTCTGTGGCAACTGCATGGCACCGAACTGCATCCTATTCAGAACTAAATGCTTCCCCCCATTTCCTCTTAACATCATGTGAATTAGACACTTCTGAGTCAAAGGGGAAAAAAAAGAGGAAGAGAAAAAAGCATCTCTTCCTACTCCCCACCCTTCTCCACGTTCTTGACTAATACCTCTGGGCAGTTTACTTCAGAATAGAGCAGATTCTTGACCAGGGCACAATGGCAAATTGGCATACAAGCCTCTTGCTACCACGGAAAGCACAAGCAATGCTTTCTTTGTAAAAACACAGGAAAATACACATGCTGGAACAAAAGACACTCTATCTGCACAGCAAGAAACAAGAGAAATTATGTGTTTGTTTTACACACATCTATACCCACTGGTTGTAAAAAAGGCTTTAAACCTATTTTAATTATAACACATTGTATTTTTTTCCCCAAACCAGGTCCCCATAAAATTAATTTTTTAAGCTTCGGCTCCAATAGGAGGTAAAACACACTCTGCTGGAAGAATACCTGGTGTGTGTCTTTGTTGATGGGGTGCCATTTCAAACTTATTATATTTGAAGTCAATTACGTGGGAAATAAAGATAAGGCAAATGCACTTGGTTCTCTGAATTATTCTGACATTAGAAGAAATGCCAAGTCAGCAGATATTTGCTGTTTACATTTCACAATAACCTAATCATGCATTTGCAGCTTTCTGGAGCAAAACACTAACTGTTCTCCAAACAGCCACCTGACAATCTAAGGCTGAAACACACATTCTGACTCAGAAGGAGACATCATGATGGCTCTCCACTGGCTGTATTAAACAAAAGCTCCGCAAACAAACGAGAGGCATTTGGCAAATGAAGTGAGAGTCGAATCAAGTTTAGGTTCACATCTGGTGGAATATGGCACTGCCTTCCCCAGGGGTTGAGGAGCAGAAGGGTTTGGAGGCTATAAATAGAACACACACACATATGCACATACAGATATTTAAGCCAGACCCGGGTCAGTTTCAGCTTACTAACCTAGAGCTCTGTTCAAAGGAAGCAGAGAAGCCGCACGTCCTCTCCCACCTTTCCATGGTCCTCAGTCAGTGTCTTCTCAAACCACCTGTACTGATCCAACCCATTCGCAGATAAAAATAATTTTCTTGATAGAAGTAGTCTCAGCTGAGCTTTGATTTTTCAACATGGATGTCTAGAATTTTCCTCTTTAAGCCAGACACAGCAACACAAAACTGCCGCTGAGCTCTTTTGTTTTCCCTCCTCTCAAAGATGAAGCATGCAGCACTTCTCTCTCTCTCTCTCTGTCTCCCTCTGCCTCTCCCTCTCTCCCTCTCCCTCTCTCTCCTTCTCCCCTCTCTCGCTTATGCTCTCTGCCTCCGTTTGCCTTTCCCCAACCCCCACCAGCAACCTCGCTCGCTTCCCGGTCAGTCAGGGGCATTTACATCTCTCAGCACAAGAACCTGTGTTATCTACGAGCCTGTCTCTCACTTTTGGGTTTCCTCTGGGAAAGGGAGGGGGGCGGCTCTAGGTGAAGTCAGGTGACCCCTCCATTAAAAGCCAGTGAGATGGAGTGTGTGAATTTTAATATACACACAGGCACATTTACATTACAAAGCAGCGAGGAAAATCTAGCTCCTAGAGATTAAGCATTTTTGTTTTTGCTTTCATAGTCTCCTTTTACCAATTAAGAGAAGCTAGTATAGTATAATGAAATGTAATTAAACTTTTCAGTGTTAATAACAAGGCTGTATCCTTTCAGAATCATCCAACTGAACAATTCTTTAAACTTGTAAGCATGACTGTTTCTTTTCCTTTCAAGGGTCAAAGAATCAGTCATTTTACTACTTACACACTTTTTTGAATTGGTCTTTTCTTTGACATCCATTTAAACTTATCTTGAAGTTAAGGACCATTGTAAAAGACAATAAAAATAATAATGTGAAAGGAAAAAAAAATAAGTGACAAAAACACCAAAGCACATAGCATAGGTAGAAATCAATAGTTTGCTGTTGTGGAACTAGATTCAATAATGAGTAATGCTTTGCTCTGAGACAAATAATTTTTCCCTTCTCTGTTTCAGTTGTCTCTGTCTTAAATAGAAAATAAATGTAATAAATATAGCAAGTATCCTCTTCTTGCAACCCAATCAGGCAAGCCTAGTAGAGAAGGGTGTCCAGATAGCTAAGACCACACAGCACCCCAGAGACAGAAACAACTGGAAAAACTTGTGCTAACCTAGTATAGTATTGAAGATACATTTATAGTCTATGGACCTAGGCCCTAAAGAGTAAATTTGACACCATCTTCTCCTCTGCTGCAAAGTTTTTAATATCCAGTGGAGACCATCTCTTCTATCTCTACCACTGAATAGAAAAGATATGTAATCTGCTGTTAGGAATACTGTAAAGAAAAATGAGATAATATCCATTTTCTTTCAAGGGTCAAAGAATCAGTCATTTTTTTGAACACTCAGATAAAAAGTACTTTGTAAGGCTAGGTGATAAATTATTAGAATGAAGACCTACAAGCATCAGAAGAAAACTCTTATTTGGCATTCGGTGTTCTATCCACGGATTCTTAATTCAGGAGCATGATGATACTGGTGCCTCAGCAAAAGAGGAAAATAGAGGAAGAGCTGACATAGAATCACATTATCCTTGCCACAAAAGATAACATTTCAAACTCTTACACAAACAGCCTCTCCCTCCTTCCAGAATGATGTTGGAAGAGTGTTGCTTTTGCTGCTGGGACTGAGGACTCCAGCCGAAATACACCCAGTCCCCTCCATCAACACCTAAAATGAGTAAGAACTATTCACTGTTCTTGCTGGCTTTGTATTTGCAAAGCTTTACCTTGCATGGAAAAGATCCCATTTAAGCTTTTAAAATAAATTATATGCTAACTGGCTGCAAATTTAGCTTCAGTTTGTGCTACAAAAATTGGCACCAAAACATAGGACAATAAAAAAATCTTCCCTCGAAAAGTAAGTCGGCTTAGGCAAATTTAGAAAGACCTAAAATGTTATAGGAAAAAAACATAAAGAATTTCACTTTATAGCTTCTAATAACCAAATCTGCTGTTCTTTCACCTTTTCTTTTTTCCCTCTAGCATTGGCTGTTTTCATTTTGCATTTATTCAGAGTTTTGTTTTGTTTGTTTTCCCTACTTCACCCACTGGCTTTTGTTCTTTTGGCCATGGAGTCGCTTTCCTTGAATGTGCAAAATGTAGGCAAGGACAGACAGTGAGAAAGACACATTACCTTAGATCAGATAATTTGTGAGCTTTAACCCTAACACTAGTGTATTTTCTGAGAAGACCACAGGCAGGACAGACACACCTAAGCATATCCAATACAGACACAACTTTCAGGCTCCAGGCTATTCTAACAGAGACTTGATGAACATGGAATATGGACTGCATGTATTTTCTATTAAAAACAGAAAGATCATGATTTAAAGAGGCCTATTAAAACTTACCAAAGACAGGCCAGTGCCAAAAAAAAAAAGATTGATATAAATTGGCAAAAACAATATAGCAACTAACGCTAGCCAACTTTTCAAAATGCCTTCCATTACTCAAGGAACAAACTGAAGTGCTGACAGAGGGTAGAATAAATCTTTACTAATGCACTCATTTATTCAACTAATGTTCATTGAGCACTTCTTTTGTGCTAGGCACCATACTAAGCACTGAGGGGTACAAGAAAAAGAAAACAGAGTGTTTTTCAGAAACTCAAAACATGTACCCATTAACATGTAATAGATGTTGGTACAAAGTGCTACGGAGTGTCAGAAAAAGAAGAAAAATTCTCCTTAAGGCAAGGCAGGACAGTCACATAGAATAGGTAACCCTTGAACTGAGCCTTTAAGTATGTGTCAGTTTTCCAGGTAAGCAAAGGCAGGGGGTTTTCAGGCAGAGACACAAAGAACACGAACAAACCTAAAGGGCTGCGAGTGATCTTAAATGTTCTGCCAAGGAATTTGTGCTTCATCTGAGATGTAATGGCAAGTTATTTAAAGTTCTTTGGCTAGACAATTATATGTTTTACAAAGATTATTTTAGCAGCAAGGTGAAGGGCAGATGACAGCAGTGTTTTTCAAACTTTCCTAATTATAAGAATTACCTGCAAGTTATAGTAAATATATATATCACTGGGTTCCACTCCAAATCTAGAGAAGTCCAAGAATATCTATTTTTAAGCAGTATCCCAGGCAATTATTATTATCATAAAATTTCTGGAAACACTGGTTTGTAGTGTTTGCTGAGTACCAGAATCACCTGTAGAGATTTTAACCAATCAAATGCAGGCCACCTCTAAATTACTTGAATCAGAACATCTGGGGATAGAAACCAGAAACATTGTTGATTTTAATCTTCTAAGGTGGTTCCAATGCATCCGAGGTTGGTAAGCATTGGTTTGGAGAGAGGCAAGACAGAAAAAAGACTATTTAGAAGCTGTTGTAGAGGATATTTGGGTGAAACAACAGAATTCAGCTAGCTCAAGTAAAGGAGTACTCGTGCTACAAAAGGCAATATCATAAACATAGGAAACACAGTAACGCTGTACGAAGCCTCATAGGAACTGGGGCTAAGAAGCCACTAAAAACCAAGAATCCTCTTCTCTCTCTCAGTGGCTGTATAATTTACTTCTTTGATTCTTCCTGTCTCTTATCCTGAACCAGCTTTCTTTTCTTGCATGCTGTCATCTCCAAGGCCATGTTGCCTTGTCAATTCTCATGTCAGTGGGCAAAGACTGGATTGGTTGGGCTGATTTCCTTAGTTTGCCACTGATCTCATCAGTTATAGCCAGAGTGTCTCACATTCACTTTGCAGGAGCTCTGGGCAAAGATTTTCTGAGAAGACCACAGGCAGGATAGACACACCTAAGCATATCCAATACAGACACAACGGTTCAAGCAAAAAATACTTAAGAAGACTTGAGTAGGCTAGTGGTAGAAGAGACTAAAGGTCCCAGATGCTTTTCAGAGGTGGAACTCACAGAACATGGTGACTAATTGAATATGAGGGTATGGAAGAGAAAAAGTCACCGCAGAAGAATAAATATATTTTCATTTACTGCAGATGCTACATTATAATACAAACACCACTAAGTGACTATCCATTTTACTAGTCAGTAGAGGATATATATTTGGTTTTGAACTCCACACTTACGTATATATAGAAGCCTAAAGGTCAGGGCCGGGCGCAGTGGCTCACACCTGTAATCCCAGCACTTTGGGAGGCCGAAGTGGGCGGATCACGAGGTCAGGAGATCGAGACCATCCTGACTATCACAGTGAAACCCCATCTCTACCAAAAATACAAAAAATGAGCCAGGCGTGGTGGCAGGCGCCTGTAGTCCCAGCTACTCAGGAGGCTGAGGCAGGCGAATGGCGTGAACCCGGGAGGCAGAGCTTGCAGTGAGCCCAGATTGTGCCACTGCACTCCAGCCTGGGCAACAGAGCGAGACTCTGTCGTCTCAAAAAAAAAAAAAAAAAAAAAAAAAGCCTAAAGGTCAAAGGAAGGCCAAAAATTAATCGGGAAATTTAGACAAATGGGGATATTTACATAGAGAGTTCTATACATACCCAAGATTGTTATGAAGCCAACTGAGAGACCTATTATCTCTTGCTGACACCAGGGACTTTTTCACATCTGTGCCTTTGATTCCCCTTCCTGAAATGACCTCTCCCTTCTTTCTCTATCTATACTTTATCTATTTTATCTGTAACTGATAACATTATGCATATGAATCTACCCCATCTCTAATACAGTTTAAATCTAAGGCATATAGCTATTACAACAGCAGCAGCAGAAATAAAGGTACTAATATAAGGTTCTTATATTAGTGTTAGAGGATTTAGCTTTTTAAATTCTCACAATAACTTAGAAAGCGAAGTCTGGAAAACCTAAAGAATTCACTAAAGGTCAGAAAACTAATAAGTGCAGTTTCTGGATGAAGACCCAACGCAACTGGTGCTACACAATTAACACTGTGTTGTATCTTATTCTCTAATCATCTGGAAACCAAAATTTAGTTATTGATTATATTAGTAGAGAGCATTGTTACTGTTTTGCTTTCTACTCTCGTGTGAACCTGCAAAAGGCTCAGTTTTAGGAACTGGACTCTGTCTCTGGGTTTAAAGCCTTTCTCTGCCATTTGTGGGCTGTGTGACCAAAGGCAAGTCATCCAAACTCTCTGTACCTCAGTTTCCACACCTATCTTGTAGATTCACCATGAGGATCAAATGAAATTTTATGTTTAGCATTTAGTACAATGCTTAGAACTATTATGTTCTCATTAAGTGTTAATTATTATTTTATTACCGTTATTGTTGTTATTAGCAAGTAAGAAGCAAAATTTTTATGTATCCCTCAATGAGACTTTCCTTATCCAGATAAAGGAGTGTTTACATAGCTTTCAGGTAGTTTATGTAGCTTTCATTCATTCTAGTTTTACAGAGCTCCTGTTGATTTGATCAAATTAGGAAGCTACACTTACTACTATTTAACTAATCATAAACTACACGTATTTCTTTATAATTGATCCATAGTAGATGGTCTCTTGAGACATTTATGATCTCCTTTTGGCAGGCAGAAAGTAGAAATTGCATAATTTCTAAAAATTCAGCACCTGCATTTTAGCAATAAGCTAATTATTCATTTTTCTTAAAAAACAATTATATCTGCTTTACCTATAAGCAAGTCTTTTTTCTAATTAATTATTTTCAATATTTCCATGGAACATTTCTGCACATTCTGAGATAATTCTACTGGCAAACAAAACTTCTTTAAAATATGCATCACACTTGTCAGTTAAGTGCATGTTTAGTGTAGATAGGGTATTATGCTCATGTAAAATCAAAACCAAATAAATACTACATCTTATCTGACAGTGGGAAAAATTCCACATGGGAATTATGATGGTCGCATTTTTGCAAACTATAGGCAAGCATAACCTCGAGAAAATTATCTTCTTTTTTCAATGAAATGAGTTGTTGATCCTAACAGGTAAAGATTCTACTCTTGATGGTTTTGTGAGCGTAAACTAAATGATTGATATATGATTGAATATTGAGTGTGTGTATAGATTACTTTTGGGCTGGCAGCTATGGTGTTTGCAGAGCCTGGATCTATGGGAACTTTCTCACCCTGTCTCATAGGCTACTCACCTCTTTTTGACTGTTTAGGTCAAATTAATACATTTTCAGTCACTGTCAAAAGTGTACTGCTCTACTTGAAGATAGTTATATGTGGGTGCATGTATAAATATGATAGGAAATAGTTAAAGTTTGATTACCCCATTCTAAGAGAAGAAAAGCAAAAAGGAGAAAAATTATGCTTTGGGTTTTTCTCTAGTCTTAACTAACCAGCCAAAGTATATGTTTTAAGAAAAGCTTTTAAATACAGCACAGTGTCAAAGAGGCAGAGCTTCAGCGACCTTGACTTCACTATTTCCTAGCTGTGTGGTACCACATAAATTACTCATTTGTAAAACAGTGCTCATATCAGTTGTATAGTTATCAGGCATTAAATGGCATAATGCATGTAAGGAGTTTAGCACAGTGCCTGGTACACCATCACCATCATCACCACTACCACCACCGTTATCACTGTCACCATCAATATCATCATCACCACCATCATCATCATAACTACTACCATCACCACCACTATCATTCTCTTCACTACTATCACTATCACTATCATCATCTTTCTCCTACTCATCATCATAGCCAAAGCTTGTCATGTACCAGACACTGTTCTAAATAAGTACAAAGTAAGTGCTAGCTTTCACCATTATTATTACAATATTTTCTTTTACTGGCTTCAAGTTATGAAATTGCATGTTTTGAGCCAATTACCTTGATATAAAACACACTATCATATTATAATGGGCCTAGTCAAAGTAAAAGCATCCACTTAAATACCTTCCAGTACATAAAGTAAAATGGAACATACAATGCTTTCTCCTTTATCAGTCTTTCTTCACCATAAACAAGTCTCAGGATCAGTTGTTGCACACAGAAGGACTGCTCTAGATGATTTCTAAGTCCTCTGAAGGTAATTCATCACATATTAAGAATCCACATGAGAATATGCTTCATATGACTGAAAGGACCAAAGCACAAGTAGAAGGGCTGTCTGTACCCAGCGATCATGAATAAATTCCTTTCTTGAGCTGCTCTTTATGGATTTGCATTTCTGATCTCATAATGAATCATCCCAGTTTTGATTTCTTCAAGCCAGGCTGAATTATGATCTTTTATTTTCACCAGATGATCATGCTTTTCCATAATCGTTCATCTACATTACCTTGTGAACCCAATCACATGGGCATAATGGGGCAAATACAGAGTCTCCTGCTTAATGAGACAACGTTTGCCAGAACTGAGCCTGGACAAAATTTTGAAGTGAATGCAGTTTATTGTCCATACCTTCCACCTTCTTTTCTCCACACTTTAATCCACTCAGTGTCACTTTCCCCATTCCCTTAGAGTCCTTCCTGCTTTTGATTCTCACCTTATAACATGATCAAAATTCAGTAGAATAAAATGTGCAAATTAGTATGTGTTATCTAAAGTAGGGCTACTTTTTGTCTTGGTGACTGGACAGTTTGTATAATCTTAAAAGTTAAAAACATTCCTTAGAAGTAGAAACTAAAAATAATTTATAGAACATCTAAACTATGGCCTAAAATGTCTATTCAAAGGGACTGAATTAACCGAGCATATTTCCCATAAAGTCCAATTTCAAATTAGAGTAAAGGAAAATGAAGAGCATGGAAGCTATATACTCTGACTTGAGTAACCTAGCACTGGAAAAAGAAACACTGGACAGATACCTTAGTTTTGAATCAAATTCTACCACAAACTGTGTGACTTTGGGCAAGATAACTTAATGGCCTTAAATCTTAATTTCCTCACCTGTAAAATAGAAAATACAATATCTAATCTCTCAGGTATATTGTGAAAAATACATATAATTATAAAATTACTAGCACAGAATCTAGCATATAATAGTTTCTTAGGAAACAGGGCTTTCCTTTTCAGCCTTTTTTTTTTTTTTTTTTTTTGAGATGGAGTCTTGCTCTGTTGCCCAGGCTGGAGTGCAGTGGTGTGATCTCAGCTCACTGCAACCTATGCCTCCCCGGTTCAAGCGATTCTCCTTCCTCAGCCTCCCGAGTAGCAGGGACTACAGGCATGTGTGCCACCATGCCTGGCTAATGTTTTGTATTTTTAGTAGAGGCGGAGTTTCAGTGTTGGCCAGGCTGGTCTCAAACTCCTGACCTTCTTATCTGCCTGCGTCAGCCTCCCAAAGTGCTGGCATTACAGGCGTGAGCCACCGCACTGAGCCGTCAGCCTTTTAAAGTAGTCATTCACCCACCAAACAGCTACTTTTTTTTTCCCCAGGCTTGATCATTGTCCAGTGTCACCTGGTCTGCCCACATCTCCTTAGTTCACCTGACATTTGCATGAATGTCTTTCACTATTTAAGTAAGATGTGCTCTTGCAGAAGATCTAAATTTTAGTCAAGTGATCTTCTTTCCTGAAGGCACCTGAGCAACTTAATAGAACCAAAATCAAATCCAACTGGATTAAGAAGAAGGGAAAGATGAAGAAGAAGAGAGAATAGAAAAGAGGGAAGAAAGAGAAGCAATAGTTACCTGGTCTACCTAGGGACCAGAAGATGGTACCACAGAATAGTTGAGAAAGTTTTGACTGAATCACTCTGTTAGGATTAAGGAGACTTACCCTGGATAACTTATTTAATGTCAATGACCTCTTGAAAACACAGATATTGAACTTTTTCAGGAACTCATCAGGCTCATAGATTTTGGTTGTAGGAGATGAAGAAGTTAAACATTTCTTGAGCTTTCAACATCAAACCCTATTAGTCCATGATACTGGGAAGTGAGCTCCCATTACCTCAATCTGACTCTATGCCAGACTCTGCTATGTGCAACGTCCCTTTCAATCCCCATGGTGATGGTGCTATACCCATTTTAGAGAGGAAGAATTTTTGGGTCAGAAAGCTTAGGTGACTTTCCCAAGGTCAAAGAGCCAAAGGGACAGAACAGGGATTAACACCTTTCAATACAAAGCCCCCAGGTACTTTTTACTGCACTATGCTGCCACCCTCTGGGACAGAAATTAGAAATAAAGATATTAAGAAATCAAACCTTAATTAAATGACTCTGCAAAACCATTGCAGATAAATGTGAACAGTCCGCAACAGTCATGGAAACTTGAGAAAAGAATGCGTGTTATGACAATGTGTACTGCTTAATGTTTAAAAACTGGCTCTATGAAAAACAAGCAAACACATTGATTTGTATCCCTTGCTCACTTTTGTAGAGTAAATATGCCCATTACGGCAAATTTCAAGCTATCAAGTTAAAGCCACTGAACTGGATTTGGGAAAAGATATGCACAAATTTCTCTTTCAAGACAGTGCTAGCCACCTCCAGCACCCCTCTCTATGTGTAGATTTGTGTGTGTTCATGTGTGTTTGTACCTGAATTTATAATGCCACTTTCTGTAAATATATTAAAAAGCAAAATATCAGTTGAAACATTTTTCTCATTAGTAGCAGTAACTATGAGTATCAGGAGTTTCAATTATGCCCTAATCAGTACTCCCACTTGTTTTCAAATTAGGCAGATTACTAGTATTTCTCTTTCAGTTCCATAATATAACTCTCAATAATCCCAGCAAATAAAGGAAAACAAAACCCCATGCTCCCGATCTTCACCTCATTTTCTACCACATACTGGATGGTTCTTATGTAACTTTTGAATGAATACTTTTCAAGATTTCCTATGAGATGTGTGAGGCTTTCAAAGAACCCAAGGCAGGGCTCCTCCAGTAAAACCAACAGGTGTTAATTGTAGTATTTGTCAGTTCTGTTTCAGTACCGGGCCATTAGAGAAACCTGAACAGAAAGGGAAAGTAAACTTTCCTATGGCCCGGCCTTTCTTATTCCTCACCTTCTAAAAGTGACATAACTGCTGGAATTCCTCTAGAATAAAAGTAAGATGACTGAAAAGTTGTAGGAAAATTGCATGCATAATTTACATTACTTGCACCTTGAGCAAGCAATGGAGTCGTCATTTGTGTAGATGGCCTCACAAATGATATTCAGATAGATTGTTTGGGGAATGACTTCTGATTACTGAAACAATTTACTTCATCTTATTCATTTCTTCTGATTGTGAGATACTGTGGTAAGAATACAGCAGAAGGATGGCCGGGCAGGGTGGCTCGCGCCTGTAATCCCAGCACTCTGGGAGGCCGAGGCGGGCAGATCACGAGGTCAGGAGATCGAGACCATCTTGACTAACACGGTGAAACCCCATCTGTACTAAAAAATACAAAAAATTAGCCAGACGTGGTGGCGGGCGCCTGTAGTCCCAGCTACTCGGGAGGCTGAGGCAGGAGAATGGCATGAACCCAGGACACGGAGCTTGCAGTGACCTGAGATGTCACCACTGCATTCCAGCCTGGGCGACACAGTGAGACTCCGTCTCACAAAAAAAAAAAAAAAAAAAAAAGAATATAGCAGAGGGTTAAATGTGAAGAGCCTACTATGTAAAAAAAGTTTGCATAAAGGCTTGAATTATTGCCCACATAAATGTGCAGAAATTTCTCCCCATCTACTAAATAAACAAAAAAGGAAAAGATGCTTAAAGCATCTATGCTATTTGGGGAGAAAATGGGAACTAAATTGAGGAACAACTTCCCTCTTCAAGATTTATGATAAAGGGGAGAAAAAGAAATACCCTACATATTCAATTGTCACCTATAGGACAATATATTTCTATGGGAAAGAGCTTACATAGTAAAAAATTATATTAGAAATTTTAAATGAGAAATAATGCTTTTATAATAGAAGAAATAATGCTTTGGGACAAAATTAAAGTAAATAATGTTAACATCAGAAAAAACATCCTAACTATTAGCAAGGTAGGCACCGGAAGAGGTCACTGAAAGAAATTGGGTATTAAAAACATTGCTGAATTTTTACTTTGAAATCTTTAAGAACAAAATGTAAATATCTTCCTTCAATTGTTATATTTCTTAACCCCTTGGAAGTTCCTACATAATTCTTTAAAATTCTACATGTTTTAGGCAACTTCATAAATGATGAAATAGTGAAAGTAAAATTAAAATCAGTGTAGTTCAGATTTTTCAAAATTCAAAACAATTTCTAAATATTAGAAGTTACCTTAAGAAAAAAGGTTCATTTCTAATGAGGTGAAAAAGTAGCACAAAATGGAGTCAGAGATGAGCTTTCTCCAACTCAGGAGAACGTTGGCAATTAAGTGATAACTTGAAACACGTCAGCTGGAGTTGGAGGAGTGAAGAGGAAAGATTCACCATAAATCCATTAGGTACAACAAACAGGTCTTAGTAAACAAGTGGATGCAAAGTCATGGGCAAGGGTGATTTGGGGCGGACTGGCTTCTAGCCTCGTCTTTCCATTCTTTGCTGTTCTAACTTCTTTTTGCCTACCCACAGTAGGCCGAGAGTCAGTGCGGGGCAGGTGAGTCCTTTGATAAAGGAGTGGGGAAGAAATGAGTTGGATGTTAAACATTTTGAGTGTGGAATCCTTGGCAGAAACTGAGTTGGAGAGGTTCAGAGCTGGGAATGCATATTTAGGGATCCCCTAGGGCATAACTGAGCCCTCTAGCTGAAGTGGGTTTAATGGGTGATAACAGCCAGGAAGGGCCTAGGTGCAAAGAAAGAAGAGAGGGAACATCAATAGTTGAGAAGTGAGAAAAGATTTGAGGCCATTAAATGACACTGAGAAAGACTGTCAGAAATAAAGAAAAATAGGGGATGGTGACTGTGTCACATACAGACTGCCTGTGGGCCAAGCAGATATGGCCTGGGCAAAGCTGACAAACGTGGTGCCGAACAGCTTTTTTGTAAACTTTGACAGTACTAAGCAGATCCCTCTGATGAGAGACTGTAAGGGAAAAAGGCAAAAACACATATACTTCAGTGCTTCTAAACCTGTGTATCTCTCAGACTTCTTTTGGGAACTTTAAGAATACATATTATTAGACTCCATCTCTGGAGATTTTGATTTGGTAAATGAGATTACTTATCTCATGTCATTTCTTCAATTTTGACAATACTTGAAAATGATTCTTTTTTTTTTTTTTTTTTTTTTTACATTTTGTATTATCTTCCAACTAGTCTGCAAACATTGATGGCAAGGACTGATTCCTCTCCATTTATATTCCCCACAACACATAGCAGAGTGCCCAAGAGAAATATTAGGTGCTCAGTAATATTCACTAATATGTGGGAGTTAACTGATCATGCTATGGCTCTTCAAGATAAAATCCTCAAGGTGATCAATAAGAATTTTGAATGTAGAGATTTAGACACATATTTGAATAAAGATTTCAGTATCTTTTACTAACAAAACAAACAACTTTTAATGCTAAAATAAAATCTGAAATGACCAGTCGGAGAAAAAGGACTGTTTTCCTGACATAAAGCCATGTCAGCATTATTTTTGGAGGATGTTGATTTAACCTGGAGATGGTTAAATGTGTCAGCCTGAAGGTGTATGTGTGTTTGTATGATGAGAAAAAAGAAACATAATTATAGATGTCTCTTGATAGCCTATTCATTTACTATGCTATTTTGGAAACAGTATGTTTTTAAATTGGTTTCTAGTGTTTTTGGATGGGAGTTCCGCTGTACAGGAACCTGGAGCTTTGCCCCCTATAGATTTTCTCCATTGGAAATCAATAAAGTGTAATTGAATTACAGTGGGTGAATCCACAAGGTGTCAATTTCTGGCTCTCAGGTTGAGGAACTCTCTCCTTCCTCAAGCAACCACACCCACCAGTGCTGAGTTCCTGACCCCAGTTTGTAGACAGCAGTGCTGTACTGACGAACACCTGTGTACATTGTTAAATAGCAAAATAACTACTGTAGTGAAATCATGTTTAATTTTAGGAATTGAAGAAAAACTCACCATATTTCTATTTTAGCACACAGGATGTGGCCTACTTCTTTAAAATGTCAAGCTTAGAGACACACATATTTTATTTAAAGAATACGGAAACACCCGTTTTCTTCTTTGACTGAGTCTGGGATATAGCCCTTTTTTAATCAGGAAAAAAAGAAGTTGACATATTTTTGGAATGGTCATACTAATTGCGTTGACATAGTGTATCAGGGAGCTTTCAAAGATGTTATCTCATCTGATCATTATAACCATCCAATTAGGTAGATCAAGCAAGTCTGATCATTCCAGTATTTCAGATAACACTGAAGCTCAGAAAAGTTCAGATCAAGTGTAAACCATGTCAAATGTTTTAGGTTTTTTTTTTTTTTTTACTAATGTTGGGGCTCAGGAAACAATATCCCAAAGTATGGCATGTTGGCATGCTGAGTACTTTGGAATAAAGGATATCGGAAGACCTCAGAAGCAGCCTCAGAACCAGGGCCTCTCTGACCTTCTCTTCCCCTCTTGTCTTTTGCTCCTCATTCTCTCCAGAAGTAAGTCATAGAAATCAGAATTTCTCTTCCTCCAAGCAGGTCATAGAAACCAGAACCCCTATTAGCCAAAGCTAGTCATAAAAACTAGTTATCATTCTAACTTTCCCCACCTTTCTGTCTAGGGGTTGGCCATAAAGACATTTCTCTGACTTAACCTCTTCCGATAGTAGGTCATAAGGCCCTGATTCCAGAAGGGTGCTGCCCTATACCCAGGAGGAAGAAATGCTATAACAGAGGCCAAAAGAAATCTGGACAGGCCTTGCTGGGTTTCCCCACTCAGTCTATTAGCGTTAGATCATACTCTTTTCGTCCAATCACATTTCTACATGGATGTCTATTCTTCATGAAGACTAAGCATAAAAATGGATAGTTTTCTCTGTATATTTGGGTCTTTCTGATGGCTGCTGTGTCAAGTAAAAGTTTGATTAAATAAATCTGTTATGCTTTTCTCTTGTTAACCTGTCTTTTGTTACAGGAGTGTTGGCTGTGACCCTTAAAAAGGTTGAGGAAAGGTATAATCTTTCCATCTCTACACCCTTAAATAATGCAATAGCTTAGAACTATTTTTTTGCATCATTCTAGAGGTCCTTGTTAGGCGTGCATGGTGCCTGGCTAAGATTAACAGGCCTTTCTTCATGCATATATGTAAAGTTATTAGGGGATAAATGTTTATATTACCCTGTACTTATAACTATATGTTCACTAGACAAAATGAACAAAATTCAAATGAAGTAATAAAGTTATCACCCTAGAGCTTTGTTATAACATAATTTGAAGCTATCATTTAACTTCAGAAAACCCAAACAAAATGAAACTAATTAAATATTTTAAAATGGGAGAAAAATCTACATCCAAGGAATGCTTTTAATTTTGTTCTGCTTCAAGTTAGTTTGTTTAAAAGTCAATTAGATTTATGCAAGCCAGGATTTGCAAACAAAATGGAGATTGGATCATTTTATTTTAGAAACCATTTTTATTGGTTTTTACAGCCCAATAGTACAAAACTGTGTAAGTATTCTATTTTAATTTTTAAAAATTTAGGAAAGTATTGAATTGAAAAGCTGTCAAAAGCTTTGTAAAATGAATTGTCAATTTTGCTATCATGTCAGAGGTACTGCCTTTGATGCAACTCACTTTTCTGCTCTGGGGATATGTGTAACATTTTTTTTATTTTGGAACTCTGTTATTTGTTTCCTTTTTTGGGATTTAAAACTATGTCATTTACTCACATAATTGCTTCTCTCATGGTTATATCTTTACTCCTTGCTTTTGAGAAAGCCATACTATTTATTTCTCCTCTTTCCTGTCTTCTAGGTGTATCATCTAACTTATTTGAGCTAAGTGTCCTTATCTATAAAGTGAAAAGTTGGACAAGATATTCTTTATGATCTCTTTCAATTTTAAAATGTTATGCAATTTTAGAGAAAAGCTGAAGGGTCACCCAATATGGTGTGACACCAAAAGACAAATATGAGGACAGTCACTTTTTCACTCTCCGCAAACTCTGCCTGGACACTTCCTTGGTGAGATTTCATACACTAGACAAGAACACACTATGAATGTGAGACAGAGGGAGACAGAGGAATGAAGGAGAGAGATAGTGAAGCAGGCTGGGAGAGAAACAGACAGGAGGTGTCTACTGGACATTTATGGATTGCATGTGTATTAGAGGTGGTAATCAACCACGACTATCACCCCCCACAACCCCTGATAGATTCTTCCCTCTCTGTTAAAAGGAGCTCCATGTTTCTAGTGCTCAGAAAAAAAAAACAAAAAAAAAAAACCTTAGTATCATCCTTGCCTCCTCTCTGTCTCTCACTCCTCGCAGCAAATCCTGCCAGCTGTACCTTCAAAATAGATCAGCATCTAACCCCTTTTCACTACTCCCACACCCAGCAGGCGGGTCCAAGCTACCCTCATGTGTAATATGGATTATAGCAGTACCCTAACTGTTCTCCTTGCTTCTGCCCTTCTTAGTAGACTAGTGAATCTGTTAAAACCTAAGTCCAATCCTATGGGTCCTTTTTAATTCCAAAGAGTTCCTATTTCATTCAAAATATAAGCCAATGTCATAAAAGTGACATATGAGGCCTTTCAACATTTGCTGGCCACTTCTAAGCCCCCACCTCTCTGAACTAGTACCTTGTCTCTTGTTCACTGGACTCTGGCCACAAGGGCTTCCTGACAGCCCTTCTAAAACAGCAAGCAGAGCCCACTATAGGGCCTTTGTGTTTGACGGCCCTCTGCCTAGAACGGTCTTCTCTTAGGTATCTGTATGGCTACCTTCCTTGTTCTTTACCTTCTCCCTCCTCTCCCGACACACATACACTTTCTAGTTCTCAGGAAGCTGCTTTATTTTTCTTTAGTGCTTATCAGTATCTGACATACTGCTTACTACTACGTATTTCAATTATTCATCTTTTTTGTTGTGTGCCACCCCACTAGAATGGAAGCCTAATGAGGCAGAGATTTGAGTTGCTTCTGCTCACTTCTGTATCTTTGGTGCCTAAAACAGTGCCTGGTACATAATCTGCCCCCAATAAGTATTGGTTGAAATGAATTGAATTGTTTCTTTCTTTCCTCTTTTTTTTTTTTTTTTAGACAGAGTCTCTCTCTATTGCCAAGCTGGAGTGTAGTGGCGTGATCTCGGCTCACTGCAACCTCCGACTCTGGTTTAAGTGATTTTCCTGCCTCAGCCTCCCGAGTAGCTGGGATTACAGGCATGCACCACCAGGCCCAGCTAATTTTTATATTTTTAGTAGAGATGGGGTTTCACTATGTTGGCCAGGGTGGTCTCGATCTCCTGACCTCATGATCTGCCCGCCTTGGCTTCCCAAAGTGCTGGGATTACAGGCGTGAGCCATTGCGCCTGGCCTCGAACTGTTTCTAACTACAAGATGGAAAGGAAACCTTGAACTGTGTCTTGGGGAGAAGGTAGGACTGTGGATGGGGATAAGAAGTATGGAGGCCATTTTTTGGAACAGGGAATAAGCCACTTGGGAATAAAGATCTGATTTGGGAGTATCTCATTAAGTTATCTCAGGGTACAAATGAGAAAATAGAGTCACAAGAGCAGTTAAAGTCACAAAGACAGCAAGAGCACAGGGTTAGCACCCTGTTCTTTAAACTCTCCCATTTCAGGATTCTTGTAAATGATACAAAATATTTAAATTTCGAGTTTAGCCAGGATGAAATACAAGCCAGATAAAAAAAGTATTTTTCTGTTCTACCCCCGTTACTACCAAAACCATCAAGTTAATATTAGCCAGCAAAAAGCTAATGCTGAATAATATCACTTATATAATTATACTCCCTTCATAAGAATTAGCTTTGTGTAAGCATAAAAACAGATTTTAAACTCTCACATTACAAATAAATCATCAGAAAGTGCCTAGAAGTATAGAAGATGAAAGAATGGCGGAGTTTTAACATTTGATGGAGCCAGGTGATGGTTATATAGAGTTCATCATATGATTCCGTTAATTTTTCATTTTGACATTTTCTAGCATAGAAGTTTAATTATTAAAAATAAACTGAGAACAAATCCCAAAGTTTGATTTAGTCTTATTTTGTTCCTCAAGAAATGATTATAACATAGTCAGCTACCCTTCTCTTCGTTCTCTGCTTCTTAATTTCCTCTTCACTCCAGAATACAGAATTCCTGTTCTACTGTGTGTGATGCCAAGGCACAGACACGCCCTGACAGATCCTGGATGAGCTTGTGCAAAGCAGTGATCAATTTTAGAATGGTTCTAGGTGACACCAAATGGACTTCTGCTTCTTGGGGTCCAATCACATGCTTTGGGAAAGGAAAGACCTGCATATTCCCTTCCCTTCTCCAAGTTAGTGGCAAAATAGTAATAAAAAAATGTATGTATGTGGGACAATCTTTTTTATATACTGAAAAAAGAATTTTTACCTGTGAATTGTCTGTAACTGATGTATTTTTGTAGCCTTACCTATTCCAGATTCCCAGCTTTCCATCTTTTATGAGAACAATCAAAATGCATTTTCATCTTTCCCATAGCTTTCAGGTTACTCCATCCAACACTTCCATTTTATTTGGTCTTTTTATCCTTCATATCCTAAATTTAGGGTTTTCCAGATGTAGATAATTTCACAAATTCTCTTCATTTTGCCTTTGACTGCCCTTTTTCTCTAATCCTGGATCTCTTCATTTTTTTTTTTAAATTTGAATTATGGGCACCTATCTTTGCTTATCAAAAAAAAAAAGCACTGAGTATCATTTAGTTTAACGTATATGACTCACAGATGTGTAATCCAGTTTAGATTTCTGTAGTTTAGAACTGGCCTAGGAAAGTACTACACCTCACCCTTTTTTATTCAGGGATTCTCTTTTCCCTTAGGGAATACCTCCAACTAATAACTCCGTTTAAGTCCTATTTCCTCTTACTGTCTGAATATCATTGAGATGTTCCTTGCAACATCTTTATATGATGTTTCTCCAATGATTTACGTTTTAAAGACCTTCCCATTGCAGCTGACATAAAGTACAACTCCTTCCTCCCTGGAGACCATGTAGGGTGTGGCTCGTCTGCCTCTGTACCCCTACCAGAGGCCCGCTCCTTCTCCTGGGTTGCTGTCCAGATCTCATTGGTCTCCTTTCACTTTCTCCTGGCATCCTTTCTAGGGTAGATTTCCCTGCACATTCTTCTTCTCAGCCCTTTGTGGGTTTCCTTACTAATACTAATAACAGTTCACTTTACGTATTTTATTCATTTTATGTGCTTCCATTTTTAAAAAATATATTCATTGCATTGTAAGCTACTGAAGGACAAAAATCTCCTCTTCATTCCTGTTCTCTCCCTAAGATTTAGAATTAAAAAAACCAAGATAAAATGGTTATGAGGATCATTTATTTGAGCTACCCAATCTCACAAACATATATTTGATTTATCCTTTGTTCATCTTAGGGAAACAAGAAATCTTTCAAGTTTGGTTAATAGCAGAATCCATTAAATTCGACTTCAATTATCTAAGTAGCCAATAATTTCCTCTTACTGGTGCATGCTTTCTCAGCAAAGATGTAAAATCCACAGACGATGAATGATATTGCCTGCCATGATGATTTCTTACCCTTCAAACATTTTGCATATTCTTTTAGGACTAAAGAGTAATTCTTTCCAGCTCTTCTCATTTTTATGTTTTTCTTTATTTTTCAAAATTCATTTTTATTTGTAAGTTTGATGGATACATAATAGGTATATATGAGATATTTTGATAAAGCATACAATGTGTAATAATGACATCAAGGTAAATGTGGTATCTATTGCCTCAAGTATTTATCATTTCCTTGTGTTACAAATATTCCAATTATACTCTTAGTAATTGTTAAATGGACAATAAATTATTATTGACTGTAGTCACCTTGTTGTGCTATCACGTACTACATCTTATTCATTCTATCTCTAGCTCTTTTTAGTTAGCATATAAAATCCACCTGTGGTCTTTTACAAATATCAAAACATGGGTACCGAGGTCATATGCAGGATCCATTTTGAAATAAAATGAAAATAGTTATAAGTAGGTTCCATTTGAGAGGCAGAAATGGACACCCAAACTGCTTGTCAATTGCAAACAAAATATACTTAAGCATATAAGTTCTGTTTATATCTAGATAGAGCAATAGAGTGATCAAATGATAGATCAATAGACAAATCAATTGATTGTTAGATAATTTAGGATAAATTATATATTTTTCATGAAATAATATTTTCACTTGTCCAATAAAATAAAACAAATGTATATTATCACTTTAGGAAATTAGAAACTCTTTGCTAGGTGGTATAATATAAAATATTGTAGTTATACATAATTATATGTATGAGTCTATCATACACATAGGCATGAAAGTGGCTGTCTTACTTGGCAATATCTGAGATATGATATGATGCCTTGCTCTTTTAAAAAATACCAGGTCCATTATTTATTTATTTTATTAGAATTTTATTAGAATCCATCCTTTAACAAAGCAAAAGGGGTTCATAAAAGTGAAAGAAGATTTCTGTTGAAATTTAGATCACTTTGCCTTCCTGGAGTTCAGATTTTTTGGTTTTTGGAGACAGAGTCTCCCTTTGTTGCCCAGGCTGGAGTGCAGTGTTGGGATCTTGGCTCACTGCAAACTCTGCCTCCCAGGTTCAAGTGATTCTCATGCCTCAGCCTCTCAAATAGCTTGGATTACAGGCGCCCACCACCATGCCCAGCTAATTTTTGTATTTTTAGTAGAGACAGGGTTTCACCATGTTTAGCAGGCTGGTTTAGAACTCCTGACCTCAGGTGATCCACCTGCCTGGGTCTCCCAAAGTGCTGGGATTAGAGGTGTGAGCCACCATGCCCGGCCCTGTCATCATATTTAATATTAAGATTAATAACAATACAAGCAATAACACAGCTTACTCTGAGTACTCACTATACACTTACTATGCCAGGTACTATGTACGTAAGTGTCATAGGTAAAAATTATGATGCATACTCACAGAAAAAGAAATTAATCTTTAAGGAATAAAGTGACTTGCCCAAGGTCCCACAGCTAGTACAGTATCTGAGCTTGGATTTAATTCCTAGATGTCTGATTCCAAATAATACAGTCAAACAGTCTATAAAATAAGAAGATTAAATGAAATAAACTCAGAAAAACACGGCTGTGGTTTTCTAAATGTTAATCAACTATTATACTGGAAAGCAAAAATGGTATGTTGAGAAAAACAACAGGTTTGAGTAGAATGCTATAGTAAAGGCCTCTGGAGAGAAGTCCTCCGTAATAGAAAAATGGGCAAAGAACAGGAAACTGGTAACTCACATTGAAGAAATACTCATAACCACAAAAAGAAAAAGAGAGAGAGAAAAGTTTAACTTAACTAATAAAGAAATGCAAATCAAAACAAGATGACATTTTCTGCTTTGAAATTGGAAAAGTTTTTTGAGGAGGTATAATTTTTTTCCCTCATATTGGAGAAATAGTTGAGAAACAGGCATTATTATTAATGGTATAATTTAGCAAACTTTTCTGTAAGATAAGATGAAATTACAAATGAAAAGATTTAGATTATCTTCTCTTCTGGAAGTTTATTTTAAGAAAACAGAGTTGGGCAAAACTGTTTATTTGAGGATATCACTACAGCATTACTTTTAACGGCTAACCCTGAGAAACAATCTTTTTTTTTTTTTTTTTTTCTGAGATGAACTCTTGCTCTGTTGCCCAGGCTAGAGTGCAGTGGCACGATCTTGGTTCACTGCAGCCTCGGCCTCCCGGGTTCAAGGGTTCGAGTGATTCTCCTGCCTCAGCCTCCCGAGTAGCTGGGATTACAGGCACACACCACCATGCCTGGCTAATTTTTGTGTTTTTAGTAGAGACAGGGTTTCACCATATTGGACAGGCTGGTCTCGAACTCCTGACCTCAAGTGATCCACCAGTCTCAGGCTCCCAAAATGCTGGGATTACAGACATGAGCCATCGTGCCGGGTCAAGAAACAATCTTGATGTGCAAACACAGTAGGGGGTGGGTCAAATTATTATGGAGAACCCTCAAAGTAGAAAATTACATAGTTACAAAATTATGTTTTAGAATTTAGAAAATGGTCTTTATTTTTAAAAATAGCATAGGATGCTATACACTAAATTTTCACAGTGCTTATCACTTCGTGGACAGATTTTGGCTGAATTTCTTTATATATGGTAAAATTAGTCATTAGGAATAAGCCTAGATTCACTATATTACCTAGTAAGAAACATTAGAGAAGAAACATGGGGGAGTTGAACAAGTTTGGCCCAAGTTCAAATGCAGACTTTATCCCTGCTGGCTGTGTAACTTTCAGCGATTTATTTATAAAACTGTCATAGTGTTACAGCACAGAGGAAGACACGTAAAGCCTTTACACAATAAACACTTAGGAAATATTTGTTGTCCACGTCATATTTCCAGTTTACAGTTTTAAAATAATGTGAAAATGCAATTTTATTTTGTACCACTCATATGAACAACACCTTATATAATTATTTAAAGCCGCACTTTTTATTAGCAAGTGAGCTATACTACAATAGCACCGCTATAGAGATTTATCAAAAGATGATAAAAGAGGCAAGGAACCTCAGGCTGGAAATAAGTGTGAGAAGCCGATCATGGTTACAGAGTGTTGAGAGGAGCATATTCTACACACCCAGCCTGTCAATTTGAACTCCCTATAATCAAGTATAAAATCATTCCAATAAGTACAGATTGAGAGTTCCTTCTTGAATTATTTTATGGTTTATTTGCTTTTTATATTTCTCTCACACATTATTTAAATAACCCAAACCACAAATATTGATATTCTACTGTGGATTGCACAAGTGTAAGTGGTTAACTGAAAAAAAGAAGTAATTCATATAGTGAAAGAGCAATAAAAAATACATCAACCCAATACAACCACCCTGTAGGTCTGTAGGCATGAATAACAAAGCAGACTAAATGAGAACATTCTCGGCATGCAGTGTGCTGTTTACATTCTTACTAAGAAAATGTGCCAGAGTTAGAATTTATACTTCAAAACAGATTCTCAAATAATATTTTGATGTTAATACGTCAGCACACCGATATGACTGGCTCCATGTCTTTCAGGCACATGCTACATTTCCCAATTTCCTTTGAATTTAGGGGTACCCATGTTATTTGTTTTGGCTAAATGTATAAGCATGGAAGTAACATATCACTTCTGGGAGGCAGTTTTAAGAGTTGGTGTGCAATTTGCACATCCTTTCTTTTTCCCTTTGCCACTGTATCCAGGAAAGCTCTAGATGGTGGCAGCTCTATCATCCTGAATCCCAGAGAGAGGGGTGTAGAGGACAGACTCCAACTGATGTTTGAGAGATATGCACTGTGAAGGAAAACAAAACCTCACTGATTTAAAGCAATGGCCCTTGACTGGAGGCAATTTTCCTTCCCAAAAGAATATTTGGCAATATCTAGAAACATTTTTTGGTTTTTACAACTTCCGTAGGTGTTGCACCAATGGCATCTAGTGGGTAATTGCCAGAGATGCTGCTAAACATCTGACAATACACCAGACAGCCTCCCACAACAGAGTTATCCAATCCAAAATGTTAGCGCGAAGTCTGAGAAATTCTGTCAATCATGGAGATAGAATGATTTTTGTTGGTACAGCATAATCTAGGATACTCTGACTGGTAGATGGTTCAATATTTGGAAATCTATTAATATAATCTTACCATAATGATGGGGCAAAGGAGAAAAAAATGTGATCTTCTCAATAGATTTAGAAAACTCATGTGAGAAAAATACAATATCTATTTGTTAGTAAAAAGGAAATAATATCTATTTTCTTAATATCATATTTGAATACCATAAAACATATTTCTCAGAACAAAAGTAAAAATATCTGATTAGTATTTGGTCAGTTCAAAGAGTCTGTAAAGCCAAAAGCTGGAAACAGTACAGTTGCTTAATTGGTGATCGTATATCTCATGAACTTCTTGCTTCAGAAAATATGTGCTCATATCCATTGACAGAATCCATGAAGATCTCTTGGGGACTCCTGTCTCACGTAGGTATTTAAACAAAATATGCCGTATCTTCTGTGCAGTTTTAAATTAGGGTTTTTTGAAAGATGAATTTATTACAACAGTTGTGACCTATAAAGTGACTAGATGGTACTTGCATCTGAAAAATCACTAAGTACTGGATAATAAAGTATTCTAAATTATGGTGGCCTCCAGTTTATAACTAGTGAGTTACACACTTATATCCTTTTTATCCCTTTGGTAATAATAATAACTTAAAATTACAACTGACTAAGAACTGGGACCAGTGAGAACTCACACACTTTGCTGTTCCAGTGACAGCACTGCCTGGTTAATCCTGAGATGTGGGCTCAGCTGAGTTTGTTGGTAGTTGCATTCTAAGAATCCCATGAATTCCCAGGAGCTGAGCAATGAAACTCTAACTGAAATGGGGGAGCAAGAGATGCTTAAGAAAGAGGAATTACCATGGCAACTGCCCTTCTCCACATAGTTTACCATTCACAGACTTGTGTGGTTATAAAATTGTCAATGGAAATTTTTGAGACAGATAACATAAATTTTGGAAGCAGTTCAAATGTCTTTGGTAAATGAAAAATGCCTGTTTGCCATAGGAAGATTTACCAGGTAAAGAGATGGTTTCTTCAGCTTAGATTTTACTGATTTTATTTTGAGAAGCCTTTACTTGTCCACTTCATGCAAAAGAAAAAAAAAACAATCCAAATTCTAAAGGAATATTTAAATGTCGTTTTTCACGAAAATTTGATTTTATACACTTGAAAATTATAAACATCATCTATTTGTATCTTATTTTCTCTACTGATCAATTGGAGTGTTTTATGGAATAAAATAAGTTTTCTGGAAATGAAATTCCAATTATGAACACTGAAACTATTGGAAATGAGGAGTTAACTTATGTTGGCTACACGCATAACCAAGATCAGGGGCAAATTGAAGGAAAGATGCATCCTATTTTCACTATTTATTCCTAATGAAAAAAATTGATTTTACAGACGAGGTCTCACTATGTTTGCCAGGCTGACCTTGAACTCTTGGGCTCAAGCGATTCTCCTATCATAGAGCAGCTGAGATTACAGGCATGTGCCACCATGCCAGGCCACTATCTCCACTTTTATTCAACATAGTACTAGAAGTCCTACTCAGAGCAATTGAAAAGAGAAAGAAATAAAGAGCATTCAAATTGGAAAGGGAGATTTCAAATTATTATTGTTTGCAATGATCTTATATTGCAAATATAAATATAAGATTATTATAATGATCTTATATATGAGATTATTTGATCATATGATTATTTGATTATTATAATGATCTTATATATGTTTATTTGATCTTATATTTAAGATAATACAATGTAATAATCTTATATTCAGATCTTATACAAAATTTTTTATTTAGAAAAAATTAAAAACACCACCCAAAGATAAGTTTAGTAAAGTTACAGGATATAAAATCAACATACAAGAACCAGTGGCATTTCTATACACTAACAATGATCAATCTGCAGAAGAAATCAAGAAAGTAATTCCATTTATAAACTACAAAAAACTAGGAATAAACTTGAGAAGTGACACATCTCTACAAGGAAAATTATTAAAACATTGATAAAAGAAGTGGAGAGGACACACAAAAAAGTGGAAAGATATTCCATGCTCATGGATTGAAATAATATTGTTAAAATTTCTATCAAAATACCAATGACATTCTTCACAGAAATATAAAAAAAAATCCTAAAGTTCATACAGAATCACAAAAGGCTCCAAATAGGCAAAGGAATTCTGAGCATCTGGAGGCATCACATTATCTGATTTCAAATGATGTAATAAAGCTATAATAACCAAAGCGGCATGGTACTGGCATAAAAACAGACATATAGACCAATGGAACAGAATAGAGAACACAGAAACAAATCCACACACAGCCAACTCATCTTTGACAAAGGTGCCGAGAACATACAATAGGAAAAGGACAGACTGTTTAAATAAATGGTGCCAGGTAAACTGGATAACCCTATACAGAATGAAACTAGATCCCATCTTTCACCATGTACAAAAACTGCAAATGAAATACACACTTAAATGTGAGACCTGAAACTATGAAATTACTAGAAGAAAACACTGTGGAAATGCTATAGGTCATTGGTCTGGGGAAAAATTTTTGGGGTGACACCTCAAAAGCATGGACAACAGAAGCAAAAAGAGACAAATGGGAATACTTCAGGCTAAAAAGCTTTCACACAGAAAAGGAAATAATTAACAAAGTGAAGAGATAACCTACAGAACGGGAGAAAATATTTGCAAAGTATGCATCTAACGAGGGATTAGTAACATGAATATATAAGGAACTCAAACAACTCAGTAGTAAAAAACCAAATAATCTGATTAAAAAATGATCAAAAGACCTGAATAGACATTTCTCAAAAGAGACATACAAATGGCCAACAGGTATATGAATAAAAGTTCAACATCACTAATCATCAGGTAAACGCAAATCAAAACCACAATGGGATATCATCTCACTCCAGTTAAAATGGCTGTTACCAAAAAAGACAAAAAATAGCCAATGTTGGTGAGGATGTAGAGAAAGGAGGATGCTCATACACTGTTGGTGGGAATGTAATGTAGTGCAGTCATTATCGAAAACAGTATGGAGGTTCCTCAAAACTTTAAAATAGCATATGATCCAGCAATTGCACTGCTGTGTATATATATTCAAAAGAAAGGTAATCAGTATATCAAAAAGGAATCTGCACTCCCATGTTTATTGCAACACTGTTCACAATAGCCAAGATATGGAGTCAGTCTAAGTGTCTATCAACAAATCAATGGATAAAATGTGGTATATATACACAATGGAATATTACTCAGCCATAAAAAAGAATGAAATCCTGTCATTTGAAGCAACATGGATATAACTGGAAGTCACTGTGTTAAAGTAAAATTAGCCAGGCACAGAAAGACAAATATTGCATGTTCTCACTCTTACGTGGGAGCTACAAAAGTGGATTTCACAGAGTTAGAGAGTAGAATGGTTATTATCACAGGCTAAAAAGGGAAGGTGTGAGTGAAGAATGAAGAGAAGTTCGTTCATGGGTACAAAAATACAGTTAGATAGAAGGAATAAGTTCTAGTATTCGATACTACAGCAGGAAAATTATAATTAACAATGATTTACTGAATACTTCAAAATAGCTAGAAGAGAAGAATTGTAATGTTCCCAACACAAAGAAAAGATACATGTTTGAGATGATGGATATGCCAATTACCCTGATTTGATCATTCAATATTGTAGACATGTATCAAAATATCACATGTACCCCCACAATATATAAACTATATCAATAAAAATATAAAATTAAAAAAGATTTATCTATATCATACGGCAATAAAAAGCAACCTATCCTAGACAATGATCAATTTAATTATTCTTTTTTCTTGTAATATATTATGTGTGAGCTCTAGAAACCCTAAATTCCATAAGTAGATCAATACAAAACTGCGGAATTCAGCTTCAAAAACTGTGATGTATTAATCCCAGGTGCAGAAGCAGAGAATGGAGCTTTTTATTTATGCAACATCCAGTGTTTCTTTATTATATGAATGAATTTTAAGAAGAGTAATTGGAACATTATGTCAGTAATGTTTGCTTTTCATAATAGAAATAGAAAACTTCAGATATGTTAATCACATACAAATGTAAATCAGTGAATATTTAGTACCAAAAGACAGGAAAAGGTTTTTAATGTTCAAAAGTTTTATGGTTATATCTTTGCTATACATCAGGTATAGGTTTTATTCAAACAATTTCAAAGTTCTAAGGAGACAACTACCAAGCCCAATGGATTATATATTCATGCTAGGGGTAAGGGGAGAGTGGTCAGGCAAAACTAGAACCCTTAGAGAGCTAGTCTAGTCTTGCCCAAAGGGAAAGAGTGCCCAAGAGCAGTTCAAATAATAGGGTGCATGGGTGCATGGCAATGAAACCTGTCACACTAATAATGTCCATTCTAATTCCAGAGGGATCTAGAAACATACTTTGCAAAGGAACAGGGTCACAAAATGGCACAAGATACAAAGTGCTTGTTTTATTATTTCTGTTCAGTTTTCTCTAGGTAAGTGGAAAGGAGATACAAATGAACAAAAATATGTAACAGGTTGTTTTTGAAATACAGATCAAAGGACCAGGAGAAAAACTTCATTCTTTACCTTTGAGAATTGCTTAGATGTAGTATTTACGCAGGCTGCATTCTGGATTGGCAATAAACCAATTAATAGTTGTGAAAACTATGTATTTCTACGATCATTAATTCATCTTACAGGAGAAATTGCTCTGAAGAGGGTTTCAATTATCCAATTTTCTATCAAGCCTGCATTACAAATGACTAGTCAATTCAGTCAATGAATTATCTCAGATGAAAAAAATTCAGTGATATAAGTTATTCTTATCATGTTGGCAACCACAAAATTAAGCCAAACAGAAAATGAAATGGGTTGGTTTGTCAGATATTCATTTCTTGGTAAATAAATTCATTGGTCATGCATGCACCCATGGTCTCTCTTTAGGAACGTGTGGGCTGGAATGGGCCTGATGGGCTACATGGTCCTGCTGCTCCTTGTTCTTTTATTTATTTTGTTTCTTTTCCTCATTCTTCTCTTTGAGATTGGTCTTTGGGAACTGGGCTTCAATCTTTAGGCTTCAGGATGAATATTGAATGAGAGGCCACAGTCCTGTGGTCATTTCCCAATGGAGAACAGCCCATTCCTTTCTTTGACATTTATGGACCACAGTTATTAAACAACAATTTTCTCTCTGAGCTATACCCAGTAAAATGTGCAAGTAGAGAGCTCTGCAAACTTCCATGCTGAGCTCAAGTTTCTCATTTGTATTCCAACTAAGGCAAATCTAATATACAGTTTGTACAAAATCCTCAGGCTGGAAATGTATACCATGGCCTAGCAGGTGAATTCCAAAGGCCTTTGCCAAACATCCAATGTCTCCTCATGGTTACTACCTTGCAAGAAGATCAAGAAAGAAAAGACATAAATGATGCTATTACAACAGGAATTTCTATGTTTCATGGATGACTGCCATATTGCTCAGTTTTGGGGCTATGAGATTGTTGAGGGTTAATAACTGCAGTGACTTTTAAAATTTATTCTTTCTTTGGTCAGGACAGGTCATCATCTGTCTTTGCTGGTGTCCCTTTTATGTCTTGCTAATGATTTGCTGAACATGTGCCTGATATACTACAGTTTTCATGAAATAGGCAGCGGACAACTATTGAGATATGCTTGGTGTGGATAGCATACAAGGGGCTGTATATGACTACTCTGTACACTGGCAGAAGTAGGCATTGCAAACACAAAATTCTGTAAGCATTACCTGGTTTGGCCTTTATGAGCACCAAATGTAAACTCTAATAATAGAAGCAGGGGAGAGTCCTGAATTCAGGAGATAACATGAATGTCAAAATGATTTACTGAAAATAACTGAAGCCATACTTATTAATGAGAATATTTTCTACACCATTGTGTACACATGTAAAGAAATCCAATGGGTTTTGTTATCAACCTCTATTTCCTCCTTTCTAAGGAAGTGGTGAAAACCTTTAATCCATGTAGCCAAGGATATAGATTTGTTCCACTTTGGACCCTCTTCTGTGTGAGCTGCATTACTCTTTTTCTATGAGGTATAACTTGAGGAAATAAGTTTGCTTCTTATGTCAAGGCACCCATATTTGCTTTTGTTCTTCCTTCAAATTCAGTTTTAAAGTAGTAAGTCTTAATTCCTCAGAAGTGCTTTACTTCTGTATTTTTCAAGTTCCTGGTTGAAGCTGTGCAGTGCTGTAGCTCTCTGCCTTTCTTACCTGAGTATTTTGAGATTTTTCTGCCAATTACCAGCTCCCTGTGGGATCACCTTTTTTCCATAGAACATTTTTTAAGTATTACCGTCTTTGTGGAATATGTGCTACAAAACATCAGCTATAGTGATGGAAAGCAGCATTTCTTTTGGGCAGAAAGATTTTATTTTACCATTTAGAACACCTTAAAATAGATCTTCCATTACACAAAACAGATATTTTAACACTTTATAGGCAACTTGATTAAACTTGCCCCTAGCAGCTCTGTGGTATGATTCATCTTTCTATAGTAAATAATTTGAAAGTTTTACCACTATTTAGTTTCCAAAAACCCATGGACCAGAAGCTTTAATATCCATAGATTCCAATTAAACTCAGTAATACCAGGGTTATATAATCAGTTATTGAATTGGTCCAGGTAGACTAACTTTTATAACAAACAACCCTAAAATATCTGTGGTATTGGGCAAACAAAGCTTATTTTTACTGACAATTCAATGTGGGTAGGCATGAGGGATGATGTAGGAGTGGGGAGGATGAATTGTGATCCACATAGTCATTCAGGGATCCAGGCCTTCCATATTGTGGCTCCCTTCTCCTCTAAGCCTTTGTTATCCTCTGTATTCAGATGGAGGCTTAATGGAAGAGGCCTAAAAATGACTATTTCAGCTCACAATCAATTATTCAGAACTGACTGCTATGTGCCTAAGAAGAAAAGGAGAACATGAATATTCCTTATAACTAGCAATGTCTCATAGATATGAGATGATTTAACATCACTGCCCCAAGGACAAAAATAGAACGATTTTTGGTCTATTATACATTTACGTTTTGTCTTATTTTTAACATTAAACTTTCTTTTTATATTTACATGTGAAAGTGATGTTATAATGACACCACTCTGTAGCTAATACTTGAAAATGATTCTATTGTGTCTTGCTCATTAGGACTTTATGTCATTTTCTTAATAAGAGTAATGAATTCACACTGAGTCATCCATATTTCCTTGCTCAGTTTTTGTGATCAATGGCAGGAATTTGTAAGATGCTTGAATGGGGTTTCAGGTTCCAAGTGAAACAATAGAGGAAATTGAACTTACCTGACCATGAATGGCAACCTCTAATTGAAGGGATGAAATTAACAGCCATATTTAAAGAAATAAGAATATAAAAATGACCTATGAGAACGTAATTTCATAGAAACCAGGGAATATATTTTTATTTTAGCTACAGAGTTTATTGTTTTATTGTTTAATAATTTAAGTGATTGACAAAGTTTGAGGATGTTTGATCATATTTGGGCAATGCATTGTATTGCTGGTTAAGAAAAATGAATATGTGTTTCTGAGTAGTTTGCTTAACATTTGGCAAGAGATTTAAAGACAGGATAATTCAAAACAAATTTTTTTCTCAGCAACAGGAAACTTCATAGGTTTATTTAGAAACAAGGAAACTGCAAATTGCCTGATTTGAAATACAGACCCTTACTTCAATAATCAGAAGGCAAGTACTTCATGTCTGCATATCAGCACTGTTAGATTTGGTCTTCCAGAGCACAGCCAAGATGAATGATCTGGGAGAGCTTCAGGATTGTGCTTAAAACTAGGTTTATAATTGGGGCTTTGACATGTTTTGATATCCAGAAATGAGGCACAAGGTTTGAGTCCATTGTCTATCCCAAAACTGTTATTGATAATGTATGTCTACCAACCATCCAAAAGTATGTGTGTCTGTATATGAAAGGAAAGGAGTGTTACCTCTGCAAACCATGTAGGAACCACAGAGGAAAATACATTAATAGCATGAAACCCAAATAATACAAAGGGTTTTTTTTGGTAGTACACAGGGATTATTTCACTTAAAAATTGTAAAATTAGTTTGCCTTCCAACATTTCATGTAAGTCATTTAGAATAATTCAAGTGTAAAGCAGGGACTTCAATTTTTTTAAGCTACCATATATCAAGCACTTTCTGTGTGCCAGGCTCTGAGATCAGCAGCTATTATGAGTGATTTCATTCATTACTCACCATCTTATAAGATAGATGCTACTATTATCCCTTCTCCTCCTTTATCTATTGTTACCATTAAACTTGTTCATTCGTTAAATGCTTAATGGTCATCTAACACACCAAATACTATGAAATGCACCGAGGAAACACTGAAATGCGCAGAGAATATCTGCAACTAATATAAAGTCATTTTACTACATTATGTCATTCATTCTGAATAATCCATTATCAAGAGTTTTCTGTTCTTCCAGATCAAGGGCTTTCCTTTCTCAGGCTCTTACACAAATGCTTCCTCCTCTGGAACGCTCTTTTCTGTACTCTTCTCCAGGCCTCTGTACCTACGATCTTAACCTAAATATCACTTCTTCAAAGAGATTTTCCTTGATCCACCAATCTAACTTAAATTCCTTAAGTTAACCTTTTTCAGAGTCCTTCTTCATTCTCCTTTATCCCACTGAACACAATTTATAACTGTACATTCATGAGTGTTTGTTTAATGCCTGTATTCTAAATTTAACTGTAATCTCCTTGAGGGCAAGAGCCATGCCATTTAGGTTTTTTATGTGCAAAGTTTAAGGGTTTGTATTTTGTTCTAAGTGCAAATAGAAGCCATGTATTTGGCTTTTTAACAGTTCAGTGAAATGTTCCAATTTACATTTTAAAAAGACCTTTTAAGCCCCAAGACCTCTCATCACGCACTTCACTGGATAAAACTGTGTGGATTCATGTGGGAAAGTCCCAGCTAAACTAAGGGAAACACAGAAGTGGAGCACGGAGGACGTTTAGGGCAGTGAAACTACTCAGTATAATACTACTATATAATGGTAGATTCATGACATTAAAATATGAATTTACCTGACCATGAATGACATCCTGTAGAATGTACAACACCAAGAATGAACGCTAATATGAACTACAGAATTGAATGTACAGTATTAAAAGTGCAATCTCATGTAAAGCATGGACCTGGGTGTCTTGTAGGTTCATCAATCGTAACAAATGTGTTGTGGGATGTTGATAGTGAGGAAGGCTATGCATATGTGGAGATAGGAGGCATATGAGATATCTCCATACCTTCTGCTCAATTTTGCAGCGAACCTAAAACTGCTCTAAAAACAATAAAATCTATTAAAAAAAAAGAGACCTCTGACAGCTGTGATACTAGATGCCTTGGAGTTTTTTTCAATTTAGCTTTCTTGTAAATCAATATTTTGGTTTTGACTTTTAATATTAATGACCATGAAGTGTCCGTTTTTATACACATGCACGTATTTGCATATCATAATATATATAGTTACACAGGACAGATAATCTTCAATTTACATGTGCGATTTGAAAATATGTTCTCCTTTTGTCCTAAATTAAACACTAGTATATTATCAGTCAAAATAAGGTTGCAATAACAGATGTCAGGAATTCTACATATGTTCTACATAAAGTGTTAACTGCTAATAAGAGCAAGTCAGGAAAAGAGTATTAAATGCAATATATCTTGGGCTGGCATAATTATGGAAGAAAAAAATATCAAAGCCATAAAAATACTTTGATGTTGTATGAAACTCAGGTGCTAGCAAATATAATATTGATGGATTATATGGCTTTTCAAAGTTTTTCATTCACAGTTAAATCCAAACCGAAAAATCAGTGCATTAAGGTCAGAAAAATCTGGAAGCTTACATTTTTTTTTTTTTTCCAATGAGCAGAGTATTTTAAAGTATCCTCTAAGTGAGCAGTTCTTTTGTCATTCTGATCCCTGCTCCTTGAACTGATTTCCTGTTTGGAGTCTGAACCAAGAAATATTTAAATTTGATTTGAAAAATGTCACTAATGAAACATCAGAAAAGGGGGAAAAAGGAAATGCTGACGCGTGTGTTGAATAATATTTATGGCTTATATTTATGTATATGACTCATATACTTAAAAGTAAATTCAACCCAAGTGAAAAAGAAAATTGCTACTTTATGTGTGACTAAAAATTTACATAATATTTGCAGATACTTATAAAACTCTAGACTATTCTTCAAGTTTGTCATCGAGAAAGAAAGTCTACTTAATACAAAATGACAAACCATTTAGTATTAAAATTGTGATAGCTGGGACACGGAATAAGAAAGCCATGCTTAAATCAAGCTTCAGTTATGTCATGTCCTGTTACCAATTTCACATTACAGATTGAACTGAAATTGTATAAATTATGCTCTTGCATATGCTAAACTTGGGAACTACTATTTCATATTTATATTGCATTTCTCACTGCATTCAGAACCCTTTCTAATAATAACTAATTGATTTTTACCACAGCAAAGTATTAAATCCATTATTTAGATGAACAGATACACACAGACAAGTACTATGTTTTCCAATATTTTCAGTGCAGTCTGAGTCAGTGACTGGAAATGGCTTCTGATTGGAAAAAAGGCTTCGGCTTTCTTGTTCCCTTTGGCATAGTAGTATAAATGGGGACAAGCTACTGTCTTGCAATATAGAAACACATTAACGGTATCAAGAATAAGGGGGAAAAGTACAAATATCTTACTTTTCATTGGTACTATAAAAATACTGAGGATTATTTATAACTGCATTTATTGAAGACACAGGTAAGCTGGAATATTAATAAACAAAATAAAACTAAACTAAACTAAAAAAAAAAAAAACTTTGGGCCAGGCACGGTGGCTCACGCCTGTAATCCCAGCACTTTGGGAGGCCGAGGTGGGCGGATCATGACGTCAGGAAATCGAGACCCTCCTGGCTAACACGGTGAAACCCCATCTCTACTAAAAATACAAAAAAAATTAGCTGGGCGTGGTGGCGGGCGCCTGTAGTCCCAGCTACTCGGGAGGCTGAGGCAGGAGAATGGTGTGAACCCGGGAGGCGGAGCTTGCAGTGAGCCGAGATGGCGCCACTGCTCTCTAGCCTGGGCAACAGAGTGAGACTCTGTCTCAAAAAAAAAAAAAAAAAAAAAAAAAAAAAAAAAAACCTTTGGCCCTTTGGCTGGGCACGGTGTCTCGTGCCTGTAATCCCAGCACGTTGGGAAGCCGAGGCGGGTGGATCACCTAAGACCAGGAGTCGAAACCAGTCTGGCCAACATGGCAAAACCCCGTCTCTACTAAAAATACAAAAATTAGCTGGGTGCGGGTGTGGGCAACTATAATCCCAGCAACTTGGGAGGCTGAGGCAGGAGAATCACTTGAACCCGGGAGGTGGAGGTTGCAGTGAGCCAAGATCACATCATTGCACTCCAGCCTGGGTGACAGCGAGACTGTCTCAAAAAAAATAAAAAAATAAAAAAATAAATAAAAATAACCTTTAAAAAATTGACATATCACCTCATTCCACGGAGCTACGACTCTAAATATCTAGGCAGGGGGATAGAGATGCTGTCAAAGTTTTGACAATAGATATTTTGTATTAAATGCAATTACTAATTAGTTTCACCTTGTACTTTTTGAAGGAAGAGTAAAAAAAAAAAAAACCCACAAAACAATTGACAGATTATTTAATGGAACACAGGACTAATATTTCTTATTATCACTTATGGGTGCTCATTTAATCATGTTCTTTCCTCTTTGTTCTCTACCCTTCCTGATTTTTAAATATACCTCAATAAAAGATATGAGGTAGGGGAGAAGGGAAAGTGCTGAAGAGGAAGAAAGTGGGTAGAATGATAAGAAATACAGTAGAAGAGGCAGAACTGTCTATAAGTTAAAGTTTAGCTAAAACTTATGTTTAAAAAAATCACAATAGATGCACTAGACAGCCTCCAAGTGGCCCCAATGATCCCTACCTGCTAGTATTCACGCCCTTGTATAGTTCATTTGCACACTGCATATAGCTGACCTGTGAACCAAAAGGATACCGCGGAAATGATAGTATCTGTAACTTTCACCTTGCTTTCTCTCAGATCATTCACTCTGGGAAAGCCAATTACCATGTCATAAAGACACTCAGGCAGCTCTATGGAAAGGTCCATGAGGTAAGAAACTCTTGTGAATAACAGGGAACAGCAGGGAATGGAGGTCTCCAGCCAACAGCCATGATGATGAGTGAGCCACCTTGGAAGCAGATCTTGCAACACCAGTCCAGCCCTCACATCACAGCAGTCCTGGCAAACATCTTCCCTACAACCTCATCAGAGGCCCCAAGCTAGAATCACTGTGGAATTTCTAGCAAAGTCATTCCTGAATTTCTGAACTAAATTGTCAGAAAATAAAGGTTTATTTTTGTTTTAAACTGTTTGTGTTATACAACAATCACGAATTCTTAAATAGGAACACACAATTAACTGACAGCTGACTTGTTGGATAAAGTCAATAGTACACTGTTGTTATACATGGAAAAAAAAAAAAGCAAGCATTCTTGGTTTCAAGGCATTGCCAGCCCGAATATTAACAAACTTTTAAAACATAGTAAACAAATAAGAACTGGAGAAAGTCTTCTACTTTAGGTGATACTGCTTATAGAGGAAGAGCTTTGAGTCTTAATGTAGAAAAGACATGAGTTCTAAAGCAGGTTATATGAATTTCTACCTGTGTGACCTCAGTTAATTTTCTTAATTTATTGGACTGTAGCTTCTTCACAGATAAAATGTGAATAGGAACTTAATCTACACTGAAAGATTTTTGTGCAAATGAAGTAGAATAATATATTTAAATTTCTTAGAGAAATGACTGATATATTAAAAGTGTTCAATTAATATCAGCCATAACATCATTATCATCATTATTATTATTCAAGGCTCAGTGGAATCCTGCCAAGAGTTAGAGCATTAGACCCAAATATCTTTTAACTTTTATCAATGAGAGAATCACGATATTATACAATATTTATATTTGTTTGAAAAATGTTTTATTTATGACACAGTTTTACTTATAAAATTTATAATGGGGCCATCAAGGTGACTCGCACATGTAATCCCAGCACTTTGGGAGGCTGAGTGGAGAGAATTGCGTGAGCCCCCAGGAGTTTGAGACTAGTCTGGGTAACAGAAAGATCCTGTCTCTACAAAAAAATAAAAAATTTGCCAAGCATGGTGTTGCATGCACCTGTAGTCCTAGCTACTTGGGAGGCTGAGGCAGAAAAATCACTTGAACTCAGGAGTTTGAAGCTGCAGTGAGCCATAATCATGCCACTGAAATCGAGCCTGGTCCACGGAGCAACACCCTGTCTCAAAATAAAATAAAATAAAATAAAATAAAATAAAATAAAATAAAATAAAATAAATTCATAATGGTTCCTTATTAGAAGATAAGGGAACTAGAAAATATAATAGTAAAGTATCATTAAGAAGGAAAGGACAAACTTAGGACAAACTATGGAGAAATAAAATGTCAACTACACTTCATATTTGGTATAACACATATTTGGTACAGATGTTTATTGCAATCCTCTGATTAAATGTATAAGCCCATTACAATCCAGAGACAATCAGCTATACCAGCAGTTCTCAAACATTTTGTTCTCATGATCCCTTTGCACTCTTGTAAATTATTAAAGACTTTACTCCAAAGAGCTTTTGTTTATGCAGATTATAGTTATTGATATTTATAGTATTAGACATTAAAACTAAAAAACTAAAAGTATTTATGAATGCATTAAAACAGTTATTATTCTATTGTGCTAATATAAATATTTTATGAAAATTTAAAAAGCTATTTTCCAAAACATTTGAAAAGAGTGACACTGTTTTGTAAATCTCTTTAATGTCTGGGTTAATAGGAGTCACCTGTATTCTCACATCTATTTTTTTCATTCAATCTGTTGCAATATCACATGTCACATAGCCTCTGGAAAAGTCCACTGTCTACTCACGACAGAATGACAGTGAAAAGGGCAAACAACTTTTTATTTGTATTATTATTAGTGTTACTGGCTAGTTACCCTGCACTATTCTGGGAGTTGAGTAGTAAAAAGCCTCAGTGGCTCTTCCTCATTAGTCTTATTTTTGCCTTTAAGGCACTGAGGGTACTCCTGGAGCCTGAAAATTTTCCAAATGAGTATTGCATATGCTTCTATAGAAAATAAAATATAAATTACTTCATCAATAAGTGAATCCTAACTATAAACATCCATTGAAAAATAATGGTAATAATAGCTAACCTTATTGGATACCGTGCTTCAGGTATCACACTAAGGCCTTTGAACATTTCATCTCATCTTATCTTTACAACAGATGAAGAAACTTAGGCTTAGAAGTAACTTATTGGAGCTTACCCAGATAGTAGATGCTAGTGCCTTGCCCCAGACTTAGGTCTGGCTGACTTCGATACTCCTTAAGCTACTGACTATTGTGGTTTATACTCTAAGGAATAAAAAAAGAGGCACATAGTCTCAGGTCTTGAGCTGTTAATGATCGACTTAAAAGTTATGAAAAACACCCACAAAATAATAGAAAACTGATTTAAGTGATGTGGTTAGGTAGAATTTATGGTTTAAACAAGTGTTTTAAGGTTTCTGGGAATAGTTCAGTAGGTAGTAAGCTGGAGCCCTGGTGGATATTTTCAAGGAGAAGGACCAGCCTTCAGCTGTATTTTTATTTATTTACTTTTTAATTTATTATTTTTTTTTTTGAGACAGAGTCTCGCTCTGTCACCCAGGCTGGAGTGCAGTGGTGTGATCTCGGCTCACTGCAACTTCCACCTCCCAAGTTCAAGCAATTCTCCTGCCTCAGCCTCCCAAGTAGCTGGGACTACAGGTGCCCGCCACCACGCCTGGCTAATTTTTTGTATTTTTAGTAGAGACGGGGTTTTACCATGTTAGCCAGGATGGTCTCGATCTCTTGACCTCGTGATCTGCCCGCCTTGGCCTCCCAGCATGCTGGGATTACAGGCGTGAGCCACTGCGCCCAGCCTCAGCTGTATTTTCATGGCCTAGAATAATTAAAAATAATGACGGAAAGATAAGCAAAAACAAAGGAACAGAATGTGAAAATTCAGTGAAGTAGGAAAAAGCACAGCACAAGGGATACACTGAGGAAATGCACTTGACAGAAATGAAGGGTTCATGTGGTGAGTTAAGGAGGATTAATTCAAATAGGGTGAACCACACAGTCCTTTGCTGTTGGTGGGGGAGATATGGGAGTACCCCACTTCCACATCAGCAGAGGCAGCCCTGCCACTGCGGAGGTAGCTCACCCAGGTAGGGTTGCAGGAGTCATGATGTGATAAAGCTACATGACCCTAACTTTTAATTAGCAACACGCTGGCATCTTTTTCTCAGTCCACAAACTTAATTTCTGTCAGGAACACAGTCAATGCCTACAGTCAATTAAACATGGCCCAGATTCTTTCATGTTCTAAGGAGTAATATTTCTCCATTGTGAATACCTGCCTTGAATAGATTAAGTATAACTTAACATCGATGGTGAAAATATAACAATTTGTCTTTGTTTGCAAGTGGTGTGGATGGTGTGGAAGGGATTTCAGACTATGGACCTGCAATATAACACTGGATCTGGTCACATCACTGACTCCAGTTAGTCGTGTACTCTTTAGGATGATACAGTTCATGCAAACTATACACTCCACAAATGAAGTGCCACTGGATAGACATCTCAGTATTTTATAGATGATCGGTTTCAAGATTACAGTTGATTAACACAGAGAATACAATGGTGGATGGAATGCTTCATCTCTACTGTCAAGTGTGCTTCTATGTGGAGGGCTACCCATGAGCCTAGCATTATTTCCTCGGGAGAAAAGTGACTAATGGGACCGAGGATCTGGAAAGAGATTATGTGTATGTGCAATGAAAGCCCTTCCTTGTGTGTCTTGGAACTACCCACAGGAAACTGGTTCTGCCGTTGGTGAGTCTATTTAATTCTGGTACTCAGTATAAGGAAGCCCACTTACCTACAGATGTGAGCCATATTTTCCAGTGTCAGCTTTATCTGTAATGAAGGTGATATTTTGGTTTCCCAGTTGCCTTACTGTTTTTTTTTTCCTATTACTAAATTTTTTCAGATTGTGGGCACAGAAAATCGATGTTATTTATTGAGGTCTCTAAAGGCTTCAAAAATATATTGATGGTTTTTTTAAAAGAAGGAAACAGCGTGTGAATAAAGTAACAACAATTTCCAGAATAATCATGTACATTTGGCTCTAGTATACTTGACTTAAACAGATTGTTTGGCATAATGTCAGAAATATGATTTTCAATCTAAAAAGTAAGTAATTGCCTGAGATTTTGGAAATGGAACTATGAAAACAATTGGTAAAGCAATTCCTAAATCCTTTTAATTACTTCAAGTTTCTTGTGAAATTCACAGTTTTATTTGAAATCTCTCAGCTCAAGTACATTACTAAAAAAATATAATTATGTAGGTTTTCCTACAGTTTTCCAAGAACCATAGAAATGTTGAAAGATATGTAAGAAACACCTTTAGGTCACATGGAAGGTAACTGTGTTTTTCTTTTTTAGGAAAGGCTGGTTAATGAAATTGGTATATTGTTTTCCTGATAAGTTATAGATTTTTTTTTATATAACTATTCCAAGTGTTGGTGTTTAGAGGTTTCAAGTTCTTTTAAACTGTTGGCAGCATTTCTGAGGGAGGTCAATTAAAAAGTATCCAGGAAGGGATATTATTTTGCTGATCATATTCACTCTTGGAGAAGAAACACCAAACTTCTCTACTCGAAAGAATCTAGAATCAATACCTATGTATTAGGTTAAAAATTACAATTACAACAAATTCACTTGCCAAAGTATAATCTTATAAAGACTTGCTCAGTTATTATCAGGCCAGATTTTATCAGGTGAGTTGTTTCATTAATATAAACAGAGTCCTCAGATTATGAGAATACAATTTAATATATTAGTGCATTGGTAGGAAATATTAACAGTGATAGCTGAACTCTTTTTTGTTTTCCCAAGAAATATTTAACTCTGAATTATGAGTTTTGCAAACATCAAAATGGTACTAGAATGGGAAAATTGGACTAGAGGTTCTTTTTTCTCTTTATCCCTCTAGATAATGACAACATGACTCCCAATACAATTTTAGTCCTGGCTTTTTCTTATTAAAAACTAACTCACTTATTTCTCTACCAAAATGTGAAGAATTGTCTTTCTGTTTCTCTCTATGAACTAAACTCATAGTAATGTCATGTAAAAATAAGGGAGTGAAAAATAAATAATTATTTCTTAATAAATTATAGACATGCTGGTAATAATAACTGACATGAGCTTTAGGAATAATGAGTCATTATTTCTTCTAAAACTTATTTCAAATTATAAGATATAAACATATATGGCAACTTTTAAGCAAACTTTTTATTTTTGATGGATGTAGGCAATAAATTGAAATCTTGTAGTAGTTTGTTTTATAGGATTTATCCTTGCTATCAATTAATGAGCTGAAAATCCATAATTCCATAGCATTTAGAGTCTGGTTGTTTTAAAAATTAATATAAAGTATTAGTAATCTGGAAGAATTTTCCAATAAGAAAAGCAAACTGATTATGTCTTCAGGTTTTATAGAAAATTGAGTAAATTTTATCTGATTTTAAATTAACAATACACTGAATTTATTCTACTATACAAATAAATATGCTGTTTGCTGTTAATGATTTGGAGAAAAAGTAACTTTTGTATTTTAATTTATAACACTTAAATGACCTAAGAGGATGCTGATAGAGCTAGAAAGTGACAAAAAGTTTGTAACATAAATGAATAAACTCTTAAATTATATGATTGATGTGTATATTAATAAATATAATAATTAAATGATTTTTGAATTTTATCCGGAATCTAGCAATTCAAGCAAATTTTAATAATGAATATGAATATACATTTTTCTTAGAATTTGGGAAAAAATCATATATTCTTATTCTTTATAAAGGTCATTTATTTTCCACATTACTAAGATTAAAAACAAATTTTCGCCTTCATTTTCCTCACATAAGGTGTTTTCATTATCTAGCTTCAATTATTAACATGCAAACACAAAAGGAAGTGGGCTTAAAGATTTCCCTCCACATTAACTAGCTGCAAAGTTTAGAGAAGGCCAAATTTGGCCCATGGCCTGTGTTTGTGTATCCTCTGAGCTAGAAGATATATCTTTAAAGAGTGGTGTGGTAGGCTGAATAACGTCCCCTCCTCAAAGATATCCATGTCCTAAACCTCAGAACCTGTGTATCTATTGCCTCACATGGCAAAAGAGACTGTGCAGATGTGATTAAACTAAAGATGCTGGGATGAGGGAAGTATTCTGGATTACCTGGGTGGGTTGAATCTGGTGACATGAATTCTTAAAAGTGGAGAACCTGAGAACCTGTCCTGGCTATGGTCAGAGGGAGATGGGAGAATGGAGGCAGGGATGAGGAAATGTAACCTTGCTGGGTTTGACAATAGTGGGGACACCATAAGCCAGGGAACATGGGCAGCCTCAAGAATCCGGGAAAGGCGAGGAAATAGATTTTCTCCCAGATCCCCTAGAAAGGAATGCAGTCCTGATGACAACTTGATTTTAGTCCAATGAAACCCATGTCACACCTCTAAACTACAGACCTGTAAGATAAAAAAATTATGTTTTTAAGCCAATTAATTTTTGATTATTTGTTACAGCAGCAGTAAAAAACTAATACAGGTTGTAAAAAATTTAAAAAAAGAATATGTGGTAGAAACTACATGTAGCCTGCAAAATCTAAAATATTTATTATCTACACTTTTACAAATCCTAATTCAGAGGTTGAAGCTTCTTAGCCTGGAGTTTTCAGACACAGAATCACAATACACACGTCTTCCGGCATATTTAGCAGGTATCTCTTGAAATAACCCAAACATTACTTAAAACCAGCCCAATATGGTAGCATGTGATTAGTAGATCCATGTGGTGTGCTGGGACAACATTTTACAGTTATCTACCTACATATATGTATGTGTGTGTGTGTGTGTGTGTGTGTGTGTACATATATATATATATTTGCCCATAGATTGGAATTTATTGCAGAATAATACTGGAATATTTGATGCTTTCAATATAGTGATTGTTCTAGCTCTATTCTACTAGGCATTGTTGGTAAAGAATCATATGATGACAATGAAGTAAAACTCTAGTAATAAATCCAGTAAGAATATCATATCTTTTAACTAGGTTGAAATGGGACTGATGAGCCCATTGCTTGGATGTGGTTTTAGGAACAAATCATGCTAGAGAAAATGTGTAACAGTTATCCAACCTGACCATTTCGTGACTTCCAGCAGAATACTTCCATCATCAAGAATTGAAACACATATGAGAGCTCACCATAAAAACACAGGCTAGAGATTCTGGTTCTGGGTAAGACACAGTAGGCACGTCCACCCTGTCTTTGAATGCAGCTATACAACTTAGACAGAATACATGAAACAACTCTTTGAGAACTCTCAAAAGTAAACAGTGGCAGTCCCAGATGGTTTCACGGGCAAATTCTCTCAAATATTTTAGAAAAAATAACACAAATTTACCCAAACTATTCCAGAAAGTAGAATAGGAAGGAACACGTTCATTCTTATTTTATGACGCCCAAATTAACATTATAACAAAGTCATAGTTCAAGAAAACCACAGACCAGTATCCCTCATTAACATAGATGTGAAAATCTTTTTTATAATATTATCAAATAAATCAGTAATAAAGAAAAAGAATATTCTACTGCAATCAAGTGAGGGTTAAGCTGGGAATATAAGGCTAGTTCAATATTTGATAATCTATTAATGTTACCACAACATTAACAGTCTAATATATGAGATAACTGATGCAGTAGAAAATATTCAACTGTACTCAATTTCAATTTATGAGCAAAACTATCAGCAGGGGCCGGGCGCGATGGCTCACGCCTGTAATCCCAGCACTTTGGGAGGCCGAGACGGGCGGATCACGAGGTCAGGAGATCGAGACCACCCTGGCTAGCACGGTGAAACACCGTCTCTACTAGAAATGCAAAAAAATTGGCCAGGCGTAGTGGCGGGCGCCTGTGGTCCCAGCCGCTCGGGAGGCTGAGGCAGGAGAATGGCGTGAACCTGGGAGGCAGAGCTTGCAGTGAGCTGAGATCGCGCCACTGAACTCCAGCCTGGGTGACAGAGTGAGACTCTGCCTCAAAAAAAAAACAAAAAACAAAAAACAAACAAACAAACAAACAAACAAACAAACAAAAAACAACAAAAAACTATCAGCAGGAACTGAAGGAATAGAAAGTCACTACCTCAACTAATAAAAACATGCATACAACACCTACAGCTAACAAGGTACTTAATAGTGAAAAACTGTTTCCTTCCTAAGGCTTGAAATGAGACAAGAATGTTTGTGCTAACCCCGTCTATTCCACATTACACCAGAAGACATGGCTGGTGCAATAAATCAAGAAAATGAAATCAATAAGTTTTCTCCATTTTTGGATGTTATTGTCTTTATAAAAATATTAAGAGAGAGATATATAAAAATCAATAAAAAAGCCAACTTGTAGATCTAATAAGTGAGTTTGGTAATGTCATAGGATACGAGGCTGTGGTGGAAAGGCACTCCCATGATCCCACCTCCTGGAGTTTATGCCTTTGTGTTTTATCTGTGTCATATTTGGGGGTGCTGTCACTATGACTTGTGATTCATCAACATTGTAAATTATAGCACTACAGCACGATATGTTCACATTGTAGGAACTAGAAAAAAATAAATATAATAGCGGTATAATCTGTATGTTCACTGACATTCTGACACTCGGTTTAGAACATAGTCTACACCCGTATCTACCACTTGCTAACTGAGTAATTTAGGATAAGCCTTCTGAGCTTCAGTTCTTTTAACCAGTAAAATAAAAATACTAATGCCTCAACTTGTCTACCTCAGAAAGTGACTTAAAGGTCAACTGAGTAAATTTACGTGAATTACATTAAATTGTAGAATATTATTCTTATTTTTTGATACAAAATGAAATATACAATTTTATGTCTTTGTGTGTGTGTGTGTGTGTGCACAAACCCTGGTGAAACTTAAGGATGCTTTTAACCAAATCTCTTGAATAACACATAGCTTATCTTACCTCTCATGGAATTTTCCATTTAATTTTCTATTATTATTATTTGAGTCAGGGTCTCACTCTGTCTCCCAGGATGAAGTGCAGTGCTGCAATCATGGCTCACTGCAGCCTCAACCTCCTGGGCTCAAATGATCTTCCTGCTTCAGCCTCCTGAGTAGCTGTGATAACAAATGCATGCCATCGCACCAGGCTCTTTTTGTTTGTTTGTTTGTTTTTAGTAGAGATGGGGTCTCACTTTGTTGCACAGGCTGGTCTTGAAGTCCTGGCTTCAAGCAATCCTCCTACTTCAGCCTCCTAAACTACTGAGATTACAGGTGAGAGCTACCACACCCGGCCTGATTTTCTATCATTATTGAACATGGTTTGGTTGCTTATTTCCATATATATATGTCCCAATGATCAGATATTCAGTCTCCCACATTTCCAAAATATCTATGGCTAAATGGCATGAAAAAAGCTGTAAGCAGAGATTTGGATGGTCAATATTTTTGCACTTCAAGGGGCTGCTCATCTGCATATATATCACTCAGGGTAGTTTTAATGCAGCAAGGTAGTCAGCCAGGTGGAACTACTGGAAAGTGATTATCTAATGTGAAAGGATTTTAAAATCATTTTCTACTCATCCTAGGGAGGTGTGTTTGATGATACTACGGCAAATAAGATGGATTTAAAGAGTAACTTTACTGAGCAGAAACTGAGAGTTAATGGAAAGAACTGAGAACTCAGAGACTAACATTAGGATTAAAGATTTATTTCTAATTGGCTTTTCAGCACCATATAGGCTATCTCATTTCATTGTACTTTGCTTATTGTACTTTTTTTTTTTTACCCAAATTGAAGGTTTGTGGCAACTTTTCATGAAGCAAGTCTATTGGTACCATTTTCCCAACAGCATGTGCTTTCTTCATTTCTCTGTGTCACGTTTGGTAATTCTTGCAATATTTCAAACTTTTTCATTATGATTATATTTGTCACGGTGATCTGTGATCAGTGAGTTTTGATGTTACTATTGTAGTTGTTTTGGGGCATCACGAATCTTGCTTAAGACAGCAAAATTAATCAAGAAATGTATATATTCTGACTGCTCCACCAAATAGCTGTTCTGTCTCTCTCCCTCTCTTTGTGTGTCTTTATTCTCTAAGACTTAACAATATTGAAGTCAGGCCAGTTAATAACCTTACAATGGCTGCAAAGTATTCAAGTTAAAGGGAGAGTTGCGTGTCCTTCAGTTTAAATCAGAAGCTAGAAATGATTAAGCTTAGTGAGGAAGGCATGTTGAAAGACAAGATAAGCTGAACTGTAGGCTTCTTGCACCACATAGTTAGCCAAGTTGTGAATGCAAAGGAAAAATTCTTGAAGGAAATTAAAAGTGCTACTCGAGTGAACACAGAAGCGATAAGAAAGCAAAACACCTTAAGTGTCAATATGGTAAAAGTTTGAGTTGTCTGGATAGAAGATTCCACCAGCTACATTTGCTGAAATCAAAGCCTAATCCAGAGCAAAACTCTAACTCTCTTCAATTCTATGAAGGTTAAAAGAGGTGAGGAAGTTGCAGAAAAGTGTGAAGCTAGCAGGGGTTTGTTAATGAGATTTAAGAAAAGAAGCCAACTTTATAACATACAAATTCAAGGTAAAGCACCAAGTGCCGATGTAAAGCTGCAGCAAGTTATTCAAGTGATCTAGCTAAAATAATTGATGAAAGTGGCTACACTAAACAACAGATTTATAAAGTAGATGAAACAGCCTTCTATTTGAAGAAGATGCCATGTAATACTTTCATAGCTAGAAAGGATAAGTCTATGCCTAGCTTCAAAGCTTAAAGACAGAATGACTCTCTTATTAAGGGCTAATCCAGCTGGTGACTTAAGTTGAAGTCAATTTTCACTTACCATTCTGAAAATCCTAGGACCCTTAAAAATTACATGACATTTACTCTGCTTATACTCTAAAAATGAGACAACAAAGCCTGGATGACAGCACATCTTTTTACAGCATGGGTTACTGAATATTTTAAGCCCACTGTTGAAAGCTACTGCTTAGAAAAAAAAAGATTCCTTTCAAAATGTTACTGCTCATTGACAATGCACTTGGTCACCCAAGAACTCTGTTGGAGATGTACAAGGAGATTAAAGTTGTTTTCATGCCTGCCAAGACAATATCCATTCTGTAGCCCATGGATCAAGGAATAATTTTGACGGTCACATTTTATTATTTAAGAAATACACTTCATAAGGCTATAGGTGCCATAGATAGGGATTCCTCTGATGGACCTGGGCAAAGTAAAATTGAAAATATTCTGGAAAGGATTCACCATTAAGAACATTCATGATTCATGGGAGGAGGTGAAAACAGTGACATTAACAGGAATTTGGATAAATTGAATCCAACCCTCATGGATGACTTTTAGGGGTTCAAGATTTCAGTGGAGGAGGTCACTGCAGATATGGTGGAAATACCAAGCAAGGTACAATTAGAAGCAGAGCCTGATGATGTGAGTGAATTGCTACAAACTCATGACAAAACGTGAGGATGAGTAGTTGCGAGCAAAGAAAGTAGTTTCTTTCAGAGATGGAATCTACTTCTGGTGAAGAGGCTGTCAACATTATTTATATGACAACAAAGGATCTAGAATATTACATCAACTTAATTGACAAAGCAATGGCAGGGTTTGAGAGGACTGACTTCAGTTTCGAAAGAAGTTCCACTGTGGGTAAAATGCAATCAAACAGCGTTACATGCTAGAGAGAAATCTGTTGTGAAAGAAAGAGTTAATCTATGTGGCAAACTTCGTCGTTTTCTTGTTTTAAAAAATTGTCACTCCCATCCCAAACTTCAGCAACACCACCCTGATCAGTTAGCAGCCATCCATACTGAGGCAAGAACCCCCATTGGCAACCAGATTATGACTCTGAAAGCTCAGATGATGTTTAGCAGTTTTTAGCAATAAAGTATGTTTAACATATGTACATTTTTTAGACATAATGCAATTTCACACTTAAGAGACTACAGTATAGTGTAAACTTGTTTTTTTTAGCTGGAGTTGTACTCTGTAGCCCAGGTTGGAGTGCTGTAGTGCGATCTTGGCTTACTGCAACCTCCGCCTCCTGGGTTCAAGCAATTCTCCTGCCTCAGCCTCCCAAGTAGCTAGGATTACAGGCATGCACCACCATGCCCGGCTATTTCTTTGTATTTTTAGTAGAGACGGGGTCTCACCACGTTGGTCAGCCTGGAAACATAACTTTTATACATACTGGGAAACCAAAAAATTGTGTGACTCATTTTATTGATATATTCATTTTACTGCAGTGGTCTGGAACTGAACTCATATTATCTCTGAGCTGTGCCTGTATGGTAAAATTCAGCAATGTGCCAGATCCAGTTCTATTCTAGGACTAAATAAATCTGCATAGTTTTTATTTTTCTGAACCATCATTAATATTGGTGATGAAATTAGGAAGAAACCTGTGGCCAACTCTTTGTGAAGCTTTGTATTTGAAGTTTATTAATGAGTCTTGGCATGTGTTTTAAGTACCTTATATATAACAAAGAACAGAGGCGTCTGTTTGAAATTTTGTTTTAGAGACTGAATTCCATTAAACATATTCCACAGAGGGAGGAAAGGCTGTCTCATTCTTGAGCCTCTATATTCTGTTTTTTATTTGAGAGCTCAGTAAGGGCTACAACTTTAAATATTCTTATTTCTGAGTATGAACTGCCAAACATGGCTGCCTAAGACATGGCTGAAATAATTTCTACTTATGCTATTTATGTGAGTGGATGAGTTAATTGTTGATGAGTTTAATAAAGTAATTATAAAATTCATTAATTTCTTTCATTTTAATCCAAATATATTACCAACCTTAACTCTATTTTCCTCATATTATGCAAATTATTCTTGAAGTAAGAAAAAAAGAAGAGAAAGTACTTTGGTATGTGTGTACATCCACATTGTTGGTTTAGTTGACTGTCTTAGAATATGGATGTTCCCTCATCGGGCAAGATAAGATGACTTCACCTCATGTCTTACTACAGAATGTGACTTTTTAAAACTCTTTGCTTACCTTTCTTTCAATCAGTCTTATCCTTTTGTAGTTATCATCCCCAAATGCACCTTCTTGGAAGTTCTGTTACTAAAAACCTGAGACTGAGAAATTATGTTTTCATGACATATGAGGGGTACTATTACACAGCTTACATCAATTCTCAGAACACTACAAAATTTAACTTAGCGTCAAATGGTTCAGAATACATAGAAAAATAGGTAAGGCAGCTATGGTAAAATGTTCATAATTTTTCAAATGAGATATGGTTATTCACTTTACTGTTCTTTCAGTTTTTCTATATATTTGAAATATTCATAATAAAAGTTTGGTGAAAAATTAACCTTTAGATCTAGCCAAGCCACCAGAGACCCACATACCCAGATCACATTGCTTTGAAGTTTTTCAAAATTGATTTTGTATTTTATAAACTGTTGGCTGCATTTATTGTAGGATGATATAAAATGATCTCCTACATCACAAAATGTTCCTTTCATAAGGACTCATGGGAGAGATTTCTTACAGGTTGAAGGATCAGGAAGCATCTCTTGTTTTTATGTTTTGGACATTGTGACTCTTGTATGTAAATTTGTCTCCTTCATGGCTTTTGTGGTTCAGAAGTTCAAAGTCAAATTTACAACCTATCCCCAGTACTTGGTGATGTCCTAAGGGCATGGAATTTATATCTTAACCTTTTTCTAGGTTTATCGGGAAATATCTCCCATTCCCCCATTTCTCTCACGTATTTATTTTTAAACTATTGGGATTTATGCATTTTTGTTAGACGTCTCACATTTTTAAAAATTGAAACAGACTAAAAATAATTTTTAAAGATTTGTATGTGTACGTGTGTGTCTGTATTAGAGAGAGACAGAGGGGAAAAGAGAAGACAATGTGTATGTGTGTGTGTGCAAATTGGTTTAAGTTATATGAACAATTTCTCTACTTCATTTTCATACATAAATGATCTAGGACTTACGTGTCTATCATAAAGATCTTAAAATGTTTCTATACTATTTAGTTCCATTAACCCATACATGAAAGTTTTATAATCATCTAAAAGAGCACATACTGAAGATATTATACAAAAAAATTTAATAGGCTTTCCAGTAATGAGAACTGTTAGAGTATTTTTAATAAATAAATTAATTAAATAGCTATTGACATGAAGCCTGGTGGTCTACAATCTAATAAAGAAGAATCTGTGCCATTTCAGTGGCCTTATCATGAGATACAATAAATCTATTTAGTAGTTTTCAGCTAAGTCCATGTATATGGGCAGGAAGAGTGAATCAGATAAATACAGAGGAGAAAGTTTGATGTGACTTGGTCATCGATTGTTAGTGGGGAGTCAAAAACATCATAAACTTGAAAAAATGGTGACATTGGAAGAACAGTAACATCACTGAATATTTAGATTTGCTATAAAAAAGTCACTTTCAGAAGAGAAAATGATGCGTTTATCTTTCAATTCTCATTGGGTATAATGGAGCTTTAAAATAGGAGATTCATTCAAGGAACTGAACTTTTAGGTGGCAGAAGTAATTAGGGGAGATACATAAATATATAATTATAATCATAAGAATGATGAGTTCTTCAAGGATAACAGCAGGAAAGCAAAGGTTGAATCTCAGAACAACAGTTACAAACCTGAAAGAACATTTAAAATGAACAAACCTGAAGGAACGGAGAGACATAGTCATAAATTAAAAAAGAGAGGAGTGATTTTAAAATGAAGTTATGAAAGTCTCTATGTTATTGTACTAGTAATTTTTATTTTCCATTTTTCCTGATTTTAAAAAAGTGGAATAATACAGTATGCTCTATCAGAGCATTTTAAAAGGAAATGTTAAAAACTAATTGAAATGTAAAATTGAAGTTTGACTCAAATGAATAAAACAAAGAATAAAGATGATATGCTACTTGACCAAAGTTTTCCCAAAATTGGTTTCTAGAGGCAATTAAAGTCAAAGTATTTCTTCTGTTTTCGATGATGAATAGGTCAAAGTCAAAGAAATATTGATGACTTGTTTCAGACAATGTGATTAATTTATTTTAGAAATTAGCTTATGTTTAAAGGATCAACACTTCAATCTATTTATTTTATACTTAGGCTACAGAAATAAGAATAATATAGTAACTTATTGTGTTTCTTCAAAATTTTTTTCTAAGAATAAATTAATATAATTTGATAAATTTTTAATTGGGATACAACATGTCATTTATTTCATAATAGAGAGATAATGTGCCATTTTTCAATTAAGTTTTACACAAATGTGAACATAATACTAATCAGACATGGAGAAGTAGTGCTGAATGCCGCCAGCAAAGATAGTATTAGAAACAGCATTTGATTAGTAATAAGCAGATTTTATGTGTGGTATGTAGCTCCTAGCTGGACATTTTATTCAAGTTGGGTAACTACTCCAAACCTCTGTTTTCTCTGTTCTAAAACAGGGAGAGTACTATGAGATATGTTATGAAGAGTATCCATTCAATCATTTAACAAATATTCATACATGCCTACTATGTGCAAGGCACTGTTTTAGGCAATTAAGATAGAGTACTAAAGGAAACAGCCATTGCTTTCAGGGGTTGTCTATTTCTCTCTCTATTGGGAGAAATAGACAACAAATAACAAAATGAACATGTAAGTCAATAACAGGTTGATAAGTATGGGAAAAAATAAAGCATACTAAGGAATGGAGAATGAGGGGCTATTTTAGAAATGGAGTAAATGAAAACACACGTTTTAAATGCATAACGAAACTACAGACTATAGAAGCAAGTATATTGTATTTACTGACCATTTTAATCAAATTTGAAATATCTGACAACTTTTAATATTTTTAAAACAAATATTTAAACATGTCATGTGAAAATAGTATGTATATGATTAAATTTATAAAACTATTTAAAGTGTAGTTTAATATAAATAACTCTTTTTCTATTTTTTTTTTCATTTCCTCTCTCTAATGTCAAACAGTTATTCTGCCTATTGGGAATTTGACTTCTATTCATTTAGAATAAAACTAATCAAATATATCCCAGGTGTGTTATTCTCATTTTAAAATATTTAACCTTTTAAAATGTTCATCTGACAATGATAGATTTGGGTTAGATTTTTTTCATAAAAGAAAGGCAAACAAAATTCTGTAGGCAATGTCATTACCTTTATTTGAATTTGGAGTATTGAACAGTTCAGACGGAGGATGAAAGAGAATCATCTAGTTTGACAATCGAAATATACATTTTAAGTTGGCTGTATCCACAGATATTCAATTTTACACTGATGAATATGCAACATGGGCAGATATTTTCTTAACAGAACTGACCATATATTGAACAGTTGGTTTACTATTTTATTTTATCCTGACTGTATAACAAAAGATTTAAAAAGATCGATTCCCATGGTTTTGCTTTAATGGAAATAGACTGAGTTATAATCAGAACAAAGTTTCCATCCATGATAGTAAATAAATGGTCTCAGGGAAATGAAGATTCAGAAGTACTTATTTTAATAATTTTCATAATGCTAGTCAAAGGTATATACAAATATACAGCAGTAGGATAGTAGTATCTTCTATTCGTATCTTTCAATTTTGTTAACTTTTATGGGAAATTTTGGTTGTGCTATGGAGAGAATAATAATTTAACTCATCTTTGGTTCTTTTAAGAATTGTATAAGGTGCAGCAATTTTACTATTAAATTGTATATTTTCAATTTGTTTTTTGTTATTGCTGTTCTAAACTGGATTTTGCTCATGTGGGTGTTGTTTGCTTTTTTCTTGCCTTCCTTCTTTTCTTCTCTATCTTCAATAGTTTTGTTTAACAGTTTTAAAAGACGTTTTCCAAAGTTTCACAGACATATGCTCAACATATATAATTAACTTCTTTCCAGTAGAAAAATACAATGACAATATAAGGGTAGGTATATACTACTAAAAAGTTTTTCCCCACCTACTGCCTGTTTTTTTTTTAACAAGACAGCATGCCTGAAGTATTCAGTGAACAAGAACAAAAGCTATTAAAATCAGAGATCTTATGTGGAGGAATACAAATGCTAAGTTTTCTTGTAACTTTGTAAGTCAAATAAGTTATGAGTATACAATGCAAGCCACTAGAAAGTTAGAAGTTCTTGGATAGTATCTGAATTATTTTCCAAATGGAGATATTTTCAACTACAATAAACTATGGGCATTACTCAAGTCAATATAAAATATTTTTACTGTTTGAATAACTTACTGAAGAGCCATGAACAACATATATAATATTAGAGCAACCACCATTCCTATTTTGAGGACAGTGGAGAGCACGGTCATTTCACAAAATGTGGCTCATTAGTTAGAATTTTTAGTTCATTTTAAGACTTATATTGTAAGGTAATTTTAAAAGGTTGTCTGTCAACTTAAAGGATCTTATTTTAAATAGATAAGTTCGTAGTAGGTAGATCCCTACCTTGTCATTGCAGAGTGGAACTGGTGTCCCATGTGAAGGATGATTTGACTGAGATCAAAAGCTGTGGGTTGATAGTCTAAAAACATCAGTTTGAAATACGACACTGTCTATTTCAGCAGCCAGTTAAAGAAATCATTTTTAGGTGATAAAGAAGTAGCATGGTAGATGAAAAGGTTAGGTAGAAGAATAAGAGCTGTCAGGTATCAAGAGAAAAAGAAATATTTGTTGCTTCTAAAAGGTAAAATTTCAGCATATGCTAAGAAAATGTGAAAAATTTTCTAGTGGCAAATTAGCAATCAAGTCCAATTGGTGCTTTTTCCAAATATTCATTGATGTTATCTAATAATTACCTAGAGTTACTGGTATTATCTTCTCATTATCTTCTCTTGGATTTCACATCACACACACACACACACACACACACACAAAATGCATTGTCAATACTGCTTTAATACATAAAGACTAAGTTCCTATTGAAATTTCTCAGATTAGTCTTTTTGTTTTCCAGTGATTATGTTAGCTAAAAGGAATAAATTTAAAAATGTAATGTCCAATAAGGTTTAGGCATTTGGTTATTGATAAACACATTTAAATGAAAACAAACGTAAAGTGCCTGCTGGATGTTACATATCTCTCTTAATGATGATTGTGTAAATAAATATAAAACAACACAACAAATTAACTGAATTCAACACACAAGGTATAATCAAAGAGAAGATAAAAGTGATGGAGATTCATGTGTGTTTGTAGTAGAATGATTTATAATCCTCTGGGTATATACTCAGTAATGGGATTGCTGGGTCAAATGGTATTTCTTGTTTCAGATCCTTGAGGAATGGCCACACTGTCTTCCACAATGGTTGAACTAATTTATACTCCCACCAACAGTGTAAAAGGATTCCCATTTCTCCATAGCCTCACCAACATCTGTTCTTTCCTGACTTTTTAATATTCGCCATTCTGACTAGCATGAGATGGTATCTCATTGTGGTTTTGATTTGCATTTCTCTGATGATCAGAGATGATGAGCTTTTTTTCATGTTTGTTGGCTGCATAAATATCTTCTTTTGAGAAGTTTCAATTCATATCCTTCACGCACTTTTTGATGGGGTTGTTTTTTTTCTAGTAAATTTATTTAAGTTCCTTGTAGATTCTGGATATTAGACCTTTGTCAGATGAGTAGATTGCAAACATTTTCTCCCATTCTGTAGGTTGCCTGTTCACACTGCTGTTAGTTTCTTTTGCTGAGCAGAAGCTCTTTAGTTTATTTGCAGCACTATTTACAACAACAAAGACTTGGAACCAACCCAAGTGCCCATCGATGATAGACTGGATAAAGAAAACGTCGCACGTATACACCATAGAATACTATGCAGCCATAAAAAGAATGAGATCATGTCCTTTGAAGAGACACAGATGAAGGTGAAAGCCATCATTCTCAGCAAACTAACACATGAACAGAAAACCAAACACCGTATGTTCTCACTCATAAGTGGGAGTTGAATAATGAGAACACATGGACACAGGGAGGGGAACAACATACACCAGGGCCTGTTGGAGGGTGGGGGGCAAAGGGAGGGAGAGCATTTGGACAAACACCTAATGCATGCTGAAACCTAGCATGCATCTAGGGCTTAAAACCTAGATGACAGGTTTATAGGTGCAGCAAACCATCACGGCACATGTATACCTACGTAACAAACTTGCACATTCTGCATATGTATCCCAGAACTTAAAGTAAAATTAAAAAGAAATAAATAAATACAAGAAAGAAGGTTAGAGGTCAAAAAACATTCCTCCCTTTGGGAAGAAACTTAGTTTTAGCTCCCAAATTACAAAATGAACTACCAAAGTTTATGCATTTATTTTAGCATTATAAATATATGTTACTAGTTTGACCTCCTTTGCAATTCTAGGGTAAGCTAACAGTGTTTTAATTACAATAGTGATTTTGTAGTACATTTTAATAAAACTGGAGTGTTTCATACATTTCTCATTTGTGACATCATTTTAAGGCACTATTTAATGGGCACTTTATTAAATTGAAGGATTACAAAATTAGAGCTCATTTTTAAGAATAAAAAACTAGTTTTTTTTAAAAAAGTGATGGATAGTCAACCTAAACCCATTTTCTTCTTTCACTCTTTAGCTAAGATTCAATCTTATTTGGGAAAGTGAAAGTTCCCCTCTTCTAACTGGCTAGATCCTCATTTACCTTTTCTGAAAATAATGCATGTAAGCCTGTCAGTCAATATTTACTGCAGGCCTACTATCTGTAAGCAATGGTATTGTCCACTGGTCACCTTGTTTCTTCTCTACCCAACTTAAAAATTGAGATATCTCCAACCGATTTGAAAATTTATATCCACACAATAAACTCTGTGTGGATGTTTATAGAAGTTTTATTTATAATAATCCAAAGCTAGAAGTAATCAAGATGCCTCTCAATAGGTAAATGGATAAACAGAGGTACAACCATACAATAGAATATTATTCAGTGATTAAAAGAAATAAGCTTTCTTGCTATGAAAACATATGGATGAGTTTTAAGAACATATTAATAGGCCAGGCACGGTGGCTCACGCCTGTAATCGCAGCACTTTGGGAGGCCAAGGCGGGCGGATCACGAGGTCAGGAGGTCGAGACCATCCTGCCTAACACGGTGAAACCCTGTCTCCACTAAAAATACAAAAAAAATTAGCCAGGTGTGGTGGCAGGCGCCTGTAGTCCCAGCTATTCAGGAGGCTGAGGCAGGAGAACGGCATGAACCCGGGAGGCGGAGCTTGCAGTAAGCCGAGATCGCGCCACTGCACTCAGCCTAGGAGACAGAGTGAGACTCCGTCTAAAAAAAAAAAAAAAAAGAGCATATTAATAAGTAAAAAAGAAAACAGTGTAACAAAGCTACATACTGTAGGATCCTAATTTTTTGACATTCTGGAAAAGGCAAACTATAAATAGTAAAGCAATCAGTGGTTTCCAGAGTTTGGTGGTAGTGGGGGCAGTGATGAATTGGTGAAGCACAGACAAATTTTGTAGTGGTGAAACTATTATGCGTGATGGTGTAATGTTGGATACATGACAATATGCATTTGTCAAATACCATGGAATTCTACAGCACATAGCATGAATCTTAATTTATGCAAATTAAAAAATTGTTTAGGAGGTCAGGAGAGTTCTAGGATGAAATGCAGAATGTGACAAAACACTTAACTGCATTACAAAAAATATGAAACAGCCTCACTGATGGAGGTGTGGGAAAAGGTGATGACCTAAGTGACTGAAATTGAGTGGAGTCTAGGACTAAAGGCAATATAGACTACTGTGATACTATCTAGTTCGCGAAAGTGTGCAGGTTACACACATACACACAACTCCTGGAATTGAACAATTAAATAAATGAATTGCAAATAGTAAAAGCCAGATTTCTCACTGTTGAAATGAGAGGCTACAGACATGCAAGGAGAGGAGGCTAGAGTAATTGATGTGGTGATAGGATTACAGACATCGGTATAAATTCATGTTAGCTTCATATAGATACAGATACATATAGATACAGATACATATAGATACAGCTTCATAGAGATACATTAAAATATTTATAGATGTTTATATACACCTAAGTCAGTGTACACACGTCTATTTTCTTGCTGTCACCTAGAAACAATACTCTATTAGCAAGAAGCCTACCTAGGGCACAGATATTGGGTTCTAATATCATTCTTAATAAAAGGAACCAGGACTCCTTAGGGAAATGTATTTTTTTTCTTGATTATTTTTATTTTTTTGAGACAGGGTCTTGCTCTGTCACTAAGGCTGCAGTGCAGTAGTGTGATCATAGCTCACTGCAGCCTCAAACTCCTGGACTCAAGTAATCCTCCTGCCTCAACCTCCTGAATAGCTAGGACTACAGGTGCACACCACCATTCCATGTTAATTTTGAATTTTTTGTAGAAACAGGGTCTTCTATGTTGCCTAGGCTAGTATTGAACTCCTGGACTTAAGCAATCCTCCCGCCTTGGGTTCCTAATGTGCTGGGAATACATGGTGGCTCACCATGGTGCACCCAGCCTCTTTAGGAAACTGTTTAATTCTAGAACTCTAGAAACATATAAGATGAGCACATTTCATATTGTCAGAAAATAAGGAAGTGCTAAACATACAAATTCACACTTACAATTTGAGCAACATAAATATAATAATATTGAAACACAACCAAAAGTATAAAATAAATATACATGTGTTTATGTTGATATAAATAAATAATTACATTAGAAATAAATAGGGGAGAAAAGAACAACTATATACAGAAGAATTCAAAATAAATTATGTTGGTATATCACCCTCGAGGAGGTGGAGCACAGCTCCCCACCTCTTATTTTATTTTATTTTCTGAGACAGAGTCTCACTCTTTCACCCAGGCTGGAGTGAAGTGGCATAATATTAGCTCACTGCAACCTCCGCCTCCCAGGTTCAAGTGATTCTCCTGCCTCAGCCTCCCAAGTAGCTTGGATTACAGGCATGTGCCACCATGCCCGGCTAATTTTTGTATTTTTAGTAGAGACAGGGTTTCACCACGTTGGCCAGGCTGGTCTGGAACTTCTGACCTCAAGTGATCCACCCGCCTTGGCCTCCCAAAGTGCTGGGATTACAGGCATAAGCCATCGTGCCCAGCCTTCCCCGCCTCTTAAATGAGTTGCATACAGTAGCCTCTTTTTAAAAGGTACAGTATGGGAAAAGGGGTAATGAGAATAACTTAACAGTGGAGAAAACTAACAAACATTACCTCAGTTGTGTGATCAAGTCGGCATCAATACTGATAAGCCATGTTGATAGCATGTCTTTTGGATCTGATGTGATGAAAATGATGTTCTACTTCTATGGACCTTTCTCCCCCACCACACAATTCTACCCTAACCATGAAACAAAACAAAACCAATCAAAACATCAAAGAAATATCATCTGAGAGACATTCTATAAAATGCCTAACCAGTACTCCTCCAAAGCGCAAGTCAGCAAAAACCTAAATATACATGATGACTAAATGTAATATGGTATCTCGGACAGGATCCTGGAACAGAAAAAGAACATTAAGTAAAAACTAAGGAAATATGAATAAAGTGTGGACTTTAGTTAATATTATTGTATCAATATTCGTCCATTAATTATGATTAATGTACCATATACTTGTGATGTATGATGTAAATAATAAAAGAAAGTGGGTGAGTGGTGTGTAGAAACTCTCTGTACTATCTTTGTAAATTTTCTGTAAAACTAAAATTATTCTAAAATAAAAGATTTATTTTTTAAAAAGTAATTTCACACAGCCAAGTTGTTATAAACATTCTAAAGTAATTTCTAGTAACAATATAAAATTGGTTCTTTTTTAAATAAGAATTGATTTGACCCTTTGAAACAAAAGTGTATCAGGTTCAAAAACTGTCTGTGCAACTGGAGTAAATTCACTAACTCTTATGTCAACTCAGTAACATTGAACTCAAAGGGCAACTACATAAATTTAAAACTTTAAATTTATTAATCTCAACAAAGTTTCCTTCATATGTTTGTGTATTTTGTGCAGCTGCAAGACTGACATGATGTTTTTGATAGCAATTAAACCTGCATGTTCACCTTATAAAAATGTACATTATTTGTATACATTCATATTATCAAAAGCTTCAATTTGAATATAAATTTTTATTAGTGTCCATCTAGGTTACAAGATTTTTCTTTTCTGTGAACTTCAAATTTATGTTGTTTATGTACTTTCTGATACTGGTGAGACAAGGCAAAACATATGCCTTTTTTGTTTTTGTTTATGAATATGGCAACTATTTCTTTTTTTCTTGAAAATTTTGAATTGAAGTTCATGATACAGTAAATCTTTGTGAACCTTTTTCATTGCTCAATCAAAGATTTTTTCATAGCTCAATTAAAGAGCACTGGTAGGATGCAAAATCAGTATGTTTATTGTATTCTGTTTCTTTGAACAATTCCATAAACTATTGATTATTCATCAATTTATATATGTATACTAAATGATTTTAACAAGTATATCCCTGACACTTATCAAAAAGCCTGCTATAGATAACTCAGTACAAATATTTCTGGCAGCATACAGTGAAATAAAGCCATAAGAAAGACATCGGTCTCTTGTTTTAAAATTCCAATCTAGAGCATCAACCATCATGATTGAAACTACTAAATTTTTCACATAGAGCTGGCATTCTTTTTTGACATTTGAAGATTCAAAAATATATATCCAAAAGCTCAATTTTTTAGTTCACAAAATTGATATTTCTTCATAAATTCTGAAGTTCTTTTTGAGAAGAATGTATCCAAAGTGTTAACTGGGCTATGTCTCTAATGTTGTATGACTCAACTAAAGCTAAAAAATAAGCACTTGTGATTTTTCAAATTTTGGATTTATTGATATTTAGTGTTTGTTAGAAAGTTCCTATATACTATAGGGAATTGTTTGGTAGCTTGAATTAAAATCTTTACTTTTTGTAAAATATTTCAAAATTTGTTTCTTCATAATTTTCTATTAACATTTCCATAATCAAAATAATTTTTCTTTTATAACTTTCATCAAAATGGGTTTTTGTTTTTGGTGCAAGAATCCAAGCAATTTTATGCCAGTTCAAAGTTACAAGCTCAGAACTTAAAAATTGTCTAAAAATTTTTATTGGACATTTAATTCTTACATTGGGCAACTAACTTCATTGATCTTTTGCTACTGTTGAAAGAAAACTATTTATGAAAATTCCTATGTATTTTCTGACAATGTCTCTTAATCATGACCACTTTTTTATCTTTAAGAATTGTTTATACAACAAACAGCTTTTCCATTTTGCTTTGCTTCAGGAAGTGGTAATTGCCAGTCATGATTCATTATGTAATATATCTTATCCAATCTCTTTTTTTCTTTAGTGTTCCCCTTGTAGTACTATCATCTACATTTCCGCTCCATTCTGCATCCATTTTATAATTTTGTTATAAATTTTAAAATTTGCTCATATTCACTTTTAAACTAGAAACACAATTTAATTGTATTCTGGTTAAAATAATATGATTTTAGTTTTCCTGTGATTTTCAGTTATCACTAAAATCAGGGCTGTCTGCATAAAATATTCAAATAAACACATTACAGTGAAAAAAAATGGGAGTGAGGGGTAGCTTGGAACTTAGAGTGTGATTCAAGAATGCTAAGTGAAGAAAGGATTGCCTTCTATGAGGCAGAAAAGCTCAGAAAAGGGATAAAGAGTTAAGGGAATCCCTGGATTCCTAAGCAAAAAGGGGCCAATTGGCAATCTAGCTAGCCTTGGGCTATGGAAATAAGATTCACACTTCCTCCTGAGACTTGAAAATTACGTACACAGCAAAGGCTCTTGATATATGGGATGAAGGATTCACCCACTTTTCATTGATTTTGGGGAAGAGTATGGCAGTCTTTAGATAAACGGGGACTAAGATAGGACAAATAAACTTTTCTTCTTTTTATTAGCATAATTTACAATATAACATTTGGTTGGAAGTAGAAACTTGCATTTCTTATCAACATTTTTTCCCCAAATTCGGAGCAAGGACATAAGTTTGGAAGATATCTCATCAATACAAGCAAAACTGTGATATGAAGCCCATACATTATCAGCCACACCATAGTTTCATTAGTAGATTCATGCCCTATTAGGCCCCATTCAATGGCTCATGTTTTTCCACTCTTCAAAACTCCTCCTTCCAAGAATAGGTTAGATTTCCACATACTATTGGTCCCTCTGAATATGAAATGCCTTACATTTTTATAATTTTCATCCTAAAGATTTTCTTCTTTGAGCAAGAATCCAAGTAATTTTACAGCAGTTCAGTTATAAGCTCAGAACTTTAAAATTATCTATTTTTTTTTTGAGACAAAGTCTCTCTCTGTCACCCAGGCTGGGGTGCAGTGGCACAATCTCAGTTCACTGCAGCTCAAGCAATCTGCCCACCTTGTCCTCCCAAAGTGCTTGGATTACAGGTGTAAGCACCCAGCCAAAAATTATTTTAAAATGTTTATTAGAGGTTTAATTCTTACATCAGGCAACTAACTTCATTGATCTTGATTTTTCAGAACAATGTAACAGTTACTGATTTGCCCCATTTAACTTCTGTACTTTCTACTTCTCCCAGCCTCCATTGTTTCAATTAGTATGTTTTAAAACATACACTTCTTTTATAAATAAAGTTACATATCTTTTTTCTTCTGAGAAGTTATATAGTGAATTTACATTTCATACCTTCATTGTACAGCAAGATAAATTGTTTTAATTGATAGAATGAGGTCAAGAGAGTAAAACACTTTAAATACTCTCTGAAAAGAGGTTTATAATTTTCCTGTGAAATTTATTTATACTGGTGGTTATTTTCACAACTGAACTTTAAAAGGAAGGGTCCATTTGGCTGCGTTTGAATTGGTGACATTTTTAGGCTGTCATTACCTGCAGAAAGAGCGAATCAGTGTGTCAACATGAATGAGTGGTAAGTGACATTTTAAAATGTTTTTCAGAATAAGGGTTTCTTTCTTTCTCTTACTATTTTTTTTAAATAAAATATATCTGAATTAGAAACATGATGAACCCTAACTAAGTTGCTCAAAGTATTCTCTGAAGAAAAAAAAGCCAATTATTTTCTCTTAAATATTCCTTACAGATAGAAATTCTAAGAATTGGTAGTTAAAATATAAATTATATTTCTGTTTTTTGACTACTAAGAAAGGAAAATAATACTTTTTTTTTCATTTTGTATTCAACTAATATTCATTGAATACTTGACATGTCTACCATGCAGTTTTTAAAGTAGGGTTGGAAATACACGAATACATAAAATCCAATCCTCCTTTATAAGGAAATTTTATTTTATTGGCAGTGACAAAATGCATGAAAATAATTCAGTACATAGTAATTGTAAGGACGGGTGGAAATAAAATAGTTTAGGGGGCCATCTTTCATTTGTCCCAGCAGATACACTATGCCATTCTTCACGCTACTCTGTTTTCCTGAAAATGTGACCCATATGAATGCCAGTTATAAGCTTCGGCTTCTGTTGAGTTTGACCATCAGGGAGGACCTGCATAATCTCATGATACAAGGGGGAACTAGAAGAGTAAAATGTAAGGAGACCCCTGAAACTATTGCTATGGAATAAAAGATGAAATGCTCCTGATTATTGTAAATACAAAGTGGCATGCAGGATTGTGTAAAGACAATGCCAGGGTGGACTGCCAGAACGAGCCAACAGCGTGTGATGTGCTTCCCCCTGCAGAGAGCCTATGAATGGACGTGCAGTCAGGGAAGTTTCACATCACCAAGATTCCTATCCCAGAAAGGCAGATGTTCATAGCTCTGGGAATGGAATGTGACCCTTGTGGAGAGCCTGTAAACCGACACATGAGGGGCACCTGTTCATATGGATAAGATAGGGCTATAAATGCCCTCATCTTGCCACGGCTCTTCTAGGCCTCTTTAGGGTTAAGGCATACTGCCTTCTGAGAATTTCTGGTCTAACCGGTTGTCTAGCTTCACGTCATGTTTCTATGGATTGTTTGTAACCAGCTTTTGCTACAACTGTTACTGCTGATTAATATCTTGCTAATCATAGGTTATGGAAAGACTGTGTTTCTGTTTTAAGGCTCTGTTAGAAATTACTGATGCACACACTATATTGTAAATTCTTATCTCTGTATACTGTACTTCTGCATACAGATGTTACGTTAAAGAATTACTTCATCCCCATGTGACCATCTCACCTCATAATCAAATGACCCTAAATCCCTCACTAAACTACCCCCAACCTCACTAAACTTAATAATAAATGCTGGTATATCCAGTGCATTGGAGGCATCAAGGGACCAGAAGGCAGTGACCCCCCTGGACTCAGCTTTCACTATCTTGTGTGTGTCTATTATTTCTTGACCTGCCAATCTGCCTGGGAACAAAGAAAGAGCCCCGCTGTATTGCAGGCTGTTGGCTGGATCCTGCAATAGTAAAGTTGGAGTACTTAGGGGTATTTAGTCTCCTAGCTCCCTGCCTTTGATGGCAAAGTGGGCTTGGGTGTGTCCCTGAACCAAAAGGCTCAATGCCTGACCAGGTGTCTCCTCACACAGCCCTCTCTGTTCATATCCTCCTAACTTAACTCTTCCATTGTTCTCTAAAGCCTAGGGGCTTCAGAAGCAGTGCTGAAGCACCCCAGGGTTCTGTAATATACTTTGTTGTTGTACTATACCCTGCCTAATATACAAATGGGAGAGTGCTACCTGCTTCCTATAGAGTCTGAAATGGAAGTTTTTGAGAACAAAGTGATCACTTCTAGCTGTTAGAAACAATTTTGTTATCTTTGATTATGTAGTATATAATGGTTAGAATAGAAAACTGAAAGTTTTTTCTATACTCCATAGCCAGAAATCATTTTACTAACGTGAAAGGCATTATTATGTCCCCTATACTTTAAAATTCAGTTTTTGGAGATGGAGTCTCACTCTTTTGCCCAAGCTAGATCGCAGTGGTGTAATCATAGCTCATTGCAGCCTTGAACTCTTGTATATCCCTTATTTTAAACAAAAATTTGAATATTAAATTTACAGTTCTCTGGACAATATGGGCATGGCTTCAACTCTATTTTTATCAGAGCTTTAAAAAATTTGAGATGTATTTCATGTACTGCAAAATTTACCCTTTTAAAGTGTACAGGTCAGTGATTTTTAATATATTTCACAAGTTTGGGCTACCATAACTACTATCCAATTTCAGAACATCTTCATCCCCCAAAAAGAAACCCCGCACTTCTTAGCCTTCTCTCTCCAATCCCGCATCCTCCTTAGTTCTATGCAACTACTAAGCCACTTTCTGCCTCTATAGAGCTACCTTTCCTATAAATTTTCTATAACTGAAATCATATGATATGTGGCTTCTTTCACTTAGTGAAATGTTTTCAAGTTCATCCATGTCATAGCATGTATCAGTTTTTCATTCCTTTTTATTGTCAAATAATATTTCATTGTATAAATATACCATATTGTATTTATTATCAGTTGATGTATTTGGGTTGCTTCCACTGTTTGTCCATTTTGAGTAATTCTGCAAATGAACTTATGCATAAAAGCTTCATGTATAATGCTTTTGTTTGTCTTAGATATTGATATAGTTTGGGTATTTGTCCCCACCCAAATTGCATATTGAAATGTAATCCCCAACGTTGGAAGTAGGTCCTGGTGGGAGGTGTTTGGGTCATAGGGGTGGATCCCTTATGGCTTGGTGCTGTACTTGCAATAATGAATGAGTACTCACAAGATCTGATTGTGTAAAAGTGTGTAGCACCTCCCCTCCCCTTGCTCCTGCTTTCATCGTGTGAGATGGCTGCTCCCCTTCACCTTCTGGCATGCCTGAAAGCTCCCTGAGGCCTCCTCAGAAGCTGAGCAGATGCCAGCACCATGCTTGTACAGCCTGCAGACTGTGAGCCAATTAAACCTCTTTTACTAGAAATCACCCAGTCACAGGTATTTCTTTACAGCAATGCAGGAGCAGTCTAATACAGGTATATACCCAGAAGTGAAATTGCTAGGTCATATAGTAACTCTATGTTTAACTTTTTGAAGGACTGCCAGATTGTTTTCCAAAACGGCTGTGCCATTTACCTTCCCACCAGCAACGTACAAAGTTTCCAATTTCTCCAAATCCTCATGAACATTTATTATTGTCTGTCTTTTTTATTATAGCCATCCTAGTGGGTGTTAAGTGGTATCTTGTGGTTTCTTCCATTCTTTGAAATTTATGAATAAAAAGTAATTACATAATTCTATAAGAGCAGTTAATCAGCAACAGATGTAGCATGTAATATGTGAATATGATTTGGTTTAAGCAGCCTGCAAGAACAGAAGATAGAAATAAATTTGATCTTATATATCCAAGACCTTGAATCAAAAGGAAAATATTATTCTCCCATAGTCAGAGAAGCTGGGAATGCTTCCCTGAGGAAGTGAATCTCCTACCTGTGAGAAGCAGATGAGGTTGCTTAGGGTGCTCCAAAACCATAAATGTGTAACAATGTGATCACAAACAAAACTGACAGGGTTTGCCGTATCATTCCTCACTCCCAGGAAGGAGATGTTAGCATAAGCCAGAAAGGATGGAGGGATAAATGTGGCAGGAGGAAAAAGTGGAGCCATCTTCTTAATACATTTATGGTTCCATTTTATTTATGGAAATAATTTCCTATGACCAGAAGACAAACGTTGGTCTGAGCCATACAGAGGAAAGCATAGTTATGTTTTCTCTCTTTCTTAGAGAGAGTTATGTTGGCCGTGGGTCAGCTTGCTTATCCTCTATTCTACTGTATAATAGACTTCCTTCTGCAATCCGACAGCACCCACAGATCTTTATTTTCTCATTGCCTTGGCTTTGTTGTTTTTTAATAAATGATCACAACATGGCAAAAGAAACAGTAATGGGTATTCCCGTGGAATTTTCTTTCTTTGTGCAGCCACCATATTAGCAGACATCAGCATATTTTTAATAGATGTGTTGGTAACTAACTCCTATAACGTCACAATGATACAATACTCAGAAGCAGGATAAATTTCCAACATGATGCAAATGAATTCCATTTTCTCACCTCCACCTTTCTTACAAAACTGAAGCACATGGAAGTCAATAAATGTATCTAAAGGCAGGAGACAAGGTAGTTCAAAAGGTTGGACTTGAACTGGGTTTTTAAACTCTTAGTCCAATGTTTTTCTTGTACAACAGACTGCATATGCATTATGGCACAGTATCAGATCTTTTCAAATATTAATATCAATATTATTTTTCACCTCTATAGCATAGCTAGCTTAATATTGGTTTCTTAAAATGTGAGTTTTTATTTTTAATTTTTACCTTGAGTTACTGTCAATGCTTATTGATAGAGAGTACTGAGTAGCGAAGTTCAGATTCATAAAAATTAAAAGAATAATTTACATAATCATAAAGCTATTTTAATATACATCTTTCCATTTATTAGTGATAGCTTATCTTCTTTTGGAGAAATCACTATTTGTTTTACAACTTACTTATTTCAATTTAAATAAATAAATGAAGAGATTTCTACTAATAAATGTATCAAAGTGATGATTTTGGCATTTTCTAGACTCCTAGTGCCAAAGCACAGGTACAGACCTGACAGTGTTCACATTACCAGTCCCCTGAATCATTTACCTTCACATATTTAAGGTGCTGAATCCTGTATGCTGATGCCCATAAACTCAGCTTTTCTAGCTTATCACAAGCACTGTAAGTACAAGTGATTTTTTCTTAGAAATTATACTCAGCTGTTCTTACTTTGTGTTTACATAGGTGTCTAGGTAGTTATTTATTCATGCAGGTAATAATAACTAGAATTCTTGCTGTGGTGAATTATAATTTATCATAGACCTTCACATAAACAAATTCATTTCGTTTTTCAAAATGCCTGTCTAAGGTGGACATTATTGTTACTTCTGTTTTTTATAGTTGAAGGCCAAATTAATTATGTGATCAGCCTAAACAGCAGAGTCAAGATGTGGGCCTCAGCCTTGTTAACTCAAAATTCTCTGGAAAAATCTCTCTGCTGTACCCTCAGCCGCCCAAGTGCCAATGAAACACATCTTACTAATTCTGTACTTCATGTTTTTGTACATTGTTTCTAGTTCAAAAATAGTTTTTTCAAAGAAGTCATCTTTAAGCCTATCCTACTCTAGCTTCTTGCCGTGATATATGCACTCAATATTTATGCTTGGTTTGATTAAATCATTTTTCACGTGTTGACATGCTCTTTATAAATTTTCTTATGTTAATTAGATGTATTGCTTTATAGACATAAAGAAATTTTCCATTTTTATTATGGAAGATAGAACGAAAATAGTTGGTCATTTTGGTGACTACAATAGCAAGCTTATTTGGAGACAAGTTCTCCATGGTATTCATCAGGTAATTAATTTCTTTTAAAAAGGAACTAACCAGTATATAGCATATGTAATATTCCAAGAAAAAGCAACAACTGAAAGATTTTATTGTAAAAATTAAATATTTCTTAAAAGCTTTGGTGGCTGGTTGGGTAATATTTTAAATGTAAAATGCACACTTAAATCTTATCAATGGATTTAAGTTACAAAGGAAATTCCAACTACAGTTTTAATGGAACTGAATTTTATGATTTTAGGAATGCTTAATTTTGTGTTACTACCTCGTTTTATTCCTACTAGAAGCATTACCAAACTATGTTATTTGAAACCTGCAGTATGTTCCATTTGAGGTTTTTCACTAGCAAAGTGGCTTTTGGAAACATCATCTAGATGAGAATTCAACATCTCAATAACAGCCATTGAAAAACAACTGTTTCAGAGTCCTAGCCTTTTAGCTGGGTGCTGTAGATTGTTTGAAACCTGCACAATCACTTAGGTCTCTTTGACATTGTAGACTGACTCTCCTCATGCATCTTTAATGCATACACTTTTTTCTGAAAACTGCTTAGAAAGCTTGACCTTTGAGGTATAAATGAGTAACATTCTTATAGGAACTTGTTCCAAATAATGGTCTATGCTGGGTCTAGTCAATTAGACTAACACGTCAACCTTTATCTTAAATATCCTCTTAGTCGCTGTCTTTGTAGATGTTTTTTTCATGAATGTAAATCCTAAAAGACAGATATAAATCTTGAAAACTTGAACACGGCATGTATTTGAAGGTTGCCACTGGCCTTCATCACAGAATCATCTAATCAGGTTCAGGTTAACTTGGAGGAAGAATGCTGGTGAAATAGAGCAATTGAACATACATATCACTGTTACACCAACTGGCTTGTCAAATTTACCAATTCATTTATCCTCTTCCATTTTTTTCTCTCCAAAATATTATACCTAAAAATTAATTAAATAAAAGCATTATGTGTGTGAGTGTGTGTGTATGTGTGTGTCAGATTTCTAAATTATGGAAACTATATTAGTGATGTGTACTGTTAGAATAATAGGAAATTCTTATGGCCAAACGTTTCACTGTCTATATTTGTATGTACAAATATATTTTTGATACTGTTCATGAACACCTCAAATATACATTGAATATTGAATATTTTTCTTTTTTGGATATTAATCCAGAAGGGCTACAATTAAAATAATAACATAAAGACATACAGAGTCACAAAACTAATAGAATCAATTAAATAGTTACAGAATACACAGACTATCAAAGTAAAATGTAATTGTTTCTCTGTTAAGCAAATAAAACAATAACTAAATAAGAGTGATTTATATAGGAGAATCAGATTCCAAGTGTTATAATACTTAATGTAAACACCATGAGACACTCTAGTATTTAATGATTCCAACTATATTGTTAGCACCTCTCAACTTATGTGCATATGTTTGAAAGTCATCCAGCTTTCTTTTTGTACAAAGTTGTGAATGAAAGTAAGGGATGAAAGGGAATAAGATAGAATAGGGAAGAAGAAAGGGATTTAGTAAGGGTAGAATGGGAGGAAAGAATGGGAAGGAGTGATGAAAAGAGAAGCATAAAAAGAAAGAAAGTGAAGGTAGAGACTTACAAATTTATAGGCATATGAAGCATAGGATATGATTTTCTGATACCCATGATTTCTCTAAACTTTAGAATTTAAATGCAAATGATTAACATAAAAATGTAGAATAGCTGGAGGTACATTTCTAACATGGACTTAGTGAAAACATGCTGGGTGGGCCCAGCTATTTTAGTGCATTCAACTTAAGTCAAATTGTGTTTTCTTTAAAATCTTTGCGATGCTAAAAATAATAACCATGTTTACTAATGTGTAAATTTATCAAAATGGTCAAATAATTAAGGACTTAATGCTACATATTAATCCCTTTTCACACTGCTATAAAGAACTTTCTGGAACTGGGTAATTTATAAAAGAAAGAGGTTTCATTGACTCAGTTCTTCATGGCTGGGGAGGCCTCAGGAAACTTAAATCATGACAAAAGGGGAAGCAGGCACCCTCTTCACAAGATGGCAGGAGAGAGAAGAACAAAGGAGGAACTTCCAAATACTTCCGAAACCATCAGATCTCATGAGAACTCACACACTATCAGGAGAACAGCCTGGGGGAAATTGCCTCCCATGGGAATTACAATTCAAGATGAGATTTGAGTAGGGACACAGAGCCAAACCATATCATGTTATACTACAGTTTATAGTCAACTAAAATCTATGAACCAATTAACTGTTCACTCATAATGAAAATGGAAGAATCAAAAATACCCTAAAAAGTCTGGTCTTTTCTTAGAAACTCTGTAGTGCTCTAGTTTATGCCATAAGTTAGTTTATGCCATAATTATCAAAGATGTCATTAACTCTACACATTGGAACACTTTTCTTTTATTGCTGCCATAATTTTATATGTCAGCTACTGTCTTTCATTTCCAAAATAAACTGATACATTCTCAAAAGTGTAATTAGTAATTTCAAGTAGTAATTTTGTTTAGTTCACTTAATTTTTTTTTAAATTTAGGTGCTTATAGCATAAAGTATACATTATCAATTCAACATTTGGCTCCCCAATGTTTACCAAGTGGGAATTACCAAACATAAATTAGTCTAAGATACCTTTTAACATGCAGAATTCTGATAGTACTAAATGGTCCTACATATTTGTGCTGTTTTGGAACTTTAGTTAGTTAAATCTATATAATTAGTTTTTTTAAATTGCTTTAAAAGGAATATTCATACAATACGTTGAGTATGATCAAGCCATGTAGAGTTGCTTATGTTTTAGTGCATATCAGCGTCTCCTGGAATGCTTGTTAAAACATAGATTCCTAGAGCCCAGCCTCAGAGTGTAACTTCATAAAGTCTGTGGTGCGCCTGTGAATGGGACTTTCTAACAAGATCCCAGGTGATACTGATGCTGCCAACCTGCTGACCACACTTTATGTGGAGTCCAGAGTATGATTCAATCTATTTAGAGAAATGTTTTCAGCTGCTATCTAGTTTATTCTTTAGTTGAGGAGCAAATAGCGAGATGCTGCATCTGAAAATAAACCAGGACAGTTTCTCCTTTTTGTCTTGGGGGCTCTGTAATTTGTAGGTGAATGTTACCAACATCAAAGAGCTGAGGCTTGTCAGCATCACTTAGTGGGAAAGAATATGCGATTTGGAAACAGACAAGAGTTTAAATCTCAGCTTTAACTTTTATTAGCTGTGTACCCTTGGGCAAATTATTAAAACTTTCTGAATCTCATTTTTTTTTCATTTGTATGGTAGAAATAATAAGACCCATATGAAAATGTTATCATAAACATTTAAGAAATTAACTGACGTAGATACATTATGAAAGCTATAAAGCACTTAACCCATATCCTTTGAGACTTCGTTCCATTCGTTATGCGCTCTATTTCTCCTACATTTTCAACTTCTCCATCTTCACTGGCTCTGGCTCTTTGCCAGAAAGCATACTTTGTCCTCCATTTTGAAAATAGTTCTCTATGACACCATGTAACTGCTGACTTCTCCCCCAAGTCTGTCTCATAAGTAACCTTTGAAAAATTACCTACACTCACTGTCTCTAGTTCCACATTGCTTAGTCATACACTGAAGTACTATAGCTGAAATTCTGCCTCCACCACTAAAATGAAGTTGCCTTCATAATGATCACATTGACTTTGTAAGTGTTAAATTAACCCTTATCACATGTGATGTCTCCCAAACATGTGACCCCTGGTCCTAAGTTGGGGCGGCATGGCTCACCAATCACTTGCCTTGGAACCTCCTCGCAATCTCAGCTCAAGCAACACTGCTTTCTTGGTTTCTCTTTTCCTCACTCTTTGCTGGCATTTCTTTACATCTTGCCTCTATTTTCCCTCAGTCTGCACACTGTTTCTGGGCAATCTCATCCTTACACATGCCTTATGCATCCCTCTCATCCTTACACATGCCTTATGCATCCCTCTCATCCTTACGCATGCCTTATGCATCCCTCTCATCCTTACGCATGCCTTATGCATCCCTCTCATCCTTACTCATGCCTTATGCATCCCTCTCATCCTTACGCATGCCTTATGCATCCCTCTCATCCTTACGCATGCCTTATGCATCCCTCTCATCCTTACGCATGCCTTATGCATCCCTCTCATCCTTACGCATGCCCCACACATCCCCTCTTGTACTTTGACAACTCCTCAAATCCACACATCCAATTCAAACTTCTCTCCTAAGTTGCAGATCCACCCAACTTCCAACTGAACATCTAACTGATGCCTAACGCTAAATTACACAAAACTAAACATTATGACATACACAGAATATGCTCTCATATTTTCTGCATATTCACAAAGGTGAATAGAAGTTCCATGCTCCAGGTTTAAACGGTTTTCCGGGAGAATTCCTGTTGCGTGGAAGATGCTTTGCCCTTTCTTCATCTGGAAATCATTTTTCCATCCTTTAGGTCACAGCTTAAACATGATTTTCCCAGGAATTTTTCTCTGACCACCCAAGGAGCTTCTGCACCTCACCTATGGCAGAGTTCCCTGGACATTGCCCCCATTACACTGTAAGTCTCATGGAGTAAGAGTCTAAACTATCAGTACATAGATGAGCATACGGCATATCATAGGTGCTTAAAAATGTTGTTTGACTCCCTTTTCCAAAATCATTCAGGCATTCAACCAGTAATAATAATGCCATTGTTCTTCTGGGTAGCAGGTAAGCAGAACAAAGCGCCTGCATCCCGTGTCAGAGAAAGATAATAAACAAGTTAAGACAAACAAGTAATAAATAATCACAAAATTTCAGTTACTATGAAAGAGAAAGTATTGCATTGACAGAACCTCCTGTAAGGAGAGACGTGCGGAAGTCCAGAAAGTGAAGGAAACTACAGCCTGGGGCAAGGCTGAAGAATTAAGCCAAGTCCACTCCTTGAAGAAACAGGCTGTCAAATACAAATACTTTTCTAAATTGTATCCAATAAGTTTCCGTGTTCTAGTAATTGTTCAGGAAAGAGTCTCACCCTTGTATTTTTTTCTTCAGTCATCTGAATTCTATATGGCAATGTATTTTTAGTTGTACTTTAATAATACCTGTATAATTTCTAAAAATTAACTTTTACATATTAATATTTTGCTAGTAATCAGTTTGTTTATATCATTTTTAAGAAAGCAAAGAGCCTTAAAGATATAGCCATGTTTTTTAGTAAATACATCAGAATAGTCTGTCAATATAATTTACATATAAAATCTCTAGTAGATGTATAATAAATTAGATTTATGTGATCACTTTAATGAAGGAAAAAATCCTATATGCTTATGGTGTCAATGAGAAACTGAAGTACAAAAATATTATTTTCCAAAAGTAATTTATTTCAGAATAAATTTTCATTAAACAATATTGAGTATCAAAATCTAAATTTCATTTTTTATTGTAAGTAGTACAATAACTTTAATTAGTACCAGCTGTAATCTAAGTATCACCTTTTTTTAACTTTGCTGTAAAATTTACAATATAGGTTTATCTTACACATGAGTATCAACTTCAGAATAGGACATTTCTAAATTGCAAGTCCAAAAAAAGCTTTAAATATTTAATGACTGTTGCCTATTTAAGTAATCTAAGTTAATGAAATGATTGATGGTTTAAAATAGGCAATTTGTATCAGGATTTCTCAATTTTGGTACATTTTGGGCTTTCTAACTGCTTGCTGTAGGAGTCTTGTGTGTTATAGGATATTGAGCTACGTCCCTGGGCTCTATCCACCAGATATTGTTTGCAACTCCCAGGCCCCCAAGTTGTGACAACCAAACGTCTGGTTGATAACTACCTGTGGATGTGTTTCAGCAACTTGAGGCTTCAGTTTTGAAATATAGCATTTCATTCTTTCTTAAACAATTGGATGTCCCTATTTCATGCCATTAGTATCCAGTACAATCCTTAATGAGATCTGTTATCTTTATGCATCTGAACACTGAAGTTGGTTGATTCTTTTTTTGAAAATGACTCAGTTTTTGTTGAATTCACTGGTTGTCTGTCTTGATAACAGCGTGATAAGGACAATTTTTAAATTATTGTTTTTCCTTAATTATATTTATAATTTGTGATTGTATAAAATTTAGAAAACTAAATAAAGCATAAAAAAGCTTCCACAAATAACTACATTTTAGCATTTTAAAATATTTGGCTTGTCTGCATATGTTATTTATAAAATTGGGAAAATGCTATATGCAATTTTGTGTTTATAGGTTGTAGTCTTCTACTAGACTTAATGTCATATTTTGTGCATTTGCCTGTGTCATTAAATATTCATTGAAAACATTAATTTATTGTCTTTTTATATACTATAATTAGGAGAGATGATTTATTAACCTACCCTTCTCAGAGGGTACTTTTTCTCATTTTTTAAATGACAAAAATCTAAGAGCATTATGCAAATAGTTTAATACATAATTATCTAATGTTCAGTTTTTGAGGGTTGGCTTTCTTATTTCTATGTAAAAAATGCAGACTTTGAGGCAGCTTTCCTTACAATTCATTTTTGATTATTTTCTTTTTGGTCTAATATTGACCACAGCTATATAAAAAATAATACATATATTATTTATATATATATTTATTATTTCTGTGGCAGAAAAATCTGAAAGGAAATCTACACACAGACACACATTCACACATTGCCTCTAATTTCAGAATTTTTTTTTCTGCATTTATAGGCAAAAGAGATTGGAAAAAAGTTTTCTGTTTCCTAGTCACAAATTCTTAAAAAGTGACCAAAAGAGCAATGGCTTCCCTAATGAAATGATGAGTTAGTTACAGTCTTCCAATAATTGTATAAATACTGAAAGGTAATTTGATCTGCTTTTCACTTAAAATTAGTGTACAAGAATCATCCATCTATCCACTCCTAGGTATATACCCAAGAAAAATAAAAACATATGTCCACACTATTTCTTGTATGTGAATGTTCATAGCATCATTACTCATAATAGTCCAAAGGTAGAAACAACTCAAATGACTATCAGCTAATGAATGGATACACAAATGGGGAATATCCATACAATGGAGTATTATTTAACTATAAAAGAGAATAAAAAAGGACAGAGTACTGATCCATGCTGCAACATGGATGAACCTTAAAAATATTATGTTAAGTGAAACCATATTGCATGATTTCATTTGTATGAAATGTCTGGAATAGGCAAAACCATAGAGACATAAAATAGATGAGTGGTTTCCAGGAGAGGGTGGAGGGTTGGTTGGAGAGTGACTGCTAACAGGAGTGGGGTTTCTTTGTGGGGAACAGGGGGTGATGAAAATGTTCTGGAGTCAGAAACTGATGGTAGTTATACAACACTGCAAATATAGTAAAACCCACTGAATTGCACACTTTTAAAGAAGCAGATTTCATGGCATATGAATTGTATCTCAATAAAAATAAACAAAAAAAATCCATCTATTATTAATTTTCCAATAAATACCTGAGGTGGCTATGCTGAAAGAAGTAGGGAATCATATTGACGCCATCTCCAAGAAAGGAGAAAACTCTAGTTGTAAAGAAACTAGAAATCTATCTCTCAGTTCAGAAGAAAATATTTTAAAAACTCTCTGAGTCTTCATTTCCAATGCTTTAACCAAAGGAGCTTGGTAGATTATTCAAAGTGCCTATCTATAAATATCTCTACTTGTTAGAAGTAACTGTTCCCCCTGGAAACTTGAGGTTTTAACCACCAATTAAAGTCTAGCATAAAGTTATATCAGGAGCATCACCTTCCATTTTCTGAAAGAATATATTTCTGTAAACACTGTCTCTGGGGCAATCACATGACCATTGTCTTTCAAATACAGTATGAAAGCAATAGTGCAATATTTCCATTTTACAAATCTATTACTTTATCATCTGCTAATATTATTCTGGTTACTCTGGGTCAGGATATAAACTGCTCTCCCTTGCCAGGATTTATCTCCATTTTAGTGAAAGAATCAATAGTAGTTCTATCATTTTAATAAATTATGGGGGAGAGAAGGTCAGCTCTAAACACATAACAAAGCAATTAATACTCCCCTCTCAGTTTAAGGCCTTGGATGATATAAAGTTATTTCAGTTTCTAAATCATTGTAATGTATTGTTGAAAAATTCTCCCAAGGATTTAAATGCTCTGAGAAAAAAGGTAACAGTATAACTTTCAAAGGACGCAAAAATAAAACATAAGGCCTATTGCTGTCAACTAACCGGTATGGGAAACCACTGTGGATAGCTGAAGAAAAATATCGTATTAATGTGAAATGTCAAAGGGAATGGATAGAAAAATCTTTGATCAACCTGTTGTTAAACACAGAGTTTGAACATCTTTCCAAACCCCATTGCTGACCTTGTCCTTGACTGATTCCTCACATTGCAATGGGTGCTATACCTACACAGGAAAGGACTAATGAGCTATAGCATTTAAGCTGACATTTAAGAATAGATTGGGTCAGAGGGGAGAGTGACATCATTTGCAGGTGTACAGTAGGGCAACGTGAAAAAGGAGATGTGGAAAGATATGGAAAGGCAACAAAATGTGGCAAAGATACCTCTGGAAATTTTCAGGTAAAACCGTTGGTAGTATGAGTGATATGAAATATTACTGAATTGTTTACAATAAAACTTATTAACTATTCAGTACCTTTTAGGTTTCAGAAGTAGAGAGAAATGATAATCTTTAATATAATATGCCATTTTGACAAGGTACCATGATGTGTTTACATTTGTCATGCTATGCCCCAGTGAACATGGGGAAGTAATGTCAATCAGATGGCGAAAAGAAAAAAAATGAAGAAAAAACAAGTTCTCCATTAACCGTACAATCTGGAAGAAAAGAATTGGAGATAAGCTGGAAACAAATATGCCTTTTTCAAAGTGGACTAAATTTAGTTATACTTGCATCTCATTTCTTAGGCTTAATACACTGCAATTTTTAATACACTATTCATGTGTTCTAATCATGTCAGATGGGTGGGTATATAGCAAGTCTTCATGAGAAATATAGAATGCAAACAGTGTGGCTGTCTTCACGCTCAGAGTTGCCTGTACTCTTGACTCCCAATTTATCAGCTTTTAATTGAAATAGATAATGTTTATTGCTCTAGGAATAGTTTATCTTGTGAAGATAACATTGATGTTACCAAGAGAACAAGGTAAAAAGCACTTCACCAATGACTGGGTTCCTAGACATTCTTCTTTGAAGTGATAATTTCCTAAAATTCATTCAGCTTATTTATCCTAGCACTACTGTTTATTAAACTGCCATGTGGAACTGACGATAACTCTGCAAAAACGAATCAGTTATTTAGACATAATTTACAAGATGGTCTCTCAGCATTTTTCTCCAGAGTCAAAACACTTGAGTGGTAGGGAATATTTATATCAGTAATAGTGGCTCAGGAAAGTACTGAAACTCTATGGGATGAAGTAAAACTCTTTCCAAGTGCATATATTAAAAGCTTTTCCTTTTATTTTCCTGGTAGGGGAAGGGTTTACAGAGAAGAGGAGCTTAGATAGCCTGGAAAAGCTCCCCAGATGGTCCTTATATAGGTCCCAACCCCAAATTTCTCCCTTCTTAATGATTCTCACTTTAGAATACTTTGTTAAAATACCACTTCTGCTATTTATAATTCATATTCTTATAGACAAAAGATAATAGGTAGTTCAAAAGTTGTTTTAAAAAGATATTTATACAATGGTAACTCTCCTTATAATTATCTGCGTTGAAAAGAAGAATCAAATAATAAAATCAAAAGTAATTTACAAGACATCTCATAATTAATATATTTCATTCATTTATTGAGTAACTTCCGTATGCTAGATGCTATTTTACATATTTTAGGAATACAAATATGCCTCATACATGGATTCTACTTTTGTAGACATTATAGTTTAAGAAGACAGCTTATAAATGCACATAAATGATTACTCCATAAACTAAAAAGGCTAGTGGCTTGCGAGGGGTACTAGTAAAATAAAAGTTTAGAAGAGGAAGAGACTATTAGATAATAAAGGGTTATTTTATAGGGCAGACCTTAATTCATACATGTGTCAAAATAATGTTAGTGTTTTTAGATCTTGTCAAAGTGTTCCCAAATTGAACCCATAATAAGGCAAAGTATGTGAACTGAGCCAATGATAAATCCATGTAATGTGAACTGTTTACAAATGATTCGAGGTACAACCATGAAATTTTATTTTGCATAGTAGAGTTAAAAGATCTTGTACTGGAGATAAATGTAAGACATTAAACATATCTGTGATCTTATCTATCTACATCACAAATGTCACCTATTTACAAAGTCCTTTCCTGATCACTCTATCTAAAATGGCACCCTGTGTCATTCTCTAATCCTTCTTCTCACTTTTCTTCAGTGCATACAGGTATAATTTTATTTATTTGTTTGTTTGTTTGTTTATTGACTGTCTCCCTCCAGAGAATCTAAGCTCCTTGAAGGCAGGGGATTTTGTGCTTTGTTCACTGTTATGTCATCAGTATCTGGCATATGGTAAGTATTTAATAAGTATTAACTGAATTACTGAATAACTTGCTAACTTACCAGCAAAATGAACACAGACTCCAGAATCTCAAATTATCAAGCACTAAAAATGATGTCATCTAGGTGATTTCATCCAATGTCACGGCTTTAAATGGAATCTGTAAGTCCCAGATAAGTACCTAGAGTCCTGACCTCTCCCCCTGAACTCTCTCTATTTGGCATCTCTACTTGGCTGTCTGAAAGGCACTCCAAGTTCTCCAGGTCAATGACAGAAAGTTTGATTTGCCCTTTGGGGCTCATCTTCCTCTAGCACGCTCCATCTTCCTCTAGAGCTCTCCTGAGCCACTGCCGTCCACCTAGTTGCTCAAGTCCCAAAGCATCCTTGATTCTTCTCATTCCTTCACCCTCCACATCCAGTACATCGTCTGCCCAGGGACATCACAAATCTATCCACAATGTTTTCCATCTCAGATGTTCCTATCCTAAATCAGCTTTATGTCTTGATTTATTTTGCTCTCTTTCTATCCTTGCCATCCTTTGAGCCTTTCTCCACATAACAAACAAATATACATTTTAAAGACTTAAATTAGATCATGTTGTTCTCTGAAAACCTGAAAGGGACTCAACCCTGCACTTAGAATAAAATCAAATCTCTGACATGATCAAAAAGGCTCTTCATGACCTACTTCTACTGATCTCCTCTCCTACAATCCTGTCTCCTTGCACCCTAAAATTCAATAACATGTATTTCTCTCCATTCTGTCAACCCCAAGCTTAGTCCCTCTTTAAGACTTCTCTGCCTGCTGTTTCCTCTAGTTTCAAGGCTATTTTTCTTTGTCACTACTTTTTGACACTAAGGTCTCTGCCAAAATATATCATCCTAGAAGTCTTCCTCACCACCTACATAATGTCATCATCCACGACCAGCCCTGTTTATTCTCTTATCTCTTATCACCTTATCACCAAATCACTTATGTATTTGTTTGCCCACATTTAAATATAGACTCCATGAGAACAAAGACTCATTTGTCTTACAAATGGCACAATGCTTGGCTAATAGTAGAAGCTCATTAAATATTTATTGAATCAATGAATGAACTAACCAATTAATCATCAAACAAATGGTTATAAAACATTGCTTTTTATGCAAATTCCAAATTTATTTCACTTTAAGGATTTAGAAACTGTATTCTAATTTAGTGTTATTAATATTTATTGTAAACTTCCTACACATAAGAGACTGAGATAAGAACTGAATATGCAAATATTGATAAAACATGGACTTGACTTTTTAGACGCTTACTGGCTAGCTGAAGAAATATCAAAAAAATCACAGTACCTGAGTACAACAATACAAGTACTCAGGATGCAGAAATAGTAGAGAAAGGAGAGTGAGCAATATCTTGGATATGGAATAGCAAAAACAAAACAAACAAAGCAAAGCCAACCAACCACCCAAACAAAAATCCTACCACATTCCAGCAGAGAGTTGGATACATACAATCTAATAATTCACCAGTGTACTAAGCAAATCCACTAAGTAATTCCAGCAGAGTGAATGCCATGCAGAAGGTAACACATGAAGGCTGCAGAAGCAACACACGTTCCTTTTGGATTTGGAATTTAAAGTATAGGAAATAGGGAAAAAAAATTGGTTAGAGTGAAAGGCAGCAGGGCTAGACCTTTGAGAATCCAGGTGTGTCATACTAGAGAGTTTAAATGCTGCTGTGCAAGAGATAAGGAAAAGGTGAAATGATTTCCTCAAAACATTCTCAAACACTAGTCTTATCAATTGTGAAAATGAAAGGAAACCTCTCTAAAGATGACGTTTCTGACACTTAAGATTGATATAATACTTAATAATGTCTCAGAAATGAATTTTGGGGAGTGGTATAAAGACATGGTGCTTTTATTCTTTATTTTGTTATTTTTCCATAGCAAGGAATAAAATTCTACCTAAGTAAATTTTTTACTCATGGAAATACAATAATTTCTATATAAAAATTCAGCACTAAATACTTCATCTTGACTTACTCTTAAACTATAAGAAACTTTGCAGATTACCAAATTGATATTTATGTTTAGTGCCTGACCTGGAGTAGGTAATAAATAGTTGCTGAATTTAATTACTTTCCTTGTTTTCCCAACTACACAATAAATTGTATAGATGCTTGTCCTACATTAATATTTGTTAATAGATCCATGAAAATTTCAAATTGAATGGTAATGTCACTGCAAATGAAGCTGAATAACAGAACTAGCATTACTTGAGTTTTTAGGTGCCGTTTTACAAATGATAAAATAGAGGCTTACAGAGGTTAAGTATCTTGCCCAAGATCTGTCATCCAGCGATGGATGGAGCAAAAAGTCAAATGAAAGCTTCAGTCTAAAGTCCATGTTTTTAAACTGCTGCTGTAGTGCAATGTCTCTATTTCAGAAGGAGAGTATAACATCCTGATTACCTATAATAGGGATATACGTCACTAAAAAGAAGGCATTAGGAAACGATGGCATTATTAGAATTAAAAGTGAATACACAGTATTAAACTGGTTTGCTCCAAGTTTTGCTAAATTTAGCAGCTGACAGCTGGCTAACTCTGTTGTGCTGAGGAAGTGGCTATTTCGTATCCTTTTAGTGACACACGTTCCCAGTATAAATTCATCTTTCATGGTGGCCTAGATGTTCTTATCCTTACTTCCTTGAAATTTTGTTTTTCCTGGATACTCCTGTAGTATCATCAGACCCATCCCTCACCCTTTCCCTCAGGAACTGTGCACTGGGGAAAGCAGGACTTTGCTTTGAGGGAGTCCCTGTCTCTGCCTTATTTGTTTAAAGCAGTCTGTGCTATAAAGTCTTGCTATGCCCCCAAAGTATCAGCCAAAGCACTGACTGGATTTGACATTTTTAATTGCTCATTAGCAAACAATGAAGATTTCAAAACAACAGCAGCAAGTCTACGAACAAAGATACTGAATAGGTAGAACTTTAATTAATTTTTCCTCGGTGACTTTTTTTAAAGGAAAAAAAGCCATTTTCACTATATTTTAAACATAAAATGAATATCACATGACTGGATGTCTTTTTTGATTGTCTCAGTACACAGCAATGATATTGCTTAATGTTAAACTTAGAGATTTATTTTAATGTTTATCACCTCCTTATAGTTATGGCTAGGTATCCATTGCAAATAGCTTTAAAATATATTATTTTTTCTTAGAGAAGGTAAGAAAATAATTGAGCAAAACTAGAAATAATAATAATAAATACCGTGATTACATTTTCTTTATTTAGAAATGAATTCCCAAAGGGATTTTCTTGCCACCTTCAATTTTCTCATTGTTAGTCCATTTAACAAGCATATCTTAACCACAAACAACAAGATCTGTGCTAAATGTCAAGGGCTTTAAGAGTACGGCAATATTAATTTACAGCACATGCCCCTCCTGGAGTGCTGTGAGGGGCACAATGTTCTTTGGAAATTCAGACAGAGAGTAACTGTCTCAGACAGTGACATGTGACATAAGTATTCTTATGAAACATAACAATAAAACAAGCAGGGTGAAGTTACCACTCAATTTAAAAAGATAACATTCCCATTACAATGGCAACTCCCTGTATATTCCTCCCAGATCTCACCCCTCTGTGGTCATCCCCAAGGTTTGTTTCTATATCCCCTTGCTTTTTTACATTGTTTTTTCTACCTAGGTATAGCTAAACAAATATTCTTTAAGTCTGCTCATTTTTGAGCTTAATAAAAATCATATCACACTGTAGGAAGTCTGATATTTGTATTTATCATTCAATATTATGTCTGAGATTCATCCATGTTGATGTCTGTAGTTAGAGTTCATTCATTTGCACTTCCATATGGTTATAGAATCTGTTAAACATTCTCTTGTTTGTTCCCAGTTCTTTGCCTTTGCAAACTGTGCAGCTATAAACATCCTTGCCCATGCTTGATGGTATAGATATACAAATTTTCACATGCTTAACTAGTAGAGTTGATGGAGCACAAAACACATACCTGCTATCTGTGTATTTTACCTAAAAATAAGAAAATCTTACCCAAATTTTTTGTACCAGTTTACACTCTCACTAGTAGTATATGAATGCTAATTGTTCCACATCTTGACAGATATTATATTGCCATATTTTTAAAGTCTTGTCGATATAATTAAGGTAAACTGTTTATATTATTGGGGGTTTATTTGTATTTATTATTGGGGGTTAATTTGTATTTCCTTAATTACTAATGCATTTGAGTATTTTTTCATATTTTTATTGCCCCATTGCTTTTCTTCAATGAAATCTATTCATTTTGTCTACCTATATTCCAACAGAGTTGTTTGCTTTTGTCTTATTCTTTTGCAGGAGGTCTTTGTATTATTATGAATATCAAATTTTAGTCAACTATATGTGTGACAGATATTTCTCCAGTTTTCTCATGATTTTTTTCACGAACAGGAAATCTTAAGTTTTATATATTTTGTTTTGTTAATATTTTCCTTTATGGTGATACTTTTTTGTGTCCTGTTTATGAAACATTTCCGTACCAAGAGGTCATAAAGATAACCTTCTATGCATTCTAAAAATTTTAAAAGTTTATATTTTCCTCTTAAGAATTTGATTCACCTGGAATTGATGTTTGCTGATGGTGTACAGAAGGGAGAGATTCAATTTTTTTCCATATGCAGAATCATTTGTCTTAACATTACTTAAGATTTTAACACTTAACACTGATCTACAGAGCTACCTCTATTTTAAAATATGACACTTACATATACGCATGATAAATTTTTCCAATTTGTACTATTGGAAACTACAGACCCTAAAGGATGCTTAGCCCTAATTTGGGGAACGAAAAGAGTAGAGAGCTCAATGGCTCTGCTTAAGAAATTTAAGTGATTTAGCAGTGGAGGGTGGCAACATAAAAAGACAGGAGTTTTGATTTGGATTATAGTCAGTCTCAAGAAAATGGAGAGGTCCAGACAAGATAAAATTCCTATAAAAGCAAGAATGATGGATTTTTAGAATAGTGATATATAATCTTCAATACAAAGTTGCTGTTTGAATTAGCTATTCAGTTTTCTGAATCTCCAGTAAATGTCAGCCACATATTAGTGTCTTGGAATTTGGGCAGCTTTTCATGAGGAACAAAGCAACCCAAGAAAAAATGAGTCATTTTAGAAGGCAAGATGGAGATCAGGGGTTAAGAATGCAGCAGGAGCAGGATATTCGATCAAGAACAGGCGAGGCACAGTGGCTCATGCCTGTAATCCCAGCATTTTGTGGTTGTGAGGAACAACATAACTTTTCGTTTAACAGTCCAATAAAGAGACATGGAACTATATAGGAGGAAAAACCCAATATCAGCCTCCCATTAACCCACCGTGTCTAAGAATAACGCTCATATTACTCTTGTCCATTCGTTCTTTTTTTTTTTTTTTTTTTTGAGACAGAGTCTCACTCTGTAGTCCAGGCTGGAGTGCAGTAGTGTTATCATAGCTCACTGCAGCCTTTATCTCCTGGGCTCAAGCCATCCTCCCACATCAGCCTCCTGAGTAGCTGTGACTACAGACACATGCCACAAAGCCTGGCTAATTTTTTAATCCCTTGTAGAGACAGGGTCTCACCATGTTGCCCAGACTGGTCTCAAACTCCCGGGCTCAAGCAATTCTCCTGCCTCGACTTCCCAAAGTGCTGTGGTTATGGGCGTAAGCCACCATGTCTGGCCCATTCTTGATGTAATATCCTGCTCCTGCTCTGACTGCTGCTCTGAATCTTGCCTTCTAAAATGACTTTAAATGAAAGTAAAAAGTTTACATTAGTCTGTGCAGGACCTGTGGATCATCACTAATTTCCACATTCACCCCTCTCTTGGTGGTGGACAACAGCCCTGGTGGAAGAGTTAGTCCTACTTTGACACTAGCAATATTAGAGTCTAGGGTTGAGGATAGGCACCCTGCAATGTCATGGCAAGATAAGTGTCCTGATAAGGGGACAGAAAATCTACTGCTGTTATGATGATATGTTTCTCTCTCTCTCTCTCTCTCTCTCTCTGTGATTTAAGAGTTTCTATGCAAACAAGACAGAAATATATTCAGCAGCTGAGATGGCTATTGGAAATTCATCTACAATCCTTTCTGGGGATCAACTGTCAGATACATTTAGTGAAATAAAAATTAAATTTATTGATAAAAATCTAATTTCCTTCTATTTAAAAGCCTTCCTAAATTTGCTTCATGGAAACTATGTATACTCTAGAAAATAAATACAACAAATATTTTTGTTAATTTTGTAGTTAAACTTTAGATTATATATTTAATGTAATTTTAAAGCATTTCTTAAAAAGTAGTAGGTCAGTTAATAAAGTCTGTATGTAAATATTAAGATATTAACAATGTATCTTATGAGATAAATGACAGGTGTGACAAGATAGGAACCTTGTTTTATAATCTGTTATAAAACTTATACTTGTTTTATAATGAGTAAGGAAAAATTTAGAATTTTGTGTAAATGAAATGTATAGAGTTACAAAAAATCATAAATAAGTGTATAAAAACGTTCTTTGGATCTATAGTAATGTAACTGCTTTATATTTCCAAAAGTAGAAAATGTTGAGTGTTGAATGTAACAACAGCCGTTATAATTATGACTGATTCATATTCAGTTCCTTAGTAAAGTCTTTGTTAATCTTCGCAGGCTAGGTTGGTTTCTTCTTCTGGATTCTTTTTTTTTTTTATTACAAGATATTTTATTAGTTGAACATCTGAAATTTCCATTTTCGCAAGTAATGCTTGGCGTAGTTGTGGTTTTACTTTTTCCAATGCATTATTTTCTCTGTACTTCTTGTTACAGATTGGTATTTACTTCCATTCAGTAAAACATGTTTAAGCAACAAGCTTTGGTCAGCATTCTACTAGTGATGCATTACTCTTTTTTTTTTATTCTTGAGACGGAGTCTCGCTCTGTCACCCAGGCTGGAGTACAATAGTGCCATCTCGGCTCACTCCAAACTCTGCCTCCCAATTCAAGCAATTCTCCTACCTTACCTTCCTGAGTAACTGGGATTACAGGCGCTTACCATGACGCCCAGCTAATTTTTCTGTTTTTTTTTGTAGAGATGCGGTTTCGCCATGTTGCCAGGCTGAATTACTTTTTAAAAAATAACTTTTACTTAAAAAATATTTTTGTAACACGGTCTGGTTCTGTCACCCTGGCTGAAGTGCAGAGGCGGAATAACAGCTCACTGTGGCCTCCTGGGCTCAAGCCATCCTACCACCTCAGCCCCAAGTAGCTGGGACTACAGGAACTCAACACCATGCCCAGCTAAAATTTTTTATTTTAATTATACTTTAAGTTCTAGGGTACATGTGCACAACTTGCAGGTTTGTAACATATGTAGACATGTGCCACGTTGGTGTGCTGCACCCATTAACTCATCATTTACATTAGGTATGTCTCCTAATGCTATCCATTCTCCCTCCCCCCACCCCATGACAGGCCCCAGTGTGTGATGTTCCCCACCCTGTATCCAAGTGTTCTCATTGTTCAGTTCCCACTTATGAGTGAGAACATGTGGTGCTTGGTCTTCTGTCCTTGTGATAGTTTGCTGAGAATGATGGTTTCCAGCTTCATCCATGTCCCTACAAAGGACATGAACTCATCTGTTTTTATGGCTGCATAGTATTCCATGGTGTATATGTGCCACATTTTCTTAATCCAGTCTATCACTGATGGACATCTGGGTTGGTTCCAAGTCTTTGCTATTGTGAATAGTGCCACAATAAACATACATGTGCATGTGTAGTTACAGCAGCAGGATTTATAATCCTTTGGGTATATGCCCAGTAATGGGATGGCTGGGTCAAATGGTATTTCTAGTTCTAGATCCTTGAGGAATCGCCACACTGTCTTCCACAATGGTTGAACTAGTTTACAGTCCCACCAACAGTGTAAAAGTGTTCCTGTTTCTCCACATCCTCTCCAGCACCTGTTGTTTCCTGACTTTTCAATGATTGCCATTCTAACAGGTGTGAGATGGTATCTCATTGTGGTTTTGCTTTACATTTCTCTGATGGCCAGTGACAAGCATTTTTTCATGTGTCTGTTGGCTGCATAAATGTCTTCTTTTGAGAGGTGTCCGTTCATATCCTTTGCCCACTTTTTGATGGGGTTGTTTGATTTTTTCTTGTAAATTTGTTTAAGTTCTTTATACATTCTGGGTATTAGTCCTTTGTCAGACGAGTAGGTTGCAAAAATTTTCTCCCATTTTGTAGGTTGCCTGTTCACTCTGATGGTAGTTTCTTTTGCTGTGTAGAATCTCTTTAGTTTAATTAGATCCCATTTGTCAATTTTGGCTTCTGTTGCCATTGCTTTTGGTGTTTTAGACATGAAGTCCTTGCACATGCCTATGTCCTGAATGGTATTGCCTAGGTTTTCTTCTAGGATTTTTATGGTTTTAGGTCTAATATTTAAGTCTTTAATCCATTTTGAATTAATTTTTTTATAAGATGTAAGGAAAGCATGCAGTGTCAGCTTTCTACATATAGCTAGCCAGTTTCCCCAGCACCATTTATTAAATAGGGAATCCTTTCCCCATTGCTTGTTTTTGTCAGGCTTGTCAAAGATCAGATGGTTGTAGATGTGTGGTATTATTTCCGAGGGCTCTGTTCTGTTCCATTGGTCTATATCTCTGGTTTGGTACCAGTACCATGTTGTTTTGGTTACTGTAGCCTTGTAGTATAGTTTGAAGTCAGGTAGCATGATGCCTCCAGCTTTTTTCTTTTCGCTTAGGATTGTCTTGGCAATGTGGGCTCTTTTTTGGTTCCATATGAACTTTAAAGTAGTTTTTTCCAATTCTGTGAGGAAAGTCATTGGTAGCTTGATGGGGATGGCATTGAATCTATAAAGTACCATGGGCAGTGTGGCCATTTTCACAATATTGATTCTTCCTATCCATGAGCATGTAATGTTCTTCCATTTGTTTGTGTCCTCTTTTATTTTGTTGAGCAGTGGTTTGTAGTTCTCCTTGAAGAGGTCCTTCAGATCCCTTGTAAGCTGGATTCCTAGGTATTTTATTCTCTTTGAAGCAATTGTGAATGGGACTTCACTCATGATTTGGCTCTCTGTTTGTCTGTTATTGGTGTAAAGGAATGCTTGTGATTTTTGCACATTGATTTTGTATCCTGATAATTTGCTGAAGTTGCTTATCAGCTTAAGGAGATTTTGGACTGAGATGATAGGGTTTTCTAAATATACAATCATGTCATCTGCAAACAGGGACAATTTGACTCTGTCTTTTCCTAATTGAATGCTATTTATTTCTTTCTCCTATCTGATTGCCCTGGCCATAACTTCCAACACTATGTTGAATAGGAGTGGTGAGAGAGGGCATCCCTCTCTTGTGCCAGTTTTCAGAGGGAATGCTTCCAGTTTTTGCCCATTCAGTATGATATTGGCTGTGGGTTTGTCATAGATAGCTCTTATTATTTTGAGATACTTCCCATCAATACCTAATTTATTGACAGTTTTTAGCATGAAGGGGTGTCGAATTCTGTTGAAGGCCTTTTCTGCATCTATTGAGATAATCATGTGGTTTTTGTCTTTGGTTCTGTTTATATGATGCATTACGTTTATTGATTTGCATATGTTGAACCAGCCTTGCATCCCAGGGATGAAGCCCACTTGATCATGGTGGATAAGCTTTTTGATGTGCTGCTGGATTTGGTTTGCCAGTATTTTACTGAGGATATTTACATTGATGTTCATCAGGGATATTGGTCTAAAATTCTCTTTTTTTTGTTGTGTCTCTTCCAGGCTTTGGTATCAGGATGATGTTGGCCTCATAAAATGAGTTAGGGAGGATTCCCTCTTTTCCTACTGATTAGAATAGTTTCAGAAGGAATGGTAGCAGATCCTATTTGTACCTCTGGTAGAATTCAACTGTGATTCCGTCTGGTACTGGATTTTTTTAATTGGTAGGCTATTAATTATTGCCTCAATTTCAGAACCTGTTATTGGTCTATTCAGGGATTCAGTTTCTTCCTGGTTTAGTCTTGGGAGGGTGTATGTGTCGAGGAATTTATCCATTTCTTCTAGATTTTCCAGTTTATTTGCACAGAAGTGTTTATATTATTCTCTGATGGTAGTTTGTATTTCTTTAGGATCAGTGGTGATATCCCCTTTATCATTTTTTATTGCATCTATTTGATTCTTCTCCATTTTCTTCTTTCTTAGTCTTGCTAGTGGTCTATCAATTTTGTTGATCTTTTCAAAAAACCAGCTCCTGGGTTCATTGATCTTTTGAAGGGTTTTTTTATGTCTCTATCTCCTTCAGTTCTGCTCTGAACTTAGTTATTTCTTGCCTTCTGCTAGCTTTTGAATGGTTTGCTCTTGTTTCTCTAGTTCTTTTAATTGTGATATTAGCGTGTCAATTTTAGATCTTTCCTGCTTTCTCTTGTGGGCATTTAGTGCTATAAATTTCCCTCTACACACTGCTTTAAATGTGTCCCATAGATTCTGGTATGTTGTGTCTTTGTTCTCGTTGGTTTCAAAGAACATCTTTATTTCTGCCTTCCTTTCGTTATGCACCCAGTGAATAACTATTCAGGAGCAGGTTGTTCAGTTTCCATGTAGTTGAGCGGTTTTGAGTGAGTTTCTTAATACTGAGTTCTAGTTTGATTGCACTGTGGTCTGAGAGTCAGTTTGTTATAATTTCTGTTCTTTTACATTTGCTGAGGACTGCTTTACTTCCAACTATGTGGTCAATTTTGGAGTAAGTGTGATGTGGTACTTCTAATATATAAGAAGAATGTATATTCTGTTAATTTGGGGGGAGAGTTCTGTGGATGTCTATTATGTCTGAGTTCAATTCCTGTATATCCTTGTTAACTTTCTCTCTCGTTGATCTGTCTAACATTGACAGTGGGGTGTTAAAGTCTCCCATTATTATTGTGTGGGAGTCTAAGTCTCTTTGTAGGTCTCTAAGGACTTGCTTTATGAATCTGGGTGCTCCTGTATTGGGTGCATATTTATTTAGGATAGTTAGCTCTCCTTGTTGAATTGATCCCTTTACCATTATGTAATGGCCTTATTTGTCTCTTTTGATCTTTGCGGGTTTAGAGTCTGTTTTATCAGAGACTAGGATTGCAACCCCTGCTTTTTTGTTTGTTTGTTTTCCATTTGCTTCATAGATCTTCCTCCATCCCTTTATTTTGAGCCTATGTGTGTCTCTGTACGTGAGATGGGTCTCCTGAATACAGCATACTGATGGGTCTTGACTGTTTATCCAATTTGCCAGTCTATGTGTTTTAATTGGAGCATTTATCCCATTTACATTTAAGGTTAATATTGTTATGTGTGAATTTGATCCTGTCATTATGATGTTAGCTGGTTAGTTTGCTTGTTAGTTGATGCAGTTTCTTCCTAGCATCGATGGTCTTTACAATTTGGCATGTTTTTGCAGTGGCTGGTACCAGTTGTTCCTTTCCATGTTTAGTGCTTCCTTCAGGAGCTCTTGTAAGGCAGGCCTGGTGGTGGCAAAATCCCTCAGCATTTGTTTTTCTGTAAAGGATTTTATTTCTCCTTCATTTATGAAGCTTAGTTTGACTGGATATGAAATTCTGGGTTGAAAATTCTTTTCTTTAAGAATGTTGAATATTGGCCCCCACTCTCTTCTGGCTTGTAGAGTTTCTGCTGAGAGATCCGGTGTTAGTCTGATGGGCTTCCCTTTGTGGGTAACTCGACCTTTCTCTCTGGCTGCCCTTAACATTTTTTTCTCCATTTCAACTTTGGTGAATCTGACAATTATGTGTCTTGGAGTTGATCTTCTCAAGGAGTATCTTTGTGGCGTTCTCTGTATTTCCTGAATTTGAATGTTAGCCTGTCTTCCTAGGTTGGGGAAGTTCTCCTGGATAATATCCTGAAGAGTGTTTTCCAACTTGGTTCCATTCACCCCATCACTTTCAAGTACACCAGTCAGACACAGATTTAGTCTTTACATGTAGTCCCATATTTCTTGGAGGCTTTGTTCATTTCTTTTTACTCTTTTTTCTCTAAACTTCTCTTCTTGCTTCATTTCATTCATTTGATCTTCAATCACTGATACCCTTTTTTCCACTTGATCAAATTGGCTACTGAAGCTTGTGCATGTGTCACGTAGTTCTCGTGCCATGGTTTTCAGCTCCATCAGGTCATTTAAGGTCTTCTCTATGCTGTTTATTCTGGTTAGCCATTCGTCTAATCTTTTTTCAAGGTTTTTAGCTTCTTTGCTATGGGTTCGAACATTCTCCTTTAGCTTGGAGAAGTTTGTTATTACTGATCATCTGAAGCCTTCTTCTCTCAACTCGTCAAAGTCATTCTCTGTCCAGCTTTGTTCCATTGCTGAGGAGGAGCTGCATTCCTTTGTAGGAGAAGAGGTGCTCTGATTTTTAGAATTTTCAGCTTTTCTGCTCTGGTTTATCCCCATCTTTGTGGTTTTATCTACCTTTGGTCTTTGATGATGGTGACATACAGATGGGGTTTTGATGTGTCCTTTCTGTTTGTTAGTTTTTCTTCTAACAGTCAGGATCCTCAGCTGCAGGTCTTTGGGAGTTTGCTGGAGGTTCACTCCAGACCCTGTTTGCCTGGGTATCACCAGCAGAGGCTGCAGAACAGCAAATATTGCAGAATGGCAAATGTTGCTCTCTGATCCTTCCTCTGGAAGCTTTTTCTCAGAGGGGCACCCAGGCATGTGAGGTGTCAGTGGGCCTCTACTGGGAGGTGCCTCCCAGTTAGGCTACTCAGAGGTCAGGGACCCACTTGAGGAGGCAGTCTGTCCATTCTCAGATCTCACACTCTGTGCTGGGAGAACCACTGCTCTCTTCAAAGCTGTCAGGCAGGGACATTAAGTCTGCAGAAGTTTATTCTGCCTTTTGTTCAACTATGTCCTGTCCCCAGAGGTGGAGTCTACAGAGGCAGGCAGGCCTCCTTGAGCTGCAGTGGGCTCCACCCTGTTGGAGCTTTCGGGCGGCTTTGTTTACCTACTCAAGCCTCAGCAATGGCAGGCACCCCTCCCCCAGCCCCGCTGCCACCTTGCAGTTCAATCTGAGACTGCTGTGCTAGCAATGAGGGAGGCTTTGTGGGTGTGGGACCCTCCGAGCCATGCGTGGGATATAATCTCCTGGTGTGCCATTTGCTAAGACTGTTGGAAAAGCACAGTATTAGGGTGGGAGTGACCCAATTTTCCAGGTGCCGTCCGTCATGGCTTCCCTTTGCTAGGAAAGGGAATTCCCCGACCCCTTGCACTTCCTGGGTGAGGTGATGCCTCGCCCTGCTTTGGCTCAGACTCCGTGGGCTGTACCCACTGTCCTGCACCCACTATCCGACACTCCCCAGTGAGATGAACCCGGTACCTCAGTTGGAAATGCAGAAATCACCCATCTCTGTGTCACTCACGCTGGGAGCTGCAAACTGGAGCTGTTCCTATTTGGCCATCTTGGAACCTTCTGGATTCTTATACTATTGTCTGTAGCTCTATTATAGAACTCAACACATTACAGTCATCTCTTGGTATACAGGAGGGATTGGTTCCAGGACCTTCTGAGCATATCTAAATCCAGGCATACTCAAGTCCCACAGTTGCTCCTGTGGAACCCCTTTATATGAGAAGTTGGCTCTTTATGTATGCAGCTTTTGCATCCCATGAATACTTCAATCCAGTTGTTGGGTTGAAAGAAATCTGTGTATAAGTAGACCTGTACAGTTTGAGCCCGTGTTGTTCAAAGGTCAACTGTATATCATAGCCATAGAAACTAACAGACATCACTGCTTGTTGGATGAATGAACTAGGATAAAACCAGTGCTTAAATGAATTTAGGAAAAAATCTCAACTAAATTAAAAAAAAAATAAAACACCAAAAACCTTACACTCTGATCAATTTGCTCATGCTCATTCCATCTAATGCATTAACATGAAGTCATGGGCTGAGTTAATAGGAGCTGTAGGGAAAAAAATGAGAAAGAACGTAAAAAAGGAAAAAGGGATGGGAGGGAGAGAAGAAAAACAGAAGAAAGAGAATGGGGAAGAAAAGGAAAAAGAACAGAAAAATATTTTGGAGAATGGGATGATTTTTATTTAAAAATTATGTGCAAGTTTAATGGGAAGAAATATTCCCAAAGGGAAATTAGCAGATTTTAATGAAATAAATATTAAATTATAATAATTGTCCTATGTAAATTATTTCAATTCTTTTACATATGATAATGGAGATGTTGTATTATTAAGTGAGTATGATTCTGATTCAGGTGGTCTGTAGACTATACATTGAGAAACACCGAATTAAAAAAATTAGTGTTGATAAAACAAAACAGACAACAGCAACAACAACGACAAAAACCGGGGCCGGGCACAGTGGCTCATGCCTGTAATCCCAGCATTTTGAGAGGCCAAGGTGGGGGTGGATCACTTGAGGTTAGGAGTTCAAGAACAGCCTGGCCAACATGGTGAAATCCTGTCTCTACTAAAAATACAAAAAAAAAAAAAAAAAAAAAAAAAAAGCTGGGTATGGTGGCACGTGCCTGTAATCCCTGCTACTCAGGAGGCTGAGGCAGGAGAATTGCTTAAACCTGGGAGGTGGAGGTTGCAGTGAGCCGAGATTGTGCCACTGCACTCCAGCCTAGGTGACAGAAAACAACAGCAAAAACATCTGCATAATAGGAGTACTAACTATGAAGTGGAAACATTTTTTATAGTAATTCTACCAAGTGTAATAAGGCACTCTCCTAAGTTACCAAACAGTGAAAACATCCCCATAGTTATATCCTGGGAGGAATGGAAGTGAATTTGTTCCTTGGGGAAGAAAAGAGAGTCATTTACCCAGTTACGTTAGTCCATAGTACTTAATTTTCTTACAGTCTAACCTAACCTCATCTTTAATACATAGACAGAAAACTAGGTTAATTATGAATAAGGCCAGAAACACATCTAACATTATAAACCAGTATTACTAATAAAAGGGGAGTTTGTTTGGGAGGAGAGATCAACTCTAATGATCAATCCTTTGTTGAGATTGACACTTGCACCTGGGATGTAAACTTCTTAAATCAGAAGTGAAACTATTTCTCTAAGTCTCATTCTTCTTCTTGATTATTCAAAAAGGATCGACAACCGTCTGCACAGTAAGAAAAGACTGCACGAAAGTTTGGAAAAAGCACAGGTGTAGGAATCAAATTGTCCTGGGGTTGAACAACTGTTTGTCCTTAAGCAAATTATTTAAATTCTCCGTACATAGGTTTCCTCCTCTGTTATACAGGCAATTGAAATATTTCTATCACAGGTTTATTTTGGAATAAAAAGTGAAATAATGCATAGATTCTTTTGCAGCTTCTGTTTGTTATCAATGTGTCACTGAGCCTATATTATAAAAATCATAAGATGTTTGTTTTACTTATTTTCCTTTCTTTTTGTCCTTTTCTGGCTCCATGTAAGAGTACTTGCATGTAGTCATTTCAGTAGAGGGTAGTCACGAATAATTGATAACTTCATATCTTGACCCCTGTGAGCTGTTCACAGATTGATCAATTGTTTTTCTTTCAAAGAACAATGATCCTTAGGTCAGTCAGACATCCTTGATGACATCAGAAGTTGATGGATCCAGGGATGCAAGCAGATTTGATCATCTGGGAATCTCACCTCCCGCATATCTACCTTACTCATAAGAGCCCCCAGTTATGTTCAAGGACAGGCCGGACTTGTGAGTTTGCCTCTACTGTCCTCACACTTCGTCCAAATCAAATAAACCTTTTTCTGCTTTTAAGCACTGATGTGTCAGTGCACTAGGTACTGAGACCTAGCTTTTGGGGTTCTACAACAAATGCATGAGTCATTCACTCAGGATTAAACCAAATGACTTTAGTCACCTCTAGCAAAAAAAAAAAAAAAATTCTTGAATGAAGTAAGTTAAATTACTTATGAAAGTTGTGTTTATCCTCAAATATTATCATCCCTCTTATTCTCTCTACTATTAACAAATGCAAGCAAAGCAAAAGCTAATCATCAAGAGCCATCATTTCACGCTTCAAATTTCATACAGTATATTCTTCTTTGGCATAAATAAAGGACAAATGGGCATATTTTACCATCAGTATTTTTAATACAGAAAAATGTGACAAAGTAACATTTTCTTTTAAAACCATGCTACTTATATTCAAAATAAAGATATCATTTTTAAAAAATTGAGAATAGAAAATGGCTATTCATCACATCTCATGGGTAAATCAATAAAATGCTCATGTAATCTGAAAGGATTCACACATCTGATTCAATTTGAACTAAACCTTGATCTTACTTGTAAAGGCCTAACAAATACCTTGGCCAGAATTTTGTTTCCAATTATAAGCTACGGAAATTAGTTTCACTTCTCAGCAGCATCTATTTTGTGGACTCAGCAGAAGCATTAACGTTCCATTTTTTAAAAAAGAAAATAATCAATATCCATAACACATAGAGAGAATGGGTCATTCTCCCATCTGTTAGGACATTTTACATGAGAAATAACACCACAGTTTGCATAAAAGAAAAATTCTACTCACTCCTCAAAAGAGCCAGATTTATGAGACTTTCAAATCTCACTAAACAACCAAAGTAGGGGAAAATCGTGAGAAAATGTCTCCTCTAAGATTTAATTTTGTTTGTATTTGTTTCCATAATTGTGAAAAATATTCATCCATTTGCATGATCAACTATTATTTTAAAGCAAATAAAAGAGGCCAGCTATACCTGAATTTCCCACTGAACATTTTTAAACTTTGGAAAATGAGCATGGGTTTAAGTGAATAAATTAGTCTAAACATTGAGTCTAATGAAATAATTAAATTATTTAAATTATGTTTAAACTTAAATAATTTTAAAGATTTGATCCATGCCAAAGACGTTGAATTTGTTATTTTAGTTGAATACATTCAGTCAAAATCCAAACCTCTGGTAAAAATGTTATTCTAAGATAGATAAGATAAGATATATATACACACACAACACACACACACACACACACACACTATATAGAATTAGGTTTTAACCTCACAGATTTATACATACACTTATTGTATATATAGCATAAATTATATTTTAGCTTCAAAATTGAAAAGATAATACCTTAGAACATTTATATATAGTAAATCAATGTGATTATAATATTCTCAGAATTATTTCCTGATAGCAATCACTTTCTGTCCACATCTTTCTTTCAAATTTGAAATTTTTGAGAGTTTAAATAGAAATACAAAGCCATCTTATCAAACAAAGAGTCTCTGAAGAGTCAATTTTAGGTACAAGTGCAAATCCTCTGCTATTGCAACTCAGTGTATTTAAGTGGAGCTTAAATGAAAGAGTTGGAGGTGGGGAGGAAAGAAGGGCGTGAGTAGCACGTGCTGCAGAGCTGGCTGCCTGAGTGCCCAGCTCCCATTCCAGTCTGCTGCTTACCATGTGTGACTGGGAAAGTGACTTAAATCTCTCCAAGTCTCATTTCCACATCAGTAAAATGGTGATAATAATGTCTAAGGAGTTGTGGTGATTCAAGAAGATAAATTAGTACTTGGCGTTTACTTAGAGCTTGGGTTATAATGTTATTTTAAAAGACAGAGAATGGGCCCAGTGCGGTGGCTCATGCCTGTAATCCCAACACTTTGGGAGGCTGAGGCAGGTGGATCACGAGGTCAAGAGATTGAGACCATCCTGGCCAACATGGTGAAGCCCCCGTCTCTACTAAAAATATAAAAATTAGCTGGACATGGTAGCATGTGCCTGTAGTCTCAGCTACTCGGGAGGCTGAGGCAGAAGAATCACTTGAACCTGGGAGGCAGAGGTTGCAGTGAGCTGAGATTGCGCCACTGCACTCCAGCCTGGTGACAGAGCCAGATTTCGTCTCAAAGAAAAAAAAAAAAAGAGAGAGAGAGAATGAAGGAATAGTGTGAAGATGACACCCATGATCTTTACTGTCAATGACAACATGTAACCGGGAGAAAAGCCTAAAGTTTGCTCTTCTATTTCTATGCCCTCGGCCTCTCAACGGCACTCCAAGGTGGGTTAAAGCCAGGGACCCTGGTGAACCGCAATATTAGGGGCTGGAGACTCAGCACTCCAAAGGAAAGGTTAAACCCTACAGTTATGTGAGGCATGTTGACCTTGGATTTCCTCTTGCTGGGTTGATTTTCTCTCTAGGAACTTGTCTCTTGTATGACTGGTGTGGTAAGAGAAGCCCCCAGGTGTCCTCTTTCTCCTCAGAGTACATCTTCCTATCCTCCTCTCTTGACGGCTCCTTCAGAACTGACCTTTCCCATCAGACTGCCAGCCCATAGTCTAAAAAAAGGAGTTTCTGCAATTCACACATGATCTATCCTAGCTTACCAGGGCAAAACATCCCCTGTCAGAGTTTAAGGCCAAAGCAAGCCCTTACTAGTAAAATCAAAATATGCCAGGTTCCGGTAGCCTTTGAGTATAAGTAACATGAACATTAGTATTAAATATTCAAACACCATTCCCCCAATAGAGACATGCAAAACTTTAACCCCTATATGGAGTCACATTCAAAGTAGTGTCTCCCATTTGACCTGATGTAATTGGCTTCCTGCGAGCCATTTGGAGGATGCATCTGATGCTACTGCCCTCCAAGCAAATGCTGTTTTTTGCTGTGACTGCTTTGCAGACTCAGTTAAAACATGTACTGTTTTATGCAGAAATACAGAGTCCACGTTTTCCACTCCACTTTATAAACTTCGGATTCCAGGACCCAAAGTAGAACTGCCCTGCCCTAAGTTTCTCAAGGGCATTCCCCAAATGGCCTAGGTTTCCTAAACAGATGGCACAATATGTTCACATTCTTGTAATATACATAGGGTGAGGTCCAGAGTGCCAGACATCAAACTTGATCAATGGGTACCTGTATGTAAAGGGGTTTCAGGATTCTTTTTCATTTTTTTTCTTTGTACTTTGACTTATTGTTGGGAATATTAGTTCTAATTAGCTTACTTTATAACCAAAAAGAAAATACAGCTATATTCATTGAACTAAAAGGTTTTCTCACTGCTGTTCTCCCTCCAGTCTGGAGGACTCAGAACTAGTCCTGTAGGTCAGTTGGGGAAGAAATGCTCTTCTGTCCTGCACTGTTATCATCACCACCTCAGGAAGAGCAGTGCAAGCCTCCTTTCTCCTTCTTTACAAAAATCCAAAGACAAAAATGGAATTACATGCAGCACAAATTTTAAACTGGAACTATATCCACCAGACCCATTCAGTTGCCTCGTTTTGGGGTTCAACTTCATATCTGTAACTTTAGTTCATCATTCCTGGCTTTTTGTCAGGTTTCAGTCTTATAACTGATTGGCTAGTCTTAGGTTTGGATCAACCATAAACTTGGTATGCACAATGTATGTTTCCTTATACACTATCAATAAAAGTATAGATCAAATTAAATCTCAGAGTTCAATGGCCCACTATCAGTGAATTTACTAATTGGGTCGTTCGAACAGATACAAATCATCTTATCTTTACTATCATCCTGTGTAACCTTTTTTCCTTTATTCATGACAGAGTGTCATGAGAAACTGTGCTAACTATCTTGCTAACTTAAGGTTAAATGAACCATTCTAGCAAGCCATGAAATAAAGGAAAATTAACTTCATTTCTCTTAATTTTTGTCCTGAGAACACTAGCTAGCCATTATTGGTTACTGCTTTATTCTCTAAGTGCTACAAAATTCAATCGAGAATATCTCCAAAAATCAGAAAATGTCTAGAGTTTTTGACATTCACTTTATTGTCTTATTTCAAATCACAAACCTATTTGCCCAGCTCCACTCTTCTGACATCTCTTTGTTTACATGATTTCTGAAAAGTAAACATTGGTTTAAGCCATCACAATCACATTTCTAAGTTAGAATACAAGACGTATTTGGACTTGGAGATGTGAACTTATCTTGAACACTCAAGATTCACCCATACATATTTTATCATTTTTATTTTACAGATTATTCTCTTTGAACGAGTGTGCTCCCTAACATTTTTGGAACCTGACCCAAGATTACAATTGGAGGTCCACATATCACAAGTACATCTTTAAAACATCCTGAAAAGCTGAGTTCAAATTTAAAATTTCCAGGCCCTTCAGAGTTCTATTACCTCTTCCCACCCCAGATCTGTCTGTATCAGAGTTTCCACAACCCATGCACATATGTATAAACAACTTCTCCCACATGTAAGAAGCTACCCCAGGGAAATTGAACCCGGGGAAGAAGACTGAATATGTCCTCAGATGTGCTTGGGACTACTTGGTCATGAATTATGGAGCATGAACAGAAGAGAGGGCATGAGCTCCAGTGTGGAGAGGCCTTTCTTGTCCAGGCCTAAAAATGGTACTGCCTTTGCAGTTGAATGGTGCATCTTCCTCATTGGTGTCTACCAATGCCAACCTTTAATTCTTTTATTGTTCTTGATAATTTCCCTCTAAATATACCTGGAAATTGATGTTTCCTTTAGAATTTTTTTTATACTTTAAGTTCTAGGGTACATGTGCACTACATGAAGGTTTCTTACATAGGTGTACATGTGCACTACATGAAGGTTTGTTACATAGGTATACATGTGCCATGTTGGTGTGCTGCCCCCTTTAACTCATCATTTACATTAGGTATATCTCTTAATGCTATCCCTCCTCCCTTCCCCCACCCCATGACAGGCTCTGGTGTGTGATGTTCCCCACCCTGTGTCCAAGTGTTCTCATTGTTCAAATCCCACCTATGAGTGAGAACATGCGGTGTTTGGCCTTCTGTCCTTGCAATAGTTTGCTCAGATGATAGTTTCCAGCTTCATCTATGTCCCTTCAAAGGACATGAACTCATCATTTTTTATGGCTACATAGTATTCCATGGTGTATATGTGCCATATTTTCTTAATCCAGCCTATCATTGATGGACATTTGAGTTGGTTCCAAGTCTTTGCTATTGTGAATAGTGCTGCAATAAACATATGTGTGCATGTGTCTTTATAGCAGCATGTTTTATAATCCTTTGGGTATATACCCAGTAATGGGATGGCTGGGTCAAATGGTATTTCTAGGTCTAGATCCTTGAGGAATCGCCACACTGTCTTCCACAATGGTTGAACTAGTTTACAGTCCCACCAACAGTGTAAAAGTGTTCCTGTTTCTCCACATCCTCTCCAGCACCTGTTGTTTCCTGACTTTTTAATGATAGCTATTCTAAATGGTGTGAGATGGTATCTCATTGTGGTTTTGATTTGCATTTCTCTGATGGCCAGTGATGATGAGCATTTTTTCACGTGTCTGTTGGTTGCATAAATGTCTTCTTTTGAGAAGTGTCCATTCATATCCTTTGCCCACTTTTTGATGGGGTTGTTTGATTTTTTCTTGTAAATTTGTTTAAGTTCTTTATAGATTCTGGGTATTAGTCCTTTGTCAGACGAGTAGGTTGCAAAAATTTTCTCCCATTTCGTAGGTTGGCTGTTCACTCTGATGGTAGTTTCTTTTGCTGTGCAGAAGCTCTTTAGTTTAATTAGATCCCATTTGTCAATTTTGGCTTTTGTTGCTATTGCTTTTGGTGTTTTGGTCATGAAGTCCTTGCCCATACCTATGTCCTGAATGGTATTGCCTAGGTTTTCTTCTAAGGTTTTTTATGGCTTTAGGTCTAAGATTTAAGTCTTTAATCCATCTTGAATTAATTTTTGTATAAGATGTAAGGAAGGAATCCAATTTCAGCTTTCTATATATGGCTAGCCAGTTTTCCCAACACCATCTATTAAATAGGGAATCCTTTCCCCATTGCTTATTTTTGTCAGGTTGGTCAAAGATCAGATGGTTGTAGATGTGTGGTATTATTTCCGGGGGCTCTATTCTGTTCCGTTGGTCTACATCTCTGTTTTGGTACCAGTACCATGCTGTTTTGGTTACTGTAGCCTTGTAGTATAGTTTGAAGTCAGGTAGCATGATGCCTCCAGCTTTTTTCTTTTGGCTTAGGATTGTCTTGGCAATGTGGGCTCTTTTTTGATTCCACATGAACTTTAAAGTAGTTTTTTCCAATTCTGTGAGGAAAGTCATTGGTAGCTTGATGGGGATGGCATTGAATCTATAAAGTACCATGGGCAGTGTGGCCATTTTCACAATATTGATTCTTCCTATCCATGAGCATGTAATGCTCTTCCATTCGTTTGTGTCCTCTTTTATTTTGTTGAGCAGTGGTTTGTAGTTCTCCTTGAAGAGGTCCTTCAGATCCCTTGTAAGTTGGATTCCTAGGTATTTTATTCTCTTTGAGGCAATTGTGAATGGGACTTCACTCACGATTTGGCTCTCTGTTTGTCTGTTATTGGTGTATAGGAATGCTTGTGATTTTTGCACATTGATTTTGTATCCTGATAATTTGCTGAAGTTGCTTATCAGCTTAAGGAGATTTTGGGCTGAGACAATGGGGTTTTCTAAATATACAATCATGTCATCTGCAAACAGGGACAATTTGACTTCCTCTTTTCCTAAATGAATACCCTTTATTTCTTTCTCTTGCCTGATTGCCCTGGCCAGAACTTCCAACACTATGTTGAATAGGAGTGGTGAGAGAGGGCATCCCTGTCTTGTGCCAGTTTTCAAAGGGAATGCTTCAGTTTTTGCCTATTCAGTATGATATTAGCTGTCGGTTTGTCATAAATAGCTCTTATTATTTTGAGATACATCACATCAATACCTAGTTTATTGAGAGTTTTTAGCATGAAGAGCTGTTGAATTTTGTTGAAGGCCTTTTCTGCATCTATTGAGATAATTATGTGTTTTTTGTCTTTGGTTCTGTTTATATGATGCATTACGTTTATTGATTTGCATACATTGAACCAGCCTTTCATCCCAAGGATGAAGCCAACTTGATCATGGTGGATAAGCTTTTTGATGTGCTGCTGGATTTGGTTTGTCAGTAGTTTATTGAGGATTTTTGCATCGATGTTCATCAGGGATATTGGTCTAAAATTCTTTTTTTATTATGTCTCTGCCAGGGTTTGGTATCAGGATGATGTTGGCCTCATAAAATGAATTAGGGAGGATTCCCTCTTTTTCTAATGATTGGAATAGTTTCAGAAGGAATCGTACCAGATCCTCTTTGTACCTCTGGTAGAATTCGGCTGTGAATCCATCTGGTCCTGAACTTTTTTTTGTTGGTAGGCTATTAATTATTGCCTCAATTTCAGAACCTGTTATTGGTCTATTCAGGGATTCAACTTCTTTCTGGTTTAGTCTTGGGAGGGTGTATGTGTCCCGGAATTTATCCATTTCTTCTAGATTTTCTAGTTTATTTGTGTAGAGGTGCTTATAGTATTCTCTGATGGTAGTTTGTATTTCTGTGGGATTGGTGATGATATCCCCTTTATCATTTTTTATTGCATCTATTTGATTCTTCTCTCTTTTCTTCTTTATTAATCTTGCCAGCGGTCTATCAATTTTGTAGATCTTTTAAAAAAACCAGCTCCTGGATTCATTGATTTTTTGAAGGGTTTTTTGTGTCTCTATCTCCTTCAGTTCTGCTCGGATCTTAATTACTTCTTGCTTTCTGCTAGCTTTTGAATGTGTTTGCTCTTGCTTCTCTAGTTCTTTTAATTGTGATATTAGGGTGTCAATTTTAGATCTTTCCTGCTTTCTCTTGTGGGCATTCAGAGCTATAAATTTTCCTCTACATACTGCTTTAAATGTGTCCCAGAGATTCTGGTATGTTGTGTCTTTGTTCTCATTGGTTTCGAAGAACATCTTTATTTCTGCCTTCATTTCGTTATGTACCTAGTAGTCATTCAGGAGCAGGTTGTTCAGTTTCCATTAGTTGAGTGGTTTTGAGTGAGTTTCTTAATCCTGAGTTCTAGTTTGATTGCACTGTGGTCTGAGAGACAGTTTGTTATAATTTCTGTTCTTTTACATTGCTGAGGAGTGCCTTGCTTCCAACTATGCGGTCAGTTTTGGAATAAGTGTGATGTGGTGCTCAGCAGAGTGTACATTCTGTTGATTTGGGGTGGAGAGTTCTGTAGATGTCTATTAGGTCTGCTTGGTGAATTCGATTCCTGGATATCCTTATTATCTTTCTGTCTTGTTGATCTGTCTAATGTTGACAGTGGGGTGTTAAAGTCTCCCATTATTATTGTGTGAGATTCTAAGTCTCTTTGTAGGTCTCTAAGGACTTGCTTTATGAATCTGGGTGCTCCTGTATTGGGTGCATATATATTCAGGATAGTTAGCTCTGCTTGTTGAATTGATCCCTTTATCATTATGTAATGGCCTTCTTTGTCTTTTTTCATCTTTGTTGGTTTAAAGTCTGTTTTATTAGAGACTTGATTGCTATCCCTGCTTTTTTTTATTTTCCATTTGCTTGGTAGATCTTCCTCCATCCGTTTATTTTGAGCCTATGTGTGTCTCTGCACATGAGATGGGTCTCCTGAATACAGCACACTGACGGGTCTTCACTCTTTACCCAATTTGCCCATCTATGTCTTTTAATTGGAGCATTTAGCCCATTTACATTTAAGGTTAATATTGTTATGTGTGAATTTGATCCGTCATTATGATGTTAGCTGGTTAGTTTGCTTGTTAGTTGATGCAGTTTCTTCCTAGCATTTATGGTCTTTACAATTTGGCATGTTGTTGCAGTGGCTGGTATCAGTTGTTCCTTTCCATGTTTAGTGCTTCCTTCAGGAGCTCTTGTAAGGCAGGCCTGGTGGTGAGAAAATCTCTCAGCATTTGTTCATCTGTAAAGGATTTTATTTCTCCTTCACTTATGAAGCTTAGTTTGACTGGATATGAAATTCTGGGTTGAAAATTCTTTTCTTTAGGAATGTTGAATATTGGTCCCCACTCTCTTCTGGCTTGTAGAGTTTCTGCTGAGAGATACACTGTTTGTCTGATGGGCTTCCCTTTGTGGGTAACTCGACCTTTCTCTCTGGCTGCCCTTAACACTATTTCCTTCATTTCAACTTTGGTGAATCTGACAATTATGTATCTTGGAGTTGATCTTCTCAAGGAGTATCTTTGTGGCGTTCTCTGTATTTCCTGAATTTGAATGTTGGCCTGCCTCACTAGGTTGGGGTAGTTCTCCTGAATAGTATCCTGAAGAGTGTTTTCCAAGTTGGTTCCATTCACCCCATCACTTTCAGGTACACCAATCAGACTTAGATTTGGTCTTTTCACCTAGTCCCATATTTCTTGGAGGTTTTGTTCATTTCTTTTTACTCTTTTTTCTCTAAACTTCTCTTCTCTCTTCATTTCATTCATTTGATCTTCAGTCACTGATACTCTTTCTTCCACTTGATCAAATCAGCTACTGAAGCTTGTGCATGTGTCACGTAGTTCTCGTGCCATGGTTTTCAGCTCCATCAGGTCATTTAAGGTCTTCTCTACGCTGTTTATTCTGGTTAGCCATTCGTCTAATCTTTTTTCAAGGTTTTTAGCTCCTTTGCTATGGGTTCGAACATTCTCCTTTAGCTTGGAGAAGTTTGTTATTACCAATCATCTGAAGCCTTCTTCTCTCAACTCGTCAAAGTCATTCTCTGTCCAGCTTTGTTCCATTGCTGAGGAGGAGCTGCATTCCTTTGCAGGAGAAGAGGCACTCTGATTTTTAGAATTTTCAGCTTTTCTGCTCTGGTTTATCCCCATCTTTGTGGTTTTATCTACCTTTGGTCTTTGATGATGGTGACATACAGATGGGGTTTTGGTGTGGATGTCCTTTCTGTTTGTTAGTTTTCCTTCTAACAGTCAGGACCCTCAGCTGCAGGTCTTTGGGAGTTTGCTGGAGGTTCACTCCAGACCCTGTTTGCCTGGGTATCACCAGTGGAGGCTGCAGAACGGCAAATGCTGCAGAACGGCAAATATTGCCGAACAGCAGATGTTGCTGCCTGATCCTTCCACTGGAAGCTTCATCTCAGAGGGGCACCCGGCTGTATGAGGTGTCATTCAGCCCCTACTGGGAGGTGTCTCCCAGTTATGCTACTCAGGGGTCCAGCACCCACTTGAGGAGGCAGTCTGTCCATTCTCAGATCTCACACTCTGTGCTGGGAGAACCACTACTCTCTTCAAAGCTGTCAGAAAGGGACATTAAGTCTGCAGAAGTTTCTTCTGCCTTTTGTTCAGCTATGCCCTGCCCCCAAGAGGTGGAGTCTACAGAGGCAGGCAGGCCTCCTTGAGCTGCAGTGAGCTCCACCCTGTTGGAGCTTCCAGGCAGCTTTGTTTACCTACTCAAGCCTCAGCAATGGCGGGCACCCCTCCCTCAGCCTCGCTGCCAAGTTGCAGTTCGATCTCTGACTGCTGTGCTTGCAGTGAGTGAGGCTTCGTGGGCATGGGACCCTCCAAGCCAGGCGTGGGATATAATCTCCTGGTGTGCCGTTTGCTAAGGCCATTGGAAAAGTGCAGTATTAGGGTGGGAGTGTCCCAATTTTCCAGGTACCATCTGTCAAGGCTTCCCTTTGCTAGGAAAGGGAATTCCCCCACCCCTTGCACTTCCTGGGTGAGGCGATGCCCCGCCCTGCTCTGTGGGCTGCACCCACTGCCTGACAAGCCCCAGTGAGATGAACCCAGTACCTCAGTTGGAAATGCAGAAATCAGCCGTCTTTTGCATCACTCATGCTGGGAGTTTCAGACTAGAGCTGTTCCTATTTGGCCATCTTGGAACCTCTCCTTTAGAATTTTACATAATGCTTATTCTGGGCTTTCTCCCCTTGAACATTCTTATGGATTTAAGGACCTCTTCTCACTCACTCTTCTTCATTATTTATGTCAATTTCAAATTTTATATATGACTCCCCCCATACAATTAGACACACAGATAAACTACAAGCACTTTATACTATTTTCCAGAAGAGTTGATACACACCAATTAATATCTAAGTATCTGGCTTCCAATCCTCCACCTACCATTCACTAGCGATGTCATCTCAAGCTCTCTGGCTACATTTATTATTTTGTGCAAAATAAAAATAATGATAATGGTCATGGCATTTTCACATGATTGTTTTAAGGATAAAATTAGGAGAATATATGAGAAAGTAATATTTGGATACTATAAAATGTCACATAAATGATTGGAATTATTGTGGCTACCACGATAAACTTGTTCTTAATGATTAAATAGCATTGCTTTTCAATTCCCTGTTCACCTACTTTTGGAGAACCAACTTTCTATTTTATTTAAAAATTCATCTGTTTATTCTTAGAATACATGAATATTATTTAACTATCAACAGAAGTGTGGAGCTGTTCTTACTGACCTATTTATTAATGTGGAATACCAATTAAACCAAATGTACAAATAACAAAAATTCAGAAGAAAGGACAGAAATATTACTAATAAGCCTCCATGATTCTACTCTGATTTATCCTGTGCCACATATATTATTGTTTATGCTAAAACAATCTATGTATTTGCAGTTAATTTTTTATTCATATTTGTTGCTACTGATCCTGAACTTAATTGTAAATTCCTTGAGAGAAAGGTTTTCTTTAATATGTCCTTGCTTCCCTCTCTTTTACAACAGAGTGCTTGAATATAACTTCTTTGTAAATGCTGATGAAACCAACAGAGTTTAAACACAAAGATGATCTTCCACATTCTACAACATGGACTTTAGGTCTCCTGGTCCTGACTAAAGACATGTGCAAATAAAAATGAAAACGTATATGGGAAAATTTGCCTTTCAAATATTTGGCAAAGATTTCTGGGTGCTTGTCCAAGATATTTTTGGTTATACATTCCCTGATAGTCCTTCACATTTCTTGTGACTAGTAAATTATGGAGTTTGTCCAGGAAAGGTTTTCTTAGTTGATCCTTACATTGGATGACCAATATTTATAAATGAGGAACCTCAACTGCATCATTTCCAAAGCTACAGACAAAAATATATCTATTTTCTAATTTCATTCATGAACTTTTTCCTAACCACTCATGTTCTCTCAAGCATAGAGTTAATTCGATGTTTCTAACTAACCCTGATAAACACTGAAGAGTTAATAATGCTCAGTGTTTACATAATCACTTAATTTAGGAAAAGATGTTTATTTTATTATGGTCCATTACCATCTGGGACTAACAGGGCGATTTTGCTATGATACCACAGGCTTGGCCCCTTTTTCTCTTACAAAGGCTCCATAAAAGGTGGCAATACTTTACTAGAAGATGCCTAGAATAAAGAAGTTATTTTAATATGTTAAAGCAAAGACAGAAAGGCAAAGTTAGACAAGACATTTTAAAACATTATCATCAACTTTTTTCTGCCAATTCTAAGAATGCTAGAAGTAACAAACTGTAAAGTGTTTGCAGTCTGGAGTATTGAAAATCTCAGCCTAATCCAACTTTTAAGGAAAAGGTCTTTATGTGGATCCAAATAAACTTGTGTAGAGGTGGCTATAAAGAAGTTCATTAATTACAAATGACTTAAAACATGATAGCAATGCTTCCTATTTAACTTTGGATAAAAAAGACATGGAACACATAAGAAACAGAACTGTGAGAGGCAACGGAGGGAAGGCCTCCTGGCTTCTATTCCGCAGATTCTGCAAACCACTTGTCTGTTTAGTGTTGCTATAAAGGAATACCTGAGGCTGGGTGACTTGTAGAGGAGTTTATTTAGCTTATGACTTTTCTGGCTGAAAAACTGCGCATCTGGTGAAAGCCTCAGGCTGTGTCCACTCATGGCAGGAGGCAAAGGGGAGCCAGTGTGTGCAGAGATCACATGGTGAGGGAGAGAGTGAGAGAGAAAGGGGGAGGGGTGCCAGGCTCTTTTCAACAAGCAGCTCTCAAGGGAACTAATCAAGTGAGCACTCACTCATTACTATGAGGACAGCACCCAGCTATTCACGAGGGTTTTTCTCCCATGAATAACCTGCCATTAGGCCCCACCTTGTGCAGTGGGGACCAAATTTCAACATGACAAATAGGGGTACAAACATCCAAACTATAGCACCACTCTTTGAGAATTGCCTGATTAAACTCTGAACTTTGCTCACAGATAAATATAGGATCACTAGTTATAAGATCAGTCATTCTTTGAGCTGATAAAGGCCAGAGAGTCCTTTTGTGTAAAGCATTCCACTAAGTCCTTAAGGAAATGCTCAATGTCAAGTGTCTCCTGTTTATCCACTTTTATCTTAAAAGGAAAATGTACCCTTTATACTCCCTTTAAATTTGTCCCATTTCTAAGACAGCAGAATTTTCAGAATTCTCTTTACAATCATTGAAGCACAGCTTGAATCCCTGAAATGTGTCAGTATGCATATGGGGACCAGGCATGGAGGGAAGTACAGTGTTCATTTGATGGGAAAAAGCTGTACAAGGTAAGAGTTAAGCTTTTGATTTAATCATGCCAAACATTCAATCTTCATAATTTCAGTTACACAATATATTTTTGTCTGAATAATCTCTACTTGGCTTTGTGTTCTGTAAATATGATATTGCCAATTAAAAATTACTATCTTTTAAATACTATATGTGCTGGCTGACATTAGCAAAATATTGCCTGGCAGGTAATGGGCTTACCCTTATAACAAAAAATTTAAGGTGCCTGAGGGAATATCTAAATTGTTTAATGTGGCATTATGTGTGATTCTCAAATGCAGACACCTCATACTTTCACTTACACGTATACCAGTCTACAGCATTGATGAGAAATCATGTTTATAATTCATACATTAGCCATTGAAAATTAATTGTACATTTTAAATATATATTGCCAAGCTAAAATTGGCATCCAAATAAATGCTTAAATCACTAGTCTTATAAGAAGCACTTTCCTCTGGTGAATGGGTTAAACTGCTGCTGTCAGATTGAATATAATTAGTCCTGCTGATATGCAAAGAATTGCTCTGTCAGGAAATGTCACTGCCATTGAGTACTGTTCCTTGTCTGCATTCCATTTTCTGTCTGGCTCAGAAAACTTTAATAACAGGTTGGAATTCACATGTAAAATTTTAACCAATTTTCATAAAAATACCTTATTTCATTTTCATTTTGCTCTCATATAATCTTCGGTTGTCATAAAGTAGGACACTAAACACATCTTATTTCCTTAACTTTTATTGCCTTTTCTCCTTTGAAGGTAGATATTTAGGGTTCATTTTTTCCCTTAGTACTTTTCAAATTTTTAATGGAAGTTTAAATTTCTTGAAAATGACAAAAGAAGAGAAAGGGCAGTGAGACGCAGAAAGTTGAAGAAACACATGTGAGCAAAGTTACTTCCCCTATGTCTTCAAGGAGAGGAGACTTCTTTAATGCCCCAGGAACGCGCAACTAGTTCCTAAATTTTTTGAATTGCCTCTAAACCGTAGAAATTGTGCTTTATAGAGTATTGCTAATCAGGGCCTAGTGCTGTCAGGAGAGTCAGATGTTTCTATTACATAACCTGCTTCCATATAAATCTAGAATCTCTCTCCAGTGACTTCAAAATCCTTTGTAGGAAACTTGAGGTCTGAAGAGCAGAGATATTTTTAATCTCATCTTTTAGTTAAAGTATATAATTTTGAAAAAGGAAAGATGATACTGGGTTTGAAAAATTGGTTCCACAGAGTAGAAGAAAAGGACAACACTTCCTACATTAGGTTCATGACACAAAATTAAGGACTCCTGGCAAGTCGCAGTGAAGAATTAAGAAGAGTGCTTTGTGAGGAAGACCATTAGTCAAGGAGCTCTTAAAGGAAATTTGAGGGTCTGAGGGAAATATAGAGTTGGAATTGTGAAATGTTGATGGACAGAAACAAAAGGGGGTGGTTGCTAATATTTGGATATTCTGGAAGGAATCAACAAGAAGGTGGATAGGATGTTGTCTGTGGTTTCCAATGTTTATAAAGTAATGCACAGAGAATGAATAATAAATGGCCTTGAAATTTTAACACAAGAAGAGAAATTAAACACAAAGTTTCACGGAGACTTAGAAGGATGTAATTGACTGGGATATAGCAATGGGAAGGTGAATCTTGTCCAAAGCAAAGTGCTCTAATTGATGGGAAAGAAAATAGGATTTTGTTATGAAGAATGGGAAAACAGAATCTTATATTTACAGATTTTTAGAAGTAAATTTAGCCAATTCTTTTCAAATTCTTCATATTGCAGAAGGTAGACTAAAGTCTAGAGAGATTTACATGTCCTTTAAACAAAATTATTATAGTCAGGGAGGGAGGGTGGATAATTATAACTTCACAAGGACCATATAGGAGCAGTATACACTGGTGAAGAGTGAGGTGAGACAGGGAACAAGCTATTTAGACATTTTCCAGAAAACATTCAATCTGATACAATCTGAATTTAACTTTTTGACAATTTGTTTCTTAGAAGAGAGAGAGTATAATCAGGAGTGCTGCTGCTTACAAGTTAATTCTGACCAAGAAAAAAAAATGAACTGACAATTTAATTGAAGTCCAGAATTACTTAGCACATAACTTATTATTACAGACTCCTGAAAAACAGAGAAATTTGTTCCATGCAATCCACTTTTCCCTGCTTGTGCTAACCTGACTGCTTAGAAGCATCATCATCTGTCTTTAGTTGGAGAGTTGATTGATATACCATTGTGTTATCTCTTCAGATATTCAGCCACTTGATGGAATGGGAAGGAAGTCCATATATGGGAAGGGCCATGTAACTTCTCATCTAAACAGAGACACTTGTGAAAGTGAGTGAGTATGCTAACTGAATAGACATAATCTAGCTTGTCCTGGACAAATCAGGAAATATGGGCATAGATATTTATGGGTGGGGGAGGGAAACATGTTTTCTATTTCTTCTCTCATGTGAAATTAAGCAGACCATTAGTCAAATTTCTATCTCTACCTTTCTGCTTGTTCTAGCCTTCACACTAGTTTGTGAGTCCCAGGATTCTTCCATAGTCAATCCCCTATGGTCCTGCTAGTTTCCTGCTTATCGGGGCTGCTGGGACCACCCTGTGCTCCTGCTTTAAAATGCCAGACATTTGAGGAACTGAGGTCAAATAACACATTTCCCATTTGCCTCTCAGCTGAATAATGGAAAAGATAGTATAAATTTACAGGAACCAGATCTCCTGTTAAAGATAGTTGAGGAAGACTCCACATACTCAGATGGACAGAAAGGGGGACAGAGAAAAACAACCTACATGATCCAGAAACTCCTTTTTCACTTCAGAAAATTTGAAAAGATCAGAACAACCCCATCAAAAAGTGGGCGAAGGACATGAACAGACACTTCTCAAAAGAAGACATTTATGCAGCCAAAAAACACATGAAAAAATGCTCACCATCACTGGCTATCAGAGAAATGAAAATCAAAACCACAATGAGATACCATCTCACACCAGTTAGAATGGCAATCATTAAAAAGTCAGGAAACAACAGGTGCTGGAGAGGATGTGGAGAAATAGGAGCACTTTTACACTGTTGGTGGGACTGTAAACTAGTTCAACCATTGTGGAAGTCAGTGTGGCGATTCCTCAGAGATCTAGAACTAGAAATACCATTTGACCCAGCCATCCCATTACTGGGTATATACCCAAAGGACTATAAATCATGCTGCTATAAAGACACATGCACACATATGTTTATTGCGGCATTATTCACAATAGCAAAGACTTGGAACCAACCCAAATGTCCCAACAATGATAGACTGGATTAAGAAAATGTGGCACATATATACCATGGAATACTATGCAGCCATAAAAAATGATGAGTTCATGTCCTTTGTAGGGACAAGGATGAAATTGGAAATCATCATTCTCAGTAAACTATTGCAAGAACAAAAAAACCAAACACCGCATATTCTCATTCATAGGTGGGAATTGAACAGTGAGAACACATGGACACAGGAAGGGGAACATCACACTCTGGGGACTGTTGTGGGGTGGGGGGAGGGGGGAGGGATAGCACTGGGAGATATACCTAATGCTAGATGACGAGTTAGTGGGTGCAGCACACCAGCATGACAATGTATACATATGTAACTAACCTGCACATTGTGCACATGTACCCTAAAACTTAAAGTATAATAGTAATAAAGAAAAAAGAAAGAAAGAAAGAAAGAAGGAAAGAAAGAAAGAAAGAAAGAAAGAAAGAAAGAAAGAAAGAAAGAAAGAAAGAAAGAAAGAAAGAAAATTTGAAAAGAAGGTGGTGATTGTCATGGTGGGAGAGCTGGGGAGACAACAATAGACTGTAACATAAGAGTAAGAGACCGTAGCCCTTGGGATGCGGAGGAGGCAGCAAATTTGGAAAGGGTCTACTACAACCTCCAGAAATAGATTTTTGAAAGCATATGTTTTGGGCTTGAAATACATTTAAACATGGCTTTCATGGGGAAAAAGGAAAACACAGCAGGAGTGATAATAAGAGGGGGACCGACCAAGAGTGAAAAAACGTAAGCTGAGAAAAAAAAAGAATGTGTTGATATGATTTTTAAAAAATGGAGAGCAACTAAAATTCAAAGCAGAGTATTAATCTTCACTGGAAATACTGCAAAAAGATAACATAATACAGAATTTTAATTGGTGACATAGATGACAACAATGGAAAGTAAACTATAAATATAAAGAATGCATAATATGTTAAAACTATGGAAAATGGCATACTTAATTAAGAATGAATAAACCTTAACAATAGTCAAAAACAAACTTAGAAACAATGAAAATAACCAACACTGAATGCCTACTACATAATAAACACTGAAGCTGAAAACAATTCTATTTGTTGTTACACTACTATATGTACTTTATAAAGGAGAAACCGAGGAACAGAGAGGGCAAGTAATATCCCTAGGTTCACAAAGAAAGTGGAAGAGCAAGGTCTTCAACTTAAGCAGTCTGGCACCAGAGCCCATGCTCTACCTGTAACCATTACGTTATCATGTCCCCTAAAGGCAAAAGAAAAATTCTTAAACTATAATAGATTAAAATTTAGCTATTGTAAAAAAGGATGAGAGTATCTAATATAAAACCTTTTAAAAGATATTGTGTAAAATTTATGATGAGATTAGCAAACATTTCTTGGAGAATAATTGGAGTTTTTAGGACACAAAAACTTACATTCAGACAATAAAACACAATAAAATAAAATATATTGTCTAACTAGAACAAAGTTCTGGTTGATTTCACATTTTCCTGAACATTAAATCGTAGAAAAAAAGGAAGTAATACATACTTTTTTTTTTTTTTTTTTTGAGACAGAGTCTTCCTCTGTCGCCCAGGCTGGAGTGCAGTGGCGAGATCTCGGCTTACTGCAAGCTCTGCCTCCCGGGTTCACGCCATTCTCCTGCCACAGCCTCCAGAGTAGCTAGGACTACAGGCGCCCGCCACAATGCCCGGCTAATTTTTTGTATTTTTAGTAGAGACGGGGTTTCACCATGTTAGCCAGGATGGTCTCAATCTTCTGACCTTGTGATCCACCCGCCTCGGCCTCCCAAAGTGCTAGGATTACAGGCGTGAGCCACCACGCCCAGCCCCAATACATACATTTTTAAAGGATTAAGATTGTCATCATTTTTTCAAATGTCTTAAGAAGTTACCATTTGTAGATTTTGGCTATTAGTCCTTTGTCAGGTGCATAGTTAGAGAATATTTTCTCCCCTTCTGTGGGTTGTCTGTTTATTTTGCTGTGCAGAAGCTTTTTAGTTTAATTGGGTCCCATCTATTTATTTTTGTTATTGTTGCATTTGAGTTTAGGTTTTTGGTCACGAACTCTTTGCCTATGCCAACATCTAGAAGAGTTTTATTAACGTTATCTTCTAGAATTTTTATGGGTTCAGGTTTTAGATGTAAATCTTTGATCCATCTTAAGTTGATTTTTGTGCAGAGTGAGAGATGAGAATCTAGTTTCATTCTTCTGCATGATGCCTTGCCAATTATCCCAACACCACTTATTGAATAGGTTGTCTGTATTAGTATGTTTTCACACTGCTGTAAAGAAGTACCTGAGACTGGGTAATTTACAAAGGAAAGAAGTTTAATTGACTCACAGTTCTGCACGGATGGGGGGGCCTCAGGAAATTTACAATCATGGCATAAGGGGAAGCAATTATGTCTTCACAAGGCAGCAGGAGAGAGAGTGCTAGGAAGAGCAAGGAAAACTGCCTTATGAAGCCATCAGATCTCATGAGAACTCACTTACTATCACAATAACAGCAAGGCAGAAATCTGCTCCTGTAATCCGATCACCTCCTACTAGGTTCCTCCCTCAACACCTGAGAATCACAATTCAAGATGAGATTTGGGTGGGGGCACAAAGGCTAACCATCAGTGTCCTTTCCCAACTTTATGTTTTTATTTGCTTTGTTGAAGATCAGTTGGCTGTAAGTATTTGGCTTTATTTCTGGGCTCTCTATTCTGTTTCATTGGTCTTTGTGCCTGTTTTTCTACCAGTACCATTCTGCTTTGGTAACTATAGCCTTGTAGTACAGTTTGAAGTCAGGTAATGTGATGCCTCCAGATTTGTTCTTTTTGCTTAGTCTTTCTTTGGCTGTGTGGGGTCTTTTTAGCTATAAGGAACTCCAACAAATCACCAAGAAAAAAGAAATAACCTCATCAAAAAGTGGGCAAATGGCTGAGCCTGGGCAACATGGCAAAACTTCATCTCAACAAAAAATACAAAAATTAGCTGGGCTTGGTGGCATGGACCTGTCCCAGCTACTTGGGAGGCTGGGGTGGGAGAATCACCTGAACCAGGGATATTGAGGCTGCAGTCAGTTGAGACCATGTCACTGCACTTCAGACTCTTGCCTGGGTGACAAAGTGAGACCCTGTCTCAGAAAAAAAAAAAAATAGTAGTGGGCAAACGACATGAATAGACAATTCTCAAAAGAAGATATACAAATGACCAAAAAATATACGAAAAAATGCTCAACATCGCTAATTATCAGGGAAATGCAAATTAAAACTACAATGAGATACCACTTTACTCCTGCAGGAATGGCCATGATTAAAACATCAAAAAATAATAAATATTGGCGTGGATGTTGTGAAAATGGAACACTTTTACATTGCTGGTGGGAATGTAAACTAGTACAACCACTATGGAAAACAGTATAGAGATTCCGTTAAGAGGTAAAAGCAGAACTACCATTTGACCTAGCAATCACTCTACTGGGTATCTACCCAGAGGAAAATAAATCATTATATGAAAAAGACACTTGCACAATCATGTTTTAGCAGCACAATTCACAATTGCAAAAATATGGAGCCAGCCTAAATGCCCATGAACCAACAAATGGATAAAGAAAATATGGTATATATACACCATGGAATACTACACAGCCATAGAAAGGAACAAAATAATGGCATTCTCTGCAACCTGGGTGGAGCTGGAGACCATTACTCTAAGTGAAGTAACTCAGGAACGGAAAACCAAATATTATATGTTCTCACTTATAAGTGGGAGCTAAGATATGAGTACCCAAATGCATAAGAACAATCTAATGGGCCGGGAGCAGTGGCTCATGCCTGTAATCCCAGCACTTTGGGAGGCTGAGGTGGGCTGATCACGAGGTCAGGAGATCGAGATCATCTTGGCTAACACGGTGAAACCCCATCTCTACCGAAAATACAGAAAAATTAGCTGGGCATGGTGGTGGGCGCCTGTAGTCCCAGCTACTCGGGAGGTTGAGGCAGGAGAATGGCGTGAACCCAGGAGGCGAAGCTTGCCGTGAGCCAAGATCACGCCACTGCACTCAGCCTGGGGGACAGAGCGAGACTCCATCTCAAAGTAATAATAATAATAATAATAATAATAATAATTTAATGGACTTTGGGGACTCAGGGGAAAGGTAGAGACGGGGGTGAGGGATATAAGACTACGCACTGAGTACAGTGTTCACTGCTCAGGTGATGGGTGCACCATAATCTCAGAAATCACCACCAAACAACTTACCTATGTAATAAAAAACCACCTGTTACCCTAGAACTATTGAAATAAAAATATTTACATACTGATAGTAATTTAAATGCTGATTATTGGTTTTAAAGATTTAAAATGATTCTGTGAGCAAAAAAAAGAGAAAGACTTAGTTCTTGTTGTAGATCAGACTAAGAATGCTAATTACTGAAAATCTAAAAGAAAAAAGACAATGGTGAGAAAAGCTAGAGGAAAGGATAGGGATATCATATACCTAACTTACATAAGAGAGAATAAAATAATTGACTACCGTTGATGAAAAAAAAGAGTTACCATTTGCATGTAAATTTAGCAGGAAGACAATTTTAAATGAACTCTTTAAGAGTTTCATAATTATATACCTTTCCATTTAAAAAAAACTGAGTTCAGTTTAAGAAACACTGAATAATTAGGAAAGATTGAGATTTTAAAAATGATGGTAAATATAACCAACATATATTCACATATGGTTATAAAATATAATATACATATTAAAATTCATTTTTGACCTTGCTTAACATCAACCACAAACACATATGCACATACATACAAGAATCTCTTTGTTCTTCCTTTGAACAAACATTTTTTTTTCTTTCAGTTAGCTTTTCTCAAAGTATACTTATGGAATACTTTTACCTTCTTTCCTCCAAAACAAACAAACAAACAAATAAAATTCAAAGGGCAATTTTTTTCTCTAGAGATTCCTGTGCTAGTTGGTAAAAAACAGACACAAAATCTAAAGATTGAAAAAAAAAAAGAATACTACTGACAAATTTACATTCAAACCTCACTTATAAATGCAAAAAAACCTAGATAAAATATTAGTAAATAAAAATACAGCAATTTATCAAAAGAATAATACACGATCAAAAAGAGGGTATATTTTAAGAACACAAGATTGCTTAATATTAGGAAATATATTCATAAAATACATCTCGTCAATAAGTTAAATAAGAAATTGTGAAAGATACTAGAATTGCATTTGCTCAATTCAACATACATTCTTTGAATTTGTTAGTAATTAAAACATTCTTCCTTTTTATGATAAAGAATTTCAATCTCAAACCTTAAGTCAAGATAATACTGAATAGTAAAATATTAGTGATACTCCCATTTATATCAGGAATAAGACAAGGGTAACTGTCCTTACTGAGTTTTTTTTTTTTTTAGATTCACTCTCAGAAGTAACTGATCAACAGTTTTTATTTTGTTTATGCTTTTAGTTGTTTGTTCTGCTGCAAGACATCTGCCTGCTTTCTACCTCTGAGGGAAATATTTCTGACCCGTGGGTGAAATGGTGCTTAAGACAGAGAGAAGAAGATTCTTAACATAAAAGAAGTATCTATTTTATGTTATGTTATGAGAATAACCACATATGAAATATAATGAAAAACACCTGATTCATAGCAGCAATAACCATTATCAAATATACAGACATATACTAATCAAAAATGTGTAACACTGTGAAAACAAGTACAAAATTTTATGGAGAGAAACAACTTGAGTAAATTAAGGCACACAGTAAAGCTAGATAAAATAGTTATAAATTTCTATTTCAAAATTGAAAAAATAGAGAAATTTGCATACATCAGAGGCAATTTAGGGAGTAAATGCTAACGAGGAAGAGAAAAGATTGTGAACACAGGAATGAAAGACTAAGACTGTAAATCTTCATTTAGTAACTTAGATGACGATTTTAAGAAAAGCTGCTAAATAAGTATTTTTTATGTGTAAAAGGCAGTCTGCAACGCAAACCTCCTACTAAGGCTCCCCTATGAAATACTATACAACAGGGGTCCCCAACCCCTGGGCCATGGATTGGTACTGGTTAGTGGCCTGTTAGGAATCTGGCTGCACAGCAGGAGGTGAGCTGCGGGTGAGATTCGTCTGTATTTACAGCCACTTCCCATCGCTGGCATTACTCCCTGACCTCCATCTCCTGTCAGATCATCATCAGCATTAGATTCTCATAGTAGCGTGAACCCTGTTGTGAACCCCACATGTAAGGGATCTAGGATGTGAGCTCCTTATGAGAACTGAATGCCTGATGATCTGTCACTGTCTCCCATCACCCCCAGATGGGACCATCTAGTTGCAGGAAAACAAGCTCAGGACTCCCACTGATTCTACATTATGGTTGGTTGTATAATTATTTCATTATATATTATGATATAATAATAATAGAAATAAAGTGTACAATAAATGTAATGTACTTGAATCATCCTGAAACCACCCCACTCCCTTGCCCTGTCTGTGGAAAAGTTTTCTTTCATGAAACCTGTCGCTGGTACCAAAAAGTTTGGGGACCACTGCTATGCACCAACAAAGCTAAGTAGAATTTCTTTTGGGTGGGTGTGCAAAAAAGTGCTGAGCACTACTTCAAGTGCAGCATAGAGCAAAGGAGAGCTTGCTCACAGGGGAGAGGTAATGATATGGTCACAATGATGTAAAAAAGAAAAAAAAGTCATTAATCATTTCCAGATAATCACTGCCTACTAGAAAAACCCAAGAATAAATTGAAAATCAATTACAATAATAGAGTTCCACGAGGTGGCTGTTGATAAAAACTACAAAAAGTCAGTATCTTTCTTATGTTAATGAGAATAACCATATATGAAATATAATGAAAAACACCTGATTCATAGCAGCAATAACCATTATCAAATATACAGACATATGCTAATCAAAAATGTGTAACACTATGAAAACAATTACAAAATTTTATGGAGAGAAACAACTTGAGTAAATTAAGGCACACAGCAAAGCTAGATAAAATAGTTATAAATTTCAATTTCAAAATTGAAAAAATAGAGAAATTTGCATATATATATATTAAGACAACAATAATTTAATTAGACTAGTGTAGTCTAGAAATCCGAACAGTATACACAAGTACATACAAATATTTAGCATCTGATAAGATATCATTTCAAATATTAGAGATAGGGTTCTGGCTTTTGGTAATGGCAGAATGAAATGTCCTGTGAACCCTCCCAAGGATAATCATTATAAAAACTGAATAAAATATGATTTTCAAAAACTGATTTCCTGTATGTTAAGTGAAAGCCAGGAACAGAATGAAAAATTCCACATGATCTTATTCATATGTGAAATCCAAAAAAGTTGATCTCATAGATGTAGAGAGTAGAATATCAGTTACTAGAGGCTAGAAAGCGTAGGAGGAAAGGGAAATCAATCTATTAGTCAATGGGTATCAAATGATAGTTAGATAAGAGGAATAAGTTCTAGTGTTCCATTATACAGTAGGAAGAATACAGTTAACAATAATACATTGTATAGTTTAAAATAGCTAGAAGATCTCAACACAAAGAAATTATAAATGGTTGAAGTAACAGATATGCTAATTGCCCTAATTTGATCATTACACATTGTAACAAGTATCAAAACCTCACATTCTATCCCATAAACATGTATAATTATTATGTGTCAATTAAAATGAAACTATTGGAAGGAAATGTAAAGTGACTAAATGCAAGCAGAAATCAGAGATTTACCCTTGAAAGACTATAACTATAATGGATAGTGGCTGAGTAGAGAGTCTAAGTATGACAGAACAGGTAGAAATTAGGGACAAAATTCAAGAAGCAAAAAAGCTGCAGAAAAGAGGAAACAAAAAATCTGAGTATGAACTCTGTCCATATCCCTGGCTGTTCAACAAGTGACAGATATAAGGGGACAGCCTGGGCAAAGAAAAAGTAGGCAGGATAATAAAGAAATCTACCCTCAAAAGTCAGAATTTCACCAGGTGAGATCTGAAAGTTAACTCCTTTATTGATTGGGTGCATTCCAGAATATGCACTCAGCTCGGGAGGCAGAGAGCTGAAGTCTTACGAGGAGGACAAAGCTCAGGGGTGGAAAAGCAACTAAAATTTATGAATCAATAGAAGCAAGAGAACCACAGAAAGAATGTCTCCAAATTTGCATATAAACCCCGTCCATATCTTTGGCTGAAAATAAACTACACAGGCTCAGAAGACCCTCAGGGAGACAGACTATAAAATTGGCGGCTTGACATTTAAAAAGCTAAGCAGACTATCAGCTACTGCATACCACGTGTAGACAAATAAATAGTTTGGCTTTAAGCAAATTAATTACTCATCAGAACAAACAAATAAACAAATAAAATAACCCCATGATTCTACAAATGACAGAACAGCACATACTGCCACTACATTATACAAAATGACCAATTTCAACCCAAAATTACTGAATATGCAAAGAATGAGTAGTGACCCATATTAAAAAAATAATGAAGCAAATGTAAAGTACCTCCAAGTGAGCCTAGATGTTGGGCATAGCAAACAAAAACTTCAGCAGCTGGCCTAAATATGTTAAAAATGTTTAAAAATATGATCTCAATGAGTAAACAGATAGGAAATAACAGAAATAAAACTAAAAAGAACTGAAAATTACAACAAAAATCATTAGAATCGTTCTACAGATTAGATGTGGGGAAAAAAATCAGTGAGCTTGGTGATGCATTAATAACAGCTGTCCAATCTTAAGAACAGAGAGAAACATGATATTACAAAATAAATGAAACCTCAAAAATTTGGGACATGCCAGGAGCAGTGGCTCATGCCTGTAATTCCAGCACCTTGGGAGGCCAAGGCAGGTGGATCACAAGGTCAGGAGTTCAAGACCAGCCTGGCCAACATGGTGAAACCCTGTCTCTACTAAAAATACAAAAACATTAGCCAGGTGTGGTGGTGGACACCTGTAATCCCAGCTACTCAGGAGGCTGAGGCAGAGAACTGCTTGAACCCAGGAGGTGTACATTGTAGTGAGCCAAGATCACGCCACTGCACTCCAGCCTGGGTGACAGAGCAAGACTCTGTCTCAAAAAAAAAAAAAAAAAAATTGGGACAACATCATTTGGTCCAATGTACATGTAATTGAAGTCTAAGAAGAAAAAGGGAAAGGTAGAAGAAAGACAGAATAATCATTTGAGAAATAATGGTCTAAGTCTAGCCTCCACTTGATTTAAAAAAATCACACACACATTAACTTACAGATTCAAGAATTTCAATTAACCCAAAGCGGGAGAAAATAAAGAGAATCGTGACCAAGTTATATTGTAACCACCAAAAGGAAGGAGGGAGGGAAGGAGGAATGGAAGGGATATGAATGTTGAAAACAGCAAAAGAAAAATGACACATTATGTACATGGGAACAATGATATGTTTCTTGATTTATCTTCAGGAATAGTGGATGCCAGAATAGTTTAAAATAACACATTCAATGCTGTTTGTTATAGGACATTCAATTCCATGCTTTTTAGAAGAAAGGTGCAATGAATGGTCCATGCCTAAAGGCTATGGAATTATGCTCCCCATCATTGAAGATAAAATATTTACAAATATTATTTAGAATTCTTTTGTACATATGTTTGTCTATTCTTCCTCATTTATTTAGTTATTCAATCATTTATTTATAAGTGTGGACTTACAGAAAGTTATTTTATACTGTGGGTTATATTCCAACTGTTTATTTTACTATGGTGCTCAGATTGCTCCAGCTTTGGTCATCTGGACCCCCCCTCAGTTAGTTCCTATGTCATATCTCCATCTTTGACTGTTTTGAGCTCCTCCCTACTTTCTGGCACTACAAGATGATCCAAGCTTACCTGTTAACTTTATCAAATCTTTGTTTAGGGAGTGGTATAAACGTCACCTTAGAATACACACTTTTCGTGTACTGATTTATTTTCAAATTCTCTAAATTCAGAGGAATCTGGTTTCTTCATTGCTCCAAGCTAATATAAAGTGGTGAGAGTTTTGTTGTGTTATGTATTCTAATAAAATACTGTACTTATGTGCTAGACGTTTGACTAGTCTGGTAACCGAATGCTTACTAATTGGAAGTCTACAATTGACATGACTCAAGTGTATTCAAGTAAGCTATTTTGGAAATAAACAATCTTACATGTATAAACCACTGTGTGCTAACAACATAAATCAGCAAAGAAACACAATTTTTTGAGGTAGTTTTTTCATTAAGTTATTAAAAATGTTACTTGTTTTTCTCTCTATCCTGGCACAATGGGCCTCGGCTACGGAGAAAGAGAAAAATCTAATAGCACTTGCAAGACTTCTTGAGGGGCAAGGGTTGAAGGCTGTAGTCAAAGGCACTGCTATTAATCAGCTTTGCTTCACTCCCACACCATCTTGTACTAGGGAAGCTTAGGAGGAGGATGGTTGGCTGAGCTGTCAGAAATGGCAATAATAAAAAAATTAAAAAGTTTAAAATGTAATAATTAGATCTTTCCCACAAACTGTCAAATAAAAAATATGACCCATCTCTCCCCTCCACACTATTGGCTGATTAAATGATTGATTTAATTTAACATCAGGATAATTGCATTTTTCAGAGATTATCCTACATCATAGCTTTTTTGAGCTGACTTGCCTAAAAGTACTTATTGATTAAAACATTTAGTGAATACACTACTCAGACACTGAACATTTAGCACCTTATAAATTGATTTACATTTTTATACATATGTTCTATATCCTCGAAATGAGGGCTTGATTAGAGTCTGATCTGAAGTCAGTGACACATTCTTTAACCTCTGTGAACCTGGCTTTCCTTTTCAGTAACTGTGGGTAACAAGCACCCACAAAGTCATGGTGAAAATTAAGTGATATAATTTGAAGTAAAGACCTTACCACATTACATCTGTTACAGATAAGTAATGAATATATGTTTATTTTTGCTTCATATATGGCTGACTCAATGAATGCATGTGACTTCTGCAGTCATACAAGGCCCTCTCATACTTAGAAAAAACCCGTGCTTGGTTTCATACTCTTCTATTGCTCTACTGAATTTCCTAATAATTTTAGAATGAGGAGTCCTGCATTTTCATTTTACACTGGACCTTGTGAATTATGTCCTGGGTCCACCCAACTAAATTGTAAGCCATTTGAAGTCTGAGATGCTATAGATGACATTATATCCCTACTGTGTTTCTCAATTCTTAATTAGTTTCCTGTATGTGGAATGTAAAAATTCACATTTATTGAAAATAATAGTAGTGATTTGCTTAAGACAGTCAATATAGAGTTTCAATGGTAGACATAGAAGTCCTGCCTGAAAATCACATGCCAATATTCCGTGCCTTGTCATCCATATGTCTTTTATTACCAATAAAAAATATTCTATTCCAATCAAAGTACTGTTATGCATATCTAAAATAATGCCATGATTATAAGTCTAGAGTGTGTTTTTGGTTATACATTAACAGAGGCTTAGAATTTTGGGTGGAGAAAATTCACTTCAAACAAAATCGTGGTGCAGTGGGGCCTTCTCCACTCCATGCCCAGGCAGATCTTCATACATCTGAAGCACCTGCTCACCTGGACCAAAAGCTGGAATCACCTACAGTTCCTTTGCATAGATCATGGTTTAGCAGGGCCCTCTCCATGCCATGGCCAGGCTGATCTTCAGGCATTTAAATCACCTGTTCATCTGGATCAGCAGCCTGATTCACCTCATTCTTCCTGTGTAGAGACTATATTTCAGTAGGGCCCCTATGCTTCATGCTTAGGCAGATCTTCAGGCATCTGAAGCATCCACTCTCCCGAATTAGGAGATTAGGCAATCTCCCACCCCCACAGAGAACTTGGGGCAGAAGAACTTCCCTATCTCCACGCATAGGCCCAACTCTGGATGCTTAGTAGCCACCCACTGGAGCCCCCATTGGCATAAATGCTTGTACTTGCCACTGAGTGACTTAAAGATGAGCCTGCCTACTCTGGCCCCACCCATACTGGTGCCCCACAATGGGCTGAGCAAGGAGATCAGAGCTAAGACCTCTGTGCACTACATGGATCAGCCCATTGCCTGGGGCAACAGAGACTTCTCTCAATCAACAGGAATAAATTATATACCCATCTATGTTGGCTGCCTCTCTGGCTCTTAACCATCAGTGCAATCTATTGGCCTGTAGGTTGAACTGCAGAACCCAATGTAAAACTGGTCAATGGAAGTGCATAGGCTATAGAAGCAAAACCAAAAGACCCTACCCAACATTCTCTACGGGCACTCAATTAGGGAGGAGGGCAAGAGGAAAATAATGATAATAATAATAATAATGGGAAAGAAAAAAAGTAAAAAATGCTAACCACATGAAAATAATTACAAAATTAGTAGTGCCCTAATCGCCAGGTGAGAAGGAGCCAGCACAAGAATTCTGGCACCATAAAAAATCTGAACGTTGTGACATGACCAAAGGATCATATTAGCTCTAAAACAATAATCCCAAACTGGAATGGAAACTCAGAAATAAAAAATAAAGAATTCAAAGCATGTATTGCAAAGAAGCTTAATGAGATTCAGAAAAAGTTTGAAAATTAACAAAAGGAAACTTTTAATCAATCCAGAAAACTTCTTAACATATTTAAAAGTAATCAATCAGAGCTTCTGGAATTGCAAAACTTCACTTAAGGAATTTTAAAATACATTTGAAAGCTTTATCAATAGACTACCAAGCAGAAGAAAGATTTTCAGAGATTAGGGACTGATCTTTCATACTAACACAGTTAGACAAAAATAAAGTCAAAAGAATTTAATAAAACGAACAAAGTCTTCGAGAAATGTGGGATTAGGTAAAGCAACCAAACCTATAAATTATTGGCATTCCTGAAAGAGAAGGAGAAAAAGTAAACAATCCAAAAAACATATTTGAGGAACTAATCCAATAAAATGTTCCTAGTCTTCCTAGAGAGGTAGATATCCAGGTACAAGAAATACAGAGAACACTTGTGATATACTATACAAAATAAATATCAACAAGGCACATAGTCACCAGACTGGCCAAGATCAGCACTGAAGAAAAAAATCTTAAAAGGCAGCTAGAGGAAAAGGTCAGATCTTGAACAAAGGGTACACCATCAGATTAACAACAGACTTCTCAGCAGACACCTGATGAGCCAGAAGAGATTGGGGGCCTATTTTCAGCATTATTAAAGAAAAGAAATTCCAAACAAGATTTTCATGTCCCCCCAGACTAAGCTTTGTAAGTGAAGGAGAAATGAAATCATTTCCAGACAAGCAATTGCTACAGGAATTTGTTACCACTAGACCAGATTTACATGAGATCTTCAAAGGAATTCTAAACATGGAAAAAAAGAACAATATCTGCTACCACAGAAACACACTTAAGTCCATACTCTATAGTCTCTATAAAGCAACTACACAATGTAAATTAACGCAACCAGCTAACAACTCCATGATAGAATCAAAACCTCACATATCATTATTAACCTTATATGTAAATGCTCTAAATGCTCCACTTAAAAGGTACAGATTGGCAAGCTGGATAAAAAATTAAGACCCATTTTCTTGCTATCTTCAAGAGACCCATTTCACACATAATGACACCCACAGGCTCAAAGTAAAGAATTGGACAAAGATCTATTACACAAACAGAAAAGATAAAAAGAGCAGAGGTCACTATTAATCGGAAAAAAATGACTTCAAACCAATGACAGTATAAAAGGACAAAGAAGGCCCTTATATAAAGATCAAGGGTTCAATTCAACAAGAAAACTTAACTATCCTAAATATATATGCACCCAACATTGGAGGACTCAGATTTATAAAACAAGTACTTCTAGACCTACAAGAAGACTTAGACAACCACACAATAATAGGGGGGGATTTCAATACCCCATTGATAGCACTAGACAGATCATCAAGGCAGAAAACTGACAAAGAAATTCTGGACTTAAATTTGACATTTGATGAATTGGACCTAATAGACATCTATAGACCACACCACCAATCAACCACAGAGTATACATTCTTCTTACCTGCACATGGAAGATACTCTAAGATGGACCATATGTTTGACCATAAAGCAAGTCTCAATAAATTTAAAAAAATCGACTCATAGGTGGGAATTGAACAATGAGAACACCTGGACACAGGAAGGGGAACATCACACACCGGGGCCTGTCGTGGGATGGGGGGAGGGGGGAGGGATAGCATTAGGAGATATACCTAATGTAAATGACGAGTTAATGGGTGCAGCACACCAACATGGCACATGTATACACATGTAACGAACCTGCACATTGTGAACATGTACCCTAGAACTTAAAGTATAATTTTAAAAAATCGAAATCATTTCAACCATACTTTCAAACCACAGTGGAATAAAAATGAAAATCAATAAGATCTCTCAAAACCACACAATTATGTGGAAATTAAACAACTTTCTCCCAAATGACTTCTGAATAAACAACAAAGTTAAAACAGAAATCAAAAAATTACTTGAAATAAATGAAAAGAGGGAAACAATATATCAAAATGTGTGAGATGCAGCAAGAGGAGTGTTAAGAAAGTTTATAGCCCGGCCGGGCACGGTGGCTCACGCCTGTAATCCCAGCACTTTGGGGGGCCGAGGCGGGCGGATCACGAGGTCAGGAGATCGAGACCATCCTGGCTAACACGGTGAAACCCCGTCTCTACTAAAAATACAAAAAATTAGCCGGGCGTGGTAGTGGGCACCTGTAGTCCCAGCTACTCGGGAGGCTGAGGCAGGAGAATGGCGTGAACCCGGGAGGTGGAGCTTGCAGTGAGCCGAGATCGCGCCACTGCACTCCAGTCTGGGCGACAAAGCAAGACTCCGTCTCAAAAAAAAAAAAAAGAAAGAAAGAAAGTTTATAGCCCTAAAGCCTATGTCAGGAAATCAGAAAGATTTCAAATTAATGATCTAACATCACACTTAAAGGAACTAGAAAAACAAGAACAAACTAATCCCAAAGCTAGCAGAGGAAAAGAAAAGAAAAAACAAAACTAAAATCAGAGCAAAACTGAATGAAATGGAGACCCAAAAATCCATACCAAATGATCAGGGAAACCAAAAGTTGATTCTTTGAAAAGATAAACAAGACTGACAGACCTCTATCTAGATTAACAACAACAACAACAACAAAAAAAAAACAAAAAAAAGAAAATAAAAAGAAAAAAAAAGAGAGAGAGAGAGAAGACCCAAATAAACAGTCAGAAATGATGAAGGTGACATTACAACTGCTCCTACTGAAATAAAAAAAAAAAATCTCAAGGACTGTTATGAACACCTCTATGCCCACAAACTAGAAAATCTAGAGGAAATGAATAAATTCCTGGTAACATACAACTTCCTAAAATTGAATCAGGAAGAAATTGAAGCCGTGAACAGACCAACATTGAATTCTGTTATTGAAATAGTCATAAAAAACCTGCCAACCCAAAAAAGCCCGCGACCAGATTGATTCACAGCTGAATTCTACCAGACACACAGAGAAAAGCTGGTACCAATTCTACTAAAACTACTCCAAAAAATCAAAAAGGGACTTCCCCCTAACTCATTCTATGAAGCCAGTGTCACCCTGATACCAAAAGCTGGCAAAGACACAATGAAAAAAGAAAACTATAGGACAATATTCCTGAAGAATATTGATGCAAAAACACTCAACAAAACACTAACAAATCAATGTGCACATCAAAAGTTAATTCACCATGATCAAGTAGGCTTTATTCCTGGGATGCAGGGTTGGTTCCATGTACACAAATCAATAAATGTGATTCATCAAATAAACAGAATTAAAAACAACACCCATATGTTCACCTCAATAGATGCAAAGAAAGCTTTCGATAAAACCCAACATCCCTTCATGATAGACACCCTCAATAAACTAGGCATAGAAAGAACATACCTCAAAATAATAAGAGCCATCTATGACAAACACATGGCCAACATCATACTGAACAGGAAAAAGCTGGAAGCACTCCCTTAAGAACAGAAAGAAGATAAGGATGCCCACTCTCATTACTTCTATTCAATATAGTATTGGAAGTCTAGCCAGAACAATCAGGCAAGACAAAGAAATAAAAGCCATCAAATAGGAAAAGATGAAGTCAAATTATCTTTCTTTGCTGATGATACAACTCTATATGTAGAAAATCCTCATGTATCCAAAGAAGTCTAGAGTTGATAAATGACTTTAGTAAACTCCTAGGGAACAAAATCAACATACAAAAGTCAGTAGCTTTTCTAAGCACCAATAACACCCAAGCTGAGAGCCAAATCAAGATGCAATCCCATTTGTAATAGACACACACACAAAACAAAACAAAAACAAAAAGACAAAAAACACCAAAGAATACATGTAACCAAGGAGGTGAAAGATTTCTGCAAAGAGAACTACAAAACACTGATGAAAGAAATCAGAGATAACACAAATAAATGGAAAAACACACAATGCTCATGGATTGAAATAACTGATATCATTAAAATGCTCAAATCAATGTACAGATTCAATGCTACTCCTTTCAAACTACCAATGCCATTTTTTACAAAACTACACAAAAACCATTCTAAAATTCATATGGAACCAAAAAAGAGCCCAAATAGTCAAATCAGTCCTAAGAAAAAAGAACAAAGCTGGAGGCATCAGATTATCCAACTTGAAACTATACTACAAGGCTACAGTAACCAAAACAGCATGGTATTGATAAAAATCAGACAACACAGGCCTGTGGAACCAAATAGAGCCACACACTTACAGCAATCTGATCTTTGCTAAAGTATAAAAAAAAAAGCAATGGGGGAAAGGACTCCCTATTTAATAACTGGTGCTGGGAAAACTGGCTAGACATAGGCAGAAGAATAAAACTGCACGTTTACATTTCACCACATAGAAAAATTAATTGAAGATGGATTAAAGATTTAAATGTAAGGCTTAAAACTATACAAATCCTGGACAGAAACCTAGGAAATATCATTTTGGATATAAGCCTTGGCAAAGAATTTATGACTAAGTCCTCAAAAGCAATTGCAACAAAAACAAAAATTGACAAGTGCGACCTGATTAAACTATTGTGCTTTGGAGCAGCAAAAGAAACTTTCAACAGAATAAACAGACAACTCAGAGAATGGGAGAAAATATTTACAAACTATGCATCCAACAAAGGTCTAATATTCAGAATCTATAAAAAACTTAAAGAACAAAACAAGCAAAAAACCAATAACCCCATTAAAAGTGGGTAATGAGGCTAGGCACTGTGGCTCATATCTGTAATCCCATCATTTTGGGAGGCAAAGGCAAGAAGATCACTTAAGCCCAGGACTTCAAGACCAGCTTGAGTGACTTAAGGAGACCCAATCTCTACAAAAATAAAAAATAAAAAAATTAGCCAAGTGTCGTGGCACATTCCTGTAGTCCTGGATATTTGAGAGGCTGAGGTGGGAGGATTACTTGAGTCTGGGAGGTCGAGGCTGCAGTGAACATGCCACTGCATTGCAGCCTGGGTGACAGAGCAAGACCCTGTCTCCAAAAATAAATAAACATATAAATAAGAGGCAACAGGATTTGAACAGATAGTTCTTAAAAGAAGACATACAGGCAGCTAACAAACATGAAAAAATGCCCAACATCACTAATCATCAAAGAAATACAAATCAAAACCACAATGAGATACCATCTTACACCAGTCGGAATGGATATTATCAAAAAGACAAAAAATAATAAATGCTGGCAAGGCCATGGAGAAAAGGGAATGGTTATACACTTTTGGTGGAAATGTAAATTAGTTCAGCCACTATAGAAAGCAGTTTGGGGATCTCTCAAAGAACTAAAAAAGATCTACTTTTCAACCCAGCAATCCCATTACTGGATATATACCCAAACAAAAATAAATCTTTCTACTAAAATGACACCTATACATGCATGTTTATCATAGTACTATTCATAATAGCAAATACATGGAATCAACCTAGGTGCCCATTAATGGTGAACTGGATAAAGAAAATGTGGCAACAATATGCAGCCAAAACAATAGCTCAAAATCATGTCCATTTGCAGCAACATGGATGCAACTGGAGGCCATCATCCTAAGTGACTTAATGCAGAAACAGAAAACCAAATACCATGTTCTCTCTTATGAGTGGGAGCTAAACATTAGGTACATATGGATATAAAGATAGGAACAACACACACTGGTGACTACTAGAGAGAGCATAGGAGAGGGGAGCAGGGGCCGAAAAAATACTTATTGGGTATTATGCTCACTACCTGGGGGTTAGAACCATTCCTACCCCAAACCTCAGCATCAGGAGATATACCCATGTAACAAACCTGCACATGTAGCCCCTGAATGTAAAATAAAAGTTGAAATTATTAATAAAAAATCAACACATATGCTAATACTATTGAAACGCTACTCTCTAAAGTGGGTTAACTTTGTTGATAAGTGTACAGAGTTAATGACGCTCCACGATGATCCTTTCAATGTGTCTTACACTATCCTGAGGCTTTATACTGTGCTAAGGCTATGAATGACAATGCCTCAAACCAGATATTGTACATGAACTTTAAGTGGAACAATCAAAGGAACTTTACAAAGAGCACAGGCCAATGTTAGAACCAGCACCTATATTTTAAAGTCTGCTCAGAGGGCAACTGAGCATCCTTTATTGAAAGGAATAGTGTCTGTGTGTGTGTGTGTGTGTGTGTATTTTATATAAAATATATATACACATTTCCATGTTTAAAATGTGTACATACTTTGAAATTTTAATTTACTATAACATATTTTGAAAACCAGCTACTTTTTCTCTCATAGACGTGGAGTAAAACTAATGTAAATCAGCATTCTTTACCATCTGCTGAGTATAAGTCACTACTTGCTCTAGGAAGAGAAGCTAGTTCTAAGTCCAGCACATAAAACCTTTACCAAAACACATTTCAGCTCTTTGGCATCATGGCTCAAGGACAGACTGCCTGCTGATCCTCTACCAAATGATTTGACTCCAGTTTATTGATTCTCTTTAAGGGTAACAAACCAATCTACTGCTGTAAGACAGCAAAAATACAATTGCCTATAATCTCACAAGGCAGCTTCTCCTGAGATGTGAATATAAAGGAGCAGCAGTCCATGTATTTGCATCAACAAACCGCCCAAAGCAATTCTGCATCAGACCCTTCCGCATCCCCTGCAGATGTATTTCATTCCACCTTAGAATGTGATCAAGTTGATTTACCTATTAATGAGAAACAACTGAAAGGAAGCAATCAGGCAGGTGAGGTTCCAGTTTAGGGGACAAATATTTTAAATACTGTTAATGGAAATCCAGAACAATCTAAACATAAATAGACTTTGTATTCATTGTCTCCTTTAACCTGGGCTGCATTAATGAGAAATTAATTGATTCTTGACAACTTTAATGAGTCTTTATTAACTGCATAATTGGCAAGAAAAATCCATGGATGTAATAAGCATCTAATTTCTTAGAGCCAATGTGATTGACTGATTGACTGACCAAGTCATGACTTACTTTGAGAAATCCCTGCAATGTGCTGAGCCATGTCTCCACAAATATCTAGGCAAGGGGAAACTTCTCTGGTCTATGTTTCCTTTTTTCTTTACCTATCTAAATAACAGAAAGAAATTGTCTAGAGGCAAGATTTGGAGTAGAATCAGCACTGGGTGGATAATCCTAGCCCCATTTTTATTAATAACTTTCTGCGTGACTTTTATAAATTTTTTATGTAATGTTTTTAGTAATTCTTTGTCACTTATTTCTTCCTGACTTCCACTTTCTCATCTGGAAAACAATAAGGATTAACTCAAAATTTCCTTTGAGCTCTCAATTATATGTTTCTAAACGTAAATTACATGGTGATATGGTTTGGCTGTATCCCCAGTCCAAATCTCATCTTGAATAAGATGAGGGAGGGACCTTGTAGGAGGTAACTGAATCATGGGGGGAGTCCCCACCATGCTATTCTCATGATGGTGAGTTCTCATGAGACTGATGGTTTTATAAGGGGCTTTTCTCCCTTTGCTGGTCACTTCTCCTTCTTGTCCCCATGTGAGGAAGAACATGTTTGTTTCCCCTTCAGCCATGATTGTAAGTTTCGTGAGGCCTCCCCAGCCCCATGGAACTTTGAGTCAATGAAACCTCTTTCCTTTGTAAATTTCCCAGTCTCAGGTATTTCTTCACAGTAGCATGAGAATGGACTAATACAAATGGTGACTTCTGTATCTTAATGACCAAATCAGTAATCACCATCCTGTCATCTAACTCCAAATAAAGTCTCTGCTTAGCAAAGTAAATGCCAGCTAGTCATTATTGTTAACATTCTTTAAACATTCCTTTTATTCATAGTTTAGGTCAGTTATCTTCAAAATGTGGTAGTTTCAAGTTCACCAGAGAACTTTCTAGAAATGGAATTTATCAGTCCATTCTGATTTGAATCAGAAATTCTGGGAGCAAGCCTCAGTAATCAGTGTTTTAACAAGTCCTCCTGATGAATCTGACAATGCTAAAGTTTGAGGTTCACTGGTATAGAGAAATATTTCCTGTTTCACATCTTTAACTCATTTTGAAAAAGAAAACATGCTTTATGAATGGCTATATCATCGTAGGTGGCCATTGTCCATAAGACTAACCAACTGATACTGTGTGGGTCTTTGTTCAGACATATATCCACCCAACTCCCATTTCTTCTTTCATCTCTGCAATATAATTATTGTTTTATCAACTGGATTCTCAGAAGAAAATGTAGACTTACAGAGCACTTTAGAATTTCCAAATCAGGGTCGAGCCAAGATGGCCGAATAGGAACAGCACCAGTCTACAGCTCCCAGCTTGAGCAATGCAGAAGATGGGTGATTTCTGCATTTACAACTGAGGTACCAGGTTCATCTCACTGGGGAGTGACGGAGAGTGGGTGCAGGACAGTGGGTGCAGTGCACCGAGCATGAGCCATAGCAGGGTGAGCCATTGCCTCACCTGGCAAGTGCAAGGGGTCAGGGAATTCCCTTTCCTAGTCAAAGAAAGGGGTGAGAGATGGCACCTGGAAAATTGGGTCACTCCCACCCTAATACTGCACTTTTCCAACGGTCTTAGCAAACGGCACACCAGGAGATTATATCCTGCGCCTGGCTCAGAGGATTCTACACCCACAGAGCCTCGCTCATGGCTAGCACAGAAATCTGAGATCAAACTGCAAGGCTGCAGCAAGGCTGGGGGAGGGACGCCCACCATTGCTGAGGCTTCAGTAGGTAAACAAAGCGGCCAGGAAGCTCGAATTGGGTGGAGCCCACCACAGCTCAAGGAGACCTGCCTGTCTCTGTAGACTCCACCTCTGGGGGCACGGCGTAGCCAAACAAAAGGCAGCAGAAACCTCTGCAGACTTCAATGTCCCTGTCTGACAGCTTTGAAAAGAGTAGCGGTTCTCCCAGCACCCAGCTGGGGATCTGAGAATGGACAGACTGCCTCCTCAAGTGGGTCCCTGACCCCTGAGTAGCCTAACTGGGAGGCATCCCCCAGTAGGGGCAGACTGACACCTCACACGGCCGGGTACTCCTCTGAGACAAAACTTCCAGAGGAACGATCAGACAGCAACATTTGCTGTTCACCAATATCCACTGTTCTTCAGCCTCCACTGCTGATACCCACGCAAACAGGGTCTGGAGTGGACCTCCAGCAAACTCCAACAGACCTGCAGCTAAGGGTCATGACCGTTAGAAGGAAAACTAACAAACAGATAGGACATCCACACCAAAACCCCATCCGTACATCACCATCATCAAAGACCAAAGGTAGATAAAACCACAAAGATGGGGAAAAAGCAGAGCAGAAAAACTGGAAACTCAAAAAATCAGAGCGCCTCTCCTCCTCCAAAGGAACGCAGCTACTCACTAGCAATGGAGCAAAGCTGGACGGAGAATGACTTTGATGAGGTGAGAGAAGAAGGCTTCAGATGATCAAACTACTCTGAGCTAAAGGAGGAAGTTCGAACCCATGACAAAGAAGTTAAAAACCTTGAAAAAAAATTAGACGAATGTCTAACTAGAATAATCAATGCAAAGAAGTCCTTAAAGGACATGAAGGAGCTGAAAACCACGGCACAAGAACTACAAGACAAATGCACAAGCCTCAGTAGCCGATGTGATCAACTGGAAGAAAGGGTATCAGTGGTGGAAGATCAAATTAATAAAATGAAGCGAGAAGAGAAGTTTAGAGAAAAAAGAATAAAAAGAAATGAACAAAGCCTCCAAGAAATATGGGACTATGTGAGAAGACCAAATCTAAGTCTGATTGGTGTACCTGAAAGTGACGAGGAGAATGGAAACAAGTTGGAAAACACTTTGCAGGATACTATCCAGGAGAACTTCCCCAATCTAGCAAGGCAGGCCAACATTCAAATTCAGGAAATACAGAGAATGCCACTAAGATAATCCTCGAGAAGAGCAACTCCAAGACACATAATTGTCAGATTCAGCAAAGTTGAAATGAAGGAAATAATGTTAAGGGCAGCCAGAGACAAAGGTAGGGTTACCCACAAATGGAAGCCCATCAGACTAACAGTGGATCTCTCAGCAGAAATCTACAAGCCAGAAGACAGTGGGGACCAATATTCAACATTCTTAAAGAAAAGAATTTTCAACCCAGAATTTCATATCCAGCCAAAGTAAGCTTCATAAGTGAAGGAGAAATAAGATACTTTACAGACAAGTAAATGCTGAGAGATTTTGTCACCACCAGGCCTGGCCTAAAAGACCTCCTGTAGGAAGAACTAAACATGGAAAGGAACAACTGGTACCAGCCACTGCAAAAACATGCCAAATTGTAAAGACCATAAATGCTAGGAAGAAACTGCATCAACTAAGGAGCAAAATAACCAGCTAACATCATAATGACAGGATCATATTCACACATAACAATATTAGCCTTAAATGTAAATAGGCTAAACGCTCCAATTAAAAGACACAGACTGGCAAATTGGATAAAGAGTCAAGACGTATCAGTGTGTTGTATTCAGGAGACCCATCTCATGTGCAGAGACACACATAGGCTCAAAATAAACGGATGGAAGAAGATCTACCAAGCAAACGGAAAACAAAAAAGGAAGTGGTTGCAATCCTAGTCTCTGATAAAACAGACTTTAAACCAACAAAGATCAAAAGAGACAAAGATGGCCATTACATAATGGTAAAGGGATCAATTCAACAAGAAGAGCTAACTATCCTAAATATATAGGCACCCAATACAGGAGCACCCAGATTCATAAAGCAAGTCCTTAGAGACCTACAAAGAGACTTAGACTCCCACACAATAATAATGGGGGACTTTAACACCCCGCTGTCAACATTGGACAGATCAATAAGACAGAAAGTTAACAAGGATATCCAGGAATTGAACTCACCTCTGCACCAAGCGGACCTAATAGACATCTACAGAACTCTCCACCCCAAATTAACAGAATATACATTCTTTTCAGCACCACACCACACCTATTCCAAAATTGACCACATAATGGGAAGTAAAGCACTCCTCAGCAAATGTAAAAGAACAGAAATTATAACAAACTGTCTCTCAGACCACAGTGCAATCTAACTAGAACTCAGGATTAAGAAACTCACTCAAAACCGCTCAACTACATGGAAACTGAACAACCTGCTCCTGAATGACTACTGGGTACATAACGAAATGAAGGCAGAAATAAAGATGTTCTTTGAAACCAATGAGAACAAAGACACAACATACCAGAATCTCTGGGACACATTCAAAGCAGTGTGTAGAGGGAAATTTATAGCACTAAATTCCCATAAGAGAAAGCAGGAAAGATCTAAAATTGACACCCTAACATCACAATTAAAAGAACTAGAGAAGCAAGAGCAAACACATTCAAAAGCTAGCAGAAGGCAAGAAATAACTAAGATCAGAGCAGAACTGAAGAAAATAGAGACACAAAAAACCCTTCAAAAAATCTATGAATCCAGGACCTGGTTTTTTGAAAAGACCAACGCAATTGATAGACTGCTAGCAAGAATAATAAAGAAGAAAAGAGAGAAGAATCAAACAGGTGCAATAAAAAATGATAAAGGGGATATCACCACTGATCCCACAGAAATAGAAACTACCATCAGAGAATACTATAAACACCTCTATGCAAATAGACTAGAAAATCTAGAAGAAAAGGATAAATTCCTGGACACATACACCCTCCCAAGACTAAACCAGGAAGAAGTGGAATTTCTGAATAGACCAATAACAGGCTCTGAAATTGAGGCAATAATTAATAGCTTACCAACCAAAAAAAGTCCAGGACCAGACAGATTCAAAGCCTAATTCTACCAGAGGTACAAGGAGGAGCTGGTACCATTAATTCTGAAACTATTCCAATCAATGGAAAAAGAGGGAATCCTCCCTAACTCATTTTTTGAGGCCAGCATCATCCTGATACCAAAGCCTGGCAGAGACACAACAAAAAAAGAGAATTTTAGACCAATATCCCTGATGAACATCGATGCAAAAATCCTCAATAAAATACTGGCAAACCAAATCCAGCAGCACATCAAAAAGCTAATCCACCATGATCAAGTGGGCTTCATCCCTGGGATGCAAGACTGGTTCAATATACGCAAATCAATAAATGTAATGCATCATGTAAACAGAACCAACGACAAAAACCACATGATTATCTCAATAGATGCAGAAAAGGCCTTTGACAAAATTCAACAACACTTCATGCTAAAATCTCTCAATAAATTAGGTATTGATGGGACGTATCTCAAAATAATAAGAGCTATCTATGACAAACCCACAGCCAATATCCTACTGAATGGGCAAAAACTGGAAGCATTCCCTTTGAAAACTGGCACAAGACAGGGATGCCCTCTCTCACCACTCCTATTCAACATAGTGTTGGAAGTTCTGGCCAGGGCAATCAGGCAGGAGAAGGAAATAAAGGGTATTCAATTAGGAAAAGAGGAAGTCAAATTCTCCCTGTTTGCAGATGACATGATTGTTTATCTAGAAAACCCCATTGTCTCACCCCAAAATCTCCTTAAGCTGATAAGCAACTTCAGCAAAGTCTCAGGATACAAAATCAATGTGCAAAAATCACAAGCATTCTTATACACCAGTAGCAGACAAACAGAGAGCCAAATCATGAGTGAACTCCCATTCACAATTGCTTCAAAGAGAATAAAATACCTAGGAATCCAACTTACAAGGGATGTGAAGGACCTCTTCAAGGAGAACTACAAACCACTGCTCAATGAAATAAGAGGATACAAACATATGGAAGAACATTCCATGCTCATGGGTAGGAAGAATCAATATCGTGAAAATGGCCATACTGCCCAAGGTAATTTACAGATTCAACACCATCCCCATCAAGCCACCAATGACTTTCTTCACAGAATTGGAAAAAATTACTTTAAAGTTCATATGGAACCAAAAAAGAGCCCACATCGCCAAGTCCATCCTAAGCCAAAAGAACAAAGCCAGAGGCATCACACTACCTGACTTCAAACTATACTACAAGGCTACAGTAACCAAAACAGCATGGTACTGGTACCAAAACAGAGACGTAGATCAATGGAACAGAACAGGGCCCTCAGAAATAATGCTGCATATCTACAACCATTGGATCTTTGACAAGCCTGACAAAAACAAGCAATGGGGAAAGGATTCCCTATTTAATAAATGGTGCTGGGAAAACTGGCTAGCCATATGTAGAAAGCTGAAACTGGATCCCTTCCTTACATCTTATAAAAAAAATTAATTCAAGATGGATTATAGACTTAAATGTTAGACCTAAAACCATAAAAACCCTAGAAGAAAACCTAGGCATTACCATTCAGGACATAGGCACGGGCAAGGACTTCATGTCTAAAACACCAAAAGCAATGGCAACAGAAGCCAAAATTGACAAATGGGATCTAATTAAACTAAAGAGCTTCTGCACAGCAAAAGAAACTACCATCAGAGTGAACAGGCAACCTACAAAATGGGAGAAAATGTTCACAACCTACTCATCTGACAAAGGGCTAATATCCAGAATCTACAATGAACTCAAACAAATTTACAAGAAAAAAACAAACAACCCCATCAAAAAGTGGGCAAAGGATATGAACAGACACTTCTCAAAAGAAGACATTTATGCAGCCAAAAAACACATGAAAAAATGCTCGTCATCACTGGCCATCAGAGAAATGCAAACCAAAACCACAATGAGATACCATCTCACACCAGTTAGAATAGCTATCATTAAAAAGTCAGGAAACAACAGGTGCTGGAGAGGATGTGGAGAAACAGGAACACTTTTACACTGTTGGTGGGACTGTAAACCAGTTCAACCATTGTGGAAGTCGGTGTGGCAATTCCTCAGGGATCTAGAATTAGAAATACCATTTGACCCAGCCATCACATTACTGGGTATATACCCAAAGGATTATAAATCATGCTGCTATAAAGACACATGCATACGTATGTTTATTGCGGCACTATTCACGATAGCAAAGACTTGGAACCAACCCAAATGTCCAACAATGATAGACTGGATTAAGAAAATGTGGCACCTATACACCATGGAATACTATGCAGCCATAAAAAATGATGAGTTCATGTCCTTTGTAGGGACCTGGATGAAGCTAGAAACCATCATTCTCAGCAAACTATCACAAGGACAAAAAACCAAACACCACATGTTCTCACTCATAGGTAGGAATTAAACAATGAGAACACATGGACACAGGAAGGGGAACATCACACCAGGGCCTGTTGTGGGTTGGGGGCGGGAGAGGGATAGCATTAGGAGATATACCTAATGTTAAATGATGAGTTAATGGGTGCAGCACACCAACATGGCGCATATATACATATGTAACAAACCTGCACGTTGTGCACATGTACCCTAAAACTTAAAGTATAATAATAATAAAAAAAAATTTCCAAATCACTTTTCTTAGGTAATAGTCACTGATTTTTACTCACTTTATAGATAATGAAAGCTCGAAGGTTAAGTGATTTTAGAAAGTTATATGGCCAATAAATGCAAGAACTGGGACATGAAATTATCACCGAAATGCACTACCTTCAGTTTTCAATGACATTTTCAACAAGTTGTAGGAAAAAAAAGTAAGCAGATGATTTTTAAAAACTTTTATTCTTGGCCGGGTGCTGTGGCTCAAGCCTGTAATCCCAGCACTTTGTGAGGCCGAGGCAGGTGGATCACGAGGTCAGGAGATCGAGATGATGCTGGCTAACATGGTGAAACCCCGTCTCCATTAAAAATACAAAATTTAGCTGGGCGTGGTGGCACGTGTGCCTGTAGTCCCAGCTACTTGGGAGGCTGAGGCAGGAGAATGGAGTGAACCCAGGTGGCAGAGCTTGCAGTGAGCGGAGATCGCACATGGGCGACAAAGCCAGACTCTGTCTCAAAACAAACAAAGCAACAAACAAAAAAAACTTTTATTCTTAAAACATAAGAAAATTGGGGCCCAGGATTAAAAAATAACATTTTCTAAAGGAAAAATAATTAGTCTTCATGTACCTGTGCCATAATGCTTTTATCTGTAAAACTGATGTCAAAGTTTATAAGAATGATTAATGGTAACACAATTTATAAGAAACTCATTTCACTCATAAGTCATCATACAAATGCAAATTTTTACAAAATCCCCAAGAAACCAGTTTAAATTTAAGATTAAAAATAGATTTTTGAAAGATGATAGGCATATGAACAAATAAGAAAAGTGTAAAGCATAAACAAATCCAATAATATATTTTAAAAAATATTCTGAATTCAAGTGTCCAAAATAAGAATAACAGAAAGATAATATTCTGGCTAATCCTCACACATTCGACTTTTTCTCTGCATTACTGTTTAAATCAAGATATCTTCACTACTTCCAACAGTATTTAATAATTGTTAACCTCAGCAACAAAATATCTAAAACTTTGAAACAGAGATCTTAAGTAAACAGAAAACATCTGCTATGGTTTGAATGTTTGTGCCTTCTGTAACTCACACTGAAATTTAATCCCAATGTAACAGTATTAAAAGGCAGGGCCTTTAAGAGGTGATAAGAGTTATGAGGCCTCATGAATGGACTAGTCCATTCATGGCTTCATGGATTAATGGGTTAATGAATTCATGGGTTAATAGGTTAATGGATTGATGGATTATCACAGGAACAGGTTAGTTATTATGAGAGTTGGACTGTTATAAAAGCCAGGCTGGCTCTCTCTTGGTGCTCTCTTGCCATGTGATGCCCTTGGCCACCTCAGGACTCTGCAGATAGTATCTGTCAGCAAGAAGGCTCTCACCAGATGTGATATCTTGTCCTGAGATTCCCCAGCCTCCAGAACTGTTAGAAACAAATTTTTTTTTCTTTATAAATTACCCAATCTTAGGTATTCCATTATAGCGAGAGAAAATGGACTCAAACAGCATCTAATGTATATATTTTTTCTTTTCAGCAAACAGTTCTTCAAGACTGTAATAATGAAGAACTCAAACTAGGGCACATGTTAACCAGAGTTGCTTTACAAAATATTTATGTAGAGCTTTAAAAAAGAAAAGTGGCTTTACTCAGTGTAGAAGACAGCAGTGCTATAAATTAACCCCAAGGCCCACATCTCATGATGCATTTGACAGTTTATCAGTTCTAGGGAATGTGTGCAGGCAATTTAAATGAAAGATGAAGGCAAAGGCTCCAAGGGCTCGCTATTAAACGCAGAGCATTATTTGCTGTAAATATCTGCATATTCAAAAGGTTGAGAGAGCATGGTCAACTCGATTCACTTGGTTTCATTAGCAGAAACATCACTGTGGAAGTCTCTGTTATTACTGACTTAAAAGGTTTATAGTTTTGAGGAAAAAGGGTGTTCAAAGTAAACAAATTATTTAACTTAAACAATGTAACTTTATAACCCTTCTAAAATATATATGCATAATGGATTATAAGTAAGTGGATTATAAATAAATATCAAATTATATAAGTAATGATATTTGGGATTTGGAAAAATTTTCAATCAATTTTTCTTATGTTTTAAACTTAAAAAAAGAATGATTCTTTTTTCAAATCAGATTGTTAGGCTTCAATAAGAACTAACTTCTCAAAATGAATGGAGTTTACAATAAAAATTACTTGTCAACCTATATGACAAATCAAGTTAATTTGGGATATAATTTTCATTCAGCATGCAGTCTTAAGAAAGAGCCTGTTTATTTCCTGCATTTTTTTGAGCACCTTTATTATATTTCAGAATCTATTTCACTTTCTATATAAATATATTTCTAGCATCTGGTGTACTTGAAACTATCTTTAGGCTCATATTTAGTTGTTCTACCTAGAGTTTTTAGCATTTTCCTTGTCCTCAAAACTTGTCAGCACAATACAAAATATCCACAAAAGCCATACAATGAGGCTGCATGAATAAATTAATCTGGTCGCTTAAACAGGTAAAGCTCCTCATTGTAAAATAATATAAATAAGCATATACGACACTAAATAAAAATGTCTTCTGTTTTGAATCTATGGAAGTGATTCAGGAAACCTATCCTCTAAATGGGATATATATATAATATAATATATAAAAATATAATATTAAAAATTATATGTATATATTTGAGACAGAGTCTCACTCTGTCACCCAGGCTGGAGTGCAGTGGTGCGATCTCGGCTCACTGCAACCTCCACCTCCTGGGTTCAATCGATTCTCATGCCTCAGCCTCCTGTGTAACTGGGACTACAGATGCGTGCCACCACACCCGGCTACTGTTTTGTATTTTTAGTAGAGAAGGGATTTCACCTGCTTTATAAAAATATAAAGTGCTCTAATTGGCTTTTACCAGTTAGAGCATAACAACCTTCACTTTAGTATGAAAAGCTGTATTTTCAACGATATTCATCGCCTCTTTGGTGTCATTGCCACCAACTATGATAACAAATAGAAAATGTAATCAATAATCACTAACAAAAATCACCAACTTACTAAGTAGTTTTGTTTAAAATGCTCATTTCTAAGAAGAAACCCAGAATACTTGTTCAAGGAATATATTTTATAAATGGCCGTTGAGTTTCCAGATTAGTTGGCCAAATCCTGTTTAAATCATGATATAAGTGAGCCAAAATACTCACAATACAGCCCAATGCATTTAATGGAACTCTCTAGTTTTAGAAAAGTTTACCTTAAACATATTTATCATATTTATCTAATTTCATGTATAAGGAACACTTCTGAAGGAAAAAAATAATTATCATTTTTAACCCATATCAAGGGAAGCATGTACTTTGTTTCCCAAGTTGAAGGATCAAAAACTCATTAATCTCTCAGAAAGTCTGCAGGATCTTAGGCTTGATTCTTTTTACACTGATGGCACTCATACCCGTGGCAGTAGCCACTGTTCTTAGAAGGTTTCTTACCCTTTTTCTGGAGCCTCCAGAATCCAACAGTGTCAGAGGCAGTGGTGTGCTAGAGTCAGCTGAAAATGGCTTTCAAGAGCCAATTAAATTTAAGAATTTTGACAGTGTTAAACATAATCATTATTAAAAATTAAATCATATGAACTTATAATTAAACACACTATATTAAAATCAAAGTAGCATAATTCCTCCAGCTTTGTTCATTTTGCTTAGGATTGCCTTGGCTATTTGGGCTACTTTTTGGTTCCATATAAATTTTAAAATGTTTTTTTCTAGTTCTATGAAGAATGCCACTGGTAGTTTAATAGGAGTAGCATTGAATCTATGAATTGTTTTGTGCAGTATGGCTATTTTAACAATATCGATTCTTCCTATTCATGAGTATGGAAAGTTTTTCCATTTGTTTGTGTCATCTCTGATTTCTTTGTCACTTAAACCACAAGCGATCACAATGAAAATAAAAATTGACAAATGAGATCTAATTAAACTTAAGGCTTCTGAAGAGCAAAAGAAAGTACAGACAACCTACAGGGTGGAACAAAATATTTGCAAACTATGCATGTGAGCAAAGGTCTAATATCGAGCATCTATAAGGAACTTAAATTTATAAGAAAAATAACAAAGAACCCTATTAAAGAGTGAGCAAAGGACTCTTTTCAAAAGAAGACATACATGTGGCCAACAAGCATATGAAAGAAAGCTGAATATCACTGATCATTACAGAAATGCAAATCAAAACCACAATTAGATACTATCTCACACCAGTCAAATGGCTATTATTAAAAAGTCAAAAAATAACAGATGTTGGTGAGGTTGCAGGAGAAAAGGAACTCTTATATACACTGTTTGGGGGAGTATAAATTAGTTCAACCACTGTGGAAAACAATGTGGCAAATCCTCAAAGACCTGAAACAGAAATGCCAAATCAACGGAATGTAAATTGTTCTATCATAAAGGCACATGCATGCATATGTTCACTGCATCACCATTCACATTAGTAAAGACATGGAATCAACCTAAATGTCCATTAATGTTAAACTGGATAAAGAAAATGTGGTACATATACACCATGGAATACTATGCAGCCATAAAAAATGGTGAGATCATGTCCTTTGCAGGAACATGGATGGAGCTGGAGGCCATTCTCCTTAGCAAACTAACACAGAAACAGAAAACCAAATACTGCATATTCTCACTTATAAGTGGGAGATAAATGATGAGAACACATGGACACATAGAGGGGAACAACAGACACTAGGGCCTATCAGAGGATCAGGGTGGGAGGAGGGAGAAGATCAGGAAAAATAAATAATGGATACTAGGCTTAATATCCTGGTGATGAAATAATTTGTCATCACACTCCTGTGATGTAAGTTTACTTATATACCAAACCTGCACATGTACCCCTGAACTTAAAAGTTTTTTGAAATAAGTAAATATTCAAACTCATAATTTTCTATGTATTTAATAACATTTCCCTTCTATTTTTACTCTTCAGCATATTTTACCTATTTGATTTGTATGGTGGAAATACTACATAATAATATGTTATTGCACGTATTTTTTCAACTCCTCATTCAATGATGTTGGTTGAATTTGGCCATGTAGAAGTATTTGCACCATGGGAATTAGGAAACACTATTAATTAGGGGTTTTTTCTTCTGGAGAGCTGGCTTCCCCAGGCAAACTCTATCATTTATAGCTAAGAGTGATACTTAACCAACAAGAAGATTTCACATTTAAAACAGAAAACAAGACACTTCTCCATGACATTCATATGACACTTTTTAATATTTTCATAAGAATGAAATTGAGACAAAATGAAAAACAGGAAGTATTGAAAGGAAAACATGTCACCACATTGCACCTGAATAGGCATTATAAAGGAGAGTTGAGGAAGAACAAGTAAAAATGTCTGGAGTTGGTTATATATACTTAAATCGTTAATGTTATTTCTTCTTTCTCCTGCTTTTGCAATACTGACCAAGCACTTGGTCCCCAGATACCGACAGGATCCCAACCTTGATGTGATGGAAGGAAAATAAATAGGTACTACAAGCAATGAATCAGAGTCAGTTTACCTCTGTTAAAATCCTACCTTGGCTATCTGCCAGCTAAGTATGTATAGCCTTCATAAGCTTTAGTTTCCTAATCTACTAAGTAGTCAACATAAGAGTACTTTCCTCATAAAGCTGTTGGGGGTTTAAATGATATAATGTGTGTACTGCAGAGGCTGTCAAACCTCAGTGAACATTGGAATCCCCTGGGAGGTGTGAAAAACTACTGACACTCCGGGTCTCAATCATACAGATCCAAACTTAATTAATCCAGAGTGGGGCTGAGTGTATTTTAAACAGTCTCCAAGACGATTCTGTCATATAGTCTGTGTTGAGAACTACTGTTAGCCATTACTACCAGTAATCCATCACACCATAACTGTCTAAAGAATTATCAATGGGCAAAGGTATACATACAGGAAAAACATGTTTATTAATTTGTTCATTTGCCAAAAGAGCTCAGAAATTAGAGATTTCTTTACTCACGTCACTCAACCCTTCAATGAGGGTAGAGCCACCGTTTAAAATTTTTATCACACTCAAGAAGGCCTCCTAAAAGTGGATGCATTCTGAGATCCATTTACTAAAGTGAAAGGGACCCAAATCCTTTCTAAGCTTATTTGAAAGGAGCCTCTTTGCTTTTGTGTTACTTTGTGTGCACAATTTAGTTAAAGCCTTGAGTGAATCCTCATTTCCACCAAGTTCCATTGCTGCCGCTCAAGTCCAAACCACCACCATATCAAGATGGACCCTTACTAGTGCTTCCTGTTTGGACTTCCTGCTGCCTCATATATCTGACCTTCAGTAAATATTTTTGCATTTGTCAAGGATATTTTTAAAACACACAATTTATCTTCTTATTCTTACTCTCGAAACTCTCCTTTGATGTTTTCCTATCACCTTTATTCAAAGTCTCCCTACAAGGCCTTTTAGAGCTGGTCCCCAGCTTCCTCTCTGACTTAATTCATATGCTTCTATCACTCACTCCACTCCAGCTTCTCTGACCCCTTTGCTATTCCTTGAACACATCAAGCAAGCTCTCTATTTAGGTCCTTCACACTTGCTCGGCCCTCTACCTACAATATTCTTCCACTCCAAATGCCATGGTTCTCTCCCCCCTTCCTTTGGATACTTGCTCAGATATCATCTCACAGATGTTTATGATCACTCTAAGATTATAACCCCTACTGTTGTCACCCCTATGCCAACTGTTGTCACTCTTCATTCATTTATGAAACTTTATGTTCCTTTACTGCACTGATTAATCCTATTAATTATACCATATATTTATTTTTTAATGTATCTTTTCTCCATGGAACTTGAGCTGTATGAAAGGAGAAACCTTAGTTCTTTTGTTTGCAGCTCTGTACCCAGCATATAAATATGAATATAGAGTGGGAACTCAATAAATACTTGTTGTGTAGATAAATAAATAGGTAGTCAAGACGAGTTGCCTACAAGTCCTGTGAATCCCAGAAAATTCTAGAATTCTTTCAGTTCATTGATTAAAACTGCAAGACCAATTAGCTTCACAACAGATGGCGAACCTAAAGCCAAGCAGCCATCTTGCTAATTCTGGCATCTGTCACAAGACGAATTAGGAGCATGGATAGATCAGTTAAGATTCAGCAGCATTATAGGAAACACCTCAAACCCTTGTCCTTCCAGCATTTCTGTTTTCATGAAATGTGAAAAAGACCCCACTGTAATATCTATAAGTTTAAGGAGCAGGGATTAAATCAACTTAAATTCTGTTGTTAGAGATTTAACAGAAAAAATTATCGTATATTTATATGTGATTTGAAAAATTCAGACCAATACACTAAACACAGTTATTTAACAATTTTCTTTTTAATAAGCTTATTGTTTATAAAGCAGACAATATTACAGAGAGCTCAATATATGAAATGTAATGAATACAAGTGTGTGATAGAATGATTTAAAAAATAAAATTTCCCTCCACGGTACTGATGATAGCTGCTAAGAAGTTTGGAAATAGATGCTATCCAATGTTATTATCATTATATCATCATTGTTAATAAGCAATAATGAAGCTAATGTTTCTTCCCTGGAAGTGGTAGAACAACAATAAAAAACCTGTCAGAAATATTCAAGCAAGCACTTTGGTTATTTTGGTGTTCAGTGACATCAGAGATGGTGAGAATCATTGTATGAATTCATCAATTTTGTTGGTGTCATGTAGACGCAGCCAGGCTCAAACGAAATATATTTTTTTTTTTTGAAGTATATGGGCTCCTATTCACAGTACAGGAAATTAAGCGATTGGTTCTTGTCAAACAAAAAGTAAATTGTTTTAAGGAAAAAGAATTATTTTGACATTTAGTCAAATTTTATTCTTTCAGGAAACAAGCAATTCTTTGACAGAAAAATATGTTATTGCCAGAGGATATGTATTCCTCTTTTATATTTTGCTAGTTTTCTATTTTCTCAGCACATAAGGAACAGATGGAAATAAAGCCAATCCAATGAAATAATTTCTTTTACATCCCAGCAATAAGGAAAACTAAAATTCAATGAAATGATCTAACCAAATTTCCACATATATGTATACGTATTTTGGAAACTTTATAGGAAGTGTAAAACCAAAGAGAAATCATGGGAATTATTAAAATAATATTTACTTTTTCATTTCCTTTCAGACAACTTTATAGTTGTTATTTGTATTCTTCTGTAAATTCTCATTTTCCCCTAGATATGAATGCAAAAAGCTATACTACTTGCTCCAAAATGATGTTTAGTTTTCTTAGAGAGTTTTTCACACTCAGAATAAATTATACTCACTAGGACTGGGCCTAATCATACAACTTTGGAAAGAGAATATGAATACTCTCATATTGCTGGCTGGTAAACTAACTTTTTTCCAATGCACTCCCTATGTTTACCTCATGACACTCTATCACTTAGATTTTAAAATAAAATCATTTTGTAATAAAAATTATTTGCTTTCAAACCAAACCATAGTACCAATATAAGCAAATAACCTGGAGCAACATTGGGAACAATTAATTTGTCTCAAATCAAATATTTAACCTACCTCAGATCATATTCAGAGTCAAACTCATGGTGATTAAGAACCATGGCGGCCATTCACATGAATTTAGAACTCTTTTAGAAGCCGGAGTTCTACAATTCATATCCACATGAGAAACTGAAACAAAAATTAAGGCAAATTTCACATACAGAAAATCAATAGAACTTTTCAGTGGGTTGCTTGTGTGAAACATGCAAACTTTCCTTTTACCTGGCAGGGATATATCCTGTAATTAATGATGCTTAATATCCTTTAGTTAATGACACTAGACACAAAAGCTCAGTTGGACCCCTGTTGGTAGTTCTCCCGGGCAACCAGCGGAAACAAACCCTAGGAAGTATGAAAAGCTAAAATCCAGGGAAAAAGTAGGGAAGATACTGTAAACAATACATGACACATTCAAACATTTTAGAGACCGGATCCTGGAAAAGAGCAGTTCTAGCACACAGCTTTCCCAGCTTAGCTTCTTCTCAGATTCCCTCAAATTACCAGGGTCATTCTATTACTAGCTGACCTGAGCGAAGAGTGACAGAGAGGAAGTGAGAGAGGAAAGAGAAGGCAGTCTGAACTCATTGTCCTTAAAATAGCTTTTGCAAAATTTTCTAAAACATATGAACATGTGAACACATTGCTAGGGCCACTTTCTCAGGATTCATGCAAGTGGGAGTTCCTGAATCTTAAGCTGTGTGACTTTGAAGGTACATTTCCCACAATCACTGGAACACAATGGTAGTACAGATTAAGCAAATAAGACAATGGAGTGAGAAAGTGAAGTTAAAGCCATAGCTTTTATTCTTTATCTTATTTTTAGGAATTTGGTGCCATATATTTAAAATGTCCCTGACATACATTTTGACATACAGAATTGTTTTTACCACCTCTCTTTGTCACCAAAGGCAAAAGTGTGTGTGTGTGTGCATGTGTGCATAGAAAAATACGCAGTTATTAGCTTTGAATAAATTGTGGAACTGACTGAACAACTTGAGATATTTATGGCTAATTACTAAGTATTTAAAGATGTATAACTATCCTCTTCTTTATTCCCTGTTGCACAGTGAATCAGCGGCACCAAATCATTGTCTGTATGTTTTTTAAATTTCAAAACCCTCGAGAGCTGCACAGAAATAAATCCTCTGTCATTTACAAATGCCATTCTTGTCTTATTTTTAACTACATCTCTAGGACTTACTTCATTTGGGGATTGTAATAGGTGGGACAGCTGATTCAAAGAAGTACAGGCAGATTCATCAGTGCTCAGCCAGTGGCTGCAGCTCCACTACACCTTCCCAAGTTCTCGGACAATGACATAATCTGATTCTAAGTGTAGAAAAAAGATGAAATTCATGCATGGGGAAATATGATTTTGCCAGAGGAGCGAAGGATGCTAGAAGACGTGTATGAAATCAGAATAAAATTTCAGATGAAGAAGAAAGATAATAGAAGAAAATTTCCAAAAATATGGAATATAACATTAGGCAAAGACTTTAAAAATTCTATGAAAAAAATCAATAATACTAGTGGTCCTGAAGAATGGAAGAAAACATTTTCCTTTTTACCTTGGGGAGGATAAAATCAAATGTAAACTCTGTGTCCTCTAATACTGTTAGAAGATCATACATTTTGAAAGCTAATACAGTTCTCTATAACTTGTTGTTAACACTGCATGCATAGTATACTAAATAATAACGCAGTTCTTTTTTTTTTTTTTTTTGAGACAGAGTCTTGCTCTGTCACTCAGGCTGGAGCACAGTGGCACCTTCTCAGCTCACTGCAGCCTCTGCCTCAGCCTCCTGAGTACCTGGGACTACAGGCATGTGTCAACACGCCCAACTAATTTTTGTATTTTTAGTCGAGACCGGGTTCCACCATGTTGGCTAAGCTGGTCTTGAACTCCTGGCCTCAAGCAATCCACCTGCTTAGGCCTCCCAAAGTGCTGGGATTATAGGTGTGAGCCACCCCTCCCCTGGCCCCCGGGCAATAAAGCAATTCTCAATGATCACTGTTTACAAAAGTTTTAGGAGAAAGAATGAACCATAAGACAAACAGGTCTTCAGTTCGATGGCACAAAGCCTCTTTGCTTTTTCCTATTTCTTCAAACTGTTTATTTTCTTTCTATGATTTTCTTCCTTCATCTACCTGTCAAAGAGTATTGTTCCTCAAGGATTCATTCCCATAGGTAGGTATTATCTTTCTTTTCTGTATGCTCTACCTTATAACCTCCCTCTCCCCATCATTTTACATATGCTCTTGCTGACTTCCATAATCTTATCCCTAGGCTTACTCTCCCTGAGTTTCAAACCTTTATCATTGTTTACAGAATGTTTCCAGTTGAATATTCCATGGTAACTACTTCTTCAGCATTTCTCAAATGCATGTATACTCTCTCCAAACTCTTTCCTACAATGTGTTGCAATTTTCACTAATGACACCGTGCCATGCAAGCCAAAACATTTGGAAGCCATCTAGAATTCTCTCTGTCTCACTCCTCTCACCTTGACCCCAAGGTTAGGAGCAACTTAAATTAGTAATTAGTTGCTTACTTCAAAGTCTGCTTACACCACTTACCTAGTTGTATGACCTTGGATAGGGCACTTAGCCTTCTATACCTCTGTCTTATAAGGTTAGGATGATTAACTGGATAATGCATGTTCAGTATTTAGTGCATTGCCTGGCATTTACTAAGTGCTCAATAATTTATTATTGCTCAGCTCCATGCCTTCACACATGTTGTTTCTTCTGCCTAGAATGCCCTTTCCAGGATTTTATTATAATTTAGATGTCAGGCTGATTGTAGAGAGCAGAGACAGCTGGAATGCTGTCTCTGCTGATAGATGGTCTTCTGGTTGTAACAAGTGTCCTTTGAATTATGAGCAATAAATCTCCTCTAATTTAAGGTACAGGTGATTTGGATTGTTGCTTTTACTTCTGAAGGGGAAATCAAATGCATTTAGTTTGGTGTGGAGGTAAGGGGTTACATACCAAAAACATGATCTAACCCCTAACAGTGATTCTCTAGGACTTGAAAAATTTGTCTATGAGTTTATAGAATGAAAAAATAAAAGATACCATAAAGAAAAGTTTGTCTTACCCACATTCAAACTTTCAACACCTAAAAGAGTTCCTGGACCATAGCAGCAAGTCTTCAGTATTTATAGAGGAAAAGAAAGAAGGAAAGAACTAAAGCAGAAGAAAGACAGAAAGATGGAAGCAAGGACATGAAAAAGAATGACATACATAGGTAGGAAAAGATATTTCTGAATGTAGTCAGCTACTACTAATATAGAAATGCAGTTACATAATAAAAATGTAGGCATGTTGATTGTTATTAGTAAACTGTATGTGGGCCCTGAAGTGTCTCCACTATAATCATGGGAACACCCACACCACCATGTCCTTTGTGGTGGGTAGCTGATTCTGTCACAGCTAGAAAAGTTCTCCTTTGGTACCTGAAATGGCTAATACTCCCTCTTCATTTTCTCTTCCGTTTCATTGCTTTCGTCTAGTTACATTTTGAAGATGGCTGAAACTTTCACTGTCTTTGGGGTTTGCAATAGGTAGTTGAGGTCTCTCGTCTATCATCATCCTTAATTACCTGGATACTGATGTTGACTTGGTTTTTATCACCATAGAGTAATTTTAGCCACATCTGTGCTTCAATAGTTACCATCCCTGAGAGTGGAGAAGAATCTCTACCAACATGGTTTATAATATTTTATCCAGCCTTGAAATTCAGTGATTTCACTCTTTTCCTTATAATGTTCCTAGTGATGCAAACATTTTCATTCACACATTCTCCAAGTTTGATAATTCTCTTTTATAAGTTATAAAGGAGGCTGAGTTGTAGCCAAGCAGGTAGTGCTATTTTTGGTCAAGGATGATATGCTATAATAAAGCTTATAGAAATTATAAACATCTCTAGGGTCAATTTCTAAATGGGAGCTTCATACACACACACATACACACATATGTATATGTGTGTATGCACATATATATGAATGCATAGCTATACATATGCACATATATATATATTTAAAAGTAATGGCAGTAATTGCTTTGCCTTAGGCCATGTGGAAGGGGGAGGAAAAGCTTAAGCAGGGCTGAGTGTTGTTACTATGGGTGAGTCTCAGCAAGTCCAGCCGACCTTTGATCTCAAACAAAAACTAGACAATGAGTGTATGCATTTGAGAAATCATTATTGCTGAAGTTAAGGGGTTAAAACATTTGAGAGTAGAGGTGGGTGAAATAGTGGGTGGGAGGAGGCTACTGCAAACTACTGAAGACGGGGAGAAACCCTGGGTAGAGAATGTTCCAAACAGAGGACAGAAGCCTAAAAGCCCTCTTTAAATGGCCTGGGACCCTTTGTTCCAAAAGAAGAGCTAGCTCAGGTGCAAGGGGTCCCTTTGTTATCTTTGGTCGGATTCCTTAATACCAGATGTTAAATCATTCTTCTGTTGGGCTTAAGGTAGGATGAGAATTTAATAGGGAATATCATGTTTTCTCAATGCTTGATAAAGATTTTCACCCTGGGGTACACATGTTTAATTTTCCCTCAGACCATATTATTGGGTTTCATATCTTTTCTAACTTGGATTAAAATCTGGGTGGTGAATCTTGTAGGACTGGGGTTTATTATAATGATTTTTCCAAGCTCGCTAAGTGAAAGGGCAACACAGTAGCTAAAATTCAGTCTGATTTTTCTAGTCAAACCTTGTTGACTTTTGTATACTAAATACAAGATTAGGATTTTACAATGAAGCAAATAAAGCTCAGTTCTGCTATCAAATAGAATTGTCTTTCTCCTTTGGCTTCCTGACGGCTCTTAAAATCTAAGTATATTCATTTACCTGACTTTCACAGGATTTGGAATTACCTATTTCCACTAAAAAATTAGGCCTCTATTTTTCCCCAAATTCATTTTGCAAGCAGAAAGATAAACCATGTCTAATAAGCCAAAATGTTTCAGAAAGGAGGTGTGGGGTCTTTCAAAAGTTAATTAAGATAAAACAGGATACAAACAAGTAAATAACTAAACTAAAATATATTTAACTATTTAAAGCACTGAATAAAATAAACTAGCTTTATCTGAGGGATGTAAAGAGACTTTATGAAGAAGGGAATATTGGAGTTACATATGAAAATACAAAACAAATATTCTAAAGAAAGAGGAGGAGAGGAGATGATGTCCTACCTAAAAGCAACAGCATATGCAAAGACAGTAAGTTAGGGGGGAAATGTGGTATATTTGAGAGACTTGGTTTGGATGGAACATCAGGTATATTGTAGAGTGACAGAAAGTGAAGTTGGAGTAGAATGCTATAAGTACCTGTGGGCTATGCCATAGTTCCCAAAACTATTATACCATCAAGTAACAAGGAGGGAAACTAACTTCAGAATGTATTTGGTAGAAGAATGTTGTCATTATATTTGTTTTACAGAACTGTAACACCAAAGTCTCTGAAATAGGAAGTATACCAGTGTTTAAATTTTGGCATTTCATGGAATTGTCTCTTTTGTTGCTACAGTTGACAGTAATTCTTAAATACAGCTGGGTGGTGAACTCTGGGGAGTTGGCCAGACAGAAAGATTTATTTAGTTTTCTCAAATTACATCAACAAGTCAGGCTTCAGTATCCTGATTATGACCTAAAATGACTGGGCTGATATTCTAAGATAAGAAGAATGGATGAAGGGTGAGAAATTCATTACAAATAATATTTAGAGGTAGATTAAATAAGCTAATTTGTGTAATATGATTCATGTTGGTGTTTTTGAAACCAAATCAACTGAGAAAGAAAATAGGCTGATGCTGAGAGCACTAAGAACAGCCTTTAGATTCCAAGAAGCAATTTCATCAATGAATGTCATGTGAACTTTAGAGCAACTAACTGAATATGTCTGGAACCAATTAACATGTACCTATTGAAAACACATTATGTATTCAATATTTTGCTAGAACATATATGTAGATCACTACTATAGAATGTTGTGCAGATAGAAAATAGAAAGAAAAAATAGAAGAAAACCTAGGCAATACCATTCGGGACATAGGCATGGGCAAAAACTTCATGATGAAAATGCTGAAAGCAATTGCAACAAAAGCCATAATTGACAAATGGGATCAAATTAAACTAAAGAGTTTCTGCACAGCAAAAGAAACTATCATTAGAGTGAACAGGCAACCTACAGAATGGTAGAAGATTTTTGCAATCTACCCATCTGACAAAGGTCTAATATCCAGAATCTACAAGGAACTTAAACAAATGTACAAGAAAAAAAAAAACAACCCCATCAAAAAGTAGGCAAAGGATATGAACAGACACTTCTCAAAAGAAGACATTTATGCGGCCAACAAACATATAAAAAGAAGCTCAACATCACTGATCATTAGAGAAATGCAAATCAAAACCACCACAATGAGGTACCATCTCATGTCAGAATGGCAATCATTAAAAAGTCAAGAAAAGGCTAGGCGCGGTGGCTCACGCCTGTAATCCCAGCACTGTGGGAGGCTGAGGTGGGTGGATCACGAGGTCAGGAGATCAAGATCATCCTGGTTAACATGGTGAAACCCCGTCTCTACTAAAAAAAAAAAAAACAAAAAAAATTAGCCGGGTGTGGTGGCAGGCACCTGTACTTCCAGCTATTCGGGAGGCTGAGGCAGGAGAATGGCGTGAACCCAGGAGGCGGAGCTCGCAGTGAGCCGACATCATGCCACTGCACTCCAGCCTGGACTACAGAGTGAGACTCCATCTCAAAAAAAAAAAAAAAAAAAAAAAGTCAAGAAACAACAGATACTGGTGAGGCTGTGGAGAAATAGGAACACTTTTACACTATTCGTGGGAATGTAAATTAGTTCAACCATTGTGGAAGACAGTGTGGTGATTTCTCAAGGACCTAGAACCAGAAACACCATTTGACCGAGTAATCCCATTACTGGATGTATACCCAAAGGAATATAAATTATTCTACTATAAAGACACATGCACACATATGTTTATTGCAGCACTGTTTACAACAGCAAAGACATGGAACCAACCCAAATGCCCATCAGTGATAGACTGGATAAAGAAAATGTGGTACATAGAGACCATGGACTACTATGCAGCCATGAAAAGGAATGAGATCATGGCCTTTGCAGGGACATGGATGAAGCTGGAACCCATCATTTTCAGCAAACTAACACAGGAACAGAAAACCAAACACTGCATGTTCTCATTCGTAAGTGGGAGTTGAACAATGAGAACACATGGACACAGGGAGAGGAGCAACACATTCTGGGTCCTGTTGTGGGGTGGGCGGCGAGGGGAGGGAACCTAGATGATGGGTCAATAGGTGCAGGAATCCACCATGGCACACATAGACCTATGTAACAAACCTGCACATTTTGCACGTGAATCCTGGAACTTAATGTAATTCTTTTTTTTTTTTTAAAGGAAAAAAAAATGTAAATTATAACCAAGTCAAACTTTGGAATTAATAAAGTGAAAATTTTTCCCCAATTCTTCACTTGGTATCCATTATGCCATTTAAAAACCTTAGGTAGTAATATAAATGTAAAAGGCCTTGGATAATAACAGAAAGGCAATAAATACCATTTCATTCCAGAAAATGAGTAAAATTTATATGTAACTTGGTTCTGTGAAATAATGGACATATCTCAAATCTTTTACAACCACTTATGAAAGATTTTTTTCCATTGATCTTGCAGAGAACAAATTTTAAGTTAGTAAAAATTGTGGTGCTTTTCTCTTGCCCAAGTTAACTATTGCAAGGTTTCAAGTACAACACTAGTCTAATATTCCAACTTCCTAACGTGGGACGACGGTACTGGTTAGTTTGGTAAATGTTATACTTATCCTTTATATATTTTATAATTCTTCGGATTTTACATATTTCTAGAAACAGCTAAACATAATTTGATAAAATGTCTTTAGTTCCTCAGGGAAAGGTTCTATTCTTGAGCAAAGTAAAATCTTGACTTGAATGTCTTACTAGGAAAGGAAATAGTATTTTCATGTAGCTTGTTTTATATTTCAGATTCTGTTCTAAATTCATTTCCTTTGCTACATACACACATTTGCACTCTTGACCAATAATCTCAAAGAACTGAGGAATTCTATGGCCTATGTTTTAGTAAGTTGCCTTGTAACTCCCCTTTCAAAAGTAACTCCCCTCCCAAGTTTGTAATAACTGACTTTAGTTTTCTCTGCTTTTGCTTCCCTTGTCTGTGTTTATTTACTTTTTACTTTTAGAATTAGTTATGCCACCTAAATCAGACTTTCTTTACCATGATTACTGCAAGCTCAGAATATCCCTAAGAGGTGAGATACAGTGGAATAAGCCCTAAATTTCTAGAAAATTCTTTAACATTGAGGGTGACTTTTTTTTTTCACAGATAGTGGATTATAAAAGTTAAAAAGTCACAAATGGATTGATTAACCAACTGTATCTGAATATTTGTATTCTCCCCAAATTTATATGTTGAAATTCTAACCCCAAGGTGGAGGTATTAAGAAGTGAGGCCTTTGGGATGTGATTAGATAATAAGGGCAAAGCCTCAGGAATGGGAGTAGTGCCTTTATAAAAAAGGCTTCCGGGAACTTGTTCGCCCCTTCCACCACGTGAGGAGGCAATAAGAAGATGCCATCTATGAGTCTGGAAATGGTCCCTCACCAGACACTAAACCTGTCAGCATCTTGATCTTAAACTTCCCAGCCTCCAGAATTAAGTTACCCAGCCTCTGCTATTTTGTTACAGTAGCTCTAAGGGAATAAGGCAGTATCTAAATTTTAAATTACAAAAAATTATGTGTGTATATATATATATATTTTGTTATAATTCTTTTTGCTTAACTTTAATTTTAGGTTCGGGGGTACATGTGAAGGTTTGTTCCATAGGTAAACTCATTTCATGGGAGTTTATTGCACAGATTATTTCATCATCCAGGTATTAAGCCCAGTACCCAATAGTTATCTTTTCTGTTCCTCTCTCTCCTCCAACCCTCCACTCCTAAATGCTCATCAATGACAGAGTAGATAAAGAAAATGTAGTACACATACACCAGGGAATACTATGTGGCCATAAAAAAGAGCAAGATCATGTCTTTTACGGGAACACAGATGGAGATGGAGGATATTATCCTTAGCAAACTAATGCAGCAAACCAAAAATTATATTTTTAATTTAAAAATGAATAAAGATTATCTTTTATAATGGATTATCATATTGTTTCTTAAAAACTTCCAATGATATTCTTAAACTGCAAGTTTAGCACTTCTGTGCATTTCAATAAACATTAAAGTGAACAGCTACTATGTTCCAGGGAATATAAAATTGCTAGGAGCTGCCCTTGACCCTATAGAGTTCATAAGACAAAACAAATATGAAAATGCAGGATTACTATATTCTGTGAAAAATGACAAAACAGGTATGTACAAAGTATAGTGTGACTTCAAGGAGAAAGCAATGAACTCAGCTGAGTTGGTGTGATGGTTAATGCTGAGTGTCAGCTTGACTGGATTGAAGGATACAAAGTATTGATCCTGGGTGTGTCGGTGAGGGTGTTGCCAAAGGAGATTAACATATGAGTAGGTGGGCTGGGAAAGGCAGACCCACCCTTAATCTGGGTGGGCACAATCTAATCAGCTGCCAGTAAATATAAGCAGGCAGAAAAATGTGAAAAGAGAGATTGGCTTAGCCTTCCAGCCTACATCTTTCTCCCATGCTGGATGCTTCCTGCCCTTGAACATCGGACTCCAAGTTCTTCAGTTTTGAAACCAGACTTTCCTTGCTCCTCAGCCTGCAGATGGCCTATTGTGGAACCTTGTGTTCGTGTGAGTTAATACTTAATAAACTCCCCTTTATATATATATCATTCATATATATATCATTCATATATATATATCATTCATATATATATCATTCATATATATATCATTCATATATATATATCATTCATATATATATCATTCATATATATATATATTCCACTTCATATATCCCCTTCATATATCTGTCATATATATATGATATGACTAATTCTGTCCCTCTGGTGAACCCTGACTAATACAGATGGGCAGGGGCTGGCAAAGATTCCCAGAAAGAGAGATAGTTAAGCTGCATCCCCAAGAAGAGAAATACAGTTTGGGGGTGGAGATCAAGAGAAAGCATTTGAAGCAGAGGGAACAGCTGTTTTGAAGCATGGAGGCAAGAAGCAATGTAGTGACTTGACTGGAGTGCACAGTGTTCAGGACCAGATTACATCATGTGAAAAGCCTTCTATATTGGACTACGCATTTTGAATATTAGCTAGAAGAAAATTGATGTGGTTTGGCTCTGTGTCCCTGTCCAAATCTCATGTTGAATTATAATCCCCAATGTTGGAGGTGGGGCCTGATGGGAGGTGATTGGAGCATAGGAGCACATGTCTCATGAATGTTTTAGCACAATCCCCTTGGTGCTGTTCTCATGATAGTAAGTGCATTCTCCTGAAATCTGGCTGTTTAAAAGTGTGTTGCACTTTTGCCTCTCTTGCTCTTCCTCCAGCCATGCACAGTGCTATTTCCCCCTTTGCCTTCTGCCATGATTGTAGGTTTCCTGAGGCCTCCTCAGAAGCTGAGCAGATACCACTATGCTTCCCATACAGCCTGCAGAACTGTGAGCCAATTAAAGCTCTTTTCTTTATAAAGCACCCAGTCTGGTATTTCTTTATGGCAATGCAAGAATAGCCTAATGCAACGGTGAAGAGTAACTCCTAGAGCATCAATTCCTTTCCTATCATTCTGTTTTGTCTGTCTAAAGACTCTGTTTATTCTTTCCATGTTTGTATTTAACGTCAGTGTCAACTAATTTGACTTGCTGTTACGTTCCATGGTGCATAACAAGTTAGCACTTAATTAGCAGTAATGATTTTAGTTGTATTTCTGTCTGTACTAGGTGGATCTAAGTATTTTATAAGTAGACAAAGGACATTTTTTTAAAAAAGGAAACGATAATTAAAAAGTGCAATATGCATTATGCAAAGCCTATTTCTTAAACTTCCCAGATCAGTATCACCTGGAACACTGATAAAGATTCCATGCTTCTACCCTCCCAATAAGAATCTCTGAGGGAGAAGCCTGCTACATGTGTATTCAAGGTGACATGAATGCATGGGAAAGCTTGGGAAATATCACTTATTCCAAGTATATTTCTTCACAGAAAGCCCAGAAAAGTTAAGCATTTTGTTTGCAGATTGAGCTAATGCTAATAAAAGTTCAAATTACTCACAAAGCCTCAGCAGTTATGGTTAATTATTGGTGGTTTACTTGCCCCTTCAAATGAACTGTAAGCTTTTTAAGGACAGAGGATGTATCACTATTAGAGTCTCAGCTCCTAACACAGATAAAGGATTCAATAAACATTTAATAACATATGAACAAACAACATTGTGACCATTCTCATTTTTAAAAATGGCTCTTCCTGTGTGCATTTCTAGGTGTTCAACTACAAAGCACAAATGTAATTTAGTGAATTATTAATAAGACTAAAAATTCAATTAATTAGACTTACTTTGGAATGAATGGTGTACTTTTAAATTATTAGTAAAGTCAACAAAATACTTTTTCATTTCAAATATATATTTGTCAAATATCATAAAGCATAATGTTTGTGTGAAATAATTTGATCTGTCTTTTGTGCCCTGGAGTAACTAACAATGGTTTTTCATTTCACATATATTGCATTTCACAGAAGGAACACACGATCAATCAAATTGACACCTGAAATTAAAGGCATTGGAATTGATTTCCTTAATAAATACTATTCTTCATTAGGAAGGAACTCCTGATTCATGAATTTTCTCATATGTACAGAAATATAATGTTAGAGAAAACAGAGGAGTGAAAACAGAGAAGACAGAGGAGTGAAAACAACTGGACAAATATTTAAAAATGTGTCTCAGTATGGCAAAAAATATTTTTTTAACAATTGACATTTAAAGGACAAAAGGTAGCAGGGGCCATATTTTTCATTAACTTGACAATGTCAAAGAGACGGCTCAGTTTCCTACAAGTTAAAGCGGAAGATCATGTTAATGAGATAATTTTATTTCCTTGGAAACTATCAGAATAGCGGGTAGAAAATACAGAAGTCATTTATAAAATATTACTTTTCAAATATAGAAAAAATGAATTTTGCTATTTTCAAAACATACTTTGTTTTAAGCCATAGCTGGAGGAGTAGGTAGAGAAAGTGCCCTGGAGAAATCTTTCTGCATTACCTCCACCTGTATAGAGCTTTATATCAGGAGGTTACTATTTGCTCCTGCTATAATAATTTCAGAGGATACTACTCATGATGGAGAAAGCAGAAGGCCCACGGTGTGAATCTCTTCTGGTGATTTAATCACAGTCATTAAAGAAAGCAGGATTATGAACACTGCCAGCCACCAGCTGCAAATACAATATCTGAAATTTATTTTTGCAAATATACTGGCAATTTTATAGCAGTTTGAATGAATACTAGGGAGAGCCTATTCAGTTGGTACATTTACTGAATTAGGCATTGAGTTCCAGAGAATGCAGTTGCTGCTAGAGTTCTATTTTAACATTCTCTTGAAAAGATGCATATAAATAAAATTATATTTTAAGCACCCTAGAGAGTCTTCACACACATAGGAAAAACCTACTCTAAGTCCCTTTACAAAATAAAATTTTACTGAATGACCTCTAGGTATAATTTTTTTAAAATTCCTATGAATTTATAATTATTTCAAAATAAAAAGTTGTATAATAATTTACTCTGTAAAGTGTCATATAGCTGGGCTTTTGTAAATTGGTTTCTTTTTGTTTTATTTTGTTTTACAGAAGAGTACACTTGTTTTATCTCTTCTTAGTTTCATCTTTTTTTTTCTTTTTTTAAGAAGAGTACACTTGTTCACCATAGGTAGTATGGTGACCAGCTTTTCACTCATTCAATAAATATTTATTGTGTGGATATCGATAATAATATGGCAAGGAGTGGGGGACTGCTTTTACATAAGGTCATCAGAGGAGGAGGGTCTCTCTGAGAAGGTGGCGTGAGCAGGAATGTGAAGGAAGTAGGGGAGAAAATTATGTGGATATCTGGGGAAGGAGCCTGACAGTATACCTCAATACACTAATTAAGAATCATCATTATTGTAACATACATTTTTATATAAGAGAGATGGATTATGCATAATCCTTGATGCATAGTTCACATGTGAGCATATGGTTTAGAATTGCAACTAAAGAGTATAGCAGATGTTGTTCAAAACCTACAACTTAACAATCTAAAAGACGTGGAAATGTTGTTTATTTCAGCCTTAGTTCCTCATTTGTAAAATAGGAACAACAATATCTTGGGGTTTTTTAAATAAATGAAATAATATATGTATAATGCTTCACACAAAATACGTACTTAATGTAGTAGTGATTATCATTTAAAATAACAAATAAATGTAAATTAGAACTCTATCCCGATTGCTTTGAATAGCATTCATTTATTTATTCATTCAACAATATTAATTAAGACCAGACTATGTTCTAGGCACTATTATAAGTGATTCAAATAACAAAATTTTTGAAATTTACAGGAGACCAATGTATTTCTTACTGCATGGGATATAAAAATAAATCATTTATAAGATAATGCAATAATTGTCACAATAAAGAATACAAAGTAAATCCACCCTATTTGAGGGTCTGAATGAAAGTTTTGCAGAGGAGGGGATGCACAAAATTAAACCTTTTAGGATGATGAATAAGTGAAATGAAGAAACCACAGCAGGTAGAGCAGAAAGGATGGAGTAAAGTCAAACGGAAAGAAATAAACAAACAAAATAGTCACTTTTGGAGAACTGTATGTCATTCTTTGACAGCCTGTCAGTGTACCTGTAAAAAAAAGAAGTGAAGTTAGAATTGCAGGCTGGAAGGAAATAATGCAGGCTCTTTTATGCCTGAGGGCTTATACGCCACACCCAAGAATCTAGACTTTGTTCTGTGACATTCTGAAGGCCAATAGTTGGCTTTCCATTTCAAAAAGCTCATTTGGCAGCAATGTTGGGAATGGTGTGGATGAATTTCTGATATTGGATCTAGAGACTTTAATTATAGATAGTGTTTCGGAACATCCTGGCTCAAGATTTGGTGAGAAGGAGGTAAAGAGAGATACCCAAAGGTAGGAAGACAGATGTAATAAATGTCCAATTCAATTACTTAGTCTAAAGAAATTAGTGATCAGTTAAACACCGCTATTCAAGGCATTGGCACAATGTCAAATATCAATGAACTAATACTACTTGGTGGCTGGTTAGATATGGAAAAGAGAGGAAGAAGAAGGAGTCTAAGATATTTTTTAAAGAACATAGGCTAAATGAAACTGAAAAATGAAGTAGAGTAAGAGGAGTAAATCTGGAGAGGAGGGTACTGAATTCAGTCCTGCAGAAGTGAACATATGGGCCTGGTTGTAGGAGGTATAAGTCTGGAGAAAGAGAGACATTAATTTCCGCCCTGGAGGAAGTGACACAGGTAAGGGTTGAATGTGGTCTCCCCTGGAGAGCAAGTAGGAGTGGGCCAACTGGATAGGACTGTGAAGAGGAATAGATGGGGTGGGATAGATGCGGTGGAGAAGAAATGGTCCTTGTGATGTCTAGGATGCATCTGTTCTTCCCGGTTTTATCCTTGGCCATTTTGATGTTTTCTGACACCAACAACTAATTCTCTCGAGACCAACTGAGTGTCCAATAATTGAATTCAATCCTGATGCTATCTACCTAGAATTAAAGTCAGATCCCACAAGATAAAAGGCTCAGCCCCACAAGACTGCCCCCAGTACAAAGGCCAATTGCAAGTCCTGGGCCACTTACATATCTGACAGACACCTGCCATAAATTGGGGGTGCTCACAACCTCCTCCTCAGATATGATAATTTTCTAAAGGGTTCACAGAACTCAGAAAAGCGCTTTACTTATGTTAATGGGTTTATTATAAAGGATACAACTCAGCCACAGCTAAATAGAAGCGATTCATAAGGCAAGGTGTGGGGTAAGGGGGAGAATGGTGCATGGAGCTTCCATGCCCTCTTAGGGCATGCCACCATCTTAGTACCTCTATGTGTTCACCATCCCAGAAACTCTCCAAATCTCATTGTTCAAGAGTTTTTTAGAGCTCAATCTCCAGGACTCCAACTTCCTCGAAGGTGGGTGGCTGAACTGAAAGTTCTAACCCTCTGATTACTTGGCATCTTGGTGACCGTCCCTGTCATGAGTACAAACTTGGGTATGATTAAAAGGGGCTTGTTATGAATAGCAAAAGACACTTCTATTACTCAAGAAATTCCAAGGGTTTTAGGAGCTCTGTGACAGGAACCAGGGACAAAGACTAGATATCTATTTCTTACTATGCCACAGCCATATTCCTTACTTGTTTAGTGTATTTTCTTATCAAGAGCTCTCCTATTTCAATACCATATCTATGATGATAACTCCTGCAATTGCATTCCCAATTCATGGATGAATCTAAGCTTTTAGTCTTGGCCTGAACAAAGTGATCTTTAAATGATCTCAACATATTTGACATCCACAACACAAATAAATCTGAGACAGGCATTTGAAACAATGAAGTTTATATTTAACATCCCCAATATGATATTGTGCCCATAGTAGGTGCTCAATAAACATTTAATGATGGAATATAAATCCAGCTCTAGCTTACAGATTTATCATTTTGGCCTTAGATAAAATAGAGAACCAAGGACCAATATTTATCTCAAACATCACCACACAATAGATATCAACTTTGTATTATATTTTTGAAAAGGTTATATAACTACTGGAGACAAAGTTAAGTTTTTCCATTTGAAGATTTGTTGACAGTGTAAAAGAGATTAATTATTAATATACTGAGATTATTTTTGTCTTCAAAGTCATATAACCTCATTCATTAAGGCCCACATAATTGCATATAAGTTTAAACATCATATATATATGATGAAACTCATTTTACAACAAATACTGAAAAGAAGGATCAAAAATAAAGAGATGCCCAAAGTGCTTACCTGCCCTTAAAATAGAACTATTTCAATTCGGCAAGAAAAATAGTGAATTCTGGGATTATACATCTAAAACAGTTCCATAAAAATGTATATTAGATTCTGAAGCCATAAGTTGTCCCTCTTTTAAGAAACTTTGGTTGGATATATTGACTAAATTGGACACGTTAAATAATTTTACTTTGGAAACCACTTGTCAACATTGCGTAGTGGAAGAGTCACACATAAACCTACCCAAGCCATTATTTCTCCATTTTCACTGTGTCTTTGTAATGTAGTCATGTTAAAGATGGGAACAATTCTTCTCACTTATGCTTTTGTTGGACAAAATCTAACAGTGAGGTACTCATTCTATAAAGCGGTAGCAAGTCTTTAAGCATGTAGAAGAGTAAGCAAGTGTATGAATTCATTAATATAGAACAATAAATCAGATCAATAGAGACTTGCCTATCAGTACCTCATGTTTAAAAGAAATAGATTATATATAATTTCATAGAGATCAAACTACCACAACATGATGTTATGTGCATACAATGCTTTGCTATCAATATTGCATGATGTGTTCAACTATTTACGATAGGAGAAAAAAGCATCAAATAATTAATAGCATAATAGCATTTCAAAAAAGTTGTTAAGAAAGTGTTAAATAGCTTTGAAGCCATTAATTCAGTAATGTATCACTTATTCATATTAATTGGAGTGGGTCCATATAAATTAGTGAAAAAATGGACTCGTAGAACATTTTAATATACATGTAGTTTTATAACATGATATTTCAAACTATGGAAATGCTATCAAAATTACTAGGCAGAGGTTTTGCTGAGCTTACGCTAAAGATAGATATGACTCACTTATAACAGACCTATTAATTATACGCAAATGTATGCTTTTAAAATTCTAAAACATAATATGCATCTTAATGAGTAGGTTAAATATTTCTCCTTGAAATTTTATTCATGCCATTCATTCACTTCCATTCTTTCATGGGTAGTGCAAAAGGAAATGTTAGCCCCATGATTATGTATGCAGTGAGGTTTAAATTGATGAGATTTCATTTTCTACTTAAGAGGGATCATATTTAGAGCCATCTCTACTATTTTTGGTACTCTTACAAGAAGTTCCATTGCTTCCAACATTGGGCAAGTCCATGGCTCCGAACTTCCCATCAAATTCAGAACTCAGCCTAAAATTTTTACTAAGCCTCTATGAAGAATCATAAAGATGAGTCCCAATGACTCCATGAATTTCTACATCATTATTTTCATGTCATGGAGACTGTATAGTGTATTGTGGACTCCGGGTTCAAAATGATTGCATGTGAATTCACATATAGACCATGTCCCTTTGGGCAAATTATTTAGCCCCTCTGTATACCAGCTGTAAAATGAGAAAAATAATAACAGAGAGTGATTGTTAGGATTAAATCAATTAACACATATCAATGTCTTAGAATAATTTCTTGAACATGGTGAGTACTCAAAAAAATCTTTGTATTATCACAACATTTATTGTTTTTAGTTTCAAGTTAATTTCACAAAAGCTTTCCTAATGATCCACACAGTTGAATACTTGTCTTTACTGCATTACATGGGTAGTTATTTTTTCTTCTCTTACATAGAGGAGTTAAAACTGTATTTGTTGTTTTCTAATAAAAACTTAATGAATTAACTGAAATTTTAGTATGAGGAAATAGTCTCTATGTTCTGTTACCTACTGTGTCTGGTTTAGTTCTACATTCATTATGGTCTCATTTTATATCCTCCAAGCTAATTTTTTCCTATCTTTCACCTTTTTTCCTCTTCTAAGCAAGTCTCACCTTAGATATTTTGAAAGAAAAATATTAGTGTCTACTTACTTGCATCTTCATACCCAGCCTAAAATAAAATGCTGAACGGAGTATGCAGGACGAACCACACCTGATCTACCACAAAATACTACTAAACATTAAAGTACACAATTAAGAAACAAAATTGAAATGCCACTTGGTTAACCATTGTTTTTATACAAGACTTAATTCCTTGAGGGTTTCTACTGTCACACAACTTCTCTTTGTGAGGTGTACCTGAACAGCAAGAGGCTTCCTTTGTTCCTAACTTTCCTGATTTCCATCAGGAATATAGCATGATATGGACTCAGGAACAGGCTGATTGTCTATTCTTGACATTCCTGAAGATGTTTAGGTTATGAAGTTGATTATAACATGAAATCCTGGGTTCTTGATTCTTGGAGTTCCACATCTCTGTCTCTTTAGCCCCTCTTCCTCCACTCTCTCTCTGGGGAAGTGAAGGATCACTGGAAAGAAGCCAAAGGAGGTAAATTTCTGGCTATAGTCTTCTGTTAATCACTTTTATGTAGTCTGTGTTTATGCTTAGGTGCTATGACCTTTCTATTCCACGTTCCTAAAGATATGAGTAAAAAATGGCTTCTTGACTTTATCATGCATAAAAACCATTTGGGATAATTTATTTGAAATGTAGATTCCTAAGTTCATCCCTCCCGCCCCCTAATAGATTCTAACTCAGTACGTTGGGTGGAACCACAGAGTCTGCACTTTAAATACGGCTCTTCTGTAGATTGTGATATAAGTGGTCTTTGTGAATAGTTTCAGAAACTCTGCCTTACAATGCTTCAATCAATAAAATGCTTCCAGATTTCTAGTAAATTGAAAACAGCACAGGTAATCACAGCTAGTCAAACTGCCAATTATTATATGAGATTTATCACTTTTCATCATTTTTTTTTTTTTTCTATTGAGATAGTCTCACTCTGTTGCCCAGGCTATAGTGCAGTGGCGTGATCTTGGCTCACTGCAACCTCCACTGCCTGGGTTCAAGCGATTCTCATGCCTCAGCCTCCCGAGTAACTGGGACTACAGGCGCACACAATCACGCCCAGCTAATTTTCTTGTATTTTTATTAGAGACGGGTTTCGCCATCTTGGCCAGGCTGGTCTTGAACTAGTGACCTCAGGTGATCCGCCTGCCTTGGCCTCACCAAAGTGCTGGGATTATAGGTGTGAGCCACTGTGTCTGGCCCAGATTTTAATATTCTAATAACATTGCCTCCAGAGCCATCACCTTTAACTACATGGGAAAAATGAATTCTTCCTTTGGCCATGAAGAAATACGATTTCCTATGTTAGACTGAGATTATCACCAAGAAACAGCAACAGACATGCTTTATCAGTTGGCTCTTAGCAAAGTTATGCCATGGAGTACACTAGACTCTTTCTTTCTTTATTTATTTTTATTTTTTATTGTTTTTTATTTTTTTGGCATCAGATTATTTCTTTTTCTATTATTATTATACTTTAAGTTTTAGGGTACATGTGCACAATGTGCAGGTTAGTTACATATGTATACATGTGCCATGCTGGTGTGCTGCACCCATTAACTCGTCATTTAGCATTAGGTATATCTCCTAATGCTATCCCTCCCCCCTCCCCCCACCCCACAACAGTCCCCAGAGTGTGATGTTCCCCTTCCTGTGTCCATGTGTTCTCATTGTTCAGTTCCCATCAATGAGTGAGAACATGCGGTGTTTGGTTTTTTGTCCTTGTGATAGTTTACTGAGAATGATGATTTCCAATTTCATCCATGTCCCTACAAAGGACATGAACTCATCATTTCTTATGGCTGCATAGTATTCCATGGTGTATATGTGCCACATTTTCTTAATCCAGTCTATCATTGTTGGACATTTGGGTTGGTTCCAAGTCTTTGCTATTGTGAATAATGCCGCAATAAACATAAGTTTGGATGTGTCTTTATAGCAGCATGATTTATAGTCCTTTGGGTATATACCCAGTAATGGGATGGCTGGGTCAAATGGTATTTCTAGTTCTAGATCCCTGAGGAATCGCCACACTGACTTCCACAATGGTTGAACTAGTTTACAGTCCCACCAACAGTGTAAAAGTGCTCCTATTTCTCCACATCCTCTCCAGCACCTGTTGTTTCCTGACTTTTTAATGATTGCCATTCTAACTGGTGTGAGATGGTACCTCATTGTGGTTTTGATTTGCATTTCTCTGATGGCCAGTGATGATGAGCATTTTTTCATGTGTCTTTTGGCTACATAAATGTCTTCTTTTGAGAAGTGTCTGTTCATATCCTTTGCCTACTTTTTGATGGGGTTGTTTGTTTCTTTTCTTGTAAATTTGTTTGAGTTCATTGTAGATTCTGGATATTAGCCCTTTGTCAGATGAGTAGGTTGCAAAAATTTTCTCCCATTTTGTAGGTTGCCTGTTCACACTGATGGTAGTTTCTTTTGCTGTGCAGAAGCTGTTTAGTTTAATTAGATCCCATTTGTCAATTTTGGCTTTTGTTGCCATGGCTTTTGGTGTTTTAGACACGAAGTCCTTGCCCGTGCCTATGTCCTAAATGGTATTGCCTAGGTTTTCTTCTAGGGTTTTTATGGTTTTAGGTCTAACATGTAAGTCTTTCATCCATCTTGAATTAATTTTTGTATAAGGTGTAAGGAAGGGATCCAGTTTCAGCTTTCTACATATGGCTAGCCAGTTTTCCCAGCACCATTTATTAAATAGGGGATCCTTTCCCCATTGCTTGTTTTTCTCAGGTTTGTCAAAGATCAGATAGTTGTAGATATGCAGTGTTATTTCTGGGGGCTCTGTTCTGTTCCATTGATCTATATCTCTGTTTTGATACCAGTACCATGCTGTTTTGGTTACTGTAGCCTTGTAGTATAGTTTGAAGTCAGGTAGCATGATGCCTCCGGCTTTGTTCTTTTGGTTTAGGATTGACTTGGCGATTAGGATTGACTTAGGATTTTTTGGTTCCATATGAACTTTAAAGTAGTTTTTTCCAATTCTTTGAAGAAAGTCATTGGTAGCTTGATGGGGATGGCATTGAATCTATAAATTACCTTGGGCAGTATGGCCATTTTCACAATATTGATTCTTCCTACCCATGAGCATGGAATGTTCTTCCATTTGTTTGTATCCTCTTTTATTTCATTGAGCAGTGGTTTGTACTTCTCCTTGAAGAGGTCCTTCACGTCCCTTGTAAGTTGGATTCCTAGGTATTTTATTCTCTTTGAAGCAATTGTGAGTGGGAGTTCACTCATGATTTGGCTCTCTGTTTGTCTTATTGGTGTATAAGAATGCTTGTGATTTTTGTATATTGATTTTGTATCCTGAGACTTTGCTGAAGTTGCTTATCAGCTTAAGGAGATTTTGGGGTGAGACAATGGGGTTTTCTAGACATACAATCATGTCGTCTGCAAACAGGGACAATTTGACTTCCTCTTTTCCTAATTGAATACCCTTGATTTCTTTCTCCTGCCTGATTGCCCTGGCCAGAACTTCCAACACTATGTTGAATAAGACTGGTGAGAGAGGGCATCCCTGTCTTGTGCCAGTTTTCAAAGGGAATGCTTCCAGTTTTTGCCCATTCAGTATGATATTGGCTGTGGGTTTGTTATAGATAGCTCTTATTATTTTGAGATACGTCCCATCAGTACCTAATTTATTGAGAGATTTTAGCATGAAGTGTTGTTGAATTTTGTCAAAGGCCTTTTCTGCATCTATTGAGATAATCATGTGGTTTTTGTCTTTGGTTCTGTTTATATGCTGGATTACATTTATTGATTTGCGTATATTGAACCAGCCTTGCATCCCAGGGATGAAACCCACTTGATCATGGTGGATAAGCTTTTTGATGTGCTGCTGGGTTCAGTTTGCCAGTATTTTATTGAGGATTTTTGAATCAATGTTCATCAAGGATATTGGTCTAAAACTCTCTTTTTTGGTTGTGTCTCTGCCCGGCTTTGGTATCAGGATGATGCTGACCTCATAAATGAGTTAGAGAGGATTCCCTGTTCTAGGATAAGTGCCTATTGCCCAGGAAAAGCCCAGTCGTCTTCTCATTTGTTGAATAACAGTTCCCCCTACTGGAATACTTGCTGAAATCCCTTTTACATTATTATTATTATTATTATTATTAGTAGTAGTAGTAGTAGTAGTAGTAGTATTAGGAACAAAGCACTGGATTTTAAATTTAAAGTCCCCTACTTTTACTTCGAGGTCATGCTTTAATAATTGTGCTCTCCAGGTTGGAGGAATCCTTCTAAAGTTAGATAGGGAAAGGTGCTTTATTTTGACATGTGATTTGCCCACTGAAATTAACCCTAAAAGATAATTAGAGTCTTGGTTTAGTGGCCAGGGGTCAAGTCTCAAATTTCGTGTCTGGATTGAACACATTTTTATTTTAAGTAATTTAGCTGTGCTCCCTTTTACGCATCCCAAAATATATTGGCCAGAACTCCAGTGGGAAAGCGACCTTGAGTTTGCAATGGCAGTTCAGGATTCATCACACTAATTTTTCAATCCCTCTGATATGACTTTAAGCCATTTTATAAAAGATGAAGCTATTTGATATAAAGGTAAATGATTTCTGCCTACCAGATATTTATCAGCATGGTCTGAAAAGCCAGGTTATAGATATTTGATATACTTTTAAAGTTTGGGAAATTGGTTCTATTTCTACCAGCATGTGGAATTTGTATGCTTCTCTATTAAATATTGTAGATATTAGTCATTCTGAACTTTCCATCATTCATCTTGCTATTCCCCTTCTTATATACTAATCTGGAATCCAATAGGTCTCAAAGTGTGGCCTAGGGGACTCCTGTATGGTCAAAACCATATTCATGCTAAGATATTAATTGCCTTTTTAGCTTCTATAAAAATGGAATTTTCCAGAAGTGTGTGATGAGTGGTATCTCCACAGATTAAATGCAGAAGCAAAGGTAAGAATCCATTGATCTTGCTTCTATTAATTTAGATATTAAAGAGAATTGAAGAAAATATTTGTGTTACCTTGGAAAATGTATTTTTCAAAAAATATTTATGTTAAAATATAATGGGTTATTATTATTTAAATAAATTAGTAAATATTTTAATAATGCATCAGTTTTAATTTCTAATGTGGCAAATATTCATTAGTATAACCCATAAAAGCCAAAGCTTATTAAAGCCCTCCATAACTGCTAAGAGTGGAAAGGTGTCCTAATACCAAACATTTGAGAATGATTGCTGTTCACATTACATGCCCATTGCTTTTTTATGACCCTGCCTAGTCACTGTTTTTGACTAAAATACTGTTCTCATACTTTTCATTTTGTACATGTAAATCTTCACCACTATTTCAAATCCAGCCCAATTTCTACCACTTTTGTAACTGTTCTGTTCACCCCTACCCCAATGTTTCTCTCCCTCATCTGTTAAGAGTTCCAGTGAGCTTCTCTCACTCCATTAATCCTTTTTCAACTTTTTAATTACAGTTTATTTTTCTTTATGACTGCTCTTTTATGTTAGCCTTGAAGATCCTTGAAGAAATTAAAAAGCAGAGTCTGCTTATTATTTGTGGATTTTAATTCCCCATTTCCAGAACTCAATATAATGCCTAGTGAAAGCAGGTAGCAGATAAATACGTTCTGGGTATGCATCCTACAGATCTTCCTCCTGAGTTCAAAGAATTCTTTCTAAACCTACTGCAGATATGATTCAGTGCAAACAATGAATACAGAACCATCTCTAAGCACAATCATAAACAGACAGAATTGCCTATAGTTGCCTCCAGTCTCCCAGTTGCCCTTTGCCATCCATACAGTTCCTGTCTTTCTTTCCTCTTCCCATCCCCTTCAAGATTCCAAATGCCCTTCCCAAGATTCCTCCTGCCCAAGAACCTTGTTAAATAAAGTTTGAAAAACACTTCACATAAATTGGCCAAAAACATAAAGCCTATTTTATGGTCTCAAATTTTTATGGAATGAGGATAGACATAAAGAAGAAAATAAACTAAGAAATGAGTTAATGATTTATTTTTTCTCTGCAGTACTTACATTTTAAATAGAGACCATGGGCCAGTCTCTTTTTGTAATTTAAACTATGTAGGAGAAATCTTTGTGTTTGGTGGGGAAAAGGTTTTTTTTTTTTTCCTTTTGCAAAAGTGGAACGTGAGTACCATTCTGACTGTAATTCCTGGTAAACTTGTCACTGAGGGGAAACAGTGAGAAAAACCTACAAGCTAGCCTTGGCCTGTCTTCCCAACTTCACTGTTATTGTACCACTAATGAAGACAATAACTGTAACACTAAATCTCATCCCCTAAACAGTGGTTTACAGGAAAAAGGTTGTATGGCCATGGACATTTCAAAATGGGACGTAGCATGTAATATCTTTATGTATATCTACAACAATACTTTTCATCATGAGAAGCACACTAAAGTGATGAAAAGATACTGAAGTTGGGCATCAGGAAACCTAGAGTCTGGTGTCTGTCTCCCAGAAAATAGCTATGTAGCCTTAGTTGGGCCACTTAAATTCTCTAGATCTCAGTTTCCTCACCATTACCCAATATTTTTTGAGCTTTCTTCTGGAACTGATTTAGTAAAATCAAAATACTAACCTAGATAACCTCTGATTTATTTCCAGTTCCATGGAAAATAAATCAATGTTGACTCTAGGTATTAAGAACAGCTAAATTATGAATAGCTGGTTGAAGTTCACCAAGTTCATTTAGGAAGTTAGTGGTGAAATCAAGGCAAAAATCCAAATTCAGTGAACCTCATTTTCTACACTGTGAAATTTTTAGCTCTAATATCAACCCAGTATCAAGGAAAGGGTAGAGATAAGGGTAAGGACTCCTAATGGTGACAGAAACACAGGTAGAACTTTATTAAATGATTTCTTAACCTACCTTCACACTAAGTAAATCTATGATTAAAAAAAACTCTTTCCTTTTTTTAGCCTTTTTCCCCTCATTAGATATCTCTTACACAACTCCAAAAAATCTTTTGAGTAACTTGAGAAAGATAAATATTATCAATATTAATTTAGTTAATATTAAATTTGTTTATCTGCCCTTTCTTCTTCCTCCATTTCTGAATTTTGTCCAGAAAGGTCAAAACATGATTTTCAAAAATTAAATTTTCCAATGTGTTTAAGTGATAAGGAAGTTTGTAGAATCATATTCCTGTTTGTTTATGACTATGAACTATAGCACACTGGTGGCTTATGCTATCCCTAAGGTGCCATATGCTAAAATTTTAGAAAAATACTGAAATTTTAAATTTTTGCTGATTCTGTTTGAGAACATATTTCAAAAGTTCTGAAGTCAAATATTTATTTATTAAAATTCATTCTGAATTATGCTTCCCCTTTTCCTTCCCCTGTGGATTTTTCTGGCATTCATATTTATTTCCACCTATTAATAATATATAGCATAGGATTTTCACATTTCAAAAAGTAAACATAACAAATAGTTCCTTCCACAGGAATTAGTTCATAAAAGTGCCTGAAATTGTATCTGCTGTCTGAAACTCTAAAGAAAAATTACTTAAATGTACTTAACAAAGGCAGATGGGGCCCATCACCAGCCAGCAGGAAAAACCCACCAACTAAGGTTATGACAAAGAGAGTCCCTTTTAGAATATTAATTATGGGATTGTTTGACAAGTGCAGTCATGAGGTTCCTTCTAGTTTTATTCAGACACTAATTAATTAAAAAAAAACCCTGAAGAACTGGAGATACCATGTCAACTTGAAGGCTCATTCCTTTTAAATAGAACATTGGTTAATTAATATTTATACACCCTTTTTAGGTAACTAGAAAAAAGTCACCAGGGACTGCTGTCTCAGCCAATAGCCATGTCTAAAGATGCTTGTACTTCTCAGGCACTTGAAACATTAGCAAGCCAATTAAATAGAAGCAAGGTGCTTAGGTAGGCCCTCAATAAATACTTGCTGAATGATTAAAGCTAAAATGGGTATGATGCTTCTGCTTTGAAGATTACATATGATATCTTCCCGTTGAAAATTTGTTTTTCAGAAAATTTCTGCTCTAACAAGAAATGCACCGGACAGAACAGCAATGGTCATTATTTATATTGATAGGAAAATTAAACAAAGAGAAAGAAAATTTGAAAGTGAAATTAACAATATGATTCCTGAGCACAATCAGAAATTCACTGCAATATTTTCCTCCTGTATTGAGGTCATGGTTACCAGATGGTCCCTTTGATCTACAATGAACTAAACAGATACCATCCAAATGCCCTATAAATGATTAAATGCTAATAGTTTTGTTATCTTAAAAAGAGCAATGCTATAAACTCTCTCAGAGGTTAAAAAATTCCAATGGAATATTAAAGAATAATGTTATAAATCCAGAATTTAATGGAATAGAATAGCTAATGCTAAAACATAAAATGTGTGTTAAATATAATCACGGTAGATAATTGACACTGAGCAGTTTATCTTATAAAAAGAATAACATTTTAGTTGCAACTAAAAGTAATACAGAGAAAATAAGAAAGGTGAACATTTTAAAATGTCTACAAAGCAGAAAATACTTTTAAACCTTGAATTTAAGGTATTCTGGTGATAAGCGAATTACTTTAACATCATAAATTTATTCTTCTTGCAGTAGATTCTTATCTCAACTTACTACAAAAAGGCTGTAGTAACTTACCATTGCTGCTGTAACAAATTACTAAAAAAGTGATAGCATAAAACAACACTGATTTATTCTCTTACATTTCTGGAGATCAGAAGTAAAAATCAAGTTCACCTGGTTAAAGTCAAACGTCAGCAGGAGTGGTTATTTTGGAGGCTGGAGGGGAGACTCTCTTGCCTTTGCCTTTTCCAGCTTCTAGTGGTTGCCTGTATTTGCTGATTTGTGGCCCATTTTTCCATCTTCAAAACACATCACTACAATGTCTGCTTCCATCATCACGTAGGCTTCTTTTATGGTTCCTTCTGGGTCCCTCTTATAAGGACTGTTGTCATTACATCAGTCTCACCCAGAAAACCTCTGATAATCCCCCTATCTGAAGATCCTTAATTTAATCACATCTGCAATTCTCTTTTTGCCACATAAGATAATGTATTCACAGCTTCTGAGAATTAGGGCATAGACATCTGGGAGGGGCTATTATTGAGCTTACCAGAAAGGCTAATAACCAAAATAGACCTTCTAAACATATGCCTACAAACCCAGCTAAAAATAAGCTTCATGTATTAAGTGAATGTGTTTATACAGTTCTTAGGGCTTGCTTCTCAAGACAATTTGACTTCCTTTTAATTTGGGGATGGGATTTTAAGACGTCACCAGTAGAATACCTGGCACTGGATGATGTTCATTCTAATTGTTAGTTCAATATAAGCAAATCTTACTAATAAGTAAAGCTATGTGTTAAAGAAGAAAATGTTTACAAGTTTATGGTAATCCATGAAATTTTCATTATCACAAACCAAGCATCAGTCTCCAACAATGCAAGAAAGCAGAAGCAAATTACTCAATTTGGCTAATACAGCTCAGTAAGTATTTTGATTTTCTAGAAACTTAGCACCACTGAAAAGGGTTAAGATATCAAACAATTCCCTAAATGCATGAAGCATGCTTGAAAATTATTGTAGGAACTCTAATTGTCTTCAGTGTTTCTTTGATGAACTCACAACCAGTAAATTAGCCCATGGATCACAGCTCATTAGCATCTACAGAAATAATGTTAATGAGAAATTTAAAAAGCAAACAGCAGGTGCAGTTCTGTCTTTTCTTCCTGAAGATCTCTCAGAAACACAAGGTCAGTCAGATTCAATGGGTTAATCTTGCCTCTCTTTTCAAATACCCGACAAAGGCTAGAAATGGCATTTAGAGACCTTCTGGAAATAATTATAAGCATGTACTCACTGAACAGTACTTTAAAGATTTTATCAGAAACATAAGAGAATCCATTCATTACTTCTAACTCATTATTTATAATTTGGTATACTATCTGTTACTAAATCAAATGTCTTTCATGGGTTCCATACTAATATATAATTTTCTCTCATGATCTCTCAAGGTGCATTGAAATTCTGTTAATCATGTTTCTTTGAGAATGGGAGATCCTAACAGGAAAGCCATCCCAATTTCTGTTTCCTATTCTCCTCACTTAAGTACCCAAGGTATGAATAGTGGGGTTGAAGGTTTTAACTGAGCAGTTAGTATGGAAATATAGTAATTTTGGATGGGCACTGAAACATATCATTGTACAAAATGCCACTGCAAAACGAATTTCTATTTTGCTATTTAGGAGGATGGAAAATATTGCTATCTTTGCAGATAGCAGTAGAAGAAAAAATGTGATCATGAAGGATTAATGCAGAAGCAGTGACAGATTAGTTGGGAGGAAGGGAAACTCATGAGATAAAACCAAACACAGAAATAAAGCTTCAACCCACGTCAAGGATGTGTAATTGTCAGTCAGACTAGGATGGCTATGAGTGAAGAGTGGAAGTCATTCTTATAGGTAGTTGCAAAAGCAGAGACCTGGACTGATTGTGGATTTTCACTGATTCAATGATTGGATTTGATTTTTTTTTAAAAAGGGATGGTAGGTTGTGTTTAAGATATGTAGTCGACACTACCACTGTACATAAATTTTAGTTCCCCTCTTCCTCCTGGAATAACTGAAAACACGGTTCCTTGCTCTCTTGAAGTTAGGTGTACTTGTTGGCAAAAGCATTTGAGAGCCAGTGAGCAATTGGCCCTGCCCGCTTCCTTTTCTACTATGACAGGCAATGTTCTGGACAGTGGGACTTCTCTGAATTCAGATGCCAGAGTGAGGTCTGCATTGAAACAGAGCCTTCTACAGAAACATGATGAACATGTAGAGTAAATAAGAAATAAAATGCTGCCGTTTATGCCACTGAAATTTTAGAGTTGTCAACCTCAGAATAGCCTATCTTATTGATAAGGAAGGACCCAATAATTTGGATTCTCAACTATGTTAGTAGCTTGGATTCTAGATGTGGCAGAAAGATGAAAAGCCAGGAGAAGAATTACTCCTACACCACAGGGTAACTTGCTTGTAAATTATTATATCATAGCAACAAAGCTATTGATCTTTCCTTTCACTCTCAATTCTGAGTTAAGTTTTTAAAATTGAAAAGTTAAATGTTTTCTACTTTTAAGTACAGGTTGAGCATTCCCATTACAAACATTTGCAACCTGAAATGCTACAAAGTCTGAAACATTTTGAGCACTGACATGATGTCATAAGTGGAAAATTCCACACCTGACGTCCTGTGATGGGTCATAGTCAAAAGGAAGGCAAAAAAAAAAAAAAAACCCACATGATTTATTCAGTGTCCCCATGAGAATAAAGACCCTCCCCTCCTGGCCTCCTTTGGCTGTATTGCATCTTTTTCATGTATGCCCAAATTCCCCCATGGAAGCACCCTCACAAAGCATAATAAAATGACAGTGTGCAGGCCTGATACACCAATGTCAGGTTTCCCACAATGCCTCACATGTGGCCAAGACCTATGTGCATGACTTATTCTTTTGTTGTTCTATTCTTTGTGGTGTAAAGATATTGTTGATAATGTCAAGAAGACCTGCAGGTACCCCTGTGGGTCATAGTAATAAGAAAAAGAGGAAGCATTTATATTTTTCTATAGCACAGGAATTCAAGTTGTTGGAGAAACTGGGAAGCAGTGCAAGTGTGAAATGTCTTACAGCAGAGTATGGTGTTAGAGTGACCGCCATATGTAACCTAAAGAAAGAGAAAGATAAATCATTGAAGTTCCATACTGAAGGTAAAGAACAGAAGTTAATGAAAAATAAAAAAAAAAACACTGCATAAAGCTAAAATTAAGGTCTCAATCATGTATTGAAACAGTGGATCTTAGTGTCACAGCGAACACTTGCCACTTAATGGCATGCAGATCATGAAATAAGAAAAGATAGGTCACAATGAACTGAAAATTGAAGGAAACTATGAGTATTCAATAGGATGGCTGCAGAAATTTAAGAAAAGACATAGTATTAAATTTGTAAAGCTTTATGGTCATAAAGCATCTGCTGATCATGAAGTAGTGGAGAAATTCATTGACAAGTTTGCCAAGGTTATTGCTGATGAAAATTTGATGCCAGAACTAGACTATAATGCTGATGAAACATCACTGTCTTCATGTTACTGACCAGGAAAGACACTGACTCTAAATGATGAGACTGTCCTTACAGGAATTAAGGATGCTAAGGACTGAATAACTGTGCTGGGATATGCTAATGCGGCAGCCACGCTAAGTGTAAATTTGTTGTGACAGGCAAATCTTGCATCCTTGCTATTTTCAAGGAGTAAAATTTTTACCAGTCGATTATTATGCTGACAAAAAGGCATGGATCAAAAAGGGATATGTTTTTTGTTTGGGTTCCCAATCCTTTTGTTCCAGCAGCTTGTGGTAGAAAATGCAGGAAAGCAGGACTGGATGATGACTGGAAGATTTTGTTATTCCTTGACAACTGTTCTCCTCACTCTCCAACTGAAATTTCATTAAAAATAATGTTTATGCTATGTACTTTCCCACAAATTTGACTTTATTAATTTAGCCATGTGACCAGGGTATCTTAGATCAATGAAGAGTAAATATAATAACAGGTTCTTTATCAGCATGCTAGAAGAGGTGAACAGAGGCATGGAAGATTTCCCAGAAGAGTTTGGTATGAAAGGTATCATATAAACTGTTGCTAATGCTTAGAACACAGTGACTGAAGACACAGTTGTGTATGCTTGGCACAAACTCTGGCCTGCAACTTTGTTCAGTGATGATGATGAACAATATGCAAAAAAGTGTACCTTTAGAATTCATCATAAGCTGGAAGAAATAGATATCAGAGAAATTTTTCTATAATGAGGTTCCAGCTGCTTATTCATTGACCAATAGATAAATAGCTGAGATGGTTCTAAATCAAGGTGATCATGATAATAGTAATGATGAAGATGACATTATTAACACTGCAAAAAAAGTGCCTAGAGATGACATGGTTAAAATGTGTGGTGGTTTATTGGAGAAAATAAGGAATGTGCATTCATAAGAGAACAATAAATCATGTCAGTTTATAAGATTGACGAGAGACTCGTAAGACAAAAAATATTGTTAATGAGGCAGGTAACACTGGAGAAAACATTTTAAAAAGCCATCTAGTAGATTCCCTCCGCATCCCTAGAGGACAAATCCCTGGTCCCTCAACTGCTTCTGGTGTTTCTTCACACCTAAAAAATAAAAATACAGTGTACAATAACCTTTTAATAAAAACACAGCCTCATAGGTGGAAACTTCAAGCCTGCCATTGTCTGTTGTTGCTGTTGTTTAACAGCTGATGCAGGTATTCTAATAATGATACTGTGCTGCTTTGTTACCCAGAACACATTTTATTTATTTATTTATTAAGATGGAGTCTTGCTCTTGTCACCCAGGCTAAAGTGCAATGGTGCAATCTCAGCTCACTGCAACCTTTGTCTCCCAGGTTCAAGCAATTCTCCTGCCTCAGCCTCCTGAGTAGTTGGGATTACAGGTGCCTGTCACCACACCCAGCTAATATTTTGATATTTTCAGTAGAGACGGCGTTTTACTACGTTAGCCAGGCTGGGCTCAAACTGCTGACCTCAGTTGATCAGCCTGCCTCAGCCCCACAAAGTGCTAAGATTGCAGGCCTGAGCTACCGTGCCCGGCCAGAACACATTTTTTTCCACTGTATTAATGGTGTCATATTTTTTACTCTAAGTACTTATGTGTGAACAAATGTAAGAAAATGATTGCTTATCAGTGGCACATAAATTCAGTGTGAGGAATGATGGCGATACCAAACAACCACAGATTGTCCACATAGGTGGCCGACATGGGGACACCTTTGCTTTCTGATGTTATTTCATGCAGAAAATTATTAAAAATATCGTATAAAATTACCTTCAGGATGTATATAAGGTATATATAAAATATAAATGAATTTTGTGTTTAGATTTGAGTCCTTTCCCCAAGATATCTCACTATGTGCATGCAACTATTCCACAATCTGAAAAAATTTGAAATCAGAAACATTTCTGCTCCCAGGCATTTCAGATAAGGGATGCTCAAATCTGTACCTAACATGATCTATTTCAGTATTTGTCTAGACATCCCTAAGTCATCCACTAAACATAATTTTTTTGCAGGTATATGAATGGAGGCTTGACTAACCACTATATAAATCAGTTGAATTTTAGCTGATTTATTTCCTGCCAAAGTACATAGTTTTAATTGACAAGAATCCTTATTCAGCTTGACTAAAGCTCCCCAGGTATTTGCTTCAGTTTAAAAAGAGACACTTACAAAGATCACCATAATGAGTAAATAATTACCTGTTGCTAAAAATGCTCTGTAAGGATTACTTGAAAGGTATCACTTGGGTTGAATTTTCTCCAGAATAAATACCAAAAATATTTAAATGACAAATCACACCATAAATGTATCTGGATAAGGAATATTTTAACTTGTTATCATCATCACTGTTAGGAATCTATATTATAATAAATAGTCTTTTTTTATTCAATGAAGTTTTTCTAATGTACAAACTGACAAGTCTCAGCTGAATATGTTTATAAAATTTATGATTCTTTTCTTCCTTCAGAAGTGTCTGATATTAGATTCAGTGATGGCAGATCAAAAGGTTTAACTTTGAGCTTACATGACTAAAAGCCAGAGTGGAGGAAAAGACACTAGTTTCCCACCTCTACAGACCTCTGCTTAAGCAGAAGTAGAAGTAAAAAGACAAATGGAAATATGTGGTGTTTCCACAGACTTGGGGAATTTATTGTTCCTTATGTTCATCTGAGAGATCTAACTGCAAATAATAAATCAGGCATGGAATGTCTACCTATAACAACTCCTAAAGATTCCCATCTTATTATGTTTTTGGATGGAAAGTTGACATTGAAATTAGAATAGGAAGAGAAACAGCAACTAGATTATTCATGGGATCGTTATCTCTTTCTGCCCTTTACCAAGCCACATGGATGTAAATTTTTAAGCAACAACATAATCATAAGAGTCAAAGATCATTGACTGTCTGTGAACTGTAAAGTTATATTGGTTGGTAGGAAGGAGACCATTAGCTTTGAGTTTCTCTTGAATGTGCTCAAGTCTGGCCCTACATGTCACTGAGACATGTTATAATGTTCCAGAATTGCTCATTATTGCAACAATCACATCCAACTTAAAAGAGACACCCAGCTGTGCTGAACTTTTCTATTAGCTGCCTTTTCTAGATGTAATTTTTTAATATACTGATTCCCCAAATCAATACATTTCATGTCTTCCGTTACAAGTTTCCTCAGTTGAATCAAAGTCTATGCCTATTAAATATCAAATATGTAAATTACATGAATATTAATTATTAAAGACAATAAATAGAAACCAAATGAATCAAGCATTCAACAATATATGTGAGGAAAATGACAACAAAGCAAATCTAAAGTAAATAGGAAAAATGAATTTATAATAATAATGACAAAAATAAATTTGAAAATAGAAAATAATCAATAATAATTATTCATCAAATGATCATTACTTGGCACCATGCTAAGCATTTTGTATGTATTAACTCATTTAATTATCATAAAATCATAATAAAGCAAGAATGGAAAACAGACTTTCCCACATATACTCTGATTTCAAAAACAAATATAGTTGAAGGAAAACCTAAAATAATATGTTGATAATCTATAAAAGATAAATCTACAAATAAATACGTTGTAAAATGAAAAATAAGTTAAAATAATATATATGTACTTTTGGCATTAAAAACATTTTCAACTAATATATTTGAAATGCTTATGCTATATATTTTGATGCCAACAAAACCTGAAAAGAATAACACTAAAAATAACACTATAGCCCATTGCTATTAATGCATACTCATGTAAACATACAAATTAAATTTCAAAAACCACCTCATAATGATAGCTTAGCAATTCTGAAACTATATTATGTGTATATTAGGATTGACAAGTAAATATAGTGTGTATAAGTAAAGATAGGTTCCTCTACTGTCAGGGAAAATAGTTAAAAATAAGGAAAGAGGGAAGGCAAGAATAACTATGGTGTTGGATTGGAATCAGAAATATCAAAAGGAACTGATGGTTTTTAATATGCTTATAAATGGATAGCTACAGAAATGAATATAAACATATATGCCTGCTTGAGTATACATACATCTATTTTCTAGCTCTATATACTGAAAGGGCCCAGAAACAAAAATGCCCCAGTAACAATGAATACATCTAGCACCCAGGTCTTGAATTCTAAATACCACTCTCTACGAAAAGGAACCAGGGTTCCTTAGAAAAATGGCTAATAGCAGTTCCGGGGAAGAAAAAATACAAGATGAACCTAGAATGGCTTTCAGTGCCAGAAAATATAAAAGTGCTCCCCTGAAAGGAATGTGATCATGTTCAAGGGATACAGAAGCCAGTAGTCTGAAGGAACTCCCAATGTCCAAATCTGGGACAATTTAAGCAATAAAATACAGAATAATAGTAATGAGTTATAAACCATTGAATAAAAGAAATCTGTTAGTCCATACTGACACAAACAATTGAATAAAAACATAATTGGGGAAATCAAGACATCTATTCTTTTTAATAGAATTCCAATTACTAAATGAAAGACAAATGATAGAAACAGAAAATCACCATTAGGTAAATTACTAGAGGAGTAATAGTTGCAGACAAAAATTATTTATAGACGCTAAAATTAGTGGAATAATGTTTACATAAGGTATTTTCACAGTCTCCAAGTGTTTTTCCATAATACTTATTAATTACAAAGAGGAAAATAGAATCTTTTCTGCGGAAAACATGGAAAACATACCATTAACCAAATGATTAAAGTTAACATCACCATCACAAAGTAGAGATCAATGCAATGATACTTATATAATGGGGAATTATCACAAGCCAGTGGAAAAGCAACAGATTATTTAGTAGTTACAGTGCAGTATACTAGCTATAGACATGGTCTGTGGATCCAAACTACCTGGGAATTAGTACCAGCTCTGGTGCTTGGGTAATCACAGGCAAGATACTTAACTCCTCTGTGCCTCTGGCTTTCTATCAGTAAAATGGGAGCTAGTAACAGGATTAACCTCCCAAGATTTTGGTGGGAATTGAGAACTCTCAAATAGAAATTGTATTTGAGAATGCAAAGACTACAAAAGAGCCTGACACATAGAAACTGCTCAATATTTATTATGTTGCAGAGTTTTCAAGAAAATTGATAGAATGATGTGGACGATAAAAAGATGAATATTTCATCATCAATATAAATTCTAGACAGTTTAAATATTGTATGGCAAAATATAAGTGACTGTTAAATCTCTAGAGATGGTGATGATATTTCTACACAAAACAACAAAAGTCGGGGAAAAATTACCATTTAATCAGAGAAAAGAATAAAATTTACATATGTTGAAAAAACAAAATAGACTTGTACAAAGGCAAAACTGGGAAAAACTCTTACGGCAAATCTGACAAAAAATTAATGTTATTAACATACAAAGAGATATTGAAAGAGAAGAATCAATGTTTCAGGAAGTTTTCATTCATGGGAAAAGATATTATATAACCATTCAAAGTTGTGTTCTTGACAATGATAATGTGAAAATAGTCACCATATTGCATATAGTAAAAAAAAATTGGGATTCAGAATTAGTTATGTAATGTGTCCTATTTATGATGCATATAGAGATGATATATATATTTTTGTTTATATTTCTCAGAGTTTTTCCTCTTAAATTTTCTGGTATCACCAGAAAGGTTATAAGCACACAAAATAAGAAATGATACATGATTGAAACTAAAGGCTGAGTGGGGAAGGAAAATATGATGAAGTCTAGACCAAGCTATTAGTACTAACTAAAACTAACTGACTGAAATTTACTAAATCCAAGACTGGGCTACTTAGATATCACTTAAAATCTCACCGACAGCTTGTAATCTCTTTATGCCATGTACAAGCTTTATTAGCAATTAAGACATATAATTTAGGTTAATTCAACCAGAAATTTGTAAATAACCTATTATATGAGAGATGTAAAGATGAATAGGACATTGTCTTTGCCTTTATTGAGTTTACACTTCAGTGTGTGGAAGGGGTGAGGATAAACACAATAGAATAACAAGAATATAAACAGAAGTCTTTAAAATTTTTTGGAGATTAAGAGAAGAGAGCCTACCGGTTGGAGTTAAACCATTCATGTATGCAAAACATTCATTAAGATCCCCACATATAATCGTTATTTTATTTTATTTTGAGACAAAGTCTCACTCTGACTCCCAGGTTGGAATGCAGTGGCATGATCTCAGCTCACTGCAGTCTCCATTTCCTGGGTTCAAGCAATTCTCCTGCCTTGGCCTCCCAAGTAGCTGGAACCACAGGCACCTGCCACCACGCCTGGCTAATGTTTGTATGTTTAGTAGAGATGGGGTTTCACCACGTTGGCCAGGCTGGTCTTGAACTCCTGACCTCAAGTGATCTGCCTGCCTTAGCCTCCCAGAGTGCTGGGATTACAGGTGTGAGCCACTGCGCCTGGCCATAATGGTGATTTTAGATATAGACATCAGGAAAGTCTTCTTTGGAAGAGGTGGCATTTGAGATTGGCTTTGAAATGTGGATAGGATCTTGCCATAAAGAGATGGGGCTGAATGGACATTCTAACATAAGGATTAGCATGGAAATTGGGTTGACTATGGTAGGCAGCTCCATTTGTAAGTAGAAAAGGCTACATAGAAGAAAGAGCAAATGGTAAAGTTGTAAAGGCTCATTGCTCCCATATTGTGAAAAGATGTAACTCTGAGCATCAGGCATTTGTTCTTAATTTCATGAGCAATCAGGTAGTCTGTTCAACATTAATAATAAAAATATGTTTTGGAATCAGATAGATATTTGTCACTCTCTGGGAAAGAATCTATTACCTCTGAAACTTTGTGGGATGGGGATCTCTCAATGGGATATCTGAGACACTGCACTGAGTTTGTAATCACAATAATAAACAGTATCATGTTTCTTGCATCTAACATCAGCTCAAAAAAGCTCCTCGGGATTCACTGTTGCGACAACATAAAGCAAAGTGATACGGCCACTGGTGGATGGGAAGTGACAGCAGCAGACACATCATGCTGGCAGGTAGCTCACAGAGATGAGAATGCACAGTTAGTCTAAACACCCTGTTGCCTGGAAGACCAAGAGGGAGAGTCATAGAAAATAAACATAGGCAGCCACTTGAGCTTAGAAGAGGAGAGACTCTATGTCTTCTTTGAGGAAAGGAAAAAACAAAACCAATATAAAAATTGCCTCATCCCCATGTGTGCCATGCCAAAGCACATTTGTACATATTTCTGTCCATAGATACACATTTCCAAACATAAAACATTGTATTATAATAATAATACATATCACTTTGCAGATAACAAGCCCTTTAAACTGTATTTACCTTTTGCTGATTTCAAGAGTTCAGAATTTATTACAATTTGTGTAGAATTTAGAATGACAGGTATCACTTTAAAGGCCTTGTTATGGTTGACACTGGAATTCAAATAATAATGACAGAGTCTTCATGGATTAAAAAATACACAGTCATGTATAATTATTTATCTATGTCTGCTTGTGAGGCCAAAATTTTTTTGAGAGAGTAAAGAAGAGTTTTAGTAGATGTCACACTTTAGAGATTGAGTGATTTATTTTCTCTATGTCATTTTAGGGCACATTTGCTGTCATATTGGAACGGAGAGTTGATGTCATATTACAAGCTGAGTAAACCTAGCAGCTCCTTCTCTGATATGGTTAATCAAAAAGGAATCAAGCCCCCAACCGCAGGGCTTCTGAATTAATGATGAATTGAAGGAGAAAAGAAGCAACAGCAACAGCATATTTGTAAAGCCAAGGCCGCAAAGTAACTCAGGACAGCTCATTTAGATAAGTCATGAACCTAAATGGCTAAATTAAAGCAAGACTGTGATTACCAACACAGCTGGGATTAGGCAAGCTGTGGCACAAGAATTAAGCCACATGAAGGGGAAGAGCCACAGGTCAGAAGTTCCCCAGAAAATGTCTAACGAGAGAAGCAAGTTAACCGGAAATCAGCCATGTGCCTTAACCAGAAGTCAGCTGTGACTTTTAGGCCTCTTCTGGAAGTGGATTATAAAGCTATTCCCTTTGGTTTTGAAAATGTGTCTTCATTCGTACATAGAACTTTAGAAAGATGAAAGGCTTTAGATATAATGGAATGGGGAAGCCGCTTTCATATTACAAGGAAATTGATACCAGTGTAGATGGGTATCAGATGCTCAGGCTTTATACTTGGCTATACAGCCAGTTAGTTAAGACGTAAGATAATTCTTCCCTCCTGAGATAATGTCTATATAGCACAGTTGGAACTCTCCTCACTGCTCCCCAGCATCATTTTGGTAGGTAGCTTCCCAGATCTCCAGGTCTTCCTTCAGTCCGTGAAATTTACCATTGACAGGTTAATCTATTGTGTCAAAGCACTGCCTAAAACTTTCTGTTGGCTCCTTCTGCCTTCTCAAAACCTAACAAGATCTTTTGCAACAAGACACCTGCTCAACACATACAAGTTAATTTCTATTTCTTTTTGTATTTATTTATTTTTGAGACAGAGTCTCAGTTTGTCACCCAGGCCAGAGTGCAATGGTGCAATCTCGGCTCACTGCAACCTCCCCCTCTCAGGTTCAAGTGATTCTTGTGCCTCAGCCTCTCGAGTAGCTGGGATCACGGGCCTGACTAATTTTTGTATTTTTAGTATATATGGGGTTTTGCTCTGTTGGCCAGGCTGGTCTCGAACTCCTGGCCTCAAGCCATCCACCTGCCTTGGCCTCTCAAAGTGCTGGGATTACAGTCATGAGCCACTCTGCCCGGCTGATAATTTCTAATCTTTTAGACTACTATATCCCAGGGAAAAACCTCTCATCCAGCCTTCCTTGTTTTAAAACAGTTTCCTGAGCCTATTTCATCACACACACACACACACACACACACACTTCTCTTTACTCATGCTTTTCCACTGTTAATAAACATGCTTATTAAAAAACACCTGTTTTCCCCCTACCCCTCCTTTTCTTCAATGGTCAAATTGTCACCTTTCAACACCTATATCAAGCCTTATCTTGGCATAAAACTCATCTCCATCACATAATCCCTTTGACTTCTCTACTCCATCCCCCAAACCAGACTTGCCTATTAAGCTTCCAATTTCATATTTCGAGTAATGTGAAAATTGTGAAACTAAAATTGAATTTGAAGTTATGTTGGTGCAGATCAATATACCATATGTTGGTGGAAAGAAAAAATGTTATTTTTGTTTCAGTTTTCAAAGTCCAGTATATTAGCTACAACATCCTCCTATGTAGCTTGATCCCAACAATAGAAGCCTCCAGATTCTGTGGGCCAGGTGGCAAGATGATATACCAAATTTTGCCTGGCTCATATTTGATATTATTCTTTTTATTGGTTATGAAGTTTGACTCTCCTTACTTCCTGTCACTTTTTTTTTAAACTAAAATAGAAACTTTATCCCCATTATTCCCTGTTGATTGTAAACTTTCTGGAAAAAAATCTTGAAAAATAAGTAGATGTACCTACAATCATGGTTAGACTGAAATAAGTTTATTTTTGTTTAATAGTTCTTGCATTCTCTTACCATGATATATGTAGAAACTTAGATATAAATGGAATATATTTATAGTCTCTTTGCCAAAAACTACAGCTGCTCCCTTCAAACTTAGCATTTCCAAAACTTCTGTCATTTCGGGAATATTGATTATTAATAAAATCAGGAAGGTGTGTTGTAAGATTTCTGGGTAGTTCATCAGGATTCCATGGATTTCAGCAAGAGAAATTTTCTAGCAAAAACTGGAAACTCAGTTTTTATTTTTCCTTTTTGTAAAGTGGCACAAAATATAACTAAATACTTAGAATATATGTAAACAGGAAAGTACTAAAATATGCATTGGTTGTTAAAATGTATTTGATCTAATTTATCTCTGGCAATGTAAATGTTACATAGACTATAAGCTCATGAAAGAAGGGACCATGTCTAAGTTGACTTTCATTTTATTGTAGTGAATAGTGCAGAATCTAGGGCGTAGTAAGTGAAAAAAAAAACAAAAACATTTATTGGATCCATGGATGAATGACTACATGAATATATATCTTGTTATCAGCTATTGTGCCATTTCCTCAATATTATCATACTTAGCTAAAGTATAGTAAACTAGTCCTAATTTGCCAACAAATAGTTGAATAAGCATGGGCATGCTATTTTACCACCCTGGGTCTTAGTATACTAATTTGTAAAATCAGGGAAGGTCTGCACTGCTTACTTCAAGGAGCAGTTTTGAGGATTGAATGAGAGCTTTATGAAAAAACATCTTGCAAACGGTAAAGTACTTTAAAAAAGGTAGTATTTGAACACTATGGGATATTTGATGAACATTAAATTTATACCTGAGTTATTGACCCGATTTTTTAAAAAAAATTGGCAAGTAGAAAAAAATAGAACATGTAACAGGAGGCTTTGGCAGAAAGCTTTACTCTTGGGATTTTCATATGGGTTATACTTTCATAACTGTCAAAGCAGATCATGAAGAATTTAAAGATATAGAATACTTACTTAAGAGAACATGGCCTAAGGATGCGGTACTAATTTTGATTAATTTTCTGTGTTCCTAAGTGGCTTGCTAAAGTGGGAGGACCAGTGAAATGGCCTCATTATACAGCTTTGTGTACTGGCTCTTGCCCATTATTGTACTTTCTGGTAATTGATTTGCAAAGTATGCTTTCAATGTTTTGTTTTAAAAATTCATTTTAGGAAGATTAGGAACAGAGAACATTTCTTGGAACAACTACTGACAATGTTTAGTGGAGAAAAAAAGGTATCCAATTTTCCTTTGCATACTATAAAGGAATGATTTATTGCAAGTAGCATTTTGTTGCCTTGGTGGAGATAATTTCCTTTTCTTTAACATTCCAAACTATATGGGAGATATTTCTATTCCATTCTCCCATTTAAAATATCATGTCTGGAAAATAATATTATCAAGACTGACTTCATTCATTCAACAAATATTAACTTGTTATTATGTGCTAGGCACTATAAATGTTTTTTCCTAGTATTTTAAATTAATACATGTAATTTTACTCTATTTTCACTGCAGACTTTTGAAAATCATTCTAAAGTTCCCAAGAGAAAGTTTCACATCATTTTTACTATTATATTTTCAGAACTTGGCTCATAGTAGGTGTGACACACACTAAGTACACAGGTGCTGAGTAAATTCCCAGATGGAGAATAAACAGCATTAGCCTATAAGCCAGAGCCACAGAATTTAGACAATATGGTAGGTTCTACTTTCATCTCTGCTCTGCCTTAACTCATTTTCTCACCTACACTCATACTATTGCACTCATACTTTTATAATGATCTGCCTGCCTCTGTTCTCTCTCCTCCTCACTTCATCCCTCACAATGTGACCAGAATGTGACATAAGTTCCATGATTTCACTCCTGTGCTTCAGGCCTTTCAGTGGCTGCCCCTCATTGAGTAGCATTTCTTCATCTTTTCCCCCAAGTTTTCCTAATGGTATGTTAGGATAGACATAAGCTTACAGAAGGCAGGCTTCACTGGGTCTCCTCTGAGTAGCCAGTCACAACTATCGCATTTCATTCAAGTCTAATTGTAGTTAAAAAGGTATATAGGGTCTGCATTCCCCTCCATAAAATACCCAAGCCTGTTTCAATTTCAAGTTTTTCTTTTCTTTCAAATTATTAAATAAAAGTGACACTCCAGGAAAAGTCACCACCATGTGTATCTTGTCAATTTATTACACTTGGGTACATATCTTTGTACCACCGGCCCACTAGCACCCAGGGGTATATGTAAGTCAGTAAGAGAAATAGACTACTATTTATTTATTTATTTACTTATTTATTTATGAGACAGGGTCTGGCTCTGCTGTCTAGGCTGGAGTGCAGTGGCACAATCACTGCTCACTGCAACCTCCATCTCCCAAGCTCAAGCGATCCCCCCACCTCAGCCTCTGGAGTAGATGGGACTACAGGTGCACGCCACTATGCCCAACTAATTTCTGTATTTTTTTTGTAGAGATGGGGTTTCATCATGTTGCCCCAGCTGGTCTGGTACTCCTGGGCTCGGGCGATCTGTCCATCTTGGCTTCCCAAAGTGCTGGATTTACAGGCATGAGCCACTGTGCCCAGCCTCATTATTAAATTAAATTAATTAATTATTTTTTTGAGATGGAGTATTGCTGTGTTCCCCAGACTGGAGTGTGGAGTGCAGTGGTGTGATCTTGGCTTATTGCAACCTCCCCCTCCCCGGTTCAAGCAATTCTCCTGCTTCAGCCTCCCAAGTAGCTGGGAGCATAGGCGTGCATCCCCACACCCAGCTAATTTTTGTATTTTTAGTAGAGATGGGGTTTCACCATGTTGGCCAGGCTGGTCTCAAACTCCTGGGCTCAAGAAATCTACCCACCTCGGCCTCACAAAGTGCTGGATTACAGGTGTGAGCTACCACGCCTGGCCCTCTTTATTTTTAAATAGATAATATTGTATGTTTTTTCTTATAATGTACAAAATAATATTTTGAAGCACATATACATTGTGGAATACTTAAATGTAGCTAATTAATACATGCATTACCTAACATAGGTGTAATTCTTGTGGTAAGAACAAATAACATCCACTCTTTGCATTTTCAAGAATGCAATATAACATCAACCACAGTCACCTTGCTGTACAATACATTCCTTGACATTTATTTTTAAAATCTACCTGTAGTCACTAATAAAGCAAACGAGGCCCTTTGTGATCTAACTCTAGCAATTTTTTTTTGCCTCATTCTATGAAATTTCCCATCCTTAACTTTCTCTGCTGCTTTGCCACTTCTGATCTTCAGAAGAGTCTCTGTTTCTCACAAACGTCTACATCTTTGCACATACTGTGTGCGTCACACAGAATACCTACTCCTTGGCTCACTTAATAAACTCTACATCCTCAAAATCCCAGATTAAATTTGACTTCATCTTCAGGATCTTCCTCATCTGTCCCAGAATAGCCCAGAGATAGTCCTGCTTCTGCATTTCCATGACATTTTGTGCATTCCCAGCATTTATAATGTTATCAGAACAATCCTTCTGAGCAGGAGTTTATTGTTACTCAACATCTTAGTGTCTGGTGTCTTAAAGATGATGATGTTAAAATATTTGTAACTAGCATAATCAAAGAAACATGAAAAAATGGTATAATCATATCATCTGAGGACCATTGCTGTAGAAATATTTTAAATTGTTGTGAGATTATTTGAAAGAAAGCTGTTTAATATAATTGCTAGTTAGCATGTTTAAAATACTATAGAATTTTAAGTCAGCCTTTGGTTTTCCGAATGCAGACTTCAGTCTTCAGGCTTTAAGTAATCATGTAAAGCAACTAAATATACTTCTTTCTTCCTAGATAGTTAATATGACTGTCATTACATCAACCAATGTCAGAATTTGCTTATCACATACAAAAGAAAATTAGATTTGGCACTTGAACCTATCATATGTAAACAGTTGATCTCTTACTGGTATATTTCAAAGAAGAAATGAATAATTGCAAGGTCTAAAACATAGTTCACCATTAAAAATAAGTATCTGAATTATAATATTATGATTGGATGGTACCTTATATAGAAAGCCTCTGGCTTTGACACAAGAAAGATTGAATGTTTCTAAGTGTATTGAAATTGTAGTCATTGCAGCCTAAACTTGTCTTTCTGGCAGATAATTGCTTTTCATGCACCTTAGAGGTGGGTATAAACTGAAATTTCAAGTACTGCTTCTGGGTTATGTTTATTTCCTGAAAAATGGAACCAATAAGAGGCTTGTTTCAAAATTCCACATGTCGATTTTATAGTGTTAGAATGCCTTTGACACAAAACAAAATATTTGACTTGTAATTCATCTTTTTATATTGGGTCTTCAGTTAAAAAATATATTTTTATGTATTGAAGAAAATTCCATCACCCAAAGGAATTTGTTCTTGACTCTTATCTTTATTGATTGAAGTGGAATTCTAAAAATCCATCTAGGTGAAAACACATTGTCCAGATTTTCCTGGCTATCATATTCTAAGAGACAAATTAATTTTATAATTAACCATGGAAATTACCTATTCAGTAGCTAAAATAATCTTGTGTGGGCTATGGTTTTGATAAAAGAAAATTTCTGGCCTGAATTATGTTTATTACTTATAAATGACTTTCAAATGCTTCCAAAATTTGCATTCAGACCATGGACGATAACTAACTCTCTTCTTGGTTTAGTAAAAACAAAACAAAACAAAAAAACCAAACCAAAACAAAAAAACTGAATAAGGATGGAGCATTCACTCTAAGAACAGGTACCATGGGTAAAAACTCTGTTTGGTAACTCCTCCATCCCTCAAACTCCCTCCTCCCCTCACCTCAACCGAATACGTGACACATTTTCCTCCGCGTACTAAGTAGATACTTACTGATTGCTGTGATTGATAAGACAAACCATACCCTTAAAAACATTACTTCTTGCAGTTTGATTGACTCTTGAGATTGAAACAAAGGAAAAGAAGAACTGTGCTCATATTAATAAGCTACTTGAAAGTTACAGTGGATGATATAATTTCTGATGAAATGTTAGCCCAGATGAAAATATGTTTAAGTATTTACATATTCAGTATAACATGGCCCTTCTCAGCTCTGTAATCATGGTGTACTTCTATAGGCTGAATTTAGAAATAGATATTAGTTATGATATGAATTCATGAGATTCATTTTTAACAAAGTAGAGTTTATATTATTAAATAGCACTTGGCTATTCTAAGCTATTACTTTCGGAGATGAAACACATACACATGAATTACATACAGAATTGATTTCAGGGTCAGTTGCTAGCTTGGGATAAAATAAACCTTTTGATTAACACACATTATTTTTAAAATCAAAATAATAGTAACATTTGTTTGTTTGTTAGGTCAACTTGCTGACCAGTATTGGCTGTAAATGACTTTTGGCCATTTCCTAAAATTGCATTTATCTAAGAATTATATAAATTTGTCACCAATGATGATATTCAAATAAACTTTCCTTAGATCTTTTCTGAATAGGAACCCTAAAACTGTGAGTGACAATGTGCATTTGATGGAAATATAGAATAACCAGAAGTTAAGTTAAAATGGGACGTTGAAGATAGTATTATTCTAGCTTATATTTCACTGATGGGAAAAGTGAGACTAAATTGATTTATGTAGGGCCAGACCATTTAGGTACTAAACCAAATGTTCATGATATTTGGGCTCACTGTCCTCTGCCATACTGCCTTGAAAATTAAATATATGTTATTTACATATTTTGAAAATCTGAGTCACTTCATTTTACATTTATACATTGAATAGTATTTCTTAAAAACAAAAGTATATACAATTATTTTAATGCAACTTTTATTTCTACTTTTTTTTCTTTTCCTCAAAGAAAACAAACACAATTGTACTTTGCAGCATATGATTAGAGAGGATTGACTTGAGTCCCAGCTTTTCAGATAGCTTTTCAGATTATTCATTTTCATGTGAATTTTTATACTCTGATATGAAAGGTAGTGTGCTCTTCCCTGAGATTACTTTGGTTCACTGGAACTGTCACTGCTGGCTGGTAGGAAATAATGGGTTTGACTTTAAGTAGCAACATCTTGTAGACAGTTAAAAGTATTTATTGATAGAATGTTAAGTGATGCATTTCATAGTGGAGACTCATTTTATAGAATGACATTAGGCAGAAGTATTCTTAAACTAATGAGTTATTATTTTTACATTAGAATCAATAATAGAAAACTTGTTAAACATTCTATAAATAGTAAATGTATAACTCAAATCAAAATTTTCCTTACTTTCCTAAATAACTTATAAGCATGAAACATGAAGGAGAGTTCTGAAATTTTAAAAAATGTTAATTTGCTCAATACGAACATATCACATTGATAGTTTATTATATATATTTTGATGTGTGCTTTCCATAAGTACCCCAGTTTCTCATTTTTATCCTAAAATAATCTGAATGGAAAAACAGACACATGCTCCTAAATTGTATACTGAATTCTTAAGAGAAAAAGTTTCAGTCAAAAGTTTTAATTATAGCAATCAGTCACAAAGAAAGTTCAGAAAACTTATAAAAAAACTTCAATATTTTAAAATTATAGTGACCATAGGGAACACTCATATGAACATTGTGAAATCAGGGAAAAATAAAGCCTTAGTTATATTGTGAAAGCAACATTCTGTGTATATACAATTGCAGAATTATTATGAAATGTGGAAAAATAGAAGGATTTGTGTTTGCAACAAACAGTGTTTTAAATAATTTGCTTTACAATTATTTAGAAAAGTTCTATGATGGCATAATGCCTGATGTCTAGAGCATAATAGAGTGTTATTATGCTTATTATTGCTTGCTGTTTTATTTTGTATTTGAAATTACAAACCAAAACACTGGCAATGATACAATAAATACCTGATCAATGGAATTCTTCATCTGGTAACAAGTCTTGGCCTGCTCTGCTTTACCCAGAATAACTATTAGATTAAAGACAAGTGAAAGTACGAATAACAAAACCAGAGTGATATCTAGCACAATGGCCATTGATAAGAAGGGTTGCATATGAAGAAAGCATGCTTGAAATCAGAGGCTAAACTACATTTCTACATTGAAGCTCAAAGTGAAGAGGAGTATAGAACTTGTCATTCTATATTTACCTAGTTTCTGTAGACAAAAAGTTTATTATCAAAGTTTTTATGTTGTATAATGACATACAAAAATTATTGAAAACCAGCTACCAAGTGTTATAGCTAATCTAATTTCATTTCATTGTTGTAGAGATTGTTTGAAATACAACCATCCAGAAATAAACACTGAGTTTCTATCTGGTGACAGCCATGAAGGTGCATCTCTCACATCTCCACCTATAGGGAGCATAATTGAACCAGGATCTAGCTGTTGCACTAGGAAATCCATGTTGGCATTTGCATAATGCCTTGCTCCCCTTCGGCTTCTCCTAGCCAACGCCTGAGCACATCTTGTAATATTAAACCAGGCTTGTTTCTGGGAGATACTGGCCTCCATTGACAGGCAACTCTGGCTTGGAGACTCCTCAACAGTCCTGCCAAACTTTCCTTAGAACTCATCTGTAGTCTAAGACTCTTATACACCTTCTTTCCCCTCCTCTGCATCTCCTCCCCTGCCTCCCCTCTCTTTTCCTCCCTTCTTCATTTGGGGTTAGACATGCATTTCAGGCTGATGATTCTCCTGGTCTTCCCCAGCTGGCTGCTTATCTTATCTTATTGGTGATTCACCTAATACATTTGTTGTAAGTTTAACTTCATTTTGATGTGTGTTGCTTGGAAGACCCATGCTAACACATATCCCTATCTAAATGATTCCTATGATTGCAAAAATTTTCTGAGTGTAGTTCTTGGATATTTCATCTAACTGAACTAGCTTACATTGCTGTAACATATATTTGGATTATTGCTTTAAAAATACAGTTAGTATCCATATTTATTAAGACTTTAAAAAACATTAAGACACTGATGTTCTTTGAAAACTCTCAGCAAAGTCAAATTGCCATGAACCTTACACATTTTTAGCACTGTTTTATTCTGAAAGCAAGTGTTCATACATTTCCATATGTCGGTTTCTCACCATGGAATAATCTCCTCCCTTTTCTTTCTCTTGTAAATGCCTATATTTTTCAATATCCAATTCCACCTTCAGCAAAAATTAGTTTCTTCAGCTGGAATTTCAATATACTATAATGATAATACTAAAACACAGCAGTCTTTATGAGAAAAGATAAGGACTTGTTCATTTGTAGGTATAGTGATTTGGTTATGTAAATTCAAAACAAAATTTGCTAAATTCAAAAATGGGAAAAGTAGCTGTGTAAAAGGCAAGGAATTTTGGGGGTAGGGGGAAAGTTTTTATTAAAATTTTAGAACAGGGAAAAATCTATGAATAAATACAAGTGGATATAATGTGAGTGACAGTATAAAGTTAACATTGTCCTCTATTCTTAGAATAAGATGCTTGCCACTGAGTCTTTGTCTCTCCCACCTTGATGTTAGCTTTTTTTTGTGTGTGTTTTTTTTTTTTTTTTGAGATGGAGTCTTCCTCTGTCACCCAGGCGGGAGTGCAGTGCTGCGATCTCAGCTAACTGCATCTCCCACCTCCTGGGTTCAAGCAATTCTCCTGCCTCAGCCTCCCAAGTGGCTGGGATTACAGGTGTGCATCACCACGCTTGGCTAATTTTTTGTATTTTTAGTAGGGATGGGGTTTCACCATGTTGGCTAGGCTGGTCTTGAACTCCCAACCTTAAGTGATCCACTGCCTTAGCCTTCCAAAGTGCTGGGATTACAGGCATGAGTTGCCACACCAGGCTGATGTTAGCTTTTAACTCAGTTGCTGTATTAGTCTGTTCAAATGCTGCTATGAAGAAATACCTGAGACTGGGTAATTTATAAAGAAAAGAGTTTTAATTGACTCACGTTCTGCATGGCTGGGGAGGTCTCAGGAGACTTACAATCATGGTGGAAGGGGAAGCAAATACATCCTTCTTCACGAGGTGGCAGAAAGGAGAAGTGCCAGCAGGGGAAATGCCAGACGCTTATAAAACCATCAGATCTTGTGAAAACTCACTCACTATCACGAGATCCAATCGCTTTCCAACAGGTCCCTCCCATGACACCTGGGGATTATGGGAACTGCAAGTCAAGATGAGAGTTGGGTGGGGACATGGTGAAACCATATCAATTGCCCGTTTTTTAAGAACTTAGTTTAAACTCAAATGTATATCACCAAACTTAACTTTCCCCTTTATCTCTTCATCCAACCAAAAATTTTCTTTTAATTCATGACATTAATCAGGTAGGCTTAAAATTTCTTCTGACCTCTTCCTCTTTGTGATTTCTTGTATTCAGAAAATTACTTGTGAATTCTCTGAAATGCATTGTAATCTATTACTTCCTTTCTGTTATCACATCCTCTACACTGATTAGGGACCTTGCAGCCTTGTATTCCACCAGACTATTTCTTCTCTTCTAATATCCTAACATTTCACATGCCTGCAATTTAAACTTCTCAAAGTATCTTTTGAATTGTGTGCTCTTCATGCTAAAGTTTTTCAATGGCTCTTCCTTCCTCACTGAATAAAACCTAAACCTCTTTGCCTGGCATTTAGATTTCCAAAATCTGGCTCCAAACTACCCTTCCAAATTTATCTCCCTCTTGAAAATATTGTGTGACCCGTTGGTTCTGAAAAGCTAAAAGATATAAAAAATTATGGGAGCTGGTTAAAAGTTAAGACTTCTGGTCTTACAACTCCAGAGATTCTGGAACAAAAGTTTGAGGGTGGGGTCATTGTCTCTGCCATTTGTGTATATTTTCCAAGTGACTCTGATATGGGTGGTCATCATATTACACTAGGAGAAACACTTACATTTAGCTAAAACTGAATAGTTTTTCTTGGTGAGCACTGCTTTTCTTTTCTGTCTCTTTAGATGGGTCTATATTGTCCTCTCATCAAGAAAAAACTGTTTTCATCCATGTATTTTTTCATTAATTCATTAATTAATTAATTCATTCATTTATTCATTTGTACAAGCCTACTCTGAGTCATGCTGAAAATAACTGCCCCATTCAGCGTTCCATAAAACAAATGTTCCTATTTTCTTTTAATAAATAATTGCTTAAGCAGTTGAAACAAATATTTTACACCTGGTGATATTCATTTGTTGTTAATTTAGTTGTGGCTTATATGTAACTATGAAGAAAAGACTTATGAAATTGCTTTTGGCAAATCCTTCAGCTACCTAGAAAATTCATATGGTTCCCATACGCAGACTTTTAGATGGGTTTGGAAGCTAAAACTATTTTAATGTAAAGTTTCCTTACATGGTTTGCAAAACATCCTGATATTTTAAAATTCTATTTTATTATCAAATGTGTAATAGGAAGGGGTCATCCAAGGATTGAAACATTGTACCTGGGTGTGAGTAGCAAGGTCCCTTAACCATGTTCTGGAATAGCCCATTAAAATATTTGGCAACAAATGTTTTTGGAATGCTTATTGTTTGGACCTACTAAAGTGAAATATTTGTTAAAAACGGTTAATCAGCAAGTACTCTAAGGAGAAGAAGCCATCTGTGAGCCTGGATGCTCACTTCTGCCCTTGTAATTTCTGCAGGTTGAAGAACCTCTGGAGTAGCCTGACAGTTACTATCTGAAACATTCTTCATATAATACATCCACAATCCTAACATGTTTCCTGAACCTCTCTCCTAACCGAAAACATCACCATCTTCCCCAAAACCTGAGCTGTCTCAAAAAACAATTTTCTTTCTGATCTACTCATTTGGCATCTGGTATCCATCTGAATGCACAGGTGGTGAATGTGCATCAGCAACCCAAGAGGGCAGTAAAAACTTACCCACAAAGATGATTTCCTTGTTTGACTTCCTCCCTATTTCAAGGTGTAAATCAAGTGTTGCTCCAGAATGGATAGTTTCTGCAACAATGATGGAAATAAAGTTTCTGTGTGTGGTTTTGTGCGTGTCTCTGTGTATGAAATAGAGTTAAATGGCTTGAGAGTATATAAAAATAAAATAATAAATGGGGAAATAACTTATAATAACATTATGACATTTTCCTTCCAAATTCTTTATTAAGTCATATTTAAATTATAACCCAGTAGTTTCAATTGTGATTTCTTAGATCAATATGAAAGTACATAAAAAGAAAAAAAATCAATCTTTGTAACAACAAAGATTTTCTCCTCTGTCTTTGCTTAGTATCATGAATGGTGTAAGATATCGATTCTGCTTTAAAAATAACAGCTCTACAGACAGTTTCCTAGAGTTGAGATCGCCAATCATTTTAATTTTCTTTAAAGCTGATTCTGCAATCAGTGCTCACTATACAAAGATGATGTTCCAAGAACCAAATGAAATTGGGCTGTTTCTAACTTGCTACATTTTTCATCCTCCTCCTTAAACACAATCATGAAAGTATTTAAGTGAAAAAGAGGAATGGTGACTTAAATGTTTGAGGATGACTCATAGTGTTGAGGGGCTATGCTAGATCTAAAATTTTCATTTGAAATTTTCAAATGGAACAATCCCTTCCTGTAGTTAATAAATCATTAGACATACTACGCATTTTTCACTTGACATCAGAGTTTTTATGTTGAATTTACATTTCAGTTTAAGGTTCGCCTTTGTCATCTTAAAATGTATCCTATTACAGAGAGAGAAACCAGGATAATATGCCTCCTCATTTAATATTCAGTCTTTCCTCAAGCTTACAGACACTGTAAGCCCCGGAGAGCACTGCCAAATGTCTACTTCTTATGGAGAACCCCTTTTCAGCAATAAGTTTTTATCCATTTGGCATGTTTCTGTAATATGCTTCTTTTTCAAAATTATGACCTCCCACATTACAAATGTTCTTTTTTTTTTTTTCCTCAGAAGATAAGAATTTTAGATAGTATTCCTGTCTGTGAAACTACTCGGAACTCCAAAGAATCACTGGAAAAATAGCCACAGGTAAGGAGGTCAGGGTATAGTGAAATGAAACAAGGTAAGTCATACACTAACTGAGCCTAACTGCTTATGCTACAGAAAATACATTAGTCTTCTGATAAAATATGTCCAGCCAGTTGTTCCTGGTCTGGCAATAGTGTGGATTGACAATATGGCCTGGGATTGCTTTGTGATGCCTCCTTCCCCTAATTTAGACTGTACCTACACTTAATGCTCACTTTTAAAGTTCTGGCCAAAGGTCTAGAGAATAATTTTTCCCTGCATACTGCATAACATTTAAAACATTTAGTTCCTTGAAAAGTGCTATTGAGCTGTTTTACTGCGTGTTAATAGATGAGGGAGTATGGTAGTTGTGATCATTCTTTTTTTAAAAAAGGAGTAAGTTTCAAAGCATAAAATGATTTTATTCTTGTAGGTTTTGCTTATAATTCAGCATTAAACATAATTTGAATCAATATAAAAAAAGAGGTCTGGTTATTATAGATGTGCGTTTTACGAGCCTTACACAGTACAGTCTATTATATCTGGCTCAGCAGTGGTGGTGATATGAGGTGTTTCACTTAATAACAAAAATAATATTGTAATAGGAAAATGAGACTCTATAAAGAAGTCCTGTTGGCACAAATGTACAATAGCTTATGTTCAAAAGAAAAAAAATACACTAAGCCCCTTATTGTCTCACTATTATGCAACTCTTTAGACAGAAATCACTTAATGAGACCATTTCATAATGATGGTATTTAGTATCTTAATAAATTATAAATAGTCCAAGATAATTCCTGCCTCATTCCAAATTTTATTTTGTAGTTAAAAAAACTATAGTCGAATATATGTCTTTGCATTTATACATATATGATAGGAGATATATGTATATATTTACATATATCATGGGACATATGTATATATATATAAATAAAATGTAAGTACATTGCATACATGCATGTAATATGTAATAAAGCACAGCCTGTACTCAAATGCTGAGCATATATTTGTAAGTTATTTGCATATTAAAAATTAGCATAAAGCTACATATTACAAAAAGGAAAAATTAATGGATGAAGGTGAATTGTCTGAAGTCGGAAAAAAATAAGACTCCCTTCTTTGGTGAAAACATCTATATTTCATTGTTCAAAGTGTCCCACTTATGTGGGTAGTACATACTTTCATACTCAACCAAAATTGCTTCCCTCCCTCCCTTCCTTCCTTCCCTCCCTCCTTTTCTCTCTCTCTCTCCCTTCCTCCTTTCCTTCCTTCCTCCCTCCCTCCCTCCCTTTCTCTCTCCCTTTCTTTTTCTTTCTTTTTCTTTCTTTCTTTCTTTCTTTCTTTCTTTCTTTCTTTCTTTCTTTCTTTCTTTCTTTCTTTCATTTCTTTCGTTCATTCTTTCTTTCTTCCTTCCTCAGTAATAATTTTCTGAGGTCTCACAGATTGTTGTTAAATTGTCTTTGCTCAACTCTTTTACATTAAAAACACAGCATTTGTTCACTTTATAATATCTAGAAACTACCCAAAGATGCCTTTTTTTTTGTTTTCAGTAATTATAAACTCCTTGCTGTTTGTGGTACACTCTGCTAAGTTGTATGAATTTTTAAAAAGTTAAAAAGACACAGTTCCTACAGTAAGAAACATACAGTACTAGTGGTAAAGAGGGACAGGTGATGAGGTATTTAAAAGTCTGTGAAGCAAAGGCCAGTGCAAGAGGGGCACCAACCTGCCCTGGAGGTTGAGGAAGAGGTCCTGGAGAAGGTTGCACTCTGCAATGTCTGAAACCAGGAGGTCTATTAATTTTTTTCAACAGTGTAATTTATTAAAATGATGTATTTATGTAAGTTTGTCTCATCATATTTGCATTATGTTAATAAATGCAGATTTTATTTTTAAAAATACCCCTCTCCTAGCAATTCTGTCTCTGAAATGTTTCCCATCCATGCTGCCTGATTCTCTAAAGGGCATTATAGTCTCTGCATGCATATCTCATAGGACCTACACTAAAAGGTCCACCTTTTATGGAGAAACAGTTAGAAAGTCAACTTTCAGTCTGGAGAACAATGCTACTGTGGGAAAATAATCACAAAAATCCTTTTCATATTATCTTTACTTCTGTTTTCTAAGTTGAGAAAAAAAGTGCTGATTTCTGACTATTTCCTACATTCTATTTTCTAAGTTTCTGTTTTTCCCTTGTAGTGTGGCTAAGACATTTTGGTAACAGTGTAACTTCTGTGTCACACATGGAGATGAAGACGGAACAACTGTAGCAGGGTCATATTTGTAAAACAAAGAGCAGGGCATATACTACTATTCTCTAAGTTCTGAAGATAGTGCCCGTTTTTTATGTAATACATCAGTCCATTGACTACTGTTTATTATACGAAGGCAGAAACTAAAAAGTGATCTGAGGACACTCCTTTAAGAATGAAACAAACAGCAACATACTATCAAATGTCAAAGGCACAGGGCTAAAATGAATAGATGAGATGTGTTTTTGCTAGCTCAGGATTTTCTGCTTCTTTATCGATGGGCCAAATGAAACATTTTGATGGCTATTATTAAAGACTTAGGGGTCAGGCGCGGTGGCTCACGCCTGTAATCCCAGCACTTTGGGAGGCCGAGGTGGGTGGATCACCTGAGGTTAGGAGTTCGAGATCAGCCTGACCAACAGGGTGAAAACCTGTCTCTACTAAAAATACAAAAATTAGTCGGGCGAGGTAGTGGGCACCTGTAGTCCCAGCTACTTCGGGATGCTGAGACAGAAGAATTGCTTGAACCCGGAGGCAGAGGTTGCAGTCAGCCAAGATTGCGCCATTGCACTCCAGCCTGGGTGACAGAGTGAGACTCCATCTCAAAAAAAAAAAAAATTTAGGAACCCCTCCTAAATGCTCCTTATAAGTAAAGGAGCATATTTCATTGCATACATGTTTTCTAAAATGTTTTTGGTTTGAATTGAGCTTCTAAAACTATAGTATAATTTGCCTCAATTACTGATATATTTCTAATGTAAAACTAATAATTCAGCCTGATAAATTTACTATATGTAATTGTAAGTACATACATAAATTTACTATATGTATATGTAAGTACATACATAAAATGACAGTTATAATAAGAGCTTAGCTTTCTAAAACAATAATAGACCAAAACCTGTTTGAAATGCTTTTCATAAACTCAATTAATCCTTATAAGGAAGCTATAAGATAAACTCAGTTATAATTTCGTTTTTACAGAAGAGAGAACCAAAGCATAGAGAGGTTAGGTAACTTACTCAAGATCACACAGCCAGTAAATGGTATGGTCAGAATTCAAACCCACTCAGCCTGGCTCCAGAGTTGGCATTCCTAGAAACCCTGTTGCTACCTCTTAACATGTATATACGTTGCTCTTTGTTTTTAAATTCCAGCCTGCTGCTGCTGCTGCTCCCTCTTCATTTCTCTGTGTGACTCAGAGGTTCCACAATTACCAAAAAATCTTACCCACACTACATGCAAAAATTAGTACATTAGTTGTAGCTTTTACTTGTGTGTCATTGATTAAGGCAATACCTGTAAGACCCCTGTTCTTTTGAGTATCTTTTCTCCGACTAAGCCACCCAATTAAATCAGTTGCTATGCTTACCTGGCAGGGGAATAGGAGCCACTGCTGTTTCCCCAGCAGTTCACAGTGTGTTATCTTCTTTGAAGCCCTGCTCACCTGTTTATTTCCTTTGTCCTTCCCACCTGAAGTCCCTCCTGCAGCAGCTATTTGACGGTCTTGTTATCAGCCACTCTGCTCCTTTGTCTATGCCAGAAAAAAAATTATAGTAGCAGGCAGCTGTGCCCTCAGTCATGGTGGAGTGCTTACATCCTGGGATAGGTCTTCTAAATTGGGTGAGATGACATAGGCTTTCAGTTTAGCAGTGAACTTTGTGTCACACTGATGCTGCAGCCTGTTTCTAAGACTCCCCAGATGTGTGTGACAGTTCTTATTATGCTTCTCCAGCACAGGGACCCTCAACATCATGGTGTCATTTGTAGAGTTTGTTATGAGTAATTTCTTGCCAATCGTAACTCAATGAAAATTGTGAAAATTATTTTTAGACATTATATCAGATTCCCATGGTATTTTGATAATTTTCTTAAGCAGAAAATTAAATGTATAAAAATTAATTATAGTTAGCTAGCCAGGGATTGTGCTTAACATTTCATCTGCCCATGGGAACATGCGGTTCATGTGTGTCAGAGTGGAAAAATGGTGAAGTGCTTCTCCATTCGTTGGTCAATGAATGGGGTGAAGCCGTTCTACCTGGAGGCCCTAGTGTACCGGAAATGGCTTCCAAGCAATTGGATTACCTGGTAATCCACCGCAAAGCATGTGATATAATTTACTGTGCCTAAATTTGTGCTTGATACAGAGTTCACTATTTTTATAAACAAAAGCTTAAAAGAGCACTGAAGATAATATTTACAAAGATATGTGCTGTCTGATATTCAGTGATGATGTTTACTTCTCTTTTGCACAAGAAAATTCTTTGTTGCATGCTGAATGCCTCTCATACACAGTGGGGTGCCTCTGAGCTTCATACTAATCTACAAACCAACCCTGGCTCTGCAACTCGGCCGCGGGCAACCTTGTAAGATCTTTTCAATATGTCCATGCACAACTGGAATCCTCTTTTTTATTTTTTAATAATCTTCGAATTGATGGAATTGCTTTTACATCATTTATGCGTTCATAATTATGGTTGCTGAAAATATATTGAAAGAAAAGGGACATCTTAGGCAACTCAACTTCACCACTTGGTTCATGCAAAGTTAGTCAATTCCAGCTGAACATTACTTTTGGTTATAGAATAGGGGCTTTGGATTACTCTAAAATGGCATTGTTCTTCAGGAGTTAAGGATTGTAGTGTGCTGCCAAACCTACACCATTATTTTTCTTTAGAAGACAAAGGAAAGGTAAAAAGTATAATAAATTAAAAAAAAAACCCATAGAAATGTAAAATGCATCACTGCAATTTTTTCTCCTACTGAAACAATAATAGCTTCAATGGGCCATTATCATCTGAGGCAAAGAGAATGAGACACTACCTGTCAATGAGTGTTTAGGGATTAGTTAATACACAGGCTACGTCATTGAAGCAATACATTATAACATCTCTTTCATGATGGTAACTGTCTGATGTATAAATGTTGACTTAGGGAATCATTGATGTATGTTTCGTTACAATGTTAGCAGTTTTTGACATTGTGTCACCGTGTGGTTGATGACTTCTGAATCTGTGAGCTCACTTTGACTTTTCAAGCCTGGATTACTGACCCCATAAATTGTTATGGCTATTTCTAAATTGTTTTAGTGTACTGTATGAAATTGACTTATGAGTTAATCATGTATAATGGGCACCGGCAAACACGGATGTGAGCCATTCCAAGGTTTCTGGAGTTATGGAGTGAATCACTGTGCAATTTTGATACCTGCTTTATGTAAACATACATGTAACTAATTATTATAACCCAGTATGGCTAATTTCAATATGTAACATGGCCTGCCTATGTAGAAAATATTATGGCATCATATAAAATAAATATTTACTGATAAATACAGGAAAACACCTAGAGCAAGGATTGTAAGTAGATACCAATACCACTTCCAATTCTGATCTATTGGAACTAGAATCCTAATGCACCATGTTATGAGTAATTCAGAAGGTGGTACTCCCTCAGAGGAGACAGAGAAATGATGGGTTAGAAAACCTGATATAACTGCAGGAAAGGGATGTGTGGGGAGGCAGGGATGGCAGCACACAAACATTTACTAACTTGGATTGGAATTTATTTGCAAAAAAAGTCACATATTATTTGTTACCTATGTCTATTAAATATATATGGTATAACGTAGAACAGGTAATGTGTTCATTCATATAACGATACCGTGTTACGTCAGCGTAGACTCAGGTTAGGAGTTGAAGGGAGCCAGTAGAACTGTATTTGTCTCTCCCCAAATCTGTTCCTAGATTATAATAATCATGAATATTTTCTACTCCCTAAGGAGTGAGTACTGCTAGAGTCTTTCTTTAGTGGCCTTGAGACATAATGTTTGCAGAAATCATATTCAAAGAAATGTAAAACAAATAAAATGATGGTACTATTAATGATGGAGGTTGAGTTTTCAGATATTTTGTGCTAGAATCCTGTACTAAGTACTTATCGTAAACTTGCCGTTATTTAATCATATTGAAATTCCTTCAGGGTAAGTATATTATCAGTCTTTTACACTGATAATAAGAGAGGTAAAGACAGTTGCATAGCATTGCATAGTTAGTGAGTTAGCTAGAATTTGAACCCAGAACATGGAACTAACTCCAAACCATGGTCTTTCCACTTCACTCTGATTGGTTAAGGAATCTAAGTACTTTCAGGATATTTAATCCTCATTAGCCCATATTTTAAACTGAAACTTTAATTTGGCTTTAAGGAATGAAGACCTGGAATGATTCCATAAGACCTATATCCTTTTCAAAGCTCTCCTAAGTAACAGAAACTCCAGGATAGGGAATTTGGGGATAAAATACCAGTTCTGATTTCCCTTGCCATCTTTCTAAATGTTGCAGCTCCTTGGAGGGATCCTTGGCATTTATTTCAGGCCTTAGCTCTTGGAATTAGTTTAATTACAATTCAAAAGAGAGTACTTTAATGTATTTATTTTTGTGTACTTAGGGATCTTTATTGCAAATGAAAGGTAGGACTTTTAGCTTCAGGCAAACTTTATTGAGTAGCTCAAATGAAGTCACCAATGACCTGATCTCTCTCCTTCTTTCCATTACGTGATATAAATGTAATCTTCAGGTGCCAAATTGGGCTTCCCCATCCCTGCCCTGTGCAGCCCCTCGAGGCTCCCCTGTTACTGATCTGAGCCTCACAGTCTCACACCACACCATCTAGAGAAGGAAATTCTTCTGGTAGAAGAGAAACAACTTCTTTTCTATCCCAGAAAAACATCTCCTTTGGCTCTTACTGGATTACGTACCCTAAACTAATCGCTGTAATCACAGTTGACAGATAACCAGTGATATCTGGATTCTCCAGTGACAGAAAGAAAAATTTTAATTGTGTAACTAAGTGGTTTATGTGGACGTGCACATAGACAGCTTGCTGTTTTAATAATCCTCATTATAACTGACTTGTACCGTAATGCCAGCTGAATTTTTTTCATTTTGCAGATACCAAAAAAGGTGACTCTTGAGCCCTCTAAAACAAACTATATCTGCTAGTTTGGTGTTTAGAGCTAAGCTTTCTCCTAATTCATGGGCCTAATTTTATTGTCTAAATATAGTCATGTGTAGCTTAACAAAGGGGATATATCTGAGAAATGTGTCTGTAGTTGATACTGTCATTGTGCGAACATCGTAGGATGTACTTACACAAACCTAGATGGTATAGCCTACTATACCCCTAGGCTATATGGTATAGCCTATTGCTCCCAGGCCATAAACTTATACAGTATGTTACTGTAGTGAATACTCTAGGCAACTATAACACAATGTTAAGTACTTGTGTATCTAAACATAGAAAACGTACAATAAAAATATGATATTATTATATTATGAGACTATCATAAGTGCTGTTGGTTTATTGAACTCTCGTTATGTGGTACAAGACTGTACATTCATTAAACAGAATGATCTTCCTCATTCCACTCCTAGTTTTCTATCTGGAAACAAATCTTTGAAGGAATCAAAACTTTTTACTAACAACATGATTTTTAAATAAATGATGGATTATCATAAAGCAATCAAATTTAAAATGTGAGATGCTAGAAACAAACTTGATTTTCGGAGGTCCAGATCCAAGTCATATTGTCATGCTTAGTTAAAACTTTGTCTCAAATGGAAAAAGGCTGAGCTTTTTTCTTAAACTATTTAGTATGACTTTTGTTTTGTTTTACTTAAATATAGTTGAAAGGAACAGATCATCATAGAGAGACCAATTATCATCTCTACCACCTGCTCACCAAGAATAATTTACATCAGGCCAATTCTGCAATGCTTATGTTTTTTTTTTTTTCCCCAGATAGGTACATGCTGTGCTATAACACTTCAGAAAATGTAATTTAGGTTCCAAAATAAAAAACTCAACTGAAATTGGAAAATTGTAGAAAAAAAAAGATTCTATGAATGTAATGGTTTCTTTGATCTAATAATTTCTGGATAATATATTGGCATTGATTAATAAAACCTGATTAGGGAGGCAATAGTCATTATTCAATTCATTTAACTTAGTGGCAAAGATATATAGCTTAAAAATTATAGCCTTACAGAGAAAAAATTTAAGTGAAGAATCATTGGTATGTGATCTTTGTTCTAATTATCAAATTAAACTCTCTTGTAAGTGAAATGTCTTTTCATAACCTTCAAACACTGATAATGAATTTAACTGGAAAGAAAAAAAATTACCTGTGCAGGATTTGTATGGAGGACAATGAAATGTTTTAAGTCTTTAGTTCCCTACAAAACTTTAATTGTTTTATTATTTATAAGCTTTAAGTATTTTTGGGCATAGAATTTATCTTCACTTGCTCCCTCAAACTTGGAAGTTTTCTTACTATCCTCTAACTCAGATGTCTGTAAACTATGAGTTATGGATTATTCACCTACTTTAAAAAAATAATTTTACTTGAACATGGCCACACTTACTAGTTTACATTGCCTATGGGTGCTTTTTCACTATACTGGCAGAAATAAGTAGTTGTGACAGAGAATGTCTGGCCCAAAAGCCTAAAATATTTACTATCACATCCATTAAGAAAAGTTTACAGACCTTGATCTAATTGCCCCCAACAACTTAATATAGGGAAAGCACTTTATCTGGCAAGCTTTTATTATGAACTTCTCTGATATTTCAGTTGGAGTAGTATTGTCTTAGGGTACTTAGCCAACTGTCAAAATGTGCTAAAATAAACATCCTCAAAACATCTTTGTAGAAAATGCGTGAGATCTGAAAGAAAAAACAGCACCATTTCTTTCTTTCATATTGGTCCTTTTTTATATTTTCAAAATATATTTGACCATTGGGTGTTCCAAGTTCTAACAATGTGTAAACTGGGAGAGCTGGAAGTGACACTGGCCTGGAGATCAGAAAGGGAAGCTGGCATGTGAAGTAACAAAGCTGAAACTCCATACTTGAGCAGAAATTGCTCAAACAACAACTCCTGAAAGCTTGGCTTAATGCAAGATGCTCCATATATATATATATTCTCCTTTTTTTTCCTTAAAAAAAAAGTGTGCCCTGGTTTATAATGAAATAGGTATACAGATAAAGAACAATATATTAAAACTAGGAGACCTAATTTCTGGTGTTGGCTCGGTTCCTAATATTTAAATTATCAGGGTGTCAGAGTTTTTATTACATTAATAAAATGTGGTGATTTTCAAACTCAGGGTTTTTAAATTTTGGTTTGCTGCACTGTGTTCCACAGAGGCCATGATGTGTCTCATCAGCTCAGAGATTATGAGTCTGTTTGGGAGGGGAATGAGGGAGGAGGCCCAGCCTCCAAAATCCTAATTTTGCTTGTTTGATAATTCCACTGGTGTTAGATATGTTTTATTTGAGGGAGGGGTTATTTAGTTTAGCCCTTCTACTTTCCTTCTAATACATTTATAAAAGGGGCTTCTAGGCTCTTTTTTTTTCTTTTAATTTTTTTTCTGTACTGTAATAATACATTATTTATTCTTATTTTGGCAAATGAAATGATTTAAATATAAATCCTGTTAACATTATGGTTGGAATTTTGCAGATTTTCTAGTATTTTTCCATAAACATTTTAAATGTAATGTTAATCATTCAGCACATATACTTTTATAGCATACTTTTAGAAACTTAGCTTATATCATTTTCACTTTTTGTATTACTACATCATCTCATAACCATAATTTTAATGGCTGTGTTTTATTTTATCAAACCACTAACTCGTGGTTTAATGTTTTGGTGAACCAATTAAGTTGCTTCCTCTTTTGTGATGCAATAAAAATCTTTATACAAATTTATGTGAATAGCCTTTTTTACAGACAGCATTATTTACTTTGAAAGAATTTTTGAGAGATGGAAGCACTGGGTTCAACAGGAAGATATATACTTCCCACCTGCTTCCTATGGATAATGTAATGATACAAATATTATTCACACACGCAACAACATACAAAGATGTCTGTACTAATTTTTAGTATCTTGTTGATCGCTTTTGACATAAAGGGGTTAGAGTAAAAATTACAATAGGAATATACAAGGAGTAGTTACCAGGTTAGGAACAGAAGTGAAATGACTTTCCCTAGAACTTATGATGACTTTACTTCCCATTCTGTAACAAAGTGTCTTTATCATTGACTTTTTCTTTTTAAAATATTCTGCTTTTACACCAGAATATCATACAGTCTCTCAAGTCTTCAGCCTGTTCTTTGATTCTGGAGTAAAGGCTTATTTCTTTTCATCAAGAAAAAGAATCATAGAGATTGAACTGTCCTTTATAATTAGAATAACTTAAAAACCAGATTAGTGGATAAAAAAGAGAAATCAGGGATCTTCTTTTCTATAGCAATTGTTTAGGTGTCATTGAAATTAATATATTAACTAATATAAATTATTACTTTGTAGTCATATAATTTAAAACATTTGTATAAAACAAGTACTTTCTGTTAATCTAAATCTAAATCTAATTAATTAATATAAATCTAATTACTGTTATTGTTAACAACATATATTATCAATGTATGATAAAGAATAAAATTAATTTAATACAATTAAATGACATAGGGATATGCATGTCACAAAGACAAACGATTAACTTGTTGAAAAGTTATGTCAAAAGGTAGAATTTTTTTAAAAAATTTCAGAAAGATCTTGTGACTTTAGGAAAATTGTTGGAGCACATTTCTTGGAGGCAGTTAATTATGTTCCCTTTGCTAGTCTTAGGTGGAACAGGAGGAAGAATGATAGAATGTAGGAGAGAAGATGGGCTATTTTAAGTGAGGGTATAATCATTATAAATATCTCAGTCTCTCTGTACATTTCGTTAGCCTAGAGATTTTTTTTTCATTTTTACTTAGCTGTTCTCCTAGGAAATCAGATTATTTTATCTACAAACACAGAATTTTGTCTTCTTTCAGTTTACCAGAATATCAAAACCATCCCTTTCAGATTAGTTGAAGATATATTTTAAACTATGACATACAGAAATCAAATCCTAGGTATCAAGTACTGCTACACATGTAGGATATTAGTTTGTTGCAATGATTCAACCTGATTATTGCCCTATAAAGCAGAACTTGAGCTTTTAAAATAACTCTTGTCTGAATGTTCTGTTGGGTATACTTACCTGGAGATCATTTCTTCCAGGTCATGACATTTCAGTTCACCTAGGACTCTGTGGAATCAAAAAATAGCTTTTGGAGGCAATCTCATCCCTCATCCCTCACCTTTGTTTTACAGATGAAGAAACTGAGGCCTACGAAGTATTCAGGATATAAGGCCCAAGTTCCATCTACAGAGAATAATAGAGTATAGTTTCCCCAGATGTTGGTGGCATTCCCTGACTGCCTTTCAGCATTTGTCCAACCCACTGACCTAGGTTAACCTGAGTCTCTCTACAATGTGCTTAGGAGAGATAGAAATAACTGTTTTACAAAGCAAATATAAAACTTACTTCTTTAAAATTGTGGTAAGAATGTTTACCATGAGATCTATCCTCTTAGTAACTTTTTAAGTGTGCAAGGCAGAATTGTTAACTATATTTACAATGTTGTATAGGAGATAGGCAACTTATTCATCTTGCCTAACTGAAACTTTATACCTGTTGAACAGCAACCCTCCATTTCCCTCTCCCTCTACTCCTGGCAATCATCATTCTACTGTGCTTCCGCAAATTTGTCTATTTAAGATATCTCATGTAAGTGAAATCATGCAGCATTTGTTTTGTGACTGGCTTATTTCATTTAGCATAATATCCTAAAAGTTCATCCATGTTATCATATATGGCAGAATTTCCTTCTTTTTTAAGGCTTAATAAATTCCATTGTATGTATATGCTATATTTTCTTTATCTACTCATCTGTTGATGGACATTTAGGTTGTTTCCACAACTCAGCTATTGTGAATAATCCCTCAATGACCATGGGCATGTGAATATCTCTTTGAGATTTTGATTTCAATTCTTTTGGATAACACCCAGAAGTGGGATTGTTGGCACATATGGTTGTTCTCTTTTAATCTTTCAAAGAACCTCCATAATGTTTTCCACAGGGGCTGCACCGTTAAACATTCCCACTAATAGCATGTGAGTTTTCAAATTTCTCCAGATCTTTGCCTACACATGTCTTTTTTTTTAAGATAATAGCCACCTTAACTGATGATTAGTGATGTTGAACATCTTTTCAGATCCCTGTTGGCCATTAGTATGTCTCTTTTATTTTTTTTTATTTTGAGACATGGTTTCACTCTGCCACCCAGGCTGGAGTGCAGTGGTACGGTCATTGCAGGCTTGAACTCCTGGGATTAAGCTATCCTCCCACCTCAGCCTCCCGAGTAGCCAGGACTACTGGTGTACAGCATCTTGCTGGTCTAACTTTTTTTTTAAATTTTCCTTAAAGACAAAATATTCCATGTTGCCCAGGCTGGTCTCAAACTCCTGGACTCAAGTGATTCTCCTGTCTCTGCCTCTCAAAGTGCTAGAATTACGGGTGTGAGTCATAGCATCCAGCTTGTATGTCTTTTTTTGAGAAATGCCTGTTCAAGTCCTTTGCCCTTTTTACTGGGTTATTTGTTTTTGTGGTATTGAGTTGTAGGAGTTCTTTACATACTTTCAATATTGACTCCTTATAGGATATATGGCTTGCATGCATTTTTCTCTCATTCCCTAGGAGGTCTTTTTATTGTGTCAATTGTTCCCTTTGGTGTGATTTTTAGTTCATTGTAGTCCACTTGTCTATTTTTGTTTTTGTTGCCTGTACTTTTGGTGTCATATTCAAGAAATCATTGCCAAGACCAATGCTAGAAAGTTTTTTCCTTATGTTTTCTTCTATGAGTTTTATAGTTTCAGGTCTTATGTTTAAGTCTTTAATGCATTATGAGTTGATTTTTTTTTTTATATATAGTGTAGAAGTCCAATTTCATTCTTTTGCATGTGGATATCCAGTTTTCCAAAATGACTTGTTAAACAGACTGTCCTTCCCCTTTGTGTATTCTTGGCTGTCTTGATAAAAATCAGTTTATTATATACGCATGGCTTATTTCTGGGCTCTTTATGTTGCACTGGTTTTTATGACTATCTTTATGTCATTGACATTTGTTTTTTGTTTGTTTTGAGATGGAGTCTCGCTCTGTCACCCAGGCTGGAATGCAGTGGTGCAATCTTGGCTCACTGTAACTTCTGCCTCCTGGGTTCAAGTGATTCTCCTGCCTCAGCCTCCCAAGTAGCTGGGATTACAGGCATGCACCACCATGTCGAGCTAATTTTTGTATTTTTAGTACAGAAGGGGTTTCACCATGTTGGCCAGGCTGGTCTTGAACTCCTGAGCTCAAGTGATCTTCCTGCTTCAACTTCCCAAAGTGCTGGGATTACAGGCGTGAGCCACCGCACCCTGCCTCCATTTGGTTTTAACTACTATAGCTTTGTAATGTATTTTGAAATCAGGAAATGTGATGCCTACAAATTTGTTCTTTTTTTCTTGATGCTTTGGCTCTGTGGGCTCCTTTGTGGTTTCCTATGAATTTTAGGATGGATTTTTCTATTTTTGTGAAAGATGCCACTGAGATTTTGATAGAAATTGCATTAAATCTGTAGATCACTTTGGGTAGTATGAACATTTGATCAGTATTAGGTCTTCTAATCCATGAAGATAAGATGTCTTTCCATTTATTTATGTCTTCTTCAATTTTTTTCATCAGTTTTTTTTTTTTGTCTTAATGTACAGGACTTTTATCTCCTAGGTTAAGTTTATTTCTAAGTATTTCATTATTTTTGATGTTACTATAATGGGATTGTTTCTTAATCTCCTTTTCAGATAGTTTCTTATTAGCATTGATAAGATTTCTTCACATTTGTTTGATCTTCATAGTATAGCACTTTTCAGCTATTGCTATATTACATACAGCTTTCTAGAAGTTGTACTATATCACATTAAGCAAATATGTTAAATTCCAAAAGAAGTCATTTTATTTATCAATTATGAGATCCCCATACATAAAATTAAGCACTATAAAGCCAATTTATTTCTTCTTTTAATTATTATGATGTAGTTTATTGAGACAGGTGGTGATTTCTGAGAGTTAAGGGGAGAAAAAAGATTCACAAGGACACGGCCTTTATTTTCTTTGCAAATTCAGCTGCTAATACAGGAGTTATTAAGAAATTATTTTGCAGTTAGAAAGGGTAAAAGAATCCTTGGTGGAACTTTTCTTCAATAAAAAGCAGCCTCCAAACCATTTCTTTTCTAATATAAAGCAGCCTGAAAAGTCTAGCTGCAAGTATAGCTATGTAAACTAGAGGCTTGCATATGTAAATGCCAGCAGCTGCACCTGGAAGCCAGGTACATTCAATATGGCGATTCCTGCTCCCTTTTCCTTGTTGCCACGTGTGTCGGGGTCATGGCGCAGGACAAGTAAAGCCATCTGTGCAGGTGTACTGGCGACCACCTGGTAGCAGCTGTATTTGCACAATAAAAGATTAGCGCAGGAGGGCCAGTCTTTTCTCGAGCTATGTAAATGGCACACCTGGTCAAACCAATCCCCTGGGCCTTATGTAAATCAATCACCGCCTCTTCAAGCCTCTGTACTAAATCGATAGTGTTCCGCCCAAACGTGGAAACCCCGCCTTGGGTAACCTACTTTCTCAACATGAGGAAGCTTTGTCTCTCTCTCCTCTTTTTTATCTGTTAAATTTTCCGTTCCTTAACCCACTCCAAGTGTGTGTTCGTGTCATTAATGATCTTGGCGAGAGACAACGAACCATGGATATTTCCCCGGACAATGAAGCCGATTCACGTCTACAATATTTAGTTCACACCTCTAGTTCGATGACTTCTCTAGTCCAGTAATTTCTCCAGTTCTTCTTTTTCTCTATGCAGTTTATAGCCAAAAAAATTCTTCCTTGATAGCCTTAATTCACTTACTTTGAAGTAAACCTTAAAAGTGATACTTAACCCTATACTTGTGCAGTAGGGTTCTCATTTAACACGTTAAATGATTTAGAAAAAGCAGTTGACTCGAAATTATTACCTACTTTTTCTAAAATAATAGTAAATAAAAACATCACTGCATATTACAAATCATAGTAACGGTGATGTCAGCCAATATTAATCAGTGTCTATGCTAAATATTTTGCACGTATGAATCCTCAAAGCAAACATTTTTTGTGTATGAATACCAATATCCTCACTTTAAAAATGAGGAGACTGAGGCATGGAGATATTGTAAGCTGCCCAAGGTTGCATAGCCTGGAATTGGTAGCACCACAGCTCAGACCCATGCATGCTGCCACCATTCCCCAAGGCTAGTCCACGTTCCATCTAATATCCCTGATGAGTTAATTCATCATGGTCTTCCAAATTCCTCATTTGTTGATTATCCTATGTTACCTGGTATTATACAATTTTTAAATAGCTTCATAATCAACTAGATTATTAAATCCTTGTAAGAAAATTGTGACCTACACATATATGAGGGTTATAAATCACTAATGAATATTTATAAGTGACAGGTACTTTGTTAAGCAAGTGACTTATTTTATTTTATCCTTACTACAACCCCCTGAAGAATAATTTTTCCCAGCCCCTTTAAGAGATATTTGTTGAGATTCCAGCAACTTGCCTATGTCTTATTTTGCTTGATAAATATCTCTTGTTCATAATGATCATGGCATGCAGAATCATAAAGTCATTCTTCATATTTTGAATCAAAATAACTTGAGATCCCCTATGCTGACTCTCATTTCACTGAAAAGCCTATGAGATAAATTCCTATATGATAGTTCATCAGAATAGAGCAAACAGAAATTAGCAATTATGGAAACTACATTTTTTTTTCCTGAGTTGCTTGCTATAAATTCTCCTTACATTGGCAAAGGATAAAGAAGATTAAAGAAATAGTTCATAATTTTGGCAATCTGGAGAGAGAGGTAACAAGAGCTAATTCATCCTGGCTGACTCAGAAAATATTGTGACTGTGGGTCTGCACTATCACAAAGTTGAATTGTCAGTCAGGCTCACAAGAAACTAAGGTTTACTAATGGTTAGCAAAGGATATAACAAAGGAGTCACAGCTTTCTTGTATCCTGTGCTAATGCTACATCAGTGCCTGGGAGCCCAGAAATCAGTCAAGCACAGCTTCATAAATCCCTTTCTAACACTGTGATGCATTTTGGGCTTGGAGAGAGGAATGCTAACTGCTTGACTTCCATCAGCGCAGGGAAGCCCTTTAGTTTTGGGGTGTCATACTTTCCAAATGACTTAATGAGAATGACCACTTAATAACTTCCATTCTCTGGTGGGTTTGTGTCTAATAAATTAAAAAATGATAGTTTACTTACAATAAGCAATCCAGACAAACTTACTATATATCTGGCTAAAAATATTTCATACAGTAGAGCCCCCAGAAGACCCTCTTTTATCTTGTAGCTCCTGAAATCAGTAAATGTGTTTATAAGAAAGTGTGGTCAAGGTCAAAATGCCTCAGGATATGGGAGGAGGGAGAAATCTGCTTATACATACATATGCTATGAACTCATTACTTCCCATTGTCTCTTTTCAAAGAGATATGGAGATAAATCTATAAGCAATTGGGAATAAAAATATTACATTTATCTAATCAATGACTATTAGCATCTAATAAATGCCATGCAAATAAAGGAAAGTAATTCAAGTACTAAAATACATATATTCTATGGTAGGTACAGCAATATTTCCTTACAAGTATTACACAGTGTAACAAAATATTCATTTAGGGTAAAGGTGCTAAATGAAATATAGGACACCCAGTTAATTTGCATTTCACATAAACAACAAATAATATTTTAGTATAAGTATTTCCTATGCAATATTAGGTCTTGTATTTTATCTGTCAACCCTAACTATAAATCCTGTTTTATGTGTTAAGTTTGGCAACCCTACTTTCAGGTCATACATTGCATGTAGTACAGCTCAATGATTAGAACGTGAATTTGGGAGCCAAATTTTGGGGGATCAAATACTGACTTTGCTATTTACAAACTGTGTGACTTTGGGGACATGATTTATTCTGTCTCAATTTCTCACCTGTATAATACGGGTTTCATCAGGCTAGATGAGAAAATTCATGGTAATCAAGTTTCCAGTTCTGATTATAAATAGAAAATTTCTACTTTAGTATGGCTATGCTTTGTGTATGTAGAGCTTATAAAGTAGAAATGTATTCCTAGTACATTTTAAGAGCCATATAAATACTAAGTACTACTTTTTTGAGTTCTACAAATGTTTGCCTTTCATACATCACAAAAAATAAGAGATGAAAAGGGCCACAAATGTTTCATAACTGCGCCTGCAGCATGATCTGCTTATATTTACTTGAATATTTTAGCATTAACATGATATTTAAAAATCTATACTTCTAAATAGCATATAATTTTCAGTCTGTAAGCAGGAATGTAAAAAGAGCCATCAGACTTAATTAGTAAAACATACCTGATCACTGATTAAAAAAATGCATGAATTCCTATAACCTGCTAAAATATACTTCTCTAAATATTTTTAAAAAGGAAAGCAAACCCAAAACCCTCTTTTCAGGAAAGATTTCCTTCCTTACTACCAAAAAAATTAATTCTTGTTCAATATTCTCTTAAATATGCATGGTGAGCATATTATATTTTTTATAGGTTTAGTTTGGTTGTTTCTTAAATATCCTTTTATTTTTAGAAAACATTGATGGCACTTTCTGGTATGTTCTAATTGTGAAACTAAAACATTAGATTTTGTTATCAACAACATAAATTACCACCTACTGACTTATTCTACCTATCATTTGCAAGAATGCTCTGATTTTCTGAGGTTTTAAAATAGTGCAGAATTGAGGTAGATTTCATAGTAATTATTCTCTCAATAGAATGATGGGTAAATAGATTAAATAGGCATTATATAATATATATAATCCAGGCACAGATAATTGTAATTGACTTTATCTACAAATTTTGTTATAAAAAACCAAGTAAAGTTCTAATGCTTTTAGCAAATAGTGGTATTGTATAACCATAGCAATCAGGAGAGATATACAGTATTTGGTCATTTTTCCTAAAAAATTATATTCATAAAAATATCTTTTTAATGTTTGCCAGAGTAGGGGCATATGCTTATTTTGGGAGGTATTTATGGCTAAAATTAACTGAAGTAAAGAGGAGATAGGTTGTGATTCTGTGCTCTTGTTGCTTTTACACACACACACACACACAGAGTTTTCTTTTTAAACAAATCTGGGCTATATATTTATCATTTCCCTCAAAGTAGTTACAGGTACAAAAACTGAAATACTGAATGGTCACTGTTGTTCTTTATAATTCTAATTAAACAAGGGTTTGCCAGCTGTTCTGATTGTCATAAGGCCTCCCCAGGATACAATTATGCTCTGGGGTGTTTTAATTCTGTAACAATATTAAAATATAATCTGTACAGAAGCACATTTTCCACTCCATTTTCAAAGCACACAATTAGATTTTCCATGATTTTACTTAACACAATTCTGTATGTCCTTCTAGGTATAACTATTGTTTAGCTGAAACTTACTTCTTTTGCCTTGATTGGGTGTTGCTCCTTCTGTATTTATATCTTGTATGTCTATTTTTGCTTAAACCAAATGACAAATATCACAGAGGGACTTCTTTACAGTGTCATTAGTTAGATTGATGGGAAGATAGATTGATGGATAGAATTTCCATTCCTCTGTGCAAGGAACCTGACTCTGTGCAAACAGCCTTAAGCTGTAATTATAGATTCACTGTGATAGACTCTAGAGAATTTGCTGCAAGATACTTTTTTTTTTTTGTTATGAATTGTTCCCTTGAATGTAAAACCTATGATAGAAGTAAATTTTCTTAACTGGAGAAGCCTTATTTCCTCCCTTTCTTTTCTAGTTGTCTTTCTTTCCTTTTTCCCTGCAAATGAGGCCTGCGGAGAAAAGCACCAGAAATAATGGCATAACAAGAAGGGACACTCAACTCCTGAATAATGGAATATGTATCTTTCTGGTTTCCCTGCTGTATGCTTGTAGCTTGAAATCACAGATTGCAAGGCATTTCTCAATTTTACCCCATTACAATAGTCACCTTTGGCCCCTCCTCATTTCTTGGGATCAGCTCTTCTCCTGTCTCTACTTTTGAATACCTAAGTTGCGCATTTGAAGTGTGTTGCTGCATTTGGCTTGTGGGAATCACACTACCAAAGTAGTTAGGGAATGCTATGAGCATCAAGCCCTGAACAGCATCTTCCCTTTCAATTTGGGATACATATTGCTTTTCTCAAAAAATAACTCTTTGACCTGCTCCATACTATTAGATTAGCATCTACCTCTTTCTAAATTTAAAATGAATTCTACATGTGTTTTTTGAAAAACTCCCTTTAATTAATTACAGGTTCAATAAAAGGACAAGTGAGAATGTACCTTGATGTATTTTCTAGAAAAAAAAAAAAAACAAAAACCCTATTGAATCTTTCATCCTGCTTTGAACTAGGAGGATTTAAATATCAAGCCTCTTTCAGGATAATATAAAACTAAACTGAGAAAGGCCAGTTAGAATAATTTTTTCTCTAGGGTGGGTAATTTTTAGCTCTAATGTCTGACTTCTTGAACCTTAGACACTGAAAGATCTATACTTGTTAGCCAATGAAAAGAAGTACAGTATAATTCATGAGCATGCAGTATTGAAACATATTCAATTCAATCCCACTTAGTAAAGTAAAAAGTTTCATAATTTTCAGTTCCATTTATTTTAATAATTGTGAAAGAGTTATAAATCATATGTCATGTAGAAAGGTAACATTTTCTCCTTTAATGTAGTTATTTCTAAATTTTAACTTAAATATTAACTCTTCATTTTTAGCACATTGGAAAATATAGAGTATGTCTTCTGGGAATTTAGAAATTTTTATGGTAATCTCATTTATCTTCCTATTTATAGTGTACAATATGCTCACAGACATCTAATCCTTACTAATCAGTCAAAAAGCTTTTATTATTACCAAGCATTCCCATGCCCAACAGTATCCTAGACACTGCATGGCTTAAAAATATAAATCAAGTAAGAACATCATCCACCTAACCAAAACACCTATAATCTAAGTAGTTAACAATTATTGAAAGTTTGACTACCTATATTACTTTTAAACAAAGTTGACTTCAAAACAAGGAAGATTACCACAAATATAGCATTAGATAATGATAATGGGGTCAATTTTTAAAGAAAACATAACAGTCCTAAATGTGTATGTACCTAACCAAAGACCATCAAAATATGAGAGACAAAAATTAATATAAATGAAACGAGAAACAGGCAGTCCACTATGAGAGTTGGAGACTCCAAAATCCGTCTGCCAGTGATTGAAAAACCAAGCAAGCAGGACATCAGTAAGGATATAGTTGACTCGAATAGCACCACGAATCAGTTTAACCTAATTGACATTTATACAATAGTCCATCTAACAGGAGCAAGCGATACGTTCTTCTCAAACTCACCTGGAACAGTCATCAAGATAGACCACATTGTGGGCTATAAAATGCACTTTAATAAAATAATAGAACTCATGTAAAGTATGTTCTCAGATCACAAAGAAATTAATCTAAAAATCAACAATATAAGACGTTTGAAAAATCCCCTAGTATTTGGGCACTGAACAACACACTGCTACATAATATATGTGTCCAAAGAAGAAGTCATGGGAGAAATTTTAAAATACTTTGAACTAAATGGGAATGAAAATATAATTTATCAAATTATATGAGATTCAGTGAAAGTAGTACTTGGAAATTTATAGTAACAAATGCATATATTTGAAAAGAGAAAAGATCTAAAATTAATAAGCTAAATTTCTCTCCTTAGGAATAGAGAAAAATTAAGCCTATCCCAAGGGGAAGAAAGTAAATAATGAAAATTAAAGCAGATATCAATGACACTGAAAGTAGGAAAATAATAGAGAAAATCAATGGGAACAAAAGCTTGTTCTTTGGAAAGATAAACAAAATGAACAAGTCTTTTACCAAATTAATCAAGAAAAAAAGGGAGATGATACAAATGGTCAATATCAGAAATGAAAGAAGTTTCTTTACTACTGATTGCATGAAGATTGAAAAGATAATAAATGAATAATACAAGTAACTCTATCCTCACATATTTGAAAACTTACATGAAATGAATCAATTCCTTGAATGACATAAACTATCAAAACTCACATAAAGAGAAATAGCCAACTTGAGTAGATCCATATTTATCAAAAAAGTTAATCAGTAATAACTTTTCAAAAATGAAAAAACCGGATTAGTCCAGATTAGCACTTTCCTACTGTTTCTATGAGAGGTATCACTCTAATACCAAAATCAGATGAAGGCGTTACAAGAAAAGAAAACTGCAGATCAATATCTCATTAACATAGATGAAAATATCATCAACAAAATATTATCAAGCCACATCAAAAATGTATAAAATAAGTTATAAATTACAGACTGGTAAGATTTGTTTCAGGTATTTAAAGCTGTTTCAACATTAGACAATCAATTAATGTAATCTAACATATCAACAGGCCATGGAGAAGAAAATCTATGATATCATCAGTTATGATGGAAAAGCATTTGACAAAATACAACATCTATTCATGACAAAAACTCTCACCAAATCAGGAATGGAGAATTTCTTTAGCTTGGTACAGAACATCCACAAAAAATAAATAAGTAAATAAAGAAATAAATAAATAAATCACCTAACATCTCATGTTTTGATGAGAGATTGGATGCCTTCCCTCTGAGATTATCAACCAGGAAAATATGTCCTTTTTTCACCACTCTATTTAACATCATACTGGAAGTTCTATCTAGTGACAAGATGAGAAAAAGAATTAAAAGCCATATAGATTGGAAAGGAAGAAATAAAACTGTAATAATTAACATATTACTTTTTTTTAAAATGTAGAAACACCAAAAAAATCTACAAAAAAAAACCAAAAACAAAATAAATAACCAAGTATAGGAAGGTTGCAGGATTAATGGTCAACATGCAAAACTCAATTGTTCTGCTTTATATTAACAATAAAAAATTGGAATTTGAAATTAAAAAAATACCATCTACAATAGCACAAAGTGAAATACTTACATATAAGTTTAACAAAATATGTACAGAGTCTGTATGCAGAAAATTACAAAGCATTGATGAAGGAAATCAAAGATCTAAGTAAATGGTAACATATTCTGTGTTCATAGATTAAAGGACTCAATATTAAGTTGCCATTCTTCCCCAACTTGGTCTATAAATTCAAAGCAATTCTAATTCAAATCCCAGCAAGCTATTTTGAAAATATTAAGAAAATGTCTCTAAAATTTATTTGGAAACGCAAAAGATGTATAATAGCTAACAAAATAATGAAGAAGGACAAAGTTGAAAGGACTCATGGTAGTCAATCTCAAGACTTACTACAAAGCTGTAGTAGTCAGGACAGTGTAATATTGGCAAAAGAGAACACATCACATATAGGTCAATGTAACAGAATAGAAAAACCCACATAAATGAGGTCAACTGATTGTGACAAGGCAAAAAGGCAATTCAATGAAGGAACCATCTTTCCAACAAATGGTACAGGAACAATCAGACAGCCACATGCAGAATGAAAGAAAGAAAGAGAGAAAGAGAGCGACAGAGAGAGAGAGAGAGAGAGACAGAGAGAGAGAAACATAAGCAAAGACCTTACAATTTACAAAGAAAGAAAGAAAGAAAGAGCAAAGACCTTACAATTTACACAAAAAGTTAATCTAAAATGTAATGAAATAAAAAACTATAAAATTTATTGAAAAACAGGAGGAAATCTATGTGAACTCTTGTTTGGTGATAAATTTTTAGATACAATTCCAAAAGTACAATCCATGAAAAAAATTAGACTTTATTACAATTTAAAACTCCTTATCTATGAAAGACACTGTTGAGGATACAAAAATGCAAGCTACTTGAGACTAGGATAAAATGTTTGCAAAACATATATTTGATAAAGGATGTGTAACCAAAATAACAGAGTTTATCTCTTAAAACACAACAGTAAGAGAGCATGCAAACCAATAAAAAACAGGCAAAACACCTAAACAGATACATCACCAAAAAACTTACAAACAGTAAAGTTGTTCAACATCATTTGTCATTAGGGAAATGCAAATTAAAACAACAATGAGGTACCACTATGCAACTATTAGAATGGCTAAAATTCAAAAAACTGACAGTAACAATTGTTAGCAAAATGTGGAACAGCAGTAACACTCATTCATTGCTGGAGTAATAAAAAATAATACGGCCACTTTGGAAGACAGTTTGGCAGGTTCTTTAACACTAAATGGTCTTACTATATAATTTGGCAATTGGAGTTCTAGGCATTTACCCAATTGACTCGAAAACTTATGTTAACACAAAAATTTGCATACGAATGTTTATGGCAGCCCTATCACAATTGCCAAAACCTGAAGCACCCAAGATGCCCTTCAATAGCTGAATAGATAAACAAACTATGGTGCATATATATAATAGAATATTATTTGGTGGTAATGGAAAATGAGTTATGAAGACACATGAAAGACATGCATGAATTGTCAACCCATTTTTCTAAGTGAAAGTTGGTCCGAAAGCTACGTACTCTACATGATTCTGTTTCAATAACATTCTGGAAAAGACAAAACAGATGAGGGGTTCAGGCAGAGGGAGGGAAATGATCAAATAGGTGAAACGCAGGAGGAGTTTTAGGGCAGCAAAACTATTTTGTATGACATTGTAATGGTGGTACATGATATGACGCATTTGTCGAAACCCAAAGAATTTACAGCAGAGAAATGAATCTTAATCCATGTCAATTAAACAAATAATTAAGTAGGTCAGAGGATCATAGGACTATATGCAGAATGTGACAAAAGTATTTAACTGTTATTACAAATGTATGCAACATCTTCACTGAAGAGATGGCGTGGGGTGGGGGAGTAATGAGCTAGGTAACTTGGGAAATAAAGGCAGTCTGAAAGATTAAATGCAAGGGAACTCTGTGTCAGCTCTGTACTCTAGTTGATAATATTGTTATTCATTGGAATACAGGTTAACAACTATGAAACCACTATACACATATACAGGAACCGAACAACTGAATAAATGAATGGTGGATGGTGAGAGCCAGGTTTTCACTGTTGGGATTGAAAGTAACAGCAGAGATAAGCAAGAGAAGGCATTAATAATCCATGTAGTAATGGATTAGAGTTGGAGACATCAGTATAAACTCAAGTTTCATTTAATATAAATATACATGGTTACACATAGACGTATTTTTAGAAGTGTGTATGCATGTGGATTAGAACATACAGATTGGTTTTTGCTCTGTTATGTAACAGGCTTAGAGGAAATGACACCCCAGTAGTAACGAGCATACCAAGTGCCCAGGTTTTGACTTCTAACACCATCCTCCAATAAAAGGAACCAGGAACCTTTGGAGAAATGGCTGATTGGGGCAGGAATTATATAAGATGAGCTTGGAGCATCTTGATTTTCCAGAATTTAAGAAAGTGGTCAAAAAAGTACCCCCCAGCCAATGCTGGGATTATATCAAAGTGACACAAAAGCCAAATGGTCAGAGCTAAACTGGTCACCTTCTCCTCTGTGCTCCCAGGGACAAGGTCTCCAGCCAAATAACTCTCCTCATCAAACAGACCAGGTGAATTTCTTGCTTCTCCCTGAGCTTGGGGTTTCAGTTCCCTGCCAGCTCACAAAGTTATTCAAACAAACTATTCCCATGGGAAGTAGAGGGCATTCCACCCTCTCTATCCTACAAAGCCTTTCTCCCACAGTCCCTGGTTGTTCACTCTGTTCTCAAGTTCAACTCCCAGGTGGTCTTGCATGGTGTGCAGTGTCTTTTGGGCTCATCTGACCAGTGTTGGGTCTTGTGTGTTTGGCCATCCCATAATCCTAGAGCAGGAATCCCTCCTTTACCAAAGGGTTGAATAGGTGGTAATTCACATAGAACACACTAACGGAAAATGTTAAAAATTGAATACATAAGTCATGGCATCCCATGAACACTCTGTAATATCTTTGCAATCTTTCTGTAAATCTAAGACAATTTCAAATTTTTAAAACGTTATTTGAAAAATCATAACACTTCAATAACACTTTTCTCAGTATTTTGTATCCAGATTCTCTAAATTGCCTTGGGTCACTCAGCTCATAAATGAAGGTATCTGGATTTGTACCCAAGCAATTCATACCCATGAGAGGAAATTTAGCTTAGTGATCAAAAGGACAAACTTTGGAGCTGGACTACCTAGGTGTAAATTCTGACTCTTCTAGTTATGAGCTGTATCATCCCAGGCAGGTTAGGAAATCTCTCTGTTCTTTGTTTTTTTTTTCATCTGTAAAATGAGATAATGATTATATCTTCCTCACAGGATTAAATGAGTTGAGTCAGGTAAAGTGTTTGTACATTATTTTGCACAGAATAAATTTTAAAAATCAGCTATAATTATTATTACACAAACAAAGTAGAGTTAACAAGGCAAACTGCAACACGAATTTATACATCCAAGTGAATTGTCCTGTGATCCAAATGATTGTTTGAAATTAAAACTAAGTGACTTTTTGTGGTACAGAACACGTACTTGTCCATCAGTATCACCAGTATCAAGGCTTGTCGGTGTCAGGAGAGCTGCCTGTTATGTAGAGTCAAATGAAGTGAGAAGGGAGTTGAACCCAGAACAAAGGTATATTTCAACACTAATGACATCTCTCCATTTTAGATGCTGTAAATACCTAGTGTTTAATTCCATCTTTAGACATCCCAAAGTTAGCCATTATTATTGTTGTTACTGTTGTTTTACAGTCAGTTCCTATTTTAGATTTAACAATTTCTTAGTCCATTATCATTTCTTGTATCCCCACATATCTTGCAAACCACACCTCGGTTCTGGGTTCAATTTTCTTCTTGGTTCAGTTTTGTTTTTTGTTTTTTTCTTAATATTGGAGTATATTGTTTACTAGTTATTTCAGAGAAGGTGTATCTGTTAAATATAAATTCAGTTAGTCTTTTAGTCTAAAGAGTATTTTGGCCTAATTCATGAATCACAGGTTAATTGTGTATAGAATTCTCAGCAGGAAATTATTTTCTTTCAGGGCTTTTTAGATTTTATTTCATTATCTTCTTGTCTTTGTTGTTGCTGAAAGGTTTGCTTAGTCTAATTATTGTTCTTTTGGGAAGGGATTTTTAAACTCTTGTTGCCTTTAAGAATTTTTTGCTTGGCTCTTCTGAATTTCTTCTATTATGTATACTAGTACAAATGTATATGTATTTATCTCACCCAGGCCTTGTTGGGCTTAAATAAATATAAGAATTATATTTATTATTATTATTACTAGACACTGTCTCATTAAATGCTGTCTGCCTGCCAGTTTTTACCTAGTGTCTCCTTCTAGAATTCCTAGTAGATTATAACTGAATTTCAATTCCTCTCCTCTCCTTGTCGTAACTTCCCTTACATAGTTTTCATCTCTTTATCTCTCTATGCCACATTCTGAATGATTTCAGCAGACAAAACCTCCATGTTATTATCTCTTTCTTCTGATGGATATTTAAAGCCATTCACTGAAATTTTCATTTTAATGATTGTAATTTTCTGATTTCAATCTATGTCTTTTAATGTCACAATATTCTATTTTTTCATTATAATTTTCATTTCACATTTCCTTTCCTTAATTAATTTAAGCATAATCATTTTATATCTTTCAGATTATTCTATTAATCTTAAATTCTTAGATATATTAATCTTGCCATTTGTTGCATCTGACTTTTTCAGAGGTAGATTGTACCCTTGTATAGTTTATAATATTTAGCTTTAAAGAAATTTTTTCTTTTTCCCATGTGGGAGCCCATGGCACCCTGGATCATAGAGGTGAATTACAAATTGTGTATTTGTTTCTACAGATAGCTCTGTCTAGAACCAATCTGAGCTTGGGATTTCTGCATTATGTAGACAGTGTAAATTCATACTTTGCAATTTCATGTAGCACAAACTGAAGCATATATTTCTCATGGAAGAAATTTTTCCTGCCTAGAGCCTCAGACCAAGACGATATTCCTTGACAATTCCCTGGCTCAGCAGGCAGTGTAGTCTAAGTCTCTTTCACAAGTGTAGGTAATATTTTTAGCATCCCAACTTCATTTAGTGTCTTACTTTACCTTCCCACCTCAGGCAGGTCCAAAACCTGGTATTCTTTCCCTGTGAAGACTTAGGATCTCATCTTCTGGCGACGGGGGCTTTAATTCAGATCTTGTATCCTCCCAAGCTGCTATATAAGCTTAGGTGCTTTTCATGTTGTCATCAAGTTCCTACTTATTTCTGGAAGCTAGAGGTTTTAAAACATTCTTTTGAGTTCTAAATATTACTGTTTAAAATTATATTTTAACTAGCAATTAAAAAATTATCATTAAAAGGATTTCTACTTTGGCTTTGGCCACCATGAAACCAGAACCATAAATTCTTCATCTATCTAAGCTTCAGTTTATTCATGATAAAGTTTGGACCCACACTTTAGGTTTATAGTGGTGATTAAATGGGATATGTCTGTAAAGTTTTTGGCTAATTATACTTGGCTTTTTGTAAGCACTCATTTGATGCTAGTGATTATTATCATCAATATTCAAAACCAATTTTCTTTTTAGTTTTTCATTTAGCAGTTAATTTTTTTTTAACAACTGACAGGTCACAGTGAACCTTGATAAGAGAAATAAATACTTAAACCCTCCTTTTGACATGTAAGAAAGTCTCTTTGCCCTCCTGACTTAGCCTCCAGAAGTCATTCTGGCCTAGATCATCCAAGAAACACAAAATCCCCTCTAACCATAATACACTTTTTTATTATATACATTTATGAAAGCCAGGAAGGAACACCTAGTGGAAAATGCCTATTTAGAAGGGAAGGGACTACTACACCAACTTATTTTGGTCCTCTGACTTGCTTTTTCTTCTACTTTGTCTAAGAGTAATTAAAAAGCCCAAGAGGATGAAAATGGAAAGGAGAGGCTGGTGCTAGCAGTTAATTCATTCTGTGAAAAAAAATTGTTTTAATATGATTATAGGACAGGGTTTCCCTGTCCAAAAATATGTGGCTAATGAGCACTTGAAGTGTGGTTAGTCTGACTTGAGCTATGCTGTCAGTCTAAAATAAATATTGGATTTCAAAGACTTACTACAAAAATAATGTAAAATATCACAATAATTTTTAGAAATTTGATTACATGTTAAAATGATAATCTTTGGGATATATTAAGTAAAATATGTTTTAAAAATTAATGTCATTGGTTTCTTTCTGGCTTTTAAAATGTGGTTAGTAAAACCAAAGAAAAGTACATATGTGGCTTGCATTGTATTTTAATGAACAGTACTTTAGATTTAGGGAATAAGTTCAGTACAAAAGGAAAAGTGTCAGGAATGAAAGATGGAAGTTCTGGACAAGAGGTAAATACATGTACTTTTATATGGACTATAATTTTCTAAGTATTATAAAACTACTGTTCTAAATAAGACTCATGTCATATTTTTTTTAAGAGTGGGGCTCTTTACTTCCTCCATGTAAATCCTTTCAGATAAAGGAGATTTTCTTGGATTAGAGTAGAATGTTCTCTTTGGAGATTTTACAATAGTACTTTTTCTCTCTACAATCTTAGGACAGTGTCAAAGGATAGGTTGGGAGTACAGAGTGACTAAAACCCTTATGCCAATAATCTCTATCAGCCACTAACAAGACCATCCTAAATAGTCTTGCATTCTATATAAAAAAGCCTTCAGTATATAGCATAGCTTTAATACTTGCCCTCTAATAGTTGATTCTCAGTTCCCATCATTTTTTGAGCAATCAGCAATATTTGTCGCTGATTATTACTTCTTCATTTTGAAACATTTTATTTAATTATTTTCTTCTCTGTTTTCCTTGCTGGTTCCCTTTGCAACTCTCCATATAAAATTGAAGTACCTAGGGCTCATTCCTAAGATCAGTTTTCTTGCTCATCTGAACTCCAGGTAATCTTATCTATTTCCCTGGTTTTACATATTACTCAATGGTGATGTCTCCAAGATTCCTATCTCCAGCCTGTACTCTAAACTGAACTCCAGATTTATAGCCTAATGCCTATGTGTTATCTCCATTTAAATGTCCTAGAGGCAACTCAAATTTAACATTTCCCTCCTCAAACCTGTTTCTCTTGTAGACTTTGCATCTCATTAGAAATGGACTGCATTAGTCCAGAGACTCAGACAAACTGATGTCATGTTAACTTGTCACTTTTTCTTCCACTCAACATCCAGCCCATCAGGATGTCTTTCACAATTTATCCAAAATCTGACCACCTCCACTGTTGCCCCTTGGTGTAAGCCGCCATCCTCTCTGCTTACAACAGCTTCCTAATCTAACTGGTCTCCCTGCTTCCATTCCTACTCCTGTTCAGCATTCTCCATACACAGCCAGAGTTATCCCATTAAAACAAATGTCAGGTAACATTCCTCCTGTGTTCATAACCATCCATCTCACTCAACATAAAGTCAAAGCCTTTATTACCACAGCCTATGTGTCCCTACATTGCCTCCCTCCCTCACCCTTCCTTTAACATTATCTTCTACCACTCCCCTTCCTTCCCGTTAATTTTATTCCAGCAAATCTGGCCTCCTGTCTATTGTTTACACCCACTACGCCAAGTATGGTCCTGCTGGAGGGGTTCTGTCCACTCTGTTTAGAAGGTCCTTCCTTCAGATATAATCACAGCTTTTGTTGTCTTCCTTTCTTCCAGTATCTGCTCGTATGTGATACCTTCCCTGACAGTCCTATTTAAAATTGGACACACATGCACACACGCCCTTCATCCACACCCACACTACCCCACCCACACACACTCAGCACTATCACCCCTCAATTTGCTTTATTTTTCTTTGTAGCACTGATTTTCATTGCCAAATTATCTATTTTTCTGTTTATTGTCTATCTTGTCCCACCAAAACATAAGTTTCACGAGGATAGAAATTTCATATGCTTTGTTAATTGCTTTACCTCCAGTACCTAGAATAATGTTTGGCACATAGTGAGCACTCAATATACAATTTCTAAGTGAATAAATCAAGGAACCTCCAAATGGATTTTTCCTGAACTCTTTCTTTCTTCTTTCCTTTTTTTTTTTTTTTATTTAAATGAGTTTGGGTCTTGTTCTGTTGTCCAGACAGGAATGCAGTGGTGTAATCATAGCTAACTGTAGCCTCAACCACCTGGCCTCAAGTGATCCTCCTGCATTGGCCTCTCAAAGTGCTGGGATTACAGGCATGAGCCACCATGCCCAGACATATATTCTTTAGAGACATAAAAGTCAATACTTTTGTAAATGAGTTTTAAGGTAGCAATCACCTCAATCATTATTCAAAATTACTTTTGAAATCACACTATACTCATGGTTTTATTTTTACTTCAGTATATTTCTGTCCATTTATTAATTTGTTCATCACCTAGAAGTATCAAATGCTTTGAATTTAGTAGAATCAATTATACAGTTCAACAGAATTCTCTCTTTGAGAAAACTATTTTTAATCTACATATCATCTTCAAAGAAAATATTTATAATACCCAGTTCCAGTGTTTGAGTTGCTTTATTCATGTCCTATGAACAATAAAAGAGAGAGTTAAATCAAGTAATAAAGTACCAACCAACTGTGGGAGATGTGGGCTTTCACCATTTGGGGAAGATTATCGCCATAACTCAGGCAGTAAAATTGTCCTTTTTCACTTGGTAAGCATTATTTCTTTAATAGTTTCTTTACCATGGTTCACTAGTAAGTCACTTAATTTTGTTTAAACTAAGTCTAAACTTTTAAAGCGCCATCTACTGTACACTGGAGTGGCTTTGTCTGCAGCATTAGAGGAGACCTTACATAATTCCATACTTTATCCTTGTGACCCAAATAAAATATTCATCTTTTAAGTCATGGCAGAATAATTAGGAGAGGATATGACAGCTTTCTGGATATGTATTTGCCTTTAATTTAATTCTGATTTGTAGAACACTTAATCATTATAGATAGGAAGGTCATTTTTGTTAATTCAGTGAAAATATTCCTATAGAAGATTCCAGGTAATGCTTTCCATGCAACCCAATCAATCTTTAAGGATGACAGTAACACATTCTCCACACTGTATTTTGTCACATACTATCAGTTACTGCGCTGTGTTTATAAATTCTGTGATGCACATCAGACGGCATTTACAAAGACTAATGAAGAGTTTGGCACTTTCAGAAACCAAAGCTGAAGTAACACTACTTAGCACTTAGCTGACATTTTTCATTTTCAAATTACTTTTGCATGAATACTAATTAATCTTAACATTTCCATGAATAATGTAAATAAAATTATGATCCTTATTCTGAATATAGGAAAAATGATGTAGAAAGGCTAAATTGTTTTTGTATTCCTTTAATTCTACCTATATATCATGTATTTAAGAATCTATTTTTCCTTAAATAATACACAAATGATCAAACAAACAAAAACAACACAAAACCTTCTAAACTCAGATTTCATCTGTTTGAAATACCATCCATAGGAGATTAGTCTGTTCCTTCTCAATAAAACCTATTATCCTATTTGCTCTATCTCTTGTCTATTCAAACCAGTTTTTTTTCCAATCTAGTGGCTTAGAGCTTCAGAAAACTATAATTGTACAATGGCCTTGTTGTAGAGATGAGCAAAGTAGAGGTGCAGTGGTGTGATCATAGCTCACTGCAGCCTCAACCTCCTGGCTTCAAGTGATCCTCCTGCCTTGGGCTCACAAAGTGCTGGGATTACTGGCATGAGCTACCATGCCCGGCCATATAGAGAACCCTAGAGTTGAAGTGATTTAGCCAAAGTTCCAGAATCATCATTTGACCTCAGATATATACATATATCTACCCTTTGTGTCGTCTACAGCAAAACTAGTTATCACAATAGGAAGATGATTTTACTGTTTTTATTTCCCTCCATTTTCTCTCTTGCTCCCCATCAGTTAATCCTCTCTTATACCATTTTCTGCTTCCATGATACAAAGACAATCAAGAAGATACCCACCTGTGAGTAGCTAGGAACCAGGGAAAGATTGACGATGGACAGCAGGGTCAGCCCTTCCAGGATGGGGATTGCAAACAAACATGTTCAGAGCAAGAATAAGCAGCAGCCCCCAAACTGAGAGAACTTGCTATGAAACCCAAAGAAAATTCTCAGAGTGGAAACTTGGAGGGCATTAATTTTCATACGGAAGGTCAATACAATTGGTGTGGTGGATGAATAATGTGGTATTTCTTCTAAACAAGGCAAGGAGGTGAAATTTTATTTTATAGATTTACACTGCTTCATGACTTTAGGCAATGGAAAGTGAGACTCATATTAACGAGTTGGAAAAAAGTGCAGATATAGGTGTGCAAATGAATACAACGTTAATTGCAAAAATCTTTCAGGAAAGAGCATCTGCTTATAATGACTATTATGTTAATTTAACGACATTAATGCAGCCAAATTATGACAACTTAATGCTGATTATGTTCTGTACATGTTGATAACTAATGCTTTCTAGTCCTTGTATGGAGCCTAATTGAAAAATAATTATCTTACTTTGAAGGTTTATCATCAATACAGGATAAAAAACACTGTGGTACTTTTGTTTAATCCATAATGAACCAACATTTCAAGTCACAGATTTATCTAAGTGATGAAAGTGATCAAGTTCAAGGTGCAAAAGAGACAATAAAAAATTCACAGAAAACTATGGAATATTTATTTCATCTTCTGTTTTCCCATTAATCATGTTTGAAAATCTTCTCTACTATAGAAAAATGAATAGCAATAAGAATTTTATTAAAAACTGTTTCATTTATTATTTTTAATAAAAGAAATAACCAGCATGTCAAGTTGATGTGTTTTGTTTGCACTGATTAACAATGCAGTTAACATATTCTCTATATTAAATATTTTATGTTTTTATACACACACACACACACAGGCACACACACAGTAAAGGAAAAAAGATTTATAATTATATATCTTACTTATTTTCAAGAACTGAGCAAGAGGTTAACACATTTTGTCTCAGGATTTGCTTTTATATGAAGGACGCTTTGGTTCGTATTAGTTAAAATAATGCTGTTCTATGCAGTGATATAACAAATGAGCATCAAAATATTAATATAATGCTAACATTGCAAAGCTATAATCTGGCTTGTAAATTCAATGTGGGCCAGGACAGTCTCCATATTTTGTTGGGTACTGGACATGTGATTGTTAAGTTTTCTATAGAAGGGGACGAGAGATGAAGGAAGTTCACCAACTCCCTAACAGCCTTATTTACATCCATGTCCAGAACTAGTCACATGGCCCCAGCCCAACTACAAACAAAGCTGCAAATTAGAGAGGAACACATGATATATGTTGAGGTCTACATTGAGGTCTATCATAATTGAGATTTGATTATTTTCAAGAAATTAAACCCAACCCAAACCATAAGTTGGTTTGATTAAATCTGGATTGTTTTTATTTCAGGTGAGCTAAATTTTCACCATTAGCACAAAACAAAAAAATATAGTCACTAAATCCACCAAAATCCAGGAAAAAGCAGCTATTTCAACATGGAAGGTTCATTTTAAACAAAAGCAGAAAATATCTGAAAACATGCTCACTCTCTCTTAATCTTGCAATTAAACCCATTAATTAAAGCCCTGTGTTATTTTGCAGTACTCTAGCATATAATTGATCTTCTGTAAGCTAGCTATTAAAAGAGAATCAATAAACTTAAGCAAAATTTTACAACTTGGTGATATTTTACACGGTGGCGCTGAAAGCACTCTTTATTCACCATGAACCTCTATAGCCCCATAATTACAATGAACTGACCACCGTGTAATCACCCCTCAGTGGAAGACGCAGAACTTTTATTCTTTTGAGGAGGATGACTATTTTTGAGTCTGCAGCAAGGTATTTCATTAAAACCAAGATATGGGGAAGGATACGTTAGCGCTAGGAGGAAAAATAAGATAAAAGGCCAAGATAGACAGATGATGACATAGAGTAATTGATCTGAATCAAGGTGAATCAACAACCCACTTTCAAGATGTGAAATAAATAACAGAAAATAAATAGTTGCATAACTCTGTAGTAATGTATATGCAGAGGTGCTTCGTGTATTTTTGTTTGCAACTATGTCCAGAATAAGTATGCATGGACATCTGAATGGAAACTGTACTAGTGGATAAATGAGCCAGAGACATTTTATTTCATTGACTAAACATCTAGATTAATTACATCAATGCTAATTACATTGTTTAACAGTAGCTGTCCTGCTGCTACTCTCATCTTTCCTGTAAATAAAAACTACCATTACCCCAAAGAATTGGCTGTGAGATAAATTTCATTATGCTAGTCAAGGATTAACCACCCATCATATTTTTATTACAGAAATATTTTGGATTGTAATTATCTGTGATGTCTTATACGCCAGTAGGAAAAGTGCAAGATTCTCAAGGGAAGAGCTCTGATTTACTTGGCTGCTGCTGAACGAAGTTTTTGAAACATTTTATTCTACGGGGTTGATGGAAGACATGATAGCACAATGGGGCAAGGAGGAAAAGAAAACTCCAGAGGCTTGATTTTCAAAGATGTTACAGGCTGTGAATTTGAGATTGTTCTCAGGATTCTAGATTGAGAATGCAACTCTCAACACACAGTTGATTCTGAATGCATCTTTTTCTACTCTTTCTTGTATTCTTAGCAGCCAGTGCTCCTCCCCCTGTGTCCGAGAGTTCATACCTATATAATTCCAAGCTGTTTTGCCTACATGCCAAATTCTTTCTTTCTGCCTTTAAATATATACATAGGGTGAAGAAGTGGGAGAGTAACTGGTTGAGTCTCAACATGAGGCCTTGTTGCATACCACCATTTTCAGCTTACCCACTATCCTTAGCTCAGGTTGCGCTGATCCAAATAACTGCCACAGAACAACTCAGCTGCTGTTGCCTTTCTTGCTCTACTTTGCACTCTATTATCTATTTTATATAAATATTTATTCCATCCATCTACTGAAAAAATGTTCACTCGACTCTTAAGGATGACCAAATTGGGTAGAATTCCAGAAGATAGCTTCTAGCTTAGTTCACCAAGTGAACTTAGATTAATCTTCCTAAAATACATGTTTGTTTCCTCACCATCCTACATAAGGACTTGTAACAACCACATTTATTGAACATTTACTTTCTGCAAGGCATTGCTCTGAGCATCTTAATTCATTTAATACTCCCAGTGTTTCTGTGAGATAGATGCTATTTTATTCCCATTTTACAAATGATGAAACTGAGTCACAGAGAGGATACTAGTTTACTAAGGCCACCTCATTAGAAAATAGTACAGTTGTGATTTAAATCCAGTAGTTTAGTGTGTTATGTTACATGACCATTCTTGGTCTAGTTGGGCTTTACTGGAAAAAAAATAGTAAGAAGAATATAGTTCAAACCTTCTAATCAAGTTTAAGACCCTCTGTAATCTTCACATCCTCTACTTATCCTGTCTTACCACCCAATTCCCTGAAACGTAGAAATTCCACCTCTATTCCTCTTACGCTCATTACAAGCACTGAGGATTTGCTCAAAAGGTCTTCTCAATCGGAATGTCCTTCTAGCTGCTGCCATCTATTCAACCCCACCTGGTTTCTAAAGCAACTTAATATGCTTGCCTTTTCCCTGGAGGTTTTTCTGCCACTTACTCCAGCTTATAAGAATCTGTCTTTTACACTGCTCACTATTTTGAAAAAAATAATTTGGGGCTTTAAACATTTATTTTGTGATAGATAAAATAATAATAGAAAGATACATTGATATGAGATAAACAGATATAAATAAAAGCATGTATTTGAAGATAGACCCAAGCTGCATTAAAAATCTATGTTCTATCATTTACCACCTATATGTAACCTTGAACTAAACGTAAGTTTTCCATCTGTAAATATCCACCTGCACAGGTGTTATGTATGTCCTATTATTTTACTGAAATAAGAGACTTTATATGTACACACACACACACACACACACACACACAGAGAGAGAGATATGGTTTGGTTTTGTGTCCCCACCCAAATCTCAACTGGAATTGTAATCCCCATGTGTCAAGGGAGGGATTTGGTGGGGGGTGATTAGATCATGGGGGCAGTTTCCCCCATTGCTGTTCTTGTGATAGTGAAGGAGCTCTCATGAAATCTGATTATTTAAAAGTGTGGTACTTCCTTTTTGCTTGCTCTCTCTCTCTCCTGCCACCTTGTAAAGAAGGTGCCTGCTTCTCCTTTGCCTTCCACCATGATTGTAAGTTTCCTGTGGCCTCCACAGCCATATGGAACTGTGAGTCAAATAAACCTTTCTTTTATAAATTATTCAGTTTCAGTATTTTTATAGCAGGGTGAGAATGGACTAATAGACACACACATACACACACACACACACCCCCCTACATATACACATCATATTTCATATAGACATAAATATATAGTTGTCTACATCTATATCTACACATAGAGACATATATAAACATATATACTAAAATATATGCTTAAATATACATTATAACATATATATCTATCTTATGTTCAGATATATATGTCTTATAATCAAGATAAAAACTGCATTTCAACTCTGGCTCTGCCAGTAAGTTATATAATCCTGGGATACGTACTTAACTTGCAAAGCTTCATTGTCCTTTTTTTTTTTTTTTAAATAATGAGGAGAACACTCATGAACTAATAGGCCACGTGCTTGATATAGCTAGGCTTTTTGGGAACACAGGTAAGGATGTACCAATCCAACTGTCTCTAATTATCTTAGGCTCTACTTACTAATGGATTTCCACGGAGAAAGCTATGGATCCATTTTTCTCAGTCTAAAAGTTTTGCTAAAAGATGCTGGAGACTTCAAACCTTTTATAGGGTTAAAAATATGTACTGCTAACTAGCAAATTGTGACTAAGTTTTCCACTACAGGGCAACCCAAGAAAACCTTTGATATTTCAGGGATTGCCACAATATTTTTCCTCCTTTCTTTCCTTCCTACTCTTCTCTTAATCATAAGAAATCTGGAGCATGAATATACAAGAGCAGGGGTGAGCAAAGTTCCAAGAACTATATTTGTATTTTTCAATTAAATCTTTAAGTTTGAGTCCTTATTAGTCTATGTCTTCATCAAAGCCACTAATCTGGTCATTATTGTTAAACAAAGATGAAATAATTCAGGTTTTGTAATAATTAAGCATTTCTCAAAGTCTTGAGGCTGGTTATAGACCTTAACTGTGATACAGCGTAGTTAGTTTACATTAGTTAGTTGTATGTATTCTGTTTACCCATCTGTAAAATGAGAATAATAATATATACCTTACTTGGATTTGAACTTGCAATAAAGATACATCCCTAGAGAATAGGACGTATGTCTTAATCACTCTGTATTTCCAGCACCCAGCCACTCATATGTACATAATAGCTCTCATGTTCACTAAACTGAATTAAAATAAGTTACAATATATTAAAGTTTATAAATTTTTAATCTCTTTAAATTTAATGGGTTATTAAGTGCATTGCTAACTGACCATATTTTTTTTGCATTAACAACCACATTTTTTTTATAACTAATGAATTTGGAAGATAAGTTTTTATAAAGATAGCTATATTCATAAAGAGAATAACATCTGGCCTATTTGGATACCTAAAATAAATTTTTTATTTTTGTATCAGAAAACCAGGTGTCTTTTTTCCAAGCTAATGTTAGGTCAACATATAGGCTTAAATACAAGTTTTCCAACTTGCTTGTAGTCATATTTTATTTGTGTGTACATTTTTAATGTATTTTATTCTACCTAAAGACTCATATCATGATTCTTTAATGAGCTTTGAGGCAAAGAAATAATGTTAGAACCTACAAAAAGCTACCCAATGTTGACCTCTGGTCACAGATGGGCCTTAGTGATGAAAGCATTTTACTTTTTTCAAACTATAATTAATTTTCTATAGTGCTTCAAATAATATATTCAACTTCTCATTTTTAATTAAGATTCCTTTTCTTGCTCCAAATTTAAATTATGTTCTGAAAGCAATTTTTGTCAATTGCTTTTTCATGTGAGAAATATGATTATGAACTAAATTTTGTTAGTGTCACATTCATACTTTTAAATAACAAAGTTGTGAATAAAAAATGAACAAAAACCCTTACACGTACTTAAAGTGTCTCATACTATAAGCAGAACAGAACAATTACAGAATACACTGATAATGCATAAATATCCTAGTTTTCTAAAGAAAAAATACATTTCTTAGTAGCTTATAACCAGTTAGCATAATATGTATGCATCATTAGGAGCCAGAGTATAAGTAGAAAAGCAAAAACATTAATTAATAAATACACTGTAAATCTTTTAAATAAAATCTGATAACAATTATTTATGTTGTTAGTCTTTGACAACATAAATCAAAACAAGGCATTTAAAACTTAGAGCAGTCTCTTAATAAATAATTTTAAGGTGCTGGTACTCTATGTCTATTGGATTATCCATAAAAAGAAACATGTTTAAAGGTAAATTTCCCTTCAAAACCAAAGGACTTACAGACACAATGTTTTTGCAGGAGGGCTCTAGTGTTCATTTCCTGGCTTCTTAGGTGTCACAGGAAGTTGTGGCAATTCCAGCCACAGTAGCAGTTTCTCAATTAAGTCTTTGTGACATCTAGATCTTAGTTGCCATCCTCAGAGGCAGCAGTTATGCTGGTGGGGCAGTTCTGTATTGTTTATTATTCCTGGGGATCTAGTCTGCAACCTTCTTCTGTTGTTCTTTCAGCAACTTTCTAAACAACTATTCCCCTAAACCTTGTCCTTCTTAAAACACCTTGCATGCTTTTATTTCCTGGGCTGAACCCTAAATAACACATTACTTATACTGTTTTGCTTCGTGAAATAGAAAGACAAAATAATCTTTGACATTGAAAGCAATAAAAAAAATAAGAGCTTGGCAGAAGTTAAGCTTGGCTGCACGCTCAATGAATGGCTCCCTAATGGTTTAATTTGCTCAGTCATGCCAGATATCACTCTGCATAATAACCTGAATCCCCTGAGCCAGAATTGGGGCATTTTCCCAGGAACCAGGGAGGAAGCTGGAAGGTCACATGTGTATATCTCAATTCTGTATGTGCCTAGTGAAGGGATCCAGCTTGTAAGTTTTGTCAACTTGTGTCACCATATTATTGTGCCCAAAGAGAACCAGTAGGAGTCTTGGAGATCTGAGAAGCTGTCATTACACTGAGTCTCAAGTGACAGCTGAGTCAGTACAGAGCCAGCTATGCTGAGATGGGAGAGTGTTGCTTCTCTTCATCAAAAGAAGGGCTATTTGTTCTATTATAATGACAGGAATTCTGAAGTGAACAGCACTGCTGTCTCTGTTTTGATTACCTCCAGATGAGAATGAGAGGAGACATGCTGTTGTTAAATATCAGCTACTAACCTTGGTCTTTTTGGAGTCTTTGGGAGAATGACCTCAGTGGTGCTTCTGAAGAGCAGTTATGGAAATAAGTGTGCAATTTAGAGGTCTTATTTAACCCACTACCATTTTCATGATTTTTTCCCTGCTTTTGTGGAAACATTAGACAGTAAATATCATACACGTTCATGTAGTCTTCTATATTCTGGAGCCTCCTAAGATTTGCTCAAACAACTGTCAGAGAAACCAGACCTATAGTGACTAAGGAGGTAACATAATACATCACACAAATGGATATAGGCATCAGATAGACCTAGGTTTGAATTCTCCTCATCCACTTACTAGCTATGTGGGTTTGGGGAAGGGTTTGTATAACCTCTCCAAGCCTAAGTTTCCTGGTCTGAAAAATGGGAACCACAACACATTTCTCAGAGGACTAAAAAATGCAATGACATGATAATACTTGAACGTAGATGTTTGTTAAATGCTGGTTCACTTTCTTCTTTCCATTCTATCCCCGTCACCCCCACTGTGATTTGCAAAATAAGTGTTTTGATGAAATGCAAGGATGAAGAACTGGGGACTGTTATGAACACCTATTTATAAAATTTTATATGGTTAGAATTTTAGATTTAGATTAGAATTCAGGTTATGAAATGCAGGTAGAAAGTCTAGTAGAGCTGACATCAAAATGTTTGTGCAAGAAGAATTCAGAAAGTTAAAAAAATAAAATAAAAGGTTTGCAGGGATGTCCAATCTTTTGGCTTCCCTGGGCTACACTGGAAGAATTGTGTTGGGCCACACTTAAAATATATTAACACTAACAAAAGCTGATGAAAAAAAATCACAAAAAAATCTCATAATGTCTTAAAAGAGTTTACAAGTTTGTGTTGGGCTGCATCAAAGCTGTGTTGGATTGCAAATGGCCTATGGGCTGTGGGTTGGGTAAGCTTGGTTTAGATAATGTAGATTCCTTTGTATATTTAATCTTTCTTCCTATATCAAGGTAATAGCTTTAATTACTGAAATAATAGAATTATCAATTAACAATTTCTTTTTCTCCCATTAGATATTTTATATTACAATATTTCTAGCAATTATGTGCTAAAGAAAAGATAATTTGGAACCTGATTGATTAATGACCAATCAAGAGGTTCATGTTAAGATGAAAATAACTGACTTGAAGCTAGTCAGTCAATCGACCTTCACTCAAAAACTTCCCTGATAATTATCCATATGTTTTTTCAATTGTGGGTCAATTGAAGATACGTTCATATCTTCTTCACAATAAATATACATCTTCTATTACTGGAAATAGACTGTAATAGTCTAATCTATTTAATTTTGCTTCAATGTCTGTTGCTGGTAGACTTCATTGCTTTTCTTTTCTTTTTTTTTTTTTTTTTTTACCATAGGAGCATCTCTGAAACTCTTCAGAAGCATGCTTACGGTTCTGACTTTCCAGAGCTTCTGTTACAGAGCTGCTTTCATGTAGTGCGAACTGGAAGCCTGATCCACCTGGGATAGACTCCCTCTTTCTCTGCTGACTTACTGCCTGGTATCAGTCTGGTTAAAAGACCTCAGAGCCTCAATTTCCCACATGTCTTCAAAGATGGGAAATAACACTCACCTTATGGGAACACTATGAGAATTCAATGAGATAATATCTGAAGAATATTTCTTGCACATAGGAAATGCTCAGAAAATGGTGGCTGCTATTTATATACTTGTTTTAGTTCATGTTCAGGGAGTTTCATACTTAGGAATGGCCCTGGCTGGAGACCCACCAACCATTCTCCCTCTGGGAACAATAAGATGAATTGAATTCAGGATATAAAGTCTCAGGTTTCCTATAAATATGCATATATCTTACTGATCTGTAGTTTTTTCATCAGTGTCAACAAATTAAAAAGATAAGAAGAGCTGAGGTAATGTGTGTTGTAAGATGTATGTCACCTAATGTTAACTTTGTGGTCTAAACTGTTGAGCTATCAAGCCAGATTCCCAAATCTTTTGTCACTAAAGTGTTCTGAGATATACCTTGATGTTTAGAAGAAAATAGCAAGCTCACACAGGAACAGAAAACCAAATACCACATGCTCTCCCTTATAAGTGGGAACTAAATGGTGAGAACTTAGGGACACATAGAAGAGAAAACCTCACACTGGGGCCTTTCTAAGGGTGGAGGGTGGGAGGAGGGAGAGGATCAGGAAAAATAACTAATGGATACTGGGCTTAATACCTGGGTGAATGAAATAAACTGTACAACAAACTCCCATGATACAAGTTTACTTATATAACAAAACTGCACTTGTATCCCTGAACTTAAAATAAAAGTTAATAAAGAAAAATAAAACTACAAAAAGGAAAGTATGTTCTACCTCTTCTAGGATCGACTTTAAAAACTTTCCATTCCCTGTAGTTGCCGATTCTGCAGGTACTAGTCCTCTGGAAATAAGTATGTTAAACTGAAGGAATGGGAGGAACTCTCCACAGAGTTTGTTTTCCAAAGAAAATTATTATTTAGAGAAGCAAAATTAAAAGTCTAGCTAGGTGTGGTGTAAAGCTGTTCAAAAAGTAACTCAGAGCAAGGCCTGTAAATTGAAATGTAGTGCCCGAGTCATTTTCTGCTTAAAAAGGTTGTAACAAATAAAGATGAGTTTAAACAATGACAAGATGAATCAGAATTCCTACTCAAAATGGGAAAGGACAAATATACATAGGTTGACATTAGCTCCCCACATCAGTCTTGTCTTTGGAGGACAAGTTAAAAAGTTATTATTGATGCATACAAGTGGGTCTTGTTGAGCAGCAAGTGAAACTATTGTCTTTATTAGAATGGAGATATTGCGCAGATATTTGCCGATTTTGCAGGCAGAAAAAGCAACTTTCTTGCCTTTAAGTAGAAAAGATAACAGCTTAGAAGAGAAACTGGGAAACTGAGAATTGATCCAATTCCAAACTTCTGATTTTTGTAATAAAAGCGGGATCCAGCCAGGCATGGTGGCTCATGCTTGTAATCCCAGCACTTTGGGAGGCCTAGGCAGGCGGATCACTTGAGGTCGGGAGTTCAAGACCAGCCTGACCAACATGGAGAAACCCTGTCTACTAAAAATACAAAAATTAGCTGGGCATGGTGGTGGTCGCCTGTAATCCTAACTACTTGGGAGGCTGAGGCAGAAGAATCACTTAAACCCAGGAGGTGGAGATTGCGGTGAGCTGAGATCGTGCCATTGCACTCCAGCCTGGGTGACAGAGCGAGACTCCATCTCAAAAAAAAAAAAAAAAAAAAGGCAGGATCCATGTGTATTTTTTAAAACTGAATTGACTGTTGATCACATATCAGTCTTACCTTTTAATTAATCTGTGTGAAAAATCTGTTGATTCTCCTAAATTTTTCATCTGTGCTCTAAAGTCCTTGATTACACTAAGCATTGATTTAGCCTCCCTTTAGCTATATCTGTTTGGGCCTCCAACCAGAGTCATTCACTTGCGTAAGTGACACTTATTAAAATTCAACATTAGAAGGCACTATATTCAATGTTAAATATCATTTCATAAAGATTACAATAACATTTTTATAACAATACATCTCATGCTTCAGAAGTCTTTATGTCACATCTCAACTCATTCCATCTTCTAAAGGAGGAGAGCAATTTTAAAAGCTTTGTATTTCTCATTATGTTTATTTTCCCATCCATTTACTAACGCTGGACCATATTTCAGAGTTTCATGAATAGTGAAGGCAGATTTCAAGGGACATCAGAGTTATGATGGCATCCTTAACTTGACATTCATAGAAAAATCTGAAAGTACATGCATGGCTGGTTTTATCCAGAACTGCACTTAATTTAAACGCAGCTCTTTATGGTTTTCTTTCCCTAAAGTGTCTGCTATATTTGATATATCGTCAGTTTCCATAAGCTGTTTACACCTGCTCAATATCAAGGACATTCCATACTCAGAATAATTTAAGCCAATTTGATGAGTTGAATAATGATAAAATACAGAAAAGTAAGCCAGCAGAATCAGAAAACCACAGGATTTTAGAGCAGAAAGAGCCATTAGAGTTCATTTTACTCCCCCCTCCCTCCCCTGAGTCCTAAAGTTTAATACCTTTGCCAAGGCCCTATAATGAGTTAGTGGCAGAACCTGTTCTAGAACCAATGGCTTCCAATTCTTGGATGAGTGCTCTTTTCTTAGTTTCATGTTACAAATAGATAAAGCCAAGGGTAGTTGCTTCTTACCATACTCTAGCAATGCTATACTGCAATGTGTAAATAACTTGGACAAGTGATCTGGACATTAGAATAGCAGTAACTTTAATTAGTATTCCTTTGTCATTGTTCTTTTGGCTAGGTGCATTTAAATCAGAAATTGATCACCCTAATATAAAATACAGTCTTTAAGTCCCATAAGAACACTGTTATCCATTGCCATCTGTCTATTCCTTTCCTTCAGCAATGCAATCATCTAATAGCTAAGACTCTGGAAACTTGGGTAGGTCCGAATCTGATGGAATCCTATTTTTTTTCTATTCAAAATGTGCAGTGGTGTACAGTAAGATGTGTTGACCTTCTTACGTCCAGCAAGGCTATGATTTTGGAGCCTGCAGGGAGCAGATTCTGAGTTCCCTGAAAGGTGCGCTATTTTCCATCAAAACTGTTGACTGGCTTTTCCAGAGACAAAATATAGCCTCAGAACTCTCTCCCCATTTATTCCTTGGGCAGCTTCTAGGACCACTGAAGTCCAAGGGTGTATATTTCACCTGCGTTTATGATCAATAGCCCACAAACCAATTTCCTATGGAGAGCCTCCCTCCTATGAAAAAAAGGAAAGAGAAATACAAACTAAGAGGGAAAAAACAAAGGAAAGATTGTGTCACGGCAGCAGAAAAGCCAATCAAGTCAGGGCAAAGGGAATTTTATGTGGTTGCGAAGATCAGTAAGATCGTATACTGTTGGTGCTTATTCCTTTTATTCCTTTTTTTTTTTCAGTGCCAAATATGTTCCTTTATTCTCAAACTAGTGTCCTGTGGTGTCAAATTGATAAATCAATACAATCACTTTTAATGTTCCTTGATTTTCCATCTTAAGCAACATTTTGAAGCCATTTATATCCTGTAGAGCACTCTGTCAACCAAACCAATGAATGTTACTCTGTGACCAGGAAAGATGCATTCATTTTGTTTAATCAAAAGAAGAAATAAATCTATAATACTTTCACATATATGACATGAAACTAGATCTTAATATTTTCAGTAAGAAAGGAAAGAAGGTAAACCTAATATAGCTTTCCGTAAAGTAATAACACATTTAATAACTATGCCAAGGGCATACATCGAGATGAGTAAACAAGTAGAATACTTTCAAGTATATGCTACTGTTTAGAAGCTTTTGAAGTTTTCCCTTGGTCTAGCCTCCCAGGCCAGTTTATATGTCTCCCAAGAAATTAAATTTCATTTGTTTATAGACTTCCTTTCTTTTTGGTTAACTGTGCTAATAACCATATTTATTCTCTAATAACCCTTATTCTTAACAGCACCAAATATAATTAGTCTATAAATATCAAATTCATTCTCAAATTTTCAAAGAACAAAAACCTGGCAGCTTCATTCTGAAGTAATCACAAAAGAATATGCTTTACACTCTAAAAGGAATTTCAAAAAAGAGTTGCCAAATTGATGCTTCTTATTTGAGGCAATAAGATTAATGTAGAAACAGATGTACAATATACAGCTGTTGCAATATGTGGGTTTAAAGTTGTAGTTTGCTTTAAAATTCAGTTGGATATATTGCTTCTACTCCTCTGTCTAAACGTGGAGCTACAGTTCAACTTAACATCCCAGAACACAAAGCTATATTACTTAAAGATACTCTGAATACATATCATTTTTGATCATTTTTAACTCAGGGAATTTCTTTCCATTGGAATAAGATGATTGCTTTTTTGGGGATCTAATCCACAGGTTGATGTCACTCTCCCTTCTTACAACCTGTTTAGAAATAAATGTACCTTCATAAATAAAGTCACAAATAATTAGATTCATTCATATCCACAAAAACACATTGCCTTGTTAGATGTTAACACATATTTTTACAACCTTTATAGTACTAATTTTTGCTTGAGAAATAAAATTATTTTTCCCACAAAGTATACTAGAAAGCTCTGCTCTAATTTTAGACATTTTATTAGATATGTGGCCAACGAGCCTCACTCTAACAGTCCTCTGTGATCATAGTCTTCTAGGGATTATATAATTACCAAAAGGGGATGCTGACTCCTTGCATAGCTATACCTTTTGGTGTGTTAGTAACTGCTATTCTTAACAGGAGACGGTTTCTCATAATTTTTAAAGAGCCTGCTTTTCTGTGAAACAAATTTGGCATAAATATCAAAAATGTTAAAGATATATTAGAAACTTTACAGTTTTACCCTTGATAATGCTTCTTTTTAGTGTGTCTTAGTTTTACTAACTTAAAGGGCTTAAATATGTAGAAACACTATTGTGAGTTACAATCAGTGTAATTTAGCGTAACTCAGTGTAATTCAATCAGGTCTTCCACAAAACTAATTTCTTTCATATCCCAAATCTATGTTCACCTTATTCACTGTTTTTTGAGATGGAATCTTGCTCTGTTTCCAGTCTGGAGCATAGTAGCATGATCTCAGCTCACTGCAACCTCCGCCTCCCGGGTTCAAGCAATTCTCCTGCCTCAGCCTCCCAAGTAGCTGGGACTGCAGGTGCACACCACCACGCTCATCTAATTTTTGTATTTTTAGTAGAAATGGGGTTTCACCATGTTGGCCAGGATGGTCTCGATCTCTTGACCTCGTGATCCTCCTGCCTCGGCCTCCCAAAGTGTTGGGATTACAGGCGTGAGCCACCATGCCCGGCCACTTTATTCACTTTTTATAAAATAGAATTAGAGTTTGGTTTTGTTGATTTTTGTCTTTTACTTGGTATACACTGGTATTTGTTCTGGCTTCAAATAAATTTTAAATATTTCCCAATAAAACTGTCTCACCAAATGACAAAGAACAGTCTTGGGAGAGAAGTTTAATTTTAACCACCTTCCTTTTCATTTCGAAACTTTTAAAATTGGTCATTGAAGTCCTTCTCCACATTCTTTGGTATAATGGAAAATAGTATCAAAAATTTATATCTGTTCTTATACTTGCTTCAAAAATTAATTTGTGTCTCTAATAAATATCAAAGCTAGAAAGGACTAGAACTTTACCAATAAACAGCCATGATTATTTTTTCCTCATATTTAAGAAGCATGTCAGTTTAATTGTGGTTGATTAGACTCGAGTCAAATATATGCAATCATTATGCTCAGCAACATATTAAAACCAAAATAAACTCCATTTTTGCTCTTTAAACATTTGCAAATTAATCCAATATTCTTCCGTATTAATTCTATTAATTTCTTTCATATATTTTTGAATCCATATTACCCAAGAGACAATGCATGCTGCCTTAACTTTGCACATTTAACATGCTGTGATGAAACAATCCTGTCTAATCATCTCTAAATAAATGCTGCTAACTTATTGCTTCTGGAATTGCCTTTTGTGTACTATGAGGGTAATTGAAATCCCATGTGATGGATGTTCTAAACTCTTTCAAGACTTTTATCTATATATGTTTTTCATGGTTAGTCTTTATCACATTCTAGATGACAACGGTTTTGTCTCATTGTCATTTTCTCCCTTCTCCTGAAGTTCAATTACATACAAATCTTAAAAATCTTATATAGCCTGAAATCTAATCGTAGAAAGATTCATTCACAGTCTTCTTTCTTCTTCTTCTTCTTCTTCTTTTTTTCTTTTTTAGACAGAGTCTCACTCTGTCACCCAGGCTGACATGCAGTGGTGCAATCATGGCTCACTGCAGCCTCGACTTCCCGAGCTCAAGTGATCCTCACAAGTAGCTGGGACTACTACAGGTGCATGCCACCATGCCCGGTCAATTTTTAATTTTTTTTTTGTAGAGATAGTGTTTTGTTAAGGGGTCTTGTAGAGATGGGGTTTCCCAGGCTGGTCTCAAACTTCTGGGCTCAAGTTCCTAAGGATCTTTTCCTTAGGAACTTACTGTGGAAATAATGAAGAATCAATCTCAGCCTGTGTATTTGCATACACATGAGCATACACATGCATGCATACTCATGCTCTCACTCACTATGTGCCCAACAATTCTTCTTTTTTAGTAGCTATAAAATAAGTTTATTATCAGTTAGCTACCAAAGAATAGTACGATAGTAGGACAGTGAAATAATTATGAAAAGTATATCTGGGAGATAAAATTAGAACTTGAAAATTTCCCCAAAACTGTAAAATAAACTCAACATTTACAGGCTTCAATGAGAAAAAAAAATCTCCAAACATTTCCATTGAGAAACTGCACAATTGTCTCTTAAGATGTAAGTTTTGTTACAGAACTCAATATATAGTAGTTTCATTACAGAACTCAATGTATGCCCAACAATTCTATTTCTGTGACCATCTCCTTCTATTCTAAGGGATGTGGCTTTTATTGAAAAGTGTGTGTGTGTGTGTGTGTGTGTGTGTGTGTGTGTGTTGTTTGCTTGTTTTTTTTTTTTTCAGAATTAGGCGGGCTCTGAGATAAGGTTCTAGGGAGACAAAATACAAGGCTAAATACAGTCAGGCCTTGTTTATGGGGCATGGAACAGATTGATGGGCTTTTTGTATTATTTGTAGTTAAGGGTCAGTGGAGACCTAGACTAAACACCTTCCTCCCCTGCTTAGCTCAGAAATCAGCCAGCAGCTGGAAACAGGCTTCCTACCAAGGAGAGTGCAAGAACCAACTTGTCCACAACTAGATTGACTGAGTATATGTATATGTGTGTGTGTCGCAGGTGGTGGGGGGGAGGTCTTTGGAGCCCTATCTCTAGAACTCTCTCTTACTAGGCACCAATAAATTCCAGCTCCAAGATGTGCCTCCTTTCCTTCCAGATGTAGTTGGTGGTAGAGTAATGTAGTGGTTGTAAGCAGAATTACTCAGTTAGGTCTTGTTTTGTGAAAAAAATTTATTTACCCTTATATAGTTATAAGTCACTACAATTTTGTTTCAATGGAGTTATCAAGGACCTATTCCTGATGCCAATGCTAGACTAAACAAGAAGGGAATGTATCATTAATGCATGCATGTATAAGAGCAATGATATAGTCTTTAGTAGTCTGTTTTCCTTCTACGCTGCTGGGTTCATGAAAACCAATAAGAATTTTTTTGACCCAGGAAAATGTGTAACAAATGTGATTCCATACTCAATACCAACAGATATGCTGGATACTTATTTAAGTTTCTAACAATGGCAGGATTTTTCACATCATGGACACACTTCTACTGCATCCTTTCTGAACATATTTGAAAACTTCATTAAAGGATATACTGAGTGAACAAATAACCCAACTAAGAAATCAAATAATCCCATTAAAAAGTGGGCAAATGACATGAACAGACATTTCTCAAAAGAAGACATGCAAATGGCCAAAAGGTATATGAAAAAATGTTCAACATCCCTAATCCCCAAATAAGTGCAAATCAAAACCACAATGAGATATCATCTTACTCCAGTTAGAATGTCTATTATTAAAAAGAGCAAAAATAACAAATGCTGGTGAGGATGCAAGGAAAAGGGCACTCTTACACACTGTTGGTAGGAATGTAAATTAGTGCAGCCACTAGGGAAAACACATGAAGATTTCTCAAAAAACTGAAATAGAATTACCATATGGTTCAGTAATCCCACTACTGGGTATTGTTCCAAAGGAATAAATATAGGAGATCAGCATATCAAAGAGATTCCTGTACTCATATGTTGATTGCAGCACTACTTACAATAGCAAAGACAAGGACTCAACTGAAGTGTCCATCAAGGGACAAATGGATACATAAAATGTGGTATATATAGATGATGAAATACTCTTCAACCATAAAAAAAAAATAAAATCCTGTCATTTGCAGCAACATGGACAGAAGTGGAGATCACTATGTTAAACGAAACAAGCCAGGACCAGAAAGACAAAAATAACATGTTCTTACTCATATGTTGGAGCTAAAAAAGTTGATTCCATGGAGATAGAAGGATGATAGATAACAGAGGGTTAGGAGAGTGAGGAATGGGAAATGAAGAGAGGTAGATTAATGGGTACAAATATACAGTTAGATAAAAGATAGAAGTTCTCTTGTTTGACAGAAGAGTAGACTGACTACAGTAGACAACAATGTATTGTATATTTCAAAGAAGCTAAATGAAATAAATAGAATTGTTCCCAACACATAGAAATGATAAATATTCAAAGTGATGGATACCTCAAATACCTTGACTTGATCATTACACATTCTATGCATGTAACAAAATAAATATGTACCCCATAAATATGTAAATTATTATGTATCAATTAGAAATTCAAAAAAGATACAGGAAGAAAAAAATTTTTTTAAAGGTATACTGAGTTGGGCCGGGCGTGGTGGCTCACACCTGTAATCCCAACACTTCTGGAGGCCAAGGCAGGTGGATCACCTGAGGTCGGGAGCTTGAGACCAGCCTGACCAACATGGATAAACCCCATCTCTACTAAAAATACAAAATTAGCCGGGCATGGTGGCATATGCCTGTAATCCCAGCTATTCAGGAGGCTGAGGCAGGAGAATTGCTTGAACCTGGGAGGCAGAGGTTGCAGTGAGCTGAGATCGCACCATTGCACTCCAGCCTGGGTAACAAGAGCAAAACTCCATCTCAAGAGAAAAAAAAAAGAAAAAGATATACTGAGTCAAGATGGTGGATCATCCAGGTCAATTAACAAGTATAAAGCAATTTTTATAATATACGTTAGAATCTCTGTATTTTTGTTCACTTTTTTACCAAGTTAAAAACATCATTAGTCAATAATGTTATTGGAATTGGCTACTAGGAGAGATGGCTGAAAATTCAAAGAATAATTGTTTCATCGTGATATTCAAATTGAGTTTCTAACCATCTCCTTTATAGGAGCTATCCAAGGATTTCTAATTAAATTTATGACCTTGTACTGAAATTACATCTTGAAGCTCTTTATGTTTACTCATATAAGTCTAGCTGTTTTACCCTTATATTTACTTTTCCTTCATAGTCTTCTTTGGTAGTCTAAAAGGAGATGCTCTATTTAAGAAGTTAATTAACTAATGCAAAATTTACTCCTATTATCTTCATATTTAATTAAGACTTTCTTATTTATGTCATCGCCTTAGCAAGGACTACATGTATTCCTGAATGTCAGCTTCTTATATATTTTTCTCAGCTTTTAAACATAATAAACAGCCTGGATTCTTTATTCAGTATTTCAGATCTCCTTTCTTTCATGTCACAAAAGATAAATTCACACTGCTGCACTGACAACATCATAGCTTTGAAAATGCGTCCACCCGTTACCTTATAAATAGTTCAGTCACTTACTTTAATCCATCTTCCTTTGTCCATCACTGTAATGTCAAACTTACAAGTTTAAGAATGCACTTTTCTCAACTTCCAGAGTTAAACCATGGGTCCAAAAGCCTATTCACTTAACTAACACACACTGACAGAAGTATCATTTTGACTGACAAAATGCCAATCATCAAGTATTCTCATTTAGGAAGATTTGATAATGGTGTCCTGGCATTGTCGTTTTGATGAATATTTAGTGCTAACAATGGCAAAAGTCCACCTCTCCTAAAAGGTGGGTAGGTGAATAGGGCTGGGTGATAACCTTTCCATCTTGACATCTCTGTGTGTTTTCATTATTTCAGCATAATTATCCAGTATCTATTCCAGGTAATTATAGTTACATAGCTCTGGTGGTTCAACCCTAGATAATAATTTTTTTTTGTTTTGCTTATTTCTTTCACTTATACCAGCCAACTTTTTCTTTATTTAATGTTATCCTTTCAGGACCCATAGCTTTGAATTTATTTAGAACGGAACTAAAAGAAAAGAAACTCGCACAACATCCACAGCCCAGAATTTCTAGAGAGTGGAAAGTGTCTGAAGTGCATGGAATCTGCCTTGAAGTAAATGGATTTTTGATATCAATCTAAGATCTAGAACCTGAGTTTAAAAGTCCTTGATTTGTCTTAAAGTTAATAGAGGATTTTCAGGTGAGCTGTAACAGACACTAAAAATTGTATCATTTTACCAATTCCTCTCCTTGGAAGGATAATCAGAAACGATTGTTTATGGATATCTATAGGTTACATATAAGAAATTTACCCCAACATGCTTTCTAAGCATCATTGCTTTCTAAGACTTGCAGAACACTCAGCTTTACTTTCCAATGTGCACTTTTCTTTTTACTTGTGAGACTCTCCTGTTGCAAACAAGAGATGAGGTTGGGAATCACTGTGAAGATTCTACTCACAGAATAGCTGTTTCAACTAATAAATTAAATTTGCATTCTCCTGTCTCCCAGTGTGGAGTTCTATCTCCATCATAATTCATTCGGAATCACCAACAGTCTGGACTAGAATCAATATTCCTCAATATTAACCTCAGAAATGTAAGTTAGATTTTATAGCTTGAAAATCACAAGTCTCTTCTGGCTACAACTTCATCATAAACCATACTACTGCAGTTATAAGCATTTGCACTTAAAATTGCCACATCTCAAATAAGTTTTCTGTTCCAAAAGCCCACTATAAAAAATAAGTGCAATTTCACTTTCTTTTAATCAATGAATATATAGCTAAACATTTATCTCTCAACATAAAAATATTAATACTGCCCATTGTACTCACATGGCACCGTGCGGAGGTAGAGGTTGTCACGAATGATTTGCTGAAGCTCATGGTCCACAGAACCCTTTTGAAATCGTAAGTTGAGGTAGTGACGAAGGTCTTTATCAACAATTCCTCCTAAAAATAAAAAAAGTTTCTTGGTAAGGGATGTTGGAAAATATTTTAAGCATGTAATTTGATTCTGTCATCAATATACTCAGGAACCCATTAAAAAGATGCATTATTTCAAAGTGTTCTTTTGATCTTCTCAAACATTTACTGCCACAATGATAACAGAGATAACATTTACTGGGAAAATAATTGCCTGCCAAGTCTATGTTCAATGCTTTGCATGTATTCCTAAATTTATCCTCCATTTAGAATGAAGCCTATATCATGGTAAAAGATATGTTACTCTTGAATCATACTGAAATATTATAGTACATCTCATTGCATGGCTAAAAAGACTATTTACTCATTTATTCGTTCCTTCCCATTCCATCCTACCCCAAATCCTGGAAACCACTTTTCTGTCTATAAATTTGACTACTCTAGGTACCGCATATAAGTAGAATATATAATATTTGCCCTTTTGTGACTGGCTTATTTTACTTAGCATAATGTCTTAGAAGTCTGAAAAGATTTTTAAGTTATTGAAAGTTGCTCTAGATTTAGTTAAGTAGGATGGTATAAAAAGTTAAAGAAGAAAAACCTACACACATATTAATGATTTTGCTCCTTTTATGCAATAAATAAAAGTAATTTCTTTATTTTGTAGTATATGTACAAATGTTTTTAGCAAGAGACAAGGTTTGAAAGAATGTAGGGTTTTTTTTTTTCCTTTTTTCAATTCAAACAATTTTGCGACTGTTTGACCTTATAATCTAATAAAAAATAAACTGGGATATAGTTAAAAAGCCAATAATGTAGATCTATCAAATACTTATTTGATATTTAAAGATAACTTGTTAACTTATAAAGATTTATCTTAAAATCTTTCCTATTTCCATACTGGAAATAATTAATTATAAATCAAAATACCAGTAAAAATGTAAGTAAGAATTCCTGAAACTCTTATTATTTCAATCAAATATACTAGGGAAATTGAGCCAAGATAAACAATTAAAGATAGAAGAAACTGGAAATCTGCAATAATCATAAAATTATATTCCTTCAAATCCTTCTGAATCTCAGAATTAGAATTCATGAATCTATTTGCACTACCATGATCATACAAACTAGCATTATGTAGGTGTGCACAGGTGCAAAACAAACAGCTTTGACATAAACTGTAGCTAATAGACTTACATATTGTAACATTTCTAAAGTTTTCAAAATCCATCATTTCAGTTGCCTCCTAATCTGCAGGTATAGTCTCAATAAGATGCCATTTTTAACTGCAAGATATCATTTTCAACTGAATTAACTGTCAAAATTCTTACCCTCCAGATGATGTTTCTTTCATATTTGAGCAAATGGTCTCTTAATCTATTTTTCCACCCAATATAATATGATAGTGGAAATCAAATGACATAAAAGAAAAACATTTTTTGTTGGATGTACATAAATATTACATCCGGAATGGCTGAACATATAATTTTCCAAATTCAAATCCATTTTCTCAGCCAAAGAAGCAGAACAGTCAGAAATAAAAGTCATTTGAAACTGCCATTACGCAATTGCAACAATTACCTATTATTTACATCTCCAAATGCCCTGTGCTTCCATGTGTCTTGGACTTGCTGACACCACACTAAAATAGCTAATAGTTTAGAAATCCTGAAATTCTCTTTTTTTTCTTCTTCTTTTTTTCCAGTTAGCAATACTTGCTTACCCTTGCTAATTTATCACACCTACCGAGTAAGCATCATGCCTGTGACTGCTCTCAGCTGTCATTTCTGCCGGATTCTAAGGCTACAGGTCCTTTGGCCACTGCACCCCCTCTTCCTTCTCCTTTTTTTTCAATCTAATACGTGGGACATACCAAGTGATGAGATCCTTTCTGGCATCCTAAGAAAATGCCAACTATAGAACAACAGATGTAGTCTCCTTATTAAGGTAAGCCAGAATCACTCACCTAATGTGGATAAATTCACATTTTGTAGTTCAGGATGATTCTTATCCCTAAAAATATATTATCAGTTTAAACCATTTTTTTTATTTACTACAGATATACTGAATTACATTTCTTGAAAGTTATCTACCTCAGAAAACAACAAAAAAGTCTATTTATTCATTTCAATGACTGTATCTTTTTTTTCATAGAAGAACCTGTCGAAACTTTTAAGAATCAATATAAAATTTCCTTCACTAATTAAATGAGTTGTCATAAATTATAACAAAATTTCACATAGAATCCCCTTTGTTTTGGAAGGATTTCTCTTTCCTCCTAGTTCCCAAATGCTTTATTATCCTTTACAATTTATCATAAGCATCTTTCAAGTCAGGCAATTTTATTAATCCAGTATTCTTACAGCAAATTCTGCTAGTTGCCTACCCAATATTCCTTCCATTATTCTTTCCTTTTAAAAGAGCTCTGATTCAGTTTTGGGCAGAAACCTGCTGAGCCTCAGGACATGGATCACAGTGGTCTGGAAAGTCATTCAATCATTCTCCACTTTCATAACTGCCCTTGCAGCTTCTAGCAGCTATGTTCTGGCCTTTGACACTTAGCCCAGAAGGAAATGGACATAATATCTGAGATGTAGCAGCCATATTCTGACCATGAAGTGAAGTGACAAGCACAAGGAAAAATTCACCATGCTCAGGATACTGGAGTAGAGGCTAGAAACAGCCTGCATTCCTAATGGCTTTACTAAACAGCTAAAAACAATGTCAGTAACTACATATCTTAAGATTTCTTGTTATATGAGAAAAAGTAAACACTCATTAAAAAAACTATTTTGATTGAGCATTCTTTTAAAACTAATATAGTTGAACAACTGTACATGATCCTAAAACACACACATATATATATACACACACATATCTGTTATATGCATATGTATATATACACATATATTTTTGTGTATGTATATATACACATATATACACATATATAAATGTGTATAATACATGTGTGTATATGCACAGTATGTGTGTATAACACATGCTTGTATATGTACAGTATATGTGTATATACACGTGTTTTGTGTATGTGTGATACATATGTATATGTATGTACGTATGTGTGATACATATGCATATGTGTGTATGTGTGTATGTATAAAATGTATACACATACACATACATACGTATAAAGGCATATTTATCCTCAATTAGAAATTTCAATTAGAGAGGAATTAAACAACAGACATTGGGCAATGATGTCCTCAAAAAGTAGAGTCTGAGTCTCAAAATGATCTGATTTCAGGTTTAAAAGTTAACCTTTTAAAGCAAGCTAAAAAATACAGAGTTCTAAAAAGTGTACAATAAATGTTATCTATTATTAAAATAAATAATTTGCTATCTTATTTTCCATACTTATAAATTTTTTATTTTATTTTTAGTGTTTGTAGAGTTTCTGCTCTATCATTTGTTAATGATTCCTAGATTTGGTAGTTCATAGGATGCACACATCAATCGTTTTGTTGAGCAGAGCACTGGCAACATTAATGTCTCGTTGCATGCTTTAGCCATTTGTACTTTTTCCTTCAAAAAAATCAGTAGCTCTTACTTGCTATTATATTTGAATAACTATTGACTTATTTAGTTATGTGAAAAAAATTTTATTTCCTGTATTTTTAAAAATAAGACTGTAGACAAGTATTAAATGCCTTCTGAAGTGAACACTTTCAGTAAATGAGAGAGCTGGAAAGGATTTGAAACCTACAGTTCCAAAAAACATGTACCTAATTTTCATCCTCTATAGTCTGAAGACCAAACTTCTTAGTACAAAGCAGTCAAGTCTTTTCTCAACATGACCCCAATCAAGCTTTTGAACTTAACATCAAAATATAACTTAAGAAGAACTTTTGGAATAGAGCTCAGTTCAAACTCTTCCTATTGCAAACGAGGCAAGTGAAGCTCACACAAAGAGTATGGTACTGGGCTTAGAACAATGGTGGGGTGGGGAGTGAGGGAAGCACTGGGGAGCAACACCTATGGTCTATTTGAGGAGAAAACACCAAGTCCCAACGTTCAAAACTGGGCTGCATTTCTAAGGTTTCCATCATTTTCAGGAATGCCCTCAGTAGAAATTGACTGTTTTGTCATTTCTATTACTTGAATACGTAGACTGAGGAAACAAAGGAAGAAGATGCTGCTTGGATTGGAGAGACATAATCTCCTTGGTATATTCCTTAAGGCAATTTGTTAGCTCTAGCATTGTAGCAAATGCCACTCTTTCAAAATTTGAGGGAGAAACATGCTAGGGTCTATAATGTTTGTGCCAAGTGTCTGGTTGCTAGTAGTCCCATCTAGTAAAGTAGTGTCATCTCTCACTCAGACATGACCATCAGCTCAACCTTCCCCTCCCCTTGAGTCAACTGCTTCTGGAATGAAAGCGTACCTTATAAACTTTTATCAGTGTAAACTGGAGAAAGCAGTTCACTAATTGGGATAGTAGGGGTTAAGTAGAGAGGGGAAAGGTGGGGATAACCACCAGGGTTTGGCTCATTTTGATGTCATCTACTCATCCTGTGCTTCAGTCAAAGCAAGCTACTCTAATGTTCTAATCATCTTATTTATTTTTGTTTGTTTTTCAATCACACTCAACAAAATACTGTGGTGAATATTTAATTTTAGTTTGTGCTTTACTTTTTGCATTCAACTTTGCTCTTTATCTTGTACCATGTTCTTTTGGTAGAAGATCTTCCTTCCTTCCTTCCTTCCTTCCTTCCTTTCTTTCTTTCTTTCTTTCTTTCTTTCTTTCTTTCTTTCTTTCTTTCTTTCTTTCTTCTTTCTTTCTCTGTTCTTTCTTCCTTTCTTCTTTCTTTCTTTTTCTTGTTTTTTATTGAGTAGCTATATCATTCAGTACATGTAGTGGGTCTTTGTGCTGAGCTACTCTGCCCTTACTTAGTCAATCAAAATGTTTCTTCCAGGAAATGGCTATAGAAGCAGAGTGCCCAAAGAATGGGAATGCAACTGGCTTCATCTTGAAAGTGACACTCTGAAGAAATTACCCATAATTTCTCCCTCTTGGACATGCAGAATTATCCTGTTCTTGTATTTTTCTGGCCAGCTTCTCCAACTTTCCCTTTGTTGTTTGCAGCTAATTAAACTTTATGGATAAGAATGCCTTCCCTTTGCTATTATCCATGGAATTTCTATCCAACCTTCAGGCTTAAAATTATTCTGTAGTTGGCCTTCCTATGATCTTTGAGCCAGAAGTCTTCTCTCTGCTCTGAACTTCCACATCTTGCTCATTTCTCTTTAGTACTTTGCGCATTATAACAGGCCAAACTGTAATTTGTGGACCTGTTTTATATTTTCTATTATGTTACAAGCTCCCCAGGAGAGAGTGTTTCCTATTCATTTTATATCTTCTCCCCTCTTATATCTTCTTCCATGTCTAAAGCAATGTCTTTTTAACATACAAGGCCATGAAACATATGCTAAATAAATAAATCACAAATGCTGTAGTAGAAAGAACACTAGGTTTTCAATCAGGAAAACAAGTTTTTGTTACCACCCCAACACTTATTCATTAAGTGGTCTTGCACAAATCATTTCTGGATCTCATTTTTTCTCATCTATAAAAGGAAGGTGGCTTAGTTACTTAAAGCTGCTATAACAATATCATAGATTAGGTGGCTTCAGCAACTAATCTGTATTTCTCACATTTTTGGAGTCAGAAAATCCAAGATTAAACCAACAGATCCGGTGCCTGGTAAGGGCACTCTTCCCGGCTTGCAAATGGCCATCTTCTCATTATATCCACACATGGCCAAGAGGAAAATAATGTTTCTTTTTATAAGGGTACCAATCCCATTCATTGGGGTCTCAGCCTCATAATTTAATTACCTGTCAAATAGCCCCACCTCCTAATGTAATCACCATGGGGGTTAAGATTTCAATATATGAGTTTTGGACAAACATTCAGTCCAAAACAATGGGTGTAGGACCAAATAACATCTCCTCTAGGTCTAAATTTTATGCTTCCCTGTAAAATATTTGCTAAGTGCATCTTATAATTTGGGATTTCTTTTGGTAACCAGACAACCAAATTATTTTACTATTTACTTATAGTTTACAAATTAGCTATACTCCATAAGAAATAAAACTATGAATAATCTCCTTTTGATATTATTTTCTAGTTGTGGAATTATTCAGGAATCTTACATCATCAGTAGACAACTGACTTCAGACCTTATCTTCATCAAATAAGTAGGAAAGTAGTTAAGCAAAGCAGTCTGTGAGGAATTAGAAGAGAAGGAAATCTACCCATATGCTTTAAGATATTTTAATGAGTAACCGCAAATGTGCCTTATGTTAATTTATTGGATGGTGGATAAGTTGAGGAATAGACAGGAAAGTATTATAGGGTTGTGTTGTTAAGTTCCTTTTTCAAAAATAGTTTCTGCTTGGCTCACCTCAAAAATGAAGAAATAAATCACAAGAAAGTTGATTGATTCTGCTAAGAGCCACAGACACAAAACAGGTGACAGACATATCTAATCTAGCCTGCCAGAACAGCCTCCATTCCCTTTTTAGGTAGAAATTGTGCCTTTGATTTCTGATGATCTAGAGGCCCATCTCATTTTCAGGTGGCCAGAGTACTACACAAAATCACTGCATGCATTTGATCTAGACTAGACAGTCTATAAACTATGAGGCAGTAAAATTCTCCTTCCCCTAATAATTCCCAATTTGCCTATTTTAAATAGGAAAGCCATAAAGCTCATTGAAAATGCCCTGGTTTGTTAGTTTTTCCATAGCTGAAAATTTTTACTTACATGACAATTTCTATCCCTTCAATATTTTATTCATAATATTAGAGAGTATAGACAATCTTTTTAATCATGCTTTAATATCTGTGCTGTTTCTTCAAAATCTTTGTGGTATTGCATGTTTTGTATAAGAAATGGAATAATAAGAAAGACAAAATATATTAAACATTTGCAGATCATTAGAAGATTTAAAACTAAAGAGAATAATTGCTATTTCAGAGAAAATGACAGAGATAAATGTAAATGGTTTATAATATTCTCTAGCTCTATTGAAAATAGCTTCTTTATTATTTCCTTTCCCCTACTATTGTACAGATGGGATATTATTATTGAGTTTCATTTTTCATTGCTAGCCTTGGTCTCAAACTAAATGTTAGAGTTGTTCCTATAGTTATGATATTTCCTCCCATTGAGAAGAGAAAATGAGTTCTCAGTACATGCCAGGCATCATAGTAGGTACCTGAAATTTTATTATCTGAAAATATGAACTATGAACCCAAAGTTGAAAACAATCTCAAGTGTATCAAAATTTTTAATAATGTACCGATGGCTAATACAGTCTAATAAGAGCGTATACACTATTAGTTTCTTTGATTACCTAACTCATACAAATTAGATGTTCTTCATACAAAGCAGGAAGTCACACCAAATTCAGCGTAATGAAAGGAAAAATATATATGGGTAAAAGGGACACAATAATCTAACCTAAATTCAATCCATTTTTTTTAAAACCAGAGATATACCACTCTAAATTTAAAAGGGAAAAGCAATCTATTAGGATAGTTAAGAAGGAGTTTAAAATTATTGAAGGTTAATAAACCTCATAGGTATAAGGCTTCTACATAAAACATTTACTAAGATTATTAAACTGAAGAAAAGCCACTGTTGTCCAAAATATCTAGATAATTTAGCAGGCAAAATTTTTTCTTCTTAGAGTCTTGGTTTATTGCCTCTCTAACTTCACTCCGAAGTTTCAGTATAAAAATTTTAAAATGTAATGATAAAAATATCACAATTGTTTTTGTTCTTGGTAAGTCCAATTTAAGAATGCATCCACATTAATAAAAAAGCAAAAGAAAATGCTCATACTTTGGTATGCTTGAAATATCTTCATTCATAAAACTAAAAGTGAACATGTAAATGGTATTTAAACAATGAATATTTAAGCTTATTTCATTTTGTATTAGCAAGGTCTATCCCCAAGTCAACTGAAAAACATTTGACACTATTTTGTGTTTTAAGAACTATAAAGCCAGGTCAGCCCAGCCATACGGTGGCTCATGCTTGTAATCCCAGAACTTTGGGAGGCTGAGGCAGGAGGATCACTTGAGGACAGGAGTTCCAGGTCAGCCTGGGCAACACAGTGAGGCCCCATCTCTATAAAAATGAAAAATTAAAAAAAACTCTTAAAAGCCAGGTCAGTCCTCTAATATTTTTTTTCTAACCTGCTGACACTTAAAAACTCTCCAATGATCTGGTACAATACATGGTTCACTTCAAATGGCTTTATCCTTAAAAGTATCACGACACAGAACACCTTGCCCAAATCAACAAAAAAGAAACTCCAGCTTTGTTTTTGATTACATTTTACAATGGAAACACAAAGAAATTCCCTGGCAAATCTCATTCCGAACAACAGACTAATATAGCCTCCATAGTCTGTGTTGTGATGGATCAGTACTAATGAAGTTATAACAATTATAGGGTCATGATTTGAACTGCTACAAGACTGATTTCAAATGCGGAATGTGTCCCAAAGGTTTATTTTGGAATGCAGAATGGTTTTTACTGTAGAAAAATGTTGTATATTATAATTATGTCCTCGGCCCACCTATAAGTCTTTTCATTCATTAGGCACCTGAAGTGCACAATTTATGGTATGTTGGAAACAAATTGTTGTTATACATGTACAGCATCCCCATGAGAGATGGGGACATTGGGAAGACTGGCATACTCCTAGCAGATCTTCAGAGGGAAGATCCATTGAAAACGGAGAGAGGGAAGACACAGGTACTGGGTCAAAGGGGCAGGAAGCAGGGAACCCTGCAAAGGGAGTTATTTCTAGCCCTCAATGACTCCTGGAGAAGGGGTGGGTTGAGCAGGCAAGGAGCAACACATTCTCCCTAGGGGCCCCTGGAATCCTGCCAGCAGGAGACTACATGAACCCCATGGACAACTGAGCTGGCAGAGAGAGCTGCTTAGAGAAGTAGTATGGGCAGAACTCCAGCCATTGTGGAACCCAGAGAGTTTGGTGTGGGAGCATCTGGAGTGGAGCACTACTAGGGACACCCATCCCCCATGGCTGCCTTGCACCCTTAGGAAACTTAAGGCCTAAGAAAACTGTTGGACCTGAACATTGCAGGGTGATCTTGCTCATGAGGCTGGGCCAGTCCGACCAGAGCACCTTTGGTCTGCTGGCCTCTCCTGTGACCCCAGCTAGGCCTGATTGCAGTGCAGCCTCAGAAGTCTAGGTTGTGGTAGCCTCCTGGTGGCATGCATCATAGCTCCTGCACTGACAGACTGTACTTGACCAGTAAACAGCTCCAGTAGGGTGCCCCAATAGAGTGTCCCTGCAGACATGCACCTGTCCACCTATGCCCTTCTCCTACCACAGTCTCCCCTGAGTTGCTTTGCTGGCACTCACTTGTCCACAACCACCCCCCTACATTGCTTTGCTGAGGCATGTAAGCTTGGGTAGACCTTGCCTTCCCTTCCCTGCCAGATGCGTGTGCACCATGCTGTGACACAGCTGCCAGTGTGAGTGAACCCCAACCCTCCAACACTCCCCCAACAGTGCTGCCATTGCTGTTGGAGCATTGGCTAGCATGGAAACTGGAGACTGTCAGCCCCACACCCACCTGCACCCCACCCCTATGCCAATATTGCCACTGGTGCAAAACTACAAAAGTAGACCAACTGATCTGCCCCCAACCCCAGCAGCAGCTGCCATCTACTTTAATGCATGAACACAGGACACACAGTCACATGCCTGCCAGTGCCACATCCCTATGCTAACATTTTTGCCCATGCAAATGCATGCACGGACACTGGCAAGGCCCCGTGCATCTCCACATAGTGGTGCCCTGCCAACACTGCTGTTGCAAGTGCCCCAACAAAGGCCAGCACATCTGTGCCCATCAACACTCAGCCATAGCTGATGAGCATGCAACTTGCAGCACTGCCGCTGCTGCTGGCACATGACAAATAAGGACCAATCCTGCTGCCACTGCCCTATGAAGTGCTGAGGCTGGCACCACCCATCAGAGAGTTCTAGCCAGCTGTCTGGAAACAATTCAGGCCCCTCCAGTGAGTTAGGTTCCTAACCTCCAGGGGCCACAGAATAAAGCTGGGGCCCATACTGGCCCCCTAGAGTTAGATCACACAGTTCAGGAGTTATGAGCTGAGCCCTGGCCCCCTAAAGGCCTTCAAAAATGAAACCAGTCAACTGAACCCACCTTATGCCATAATCAGCCCCCCAAGGACAGCAAATAGGATAGAATAAAAAGAAATCCAAAGGTCATCAACTTCAAAAACTGAAGCAACATCAGCCCACGAAGATGAGAAAGAATCAGCACAAGAGCTCTGGCAGCTCAAAAAGCCAAAGTGGCTTCTTACCTCCAAATGACCACACTAGTTCCCCAGCAACAGTTCCTAACTAGGCTGAGATGGCTGAAATGATAGAAATAAAATTCAGAATATAGATAGGAATGAAGATTACTGACATATAGGAGAAAGTCAAAACCCAATTCAAGGAATCTAAGGTTTACAATAAAACAATATAGGAACTGATAGACAAAATGGGCATTATATGAACAAACTGATCTGATAGAGCTTAAAAACATGGTAGAAGAATTTCATAATGCAATCACAAGTATTAACAACAGGATTGACCAAGCTGAGGAAAAAAAGTCACAGCTTGAAGACTGGCTCTCCAAAATAACTCAGTCAAAGAAAAAGGAAAATGTAAAAACCACAAGGAAAATAAATAAAGCCTCTGAGAAAGATGGGATTCTGGAAAGAGACCCAGTCTATGACTCATTGGCATGCCTGAGAGACAGGGAGAGAAACCAAGCAACTTGGAAAACATATTTCAGAATATTGTCCATGAAAATTTCCCCAATTTTGCTAGAGAGGTCAACATTCAAATTCAGAAAACTTAGAGAACCCCTCCAAAATACTACACAAGATTCCCAAAGGTCATAATGAAGAAATGTCAAACGCAGCTAGAAAGAAGGGTCAGCTAACCTACAAGGGGAACCCCATCAGACTAACAGTAGTCCTGTCATCAGAAACCCTACAAGCAGAAGAGATTGGGGGAATTCAGCATTCTTAAAGAAAAGAATTTTCAGCCAAGAATTTCATATATGGTCTAACTAAGCTTTCTAAGTGAAGGAGAAATAAAATCCTTTTCAGAAAAGCAAATGCTAAGGGAATTCATTACTATCGGACCTGCCTTTCAAGAGGTCCTGAAGGAAGTAGCAGTTATGAAAAGGACAAACTGTTACCAACCACTACAAAAGCACATTTAAGTACATAGACTAGTGACACTATAAAGCAACCACACAAACATGTCTGCATAATTACGAGCTAACAACCTGATGACAGGATCAAATCCACACATATCAATACTAACCTTGAATGTAAATAGAGTAAATGCCCCAATTAAAAGGCACAGAGTGGCAAGTTGAATAAAGAAGCAAAATCCAACAATATGCTGTCATCAAAAGACCCATCTCACATGAAGTGGCAGCCATAGGCTCAAAGAAATGGGATGGAGAAAAATCTACCAAGCAAACAGCAAACAGAAAAAAGCAGAGGTTGCTATTCTAATTTCAGATAAAACAGACTTTAATAAACATAAAAAAGTCAAAGAAGGGCATTACATAAAGGTAGAGGGCTCAATTCAAAAGAGACCTAACTATCCTAAATATATACACACACAGCACAGAAGCAGCCAGATATATAAAGTTTTTAGAGACCTACAAAGAGACATAGACAACCACAAAATAATAATGGAAGACTTTAACACTCCACTGAGAGTATTAGACAGATCATTGAGGCAGAAAGCTAACAAAGATATTTCAGGACCTTAACCAAAAGCTTGAAGAAGTGGACCTAATAGACATCTACAAAATTCTCCACCACAAAACAACAGAATGTACATACTTCTCATTTGCACATGACACACACTTTAAAGATGACCAAACAGTTGGGCATAAAACAACACTCAGCAAATGAAAAAACACAGATAGCAACCACACTTTTGGACCATGATATGATTTGGCTCTGTGTCCCCACTGAAATCTCACCTTGAATTGTAACAATCCCCATGTGTCAAGGGCAGGACTGGGTGGAGATAATTTAATCATGGGGGCAGTTTCCCCCATGCTGTTCTTGTGATACTGAGTGAACTCTCATGAGATCTAATTGTTTCATAAGACGTTTCCCCTTTCATTCAGCACTCATTCTCTATCCCGCCGCCCTGTGAAGAGGTGCCTTCCACCATGACTGTAAGTTTCCTGTGTTCTCCCCAGCCATGTGGAACTGTGAGTTGACTAAACCTCTTTTCTTTATAAACGACCCAATCTTGGGTATTTCTTTTTTCTGTTTTTCTTTATTTTCTTTTTTCTTTTTTTTTTGAGATGGAGTCTTGCTCTGTCACCCAGGCTGGAGTGCAGTGGTGATCTCAGCTCGCTTCCACTTCTGCCTCCTGGGTTCAAACAATTCTCCTGCCTCAGCCTCCCAAGTAGCTGGGACTACAGGTGTGAACTACTATGCCTGGCTAATTTTTGTATTTTGAGTAGAAATGGGGTTTCAGCATGTTGGCCAGTCCTGTCTTGAACTCCTGACCTCAGGTGATCCACCTGCCTTGTCCTCCCAAAGTTTTGGGATTACAGGCATGAGCCACTGAGCCTGACCTAGTCTTGGGTATTTCTTCATAGCAGCATGAGAAGAGACTAATACAGTAAAATTGGTACCAGGAGTGGGGTGCTGCTGTAAAGATACCAAAAAATGTGGAAGCAAATTTGGAAATGGGTAAAAGGCAAAGGTTAGAACAGTTTGGCGAGCTCAGAAGAAGACATAAAGATGTGCGAAAGTTTGTAACTTCCTAAAGACTTGTTGAATGGCTTTGACCAAAATACTGATAGTGATATGGACAATGAAGTCCAGGCTGAGGTAGTCTCAGTTGGAGATGAGGAACTTGTTGGGAACAGGAATAAAGGTGACTCTTGCTATGCTCCAGCAAAGAGATTGGAGGCATTTTGTTCCGCCTTAGAGACATGTGGAACTTTGAACTTGAGAGAGATGATTTAGGGTATCTGGTGGAAGAAATTTCTAAGCAGCAAAGCATTCAACATGTGACTTTGGTGCTCTTAAAAGCATTCAGTGTTGTGTATTCACAAAAATATGTTTTGGAAATGGAAGTTATGTTTAAAATGGAAGCAGAGCATAACATTTTAGAAAATTTGCAGCCCCACAAAGTGATGCAATAGAAACACCCATTTTCTGAGGAGAAATTCAAGCCTGCTGCAGAAATTGCATAAGAAATGAGGAACCAGTCAGGCGCGGTGGCTCATGCCTGTAATCCCAGCACTTTGTGAGGTGGAGGCAGGCTGATCATGAGGTCAGGAGATTGAGACCATCCTGGCTAACATGGTGAAACCCCATCTCTTCTAAAAATACAAAAAATTAGCTGGACATGGTGGCGGGCTCCTGTAGTCTCAGCTACTGGGGAGACTGAGGCAGGAGAATGGCATGAACCCAGGAGGCGGAGCTTGAAGTGAGCCGAGATTGCACCACTGCACTGCAACCTGGGTGACAGAGCAAGACTCTGTCTTAAAAAAAAAAAAAAGAAAAGAAATGAGGAGCCAAATGTTAATCGCCAAGACAATGGGGAAAAATGTCTCCAGGGCATATCAGAGGTCTTCACAGCAGCTCCTTCCATCACAGGCTCAGAGACCTAGGAGGAAAAATGGTTTCATTGGCTGGTTCCAAGGCCTTGCTGCTTTGTGCAGTCTTGGGACATGGTACCCTACATGCCAGCTGCTTCAGCTTCAGCTGTGGCTGAAAGAAGCAAAGGTACAGCTTGAGCCATTGCTTCACAGTGTGCATGCCCCAAGCCTTGTCAGCTTACAGGTGGTATTGGGCCTGCAGGTACACAGAAGTCAAGAAATGAGGTTGGGGAACTCCTACCTAGATTTCAGAGGACGTATGGAAACACCTGGATGTCTAGGCAGAAGTCTGCTGCATGGGTGGAGCCTTCATGAAGAACCTCTGCTAGGGCAGTGCAGAAGGGAAATGTGGGGTTGGAGCCCCCACACAGAGTCTCCACTGGGGCACTGCCTAGGGGAGCTATGAGAAGAGGGCCACCATCCTTCAGACCCTAGAATGGTTGATCCACACAGATTGCACTATGTGCCTGTAAAAGCAACTCAACACCAGCCTATGAAAGTGGCTGGGAGGGGGCCTGTACCCTGAAAAGTCACAGGGGTGGAGCTGCCAAAGGCCATGTGAGCCCACTTCTTGCATCACTGTGACCTGAATGTGAGACATGGAGTTGAAGCAGATTATTTTAGAACTTTAAGGTTTAATGACTGCCCTATTGGATTTCAAGTTTGCATGGGGCCGGTAGCCCTTGTTTAGGCCAATTTCTCCTATTTGGAATGGGTGTGTTTACTCAATGCCTATATCCCCATTGTATCTAGGAAGTAACTAGCTTGCTTTTGATTTTACAGGCTCATAGGTGGAAGGGACTTGTCTTGCTTCAAATGAAACTTTGGACTTGAGCTTTTGGGCTAATGCTGGAATGAGTTAAGATTTTGGGGGACTGTTGGAAGGGCATAATTGTGTTTTGAAATGTGAGGACATGAGATTTGGGAGGGGCTGGGGTGGAATGATATGGCTGCCTCTGTGTCCCCAACCAAATCTCATCTTGAATTGTAACAATCCCAATATGTCAAGGATGGGACCAGGTGGAGATAATTGAATCATGGGGGCAGTTTCCCCTATGCTGTTTTTGTGATAGTGAGCGAGTTCTCTCAAGATCTCATGGCTTCATAAGGGTTTCCCCCTTTTGCTCAGCAGTCATTGTCTATCCTGCTGCCCTGTGAAAAGGTGCCCTCCACCATGATTATAAGTTTCCTGAGGCCTCTCCAGCCATGTGGAACTTTGAGTCAATTAAACCTCTTTTCTTTATAAATTAACCAGTCTGTTTTATTTCTCCCTAGCAGCATGAAAATGGACTAATACAGACCAAAATGCAGTAAAAATAGAAATTAATGCTAAGAAAATCACTCAAAATAATACAATTAAATGTACATTAAACAACTTGCTCCTGAATGACTTCTGGGTAAATAATAAAATTAAATCAGAAATCAAGAAATTATTTGAAACTAATGAGAAAAAAATACCACATACCAGAATCTCTGAGATACATCCAAAGCAGTGATAAGAGGGGAGTTTATAGTGCTAAACACCCACATAAAATAGTTAGAAAGGTTTGAAATTAACCACCCAACATCATATCTAGAGGAACCAGAGAAATAAGAGGAAATGAAATCCAAAGCTAGCAGGAGACAAGAAATAACCAAAATCAGAACTGAAATGAAGGCAATTGAGACACAAAAACCCTACAAAACATAAACCTTCTTTGAAAGAATTAATAAGACAAATACACTGCTAGCTAGTAAGTTTAAAAAGAGACAAGATCCAAAAAAAAAAAAAAACCACATTCGGAAATGACAAAGGGGACATTACCACTGGCCACACAGAAATACAAGCCCCTTAGAGAAATACTTCTATGCAAACAAGCTAGAAACCTAGAAAATTATTCTGAAAACATACACCATCCCAAGATTGAACCAGGAAGAGACTGAATACCTGAACAGACCAATAACAAATTCTGAAATTGAATCAGTCGTAGAAAGCCTATGAACCAGAACAAGCTCAGGAAGAGACAGGTTCACTGCCAAATTCTACCAGATATATAAGGAAGAGCTGGTAATATTCTAAAAAATTGAGGAGAAAAGATTCCTCCCTAACTCATTCTATGAGGGCAGCATCATCCTGCACAAAAACTTAGCAGAGACACAACAAAAAAATAAAACTTCAGGCTAATATCATTTATGAATATAGATGCAAAATTCCTCAACAAAATACTAGCAAACCAAATCCAGCAGTACATCAAAAAGTGAATCCACCATGATCAAGTAGGCTTTATCCCTAGGATGCAAGTTTTGTTCAAAATATACAAATCAATAAGTGTGATACATCACATAAACAGAACTAAAGACAGAAAACAACATGATTATATCAATAGATACAGAAAAGGCATTAAATAATATTCAACATCCATTCATTTAATAAGCCTCCACAAACTAGGCATTGAAGGAACATGTTTCAAAATAATAAAAGCTATCTATGAAAAACCCACAGCCAACATCATAATGAATGGGCAAAAGCTGGAAGAATTCTCCTTGAAAACTGGAAGAAGACAAGGATGTCCTCTCTCACCACTCCTATTCAACATAGTGCCGAAAGTCCTAGCCAGAGAAATCTGGCAAGAGAAAGAAATAAAAGACATTCAAATAGAAAGAGAGGAAACCAAACTATCCCTGTTTGTTGATGATGTGATTCTATACCTCAAAAACCTCATAGTGTGTGCTCATATGCTCTTTGATCATATACACAATTTCAGCAAAGCTTCAGGATATACAATCAATGTACAAAAATCAGTAGCATTCCTATACACCAACAACATCCAAGCTGAGAGCCAAATTGAGACTGCAATTCCATTCACAATAGCAACAAAAAGAATAAAATACCTAGGAATACAGTTAACCAAAGTGGTGAAGTATTTCTACAATAAGAATTAGAAAACACTGCTCAAATAAATCAGAGATGACACAAACAAATGGAAAAATATTCCATGCTCATGGACAGTACGAATCAATATTGTAAAAATGGCCATACTGCCCAAAGCAATTTACAGATTTAATACTATTGCTATCAAATTACCAAAGACATTCTTCACAGAATTAGAAAAAAAAATCTTAAATTCACATGGAACCAAAAAGGATCTCCAATAGCCAAGGCAATTGTAAGCAAAAGAACAAAGCTGGAGGCATCACATTTCCCAATTTCAAACTATACTACAAGGCTACATTCACCAAAACAGCATGGTACTGATACAGAAACAGACATAGAGACCAATGGAACAGAATAGAGAGACTACGAATAATTCCCCACACCTACAATCATCTGATCTTTGAGAAAATCCACAAAAACAAGCAATGGGGAAAGTATCCCTATTCAATAAGTGGTGCTGGGTTAACCGACTTGCCATATGAAGATTGATACCAGACCCCTTGCTTACACCATATACAAAAATTAACTCAAGATGGATTAAACACGTAAGTCTAAAATCAAAAACTATAAGAACCCTGAATGATAACCTAGGAAATACTATTCTGGACATAGAACCCAGCAAAGGCTTCAAGACAAAGCCACCAATAGCAATTGCAACAAAAACAAAAATTGACAAATACAACTTAATTAAACCAAAGAGCTTCTGCATAGCAAAATAAAACAAAACAAAACAAAAAACTATCAACAAAGTAAAGACACAACCTAAAGAATGGGAGAAAATATTTGTAAACTATACAACCAACAAAAGTCTCATATCCAGAGTCTGTAAGTAGCTCAAACAAATTTACAAGCATAAAAACAACAACCCCACTAATGAGTGGGCAAAGGACATGAACAGTTTTCAGAAGAAGACATACGTGTGGACAACAAGCACATGAAAAAAAGCTCAATATCACTAATGATTAGAGAAATGCAAATCAAACCACAATGAGATACCATCTCTCACTAGTCAGAATGGCTGTTATTAAAAAGTTAAAAAAAAAAAACACATGCTGGTGAGGTTGTGGAGAAAAGGGAACACTTATGCATTGCTGCTGGGAATATAAACTAGTTCAAATATTGTGAAGGGCTGTTTGGTGATTTTTCAAGGAGCTTAAAATAGAACTACTATTTGACCCAGCAATCCCCTTTTTCAGTATATACCCAAAGAAATATAAACTGTTCTACCATAAAGAGACACATATGCATATGTTCATCACAGCACTATTCACAATAGCAAAGACATGGAATCAACATAAATGCCCATCAATGGTAGACTGAATAAAGAAAATGTGATACCTATATACCATGGAATACCATGCAGCCATAAAAAAATGAGATCATATCTTTTGCAGTAACATGGATAGAGTGGGAGGCCATTATCCTAAACAAACTAACACAGGAACAGAACACCAAATACCGCATTTTCTCATGTATAAGTGGAGGCTAAACATTGAGTATGTGGACACAAAGAAGGGAACAACACACACTGGGGCCTACTTGAGGGTAGAGGTTGGGAAAAAGATGAAGATCAAAAAACTACTTATTGGGTGCTATGCTTATTACCTGGGTGATGAAGTAATTTGTAAATCAAACTCCTGTGACATGCAATTTACCTATATAGCAAGCCTCCACATGTACCCCTGAGCCTAAAATAAGTTTTTTAAAAAGGAATAGAATGTGTGTTTGTGTGCATGCATGCATGGGTATATATTTGTTAGTGAAGCAGCTGGGGATGCACAATAAGGAGTAAAATAGCTGTTGGGTATGTGTCCGTAAAAAGAATTAGAACGTTGGTAGAGGAAGGACATGGGAAGATTTCTTTATCATTCTTGTCCTAGGTTGTTATCACTCTCACCACTGAAAGACAAGGTCCTGATCTGACACAGAAAAATGAAAAGCAGAAACTGAGTTGGAGAGACTGATCCTATACCAAGGTCAGAGATTTCGGTGGAAAACAAAATGGCAGAAAGACCAACAAGTATTGTAAACTGGAAAAGAAAGCTATTTATTCCTGTTGCCAAGTGGCTATAAAAGAAGTATATGAGGAAGTAGTATCAAGCAGGAAGTAGTAATCAAGGACTATGACAGTGAATTATATTATAATTGACTTTTACTGAATTATAAAATAGCATCTTCCAACTAGTGTTTTAGGGACCACTTATACACTTACCAGGCATACTGCTCTAGATTGGTGCATTCAATTGTCCATACCTGAAGTCTATCAGTTAAAATTTCCTAAAAATTCACTTTTAGACATCTGAGGCTACATTGCCTCTAGAAATACAAGGAAGACTAAGCCAGATATGGGAAAAAATAAAGAATACATAATTAATCAAATATATTCTCTATTGCCCAATTAATCAAATATATTCTCTATTGCCCCCATTCCCTGACTACATGCAAAGTTGTCCATAATTTTTAAAGCTATTAAAGGATATTTGAAGGATGCAGTCTTAAGCAACTTTGGCTCATCCCTTCAATTACTTGCAAGGAAAGCCTACTGAAAATATGTCTTTGATGTAACTTTCACTTTTACTGAAATATTACTATTTGTACTTAAGAACAGCAACTTTTTATAAAAAATGTCACGTGGAAGCAAGAGTGTGGACACACAACACATGGATTGGGGGGAAATATTTGCAAGCCATATATCTGATAAGGGGTTAATACACAAAATTTATGAGGAACTCAAACAACTCAATAGCAAGATAACAAACAACCCAACTTAAAAAATGGGCAAGAAGCCAGGTGTGGTGGCTCATGTCTGTAATCCAGCACTTTGGGAGGCTGAGGCGAGCAGATTGCCTGAGCTCAGGGGTTCGAGAGCAGCCTGGCCAACATGATGAAACCCCGTTTCTACTAAAAATACAAAAACTTAGTCCGGTGTGTTGGTGCATGCCTGTAGTCCCAGCTATTCGGGGGCTGAGGCATGAAAATCGCTTGAGCCCTGAGAGGCGGAGGTTGCAGTAAGCCAAGATCGGCAATCCAGCCTGGGAGACAGAGCAAGACTGTCTCTGAAAAAAAAGAAAAAAGAAAAAAAAAATGGGCAGGAGAGCTGAATAGACATTTCTCAAAATAAGACATACAAATGACCAAAAGACATATTTAAAAAATGCTTAATTCACTAATTATTAGAGAAATGCAAAATTAAAACCACAATGAAGTATCACTTCACATCTGTCATCCTGACAGATGAAAGATAAGTGTTGGTGGGGATGTGGTGAAAAGGGAATCTTTGTACATTGTTGGCAGAAATGTAAATTAGTACAGCTGTTATGAAAAACTGTATGGAGTTTCTAAAAAAAATAGAATTACCATATGATCTAGCAATCTCACGTCTGGGTATTACTCAAAGATTTGAAATGAGATTGTCAAAGAGCCATCTATACTCCCCTGTTCATTGAAGCAGCATTCACAATAGCCAATTCATGGAATCAACCTAAGTGTTCATCAACACGTGAATGAATAAAGAAAATATTATATACATATTTAATATATATATTAAATACAATACCACCCAGCCTTTAGAAAGAAGGAACTTCTGTCATTTGCAGCAACATGGATGGGATTGGAGAACATTACGCTAAGTGTTATGAATAAGCTAGGCACAGAAAGACAAGTGCCACATGTTTTCACTTGTATGTGAAATCTAAAACAACTGAACTCATAGAAGCCAAGAGTAGAATGGTGGTTGGGAATGAAAAGATGATGGTCAAAGGGTACAAAATCTCCGTGAAATAGAAATTTTATTTTTAGATTTACTGCACGATATGGTGAATGTACTTAACAACAGTGTATTGTACATTTCCAAATTGCTGAGAGAGTAAATTTCAAATGTTCTCAACCAAAAAATAAGTATTTGAGATGATGGATATGATAATTAGCTTGATTTAATATTCCATCTTGTATTAATAAATCATAGCATCATTTTGTAATCTACAAATGTATAGAATTATAAATTGTCAATATAGAATAATTTTAAAAAAATCATGTGACTACCCAAGAATAATTTTCAAAATCAAGAAAAATAATGGAGGCTACAAACTTCATTGTAAATGGATTTTTATTGCTTTGGCAGCAAGGCAGAGAGGACAGTAAGAAAAACATTACAGTAAAAAATATATCTTTGGGAGGCCAAGGTGAGTGGAACACCAGGTCAAGAGATCAAGACCATCCTGGCCAACATGGTAAAACCCCATCTCTACTAAAAATACAAAAATTAGCTGGGCATGGTGGCGTGCGCCTGTAGTCCCAGCTACTCAGCAGGCTGAGGCAGGAGAATCGCTTGAACCCGGGAGGCGGAGGTTGCAGTGAACCAAAATCGCTCCACTGCACTCTAGCCTGGTGACAAAGCGAGACTCCATCTCAAAAAAACAAACAAACAAAAAATGTATATACACACACACACACACACACACACACACACACACACGCATACGCATCTACACAGATACACATATGATGCATAATTTCACATTTTGGGATGGTGCTAGAGAGGCAGTTGTATTTATAGTGCAGAGGTCTAAAGGAAGCCGATGGTTAACTACTTCCTATGGGTAGGCTCAAGGAGCAGAAAATAGTTTTATACTGTCCAATGACTTACCTTTATACAGAACGTTACTATCTTATTATGAGAATCAGGGGCTAGCACAAATACTGCTTTTCCACATTTGTAACAAAATTAATTTTTTGCCTAATATAATTTTTATCTTTAAAACTCAATTACATCCCTGCCTAATTGATGACTTAAATGATTATCTCAATCATGACAAACATTTCAAATACATGAGTGCAACAATATTTGCTCGGTGCTAGTTTTAAAAGTCCAGGAATGCTCCATGTCATAAAAGAGGGCTCAGACATTACTATATATTTTTTATTTTGGACTGATAAGCTATTGTCTTGGTAATGAAAGGGGCTTTTTTATAAATTACCTATTCATGCAAAAATCTCATTTGAATGAAATTTTTACTGTCTTTTGATAAATAATCAACTTTATACATTAACCAAAATATTTTGTTTTTGAAAGTAAGTATAAAAAACACAAATATTATATTTTAAATAGTCTATTTCATGTTTATGGAAGTATGTGGCCAAGTATCCTTAGAATTTTCTGAGGTAGCATTACTATAGACTGCCCCAGACACCTGTTTTTATTCTGTACTACTTAAAATCATACTATGGCAATGAAAAACAACTATTCTGCATAATCATTTCAGAAAATAGTACCATGATTGCTAGCTTTTAGTGAGTAATACTTTTAAGGATAATATCTAATTGCTGACTCGTAAAAATCTGGAGAAATGGTTGTAGTTTTTAATATTTTTAAAATAAACTATCCTGTATTAATAAAATCTACAAAGCAGCTATCAATTTTATTAATAATTATACAAATATTTGAAGTCATTCATTAAAGAAGAAAGCTGATTTTAGAGATGTGATTAACTAAAGATGGGGTATTTAAGATAGAAAACACCGTTTTAAAATAAAACCCCCCAAACCCAACCTGTAATCTTTATCAGTTTCATAGCTATCATTATATTTGGTGACCTGAAATGTTTATATTTTTTTATTCTACCTTCAAACCAGGCAATTCTGTTTTGCAAGTGAGAGAGGATATCATTTTAGAGCTCATTTATAACTTAAGTTATTTAGTGTAAAATGCAGAATGTGAGGCTCAGAGTAGTAAAACTAAATTATGTAAGGTTTTGTTCACTCAGTGTTAATTAACTATAATAAGACTGTTGCCTTCTCTATGTGTAAAATATTACCTGTTTCAAAGTTTTAAAATATTTATTACTGTATTTATTCAACCAGAGAACTGTAAAGGGTAAATAGGGTGGTGTTCTAATTTACCAATAATCAAACGAGTTTAGAGATGAATTAACTCTCCTAAACTCACACAACAGAGATGTAATGTTTACTCTGGTCTCTTGATTTTGTTCCAAGCAATTTCTTCACCATGCTAGAAATTCTCAACAAGACAGGGAAGAAGGATAGGCACAGAAAAGGGCATATCCCCAAAATATTAATATTACCTAGTTTATTTTGCATGTGGCACATTAGCCTCTGCATTCAACGCCTCTGAGGATAAGCCACCCCCACTGAGGAGTATGTCACATCCTCCATGGGTACTGGGCCCAAGACCTTGAACTCCTATTTCAAGTGTAGGTTCTAACCTTATATGCAAAAGGCTGAGTTTAATGTTCGAGGAAGTGAAACATGGTATCCAGGAGTTGGTGACTGAAATGGATTTGGGTTTGGTGAGGGAAGAATCAACAATTTTGCCAAGATTTCTGTGTTCACATAGGCAGCACACATAGAAAACTGGAATGATACAGTGAAGATGAGCATGGCCCCTGCACAAGGATGACACACAAATCCATGAAGCATTCCATAAAATAAAACAAACAAACAATTTTGCCAAGATTTCTAGGAGAGCGATTGAGAAAATGATGGTAACATTGACACAGATTAGATTTTGGGACAAGGAGGTATTTTGCTTCACTTTGTTTTTAAGGGTGTGGCAACCTGACAGACCACAGGGACATAGTTCTCTGTTTTTGTTTTTGTTTGTTCCTTTGTTTTAACACATTGTGAATTTGGGACTAAAAATAAGAAAGCAGATGCAAACATGCTAAATGCATGAACATAGCAGGTGTTTAAGTAGACAGTGGGTGGATGAACACAAAAGACGGTAACAGAAGAGAGAATCTACTATATTAATGGGAGTGGCATTATCGTGGTATATCCTTCTCAAATTATTGATTTTATCTTCCACTTAAAATCAGGAGATACTGTGAAAATCAAAACAGAAATCCCAGAATTCTTCTTGGGATTAGAGTTCCCAAAACTTCATTTTAGTATCATGCTTTTCAATTCAAATGACTTGGATTATTTATATACAGCACTGAAGGACAATTTGTATGCAAATATTGTTGGCACAAGTCCATAATTAAATTGCAAAAGCTTGGAATGATATGGAACTTATCACTGATTACTTTCACAAGTGGCTCTCAGGAACAGAATCTCAATAAATCACTGCCATTCTTCTATATTTTTATACATCTGAACAACTAGCACCTTATCAGCATGCTAAGAGTTAGATATAGCAATCATGTTCTTCATGAGCATGATACAAATCTACCAAGAAGCTGCTACAAATCCATCCCTTACTCTTGTTATCATGTTTACAATTACCTTCCCTTTGCCGGTTTTATGTGATTCATATCTCTGCTCAAATATTACTCCTCACTCTATCTCCCACAACTCCATCCTCATCATTCACCATTCTTGTACTCATTTACATGGCATTTACCACTATCTAAAATTATATATTTACTTGTTTATTGTCATCGTCCCCTACAATGCAAATTTTGTAGGAGAGACAAGCCTGACACTTAGTAGTTAGTTATTCCATAGGTATTGCTCAATGACAAATGAAATGGATGAAATACAAAGCATTTTTGGAGAAACTATAAACCTCTCATATACAGACCAGTAACAGCATAACAGTAATAACATCACATTATGTCTCAAAATATTGAATTTTTCTATATTAAATGCTTAATAAGCTGCATGACATTTATATTGAGAGCTCAATCTGGACAACTATAAAGGGCAATTAGCAAGTATTCTAAATTATGCCAACTCTTTATAGTTCAGCTACAATGACTAATTGTTGATATTTTGAGATAATTTTATGTATTGATTAAAGGTGTCTTTATAAACAAAAGTGTTTACTGAATTTGGCTTCCTGATGTAAAATGTATATTTAGTTTCTCCTATTAATAATAAAAAATTGTCCATAATCAAAGCACATTTGTTTTGTAAAAAAAGTTTAAGTATATGATGATTTATGACTTTACTGAGTTTTATTTCCTGCTTTAAATGTTATATAATAATTGATTTAGATTTATCATCCAAATAATCATCTTATACAATCATCAAATAGAAAATAAGAATATAAAAATAATCCTTACTATTTTCAGTATATTCACATCAGGTATGAAACTACAGAGAACATAAACTATTATGCAAACATATTATATTACAAGATTGTACCATAACATGATGGCACCAACTTAATATATAATTTTAGCCCTCAGTTGAGCTATATTTCATTAAATTAAGTAAAAATGAAAGTTTTTGACCTAGTGAATCATCATGAGGAAAAATGGATGGCAAATGCAATTAATTTTAATATGTAAATTTTATACTTCAAAGCAGTATTTGCTAAACAAATATTCTCTGTCATTCTTTTGGCTTCGATCAATATAAGACCACAGGGGCCAGGCACGGTGGTTCACGCCTGTAATCCCAGAACTTTGGAAGGCCAAGGCGGGCAGATCATTTGAGGTCAGGAGTCTGAGACCAGCCTTACCAACATGGTGAAACCCCGTCTCTACTAAAAATACAAAAAATTAGATGGGTTTGGTGGCAGGTGCCTGTAATCTCAGCTACTTGGGAGGCTGAGGCAGGAAACTCACTTGAACCCAGGAGGTGGAGGTTGCAGTGAGCCAAGATTGCAACATTGCACTCCAGCCTGGGCGACAGAGCAAGACTCTGACTCAGAAAAAAAAAAAAAAGACTGCAGGGCACATTACCCGTTATGAGAGTGGAACATCAAGTCTAGGTTTAGATTTATTTTTTAACCATCAACTTATGAAATGTTAATTTTTAAAAATACGTAAAAATCTGAAGCACTCTATCTGTAGCTTTCAGGGAATCTATTATTAAAATTAAGCCTGCAGCAAAGGACATTAGTAAAAGGAAAGAATTTCTAAACAAAATATTTAACACTCGAAGTAGTAAACATATGGACAAGAATGTGGGAATTTCATCAGTTTTTATTAGATGTATCCAGACAAGCAACTTTTAAACTTTTCTAAAATCTGAAATCACTGTAACATTTCCAGAGGTCTTTTAAAGATCTTTTGAGAACGACAGGCTACGGCTTCGTGGAGCTATTCATTTACTGTGACAAATTATTTTCCCGTGATGAAGAATGGTTGTAATAGAAGAAATAAATTCACTGATAAGTACATGAGTTGTCCAAAAATGGTTTCATCAAAAATACTAAAAGCCAGGAGATTTTTGAACCACAGTCTAGGTTTAGAAGACCTAGTTGAGGGATGCTCTTGGATCTGTTCTATCTATGAAACTCTTCTTTTGCTTCTTCCCAGGTCTCCCTTGTTTCTGTACTAGTGAAACAAAAATCCTGGATGTAGAACTCCTCCATGTATTATCTATACTGGAAATTTCAGAAGGTGATGGACCATAGGCAAATGTGCTTCAAAATAAAGCTTAACTTGATCCAAGCAAGATATATAGCTATATGTTTCTTAAAGGTTTTACACCATTTGGTCACCTATGTGAAGGAAGTCTTTCTTTAAACACAACTCAAATAACCATTTTGGTTTTGACTTTTTGTTTGTTTTCTTTGATAATATGTATTACAATTTTCCTTAAAATATTTCAGAATAAACATTTTATATGTGTTTTCTATGTCTATGTCTGTGTAAGATGTGTAAGTAAACTTTAATCTATACCTTATGGACAATTAGTTAGCAGTGGAATACCTTAACCAAGACTCAATACTCCAAAGGAGATTACTTAGGGACTTCAAATGTTTGCATATCTACATTGGCTTGTTATTAATTTGCATTAGGAATCTTGGAAATTAATTTCTATTGCTAAAATTAAGGGCGTTCAGGATATATAGTTGGTTAGAAAAATTGTAGTGGATTCATTGTTATTACATGAACAAAGCATAATAATTTGGCCCAATGGCTTAATATAATAAGGGTGGGGCTTTTGGTCTTCTCTGTCAGTGGTACATAAAGTTCAATCCAGTGGTAGTGGGTGAAGTGGTTGACACTGCAAATAAATTAAGGGTAAAAAACATCTGTAACAACTTATCAGAGTAATTTTATATCTTTGAGTTCTAAATATACTAACAAAACAAACACACCAACGAAAACTACTAGGAACTTGTATTTTGTATTTAAAAAAATGTTCTAGTAATTCACTATTAATTTTTAGTATATTTTTTAAAAAATTAGTCTTCAAAAGATTAAGAAAAAGATGATATATTGAGACACACTATCCTAGTTCCTTGCTAGCTTTATATTCTTCCATCTACGCTAAATAGAAATTGTTGGGTTTGCTATCACAATGCCACTGAGTTCTCCAAAAGAGTAATCTTTTAGTGCATGGAGCTGTCACAGGACTGAAGGCTGATGATATTGCATGAATGTTGGTTTTTTTACCATTTCCTTTCCTTTTGCTTTTCCTTTCCTTGTTTTTTCTGCTTAATAAAAATATTGTTATCTTTGACAAAATTTGACCTGTCAAATGTAATGTAATGATCTTTAAAATTAATTACATTTCAGTGCAATACCCTACTGGTATCCAGGTTGCGGGTGAGTATACAAACTCCAATATTTACCAAAATAACTTTCCAGTTGCTAAAATGCCAAATAGGCTTAGTTTTGCCATTTCTTTCCCAAGTTCAATCAGCCCTTTTGCCACTGCTCCTATTTTGAAACCCATGTAATTTGTATTTCCTGTTGTTTTTTTCAAAGGCTCAGAGGTATAGACTCATTACTAAGAAGGTGAATACACAATCTTTGTGAAGGAGCAGAATTATATATGAAGTTATAAAAGATACTCAAAGAACTTTCTCCAGGGGATTATAACTAAATCTTCACTCCCAGCTGCCTCACCTGTCAATTAGCCAGAGTGTGACCAAAATGGCAGCAGGCAAATGTGAAAAATCCAATACTGACCATAAGCACATAAGACGAAACCACTCACCCTTGTCCTTCGTCACGGTAGAAATCTGCTTCAGCAGTACTTTCAAATACAAAGGACAATAATATGGCAATAACAACTGGCAGCTTTCCCAGATTTAACTGCTCTCTAATTTTGTATTAACTTCAAGAAAGATGAATTTCTTAATAACGAATTAGGGCTTTGAGTTGCTGTCTAGAGCAGACTGGCAATTTGACTGATATCCTAAATGTAAACCTTAATGATTACCACTTAGATACTTAAAGTTCTGCAATTGCTCCTACTAGGTTTATTACGAGAGAAATAATCACCTCTACAGATGTTTTTTGACACATAATAAATTGAAAAGCATGAAATCCTTGCTATAAAGTATTTGTTTTGGAACATCTACTTTCCAAACACATGACTATTTTTGAATCAGTGCATTCCCACAAAAAAAAAAAGTGTGTGTGTGTGTGGTAGCGGCGGGGCCGGGGGGGTGGTGGGCCTGTGTGTTGCTGCTCTGGAAGTTAAGGTGATTGAAATATTGTTCTATTGTTGCTCTACCAGCATCATTTTAGTTTTGCTTTATGAAATATTTGAAATGAAAAGCAGTGTAAATCTATTAAGACTCAAAAGTGATTCATACTATGTGATTGTGGAACTGGGTTCATCTGTCTCACATTATTAGTAAAATAGTTGCCTTATGTCACATAAACATCTGCAACATGACAACACTACCCTGTTAGCAAATTCAAATACCTCTTTAAAAAACCCTCATAAGTCACCTTTTATGTAGTCTTTCTAAAAATAGGTAAAGGCATAATTATGTAAATTCTAAAAGAGAATTGTTTCAATCAACATCATAAGGTGCACAGTAATTTGACTCAAGGATGATTATAAGATTTTAAAATATGTAAAATGGGATACATATCTGCTCACAAAATCAAGTTTTTAATTTATTCTTTATTAGTAGACCTATTAATTTCTTATATTAAGAAGACTTTTCCCTACAAATAATATAGAATTTCGGATTCAATCTAGACTCATGGAGAGCACTTTGTTACTTTTCCAAAAATGAAATCATAAATGAAGATTATAGAAACCCAATTCACAATCCTGTAAGTTGAGAAAGTATACTTTTCATTAATTTTGGCTTTAAAAGTTGAATTTAAAACCTTCACAAATGATATTCCATGTTGTCAGTACACTGAATAATTTAAAAATTGTTTGAATAGAAATATGTAAGGTGAGAGAACATGACATTGATAACATACAGATATGCGCAAAGCACTCACAGGAAGAACTGCCCATCAGAAATGTGAGGAGTCAGCAAATAAATGATTCAGGATTTCTTCACCATCAAATGCCACTTTGTAAAATGTGACAGACCAGTAAGTTAGGATGAGCTAAATTAAACTAAAGCCCACATGTATAATCCCTCACAATTTCCAAATAACTTTCACGGATAGCATCTCATTTCATCTAAAAAACATTAAAAGGTAAGCAAAGCCAGCAAGTGTCTTCGTCTCTTATTTGAGGAAGCCAATGTAAAAATAGGATAATTGACTTGAGGATTATCACACTACTTATGGATAGATGTTAGATTCATTGGTACTTTCACCCAATTCATCCCCACATCCTGTGTGTCAGGAAATGGGCATGTTTCCTACATGACTGAGGATTAATGATCCTGGCCCTTGACCCACCGCTAAATTAATATATTCCATAGAACTAGGGATGTGGGGAAAAGCAAGAGAGATCAGATTGTTGCTGTGTCTGTATAGAAAGAAGTAGACATAGGAGACTCCATTTTGTTCTGTACTAAGAAAAATTCCTCTGCCTTGAGATTCTGTTAATCTATAACCTTACCCCCAACCCCCTGCTCTCTGAAACATGTGCTGTGTCAACTCAGAGTTAAATGGATTAAGGGCGGTGCAAGATGTGCTTTGTTAAACAGATGCTTGAAGGCAGCATGCTCCTTAAGAGTCATCACCACTCCCTAATCTCAAGTACCCAGGGACACAAAAACTGCGGAAGGCCGCAGGGACCTCTGCCTAGGAAAGCCAGGTATTGTCCAAGGTTTCTCCCCATGTGATAGTCTGAAATATGGCCTCGTGGGAAGGGAAAGACCTGACCGTCCCCCAGCCCGACACCCGTAAAGGGTCTGTGCTGAGGAGGATTAGTATAAGAGGAAGGCATGCCTCTTGCAGTTGAGACAAGAGGAAGGCATCTGTCTCCTGCCTGTCCCTGGGCAATGGAATGTCTCGGTATAAAACCCGATTGTATGCTCCATCTACTGAGATAGGGAAAAACCGCCTTAGGGCTGGAGGTGGGACCTGCGGGCAGCAATACTGCTTTGTAAAGCATTGAGATGTTTATGTGTATGCATATCTAAAAGCACAGCACTTAATCCTTTACATTGTCTATGATGCAAAGACCTTTGTTCACGTGTTTGTCTGCTGACCCTCTCCCCACTATTGTCTTGTGACCCTGACACAACCCCCTTTTCTTTAAGCACCCAGGAATGATCAATAAATACTAAGGGAACTCAGAGGCTGGCGGGATCCTCCATATGCTGAACGCTGGTCCCCCGGGTCCCCTTATTTCTTTCTCTATACTTTGTCTCTGTGTCTTTTTCTTTCCTAAGTCTCTCGTTCCACCTTACGAGAAAGACCCACAGGTGTGTAGGGGCAACCCACCCCTACATAGGGATGTCAGGATACTAGTCAAGGAATTCAAGTAGGCTGTGGATAAAGAGGATAATTTTAGCTTTGTCTCCTCTTTGTTTAAAGCCGTTAGGCAAGATTTAGGCAGTTATAGCTAGATTAAAAATCTCAATCTTCCATCCTTACACCACTACAAACTCTGTGGGAGATTTGAAACACATGTCTGTATTTTCAGGGATTTTTTCCCCCCGAGAATATTCAATGCACAAAAGAAGCAAAACAACTTGATCCCAAGACATGAAGGGCATATGAGGGTAATGGATGGATAAAGAATCTAAACTCAAAGTGAAATAATAAAGTACAAATCAATGAATGAATAAAATAACTGCCAGAGGTAAATTTTAACATTAGTGAATCCCCCTCAAAAACGCAGATCTATTAAGAGTCGATTTTAACAAATTGAGCAGTTTCAGAAAACCATATGTAAAAATTATGTTAATCTTTTATGTCTTGCTCACTTCTTAAACAAGACGCCTGCCTTTCGTTCATGTAGGGTTTCACTGTCAAGTAAAGACTAAACATTCCAAAATCCAAGATAAAACTTTACATTGACACTTAAACCTTTTTTTGACTTTTGGCCAGAGCTGAAAATCCAGCCAACCATGATTTTTTGACAGAATGACAGAAATAAGCGAAGCAGTTTCCTCACTCCCTTCGTTTATGTAAGCAGCAATATAATAACTAAAACAGCTTTCCCAAAGTATGTTCTGCAAGATGTTAACAGCTATTATGTGGGAAAAAAATGTTCCATGGTCAAATAAATTTGACAGTCATTGTGTAAAACCAAATTTAGAAATTCTCTTTATTTCAGGGGCCCTTATGACCATAATTATACTTCTGGTCATAAAACCCCTGCGTTTCATGACTACGTACTAGGAATTGTTGCTTTAAGGAAAGGACCTAGTTATTCTTCCTATTACAAGCACAACCCGAGTCCTGGAACTTGACCAGGGCTAACAAACTGAAATAGTAACAGCGGTTCTCTGTATGTTCTGGGCTTCATGTGCCACCATTGCTTAGGACTACAGTCACCTAAATTTGGGAAGAATTTTATGCTTGTTAATAGATCAAAGTTGCTTCTTAGTTCCACTGAGAGTAATTGTTTTATTTAAAAAAATCACAATACCAACATTATACTGAGAAAATGTGATAAAGCCCTAATCATCAAATATCTAAGTCAGAGCTCAAATTTTCCAAATTATGGCAGAATTTTTAAACAGATGATTTGTTTGAATGACCATGCAAGTTCCACACATTGCATGTGATTGATATGTCATGTAAGGCTACTAGTAATCTATAGATATGCTCTTCCTTACTTCTTTTTTGTCTTCCAATATTTGTCATTATTCTTAAACTGGAAAATTTTTCTTGTAGAGTTTCTCACCTTCTGAATTTTAAGGATTATATCTTATGATGCCATTTAACATGTTCCTCTGTCCCTTGAAACTTCTGCAGTCTTGTGGATAAATCTAAAGGCTTGACTTGGTTCAGGTTTAATTTTTAATTTCTGTCTACTTGCCAAAAACCTTTTGTACGTCCATCAAGAGTCATGTAACGTCTAGAAGTTTCTCTTTTTGTGACTTTAGTAGTAGCCACTGATGACCACTGTCTAGACTGATTACTTCATTAAAGGTTTTCAGGTGACAGTGATGTTCTAACTTTATTATTTCATCTTCATTAGCTGGCATGTTTTTATAAAGAGGAACTCAGTTTCATCAACTATGTGGTTAGGGTTTTTACAAGAAAGTCAGGTAAAATGTTGTCTCCATTTATTTAGCAGATTACAGATGACAGAGATGGTTCACCAGTTTCCTCCAAACAAGCTGAGAGTTTTTTCTTTCTTTTTAATTCATGTATATTTTTATAATGATGAGCTCATGGATTACAAAAAAATTTTGTTTTTTAATCCATTGTTTTTTTTTTTGATGATAATTTTGTACTCTTCTTTATGGCCAATAGAAGCCTCTTTCAGTTCACTTTTGAATCTTTCTGTTATGAGCCAGCAGACTTTGATAGCTCTATTGCATTCAGGTTATACTTTCATTTTTTAAAAAGTAAAATAGCTTTGTATTCCCTTACTTGTTTTTAGACAAAAGGTAGCAATCATGCACCATTTTCTCTACTTTGAATTTTGTTCATCAAGAATCATATATAGATATATTTTTCATTTCTTTTTACAGCTATATAGTATGTCACTGTGTATGGAATATAATTTCTTTAATGAATTCCTTTTTTGATGCACACTTGGGTTGTTCAAGGCTTTTTGCTTTTCTAAAATACACTGCTGTAATGCAGCCTTGCCTGCATTGTTTTTAAATTCTATTCATGTTGCTGTATGTGTGTCTAGTCTGTTGTTTTTAACCATGTCATGGTACTCCATGGTACGTATAGAAAAACATAATTTTATAAAAACCACAGAGGCAGAATCCACTAATGATTTTCATTTGCAAAGATATAAACAATTTACTCTATTATAAATGGATAGTTTTTGCAATTACATAAATTGCTTTTCAATATCTGTATCGTTTGGCTGTGCCCCCACCCACTCATCTTGAATTGTAATCTGAATTGTAATCCCCACGTGTTGGCGGAGGAACCTTGTGGGAGGTAATTAGATCATGGGGCTGGTTACCCCTGCCCCGCCCCCATGCTGTTCTCGTGATAGTGAGTGAGTTTTTATGAGAGCTGATGGTTTTATAAGGGGCTTTCCCCACCTTCGCTCTGCACTTCTCTCTCCTGCCGCCACGTGAAGGACATGTTTGCTCCCACTTCCATCACGATTGTAAGTTTCCTGAAGTGTCCCCAGCTATACAGAATTGTGAGTCAATTAAACCTCTTTTTTTAATAAATAAATAAATAAATAAATTACCCAGTCTCGGGCGTTTCTTCACAGCAGCATGAGAATAGGCTAATATAATGTGTCGTAATTCTTTTCTTTTTTTTAAATAAAAAGTTACGTAGATTATTTCTTCTGAAAGTGTTATTGCTTTATTCACAGGCAACAAACACAAAAACAGACAAATGGAATTACATCAAGCTAAAAGGCTTCTATATAGCAAGGGAAACAATCAATAGAGTGAAGAGACAACCTACAGAATAGGAGAAAATGTGTGCAAACTATTCATTTAACAAGGGATTAATAATCAAAATATATAAAGAACTCAAGCAACTCAACACTACAAATAATAATAATTCCAGTAAAAAGTGGGCAAAGAGGTTGAGTGCAGTGGCTCACATCTGTAATCTGAGCACTTTGGGAGGCCAAGGTGGTCAGATTACTTGAGATTAGGAGTTCGAGACTAGCCTGGCCATCATGGTAAAATCCTGTCTCTACTAAAAATACAAAAATTAGCTAGGCATGGTGGCAGGCACTTGTAATCCCAGCTACCCATAAGGCTGAGGCAGGAGATTCCCTTGAACCCAGGAGGTAGAGGTTGTAGTAAGCTGAGATCATGCCCTGCACTCCAGTCTAGGCAACAGAGTGAGACTCTATTCTCAAAAAAAAAAAAAAAAAAAAAAAAAAAAAGCCGGGGGGAGGGGGGTCTAAGAACATGAACAAACATTTATCAAAAGAATACGCACAAATGGCCAACAGGCATGTGAAAAACTGCCTAACATCACAAATCATAAGAGGAATGCAAATCGAAACCACGGTGAGATATTATTTTACCCCCATTAAAATGGCTGTTATCAAAAAGACTAAAAATCACAGATGCTGGCAAGGATGTGGAAAAGGAGAAAACTCCTGTACACTGTTGGTGGGAATGTAAATTAGTGCAGCCATTATGGAAGAAAATATAAAGATTCTTCAAAAAACTAAAAAATAGAACTACCATATGATCTAGCAATCTCATCCTGGGCATATATCCAAAAGAAAAGAAATCAATATATCTAAGAAACATCTGCATTCCCACGTTTATTGTAGCACTATTCACAATAGCCAAGATATGGAATCAACCTAAGTGTCCATCAAGAGATGAATGAATAATGAAAATGTGGTATATATACAAACTGGAATGCTACTTGGGACACTGAGGTGGGAGAACCACTTGAGCCAGGAGTTCAAGGCTGCAGTGTGCTATGATCAAGCCACTGCAATCTAGACTGGCTGGAAAAGTGAGACCCAGTCATATATATATATGTGTGTGTGTGTGTGTGTATATATACATATATATATATATATATACATATATATATATATATACAATGAAATATTACTCAGCCATAAAAAGAATAAAATCCTGTCATTTGCAGATGTGGATGAGCCTGGAGGACATTATGTTAAGTGAAATAAGACAGGCATGGAAACACAAATAGCATGTTTCATTTATATGTTAATATGATTAGGCTTTGTTTCCCCACCCAAATTTCATCTTGAATTGTAATCCTCACAATCCCTATGGGTCAAGGGGAGACCAGGTGGAGGTAATTGAGTCATGAGGGTGGTTTCCTGCATGCTGTTCTGATGATAGTGAGTTCTCATAGTATCTGATGGTTTCATAAGGGGCCCTTCCTCCTTCACTCGGCACTTCTCATTCCTGCCACCTTGTGAAGAAGGTGCCATGCTTCCCCTTTGCCTTCTGCCATGATTGTGTTTCCTGAGGCCTCCCCAGCCATTCTGAACTGTGAGTCAATTAAACCTCTTTCTTTCATAATTTTATAAATTACCCAGTCTTGGACAGTTCTTTATAGCAATAGGAAAATGGACTAATACATATGTGGAAGCTAAAAAAAAAAGTTGGTCTCATGGAGGGTGGTTATCAGAGGCTGGGAAGGGCAAGCGGGAGGGAGAGGATGAAGAGTCAGTTAATGGATACAAAAATACAGTTAGATAGAAGGAAACAGTTGGTGTTTGATATAGTTTGGCTCTGTGTACCCACACAAATCTCACCTTGAATTGTAATCCCCATAAACTCCACATGTCAAGGGTAGGACCCAGGTGGAGGTAATCGGACCATGGGGGTGGTTTTCCTCATGCTGTTCTCATGATAGTGAGTGAGTTCTCACAAGAGCTGATGGTTCTCACAAGTGTCCAGCATTTCCCCCGCTTGCACTCACTCCACTGTCACCCTCTGAAGAAGAGGCCTGCTTCTCCTTCGCCTTCTGCCATGATTCTAAGTTTCCTGAGGCCTCCCCAGCAATGCAGAACTGTGAGTCAATTAAACCTCTTTCGTTTATAAATTACCCAGTCTCAGGTATTTCTTCATAGCAGTGTGAGAATGAACTAATACAGTGTTTGATAGCACAATATGGTAACTACAGTTATCAATAATAGATTATATATTTCAAAATAGCTAGAAGAGACATTCTCAACACAAATAATGATAAATTTTTGATGTGATGTATATCCCAAGTACTCTAATTTGATCATTACACGTTCTACACATGTATCAAAATATCAAAATACGTATCAAAATCCCAGTACTTCTAAAGTACTGGGATTACAAATGTGAGCCACTGTTCCTGCTCCATGATCCACTATTCCTTAGAGATAAACAATCTTTTTCTAGTCTGGAATTCAACAGCAGACTCCTTATATGCACTATGAATTTTTTCTAACACTTATATATTCGAAGAAGTTTTGCATTAAATAATGCTGAATTTTGGAATCTTTTCTGAAATATGTATAAAAATACTATGAGGACCTTTGATAGAAATGAGTCAAAGGACTGGAAAAACAAGGCAACTGTTGAGTCTTTATTGCATCTCAAGCTCTAATTATCTTTAATGTTGTTACTAATATTTGCTCATAGTTATAACAAGAATCAGATAAAATTCTTTAATAAACATAATATGATGATAGTAAAAATGTACTTATGCTTGAGTAATAGTAAAGTTCATGTTGTTTTAGGAAATGCACAATTATTATTATCACATTAGTATAAAAGTAATATCTAAATCTGAGGCTTTCTCATAAGCTGAGAAACGCTACTTTTAAATATGAGGGCATACCTAGATATAGATATTTCATAACAAAAACAAATAGATAAATGAATATAAGAGTCTAGAAATAGGCTGACACATACTTTCAAATGTTTCTGACATATTTCTAAGATGACTTAATAGGGAAAGGATAATCTTTTCAACAAATGCGGCTGGCATAATTAAATATGTGTATATATAACAAAACTAAAGCCTCAACTCAATATTATACCATGGACAAATAACTTGAACTGAATTTTCAAACTAAATATGGAAGTTAACATCATAAAACTTCTAGAAAAACACATGGAAGAAGATCTTCACAAATTTAGGCAAGCCAAGATTTCTTTGACAAGAAACAACTAAGAATTAAAAAAATTATAAACTAGACTTCACCAATATTAAAATCTTTTGCTCTTTGAGAGATAAATTAAGAAAATGAAAAAAATAAGGCATAGACTGGGAGAAAATATTAACAATATACATATCTGACAAAGGACTTGGATTCACAATTATAATGAATATTTACAACTTAATTATCAGCTGAAGAACAAGATTTTTAAAATGAACAAGACTTTGCAGTTTCTTCATCAAAGGAGATAAATGAATGGCCATTAAGGACATGAAAATATGCTAAACATTCTTGTTAAATTATAACCTTATCATTATGTGATGCATTTCTGTGTCTTTTTTGATTGTTGTTGGTTTAAAGTCTGTTTTGTCTGAAGTTACACTAGTAATTCATGCTCTTTTTCGTTTTCTGTGTGCTTTGTTGATTTTTCTCTATCCCTTTACTTTGAGCCTATGAGTGTCATTACATATGAGATGCATCTCTTGAAGACAGCATATAGTTGGGTCTTGCTTCTTTATCCAGCTTGCTACTCTGTGCCTTTCAAGTAGGGCATTTAGCCTGTTTACATTCAAGGTTACTATTTATATACTAAATATATATGTGTGCAACACTGGAGCACCCAGATTAATAAAATAGCTATTAGAGACTTACAAAGACTTTGATAACCACACAACAATAGCGGGAGACTTCAACACCCCACTGACAGCATTAGACAGATCATCGAGGCAGAAAAATAACAAAGACATTTGGGATCTGAATTTGATACTTGGCCAAACAGACCTAACAGACATCCACTGAACACTCCACCCAACAACAACAGAATATACATTCTTCTCATCTGCATATGGCATATACTCTAAAATCAGCCAATAACTGGCCATAAAACAATTCCCAACAAAGAAATAAACAAAACCATATCAACCATGCTCTTGGACCACAGGACAATAAAAAATAAAAATCAATACTAAGAAGACCCCTCAGAATTATACAATCATGGAAATTAAATAACCTGCTCCTGAATGATTTTTGGGTAAATGGTGACATTAAGTCAGAAATCAATAAATTCTTTGAAACTAATAAAAACAAAGACACAACATACAAGAATCTCTGGGACACAGCTAAAACAGTATTAAGAAGAAAGTTTATAGCACTGAACACCCACATCAAAAAGTTAGAAAGATCTTAAATTAACAGCCTAACATCACATCTAGAGGAAGTAGCCAACAAGAGCAAGCCAACCCCAAAGCAAGCAGAAAAAAAGAAATAACCAAAGTCAGAGCTGAACTGAATGAAATTGAGACACAAGGTCAGGTGCGGTGGCTCACACCTGTAATCCCAAGCACTTTGGGAAGCTGAGGTGGGTGGATCACAAGGTCAGGGGTTTGAGAACAGCCTGACCAACATGGTGAAACCCCGTTCTCTACTAAAAATACAAAAACTAGCTGAGTGTGTTGGTGGGCGTCTGTAATCCCAGCTACTCAGGAGGCTGAGAAAGGAGAATTGCTTGAATCCGGGAGGTGGAGGTTGCAGTGAGCCAAGATCACACCACTGCACTCCAGCCTGGGCAACAGAGTGAGACTCCATCTCAAAAAAAAAAAAAAAAAAAAAAAAAAGAAAAGAAAAAAAAGAAAAAGAAAAAGAAATTGAGACACAAAAAACTATACAAAAGATCAACAAAACCAAAAGTTGGTCTTTGAAAGAATAAGATCGATAAACTGCTAGCTAGACTAATAAAGAAAAAAGGAGAGAAGATCCAAATAAACACAATCAGAAATGATAAAGAAGACATTACCACTGGCCCCAGAGAAAGACAAAATAACCCCTCAAATACTATTATGAATACCTCTATGCACACAACTAGAAAATGTAGAAGAAATGGATAAATTCCTGGAAACATAAACACTCCCAAGATTGAAACAGCAAGAAATAGAAACTATGAACAGAAGAATAATGAGTTGTGAAATTGAATCAATAATAAAAAGCTTCCCAACCAGAAAAAGCCCTGGACTAGATGGATTCACAGCCAAATTCTACCAGACCTACAGAGAAGAGATGGTATCAATCCTACTGAAACTATTTCAAAAAATTGAGGAGGTGGGACTGCTCCCTAACTCATTCCATGGGGTAAGCCTCATTCTAATATAAAAACCTGTAGAGATACAACAACAACAAAAAAGAAAACTTCAGGTCAATATACCTAATGAACATAGATAAAAAATCCTCACTAAAATATTAGCATCCCAAATACAGCAGCACATAAAAAAGATAATTTACCATGATCAAGTGGGTTTCATTCCTGGGATGCAAGGTTGGTTTAACATGTACAAATCAATAAATGTGATACATCGCATAAACAACTAAAAACAAAAAACACATAATCATCTCAATAGATCCAGAAATGGCTTTTGATAAAATTTAACATCCTTTCAGGTTAAAAACCCCCAGTGAATGAGGCATTGCAGGAACATATATCAAAATAATGAGACTCATCCATAAAAAACCACAGCCAACATCATATTGAATGGGCAAAAGTTGAAAGCATTTACCTTGAGAACCAGAAGACAAGGATGCCCACTCTCACCACTCCTAAAAGTACTGGAATTCCAAGCCAGATCAATTGGGCAAGAGAAAGAAATAAAAGGCACTCAAATAGGAAGAAAGGAAGTCAAACTAGCTATTTTGGCAGATTATATGATTATGACTAGAAAACCCCATAATGTCTGCCCAAAAGCTCCTAGATCTGATAAACAACTTCAGCCAAATTTCAGGATACAAAATCAATGTACAAAAATCAGTAGCATTTGTATACACCAGTATTGTTTAAGCTAAGAGCAAAATCAAGAATGCAATCACAGTCACAGCAGCCAGTATAAAATGGCATAACCACTTGGAAAAGTGTGACAGTTTCCTATAAATTTATACATGCATTTACCACATGACCCTACTACCCTGCAATTCTTTTATTTTTATTTTTATTTATTTTTTATTTTTTTATTTTTTATTGATCATTCTTGGGTGTTTCTCGCAGAGGGGGATTTAGCAGGGTCACAGGACAATAGTGGAGGGAAGGTCAGCAGATAAACAAGTGAACAAAGTTCTCTGGTTTTCCTAGGCTGAGGACCCTGCGGCCTTCCGCAGTGTTTGTGTCCCTGGGTACTTGAGATTAGGGAGTGGTGATGACTCTTAACGAGCATGCTGCCTTCAAGCATCTGTTTAACAAAGCACATCTTGCACCGCCCTTAATCCATTCAACCCTGAGTGGATACAGCACATGTTTCAGAGAGCACAGGGTTGGGGGTAAGGTCACAGATCAACAGGATCCCAAGGCAGAAGAATTTTTCTTAGTACAGAACAAAATGAAAAGTCTCCCATGTCTACCTCTCTCCACACAGACACGGCAACCATCCGATTTCTCAATCTTTTCCCCACCTTTCCCCTCTTTCTATTCCACAAAACCGCCATTGTCATCATGGCCCGTTCTCAATGAGCTGTTGGGCACACCTCCCAGACGGGGCAGCTGGCCGGGCAGAGGGGCTCCTCACTTCCCAGTAGGGGCGGCAGGGCAGAGGCGCCCCTCACCTCCTGGACGGGGCGGCTGGCCAGGCGGGGGGCTGACCCCCCCACCTCCCTCCTGGACGAGGTGGCTGCCAGGCTGAGACGCTCCTCACTTCCCAGACGGGGTGGCTGGTGGGCGGAGGGGCTCCTCACTTCTCAGACGGGGCAGCTGCCGGGCGGAGGGGCTCCTCACTTCTCAGACGGGGCGGTTGCCAGGCAGAGGGTCTCCTCACTTCTCAGACGGGGCGGCCGGGCAGAGACGCTCCTCACATCCTGTATGGGGCGGCAGGGCAGAGGTGCTCCCCACATCTCAGATGATGGGCGGCCGGGCAGAGACGCTCCTCACTTCCCAGATGTGATGGCGGCCGGGAAGAGGCGCTCCTCACTTCCTAGATGGGATGGCGGCCGGGCAGAGATGCTCCTCACTTTCCAGACTGGGCAGCCAGGCAGAGGGGCTCCTCACGTCCCAGACGATGGGCAGCCAGGCAGAGACGCTCCTCACTTCCCTGATGGGGTGGCGGCCGGGCAGAGGCTGCAATCTCGGCACTTTGGGAGGCCAAGGCAGGTGGCTGGGAGGTGGAGGTTGTAGCAAGCCGAGATCACGCCACTGCACTCCAGCCTGGGCACCACTGAGCACTGAGTGAACGAGACTCCGTCTGCAATCCCGGCACCTCGGGAGGCCGAGGCTGGCAGATCACTCGCGGTTAGGAGCTGGAGACCAGCCCGGCCAACACAGCAAAACCCCGTCTCCACCAAAAAAATACGAAAACCAGTCAGGTGTGGCGGCGCGCGCCTGCAATCGCAGGCACTCGGCAGGCTGAGGCAGGAGAATCAGGCAGGGAGGTTGCAGTGAGCTGAGATGGCAGCAGTACCGTCCAGCTTCGGCTCGGCATCAGAGGGAGACCGTGGAAAGAGAGGGAGAGGGAGACCGTGGGGAGAGGGAGAGGGAGAGGGAGAGGGAGAGGGCACTACCCTGCAATTCTAATCCTTGTTATTTACCTGAGGAAAATCAAGAGAACAAATGTGCATCAAAAGACTCTTACTTGAATGTTCTTAGCAACCTAATTCATAGTATCACAAAATTGGGAAAACCTAAATATGTATCCATAGAATAGTGGGTAAACAAATGAAGTACTTCTCAGGAACACATGGATGAATTTCAGAAACATTGTACTAAGAATATGAAACTATACTCAAGAAGTATCAACTGTATGATATCATTTATATAAAAGTAAATGTAATCTACAGTGATAGAAAGCAGATCAGTGGCTTCCTAGGGGTGAGGATGAGGTTTTCCTGCAGCAGAAGCGAACTTTTGGAGGTGATGGAAATATTTTACATCTTAAGTAGGTTTGTGGTTACATGTGTATATACACATGTACAAATCCACTGAAGTGTATGCTTAAAATGAGTGCATTTTATTATTTGTAAATTATAGCTCAATATAGTTAGTTTTAAACATTTACTTATAATTTGTTATTTCATGAATGTTATATAAATGAAGGTATATGGTATATAACCTTTGAGACTGACTTTTTTAACTAAGTGTATGCTGTTAAGATCTATCCAAGTTGTAGAGATGGTAAACAGGTTAGTGGTTGCCAGGTGTCACTTTGGGAGGCGGAGGCGGGCGGATCACGAGGTCAGGAGATCGAGACCATCCTGGCTAACACGGTGAAACCCTGTCTCTACTAAAAATACAAAAAATTAGCCGGGCGTGGTGGTGGGCACCTGTAGTCCCAGCTACACCAGAGGCTGAGGCAGGAGAATGGCGTGAACCCAGGAGGCGGAGCTTGCAGTGAGCCAAGATCACGCCACTGCACTCCAGCCTGGGTGACAGAGCAAGACTCCGTCCCCAAAAAAAAGAGTGGCAGAGAAGAAAAGGATGGATGTGGCAATGAAAGGGTAGCACAAGGTGAATCTTCAGGACGATGCTATAGCTCTGGACTTGATTATGGTGTTTACAAGAATCTATACATATGATAAAATAACATAAAACAATAATGATCTTATACCAGTGTCAAATTGCTGGTTTTGACATTGTACTATAATAGCGTAAGTTGTAACTATTGGAGAAAAATTTGAGTGAGGGATACACGTATACACAAGGTCTCTCAGTACTATCTTTGCAACTTCCTGTGTGTATATAATTATATTAAGACAATTTCAAAGATAGCTTAATATGTTTGATTTGTTATGGAGTAGGGTTATGGGCTGAACTGTGTCCCCTTCAAATTTCTATGATGAGGTCCTAATCCCTAGTTTCTCTTAATGTGACTGTGTTTGGAAATACAGCCTTTAAAGAGGTCATTACTGTTAAATGAGATCATGGGTCATGAGGTGAGGTAATCCAATCTGACTGATATCCTTATAGGAAGACACACACACAGAGGGAAAACCACAAGAAGACACCAGACAAAGACAGCTATCTACAACAAGCCAAGGAAAGAGGCCTTAGAAGAAACCAACCCTACAGCCATCTTGATCTCATACATCTGGACTCCAGAATTGTGAGAAAATAGATTTCTGCTGTTCAAGTCACCCAGTTTGGTACTTTGTTGTGACAGCCCTAGCAAAGTAATACACGTGATATCTCTAAAATTAATGCTTTGAACCTAAGAAAGTCTGAAAATATTCTAAGGATAAGTTTTATCGTTCCCATGCTGTAGCCAAGGAAGCTAAACCTTAGAGAGTTTACAAAACTTGTTCAAGGTGATAAAATTAGTAAGATGTAAAGTTGAGGACAGAATCCTCCTCTGCCCAACTTGCTTTTTCTACTGCATCATGCTGGCACTGAAGTCTTGTAAATCAGGATTTACTTTAAGGAATTAGGAGAGACAACTAAAGGCACTGTAAAATTCTAATCATCATCTAAACTTACTACCAAATATTTTCTAAAAGTTAAATACTCTGAAGAAGAAATGTGTAGTGCCTCAATAAAATGTCATTTATAAGATTCAGCATGTTTCATAATATCCAATTATGTGTTTCATGAAATGCAGCTGAGGTCTTGTATCTAGATTCTGGAAGGAAAAAATAATTTCATTTTCTTGTTAAATAAAACCAAAATTTTACAGTTTCAAGTGTTCATTTTGAATGAATATATTTTTTTAAAAAGCAGACAAAAATTAGAATATTCTTATATTCTCCCTTTTGGGAATAGGAATAAAATTATGATGAGGCTATTTTATTACTGACTTTATAACAGGATATCAGTTTTTGTTATGACAAAGTTACTATATGTGTTATTATTTGCCATATAACTATATGACATATTTTAAGTTACATCAATCAAACCATTAAAACATGAAAGATGTGCACTCATTTTACAATAAAATAATGTGAGTTAAGGCGCAATGTGGATAATGTGCTAAATTACTCTTTATTAAATTAGAAAAATCAAAGAAGAGATATAAAATGATAAATGAAATATCTACACAGCAGGAAATCAACGTTTATAACAGTATGGACAAGTACAAAATAATAATATGGCACAGTTCTTTATTGACCTACTATTATGGAAATATAAATGCTATAAGCCATGGTGGTCTTTAACAAAATGAGAAAATGCCTATATACAAAGATGTGTGTATGTCTCTGTAACATACAACATTCTTTTATATGTATGTTTCACGAAAGAATGAAATTAGGGAAAAACCTCTATTGAGTTGATAAGCTTATTGAAAAAATACACAGTTCTTCAATGAAATAAATATATACGTATATAAAGGTTTGATATATGCCATCTGAACAGGACTAGAATTTTATATTTTATATTATCACCTAGTATTATGATTAATTATTCAAATTCCTTATAATCCCTGATTATAAGGGTCTCTAATGAAGTTCATTCATTAAACAATATCTTAATACCCTTTCCAAATTTTAGGGGACATTGTTTATTCTTCACTAGAATATCCTCTTATAGTGAGTAGGGATGGTGATTGTATGTGCTGTAGACCGTGGAAATAGATTTTTAGAGGTCAATAAATGTTAAACTTCTTTCCACAGTCATCTGAACTATGAAAATGTAAGTTTCCCACTACGATGGCCTATTAGTACAGCTATCCAAGCATGAAGGTGAAACACTGTCAAAGCATGGGGATTTGCTAGGTATGTCCTTTGTTTTAAAGGGTAGAATACATGTGGCACTGTAACGCAGCTTAATAAATTCTGTATTCTTAGCACTTCCATTGTGATTTCATAAATCACTTGTGGGTTAATTTACAAAAACCACTATCCCAAGCTTAGGGTAATAATTCTACTAGCAACTGGTCAGAATGGTAAAAGATTAGAGGAAAGAATGCATAAAATAGGTAAAACCTTAGAAAACACATTAAATTCCTTTTTACTACCTAGGCATGGAAACAATTCAAAAAGAAATAATGCTGAAATAATATTACACACACACAGTTTACTTGAGGAAAAAAATGCCACGATGTTCTCCAACTGAATGTTGTTGTGTGAATGGTATTTGACTTTTTATTTCTGCATGTTTCAAGTCAGAAAAAATAAATAACTTCTCCCTTTTTACTACAAGTCTTACTGCTAAAACATTTTTTAGTGTGTTTCAGCTGTGCACTTATCACACTAAATATTTAGACATAAATATTGAGTAAATGTATAAATATTTCAGATAAATTAGTATTCTAGAAAAGCTCTATGTTCTAATTTTGTACCATAATATTAGTATAGGTTCTGCTTATTTTATGGTCACAGAAGCCATTAAGCTTAAGAATTATCTCAGGGGGCCTGGCACAATGGCTCATGCCTGTAATCCCAGCACTTTGGGAAGCCAAGGTGGGCCGATCACTTGAGGTCGGGAGTTCAAGACCAGCCTGGCCAACAGTGTGAAATCCTATCTCTACTAAAAATACAAAAATTAGCCAGGTGTGGTGACACACGCCTGGTGGTGCATGCCTGTAATCCCAGCTACTCGGAGGGCTGAGGCAGGAGAATCACTTGAACCTGGGAGGCAGAGGTTGCAGTGAAATGTAGATTACCAAAATAAAATAATAACATTTTGCCAAACAAAAACAGTTTAACAAAGAATAAACTGTTCTGTTGCTATGGTTTTTAGACAAGCAAATGTTGCTAACTTCAAGATGATCATGATTTTAAGGTCCATAGGAGTGACATGCTCCACCTCTAGGGAAGTTATTGCTTTCATAATCTTTAATGTTACTCATCCACAAAGGAAAAAATGACATGATTAAAAGTGTGGATAAATGGAAAATTTGAGAATTCAGGTTATTTCAATGAACATTAAATACTTAGTTCAAATTGTGCATTGTGTCAAATACTACTAGGAAATCAAAAATTAATTAATAAGACTTTTTTTTCCCCCTGCCATCAAAGAGCTCACAGTTCAGCAAGGAGAAAGACATGTAATCAAAGTTACATAATAATGTGACAAAGGTGATAATATAAGTATGTAGATGAAAGCTGGTGAGGAAATATTCAGGGAACTCTAAGAATTCTCTATACGTAGAGAATAAAAATGAGGCTGAGAAGTTATACACAGGCTAGAAAAGGATGGATCCCTATGCAAAGTACTCTGCCTGTTTATTATGGACTTGTATCCTAAATTCCTTGATTAATCCAGCTTTGATGTTTGCCAACATACATCTGTATCTGTTTAATAATTAATTTAGATTTTTTCTTTATATAATTAATTTTCATATTTGTAATTTTTAATTGCTAAAAGATTTTCTAAAATCAGCCTTGTTATTTTTATGGTTTTTCATTCCTTACTCATATTTTACTACCTCTCATATTTTTATACATACTAAATACACATATTTTGTTTTATATGTCTGATAACACTCATATGTAGAATTTCTGAGACTCTGATTCTGTAATTTTTAATTGCTAAAAGATTTTCTAAAATCGGCCTTGTTATTTTTATGGTTTTTTATTCCTTACTCACATTTTACTACCTCTCATATTTTTATACACACTAAATACACATATTTTGTTTTATATGTCTGATAACACTCATATATAGAATTTCTGAGACTCTGATTCTGTAGTTTGCTGTGTTCGCTGGCTGTTACTCAGGGAGCCTCATTTCCCTGCACATTTTGTTTTTGACCATGAAGCTTTGGTTGAAATTAAGTTCCTTCAAAGGTGATTTAAATTTGCTTCTTTCAGGGGCCCTGAAAGCATTATCAACTTAGAAGCATCTCAGACTAAAGTTTCAGCTAGAAGTCTTTTGTTTTCTCGTGGATACATGTGAATTTGGGCTCCATGCACACGTGGGGGCTGGCTTGAATTTACAAATGATCATTAGACTCTTCTCTCCTGTTCATTTAACATCAACATAAAGACAAACAGGTTTACTGGTCATCTCCTTCTGGAAGGGACTGTGGGAGGGAGACATGAAATATGTGGCCTCTTTAATGTCACACTATGGGTCTTATCAGTCATAAATTCTTGTTTTTTCTGTTTTGTTCGTGACAGGGTCTTAGTATATCACCAGGGCTGTATTGCAGTGGTGCAATTATAATAACTCGTCTCAGTCTCAAACTGCTGGGCTCAAGCGATCCTCCTGCCACATCCTCCAAAGTCGCTAGGAGTACAGGTGAGTGCCACCATGCCTGGCTAATTTTTTTGTTTTTGTAGAGACTGGGTCTTGATATGTTGCCAAGACTGGTCTCAAAACTCCTGGCCTCAATGGATCTTCCTGCCTCAGCCTCCCAAAGTTTTGGGAACAAAAGCGTGAGCCATTGCACCCAGCCTCAGGCATAAATTCTTGAAAAAATTTTTCTCCTACCATTTTTACCCCACAAGACAATCAGAAGTTTGACTCACCAACATTCAGTGAAGTCTCCTGGCTGAAAGCCAACTTTCTCGTGTGCCTGACTCTGAATTCCTGCTTTTATTTCAGTTTTCACATTGAGAAAGAAACAAAAGAGCCAGCCTCTGATGTCTGGAAGCTGCCCTGGCATTCACATCTAAGCCTTGTTATTCTATTGAATATAATCCGACAGAATAAAAAACTCGGAAAAGAGTACTCTGAGACCATGATAAAGGGAGACAAAACACAGCTACTTAATAATTTTTCTAAACGTTGACAAAAACAAAGTCACTGTGCCATTCACAAAATACAAAACATCCCCTCTTGGCTAAAATGAGTAACTGATACTTTTTTACCAAGTAGTTTGATCCTCATTCTAAGTCTACCCTCACTCTAGATAAAACATATTGAGATACCTGGTCATAGAATTGCCTTTGCTTTTTTACTCTGTCTAATCTAGGGGAAAATCCTATTTTCTTAGATTCTTCTCCAAATCACCGAGCCAAAGCCCAAGCCCTGTAATAGATTGTCACTAATACCGTGTTACCAAGACACCTCATTGTTCCCTACGCAATGAGGGTCTTTTCTCAACGCGATGAGCAATAAATCCCAACTTGTTTAACTACTGATGTGCTCCTGGTGGTCTTTGGCTAAAAGACATTGACAGCGTCTCAGTATTCTATTTCTTTATTATAATTCTTATTTTGCTAGCTCATAGCTCAGTGCAACATGTGAAACTATTTGAAAAACAATGTATCTGCCATTTTTCATCGTTTTGCAGCAGGAGCAAAGTTCAGGATATCTAAGATCTCTTATTGCACACGTCTTTTATAAATTATATTTAATCTATAAAAATCAGGGAAAACCTAAAAATCAGCTGAGCACCAAGTAATTATTTAATAAGTATATTTACTTTGTTATTTTGAAACAACAAATATGTTTTAGAATTAATTTATACAAGAAAAAATGTAATGGGCACACTGTGAAGCTTTTAATGTCATGACTATGCAAAGCTAAGAATCATGCAAAATTTTCTTCAAATGTCAGGAACTTTTTATGAACACTAAATTTAACCATTAGTAAGTTTTAAACATATTATTTAAATATTTGTTAATTTTAACATTGTAGTTTTCTCTTCCTATTTGGAGCCTCGCTCTCTCTCTCTCTCTCTATATATATATATATGTATTTAGTTTTATGTCTCAGAGATTTTTTTGTAGGCCTTTGGAAAACTCATAAGCTGTAAGATTTGTTCTTATAATTCCAAGTAGATAAAACTGTCCTTTTTGGGTATAGTTCCTAACACTCCCGATAGCACACCCTCTCTCAGGGAGTGGGAATGTGACAAGCCAGAAAAAGATTAAAAATTGTGGGAAAGTACAGAAGACACACAGAGAAACAGCAGCAGAAACCATGCTAAGTGTGAACCATAATGTAGAGAGAAGAGGAGAGATGACTCAGCAGGGGGAGGAAAAACAAGCAACACACAGACACAAAGGACATTCGACAGGAGCATGGCTACTATCAGGGGGATCAAGTGGGATCCCAATAATCGGGACTGATTACATAACTTGTGGGACCTGTGCAAAATAAAAATGCAGAGCTCCTTGTTCAAAAATTGTTAAGAATTGCAAGACAGTGAAAGCACAGCATTAAACCAAGCACAGGGCCATTTTGAGCATGGCACCATGTGCACCTGCATGGGTTGCACACCCATGAGGCTGTCCCTGCAGAAGGCTTTCCCACTCTTCCCAAGAAATGGCTCTGGGGTGTTGGCATTGACTTGGATGCTCCCATGCCACTGGCCTTTCCACACTGCAACTCTTTGCCTAAGCCAACTTGACCGCGTCGCTTGCTTGGGACCCTGACAAAACTATGATTCCGTGTGTTTAATATGAAAATGAATTAATATTAGAAACCTAAGGTAATTTAAATAAATAATAAAAGAATTTAAATAAACCAAAAATTGGCCTATCTTTTATCAATTAACATATTTACACATTATAAGTCTGAAAATCAACTGCTAATTTCTTCTTATAACTTAAAGGCATTTAATGAAAATATAGCACATGATTAATACCTGGCATAAGGGTACCAAGTGACATTGGCATATTCTTAATCTTATAAAAAGTGTGTATGAAAGCATCTTTACATGCTTTTATTATCATTAATCTTTAATATAGTTGAAATGAAACAGCATGCTTGTTACACAAGACAAGGCCTCAAATCCTCTTTCCATAAGAGGCAACATGAACTACTCTATCTCACTCTGTCGCCCAGGCTGGAGTGCAGTGGTGCGATCTCGGTTCACTGCAACCTCTGCCTCCCGGGTTCACGCCATTCTCCTGCCTCAGCCTCCCGAGTAGCTGGGACTACAGACGCCCACCACCACGCCCGGCTAATTTTTTTGTATTTTTAGTAGAGATGGGGTTTCACCACGTTAGCTAGGGTGGTCTCGATCTCCTGACCTCGTGATCCGCCCCTCTTGGCCTCCCGAAGTGCTGGGATTACAGGTGTGAGCCACCACACCCGGCTGCTATTCTTATATACTGTGATACTATTTGATGTATTGTGACTCTCAAATAATGTTAAGACTTACATAAACAAGGGAGACTACACAGAAAATATCAGTTTTCCAAAAACAAATACATGAAAATGTATAAATTTTATGGCCAGCAAATACTCAACCAAATTCTTCATCTATGAACACTCTGATCTCCAGTCCTACATTTCCACTGTCCATGTCACTAGTAGTAACTCCAATAATTCAATTCATTTAAAGTGAAAAAAAAACTTTACAATATGTATCCCATTTTTAAAATAAGTTTGAGTTTATTAATAAAATACACTAATATGGAATGTATCCTAAGTATTTATAATCAGGCTTAATATTATAAGCTCCCACACGTGTAATGTAATCATTCTATAAAAATTTGATATATGGCAAAAGAAGCTGATTCCACAGACTTCCATAATAATTGAAAAAATATCCTGTATTAGCAACTACTATAACAGAATAAGACAAAATTATATTTATGGTCATCTGCTAAAAGCTAATTAATGTAAAATGTTGGAAAATAATGATATGAAAGCACTTTCAAATTTAAAAGAACAAAGAAGCATGACTAAATCCTTCTGGACTTGTTTGAATTTTTTGTGTTATAAATATAAAATTTGGCTGGGAGCGGTGACTCACACCTGTAATCCCAGCACTTTAGGAGGCTGAGGTGGGTGGATCATTTGAGGTCGGGTGTTCGAGATCAGCCTGGCCAACATGGTGAAACCCGCCTCTAGTAAAAATACAAAAATTAGCCAGGCATGGTGGCTGGCACCTGGTAGTCCCAGCTACTCAGGAGGCTGAGGAGGGAGAATCGCTTGAACCCGGGAGGCAGAGGTTGCAATGAGCCAAGATTGGACCACTCCACTCCAGCCTGGGTGACAGAGCGAGACTCTGTCTCAATCAATCAATAAAAATAAATATAAAGTTTCATGTAAGTACATACAGTAAGTTAAACTGAGAAAAAATAGTAAAATAAGAAAAAGTAGGAAATCATAATTCAAATACAATAATTACAAAATTATAAAATTCCTTTCAAAATATAAATTTATAGCCCCATAAGATTTATAAAATTGATATTTTTTATTTAGAAAATCCAGGTCCCAGAAAAACAACCCTATTCTCTCTTCCTGACTTATTCATCACTGTAAATGACATCATAATTCTTTCTGTTACCTGAGTTCAAAACAAGCTTGTTTCCTTTTGGATTGCTTGATTCAATCTGTCACTGATTCTTGTCGATTCCACAGTGAACTGTCTCTCCCATTCTGGTCTTTCTTTCCAGCCACTCTCTTCATACCATAAACTAGGCCTTGATACCTCTCGTTTGGGCCATTTCAATAGTTTCCTAACTAATTCCTCCATCTCCATTCTGTTCCTCCCATGTTTCTGCTTTTAGTCTCTGAAAAACCAAACTTTACTCCCTATGGTTTTTGTTAGAGTTAGTTCTGACTCTACCTGGAATCCCTTCTCTGAGCCACTTTGTCTTTGGGTCCCAATTTGTCCCTTTGGGACACACGGAGTCCCGCTCTGTCACCCAGGGTGGAGTGCAGTGGTGCAATCTCAGTTCACCATAACCTCTGCCTCCCAGGTTCAAGTGATTCTCTTGCCTCAGCCTCCCAAGTAGCTGGGATTATAGGCACACACCACATGACCAGCTAATTTTTTTGCATTTTTAGTAAAGATGGGGTTTCACCATATTGGCCAGGCTGATCTCGAATTCCTGACCTCGAGGTGATCCGCCCACCTTGGCCTCCCAAAGTGCTGGGATTACAGGTGTGAGCCACCATGCCAGGCCTCCTTGCCTGTCCTATCTTTATGCTCCAGCTGAACTGGACTACACATTGTTCAGATGTATCTTCTATCTCTAACTCCTTGTTTCTGATGTCCTCTGAATATAGAATGCTAATTATCTTTGCTAATATAGTCATAAGTTGGGAAACTGTTTTAGGTTAAGCTCACTAAAACATAAACTTTATAAGGGCATGCCTTTCTTTTTTTTTTTTTTTAACTGCTTACTGATATAGCACAAGAGGCAGTAACTGTGTCTGGCGCATAATATGTACTCAATTGATAGTTGTTTCATGAATGCATAAGATTCCCTAAGAATTTAAAATTCTGCAATTCTAACCAATGATGCCCAAGTATCAGATATTTTATATTAAGTACTTGCATGTGCAAAGCTATATTATGTGTGCCTAATGACATAGATATTAACAATATATACAGGAAAGTGACAAGAGCAGCCAACTGGTCTATAGAACACACTTTTTTTTTTTTTGCAAATAACTCCAGAGCACTTATTTATTTATTGTATACAATATTCCAGTCAGATTAATTACATATGTAATATTCTAGCCAGATGGCTATGTAGAAATATGTATATTCAAATTTAATTTAAAAGAAACTTTCAAATAATTTTCTAGAACACTGCATGCAACTATGAACTTAGAACTTGTTTTTATTTTTCTGAGTTTTTGTTTTCCTAGGATTTTATGTCAACTACATATTCTTCTGTTTCCCTATGTTTATAAAACTCCTTGTTTATCTCTGCACACAACCTCTTGGTCCAGGTGTTCTGAAGTTACTGCCACCTAATGAGAGTGACACAGTAATGATCCTTCCAATTAATCAGCAACACTGAATCTGCTCTAGAAAGACTAACAAGTGAGAACAATGGTGTCTGAGGCTGATTTTTAGACAAAAGAAACAGGTAAAACATTAGCAGAGAGAAAAGGCCCCAGTAAGTTAACTTCATAAATAAGTCTTAAAGAATACAACCTATCCAAAGTCTTTTGATTAAATGAGAGAACCCTTGCACACTGGTTTCTTAAAAATTTTATGGCCTGTAAACTCCAGCACTTTCGGGGGCTGAGGCAGGAGGATGGCTTGACGCCAGGAGTTCAAGACCAGTCTGGTGAGATTCCATCTCAAAAAACAAAAAAAAAAATTAGTTGTGCATGGTTGCGCATGCCTGTAGTCCCAGCTACTCAGAAGGCTGCAGGAGTTCAAGGCTGCTTCAAGCTATGATCGCATCACTGAACTCCAGCCTGGAAGATTTTTTTCTAAAGAAAAAAATCATGTATAGTTATTTTGTAGTGAATAAGTTCATAGGTCACAATGAATTCCAAATCTCTGAAAGGACCTTAGTCTTAATTTAGACAACCCAAAATGGTCATAATGAAAAAAAGACTTCTTAAAAAGTATCCCTTCAAGGTCAAAAGTAATCTGAGTATGTTGTATTAAAATAATTTCTCCCTGTTAGAATTCATTCATGTATTCAGTTCAATACTTGCACAGAGTATCACAGAGATAAAAAGTTCCTCAGAGGCATTTCTTCCAGTGTTTAACATCTCTCCTAATTGGGTAGATGAGAAAAGTGAATGCCATTGTTTAACATTTTCAGCTTAATTATATTGGCTATGGCAGCTAAGCTAATAACTAGATATTTCAAAGGAGTCATGGTATATGTAATTATTATAAAGAATAATATGTCACAGTATTCATTAGTGTTTATTAAAATACTTCACAGACAAAAATACACATTCACTAAAATACTGCATGCAATCACTTTCAAATCCATGCTTCCCCTAGGACTATATTTCGTGGAGAAATTATTTCCCAGGTTTAAATTCTGCCTCATATTTCCTGACCATTGTTTTTTCTAGATATTTTCCTTCTTAAGAAGTGAAACTGTGAACAATACCTGAAAGAGATCATACTATTTCAGAAATCTGAAGAAGTCCTCCTGTGGTGGGGTCAGTATTGTTGTTGTTTTTCTTGTTGTTTGTTGTTTTAAAATCTTACCTCGTGCTATTCTGAAAACATTCTTTTTCAAGCTCACAGAACATCTTGTAAATATCTGCCACTTGACATTACATTCAGTGTAAGTGTAAAGACTATTTGGATTTTATATAGATAGAAACTTAGAATTTTAAGGCTTAAAGGTCCTTTAGAGATGACATGGACCAACCTTTACCTTTTATGGATTAGGAAACAGAGATGTGGAAGGACCACATGAGTTAGACATTTTGTGGGAAGATGGTTGTTTTTAAAACACTGACCAAGGTCTCCAAAATGCTCTGAAATCTATTGAAAAATGCTTCCCAATTTGTATTTGTATTGCTGTTTTAAAGGTTAAAAAAATCTAGATTAATGTACAAATTGAGCAAATAAGAAATTTTAGAAACTGCCTTTATTCTGAATATGTGTACTTTTGTTTCTAATATGTAAGCTTATAATATTCTTACAAGAGAAAAGTAATTCAAAATATTAAGCAGTCTGTTACTATCCCTCAGGTTGTCTGAGCCTAGAAGTGCACCTGCACACTTCTCTCAGCCCTTCTTTATGATATCACCTCTTTTAACTTTTATTCACTATCTTATCGGTCTTGATATATTTCAGTGGCAGGTGCAGCATAAGTTTGTATTAATGCTTAGTACCTCCTCTTTATGTTCCGAGAACCGATTCACATCTTTCTACCTGGTCTCATGTGTAATTCATGTTAATGATGCACTGAAATCTGAAGAGCATGTTAAAGTATGAAAAGGAGACACTTCCATAGGGATGGTTGAGTTATGAGAAAGGAAGAAAGATGGGAGATAAGATCTCCACTTCCATTGCATTTTTTGCTAATCCCAAAATGGGCAGGTGACTGTAAGTAACTATACAAATTGTTCCTGCCCAGAAAGGGGCTCTATTAGTTTTTTTTTTAATCACATAGACTTCATCAAATATAAACAGGAGGGAAAAGCTGGTTTTTGAAAATGTTAGCTTATCATGTATATAATTCATACTTTTGAGAAAAACAAATGATAGAAACAGAGGAAGTGGTGGAGGCGGGGAAGAAGAATGAAGAAGGAACTGAGAGAACAACAAGGCAAAAGATCAGGGAAAATGGGATGGGATACAAATTCAAGTCAGAAATTTATTTTGGAGATTAGACATTGACTCCCATTAGTTCAATTTTTTCTATGCTATTTAGGAAAAAGAATTTCACTACCTTAATAATGTTGCTCTCAGTAGAGTTACTTTAACCATGAATCTTATACCAAGATAACTAATACACTTAATAGAAAACTCTAAAGAAATGAGGAACATAGGATTCTAGAAAATACATGTAGAGAAGTGTAGGTCCTGAGAAAGTAGAAAAACATTTTATGGAAGAACATAGATAGTAAGAGCTGGACATGTACCTACTTCACAGTTAAGAAAGCATCAAAGGTAGAGCACTGCAGGCAGATCAGTGGGTAATACTTTTACCCTCATGCCCACACATAGTTTTGTCATTTTAATTTTTCCCATACTACACATTTTACCAAATAAAAATGTATTATAGTTTTGTTATTACAAGGGGTGACATTAGAGCAGAGGTCAGCAAACACTTTCTGCAAGGAACAGAGAGTAAATGCATAGGAGGTAGGAGAATAACAGAAATAAATAAAAGGAAGGATATAAAAGTTATGAATATACACTGCTGGAAAAATGAACGCAAAACACTTACACCTGAATAGAATTGCAGCAGACCATTAGGGTCTTGAAATCAGACAGATTAGGCAGAGTTAAAATACCAGTGATGCATGGCACCCCTGGGTAAATTACTTTTCCTCTCTAATCTTTAGTGTCCTTATGAGTAGATAAGGGATAAATAATAGCATTTACTTTTCAGGGTTGTTGAGAAGTTTGATTCGAATAAGTTGTATAAAGCTTAACATGGCATACTCAGTATAGTAAATAGTCAATAAATAGGAGTTGTTAACATAAAGATATTTTTAAGCAATAAAGAGTAAAATAATGGGTATTAGGTTGGTGCATTACCTTTAACGGCAAAAACTGCAATTACTTTTGCACCAATCTGATATTTTTAATTGTATTATTTTATATTACAAATAATACAGAAAAGGATTCTCAAGTTACACACTCTCATAATATCCTGTGATTTTTTTTGTAGCACAATTTATATTTGTATTTTTAATGATTTTTTAATATATGTTTCTCCCACTGGGCTACAAACCCATGGGTAACGGACCTTGTCTGTCCAAAATTGTATTCCTAGTGTCATCCACAACCTCTGGCATATCCAAAATGTTCAGTAAATATTTTTGCTGAGATGAATGGACTCAGAATGAGAAATCATAGGTTAAAATAAAAATTCTATAATTTATAGTTGTGTGGTTGTGGAAATGCCTTCTCAATTTTAATGTCTGTATAATGGGGACAATAGTAACATTCAGTTTAATTGCTATGAGGAGTCAGAGTGTCTAGGAGATATTCCGTGCTTAAAAAATGCTACCTGAATCAAATTTAGTTATTTTGTTTAAATTTGAGTTGACCATAGCATTAAGTTAATCAAATTTCTATATTATCCAAGCACTTTGGTTATTAGATCTTTATATTCATGTTTGTAGTATACAATAATCAAGGTAGCATATATTTAAACTTATGAGATGCCTTTACCTTTCAATAAAACTTCATAAATAAAATGTAAAGGGAAATATATTCTTCAAAATTTCATGCTCTTGAAAGAAAAGTCACTGATCCTAGTATAAAGAACCTAGTTGATCAGTTCTGCCAAAGCAGCATGTTGCTCCTTCTGCACTCTGATTGTAAATTAAAAATTAATATGTCTACCTGTGCTCACTAGTGAATTTATTAGAAACCATCAATATTTCATGTGTGGCATAGGTCAATCCTATGTTGTACATCTAATGAGTAATGTATGAGGTGTTGCTGGGGTCCAACCAGTGGCTGCGGAAGCTTTGCCTTCAGCAGAAGATGGTAGTGTCAGAGAACATGATCAGCTAAGGAGAAGAAATCAATGGCCTTTCTTTATCTTACTGCAAAATTAATGATGACCCCTATGAAACCAAAATATCTCTTACTAACTATAAGAAAGGAAGACTCAGAAAATCTCCAATACAAAGTTGAAGTTTAAGGTTTTCAAGGTAGAGCCGTTAAAAGTCATAATTTTAGTAATATTTAAAGTCATTGGAAAATGCCAATGATACATGGCTACCTGTGCAATGCGAATGGAAAAGTACATACAATATGGCCCCAATTTTATGCAATTATCTTTTACATGCACATATGTTTTTTTAAAAAAAACTTGGTGTAATTCTGTAAATGTAATAATGGTAGTTACCTCTAAGTATTTGAATATGGATACTTACCTCTTAGTATTTGACTAGTTAGGTCAATCAGATAGTATCAGGAACACAAAGATACATGAGGGGTTGACGGCAGTAGGAGTCAAAAAATAGAATGCAGATGATTTTGAAGATTCTGTAATAGGCCACATGTAGGCCCAGGTTATGAGGAAGCAGAAATTAAGAGGAAGCGTAAGTCAGGAGTAAACAATATGTGTTGGAGAGCGACATAGCTAATCTGCATAGAGAAAAGAGACCAATAGGACATCTGACTCTGGGTAATGATAAAGCACAAGAATTAAGGTTCTGTGGCCTGACTTACCCCATGAGTCTTTCACTTTCAGGGTTATGGCCTTGCTGTGTTTCCCACCTGATGGAAGCTGAATGATTTAGCTATTTTGGGCTTCATGTGAGTACAACAAATCCCACTACATGAAATAACGAAGTCTCTTCCTTACAACAAGAAATTGAATTAAAGAACAATTATACTTAAAAGAAAGAAAATAACATACTCTGTGGATTCAAAAGCCAGTGGTGGCTCCAGAATTTCTATCTGAGATGAGTTTTAAGGGAGGTTATATTGTTGAGCCTATGCAGGGATTATCTTGAAGCACAGTCCTATAGCAAATATACTGTTGACTAATCAGGAGGCTTTAAGTGATATTTGCATAACTAATGTTTCTTAGCTTGTATTTTCATTTAGGGTGGATGGAAGATTATGCAAGTACTAACCTTACATTTTAGAATTCATAAAATTAGAGGTCCTGTGCCATTATAAATTTTCAGGAAGATGTTCCTGAGCATGATACAGAACTGAGAGCAAGATTAAAATGCTCTATGTTATTGTTAATGCTTACCTATGAGGTGTGCTTTGAAGGTTGCTTAAAGGACTGTTAGAAAAAAAAAAAAAAGCCTTTTTTTTTCTCGGGCCTTTCATTATACGATACTCGTTTCCTGTATTCAAGCTCAACGAGGCTGAGAAGAGGAATTAATTTTATTCATCACACAAGTTAGGGAGAAGTGTTGTCGGAGATATTTAGAGGCATATTTTAGTTACAAATCTTCTAGTGTTTAGGATAGCATGCACAGGCCAACAAATATCAGAAGGTTGTAGTCTTAAATAAGGACCCGCTCAGGCTACTTCTGAAGTTTTTTTTGAGGCAATACTGAAAAAGAAGAAAAAAAGAAGATGTGATGAAGATAGGGAATTATTAAAGAAATGGAATTTATAACTGGGACTAAGATTAGGGGTGGCAAATAAGTTCTACTTTGTATGCCAATAACAGTAGATCGAAAATGACTGCTACTGCAGTAAAGAGAAGAAATTCATGGCAAGTCTGGGATGCCAAAATGTTCTGGGACCAATTAAGGTCTGCTATCAGCCTGGATGTCACATAGTTGCCATTCTGACAAGTGAAGTCACAGATAGAAAGGGTGGTGGTATGGAAAGAGTAAAGGCTTTGCAGTTCAAATACCTGCTCCACCTCATACACGTGGAGTTTGGGAATATTTATTTAATCTTCTATTTTCTCGTCATAGAAATCATAATGCCTACTTCATGTCATTTCTGTGAGAATTAAATAAAAAACAGGTGAAATCCACAATACATTTCCAGGCACAAGGCAGGTGTCCAATAAAATGAAAGTCCTTTCTTCCTTCATTTTTATTTGATTACAATTGCCACACTATTGGCCCACAATTAATGGAAATACATATCTAGGCCAAACTACAGGCTCATGATTCATTTTAACTGTACCACTCCATACTACTGGCCCATGATTAGTTATAATTTCACAGCCCATACCTACGTCCATTATTGATTCCAATTCCACAGCTCATACCCCAAGTCCACAATTGCTTACAAATGTTCAGCCCATATTTTATGTCTACAGTTGATCACAATTGTACCACTCTATCCCCTCTATCTACACATTGCCATTTCTGCCATTGGAATGTCATAAGAAGAAAACATATGAACATTACAGTGAAACTGTATAGAGATGACTTGAAAAAGATGTGGTACTTTTGTGGTAGTTTTTTGAAGCTCCTTCTGGCTCCTCCCTGTCATCCTTGTTTTCTGTTCTTCTTAAAAATCTATGCAAAAGATACTTTATTTTCATTGAATGGAAATGGTGAAATTAATCCTTGTTTTGAAAAAAGCAAAAGATTAAAACTTTTTATATTTTCTGCTCAGTTATTTGTAAACCTAAAACTTCTTTAAACATAGTCTATTCATTTTTAAAAAGAGAAAAATATATATTTTCATGAGTCTATAATTTGAAAACAAAACAATCCAGGTGCATCCACGCACCTCCATGCCAGCGAGGAAGCTCCTTCCACCTCCTCCCTGTCATCGTTGTTTCCTGTTCTTACTCCCATCCGTGTTCTGACAAGGGTTGGATGAATGATGAGTGCAATGAGGAGACAGCTATTCTGAAATTTGATGATGCTAATACCTATCTTAGTAATGGGAAGCATGTAGTTCAACTCTGTTCACAAACTCCTAAAAGAAAGAAACAACAACCCAGTGAAAGTCAATTAGGATTCAACTATTTTTTTGCTTGTTTTAGAAGGCCTACTGCTTATGTATGCTTTCCTTATGCTGCTTGATAAACTCCAAGTGAAAGGTCCATGCTGGATGATTCTACAAACCCTAAATCTAAAATTCAAAAGTAATTTGCAAAAATGGCAATAGGGTGTACTGAGAAGACTCATTTTGTCCTGGCTTCATTTTATTCATTTTTCTGTAAGACTGGGCTGATGCAGCAGTGTGGCTCACCTACTTACTCATTGCAATCTGCTCTTCCAACAGTGTGTTTCCAACAAATGTGTGACTGGGTTTATGATTCCTTCGGATTCCAGTTGCCTCATATTATCATCAGCCAAATCAAAATTGCACTGCAGCCACAGAAAACCTTTTTTTAAAAAATAAAATATGCAGTCTCATCAAAGCTGCATAGCTTCTTCTATTTAAACAAAATATGTATTTTTTATGTCAAAAGGATTACTTTACAAAGTATAAATCACTCTGGTATCCATCGTGAAGTTTGAAATTGACCCAAAGATTTTTCTCCTCTGGGCAAAATCCTAACACCCCTAGTGGCCAGCTAATTGAGTTACTTTATCAGTACAGAGTGAATATTAGAAAGCTTGGAGAGGCAACTAGGAAGGAGGCAAAGGCATAGTTTTATTAATTTACTTATTTTTTAAGAGAGAAATGAGCCAATATATTTAAGCTACTCTGTATTTTTCATACTTTATCGCTGAAATCAAACAGTTGAATTTCCTTTAGGATATTACCATACCTATTTTCCTAAGCTAAACATATTTCAACACCAATCCATCTGCTTCTCAAATTAAAACGTTAACACAAACCAAGCCTCTGCCAATAAGCAAGCACATTTGCAAACAGACTAGATCTACTTCAAAAAACAAACTTGAAATGATAAATAGTAAGTACTAAAATTCTTATTAAGCCACAATTTACTTATCATATAGCCCCTGTCTAAAGGAAGTTTCTACATTTTAAATCTAGTTTAATTTTTGAATTGAGTTCTGGCATAGAGATCACATCAAACTTCGTGAACGTGTGCTCAAGTAAGGATATTGAAGATATCTCATGTATATAGCTTCAAAAATGCCAGTGTTGATACTTTTGATGAGAAATTATGTTTTTTGAGCCAGCTGCAAAAGCATGAGTGTCACAGATGATACAATAAAAAATATATATTCACATGGAATGCTTTCTTTGTACTACAGAGAATATTTCTAGCTATTCCATCTCACTATAGAAAAAAATTCTGCTGAAGATCTAGTGGTAAAACACTAGATCTTCAATGTGTTGCTCACTTTAATATAATTAAGTAGAAAGTAGTATTACAAATTGAGTCATAAAACATTTATACAGAAAGAAAAAACAAGGATGTCATGTGGTTATTCCCTCTTCCCAGTATAGAGAGGAGAAATCTAAAGCTCAAAGTTCAATGACTTGCATAAGACCACAGAGTTGGTTTTAGCCAAGTGCCTAAACCGGATCCCAGAATGTTGAACACATTTATCTTTTTAGAAGAGGAAGAAGATTAGGTGTTTTGCTTAAATGTCTATATAATGATTTTAAGTCCGAATCATAAAGAATCAATCTACATATGTTCAATATTTTAAAAACTTCCATGTATTATACACATAGAACCCTACAAGTCTGTGCATAACTACATTTGTACTCTTGGTTTTTGCTCCACCTAGGCATTCTTCCAAGTTGTGTCAGAGACTAATTTTCCTCGACAATTCATTATTCCTTCTCCCTATGAAGTAACAGAATTGCCTCCTCTGACACATGAATTTTAGCAGGGTCATTTAGCTTGAAAATGCACTTCTGACTTTGTTGGTGGCTAGATTCGGCTGTTTCACTAGGTTGTAGATAAGTGGATATGAACAGAAGTGATGTGGTAACTTTGTATGTAATATTCTTGAAATAATACTTGTTCACTGCTTCCTCTTTGCCCCACTTTGGTCAGGAATGTGTACCTACAGTCCATGTGATCTAGTGTAATACCCTAATTATTGGTGGAACTACAAAACAGATGAAACCTGGTCTCCAAACAAACTATGCTGCAGAGCTGTTTATTCACACTAGATTACCTTCCTATTTCTGTACTGTATTGTAGGAGTCAGCTTTTGTGAGTCACTGTATTTGTGGGTCTTTTTGTTACATTGGCTCAGCCAATACCCAATATGAATACACTAACTCTAATCTATCCATTTCAAAAAGAAAACTGATTGCCATAAACTATGCTTAGGTATCCATTCCATTATACAGTTGTTTTATGATCTCCACAGGTTAAAGTAGCCACTAGTTGGTATACACTTTGGAGACTGTAATAGAATATATAAAAAACTTAATTGTACTTATTTGCTTATAAACAAGCTAGACTGAAAACTGCTAGAGGGCAGGAAGAATATCTTAATCATATTTGTTTGCCTAATGCTTAACATGGTAGCTGACACATGGAAGGTACTCAAATTACACATATTGAATGAATGCATATTTTTCCTTGTTGGTTCCAAACAGACATCAAAAACTTGCAGTTTATTGTGTTTTAATATTATTTTTATTATAATATAGGTTAATTGAAACTATTCTCATATATAATACCATAAAAGCAATTTTTCTTTTTTATTATACTCTAAGTTTTCAGGTACATGTGCAGAACGTGCAGGTTTGCTACATAGGCATACATGTGCCATAGTGGTTTGCTGTGCCCATCAACCTGTCATATACATTAAGTATTTCTCCTAATGCTATCCCTCCCCTAGCCCCACACCCCATGAAATCCCCAGTGTGTGATGTTCTCATCCATGTGTCCATGTGTTCTCATTGCTCAACTCCCACTTAAGAGTGAAAACATGCAGTGTTTGGTTTTCTCTTCTGGTGTTAGTTTGCTGAGAATGATGGTTTCCAGCTTCATCCATGTCCCTGCAAAGGACAAGAACTCATCCTTTTTTATGGCTGCATAGTATTCCATGGTGTATATGTGCCACATTTTCTTTATCCAGTCTATTATTGATGGGCATTTGAGTTGGTTCCAAGTCTTTGCTATTGTGAACAGTCCCGCAGTAAACATACACGTGTATGTGTCTTTATAGTAGCATGATTTATAATCCTTTGGGTATATACCCAGTAATGGGATTGCTGGGACAAATGGTGTTTCTAGTTCTAGATCCTTAAGGAATCGCCATAGTGTCTTCCACAATGGTTGAACTAATTTACACTCCCACCAACAGTGTAAATGCATTCCCGTTTCTCCACATCCTCTCCAGCATCTATTGTTTCCTGACTTTATAATGGTTGCCATTCTAACCAGTGTGAGATGATATCTCAGTGTGGTTTTTTTTTTTTGCATTTCTTTAATGACCAGTGATGATGAACATTTTTTCATATGATTGTTGACTGCATAAATGTCTTCTTTTGAGAAGTGTCTGTTCATATCCTTCACCCAATTTTTAATGGGGTTATTTTTTTTTCTTGTAAATTTGTTTAAGTTCTTTGTAGATTCTGGGTATTAGCCCTTTTTCAGATGGATAGATTGCAAACATTTTCTCCCATTCTGTAGGTTGCCTGTTCACACTGATGATAGTTTCCTTTGCTGTGCAGAAGCTCTTGTTCACTCTGATGGTAGTTTCTTTTGCCGTGCAGAAGCTCTTTAGTTTAATTAGATCCCATTTGTCTCTTTTGGGTTTTGTTGCCATTGCTTTTGGTGTTTTAGTCATTAAGTCTTTGTCCATGTGTATGTCCTGAATGGTATTGCCTAGATTTTCTTCTAGGGTTTTTATGGTTTCAGGTCTTATGTTTAAATCTTTAATCTATCTTGAGTTCATTTTTGTACAAGGTGTAAGGAAGGGATCCAGTTTCAGCTTTATGCGTATGGCTAGCCAGTTTTCCCAACACTATTTATTAAATACGGAATCCTTTCCCCATTGCTTGTTTTTGTCAGATTTGTCAAAAAACAGATGGTTGTAGATGTGTGGTGTTATTTCTGAGGCGCCTGTTCTGTTCCATTGGTCTATATATCTGTTTTGGTACCAGTACCATGCTGTTTTGGTTACTGTACACTTGTAGTATAGTTTGAAGACAGGTAGCATGATGCCTCCAGCTTTGTTCTTTTGGATTAGGATTGTCTTGGATTTGAGGGCTCTTTTTTGCTTCCATATTAAATATAAAGTAGTTTTATCCAATTCTGTGAAGCAAGTCAACGATAGCTTGTTGGGGAGAGCACTGAAACTATAAATTACTTTGGGCAGTATGGCCATTTTCATGATATTGATTCTTCCTATCCATGAGCATGGAATGTTTTTCCATTTGTGTCCTCTCTTATTTCCTTGAGCAGTGGTTTGTAGTTCTCCTTTAAGAGGTCCTTTACATCCCTTGTAAGTTGTATTCGTAGGTAATTTATTCTCTTTGTAGCAATTGTGAATGGGAGTTCACTCATGATTTGGCTCTCTGTTTTACTGTTAATGATGTACAGGAATGCTTGTGATTTTTGCACATTGATTTTGTATCCCGAGACTTTGCTGAAGTTGCTTATCAGCTTAGGGAGATTCAGGGCTGAGATGATGGGGTTTTCTAAATATACAGTCATGTCAACTGCAAACAGAGACAATTTGACTTCCTCTTTTCCTAATTGAATACCATTTATTTCTTTCTCTTGCCTGATTGTCCTGGCCAGAACTTCCAATACTATGTTGAACACGAGTGGTGAGAGAAGGCATCCTTGTCTTGTACCAGTTTTCAAAGGGAATGCTTCCAGCTTTTGCCCATTCAGTATGATATTGGTTGTGGGTTTGACCTAAATAGCTCTTAGTATTTTGAGATACATTCCATCAATACCTAGTTTATTGAGATTTTTTAGCATGAAATGCTGTTGAATTTTGTCGAATGCCTTTTCTGCATCAATTGAGATAATCATGTGGTTTTTGTCATTGGTTCTGTTTATGAGATGGATTACATTTATTGATTTGCATATTTTGAACCAGGCTTGCATCCTAGGGATGAAGCCAACTTGATCTTGGTGGATAAGCTTTTTGATGTGTTGCTGGATTCAGTTTGCCAGTATTTGATTGAGGATTTTCACATCGATGTTCATCAGGGATATTGGCCTGAAATTTTCCTTTCTTGTTGTGTCTCTGCCAGGTTTTGGTATCAGGATGATGCTGGCCTCATAAAATGAGTTGGGAGGATTCCCTCTTTTTCTGTTGTTTGGAATACTTTCAGAAGGAATGGTACTAACTCCTCTTTGTACCTCTGGTAGAATTCGGCTGTGAATCCATCTGGTCCTGGACTTCTTTTTGTTGGTAGGCTATTAAATATTGCCTTGATTTCAGAACTTGTTATTGGTCTATTCAGGGATTCAACTTCTTCCTGGTTTAGACTTAGGAGGCTGTATGTGTCCAGGAATTTATCCATTTCTTCTAGATTTTCTAGTTTATTTGCATAGAGGTGTTTGATGGTACTTTGTATTTTTGTGGGATCAGTGGTGATATCCCCTTTACCATTTTTTATTGCATTTATTAGCTTCTTCTCTCTTTTCTTCTTTATTAGTCTGGCTAGTGGTCTATTTTGTTGATCTTTTCAAAAAACCACCACCTGGATTAATTGATTTTTTGAAGGGTTTTTTTTGTGTGTATCTCCTTCCATTCTGCTCTGATCTTAGTTATTTCTTGTCTTCTGCTAGCTTTTGAATTTGTTTGCTCTTATTTCTCCAGTTCTTTTAATTGTGATGGTAGGGTGTCGATTTTAGATCTTTCCTGCTTTCTCCTGTGGGCATTTAGTGCTATAAATTTCCCTCCACACACTGCTTTAAATTTGTCCCAGAGATTCTGGTACGTTGTGTCTTTGTTCTCATTGGTTTCAAATAACATCTTTATTTCTGCTTTCATTTCGTTATTTACCCAGTAGTTATTCAGAAGCAGGTTGTTCAGTTTCCATGTAGATGTGCAGTTTTGAGTGAGTTTCTTAATCCTGAGTTCTAATTTGATTACACTGTGGTCTGAGAGACTGTTATGATTTCCATTCTTTTGCATTGGCTGAGTTTTTTTTTTTTTTTACTTCCAATTATGTGGTCAATGTTAGAATAAGTGTGGTGTGGTGTAGTGCTGAGAAGAATGTATATTCTGTTGATTTGGGGTAGAGAGTTCTGTAGATGTCTATTAGGTCTGCTTGGTCCAGAGCTGAGTTCAAGTCCTGAATATCTTTGTTAATTTTCTGTCTCATTGACCTGTCTAGTGTGGACAGTGGGGTGTTAAATTCTCCTACTAGTATTGTGTGGGAGTCTAAGCCTCTTTGTGCGTCTCTAAGAACTTGCTTTATGAATCTGGGTGCTCCTGTATTGGGCGCATATATATTTAGGACAGTTAGCTCTTCTTGTTGCATTGATCCCTTTGCCATTATATAATTCCCTTCTTTGTCTCTTGGATCTTTGTTGGTTTAAAGTCTGTTTTATCAGAGACTAGGATTGTAACCCCTGCTTTTTCTGCTTTCCATTTGCTTGGTAAATATTCCTCCATCCCTTTATTTTGAGCTTATTTGTGTCTTTGCATGTGAAATGGGTCTCCTGAATACAACACACGATGGGTCTTGACTGTTTATCCAATTTGCCAGTCTGTGTCTTTTAATTGGGGCAATTACCCCATTTACATTTACAAACATTACATTTGATATTGTTATGTGTGAATTTGATCCTGTCATTATGATGCTAGCTTGTTATTTTGCCTGTTAATTGATGCAGTTTCTTCATAGCATTGATGGTCTTTACAATTTGGTATGTTTTTGCAGTGGCTGCTGCTGCTTGTTCCTTTCGACGTTTACTGCTTCCTTCAGGAGCTCTTGAAAGGCAGGCCTGGTGGTGACAAAATCTCTCAGCATTTGCTTGTCTGTAAAGGATTTTATTTCTCCTTTGCTTATGAAGCTTAGTTTGGATGGATATGTAATTCTGGGTTGAAAATTCTTTTCTTTAAGAATGTTAAATATTGGCCCCCACTCTCTTCCGGCTTGTAGGGTTTCTGACAAGAGATCTGCTGTTAGTCTGATGGGTTTCAATTTGTGGGTAACCCAACCTTTCTCTCTGCCTACACTTAACTTTTTTTCCTTCATTTCCACCTTTGTGAATCTAATGATTATGTGTCTTGGGGTTTGCTCTTCTCAAGGAGTATCTTTGTCGTGTTCTCTGTATTTCCTGAATTTGATGTTGGCCTGCCTTGCTAGGCTGTGGAAGTTCTCCTGGATAATATCCTGAAGAGTGCTTTCCAACTTGGTTCCATTCTCCCCATCACTTTCAGGTACACCCATCAAACGTACATTTTGCCTTTTCACATAGTCCCATGTTTCTTGGAGTCTTTGTTCATTTCTTTTCATTCTTTTTTCTCTAATCTTGTCTTCTCACTTTATTTCATTAAGTTGCTCTTCAGTCTCTGATATCCTTTCTTCTGCTTGATCGATTCAGCTACTGATACTTGTATATGCTTCACAAAGTTCTCGTGTCGTGTTTTCAGCTCCATCAGGTCATTTTTTTATTTTTTATTATTTTTATTTTTATTATTTATTTATTTATTTGAGACAGAATCTTGCTCTGTCACCCAGGCTGGAGTGCAGTGCCATGATCTCGGCTCACTGCAAGTCCACCTCCCGGGTTTACACCATTCTCTTGCGTCAGCCTTCTGAATAGCTGGGACTACAGGCGCCCACCACCACACCCAGCCAATTTTTTGTATTTTCAGTAGAGACGGGGTTTCACTGTGTTAGCCAGGATGGTCTCAGGCTCCTGACCTTGTGATCCGCCCACCTCAGCCTCCCAAAATGCTGGGATTACAGGTGTGAGCCACCGCGCCCAGCCCATCAGGTCATTTATGTTCTTCTCTATACTGGTTATTCTAGTTAGCAATCATCTAACCTTTTTTCAAGGTTCTTAGCTTCCTTGCATTGGGTTAGAACATGCTCCTCTAGCTCAGAAGAGTTTGTTATTACCCACCTTCTGAAGCCTACTTCTGTCAATTCATCAAATTCATTCTCCATCCAGCCTTGTTCCTTTGCTGGCGAGGAGTTGTGATCCTTCGAAGGAAAAGAGGCATTCTGGTTTTTGGAGTTTTCAGCCTTATTGCACTGGTTTCTCCCCATCTTCATGGATTTATCTACCTTTGGTCTTTGATGTTGGTGACCTCTGGATGGGGTCTGTGAGTGGATGTCCTTTATTGTTGATGTTGCTACTATTCCTTTCTGTTTGCTAGTTTCCCTTCTAACATAAGGCTGCTCTTCTGCAGGTCTTCTGGATTTTGCTGGAGCTTCACTCCAGACCCTGTTTGCCTGGGTATCACCGGTGGAGGCTGCAGAACAGCAAAGATTGCTGGATGTTCCTTACTCTGGAAGCTTCGTCCTAGAGGGGCACCCGCCAGATGCCAGCCATAGCTGTCCTGTATGAGGTGTCTGTTGGCCCCTGCTGGGAGGTGTCTCCCAGTCAGGATACACGGGGGTCAGGGACCCACTTGAGGAAGCAGCCTGTCCCTTATCAGAGCTCGAACGCTGTGCTGGGAGATCTGCTACTCTCTTCAGAGCTGTCAGGCAGGGATGTTTAAGTCTGCTGAAGCTGTGCCCACAGCCGCCCGTTTCCCCAGGTGCTCTGTCCCAGGGAGATGGGGGTTTTATCTATAAGTTCCTGACTGGGCTTCCTGCAATTTTTTTTTTTTTTTCCCCAGAGATGCCCTGCTCAGAGAGGAGGAAATCTAGAGAGGCAGTCTGGCTGCAGCGGCCTTACGGAGCTGTGGTGGGCTCCGCCCAGTTCAAACTTCCTGGTGGCTTTGTTTACACTGTGAGGGGAAAACCACCTACTCAAGCCTCAGCAATGGCAGACACCCCTCCCCCCCATGTTGGAGCCTCCCAGTTCAACTTCAGACTGCTGTGCTAGTAGCGAAAATTTCAAGTCTGTGGATCTTAGCTTACTGGGCTCCGTGGGGGTGGAACCCACTAAGCCAGGTACTGGAGGGAATCTCTTGGTCTGTCAGTTGTGAAGACTGTGGGAAAAGTGCAGTATCTGGGCTAGAGTGCACTGCTCCTCCTAGTACAGTCTCTCATGGCTTCCCTTGGCCAGGAAAGGGAAATCCCCCTACCCCTTGTGCTTCCAGGGTCATGCAACACCCCACCCTGCTTCAGCTTGCCCTCCATGGGCTGCACCCACTGTCCAACCAGTCTTAATGAAATGAACCTGGTACCTCAGTTGGAAATGCAGAAATCACCCGCCTTCTGTGCCAAACTTGCTGGGACCTGCAGACTGGACCTGTTCCTATTTGGCCATCTTGCCAACAAGTCCAAAAAGGCAATTTTTCTATATAAACCTGGGAAAACATGACTCTTCCAAAGTAATCAAGATACTAAATCACCTGCTATTTAATTGGAGATCTTGTATAGTGTATCAGATTTAGTACCTTCTTTGGTAAATTGAAGGCTGTTATTGCCACATTCTTCCTAAAGCAGAACTACCCTTCAATTTATTTTCAGTTAATTGGTTCTAATTATTTTGTAATATTGTCTTCTTAAAATGAATTTTCCTTTCTAATTTCTGGTAGTAAGACTACTATGTGGTTGATGTATGAGAAAGGTAAATCATAGGAACTGATGATATGAACAATCAGAAAATATTGCTAGAAGACATTATTTTAAAAATCTGAGCACAAAAATAAAACTAGTTATTAAAAAACAAACTATTTACCTGGAAAGAGAGGAGCAAATAAGAACAGTATTTTTCAGTGCAATTAGCAAAGTATGATTATGCATAGACCGGGCAGAAGTAAGATGAAATATTCGGTATAGCAGCAAAGTTTTTGCATGACATGTAGAACACATTTAATCCTGGACAGTATATAAAGCAGAAATGCTTTGTAAAACTATATAATTAAGTGCAACTCTTAGCAGCTGCCCTTGTAAATCTCTAGAGAGGAAGCTGACTAAAGGCTAGGTTCAGTAGTTGTCCCTGTTCCAGTTGAATGATCTTTAAATTTGATCCCTAAATCACAGTAGCACCTAGGAAAAAGAATGCATTTGACACAGATTTCTTTTCTGTAGGAGAGTCAAAAAGACAAAAACAAAAACAATCAACAACAACAACAACAAAAAAAACAAGGGCTAAGAGAGATGCTGTATAAAAAAAAGGGCTTGCTTATGTCATCTAAAATCTTATAAGCACCATGCATTTGTCTTCAAGAATTAAACCCTTGGGGCTAAGTCTATGCAGGAGATGCCTAATATCAAGAAAACTAGCTATTAGAGTATACCAATAAATTCATAAATTAACATAAGAATTTAAGTGACTCCTGAGATTGGCCAGGGGAAAAGGTAATTACTGCCAGAAATTTATATGTTGAATAGGGGATTAGGTGTTGAATTTGGTTCTTCATTGTTCTCCACTAACTCTTAGGCCCATAGTGACCATACGTTCTGTTTTTTCACAGGACAGTCTTTATTTAACTGAGACTTGATTGTTAATTTTTATTCTCAAAATCATTTCAGTTTGGATAACGAGTTATATATGTTCATTCCCTTGAAGACTAAGTCTCTTAATTCTGTTTCCTAAACATCTCTTGAACCTGTCCACTTCTGCCAACTCCATTCTCCTCACACTTTTATCTTTTACAAGGACTACTGCAGAAATCTTATATCTTCTATTCTTGCTCCTCTCAAGTTCATTTTGCACAATACTGCAGGGAGTCTTTTAAAAACAGAATTATGATACTTCCCTTCTTAAAATCTTTCCCATGTTCTCCTTTGTGTCTAGGCGGATAAAGACCTGCATGATCTGGGCACCCCCCTGCCCCTCCAACCCCATCTTATGTCATCCTCTCTTTTCTCTTTTCTTTTTTAATTTCTTGACCATACTAGATTTTGTAGAGTTCTCTCAGCTATCTCAGAGCTTTCACATATGTTCTTTCTAGCACAGACTTCTTCTTCCTAACTTCTTTCTTCCAGTCTTATTCTTATTAATCTTTTTGATGTCAGTTTAAATGCCACTTCTTTCAGAGACACCCTCATAGGTTTTCAAAGACTAGGCAAGTCTGCTCCTACAATAATGACAATAATGCACAATTCTTCATAATACCCAGACAGAGAATTTCAAAATGTAAATTTATATGCCCCACTAGGTTACAAGTTTCAGAAAAAAAGGGACTATATTTTATCTTGCTTGTCACTTGTTTGTCATTTTATCTTGTTGCCACCTTATCATACATTGAATGTTCAACAGCTTTTTGTTGAAATAATAACCAAAAAGAGAGTTACCATCTTAGGCATCTAAATATGATCAAATGTGCCTATGTAGCCCTGACTTTAAACACCATCTTTAAATACATGCTGCAAATATTTTATAATAAACATAATATTCTATTTTATTCTTCTTCATAATTGAACCCACAGTGAATTAACTTTAGTCCAATAGGCATCAGATTAAGGTAAAGGATACATGCTTTTTTACACATCTAATTATTTCATTTTTATCTCAATTATGTTGACCTTATGCAATTGACATTTCATTCAAAAGTTATTCTTAATGTTTTCTCTTCTCTGCTTTCTATTCATTTGTAAGATGAGGAGAAATGTAATAAAATACTCAAGTATTTAAGCAAAAATTGATGTGTAAAGATGTTTACTCAGCTCAAATGGTTGGCTGAAAGGAAGTACTATGATACAATAGCTAGAAATATTTGTCAACTGAAGCATGAAAAGTTGAATTAAGTATGTGAAAATCAATGTGAGGATATTTGCTCTTACATACATTACACACTTTCTAATCAATACATGTTGTTGGAAAGTCAAACATGCATGATGCGAAAGCCAAACAGGAAATCTGAGGACTATTTGCAGTATAATTCAGTTAATATTTAGGATCTATCTCTGTTAGGGTGAATTCAGCTATGATATAGAGACATCCAACTAACTGTGGCTTAATTAATGAAGATATTTAATTATCTTATATAACAAGAACTCTGAAGGTTGGTACTTCCAGAGTTTGGTATAATGGTTCAAACATTTCATCAGAAACTAAATCTTTCTGTCTTGTTCTTTCATTCTAATATTTTTCTATAGGTTTTTACCTTATGGATGTAAGATGGCTGCTTCAGCTCCAATTATCAAATCCTCCCACAACCACAGTCATGGAAAGAACTATGTAGCAGGGGAAAAACAACCTTCTCTTCTCGATCCTCTCTCTTTTTATTCAGTAAATAAGTCTTTTTCAGAAGCCACTCAGATGATTTCCCATTATGTCTTATTGACCAGAGCTGGATCACATGTTCACTCCTGGTTGTACTACTAACAGAGGGGAATGAAATTTCCATGAATGCCTTAGAGCAATCATGATTTGTCTCCCAGGATGAAGGAAGTCTTACCTTCCATGAGAACAAAGAATCTCATGTTACTACATGAGTTGGAGTCAGCTTGTGGGTAGGCAACAATATTTGCCATAGAAACCTGTCAGTCAGGATTGTATCAGATTCCTCTGATTTAGAAAAACAAAATAATAGTAGTGAATATAATTATATCATTAGGCTGGGAGTGGTGGCTCACATCTGTAATCCCAACACTTTGGGAGGCTGATGTGGGCAGATCGCTTGAGCCCAGGAGTTCAAGACCAGCCTGGGCAACATGGCAAGACCCCATCTCTACAAAAAATATATAAAAATTAGCCATGCATGGTGGTGTGTGCCTGTAGTCCCAGCTACTCAGGATGCTGAGGTGGGGAGTATGACTGGAACCCAGGAAGTGGAGGTTGCAGTGAGCTGAGATCACACCACTGCACTCCAGCCTTGGTGGAGCCAGACTCTCTTTCAATAATAATATCATTAAAAATCTTGCCTCTAAACATTCTAATAAAAAGGAGTTTCAGGGAAAACACAACTATTTCTAAAACAGGAAGGGATAAGTGATAAACAAAACCACATAAATTGTTAAAATATCAATTCCATTTTGGAAAATACAAATATCTGGGCAGTTTTAGAGACTCAAATAATATGATACTTTAAAAAAATCTGTATCCAGAGCCACTTACATCAATGCTGACAGCAAATACATACTAATTGGCTAAAGATTTTATTTAGCTCCATGGTTTTTATAATCTCGTTATACTTAAGGGTGGACAAAAGACAAGCAAAAATATGGAGCAACCTTTCATACTCAAACTTTGGCTTCCACTCCAACTGCAATTATATTCTCAACTTTATGGTGCATCAAACTCACTGACATAAAAGCCATCTCAAATCACTTCAAACTTTCCATTGCATCCTAGAGATATATTGGCTCTGAACCAAGTACCTAGGTACTAACTAGTTTAGTTTTAATTTAGAGCAGATGGACTGGGGTTCTCAAGGTTGCATTGAGAGGATCTACTTGGAGGACACCTCAGGGTCTCTGTAACACAGCAGATGGTGAAAATATTTTAAGGCTATTTTCAAATGATGTTAGCAAAACTACATTTCTATCAATTGTCTTATATGGCTTTCATAAATATGATTTTTCTTCCAAATCAAGAATGACAATGATAGAGCTTAGCAGGGTTCTTTTGAGATGTCATTATCAACAATGACACACAGAGGATTTATATTCAAAGTTCAAAGATGAATTGAAAGCAAGAAAACATTGTATCTCATGAGATAAATAGACAGATATTGATAAATGATGTTATAATGCATATCCCGTTTTCCTGTATGAGAGGAAATAATTTCTATCTCCTGTTATAGTAGACTTTTCAATTGATGTTTCTTTTTGGAAGATAAGCAAAATGTAATTCTTTTCGACCCCTAAAGAACTAACAATGTAGACATACTGTAGATGTCCAATAAGTTATTCTTTCTTCTTTTTAATGTAACTTTTATTTTTAAAGGTAAAATATTGTGGTGGACATTTGCCATTTGGAGCAATACCAGGCATCTACTTCTTCCATTCTAAATTTCTCTGGGGAAATTAATGTATTCCTATTGCCTGATATCTGTTAGACGGGCAATTCCTGGTTACTACATCCCAAAACGAAAAGCAGAAAATGGAAAATTCTCAGATTCTTTACTTTTCCTAAAATGCCAGGGACTGGGATATGGTATAAGCTGGGCTAATAATACCATTTATTTGGGGATTTTGAATCTTGAGTGACACAAGGGTGAGAAGAAATATAAAGCTCATTTGTTACAGCAGCAGAGGCAGAAGAGGTGATTCTGTCCAAATTAAAACATTTACTGAAGGTGATTTTGTCCTAATTCTTGTACTGTGGTTCCTATTTCCTAGCCCCCATCTGATTCTTGGTTCTGAACAAATCCCAAGCTAGCTTTCATTATTCTTTTAAGAAATTCCGTTTTTTGGGCCGGCGCGGTGGCTCACGCCTGTAATCCCAGCACTTTGGAAGGCCGAGGCGGGCGGATCACGAGGTCAGGAAATCGATACCATCCTGGCTAACATGGTGAAACCCCGTTTCTAATAAAATACAAAAAAAAAAAAATTAGCCAAGCGTGGTGGCGGGCGCCTGCAGTCCCAGCTAAGTAGTCCCAGCTACTCAGGAGGCGGAGGCAGGAGAATGGTGTGAACCTGGCAGGTGGAGCTTGCAGTGAGCCGAGATTGTGCCACTGCACCCCAGCCTGGGCAACAGAGCGAGACTCCCTCTCAAAAAAAAAAAAAAAAAATAGAAATTCCCTTTTGCTTAACTAGAGTTGGCTTCGATTATTTATAATAAAAATGGAAAAATACAGAGAAGCAAAATTAGATAATGGAAGTATCCATAATATATTTTGTAGCCTTGTTTTCATTATTATTTTCCATGATTAATAAATATGTTGCAGAAAATAAATGTTAATGGTTACCTAGCATATATTTACATGGATGTACTGTATAGTACACTATAGTCTAATCAGTGCTAGATATTTACGTTTCTTACTATTGTAAATAATTCTCTATTAGCATCTTATGTAAACGTCATTGCATATAGTTTTTATTTTTTTCCCTTAGAATACATTTCTAAAAGTGAAATTGTTGGGACAAAATGTAGTATCAATTTTGAAGCTTTGAGTTATACAGAATTTACCCCACAAGGAAGACTGCACCTACTTATACTCCAGCAGCAATGTATGAAGATGTATTCTGATAAGACCTTATCTATAAGTTCCATTGTAAGATGGAGGATGGGAGAATATAAATCTATTCAACTTTACTTGCCCAAATAGACAGTTTAGAAAGCAATCAGCCTTTCATGTGAAGAGGCCCATGGAATAAAGGGGAAGAGTTACAACAGAACTCAATGCATGTCTCAGGCTATTTAAGTGTTCTCCACAGAGTTCTTAGTACAACTGAATACAAACCAATTCCATAGGTGGTTTTTTTTTTAGGTGAATGGATACTGCCTAGGTTCTCATAGTGAGTTAGGAAGAAAAAAATGGAAAGAATCAAATAAATCCCAACTAGCTTTCATGACAGCTACTCCTCAGTTAACTGACCCTACACTCCAGGCTCAGGAATGAAAGGATTTCTTATCTACCAAAGGTATATTTACACAAAAGGCACTGCTAAAATCCATTCTAAAGTTGGAATGTCTAGAAAGAGACTGAAAATCACAAAGTCTACTCTTGGCTCACAATACTTTCTCTAGGTGGTTGTATAAAAATAACATGGCATTTTCCTTAGTTACCTGACATTTATTTTAACTCATATGCAATGCAATAAAAGAGGCTATCTAGCTAGGTCTGTGCTCAAACAACAGTATCTTGGTAATTGGAAGTCACTGAGAGCCAATTTTTATAATTTAACTACTATAAACCAAGGAAATACACCAATAAACACATTTTTAAAAACTTATTGTATTTGTCATCAACTCAATGGGTACGTTAGCCCATGTGTATGTGTGAGTTTGCGTGCATATAAATGTGTGTATGTGCATGTAGTCTGAATAAATCCAAGGGTCCCAAGTGGTCCAAGCTCAGTGAGGTTTTAAATTCATGGAATCACAGTTAATGCAGGAAAAAAATAATTAAAATACTGCAATTCTTTACTCAATCTTTCATAGATAAATACATTTTTAATGCACAGCTAGTATCTTGAGAATTCTTTTCTCCCCACCCTAATTTTCTTTACATAGCAGCTGTTCCCTAATTCATTTCTCCCAATCTCAATTCCCCATTGTCCAAAATTCAGCTTTTCTTCCTCTCTCACCCCCTCCTCATTTCTCAGCTGTTTATAATATAAAATCACTCAGTACCTCTAACATCTCAAATATTTTCTCTGCTTAAAATATTATCTGATTATGCATAACTAATGTACATCCAAGTGCTGTCATGGTAAGCACCTAGAATCTGGGGGAAGAAGGTGAATATTGTAACAATTCAAATATTCTTTGTTTTAATTCTAATGATACTTTCATATTTTTCTGTGACATATTCATATACAATTTAAGAGGAAACAGCTTCACAAGTGGTAGATAAGGTGTTCTATGTCAATATTAAAGGTTTCTGATCTAATTGCTACACATATATTCTCCAAGGGAAGAGGAACATTTAAACAAGGCCTTAAAAACAGAAAATTTGATTTTGTATTTGAAGAGAAGACAAAAGAAGATAGTGCTTTCAGGCTCTAACAGATTTATTAGTTAGTGCCTTAGGTAGCTATGGCTATTTCTACTTTTTTCAAAAAGGAAACTTACCCTGGCAAGATACAAATGGTTGAGGTACTCACATGTCTAGACATGAAACTAGAAAACCTGACTATCAATAGAATTCTCATAGATTCAAAAATTTCTAAATAGCCCTAAGAATTCCTCTAGTAACATAACTATAGCTACTGACACTTTTTGACTATAAATTTACATTACTTTATTTCTAAAGTCATTATCTGTGTTGTACAGAACACAGAAATGTATGCTCGTTAAAAAAATGGTGCAATCCTCTGGGTAAAATAATTTCACAATGTATTATTGGTATATTATTGGTACCTAAGGCTTTAGTCTTCTCCTATAAAAATAGTGAGGTACTAACATAATTATGTTTTGGGAGGAGAAAAGAGTAAGAGATTGCCAGCACTAATGATTTATCAACAGAGTTCATTTTTTTGCAGTTTAATGTTAGCTGTAGACTGAGATCTCAGACACTATTTCATTTTTCTCATAATTACTTAACCTATTTGACTGCTTCAAATGTTCACAGTGACCCTTCCTTAATGTTCATTTCTATTATATGAGGCATCTGTTTAGATGCATACGCTGAATTAATGTTTTTATACATTCCAAATTTATATTGATATCATAAAAGACTCGGTATTAATGAAATTCATTTTTCGACAGTCCAAAATGAAATGTACAATCAATGACAAAATGTTTCTCTAGGGAGCAATAAAACTAAATGTAGTTAAAGTATACTGGGCAGCTCACTGTGTTTTTGAATAAGGGTCAATAAATTATATATATTCTCTGCATCCAACTGCTGTCCTCAGTAGCTGCTTAACGACCAGGTAAAATAAATAATTACTTAGTCCTACTCAGACATAATAATATCTGCTAGAAGCACCAAATTATTGGTTGTGAAGAAAAATATTTTAAATAGTTTTTAAAGGCTTTCTTTTGGCTTTTAATTCAAACTAATATATCATCAAGTATGTACAGAATACCTTCTCTGTGCAATATGCCTCAGTATACAGAAAAGATAGGAGTGCTCCTATCTTCAAAGCTCTTATATTCTAACGGGTGTGGAGAGTAAGGAGTTGACGCATATAGTGCAAAACGTCACTATTACATAAGACAGGTACAAAGCACTCTAGAGTCATTTCTTTCACTCTTACTATCTAACCCTTCAAAAGTCAAAAGTCCTTTTGATTTTCTCCTAAATCTCTCAAATCTGTCAACTGCTCTCTATCAGTTACCACACTGGTCCACGCTGTGTCATCTCCTATTTGGTCTCTAGAGTAGTCTCCTAATGATTATTCCCACATTCACTATCACTCCACTAAAATCCATGGTCCACAGCAGCCAAAGAAACTTTTCCAAACTGCATCTGATCCTGTCCCCAACCCATCCTCCCCAAAACACACAGTTCCTATATGGTTTCCCATTGTTCTTAGGATAGAAATCAAGGTCCTAAACCCGGCCGCACAGATATGACCCTGCCTACTCTATCACCCACCCCACCCCTGACTTACATGCCCAATTTGACAGTGTACACAAGGGCCTTCTCACAGTGCTCTTATGTATCAATCTCCTTCTAATCATTGGATGGGACCACCAGCCTGGGACACTCTTACTCCTACCCTGTCTCTGCTTAAATTAACTAATGTCTATTTATCTCCATCTCAGTTCAAAGGTCTTTTCCTAAGAACCCATGGCACGCAAGAATTCAATCAGGTTCCTTTGTCACAAATTCTCCTAGGAGGGATTTTATTTGCTCACTTTGCAGTGTTTATTTATGCCTTCATGTATTTAAATACTCAATTATTGTCTATCTCCCTTGCCAAAGTGTATGCTCCATAAAGCAAGAACAGTATTGGCTTTGGTTACCTATACATCATCACTAGCATATGCATTGCACATGGAAGTTTCTCAGTTAGTACTTGTTGAATAAATGAACAAATAAGCTTGGGGAGGGAAACACCAGTTGTAAATGTGGGGCTCAGTAATAAAAATAAAATTCTTGCTAGTCTATGTTAACTAACAATTATCTTGGATATGAACTGTTAAGAAAATAAACAAGCTAAGAGTGCAATTAACAAATATTCTCAAAATAGTCGTTTAGGGTGCTGTTTCTTCCTCTCCTGTCCCCAGTATCAAGAGGGGATAATATTCTTATGTAACTCATATCAGAAATTTTCCATATGGGATGACATTGGTTTATGAAAGGAAAAAATGGAGCTTTCAGACATAGACACTTCATAAAAGCCACTTTAAAACACTGAAACAATTACATTTGATGCCTCAAAAGTAATACTATTTTAGCTGTTGGTCCTACTTTTTGGCTATTATGAATAACGTTGCTATGAACATTCATGTGCAAGTTTTCTGTTGACATACATTTTCACTTCTCTCTAGGAGTGGAATTACTGAGTCATAGGGTAACTTTCCTTGGTAAAATGACTATCCAAATGTTTGCTCATTTGTTAATTGAGTTACATGTCTTTTTATTGTTGAGTTGTATGAAGTCTTTATATATTCTGAATACCACTCCATTACCAGATATATGATTTGCACATATTTTCTTCCATCACATGAGTTCCCTCTTTACCTTCTTGATAATGTTCTTTAAGGCACAATAATTTTAATTTTGATGAAATCATGTATATCTATCTTTTCTTTGGTCACTTGTGCTTTTGGTGTGATATCTAAGAAACCATTGCCTAATCCAAGGTCATAAAGATTTACACCTATGTTTCCATTTAAGTGTTTTAGAGTTTTAGCTCTTCCATTTAAGATTTATGATACATTTTTAGTTTACATTTGTACATGGCTGGAGGAAAGGACCTAACTTCATTCTCTGGCATGCGGATACACAGTTGTCCCAGAACCACTTGTTGAGAAGGTTATTCATTTCCCCATTGAATTATCTTGGCATTCTTGTCAAAAATAAATTGACCACATGTGTATGCATTTATTTCTGGACCCCAAATTCTGTTTAACTGTTCTATATGTCTGTCCTTATGCCATTGCCACAGTGTTTAAATAAGTTATGAAATTGGAATTTATAAGCTCTGCTACTTTATTTTTACTTTTCAAGTTGGTTTTGGTTATTCAGGGTCCCCTGAGATTCCATGTGTATCTTAGGATCAGTTTTTACAATTCTGCATAGAAGACTGTTGAGATTTTGATAGTGATTTTATTGAATCTGCAGATCCCTTGGGGGTTGGGGGGTATTGCCCTCCTAACAATATAAGTCTTCTAATCCATGCTCACAGGCTGTCTTTCTAGTTATTTAGGTCTTCTTTTACTTTTTTTCAGCAATGTTTTGTTTTGTACATTTTGGTTAAATTTACTCAAGTATTTTTACCTGATGCTATTATAAATAAAATTGTTTTAATTTGCTTTTTCAATTGTTCATTGATTATATATAAAAATACAAATGATTTTTTGTATATTGATCTTCTGCTTGCTGAATTCACTTGTTATTTCTAATCGTGTGTTTGTGTGTGTGTATTCCTCAGGATTTTCAAGATAAAAGTTCATGTAATCTGTTAATAGAGAGAGATTTACTTCTTTCTTTCCAACCTAGATGCTATTTATTTTTCATTTACCTTAAATGCTCTTGCTGGGCTCTCCAGTATAATGTAAAATAGTAGTGGTATGAGCATACATATTTGTCTTGTTACTGATTTAAGGGGAAAACACTAGTTTTTCACCAATAAGTATGATGTTATTTTTGTTTTTTTTCATAGATGGGCTTTATTAAGTTGAGGGTATTCTCTTCTATTTCTACTTTGTTTACAGTTGGGACACTAGATGGTGTTAGATTTTGTGCAATGCTTTTTCTACATCTATTGAAAATATTATCTTGTGTTTTGTTTTTTATTAATGTAGGGCATTCCATGGATTTGATTAATTTTCCTGTGTTAAACCAACCTTGTATTCTTGGGATAAATCCCACTTGGTCATGATGCTTTTTATATGTTGTGGGATTAAATTTGCTAGTATTTTCTTATGTTTTGTTCATATTCATAAGGGATATTTATCTGTAATTTTATTTATTTTTTATGTATTTGTTGGGTTATTATACCAGAGTAATAGCCTCAGAAAATAACTTGGACAATTTTGCCTCCTCTTCTATTTTTAAGAAGAATTTGTGAATGACTGTTGTTAATTCTTCTTTAAAAGCTTGGTGGAATTTATCTGTGGAAACATCTGGGCCTGCAATTATCTTTTTGGGGAGTTTTGTGATTTTTAATAATTCAGTCTATTTACTCATTAATAGTATTCATATTTTCTATGTTTTCTTGAGTGATTCTGGGAAGATATGTCTTTCTAGAAATGTGTCCATTTTATTTGATTATATAATTCATTAACACACTATTGTTCATTCCCTTATAATCTTTTTATATCTTTGAGTTTGGTAATGACACTCCCTTTTTAACTCTTGATTCTATTAATTTGAGTCTTCTTTCTTAGTTTACTTAAAAGTTAGCGAATTTGGTTAATCTTTTCAAAGAATCAATTTTTTGGTGTACTTGATCTCTATTGTTTTTCTATTATCCATTTTACATATTTGCACTCTAATGTTCATTAGTTCCTTTCTTATGATTGCTTTGAGTTCAATTTGTTCCTTTTTCTAGTTTTATAAGGTAGAAGATTAGGTTATTGATTTGAGTTCTATTTTATTTTCAGATATGTTTATAGCTACAGATTTCTCTCTATTCACCACTTTAGCTGAATCTCATGCATTTCAGTATGTTCTGCTTTCAATTTAACTGTTTTTGAAGGATTTTATAATTTCCTTTCTGATTTCTTTTTTGACTCACTAATTGTTTAGGTTTGTGTTGTTTAATTGCCATTGCATAGTTGTAGATTTTCCAAATTTTCCTCTATTAATCATTTATAATTTTATTCCATTGTATTTAAGAAAATATGTTAAATGACTTCAGTTTTTCAGTGTTTACTGATACTTGTTTTGTGGCCTAACTTCACAAAGAAGGTTCCATGTGCCCTGCAAAGAATGTGGATTCTAGTGCTATTTTCTGACGTGTTTATAGATGTCTGTTAGGTTTATTTGATTTATAATGATAGTGAGTCATTCTGTATCCTTGCTGATCTTCTACTAAGTTATGTCCATTTTAGAAAATGAATATTTGAGTCTCGAACTAATACTGTTGAATTATTATTCTGATTTTTGTTTATCTGAAATATCTTAATTTATCCTCTGTTTTGAAAAGATAGTGTTGAATTTTTTAATTTAAATTTTGAATTCTTGATAGAATTTTTCTTTCAGAACACTAAACATTTCTTCTCATTACCTCTTGGGCTTCATGATTTTCGATAAGACTCATCTGTTGATGTTATTGAGAACTCACATTGTTTGTATGTGATGAGTTTCTTCACTCTTGCTGCTTTCAAATTATTTATCTTTGGCTTTAAACAGTTTGGGAATTTTTAGTTCATTATTTCTTCAAATATTCTTTCTGTTCTTTTCTCCTTTCTCTCTTTTTGACTTTTCATTGTGAGTACATTGCTATGCTTGATGATTTTCCACAGTTTTCTAAGTCTCTGTACAGTTTTTCATTATTTTCTCTTTCTGTTGCTCAGACTGAAAATTCTCAATGTATCTGTCTTGAAGTTAACTAGTTCTTTCTTCTGCTAGTTCAAATCTGCTACTGAGCCCCTCTCTAAACTTTGTATTACGGTTATTGTATTTTTGATCTTGAGAATATATTTTTGACTCTTTTTTCTAAAATTCGTATATTTTTTATTATTATCTTCTGTTTGTCAAGACATTATTTTTATACTTTCTTTAATTCTTTAGATATGATTTCCTTTGGTTCTTTGGACATATTTATAACAGCTGGTTTAAAGCTGTTGTCTAGTAAGTCCAATATCTGTGCTTCATCAGGAACAGTTTCTGTTGACTGAATTTTACTCTGTTTGGGCCATGCTTTCCTATTTTTTTTTGCATAAATAATAATTTATTGTTGAAAATTGGATATTCAAAATAATATAATGCACCAACTCTAGAAGTCATTCCTCCTCCTCTGCAGAGTTTGTTCTTGTTTGGTGGTGGTGTTAGTTCATTGAGTATCTTTCCTGGACTAGTTTGTTTAGTATCTTTCTTGGACTTATTTAAAGTCTTTATGCTTTGTTGTGTATGGCTGCTAACGACTCTGATCAGTCAGCCTAATTGTCAGCCAATGCTTGGACACAGATTTCCTTACATTCTTTGAATCACTAAGTTTCCCAGCCTTCCATGAGGGCCTTTTTGTATAAACTGTGCACACATTAAATGATATGGAAGGCAGTTTACAACTGCCTTAGCCTTCATGTGCTACTTACACAGAGCCTAAGGTGTAGCAAGAGATGAGAAATTAGGGTTTTCTCACATCTTTTCTGGGCACATGCACAATTCTTCATATGCATGTGGCTTCCAAGACTCCCATTTATATATTGGAGTATTCAAAAACCTCCTACAAATATCACATTCCAAAGTTTTTCCTTTTAAATTGTTTTTAGCCTGTCTCTCATTATCTCTATTTGGTGATGCCCCCTCAGGCAGCTGTGATACTAAACAATTGCTAGTGATTGTTTTCAGCAAATTTCCCTAAGGATGGGACAGACTGAACTCTAAGTCAGGTCAAATTTTAAAAGTCCTGACAATGGAGTTTTTTAGGAAGCTTCCTGATAGGTCAAATTATGACAGTTCTCTGAGGACAAGGTTTTGGGAAAGCTCCAAACCAATTCTGTCCCTCTACCATGAATGCTAAGATGCTCATTTTCACAGTTACTATAGTTGTGAAGCTGATAATGTTCAAGCATATCATGCAGATCTCAGAAAACAGATATAGGAAGAATTAGGGAATGTTAAAATGGCACAAAACTCACTGTTCTCTCTGGAATTCAGCCATGTTTCCTGGATAAATACTCCTCAAATTGCTGTAAGTTTTACTAGTTCTGAAAAAGTTGATTTTGACATTTTTATTTATTTATTTTTTTGCCAGTGTTCTCATAGTTTAATGGAGGATTGGATTTTTGGTGGTTCTTACTCTGCCATTCTGAAAATGTGATCTCACTTTCTTATTGTTGTTTGTTTTCTAAATTTATTCTCATTTTGGTGAACAAAATGAAAAAATCCTCCCAATTTAAAACACTGAGAATAAAAATATTTCTTTAAAATGTAGGTAATTGTAAAACTTTTTCTTAAACAATAAGAGTATGCATTTTTAAGTATGTAAAAGATTCTATTAGCAAGTTTATTTAGCTGCTGCTAGATAAGGGGAAGGGTGTGGGAATTTCTAAGAGGTGCAGACATTTCAGTCCACATTTCTCTTAGTTGAACTCCTCAATTATATAAATATTAATATTTATTAAGGCACTTGACAAGTATCTGAGGACTAGAAATAAAAGAGTTATTTGTTAATAAAGAAAATTAATCAGATATACTCTACCATTTCCCTCAGAGTTCTTTGTTAATAAAGAAAATTAATCAGATATACTCTACCATTTCCCTTCATAAATAAAAAGAAAAGAAAAATAATGACTTGATTCCAAGGAATTTGCAATTTCAGGATAGTTTCCTCAATAGACAGCAGTTCAATAAAAATCTAAGAACTTTGATAGAATATTCAGGAGTGAAAGGCTGCATTCAAATTAAATATATTCATTTAGAGTCAAATTCTGAGACATCCTTACTGATAAAATGGAAGGTTGCTTTCCTTCTGTCTGTATAGATAAATATTGGATGAGTTCTGATTGTTCATCCATGAAGGAATAAGATGTTTTTAAGATTTCTTAAAATCATTCCTGCAGTCACCATTCACCACTAACATAGATTCAATGTTATACATTGAAGGCTTTGCAATGTTTACATAAGTATTTTATAATGAATATAAAATTATAAACATAAGTTTATGGAGCATTTAACAAATGTTTAGTTGAGGCTTTTATAATGAGCCAGTGTAAGGCAGTTAATAGATACTCATGTGTTACATGTTACTCAAGTGATTAAAAGTGGAAGATTCTAGGAATTTTATGGTTTTAGGTCCTACGTTTAAGTATTTAATTCATCTTGAGTTAATTTTTGTATAAGATGTAAGGAAGGTGTCCAGTTTCAGTTTTCTGCAAACAGCTAGCCAGTTTTCCCAACACCATTTATTAAATAGGGAATCCTTTCCCCATTGCTTGTTTTTGTCAGGTTTGTCAAAGATCAGATGGCTGTAGATGTGTGGTGTTATTTCTGAGGCCTCTGTTCTGTTCCATTGGTCTATATCTCTGTTTTGGTACCAGTACCATGCTGTTTTTGTTACTGTACACTTGTAGTATAGTTTGAAGTCAAGTAGCGTGATGCCTCCAGCTTTGTTCTTTTGGATTAGGATTATTTTTGCTATGCAGCCTTATTGGTTCCATACTAAATGTGAAGTAGTTTTCTCCAGTTCTGTGAAGAAAGTCATTGGTAGCTTGATAGGGATAGCATTGAATCTATAAATTACTTTGGGCAGTATGGCCATTTTCATGATATTGATTCTTCCAATCCATGACCATGGAATGTTTTTCTATTTGTTTGTATCCTCTCTTATTTCCTTGAGCAATGGTTAGTAGTTCTCCTTGACGAACTACAACCCCTTGAAGAAGACCTTCATATCCCTTGTAAGTTGTATTCCTAGGAATTTTATTCTCTTTGTAGTAATTGTGAATGGGAGTTCACTCATGATTTGGCTCTCTGTTTGTCTGTTAATGGTGTATAGGAATGCTTGTGATTTTTGCACATTGATTTTGTATCCTGAGACTTTGCTGAAGTTGCTTATCAGCATAGGGAGATTTGAGGCTGAGATTATGGGATTTTCTAAATATACAATCATGTCATCTGTAAACAGAGACAATTTGATTTCCTCTCTTCCTATTTGAATACTTTATTTCTTTCTCTTGCCTGATTGCCCTGGCCAGAACGTCCAAAAATACGTTGAATAGGAGTGGTGAGAGAGGGCATCCTTGTCTTGTGCTGGTTTTCAAAGAGAATACTTCCAGCTTTTGCCTATTCAGTATGATATTGGCTGTGGGTTTGTCATAAATAGCTCTTATTATTTTGAGATATGTTCCATCAATACCTAGTTTATTGAGAGTTTTCAGCATGAAGCAGTGTTAAATTTTGTCAAAGGCCTTTTCTGCATGTATTGGGATAATCATGTGTTTTTTGTCATTGGTTCTGTTTATGTGATGGATTACGTTTATTGATTTGTGTATATTGAACCAGCCTTGCATTCCAGGGAAAACTCAGGCAATATCATTCAGGACATAGGCATGGGCAAAGACTTCATGACTGAAACATCAAAAGCAATGGCAACAAAAGCCAAAATTGACAAAGGGGATATAATTAAACTAAAGAGTTTGTCTACAGAAAAAGAAACTCTCATCAGAGTGAGTAGGCAACCTACAGAATGGGAGAAAACAATTTTGCAATCTATCCATCTGACAGAATCTAATGTATCCAGAATCTACAAAGAACTTAAACAAGTTTACAAGAAAAAGACAAACAACTCCATCAAAAAATGGGCAAAGGATATGAACAGACACTTCTCAGAAGACGACATTTATGCAGCCAACAAACATGAAAAAAAAGCTCATAATCACTGGTCATTAGATAAATGCAAATCAAAACCACAGTGAGGTACCATCTCACACCAGTTAAAATGGTGATCATTAGAAAGTCAGGAAACAACAGATGCTGGAGAGGATGGAGAGAAATATGAACGTTTTTACACTGGTAGTAGGAATGTAAATTAGTTCAACCATTGTGGAAGACAGTGTGGTGATTCCTCAAGGATCTAGAACCAGAAATACCATTTGACCTAGCAATCCCATTACTGGGTATATACCCAAAAGATTATAAATCATGCTACTATAAAGACACATGCACACGTATCTTTATTGCAGCACTGTTCACAATAGCAAAGACCTTGAACCAACCCAAATGTCCATCAAAAAAGAGACTGGATAAAGAAAATGTGGCACATATACACCATGGAATACTATGCAGCCAAATAAAAGGACGAGTTCATGTCTTTTGCAGGAACATGGATGAAGCTGGAAATCCTCATTCTCAGCAAAGTAACCCTCATTCTCAGCAAACTAAACCCTCATTCTCAGCAAATGAACACAGAAAAACAACCACTGCATGTTCTCACACATAAGTGGGAGCTGAACAATGAGAACACATGGTCACAGGGAAGGGAACGTCACACACCAGGGCCTGTCAGAAGGTGGGGGGCTAGAGGAGGGATAATATTAGGAGAAATACCTAATGTAGATGACGGGTTGATGTGTGCAGGAAACCACCATGGCACGTGTATACCTATGTAAGGTATACTTATACATGTGCACATTCTGCACATGTATCCCAGAACTTAAAGTATAATAAAAAAAAAAGAAAATTACATCTACATAAAAAAATTAAAAAATAGAAGATTTTTATGCCAGAGAATCAATTGCATTTTCCCCTTTAAGAAAACTGTATTTATTTAATATTACTTAAAACAACTCAAATTTATAGCTGATATTTTTCATGTTCATTCTATTCAGTATTTTGTCTATTATGCAAAAGGAATAATTAATTATGTAATTGCATAGGTAATACCTACAGCTGTTAATAATATTCTATTATTAATAATAGATAACTATTTTCTTTCTCCTCACAAAATTATTTAACGTGGATTTATATTCTTTTATTTCATCTGTATTTTACTTGATTTTTATAAAAATGTCTGTCTATAATATACCATAATTTGTAACTGGAAATAATGGGTAGTGACACTATTCTTCAACCATTTAAGAAAAGATGGATCCTGAGGAATGTCATATAGTTAGTTTATAATGTAATAATTTCTTGATTGATGAAACATCCCACAGAATATTAGCTGATTTGCTTAGAACATTTTCTTAAAGCTTTCATAGACATGAGACAAGGAAATCTGAATTCATAGCTCATGCGACATGTATACACAAAGGAATGAATTAAATTAAGTACACGCAACCTAAATTTAAAATCATTTGTGGTTAGACAGGAAATTACACCTGATAGATGACAATGCCATAATTGTGTTTTTAAGCCTTCTGTCACAGAAATAAAAACTTTCTTCTTTATTTGAGAAAGAATCTAAACCTACATAGTGAGTTATATCCATGGTATCTGTGGACCACATCAAAATTGTATTGAATGTGAATTCTGATAGTGTATTAAATATTGGGTGAATTTCATCCCTCACACTATGACCACTTCCGTGATTTATCACACACTGTTCCCACAATAGTGTACAGCTCAGCACCTAGTTTGTCTTCTTACTGCAGTTCCATTATGGCATTACGATTTAAGAGCCTTTTTTTTCCTTTATAAAACTCTTAGATCTTCCTTTTTCATTACACCTTAGTGCTGCAAAGTTTAAAAGATATTATTACCTCTTATCTTCTTCTCCTAGGTTCTCTTATTCAGCATTTATTCACAGTGGACCACATTTGCTAACTCTTATCCTCGGTTCTCAGAGTTTCCAAGATTTTTCAGTGTTGATTATGTTGTCTCTCAAGCGCCTTATGACTGAAAGTAAATTCCTCTTGAAGCTTGTTGCCCTCCCACCCCACCAACAGAAAGAAGAAAGCAGTCTTCCCCTAAAAGAAACCTCACATTTCAATAGTCTATGAAACATCACACCAAGCATCATAACTCTTTCAGAGAAATATTTTTGATACAAACACAATTCATCTAAAACAGAATTTTTGTATTGGCAAGATTTTAACCATTGATGCATATTATTTCTGAGGCTAAACAAACTGAACAATTGGGAATTATTATACTGTTACTAATGCATAACATAGAATTGATTTCTTACTATAAGCAGTTGCGATAACAGGAATTAGCCTTTAAAAGATATTAGATTTAATAGGTTAAATAGATAATGGGATATTATGTTTTAAATACTATTTTACACATCTTTCTTTAGAAAAAGTCTCTTAGAATCCTGTAAACTAGAGGTAGGAAAATGTTTTCTGCCAAGGGCTAAACAGTAAGTCCTTCAGGTTTTGAGAGCCATATGGTCTCTGTGGTAGCCACTGAACTCTGCCACTGTAGCAGCCATGGACGATACACAGATGAATGGACATGGCTATGTTCCAATAAAACTTTATTTATGAACACCAAATTTGAATGTTACATAATTTTTTATGTCACAATACAGTATTCTTCTTTTGAAATTTTTCAACCATTTAAAAATGTGAAAACCAGAGTCAGTGCATGGGCCACAGAAAAACAAGCAGAAGGCCATATTTGACTCATGGACCACAGTTTGCTGATTCTGTTGTAAACCATGGTATTAAATTTTATTTCCTTAGTAGCCTTTGATACATGCTATACACTATGCTAACCAGAAGAAAAAAGAAGCTCATTCATGATTCACTAGGAGGAATGAAATTTTACTGGATTTTTCAGAAGTTCCACATTTTTTGTTAATATACATTGCATTTCTCTCAGTAATAAAAGAGGAAAGAAAAAGTCAGATTCTAAGCTATTATGAAATTCAGCTACGCGTTTAATCTAATAATGCAAGTTAAAATTTTTAGTTTAGTTAAATAATTGAGGTTTGGTTCCAACAGGGCTTTGTTGGATTGATTTACTAATTGGTATGCCCTGTGAAGTTCCTAAAACATATTCATTTTTAGAACATCTGACATAACTATAATGTATCTGTCATCAGTTCCAAGGATAAAGTTCTTGAATAATCCTATGATTTTGATATTAAAAATCTTGAGTTCCAATGGGAAAAATAGGTTTGAAAGACCAAACAAACCTATAGAAATGATTAAGTTTTTAACTTGGCCCCAAATAAATCAATAGCAATATCAACAACAACAAAAGACATACCAATGCCATTTAGACATCTTAAATGCATAGTTATGAATTGAGGGCTATTAACTTTCATATACAATTTATTTCTAGGAAATCTTTCAGAATCTCCCCAATCTCTAATTTGAACCAGATGTTTATGAACAAATTTTAGGTTGCTACAGATAGTACATAAACAAAAAGAATTATTTTCTTTTTGGCTTTGTATACAAATTCTCAGTGCATTTCTGATTTTAAATCAGAAGGTCATGTCTGATTCCTAAGGCCTATGTATACCTGGCCTTATTTTTATCTCTTTTCAGTCTAGGCATCACTACCTCAACCCCTAAGGTTTTCAGCCACTCCTCTTACCTCCTTTTCTAACCTTTTCCAGTCTCTTTTTTCTAGTTTTCTGTATCAAGTGTGATCCACAATTTACTCACATTAAAAACAAAACTTTCACAGTTGACTTCAAGTTACGTAGAAATAAATTTATGAATACAGAAAACTCATAGTTGGCAAAAGATTATTATGTCTTTAGATCAGGTATTATAAATAATTTTTTTAGTTAAATGTTTGAGGTGCTCTAACCCTAAGATTTTATAAATGAGGCAACTAAGGCCCTGTTCCTTCAATGGCTTATTCTGGAATTGACATAAAATATACAGAGCTGATTATCAGGGCACTATTAAAAAAAAAAAAGAATGACTCACGCTGGGAGAAGCTCAGTTCTGAGAAACTGAGTCCTAGGCTCAGAGTAACTAGCAGTAATACCCAGAGGCACAATGTCAGAAGCATTCAAAAAGAAGGCCTATTTGATGCAGAACCCAAAATAAAGAGTGAAATTCTTTAGCATATATACAGGTATACCTCAGAGATATTGTGGGTTCAGATCCAGACCACCACAATAAAGCAAATATTGCAATAAAGTAAGTCACATAACTTTTTTGTTTCCCAGTGTATATAAAAGTTATATCTACACCACATTGTAGTTTATTAAGTGTGCAATAGCATTATGTATTTAAAATATACTTACTTTAATTAGAAATACTTTATTGCTAAAAAATGCAATCATCTGAGCCTTCAGCAAGCCACAATCTTCTTGCTGTTTAGAGAGTCTTGCCTCAACTTCCATGGCTGATAAGGGTGGTGCTTGCTCAAGGTTGGGGTGCTGTGGCAATTTCTTTTTCTTTCTCTTTCTTTTTCTTTTCTTTCTTTTTTTTTTTTTTTTAGATGGAGTTTTGTTCTTGTTGCCCAGGCTGGAGTGCAATGGCATGGTCTCAGCTCACTGCAACCTCTGCCTCCTGGGTTCCAGTGATTCTCCCACCTCAGCTTCCCGAGTAGCTGGGACTACAGGTGCCTGCCAACACACCTAGCTAATTTTTGTATTTTCAGTAGAGACGAGGTTTCACCAAGTTGGCCAGGATGGTCTCAAACTCCTGACCTCAGGTGACTTGCCTGCCTCAGCCTCCCAAAGTACTGGAATTACAGGTGTGAGCCACCTCACCTGGCCCAGCAATTTCTTTTTTGTTTGTTTGTTTTCTGAGACGGAGTCTCGCTCTGTCACCCAGTCTGGAGTGCAGTGGCGCAATCTCGGCTCACTGCAAGCTCCACCTCCCGGGTTCACGCCATTCTCCTGCCTCAGCCTCCCCAGTAGCTGGGACTACAGGCACCCGCCACCACACCCGGCTAATTTTTTGTATTTTTAGTAGAGATGGGGTTTCTCCATGTTAGCCAGGATGGTCTCGATCTCCTGACCTCGTGATCCGCCCGCCTCGGCCTCCCAAAGTGCTGGGATTACAGGCGTGAGCCACCGCGCCTGGCCTGGCCCAGCAATTTCTTAAAATAAGAAACAAATTTAGCATATCAATGGACTCTTTCTTTCACAAGATTTCTCTGTAGCATGTGATGAAGTTTGATAGTTCCCACAGAACTTCTTTCAAAATTGAAGTAAATCCTTTCAAACCCTGCTACTGCTTTATCAACTAAGTTTTTGAAATATTCTAAATCCTTTGCTGTCATTTCAAAAATGTTCACAGCATCTTCAGCAGTAGAATCCATCTCAAGAAGCCACTTTCTTTGCTTTTCAATAAGAAGCAACTCTTCCTTCATTGAAGTTTTATCATGAGATTGCAGCAAGCAGTCACATCTTCAGTCTCCACTTCTAATTCTAGTTATTTTGCTATTTCTACCCCATTTGCAGTTATTTCTTTCACTGAAGTCTTAAACCATTCAAAGCCATCCATGAGGGTTGGAATCAACTTCTTCTGAACTGTTAATGTCAATATTTGGAGCTCCTCCCATGAATTATGAATGTTGTTAATAACATTTAGAATGGTGAAACCTCTCCAGAAGGTTTTCAATTTACTTTGCCCAGGTCCATTAATGGAAACAGTGTCTATGGAAGCTACAGCCTTATGAGATGTATTTCGTAAATAACAAGATGTGAAAGTTAATATTACTCCTTGATCCATGGGCTACAGAATAGATGTTACATTAGCAGGCATGAAAACCCATTAATCTCCTCATACATCTCTACAAGAGGTTTTGGGTGACAAGGTGTATTGTCAATGAGCAATAATATTTTGAAAGGAATCTTTTTCTGAACAGTGGGTCTCAACAGTGGGCTTCAAATATTCAGAACCCATGTTGTAAACAGGTGTGTTGTCATCTAGGCTTTGTTTTTCAATTTATGGAACATGGGTAGAATAGATTTAGCATGATTCTTAAGGGCCCTAGAATTTTTGGAATGGCAGATGAGCACTATAGCTTCAATTTTAAGTCATCAGCTGCATTAGCCCCTAACAAGAGAGTCAGTCTGGCCTTTGAATCTTTGAAGCCAGGCACTGAATTCCCTCTAGATAGGAAAGTCCTAGATGGCATCCTGTTCAAATAGAAAGCTATTTTGCCTACATTAAAAATCTGTTGTTTGGGTAGCTACCCTCATCAATGATCTTAGCTAGATCTTCTGGATAGCCTCTGTGAACTTCCAACTTTTCATCTGCAGCTTCCTTACCTCTCTCAGCCTTCATAGAATTGAAGAGAGTTAGGGCTTGCTCTGGATTAACCTTTGACACAAGGCAGTGTGGTGGCTTGTTTGACAATCTGTCCAGATCATTCCAAATTTCTCCATATCAGCAATAAGGTTGTGTTGTTTTATCATTCCTATGTTCACTGGAGTCGCACTTTTAATTAGCCTCAATAACTTTTCCTTTGCATCCACAACTTGGCTAACTGATGCAAGCGGACTAGCTTTTGGCCTACCTTGGCTTTTGACAAGCCTTCCTCACTAAGCCTAATCATTTCTAGTTTTTGATTTAAAGTAAGAGACATGTGACTCTTCCTTTCACTTGAAAATTACGGGCTATTGTAGGCTTACTTATTGGCCTAATTTCAATATTATTGTGTCAGAGACTAGGAGGGCCCAAGAAGAGTGAGATAAAGATGGAGAAGAGCCAGTCTGTGGAACAGTCAGAACACACAACATTTACTGATTAAATTTACCATCTTTATATGACTGTGGTTTGTGGCACTCCAAAACAATTACAATAGTAACACCAAAGGTTACTGATAATAGATCATCATAATCGATATGAAAATAATAAAAAAGTTTGAAATATTGTGATAATTACCAAAATGTGACACAGAGACACGAAGTGAGTGAGCACATGCTGTTGGAAAAATGGCACTAATAATTTTGCTCAAGGCAGGGTTGCCACAAACCTTCAATCTGTAAAAATGACAGTATCTGGGAAGTGCAACAGAGTTAACTACAATAAAATAAGGCATGATTGTACCTTTTCAGGATGTTGAAAATGTCCAGAGCAGGGGGCAGGGCTGTGCCTGAGGATGGAAGTGTGCTATTTATGCACTGAGGCCTCCCCATAACCATTATCCTTTTCCTGGCCCTGCACTGTGCTGTAGGAGCCTGACCTCTGAATATGGTGTTGCTGGGAGGCATTGCTGGGAAGCATTCCTGGGATTCTCGTGTCCTGTAGCTTCAATTAAATTAGACCAATGGGAAGTAGGCAATGAGAATGAGGGAAGAAAGAGGTCAGGGTAGTTATTCCCCAGTGCCCTCCCAGTAAGAAGGAAGTGTTGGCAGTAGGTGTGTTCTTCTACCTATAGCCACAAATCCAGCCAAGAAGCCACACTACGATGACCATTCCTAGCTCTGCTCCCTGCCATGCCCCTTCAAGTGCCTTGTGTACAGCTTCCTTCTATTGCTAGTCCCTGGGTGCATCACCAGCCTGAGTTCATTGTCATATGCACACATCATGGCCTAATCCTGCCTACAACTTTACAAAGAGCATTTCCTTCTTTTAACTCTAAATTACTCCTTTGGGTGCATCATCTGCTTCCTCTGAAGTTCTGATGAATATACAGAACAAACATTTAGACCTGCCAATGTTATAATGTTTTCAAGAATTTAAAACCTTCGAGATCCTGATAGTATCTAATATTCATGTTATTCATGCCTTCCTTAAAAACGAGAATGAGTTACTATTAATATGATTCATCAAAATCATTTTACCTCTAAAAAACCCCAAATAAACACAGCAACTCAACTGTATCTATGCATCACTTCTGCTACCCCTTCCTCCAGAGTCCCAAGTTTACTACACTAGCAACCAAAATTGCTTTAGAATTCCCTGACAGCCAGAAACTCCAGATGATCCCAAACTAGGGAGAACATAATTCTCTAAAAGAGACTTATTAATTAAGGGTAAAATGTTGCTGTGAATTTTCAGTAAATATTATCCTTTTCTCCCCAACGATACTCCCAAGGTAGTAAGATTTCTTTTGTCTGATAGTCACTAAATAAAGGCCATAAAATGACAAAGTAATCTAAAACATAAAAATGTGTTATTATTAGTATATTTAAACTTACACTTATTATTATTAGCTAATCCTCACTGAAGGCTTTCAATATGCCAGTTACTGTTTTCTATGAATTGATTCAGTGAATCCTCAAAGTCACCTTATGATATAGGTATTACAGTTATCCCTATTATACAGATGAGGAAACTGAGACATAGACATATCAAGCAATATGACCAAAGTCACAATTCAGTACAAAGAGAAACTGGCACATTTATTTATCAGTTGTTTCCTTATCATAAAACAGAAAATATCATTGAAATTTGTACAATTTAAAGTAATGCCTACATTTACTGTGCCATTTTTTGCTGTTACTGAAACCAACAGAGCTGGTGCTATAATGGGGGATCTGTTATGTTGAGATGTGGATCAGAATGAGAAAGATTCCTGATGGAGGATCACATAAATCCACAGAGTTAGGACAGGCAGCCAAGAAAAAGGCAGAGAGTGGGGAACCCAGGAAGACTCTCACCCACAAGACAGAGATAGAACCTCAGGGGTACTAAATCAAAGCAGATAACAGAGGCTAAGAGAAATAAGGTGTATCTACTGAAAGGGCTGTGGTGAAGGCCAAGAGAAGTACTGCATATAGGAAAAACCTGCACCAGTAATCACTTAATAAAAAATCTCAATTTCTAACTAGTTGCAGGGATGCCTAAAATCCACACTATGATGTATTATGTTTTCCAGGTTTGGGGCATTTTATCTACATAAGCAGAAATGTTACATGACCACTTTCAGAAAAATTCCTTAAAAATAGCTGATGTGGGCCAGGCGTGGTGGCTTATGCATGTAATCCCAGCACCTTGGGAGGCAGAGGTGGGCAGATCACTTGAGGTCAGGAGTTCGAGACCAGCCTGACCAACATTGTGAAACCCCATCTCTACCGAAAATACAAAACTTAGCCGGACATGGTGGCACACGCCTGTAGTCCCAGCTACTTGGGAGGCTGAGGCATGAGAATCACTTGAATCCGGGAGGCGGAGGCTGCAGTGAGCCAAGATGGCACCTCTGTACTCCAGCTTGGGTGACAGAGTGAGACCCTGTTTCAAAAAAAAAAAAAAAAATAGCAGATGCGCAATTTTTATTCTTTCCTTCCTCCTTCCTGCAGTCTGGAATATGTGTGTAATAGTTGGAGCTTAAGTGGCTTCCTTGGACCACAAGTTGGGAGGACTTTGCTGAAGGTGAATGGGGAAAGGAGCCAGTTTTCCTGGTATCTTAGTGGTAGCCCTATCAGCCCTGAACTGCTCCTCTCACATGGGAGATAACTGTATTTACAATACTGTTATTTTACATTTCCTGTCATTTATAGTCGATCTCATAGTCCTAATTGGTACAATGCATACAGCACTTAACACATTGACACTACCCATAGTATGCTACATTAATGTTAGCTCTTATTATTTTGCCATTATTAGGGCTGAGGTAAAAAGCATTCATAAAAGCTCAGTTTTGCCAGTGGAGTGTGTGAGTTTGGATAACACGAGGAGAAAACTTCGGAGTGCTGAGGAGCTGGTTAGGCTACTTAAATAGACCTTTACTTAGGACTGCAATATTAATCTTTGTTCCTGTCTAAATCTTTGCAATTAATTTTTGTATATTGTTCCAAATGCTGTCAAGAATGCTTGGGCCAGTCAAAAAACATCTAAGCAATATATTTGACATACACCATAATTAAGATTTCTCAAACATCTGTCTGGCAGCCAGAGCCCTGTCTGTGTTTGAGACATGAAATAAATGGACCCATAACCTTAGGGTGTTCCCAGGAGAGGAGAGAGAAAGGGGAGGGTTATTGTTCTCCCACAGTTATGCACAATGTTGTGAACAAAGCAAGGAATGCGCAAAGTTGCTGGCTTCTAATAACCATTTGTTTATATTTTCACTTCACATTTCACATTTTCAGTATAAAATGTAAGAGAACATATTTTTAAAAAGACCTTTACTTTTGAGCCTCCAGAGGGTAATGTCAGCATGCCAGACGTGTCTATGAAAGGAGACTTTAGGGAACGGTTAGACTGCAATAATGATTTGAACATTAAATAAATTTAAATTCAAGCTTTCCCTTTAGCGATTTCAGTTATTTAAAAGTTAAAATTAGTGCTATTTTATGGAAAATAGTTTCAAAAATCTGAGTTCCAGAGAGTATATTAAGTTCAATTTCAGGATGAGAGCAAAGTACAATGACTTATCTATTATCCAAAAGAATACAAATATTGAGTATCATACAAAGTTCTAGGATTAAAAAAAAAAAGAAATGAAATAAAAAACACCAAAGGGAAATTATTAGAGATCTTAAATTCACCTATAAGATTTTATTCATTACTCTAGAAGTAATAACATCAAATTCCACTGAAATTTAATATTTTCAGTAACTTTTCAAATTTTATTGTTATTACATTATTTTAATTTTTTATTTTTAACTTTTATTTTAGCTTCAGGGGTACACATGAAGGTCTGTTATATAGGTAAATTGCTTGTCATAAGGGATGGATGTACAGATTATTTCACCACTCAGGTAATAAACATAGTACCCAATGGGTAGTTTTTTCTTCTCACCTTCCTCCCTCCCTTCATCCTTAAGTAGGTCCCAGTGTCTATTTTTCCCCTCTTTTTCTCCATGTGTACTTAATGTTTAGCTCCCACTTATAAGTGAGAATATGCAGTATTTGCTTTCCTGTTCCTGTGTTAGTTTGCTTAGGATAATGGCCTCCAGCTCCATCCATGTTGATGCAAAGGATGTGATCTTGTCCTTTTTTTTGGCTGCATAGCATTCCATAGCATAACTTTTAAAATTCTTTATCAAATGGTAATATATGATCATTTTGGAAAACTTAGAAACTATTGTTTAGCCAAACAAAGAAAGATCATGAATTAGCCATTATAAATAATTGTGTATATGTCCTTCTACACTTTTCTCTTTGCATATATGTGTGTGAACATTTTTTAGAAGAATCCTATAGTGTATGTGCTGTTTTTCTCTCAGTTTTGTAATTGATCCTTCTCCTAAAACATCACTTTGAATGACTGCATATTATTCCATTTTATGCTTGTATCACAACTTATTTAAACCCTTTTGTTATAAATTAAAGTTGCTACTTTTTTTTAGGTTTATCTGTGCTTCTTTATCATTATTTTAGTATTAGCCATAGAAGTAGAATGGTGTGGTCAAAGATAATGCAAAATCCTAAGCATCTGATTAGCATAACCAAACTGCCTACATAAATATGCCTACTAACATCAGGCCAGTAGTATGAGAGAATGTCTGTTTCATTCCACTTTCCAAACACTGATATATCTGTGATAGACAGACAAAGAGGTAGGAAAAAATAGACATATATATATTTTAGCCAATATAATAGTGAAAAATATGTCATTGTTTCCATTCATATTTTTCAGATTTTTCAATCAGGTTAATATACATTATATAATATATAAATATATTTTTCTTAGTCATTTGTATTTTGTTATGTGTATATCTCTTTATTCATTTTCTACTTTTTAAAACCTTAAAATTGATTCATAACAGTGATTTATGTATCAAAAATATGCTAGAATTTTTTTCCTGATTATGGTTTAAGTTAAATTTTTTTAAAAAATTATGTATATTATATTATTTGTAAGTTTACTTTTCTTTGTAATTAAATATATAGCTATTTTTCTTTTGAGCTGTTCATGTTAATTTAAGAATGCTATTTCCATTGACATTATAGTCATAGGTATTTTTTCTAACTTTTAGTGTCTTAGTTATTTCCAAAATATTTTAATCCATTAAATTTTATTCTGGCTGTGGTAAGAGGAGGTAAAAATCTACCTTTATTTCATTAAAATAAAAGATTATCCAGTTGTTTCAGTAACACTTTTCCAATGCCTCATCTTTTTCCTACTGAGATAAAAATGCCATTTTATCATATATTAATGTTACATTGATTTTTATGTCTAACCCTGCAACCACAGTTTTAATGGGGGTTATTGGGGCTTTAGAATATAGTTAATATCTGACAAAGCAAAAGCTCTTTCATTAATTTTACATTATTTTAATTAATATTTTTCTTTACGAAAACATATTATACTTATTTTTCAAATTTAGAAAATGAATATAAGTAAAATAAAATGAAATAACTACCACCTAGAGATAACTATGGTTAAAACTCAAGTATATGCCTTACCAGTGATTTGTCAATGCAAAGGTACTTATCCTACGTGATTTATATTTAACATAATCAGTTACTTACTGAACATCATTATATTAAGCTTGAAGACCAGAAGTAGGTGGGCTGTGCAGCTGGTTGCTTTGTTTATCCTGACTATGTGATATCACAGTGTTAAAAGTAAGAAGGGCTCTACTAAAGTTAACGCTGATGGTTTTAGGAAAAGGAAAATGGGGCCGGGCGCAGTGGCTCAGGCCTGTAATTCCAGCACTTTGGGAGGCCGAGGTGGGCGGATCACGAGGTCAGGAGATTGAGACCATTCTGGCTAACACGGTGAAACCCCGTCTCCACTAAAAATACAAAAAATTAGCCAGGCGTGGTGGCGGGCGCCTGTAGTCCCAGCTACTCGGGAGGCTGAGGCAGGAGAATGGCGGGAACCCGGGAGGTGGAGCTTGTAGTGAGCCGAGATCGCGCCACCGCACTCCAGCAGGTGCTACAGAGCAAGACTCTGTCACAAAAGAAAAAAAAAAGAAAGAAAAAAGAAAAAGAAAAATGGACTAATGTTAAACACAGGCTGAATCTGCTCAATGTTTAGTTTTATTCCCAGCCAAACACTTAATAGCTATTTAAAATTCACTTTTATTATCAAAATTCTGTCTATAACATATATATCATATATTTCATAATTTATATCATACATTTTCAGAAACATATACACCATATATTTTAGGAAATATATGATATATATTTCTTATCACAGTAGACTATGGCATGTGTTTTTGCTTTATACCTTACATTTGTTCATACAAAAATCTATCTTAAACACAGGTATATGACATAAATATTTTCTACAACATGATTGTAGAAATTATACAAATTTTAATGACTTCATTTTATTTTGTTTTGTTTTATTTTATTTTATTTATTTTTTATTTTACTTTAAGTTCTGGGATACATGTGCAGAACGTACAGGTTTGTTACATAGGTATATGTGCCGTGGTGGTTTGCATGTATGCCCCAAAATTCATTTAATCATTTGATTTTTTTTACTTTCAGATGTTGCCAACTTTTTTTGCTCTTAAAAATAAGATCACAATTAATATACCTAAGCTAAATCTCCACATATATATTTGATTGCTTCCTTAAAAGAATGGATCTTTAGCTGCTGCCTAAATCAAATGGTAAGCAAATTCTAGATCTTTTATTTCACTAAGCTCAGTTACACTTTCTTTCCTTCCATCTCTTTCTTACCAAAATCCGTAACACTTTGCCTGCCTTTATTCCTCCTGCTGAACTTTAGCATCATTTAGAGAATTGTAACAATTACCTAGTAGATGTTTTGATTAAAATCATGTTAAAATTATTAGTTCATTAAGAAAGAGCTTATTTCTATAAATTTTGCCTTTCTACCCAAAAAGTATCTTCCTCACCCACCCAAAGGCACTATATTCTAGTGACATTTTAAAAACCTGATCATTTGTAAGTAGGGTGGAACATGAATATTCAGTCAATTTAAAGACATTTTAGTTGATTTAATTACTTTAGAAAGAAAGAGAGAAAAGGATATTGCGATGATCTTTTGATGTGTCGGCTTGGCTAGGCTACAGTCCCATTATTCAGTCAAATACTAATCTAAGTGTTGCTGCGAAGGTAGTTTGCAGATGTAATTAAAGTCTATAATCAGTTGATTTTTAAGTAAGGGAGGTGATCCCATATAACCTGGGTGTTCTGATTCAATCAGTTGAAGGGCCTTTTAAGCAGGGTTGAGGCTTCCCTGTGGGCAGCAGTTTCAGTCCACGCCTGAGAGGCCCAGTCTGCCCTTCTTCTGCCACATAGACGTCAGGCTTGCCTTGCCAGGCCCCACAATCTCTTAAATTGATTCCTTACAATCAAGCTCTTAAACTACATACCTCCTACTGGTTCTGTTTCTTTTGTTGAATCCTGACACACACAAAAAGATTTACTTTTTAGAACTTAGAAAATATCCATAATCCAAGACAATTAAGCCAATTTAAAATATTAGTCTGGCATTTAAAAATGAAGAAGCACTTTTGTGAGACTCTTATCCAACTAGCAGCATCTCTTTCACCTGAGTTCCTGTCCTAGCCTGCTCCCTGTTTGTTATACTCTTCTTTCATTCTTGTAGCACACTTCATCCAGGGTAATCCATACACTGGGCTTTCCATTGAGCTCTGGGGTGTACAGATGAGTAAAGCATAGGGTTGATTGTACAGAAGCCACAGACTAATAGGAACAAACAAATATGAACAGATAAATCTTAATCCAGCATAATAATAAAAATTATTATTGAAAAAGAGGTCATAAGGGGATGAAGATACATATAGATTTTAAGAACAGGCAAACTTAGTTCTTAGTGTTAGAGATTAGGAATGTGGTTATATTTATAAAAACAGAGAGGACAGTGACTGCAAAGAGGCACACCAGGACTTTCTAGAAAGCTGGCAGCATTTTATTTATTTATTTATTTATTTTATTTATTTTTTTTTTTTTGAGACAGAGTCTCAGTCTGTCGCCCAGGCTGGAGTGCAGTGGCACAATCTTGGCTCACTGCAAGCTCCGCCTCCCGGGTTCACGCCATTCTCCTGCCTCAGCCTCCCGAGTAGCTGGGACTACAGGCGCCCACCACCACACCTGGCTAATTTTATTTGTATTTTTAGTAGAGACGGGGTTTCACCGTGTTAGCCAGAATGGTCTCGATCTCCTGACCTCATGATCCACCCACCTTGGCCTCCTAAGGTGCTGGGATTACAGGCCTGAGCCACTGCACCAGCATTTTATTTCTTGATTAAGTGGTGGCTACATGGTTGTATTCACTTTGTTATAGTTCATCAAGCTGTGCACTTAAGATTTTAGTTCATATTGTGTATGTGTGTTATAAATGAACGAAGGGATTTTTTTCATAAAGCAAAACCATTCTAAACAACAAAATATAAGTAATCACACCTCAAGTAAGGAGCCCCCTGTCATACCTAAGCCAAATTAAATACTTCTTCCTTCAGAGCATCAGCCACTGTTCTAGAATTATGTGCTAACATTCTGGGGTCTGTGGCTAGACTGTGAGCTTCGGAGGGATGGGGACCATATCTCATTTAATTCCCTAGTGCTTCAAACATGACATGGAAAATGATTACTTATTGTTTAAATAAAAAACAATTTTTAGGCAGGGCGCCGTGGCTCTTACCTGTAATCCCAGCACTTTGGGAGGCAAACGCAGGCAGATCATGAGGTCAAGAGATCGAGACCATCCTGGCAAACATGGTAAAGCCCCATCTCTACTAAAAATACAAAAATTAGCTGGGCGTGGTGGGACACGCCTGTAGTCCCAGCTACTCAGGAGGCTGAGGCAGGAGAATCGCTTGAACCTGGGAGGTGGAGGTTGCAGTGAGCAGAGAACGCACCACTGCACTTTAGCCTGGCAACAGAGTCAGACTCCATCTCAAAAATAAATAAATAAATAAATAAATAAATAAATAAATAAATAAATAACAATGTTTAAAATACAAAAAGAAAAGAAAAGAAAAAAAGGCTAGGGAATAACCAAGCAGCCATGAGGTTATGAGAGAATGAGGAAAGGACCTTCTCCTGTTTCTTTGGTGAGGTTCATTGCAATCTCAAAAAAAGAGTACTATTCCTAAACCTATCAGTGACACTGCTGGGTGTCTACCAGAAGCTCCCACGCCTGTTCGGTAAGCACAGCTAAACATATAAAGTTTTATCCTGTACCACTATATCCTACCTCCTGTCTTTTAAATCCTTGAAGGATTTTCATTCATTGGTGAACTTCTTTATGCAAACATTCCTCTTTGGAAAATTCTATTCATTGTTGTTGAAAACTAAACAACATGTTTTGCTCTCCACTGATTTCTGCATGTCAAGCATCAAGTGTGAGTGACAGGTTTTAGATTTAACAAATCATTCTGAGTGCATCAGCCTTTGCTGCAGTTATGCGAGTTTCATATTCATCACACATCTCCAAAATACTTCCCTGCTTAGTAAAACACTCTGAGGTATAGTATATGAAAAGCACTATATAATCCCCAGCAGAGTGCAGAATGAAAAATCCTGTATTTAAAGATTAATGATTCTTTTAGCTGCACAACTGACTTACGGAACTGTCTATTTTTTAAGTATGGAGCTATGACTGAGATGCTTATATTAAACAGACAGAAAAGGTTAAGCATCCAGTTTCCTGCTCAGTAGCGATTTACTTGCACCATATAGGACTTGAAATCATGAATTCTAATGAGAACAAATTCACATCTGGTCAAATCTCAATTATCTGAATGTGGCTTATCCACTCTGCTGAGTATCTATAGAAGCACAAAATTTAAACTGTTATTTTCCCTGCCATCCTACTTGCTTCTCAGCTGCCTCTGTCCTACCACCAGCTGTTATACAGTTAGGAATTAAAAATAATCTTAATGTTAGCATAACCAAAATGTTAACTATCACATTAGCAAAATTCATATATAATGCAACAAACCCAACTAACCATTTTTTTTAGACTATCTAGGACAGTGGTTTTCTCCATTGTAGTTGACTATTGAGATTTAACCATATCTCTAAGTCTAGTTCTTACCTTCAAAATACTGCAATGTTCACCTGGTTTTTTTTTTTCAACATTAAAAACTTGCATTAAGCAGACTTTCAGAGTCACAGATGGCTTAAACACATTAATAAATCCATGTTTTTCTCAAAATAAGTTTTGTATATGACTCACACACAAAATTTACAAGAAGGAAAAACAAAACAAAACAAAAATTCAGACTTTTAGCATTATAACAAAAACTATGCTGGAATGTGCCTGTTGAAAGGAAACCACTGTGGGTAATTTATTAGGAAAAACAATTGGAGTCTAATATAGAATGAATCTCAGTCAAAAATTTAGGAATTATATACAGGAACTGACTATTGATACATGCAGCAAATTGGATGAATCTCAAATGTATTATGCTAAGTGAAAGAAGCCAGACTCAAAAGGCTATACACTGTCTGATTACATTTATTGTGACATTCTGGAAAGAGAAGGACAATAGAGATAAGGAAAAAATCAGTGTTTGCCAGGATTAGGGCTGGGAATAAAAATTGATTGCAAAGATGAAGCATGAAGGAATTTTTGTGCATGTATTTTTGTGATGGAAAGGTAACAGGATTGTCGTTGTGGTTACAGTATTTTATGCATTTTTCAAACTTATGAAACTGTATACCAAAAAGGGTAAATTTTATATAAATTTTAAAATAAAATGTTAAAGTTTGTGATTGAATCAGGAAGAAAAATATGATAAAATATTATTATCACAACGAAATCACTCAAAAGTTCAACTCAATCAAATCATATTGTTGAATGGAAACAATTCCTACTAAGAGTCTTACAAACAGTAGCAATCCCAACAGTCCCTGAAACAATTCTAAACTTAGTCAAATATAGATGTGAGCACAGGAAGATAATTTCTACACACTGAGCTATGTCAAGTATGTTTTCTCAACCAGGTGAAAATAAATACATCCCAAATAAACTCAAGTGTTCTCTAAGTGTTTAAGAAAGAAATATCACTGTTCTTGCTTATGCCGTGTCTACACTTTTTGGTTTCATGTAATCTCTGATCTCTTTCTTTCTAGCTTCATACTCTTCTAGACTTCCACTTAAGAAGAGCGAATCAATATATTTTCTATCATGTCTGAAATCTTAGTTCCCAAGTTTTATGTCTCTGTACCAGCATTTCTCAAAATGTGGTCCAAAGCAGAGAAATTAGAGTAATTTACTCTGGTAGACAAAATAATGGCTCTTCAAAGAGATTAATGCCCTGATTCCCTGGAACCCATGAATAGGTTCCATTATTTGGCAAAAGGTATTTTGCAGATGTAACTAGGGTTACAGATCCCAAAATAAAGCGATTAGCCTCAAATATCCAGGTGGGCCCAGTCTAATCACACGAATAAGTGGAGAGCTTTCTCCAGGTAAGAGCAGGATAGTTGAGGTAGAAGTCAAAGAGATAGGAAGCATGGAATGAACTCAAATCTCCATTGCTGGCTTTGAAGAAGAAGGAGGCCATGAGCCAAGAAATGAAAGATGCTTCTAGCCTCTAAGAATGATCTCCAGCCAACAGCCAGCAAGGAAACATAGACTTGGTCCTATAGACACATGGAAGTGAATTCTGCAAATGACCTGAATGAACCTGAAAGTGGATTCTCCCCTAGAAGCCCCAGAGAGGATCCCAGGTGGTAGGCATCTTAATCTCAGTCTTGTGACATTCTAAGCAAAAGAATCAGTTGAGGAGATAGATCTGTGATGCACAAAAATTATGAGATAATAAATTTGTGTTGTTGAAAACTGCTAAATCTGTGGTAATTTGCTACAGCGGCAACAGAAGACTAATACACCTCATGAATCATAATTGTTAAGGGTGATACCTGAGAGTTTATATGGAAATTCTTATGCATACTCCATTTGGTAATCTCTTTTCTTCATCTTCCTCCTCAAATGCATTTCATATTAACAAGTCAGACCCAAACCATCATCCTCTCTATCTGGAAAGTCTAATGTCATTGGCCATCTAGTCTTTGATTGCTCTTTAACTGGGCACCCTCTTAACACTTACATAATTAAACTGTAGAATACTAATTTGCATTAGCTATTATATTCTATTATGAAAATTCATTGTAATTATTTACATTTGTAGTATATACCCACAGATTCTAATTCTATGGTTTAAACTTCTGGAAGATAAAAGTTGTTTTCTATTTCTCCTGAGAACTATTACAAAGTACTTGATTTAATGATAGAATTTTATGGAAAAGGTAAAATACCTGATATGACTAAGAAGTTTCAAAGAAATAGAGCAATTATCAACATCAGAGAGTGTTTAGGGAAGGATTTGAATGACTCCTGAGATGCAACATGAGTTGGAGGTGACCTTGGTGATTCTACCACAGACCAGGTGCTGGCCCTCATCTTTGCAAATGAAAACTGAATTTTGTCAGTATGCTGAGTGTCTCATTTGTTAAAAGAATGGGCTAGTCCTATCAGGCTTACAAAGGCTGAGGTAGAAGACCAGATGTTAATGTATTATTTTGGAATGGTATCAATGTCAAACAGAAAATGGTCTTGACCCTTTGATAAGCTACACAGAACAACTATTTGGTGAGCTCATACTCAAAACAAGAGGATTTTAGTATATTACTGAAATGTGTATTCTGGTTTTGATAAATTGATTTATTCATCTCTACAACAGAGATGTAGAAATATCTGATGGAAATACCTAGTTGGAAAGTTAATAGTTTTGCCAGTTTGATTTTTTTCTCAATCCTGATTGTGATTAATACATACTACCACTATGAATGTTAATACTACCCATCAAGTTTTGCCCAAAGGCTACTTTGTCTCATGTTAACTTTGTATATCCCTGCTCTATTCATTTTGTCTAAATTTTACCATATAACTGTCAGTGGAAGATTTTATTTATAATTTAATGGGAAAAGTGACTTGATATAGTTTTGGGTGTCCCCTCCAAATCTCATGTTGAGAGGTGATCCCCAGTGTTGGAGGTGGGGCTTGGTGGGAGGTGTTTAGATCATAGGGGTGGATCCCTTGTGGCTTCTTGCTGTCCTTGCAATAGTGAATGAGTTACTCACAAGATCTGGTTGTTTAAAAGTGTGCGGCACTTCTATGCCCCCTATTCTCTCTTTGGCTCCTGCTTTAGTCATGTGACATGCTGGCTCCCTCTTTGCCTGCTGCCATGAGTAAAAACTCCCTGAGGCCTCCCTAGAAGCTGAGCGGATGCTAGTACCATGCTTCCTGTACAGCCTGCAGAACCATGAGCCAATTAAGCCTCTTCTCTTTATAGACTATCCAGTCTCAGTTATTTTGTTACAGCAATGCAAGAATGGCCTAATACAGAAAATTGGTACCAGGAGTAAGATATTGCTATAAAGATACTTGAAAATCTGGAAGCAGCTTTGGAACTGAGTGGCAGGCAGAGGTTGGAAGGGTTTGGAGGGCTCGAAAGACAGGAAGATGAGGGAAACCTTGAAACTTTTTAGAGACTAGTTAAATGCTTGTGACTGAATTCTGATAGTTATTTGGACAATAAAATCCAGGCTGCCAAGGTCTCAGATGGAAATGAGGAACTTATTGCGAACTAGAGGAAAGGCCACCCATGTTATGCCTTAGCAGAGGGCTTGGCTGCATTGTGTTCATGTCCTATGGATCTGTGGAAGTTTAAACTTGAGAGTAGTAATTTAAGGTATCTGGCGGAAGAAATGTCTAAGGAGCAAAGCATTCAAGCTGTAGACTAACTGCTTCTAAAAGCCCAACTTCGATACAGGAGCAAATATATAACTTAAAGTTGGAATTTATATTTAAACAGGAAGCAGAGCAAAAAATTTGTAAAATTTGCAGCCTGGCCATGTGACAGAGAAAGAAAAAGCTTTTTTGAAATAGGAATACAAGCAGGCTGTGGAGCAATCACTTGTTAGAGAGATTTGCATAATTAAGAAGCAGCTGAGTGCCAATAGCCAAGAATGTGGAAAAAGTGCCTCAAAGGCATTTCAGAGATCTTCTAGGCAGGCTTCTGCCTGGGCACCCAGGCTTTTCCACACATCCTCTGAAATCTAGGTGGAGGCCACCAAGCCTTCCTCACTCTTGCACTCTGTGTGCCTACTCCCAGTATGATCACAAAGGTCCAGGACGATTGATTGGTTTCAGGGGCCAGTCCCAAGTCACAACTGCCCTGTGCCACCCTAGGAGGTTGCTCCTCACATCCTGGCAGATCTGGCCCCAGTCTTGGCTCAAAGGGCTCCAGATACAGCTTAGGCCACTGCTTCAGAGGGTGCGAGCCATAAACCTTCATGATTTCCACATGGTTTTAAGTCTGTAGGAGAGCAAGAGTGAAGAAGGCTTGGTAGTCTCCACCTAGACGTCAGAGGATGCATGGAAAAGCCTGGGTGCCCAGGCAGAAGCTTGCTGCAGAAGAAGAGCCCTCACAGAGATATTCTACTAAGGCACTGTGAAAGGAAAATGTGAGGTTGGAGGCCCCACACAGAGTCCCCACTGGTGTACTAACAGAGTTGTGAGAAGAGGGTGGTGGGGCTGAACCCTGCAAAGCCACAGAAGCAGAGTTGCCCAAGGCCTTGGGAGCCTACCCTTGCTGCAGTGTGCCCTAAATATGGGACATGGAGTCAAAGGAGATTATTTTGGAGCCTTAAGATTTAATGACTGCCTTGATGGGTTTCAAACATGCATGGGGCCTATAGCCCCATTCTTTTGGCTGATTTCTCTCTTTTGGAATGGGAATGTTTACCCAATGCCTGTACCCACATTGCATCTTGGAAGGAAATAACTTGTTTTGATTTTACAGCTCATAGGTGAAAGGAACTCATTTCAGTTGAGATTTTGGAATTCAGACTTGGGACTTTTGAGTTAATGTTGGAATGAGTTAAGGCTTTAGGGGACTATTGAGATGATTATATTTTGCAGTGTGAGAAGGACTTGGGATTTGGGGAGCCAGGGGTGGAATGATATAGTTTGGATATCACCCCCAAATCTCATGTTGAGATGTAGTTCTCCAGTGTTGGAGGTGAGAACTGGTGGGAGGTATTTGGGTCATAGGGGCAGATCCCTCATTGCTTGGTACTGTCCTCATGATAATGAATGAGTTCTCACAAGATCTGGTTGTTTAAAAATGTGTGGTACCCCCCATACCCTCTTGTTCCTGCTTTCACCATGTGATGTGCTGGCTCCCGCTTTGCCTCCTGCCATCAGTAAAATCTCCCTGATGCCTCCCCAGAAGCCAAGCAGATGCCGGCAGCCTCCAGTATTTCTCAGGTATTTCTTTATAGCAGTGCAAGAATGGTCTAATACATGACCTAATTGTCAATACCATGTATTCTCTGATGTATTAAGCAGACAAACAAAAATCACAAGGAATTGAACAAAAAAAAATTTTGATTTATAAGACAATTTAAAAATATGGTCTTATTATTAACTCAGACTTTTTGTTGTAGTTTTGGTTCAAAATATCTATCTCTTATTATTTTAACTGGATTTGAAACGTTTTACTCATTTCAAAATTAGTTTTGCTTATCCAAATTGTGTTCTCTTGACAAGCCTGATGATTTTGAACCTTTCACTTTCATAGAGATATTACAAATGTCTGTTATGCATATCTCATACCTAAAGACACAAATACCTTGGCAAAATAGAAAAGGAAAGAATAAATTATCATTTTTGGTATTTTAGAAAATTCTTCTTTATCCAAAATCTACCTGAATTCTTTATTTTTTTGAGACAACAATAATTAGGATAAACAAACATCAGGTAGGTATGTTATTTGTAATACTCAGAAAAAATATAAGCAAGCATTTTACAGAAGATAAAATGGAAGCTCGGAGATAGTAACTTTCCCAAGGGTACACAGTTGTCCAAATAGAGACTTGTGTTTGTTTGTTTGTTTGTTTGTTTTTGAGATGGAGTCTCACTCTGTCGCCCAGGCTGGAGTGCAGTGGCATGATCTCGGCTCACTGCAAGCTCCACCTCCCAGGTTCATGCCATTCTCCTGCCTCAGCCTCCCAAGTAGCTGGGACTACAGGCGCCCGCCACCATGCCTGGCTAATTTTTTGTATTTTTTAGTAGAGACGGGGTTTCATCGTTGTTAGCCAGGATGGTCTTGATCTCCTGACCTCGTGATCCGCCCCCCTCGGCCTCCGAAAGTGCTGGGATTACAGGTATGAGCCACTGCGCCCCGCCCAAATAGAGATTTTAACTCCAGTGTTTCTGACCTAAAATCTCCCTGTCTTTGGCCAGTAGTACTCCATGTGTGTCAGAATTCCAAGAACCTCTTAATACACAACACCGAGAGGTATAGTAACTTGTAATCTACGATTACAGATTGTAGTAACTATCATTCTATAATTATACATTTTTTTTTTAGTTGAAAGGGGCCTCAGGGATCACCTTCCCGCCTACATCTCTGAAAGACATCTCTGTAAGCAAATAGTTATCTGGAAAAAAAAATCTCATCAGCACAGCAATATGATTCCATTGCTCTGGTTTCATTTTGGGGCAAGTCTATTCGCAAATATATATATTCAACCAAGTGAAAGTCTGTGTCTGGAACATCCACCTGTTAGTCTCCTGGTTTGCCCTCAGGAGTTACACAGACTAAATTGGCTCCCTCTTTCTTTATATCAATAGTTTTAATTAGATACACCTCAATTTCTCTATATCTTCAACTATAATGAATATGAAATTATTTTCCTTCTCTGCAGTCTTATTTAAATGTGAGATCCACTATGGAACATTCCACTGCTAGGATAGTCTGCCAAGTGCAGATGTCAATGAAAAAACTACTCCAAGACTATTGCTATAATCCAAATCACACCACTCTTCTTACCATCTATGTCACACAATTTGCCCATATTAAGTTTGTGCTCAATATATGACTCTAAATGCATACCTTTATGTTTCTCTCTTAAATGCCATTTTTTTGTACTTGTCAGCCCACAATTAAGGCCCTTAAAAATTATAGGAGTTATTTGCATGATAGTGCAGGATTACAAAAATGACTGCATGATGAAACTGTGCAAAGTAATCTTAATAATCAGTGGAAAAAATGCAATTGTTCCATGACCTTTACATTTTTTTTCAGAACATTAAAAACTTCATATTGTTAGATATAAATAGGAATGTATAAGAAAATGTAAGATAGTTAAACTATTATTTATTTAGTACATGAACTTTAAACTTTGGGAACATTGAGAATAAAAAAAAATTTTAGTAAAAACCTTAACTTTAACAGATCTTGCCTTCTTATTGTATAATTTACAATGCAGAGTTATTGTCTATGCTTTGGCAGATTGTCATACAGACTAAGTTTGGATCTGCTTCCAACACTTTATCTTTTGTGCTTTCAATGTTGTGAAATATCTGAGAGTTCCTTTAAAATGAAGTATTTGTCAGTATCACTTCCTCAGGGCTGTCATCCTTTTTGTCACTTCCCTTAATTGTCAGTAAGTTCACCTTCATTAAATTTCCATGGCTGCGTGCTAGCGTCTCCAACAGTGGCGGTGCCAACCTTCCCATGGTGAGCTATTTCTTTCATAACTCCATTTATGTTTGATTTAAATTTCACTTCTAGCACTATTATTCATCATTTATTTGGTGCACTTTCATTTTTGTTGGTTATACCGTCTGATTACCCATTTTCATAAATTGTCACACGGGTTTGTCATGGAGAGACCAGAAGGCAACACAACTCTAAGTTTTGCTGTCTGTACTTAAACTGAATAACAGATGCAGAGTGATCAGTCACTGACAGACTTTGAAAGATGTGATATGATTGGTCACTGATCAAGATGTTCATCTGTTACTTATTTAGTGATCTGTTAACTCAAGAGCTACTAGCAAAGTTTTTACTTTGTGCAATTAGTCACATCTTATAGAGCACGATAAAATGAACTGTGTTCTTGAGCAACTAGTTCTATTTAACTAAACTATGGTAACTGAAATTTGTGCACATTGTGCCAAGTGAAGATTGCGTGTATTCTGCTACCCAGGGCAGTGCTAATAATAATCTCCTCCTATTACACACATTTACACACACACACACACACACACACACACACACACACACACTGCTTTCAACCTTCATTCATCAGGGAACTTACCTTGATGTCAGACTTGACTATTTCTATCTTGAATTATATTACCTTTCAGAGGCCCTGACCATGGAACAGTATATGTCTTTTTCTGAATCATTTGAGCAATTTCATTTTCTAATGTGTAATATTCAGGTATTATGTGCATTCCTTGCTTTTACATACAGTTTGTTCACATGTAGTTGTATTTATTTTATTAGCAAGCATGTAGAGTCATCCAGACTGGGATTGCCATTCTAGATTTCCTACTTCAGTAAAAATGGGGTCTAAAATCAAGCCTGCTCAGACTTCTCCAGGTTAAGTGTTACTGAAGACTCTAATATCCTGCATTTCACCCTGTATTTAATAGAGCCACCTAGGGATTCCTTCCTTGTCCTTCCTTATTGTCTTAGATTAGAACACTTTCCTCCTTACTCTATGAAGGATATTGTCTTGCAGGTTGATCTCTTTAATGGATACTGGACCAGACTCCAAAATACCAGCTGAATGTTACAGGCTTACCAAGAGTCAAGGTGGTAGATGTCTCATGATCAATATCTCTGAACTGTAAGGCAAAGATACAGTGCCCCTGGTTTAAACAGAGGATGTTTTCAGAGGCTGAAATTGGAAGGGATTTGTGAATTGTGGCGAGCTTCAATTTAATCATTTTGTCTGCTCAGAAAATACCCCCATTTGAGAGAGAAAGAACAGTTAGCTGCCATAGCTTCTACCATGATCAAGTGACTATCACAGTATCAATCAAATCTACCAACATTCTGTAAGCATGCTTGACTGTCACTTTAAGTTATTACAGGACACACAGAGCCCCCCATTACCAAGAAAGGAATCCAGGTACTCATGATACATACCATTTGGATTTTTATCATCCATTGCAAGTGACCACAGAAAATACTCTCACTTTGAGCTAAGTAATTATTCTCACCACCACACTGCTTGTTAGTGGCAAAGTGGAGTCTGAAGCCCAGATCTGCTACCTCCCATTCCAGTAATCTCTTCTCATTATTCTAAATAATGCTTTCAGGTTTGTTGACAGTAGCTACTTGGTCTAAATTGTTGTTTTGTTGATATATGGGTCTTTTCTTCCCCGAAGGCATCTTAATTGCTTCCCGTTTTTATTAACTTGGTGTATATGACTTTCATCAAAGCACTTAACTATGTAAACCATCGTCCTGCTCTCCTGAAAGCCAGGAGGAGGGCAGCTCTACTTTGAATCTGCCTTAGCAATGCTGAATGTGCAAGAGGGTTGGGGGAGGAAGGATAGGTTTGCATCTGCTCCTGAAATGTTCATGACCTTTGCAATAGAATTCCCGGGCCAGAAAACCTGTCTACCTTAAGAGAAAACCTTAGAAATATATTTCACAGATAGATGCTTCGGGACCAGAGAAAGGGAAAGGAATATTCACAGGTGGCATTCAAACTGGTGACAGACAAGATAAACTCTAAAGTCATATTCACATTACCAAAGGAAAAATTTAAAACAGAAATTCAATATTTAGCATTATTTTTATATATGCCATAATTATTGTCTGAAATAGAAGGTGCTCTGTTCTTTAGTCACAAGCCTATCAATTAACTGTCTTAAATTAATTCTTAGAAGATATAGTTATAATTTTACTTATAAAATTATAGGATCTTGTCACTAGTTTCATTATGCTCAGAAAAATCTGCTCCTATCTGGTGGCAGCATTTCCTGAGAGTATTCAGTTGGCAAACTTAGCCAGACTTAATAAACTGGCTGGGAATTGTCAGGTAATTTCCTTAAAATTAAGCATGATGAATAACCATCTCATGTATGGTCTGTTCTGAGCTCTTTAGCTGGTGAAATAAAAATAGACTCCTAATAGATTTTTTTTTAATCCAAATTTTACCAAACTCATTTAGAGTGAATTTTATAAAACGTGGAATAAATTTTATGAGCATTCTAAGCAGTATAGCCATTTTGGTTATTAAAATTAATTTAAAATGTCTCTGAATTATTCTAAATGTTTTAAAGTTTTGTTTTTTTTTGTTTGTTTTTTTTTTTTAAAGAAACAACATTACTGGAAAATGAAGAAGGATCTACTTGCAGGTCTTAACATAAAACACCATTTTCCAGATTGTCTTTCAGACTCTCCTATCCCAAATTATTCTGCATCCCACCAGCAAGGGACATTTTCTACAGAACCACTCAGCAGCGAGGCAGACAAGAGGTTGAGGCTAAAAGAATCCAAGACAAAAACCAGCTGCTGCGGACAAGGTAGAGGAAGAGAACAGACTAGGGGAGCTAAAGATTGAAGGGACACTCATCTTTTCCGTCAGTGTTTTAGTAATCATTTGATTCTCCTCACCTATTTGGAAATAGATATTCAGCTTCTCTTTTCTTTCTTACAAGATTCCCTTAGTTAAAAGTGGCTAAGGCTCCCATAACATCTCATCCCCTTAGCAGAATATCCAAGGTCCATCACATTATTGGACCCTCTAGCACCTGTTGCTTATACTTGTTATGGTGAAGCCTGTGCGTCAGCAAGTCAGGGAATGTACTATCCCCATTTCCTATTTGACAGGCTATTACTCACAACTCAAGTGTCAGGAAACTTTTCTGTTAAACTTTCAGGATCCTTCCTGGGAGGCCTATTGCTCCTTTCTCTAGGGTACAACAGCCTGTTGTTCACACAGCTCTGCTAGGACTTATCACCTTGCCGTAATTACCTACAGCTCCATTAGACTGTGCACACCTTCACCTCGGTATTCCATGGATGTGGTCTGGATATGCGTCCCTCCAAAACTCATGTTGAAAGGTGACTGCCAATATTGGAGGTGAGGCTGGTGGGAGGGTATTGGATCATGGGGGCAAATCCCTCATGAATGGTTTAGCAACATCACCTTGATGATAAATAAGTTCTTGCTCAGTTCCTCCACCCAACATCTGGTTGTTTAAGAACCTGTTTCTGCCCCCTTCTCTCTCTCTTGCTCCCCCTGTCACCATAAGATACACTGGCTCCCTCTTCAGCCTCCACCATGATTGTAAGCTTCCTGAGGCCCTCACCAGAAAGACACTAGCACTATGCTGCCTGTGCAGCCTGCAGAGCCATGAGCCAATTAAAGCTTTTTTCTTTATAAATTACCCAGCCTCAGGGAGTTACAACAACAGAAAAATGGGCTAATACACCCAGGCACCAGAGTAATGACTGTCTTGCAGTAAGAAACTAACTCAAAGCACATTTGTTGAATGAAAGAGCAAGTGCACATATGACTTGAAAAATAAAAAAGGTGTTTAAATCAAATAATTTAAATATATATAATGCCTTAATTGCTTCTATCTTAGAGGGTTTAATGGAAATTTAAATTTTCCTTCAACTAATAGATAGTTGTTAAATTCTGCAGAGTAGAAACCCATTAAGAAAATCAATAAACTGAACTATTTTTGCTGCAATATTTTAACATGAAGCTAAAGATTAGAGTTAGACCAAAACCTTTCAATAGAATATTTACCTCTCAAGAGCACATGTATATAATTCACTTTTAAATAAATTACATTAGGTGTTAATTTGTAGGGAAAAAAACCTGACACTGTAGGCATGTGATCAAAATCATAATATGATTTTTAATTAGGGACCACTGCAAAGGTAATACTAAACAGTTTGAAATCATAAATAGTTTTGAAACTTCTTATTTCGTTTTTGGTATTTATTTCACAAATGGTACGAAGTCTTCTGGAAACTATATTTTTAGATGTTATTATTCATTATAATTGCTAGAAACAGCATCTTTCCCAGAAAACAAAGTTCAGCTTTTATTTGTATGCAGAAATTATTACTACACAATACTTTTCCTCTTCTTATTAATTTCCTCTTTCAAATGGCTAGTGCTAACTTACACAGGTACTTTGAAAAGAAAAAACAAATGATTCTGTTCTTATGAATATATAGCTAAAAAGCTTCTCTAAATTCCTTTCCTGGCACATTTAACAATACTATAGTGTACAGAGAGTAGTTAGCGGGGTGTATACACATGATTGTAAAACCCTGAAATACATGTGATAAATTTCTAAACATGAGCCATAACTCTTACTTAGAGTCAGTAATGTCTCATGGCCATATTCAACTATTCACTGCTTTATGCAGGTGATGGGTGTTCTCTATTGTAACCTTACAGAAACCTGTTGTCTCTAAATTTGAAAATACTGATGCCAAATAAGGAAACAGGAACTTAGCTTTATTAAATGCGATGCAAGTCCATACAATGAAATAAAGTAGGACATAGCCATGAGTACCAAACTCAGTTATCCGTGTAACCTTGGCTGAGAAAAATGGTCCCTCTGTGTTCTCACTTCCTTGGGCTACCCAGGACGGTCCTGATTTATGCCTCTTGTTCTGGTGTCATTATTAATAGAACTCCTTTGCACTTGCAAACATGCCACTATTTGGGTGTACACTTTATGGTCACCTAGTCATCTTCCTTGTAAATGGAGCACTCGACTCTAGAAATAATGTAGTACAGGAGGAGGAAGGAAATACTAGCTTAGTCATTTCTGTCAAGTATATATTTTTGCTGAATGTCATAGCCACATTCGTTCCTACTTGCAGGAAGCTAGTTTGCAATCAACATAGAGCTAAACATTATTGCATCTAGTAGAAAGCTAGACATTATTTTAACCTTAGCTTTACTTAAACTTCCAATACATGGCTACTATACCTTTCAACTTAATCAGCATATTTGGGGAGAATAAATAATTTATAGATCTCTGAGTACTTCAAAGCAGAAAACTCTGGTGATAGCTATCAGCTGTTTATATAACAGTCCAAATTGTGCTGTTTAAAATGAAAATTCACTTTGTAAGTTCTGTCTCAGAAATCCAAGGCATTTTCTTGGTTCCTTTCCTAGAAGTGCTACATTTCATTTTGCACTGCCCATATCTCTCATGACCTTCTCCCTGATTCCACTGGCCCATGACTACTCCCCCAAGCAGCTTCTGAATTGGCTTCAGGATATCATTGCTTCTTTATATATATCAATTAAGAAAGGAACTTGAGGACTGGTGGATATCAAAGGAAGATGATTTATTCTTCTTCAAAGATTGTTTTACATGTTGAATTGTCTCACAATTTAGAAGCGGTAGATTCAATTAAGTAGAAGTCTTTAGATAGAAGTTGAAATGATGTATTCTCCTGGCAGTGAGTGTAATTTCAAGTGGTCACAGAGTTTCAGTTCTAAATGTTTTTACTTGCTTTATTTTCCCTATAAAAATACATAAATATATAGATTCACTGTGCATAAATTTAATTGACATAAATTTACTCAGGGAGAAATCAGCGAAGTAATTTCTCTGTCTGTTTCACATAATAATTTGCATAGTTAACCAGTAGTGACCTCTTCCTTTTAACAAATAAGTTGTAGTTCATAACCTGAATTTATTATTTGTAGGGAATGTGAGTTTATAATTATTTTCCAGGACATGTTTCAAAGCAACAGCATTTCAAAGCAACGGTACGAATCAAGTGTTTTTAAACAATATACATGCAGAGCAGAAATAACAAATACATGCTTGTGTGCCATCAGCCATGCTCTTGAGAAAGGGGAATGAATACCATTTGCCTGAACGATCTGGCCGAGATTGTAAGTTTGTTCAGATGAATCAATCCAAGCTAAAAAACTGAAAATCACATCAAATGGATGAAAAGTAAAACATATGAAATTCATAAAAACTGAAGTTTTCAAGCTTTCTTTTTGTTAAGTGACAGAACGTTTTCAGTAAATGAAATATTAGTTGGAAACCTAGATGTTATCGCCATATAAAGGAGGAGATGCTTTAGAAAGAGAAGGAGGAGAAGAGCAGGACCTTCAATCCCAACGCTCATCCCTCCCTCTCATTCCTTAATATTGTACTGCTTTCTACAGGGTTAATCTAACATCAAAGGGAAGGGCAAGAAAGAAGAGAACTTGGCTCAGCTATCTACAGAATGTTATTTATAATGTATTATGGTGTGAGGAAAAAAATGCTTCCTTTACAAGGCTACGGTTTCAAAAAATAAAATCTGCAGCTGCTAAACATAGAAACTAAAAGAAACTCTCTGATTAAGAGCATTAACGATAAGGTAAGTGTTGCCCTGAGTCATTTTTTTCTGATTTATATGTTTAAATTCAAATGAGTTCAAATTAGGCATTAACTGATAGCAAGTTTGTTTGTTACTAAATATAGTGACTCAACTAATTTTGAGTAGATCTTACATTATCTGTGCTAACAGGTGCATAGAAGAGAAAATGAAATGGATTGAGCAACACTTTAGGAACATCTGGAGAAGATATTTAACTTGTATTCCTCACAAAGTAGTCTGATTGCCTTTTTATCTTCATTTACAATTTTTATTATGATCTTTTGGTATAAAAGTCATGTATGCAACACACCTGTTTAAAGCTATGTTACATATGGAATATTTAAAATTGGCAACTTCCAGTAATGATATTCATTGCATACATTACACATATTGAAGAGGGTTCATTGGGAATTTGCAAATACATTTTCAACGGGAATGATATGCACGATGGAAGTACTGAAGTTACTATAAGAGGGCCTTAATGATGCTTTGTCCCTTTTAACATTATTAATATTGATTCACACAATGTAAACATTCCTAAATCAACTAAAAAACCCTTTATATATACACACACATAAACTAGTCCTTGTACTACAAATATGTGGTCTGATTGGCAAATATTTTAAATAAGCCACTATAATTCTGGAAATAGATCTCTCATAAGCTAGGTCCTAATCTATTTACAGAAGCATGGTGAATTTAGCAGATGTTTGAAGAGTCTAACAAGTAGAAGATGAGAGAAAGGACCACTATAAGTAGGAACTTAGTGTTTTTGTTACTTGAATGACTCATTTAGTGGTTGTTACAAATTTTATTTAAATACTAGGGTTCTATATACGGTATTGTAATGTTTATATTATGTAATTGTGGGGGACTCCGATGATGCCTCACTTTTCTCACCAAAGTATAAAAACCGAAACTACTTCTCTCCCATTTATATATACTTCTCTGGATTTTACACTACAAAATAAAGGCTACCAACATTCTCCAGATGAATTGCTTCTGAATATATAAGTTTAGGGTTGCCAGAAGAATGGCAGGATACTGAAATATGTTAGTTATAGCTGACAGCATTTATGCCAAGAAAATCAGAAACTTACTAATCAGAGTAAATACTAGGATACTTCCCCCACATTTCTTCTATAACTTTTGCTTTTAATGTCAATTAGTAAAGCAAAAAATACAGGCTAATAAGGGAGTAAAAGAATCAATAAAATAGTTTATTAAATACTAGCTAATAAGCTAATTTACCTCCAGAACATGACTTACACAAGTTATCAATGAAATTAGAATGAAATACAGATCCCTAACATGGAGAAAAGCTTACATTAATTATGACTTCAAAAGCAACCCATTCAGTGAACTTTTGAGAGCCCGTCCTTCTAATAGACTTCTCCCTTTAGGCTCTTGTATGCTTTACTTGGTTCTACATCCTTTCTGCTTTCCAGCAGGAGGTGAATTCAATGTTTGGAACCTTTCTTTTGTTTCTTTGTTCTAAAAAATATATTTTTACTTAATTCTTTGGAGACATTTCCATCATTTCCTTAGGCGCTAGGTAGCATTTCAGAGCCAATAATCTCCACATTCAACTTTCTGCCTTATGTATCATCCCATGGTAAATTCCAGTGGGATGACCCCCAGCCACTGTATCGCAAATGCATTCACATCAGCTCATCTTGCCTTAGAAACACCTCCTTTATCCAACATTCTTCTCTGTCAATGCCATGTTTTTAGGTTAAAGATCTTGCAATAATCTTTGACAGTTCTCTCTTTTAATACTCATAAATTTTCTTTATATTAAAAATACTAATGAAAGTTTTTTCTTTCTTTTTCATTCTAGTCACCATGACCTCTAAGCCCTCATTAGTGACCCTTTGATTCTGGTTTCTCCTTATGCTAATTAATCCTACTGAAAGAAAATGACATATTGACCCTATAACTTACTTATTCCAGAAACTTCAATTGTTTTCTAACATCTTTCATGAGTATTTCACATTCGAATAATATAAAGTCATCCTACTTTCTCTTTCATACTTTCAAAATTGGTATTCAGTAGCTATATCACTTTGTATTCCCACGGTACTTAAAAAGAGATCACTGTATATAATTGATTTCTGCATATAAATGTAGATGTTCGATTAATCGTTATTGCTTTTCATCTTGCTGGAATGGGTCTCATTGCTCCAGCCTATCAGGGTCATTTTGAATCTATACTAAATTCTCTGAGGCATTATTTATACCCCTCTGCTTTACTATCATTATAACAGATAAACACAGAAGATACGTCTTCCTTTAAGTTTGCAAGGAAAATACGGAATGACCCAGAGCCAAGGCAAAAAATCTCAGCCATACCTCTACACATGTCTCTCCAACTATCAGTCATTCATTAAGACAATGACCAAGGTTTAAACCAACCAACTAGGTTCACATAACTATGACTATGCAGGACAAAATTGTCTTCGGAAACACTGTCAACTCTTGAAAATTAAGGTCCATAGATGTATAGGGTTATAGTGATCCACAGACTCAGAAACGTATTAAAAAGGAAATGAGTCATTACCCATTACGCTTTTCAGTTGATACATAGAGTTTATCACATTATCTTCTGCATGCAAATAAACCAACTATATAAATGATTTCATTATATCTGGAGTTGATACAACTTTGTTTCATATTTTCTAGTGAGAAACAAAATTATCAAAGATTTTAATATATTACTTTTTTTTTTTTGAGATGGAGTTTTGCTCTTGTTGCCCAGGCTGGAGTACAATGGTGTGATCTTGACTCACTGCAACCTCCGCCTCCTGCATTCAAGCGATTCTCCCACCTCAGCCACTGCAACCTCCACCTCCCAGGTTCAAGTAATTCTCCTGCCTCACCCTCTGAAGTAGCTGGGATTATAGGCACCTGCCACCATGCCCAGCTAATTTTTGTAATTTTAGTAGAGACAGGGTTTCCCCATGTTGGCCAGGCTGGTCTTGAACTCCTGACTTCAGGTGATCCAATATCTTTATAAAATAGAGATTAGTATGTTTAAAAAAGAGATAGGAGAGAGAATAGAGCCATTTAACTTTCTTCCTGAGCTGAAATGTTCATTAAGAGAAACAGAGAATGAAGGAAACAACCACCAACCAAACAAAACTTACCTATTTGCTCCTAAAGAATTTGTGGAATGCTACTGCAAACTATTGTCTTCTGAAATAATATAAAATAGTGCCACAACTAATAAATATTCAAGAAATGAAATCCTTTAATAACAATGTTCAATGTATGAATGAAAACAGAACATCCTTTGTAGACGATGATAAGTACAAATATGGGTTTTGAAACTTTACCTCAATAAACAGCTTCTCTTTTTCTCTTTCTTTTTTGAAGGGAAACAGGGATAATATGAGGTAAAATTTAAAGGATGAATCAGATAGATATCGGTTTAAATTTTGGCTCTGTCATTTACCAGCTGCATGAATTTGGTCAAACCATTTTTACTTCTCTATGCCTCTGTTTTCTCTTTTGTAATGAGGATGATAATACCTACCCTATTGGCTTGCTGTGAATATTAAAAGAGATAATGCAGCCAGGTGTGATGCCTCATGCCTGTAATCCCAGTACTTTGGGAGGCTGAGGCAGGTGGATCACCTGAGATCAGGAGTTTGAGACCAGCCTGACCAACATGGTGAAACCTCATCTCTACTAAAAATACAAAAATTAGCCAGGCGTGGTGGGGTGTGCCTGTAATCCCAGCAACTCAGGAGACTGAGACAGGAGAATCGCTTGAACCCGGGAGGCAAAGGTTGCAGTGAGCTGAGATCACACCACTGCATTCCAGCCTGGGCAACAGAGTGAGACTCCATCTCAAAAAAAAAAAAAAAAAAAAAAAGAGATAACGCACATCAAGTGCTTATTTCATCATCTGTAACGTGGTAACTATTTATTGAGCAGTCACTATTTTACTTGTTCTTTTAGTTGTCTTATTTGTTGTCCACTCACAACTCACTCCACTTTTTTTTTCAACTTTCTTTTTCACCTGTGACCCCCTCACCTTTTCACTGTCCTGTTGTTCTTCCCTCTAAATCTTGAAAATGGAGAAGCAGTAGATATGCTGCTCAATTTAGTAGATTATTTTATTAACAGTACGTTAGCATGAGGGCATTTGTTACAATGAAATATTTGATTTAACACCTTCATTTCTAAAATTGGAATGAAAAGATTTATCTCTAAAGAAATTCTAAACACCAGAAAGTGAGTGAGACTATATTATTTCAGCCAAAATATAGAAAGGCCAAGATAACCTAAAATACCATTGTTTAGTGTTTTTAAGAACATTGGTTTGAAGGAGGAAAACAAGTTAATCATTAAAATGCCTACCAATTATTGAACAGCTATTATGTGCCTGGGATATGCTTTAACATACAACATTAAAATTTCATTGCTTATGTACTCAAATATATTATAAAAGTTATCCTCATTTTATACAGGAGAAAACTAAGGATTTGAAAAGGTAGTTATTTTGTCTAAAGTCACAGAGCCAGAAGAGGAAAACAGGACTTGAACTTAGGTCTACTGACTCCCAAGTTTGCGCTGTCAATCATGGAGTTATATAGTACTTTGATCTGTACCTCCCACAGAACCTGTTTCACTGAGCAAAAGAAAGCAGAAACTAACACTGACTGAGTGGCTACTGTCCCAGATATTATACCTATGAAAATATCTGCTAATGCCTATTGTCATAAGTTATGGAGATAATGTTCCTTAGCTTACTGCTTTCTGCATCATTAAAGTCTCTCTGCCTACTACCATCAAGTGCAAGTCAGTCTCCTAAAGAGCCTGAAAACCTGTAGAAGCTCTTCATTGGGTTGGGGGGTTGAGCTTTGAAACAACCCATGAGAATCTGAGGATCCATTTTGAGCAATGGGGAATGCTCATGGGTTGTGTGGTAATAAGAAATCCAAACACCAAACCCTCCAGGGGCTTTGGGTTTGTCACAAATGCCACTGTAGAGGAGGTGGATGCAGCCCTGAATTAAAAGCCACACAAGGTGGAGGGAAGAGTTGTGGAAGCAAAGAGGGCCAACTCAAGAGAAGATTCTCAAAACCAGGTACCCACCCAACTGTGAAAAAGATATTTGTAGGTGCCATTAAAGAACACACAGAAGAACATTACCTAAGAGACTATTTGGAACAGTGTGGGAAAATCAAACTGATTAAAATCATTACTGACAGAGGCAGTGGTAAGAAAAGGGGCTTTGGTTTTGTAAACACTGACTACGGTGATTCTGTGGATAAGACTGTCATTCAGAAATATACCATACTGTGAATGGCTACAACTGTGAAGTAAGGAAAGCCCTGCCAAAACAAGAGATGGCTAGTGCTTCATCTAGCCAGAGGTTGGCATGGTTCTGGAAACTTTGGTGGTGGTTGTCAAAGTGGTTTCAGTGGGAATGACAACTTTGGTCATGGAGGAAACCTCAGGGGTCATGGTGTCTTTGATGGGGATAGCTATAATGGATTTGATAACGATGGTAGTTATGTTGGAGGCAGTCCTAGTTACTCTGGAGGAAGCAGACGCTATGGAAGTGGTGGACAGGGTTATAGAAACCAGGGCAGTGGCTATGGTGGGAGTGGCAGCTATAACAGCTGTATCAGTGGAGGAGGTGGAAGTGACTCTGGTGGTGGTAGTGAAAGCAATATTGGAGGTAGTGGAAGCTACTATAATTTTGGAAATTACAACAATCAATCTTTAAATTTTGGAGCCATGAAGGGAGGAAACTTTGGAGGCAGAAGCTCTGGCCCCTATGATGGCCAAGGCCAATACTTTGCCAAGCCACAAAATCAAGATGGCTGGGGTGGTTCCAATGGCAGCAGTAGCTACGGCAGTGGCAGAAGGTTTTAATTCCTGCCAGGAAACAAAGCTTAGCAGAAGAGGAGAGCCAGAGAAGTGACAGGGAAGTTACAGGTTACAAAGGATTTATGGGGTCAACCAAGCATAGTGGTGGCAGTGCCTAGCTGCTACAAAGAAGACATGTTTTAGAAAACACTCATATGCGTAGGCAAAAAAACTTAAGGGCTGTATTTGTGGCTAATTGTATAACAGGTTATTTTAGTTTCTGTTCTGTGAAAAGTGTAAAGCATTCCAACAAAGGGTTTTAATGTAGTTTTGTTTTTTCCTTTTTGCACCCATGCAGTTGATTGCTAAACATAATAGTCTGATCATAATGCTGGACAAATGTACCTTTAAAAAAACAGAGGAAGATGAAGTAATGGGGACGAAAGCTTCACTGATCACAGAGCTCTCCACGCTTGTAGTAGGTAGACACTATTTTGTTTCCTCCTAGAATGCTTCCCAGACTCCTGGTTGTATTCCTTTGGGAATTCTTTCCCATTTATATGGTTATGGTGGGACTGTGAATCAAGGTGTGTGTCCCATCCAAGCCTCAAATAAGTGTGCATATAAGATAGTCGGGGTAATCAGTCTTTCCCAAGGCTGCTTGGTGTGAACAAGAGCTAAAGTTCTCTTACTCATTTACGCTAATGGAGGCAATGTGATGGGAGAATAAAGCCAACAAAGTAAGAGAAGTAGAGAAAAGTTGAGCTGAAAGAGGAGAGATACAGTGACAGAGCCATGACACAGTATCAGTCCTGGATCTAGATATGCCTGAAGCCAGAGACTTACAAATTCCTTCTTAAATTTTTAATAGTCTACTTTGAGTTGGGTTTCATTCATAGGTGCCTGAAAGAGTTCTAACTAAATCACTTTTTTGAAAAAATTTTCTTATCTTTCTCATCTCCCTTTTTTTGGCTAAACACCAGTTGTGCCCATTTGCAATGTCCCCCAAACTTTTTTTAAAAATGTTTTGTATACATTAAATAATTTATTATTATTATTATTATACTTTAAGTTTTAGGATACATGTGCACAACGTGAAGGTTTGTTACATATGTATACATGTGCCATGCTGGTGTGCTGCACCCATTAACTCGTCATTTAGCATTCGGTATATCTCCTAATACTATCCCTCCCCCCTCCCCCCACCCCACAACAGTCCCCAGACTGTGATGTTCCCCTTCCTGTGTCCATGTGTTCTCATTGTTCAATTCCCACCTATGAGTGAGAACACACGGTGTTTGGTTTTTTGTCCTTGTGATAGTTTGCTGAGAATGATGGTTTCCAGCTGCATCCATGTCCCTACAAAGGATATGAACTCATCCTCTTTTATGGCTGCATGGTATTCCATGGTGTATATGTGCCGCATTTTCCTAATCTGGTCTATCATTGTTGGACATTTGGCTCAGTTTCAAGTCTTTGCTATTGTGAATGGTGCCACAATAAACATACGTGTGCATGTGTCTTTATAGCAGCATGATTTATAATCTTTTGGGTATATACCCAGTAATGGGATGGCTGGGTCAAATGGTATTTCTAGTTCTAGATCCCTGAGGAATTGCCACACCGACTTCCACAATGGTTGAACTAGTTTACAGTCCCACCAACAGTGTAAAAGTGTTCCTATTTCTCCACATCCTCTCCAGCACCTGTTGTTTTCTGACTTTTTAATGATTGCCATTCTAATTGGTGTGAGATGGTATCTCCTTGTGGTTTTGATTTGCATTTCTCTGATGGCCACTTATGATGAGCATTTTGTCATGTGTTTTTGGCTGCATAAATGTCTTCTTTTGAGAAGTGTCTGTTCATATCCTTCGCCCACTTTTTGATGGGGTTGTTTGTCTTTTTCTTGTAAATTTGTTTGAGTTCATTGTAGATTCTGGTTATTAGCCCTTTGTCCGATGAGTAGGTTGCAAAAATTTTCTCCCATTCTCTAGGTTGCCTGTTCACTCTGATGGTAGTTTCTTTTGCTGTGCAGAAGCTCTTTAGTTTAATTAGATCCCATTTGTCAATTTTGGCTTTTGTTGCCATTGTTTTTGGTGTTTTAGACATGAAGTCCTTGCCCATGCCTATGTCCTGAATGGTATTGCCTAGGTTTTCTTCTAGGGTTTTTATGGTTTTAGGTCTAACATGAAAGTCTTTAATCCATCTTGAATTAATTTTTGTGTAAGGTATAAGGAAGGGATCCAGTTTCAGCTTTCTACATATGGCTAGCCAGTTTTCCCAGCACCATTTATTAAACAGGGAATCCTTTCCCCATTGCTTGTTTTTGTCAGGTTTGTCAAAGATCAGATAGTTGCAGATATGCAGCATTATTTCTGAGGGCTCTGTTCTGTTCCATTGGTCTATATCTCTGAAACTTAACCAACCTCTCTCCTTTTTTTTTCACCCAGAAACTCCAGGATTCACATATTATATGGTTTTCAGCATATTTAGTGTTGGTTTAGTTTTTACTGGTAACTTTCTTGGGGTGTAATCTTCCTTACCAGACATCTCAAAAAGTACCCCTAAGTATGCTATACTATTTATAGTTCAGATAATAACATTACAAACAAAGTTGTGTGTTTTTGCCACAAGATATACTGCTTCAACTCATTTGAATGTTAAACTTTTGAAAACATTTTATTTTGAAATAAAAACTCTAAGTTGTAAGACACAGTGTCACTGTCATTGTGATCCTGCTTTTCTTTTATATTAACTAACTTGTATCATCATCCTTATCTAATATGAATTGAATTACAAATATGCTACAGGGGAACTCCCTGATCAGGAACAAGCTGAAATAGTACCTTGTTTTCAACATTATACTATTCTGCTCCATCTCTGAAAATGCAAGGACACATTCATTAAACAGGCTTTTGAGAAAACAGTCATACATGGTAAAGGTAAATTTATTCAATTTGATTTGTAATTATATTTAAAATTAATACTCTGTGTTAGTCCAGATTCTCCTAACTTATGATGGGGTTACATCCCCATAAACCTATCATCATAAGTTGAAAATTTCCTTAGTTGAAAATGCATTAATACATCTAACATACTAAACACCATAGCTTAGCCTAGGCTATTTTATTTTTTGAGGTGAATTCTCACTCTGTCTCCCAGGCTGGAGTGCAGTAGTGTGATCTCGGCTCACTGCAACCTCCGTCTCTCGAGTTCCAGCGCTTCTTCCACCTCAGCCTCCCGAGTAACTGGGATTACAGGCAGGCACCACCACGCTCAGCTAATTTTTGTATTTTTAGTAGAAACGGGGTTTCACCATGTTGGCCAGGCTGGTCTAGAACTCCTGACCTCAAGTGATCCACCTGCGGCCTCCAAAGTGCTGGGATTACAGGCGTGAGCCACCACGAGCCTAGGTCACCTCAAATGTGCTCAGAACACTTACATTAGCCTACAGTTGGGTAAAATCATATAACATGAAGCCTATTTTATAATAAAATGTTGAATACCTTATGTAATTTATTGACTAATGTACTGAAAGTGAAAAACACTTTCTACTGAGTGTGTATCACGTTTGCACCATCATGCCATCCAAAAATCTTAAGTTGAATCATCATAAATTGGGAACTGTCTTTAAATTCATGCGTTAATATCAAATCTAGTACTCCAAATGTGATTAACAAATAATGTTTTTTAGCACTTTGGTTAGAAATGTAATGCAACTTTCAGGATTATTAAATCCATCTCCATTTATTCTCCATCTCTATTCACACAACAGAGTAACCTGTCATGAATTGCAATTATATTTCTTACAACTGACCCTCAGAAAGAACTAGTTTAAGTTTGCTTAGTGGTGACAGAAGGCAATTATAATGATAGTCATTTCAATAGGGATGCTTTAAATATGATGCTTGCAGAAAATAAGTCTCACTGCTTTAACAGAATAGGTCACAGAACTTTAAAGACGCAAAATGACAAAAAGACCAAAGATATTATAGTATTAAATGAAAAATTCAGAAGGCAATGTTAATGTGAACTTAGTCATAATAATGAAAGAGGTTTCAGAGCAAGAAGATAAAGGTGTGAAATGAAAATCTTGCTGGGTGTCAGCAATGAAATGCTGCACATTTCTTGTAAAACATCACTGGGCTAGTTTGCCAAATTAGCTGACAAATGTCTGCCATAATCATGCAATTTACACATTTGTACTCATTTTAGAATTAGTCTCACGGTTATTTATTTTTGGAGTTCTGTTAGGTTACGAAAATGGGCTAGGCATGGTGGCTTACACTTGTAATCTCAGCACTTTGGGAGGCCAAGATGCGAGGATCAGTTGAAGCCAGGAGTTCAAGGCCAGCCTGAGTAAAAAAGTGAGACCCCCCCCACTTTGTTAGACTCTCTCTACAAAAAAAAAAAAAAAAAATTAGCTGGCCATGGTGGTGGGCACCTGTGATCCTAGCTACTCTGGAGGCTAAGGCGGGAGTGTAACTTGAGCCCAGGCTTCAGTGAGCTATGACAGCGCCATTGTATAGTCTAGCCTGAGTGACAGAGTGAGACCCTGTCTCTAAAATAAGGAAGAAAAGAAGAGAAAATAGTTGGATTTTTTATTTCTTTTTATTTTTGCCTTTTCCTGGTAATTAACCCTAATAAGGATATTTTCTAAGAAACCTGAAGAATGAAGATTATTCGGCTTTTCTTTTGCAGGTGCAATGCTGCCGCAACTGATTATGTCATTTGTGCACTGCATAAGGATGCTGCGGCTAAGAAGCACCCACGTATTCACATCACATGCATCACATATTTGCATCCTGATAATTTGCCAACATTGAGAGTCAAGTGTCTACTTCATCTCACAATACATCAGTCTCCTCATTTGTAAGATGAGATCAATAACAGTGCCCTACATCATTGAATTGTGGTGAGGATTAAATGAGTTAATGAATATAAAAATTTCAAATGTTGTTAACTATTATTATTATTAACCAATTTTCACTCATGACCTTCATGTGCCATGTGCTAGAGACTGTACTAAGTGCTTTCGATGATATTTTGAAAACAATAAAAGGTAAAGGAAACAGAAGCTCACAGAAGTTAATTAACCAAGCCAAAAGGTAGCTTGGTTATCTGTTGGATTATGGAACACTAGTCTTGAAGAAAGTCACCAATTCATTCATTCATTCATTTATTCATTCACTCACTCATTTATTCATTCATTCATTCCAGATAAATTTATAGAAGGAACAGGGATGAGGATCATGGAGCAGGTACTAGGCTAGTTACAATGCAAGGTGTTAAGTGATCATTTAGCTCTCTAGGAAAGGTGCTGTGAAAGGAAGAATTCAGTCAGTATAGCAAAGGGAACACAAAATCTTCATAGAGGAGGTAATTTAGGGGAAAGTAAGGTTGGAGGATCTCCCAAAAGCAGGGTCCAACATCTCCTGGTTTTTAAAATCAGTGCTGTTCATACTGTTCTTTCTCCCAATTCATCGGTTCTGGGCTGAGTGGCCGACATGGCTAGTGAGTGTTAAGAGATTGAACGATAACATCAAGATTAAATCAACACAGGTTTCATCTATACTGTAAACACTTACTACTGCTCCAAGAAGGAGTAGGTAGGAAGCTGTGAATAATGGCACACAAACCTTCTCCACTTTTGATAGAGAAACCCAGAGGACGTGATAAATACTAATATGTATCTGAAGAGTGCTGGATTCCTTATTAACTACTTTGACATTCATTATTTTGTGGGATCGTCCTTACAATTATTTCTGATGAAGTTAAATGTTGTTACCTGCATTTTACAAATGAGGAAACTGAAGCTCTGTCAAGCTGAGAAATGTTAGAGCCTGAATTTGAACTTGGGTTTGCTAACTCTAAATTTGATGTTGTTTTCATTGTATCTTATTGCTTTCCTTTCATGGAAGTTACGCAACCAGGACTAAGAAAAAACTGCTTCAATTACAATAGTATTGTAGCATGTCTTTCGTTTTTGAATTTTTTAATTTTTAAACTTTCTTGAATTTAAATTGGATATATAACTTTGATGAAAATCTAGTTAAATCATCTATTTCTATTACGATGTCTATTTCAATGTTTCGCAAATTTGAATGATAGCCGTACCCTTTCAAATAAAAAAAATGCTTACAGGTCTCTAGTGCTCTCTTAAATTATATTTAGTATAATATTACTTAAATACATGTAAACACAAAACCAGATATTAATTCATTTTTCCTCTAGCTTTTATAAAACATTTTATGACTGCAAACCACAACAAAGTTACAAAATAAATACAAATAATACTTTAAAACCCAATACAATTCAAATTAAGAATATTAATTTAATGTGATAAATGGTAATATCTTGCTGAAGGTAGATCACTCGCACTGGCTTTTTAAAAATTTTTTGTTTCAATAGTTTTTGGGGTATAAGTGATTTTATCATACATGGGTGAATTATATAGTGATGAATTCTGAGATTTTAGTGTACCCTTCACCTAAGTAGTATACATTGTACCTAATGTGTAATTTTTTATCCCTAGTCCTTCTCCCACTCTCCCCCTTCTGAGTCCTTAAAGTCCATTATATCACTCTGTGTGACTTTGCTTACTCACAGCTTAGCTCCCACTTATAAGTGAGAACATATAGTTTTTGGTTTTCCTGTACTACTTCACTTAGAATAATGGCCTCCAGATCCATCCAAGATGCTGCAATAGACATTATTTCACTTATTTTAATAGGTGAGTAGTACTCCATGGTGTATACATACTACATTTTCTTTATCCACTCATTAGTCAATGGGCACTTAGGTTGGTTCCACATCTTTGCAATTATGAATTTTGCTTCCATAAACATATGGGTGTAAGTGTCTTTTGTATAACTTCTTTTCCTTTGGGTAGATACCCAGTAGTGGGATTGCTAGATTGAATAGCGGATCTACTTTTAGCTCTATGAGGTAAAAGTTTAAACTGTATTGTTTTTCAGAGAGGTTTTACTAATTAACATTCCCAACCAACAGTGTATAAGCATTCCCTTTTCTTCACATTCACGCCAACATGTATTGTTTTTTAACTTTTTAATAATGGTCATTATTTCAGGAGTACGGTGGTATCTCATTCTGGTTTTAAATTGCATTTCCCTGATGATTAGTGATGCTGAGCATTTTTTCCTATGTTTGTTGGCCATTTGTATATATTCTTTTGTGAAATGTTCATTCATGTCCGTTGTCCACTTTTTGATGGGATATTTGTTTTTTCTTGATGATTCACTGGAGTTCCTTGTAGATTCTGCTTACCAGTCCTTGTTGGATGAGTAGTTTGCAAATATTTTCTTCCTTTCTGTGGATTGTCTGTTTACTCTGATTATTATTTCTTTTACTGTACAAAAGCTTTTTAGTTTAATTCAGTCCCATTTATTTATTTTTGTTTTTGTTGTGTTTGCTTTTGGGGTCTTAGTCATGAATTCTTTGCCTATGCCGATGTCTAGAAGAGTTTTTCCAACATTATCTTCTAGAATTTTTATAGTTTCAGGTTTTATATTTCAGTCTTTGATCCATCATGAGTTGACTTTTTTTTATAAGGTAAGAGACAGGAATCCAATTATATTCTTCTGCATGTGGCTTGCCACTTTTCCCAGCATCACTTATTAAATAGTGTGTCCTTTCCCTAATTTATGTTTTTGTTTGCTTTGCCAAAGATCGGTTGACTATATGTATTTGGCTTTATTTCTGGGATCTCTGTTCTGTTCCATTGTCCCATATCCTTATTTTTATACCAGTATCATGCTGTTTTGGTAACTACAGCCTAGAAACATGTATTTATATATTCTATATCAATATGTTCTGCAAATCATTGTCATTAGTAGTATTATTTTTCTAACTTTTAACTTATTTTAACCAATACTTTACCAAAATCCATTACATCCCATAATATAATACCAAAAATAAAGATAAAAAGCACGTAACAGAAAATTTTTCAATTATAGAATTACTACTATACTTAGTGCTAAAGCCCAAAATGGTGCATCTTCAGATAGAATGCAGGCAAGATACCTGCTCAAAGTGAGCATCAAACTAACTGCTTACAGGAAGGTTCCTTTGTATGCCCCATGCCTAGTACTCCAGGGGTACCACTGGGACCCATGTAATAACTAAAGTGTCTACCACTTTTCAAAATATGTTGGAAACCTTTGTCTTTATAGAGCCTCACAACTTCATCTCTTCTGTTGCATCAATTGTATAATACATACACATATCTTCATTGTTTTTCTTATCAGCCTAAGACAAAGCAATACAAATTCTACTGTACTGTAGGATATTAATAACGTTAAACCAAAATCTCAAATGATTAAAGTTAAAATCTTAGTCTATTAAGATGTTTTTGAATTGCAAACCAAATTAAAATTGCAATACTGACTTTTTAGGGGTCCTCTAGGTACCTACTTTATCTTGAATCTAATTACAGAAAGTGAACTGAAGATATAGTGGAATACTCAGTTATTAGTTGATATAATAATCAAAAGAGAAAAATTTGTTAAAAACTCTCACAGGCGTCTGTTTTGTCCACAGATTTCTCATCAAACCCTCTTTAGTAATGACAAATCAAATTTTCACTTTTCAGTGGAAGTTTTTTACTCCTAAATCTTCAACTCTCTAATTCCATGTAGAAGCTTAAAGATGGTGTGGTTGTTGCTTGCTGACCCCTTCCACTTAGATGAGTTTCAGGAGGTTGGTATAATGTATCTCAGCTGAAAGCCTCACAGTCCATCATCTCAACTGGAAATTCTATATAAAACTTTCAAACAATCTCTTACCTTCTCTATATCACACATACTTAAGTAGAGAAAAATAAACTTTCTTTCCCTTCCAATTATTTTAAAATTCAGTTATGGCAACCAAATTGAAAATAACCAATGAATTCTATGTTCTAATATTGTCAAATTGCTTTGCAATCATCAATATTAAGATTTAAGAAAAGCAAACAAGTAGAGAGTATTAGAATACCTGAAGTTGAGTATAATTAGATGCCAAGTATGAAGGAATGTTTGTAAACAAAATGCTGCTAACAGCATAAAATAATTGGCATTGTCAATAGAAGGCTTTGACATTGGCTGGTTTTCAGATAATAGATATGATTCCCTGTTTGTGTATTAACAGAGGGTTAGATTAGCCAGGACTTGCTAATGGGAAAATAAAACACACAACACAAATATTTTTGAGATGGATAGTGTTATGGGGTTGGCTGGGCAAGAAAAGATGACAAAGAGTGGAATAATTTTCCTTTAATATAATTTAGAGACATCCTATATTTGGAGAATGAGTCTGTCTGCACAGTGTCTAAAAGTCCACCATCACTATGGTGTCAGGTGGTGTGACTATGGATATGATTTATATGTAAAGTGGCTGAAGGGAACAGGACTAAGAATGGTGGTCAGCACAATTTTAGGTAAAGTTGAGTGAGATAGTAAAAACTGTAGGAAAAAAACAGTATCAGGGAAATGGATCAAGTTATTGAAGAGATATTCCAATATTATTTTGAAGTAAATATCAATGATCAGATTATTTATAATATTGCAGAAGGTGTGTTACAAAAGGAAATTACATAGATTTTTGTTTGCTTCTTGTAGCCATCTTATCAAAGAAGAAACTCTCAGAGACATATAACCCTCTGGATATACAGAAACAACACAAACTCTTATATAACACTCCAGTGAAATATTTATAGCACATACATGTCAAAAAATAGGGCAATTTATGGGATAGAGGAAGAATAGCTTTTAGACTAAATGGTCAATTAGGCCCCAGAGTCCTCCTCTGCTTCCCCTGCCTGTTGCTAGCCCCTTGACATCTTCCTTTTCTGTTTCTTCCTCCATGTGAAAAACAATCTTTACAAAAAGGCTTTGGGCAGGGCACTGTGGCCGACAGATGTAATCTCAGCATTTTGGGAGGCTGAGGCGGGATGAGAGATAGCTTGAGGTCGGGAGTCCGAGATGAGCCTGGGCAACATAGCAATACTCTGTCTCTACAAAAAGTTTAAAAAATTAGCTGGGTGTGGTGGCATACTCCTGTAGTCCCAACTCCTTGGGAGGCTGAGGCAGGAGAATCATTTGAGCCCAGGAGTTTGAGGCTACAGGGAGCTGTAACGATGCCACTGAACTCCATCTTGAGTGACAGAGTAAAATCCTCTCGAAAGAAAGAAAGAAGGAAAGAAAGAAAGAAAGAAAGAAAGAAAGAAAGAAAGAAAGAAAGAAAGAAAGAAAGAAAGAAAAGAAAGAAAGAGAAAGAAAGACACAAAAGGCACTGTATGCAGTCTTACTTTTAACATTTAAATTTACCAGAGGGAGATGAAAATAGTAACATAATTCCAAATGTCTTATATTTGTCTTTCCCATTTCCATCCAACACTATGTACAAGGTAAAAGGTTTTCAGTCAGATATCTACTTACCTAGGGCCAAGAAAGCTAAGTTCTAATCTAGATTCTGTCTTTGATACACTGGGAGCTTATTTCCAATAGCCTCATTTGCCATAATTTTGCCTTGGTTATGAAGAGAGTGAAGGCATTAAGAAAGACATGCAAATCTGCAGTGAACATTCAAGGACTAGCACCTTGTCTCCCATATGTTCAGCCTAATTCCGCCTCTCATCGGCTGCTGAAATAACCTCATATTTGCCTCTTTTCAGACACTAGTCAATGTGTTCTTTTAGCCCAGGGAAGAAATTCTTCTAAATAAATCCTGACACCTATTCAGACCTACTGATGGCAAATATTACCTCTTCTAGGATACCCTCAAATAGACTGAACTCTTCTCCTTTGGATTTTTGAAAATTATTTGAGTGAACAATTCTAAGTGTTCTGGTTACATTTTGTTATATAAGGCTACTCATTTTACTTTTTTCACACTAAGGTTTATGATGGAAGTAATTGAGTTTTTTAAGCTTAGTGTTTGTGTCATTCACAGGGCATGAAATGTTGCCTTACACATATATGTGCACAAGGCAGGAGTAATAACTTGAATAGGGAGGAGGACGAGAATGAGAAGGTTGGAGATGAAACACTTGCCCAGCCTGATAGCTCCCTGATGCCTCCCATTGGTCCCAGGGGTCCACCAGTAGGAAAATCTGTTACTGTATTTACATCAAATACAGATTCTTTTTTTTTTGTGATGGAGTTTGAGTTTTGCTCTTGTTGCCCAGGCTGGTGCGATCTTGGCTCACTGCAACCTCTGCCTCCCAGGTTCAAACTGAGGCTAAACTGAGGCTTGACTGAGGCTGGGGTGGCTGTTTTCTCTGGCTCATGTGGTGGGAAAGGACTTCCCTGCTAGAAGAAATCTCCAAGCCCGTAAGACCCTTCTCTGAGAGGGGAGAAAAGAGTGGGCTCAGTTTACCTAAAGTTAATCACTGTGTGCCATTCACAGTCAGTGCCAGCATATAAACACTAACAATTTTCATAGGATTTATTGTTTTCATCAGGCATGTAACTCTCTAATGGCCATTCTGAGGGATGCCATGGGAGCTCTTAATCCTGCTAGTTCTATTCCACACCCTGGACTACCATGAGATGTTGAGGGGACATACAAGGTACTTCTTCCACTTCTGGGTGTTTTGTTTTTTTTTTTTTCTTTTGAGACAAAGTTTCATTCTGTCGCCTAGGTTGTAGTGTAGTGTAGTGGCATGATCTCAGCTCACTGCAACCTCCATCTCCCAGGTTCAAGTGATTCTCCTGCCTCAGCCTCCCGTGCAGCTGGGATTACAGGTAGGTGCCACCACGCCCAGCTAATTTTTGTATTTTCAGTAGAGACGGGGTTTCACTACGTTGGCCAGGCTGGTCTCCAACTCCTAACCAGCCTGCAAACATGGTGATCCACTCACCTCGGCCTCCCAAAGTGCTGGGATTACAGGCATAAGCCACCATGCCCAGCCCAAATACAGATTCTTACACCCTGTGGTAGACGGAATAGTGCCCCCCACCCCACAACATATGTCTATGTCCTAATCTCAGGAACCTGTGAATATGTTACCATACGTGGCACACAGGACATTGCAGTTATTGTTAAATTGAGACTCTTTAAATGGGATGATGATCATGGATTATCCTAGTGGGCATAATGTAATCACAAGCACACTTACAAGAGACAGGTACCAGGTTGAAATGATGAGCTTTGAAGATGGTGGAAGGGACTGCAGGCCAAGTAATGTAGGTAGCCTCTGGAAGCTAGAAAAGGCAAGAAATGGATTCTCCCCTAGAGTCTCCAGAAAGAATGCAGCTCTGCTGACTCTTGATTTTAACCCATATGACTCATTTCAGACTTCTGACCTCCAGAACTGTAAGATCGTAAATTTGCATCATTTTAAGCCATTCCATTTGTGGTAATTTTTTTTTTTTCATAGTAGCCATAGGAAACAAATACAGACCAGTGTCAAGAACTCATATTCTCTGGATGGAACCTACAGCTGCCTTTTAAGTAAGCTACAGCTACACAGTTGACTATTATGCTCAACATTTGAGACGTTCTTCTTTAAAACTGTATTCCCTTTCTGTGCAATGGAATTTAACTATCCAATCTTCCAGTCCCTAAGTCCAAGTAAAATTGAGACCATTTGTTTCATAAAATTTATCATGTATGAATACAAGAGTGATTAAGAAAGTAGTATAGGCTTCTCTCAAGGCCCTCCTTCCACATTCAAATGTAAAACTATGTTTGAACAATGGCATTCTATTTCAGACTGAAGGGAATTCCCCTAAAATTCACAGGTTGAAGCCGTAACCCCCAGTGTGACTGTTCTTGGAGACAGGGCCTTTAAATAAGTAATGAAGGTTAAATGATGTCCTGAGAGTGGGGCCATAATCCAATATGACTGGTGTAGTTATAAAAAGAGTCAAAGATGGCCAGGCGCAGTGGCTCAAGCCACCTAATCCCAGCACTGTGGGAGGCCAAGGCGGGCGATTCACGAGGTCAGGAGATCGAGACCATCCTGGCTAACATGGTGAAACCCCGTCTCTACTAAAAATACAAAAAAATTAGCCGGGTGTGGTGGTGGGCCCCTGTAAAATGGCGTGAACCCGGGAGGCGGAGCTTGCAGTGAGTCGAGATCGCACCACTGCACTCCAGCCTGGGCGACAGAGCGAAACTCCGTCTCAAAAAAAAAAAAAAAAAAAAAAGAATCAAAGACACCTGGCATGTGTGTGTACAGAGAAAAGGCCATCTGGGAACACAGAAAGAAGACAATCATTTACAAGCTAAGGGGAGAGGCCTTAGAAGAAACCAAACCTCCTGACAGCTTGATCTTGAACTTCCAGCCTCCAGAACCACAAGAATATAAATTTCAATTATTTCAACCACCCATTCTTTGCTCTTTCGTTATGGCAGTCCTAGGAAACAAATACATGTTTGTAACCCAAGTTCCTATTATCTCTATTTACCTAAAAGGGTTAATCTAATAGTTAGGATTTCCATTACCTGACACTCATTTACCATTCATTAAGTACTACCTACCATGCTAAGGTCTTTTCTTCTATAATCCTCCCAACAATTCTGCAAAGGTGATATTATTTTCTCTGTTTTACAGATTATAACACTGGGACTCAGGGAGGTTACACTTGGATACAGAACATGTGCAGACACACAAGGGAGCTACGACTCAAGCCAATGTCTGAAGGATCCCACTCTGATACACGGCTTCCCTCATTACTGCCACTTACTGAACTCCAGCTATGTGCCAGGTATCATGAGACAAATGGGAGGTTGTATTTTGTCTCAGGAGTATTACCCATAGCTAAGGAAGGCTGTCAGGAAGCAAGGGGTAAATTTGGTAACTGGGAGTACTATACACGAATTGAGTGGATGAAGATACATGTCTACTTCTTTATTATAATTCTAGATCACTAAGCAACAGTCACATTATTACCTGGATTCAATGGCTGTTTCCACAGCAATAACAGTTTAAACAAATGAACCAAAAAAACCATAATGTGGAGCCTAATGGTTAATCTCAATGACTACAAGATGCCTGCAGTCATAGTAAGCATGTTTCTTATTTACAATTCTTTCAGAAAGTAAATGGAAACCATGTGAAGATGGGAGTAAGCCTAGAATTTCAGTAATATGTATGAACCTGTAGCAGGGCATGGCTTCCTTAAATGCTGCTCTGATACCCTGCCACTTGGGAGCCAGCAGCTTTATAAAGGTAAACACAACTGATTGGCTTTAACATTCCTGGAATACATCTGACATCCCCTTTAGCCTTTGAGACCATTAAGATTTTGGCCAGGTCTTTAAATAGGTCGTTTGATTTCCCCCAGGTTTTGACTTCTGATCATGAAAGCCAATCACATTTGCTAGCTTGAAGCAATTTTTATTTGTCACTGTGGAGAAATGGTATGGTCCAGATTTTATGCTGAATGTAGGATTCTAAAAATTGGGTGTTTATTTCTTGTTTTCTCATTGATTATATTTTTGCAAGTAATTTAATCTCTGCATATCTATTTATCAATTATGTAGTCTGGGAAACATAATTTTTTAAAATTCACAAGCTCCTCAAAAGAATATGAATTCCTCTCTGCCCCATTATTAATAGGCCTCAGAAATGTTGTTTCTCTCCTCTGAGACCATACTAATTATTATTGTATCTTGTTTATGTAAATAAGACTGTGTAGTGCTTTAAAAAATAATAACTAGATACAAGAAGTCATTTGAAACCTTGAAATATGGAAAGGACAATGAAAAACTGTAAATCTGACCTCATGATTAATGATTTGAGCATCAAAAAGTCAAAATAGCACAATGATTGTAGGTTTCTTCCAGAGTCTTCGATCTAAACATCAGATTATGAACCATAATCAATATTATAAAATGTTATTTCCAAATTCTAGGGTATATTTTCAAATTACTCTTAATATGGCTTTGATCTATTTGGTATACCGTTGTTCTCCCACTATCCTAGTGCCTAAAGTTCCAAGAAATGACACAGTATGTAATCACAATGTAAAAAATTATGAGATTATTTTAAGATTTTTTAAATGTAAGTTGTTTCCTTTATTGTTTTTGGCGATAGCAACATTGTTAAGAATATTAAGTCCTTTGGTTTGGTTATAGCATCAATACGAATCCAAGTGTGTAGTGCCTTAATCAGTTTCTAAATACTTCTAGGTTTTCAAATAAAAAGCAATTTGTATAAATGAATTGTCAAACTGTCTAATCCTTTCAGTTGTTTATAAGTACTTGGACAGTTCACCATCACCACAAATCCTACATTTATCAAATTAAAGCACCTTTCTTCTAGGCAAGCTATTTTCTCCTCATGACCCCAGTATCTGCCGCTGTTGACAGTTTTTCAAAAACCTGGATTGTTTTCTCAACTCCTTCCTTTTCCTGTGTTGTATTATCTTCATCAGGTGCAACATTTACCAAATGATTTCTTTGTTCCAGATGATGTGCTGGATACTAAAAATACAGAAAAAGGAAAATACTTGGCTCTTGGATTTTTCATATATTTAACTATACAGAAAGTTACTGAGTCCTCCCAGTTTTCCCTTTCAAATGTCTGTACCATGCTGCCATTTCAACTTGTCTAAATCCTCACCACCTCATGCATGTATTAATGTAACATCTACTTCAGAGCCAAATTTATTCTTTGCCGCTTCTATTTCTGTCCCCTATCTCTCATTACTTCTAAAAATAATGATGGACACCATTGTTTTTCTAACTTTCCTTTGGGCCTTTGTTTTTTTATTTCTTTGCTCAAAAGTCAATAATTATTAATGTACTATATCTTACTTCAATAATCAATGCAAATGGCCAAATAACGTTGTGTTCAATAATACCCAAAACGTCAATTCCAGACTTTCTAGCTTCTTGGTACCCCATTGTTCACCATCACAAAGTTGACTTCTCGTTGGCTTTGTTCGTGTTTTTTTTTTTTGCAGATCTGGAAGAGTGGCCATGCTCTTTTGAATTTACATAAATTCTTAACATCTTCTTAGCTGAGGCTCAAGCTTCAATATCTAACTAGTTCCAGCTTCATAGGATACCTATGTCTTGAATATCAATTAAATTTCTGGGTTTTAATGCATAATACAATACTTTTATGTAGACTAATATTAGTCTTTTTCATTTTGCCTATATTATCTCGATGGAAGAATCCAGTGAACTGTCCTTCCAGGTTATTTACCATACACAAATGTTGGTTGGGTACAATAGGTACAAAACAAATAGATACAAAATAAACACTTTCCCATAATCATGAATCACTGAGTGAGGTTATACATGTTTCCGGGTCTTACACATTGTGGCTATAATTACAGGCAATATAGACCACTGAGGCTTAACTAGAAATGAAATTTCATGTGGTAAATTCACAACATTTTCCTTTTCTAATTTCCCACTTATTTTATCTATTCTGTTATTTGGATATCTTGATTGGTTCATGTTTATACACCAGTGACTGTTACAATATCTCCTGTAATTAAAGTGTGCATTCTCAAAAACTTTCTTTACTCCACCAACACCTGAGTTTGGTTCACATTAAACATAAATTTATGTTGCTAAAATGATTGAGACAGAGTTTAACTCCACAGCTTTTCTTTAACAGGAAAAAATGCTTCTAAACTGAACCTACAACCTTACGGCTGCATGCCTTGGTTTCGGGGTTACCGTTCTAGAAAGAGGACCTGAAGATGGGTGTATTGAAAAACTGGAACATGGAGAATGTTTTGCTGTGAGTGTGCATGTGTGTGCATGTGGATGTGTGAATAATGACAATTACATATTGTAATGATGATGTCAACATGTAGTTTAATCTTAAAATATATATAGGCATTTACCAGAACATAAAATGAGAGCAAGTCCAGAGACCTGAAGAGTCTATTATTTTACTTGCCTGACACTCTACCATTAAGCATGTTGGATCTAGCTCCTCAGTTTTACCTGCCATCCAGCATCTGTTAAATTGTTCCCACCCTTTTAGTGTTTTGATTATCCCCAGTCATGGTCCCTGTTCCACCAGCAGAGAAGCTGGAAAGTTTCCATGCAATAAATAGGCAGCATGTCAGCCAGGGAGCCCGCCCTTTTTGCTCTTTGACAAGTGACACATGTCATCTTTCTGACACTACTATCAGCTGCATTTCCATATGCCATGCTTCACATGACATTTCAGGCAACACCATGTCTTACTTCTTTTATAAAAGCCTTTTGCAGTTTTGTTCTGATAACTGAACAAAGAGTGAAAATAAAAGATCAGTAAAATAGATGGCTTTTAAACTCTCCTCATTTATTATAATCCAGAAAAATGTTTGTGGTACGTTGTGTTTAATCAGTATACATAGTTTTCACTCTCTAGATAAAAACATTCAACACAATTTTACATAGTGCTGCTAATAATTTTGGTTTTGACTTAGGCATAGAGCAACTTAGATGCAAACAGCAGACGGATGTGGAAAAAAGGTGAATAATTATTTGTGCTTCATATCAGGCTCTAGGAAAATAGCTAGGGATAACTTGACAATACTCTGTTTCAGTATTAAGTGATGTGAAGAGATGAAACTATGCAAACACAGGTTTGTTGTAACATCTGTTAAGCTAAAAACACATCCTAAAGAATTGTGTTGATTAAATTACACATTTTCACAGTTCTAAATGAGCACCTGTTCTGTCCAATTTTAGATGACCATGCTCCATTTGCTTTGGTAATATAACTCAAATAATAATAAATACAGTGTAAAACTCTGACCACAATATCCCAATGCTGATGTAGATGATTAAGATTGAACTTCAAATCCTATAACACTTCAGGATAAATGGCCTAAAGCAGGAACCAGTGTATAATTGCTTTTAAGAGTTTTGTTAGATATAGAACAAATGTGAGCTTCTACTTTTCAGCACAGATTACAATTAATTCTAGTAATTTTAAAAGCTTTTGAACAATAGTTAAAACATTACTTTACAATTATATGATATTTAAATATCCCTTAAAATTTCAATATTACTATCATGCAAAGCATATAACATTAAAATGTAAAATAAAGTATATATTTTATATGAAACTATTAAGTCATGTAATAAATACCATTTTAGTTAAGATTTATCTTCCAAACTGGAGTAGGAAGAAAGGAATTATATAATTACAGGCACTGAAGATAGATAATTAATCCCTAAAAATAACAAAATTAGGTACTTATATAGAACACTTCACAGCATTACCAAACATACAGTATCCTACTTGCTTTTTGCCGTTTCCTCATCTGTAAAGTGGGACAATCATTGTACTTACCTCATTGTTTTCACAAATAAAATGTGTTCATAAATGTAGGCAAAGTACCCACAGCAGTTCTAGGCACATAAGAGGCATCATGTAATTGTTAGTTATTAATGTTACCTACATAATATGTATAACAGGGAGAACTGAGTAAGTTCATATAAAGCACTGATATGGTTTGGATTTGTGTCTCCAAATCTCATGTGGAATTGTAATCCCCAGTGGTTGGAAGAGGGGCCTGGTGGGATCATGGGGACAGATTTCGCCTTTGCTGTTCTCATAATAGTGAGCCAGTTCTCACAAGATCTGATTGTTTACAAGTGTGTATGTAGCACCTCCCCGTTCTCTCTTATTCCTGCTCCAGCCAGGTAAGACAAGACATGTTTGCCTTCCCTTCCACCATGATTGGAAGTTTCCTGAGGCCTCCCCAGCCATGCTGTCTGTAAAGTCGGCAGAATTGTGAGTCGATTAAACCTCTTTTCTTTATAAATTACCCAGTTTCAGCTATTTCTTTATAGCAGTGCAAGAATGGACTAATATAAGCACTTTATGCCTTTTACATAGTAAGAGTTCACTGTGAGTGCTAACTACCTAAGAAGCAGGTGACAGGCATTATTACTCTCATTTCCCACATGAAGAAACTGATGATTAAAGATACAAGCAAAGCTTCCAAAGGTCAAATGTCAGTGCTCCAAAGAGAAGTTAAAACTTCACAGTTTGCCTTTTAAAATTTCTATAGAATCTTCCATTTTTAACATGCCTTCCCCAACCCCTCTATTTATCTTTCCTATTTGTTTCTGTGAATATTAGGGGTGACAATTTATCTTAGTCAGGAAATGTGCTGCTGCTCCAACTGTGGCTCTGCACTCACATTAAAGAGATTGTTTCATTTTTGGTTTCTATGGAAATGAAATTTCTGACTTTATTGCTGGGTTTGGAAATGTTTTTCTAGGGGTTGACAAGGTTCTTCTTCACAAAAATGAAGGAGCTGACCTGGGCTTTAGGATTGGGAAGTTGTTGTTTAACATAATTTGGGTATAAGGAAGGGTCTACTACTTCCTAGAAAAATGATGTGCTGCCTCTGAACATTGCTTGATTTAAGAAGCAATTTTTTCCTACTTAATTTTTCTGTTAGAAATATACATTTAAAACATGTTCCTGTCTTCCATTTCACCTTTCTTCCAAAGGCACATATTTTTTTAAAAAAATCTTCCACATATTTCACAGCCTATTCATTTCTCTAATACATCATGTATTACCTAGGTAAGGCATGATGTTCGATAGAGCACAGGAGTCCCTAAAATAATAGTCTGTTGATTTGGTCTCAATAGGGGAATATTATAATGTCATCCTTGAGCTGGGAAACAAGAAACCACCTACAACTAAACAAAATGTGTTTTTGAGCAAGCATCTGCAAAAAAAGAGCAAATGAATTAGGGAGAGCAAACAGGAAGACCTAATCTATTCCTGCTGTGAAAATACAAGTTAGAAAAAAAAAGCCAATAAAATACATACTAGTTGCACTATCAGTCCTCAGAGAACTAATGCTCGTGTTCACATTGTCTGTTTTTAAAAGCCTACAGAGCATCTGGCTTCTGAATCTCTGCCACTCCAGAACTGAAATCTCCAGGGATTTTAATTTCTGAATTTATTTTTAGGTAATCAGAAGTACATTATGTCTAGCACATTTGTTTTCTCTAACCAAGGCTGATGCTAGTTGAAGTAGAAAAATTCAATTCATGATTAAGGAATTTGGTCACTGGACACTAATAGAGTGTCATGCATCCAAAATCATGCTCATGCAGAGCCCTGCTTCACAGAAGGCATTTCTTCTTGATTCAGCTATCTGGATTTGGGACATGGAAGAAGGATGCATTTTCAAGGACTAATAAACCCAGTTACCATGCCCTCATTTTTGTTATTCCCAATTTTATTAGTAGGAACTGAAGAGAGTGATGTAAGAGATTTTTTTTTTTTTTTTTTTTTTTTTTTCCTTAAAGAAACTCAAAGCTGTACTAAACCTCTGTTCATACTCTACAATCCAAAATGTGTGTGCTGGCTTACCATTTGAGAAAAGTGCTTATTGTGTAAGCTTTAAACCAAGGTATGCAAAATTGGACTCAGTTGTGATGTGGAAGAGGGAGAGCAAAATTAGCCTTCAGCAAACACAGAAGAAGATTAAGTTTGGATTTTTTCAGGCAACCACACCTTTTTGTGCTTCCTACCACTCACGATCTTGTTTTTCTCTTGCTGTTCTCACGAGTTCATGTGTTGAAATTCAGCTTTCTTATTTTGGAAGTTGCCTCTTATGATCTGGACATTTTTGGTTTCCTACTGCCTATCCTGTGTCCTTTGCCTTCTGTAGGGTCCAATCTTTGATGGATATGACTTAATGGATGGTGTGATTTTGTTGTGTCCCCACCCAAATCTCACCTTGAATTGTAATAATCCCTACTTGTCAAGGGTGGAGCCAGGTGAAGATAACTGAATCATGTAGGTGGTTTCCCCCATACTCTTCTTGTGGTAATGAATAAGTGTCACAAGATCTAATGGTTTTATAGATGGGAGTTCCCCTGCACAAGCTCTCTTGCTTGCCATCATGTAAGACGTGACTTTGCTCCTCATTCACCTTCCATCATGATTGTGAGGCCTCCCCATCCATGTGGAACTGTGAGTGCATTAAACCTATTTCCTTTTTAAATTACCCAGTCTTAGGTGTGCCTTTATTGGCAGTGTGAGAACAGGCTAACACAATGGACAATGTCTTTTCCATCTAATAGGGGAATTTTGCTATTCCAGTGTAACTCTGCCCTGATGGAGTAAGATATTTAGTCTTTCTGTCCTAATAGACTGTGCTTTATTTAGCTGGCTCAACCTCTTACCCGAAGCAAGAGTCTCTTCCAGATTACTTGAGAGATATCAAAGTGTTAAGAATGCAGGATCTGCGATTAGACTACCTGAGTTCATATCTCAGGTCTAACAGTTACTACCCATCATGGGGTGCTCATTTGAACTGTCTATGCTTCACTTTTCTCATCTGTAAAACTAGAATCGCAGTGTCAACTGCATAGGATTTTAATGAGGATTCAGTAAGTTAACACATGCAAAGAATCATTCCAGACAATGTGTAGCCCATAGAAAAAATATTCAATAAATGTTACTTTTTAAAAAAGAGCTTTTCCAGGATTTAGTAAACCAAGAGTCAGGAACAGGAAAATAATATATGAAGTAATCATCATGGAGTAAATGACATTTATCCCCAAATAAAGCCCAAGCTTGCTTTACTCTTTCTTTTCCCACAAGTCACGCCCACCCTTGGGCCGTAGTGGAGCCTCCTCTAGCCTTTAAAAGAAGTAAGCAAGCTCTGCAGGTTGAGAAAGTGGCTTGGGCTGCTTAGCTTGGGAACCAATGCTGCCTCTCTTCAACTCCAAAGAGCACCTGAACAGATGACACAGGAGGGTCGGTGCCTCAAAGACCATCCCCTAACAAAAGATGTCAGTGAACTCTTTGATGTCCACCCCAGGGCCCAGATAAACAGTTTAACACTGTGACTGCAAACCTGATCTCATCTTGCATTCTCTCTCCTTCACTTTCCCTCACTTCATATCTTCTCTCTCTGCCCCCCTCCAGAAACAGACTCTGTGGAGGTGCATATTCTCTTGCCCCAGGGAATGGAGCAGGAGGGACAGGAGAATGGAGCAGGGAGAATGCAAAGCATGAGGGTGGCAGCAGCTCTGGGTGGGTCAGGTGCCAGGCCCTGGGTGCAGATCACCTCCTTGTCCTCCGGCCAGGTATGTCCAGCTCTAGCCGCAGCTTGTATGTTCTGAGGGGTCAGAACCTGGCTTTAAGGTATCGTATCCACTGACATAAATTATGAAACATTGGCTTGCTTGCTACTGTACATAGATGAAGGGTTTCTAGTTGAGAGATGGAATGGAGGCTTTCTGGAGCACAGGGAAGTGTTGGCTTCGGATAAACAGAACTTTTCTTATGGAAGAAGACCTTGTCAGTGGCCCATCGAAGCCCAGCTCCCACATATTTTTATCAGAAGAAAATTTTCAGAACAGCTCTTCATGACTGCTCCATGGGCAAAAGCTATCAATCCATTTATTGCTGGGCTGGATTGGAGCGAGGTGGGAGGTGACAGAGAGAATGTGGGCTGTTCACCCTTTGGTGAACCTTGTTAGGATGCTTTGCTTCTCACTGATTAGAAAGACCTACAGGAATGCCAATTCCTGTCATTGAATCTGTGTCTTGAGTGATGTTGGGTAGAAATTCTGTCTCACTTCCCAGGCCCACCTAGGTGTCAGTCACTGGCCTTCACTGGGTGAACTGCCTAACTATTTCCCCTAAAGGAGGAAATTACGGTGGTCTCTCAGCATTTAACCATTCTGTGTGGTTCTGCTTCTTCCATTTTACTATGTTCTCTATTGTAAACCTCATATATCTTCTTGTTTGGGTTTATTCCAAGTTTGCTAGACTTGGAAGTTTCTAACTGGCTCTTTATTGCTCTGTGTAATCCTTTGTCCCATTTTTTGTCTTCATTCAGAGGTAACTCACTCTGGCCATGGATGTGTTTGTGCTTGAGGTCTCTCTCAGGCTCTCTACGATACCAGGAAAAAAGAGGGTGTGTGAAGAAAATGTGGGCAGCAGATTGGGGCCCAGAGTTTCTTGAATTGGTTACAAAGCCCTGGCTCTCTCTGGCCCTTTCTCTGTATTGTATACTATTTGGTGGTTATCCATATATATATACACATATATATGGATATATATATACAGATATATATATGGATATATATATATATACGGATATATATATCCATATATATGTATGTTTTATATATATGGATATATATGGATATATATATCCATATATATGTATGTTTTATATATATATGTATGTTTTATATACATATATATGTTTTATATATATATGTAATTATTTGCTCCCTCTGAATTCAGGAGAGTCTGGAAGGAAGGAAATACCATGTTTGCATTGCTCATCCTCCCCTGTCTATTTTCTGGGACATTAGTGCTTCAATGTTATTTTTAAATAGCACTAGATTTTAGGAAGTATATATATATAATATAATATATTATATATATGGATATATATTTTTATATGTAATATAATATATTATATTATATATAATATAATATATATACTTCCTAAAATTATATATATATTATATATGTATAGACAGAGAACCACAATATGCTTATATATATAGAGAGAGAGAGAACCACAATACACTTCTGGGCATCTTCCTGACACTGATCTTACCTCTGGTTTCTATCACCCAATCAAATAAGTCCACATTACAATTTCACATGACAGGTTTTCACGCCCTCAATGCTGATTACCACACGCCACCGCTAACTCTACTGGCTAAATGGCTCCTCTCATAACATGATTTTGGATGCGTAACCTTTGCAGACGCCTTCTTTTGTGGAGCTCTGGTCACTGATGGGCTCATTTTCTTTCAAAGGGGATGAACCACGCAGATATGCAATGGAGCAGCATTAACCCAAACATGAGAAGGTTTCACTGGAGGAGGAAGCCATGATTTTCACTTCCTTCAAAGACTGAGCATTGAAGGAAATTGAATCATACAATGAGTTAGTCCTTTCCAATTCTTTTGATTATATCAAGAAGCAACCTTCAGTTTAGTGCTATCTTTCTACTACTGGCAAACACATTTCCAGCCAAGATCCAGGGGACCTCAGGCTCAGAGCCTTAGGTAGGAATATCTGGCAGGAATTTAGGGTCATTGCCTCGTTTCAATTTACAGTAGGGACACAAGGTTTCCTTTAAAAATAAATATATTCAAGATATTTGAAAAGTCAGTAACTTAACAAAAAAAGTATTATTTAGCAGAGTCTCAAATTTTTTAAAAATGGCATTTAAATGCCTGAAATTAGGAAAGACTTTGGTAGGAAATTCCAGAAACATTCTTTTCCTATCAATATTAAGCAATAGGAGAGCTGCAAGTGTTGATATGCAGGGGAGGATTTGTTAACCTATGTGAGAGCAGGAGATGAAGTGTAAGAAGCAGGGGGAAAGATGAGCTGAAGTTAACTAGCCACATGTCTGTGTGGCAGAAAGATGGCATGAAAGTCAGCTGGCAGGAGGAAGGAATGCAGGGAGATGAGCCAGACCACAATCACGGTGGGGACAGGTAAGAAGGCAAATCCATGGAGCAGCCCTAGAGCCAAGAGATTTCCTTTCTGAATCTAAACATCTGTGTACATTTTCTTTTCCTAAATAAAATGGTAAATTTACGGTTAAAAAAAAACCCTTAAGGCACACATTAAACATCAGATCTTTCATAACTCCAACATCCCAAAATAGCCAATGTTAACATTTTGTACATTTCTTTTTGGTTTCTTAATGAAGATGGTGGTAACACCAATAAATATCTTCCCTCCATAGACGTATTGCAGATTCTCTTCTGATGATAAAGTTAAAATATTTTTCTAGACATTTCTCCCTAAAATAAATCTGAAGTTAAGAAACACTTGGCAGAAATTTATACTTGTCGAATGACTCATTTGTCTCTGTATAAAAGAGAACTTTATCAATAGATTTAATCACATAAATAACGTGTTCCAAAAGTACTATTTTTCTTCATTTTCATATTTTTGCAGAATGTTGATTGTGGAATAAATGTTTAATAATATAACTTCCCAGAATGTTTACATGATATTTCATATCAGGGGGCCATAATTCAATTTTTCCTTCTTTTTCATCAATTCAAATATTTCAGGATGTCAAGCTTGAAATAAATTTGTGGGACTATGCAGTTTTTTCAATGAGAAGACTACAGAACCTATAGTAACTAAATCCTACTAGATAGTTATATGGAAAATTCAGGTTTTCTATAAAGTAGTGGGTTCTTCTTTTAAAAGTTGACTAATAAAATATCTTAAAATAAGTTATCTAGTTAAAGGCATTTTAAAAATGTTTCACACTTATTTATCTTATTCACTTAAACTGGGCTCACAGCGTTTTTGTTTGTTTGTTTTGTTTTTGTTTTTGTTTTTGTTTTTCTGAGATGACCAGGCAGACTTTTTAAAAAAACATGTTAGCTTCCTCAGTGCTGCTTCTGTTATTGAAATTACCAGTTATTATCATTTTGTTGCAGACAAAGATGGCTATGTACTTTCTTACATATTTTCAGGAATAGAGCATTCAAGAAATATATCATTCAAGAAATGCTTTTTTATTACATAACTTTTTGGAATTTCATGTAACTTCTATCTTGTTACCTTGAAACCTACTGAATTGTTTTTGTAGCATACAAAATGTGCTTTACAAAAAATTAGTATTTAATTATATCAAAAGATGAACAATCTAACATTTGGCATATCTAACGATGGAGCCCTATCTAGCTAAGTTAGGCACTACAATATTAGAATGTAAATGATTTATTTGCAACTAAATTTTGTTATGAAAGCTCCTTATTCTTCATTTTCTCCTTTTCTCCAGTTTACATTAAATATTCTCAGAATCCCTGAGGGCACACAGGGAGAACTGGATGCCTGAACTACTATCATTAAAATTAGGTCCTGATATCATGTATAGTGTGACTGAGTATACATTAGAAATACCCCCTGGACACTGAACAATTTTTAACCACTAATTTTTACATACAGTCATTTTCTGAAATTATTCTGAAGGGAAAAATAAGCTGAATTCTGGACTTCAGCAGAATATAACACAGGGCAGGTAAATTTGATAGAAATGTAATAAGAAAAATAAGATGAGAACAAGGTGCTTGTGGAGAGACAAGTCTATGTGTGGCTTCCCTGTGGATTTATAAAAATGAAAACTACTTCAGGTGGAAAAAACCTCTAAGGGAGAATGACACAAACTCCCCTTTTAGATGCCTTACCAGTACTTCAGGTGTCTAAAGTCCAGAAAATTATGGTGTGACAGTAGATTGTGATAGAACATGAATCAAAACCTGTCCTCATTTTGAAATTCAAGGACACCACTTCAGGATGATGGGAGACAATCAAAAAGGGATAAATTAAGATACGTTGGGAGGAATGGTAAAGTAGCACTTCAACTCCCTTTCTTCTGTGCAAATAATGGAAATAATGTGTGGTTTATCATTTAGCGGTAAAGAGAAAAGGAATTATAGGGAAAAGAGAATGTTCAACTGCCAGTGTGTAGAAGAGTATCTAAGAGTAAGTAAAATACTCCTAACCAACAAAGCAACAGATTGAAACATCACTAGAGAAAGAAATATCATTCGAAACTGAATTTGAAAAGCAGAATTATATTTTTTCATTTACTAAAAACATTTCATCTACTTGACAGTGTTTTTGTCAAGACTCCTGTTTCTCCTGTGGTTAATATTTGCAAAGCACCTTGTGCTTTTTGGTAGGAAGGATTGATAAGTGAAAACTAAATCTATGTCTGAATAAATAACTTTAAAAAGTACAAGCTTCAATTTTAAGACCTAGCTTCGTTAAGAAAAAGTATTCTTGCTTTTGAGATTTAAATTATGCAAGTAAGTGCTATTTGGCTACAATTCATCACTAGCACAAAACACAGAAGTTTTTTTTTACTGAGCCAGGCAACACTGTCTGCTGGTTTCCAAACATGGATGGGTATCAGAGCTCCAGGGAGGCGGGAAGTGCTTTTAAAATACACATATTTTCAGGTTTCACTCCAAATAAATTTCTGTAAGATTCTGGAAACTGTCAGGTTTACAAAGTTCTCCAGGTGTTTAGGTGGAGCAGACAGGTTTGGGATTTAGAGGTGGAGTCCATCCTTAACTTTGAATACCCACATCATACCTGTTCTCTATGCATGAGGTAGCAGTAGAGCTTATTGTAGAGAACTTTCATCTCTATCTCCAATTGTAGGATAAACTGAGTACAGACTTAAGGTATCAATTTCAACCTCAAATTATCCTCTGAGACAAAACAATGATTTGTAATTTTTAAAATCTCCAATTATATTATGAACTTCTTTATATAACAATTTCTATTTTATTAATTTTGGTATCATAAGCATTTAGAATAAGCTTTGGATAAATCCAGACAAATAAAGTATCACTTATTCATAGAACAAGTATACAATGGTAAATAAAGTGATAAGAACCCTTTCCTGGTAGAGCCTAGATTCTAGTGAAAGGGACATCAATAAACTCAGAAGCAAATAAATACCCAGGATAGTTGAGAATGCTTTCAATTTTGATATGATTAAAATTCTTAGTTCTTCTAAATTTAGTCAGCTCTACAAGCCATTTATTTCATGTCTTCAAGAACTTCATTTAGTTGCATGCTTGGCAACTGTTCAATGAATGCCCACCAGGCTCTGAGCACCACTGGCGAGCAGCAGACCTATAGCCTGCCCTCATGGAGCGCACAGTTAATCTAGCAGGGTGCAGGCAATAATAAAATAGTTTTACAAATAGATAACTACAAATTGTGAGAAGTGCTTTGAAGGCAAACCTACTGGAGTCATGAAATCACATAGCAGACTGGGCAGGGTCTAGTCACAGAGAGAGCAGGAAAGGCCTCTGTGCAATCAACTCTGAAATGAGACCTAAGCATAAGAGTAACTACGTGAAAATGAAGTAAAAATGCATTCCTCTGAAGGTGAGTTATGGCTGGAGGACTAGGAAGACATTGAAGTGGGCAAAAGTATGGCTAGGAGTGAGGTCAGGGATGGGCTGACCCTAAGCATAGTGGAAGCCATGGCTGGGTTTTTATCACAAGAGTTACAGGACCAGATTTGCATTTGATGTCAGTGGAGGACAGGCTGAAGAGCAAAGCAAGGACAGATTCAGATGGGTTTATGCAAAGCATCACATTAATGGATAAAGCCTCATTACTTCCAAGGCCACCTTTCACTGTGATCTAGTGTATCAAATTAAAGTCCTGGCATTTTCCACACCAAAATGGAATAATTAAGAAACAGGAAAGTTAAATTAAAGGAAGAAATATAAAAGAGTAATTTATATGCCATCACTTGGGCCAATGGCTTCTATCAATTACTTTTAAATATATTCTCCATTTTGAATTTTAATTTCTAGCTGTATATTCCTTTTTTGGAACCTTTAACATTTCATTTTTCTGACTTAAGAAAGAAATAGACTTATAAAGGACCATTTACAACTGTAAGGGTTGTAGATAATGTTTCTTTGGCTATCTTTCAACAGGTGAAAGTTAGTTTCAGCTTATCCCAATCAGATAAAATTTCTATTTGTACCTTTCAAATGCAATTTCAAAAGTATTCAATAAAGTAGTCATTGAATATCAGTGATTCAAGAAGTCTTGACTTCAGCATTTGACAAAAGAGCAAAGAAACCTAAAATACCAACTTTGCTGGATGACATTTACATGTCAAGCTTCCTTTTCTTGACTGTTGAAAAATGTTATTTTATTACAAATTTGATTACATTTGATCTTGTTTTGACTGTCTACAAAGAATGTCTCTCTGCTAATGCCAGTAAAAGCACAAATAAATTGGAAGGGCATCACCTCCTAGAATTACTAACAAATGCCAAGCCAATCCATATTATCACCAGTGTTGGTTTCAAGAAAAGAAGTATTTCAATGCCTGCCTTTAATTTCATTTTCTTGTGCTTTTAGAGGAGGAGAGATTTAAATGCCAGACCATCATTTACATAGAAGAGTTTTAAGTTGGCAGTAACATTACCTCAAGCAGGAAGGAACCTGGAGACAGACTACAAACTATTCTCTGGCTACCTCAAATCTTGTTGAATATTTAGCCTGGCTGACATTACTTTTGTCTTTCAATTTCCTCTGTCATTTGCGCTTTTTTCTAACATGGTACCTGTCTGCCTGGAATGGTCTGCTGCTCTTTTACTCCTTTAAATGACTTCTGAAAACTAAACTCTTGCAAAAAAACAAAACAAAGCAGCAACAACAACAAAAACACCTGTTTTGCCCATTTGAATCTATTTTGCGCAAGGCTTGCACAATTCCCTTCACACTATATTCTCCTTTTCCTTATGTTTGTTCCACTTGTGGAAAGGATAGTAACAGTGTTGACAGTCCATAATATGTTCAGGTCACAGTCTGTCTTCATTATTTTGGGTTTATTAAAATTTTCACAAGGCACATCCCATGGCATCAAAGTAATAGCAATAATGCCAGCTGGTTTGCAGGCAGGGGTCTATGAGGAGGACTTACTGTTAATGGGTAGAGCAGTGGCTTTGTTCTATGCTTTGCTTTGCTTATTTACACGTGTAGCTTTTAATTGAGATGATCAATGTTTTAAAGTCATGAATAATCAATTTCATATTATCTTTCACCTATATATTCATTTATTCACTCATTCATGTACTCATCCAAGTATTTGCTCAGTATATTTTACGATCAGCACTGTGCTAGACTCTCAAGATTAAATGCAAGGCACATAAGACAAGGTTCCTAACTGCCTAGAGTTTGCTCTAGTGGGGAGGGGGGCCACGATAGGTATTAATTAAACAATCTCACTGATAAATATATAATTACACATTGAGAGAAGTATTTGGAAAGATGGGAACACCACGGTTCCATAGGCCTAGGTAACAAAAAAATTTAAGTAGGCTGGTGGGAAGGTGAGGAGAAAGCATCCAGAGAAGGATATTTTCCTCAGGGAATGACAAAGGTGTGATCTAAGAAAAAGGCAAAGGGGGACCAGAGAGTTGGAAGTGTGTTTTAGACAGAGGGTATAGCATGTGCAAAGGTCATCTTGCAGGGAATACACCTCTCTCAAGGAACTAAAAGAAGGCCAATGCCAAAGTGACTGCAGTCAGCAGTAAGAGAGATGATGGTGTGAGATCATCACTAGACTGAGGAAGGCATGGGGTCAAGTCAGAAGGCCCAGAGGGCCTTGTTGAAGACTGGGTCTTCATCCTACTACAAAACATTAAAAAAATGTTATACTGATGGAAGTATAAGTGAAGAAGCATCAAACTGACTTTTTGAAATGAACCTTTTGGCTAGAGTATGCAGATTGGAGTCACCCTGAATGCTAACATTTGGTATAACTCATTTAGAATGAGGAATGGAATGTTGCTTCTTTTCATGCCTGAACTCTTTCAAAATCAGACTGTGATGTTAATGGGGACTAAGCTCTGATTTTTTTTATCTTCCCCAAATTCCTATCTAAGGGGTCTGGGGATTCATGCCCTACAAAATATAACTTCTTATTAGATGGGTTTTATTTAACTCTGTGTATCGTGACTTGCTTTCCAATCTGATTCTGCCATAACATTATGTAACAAAGAAGAAAATCAAAATATTTTACCCCAAAACATGTTTCTTTGCCATATTTTGAGATAGCCCTGTAAAACTGTCTTTTGTGGGGGAAAATTTGCATCTGTAAAGAATCACTATGCTGTTAAAGAAGTAGATCTTTTTCTTCCAGGCCCTCCCAATCCTGAAGAGATTGTCTGAAAATCTAGCACCTTTTAAAAGGTCTGAATAGGAAACATTTGTCACCTATTGTCTCTAAGGGCAGCCACTAGAAGACTTCAATAGAACCTTGGTCTCCACAATCTTTTATCTTAACCTGAACATTTCCTTTCTTTTGATCCCAGGTCTTTAGACAAACTCAACCAATTGTCAACCAGAAAATGTTTAAATTTACCTATAACCTGGAAGCTCCTGCTTCAAATTGCCCCACCTTTCTGGACCAAATATGTATCTCTCAAACATATTTGATTGATGTCTCATGCCTCCCTAAAATGTATAAAAGCAAGCTGTACCCTGACCACCTTAGGCACATGTTTTCAGGACCTCTTGATGGCTGTGTCCCTGGTAATGGTCACTCATATTTGGCTCAGAATAAATATCTTCAAATATTTTACAGAGTTTGATTATTTTCATTGACAATAATTTGGCATCCAACATAGGGCCTCAGAGAAGTCTCAGAACCCCAAAGAAGTTGCCCAAACTCAGAGCTAAGGTACCAGCAGGGGCCCACTGAAGCCTACCCAACTTAATGCTTCTCTTCTGGTAGAACTGCTAAGTCCTCCTGAGCCCTGGAACTCCCTTCGGTTGACAGTCCTTGATTTATTCTGAGCTGGTTTTTCTCCTAGGAAGTTGTTGCTAAAGGATCCTAATTCTAGTTCAAAGATGCATTCTAAAGGGTCTTCTCTGTTGCTTTTTCTCCAAAAATTAATCTCAATTGGCTTGTCTGTGTGCATTTGCATGAGAAACTGAACTGTTGTTTTCATATGTAAATAAGAGACTAAGCTTCCTCAGCTCTGAAGAGAAAGGACATTTTTCTCCTTCCAGCCAAAAGGCACCCTTAGGTGACTGGGGACCTTATGGCAGTGTCTGGGGGATTGACACCTCAAAACATGCAGTGGCCCTACCAGGAAATTCCCAACAAAAACTAATTTAAAAAAAAGTTTTGTCTAGGAAACGCATATACGGGCTGATCACCCAGTGTTTTGAGCCCTCTCAGAGGTAACAGACCACTGGAGAGAGAAACTGAGACATGTAAGAGGGTGGAAATGACTCAATGGTGACACACTATGGAGTCTTGCCTGTAAGCAGCACACATTGATCCACCAGACAAAATTCCTAGGCCACATCTCAGATCCTCCTTTTAAGAAAAAAAAAAAAAAAGTAGGAAACAAATAATCAACAAATAAGGTGAGAACAAGGAGAATGACCCCCTTTCAAGCATTCTGTATGTTTTATGGCACCTCTCCTTGCCAGAGTTTGTGTAAAATGGAAGTAATATGGTCTTTGTGCACATTTACATTAAGGTAAAGAGCCCTAAGGTTGACTTGCCAACTATAGGGATCCTAAGTATTCTTTTTCTCTATTTTCTTTTCTGACTGCTTCAAATCTACTGTTGCTTTTCTACTGAGATAAAAACCACTGTGTGTATCTAACAAGGTTTTTTTTTTTTTTTTTTTTTTTTTTTGCAAGCTAGTGAATTTGTGTTTATGTCATGGCTAAAGTTCTGAAGTAAATGCTACAGAATCTTTGTGTGAGTGAGTGTGTGTGTGTGTGTATATGTGTGTGTATATATTTAAAAGACCTTTATAAATTCTATAATTTTATGTTTAATTGGCAGTTAAATTGGTTTTAATTTCCCTTTGGCACACCAGACTTTTTCTCTCCATACCATATGATATAAATTTTGCTATTTGATTTTCACCTGAGGTAGTTTCCTTTAAATACAAATTTAGGGCTATTTGGCTGACAATTGCCTAGGATGGTGAAACAGGTTATTAAGAATTTAGAAGTCTAAGAAAGAAAAGAAGTTTTAAAAATCATAACATGTACTTCTGTCAGCATGCTAATACATCTATGTATTTATGTGTTGTGTACACAACGTTTCACTACTAAAAATACATAAAAGAGCTCTAATTAATTGGCTTAAAAAATAAAAGTGCTTAAATCAGATACTTTAAAAAAAGACTAGTCAAATGCTTTTTCAAGTTCACGTGACTTAAGAAAAATCTTTAATAAATAATTGGCTTTAAAGTTATTGGTAAAATGATATTTAAAATGTCTTAAGAATTGCTTGCATTTTTTTGCATTTATTGGTCATGTGGTTTTATGTATTCCTGCAGAATACTATAAGATTGACCATAAGGGTTATAAAACTATAAAGCCCATCTGAAAACAGAATAATCTTAGCTTTTGTATGCTTATGAAATATTGTTGGCTTAATGAAAATAGTCAAATCCTGAGCTATTGGTATAAATACCCTAAATTTAACCATAAGTTTTATTACTCAATACTTGAAATTCACAGCTATAAAAATGGTTAATAGAAAAATAAATTTAAATATTTGCTATCATTGTTTTTGTAAATAATCTAGGTAAACTATTAAAGCAATCAGGTAAATGGAATAAATGCTTGAAACAAATGTCATAATTTAGAATCTAATTTTATTAATTGATATTAAGTGTCTAGATAATTTCCAATTTAAAAGTTATAGGAAAATATTTTTTAATGTTCTTATTAAATATCTTTGTCTAATTCAAAGTTTATTTAAGGTTTTATACCTTTTACCTTGTTTATACATGTTATACAAGGTTATACAGGTTAACAGATATACAGGTTATACAAGGTATACACAAGTTAAAAGGAACCAGGAAATAAAAGATGTAAAGAAAGTTAAATCTATAAAGAAGTATGTTGGTGAAGAAGATAAAAAGGAAAGTAATTTTATATAAGAAATAATCTCATGTGGTAAATTTCTGTCCTAAAATAAAATGACTAGATTGTTAAAGAGAGAGGGATATTTAGGACAAAACAGAAAGTCTAAGCATGTTGTGAATGGTCTATGTAAGTCATCATAAGGAATTTTTTAAGGGGTTGTATAATTCATTTGGCTATGGGAGGATCACCTGAGGTCAGGAGTTTGAGACCAGCCTGGCCAACATGGTGAAACCTTGTCTCTACTAAAAATACAAAAAAAATTAGCCTGGCATGGTGGTGTATGCCTGTAGTCCCAGCCACTCAGGAGGCTGAGGCAGAAGAATGTCTTGAACCCAGGAGACAGAGGTTGCGGGTGAGCTGAGATCACATCACTGAGCTTCAGCCTGCATGACAGAGTGAGACTCAGTCTCCAAAAAAAAAAAGAAGAAGAAGAAATTATAATAGCCTTTACACAGATGGGTCTTTTATATTAAAAATACACACTAATACAAAACTAACTAATTGGTTTAAACAAGATTTTATTACAAATATTGACTTACTTTTAATGCGAGAAGTTTTTAAATTTTTAAATTCTATAATCTGTCTCTTTAACATTCTTCAGATTGATATTTCAGAAGTTCCGTTCTTTCTCTTTTGAAAAGGCCTTGGAGCATAGCTCTCTCTCCTTCACTTTTTGTTGGCTTCTATAATGTTCACTAATTATCTAAAGCAACAGAATTTTCTTTTGAAAACAGGCAAATAAAGCATCTTTGGGACATATCTTTTTATTCTGCATGCCTGTTATATTTCTATCTTTATATGTGTCATGTGAAAGTGATATTTCACTACCAAACTAAATTAAAGGTCTCTAATCAAGTAACTTACTTAAGAAGGTACTTATCAGATTGGTAGAAGCTAGCTCAGATGCCTTTTAATTCACATGACCTTGGTAATCTTTGGTAAAATTAATTTGGTAAATTTCATCTCAAAACCCTCCAGTAATTTAAAATCTTATAGTCATGTTAAACCCTCTGGTTCCCCACCCCCCACCACTGGAAATTTATGTTACTGAAAAGTTAAAATAGTAGGAAAATAAAATATGTTTTTGGTAAAGTTTATAAAACTCAAGGATGTTGATTTTTCTTTAAAAAAATGAATCTAGGTTTTTTCCTCTAGTTAAAAAACTATTTAAGTGTTGCTTTAAAATAAAGAAAAAATCATACAGATAAAACAAAATAAAAGAAACAATTAAGCTTGGGCAACAAAAGTTAATTCTAAGCCCCATGGTTACCAAGAAAGTAGTTGACATGAGGGAAGTGTAAAACCAAGCAACATCAAAAACCAAATAGTATAATATAAAGGAATTGTTCCATTTTGTAGATTGTTATCATCAGCTTCTTAAAAAATCTTTACTATAGTGAGTTGTAAAAATAACCACTTTAAGAACAAAATTCTTAATTTTAAATGCTAGAGAATTTAAGAGTTTATGCAAGACCCACAGCTCACTCCTGAACAATCACTAATAATTACGTGTAATCCAAATGCACAGGAAATTAGTCCTAAGAGAATGATCATCCTAGTAAAGTGGATACATGCCACTGTAAGGTCTGTCCTGAGAAAGGGACTTCCCAACTCTCCCTATAAAATACCGGGTGAAGCACACCAGATGAAGCAGTTAATATGCTTCATATGCAAGCCATATCGGACAGGCTTTATGATAACTGGTATATCCTCCCATCAAATATGCCTATTACCCAGGTCACAGTAAGTTTGGGGCTAAGGGGGCCCCTTTTACATGGGTGCCCCTTCCACAGAATCACAGGACTATTTAGGAAGCCTTATCAAATTGGCTGTCTCTCATAGGTCTTACAGATGCAACTCCCTACTGGGAATCCCAAACTCCTTTTCACCAGAAAAGGTAAAACGGTCTGAAGGTTAAAAAGGGTTCCTGGGATCAGAACATAAAAACATACAGGTTAATTATAAAATTATATAATTATAATTATAAAAATTAAGATATTTAAACAAGCTTTATATAAGGTAGTTGTAACCCCTTTACCTAAACGTCTTATGAAAATGGGTAATGCATCTGACTGGGGATGTTACCCCTTTCCAGTACTATAAAACTGAAGGCAAGTAAATCTGCTCTTTTAGGAAATGTTAATTGAACACACTAAATGGGAACTAGTAAAATTGCCTGAGCCCACAAAGTATAGGGTAAAAGCTGGAGTGCTAGTCGGGACAAATCCTCCAGTGCATGGCCCTTTGTGCTGAGCATTTATTGGGGCTGATGCCAAAAATAAACTGTACTTTTCAATAACAATGACTGAACTAGAGAATTTCCACTTGGTGGGGCATTTACTGCCTTGTGATGGAATGTTATCCGAAGCTACCCCTATGCTAATGGAAATAATATTTTCCAGAAGAGTTCCGTGACAAAAAAAAAATTATGTAAAATCTTGCTAACTGATAAGCAGAAAGCCTCTTTCCTAGAACTAATTATGAGGAGCTGCCAAATTCTACAGTGTCTGATAGACAGCTCTCATGAGCTGTTTGGTTTGTAAATGGTATTTTCAAGGTAAACAAACATCTTGTTTAAAAGCTGCTGCTCTGGTAAAAGAAGGATCAAGAAAATCTTTTAAGTTATTTGGGTGAAGTACGTTTTTATAAGCAAACTTACCTTTTTAAGTTCTCCAAAATTCAGATCACAATTTTATGACAATATGGTTGTTTGCGTAAGTTCAATAAAAGTTTTAAAACAAAACAATTAGAGACACTGGTTATTTTATCGAGCCTTAGACTGGAATACACTATTTTTAAATAAAGTTCCAGCAAAGCCAATTTAAAAGGAGTTTATATGGTCAATTAATTCTTGCTGCATTTTATGCAAATAATCAGGCAAGCATAATAAGCCTAAAACTTACCTTGCACACTAATTGGTCTTGCTATAATTTATCTTTAATAGAAAAAAAAAAGCAGCTCAAGAAATTGTTTCAAAGGAAAAGCATAACACATAGTGTTAGATTTTAGCCCTAAGTTGTTTTTTCGAGCACAGATTGAATAATTATTCTTGGCTACAATAATCCTCTAGAGAGTACCAGATTATAATTTTTCATCATATTTTTACTTGGTGGCCTAACGGAATGGGTTCCTTTTTCTATTCTGACACACAAATTACTCTTAAAATTGTCAAACTATACTTCCAAGGAAACCAAAATCATGGTGTTCTGAAGACCAGAGATAGGAATCTGCCTTATTTGGCATCCCACTGGGCCTAGATGTGTTTCACTACAAATGCTCCGATGCTAAAACTATACAAGCACCCTCCCTCTAGGCCCAGGGACTATTGAGGAAGAGGTGAGTGCGTGAAATTTTAAGGGCTGATTTTGAGGGATAAAATTAGGTCAAGGTCAAACCCCGCAAATCAAGAAGGGATACAAAGATGCCTAAACAGCTGGTAAGACAAGTTTAGTTGCCTTCTAAACTATTATGTGTCACCTTTGCATCCACTCCAACCATAAAGAATTTTATGCTTACTATAGAATTAAAGGAAAATATTTACTAACAGGATAAAAATACCTTGTAACAAAGCCTCCTGGGTATTAATCCCAATTATGAGTTGTGAAGAGAAATATATTTTTATCTAGATACATATTTTAAAATTCTTTTGCAGAACAATGCTTATGTTTTCTATAGCTAATTGCTGTAAGCCTGTAACAAAAATCAAACTTACAGTAGCTCAACACATAGAAGTTAAAAATAAGTCAGTCTTATAACTTTGAGTTTTGGTTTTGTTCATTGGCTTTTTACTTAAAATAATAATTTTAAGAGGTAACGAATACCTTTCCACATCCATTCCTATCTGGCCTAGAATAATTAACTGACTGTAAGTCCCTCTGCCATAGGGAGTCCTGCCAAGGGACAAAAAACAAAACAAAACAAAACAAAAAAAACACTGTAGAGTTATATGACTTCTCCTGTGACAAAACCTCCTTTTCTCTCCCCAAAACATCAGTATAGGGTACAATACAAAAGCAGTGAGAAAAATAGATTTGTCTACTGATAACAAGTCCTATGACAATTTATTTATGTATATATTTTTTGAGACAGGGTCTTACTCCATTGTCCAGGCTGGAGTGCAGTGGCTCAATCTCAGATCACGATAACCTCTGCCTCCCAGGTTCAAGTGATTCTCCTGCCTCAGCCTCTCAAGTAGCTGGGATTACAGGCACCTGCCACCATTCCTGGCTAATTTTTGTATTTAGTAGAGATGGGGTTTCACCATGTTGGCCAGGCTGGTTGCCAACTCCTGACCTCAAGTGATCTGCCTGCCTCAGCCTCCCAAAGTGCTAGGATTACAGGTTTCACCCACCAAACCAGGCCCTTTATGACAATTTAGACACTGAGGATCAGGTGTTTCTTGGATTTGATTTATAACCTCCTCAGGATGTTATACCTATGGAGATAAATTAGCCTGAAGAGAGATTAAATTTGTTGAATTCTTTTTTAATGCTGGTCCTACAATCCTCAAATAAGATTTATGATAAGGTTTAAATAACCCTGATAAGGAAAGTAAACACACTGTGAGTCTGATCAAAGAATATGATGATGCATGCAGGGATTATTTTTTAGCTGTTTGGGTTGTTTACTGCCCTCTGATTTCACTTATAACCTTCTTGGATGCCTAATCTTGACTATCTTTTTGATATTTGTTACTATATTAGCATTATATATCTCTTGTAAGTGTTATGTCAGACTCAGCAAAAGGAAAAAGGCACAATTGAAGACTCAGATCATGATAGCTCACAAACTACATCTGATCCAGGATTTTTTCTTCTTTTTTTTAGACTAAACCCTAGGCCTGACTCCATCTCACCCCTTACACAATTGGCTATTACATCAGGTCAGAGCATGTCATCCTGCCATTATCCAAATTGCTACTGTTTAAAACGATTACCATCAAATCAGACAACTCTAGAAATGAGCCTTCCTAGCACCCTGAGACCTGCTGCTGTTTATTGGCCTGCCCATGCATTCTATGGAATGTTTTCGGCCAAGAGGGGAGACTGAGGACTAAGCTCTGATTTTTTTTACCTTGCCCAAATTCCTATGTAAGGGGTCTGGGGAGTCATGCCTTACAAACCATGAATTCTCATCTGGCAGGTTTTATTTCACCGTATGTATTGTGACTTACTTTCCAATCTGACTCTGGCATAACATTATGTAACATAGAAGAAATCAAAATATTTTACCCCAAAACATGTATCTTTGCCATATTTTGAGATGGCCCTGCAAAGCTGTCTTTTGTGGGGGAAAATTTGTATCTGTAAAGAATCACTGTTCTGTTAAAGAACTAGATCTTTTTTTTCCAGGCCCTCCCAATCCTGAAGAGATTAACCGAGAGTCTAGCACCTTTAAAAAGGGCTGGAGAAGAAACATTTGTCATCTATTGTCTCTAAGGGCAGCCACTAGAAGACTTCAATAGAACCTTGGTCTCCACAGTCTTTTACCCTGAACATTTCCTTTCTTTTGATCCCAGGTCTTTAGACAAAGTCAACCAGTTGTCAACCAGAAAATGTTTACATTTACCTAGAGCTTGAAAGCTCCCCCACCCCGACCCATTGAATTGCCCTGCCTTTCTGGACCAAACCAATGTATTTCTCAAATGTATTTGATTGATGTCTCATGCCTCCCTAAAATGTATAAAACCAACCTGCACCCCGACCATCTTGGGCACATGTTCTCAGGACCTCCTAAGGGATATGTCACGGCCCATGGTCACTCATATTTGGCTCAGAATAAATCTCTTCAAAGATTTTACAGCATTTGACTGTGTTCCTCTAAATTAGTAAGCCAAACACCCATGTAAGTTTTGTATTAAATTTTCCTGTTTTGATAACAGTATCTACTAAATTTCCTACATGAAAAACCTCTCTTGTTTCTAAAAATCAGAATGTTTAGGAACTCAGAGTCTTATTTTTAAATCATAGTCACAATAAATATTTACACACTGAACAGCATCTCGTAGATTTTACAAAGCATTAGGATAAGTGGTTTTCTTAAGTGTTTTTTTGTTTGTTTTTTGTTTTTTTTTTAAATTCTCAGTGCATTTAAGCTTAACTGATGGACATATTTACTGGTGAGTATTGAAATAGATTAACATCTTTTAAGTGCCAAAAGGCAAAACCACAGCTTTTTATATGTGCTGTACTAATAGAGATCCTCTGACTTTTGAAAGCTTACCCGCTGCAATCAAAGCCCTAGACACTCTTTAAGCATCCAGTTCACACTACTCAGCTTTTAAAAAACCCTCTAGTGAATCTGCTAAGCCATGCAGTTCTGGGATCCAAATGAGTGAGTGTGATTCAATCTGCATTTCCATATTCAAAATAATACAAAAAAGTCTAAAGGAGCAAAGATATTTAGGACTACAAACACATACATTTTAATAACAATAGATAAAAAAGAAAAATCAGATCCATGGCCAACCTGCCATGACCCAAATTTAGAAGGCCAGATTTTCACTCTTCCAGCTGACAACATAATTAGCATCCACAATTGCCACAGACACATATTTCCTGTAGTGTTTTAATTTTTATTATTATATCACAGTTTTCTTCTTAAATAACACAATACTAAATTATAAACTCATGTCTCATTCAACTTTCAGACAGGATCGTAGCTTACTTTTTTACAAGGCAGAGTTGAATATTTACAGAAATATACATATTACAAATATAATAATCTCCCAAAATAAGCTATTACAGATTCTCTATAAATGAGGAGCAATATTAGCAGAGGAGGTAACTACAGTCACATCAAAGGCAGGTAGCAAACTCATTGTTTGACCAAAATGGAATGCTTGTTCTATGTTTTTGCTTGATTATTAGAACAGACTTAAAACAACCATGTAGGGAAAAATCTTTGTTGGTTTGAATCTCAAAAAAATTTTTGAAATATAATTATTAGAAAATATTGAAGTCTTACCAAGTATATAACCTAGAGGTAACTTTTCAGACATCTTTGCATGTGGTAGGCAGAATTCTAAGGTGGCCCCAACATTCCCATGCCTTGAATGTGGGTGGGACTGTGGATATAATGAGATAGTCACTTATCAGTCCTAGATTAGCTTACATCATATAGCAAAGGGAGAGTCACTCCATGATCACATTACATTGTATGAGACTGACTTGACCCACTGAAGAGAGAGATTGTCCTCTAGCTTCAAAGAAAACTGTCAGAGAACAGGACAGCCCATAAGAAGGCAGGGACCCTGAGTTCTACAACTAAAGGAAGAAAATTCTGTCAACAGTCGGTGAATGTGGAAGAAGATCCCAATGCCTCAAATGAGATAGAAACCTTCTCCAACACCTTGATTTCAGCCTGATGAGACCCTGGGCAGAGAACTCAGCTAACCAGTGTCTAGATTCTCAACCCGTGGAAATTGTGAAATAGTAAATTTATATTGTCTTAATGTGGTAATTTGTTGGGCAGCAGTAAAATCCAATTCACTCAAAAGAAGGTCTGTGTTATCTAAAATTCCACAATGTCTCCATTAAAAACGAAACAAACAAGGTGGGGGGAAAAATCCTTATCTTTAGCAAATGAAAATATGGTTAGATAATTCAGTTTAAATTTCTCAAAATTTGCATTTTACTCGAGGGAATCAGTAAGACTAATTTTTTTTTCATAGCTCTAATAAGGATAGGTAGAGGTTTTCTGATAATATACATAATAGAGGCTAGTAATATAGAGCATGCACGGTACAGAAAAGAAAGATCAGTGAAATCAGTACATGAGACCTAGTACCAGCTAGACCACCAATAGCTGTGTGATCTTAGGAAGTCACGTAATTTTTTTGAATCTCAGAGTCCTCATAATTAAGGGGAAGGTATACTACTCCTCAGGAGTCTGTGTTTTAATAAGCTCTTTGAGGTGATTTCCAGGCTTGTTGAAGTTTGAGAAGCTTTATTTTATATGTTCAAGAGGTTTGCACATTTTTGTTCCAATTTAATACCTTACCATACAAGCAGATACAGGCTTTATAGGGTCTTTGTTTATATAATTTTGGTGGGGGTTGAGGAAGGGTTCAAACTAGTTTCATGAGATTCAGAGAAAATCCTTTTTCACCTCCTTTTGTTTTACTTCCTTATTCACATCCATCTAATTCCAAAATCCTTGAAATAGCCCCTCCACTCCTCTGATTCTTCTGCCTCTCTACTGATACTTCCCTATCACAGCTGAAAACAGTCACCTCTTTCCTTCTTAAAATGAGAGTAAACTAACACCCCCCAAAAATGGCAAAAAAAAAAAAAAAAAACTCCAGGCAAAACATCAAAATAAAAAAGTAAAATACTTCCTTTAAATATACATTTCCTTCCATTTTTAGACTGATTTCTTTCTACTTCATAACTGTTAATTTCTTCCAAGTGTTGCCTAAACATACTATTTCTTTTTTTGTTTCACCTCTCGTTTACTTTTCAATTCATTGTTACTTGGTGAAATAAGTACCCTCACAAACGAAACGACCTCCTCCTGCTAAATCTGTCCCTATGTTGCTGAATCTTTCAGCAGCATTTAACACTCTTTATCCCCAGTGACACTTTTTTTTTAGGAAGAATTTAAAACATAAAGTTTAAATCGTACAATGATTACATTTATGCCCACCACTGTTGGGAACAGGCCCCCCAAAATCTGGCCATAAACTGGCCCCAAAACTGGCCATAAACAAAATCTCTGCAGCACTGTGACATGTTCATGATGGCCATAACACCCGTGCTGGAAGGTTGTGGGTTTAACGGAATGAGGGCAAGGAACACCCGGCCTGCCCAGGGTGGTAAACCGCTTAAAGGCGTTCTTAAACCACAAACAATAGCATGAACGATCTGTGCCTTAAGGGCATGTTCCTGCTGCAGATAACTAGGGAGACCCACACCTTTATTTCGGCCCATCCCTTCGTTTCCCATAAGGGATACTTCTAGTTAATCGAATATCTACAGAAACAATGCTAATGACTGGCTTGTTAATTAATATGTGGGTAAATCTCTGTTCGGGGCTCTCAGCTCTGAAGGCTGTGAGACCCCTGATTTCCTACTTTATACCTCTATATTTCTGTGTGTGTGTCTTTAATTCCTCTAGCCCTGCTGGGTTAGGGTATCCCGACCGAGCTGGTCTCGGCACACCACCTAGATTCTTCAGCAATCTTTGCGACCTTGCCATTTGCTGTGTCTAGCATATATTTTGCTAAATGCTTGTGTAAGTAAATTGTGAATATCATGTCATGCACACACCTTCAAATGTTAGTACTTCAGCTTGTACTTTCTAAGCATAATGACATTTTCCTATAACACAAAGCGTTATACAGTACATATTCATATTTCCTAATTGTCCCTGAAAGGTCTTTAGCTATTTTACTTCTTGTATAAGCTCATACTCAGGTATCAGACAGTGCATTTTGTTGTTATGTTCTTTAAACTCTTACAATCTTGAATTCCTCACTGTCTTCCATGATGACTTTGACCTGTTAAACAGCGTAGGTCAGTTGCCTTTGGAATGGCCCACATTTCATTTCATCCTGTTTTCACACATTATTCTTCTAATCCCTGCATTTGCTATAAACAGGAGATACAGTTTAAACATTTTTTGGAGACAATTTCTTCATAGGTGATACTGATTGTTTCATATTACACCCTGGCATAGGCCCCTAAGTCAGATGGACCCTCTATTAGTGATGTTCAGTTTGGTCATTTGGTGACAGTAATGTCTGCCATGTTTTTCTTTCTAAAGATATATATATATATATATATTTTTTCCCTTTGCAACTAGTGGAGTGATATTTTAATATGTGCAAATAATCTTTTGCCTAGTGGTATTAGCGGCCATTGTTGAGCCCTTGCCTGAATCAGCATTTCACTGAGTTTGAAGAATGGTCCCTTCCTTCTTGAAAAGCTTTCTACCCTTGGCATCAGCAATATCACAAGATCTTTGTCTATGTTTATATTTCCCCTTATATTCTGGTCCCTTTGCAAGCTCCTTTGCTTTTGCTCCTCCATAAATGTTGGTATTCCTCAGGGTTCTTCCTGTGAGCTGGACCGTTTTCAGTTACGGTTGGTACTCATTAAATATCTTGAGAAAGGGAAATTTGGAATGTGCATTTTAATAGAATTAGAAAAAAATCATTTCTCCATTGCCATTTTAAGGTTTATTTCAGCATTCAGGGCAACTGATCTCCAAAATTACCAACCATATGGTTAGTTCTTTGGAATGTCATAGTTCTAAATATTTAACTATATAGATTTTCAAGGACTGCTTTCACTACCATGAAGACTTTAAAGCAGCATTTAACATTTGTATCAACACAGAAGATGGAGAAGACATAGTCTCATTGGCAGCGCAAAACCTTGTCCTGTGCATGGTCACACGCTCAGCCACCAGGGCTGGCTCAGCTGGCTTTCAATATCCTTGCTGAGGTATCTCTAAAGGAGATACTTTATGTTTCCTTATTTTCATATATTATTATTTCCATGTGTTAAAAAAATGTACATGGGTAGTTTATCAAAGAATCATATAGCAGTTTACTGAACTTACAATTAAATTTTCTAAAAAGATTAAAACTCATGGCCAGCTAACAGCCACATCAACAACTAAACATACCGGAGTCCTGTAGCTGTTCAATTTAATAAAAATTTGCAGGAGGGGTGATTAGCTTCTCTCCCTTTTTTCTTGTCTTTTTAACTTTTAAATTCCCACTTTCAGTGCCCAGATGCCACTCCATAAATACTCATCAATTGTCTCTACTGTTTTCACTGAATTATAAATGATCATTTCAATTGATGTTTATTCAAAATTCAATTTCCCTTAATTTGGAAGACAAATAACTGAAATAGGACTATATTTTACACAAAATCCAGATGACCATAGCAGGTCATCCAACCCACCTTCAAAACTATTCAAGAATAATTAATTTTTCAATGGTTACTTTGAGATATTATACTTTTTTTTTTTTTTTTTTTTTTTTGAGACAGGGTCTTGCTCTGTTTCCTAGTCTTGAGTGTAGTGGCATGATCATAGCTCACTGTAACCTTAACCTCCTGGGCAATCTTCCCAGGCACCTTAAACTCCCAAGCAATCTTCCTGCTTCAGCCTTCTGAGTAGCTGGGACTACAGGCATGTGCCACCATTCCTGGCTAATGTTTTAAAAAATTTTTGTAGAGACAGGGTCTCACCATTTTGCCCAGGTTGGTCTCAAACTTCTAGCCTCAAGTGATCCTCCTGCCTCCACCTCCCAAAGTGCTGGGATTGCAGGTGTGTGCCACTGCGCCCAGACAAAATACTATAAAGTATTGAATCAAAAGTAGATTGATATATATTTTATAGAGACTATTGTTAAATGTATTCTAATGCTTTAAATCCAAAATATCAGATTATCTACAACATACTGTTTTCTAAGCTTCTGGATAAATGAGTGGTTTAATATTGTTATAAATGCCTATAATTATAGCTATTTCATAGCTGACTTAATTCAACAACTCTTGTCTAAGAAGAATAATCATGAATGTAAAAGGATGCCATTGAGATTTTTAAAATTGTACCACTTAGAATATACAGATCTGTCAGCAGGTCAGCTGGGATAAGGGGTTTGTCGGGAGTGTTATGAACAATTTGATTCTTAATTAAAATAAAACTCATGGAAAGAAAATGAGTTTTACTTAAAATGAGAATAATAGAGTGCATTCATTCCATTAGCCAGTATTCTTAATAGCTTAACATTTATATTGTGTTGATTTTACAAAACAGTTACCTAAGATTCTTTTTATTGGGCAGTCATTCACAACATATATCATAAACTATCATAATGTTTATGCTTGTTTGTTTTTAAAGAGTAAAGTCAGTCAACTTACAATTGGAAGCTATATTAGTTTGCTAGGGCTGCCATAACAAAGTACCATAAACTGGGTGGCTTGGAACTGCAGAAATTTATTTTCCCATGGTTCTAGAAGTCAGAAGTCTGAAATCAAGGTATCAGCAGGATTATCCTCTTCTGACCTTCTCTTAGCTTCTGGCGTTTCTTTGGCTTACAGCAACATAACTTCAGTCTTCACAGGGTATTCTCCCCCTGAGTGTGCCTTTGTGTCCAAATCTTCCCTTTTTATAAGAACATCAGTCATATTGGAATTAGGGGTCTACTCTACTATAACTCATCTTAAATAATTATGTTTCCAATGACCCAATTTCCAACAAGCTCATATTATTCTAAAGTCTAGGGCTTAGGTCTTCAACATAGGAATTTGGGAGGATGACATAATTTGATCCCTAAGAAAAGATAATTGCCCATTTTGGAAATTATATCCCCTCAAAAATTAGTGGAATAAGCCACTTTGAAGTTCCTTAAATTTAATACCATATACAAATAAATGTAAGAAATATATACTCTATGGTCATATGTCTACAGGTAACTCACTTTTGTGATACTTTCATTCAATAAAAATAGATAGTAAGTAATTCACCTTAGTCTTTATTGACATCTGTTAAAATTAAGCAAGACAATAGCCAAATATATATATATATATATATATATATATATATATATATATATTTTCTTTTAAAGGGTCTCCAAACTACTACCTAATTTCATAGAGTCCCAAACACATGTTGACACCTATTTCTCATCCCAACATACACATCCCAAAGGTATTAGGCTTAGGTCATTTGAGATGGTTCACATGTAAAAATCTGGGTCACTGTGCCCTGTGATCTCCTTATACTTTGGTGTATGCCCTTAGAGCTTTAGGCCTTGCCTAATCACATGCTCCCTGGGAAGTTACAACTAAGTAGTTTCTCCTTCTAAACCACCCAGCAGCTATTCAAAACTGTGATTCTTGTGTAAGTTCGATCTCCTCTATTTCTCTTTTGCAGTGTATAAGAAGGAAGGGAAGAGGGCAGGAAAGGAAAATGTTTGAATTTAGAACTTGTGAACATGTAAAAGAGAAACAGTGGGTTATGGAAAATACAATAAAAAATATAAGACAGATGAAAAGTGTGAATCTTAAAACTATAAGATGAGAATTTATTTCTTTCAGTTTGGTCTCTTGGTATTTATTGATTTCTGAACATTTTAGATGTTAAGAAACCTTACTTGTTAGTTATAGCCATACCTTCGAACCCTCAATCAAGGAGAAACACAGTAATTGACATGAAAATCTCTTTTTTGGACAAATTCAGACAAAAGATTAGGTTATTGGGAGAAATCTTGCCATTATAAGAATGTGATGTCATAATTTTCAGAAACTTAGAGAAACAATGCAGATTTAAAATTTAGTATTAAAGATCTATTGATATATCATGTTAATAGTTCAAATTAGAAATGCCATATGAGTATCAGAATAGTTGAGTAAAATATTCTCTATGATTTTATACTTATTTGGATTTCAAAAATTCAGTAAATTTAAATAAATTAAAAATGTATTTATGTAACATATTAAAGAATATATACCTGTAATCAACAAACATGTATTTACCAATAAAGCATTAGAGACGTGCAGATTAAACTTAAGAACAGAAATAGGATGTTATCTATAATCTCTGGTAGTTCACCTATTTCCAGAAGCTCTAGCCAATGGAAAAAGGCAAGAAATATAATATGTACAACCATCAGAAAAGCAGAGAGTAAAATTGGGAATTAAGTGCCTCAGTTTACTTATATGTAAAATGTGATATTAATGGTATCTATATTTCAGGGTTAGTTCAAAGAAGATAATACTGCAAAGCACTTGGAATATGCATATGTTTACAGTAAATATTAAATAGAAATTAGCTATTATGATTACTATTATTTGTAGATATAATTCTACAACTTTAAGATAAAGAAAATCAATTAATAAATTATTAGAACTTTATTATAAGCTTCAGTCATGAATTTTCTTACATAAAATAATGTTAGAAAATAATAGAAAACATTCTATTCATAATAGCAACAAAAAGGTATAATCTAATCAGAAATGAACTTACTAATAAATATGACTTCTTAAGAAACATTGCTAATACTCAAAGAAATAAAAAAAGCAGTGTCATGTTCTTGCATAGAAAAAATGACTTCATTTCCCAAATTAATTTACTATCATAATTGCATTTTTTTTTTTACTTCTGATGATAAGGTCTTCCTCTATCACCTAGGCTGGAGTGCAATGGCACGATCATAACTCACTGCAAACTCAAACTCTCCTGGGCTCAAGAGATCCTTCCACTTCATCCTCCCAAGTAGCTGAGACTGCAGGCACACGACTCCACACACAGCTAACTTTTTTATTTTTAATTTTTGCAGAGATGGGGTATCACTTTGTTTCCCAGACTGGTCTTGAACTCCTGTCCTTAAGTGATCCTCCAGCCTTGGCCTCCCAAAGTACTGGAATTTCAGGTGTAAGCCACTGTGTCTAGTGCCCAGTTTTCTTTATAAAATAAAATGTGACAAAATGATTACACTAACCAACAAAAATAAATATGGAAGACTAGCTCTGATAAATCTTAAAATTTAGAGTGATGAGGAAGCAACCTGTTCTATAGAACATTATATTATAAAGCTGAAGTCATTAAAACACTATAATAGTACTTAAAAATCAATGCTAATGGAACAGAATTTACAGTTCCTTAACATATACTAGAATATCAGAACTCAAAATAAGATAAGGTACAGATCACCAGAGAAGAATTCAGTGTGTCATATTTTCCAGAAAGAACCATTAATAAATTGTTAAATCAATTTTGTGAACCACAGGCAGTTTTTTTTAATTTGAAACGGAATGGGATGGAAAGGAAAGGAATAGAATATAATAGAAAATATTAGAATTCATCACATAATACTGAGGATAAAAATTATTTTAGACACTTTCAGTTATAGGTATGTATGTAAGTGTTCACATGTGTCAGCATGTTCTAGATTGTGATGTAAAATTTATTTTTTCTTTTACTGTGGGTTGTGCCCCAAAAAGTTTGAATACCTCTCCAATAAATAATTTGGGGTAATTAATTAATTGAAAAAGAATCATCTATTTATATCCTTGTTTTCTGCTAAATAATGAAACAAAATATAGATGAGTGTTTTTTAAGATTACTATAATAAATTTAAATGGATATATGTATATAAGATCTCTAGGAAAAAACTTTAGAAGCATAAAAGGGAAGAAACCACAAAGAAAAATATTTGGACATCTGAATTCACACATACACAAATGTGTGGTTCAGAAGGTAATCAAAAGTGATGAGAACATGACAAACTGGGAAAAAAAATTACAACAAAATACCTTTAATGTATTAAAGAAACGTATACCCTTAATGTGTAAACAGAACTTGGCAATCAATTTTTTTTTTTAAGCTGGGTGCAGTGGCTCATACCTATAATCCCAGCACTTTGGGAGGCCAAGGTGGGAGGATCTTAAATCAGCCTGGTCACCATAACAAGACCCCCATCTCTATATTAATAAAAAAATTTAAATTAAAAAAAAGAAATAAATTATTAAAAAACACTCATTCTCTAGGTAGATATTTTGTAGAAAAAATATATAACTGAATACAAAATGTTTACTTTCAAAAAAGTAATTAATTATACAACAAAAAAGTAAATAATTAGACAATAGTGAAATATTATCTTCCTTATCAAATCTTGCAAGAACTATTGGAAAAGATATAAATACTGTCTGTGGCAATCTAAGTTGATGCACACTATTTTGGACTCCAATGTGGCAATATATCAAGAACCTAAATGTTAGTGCTCTTTGGCCAAGTAATTCCATTTTGTTTAGTTTCGTCCAAAGAAGTCGTCTGAAATATGCACCATAGTTCAGCTATTGATACCATTACTTGTAATGGTGCTCATTAAATGCTGTGTACATCAAGCAGAACAAGCTGCAGAAGATACATGCTTTCATTTGAATATTTTTCAATGAAATAGAAAAAACAATCTATAAATGAGAAAATCTGAATCAAAATTTTATATATGTCCAAAAGAAAAATGATTAGAATAAAAAACACTGACTGATTTTCTCTGTGTTGATAGATGTGGAGATTATAGGTAATTTTCAATTTTCTTCTTTATATTTCTCTATTTGTCCATATATCTCTAATGAGTACATATTTCTTTTATAATACTAAAAGGCAATTCAGTTTATTTTTAAACAAAACAACCTCTCTGTTGCCCCCTTCCCATCTTGCTTTAGTACTGGTTTTCTAAGGATTTCCCTAAATGAGATTAGAATGGTTTCAAATTAAAACGTCAGTTGTCCTTATCTAAATTGGTTCTTTGAAAAATGAATGCCTGAAGGTGTTGTAAACTGCTCTTCTAAGTGCAGTCATGTGTCATTTAATGACAAGGATAGTTCTGAGAAATGCATCCTCAGGCAATTTCACTGTAGTATACTTACATAGAATGTACTTACATAAACATAGATGGTGTAGCCTACTACATACCTAGGCTATGTAGGATAGCCTATTGTTCCTAGGCTACAAATTTGTACAGCATGTTACTGTACTGAATAGTAGATTATTGTAAAACAATAAGTATTTGTGTATTCGAACATATCTAAACGTAGAAAAGATACACTATTATAATCTGATGAGACCACTGTCTTACATGTGGTCCATTGTTGACTGAAACATCATCATGCAGCACATGACTGTACAATTAAGCATTTCCCTAGTCATTTTGTTTTGTGTTGCAGTGATTTATTTTTCTTAATACAAACCTTACATGGGGCATTAACCTCAGTATTTTCATTTGTTACCTCTCTCACCTGTTAAAGACAAGAACTTGAAGGAGCTAACACAGACCTGCTAATACAATAGTTTCCTGTTAAACATGTTAATTAATTAATATTGTAAAAGATAACAAAGCTTGCTAAGTAAATGAAAATGTCACCCCTTCTGTGTTAGCATAAGGCACTTTGATTACTTCATATTGCATATGAATGTGGTGGACATCGTGATGCCCACTCGAATATACCTTTAAGGAAGGACCTGCTGCCTCGTCAGGATTGCCCCAGCTGCCTTGCTTACAGTCAGTCCCCTTCCTGGTATTGCCCACATCCACTTACTGACAAGATGGGAGTATAAAGACCTCACCCTCTCAGCCTGATTTAGGAGGACTCAAGGACCATTCTAGGTCCCAAGCATCCTGTTGAATTAGGCCTGCACTGCAGTTTCCCCTTTCCCTCTGCACAATATTTCTTCTCTTCTTTTTCACAATGGCATATCTTAAGAAACTCATACAAGGTCAACTCCATCTCAGAATCAGAACCCTATCTGGAACAATGAATTACTTCAGTGAATACAGGTGTACTAGTGGCCTCTTGGATATATTTTGGATTTTATTATCATAAAAATTGATGAATGAAATTGTAGAATTAGAGATATATAGATACATTAATAAGAAAGCACCTAAAACCAAGCTCACCTTAGATCATTATAGAATTTGCCTTTGCCCACTACTCATTAATAGTTACCAGTTTATAATTTTATAAAACACCGTGATCTGAGTTTGGGAGAACTTGACAATTTATTTTGTAATATCTTAGTAAAATAATTTTTTTTAAAAAATCACTGTTGTATCAAGCTTTGGGTTAGTTTCAGTAAAATGACACATTCAATGTACTAATTTTAAATCTTTCCTTGATTGCAGCTAAATAGTTGATTCCGATCTATGTGTCCCCCTCACTCTGTTCCACATATGGCAATAAACAATCGCATAAGTTTAGCAAACTGAACCTTGTTTTTGACACTTTGCAGTGCTTCAAATGATGCGGAATCAGAAAGCAGCGATTGAAACTTACTAACCCGACCTGCTAGTCTTTGAACTGAAGCTCTTTGCTGCCCTCTGTAGATACCTAGAGATGAAAACGGCAAAGTCAACATTCACTTTCTCAGTTATGGTAATTTTGTTCTGCAATCTTAATAGAAAAATAGACTAAACAGAAGGTGTTTCAATTAAAGGGAAATTAAGGATTTTTTTCCTATAATTTCTTTTGTACTATATCATTGAATTTCTGTATTTGCCTTTAAAAAAATCACTATTTAAAATTAAAACTTCGTGTTTAAAAACACTATGGTAAGACAAAGTGAAAACACACACATGAATGCATGAAAAAAGAATTAGTAATTTTTCAACTTTCTTTTGACTTTTTTTATCATTTTATGTATATTATCCACATTTTAAAAGTCATATGAATTATGGTAGATAATGTCCTCTAAACATAAGCTACAAGTTCTATTTTCACACGATAGTTTTCCTTGCTTTGGCATGATAATTATTGTTGTTTCTAGTTTCTTGGGAGGGGCTATTCTTTTGCAAGAAAATAATCACTATTTCAATTGTTGCAATTCAACTTAAAATTATTTTGCTGAGCATTTTCTATGCACTCAGCAAAACTCTACATGCTGTGTAGGGGATATCAAAATGATGATAATAATAGCAGCAAACTGCTAAGTGCTTAACCTTGGAAAGATATTGTAGCACATTACTTTACATATGCTAACCATTTAGTCTTCCCAAATATTATAAGGTGTCTGATTTTGTAGAGCCTACAATTTTGTTGAAAATAGTATTACTCGATGTTCCATCATCATTTCTCTATTACCACAAATTGCTATCTTAAGGCATAAGAAAGGTCAGCCACGTTTTGTAATGCTTGCTATTTCACAGTGTGTATGCGGTTTTACTCCTATGCAGGTTATCAGTACTTCAAGCTTATCTATAGCATCTTGTCTTTTAAGCACTGTGTTAAGACTACTTCTCAAGATATAATCAACTACTGAATGTAGTTTCTCTAAATATTAGCCAGGCTTCTATCTATCATATCTTCAAAGTAGTGGTTATATCTTTATGAAAATAAGATCCTAAAAGTCCTACACTGTGGCCCTTCATTATTTCTACTAAATAAATTTCTACTAATTCTCTCTCTTTCTTGTCGCTGTACTTCCCTTATTTTGTACTGGCTACAAGAAGACTTACTTGGTTCATCTTTATGGGATGAAATTATACTTAATTACATGTAATAATAAGAAAATCATTATTAGTGAAAACAGCAGATACGTTCTAGCACTGATGGTATGGAATTACAGTCTGTGAAAAAGTTAGCTATAACAGAATAAAAAGCCACATAGTTATGATAGATATTCAGATAGATATGTCCCTATGAAAGAGTGGAAAATAGGTTTATATAAATGTAAACATATTAATATTAAGAATCATATTTATTCACCCCTTTAATCCCAGCACTTTGGGAGGCCGAGATGTGTGGATCAACTGATGTCAGGAGTTCGAGACCAGCCTGACCAATATGGTGAAACCCCACCTCGACTGAAAATACAAAAATTAGGCAGGCATGGTGGCATGCAACTGTAGTTCCAGCTACTCAGGAGGCTGAGACAGGAGAATTGCCTGAACCTGGGAGGCGGAGGTTGCAGTGAGCCGAGATCACGCCACTGCACTCCAGACTGGGCAACAGAGTGAGACTCCATTTCAAAAAAAAAAAAACTATCATCTTTATAAAGGAGTTTCAGTATTGTGTAAAGGGCATCAAATTAATTTTTTTTGTTAAACTTTATATCTAAAAGCATTAACATCATTGGCTATTTCTGCAAATAATTTTCAAAAGAATATAGCAAAAGTTTGCCATAAGTTCTGTTCAACACAAGATAAATCATTCTCTTTTTTATTATACTACTAATCCAGCATGTCTACATAGTATGAGAGCAATAAGTTTTGCAAAAATTGAAGATTTAGTAAATTATTAATTAAACAAATAATTTTAAAGCCTATTATGTGCTAGGTATGATTTATGTCACTAGAGTTACCTCAGCAAACATCATAAACAACAATCCTCACCATCATGGTATAGTCATGTGAGGCATAGTAACATTTCAGTAAAAAATGCACCACATATATATATTACAGTGTTAATAATTTAGTTAATATTTAAATATTGTGATATTTTAATCTTTCAAATCTTTTTTCTGAAAACACCTATTTTTTCCTTCAGTTGTTAAAAATTGTGAAAATTTATGTTCAGCAAAATTCACTATTTTCATATGAACAATTCTATATACTCTGTTGAACATATAGTCATGTAATGACCACCACAATTTCAAGATGTAGAATGATTACTACCCAAAGCAATCAACAGATTCAATGAAATGTCTATCAAAATAACGTGTCATTTTTCACAGAAATAGAAAAAACAATCATAAAATTCATGTGGAATCAAGAAAGAATTCAAATTGACAAAGCATTCTTGAACAAAAAGAATACAGTTGGAGGTATAATATAACATGAATTCAAAATATATTATAAGGTTACTGTAATAAAACAGCATGGTATTTCTATAAAAATAGATATATAGACCAATGGAATAGAATAGAGAACCCAGGAATAAATCTACATATTGATAGCCAGCTGATCTTAGGTAAAGCTGTCAAGAACATACATGAGGGAAAGGATACCTTGTTCAATAAACAGTGCTATAATAACTAGACAGCTATATGCAGAAGAATGAAACTAGATTCTTTTCTGTGACCATATACAACAATCAACTCAAGGCGGATTAAAAACTTGAATGTAAGATACAAAACTATAAGACAACTGGAAAAAAATCAGTGAAATGCATCAGGACATTGCTCTAGGCAACTATTTTATGGTTAAGACAGAAAAGCGCAGGCAACAAAAAAAAAATGGACAAACGGGACTCTGTCAAACTAAAAAGCTTCTGCACAGCAAAAAGAAACAATGAACAGAGTGAAGAAGCAACCTGTTGAATGGAAGAAAATATTTCCAAACTATTCATCTAATAGGGGAGTAAAATCCTGAATATACAGGAAACTCAACAGATGAAAGACAAATAGTCCCATTAAAAAGTGAGCAAAGAACACAAATTGATATCTTTCAAAAGAGACATATAAATGAGCAACAGGTATATGAAGAACACACAACATCATTAATCATCAGGGAAATGCAAATCAAAACTGAGATATCATCTTGCCCCATTTAGAATAGCTATTATTAAAAAGACAAAAAATAACAGATGTTGTTGAGAGTATTAGTCTGTTTTCATGCTGCTGTAAAGACATACTCAAGACTAGGCAATTTACAAAAGAAAGAGATTTATTGGACTTAAAGTTCTACATGGCTGGGGAGGCCTCACAATCATGGCCGAAGGCAAGGAGGAACAGGTCACATCTTATGTGGACGGCAGCAGGCAAAAAGAGAGCCTGCACAAAGAAACTCCCTTTTCTAAAATCATCAGCTCCCATGAGACTTATTCACCATCATGAGAACACCACAGAAAAGACCTGCCCCCATGATTCAACCACTTCCCACTGGTTCCATCCCACAACATGTGGGAATTCAAGAGATTTGGGCAGGGACAGAGCCAAACCACATAATTCTGCCCAAGCGCCTCCCAAATCTCATGTCCTCACATTTCAAAAGCAATCATGCCTTCCCAACAGTCCCCCAAAGTCCTAACTCATTTCAGCATAAACTCAAAAGTCCATAGTCCAAAGTCTCATCTGAGAAAAGGCAAGTCCTGTTCACCTATAAGCCTGTAAAATCAGAAGTGAGTTAGTTACTTCCTAGATACAAAGTGGGTACAGGCATTGGGTAAATATGCCAATTTGGAGAAATTGATCAAAACAAAAGGGGTACAGGCCCCATGCAAGTCCAAAATCTAGCAGGGCTGTCAAGTCTTTAAGCTCTAAAATGATCTCCTTTGACTTCATGTCTCACATCCAGGTCACGCTGATGTAAGAGGTGAGTTCTCATGGTCTTGGGCAGCTCCACCTCTATGGCTTTGCAGGGTACAGGCTCCCTCCAAGCTGCTTTCATGGTCTGGCATTGAGTATCTGCAGCTTTTCCAGGCACACGGTGTAAGCTGTCAGATCTACCATTCTGGAATCTGGAGAACAGTGGCCCTCTTCTCACAACTCCACTAGGCAGTGCCCCAGTAGAGACTCTGTGTGGGCGCTCTGACCCCACATCTCCCTTCTGCATTGCCCTAGAAGAGGGTCTCCATGAGGGCCCTGCCACTGCAGCAAACTTCTGCCTGGGCATCCAAGCATTTCCATACATCCTCTGAAATCTAGGTGAAGGTTCCTAAACCTCAATTCTTGACTTCTGTGCACCCACAGGCTCAACACCATGTGGAAGCTGCCAAGACGTGGGGCTTGTATCATCCAAAACTGCAGCCCAAGCTCTACCTTGTCCCCTGTTAGTCACAGCTAGAGCAGCTGGGACACAGAGCATCAAGTCCCTAGACTGTACACAGCAGAGAAACCCTGGGCCCAGCCCACAAAACTATTTTGCCCCCCTAAACCTCCGGGCCTGTGATGGGAGGGGCTGCTGCAAAGGTCTCTGACATGGCCTGGAGACATTTTCCCCATTGTCTTAGTGATTAACATTCAGCTTCTCATTACTTCTGCAAATTTCTGTAGCCAGCTTGAATTTCTCTTCAGAAAATGGGATTTTCTTTTCTGTCGCATTGTCAGGCTGCAAATTTTCCAAACTTTAGGTCCTGTTTCTCTTTTAAAACTGAATGCCTTTAACAGCACCCAAGTCATCTCTTGAATGCTCTGCTGCTTAGAAATGTCTTCTGCCAGATATCCTAAATCATCTCTCTCAAGTTCGATGTTCCACAAATCTCTAGGACAGGGGCAAAATGCCACCAGTCTCTTTGCTAAAGCATAACAAGAGTCACCTTTGCTCCAGTTTTCAACAAGTTCCTCATCTCCATCTGAGACCACCTCAGCTTGGATTTCATTGTACGTATTATTATCAGCATTTTGGTCAAAGCCATTCGACAAGTCTCGAGGGAGCTCTAAACTGTCCCACATTTTCCTGTCTTCTTCTGAGCCCTCCAAACTGTTCCAATCTCTGCCTGTTACCCAGTTTCAAAGTTGCTTCCATGTTTTTGGGTTTCTTTTCAGCAGTACCCCACTCTACTGTTACCAATTTACCGTATTAGTCCATTGTCATGCTGCTGATAAAGACATTCCTGAGACTGGGCAATTTACAAAAGAAAGAGGTTTATTGGATTAACAGTTCCACGTAATTGGGGAGGCCTCACAATCATGGAAGAAGGCAAGGAGGAGCAAGTCACATCTTACGTGGATGGCAGCAGGAAAAAAGAGAGCCTGTACAGAGAAACTTCCCTTTTTAAAACCATCAGATCTTGCAAGACTTATTCACCATCATGAGAACACTGCAGGAAAGACCTGTCCCCATGATTCAACCACCTCCCACGGGGTACCTCCCACAACATGTGGGAATTCAAGATGAAATTTGGGTGGGAACACAGCCAAACCACATCAGTGAGCATGACAGAAAATTGGACTCTTATACACTATTAGTGGAAATGTAAACTAATATAGCATTATGAAAAACAGTATGAAGATTTCTCAAAGAACTAAAAACAGAAGTACTATACAATCTAGCAATCCCACTAAGAATACTTCCAAAGAAAAAGAAACTAATATATCAAATAGATACCCAAACTCCCATGTTTATTGCAACACTACTCACAATAGTAAATATATAAAATCAATATCAATTTAAATGTCCATCAACACTTGAATGGATAAAGATAAATGGATAAAGAAAATGTGGTATATATGCAATGGTATAGTATTTTGCCATAAAATGAATGAAATCATGTCATTTGCAGCAACATGGATGAAAACTGGAGGTTACAAGAAATAAGCCATGCATAGAAAGATAAATATTGCATTTTCTCATTCCCATATGTGAGAGCTAAAAAAGTTGATCTGATGGAGGTAGAGTAAAATAATAGATACCATAAGCTGAGAAAGGTGTATGGGAAGCAGAAGGGGATAAAAAGAGGTTGGTTAATGGGTACAAACATGCAGTTAGATAGAAGAAATAAGTTCTAATGTTTGATAGCAGAGTAGGGTGACTGTAGTTACAACCATATATTGTATATTTCAAAATAGCTAGAAGAGAGGTCTTGAAACGTATCCAACATATAGAAATAATAAATACTTAGGTAATGGAGTATTACAAATTACTCTGACTTGATAATTATATATATTATGTATGCAACGAAATTTCTCATGGACCCCATAAACATATGTAAAAATATAAAAAATACATTTAAATAAAATTTTAAAAGATATAAAACAGTATCATCATCCAAAAAATTTCCCTTATACCATTTTGTCAAAATAGCTCTGCAAATATATTGCCCACCTTTTTAGAAAATGGGAGTTAAAAAAAATTGTTTTCTTATTACTGACTTTAGAGAAATTTTTCAATATTCTAGGTATCAATCCTTTATTAGATATATATTTCACAAATATTTTTTCCCAGTCTGCAGCTAGATCTTTTATTTTCTAAAGAATTCCCAATATTCATTTGAAGAACCTGCCCATTATTATTAATTATGCAAAAGTATTGAAATGACTGCGTCAAAGAGATATCTGTACTCTCATGTTTCTTGCAGCACTAGTCACAGTCAATTCCAAGAGATGGAATCAACTTAAGTGTCCATCAGTAGATAAATAGATAAAGAAAATGTGTATATATATGCAAGGAAATAGTATTCAGCCTTTAAAAACAGGTAATTCTGTCATTTGTGACAACATGAATGAAACTGGAGTATATTACATTAAGTAAAATAAAGTCAGGCACAGAAAGACAAATACTGCATGATCTTATTTGTATACAGAATTTTTTAAAGTTGACTTTATAGAAGTAGAGAGTAGAATGATGGGTACCAGAGCATGGGGGGAGATGAGAGTGGGGGAAAGCAGAGAAGTTGATCGAACAATACAGAGTTCCAGTTAGAAAGGAGGAAATAAATTTCAAGATCTATTGCACAGCAAGGTAACCATTGTCAATATTAATGTATTGTGTATTTCAAAATTGCTAAAAAATAGATTCTTAAGGGTTTCACTACAAAAAATCATAAAAATGTGAAGTAATGGTATGTTAATTAGCTTGATATAATTATTCTATAATGTACACATATATTAAAACATCACATTGTATCCCCAAAATATATATATAATTATTATTGGTCAATTAAAAATAAACATTATACTATACCCAATGTGTAGTCACTGCACAGGTGATAGGTGCACCAATATCTCAGAAACACCACTAAAGAACTTATTCATGTAACCAAACACCACCTGTTTCCCAAAAACCCATTGAAATTAAAAATAAAAATAAGAAACAATAAAAATAAAATAACATAAAAAATAAAAATATTAAAATATTAAAGTTAAAATAAAAAACAAACTAAAATATTGGATTCAATTGTTTTACTATGTTCACTCTATAGCAGTAGAATATTATTAAAGAGTAATAGGAGAAAAAAGGCATAAATGTAGATATTTCTAACATGGGATACAACTTTGCATAGGAGAAAAGCAGAAGGAAAGCTGACTCTTTCTAAGCTATTAGAAAAGTTCCTTGTAAAGCAGTTATAAAAACTGTAGGTTACTAATATTTGCAAACTTAAATGCAATTGAAATGAGCATTAACTGCAATTCTGATTCTATCAAAGTTTTGAAATATTCTCATTGCTGTTTAAGTTTTGGATAACTTTTTTCTTTTCTTTTGAGTCTTTAAAAAGTAAAAAATAAAGCTTGATGTGACATAATAAATAAAGGTGCAATTCATAACCTCCTTTCCTCACACTATAAAAAAACAAAAAACAGGAAAATATGGCAACACAATTAATGGCACCAATCAATGAAGGAAAGGGCCATGATCAAATGACAAAATCTAATAGCCTGGAGGATAAGGAAAGAATGAGGTGATTCCATAGAAGAGCTCAACACAGCTGGGTTCCTACGCCTACTTTGAACCCCAAATCTGGAGATAAGTAATCTGAGTGGATACTATTGTATTTTTCCTTTTCAGAGAAGAGAATTTTAGAAATTGATGCTGAGAGAAATGATTAAATTATGAATAATGAGTTTGACAATTTCAGAAAGAAAAGGATCTGAAGGAAAAATAATCCAAAGTCCAATGGTATCTTTCTAGGGAAATGAAATGCATATCTCCAAATGAATAGAATAAACCCCGATAAAGGGCCCATAACAATAACAAAGAAAAACTGCATCTCTATTATGAAAAATTTCAAACATGTTTTTCAAAAAGAGAGACTAGTTTAACGAGCTGCCGTGCTCTTATCACTCAAACTTAACAATCATCAACAACAGTTGCCAAATTTGTTCCGTCTATACTGCCACAAGCTCCAGCTTTCTTTTAATTTGGAGCATGTGGCAGTTGGTTACCAATTTGGTCATTTTTTTTTTTTTGTAGTCAATGGCATGTCTATTACATAGCAGGTATTCAATGGCGTTTGCTAAATGAATGAATTAATCAATGAATGCATCAACCTCCATTCAGCCATTTCCCAGAAAATGAGTCTGCCTTTAAAAATGATGAATGTTATACATGATGAATATAACAGGTAAATATATGCAAAGAACAACATCGTGTTGAAACATGCTGAAGGACAGGCATTTCAAAGATGATTCAGGCTAACATTATGGATTCTTCTTAAATGAGAAAGAAAATCCTGCTGATAGATGTCTTCCTAAGCCAGTTGGGACTAAGAAACACAGTTGAAGCTCATCTGTGACAGAACTAAAATGATCAGGCCTAAGTTCATAGCAAGAACTTGTTGCTGACACATCAGCAACTTGTACAGACATCAGCCTGTACCTTAAAACAATGCACTTATACGAACTTAAAATATGCTTTTTGTAAAACTGTCAGATCTAAATTGATGTAATTTAACATTTTTTTATAGTGAATTTTATGTCTTACAGAGCCAGTGCTAAAAAACGTGCATAGACACATATATACACATGTGTAGACATACAAAGACCAACATAAATACATAGGATTACACCATTTTTACCATTTGTTTCCCAAATACTCTAGAGGCCAGCCCTATTTATCTGGGAATACATATATATATATTTATTTATTTATAAACTACATATATTTAAACTATATATATATATAGTTTAATGAGCTACCATGCACTTATCACTTAGTCCTTTAAATATCGATCATTGTAGAGATCAAAGTAGCTGATAGTAGATCTGAATTGTTTTTACTTGAAAGAAAATAGAAAACATCTCAATTTTGCTAACAATCTTACAGGATTTATGGTTGAAATTATGTCACATCAAATTTATAAAAACAAAAACAATTGTGCAAGTAGATTTGCATGGTTGTGTTTCACAGATATACACACATACTTTGTCATTTTGTTTATTCCTAAGAAGGACTGTTTGGGATTGCCACTCCAATGGAAGAAAAATAAGAATTGAGATACAGGAGACCTAAATGTATATACTTTTGTATAAGTGCATATATATAATATAAAGAAAGGACGTTTACATTTTATACAAGAGTATATATATTTATACAAAAGTATATATATATATTTATACAAAAGTATATATATATTTATACAAAAGTATATATATATACACACACACAAAAGTATATATATATAAACATAGGATACCAGAATCCCTAAAATGTCAATTGAAACGACTTAATATATCATCTAGATATTCAGTTTATATCACATTAAACACCTAAATATTTTGAAATATGATGCTCTTGAGGGCACTATTGCTATTATTAAAAAGAACTCAGACTATATTTGCTTTAAGGAAGCAGTAATTTTTTTCTGATACAAATGCTAATATTTGGAAGCTATTACAATTCAAATGAAACTTAAGTATTTGGGGGCAACTTAAGAATTTGGGGGAAATTCTAAGTGACTACTTGTGGGAAATTAGTAGCATCCATAGAGAAAATATTTTAACAGAGGTGATTTGAAAATCTGCCTTTTTTGATTTTCAATATAATGAATAAAACATTATGATGACTTTAAAATGTATATAATTTAGTTTGAAATTTTAATACAAGAAGTATTATTTTAATTCTCATAATTAAATTTAACCATATAATTCTATTTCAATAAAGCAAAAGATATAGAGCATTTTATGTTTCTTCAAAAAGTAGTCAGTTGATGGTGATTTCTACTTCTATGATAAAACTATCTCAGGTAGAACGATTAAGAAATCTGACCAATCTGTACAAGGAAAAATATTACCAATTTTAGTATAATTCTTAGCTTAGTCCTTACCCTCAGTCCATCTACCTATTTCACTAAGCAATGAATCACCAAGGAACTTCATCATATGTACATAGACTTCAGAGAAATGTCTCTAATTTTCAACAATAACTATTTTCTCAGCAACAATTTACCGGATGTAGATACAGTCTTTTAAGTATTGATCATTCCAGAGGTCAAAGTAGCTGATAGTAGATCTGAATTGTTTTTACTTGAAAGAAAATAGAAAACATCTCAATTTTACTAAAAATTTTACAGGATTTATGGTTGAAATTATGTCACACCAAATTTATAAAAACAAAAACAATTGTGCAACTAGATTTGCATGGTTGTGTTTCACAGATAAACACACATATTTTGTCATTTTACTGACAAAGAAGGATTGTTTGGGATTGCCACTCCAATAGAAGAAAATTAAGAATTGAGATACAGGAGACCTAAATTTTTAGAAAACATAAAGTTATGCCAAAAAAATTGTATGTTTATGTCTCATGAATATACACATGCAGAAATACAATAATATTTTAGGCATTTCCACGAAAAGGTTTATTTGGAGTTTGCCTCTGTTCAGTGAAAGAGAACTGTGGATTGAGTGCACAAGACATTAGTTGTTGTCTCAGCCTTCCATGTAATTCAGTTTGGGAAAATTCTCTTTACCATATTAAGCATCCAATTTTATTTTATTTTATTTTTAGTTCTGGGGTACATATGCAGGATGTGCAGGTTTGTTACCTAGGTAAACACGTGCCATGGTGGTTTGCTGCACCTATCAACCCATCACCTAGGTATTAAGCCCAGCATGCATTAGCTAATTTTCCTGGTGCTCTCCCTACCCTTTCCACCCCACCTCCCCCAACAGACCCTAGTGTTGTTGCTCTTTTCCCTGTGTCCATGTGTTCTCATTGTTCAGCTCCCACTTATAAGTGAGAACATGTGGTGTTTGGTTTTCTGTTCCTGAGTTAGTTTGCTGAGGATAATGGTTTCCAGCTCCATCCATGTCCCTGCAAAGGATATGATCTCATTCCTTTTTACGGCTGCATAGTATTCCATGGTGTATATGTACCACATTTTCCTTATCCAGTCTATCATTGATGGGCATTTGGTTGATTCCATGTCTTTGCTGTTGTGAACAATGCTGCAATGAACATATGCATAAGCATCCAATTCTTGATTTGTTAAATAATGGGGATATATATAACAAACAATCACTGAGGTCACTTTCAGAGCTAAAAAGCGCCAATATTGTATGTAGTTGGAATTATCACCTTTCTTTTTATAAAGGGTTTATATATTTTAAAATTTATGTAAGCAATGAATTAACATTAAATGAAAAATGTAAATTAAATATGAATAAAAGGGAAAAATAATAAGTTGCAGATATTCTACTGTCCTGTCACAGCCATTACTAGTATTTGGTCTTCCAGACATTTCCATATGCGTGATATTATTTAAAACAGTATCAGGCTCTGTAACTTACTTTTCTTCCTAAATACAATATAACCAATGCCTTTCCATGTTATTAGTATAAATGTCCACAATTATAAATATTTTATGTGTATGCACAAAATACATTTAATCAATTCCCTCTTTTGGACTTTTAAATTTTGTTGTTGTTTTTAAACAAACTGTGGTAACACTGTACATATATCTTTACTAATTTATCTATTTCCTTGATATAAGTGCACAGATTTGTGATCATTAGGTCAAAGGCTAGATATTTCTTTTTAGTAATTTGATACATTTTGATAAATTACCACACAGAAGCCCTGTTCTCATAGGGAGTTCTACAGGCTATGTACCAGAGGGTTTATTGTCTCCAAACCAAGACAATCCTAGGAGCCTCATTCCTGTTAATGTTTGCCATTTTTATAGGCAAAAAAAAAAAAAAAAAAAAAAAATGGCACCCTTCTTTAACTTGAATGTTTATTTCTTTGATTATGGATGGGAATAAATGTGTGTCTACATCTTTTGACTCAGTTTACCTATTAAAAGTAAATTTTCTGGATGTGATATTATCCTATTTTTAAAAAATTGATAGACTTTATTTTTTAGAGTAGGTCATGTTTTCAAGAAAATTAAGCGGAAAGTACAGAGTTTCCATTTACCCCTTCTGTTCCCCTCCTTCCCCCAGCTTCCCTATTAACAACTTGCAATATGTTATATTTGTTATAATTGATGAACCAATATTGATACCTTATCATTTACTAAAGTCCATAGTTTACATTAGGGTTCAAGCTATATATTGTATAGCTCTATGGATTTTGACAAATGTATGACAATTGTCCACCATTACAGTTTCACACAGAGTAGTTTCACTGCCCTAAAAATCCTCTGTGCTCTGCCTATTCATCCCTTCTTCCCTCCCACCCCTGACAACCATGGATCTTCCTACTGTCTCCAGAGTTTTCTCTTTTCCAGAATGTCCTATCGTTGGAATCATACACTATGCAATCTTTTCGGATTTTCTTCTTTTACTTAGTAATATGCACTTAAGGTCCCTCCCTGTCTTTTTATGGCTTAATTATTTATTTCTTTTTCAAGCTGAATAATACTCCATTGTATGAATATACCACAGTTTGTTCATATATTCAACCTATTGAAGGACATTTTGGTGGCTTGAAATTTTTTTGTCATTGTGAATAAAGCTTATATAAACATTTGTGCACAGTTTTTTTGTGGACATAAATTTTCAGCTCATTCTGATTAATACCAAAGAGTGTGGTTGTTGGACTGTCTGGTAAGACAATGTTAAGCTTTGTTAGAAACTGCCAAATTATCTTTCCAACTGGTTTTACCATTTTTTATTCCCACCACAGTGGATGAGAATTTCTGTTGCTCCACATCCTCACCAGCAATTGGTGTTGTGTTTTAAGTTTTAGGCATTCTAAAAGGCATGTGGTGCTATCTCATCATCATATCAACTTGCAATTTCCTAAGGACACATGATGTTGAGCATCGTTTCATATGCTTATTTGCCATCTGTATATCTTCTTTGTTGAAGTGCCTGTTCCTATCTTACCCATTTTTAAACTGGTTTATTTATTTTATTATTGTGAGGTTTTAATAATTTGTTGTATATTTTGGATACCAATTCTTCACCAAATATGGGTTTTGTGAATATTTTCTCCTAGTTTTATTTTTTCATTCTCTTAATTGCCCATTAAAAAGTTAGCAGTATTAATACTTTCTCATACATATTGCAAACACTCTTACAATAAACAAGGCTTTTTGGTTTGGGTATTTTCATGTTCTACCATCTCAAAATTTCTAATTTATTTGAAGACAAATTGTATCAACCCTTCTACGGTTTCTGCCTTTGGTACCATGCTCTGGGATTCTATACACATTAACATGCTATATTTTAGTATGCACTAGTCTAATTTTTTTCTCCCATTTTTAAAAATAAGTTCTTGCTTGATATGAAATGATTTTGATGTATACAGGAGATGTTTTATTCTTTAATAGTTCTTAGGTAAATCAATGCCATTAAAAATAAGATATAAATTTTCTCTATTGATTGAAAATACCAACATAATCATATACTATATTTCCACATATGTGTGGGCAATGTCTAAACTCTTAATTCTGTTCGACTGCATGTTTTGTTGATTTCAGCATTGTACTACTCTGTTTTGAGTTTTGTAGGATTTTAGTGTATTTTAATTCTGAGTAGGGCAAATTCATCTTCTTTTTTTATATTTTAAAAATATTTTCCTAATTAGTTTGATACTTCTAGTTTTCCACACAAATCTCATATTTATTTTGTTACTTTCCCATGTATATCCCATTTTACTTTTGATTTAGGTTGTGTTAAATTTAGAGAATAATTTGAAAGAGTTTACATATTTTCAATGATTGGATCTTCCTTCACATAGAGATTATGTCTCTCAAATCATGCAAGCTTTGAAAAGTATCTTGCAGCAATTTCATTTCCTGAGCATTTCTTCTTTTTTTCTTTTTCTTTTTCTTTCTTTTTTTTTTCTTTTTTTTTTTTTTTTTTAGAGATAGGGTCTCACTGTGTCACCTGGGCTGAAATGCAATGGCACAATCATAGCTTATGAAGCCTCTAACTCTTGGGCTCAAGTGATCCTCCTGCCTCAGCCTCCCAATAAGTTGGAACTATGGACATGAGCCAAAATGCCTGGCCTGAACATTTCTTTTAAAATAAAATCTCAAATATGTTGTGTTATTCTTGCTACTGTGAATGTGATTTTCCTTACAAAAAGTTTCTACTTTTTAAATTCTTATGTTTTAGGTGGTTACCTATTAGTTCTTATATATGTTTACTTGATTATAATGGTCTTCCATGAATATAATTACATTGCTTTAAAATAATCTATACTCCCCTTTTCTAATATCTATGCCCTTTTAAAATTTTGCTTATTTATCTTATTTCCTTATTAAATTACCTTTTTTTTTAAGCACTTACGGACCAGTGTTAAATGGATTTGGCTGGCATTCCTAACTTCTTTCTGGCTTGAATGGAACTCTTTGGGAATGCATAATTCTGACTATTTGTGTCAAATAGAATCTTAAAAAGTATTTTAAACGCATTTTCAGTCCTATGGCTAGTTGAATTTATTGATATCTTTTTGCATGTATATAGAAATTTATCTTTGCAACTTTCATCTAATAACATGATAGAATAAGACCTGCACTATCACACTCCCACTTAAATTTGTAACCCCTACACATATCCAGTATTTCCTTTTGCCTTTCTGGGTCTTATTTTTTACCATAGAACTTATCACCATTTGACGTACTTTACCCTTCATCAAGTTTATTTGTTTTTTATCTATTGTCAGTATCCTACAGCTAGAAGATAAGTTTCATGAAGTCTAGAATTTTTATCTGTTTTGTTCACTGCTGTATCTCTGCAACTTAAAAAAGTATCTCTAGAATTTAAAACATCTTAGGCATTTGAGAAATACTTTAATAAATAAATATGATGCCACAACCATTTAGAATGGTTAATCAAAAAAGACACAGGCTTTGCCTTTACATAATTTATAATATATCAAGGGTATATATAAAAAAAACTACAAGAAGGGACTGGAATCTACAATTGTAAAGTTTTGGGGATGTGAGAGACTCTCACTTACATAAAGTGGTTAGAAAAGGCTTTTCTGAAATGATCATCCAATCAGTGTGACAAATATGTGTGAAGACCCTAAGGCAAAGAATTGCTAGATAGAATCTAGGACAATACAAGAAGGGTGGAGTGGCTGAAGGTTTTTTTGGGGGTGAGGAAGGATGGGGAAGAGTGACTTATTATAAAATAAGAGAGATACAAAGAGGACAAATTGGCTTAATAAGCCACAGTGAAGAGTTTGGATTTTATTCAAACTGAAATGGGTAGGCTTTTAATAGTTTAAATCAGAGGCATGGTCTGATTGATTTATATTTTTACAATCTCACTCTGTCTCTTTGAGAACAATATGTTGGGGGAGAGAGCAAAACAGAGGAAATATCAAGACCAATTAGGAAGCTCTTATAGTAGTCTGGGCAAGTAATACTGATTGCCTGGGATAGAATGAGGGCAGAGTGGGCAGAGAGCCATCACTAGAATTGAAATATGTTTGGGATGAAAATCTCAAACTCCTTCTCCTCAAGTGATCCTCCCATCTTGGCCCCCACAAAGTGCTGGGATTACAGGTGTGACTCACTGTGTCTGGCCCAGGGTTGTAGAATCCAGATAGGACACACTTTCCATAAGGACCAGAACTTGCTTTGAATGCAGAAAGGCAATGGCTTTCTAAGAAACAAGAATGACCAAGGAACCTTATCATAGCCTTCCTTATTTATGTTACTTTCATATAGTAGCCAATCGCTTATGCGGACAATGTTGATATAAAAGGAAAGGGAAAGATAGGGCAACCCATAGTTTCTTTTCCTTTCAGTTCTTCCTTACTCATCAGTAAGATGAAGCTAATGATTGTTATAGAATGTCAGGTATTAATATTAAAATATGAAATGCAAACAGTTGAATTAACATTGTATAGTATTTCCACTGTTCTAGTAAGAATGAAATACATATGCAGGTACAAACTACATATTATGAATTGTGTAATTTTAGCCATTCTACATACAAGTTAAATACTCCTGTATTTACATTTAAAACTGGCATTGCACAATGTAAAAATGAATGGTAAAATGCATACTAATAACTTAAGAACTTTATTTAGGACAACATTAAATATCAAATAAAAAATACCATGAATAGTCAAGAGAGGGACTGTGGAAGAAAGCAAAAAAATAAATTATAATTCATTACCTTTAATAGCACTTTCTCCCCCCACCACTTTTTGTACAAGGGCCCTACATTTTCATTTTGCACTGGGAAAATGGCTGCATTTTTTAGAGTTTTTATTACAACAGGCAGAGTCATTCTTGGGCGTTGCAAACCGGTCTCTGTTTCTGGGTACCCCAGGCAGAGAGGATATGGGAAGAAGAGGGCTTTGACAAGCCATCAAAAATGAGTCTCCTTTTACTCATTTTTAATTGAGTAATTTTAAATTTACTCCTTTTAATTGATCACATAGAAAATCTTTTTTTTTTTGTTTTTTTTGTTTGTTTGTTTGTTTTGTTTGCTTGTTTTCCAATTCCAGCAACTAGTATTTCTACTTAGCACCCTTATCCTGGAAAAGGTCATTTCTTAACTAGTATAGTATTCAGCTGGTTGGAAAATTGAAAGAATCTCCTACGAGTCATTTATTCTTTTCTTACTGACAAGATAGGCCTCAAAAATGTTGAATATCAAAATGTGGAGAAATTATTTTTTAGAGAATTCTGGTTTTACTGATTCATCAAAGATTTACAAGAAAAGCTATAAAGGTATTATCCTTCCATCCTATTAAAGGCCTACTAAAGTGAGACAACACACCTTTTTGTTGTTGTTTCCTTTTGTTTTGTTTTAAAAAGCCTAGTGTTCCACTAGAAAACATTAATTTTGTTACTTTCTAAGTTGTAGGAATTAGTTTTTTTATTTAGTGATTATTCTCACAAGCAATCATAAATGTAACAACTGTTTTAGAACAGAGATGACCATGCATTTTCATGTATACACAGGGTGTTTTAAAAGATAAAGAGCTAATTCCAATAAAAATAGACTGAATTAATCAAAATTTTCTCTTCTACTATAGGTGTTAAATTTCTTTACTACATTCAATCTAGTTAAAAGGTTTTTGTACAATTTACCCTAGTGTGTCACATATATTTAATATTTTATTTCATAAAAAAAAAGTAAGCATTTCACAGAGAAAATTCACATCTAGCTTTTTTGATGTCTCAATGAAATCTTCCCTGAGCATTAGGGAATGGATGAGAATTTCATTTCTCTTAGGTCTTCAGTTTGAAGACTAACTTAGAAAAGAAAAAAAAAATCCTGCACACTCTAGATAGCTGTTTGCTATAGTAAAGGTTATGAAAATTAATAGAGAGAATCAAGTTACTTTTACTGGGACATCAATGAGAAATATCATACTAAATTATCAATTCATGCTATTAACAAAATGAAGTTATTGTAACATTTTAAGAAAGACATGCCCAAAGTTCATTTAGGAGAAGCTCTTGGGCAATAAGTAATATTGAGTCAAATATTAGAAGGCCACTGAACCTAATGACTTTTTTGATTCTTTCTAATTTTATTATTTTATGACTCAATTACCACTTTTTTGTAAAAAGATAAAATTAACAACTGTCATTCTTCTTGACTGACACAAAGAGACGATGTGGTCACCTAGCAATCAAAAACAATGGGGCCAGATGTTCTGCATCAACTAACCACCAACACATTTAAGCAGACATCACTGACTAATGTGGTGTTAATGAAAGCACCTCTTACAAATGAAAATCAGATGTTCACCTATCCTGACATCTGTGATGTTCATCTCATCAACTGAGCTTTAAATGACAATTAACTGTGGTTTTTACACGTTGCATACTGCTCCCTAGTCACAAGGTATTAGACCACATTTTGAGAAATCCAGAAAAAATAGAAAAAAGAAAGCATATAAAACCTTATCAATAAAACACTTGTGGTGAAAGTGTGCTAAAAAGGAAAATGCATTTGTATTTTGGAATTAAAAGCCATTTGTAGTTATGTCCACTTTGAAAATGGAAAAGTGATTCAATTACCAACTCAAACTTCAATGAAACCAGCCACTCTTCTCCCTCTCCCATCTCCTGCTGCCTGCTCAACTGCCTTTCTGCCCAGCAATGGAGAGTCACACTCTAATCCTTAAGACCACGGCACTGAGCATTCTCAGTGTTTAATTCTGTGCACTTCTCCTAGGCAAGCTCTCTACAATAGTCATATTAAAGTAATATCTGTCCTCCTTATCCAGCATCAATCTAATACTAAGGATTTTTTTTTGAGATTTAATATACAACAACATGGATGAACCTGGAGGACATTATGTCAAGTGAAATAAGCCAGGCACAGAAAGACAAACTCTGCATGATCTCACTCATATGTGGAATCTTAAAAAGTTGATCTTGTAGAAGTAGAGAGTAGAATGATGGTTACCAAGGGCTGAAGTGGTTGGGCATCAGGGGTTGAGGAGATATTGGTCAGAGGAATAAGTTGAGAATATCTATTGTACAACATGGTGAATGTAGTTAATTTATTATACTCTTGAAAAATGAAAAAGAGTGGATATAAAGTGTTCTCATCACAAAAATGATAGCTATGTGAGGTAATGAATATGTTAATTAGCTAGAGTTAGTCATTCCACAATGTATATTTTCTTTAAAATAACATGTTGTACATGGTAAATCCATAATTTCATGTCAATTTAAAAATAAATAAATAAAATTTATTCATAGAGTCTAAATGCAAGACATCAGAAAATGAAACTGAAAAAGTTATACAAATATTCTTTTTTTTACTTTAAAACATATTTAGTTAAGTAACATGTACCCACTTTTTGAAAAGCAATCAAATGGCACCTTGCCCCTCTCTGATTTCAACGATTTGAAATGTTTTTAACTTTAGTATTTACCTGCTATATTTCAAAAACATTCTACTCTAATCTTGCTATTTGTTGTTATTTTTAGGCACTATCTAATGACTTTCTCTTATGCAAATTTAACTACTTAATATTATCTTATTTGCTTGCTGATGATTCCTACTTCCCCCTATCTTCTTAGCACAATAGAATAATCATTTTTAGTTAATAATCAATGTTTATATCATGATGACTATTGTTCACTGTAGTGTGTTATCACTGCATTTCCTTTCTTATAAAGCTTTTGCCTTTTCTTTCATTTGTAGAGTTTCCTACTCCTTCATTCTTTCCCCAAAGTTGCATCAGATATGGCATATTCCTATCATAAATTTGTTTGCTTGTTTGTTTGTTTGTATTTTGAGATAGGGTCTCACTCTGTCAGCCAGGCTGGAGTGCAGTGGAATGATCACAGCTTACTGCAGCCTTGATCTCTGAGGCTCAAACAATCCTCCCACCCCAGCCTCCCAAGTAGCTGGGACTACAGGCTCATACCACCGTGCCTAGTTAAGTTTTGATTTTATATATATATATAGAGAGAGAGAGAGAGAGAGAGATTGGGTTTTGCCATGTTGCCCTAGCTAGTCTTGAACTCCTGGACTCAAGCAATCTGCCTGCCTCAGTCTCCCAAAGTGCTGGGATTACAGGTGTGAGCCACTGCACCTGGCCCAGAAGTTTGTTTTTTACATCAAAAGCCCTATCATATCTGATGGATTCATTTCCTTCTTTTTCCTGGAGCCTGTCCTTGTTCTTCCAGATCTAATGGGTACTTGTCATCTGCTAGGCCAGCCATCCTGTTGCCTCCTTACACTTCATTTGCTGCTTGCCAGAAACGTGATTTTTGACTGACTTACCAATTAAGTGAGTTTGGTATTAATGTCAGGTCTGACTATGCCTGAAATAAAAAACCCGTGAAATGAGACTGTAAAGACCATAAGTTAAGAAAGTGGGCCAAAGTAATTTCTCATAAAAAGACAGAAGATGTTTAATCACTCAATCACCACCTAGTATAGAACTTCACACTTTGCTCAGAGGAAAATCACAACCAGCGCTTGCTCCAAGTCTAGTTCTGCTCAGCAATGCAAGTTCTCTGAGTTAATTTAACTAACTTGGTCTCTTTCTAAGTAGATATGTTGGTCTACATCTGGCTGTCATGATCTCACTTAAGGTAAACTCTGCAGCTTGAGTTGGAATTTCAGAAAGAGAGCTATCAGTCTGTTTGTTGCTGCTGTAACAAAATACCTTAAATTGGGTAACTTATAAGCAACAGAAATTTATTTCTTACAGTACTGGAGGCTGGGAAGTCCAAGATGAAGGCTGTAGCCGACTCCATGTCTGGTAAGGACTCTCTGCTTCAGAGAAGGCACTTTGTTTCTGCATCCTCACATAGCAGAAGTGGTAAAAAGGGATGAACCTGCTCTCTCATGCTCTTTTATAAGGGCACTAATATCATATCACTTCACAAAGACCCCATCTCTTAATATTATTGCATTGTGGATTACATTTCAACATGAATTTTGGAGGGACCCAAACATTAAAACCATAGCAAGAGGGCTGGGGGTGGTGTCTCAATCGTGTAATCCCAGCGCTTTGGGAGACCAAGGAGAGAGGATCACTTGAGGCCAGGAGCTTGAGAGCAGCCTGGGCAATATAGTGAGACTCCGATTCTACATAAAAATAAGTTTTAAAAATTAGCTGGGCAAAGTGGTGCATGCTTCTGGTTCCAGCTACTCAGGAAGCTGAGGTTGGAAGATCACTTTAGCTCAGAAAGTTGAGGCTGCAATGTGCCATGATCATGCCACCACACTCCTGCCTGGGTGACAGACTGAGACTGTGTTCAAAAACAAACAACAACAACAACAACAAAAACCACAGCAAGGGCCTTGAAAAGCACATTAGTACAGTGCTGCCATTTGCACAGGTTCCCTCTCCTGTCCTTTTTGATAGGCTCTCAATTTTGCCTCTCAGAGATTTGCACACAAACATGATATGACTGAAAAAAAAATGCCCATTCAATAGCATTGTTGTTTCCACTGCACTTCTCATTTGCTTGTCACCTTGGCAATGCAGTGGCAGGATACAAGCATCTCAATTACAATACTGATCCTAAGACATAGGGAAGATAATTGAAAAATTTTAGTCATACTCGCTTTCTTTGCTTATTATCTATTGAATAAAAAGTAAGAGGTAGGCCGGGCGCAGTGCCTCATGCCTGTAATCCCAGCACTTTGGGAGGCCGAAGAGGGAGGATCACCTGTCAGGAGTTTGAGACCAGCCTGGCCAACATGGTGAAACCCTGTCTCTACTGAAAATAAAAAAATTAGCTGGGTGTGGTAGTGGGTGCCTGTAATACCAGCTATTCGGGAGGCTGAGGCAGGAGAATCGCTTGAACCCAAGAGGCAGATGTTGTAGTGAACAGAGATCGCGCCACTGCACTCTAGCCTGGGTGACAGAATGAGACCCTGTCTCAAAAAATAAATAAATAGTAAGAGGTAAAAGAGATGCAGGACCATTTCATCCCTCAGGATAGGTACAGAGCCTACCAGCTTTCCAAAGACCTACTTTCTGGGAAATATTAAGGAACTGATAGGGGAGAAAACGTTTATTCTCTCTAAACTAAAAAAAAACTTAAAATTGAAGTAAACAAATGACAAATTAAACATTACGAAATCCACAAACTATCTAATTTAATGAATTATTTAATAGATTATTACACTGAAATACTAATTTTATTACATGTAAAACATTTTGTAAAGCTTAGATTCTTTTCACTTTCCAACAGCGTCCAAGTATGCATAATGATTCCAACAAGAGTAATAATATTAATGATAGCGGCTGCATTTGGAGGGCAGAAGGCGGCTTTCTAACTTATTTTGAAAAATGTCAAACAAAAAAGTTGAAAGAATAGTCCAATGAATATCTGTAAACTTCCTACTAAGATTACACAATTGCTAAACATTTAAGAATTGTTAAGTCTTTTTACAAGCTCAGTAATTCTTCATGACTCTCTGAAGTAGTTCTTCTAGCATCCCTAATTTGCAGCGGAGGCATATGAGGCACAGAGAGATTATACAACTTTTCTTAGTCATACAAAGGCAAATGGTTGGTCTGGGATTCAAAGCTAGAGATTTTCTAAAAGCATGTTTCTTAACCTACGTGCAAAAATCATTCCTGTATTAAATAAAGTAAGTAAAAGCAAATCCTTTATAAATTATTTTACATCGAAATTTTATTTAATATAGGATATAGGTGTATTCTAATATACTTTATCAGTGAAATCTCTGAATATCATAATGTCTAGAAAGCTTTCTAAAAGCCTCTAGGTGAATAGACAGCAAGGCAGAAGTAGATGTCCTTGGCAGTGCAGCCGGGGGAGAGGTGAGGAAACCAAGCAAGACATGCAAAGATTTTGGACTCATTTCTGCATTTTTTGGGATGGAGGAAGTTTCTTTTTCTCTGGGGTGACTGTGTACATTTCAGGGAGATTTCTATGTTACACAGCCTAGTTTTTCTCCACAATGATGGAAAACTAAGAAATATATCACTAATTCTTAGACTACACAATTAACAACTCTTGTTGCTTAATTGAGAGACATGGACACCGAGATTCCTGATCCAGCCCCAACTGCAGCCTCTTTCATTTGTGGCTGTCAATTACAGGACTACCAAGCATAATCCACCAATCTCCTGGCATACCAGGAAAATTCCTGGTCTAGATTCAGACAAGTGGTTTATAGTTCCAGCTCTACTTTGAGTTAATCCTGTTTAAATTGGGGAAGCACGAATGTCTTCTATGATACTTAGTGAACTTTAAGGCTAATTTCAGTTCTCATATTCTATAATTCATTTGTGGAACATATACTGAGTCATTTTGAAAAGTTTTAGGCCAAGGCTAACTTTCTTACATGCAACAAAAAGTTGCTGGAAAAATACCATGTTGCCTTACAACTGTTTCAAACACTTTCGGCCTGATATCTGTAACCCCAGCACTTAGGGAGGCTGAGGCAGGAGGATCACTTAAGCTCAGGAATTTGAGACCAGCCTGGGCAACATGGCGAAACCCCGTCTCTACAAAATTAAAAAAAAAAATTAGCCAGATTTGGTGACCCACACCTGTTGTCCCAGCTACTCGGGGGGCTGAGGTGGGAGGATGGCTTAAACCCAGGAGGTTGAGGTTGCAGTGAGCCAAGATCGTGCCACTGAACTGCAGCCTGGGTGACAGAGTGAGACCCCATCTCAAAAAAAAAAAAAGTTTACATCTATTGATATATCTCATTTCACAATCTTCACAGTCTTGTGAAAGTGTTATCCCCATTGTTCCATTGAGAATATGGTGATACTATGACATCAGGAGTTAAAAAGCCAATTGGTAACAGTGACAAGACTAAAGCCCAAGCCTCTGACTCCCAGCCCTTCCCACTCCAACAGGCAGAATTACTTCTATAGCTTCATTTACCACTACTTTTCCTGAGAAATTTATGTATTTTTCCAGCATTAGCATCAATAGTAGGCAAAATAGAAGGCGACCAATTAGATATAAATTGAGAGGCTGCCATAGGGTTCCTTTGCTCAAGAGTAACACTCCTTACCTATTTTCTGTAGGGCCTAAAATGTCACGAGTACACACATTTGTTAAGGCCCTAGGCAGGGCTTTCGGTCTACAAGATAGTGCAATCAACGTACTCCAAGAGATGGCATATCCTAAGCAGAAATTGGCTCTTTGTCAGGAGAGGGGTGGGAGACAGGTATAATTGCCATGTTTAAACACCTTCTGGAAATGGTTTTAGCAAAAGGTTCTGAGATGGTGAGGAGGGATGACAACCTAAGTTGTCAGTAATGGAAAGAAAATGTGATGATACTGAAGGTAGTGGACCAAAAATAGACTTTGCTTACTTCACAGTTTTGCCTAGGGCCAGTTTTGATTTCTTCCATTAACATAGCATTCACCTTGCCTAACCTTGAAAGTTTATGAGGGTTTTATGTGAATATAAGAAAAACAGAAGTGATCACTTTCAAGGTCACAGACAATAAAGTTTCTCTAACTGTGGTCAGGGTGTGTGCCTCTGATGTCCTTCAATATCAATCTTTCTTTGGAGAAGCATTTTCCAAGTATATTCCATGAATAGTGTTTTTGTTTTGTTTTGTTTTGCTTTTTGTTTGTTTTTTTAATGGAAAAATCTTGGGATCTGTTGACCTGAAATTTTGGGGAGTGCTAGCTAACATATTTAACCGTGAGGATCGACAGTGCACAGCTGCACATTACAAGTTCTAAGAAGTTTGGGTTTGTTAACCCACTGTTTCCTAAATCGTTGTGCTCAGAAAAACTCCCTTTTTAAAATATTAGTATTCTGTGAAGTCCTCTTGGAAAATGAGGTTTTACTATTTGCATAATAAAAATAGAACACTTTAAAATTGTTGTCCATGTTTACCTAACATCTAATAGTTCAAATTATGTTTGGATTTGTTGTAAATTTTTATTTATATGGAATTCAATTTTTGTCTTAGTTAATGCTTTTATTATCTAAGACTCATAGCATACTTTTTATTAATTCTCAAAATTAGGTACAAAAATGGTTAGTCCTCTTTTTATTTCAAATATTTTTATCAATTTCACGATTAAAGACATTAGTTGAATTTGCTTTTGGTGATATGATAACACTACTGGTATTGTATAGAAAATATATTTTAGACCTCAGCAAAACTTTTTCTCACTCATGTTCTAGACAAAGAGAAATCAAGGAGATAAAGAATTAGTAGATAATGCTAAGTGTAATGCCGTAAATATTGGTCATTATATATAATGATACCAGTATTACCTTTCAGTGGGCAGGGTGGTTAAAAACCAGTTTGCTTCCTTTGTTTTTGTAAAAAGGATTTTGATTATCTACCAAGACTGGAGACGGTTAGTAAAGAAGAGTCACACCCAATGTGGCCTTAAAGGTATGGTCAAAGTCACTTAATTGGGAATGAGGAAGCCTGAATTTAATGTTTGGCTTTTCACTAAGTATTTGTGTAAACCTGGTTGTGTAACTTCTAATAGGGCTGTTATTTTTAGTTCTTATTATTATGTTTATAGTTTTAGCATAAGGTATATAACTGAAAAGGTTTGGGATGTGTTTATTAGTTACTGTGAGTTACGAACTTCATATGACTTAGGATCCACTAACTACCATACTATTAAAGACACATACTATATTGTGCTGTTTCATACATTATTTAATAAAACGTATTTAAAAAACTCATGGGCAAGATACAGGTGAACAAGGAAACATTTATTTGGGAAAATACAAGTAATGACTGCATAAGCTTAGGAAATTGTAATAATCACTTTCTTCCACAGAATTGGGCTCACAATATGGTATACATTACTCTTATTCTCATTCCTGTTGTAACCAAGTGTTCTAAAAACCTGTACTACTTATATTTCTTCTTGTGATTTCATCCAGGTTCATATCTTTAGAATCTATAAGCTGATAATTGTCAGTGTGCATTTCCAGCTCTGAGTGCTCCCCTGAGTTCCCCTGACTCAAAAATCCAACCATCTACTTGACATCTTCACTTGCCTTTCTAATAGACATGTAAGGCTTAACATGTCCAAAACATATATCCTGATTATCCACAAAATCCTGGCCCACAAACTTTTTGCCCAACATCTTTCCATTTTAGTACAGAGCACATATAATTTTACAGAACTTATAATGGATCCTTATTTACTCACTTTTCTTCATCTCCACACACGAAAATTAACAAATCTAACTTCTCGATTTCTCATCCTCTCCAGTGATACTAACACTAGTACACACTACCATCATTTCTCCCTTGGGTTTTGGATATAGATTACTCACTGCTAGTTCTGCTTCTTACTTGCATTTATTTAATAATCTTCCAAATGACAAATAGAGTGATCTTTTATAAACACAAAGTAGGTCATTTTACTCTTTAACTCAAAGTCTCCAAAGGCTTCCCACTGTACTTAGAAACAATGTCAAATTATTTTCCATAAAGCCCTGTTTCATCTGGTCCTGTCTACCCCTTCAGCCTTACCTTTTAATCCTCCTTCCTCTCTAGTGTTCAGAAATGCCAACAAATAACTCAGTTCTGTAGTAACTTCATTAGAGAGGTAGATAATGACAAAGAAAAAAACTCCTTGCAATTTGTTTTTACTATGTTATAGCACCATTGGTGCTTCAGTAACCACTACACAAAAATAATTCTGAACAATTAGGCATTCACTCCTGAAAAAAAATTGTAGAATATTATGTTGTACGTTTATATATATTGACTTGCTCAGTGCTAACATAAAGCAAGGGGACAGAAACAAAACCAATCCACCAATCAGTAGGCATTTTAAAAATATTTAAGCTGCCACCAACGCACCAATGTAAAATTCACATGCACACAAAATATCTCCAAATTCTACAACCAGCATCTTAAATTAACTTTGTTTCTTAATGTGCCAAGGAAGGGCAGTGCGAGGCCTCAGGGTAGGACTCTCCAGTGGTCGTCCCCATGCAGAAACATTAATTTGAATAACAATCCATGCACAGAAATACCTTCACAAGAGCTAAGGAAACCAGATCACAGTATTTGGTTGTAGTACAATAATAAGAAAAGGCACATGGAAGAGGGTAAGGATGTCAGTATTACATTACATGTATCACTCCTTTCCCAACCCAAGGTGCCACAGCACAGAAAGAGATACAGTTCACATGGTGGGAAAAGAGATGTGAGTGCAAAACTTTACCTTGGATACTAACATTGGGCCCACCAAAGTAAAACCCAGCACTAGGTACCCATGGCCTCATATTCAAGGCTGACTCTTGCATATTAAGCCTCTGGATCTACCCTGGTGTCAGGAAGGATCCCACTGTTCTAGTATAAAACTCAAGTATAAAACTCACTGGTAAAAGTAAGCACAAGTCAAATTTAGAATACTCTAAGACTGTAATTTGGTGTATAAATTTCTAAGACTGAAAAACAAAACTATTAAAAAAAGACTACAATAATTTATTAAAGGATAGACAGGATAAAAAGATATAAACTGTGACTTTAAAAATTCAAAATTTGGTGGCAAGAGTGGAGTAAAAATGTAGAGGGGTGTGTGTGTGTGTGTGTGTGTGTGTGTGTGTGTGTGTGTGTGTAATTAAAGTTAAGTTGTAATGATCTTAAAATAACCTGTTATAACTATAAGATGATTTTGTAAGCTTCATAATAACCACAACACCAAAACCTAGAGTAAATACAGAGAAAAGTAAAAGCAAGAAATCAAAACATATCAATTAAAAAAATCACTTAACCAATAATGAAGACAGCAAGAGAGAAAGAAAGAACAAAGGATCTATGGGTCAATGAATCAATGACAAAATTAAAAGGGAAATAAAAAAGAGATATATGAAAATGGAAACACAACATACCTAAACATATGAGATACAGCAAAAGCAGATATGAGAGGGAAGTTTACAGCAATAAATGCCTACCTCAAAACAATAAGAAAGATCTCAAATAAATAACCTAATGTTGCATCATAAGAAACTAGAGAAATAAAAACACACCAAGCCAAAGTTAGTAAAAAAAAAAAATGAAATAATAAAAATCAGAGCAGAAATAAATAAAATAGAGACTACGAATACAATAGAAAAATTAATAAAACTGAGTTGGTTTTTTGAAAAAATTAACAAAATTGACAAGTCATTAGTTAACCTAAGAGAAAAAAGAATACTCAAATAAATAAAATCAGAAATAAAAAAGAGACATTACAGCTAATACAACAGAAACACAAAGGCTTATGCGATACTATTATGAAAAAATATGACAACAAATTGGATAATCTAGAAGAAGTGGACAAATTCCTTGACACATGCTACCTACCAAGACTAAATCATTAATAAATAGGAACTCTTAACAGATCAATAATGAGTAAGGATATTAAATGACTAATAAAAAATCGGTTATCAAAGAAAAGCCCAGGACCTACAACCTTCACCATTGAATTCTAATAAACATTTAAAGAATTAATCCCAATTATTCTCAAACTCTTCCAAAAAATTGAAAAGGAAGGACAACTTCCAAACTTATTTTATGTGGCCAGTACCACCCTGACACCAAAAGCAGACAATGACATTACAAAAAAAAATTACAGGCCAATATCCCTGATGAACATAGATGGAAAAATCCTCAACCGAGTACTAACAAATCAAATTAAACAGCACACTAAAAAGATCCATGGCACCATAATCAAAGGGAATTCATCTCAGGGAGATGTAAGGATGGCTAAATTACGTATATCAACAAAGGTGAAATAACACATAAACAGAATGAAAGACAAAAGTGATATAATTATTTAAATAGATGCCTTAAAATTTGACAAAATTTAACAACCTTTGACAATGAAAATTCTCAACAAATTAGGTACAGAAGATCCCTTCTATAGTCTGTAACACAATAAGGGCCATATATGACAAACTCACAGCTAACAAATTACTCAACAGGGAAATGTTGAAAGCTTTTCCTTTACGATATGGAACAAGACAAGGATGCCTACTCTCACCACTTTTATCCAATACAGTACTGCACGTTCTAGGCAGAGCAATTAGGCAAGAGAATTACATAAAAGTGATCCAAATTGGAAAGAAATAAGTTAAGTTGTCCCTGTTTGCAGATGACATGGCCATATATATAGAAAACCCTACAGATGCCTCCAAAAAGAGTTAGAACTAATGAATGAATTCAGTAATGTTGCAGAACACAATATTAATATTTAAAAATCAGTAGAATTTCTACACACTAACAGTGAACTGTCTGCAAAAGAAATAAAACAATTCCACTTATAATTGCTACAAAATATAAAATATTAGTAACAAATTTAACCAAGGAGATGAAAGATCTCTACATCAAAAACTATAAAATATTGCTGAAAGAAATTGAAGACACAAATAAATAAAATGATATTCCATGTTCTATGGATTGGAAGAATCAATATTGTTAAAATGCTGATATTTTTCAAAATGATCTGTAATCAAAATACCAACGATATTCTTTAGAGAAACAAAGAAAATCCTAAAATTCATATGGAAAAACAAAAGACTCCAAATAGCCAAAGCAACTCTGAGCAGAAAGAACAAAGCTGCAGGCATCCCACTTCTTGACTTCAAAAACTACAAAGCCTTAGCAACCAAAACATCATGGTACTGGCATAAAAACAAACACGTAGACCAATGAAACAGAATAGAGAGCTCAGAAATAAATCCACACATTTACGGCCAACTTAATTTTGACAAAGCAGCCAAGAACACACAAAGGAGAAATGCCAGTCTTTCCAATAAATGATGCTGGGAAAACTGGATAGCCACCTGCAGAAGAATGAAATTAGACCTTTATCTCACACCATATACAAAAATCAACTAAAAATGGTTTAAAGATTTACATGTAAGACCCAAAACTATGAAACTACTAATGAAAACACAGAGGAAAACTGCATGACATTGGACTGGGCAATAACTTTTTAAATAGGATCCCTAAAACACAGGCAACAAAGCAAAAACAGACAAATAGAATTACATCAAACTAAAAAGCTTCTGCACAATGAAGGAAACAGTTAAAAGAGTGAAAAGAGAACCTACAGAATGGGAAAAATATTTTCAAAATATACATCTGATAAGGGTTTAATAACCAAAATATATAAAATACTCAAACAACAGCAAGAAAAGAAACAAACAAAAAACCAATTACAGAACACCAAGAACATGAATGGACGTCTCCTCAAGAGAAAACATACAAATGGCCAACAGGTATGTGAAAAAATGCTCAACATTACTCATCATGACATAAATGCAAATTAAAACCACCATGAGATGTCATCTCACACCTGTTAGGATAAAAGACAAAAAAAGAGAAGTGTCAGTGAAAATGTGGAGAAAAGAGAATCCTTGCACACTGCTGGTGGGAATGTAAATTATTATAGCCATCATGGAAAACAGTATGGAATTTCTTCAAAAAATTAGAAATAGAATTGCCATATGATCCAGCAATCCAACCACTGGTTACATATCAAAAGGAAATGCAATCCGTATGTTGAAGAGATCGCTGCACTTCCATGTTTATTATAACATTATTTACAATAGACAAGATATGGAATTAACCTAAGTGTTCATCAATGGATGAGTTTCTGAAAAAAATATGGCATATATACATAATGGAGTATAATTTGGCCATAAAAATCAATGAAATCCTGTCATTTGTGACAACATAGATTAACCTGGAGGACATTGTCTTAAGCCTAATAATCCCAGGATAGAAAGACAAATATTACATGATCTTACTCATATGTAGAATCTTAAAAAGTTAATCTCCTAGAAGTAGAGAGCAGAATGGTAGTTACCAGAATCTGGGGTGGTCATGGGGGCAGGGGGCTGTTGTGGAGATGGTCAATAGATACAAAATTTCAGTTAGAAGAAATAAGTTTAAGAGACCTATTGTACAACATGGTGATTGTATTCAATAATATGTTGTATTCTTAAAAAATGCTAAGAAAGTGGATATAAAGTGTTCTCACTATAAAAATAATAACTATGTGAGATAATGAATATGTTAATTAGCCAGATTTAGTCATCCCATAATGTGTATATACTTCAAAACATTATATTGTACACAGTAAATATAAACAATTTTATCTGTCACAAAAACATAAATATACTAAATACAATGAAAGTGATTACACATAAAGTGTTTTGATTACAACATTACTGCAACAGAATATATATTGTGAAACATCTTAAAGCATTTGTAAAAACTTACAAAAATGAGGAAAATTCAAAATATAAACTTATTTTTATCTAGATATTAAGAATGTCACTCATTTTCTCCTGTCACCCTCTACCTCTAGCAATGCCAAAATGCTTGTGATTCTCTAAAAGCACCACCATATCCCACGGAGTTCTACTTTTAAGTTTGTTACTTCCTCTGCCCCAAGGGCACAACTAGGACAGCCAACATCAAGGTTTATCAAGTCCCATGTGCTTTATTCCCCAGTGATCCTCACACTCTCCTCCAGGACAATTAATCACTCTCTTTTCTGTATATTGTGAACACAACTCCACATAATTCCTATTTCTAAGAAAGTACATTGTACATATTATTTTGTGTCACTCTAAAAATAATAATTTATTTAATATTTATCTCCTCTATAAGACTGTTAGCCTTTTGACTTCATGAACTATGTCAGATTCATTCTTTTATCTTTCACAGGATATCCTGGTACCACATATAGAATAAGTGTCTGGGTTTCTTAACTGAACTCTATTTTATTTTTATTTATTAAATAAGCATACAGTTTACATTGTCTTGTAAGTTTTGTGGGCACTATTGATAAACAAAATGAAAGATAAAGACAAATGAAAACCTGAACTATATAAATATCAGCTAGCTTTCATATTTTGCATTCAAATCTAATTTATATATCTGTTCCTCTTTTGATTTCATGCTTTGTTAAATACATTGACTGTTGAATTTTCCTGTTGGCACAGAATGTGTAGCTGCTTCTTTTATACAAATGTCTACAAAGAAAAAATGGATGAGTGTGACAGAATCAACTGATACCAGATTTTTTATGCTAGACATGCTAGGCACTCATTACTAAACACTAGACATGATACGTTATTTAATTATCAATATATGATAAAGCTTCTATAAATGTTGATATCTGTATGTATTATAACATGCATACTTTCTGAGATATCTGGGGCTTTCAGACCAGTCTTGATTGATCAGGATTCCTATTTTAGGCTTACTCTTCCCAGGAATTGCTCATGTGTGTTTCCCAGTCTCCTCTTTAAAAAATATGTGTGATTTTATGTTAAGGCCCAAGTGACTAATAATAGTCTAACATGCCCACCTAAGTGTTAGTTGAATAACATCTTAACTTAATGGAAGGGCCAACTGTTGAATGAGTACCAGGCATCAGTTGGAATAGATATTTTTGCATGGGAAATGTCCCAGCATTAAAAACTTCCATCACATGCAACATAACTCATGTGCACATGCCATCTGAAAGGGCCACATTTCATTCTACTTCCAGCTCTACCTTATTCTATTTTTTCTACTCCTTCACGTGGCTCTCTTTGGGATGCACTTCACATTTTCAATAAAATATTTTAAAATAGCATTAAATATTCTCTCTCAGTTTTAAATAACAGATGTATTATTCTTCCTGCAACAGTTCATGTCTAATTGGCATCATCCACCTTTCACTTCTTTCACTGTTGAATACATCATTCTCACATGCCATGAGTTTGTTTGGGATGGGAAGCCATTCACTAACCTAAGTAACCATAAAAATGTTCATTATGTATGTATGCATTATGCATGCTATTGAAAAAACCTGGAAAACAACCCAAACATTTTACAGAGAAGGATTGGCTAAGTCACTTGCAGGATATGATGTGGAAGAATATTCATTGGCTTATTCATGATATGTGAAGTGGGAGAAAATAAGTAGGTTAATTAACAGGCATGTGTGAATCTATCTATATGTATATCTGTATGTGTATCTGTATCTCTAATTTATCTACCATCTATCAATATTTTGTTAAAACATACACAAACCTTTCTTTTTATTTATTTTTTTTAAGACAGGATCTTGTTCTGTCATCCAGGCTGTAGTACAGTGGTGTGACCATAGCTCACTGCAGCCCTGATCTCCCGGTTCAAGTGATCTCCTCTCATGTCAGCCTCCTGCGTAGCTGAGACTACAGTGCACCACTATGTCCGGCTAATTCTTTTCTTTTCTTTCTTTTTCTTTTTCTTTTTTTTTTTGAGGCAGGGTCTCACTATGCTGCCCAGGCTGGTCTTGAACTCCTGGGCTCAAGCAATCCTCTCACCTTGGCCTCCCAAAGTGCTGAGATTACAGGAGTCAGCCACCATGCCCAGCCTTATACAAACTCTTAACATTAACTTTACTGAATAGAAAGATTATAGGCAATTTTTGTTTTCTTATCTTTCTTATGTTTTATTTTTTCCCAACATTACTGCAGTTAGAATGCTTTAAAACAACAACAACAACAACAACAACAATAAAAAAAGATAATTAATTTTGTAAAATGACACAGGTTTTAAGACTGGGTTAATAGGAGAGTGGCGAGGGCTATTATCAATTTAGGTAACAGAGGGTAAAACGGCTTAGAAGTAATATGGTGTAATACAGTGATATGCCCTTTTGAGCATGATGAGTTTAAGCCAGCTACTTGGTCATGTTTGGTGAGTACTTGAAACAAACACAGCTTGCGTAATAATACTTGTGCATTGCAAAATTTTCAAACAGAACAAACGTATATGAAACTGAAAGCAACAGTTATTCCTCTACCCTTGTCCCAAACCCTTTGGACTTCTTTCAAATAGTCATTGTATTTTCTTGATTATTATTACAGAAAAACCACATATGTATCCATATTTATTTTACTTATTACAATACACATACTTTCTGCAATTCTTTTTCACTTACTAATATAGCTTGGAGCACTCTTTACATCAGAATACAAAGATGTTGCATAATTAGTAGTTGCTATAGAGTATTCCATGGGATGCATTTAATTGAGCCATTTCCTCATTGATCCTTGGAGGTGTCTGTAGTATTTTGCTGTTGCATATAATCTTCAACAGATATTTTGGCTCATCCATTTTTTGCCAGCATGATTTCAGGTAACATTCTTAAAAGTGGGATTTCTAGGTCATGGACTATGTACATTTTAAAGTTTAAAAGATACTGCAAAATAATTTTCTAAAAATTTGGCATCAATTCACCTCCCAATAAATAGGCTTTGAGAGTTACTATTTCTTCAAACTCTTGCCAGTGCAGGGTAGTACAAAACTTTCAACTTGTTGTTAAACTGATTGAAAAAAAGAAGGCAATAACTTCTAGGTTGGCCATGGAGTCTTCAGTCTGATGCAGCAGTAAAACTATAAATGGGATTCTTCGTGTCTCTTCTTACAGGGCCACCTGTTGTTAGAGGAGCTTGTCTAATTTATTTTCTGCTTTCTCTTTTATTCTAATAAATCTCAACTAATTGCAGGAAATAATTTGCTCTCAGTGATTATGTACATTTTACCTTTCCTTTCCAGTTTACCATTAAGCTGGAGAACAAAACAAAACAAAACAAAACACTCAGCCTGGTAGTTCTTCCTGGCTTTGGTAAATTGCTGAAATGGTAGGACAGGTTTTGAGCCACTGTTTTCTTCCTCTCTTGAGGGGTTTTCTGTTCTTCCATGTGATTTTCAGTGGATGGGATGCTTCCTTATCACATAAATTTACTTAAAATCACTAATGGGAAGTGGTTATGCCCACACTATTGTGAGGATTGTGTTACCTGGATTGCTGTGATGTGAGTGAGAATAGCGGCAGTGAGGGCAGGTGGTGGATCGAGGGGAGCAATAAATACCACATGGTCATTTCTGGGATTTTTTGCCTCTGTAACTACCACTATTCAAAAATTATGACTTGAGATTTTTCTGTATATATTTTCTGTATAGATTTTTCTGTATATATTTTTCTGTATTTTTCTGTATATATATATGTGTGTGTATACATATATGTGTGTGTGTATATATATGTGGGTGTGTATATATGGTGTACGTGTGTGTATTTACACACACGTACACATGTACACACACACACACACACACACACATATTTTTTCTTTTTTGAGATAGAGAATCACTATATTGCCTAGGCTAGTCTCAAACCCCTAGGCTCAAGCAATTCTCCAGCCTCAGCCCCCTGGGATGATAAGTGTGCACCTACGTGCCTGGCTCCTGGTTTTGCCACTTCCTTTGCTTTATTGCTGAGGATATATTTTGCCCGTTTTAAGACTTTTTGGTGGTTAATTTTGTAAAGTTTTGAAGAAAGCAAGTCAATTGTACAACTTTTATCTAACATCTCAGTCTAGAAGTCTCTTAGCATATTTTTCTCAGGTTTAAAAAAATAAATATGTGTGTAAAAAATGTGTATATTGATTTTCTGAAATAGAACATCTCTAATGGGACTCTCGCAATTCTACAGACACTGCTTCTAACATTGCTATCACACACAACAGCGGCTACGCAGCCCTTTTTTTTTTTTTATCAACAATCAAATGTTCATGGAGAATTATTTTCTGTTTCCTGTGTGTTAATCCCTTTCTGGAGTTTATTCTCTAAAGACTATCAAGTAGTATTTCTCCACAGTTTATTTAGCTTCTTCTAGAACATTTTTCTTGCTCTGACAAGGACTATCAGGGAAAATTAATCAGGGAGATAAAAGTCATATATATAGTACACCAAAATGATAAGAGGAAACATGGGAATTTAAACTGGATTTTACAAGGACATCAGATTTTTGCATGTAAAACAGTACAATTAAAGCTAGTCTTGCAGTTCAAACTCTTAAGACCCAAAGTATAATGTAAATGCTTTATGAAGAAACTTAATATACTTTAAATACAGTCTCTGGGCAGATATTCATAAAATATTTCATGGTAGTAGGTTACCCCAAACTACATTTTATTGTTCTTCCAATAATTTTCTTTCTGGTTTGATACTTACTTTTATTACATGACATGAACAAACCTTTTGATGGGCAGTTTCACTGCCATTTGAAATAGGTTTACTTGGTTGCTACAGCATCTATGCCCAGGACATGTCATTTCTGCATTACGCACCTCTCTCTCTCTCTCTCTCTCTCTCTCTATATATATATATATATATAGATAGATATAGATATAGATTGATTCTATATATATATAAATATGCACACACACACAAACATATATATACATATATATGTATATATATGGGAGATAAAAGATAAAAGTCATACAGAACACCAAAATGATAAGAGGAAACATGGGAATTTAAACTGATTTTACAAGGATATCGGATAGAGACAGAGAGAGAGAGTGCGAACAAAAGAAAAATTTATATAAATATATATAAATTTTATATATTTATAATTATACATATTTATAATTATGAAATATAAATATACAATATATATTTATACATAAATATACATAAATATAAATATATATAAATAAATATATAATATATAAATAGATAATATATAAATATATGTTAATATAGATAATATATAAATACAAAATATTTATAAATTTATAAATTATATATTTATAAATTATAAATTTATAGTTCATAAGTTTATAGTTTATAATTTATAAATTTATAGTTTATAATTTATAAATTTCTAAATTATAAAATTATAAAATTTATAAATTTATAAATATATATTTATAAATTTCTATGATATATAACATATAAACATATATTTATGTTTATATAAACTTTATTTTTGGCTTACAAGTACGTTTGTACACAAACATTTCTGAACCAAAAATAAAATTATAAGCCTCCCAATCAATTCAATAGACCCCCTCTAAGCCAAGGGCATTCCAAAGTAAAGCAGAAAAACTAGTTCAGGTCATGATGGAAAGAGGACATCAGATATGCCTCATTATACCCACCTCCCTTTGGAATTCAGGAACAACTGACCAGCATTAACATTAAAACGAAGAGTTTAAAGACTGACAAACAGACTCTTTGCAGCAATAAGATACATCATAAAATGACAGATAAAAGCAGGCCTTGAAAGAAATCGAAGTATTTTACCCTGAAATATATTTCTTTGAAGTATTTAAAATGGCCCCTCAAAACTGTCTTTCAAGGGGGAAATCTACATTTCATAGAGAATTCCCTTCACTTTCCAGTTTTTTTTCCTGATCCAGGAGAAATGAAGAGTCTGGCACCTTTTTAAGTCTCATAAGAAACATTTACCATCTGTTCTCTCTGAAACCTTCTTCGGGGAGGCTTGATGTGCATTAGAAGAGCCTTGGTCTCCACAACCCCTTATCTTAACCCAGACATTACTTTCTATTGATTCCAGGTCTTTAGATAATAATTGAACTCTTTTGACCAATTCCCAATCAGAAAATCTTTGAATACACCTATGACCTGGCAATACTTCCACCTCCCTGACCCCCTCCCACTTTGAGTTGTCCCCTCTTTCTGGACTGAACCAATGTACAGCTTACATGTATTGTTTGATGACTTCTTATAACTTCTGTCCCCCTAAAATGTATAAAATCAAGCTGTAACTCAACCACCTTGGGAAAATGTTCTCAGGGCCTCCTGTGGCTGTGTCACAGGCAGGACCTTAACCTTGGCAAAATAAACTTCTAAATTGATGGAGACTTGTCTCAGTTACTTTTTGGTTTACACATTTTTACATATATATATATATTCCATGACATGGAATACTTTGTGTATTCCGTGGGAATACAGGGAAATACTGGGTAGAAGAGGGTAGTTCCCCAGGAACCCCAAGCCTGGAAACCCGCAGCGCTAAATGGGAACAGACATTCCTGTTTTCACGCCCAAATGTTCCCTTTTGGCCCACCACATCCCTCTATCCTGTAACCATATAAACCTCAAACCCGAGGCTCCATAAGCAGATGGGCAGGTGAACAGAAGAGCAGAAGAGCAGCAGAGAAGGAGAGAAGAGAAGGAATGTCTGAATGTCGAGAGGAGTTTGGCTGGGGATGGTTGGAAAGGAGATTATCCACTGGATGGCCAAACTCTAGGGGAAGATTGTCTTTCCACTCCATCCCCTTTGTAGCTCCTCATCCATCCCACTGAGAGCCACCTCCACCACTCAATAAAACCCCTGCATTCACCATCCTTCAAGTCTGTGTGTGACCTGATTTTTCCTGGATGCCAGACAAGAGAATCGGATATGGAAAGCTGTCACACTGGCCCTCTGCCCTTGTGAAGAGGCAGAGGGCCCACTGAGCTGCTTAACACTTAAGCTGTCCATGGATGGCAAAGCTAAAAGAGTGCACTGTAATACAGGCCCACTTGAGCTTCGCAAGTTGCAGGCACCTACCCCTAAACACTACTGTGGGTCCAGAGCCCAAAAGAGCTTGCCCAGATCCTGCGCCTTTTGCTCCCCCTCCCATAAAGGGTTTGAGCAGTGGCAGCAGCCAAACAGATGAGCCACACCCCTGTTGCATGTCCTGCAAGGGGCGTCAGGGAACTCTCCCATTTCACATATGCATATACACACATTAATAACTTTTTTCCTAAACCCTTGGGAGCATGCTCTTTCTCCTTTGGAAGATGGTTGTTGTATTCAAATGCAAGAACAGAATAGAGTGGAGTAAGAGACAATTAATTTGTTTACATCCTGGTAGTTTTCTTCGCCAATAGATAAACAATGGCAGGAATATAAGACAGTCTAATATTTACATGTAGTCATTAACTTCTAATTCTTATGTACAATATATTAGTCAATATTCATTTGTTAGAAACATCATTGTTAATTGACAAATAAAAGCATGTGAAGCTAGTTTGTGTTAGACAGTTTATGGTAAGTTGTTCTTTTCAAAATATAGAAATTGTAACTTGACATTAGAAAACATATTAGAAATAAAGTTTACCCTTTCACTTTGAATGCGGAGTTTGACTTTTTTCCATCAATGATTTTTATATCTGAGGTAATGAGTAAACTCAGAATTACTCTGATTTCAAGCAAGATGAATCCTGATAAAGGACAGAAAGATCAAATATTCTCAGAGTTTAATTTGTATATAATAGCAACCTCAGTGAATGTAGTCGGTTTATTAAATATGCTGATGGTGACAAAGGAAAATATACTCTAAATTTTATACTTTAGTCCCTATCATATATTTATTTCCATATTTTGTTCGTCTAGAAAGCTATAATAAGGACAACAACAACTATCATTTTGTGAGTATTTTCTCTATGGTAGGTATTGTTCTAAGAGCTTTATATGTAACTGCTCCTTTAATCCTTGTAACCAATGCTATATAGAAGGTATTTATAATTATCATTTTACTGATGAAGAAACAGGTGTCAAGAAGTTAAGTGTCTTATCTATATTTAAAAAGGAAATGAGCAGGAGAGTTGGAATGTAAACCAGGCAAAGTAGTTCTGGACTCTAAACTCATTAGAATAGTTTCTGTGCTTTGGTGACTAAGAACTAGACCTTTGTTTGAACAGGGCTTTATTTTAACCAGCTATAATACCTTGAGCAAATTATGTCACAGTTTCCTCTCTAAAATGGGGATAATGATTCCCACCTCAGAGGGTACACTAGGAATTAAATTACTTTTTGGGTATAAACAAAGTAGAATAGTGCTTGGTACATAATAAGCAGTCAATAAATGGTGGTTATTATTATTTATTAATGTAGTTGTTTCCTTTGCTAATATGATAAATTTTCTTCTGTGAAAATGACAGCAAATGATGGCTTTCAGAAGCTTTACTGTGAACAACATGCACGAATATTAGGCTTTTGATTTGAAAAAAAAAGTATTGTTTTGGTCTCAGCACTGAAAAGTTTCATAACTGCTGACAGAGACTAGAACTACAATCTGCAACCAATTTAAGAAAAATGAAGTTCCCTGATATGCAAAGAGCAGGAGAATGGCTATACTACAGAATTTTCTGAAGTTACCCATTAAGCTGTAAATATGTACCTTGAGCCTGTCATTCCTCTGGGACTGCATGAATACTTTGTATTCCATGACCTTATATATAATGTTTCACACGCCACACTGTAAAAATCCCCAGTGTGCTATCTCCAACTAGTGACTTTTTCCTAGCACCAAGCAGAGCACCTAGGGATTTGACAAATATTTGGCACCTGCACGTATTACATAACATTGAGAATAAACCTGTAAGTTTTAGAGACAGACGCCGTCAGGTGGGGAGATGAACTCTGCCACTCTTTAGCTATGTAACCTTTACCAGTTTTATAGTCTAAGGCTCTGTTTCTTTCTCTATAAAACAAGAATAACACAAATGTCGTCTCTGAAGGATTGCTGTAACAATTAACCAAAGTGACACATGTAAAATTGTTATTACTGTACCATTTGCACACAGTGAAGGCTTCATGTTTATTCCTTTCTTACTCTCCAATTGTAATTAACATGTACCAGTAGAAAAAGCATCTCTATTTTATTACACTGCATTGTAAGATGCTACTCTGTAAAAATTTGGATTCAAAATATTCAGCTCACTGAAAACCCTTTCTTGAATGCTACTTGTCAAAATAAAGAGGACCCAATGTAACATATTTATGTAAAGTGTTAGTGTTTATAAACTGATAAGATTGGCAGTACACAAAATCAAAGTCTAAATTCCTATGTATGTACAGCATGTGAGGCCTTCGCCTATGCCATTGCATTTAAAACATGCAATGTGTAAAAGTTACATAACTAACATTCCTTTTAGAAATTTTCCCGAATATTGCTAAGATGTCCCTGACAAAGAAGAATGAGGTCTCTGTCTACAGAGAATTTTAAGTAAAGAACCCTAGGGATTTTGCCAATTGCCTTATATTTGCATGCAACTAAGAACATTACCAATAGCATTTTCTTTTGAAATACTAATTCTAGCACTATAATAACAAATGGTGTATTAGATGAGTTATTTCTACAATATTTAGAACAATGACTGGTATACTATAAGCTTTAATATTTATCATTATTATTGCTGCCAAAAGCAATGGTTCTAGTTAAAAAGCATACATGGTCAACGTTGTTTACTCACAGATTAAAGTTTTTCATGTGATCAAAAAGACCACAAAAAACCAGAAATAAAGGTAGATTTTTTTTTCCTTACAGGAAACAAATGGTAAAAGGAATATAAAACCATCTAATCATTTTATAGAACAGCTACTGGCTCTGCCAAGAGCTCATTTAAATGATCCCATTTGCTTCTGAATATGTTATATGTATTTGGCATTTAGCATTCCTCTACTTCAAAAAATTTAGACTTTCCACAGAGATAATGAAATCACTTTCAATTAATACCCAGAATTGTTACAAAGTGGCCAGTTTGTCCTTGATTGATTGCTTTTGTATTTTGTCAGTATTCTTTCTTCACTGAAAGTTTTGAATTTGGTTATAAAAAATAAAGACATATTTACCTTTTAAGATGCTTCAGGGACAAAGAATGACAAATGAATGAGACATATATTGAAACTGTTTTGTGCTCATTTTTAGAATGTCTTATATTTCAGTGCCTTCACATTTGCAAATCTTAATTCAAGATATTTTTACATTTTTCCCTGTGCTCAGTATTTGAGAGTCTCAATACTGCCATCTGCATAGGCTATCTGGACACTGGAAATCTTTGAATTTTTAATTGTAGGGATTTTAACTCTAAAAATATTTGGCCACTAAATGTATATTTTTAATTTCTCTGCTTTCCTATAGAAAACTAATGAGATTAATTGTGAGCTGGGGCTAATAAATAATACACACAATTTTTTTTTGTTCTTATCCTCACAATACTCATATGGGGTTGAAAACAGGGAGCAATTAATAGTGTTTGTATTACCAAAATGTCTCCCTTAATCTGCTTCTGAATTGTCCTCTCCTTGGGCTTCCCAGTGCTAATGGCAGAAAGGAGAATTCAGTGGCACTCCCCTGAAGCCAAAGCTAAACCAACATATTTACAGCACTCTTTTGGAAACTACATTTGTGTCCTTTTCTATCCCATTCCTTACAGGATGGTGATGTGGTGGGCAGGGGAAGCAGAGAGGTGGGTGCATGTTTTTCAGCAATCACTGCCTCAGTTGATCAGAACATGTCTCATCTGACACACAATGTCTTAACTACCTCACGGACAGCCTTAGTCAAAACATGTAAGACGACATTATACATGAGGAAGAAATGCTGGTAACAGGTCAAAAAAAATGACAATATTTCATTTAAAACTTATTTGAGATCAGCTCTTTATTTATCATTACATAAGTCTTTAATGACCCCAATACATACATACACTGACCTCTCCTGTCCTCCTCACTCTCACACACACAGGAACAGAAAGCCAGCATCCTCCAGGCACTCCCATGAAAGATGGACCCTTTAGAGGACCTCTTGGTTGGCAAGTCAGAGAAGCGGCAAAGATATGAACTGGAGGAATAACAGAAGAGCAGATCCTAGAGCTAATGCTCGGGGCCTAAATAAGTCCTGGCTGCCCCCAAACCACTTGTACCGTGCTGCCTGGAACAGTCACCTCACTCTATTAAACTCTTTGAAACATTATCAAGTTGAAACTTGTGTGTCTTAACAAGCACACTGTCATTAAAATACTGAAAAACCCGGTCACAGTGAGGAAATCATAGGCATTCACGCCCACCGTGGTGCAAATTATTTCATTATAGACACTGCTTTCCTTCTAAGAGTCACCTGAGAAAAAAGACTCACCTGAAGAGATCTGAATTTTGACTGGGTGTAAGGGAATAAAAACTTAAGGTCATCCTGGAGCTTAAAATTCACCACCAGTAAACGGGGAGGTCTGAGGAGTGGTGTGTAGTATGAAAAACCTGAGAGGAAGAGCAATACCACGTGCACGTGATGGTAGAAGGGTTTTCTCTTAGCCTAGAAGGTGCATATGGAATTTTCCCCCTCATTCTACTTACCTGTCTAAGCATTAAAAATATGAAGAGTCACAAAATATGTCTAAATTATGAAATGACTGCCTTTCATGAAGCATAGTTTTCTGTGACTTCTTATAAAGCAGCACATTTAACTATTCTTATTTTTAAATTAGAAAATTATTTCCATGCATTACCTTTTATAAGAAATGTGGTTTGTTATTCCATGTTCTACAACCACATCCAGGGAGAGCTGCCATTTAGGAAGAACCTGTCATCTGCCCAGCCCTGTGCTATGTTATTTCACTTAAACCTCTCAGAAACCTATGAGACAGGTGCACAGCAGGAAACCAGAGACAGGGTGCAGTTTATGGTAGGTAATGCACAGCTGTATATTTTGTGTAGCCACTGCTGTCATTTTATATCAAAGGCAACTTGAGGTGGGAACTAAATGACTTACTATCATTTTTACTGTTTTTTGCATGAAGCTGATCACATGGAAGGAGCTGAAGGTGGTACCAAAAGTCAATTGTTAGGCAGGTAAAATCATACTGGGGAAGGCTTAAATACAAGGTTCATCAGATTATTTTGCTTTCACTTTTATTGTTCTTCTTCAGAAGTTTCAATGTGTCATTGAAAAGTTTAATGCACAATGTTTCATAAATAGGTATGTTATGAAAACTTAATTTTATAGTTTTAGAATGGATTAGAGTAGGCAAGAGAAGGGTAAGATTGTAGGCATGAAATGGCAAAGGTCTGGATTGGGGTATTACTAGTGGACACAGGAAAGATGGATTGATAGGGTTACTTTAAAAGAAAAAACATTAATAGTTCCACAGCAAGCACATTTTCTCCAGTGTTCAAAATTAAATATAATTTTTATGCTACAGTTTATAAATGAGAATAAGGACAACTATTATATATAAAACAGCTCACCCACTCATTGAAGGGTATAATACCATCTTGTGAATGATTAAAAGCTACCAAGTGTTCCATGGGAAAATATGCAGTTATGTTTAAAAAATAATTTACTTGGGGACATGCATACCACATAAATAAATTAATTAATATCCAGAGGAAACCAGTCCTTCTATAGCCTCATATTAAACAGAAAGGTTCATAATAGCATGTAAACTATGTCTTAAAAAATAAATGGAAGTTCAATCAACTCTTTAGTTATCTAAAAGATATTTTGGTAGCCAAAGTGTCAATATTACTTGAAATACAGAGTATAACAAGAAACATGAAAGCAATAATATATTTGGAAGTTGAGAATTGTTTTCAAATGAAGCAATATTATATTATTTATACACTTTGAAGAAATGAAAATAGAGAATCATTGAATCATCTAGTTGGATGGACCTAGGACCAAGGAAAACAGACTATATTACAGGAGATGGTATTAGAACACCTAGTTTAACCTCTAATTGAAATGAAATAATTTGTTTTAAATCACGACTGACTGTTATAGAGATTCTGCATAATAAAAACCAGTCTTCTCCACTAGACAACTCTAACGATTAAGTCCATTTTATCTTTTATCGAAAACTATCTCCCTTAACATCTATTTAATGGCCCATTCTGGTCTTGGTAAAAACATAAAATAAGATTACTCCTCCTAACAGATGGCAGCCCTTTAAATATTCCAAATGTACCTTTACTAAAGATTTTATTTGCTAGGATAAACATTCCAGTTTCATTATTAATTTTGATAAAAACTATCTTACTATTATTTTCATGAGAAAGGAGAGGGAATGCATGTTTGTATGTTGTTTCATATACATTATCTCATTTCTTTTCTTTCTGTTTTTTTGTTTGTTTGTTTGTTTGTTTTTCAGACGGAGTCTCACTCTGTCGCCCAGGCTGGAGTGCAGTGGGGCTATCTCGGCTCACTGCAAGCTCCGCCTCCCGGGTTCACGCCATTCTCCTGTCTCAGCCTCCCGAGTAGCTGGGACTACAGGCACCCGCTACCGCGCCTGGCTAATTTTTTTGTATTTTTAGTAGAGACGGGGTTTTACCGTGTTAGCCAGGATGGTCTCCATCTCCTGACCTCGTGATCCACCCGCCTCGGCCTCCCAAAGTGCTGGGATTATAGGCGTGAGCCACTGCGCGCGGCCATATCTCATTTATTTTCATTAAAAACAGAAGAAGGCAACTTGAGATGACAGTTCTCGTTTATGTTGTTTTTAAATGGATTTTTAAAAGTATTGGGTGAAGTTCATTACCAATCTTTAGAATTTATTTGAATGCTTGATTTTTTCTTTGAAATTGCATTCGTCAAGCCTAATTTTTAATTTAGCAGTTAACACTTCATTATGCATGTCTAGAGAAAAGTGTGGGGAAACTAGCTGCAGTGAGGAAACAGTCACTGACCACCAGAAATACTCTAGAGACATTTTGTTGTTTCATTTAATCTTCCCAAAATTCCTATGAGGAAGATACTACCATCTCCATTTTTCAGACAAGAAATCTGAGGCCAGGTGCAGTGGTTCACGCCTATAATCCCAACAATTTGGGAGGCCAAAGTGAGAGAATCGCCTGAGCCCAGGAGTTTGCAAGTAGCCTGAGCAACATAGTGAGACCCTGTCTCTACTAAAAATAAAAATAAATTTGAGCTCACAGAGTTTAAGCAATTTATCATAGATTATCATAGTAAAAAAGCAGATTATCATAACAAAAAGAAGTAGCTCTGGTACACAGTCTGCTGACCCTAAAACCTCTACTCTTCTCATTACAGCAAATACAGATGACAATGGCACCTCCTTCACAGGGCTGTTGGTATAATTAAGTGAGTTATTATTGGGCATCAGTGCCAGTGCTTGGCCATCTTAAGAAGGCATCAGCTTAGTTCCACATAGTTAAGTCTCTTCTTCCCAGTGAAATCTATTTAGCCTAAACCATGATCATTGGCAATGGGCTATTTAATTCTTCTGAAGTGTTAACTGTAAGCATTTTTCTCCAATTGCACAGTATTCTTGGCTAATAACATTGGAAGTCTTGATTATGCTCCACTTTCTTGGTTTCAAACAGGAAACTACTGGGAATAGGTACTATCATAGGATCCTGGATTAATAATAGAATCCTAAACTGTTCTTGTTGACTCTCCCTCATATCTACCCCCAAGGTCTCCTCCAACCCGTTTAGGTTCCACTCTGATACCTCAGATGAAATGAAAGTATGCCATATGCCATCACTGCTTAAAACCCTCCCTGTTGCCTGGAGAATACAATCTGGGTTTCTTAGCATGAAATAAGTATTGAGCAATCTGGTCTTGGCCCATCTTTTTGCTTCCTCCTTTCTTTTACCTTGTGCTATAGTAATGCTAAACAGTGAGTACTTTACGCTGTTTCACACTTCTGCCAACTTTGTCAAAATATCACACAATCCCAATCCTAGATATTTACCCAAGATAAATAAAAACATCTGTCCATACAAGAGCTTGTACATAAATGCTTATAGCCACTTTATTAATAATCTGAGAAACTGGAAACACCCAAATGTTCATCAATTGGGGAATGAATTAAGACTCAGGGTTACATCCATCAATGGAATACCACTCAGCAGTAAAAAGGAACAAACTACTGATATATGCAACAATATGGGTGACTCTCACATGCTTTACGCTAAGTGAATGAAGACAGACTCAAAAGACTACATATTGTACATCCCATTTATGTGATAACTTGGAAAAGGCGAAATTGTGGGAACAGAAAATCTGTCAGTGGTCACCAGGAACTGAGGTAGGGGCAGGGCATTGACTACAAACGGACATAAGGCAGCTTTAGGGGGTGATGGAAATGTTCTTTGATTGTGGTGATAGTTACATGACTATATGCATTTGTCTAAATTCAAAGAACTGAACACCACAAAACAAATGGATTTTACTGCATGTAAATTATATCTTAATAAACTTTACATTTAAAAGTCACATATCTTATTTCACTTTTGTCCATCTATTCATGCACTTTTTAAACAATCTCCTTCATTTTGGGGCAACTCCTGCTTACCTTTAAGACCTCAACCTTAAGTATCAATCTCCTCCAAGTAATTATGCCTCAATTCCATGCTAGGCTGTGGGCTTCTCCTCTGAGCTTTTCCACCACCTGTGCATACATTTGTCTCTTATGATACATAAAATATAGAACCAGTGCCTGACACTGCACCACAAACTCCTTAAGAGAAAATAAAAGTTTTATTTATTTTTACATCCGAAAAGACTCAATGTAACAACCCCACAAATGCTTGTTGTACACCTTAAAGTTATGTTTGGAACTTTGCTATCTTCTAAAATAGAGGTGGAAATTATAGAATGTACTTGATTTAAACTCAAGTCCATTTGACTACTGTGTGAAGTCTGCTTTCATATTAGAAATAGTGCAACGAAGTTACTATCACACAGTCTAATTATAATACAATCTTTTAAAAGATTTACAAGCAAAATTATTGCATGGTTCTATATTTGACATATGTTTTGCTGGCAAAATGTTTGTGAGAGATATGCTAAACATAGCAACATAAAACATCCTAAAGTTTGTAAAATTTATCACAGCAGTTAATGTTGTAATAGTTCTTTTGCCTTTTTAATATTTTGAGCAACTTTTTAAAATCTCAACTTATGCAAATGTGTGCATATAAAATTATAAAACTCTCTGGATTAAGGCAACTGAGAATTCTCATTGGTCAATGAGACATTTACAGGATGAGGATAATCCATGCAAATTAAACTGCTCAACTGAGCCTGTTTTGTAATATTCCAAACTGCTGACCCTATCTTCTTTCCAGAGACAGGAAAACACATTTTATGGCCTGATTATGATGCAGAGCTGTTGGGAAAATAGTTATTATGAGATAATTATATCCCAACAGAATGTGAGGTGCTTGGCTGCCCTTTGTATAGAATGTCACCTGAGGTGTAAGAGTTGTATACCACTTTTATTCTAGCAGGGAGGTTATTCTGATTCATAGCCTGTTCTGTTTTTCAGGCATTAGGCCACTGAAATGATGTTTTTCAATCAAAGGAAAAAATTAAGATAAAAGTGAAAGTTCATGATCGACTACAGTTATTAATTTAACATCTAAATCTTACATTTATATTTACTCTCTGGCAAAGAATGAAAGAATACATTTGTGTCTAAAAAAGTAGGATTTACTGAACAGACTAGAAGGAAGAGATTCTGCAATGATTATTCCATCAAGATAGCTACAGTCTCCAATCATAACATTATCAGTCCTTCCATTTTAGAGTGGTGTCTGGGGATGAGAGTTACCGAAGCATTGCAAGGAAATGTTTAGGCACCCCAATCCCCATCATATATGGTTGTGACAGCTATAGAATTTAATTTCCAGAATATATAATCTTCCCTTTTTATACTGATCACTGATAAATTATAAGACCCATAACAAATAGCATAAAAACTGGCTTCTAACATGAAAATATCTAATAGATCTGAAGCTTTGGAATAAAAATTAAATAAAATAAAAATACATTGATAGGAAACAGGTTGAGCTATCTGCTCACTGGGTTTTCCTCCTTTCTCTTCCCTTCTCTTTCCTATCCTCCTTTAGTTCTGTCTTCCATTCGTCTCTTCCTCCCTTCCTTCCTATTTTAGTTACCAAGGATCAATAAATGGAGTCACAGGCAGATTTACTTTCATGCCCAATCTACTCCTATCTCATAGTATTATAGTGAAATTCCATTTTAGTTTTAAAATAGATATAGTAGCACCTATCTTTAAAAGATTACTTGAAGAAAGTGTCCATGCCATACTATGCATCATAGCTTTGCTTTGAAATCTCATTAAAAATACAAAATGATTAGAATATGTAATTTGCAAGTGACTGTTGCCTGATTCTTTTGTAATGTTTATTTTGTTTTTAAATCTCTTAACCAATATTGAAAGTGTTTTTCAGTCTCTAAAGTAGCTGTGAGAAAAAAAAAATTCTACTGAAGTAAACATTTCAAGAAGCATTTATTTTTGCACTTAAACGGTCAATATTTAATCAGTAGGTTAAACATCCAATTTCAGGGTTCACATGCAAGCTGGCTGCTAACAAAACCATTGGCAATAAATAGTATGAGTGTTCTTTCATGCAGCCATAAATCACTGTCTATTATCACTAAGCTGTTGTGAACAAAACCTCAAAAAAGTTGAACTGGTCATAAACTTAAAAAATGAATGCATGCAAAATGGTCAGTTTTGCATGACTCATTTGAGAATGAAGGATAATATACCCACTGTAATGTAAATTGTCTCCATGCGGAGTGTTGCTGTCTTACTCTCAATATATCTCATGGCAGGGACATTTAATGGTACAATAAAAATGCAAACATTTAATTCTTTCTGCCAAACACTCAATGACAATACATCACATCACACACTAAGCAAAGCTAGGCAAGAAATTTGCTATATAGTTAACAGTATTCAAAATTGTTATAATATATTCTTTTATTTTCTTCACTCCTTATCCTTATCCTTATCTTCACTCCTTTTTTCAGCACATAATACTTTTGTTCCACTGATGAAGCATATAAATATAATGTCACTTCTTTCTCTGATACACATAGCTAATTTTATTTTTAGTGAGAGTAAACATATAGGTGTATCCTAAATCTGAACTACAGCTCTCATCTTCTAGCTTCCAAATCACAAGCAAATTAGAAAAGAAATCTTGATCTGTTTTTATCTTTTATAGAAAAAATTGAATTGTTAACTGGTTTCTTTTGTTTGTCTCTAAACTCAAGACTCTACAGGCTGAAAAATAATTTCTTCTTGGTTGCTCCTCACACTTCCTATCTTTCCTGTTCTTTTAACATTCTAGGTCTTGTGACAAAATGCTGCTTAATTCTCTATGAAATGATATCATATTTAAAAGTGTTGGCACCACTGAAGTGAACAGCAATCTGTGTTAATGTGGCCAGGGTAAAGCTAAATCACTGTGGCCTTTTTTGGAGATATTTAAAAACACAAAAGAAAACAAAAACTGCTGAGGGCTAGGTGCCTTGTCTTACATCTGTAATTGCAGCTACTTGAGAGGGTTAGGTGGGAGATCACTTGAGGCCAGGAGTTCAAGACTAGCCTGGAAAACACAATGAGACCTTGTCTCTAGAAAAAAATTAAAAATTAGTCAGGCGTGGTGGCATGTACCTGTAGTGCTAGCTACTCAGGAGGCTGAGGTTGGGGATTGCTGGACCCCGGGAGTTCAAGGTTGCAGTGAACTATGATAACACCACTGCACCCCAGGCTGGGTGACAGAGCAAGACCCTGTCTCAAAAAAACAGGCAAAAAAAAAAAAAAAAAAAAAAAAAAAAGATTGCCGGATTGTCTTGTCTTGAAACAATGAAAAGAGAATCTATGCCAAGTGTTTACGTGCTGAGAGTACCCCTTTAAAAATACAAAAGCTACCCTACAGTTATCAATAACTACTAATTGTAAAATGTGTAAAAGGGTATTTTATTGGATAAATTAAGACAAACAGAGCTAATATAAAATGTTCTCCTAGCCCAGTTTTATGTGATGCTGGCTAACATGACACAAGCACTCTCTTCCAACAATGAAAACTAAGAAAACGAACCCAAAGAAGCCTTGCATAGAAGCGTAAGTCAGATTGTTATGGTCATTTATGGCTGTGATTGTTTGGGCCATATCTTGTGAACTGACATGACTTCTTAAAGGACAAGAGAGTTAGTTGGTGACCCAGTTGAGCCCACATCAAAGCCTGAGAGGAGTCTTTCCTACCTTTTCAGGTCATTCTAGATCTAAATAATAGTAAAAGTCCCAGATCTTTAGAGGATGCTAATAGGTACTGAGCATTGGAAGAGGAGTAGGGGCAATGGTTTGGTGCTGCTGTTTCCTGCTTTGTCTACCCAACACCAGTAAATTTGTCTCCATTTAAAAGCCTTGGCAATGAATGTGAATTTTATTAGCCCATGTGGATTAAAAAGAAGTAGGAAGAGTTGTATTTACTTCTTGTGAACTTTGTTCCAGGTCTGAAGTAAAGCTCTGCAGGATGTATACGACAATGATTTTTTTTTTTTTGAGCCAAAAATAAGACTTAATTCCTAGATTGGTACTAAGCACAGGAAAAAAAAAAACAACAACATCAGACAGAAAAGTTATTTATAGTTTGTATGGCTTATCCACAGTTTTCTTCAGAAATCTCTCTGCTGCTTGCTTCTGATGTGATATCTCACATATCTTTGAAGTTCAGAACATTTTTGTTTTTTTCTACCTCCCCTGAGCCATCCATAAAACCCCATACATGCTACGAAGAACAGAAGTGAAGAACAGGACAAAACAATTAGCAGTGAAAATAAGGAATACAGCCTTTGGGCCTACCATCTTTCCTCCAACCTACAAGAGATCGGCATAGAAGGGGGAAAAACTTGAGCCAAACACATTTTCAGATTGGCTTCAGCTACTGACTATTAAAAACATACTGTTTTTGAATCAGTTACCATCCCGGACCCTATAATAGTATGCATCAAGGGAAAGTATAGCTTGAGAGTCATTTCTACAGGTGCAAATTTCTGTTTTCAAGTGGATAATGCATATGAATCTGTGTTTAGCATAATTGACCAAGAATCAGATTCTGGGCTCCAGTTGCAGACAGAGATAACAGAATTCTAAATATGCTTGTCTGCACCTGATGATATGACTTCTCACATATATTCTTTTCATTTAGCAAAATTTATTTGAAAAATATTCTAAGTCATTGCCTTACCTTTGAAAACACTTTTAGCTAGAACTTTGTTTGCTTTGTATTTTCAGGTTCTTGGCAGTACCAGACACACAGTTGGTGCTCAATAAACAGTTGTTAAAAGGATGACAAATATGCATTTCTACTTAATTTGGGAAATGGAGAAGTCCAGCCACATCTTCACTGCTATACAGAAGGCTCTAGGTTTGCTGGCATTTGGGCATATGCTATATTATATGGTGCTTGTATTAGAAAAAGGCTAGCTTTGGAAGAAGGAAGTCATCGGGAATGAATAAATCAGGAAAAAGCATACTTTTCTAAAAACATATTAATTTTCTTTTCCTTTTGTCTTATCTGAAACATCTGCCATTAGCCATAATCTTAAATGATAATGTCACTGTATTAAAGCAATAGGTTATGTGAGAGAATTAATATGTTAATGGGTTAATACATGATCAATAATTAGTTAATTTCCTATCCACAATCAATTCACAAAAGTGTCAAGGGAGTAAGGACAGACCAGTTAGCCTGGGGTTCTGTTGAAGTCTAAAGGGGAATCACAGTAAGGAAGTCAAGGGTTAGCATGAGGGATTGGAACTGAAAACAATCATTGCTCAATAATTGTGTATAAGGCGGGTTTTATGAAAAAGATTCAAATACAATCAAATATGGTTTGAACATAAGCAGCACAAAGCAGCATGTCTGGAGTCAGCAAAGCTGACCAGCAATCTCCATTCTGCCAAAGAGCCACATAACCTCGGGTGAGACATTTAATATCTTTAGACCTCATGTCCCAAGTCTGTAAAATGAAACTATCGAACTAGATGGACTCTAAGTTCTGTTCCAGCAATAAAATTCTGTGATCTCTTGTCTTTTATCTGATTTGTCACAGAACATTTTAATATCATTGATTTTTAATAGCAAAAAAAAGAAAAACAAACACTTAAAACTTATTGCTAACATACTGAGTAAACAATGACAGTTTTATTAACCATATGTGTAAAGTGCACTTAAAACTTAAATAGACAAGCCTGGGCAAGTAAACAAGACTCCATCTCTACAAAAAAATATATATATATAATTAGCTGGGGACAGTGGTGTGCAACTGTAGTCCCAGCTACTCAGGAGACTGAGGTGGGAGGATTGCTTGAGCTCAGGAGCTTGAGGCTGCAATGAGCAACGAGTGTGCCACTGCACTCCAGCCTGTATGACTGAATGAGACTCCATCACTAAAAAGAAAAAATAACTTGAATAGACAGCTCTCAGTTTGTACCTTTAAATGGTATGAGAAAGTAGATCAGAATTACAGACTTGCTACTACTACTAATAATGATAATACATTAAAATGGGTCTTTACAAACTCACAAAATATTTTCTGATTAGAAAAGTTTTATACACTTGCCGGGCGCGGTGGCTCACGCCGGTAATCCCAGCACTTTGGGAGGCCGAGGCGGTGGATCACGAGGTCAGGCGATCAAGACCATCCTGGCGAACACGGTGAAACCCCGTCTCTACTAAAAATACAAAAAATTAGCCGGCGTGGTGGCGGGTGCCTGTAGTCCCAGCTACTCTGGAGGCTGAGCCAGGAGAATGGCATGGACCCGGGAGGCGGAGCTTGCAGTGAGCCAAGATCGCGCCACTGAAAAAGTTTTATACACTCAAGTTAGACCATGCATGCACACACATGCAAACATATATTAAGAAAAATGTAGAAATATTCTATAATCCTCAATGCAGAGAGATACCATGAGCACTTTAATACTAATCTCTTTCTCTCTAGGTCTCTCCCTGTCTCCCTGTTTCTCTCCATACTCATGCCAACACTCACAGTTGGAGTTCTCTACCTATTATATTAATACACCCTACTTTCCTCACTTAACATGAGCATTTTATCATAGCCCTAAATACATTTTACAAACATGATTTTGATTGCTTGAACAATAATCCATCCTTGCAATATGCCACAATGTATTTAAATATTCCTCTGCTGTTGGGCTTTTGGCATTTTCTAATTTTTCACAATGATTTTAAGTGAAATGTCTTTGTACATATGCCTTTGATTGAATCTCTAATTATTTCCTTAGGATAGACTTCTGGAGAATATTATGGAAACGGAGGCTAAACTTGAAGTTCTGAGACGATCCTGAAATCTAATATCAGTATAATTTGACTAATAGATGAATATGCATGAATTTCCAGGTTTAGTTAAACTAATACGTGCTCTTGAAATTAGGATTTTCAGTATTTTATTATAAGAGTTACAAATCTAAGCATTCCATTCGATTCTACTGGGAAATACATTGGCTTAACACATTCAAATTTGCTTTTCTTATTTTTAAATTTTCAATTCCTGCTTTTTTCCTTTCATTTCCTTTAAAATTGATTTCTCACCTCTTAGGCTTTATCCTTATCTTTGTACTATTTCATCATTCTTACTTCCATTTGTTTCCAGAATTATTTTCTGTTATACTCTATTTCCTTCATCAAATATATCTTCCTCTTACACCTCTCTACCTTTTTCTTTCTATCATAATTCACACTTCTCATGTGTTTATGTTCCTTTTTGATCTTGCAATGGCTTCTTTCCTTCCTGGGACCCTTCCATTTGACCCTTTGTATTTCCTTCCATCAAAGCCATGTTTATAAACTAGTATTATGGCAGGACATATACGTCAAGAAATTGGAGAGAAGATAAAGCATATCATTTGGATAAACTATTTCATCAAAACTTTTGATTCATCTGTGTCCCATTTTGTACTCAGGTGGTTTCTAGTCAAAACAGTTTACTGGTAGTTTTAAGGAACTGCAGTCAGTACATATGAAGTATCTTTCATCATTAAGAGTAGCTAGTCACTATTTACAAAGTTTCTCTTAAATATTATTTGAGGGACTAATTTGCTTTGGATAAGAACTTTGAAATCTTACATGAGCATAAACCCTATCTTTGAAATTCATACTTATTTATGTGATAAGAACTCATAATAGTAACTTCCATATTTTCTTTTAAGGTATTACTAATATTATTACTTAAAGAGAAAAAAACATTTTGCAGGGATAGAGGTTCATCTCTCCCAATACATTTTTCAAACTGGGTCTGATAAATGAAAATTGTGGAACTGATGACAGAACTTGAGGATCTGGTATGAATTCCAAGAGAAGAAAATGAATGATCATTTTAGAACACATATAATAATAAAATTATAGTAACATTCATTAGGAAATAATGTTCTAAGTGGGAGATACAAATCTCACATACACCTGACAGCTACGCACTTGCACACCATGTGTTTTTTAAAATAATGGTTGTGAATTTCACATTGACAAAATTATATTACTACATTAACATAAAATTGTATTAATGTATTAATTAATTGTATTAATGGGTGGTAAGTCTACTAGTAGTTACGCTTTTTTTCACATAGAGTATAAGCAGAAAAGTGGCTAATGCATTTGACAAACTTGTAACTATGTAATTGAGAAATACTAACTCACTTATCTTTGAAATTTTGTTTCTAAGACTCGACCTCATAGTTCACTATTATAAAGATAGATTTTTTATTTCCTCAAAGTGTTATGATTAATAGTTTCCCATGGAAGGGAGGTGCCGTATCACATGTCATTGATCAATGGTTTCAACAACTCATCTTTTCATTCATTTATCAAAACTTTACCGACCATAATACACCCTGAGTTTGTTTGGTTAAGATATAATGTAACAAATGATTTAATAGAAGCATTGAATATAGTTTTGGAAGAACAGAATGTGTAGCTTCTGAGAAAGAAAAAATTCCACCCCCTGACATCTAGAAATGGACTTGGCACTCAGAGGTGAACCCTGTTACTCTCCTACTGGACATAAACAATCTCACAGAATACCAACCACAGACAAGTTCAGCATAAAATGATGATAAAATAAAACAAGCTCATTTCATAATTCTGTGTAAGTACAGACAAAAACACGTTTGCCACATTACCCACAAAATGACAAACTTCCTTATTTCTCAACTAAAATCAGGGATTGCTACTTCCTGTCAATCACAGCTTTATCCTTTTTCCAGGTGTCCCTCCTTGTGGATAAAACTTACTGAGAAGCCCAATCTTAGAATTGCTCCTGCCTTCTGACAACATCTAGTCTAGAGAAAACCCCTGCTTTTTAAATGTCTTCCCTCAGATTATCCAATGAAAGCCCAAATCCTTTCAACATCCTCTTACTGATATGTCCCACAGCTTCCATAGCCAGTGCCATCCCTTGCTGCAAGGAGAAATAAACCCCATGTGTTCTGCTGCAGTGGTGTTCATCCTGGTCTGAGACCTGAAGGCATTGCATTCCTCTGTACTAACATGAGGAAAATGAAAACCTCACAGAGGAAGGGGCCCAGTGACAGTCAGGTCTTAAAGGATGAGCAGGAGTCAGGGTGGGTGGAACAAAGGACTGTCTTCTAGGCAGAGGAAACAGGATCTGTGAAGGACCAGAAGACAACAGAGCCATAGTTTGGTTTGTTTGGAATGAAAGGAACATAGGAGAAAGTGGTGGTTTATGAGAATGAAAAAAAAAAAGAAAAGAAAAGGGATGAATGAATGAAAACATTGACAGCCTATGTCACCTCCTATTAGTGACAATTTATCCTCTAAGGAAAGGGGGACTAGGGGACAATGGCATGTATTCTCAATGTGGAAAGCACACTGGCAGAGGCAACATCCAGCAAAAAATGTGCAATTTATCATTATTTTACATAGTGATCTCTTGGTGATCTAGAAATCTAATTTGTTCCTTCTCTGCTGTCCTTATCTCTTCTTTGATATGAATCTGTTAAATTACAATTTTTGTCTCCTTCCAACTTATGATTTCAAGGAAGATTAGGAACAGCTGGTCAGCAGCCGTATTGAGCAGCTTTGCATATACTTGAAGGACATTATTAAATTGTCCCATGCTTTCCCTTTTACAATTGCATTTTCTTTGACATTTCCCTCACAACTCTCTTTTTTCCAATCTCTCTTCATGTCTGTTGTCTTCAAAACTCTCGTTGAATTCTCTATATCTCTTCTTAGGCAGGTACTCACAGCTCTAGATTAGTCTAGTGAGGAGGTAATGGCTGGGCACATCTTATCCCATTTGTTTATTTTTTATGCCTCCCTTCAAAAAGTAAACAGATATGTAGTCTTCAAAAAGTAAACTAATATATAATATACAATTATATATTTTTTATTTTGAAAAAAATATAAAGAACCATGTCAGTATCAGTCTTCATAACTTAAAATTGCTTTCATTTGTTTTCATTTGGAATAATTATGTTTGGTCACTGATGTCTTAGTTGCTTGTCCTCTCTCTACCATCCCAAATTCATTGTTATGTGAGTGTGATGATGGAGGGAACAGGAGAGGAAATTTATTGTTCTAATAGCATTTAAGATCATTGCTGTTCAAAAGTAAGCCAAAACACAACAGAATAAACTGCCAAATAGAATCATTCTTTTCTAGTTTGAAATTGTTTGCTAACTAAAAGTCATATTAAATATGATCCTGGAATTGAAACCACCTTTATAAAGATTATAACAGTGAGATAAGTTTAGCAGGGCTGACACTGTCTTGCTTTCAGCTTCACAGGCTGTCTGTCCTCCCTTATTCTGAGGAAGGGCCAAGTTAACCACAGGAGGAATTTAGTTTGTAGTTTAACTTTAAAGCAAGGATGATAATAGTCTCTTCCTCCCTTATTCTGGGGACAGGCCAAGTTAACCACAGGAGGAATTTAGTTTGTAGTTTAACTTCAAAGCAAGGATGATAATAGTCTCTTCCTAAAACCGACCCCGTCTTTGTTTTGGGACTGAAACTGCCTTTGTAAGACTAATGAAAAATGACAAGATTAGGCTATGGGAGGGGCCTAAATTCTACTAAGATGTAGGCATAGCATGCCTTTCTATAATTGTTTACTGCACCAGAAGTCACAAGATTTGTGACTCTCCCAACTGACCCTATAGATAACATCATATTGTAGAATCTAAGACTGGTTTTTTGAGATGTGTTTCAAACCTTTGCATTCTAGTGACTGACTGACTCCACCTGGATTTGTGCCTCATAATTCAGCCCATCCTGTGGTCCCATCTAGAGGCAGACTCAGCTCATGCATAAAGATGGTTTTCCACATCCCTATGATTTCATTCCCCAACCAATCAGCAGCACACATTCCCTAGCCCCACTGCCTGCCAACCCTAGCCTGTGAGTTCTCAGGGAGGCTGATTTGAGTAATAAACTCCATCTACCACTTGGCTAGCACTGCATTAATTAAGCTCTTTATTTGCTAAATTTCAGTTAGTTCAGAGGAATAAGTTCAAGAGATCTATTGTACATTATGGTGATTATAGTTAATAACATATATTGTATAATTGAAAATTGCTGAGAGTATATTTTAAGTGCAAACTATAAGCATGTGAGGTGATTCATATGCTAATTAGCTTGATTTAGCCAGCCCACAATGTATATATATATCATAACATCATGCTGTATCTCATGAACATATACAATTTTTATTTGTCAAATAAGAAGTATTAAAATAAATAAATCTGTAATTTCATTGACCATTTCTCATAGGTTGTTTTAAAGCATAAGTTAAGGTGATCAACATATTCTTCTCTTGGTTATACTTTTCCCTACTTGATATATTAGTGAGAATGTTAATTATCACCTCATTCTCAATGACTAGGTTAATTACTATAATTATTTTAACTAATATAACTTTAAATACTACTTTAGAGTTTCTACTCTTAGTATGCTTTATTTGTGGATAAACACTTTTAGTTATCTAGGTACATTTTTATGGCACTTGGATTTGATGGGAATAAAAAGAAATTAGCCTGATCTAAATCTTTACTCTTTCTTTGTATTCTCCGTATATTAGTCATGGTTTCCATGTTGTTGAATTGTCCTCTTTTTGGAGTTAACATGCCTGATTTCTCTTTACATTGGCCAATAAGAGGATGTAGAACTGCAGCTGGTATTTAATTCTAATTATTTGCATTTTTCAATAACATTCATTTCAGAAAAATTTATCATTTTAAGATTATTTTTTGCTAAGCACAAGATATTCAGACATTTGCCATTCTGCACCATGTTCCCTAAAAGCATAATGCTAATAGAAATCTGCACCTTGATTAATTTTTATATTAAAAAACAAGTGGCTAGGCATAGTGGCTCACATCTGTAATCCCAACAGTTTGGGAGGCTGAGGTGGGTGATCACTTGAGGTGAGGAGTTCAAGACCAGCCTAGCCAACACGGTGAAACCCTATCTCCACTAAAAATACAAAAAGTAGCCGGGCATGGTTGTGCACGCCTGTAATCCCGGGCAACAGAGCAAGACTCTGTTTCAAAAAACAACAAAAAAAGAAAAGACAAATAAAAAAATGATAAAATATTACAGTGTCCTGAAAAGCCCCATACAGCATCAGCTCACACATGTACACAGACACACATTACCAATAGAGGTATGATCTACACCAATAGACGTATGATCTACACGTAAGAACCAAGAGAGCAATTTTACTTTAATGGTACTTACTTTCCTAAAAGGTCATTGTGAAGAGTGGATTTCATAACTAATTTTACTTGTTTTTAAATTTTAATTCCTAATCTAAACTAGCTGCCTCATGTATGCTTTCAGAAGCACTTGATGCTGGAAACAGACAATATGATAGAGTGTGGGGATATTATAATAAGGGCCAAGGGCAAATAGCCAAACCTGAGAAAAATGGGATGTGAGTTGGTGATATCATGGAGAATTAACTTAGGAGTTAGTGGGTTAAAAATATGATCTCCAGGGAAACAAGTTCAAACTTTTAAAATGCTGGAAAAAAGAATTTTAAATCTGAGAGAATGGATTTCTCACTTTGGGGACATTTTGGTGATAGAGGGTAGGGGATTGGTAAATGATTTCTGACTTACTGCTCCTGATTTTGAAATATGTTACCTTCATATTCTTTTACCTATGGCTTTAATGTCCATAACTTAAAAGAGTATCTTCTAAAATTATTATGATTCCCTAAATATGCATGTTAAAAATAATGAATACTCATCAAAAAGACTAACATAAACTCTGTTAGATAATAGAAAAGAAACAGCTACTAGTGAGGATTTCAATTTTCATAACTTATTTCCTAGCTCCATGGTGTCTAAAGCTTACTTGAAAGAAACATTATTTCCTTTATCCCTGTCATAGTTCTTCAGGCTGTGTTATGCATACCACATCCTCTGTAGCCCTCAGCCTTTGGTGGAAGAAACGAAGGAAAAAAAAAGTAACAATTACATCTATTTGATGTTTCTTCTGCCTATGAGGTCTTTGTATAAGTAATACACACTAACCAATCATGCCATTGGCTCTCCATGAGGTCTTTGTAAACCTAGAAAATGTTTTTCTCTATAGAAACCAATCTCATTATTAAAGCATACTGAGACAGAGTAAGATGGCTAAACAGGAGCCTCCACTGATCATCCATCCTCCTCACACGAACACCAAATTGAACAACTATCCACACAGAAAAGTGCCTTCATAAGAACCAAAAACCAGGTAAGCAATCACAGTACCTTGTTTTTAACTTCATATCACTGCAAGAGGCACAGAAGAGGGTAAGAAACACAGTCTTGAATTGCTGACACTACCCCTCTCCCATCCTCCAGCATTGGCCACCTGGTGCTGACAGAGTCTGTGCAATTGGGGGAAGGAGAGTGCAGTGATTGTGGGATTTTGCATTGGAACTTAGTGCTGATTTGTTACAGTGGTAAAAACACCTAGCAGAACTCAGTGGATGCCCATAGAGGGAGCATTTAGACCAGCCATAGCCAGAGGGGAATTGCCTATCCCAGCAGCTGAAACTAGGGTTCTGGCAAGCCTCACTACCTCAGGCTAATGACTCTGGAGTCCTAAATAAACTTGAAAGGCAGTCAAGGCCACAAGACTGCAATTCTTAGACAAGTACTGGTGATGTGTTGGGCTTGGAGCCAGTGGACTTGGGGGACACATGACCTAGCAAAACACCAGCTGGGGGGACCAAAAGGAGTGCTTGTGCCACCCCTCCCGCAACCCCAGGCACCACAGCTTACAGCTCTGGGACAGACTCCTTCCTTTCACTTGAGGAGTGGGGAGAGTAAAGAGGACTTTGTCTTGCAACTTGAATACCAGCTCAGCCACAGTAGGATAGAGCAACAGGCGGTCCTGTTCCTCTAGTTCCTCTTCCTGAAGTTCCTCTTCCAAAACCTAACTCTAAAATGACATTTCTAGATACACCCTGGGCCAGAAGGGAACCCACTTCCTTAAAGGTAAAGACTCAGTCCTAGAGGGATTCATCACCTGCTGACTAAAGAGCACTTGGTCCCTGAATAATCAGTAGTAATACCCAGGCAGTACTCACAATGGGTCTTTGGTGAGACTCAGAGATGTGTAGACTTCAGGTATGACCTGACATATTCCCAGCTATGGTGGCTATGGGGAGGGACTCCTTTTGTTTGAGAAAAAAAGAAGGAAGAGTAAAGGTGACTTCATCTGTCAGCATAGGTACTAACATGACCACAGAGGGATGGTGCACCAAGTGGACTCATAGGGTCTCCAATTCCAGGCCTTGGCTCTTGGATGGCATTTCTGAACCTGCCATTGGCCAGATGGAAGCCTGCTACCCTGAAGGGGGCATTCTAGGCCTGGCATCATTCACCAGAAGTTGACGGAAGGGCCCTTGGTCCTTGAATGAACATTGGCAGTAGCCAGGCAGTACTCTCTACAAGTTCGGGGTGGTGGTGTCCATGAGGGGAGACCCCTCTGCATGTGGAAAGGGATGGTAATAATGGGAAGGACTTTATCTTGTGGCTTGGGTGCTAGCTCAGCTGCAGTAGAATATAGAACCAAGTAGCTTCCTAAGGTTTCTGACTCTAGGCCTTAACTCCTAGATGGCATCTCTGGACCCACCTGGGATCAGGGAGAACCTGCCACCCTGAAGGGAAGGACATGAGCCTGTCAGGCTTCACTATCTGCTGATTGTACAGCTCTATGCCCTTGAGCAAACACAGCCAGTCAGCAATTACTCTAGGTCTTGGGCAAGACCCAGTGTTGTGCTGGCTTCAGGTGTGGCCCAGCATGGTCCCAGCGGTGGTGGCCAGAGGAGTGCTTGAGTCACCCTTCCCCCAGCACCAGGCAGCCCAGCACAGAAACAGACTCCATTTGTTTAACAGAAAGTGAGAGAAGAGAACAACAGCCTCCGCATGGTAATCCAGAGAATTGTTCTGGATCTTATCCAAGACCACCAAGGCAGTATCTTATAGACCAAGGTGGTATGTAAGACCTACAGCATTACTGGGCTTAGGGTGCCCCCTAATGCAGATATAGCTGCAGTGAACAAAAACTTAGATCATAACACACATAGCCCTTCAAATACATGGAAAATCCTCCCAAGAAGAATGAGTTCAAACAAGCCCAGATGGTGGCGGCTAAAATAAATGCCCAACTCTTCAATGCCCAGACAACAACGAATATCCACAAGCATCAAGACCACCCAAGAAACATGGCCTCACCAAACAAACTAAATAAGGCACCAGTGACCAATCATGGAGAAGTTGAGAGATGTGGTCTCTCAGAGAGAGCTTTCAAAATAGCTGTTTTGAGGAAACTCGAGAAAATTCAAGATAACACAAAGAAGGAATTAAGAATCTTATCAAAAAGATATAAGAAATAGATTGAAATAATTTAAAAGAATTAAGCAGAAATTCTGGAGTTGAAAATGCAATAGACATACTGAACAATGCATCAAAGTCTCTTAACAGACTTGATCAACCAAAAGAATGAATTAGTGAGCTTGAAGACAGGCTATTTGCAAACACACAGTCGGAGGAGATAAAGAAAAAAAGAATGAAAAAGAATGAAGTATGACTATAAATCTAGAAAAAAAGCCTCAAAAGGGCAAAGAGTCATTAGCCTTAAAGGGGAGGTAGAGGGAGAGTTAGGGGTAGAGAGTTTGTTCAACGGAATAATAATACAGAACTTCCCAAACCAGAGAAAGATACCAATATTTAAGTATAAGAAAGTTACAGAACACTAAGCAGATTTAACCCAAATAAGACTACCTCAAAACATTCAATAATCAAACTCCCAAAGCTCAAGGATAAAGGAGGAATCCTAAAGGCAGCAAGAGAAAAGAAACAATAACATCCAATGGAGTTCCAGTATATCTAGCAGCAGAATTATTTGTGGAAACCTTATAAGCCAGAAGAGAGTGGCATGACATATTAAAAGTACTGAAGGAAGAAACTTTTATTCTAGAATAAAATATCCAGTAAAAATATCCTCAAACATGGAGGAGAAATAGTTTCCCAGACAAAAAAAACCTGTGACATTTCATCAATACCAGATCTGTCCTACAAGAAATCTAAAAGGAGTTCTTCAATCTGAAAGAAAAGGACATTAATGAGCAATAAGAAATCATCTAAAGGTACAAAATTCACTGGTAATAGTAAATACACACCAAAAAAACAATATTATAACACTGTAATTGTGATGTGAATACTATTCATATCTTAAGTAGAAATAATAAAAGATAAACTGATAAAAATAATAACTGGCTGGATGTGATGGCTCACCCCTGTAATCCCAGCACTTTGGGAGGCTGAGTTAGGAGGACCGCTTGAGCCTAGGAATTTGAGAACAGTCTGGGCAAAATGGTGAAACCTCGTCTCTAAAAAAATAAAAAATGAGCCATGCATGGTGGCACGTACCTGTGGTCCCAGCTGCTTGGGGGACAAGGGCACAAGAATGTCTTGAGCCTAAGAGATCGAGGCTATAGTGAGCTGTGATTGTGCGACTGAATTCCAGCCTGAGTGATAGCATAAGACACTGTCTGAAATACTACTACTATTACTACTACTACTAACTATAACAACTTTTAAAGACACAGTACAATAAGATACAAATAGAAACCACAAAAAGTTCAAAAATGGGGGTGGGAGAAAGTTACAGTGTACAGTTTTTATTAGTTTTCTCTTTGCTTGTTTGTTTATGCAACATGTGTTAGGTTGTCATCAGTTTAAAATAATGACTTATAAGATATTATTTGAAATCTTCATGGTACCCTCAAATCAAAAAACATACAACAGATACACAAAAAATAAAAATCAAGAAATTAAAACATACCACCAGAGAAAATCACCTCCATTTAACGGAATTCAGGAAGAAAGGAATGAATGAAGGAAAGAACACAAAACAACCAGGACACAAATAACAAAATGGCAGGAGTAAGTTCATACTTATTAATAATAACATTGAATGTAAATGAACTCTCTAATCTAAAGACACAGAGTAGCTGAATGGATGAAGAAAATAAGATGCAATGATTTACTGTCTACACGAATTACACTTGACCCATAAAGACAAAAATAGACTGAAAATAAGGAGATGGAAAAAGATATCCCATACAAATAGAAACAAAAAAGGGCAGAAGTATCTATATTTATGTCAGACCAAATCGATTTCAAGACAAAAACTATAAAAAGAGACAATGAAGGTCATTATATAATGATAAAAGGGTCAATTCAGTAAGAGGTAATAACAATAATAAATGTATATATATATTCAATTAACACGGAACCACCCAGATTATAAAGCAAATATTGTTAGAGCTAGAGACAGAGATAGACCCTAATACAATAATAGCCGGAGATTTCACAACCACATTTTCAGCATTGGACAGATCATCTGGACAAAAATCTAACAAAGCAATATCAGACTTAATCTGCACTATAGACCGAATGGACTTATATAGATATTTAGAGAACATATCACCCAATGGCTGCAGAATACACAGTCTTCTCCTCAGCACATGGATCATTCTCAAAGACAAATCATAAGTTAGACCACAAAACAAGACTTAAAAAACTCAAAATAACTAAAATAATATCCAGGATCTCCTCTGACCAGAATAGAATAAAACCAAAAATCAATAACAAGAGGAATTTTGGAAACTATACAAACACATGGAAATTAAACAATATGCTCCTGAATAACCAATGGATCAATAAAGAAATTAAGAAGAAAATTGAAAATTTTCTTGAAATAAATTATAATGGAAATGCAACATATTAAAACCATTTTATTTTATTTTATTTTTTTGAGAAGGAGATTCGCTCTTGTTGCCCAGGCTGGAGTGCAATGGCCAATCTCGGCTCACTGCAAGCTCTGCTTCCCAGGTTCAAGCAATTCTCCTGCCTCAGCCACCCAGGTAGCTGGGATTACAGGTGCCCGCCACCACACCAAGCTAATTTTTGTATTTTTAGTAGAGATGGGATTTTACCATGTTGGACAGGCTGTTCTCAAACTCCTGACCTCAGGTCATCCCAGAGTGCTGGGATTACAGGCACGAGCCACTGCGCCCAGCCTAAAACTTATTAAATACAGCAAAATCAGTACTAATAGAAAACTTTATGGCGATAAGTACCTGCATCAAAAAAGTAGAACAATCTTATGATGCATCTTAAAGAATTAGAAAAATATTAGTAGGAGAAAATAAATGATAAAGATCAGAGGAGAAGTAAGTGGAATTAAAACGAAGAAAACAATACAAAGGTCAACAAAGTAAGTTTGTTTTTTGAAAAGATAAAATCATCAAAATTTTAGCCAGACTAGCTAAGAAAAAAAAAAAAAAGAGAAAAAGATTTAAATAAATAAAATCCAGGTTAATAAAAAAGACATTACAATCATTAACATAGAAATTCAAAGGATCATTAGAAGCTACTATGAGCAACTATATGCCAATGAATTGGAAAACCCAGAAAATAGGATGAATTCCTAGACACACGCAACATACCAATATTGAACAATGAAGAAATCCAAAACCTGAGCAGATCAATAACAAGTAACAAGATTGAAGCTGTAATTAAAATTCTCCCAGCAAAGAAAATCCTGAGACCTGATGGCTTCACTCCTAAATGTTACCAAACATATAAGGAAGAACTAAAACTAATCCTATTCAAACTATCCTGAAACAGATAGGAAGAGGGAATACTTCCAAATTCATTCTATGAGGACAGTATTACCCTGATACTGAATCTTGACAAAGACACATCAAAAAAAGAAACTTAAGGTCCAATATCTCTGATAAATATTGACACAAAAATCCTCAACAACAACAACAAAACTAGCAAACCAATTTCAAAAGCACATTAAAAATCATTTATCGTGACCAAACAGATTTATCCCTTGGAAGCAAGAATGGTTCAGCATATGAAAATCAATCAATGTGATACACTGAAGGACAAAAACCATATGATCATTTCAACTGATGATAAAAAAGCATTTAGTAAAATTTAACATCGCTTCATGATAAAAAATAAATCCTCAAAAAACTGGGTATAGAAAGAACATATGTCAACATAATGATAGCCATATAAAACAGCCCCAAAGTTAGTGTGATACTGAATGGGGAAAACCTGAAAGCCTTTTTTCTTCTCTAAGATCCAGAACACAATGATGCCCATGTTCATCACTTTTATTCAACATGGTATTGGAAGTCATATCTAGACCTTTGTTTGCAGGTGATATGATCTTAGATTTGGAAAAAGCTAATGACTCTACCAAAAAAAAAAAAAAAGAAAACAAACAGAACTAGAAAACAAATTCAGTAAAGTTGCAGGATACAAAAGCAATACACAAAAGTCAGTACCATTTGTATATAACGAAAGTGAACAATCTGAGAAAGAAATCAAGAAATTAATCCTATTTACAATAACTAAAAATGGAATAAAATATCTGGAAATTAATTTAACCAAAGAAGTAAACAATCTGTACAAGAAAAACTATAAAACATTGATGAAATAAATTTAAATGGACACAAAGAAATGGAAAGACATTTCATGTTCATGGAATGGAAGAATCAAAATTGTTAAAATATTCAGGACAATCTACAGATTTAATGCAATCTCTATCAAAATTCCAATGACATTCCTTACAGAAATAGGAAAAAAAATCCTAACAGTTACATAGAACCATAAAAGACCTAGAATAGTGAAAGCTATCCTTAGCAAAAAGAACAAAACTGGAGGAATAGCATTACCTGACTTCAAATTATGTAGAGCTATAGTAACCAAGACAGTGTGGTACTGGCATAAAAACAGACACATAGGCCATCACAATAGAGAACCCGGAAACAAATCCATACATCTACAGTGAACTCTTTTTCAACAAAATTGCCAAGAAAATACATTGGGAAAGTGACAGTCTCTTCAATAAATGCTGCTGTGAAAGCTGGATATCCATATGCAGAAGAATGAAACTAGACCCTTACCTCTTGCCATATACAAAAGCAAATCAAAATGAATGAAAGACTTAAATCTGAGACCTCAAACATGAAACTACTAGAGGAAACATTGGGGAAACTCTCCAAGCCACTGGACTTGGCAACAATTTATTTAGTAGTACCCAACAGGCACAGACATCCAAAGAAAAAATGGACAAATGGGATCCCATCAAGTAAAAAAGGTCCTGCAGAGTCAAGGAAACAATCAACAAAGTGAAGCAACAACCCACAGAATGAGAGAGAATATTTGCAAACTATCCATCTGACAAGAGATTAATAACCAGAATATATAAGGAGTTCAAACAACTCTATAGAAAAAAACTCATAATCCAATAAAAAATGGGCAAAAGATCTGAATAGAGATTTCTCAAAAAAAAGGGACATACAAATGGCAAACAGCCATAAGAAAAGGTGCTCCACATCATTGATCATAAGAGAAATGCAAATCAAAACTACCATGAAATATTATCTTGGTTAAAAAGGCTTTTATAAAAAAGACAGGCAATAACAAATGCTGGTGAGGATGTGAAGAAAAGGGAATCTTTGTACACTGTTGGTGGGAATGTAAATTAATACAATCACTATAGAGAATAGTTCGGAGGTTCATCAAAAAACTAAAAATAGAACTACCATATGTTCCAGCAATACCACTGCTAGGTATACACCCAAAGGAAAGGAAATCAGTATATCGAAAAGACATCTGCGTTCCCACGTTTACTGCAGCACTATTAACAATAGCCAAGATTTGTAAGTGATCTAAATGTCCATCAGTAGATGGATGAATGGATTAAAAAAAAAAAAGTGGACATGGTGGCTTATGCCTGTAATCCCAGCACTTTGGGAGGTCAAGGCAGGAGGATCACTAGAGCCCAGGAGTTCAAGACCAGCCTGGGCAACTTTGCAAAACCTCATCTTTACTAAAAATAGAAAAATTACCCTGGCGTGGTAGCCCAGCCCACACCTATGGTTCCAGCTACTCATGATGCTGAGATGGGAGGATTGCTTGAGCCTGGGAGGTGGGGGTTGCAGTGAGCCTAGATGGTGCTGCTGCACTCCAGCCTGTGGGTCAGAATGAGACCCTGTCTCAAAAAAAAAAAAAAAAAAAAGAAGAAAGAAAATGTGATATATATACATGATGAAATACTATTCAGCCATAAAAAGTAATGAGATGCTGTCATTTGCAACAACGTGGATAGATCTGAAGGTCATTACATTAAGTAAAATAAGCCAGAAACAAACAAACAAACAAAGAAAACAAACAAATGTTGCATATTCTGACTGATTTGTGGGAGCTAAAAATTAAAAAAATTGAACTCACGGAGATAGACAGTGGAATGATAGTTACCAGAGGCTGTGAAGAATAGTTGGGGGTGAGAGGAGTGGTAGGAAGGGGAATGGTTAATGGGTGCAAAAATATAATTAGATAGAATGAATAAGATTTAGTATTTGTTAGCACAACAGGGTGACAACAGTTGACAATAATTTATTGTACATTTAGAAATAAATAAAAGAATATAATTGAGTTGTTTGTAACACAACGAATGAATAAATGTTTGAGGTGTTGGATACCCCATTTACCCTCATGTACTATTACACGTTGTATGCCTGTATCAATGTATCTCATGTGCTTTCTAAATAAATATACCTACTATGTACCCACAAATATTAAAAATTAAAAAAATATATTATTTTATGACTTAATATTAAGAGACAAATTCTTACTTTTAAGAGGACTAAAAATCAGAAGGTTTTCAATCACCAAGTACAAACCAAATAAAAAATATAGTTACAAGCACTGGGGCAGTTTCTACTGGCAAAGCATATTAATAGAAAATCTACTTTCTGAATAGCCCAGGGTTTGCATAAATGATAATGTTTGTCATGCCACTGTTAAAATAACCGACATATCTAAAAGCACTTTGCGTGTGAATAAATTCATAAAATAAAAGGCATTGAGTTCTTTATGACAGAATATAGAATATCAATCTCATTTCTCTTATACAAAAGAATCTTTAGGGTGTTGGAAGAATAAATGAAGCATACAATTCGTACAAACTCCAGAAAGTGTCATTTTTATTATATGAGCTTTATTATTTTTTAAAATATCATGTATATTCCTATATTATATGTTTCCCTGACTACTATTTTCAAGTTAGGACAGAAGATGAGCTTGAATTTTTCTTAAGTATATTTTAACCTTATCATCATTCTTTCCACTACCTCTTTAAAAATTGCTTTAGCACACTGTTATTTACTGTTAAAATCTGACACTGTTGGCCAGGCATGGTGGCTCATGCTTATAATCCCAGCACTTTGGGTGGCCTAGGCAGGCAGATCACTTGAGCTCAGGAGTTTGAGAGCAGCCTGGCCAACATGGCGAAATCCTGTCTTTACTAAAAATATAAAAATTAGCCTGGCATGGTAGCACACGCCTGTGGTCCCAGCTACTCAGGAGGCTGAGGCACGAGAATTACTTGAACCCAGGAAGCCGAGGTTTCAGTGAGCCAAGAGCATGCCACTGCACTCCAGCCTATATGACAGAAAGGGACTTTGTCTTAAAAAAAAAGTAATAACACAGTTTAAAACTGTTAACATTTACCCAATTATAGTAAAAATGTCAAGTTTGATAGAAGTATAAAATGATAAGAAGTAAAAATTTAAAAATCCTCTCTAACTCCTTTTCCTCTCCCAGAAAAAATTCTATAATTATTCATGTTGTATTCAAAGTGTATTCTACAAATTTTAAAAGTTAAACAATATAAATTTGAGAACACAATAGAATAACCTACACATATAGTCTGCCAAGTTGACTATAGGATAAGTACCTTGAAATGAAACACTGGATCTAAAGATATTTATTATTTCAGATTTTGAGAGCTATGCTAAATTGCCCTTCAAAACAAAACAAAACAAAAAAGGCTACTGTTAACAGTGTATAAACATACTTTTATCCTCTGGGTTCTATTAAACATTTCATTTTTTTTCAATCATATATGGAAAGTGATATCTTGGTGTTATGTGAGTGAGGCTGAGCAATTTGTCAAATGTGCATTTCTATTTTGCTCTTTCTGTGAACTGTCTGTTCATATTCTTTGACCATTTTTCTCTTGGGTTGTTCAACTTTTTCTATTAACTTGTAAGAATTCTCTGTATAAAATAAATTAATTCTCCATCACACGCTTTGCAAGTATCTTCCCCATTTTGTTGTTTGTCTTTTGACTTGTTTATGGCATTTTCAACTCCATAGAAGTATTTAATTTGCATGTATAATATGTATCCATGTTTTCCTTTATAGCCTCCAAATTTATTGCGATACTTACAAAGGCCATCTTACTGAATATGTTTTTAAAAAGTTTTCTTGCCATTATTTTCTCTATCTTCTCTTCTCTTTATGTTTAAAATTTTGGTGCTTCTAGAATCCAATTTGATGTAAAGAGTAACTAAGAATACAGTTGTATGCTTCTATAAATGGTTAGGCAGTCCTAAGACAATATTTTGTCCAGCCTATCCCAGTGAACAAAAATGCCACCTTAATCAGGTATTAAATTTTCCTAAAATATATTTCTGGGCCTCTACATTTTTCCATTAATCTTCTACTTTTGTACCAACACTATACCACTTTAATTATTACAGATGTGTTGAAATGTGTTTAATATGTAGTAGAACTGAACTAGCTCAATCTAGAGTATTCAATAAATACAATAGAAAGTCAATGCTTGAAGAGACAATTAAGGGCACCTAATTCAGCTCCTTCACTTTGGAGGTAAGAAAACTGGAGGCCAGGAATGTTCCAAGACTCATTTGAAATTCCATAGAAGTTCAGGGGAGAGAGGCACTAGAACAAGGATTCTTTCGCTGGTATTCTAGTACTCACTCTTCTGAGCCATGCTAATAACTATTAAGAAATACATTCTCATAGACTTTAATACTTCTCAAATTATTTCTAGTCCATGTTTCTGTATGACACGTATTTTTCTATTCTAATTTTTTATGCCTTTGAACCTTCATTTTTCTATAAACTTGTGATACTTTCATTATTATACTTACTTAAAAACACACATATCCCATGAAAAAGAGTGGGAGACAAACCAAATCTGTCTTCCAACATCCTTTGTCATGGTCTATTTATTTTACTCATTAGAATCCTAAGTGGGATTGTTCTAATGTTAAAAACATTTTCAAACCGATGCCCAATTGAAAGGTACAGTTTTGACTGATGATTACCATGGGAGTTGTCAGCTAGAGGTGGTCATTGGCATGTTCATGAGATCTGTGGTTTCGCATGAAGTGTAAGGTATTGTAAGGTAATGCAAGCACCACTGAGGGTATGAACACAATACACATCTAACTTCTATTAGACTTAAAAATGTGAAACAGTTATGTAAAAAGAATATGAAAATATGTGATGGAATCACACAATGATTTAGAGAAAGAAACTTCGCAATTCGCACAATGAGAAAAAGAACATAAATTTAAGAAAATTTTAGAAAATAGTGCCAGATTAAATCATGATATCAGGTCAGTGTCTCTGGAGGTCTGCCAGAGAAACAACAGCAGGTGTGGAAATTGAAGAATATTAGAGTCTGGTAAGTCACTGCCTGGGGTGGTTTCATATAAAGAAGCTAGACGGTCTACAGAACTAAGAATCCATCTTACTCTCATGCCAATAATAAAGGTTATAATTTTAGACAATTATGCTATCACCTAGACAACTCTAACTGAAAAAAAAATACTCATTATATTAAATTTACCCAAACCATTTTGGCAAAATTAAGGACTTGGATGTTTTCCAGTTGAATGGGGTTGGTCACATGATATTAATGAAAGAAAGCACATAGTTTCCCCAAAGCTAAAAGATCTGAAACACTTTAATATAAGCAGTGTGGAATGAGAGTTTAAGCCAAAATGCAGCATCATTTCTTATCTAGAAAGCACATTGTACAATTGCAGAATGTTGAAAGGGTCATATAGATTAGGAACTAGAAAGAATCACTTGAATTAATAACTTTCACCCAAAGAGAGTAGAAAACTAATGCTCCCATTTATACTACTCTCAGAGAATTAGACGCAGATGCCTCTCAGCACTACAGATAACTACCTTTGACACAAACAAGTAAGGGATTTTTATTTTCCTTTCGAGATGGGTTGGTATGTGAAATTGTTACTACAGATTGTTACTTTTAGAAATGAGTTTCCATCTTGAATACCAGACTATATGCAGCATGGCTGTTCCATATCATGAACAAAGGCATTGAATAATAATGTCCTCTTCAGTGACAAACATTTGTTCATTGCTCAGGAGTTTCTCATATTCATTAGGAGCTGAAATTTTAAATAAATGCTAAATTTCTTAAGTCTTTTCTGTCTCTCTCTCTCTCTTTTTTTTTTTTTTTTGACAGAGTCTTATACTGTCACCCAGGCTGGAGTGCAGTGGCACAATCACATCTCATGGCAACCTGGACCTCCCTGGGCTCAGGTGATCCTTCCACCTCGATCTCCCCAGTAGCTGGGATTATAGGTGTGCACCACCACGTCCAGTAATTTTTGTATTTTTTGTAGAGACAGGGTTTCGCCGTGCTGCCTAAAGCTAGTCTCAAACTTCTGGGCTCAAGCGATCCTGCCACCTTGGCTTCCCAAAGTGTTGGGATTACAGGCATGAGCCACCACGCCCCGCAAAAATATCTTTAAAATTTATATAATAAAATAAATCTTTCTCTTCTAAGATCTGTTAAAGTAAAATACATATACTAAATACACTCATATGTACAATTTTCTTATACCTGAATTAGAAAGAACAACAATATTGGTCCAAGGATACAAATTTCAGTTAGAAAGGAGTAAGTTCAAGAGACTTATTGTACAACGTGGTGACTATAGTTATTGACAATGTATTGCTGAAACATGCTAAAAGAGTAGATTATAAATCTCACCACAAAAACCATACTTTATGATGTAATACGTATGTTAATTAGCTACATTTAGCCATTCTACTATATATATTTCAAAACATCATACATGATAAATACATAGTTTTATCTATCAGTTATAATAATAATAATAATAGTCCCTTGCATTTATAAAAAGAGCTGCAGTTCAATACATAAATTATTCATAAACATACACTTCATAATTTGCTTTTAATAATAAGGAATACAAATAAAATTTACTGAAGCATTTTTAGTATAACAAACCAAATTACCTCACAGATATCTGAGTGATATTACTTTAACATACAATTCAAGAGTGACAAAAGCAACAAAAAATTGTATTTTGATTTATCAAATCCAAACTGTAGAGTTCATCTTAAATTTTACTTAGGATTTAGAGAAAATGTAAAAAGTATTCACTTGTGTCTATTAGATCCAAATACCCTAAACTCACTGGCTTAATTTATTAGCTTGAATGGCTGTTTGTCAACCTTAGTGTTCTGCGTTAGAGAAAATGTGCCAATCATCACAGATGTCTTTACAATGAATATGAGTTCACCACTTTTAGTGATTAGATTTTAGAGAGTAACATCCAAAACAGTGAGCATCTTTTGAAAGGATATGGCAAAGTTAAAGTACTGGTGGGGACTGCTCTAAAACAAATTAGACTTCCAGGTCACCAAGAGATCAGTACATAAAATAATGATAAATTGCATAAAATTTGCTGGATGGTGCCTATGCCACCATGCTACTCACGAGAAAAAAGAATAAATAAGAGACACACAGTTATTGATGTATTTATTATTTGTTATGTGCAGCAACATTTTGCCCCACAGAAATTCTGTGGTGGATGCCTTTCTGAAACTTGGAATATCAAAGATTTATAGTATTCTCACTGGCAAGAGAACATATAAGATTAATCAGCTCCTTAATCATACATTTTGCCTGACCTCATGCATTTTTTTCTTAAACTTCGCAACCATTATAAACCACATTTTAAATGTCTTTGAACATCAAACATGTTCCATGATTGGTTTTGTCCATATTGATTTTAAAGCCAGTCACAGTAGTACATAAGAGGCTGTATGTCAGGGGTCAAATGAAGAGACACAAATTAATAAAGCATTCACTCTGTCCTCAAAGAGCTCCTCCTCTAACAGGAGAGGCAGTGCTTGATTAATTATCACCTTGTGTGATAAATGTAATAGAGACACTTGCAAAGTATTATAAAATCTCTTTGTCCAGAAAGTCATTTCTAGTCCAGAAGAAAATAAATTGCTTTTAAATAAATCTTCTGGGATAGTCAGTGCACATCTAACTAATCAACCGGGGAAAAAACTTTATACAGACACTTCGTTATATTACTCCCAATATCGCAAACCAAATAAACCTTCTTCCTTCAACCAGGCCATTCTCCACAATGCCATTAATCACACCTTGCTCATCTCTCCATCTTTTCCAGGGGAGGCTCTGCTCTTCACTTTCAGCTAAGTTATTGAAGGATTACTTTGGTGTAGGTAGTTTTCCAAGAGCTTTGCCTGCATCAACTCATTTCATCCTCACTGTGGCTCTAAAAAGTAACTACTTATTATTTATTTTTAGAGATGGGGTTATGTTTTGTTGCCCAGGGTGGAGCACAGTGGCTAATCACAGTATTATCATGGCATATATGGCCTTGAACTCCTCGGCTCAAGGGATCCTCCTGCCTTGGCCTCCCAAGAGGCTGGGACTATAGGCACATGCCTGCATGCTAGGCAAAAAAAAACAATTACTCTTTAACCTCTTTGACAGATGAGGAAGTGAGTGCAAGTCCAAAGATCTTAAGTAATTCATCACACAATGAACAAACTTTCAAAATGGAGCAATCTACTATCTTCAGAGCTCATGCTCTTAACGATTATGCAGGATTTACACACTCATTCTCATTCTTTCAAGCTAAACAGCTGTGATGGCTGCTACAAAGTAAATCTAGTGCCTATTGCTTCTGTCACTCACTTTGTATTTCTGTATGTGGTTACAACCGCATGCTTTAAGTCTTTGGAAAGATCACCAGATAGAGACCACAGATGAAACTTTGAATCTCTTTCAGTGCCTAGAGATGAAAGGATGCACTCAATGAATGTTATAAATAACAACAAATAACAATACTTTATCTTAATCATGATTAAACTTCTGTCCCTTAGAGTAAAAATAGTAGGATAGTAAATTCCTAAAGAAGTTTCTGCAATGTTGTAGGAATACAGTTCTTAACATATATTTTTTCATTGTTCAAAAATTTTAAGCTGAACGGCACCTTATAGATCGTAGAGGCAATCAGCCACAAATCACATAGAACCCTCTCTGTTTGTTATATCAAGATTGGCTTAATTCTGTAAAATAATTTCTTATGCATCATCTGGATATGCTACGTTGAGGAGGCATATCTATTATAATTAATAATGAAGGCTTTTTGAGCCAAAGTATGAAGAAATAACTTGTTGATGCATTTAAAACAAAACTTTAGACCCCCACTTCATGTTTTATTTACACAATCGGTAAGTGGTAGTGTCCTTCTTAGGTGATACTGAGTACCAAATAATCAAGATAACAATCTATGTGTATAAGTTATAAGTTATAAATTTGGGGAAGATGCTAAGAGTTTTTTGTTCCAGTAATATTTTTCATTACCAAATTGTTACTTTATTTTTGTTTTATCAATTTTGAATGTTCAACACTGCTGAAAACTGAAAAAGTACTTCAATATTTATTATTTGTTTGATGTGTGCTATATACCAGATTGTATTTACCCTGTTTAACACAAAATGGTGGTAAGATAATCCTTAAAATATCTTTATTTTTTGTAGTTTAAAGAATTTCAGAGCTGCAGGGCACTTTATAGGAAAATTGTTTTCTTGACTATGTTGGTCAAATTAAAATTGGTGAGAATACAATGTGTTTGATTTCAATGTGTTTGATTATTAACAAGATATTGTGGCCGGGCGCGGTGGCTCACGCCTGTAATCCCAGCACTTTGGGAGGCCGAGGCAGGCGGATCACTAGGTCAGGAGATCGAGACCATCCTGGCTAACATGGTGAAACCCCGTCTCTACTAAAAATACAAAAAATTAGCCGGGCGTGGTGGCGGGCGCCTGTAGTCCCAGCTACTCGGGAGGCTGAGGCAGGAGAATGGCGTGAACCCGGGAGGCAGAGCTTGCAGTGAACTGAGATTGCGCCACTGCACTCCAGCCTGGGCGACAGAGCCAGACTCCGTCTCAAAAAAAAAAAAAAAAAACAAGATATTGTACTGACAATACAAAGGTATTTAAACATGAAATACATTTTCAATTATTTGCAAGTGCAGTACAAGGCTGGGCATGGTGGCTCATGCCTATAATCCCGTCATTTGGGAGGCTGAGGCAGGTGGATCACTTGAACTCAGGAGTTTGATACCAGCCTGGGCAATATGGCAAAACCCTGCCTCTATCAAAAATACAAGAAAATTAGTCATGCATGGTGGCGCGCTCCTGTGGTCCCAGCTACTTGGGAAGCTAACATGGGAGGATGACTTGAGCCCATGAGATTGAGGCTGCAGTGAGCTGAGATCGCGCCACTGCACTCCAGCCTGGGTGACACAGTGAGACCCCCATCTCTAAGTAAATAAATACATACATACATACACTACATTTATGACCTAAGAACTTTATCTTCAATAATAAGTAGGGTAGAGCTATAAGAAGATAGGAATCTGCCTATTATCAAAGGATTTAATGTTTCTGTCCAATATCACACATTAATTCAACAAATACAGGTTGAGCATTCCTAATCTGAAAATCCAAATTCCAAAATACTCAAAAATCCAAAAATTTTTGAACATTGACATGATGCCCCAATGGAAAACTCCATACCTGACCTCATGTGATGGGTTGCAGTCAAAACACTGTCAAAACTTTATTTCATGCACGAAAGTATTTAAATTATTGTATACAATTACCTTCAGGCTATGCATATAAGATGTATATGAAACGTAAGTGAATCTCATGTTTAGACTTGGGTCTCATCCCCAAGATATCTCATTATGTATTTCTAAATATTCCAAAATATGAAAAAATCTAACATTTGAAACACTCTGGTCCCAAGCATTTCCGATAAGAAATACTCAGCTGGTACTAACTGAATGGGGGTGTTCACTATACTAGGCCTTACTAGAGGTCCAAACATGGATAAGATACAGCCCTTCTCCTCAAATTGCTTATATTCTACACTGGAAAACAAACAATAAACAGGCAGAAGTGAAACAACAATGAGAGAATTAAACAACTCAAGAGAACAGCCATGAGCATTCAAATGAGTGTTTACATGCTATAACTCAAAATATGGTCATGTTTCAGTATAGAACAGTCAAAATCATAGAGGTTAATCAACAACCAAATGGAGCCCAAGAACCTGGATTGAATGGGAAGACTTGATTCCCAATAGCTATTAGACTCTCTCACTTCTTACATTCACTTCTTCATTCGTTGTGGTTCAAATTTATTGTCCCTTGACGTCCCTCCGACACACCAGGGTTTCCCCTGGCCTACAACCTTGGCATTCCCCTGTTTCAGCTGGAAAGACCTTGCCTCACAAATTGCTTGAATCAGTTTTGCTGCAATTACAAAGGATACCAAAATATCTTCTTACATTTAATTGGTCAAAGCAAATCACATAGTTCAAGCCTAAGGTTAGTGGATGGGACGTCAAATCCTCTTTCTCAAAGGACAGGCCTCACGTGAGGGCTTTTTGCCATTTCCTTCAAGTTGCTCAAATGCCATCTTCTCAGTCACCTCCCTCTGACCCCTTTATGTAATGTTTCTACCCATCTCCCCACACACAAGCATGCAAACTACATTCATATTCCTCTATTCCCCTCCATTGCTTTATTCCTACCCTTAGCCTCACATTTTCTAGATATTGGGTCAATGAAACAAAGAGCATTTTCCAAGTTAAAGCTAAAATGTTGACACAAAATACAATTTAAAGATCTCTACATCTTACTATATTAACATCACTTATCATCACTTAAGAACCCAAATCATCAATACCTGCACCATTTATTGTCTAAATTATGACTTTTCTATTCCACTATCTTAATCAACATGACTTTAGTCTTCTGGGAAACTCTTACCCCAAAAGATAAAAGTTGCAAATAACTTTGTTGTTCATTTCAGAAGCTTCATGAAATTCCACTTCAATCAACCACTGACTACTTAACTTGCAAATATAGTATCAAATGACTGTTTATTTCATAAACACCCCTAAAAAATTCTCTCCTAGTAGTATTTATCAATCTTCAATTATTATATCACTAGTGTTATCCCATCCTTAAAAAACCCCTGCTTTAAAATACCTGTCTGTAAACCAGATTCCCAAACCTTTCTTTATCTCTAAATATTTCTACTTTGCCCTTCCTTCTCTTAGCTGTTAAGACTCTGTTGAGGTAGTAAATTTCCTATACCATAGGAAGCAATAAACTCAGTTTTGTTTTATTTAAGGTTATTTTGGTGACATTTTAGAGGACCTAGCATTCAATCTATTTTCTGTGAGCCAGAGAGACATGTGAGACACTAGACTCAAAGTTCAGAACAAACCATAATCCTAATTCACTTCTCCTTTGAATTTATGCTTAAAGTATACATAACCAAAAAGGCTAGAAAGCATTTTGCTAATTCTACTTGCCTGTGCACTCATCTCCATTGGGTACACATGGAAAGCCAAAGAAATATTTTTGAGCTAATAAGGACTAACAGTTCTATCATTTACTTATCAACATTTTAAAATTACAATGAGAAAAAAAAGTAACAAAATGTAACAAGGGGATTCTTTCTGTCACTTTTTTAGCTGAAGCAAAGAATAGATGGAAAGTATCACCACATTACAAAGTGAGTTGCTAGACCTGGGTAGGATACGTAAAGGATATGACTGACCTCGCTATGAGTTGTGTGACCTACACAACAAAGTTTTGGGCAAAGCACACAGTGCGGTGCTAGAAAATACATACACTGTTGTATGAAGTTAGCATATTAATAACCTACAGTGAACTTTCAAATACTTTTATAAGCTAAAATGTCATCACACTAACATGCTAGTATGTTTTATAAGGTTTGAGAGGTGCCTTTTCAAAAATTAAGTATTAGCCTATTTTTCCCTATGGTTACCAAGTCATAAATTTCTGTGATTCCTGTCTGCCATTGATGTAGCATTTTAATGGAGTTCCCAAATGTTGTTGTGCTTGGCTTATATATCATCATATCTTGGTCATTTCCAAGCTTGTTTAGAAGTAGACAGCCATGAAATTTGGCTGGCACTTACATTTTATGTAAAATATACTCATTGACATAAAAACAACAATAATAACCACAACAAAACAACCATATAGCTTGTATATGTCAATCCCCTATGAATCTGCCTCTGTAACACCTAATTATTAATAAGGTTTACAGAGGACCTTCTATGCTAAGGCACTGCACTAAATGCTTCACGTTTATTTTATCATGTAATCTTCAACCCTCACAAGAGCCCTCTGAGGTAGGCACTATAATTAATCCTATTTCACCGGTACGAAAGCCAACAGTTACTCTTAGTTGCCTAGAGGTAAATAGAAATAGCAGTGATGGAGTCTGGATTCACATCCTGGTTTCCCAGCTGACACCAGGACCAGAGCTAATAACTAAAAGAATCTCTGTATACATTGTTAAAATACAGAGCCTTCAAGTTAACAAGTTTTTACAAAGTCTTGTTAAAATTCAAATAAAATAACTCCCCCATCACCAAACGCAAATTCTCCTTAAGGAAAATTCTATATGTGTTATCACTTCAATATATTTATCTTGCAATCATGAGACTTTTGGGTGGAGTATACATACTTGACCCTTGGAATAGTGATTTAAGGTCTCTGAGGTATAAAATGACAAATGTATTGAACTCTTGAATGGACTGCCCAAGAAAAATATATGCTGCTTTCTTTTTCATTGACACCCTGAGGCTATAATAAAGACTTATTATATCTGAATGACAAATAAAAATTAATTGTATAGTAGCCATATGAGATGTAGGAAATTACATTGATATTTTGTGTTTAGAGATTTACTCATTTAGTTTAGAAAAAAATACTGAAAAAGCAACACTAACAAAAACCACATGTGAGAGTATTTTTAGTATGGAGACCCTGATCTCCAATCTCAAACAAAATTTTACTTTAAGGTCTATGGCAGAAATGTAATGAGAGTCATATTTGTGATTTAAAATTTTCAAGAAGCCACCACATTTTTTTTAAAGTAGAAAGAAAAGTAGAAAATATCGAGAACATCCTTTGTATTCTTTTTTCATACTTAGTCTGGAAAATCCAGTGTGCATTTTATACCTACAGAACATCTCAGTGCACACTACCCACATCTCAAATGCTCATTAACCACATGTGGTTTGTGGCTGCTGTTTTAGATAGTGCAGATCTATATTCTATGAATCTCCTAGCACAGATTTTTTTTGAGAAACAAAATGCTTTTGGTTATAGATGAACTATTATATGCTATCTGAGATTGTCAGTTTAATTCAGTCAACAATTAACTCAAAATGTTGGGGTTTTTTGGTAGGAAATTAGTTCCTGTGTGAGGATTCCAGACACTAGGACAAAGTCAGATAAATTTTATTTTACTGCTCCCTTCCTTTTTAGAGACCAATATTTGTTATTATCTGATTATTAAGCAGCCATATAACTAATTATATTGCCTAATAAGCATAAGCTTACTATACATGTAAATTTTACAAGCCCTATATTAATCTCCCAACATCTCTCTGGGATAAGTATTTTACTATTTTATTTATATGAAAAAATATTTAAGAGCTAAAAGAGATTAGTTACTATTTTAGTCTGTTTTCTGTTGCTACAAAGGAATTCCTGAGAGTGGGTGATTTATAAAAACAAAAAGTGTATTTGACTCATGATTCTAATGTCAGGAAAGGTTCAGACATTAGAACCTGGCTGAGGATCTAGTGAGGGCTTCAGGCTGCTTCATGGTGGAAGATGAAGGGGAGCCAGAGTGTACAGAGGTCACATGGCAAGAGAGGAAGCGAGAGAGAGAGAGCGAGCACGCGCCAGCCTCTTTTTAACAACCAGTTCTCAAAAGAACTAATAGAGTGAGAAGTCGCTGGCCCTCTAGGGAGGACATTAGTCCATGAGGAATTTACCCCCATGACCCCACCACCTCCCACTAGGCTCCACCTCCAACACTGGGGATCAAATGTCAATATGAGGTTTAGAGCAGACAAATAATCATAATCCAGACCATAGCAATTATTTACCTGAATTTCCACAGCTAAACATAAAACTCATGCTCTGAACCAGTGATTCTCAAAGTTTGGCTCAAGATCAGCAGCACCATCATCACCTGAGAACTTGTTAAAAATGCACATTCTCATTCAGACTCCAGACTGACTGAACCAGAGACTTGGGGTGGGCCCTGAGTCCAATAATCAGTTTTAACAAGCTGTCTAGGTGATGGTAATACACATGAAAAGTTTGAGGACCACTGCTCTGTACTGCTATACTGCACTACCTCTTCCCAGTAAATACCTACTATAGAATATACAAAAATATTCAAAAATGATATAAAACCTACCCACCATTACCCAAAGCAAATCATTATTAATATGTGGTGTATTAAATTTTCTTATAGTACTTTTCCTTTTTTTGGTGTTGGTTTGTGTAAATGTCCATATTTATATACACATACACATTTTCTTTTTTACATTTGATAGTGTACGTGCTTATATAAATATGCATATGTGTATGATCATATATACCATAACAATACAAAACTATAGTCTTGAATGTTACGTTTTAAAGACAATGCTATATTGCATGCTACAAGTACGTTTTGAGTTAGATTTTTTTTTAAAATTAAAGAAGTTCTCATGGTGGGGTGCTGCCTGGGAGGTGAATTATTGGGCACTGGGTGACGGGGGAAGGCAGGCACTAAGAAGGACATTATTATATGCTGAGAATTTAATTCATCTAAGCTTCCTAAAGTGCTAATCTGAGATCTGTTCACAGCTATGTTTCTGCTTTTCCTAACCAATTTTATTCTAGTTTGATTTTAAACAGTGTTTGTTTTCTATTTTGTGCTGTTTTGTAAGCTGAAAATATTTTGTGGCAATTTTACTTATCAATAATAACTACAGAGAGAATTTAACAAAGTGGAAAGTTAAAAATAATGATTTTTTTCTGCAAATTTATTTATCTATTAACACCAAAATCTCTAACCCCCTCTCTCACTACTTCATGCAGTTACAAGGAGATGTATCTCCAGAGCTGGAGGATGGAGTGGCATGAATAAACATTGTTGGTCACTGGTATTGCAGGAGCCAGGATCCTGACCCCATATGGTGCACAGTGGAGCATGAGCTTAGTGACTCAAACATCATATCCCTCCCTGCCCACCCCACCCCCACCCCCACCCCTCCTCTCTGATCACTTTGTTCAGAAAAGTCTTCATATACTAACGGGTGTGACTTTTTGCTCATCTCACACACTGTGGGAGCTAAATTTATCATGAGCTAAAGATACCCTTATTTTTCCAAACCATCACAGTGTCATTTGTTCCCAAATTACTTTATAACCAACTCTGATTACCCACAGAAGATTATCTGATTACTGAGCAGTTAAATGAGAGCACTTCTCTGTTCTCCACAGCTAATTTCCCCACTAAGGGGAGTAGGGGAAGGTCTGGTTTGAAAAGCTAAAATAGGCAACTGCCCAGGTGATGTAATGTGAAATGTCTGGTAAGAAAAGTCTTTTCTCTGGCTTAACCCATTGCCGTCCATCATTAGAGAAGCCACCTACATGACTTGGCAACATTTTTCTTAATAGTCTTTAAGAACTCCTTGTAAAATTAAACTGCTCCCTACTGGGGAAACTTTTTAAACAGTTGGTCAAGGTGACTATGGTCAGGGCTACTAGAGCATATAGAAAGTTGAGACAAAGCAGGAACCCTTCTTAGGGACCTGACAGACATCCCCCCCAAGCAAGCCAGAGTCAAACAATGCTTTGGTTCCCTAAAGAAACTAAAGGATAACATCTTAACATATGTTCTTGAGTTATCTTTCAGAAACTCCTACCAGATGGAAAATGAGGTCTATCACATAGACTTCAGATAAGGGGGAATGATACAGACTTCAGATAAGGGGGAACTGAGGACTGAACTTTGATCATCTTTCTTTGTTTCGAATTTCTTCCTGAGGACCCTGGAGAGAGTCACAGGTATGGACCAGACCAACCTAACACCTCCATGTATCGGTATGTGATTTTGCTTGCAATTTCCCCTTTCCCGAAATGCACCCCTGCCTTTAAGAACCCTTGCTTGTCAGCCAATGGGGAGCTCAGGTCTTAAGTGTTAGCCACCTCTATTCTCCCTGCTCGGCACCATGCATAAATGCCCTTTCTCCTGCTGCAAATCTCTGCATCAGTGTCTGACTTTACTGCATTGGGTAAGGGGACCCCAGTTTGGTTTGGTAACAAAGCCTTCAGGCAACTTAGAGACTGGCTCTCTCAGCATGTGTGTCTTAGGAAAAGGGGCCTCTCTGACCCAGCCTCTTGCCCACTGATGGGGTTTCTTTGTGCAGGACTTAACACTGTAACCAACAGCAAAACCTAAGTGGGCTGACTAGAAAGAGAGGTAGGACAGTGCCAGTGTGCTGGCTCGGCGTTGCCTTATCTGGTTAGCCATGAAAGTTTATAATAGAGCTTGTCTATGTTGCCAATAGTTTACAATGCAGTTTAGTTACTTGAGTTGCTGCCATACTCTTTCATCTATACAGAAATCAAAATTGGCTATATCAGGTGTAGGGGCAAAGAGAATTTTCCCTCCCCTCCTGAAGGCTCGAGTCTGTGGAAATAAACTGACAATAGACAGATAGAAGGAGAAAAGACATAGAAAGTTATTAATGTGCGTAAGCATGGGAATCATACAAAATATGAGACTCAAAGAGGGGCCGGATGGCTGAAGCTTAAATAACACCCTCTTCATAGGAGAAATGGAGATGGGAAAATAAAGGCAATGTTGAGGAGTAGTAAGCAATTTTTAGGATAATTTAATAGGCAGAAAATAATGATTCTCTTTGGAAATTGAATGGGACTGGACGACAGGCAATAGCTTCTGGAAAAGCCTAGGTGTGATGACATTCTTCAGTTTTCCTTCCTACAATATGAGTTTAATCTCCCCTGGTCAATGATATTTCAGGGAGGCGACTGAAGTCCATTGTGCTCCTTCTGGAGAAGCTTCAGATAAGAGAACTTCAGAGACAGAGGAGTTCTATCCTGTGCTTGGAGGTAGAGGCAGGGGAAGGTTAAAGTTCTCCATTCTGCAGCTGCTTCTAAGGCCTTTTAATTTTCTTTAGTTCAAAACACTCAGCATGCCAGAATGCCATACTTTGGGGTACTGTTATCTGAACCTCAACACTGGAAATGCCTTGTATGAAAATAAAACAAAGCAAAATAATACTGACAACTCAGATTTATACAGTGACCATCATCACAAATATAATCTAATAAACAGAACTTATATAGTTTAATATATTTTTATTGTAAAGGGCCAAAGGCATTGACGATGTATTAAGAATCTTCATGCTTTTTCTTAGCTGCTATTTATGAATATGTAGCTTTCCTAGCGTTGGAAACGCTAACCTTTAACATGGTTCAAAGTAAGCTAGCCTTCAAAACCATATTACTCATAACAATTGTCCCAGCATCACGGAGAATGTGACATTAAATGATTTTTAATTTGGGATTTTTTAAAATTTTAAATAGAAACCGCAGACTGAAGTATACTAGAGATATTTTAGCTTGTTTTGGATTATCTCTATGTTTCCCTTTAATTTCAGTGGATCAGCTTAGTATTTGTAGCCTTTTTGGGTCTCTGAAGTTCTGTATGGCAAGTGCCTGAGTTTAGGTCTGGCAGAAGATTTCAACTGTCAACAACACCGGAAAGAAATAACATAACAGCTAATTTCACAGGGGGTCGCTGTGCTGGCCTCTGCCTCAACACTGTGACATGGGGCACAGGATAGATGATGACAGGAGAAGGTTGTTATTAGCCCTATTAGCTCCCAGAGAGTTTTAACCACATATCAAATAATGCCTTGTTTAAAAAGCACTTAAACACATTTCACATTGTTTTCAAAATGCTCTTCCCCACGTCATTCCCACAATCATGGGAAATGGAGGAGTTGATGAAAGAAGGAAGGAAAAGTAAATTTCAATACGATTTTATTGGAAGTCAAATCCCCAGCTGGAATCTGAATTTACAATACAAGAAAGCAGAAGGTAAATATACTGAAGTGAGGCATTGTTAGCAGTTCTCTCTGCTTTTTTGAGAATAGCTTAATTGAAGTCCTACCAAGATAGAAATGATCACTTAGCAAACCACATTTTAAAGGCATTTAATGGAGCAACTCAATCCCTAGTGGAACTAACTTTTTAAAATAAAAGAGCAATAAGTAAGAGTTATTATGTGTGGATAACAAAATTGGATTCTCATATAGCTGCTTATTTCTATCATTTTGATGAAATATGGGTTGCTCAGAATTTCTGGGTAGAAGACTGAAATGCCTGTCTCTTCTGCCAGGCTAAGAATTTCTCAGGTGCAAGGCTCTTTGTTTACTCAGTAAGTGCTCAATGTCTGGAAAAAATAAAAATAAATAATAAATGAAAAATATACTTCAGGCTTATCACCTTTTCAAAATAAAAAATCAATGTGGGTGGAGTACAAAACTGATAATATTTAATACCTATACATAAAATGCCTTTGGTGCTATGTATATTGATTGTAATGTTTATGAAACTGCCTTTGCAAAATTATAACAGCAAGAGAAATGTGACATAGTTGACCCCATCTTGCTTCTGATCTCCAAGCTGTTTTTGGTTATTCCTGGGTATAGGCCAAGCTAAATTTAGCAGAAATTTAGTTTATAGTTTAACTTAAAAGCAAGGGTGATAATAGTCCTTCTTTAAAAAATAACCCCCTCCTTGCTGAAAACAGCCTTTGTAAGACTAATGAAAGGCCACAGGAATAAGATTATAGGAGGGGCCTGAACTCTGATAAATTTATATAGTTTCTATAATCCCTGACTGCTCAGGAGTCATGTGGCCAGAAATCACAAGTTTTGTGAGTTCCCCAGTTGCTCCTATAAAAAACATCACTTCTGTAAAACTTAAGACTTTTTTAGAGATTCTTTTTCAGACTTTTTGGCAACCAACTGACCCCACCTGGGCCCATGACGCATGACTCAACCTGTCCTGCGGCCCCACCCAGAGAAGGACTCAGCATATGAAAACCATTTTCCACATCTTTATGATTTCATCTTCAGTCAGCAGCACCCATTCTCCAGCTCCCTGCCCACCAATTTGTCCATAAAAACCCTAACCTCTGAGCCTTTGGGGAAATTGATTTGAGTAATAACTCTGTCTTTTCTGTGGCATGGCCAGCCTTGAGTCAAACTCCTTTACTGCAATTCCACAGTCTCAGTGAATCGGTTTTGTCTGCGTAATGGGCAGGACGAAACTGTTGGGTGATTACATATTCACCTTGTTTAGATGATCAGTTTCCTAACTGAGAGAAGTCATTCCAGAGAATGTACTATTGGCTAAGATTGAAGCAATCTGTGATCATCAATTATGATTATAACTTTTCTCAATCATTTAACATTTCAGTACTTATTGACTACCCACTTCCTTTTTAGGCAAGATAGGGGATACAAAGAAGAATGAGACAGATCCTTGTAGAGGAAATTTTCAGAAGAATGACTTCAAGTATTATACAGGTGACATATGTATACATCTTTATTTGACACTCATCAGTGACACATGTCAGGATCTCTGCCATTAATTAGCTAGCTGTGTGGTCTGGGGAGAATCATATATGTCTGAGTCTTAGTTATTTTTTTTTTAACTAGGATAAGAATGAATAGCATCATAACCCCTTACAGCATTATCCTGTATTATACTATAATATTCTACCCTGTGGTTTTTCTTTCCCCCATTCTCTAGGTTCTTCATACCACTTTCCCTGTTATTTCAGCTACATTTGACACTACAAATTTACCACTGTTTTGAAACTGCTCTTCCTTAGTTTGTTTCAATAATATTACACTATCTTGGTATTTTTTTCTTCATCCTTTTCTAACTCCCCTATTTCCTTTACTGCCTCCTCTCTGTCTTCACAGATCCCAACATCCAACTTATGGCTCTCTTTGATTCCAGTCTCTGGACTTTCTCCCTTAAAATGCTATACAGTCTCACCTAACAGCTCTGTGCTAATAGGTTGCAATTTTCTTCCTAGGGTTCCCTTGATGAAGCTAGCCTTCATGGATTTCCATCTTCTCTGAACTCCGGAACAGCACATATTGACGATTCTACATACTGAAAACACAATCATATAGCATTCTGTGCCATCACATTTATGTCAAGTTCATCTCCCCTTATGGACTGTCAGCTTCTGGAGTCTAGAGAACATGTTTTATATCAGCATTTTACGTCTAGCACTTGGTGAATGAGGCACCATAGAACTCCATTAGTACATCATTTGGTGGGTAATGGACTTAAGCCTCTGAGGCTGTAAATCTGGCACCTCTGACACATACTAAATAATTGGAATCAGCTTGCCTTGTGTTTTGGCTTTATAAAGCCTTTATAAAGCCCTTCAACAACATAGTTAGCTTTGAAGAAGCCAGGTTTGCTTACATAACCTTATAAAAACAATTTTTCTTGACTTAGAGAAGTTTTTTTAAATGTGGGTGATTTATTTTCCTATGCTAGGGATAATAAGGAAAACAAATATTTCTGCAGGATGCTTGCTATGGTGTGAGTGATTTTTTTTTTTTTGGTGAAGACTGTTGGGTAATAGAGGTAAAAGAGATTTTAACGGTTGCCACCACACCCCTCCATTGTTTTTATTGATGAGAAACCAGATTTTTATATTAAGTTGCTGGTTTCAAAAAAAGTGATTAACAACCTTGACTCTTTGTTAAAATTTTCTCAAGTACTTCCAAAAAAACACTGATGGCTGCCCCCTCACAAACTCTCCCCACCACAGTCCTCAAAGGATTCTGATTTAATTAGTTTGAGGTGGGGTCATGGCACTGGAATGCTTTTTTTGACATTTTAATGAGAACCACACTGGTTTAATGTCTAGGTTTACTGCAGAGTAATTTAAACAAAAACACTGAGTTGTGGTTTAAAACTATATATACAAAAATCATTTTTATGAATTATGATTCCTGGTTTTTAAAGTTAGCAAATACTTACATAGTCATTTTATATATCACCTAAAATGTATGTATTAAAACTTAAGTATAATTTCAACACCAAGAAATAACACTGATACATTCACTTTATGAAGCCCATTATTTTTAACGAAATCTCTGATTATTACTTTTATTAAACACCTGTTGGAATTCTACTCTTTGACCAATAGGTGGCACCAGTAATTTCTGTGTTAAACTATACGGCAACTAAATGGCACAGTCTTTAGTGGAATATATTTTATGTATATCTCTATTAGGATGCCATTACAAGCTTCAGCTTGCGAAATTCAGTTTTAATTTATCTGCATGTGTTTCATTTAAGTGCTCCTTAATTACTAGAACGCTTAGCATAATGAATTCTGAAACTATGGATTGATTTAATGCCACAGTAAAGATTTTCTGCTTTAATCTTTAATTAGTTCACCGAACTTGTATCCATTTAATATCAGCAACTATGATATTACTCCTAATAATATTGTTTTCAAAGCAGAAACAATGCAATGCACTGAGCCCTCTTTAACAACAGTATCAATTTAAGGTTATGATTTCTGAGAAATAATTTCAATGTTAAATTAAAATATACTTTATGGTTATGAATATTTTTTAGGATTTCTATAAGTTTAAATAAAGATAGTATTAATCTAATACCATAGTACTCTATGACTTAAACAAAACATAGAGTTTTAGTTCAGACAAATGATCTAGTTAATTGAGTTAATTCACAATCTCCTGCTCCTCCACTTTACATTTTCTGCCAAAATGCCACCACTCGAATTCGAGAGCAATGGTAATATATACCAGAAGATATCTATCCATATAATTTTCCTTCGCCAAACAGCAAGAAAGGTACTCAGTAGCACTAACTCTAGCCTAGCTCTATTCCTACAGTAATTTTGGTCTCTCTATTAAAGTTCTTTTTCCAAATTTCTGGAGGTTTTTGTGGTTAAATACTAGGCAACAGGTTTTACCATGATACTTAGCTCAGGCAAGCCAATTCAGCAAATATTCTTTCAGCCGAATTTAGTTAAACATATCTCTCATTCTGTAGGAAAAATTAGTCATGCCAAGATAACAGAGTCTTACGTAGGGATGCCTTTTTTCTTTGTTTTGTTGTTTTGTTCTTAAATCACCCTTAAGATGGTATGCCAAAAAAAAAAAATAGTTTTGAAGGCTGCAGTACCTCTTTCAAAGACACTTAGCCAATTAGCCACAGAAAATTAGTACTGAATCTCTGATTCAGATCGTGGAGCTATTCTTATTATCTTAGTATGAGGCTCCCCATATTCCAGGAAACAATTTTCTCAGCCCAGAGACATGTTTGTTCTTTATAAGAAGATTCAAGAGGAAATAAGTAAAATAGAAGTATATAAAGTTTCTCTTGCTCTTGGGGGTTTTCTGCAACTTATTTCAAGAAGGCTTAAAAATTGGTTGCAAAGTAGAGTGAAATTTAAGTGGGTTTTCATTGATCAGCCTGAACCTGGCCATTTTGTTGTCAGAATTGTTTCCAGAATTTTGTTGCTGTTTTTTTTTTCTTCAGAATAAATACACTATAGATGGTGGGGTGTTTGTTTGTTGTTGTTGTTGTTTTTTCTGCTTTATGGAAGAAAAACAGAACTTTTGTTACAGTATGCCTCACTTTATCTCCTTGCCCCCAAATTTCTGTTCTCCCCAGTGTTCCATAATCAGACATGCCTTCGCTGTTCCCCTTATGCAAAGCTCTATTAGGCATTTTGAAACCTGTTCCTCTTAGGAAATGTGTTCTGATGTTTGTTTATTACTATCTGCTCTTGAGATAATTATGGTACTAATAAAAAACTGCTTATTAAAACAAAACACAACAACAACAACAACAACAACAACAACAAAATTCCCTGATTCGACCAACTGAACATAGGAGTAAATGCAGTTCAACGGAAGTCATAATCCTGGGGTGCCATGGTTCTCAGCCTTGCTGCACATGAGGCCTGTGCAGCCTTGCTGCACCTGGAGGTAGGTTACCAAAGTTAGCCAACAAAAACACAGGGCACTCACTCAAATTTGAGTGTCAGTCAAGCAATGAATCACTTTTTAAATATAAGTATGTCCCATGAAATATTTAGAACACAGTTATACTGAAAAACACTTATTGTTTATCTGACATTCAAATTTAACTGAGCATCCACTATTTTATCTGGCAACCCTACCTGGAAGGCTTAGTAAAATACAGATAACCTTTGAATCTGTACTACTTTCAGAGTTTCTGATTCTGATTGCGTTTGGCACAGGAACTTTCTAAAGTTTCCTGGGTGATGCTAATGCTGCTGGTTAGAGACTAGAGAGGGCTATCCTGGAATTTTTCAAATTTATTAGATCATTATTTATTAGATCATGGAACAACATCCTCTTCCCCACAGGGAAGCAATTTAAGCACATGGTTTTCCGTGAGGAACCAGATTAGGAAATGTGGCCATGGTTCACAGGGCATCTAAATGCAAATTGACATCATTACAAACAGGGATCCATATATATATTATATTATATATATATTTTTCAATTATTGTTGGCATCCAACAGAATCATGCTAAAACTAAAATGCATGCTTTCTTTATTTACAGGCATATTTTGTATTATTGTGTTTCACTTTATTGCACTTTGCAGATATTTGTGTATTTTACAAATTGAAGGTTGTGTCAACACGATGCCAGGCAAGTCTATCAGTGCCATTTTTCCAACATGATCACTTTGTGTCTCCGTGTCACATTTTAGTAATTCTCACAATATTTCAAACTTTTTCGTTATTATTATGTCTGTTATTGTGATCTGTGATCAGTGATCTTTGATGTTATTATTATAATCATTTTGGGGCACCGTGAACCATGCCCATATGATACAATGAACCTAATCGATAAATGCTGTAAGTGTTCTAACTGCTCCACTGACCAGCCACTTTTTCCTCTCTCTCTTTCTCTTCAGGCTTCCCTATTCCCTGAGACATGATGACACTGAAATTAGGACAACAAATAACCTACAATATCCTCTAAGTGTTGAAGTGAAAGGAAGAGTCACAAGTCTCTCACTTTAAGTCAAAAAGTAGAAATGATTAAGTAGTAAAGATGGCATATCTAGTGATGAGATAGATCAAAAGCTAGCCCTCTTGTAGCAAACAGTTAGCCAAATCATGAATTCCAAGGAAAAGTTCTTGAAGAAAATTTAAAGTGCTACTCCAGTGAACATACAAATGACAAGAAGTCAAAACAGCCTTTTTGATAATATGCAGAAAGTATTAGTTGTCTGGATAGATCAAACCAGCCACAACATTCTCCTAAGCCAAAGCCTAATCCAGAGCAAGGCCCTAACTTGCTTCAATTCTTTGAAGGCTGAAAAAGATGAGAAAGCTTAAGAAGAAAAGTTAGAAGCTAACAGAGTTTGGTTCATGAAGTTTAAGGATGTAAGCCATTTCAATAACTGAAAAGTACAAGGTGCTAATGTGAAGCTGCAGCAAGTTATCTAGAAGATGCAGCTAAGATCATTCATGAATGTGTCTACCTTAAACAACAGACTTTCAATGTAGACAAAAATAGCCTATTGGAAGAAGATGTCATCTAGGACTTTCACAGCTAGGAAGAAGTCAATGTCTGCCTTCAAAGCATCACAGGACAGGCTGACTGTCTTGCTAGGGGCCAACACAGCTGGTGTCTTTAAGTTGAAGCCAGTGTTCACTTACTATTCTACAAGTCTAAAAAAGAGCCCTTAAGAATGATGCTAAATCGACTCTGCCTGTGTTCTATTAGTGGAAAACAAGGCCTAGATGACAGCATGCCTGTTTAAAGCATGGTTTACTAAATATTTTAAGCCCAATGTTTGAGACCTACTGCTCAGAAAAAAAGATTCCTTTCAAAATATTACTGCTCCTTGACAATGCACCTGGTCACCCAAAAGATCTGATGGAGATCTATAAGGAGATTAATGTTGTTTTCATGCCTGCTAACACCCATTCTGCAGTCAATGGAATAAGGAGTAATTCCGACTTTCAAGTATTATTATTTGAGGAATACATTATGTAAGGCTGTTGCTGTCATATAGATTGTGACTCTTCTGGTGGATCTGGGCAAAGTAAAATTGAAAACTTTCTGGAAAGGATTCACCATTAAGAACATTTGTGACTCATGGGAGGAGGTCAAAATATCAGCATTAACGTGTGCTTGGGAGAAGTTAATTCTAATCCTCAGGGATGACTTTGAGGAGTTCAAGAATTCAGTATAGGAAGTCACTGCTTATGTGGTAGAAATAGCAAGAAAACTAGAATTACAAGTGGAGCCTGAAGTCACTCCACCCTTTAGCAACCACCACCCTGATCAGTTGGCAGCCATCAATTTTGATACAAGAGCCTCCAACAGCAAATTAATTATAACTTACTGAAGGCTCAGATGATTGTTAGAATTTTTTAGCAATAAATATTTTAAATTAATATGCATACATTGTGTGAACAATTTGCTGTAATTTCATGAAAAACTTGAACAGATGAACACATGAGGAATTACTTCTTATGAATGAGCAAAGAAAGTGGTTTCTTGAAATGGAATCTACCGCTGTGAAGTTACTGTGAATATTGTTGAAATGACAATAAATGATTTAAATATTACATAATATGCAGTGGCTCATGCCTGGAATCCCAACACTTTGGGAGGCCAAGGCAGGCAGATCGCTTGAGCCCAGAAGTTCAAGACCAACCTGGACAACATGGCGAAACCTCATCTCTACAAAAAAATTCAAAAATTGGTCCAGTGTGGTGGCACACCCCGGTGGTCCCAGGTATTTGGGAAGCTGAGGTAGGAGGATTGCTTGAGCCAAGAGGTGGAGGTTGCAGTGAGCTGGGATTGCACACTGCACTCCAGCCTGGGTGATAGAGTGAAACGCTGTTTAAAATAATAATAATAATAATAATATTAATAAAATATATAGACTTAGTTGATAAAGCAGTGCCAGGGTTTGAGAGGACTGACTCCAGTTTCAAAAGAAGTTCTACTGTAGGTAAAATGCTATGAAACAGCATGACTTGCTACAGAGAAATCTGTCAGGAAAGAAAGAGTTAATTGATGCAGCAAAATGTGATTGCTTGTCTTATTTAAGAAATTGCCACAGCCATCCCACCCTTCAGCAATTACCACCCTGATGAGTCAGCAGCCATCAATAGGAAGGCAAGACCCTTCATCAGCACATTGATTATGACTTGCTGAGGGCTTATATGATTGTTAGCCTATTTTAGCAATAAAGTTTTTTAGTTAAAATACATACATTGTGTTTTTTTTAGACATAATGCCATCACACACTTAGTAGACTATAGTACAATGTAAACATAACTTTTATATACACCGGGAAACAAAACAAACTGTGACTCTAATGTGCTATTCACTTTATTGTGGTGGTCTGGACCCAACTCTGTAATATGTCCATGGTATGCCTGTATTCATTTATTCAACATATGTGCTGATCATCTAAAATGTATATATACAGAGCTACATGCTATAATGATACAAGGAAGAATTTAACTGAAAATACTACCCTTAAGTGGCTCACAGTCTGGTACTTAAAATATTTAACAATGGGCATTGACCAAGAATGCATTAACAGGCTCCTCAGCTGGGCTAGACTTCAGACAGGTTTCTTCCTCACTATAGGCCCTTGACTTCCCTTTTCTTAGAGCATTTTCTTTAGAAAATTCACAGATGTAACTCCTTTCTCTGTCTCCTTGAGATGTAAATCTTCTACAATCCAGAAATTACTTTCTGAAAAACCTGGAGTCATCTCTTTGAAACGTAATCATTAAACAAGATAGTGTCCCTATCTCCCAGTATCTGTAAAAGGGTAGGAGCCTGAGTTTCATAAGTGACAATTAGCAAAACAGGCAGCCCAATCATATTGACCAACCTCCCCCTAACATCCTCTAGAACTTTTCCATTAGCTCACCGATATGATTTTGATGTCCCCTCCAAATCTCATGCTGAAATGTGACCTCCAGTGTTGGAAGTGGGCCTAGTGGGAGGTGTTTGGATCAAGGGGGCAGATCCCTCATGAATGACTTTGCACCATCTCCTTGGTGATGAGTGAGGTTTTGCTCTGGGTTCATGTGAGATCTGGTTGCTTAAAAGTGTGTGGCACCTCCCCCGCTTCTTGCTTCTGTTCTTGCCATGTGACGGGCCTGCTCCTCCTTCACCTTCTGCCATCAGTAAAAGCTCCCTGAGGCTTCCTCAGAAGCCAAACAGATGCTGGTGCCATGCTTCCTGTACAGCCTGCAGAGCTGTGAGCCAATTATGCCTCTTTTCTTTATAAATTACCCAGTTTCAGGTATTTCTTTATAGTAATGTAAGAACAGCCTAACACACTCACCCCATTGTTTAAAAATCCTTTCCCCTTTTGTTTTGGCAGAGTTGGTTCAGTCTGCCAAATCTGCCAACCAACCAATCAGAGTTGGTTCAAATATCATAATATTGTGATATTGTTTCTCCTTTCAAGTCTTGGCTAAAATCCTCTTTGACTGTTTGACTGGCCTGGTGCAGTTTCTCTTTCATAGTACTGACCACACTATTAATCTTGAGTAGTTCAGTATATTACTAATGAAGCTCAACAACAAACAAGGGTAAATGTGGTACTTAATGTTTAATATTTTGAACACCACCTCTGCTTATAGACAGTGGGCTATGAAGGAAAGAGCACTGCTTTAGGAATCGGATGGAATTTGTTTGAATCTCAGTCCTACCACCTGCTACTTAGGTGGCCTTGGGGGAATCATATCTAATTTCTTTGAACATTTTTTTTCCTCCTCTGTAAAATAAAGGTAGCAAAAACCTACTTTCCAGACATACTCTGAGGCAGGAAAAAGATAAACAGAGTAGGAAGAGATGACATAGTCTACAATGAGCAAATAATTGAGCAGACACTCAGAGAACAGCTGAGACAATTTAATGGCAGGGCACTAGCAAAGGTCCCCCAGCTGAATTCCTTAGTACTCCTTCAGGCTGCTTGCTGCTCACTCTAAAGGAATAAGGCCTTCTAAAGTGCCATCTCCTCTGGAAGGTGTGTGCTACTACTATCCCTGCTCTTTTTGAAGCCTGGTTCTTTGGCTTCTTCTGAGTTTTTACAGGCTTCTCTCCTTACAAAAAACGTCCCTCACTTATTTCTATATTCCTGGAACCCAGTCACTTTGCATCTTGAGTATCTTCCTCATATAGAGCTGTGTTGGTCTGGTTAATTCTCTTCCTCTGCCAACCCACTCCTTTCTGAAGGAACCAAGCCCCTATGCCTTCCTGATTTTTATCCATCACCCAAAATGACAGTCATACTCCCTATTGTCATTACTAAGCAAGAGAAATACATTTGTAGCCTGCACAGAGCCCTAGAAGAAATGTGGGGACTGCTGTGTGTCACTGCAAACCAAGCCACCCTTCCTCTGAAAGGATATAATCAATTTGTCAAAAGTGGGTTATGGCTGGGTGGTGGCTCACGCCTGTAATCCCAGCACTTTGAAAGGCCCAAGTGGGAGAATCACTTGAGCCCAGGAGGTCAAAGCTGCAGTGAGCCCTGATTGAGCTACGGCACTCCAGCCTGGACAACAGAGCAAGACCCGATCTCAAAGAAGTGGACTATTCTGAACATTAATGTCCTCCAATAGGGCATCTGTTTTTCTCACTAAGTAAGTCAATAGTCCTTTCAAGCCAAAAAAGCACATTGGATTTAACTTCTTCAGTTCAAATTACATGACATTTACCATAACACAAAATTTACAATGTTTGCAGCTTAATTTGTCACAAAACTAATTTTTAATGAGAAAATATTAGAAGGCAGTGATTTAAGCTTTACTAAAGATATCAACAGTGTCAAATAAATACAACCAATATTATAATTAAAGTGATGACATTGAATGCATATATTCCTATCTGTAGTCTGGAATATAAAGGAAACTAGAAGGAGGTCTTTTTTATTTATTTATTTTTTATTTTTTTAGCATCACCTAAAATAATCAACCAATGTTGAGCAATTTCTGTAGATTTAGTACATAGCTACATGATGTAGGATGTTCAAAAATATAATAAGCCTTGGTCTCTGTGTTAAAAGCAGAGTTAGGAAGATACAGAGTCACATGTGAACATTTAACATGACATAACAGAGATGACGTAGAGAAGACTTTCTGAGAGCACTGGGGATTTATCTATTCTTTGTAGAGACTTGATCAGACACTTGCAAAGGACAATGAGAGGGCAAAGCAAAGATAACAGTGGGAAAAAGGAAGTGTGTGAGTTGGAAGAATAACTTGACAACCAGGTCGTAGGGTTGATATTGTATATAGGAGATATAAAGATACCTATCCAAGTCCAATGGAATCTAGGATGTAAGAGGTATCAAAAAGTCCTTGTAAAGGGAAAATATAACAGATGACAGGAAGTTTTAGGAAGATTTTCCATGTAGCATGTATTGGAAGTCAGAGAGTAAGGGAATAAGATTACTTGTTGGGAAATTGATGCAGCAATACATTTTTTAAAATTTATTTAACACAAACACTGGTGGCAAAAGATGACTCAAGAAGATACGATAAAGAATAAAACAAGGTTTGGGTCTGGGAGCCATGACTTATGCCTGTAACCCCAGTATTTTGAAAGGCAGATGGGGACGAACACTTGCAGCCAGCTAAGACCAGCCTAAGCAACATGGCAAGATCACACCTCTACAAAAATTTTACAAACATAGCCAGGCATGGTGGTGCGAACCTGTAGTCCTAGCTACTTGGTAGGTTGAGGTAGGAGGATAGCTTGATCTCAGGAGTTCAAGGCTGCAGTGAGCTATGATCATGCCACCATACTCCAGCCTGGGTGACAGAGCAAGACTCTGTCTCTGAAAAAAAAAAAAAGAATGATATAAGGTTTGCCTGCAGAATGAATTTTCCAAGGGAGCATAACCTAACTGTTTCAAATAAGTGACATGTCTGTCTAGAGAGTCACTTGGGAGTCATCCACATAAACGTGACCAGAGAATATGAAATGCATGAGCTGAGAGAAGATAACATGTACTGACCATGAAAATGCTGATAACCAAGAGTTAGGCATAGATAATGTTCAAGAAGTTAAATTATCAGGGACTATATACATTTTCCAGAAAAGTAATTCTTAAACTTTGGTGTGCATGAGAACCATGTGAAGGCTGGATATTCATAATGCAGAGTCAATAGATCTAGGGTTGAAGCTAGAAATCTGAATATTCACCAGTAGCTCCTGGTGATGCTGCTGCCAGTAATCCTGAGACAATTCTGGGACACACACTGAGAGATATTTGTAAAATAAGAAAAAAGCTGGCTTTGATGTACAACTTTATGATGTTTTTATATCTGAAAAGCGATCTTTATGTTTTTCATACAGTCTGCTTGATGCTGCTATTACATATTAAAAACAAAGCCAAAACAAAGTAAAACACTAAGTTTAGAAGAAAAAAAAGAGAGGGCAAAAGTCTGCAATACTACAAAAAAAATAGAGCATAAGAAAAATTGCTGAGTCATCACTGCATATTAAGAGGTGGACATTTTACTGCAGACGTCTTTCAAAGGACGTCTGGGTAAAATGAAGTTATGGAAAAAGTAGATTTATCTTTATTGCTATACTAAATCAGAATGCTTGATGTGTTCCAAATATAGTTATCTTCAATAGATCCATGGCAGTATCATTTCAGCTAGTCACATTCTTGGCAAGTTTTACATACTATATAACTTCTTTACTCTATAATATGAAACAGAGTTAGAGAATTGTCTAAATCTTGAAAGAATATTTAAAAATTAATCAGCTTCCCACTTTTAATTGAAAATTATACTATATATATAACTTTTATCATTCCTGTGAGATTTTTATGTTTTCATGATTCCTACCAATTATTTCCACTATAAATATTTTCATGGATGAATATTACAGAATTTTATAGAAATTTAGAAATCTGTGTGAAGAAAAGGGATCAATGAAAAGATCTCTTTCCAATAAAATGACTAATAACAGCTCTAGAGATATTTAATATAATTAATCCCTCTGAAAATTTTATGTGAAAATTTCCAAGTTTAACAGCATTAGTCTCATTAAGCAACCCATATTTCATTAGGTATATACAGCACTTGTGAGGCATTGTAAAATCTTACAACTCCAGTTCCCTCTGGTGGCAGAACATTCAAAATGAGACTGTCAGCAACTGAAGAGAGCTGTGGCAGGCTTGCTTGCGTTTATAGCCTCCAGATGAGAATTACAAAGGGTTTTTTCTTGTGGGCTGTGATGGCTTTGGAAATAGCTTCTCATCTACATCCTTGGAGCAAATAACTACTGCTGAGGATGGAGAAGAAAGGAAGCTGATTTTATACTTTTTTTGTTGTTGTTGTTGTTTTCTGCGGGAAAAAAGAGAGTTAATGAAGCTTAAGAACATATCTGCAGGTGATTTGGAAAATAATTTTCAAATTAATGTATCTACTACATCTTTTAAGCCAAGACATAACAAAAAGCAGAGAAAAGAACAAAAGAAGACAATGGAATAGAAAAAAATCATAAGGAGGAGAACCCTTACTGTGCTCATTAGAAGGGTCTGTCAGGCATGAAAGAAACGTTGGGCAAGGTGGCTTAAAGACCTGGCATTCAGAAAGATGATCTTATATAGATAAAAGTTTTATTTTAATGTATTTTTAAAACCAAGAGTATTTCAGGCAAATTGAGGCAGTTGAGTTTCCAAAAATCTAAGTACATTGTAAAGGTTTAACAGCTAGTTGGGCAGTAGAATGAGGATTCAACTACAAACTTCTGACTAGAAGTTAATTTTTTGATATATAACACTTTACAAATGTAGGATCTAAAGCTGGGGAGGACAAAAGGCAATTCTAGGTTACTGCACTCTAAGAGGCATATGCTTGAAAGAATGCCAGATGTGATCAAATGGCTGAACATGTTCTATTTTCTGTAACATGAAGCTGAAATATGCTACTGATTTTTGTAATCCTAGTGAAATGCAGCCTCTTAAATATAATCATATGTGCTTTTGCTTTTGAATCTTGAAGCCAAGAAATCTGTAGGATTATGTTCCCTCAGGGTTCAGAAATTTTAAGAATCCAAGAGGATAGGGCTTAACTTTAAACTCTTTCTAATACACAGATTTTAAAAGTCATTTGGAGGCGTAAATGTCACAGAGGACATATAAATGCGTGAAACATTGACATTTTTTAAAAAATGATAAGCCCTCAGATTTCAATTTCTCAAACAATAATAAAGCAGAAAGCATCCTCTGCGTGTCCAAGTGGTGACTATGATTTATTTAAGTTTGCATAGCGTTCATTGCTTTGTAACTACCTAACAACCATTACTCACTTCCACTCCTTTATCTTTATTACTAATGGAACCTAGATTTTGTTTACCATCCTCTGAGGGACCTTAATCTTCAGAGAGGATAGGCACCAGCACCAGTAATGATTGACCAAATCCAATCATGGTAGTCTAATTCCTTCTACTAGTAATTAGTTCAGGTGGAATATGTGATGCAATTATGGCCAATAAGACAAGAGAGGAAGTCTGCTAAGAGGCTCTGGGAAAATTTCTTTGCTCTTAAACATATACATAAAGAAAGGTTTTGACTTCTTAATGGAACTACCTAATTTTGCACTTCTTATTATCTATTAATACATATCCTTGCTGTTTAGATTATTTTAGTTGTTTTTTTGGCTACTTCCATGCAAAAGCATGCTGCCTGATATACATTCATGTGCTGCATAATCAATTTTCAGTCAACAATGGATCACACAGATAAGAAGGTGGTCCCATAAGGTTATAATACCATATTTTTACTGTATCTTTGTATCTTTATCTATATTAGATACACAAATACTTATTATTGTCTTATAATGGCCCATTGTATTCAGTACAGTAACATGCTATATAGGTTTGTAGCCTAGGCGCAATAGGTTATATCACATAGCCTAAGTGTATAGTAGGTTGTATGATCTAGGTTTGTGTAAGTGCACTTGATGATGTTCACACAATAATGAAATCACCTAATGATGCATTTTTTCAGAACGAATCCTGTCCTTAAGCAACACATGCTGTGATTTGTCTCTGAGCTTTTACATTTTATGATAGGGTCAGCCATAGGGTAAAAGTTAGGTTGAAGTAGGCCAGGATAGTCTTTATCAGTCTCCTCCATGATAGCTGGAATCTTCAGAGCCCAACTCATTCCCATAATAAATCCATAGGCCCTTACTGAACACTTACAAATGGACATCCATGTGTCAAAAGCCACAGGGCATATCCTCTACCCTCTTATGTAGCTCCTAATATGGGACTTCAATTGGTCTGGCATGGTCCTGGGCACCCCACTAGATCACATATCCCATACTTTTAATAGTTACTGCATATGCTGGCCTCTTCCAATTTTTCACCCTCCTACTCATGACTTACTTTCTTAGAATTCTCTTTCTCTATTGAAAAATGATGATAGATACAATGAGAGAATTAAATCATAATGAAAATATTATTCCTCTCCAAATAGTTAAAATTATTCGATTTCAATAGGTTATCTTTGAGAACCTAGCTCTGATTTAAGATCAGTAGTTTCAACTAATGTTAGTTCTGGTTTAAGAAGATCAATAGTTTCAGTTAATGTTCAATTGGAACGTTACCAGAATCATTTGCATACATACAAACATGTTTTCCCCCTTAGCATGGTCTACGTTTTTAAATTAAAAGTACAGTAAGTGTTCTGGAAGATAAAGGGTGCTATTTGTGCACAGCAGAGAAAATTACTTTAGTATCTGCACTTCGGTCCTTAATCCTCCTAGAGGATTTTTATATACATCTGTATGGGCTGAATTTTTATAATCTTATATTCATATCACATGTATTTAAAAATTATAAATAATATAAGATCTAACTGTGAATTGGAATGAGAGAGAAAAGATGGAAAAGAAGTTATATCTGGCAAGAACCTCTACTATGCCCATAATAGAATGACTCTTAATAAGATGAATTCTATCCATGTAAGAAAATTACACTCCATCTAAAATATTTATATGCAGAATTACTTTCAGTTACAATTTTTACAAGGTGACCTACTGTTAATTGCATTAAACAAATTAAAGTCCCAGTTTAAATATCCATTATTAAGATGATGGCACTTTTATTTTTTATAATAGCATAAACTAACACTGTCTGATTTTAAATATGACAACCAAAGATTCTTTTTTAAAGCTTTTTCTGTCAAGTTTTCAAATCTGTTTTGTTCGAGAGAGCTCATACTGATTGTGCACGTCTGCTATTATGATATACATTCAATTTTTAAAGACTTTTTATCAAGACTCCAGTGTGCCTGAGAAAAAGATATTCACTTCACTGTCTGATGTTTGTCTCTGATTTAAAACAGGCTTCAAACACCTTGTCAGAATCTGCCAGTGTATTGCTTTAGGCAACAAGTTTCTAACAGTGCCCCACTGGAGTACAGGAGAAAGTGCTTTCTGTCAAATGCGGTACCTCCCTAACTCTTTTTTTATTCTTTTAAATCTTGAGACAAATGGAACACTAAAATCTTGAGTCCATGGCTTAATGTGGATAGCATTACATTTTACTGATCACAAAGGATACACTCACAAACCAGTACTGCAGAAACAATGTTAGAGAAGAATGAACAACGATACTCTGAAAACTACTCTCTCCCAAAAAGAGGTTGTCTTTTGAGGAAGTTCTTTAAAGTATTCAACCTGGGGTTTTGTAACCACAGGAGTTATTCAGAGAGCCACAGAATGGGGCTAAGTTAATTACTTAATGTATATGTTCAATAGATCCAGAAATATTTACTGACCACTTCCCATATGTCAGGCAGTAGACAGTCAAAAATGAGTAGGACAATAAATCTTCTGACTTCATGGGGTCTACTGGGGAAGATGGTCAATTGAGCAGAAACTATAAGGCTGATCTGGAAGCATGTGTTGGAAACAACTACCTTTCCTGGAATGAGGGGAATAAGAGTAACGAAAGGCTTCTAGAAGGAAATTACACTTAAACTAAGATCCCAGGAGAAGCCCAAATAGAGGAAGTGTGTGAGGTTTCTTCAGATGTGGCTTGTGTTAGGGCATTAAATGGAAGAGGAAATGGAAGTAATAAATATAAATAATAAATATAAAGTAGTTAGTGTATGCCTTGGGTTTTATGCTATAAGCTCATCTGATCCTCACAACCAAACATCAATGAGTTGGATAGTATCCCCATTTAACAGAAGGGGAGACCTAGCTAGGTTCAGAGAGACTTGACAAAGTGCCCAGGTTCATTCATCTGGTAAGCAGCAAAGCCGGCAGTTTAACTCAGGTAAATCACACTCCTCGGCACTTGCTCTCTCCACCAAACAATTCTTGCTATTCCAAGAAAGAAAGGGTGAATATGGGGGAAAAAATCAATCAGTGATGCAAATTAACAGCATAACTTTTCATTATCTAGTGATATTCATGTAATAGGAAGATGTTGGAGCTCAGAAACAGATACCCCAAAATATGGTCTTTTGACATGCCAGACTAAAGAAGCAGCCTCAAAGTCTCTCTAAGAATTAAACTGAACCTTTGTTGAGGGCTAAAAAACAACTTTTGGGTTACAGACTCTGTCCCTAGGAAATCAACTGTTTTTCAGTTTGGATGCAGATCAGTCCAGAAATCCCCATCTCAATTGTTCCCACCCCTCCATTAGCTTCTCAGCCCAATCCTTCAAAGCAAGCCCTGCAGGTCACTGATTCCTACCTTTAAAAAAAATTTTATGCATTTATGGAGTGCAAGTGCTATTTTGTTATATGCATAGATTGCGTGGTGGTCAAGTCAGGGCTTTAGGGTATTCATCATCCAAATAACAGGTATTGGACTAATATTTATTTCTATCTTGAGATTACCCAGGAAGGTTGACAATGGACTCCGTGAAACTGCCAATTCCTTAATCATGGCTGGCAGAAATAAATGGTGCAGCAGTTTCCTATCTGTGTCCTTCAGTACCTTACTCCTCAGAAGGTGGTCCTTGAACTAGCAGCATCAGCATCACCTGGGAGTTTATTTAAAATATGCACTCTCAGACCTCACCCCAGACCTACTGAATAATAATTCATATTTAACAAAATCTTCATGTAATTTGTAAGCACTCTCAAGTTTGGAAAGCTCTGGTTTAGAACAGCAATGCAGCTTCATGATAATAAATATAAGTTTCCCTCTGCAGGGCTTCTATATCCCTATATTAATATTATTATATTAATATTCACTAAGATTCTCTAAGAGGGGCATATTGAAAACAGTGTTGTCCAAATATATTTCACCTTAGACGCCTCCCTCCCAACAGCCATGTATATTGTGCAGAATTGGGAGAGGGAGATTAAGAAAGTTACAGGACTATTAACCTAAAGAATCAATTCTGGAAGTGCTGAAGCATTAGAGTAAGGGTTTTTGTGGCTGGATATATTTGAATTTGAATATCAACTTTTTTTGAGTAGCTGTGTGTACTTGGCCATGATACATAACCTGTCTGAGCCTCAAGCACTCAGTAGTAAATTGGAGAGGATAATACCTGCTTTGCAGGACCTTTGCTAGCATTAAGGTGCCTAGCACAAATAGGCAATCAGTAAGTAGTGGCTTCAGCTTCAGTTATTTTTATCTAGGATAATGTAAAGTTAAAAATACACCAGATGATTACTATGCAAATAACTAATAGATTAGCAGACATTTATGTATAAGATTAATCTATTAGTCTTTATCACACTAATATTTTCTAATAAACACAAATAGAAAATTGTACAATGCAATTTTAATCTTTTTTCTGATTCTAGAAATTATATAAAATGTAGAACATTTTGAAAATTTCAAAAAACCACAAAAATAAAAACAAAAATCATCTTTAATTTCACTACTCAGAGATAAGAACTATGAACATTTTAGGGTCTATCTCACCTATATTTATCAACGCATATATATGTGTGTGTTTATATATGCAAACTTAGTATAAAACTGCAATAACTGTTTTCTAACTTGCTATGCTCACCACTAAGAGCACAGACATTAGAGCCAGACTGCCTGTGTTCAAACCCTGGCTCTGTCCCAAAGCAGCTGAGTGATCTTCACTAACACATGTAGTCTTGCTATGCTTCAGCTTCTTCATCTAGAGAATGGGAATTATAATAGTGTCTACCTTGCAGGGTTGTTGGAGGATTAAATGAGATAGTCTCTATAAAACATAATAGTGCCTGGTATATAAGAAGGTCTAGGTCATTGTCTATTATAATTATTAACTATATATTATGAACATTTATAATCCAAAAATATTCTACTACAATTTTGTAAACATTTCCCTACTATTACACTGTATTTCATACAACTTGGGTTTATTTGAAGAAATGCATTTAATTTTAAGCTGTTTACATTTTTTGGTACAGTAAATAACCATTTTGCATATGGATTTCTGCACATACCTTTCAATGTTCCCTTAGAACACATTCCTGGAATCAGAATTGTATAATAAAATATCATTTTACCAACTGGTAACTATCCGTAAGATTTAATGTGGGAACCAGGACGTAATTCAGATCTCCTGGAGATATTAGGGAAGTTGAGGAATTTGGGCTGCTTGGAGAAATACGACCAAAGATAGAAAAGATAAGGTAAAGAGAGACTGGACGGCAACATTATCTACTTTAAAATGACAGCTACACTACAGCTGTGGCTCACAGAGGGAAGGATGATGCCTTTGTGTTTCAGCCAGGCATAAAATAGACATACAATGAATGACGTTTAAATACTAGACTTTTTTCTTTTTTTAAGTTGGTGCAGTTATGGTCCCACAGGAACTGCTAGACTTGGGCTTTTCTCTAGCACAGATCAATTTATCAAACAGCAAAGCCATGGCTTTTGGATCCAACTGAAACTGGAATCAAATTTACCGACCCTTGGCAAATGGAACACCCATGTGTCACTTTGAGAGCCTAGTGCACTGTTTCTAAACTGTCCAAACCCACGTGCTTATGCAGCCTTGTGTTCTCTGCTGGGCTGAGAGTGGAACATCCACCTGTATATCCATTTGAAGTGGACCTTTCAGCATTTGGGAACCTCCTTCATATTCCCAAAAATGACTTTGCCCAGATACAGTATCAGCTTCTCATTAAGCTCTGCTTTGTTCTTGATCTCATGCTCTCATAACTACCAAACATGAATTAATATCACCACTAAAAATTAACTGGGAGGGCAGCAGTTGTTAACATCTCTAATAGCTTACAGAAGTATGACATTTTCTATGTTGGAAATCATGTCTCAATGCAATGGGTGCTTAATATTTTCTAACACCTTTGAGGGCAAGGTCATGAGATTTAATATGTATTTCATATTACTGAGATCGTAAAATCAATTAAGTAACAGATGAGGCACTCATACAATCCTCTCTGATGGACTATTATTGATGACTAGTAATATAACAAATAACAGTTATCCCTGAATATAGATCACCTAGTTTTATTAGACCCAGATCAAAGACATTATCTTTAGTGGTAAAAGGCAAATAAGAATATAGATGAATCTCTTGGATTCAGTTACCACTGGACTAGGGCAGGGAGCTCATCCACTTCTCGAGATAATCTCACTAGAAAATTGATTTACCTATAGCAGTTAGAGCAGGACATCTGATTTCCATTTCTGCAGTGTCATTTTAGGAACCTTAAAACATTTCCAAGTTTTAGTTCACTTTTTTATTTCTGCCTTTGCATCATATAATTAATATCTGTCTTAGAATTGTAAAAAAATTTTTAAAAATAAAAAGTAATTTTGAAAACCAAATTTGGGTTATAATTTCTCTTCATTTTACCATTTCTTAAATATTGGGTGGGATTCCAGCTCTTCCCATTTTTTAAAGTGATCTGTTCTTCTCTAGGATTTTTGTTATTATCTTTTATGTTGGTAAAGCAAAATCTATATGCCCAGCCTCCAACTCAACTCTACCATTTTAAAAATCACATATTAACTACATATTGCATACTTGAAAATGGTTTTATTAATTCAACAAATGTGTTTAGTGACTTCTAAGGATACTATTGTTATTGTTATTATTGGTTACAATGATAAGCAAAACACACAAATGTCCTGTCCTCACAGAACTCCTATTCTCGTACCACCTCAAAAGTAACATATCAAAAGCTAAACTCACCACTTTCCTTTAAACTAAGCTTCAATCACTTTTGCTATCTTAATATGATTAATACAATTGTGGATACATACATATGTATATATATGTACTATGTACATAATCTTTTTAATTTTAAATTTATTATTATTTTTGAATGGTCATATTATAAGGATGAGTCTGATATTATTCACCTCTGTTCTTTTTTGCTACAAATTACAGTTTTCTCAATGCTTATGACAGATGAATCCATCTATATGTCCACTGATGCCAAAAATTAAACATACCTCCATGTTCACCCCAAATTTGCTTTCCCTCATTTTTTTTTCTGGCTTAATGAATGATGTCATCATCTACATAGCTAAATGTGGCCTTCATTTTTTCTAATATCTATTCATGTATGATTTCTTCACACATTTAATGTTCATTACTTTTCCACGATATGGTTCTAGATGCTGCAAGCACATAGATGGATAAAACACTTTGAACTCCTACATACAAACAACTATTAAGTCATCATGAATAACTACCAAATCCAGAGGAATCTTCTGGAAAATATCTTTCTAATATGCTCCCTTTCTATTTTTTAAAATAATAGTTTTATTGAGATATAAGCACATACCATAAAATAGTTGTTTTAAAGTGTATAATTCATTTGCATTACTAATCACGGGGATTTAAAAATAGATAAAACATAAAAAATGAAGCTTACAATTCAGTGGCTTTTAGTTAGTCACAGAATTGTGGAACTATCACTATGAATCATTATAAAATATTTTCACCACCTTAGAAAGAAGATCTGTACCCATTAGTAATCATTCCCCGCACTCCACTTTTCCAGTCCTTGGCAAACACTAATGTACTTTTTGTCTCTGTGGATTTTCCCATTCTGGACATTTCATATAAATTGAATCAACAATATGTGGTCTTTTGTGTCTTTTTTTCATTTAGCATAATGCTTTCAAGTTCATGTATGTTGTACTATGTATCAGTACTTCATTCCTTTATATGGATGAATAATATTCCATTGTATATATAAACCACACAATTTATCCATTCATCCATTGATGGACATTTGGGTTGTTTCCAACTTTTGGTTATTATGAATCATGCTTTCGTAAACATTTGTATACAAGTTTCTGTGTGGACATATGCTTTCAATTTATTTTGTTATATACCTAAGAGTGGAATTACTGGGTCTTATGGCAACTTTATGTTTAATATTTTGAGGAAATGCTAAACTGTTTTCCAAAACAGCTCTACCATTTTACAATCCCACCAGCAGTGTATCAGGGCTCCATTTTCTCCATATACTCACCGATACTCATTTTCCATTTTTAAAAAGTTACAGACATCCAAATGAGCATGAAGTGATATCACATTGTGTTTTAAATTTGTACTTCTATAATGACTAATGATACTGAGCACCTTTTCACATGCTCATTGGATCTGTATGCTGTCCTTGGAGAAATGACTATTCAGGCCCATTTACCCATTTTAAAAACTGAGTCATTTGTCTTTTTATTGTTGAATTGTAAGAGTATGTTATATAGACTATATATAAATCCCTTATCAAATATACAATTTGCAAATATTTTCACCCATTCTGTGAACTGTCATTCATTTTCTTGATGGTGTCCTATAAAGCAATTTTTTTTAATTTGATGAAGGCCAATTTATCTGATTTTTTTTCACTTACGATTTTTCTGTCATGATTAAGAATTTTTTTGTTTGCCTAATCCAAAGACTTATTCCTATGTTTTCTTCCGAAACTTTTATAGTTTTAGCTCTTACCTATGCTCTATGATCCAGTTATAGTTAATTTTTATATGTGATGTGACGCAGGGGTCCAGCAGCTTCATTTTTTTACATGTGGAAATCCAGTTATTTCAGTACCATTTTTTGAAAAACCTACAAATTGTCTTGGCAATTTTGTCAAAAACGAATTTGCCATAAGTGTAGGTGTTTATTTCTTGACTCTTAACATTTCATTGGTCTGTATACAATTTTATTTATTTACTTATTTATTTATGCCAGTACAACATTGTTTTCATTACTGTATCTTTGTAGCAAGTTTTAAAATTGGGGTTGGCACGGTGGCTCATGCCTGTAATCCTAGCACTTTGGGAGGCCAAGGCAGGCAGATCACTTGAGGTCAGGGGTTTGAGACCAGCCTGGCCTGTGTGGTAAAACCCTGTCTCTACCAAAAAAATAAAAACATAAAAAATTAGCCAGGTCTAGTGGCATGTGCCTGTAATCCCAGCTACTCAGGAGGCTAAGGCAAACAGAATCACTTGAACCTGAGAAACGGAGATTGGCGTGAGCTGAGAGCATGCCACTGCACTCCAACCTGGGTGACAGAGTGAGACCCTGACACCAAAAAAAAAAAAGAAAAAAAAAGTTTTAAAATTGGGAGGTACCCTCTATCTTTGTTCTTTTTCAGGATTGTTTTGTCTATTCTGGGTCCTTTATCTTTCTTCACATCAATTTTGGACCACTTTGTCAATTTCTGCAAAAAAAAAAAAAAAAAAAAAAGGCAGCTCCTCAGCTGTCATTTTGATAGGGATTGCCCTGAGTCTGAGAATCAATTTAGGGAATATTCCCATCTTAATTAAGTCTTCGGCTTCCTCTGTTTTCTTCTGCCACTGCTGGGTGTTGCTTGCCATTACCTCCAACCTGCATTACTGCTTTAAACAATTAGATTCATTTCCCACTGCACTCTGGATAAATTTCAAACTCCTCACTCACTCTGTCCTACGGTGCTTTCTGTGGGTCAGTATGTACTATCCCTCTTTGACCTTATAGCTCTTCCACTTCTTTACTGTTTCAGTTGTTTTTTGTTCTGGTCCTGAACAGAGCATGTTTGTTCCTATATCAGACCCTTTGTTTTCTATGTTCCCTTGTCTGAAATCCTCTTCCCTGAAATCTTTGTAAGCCTGACTCCTTTTTATCATTTACATCTTAGTTATGATCTTACTTAAGCATACCATCTAGTGTTACAAAAAATGAAAAATCTTTATTCCCTTCTTTCATTCCCTAGCTGCTCTCTTTCATATTTCCCTATTTAATTTTCAAGAGTACTAACAAGTATATAAAAATTTCCCATTTATTATTAATTTCTTTATTGTCTAGCTTCTTACCTAAAATATAGACTCCAGAATCTTGAACAATGCTTCACACATAGTTTGCATTTAATAAGTGTGCTAAATGTTGTTGCATGGATTTCAATAATTATTTTCTACATAGTTTTTCAAGTAAGAATAATAGTGATAAGTATAACAATGGTAGATAATATTTGTCTGGCACCTATGTGTTAGGCTTTGCACCTAAGCACTTTATAGTTTAATTTACAATGACATTATAAAGTATGTACAATCATTCACTTCCACTTGACAGATGAAAAATTTATGGTTTAGGAGGGCAAGTAACTTAGCCAAAATCACTGGTCAAGGGACAGAGCTAATATTTAAATCTATGCAGTCTGGCTCCAAAGCCTACACCAGGAGACCTCTCAGGCTTGCTAGTCATTAAATAAACATTTGCTCAAGCGCCTTTTATGCTGTAGGCACAGTGTTGGTTGCTGTGCATACAACCACCAACGCCTTCAAACAGTACTTCATATATAAAAGTTGTAAAGAGGCTGGGCGTGGTGGCTCTTGCCTGTAATCCCAGAACTTTGGGAGGCCAAGGAGAGTGAATCACTTGAAGCCAGCAGTTGGAGACTAGCCTGGTCAACATGGTGAAACCCCTTCTCTACTTAAAATATAAAAATTAGCCAGGTGTGGTGGCATGAGTCTGTAATCCCAGGTACTCAGGAGGCTGAGGCAAAAGAGTTGCTTGAACACAGGAGAAAAAGGGTGCAGTGAGCCAAGATTGCACCACTGCATTCCAGCCCGGGCAACAGAGTGAGTGAGACTCCGTCTCAAAAAAAAAAAAAAAAAAAAAAGGAAAAAGAAAATAATGAAGAATATGTATGGTGATGTTGTAGGACTTTCTCCTTTCTCAGTTCAGCTAAAAACCATTTTCTTGTCACGTGACCAGAAAAGATTAGGCTTGCGGACATACAGAAGGGTGCGAAAAATAGAATTTATTGGGCAGAAAAGGAAAAAAAAAAAAACTCAGCAAAGCTAGAGAGGTTCCCATTAAAGGCCCCCATCTCACCGATTGAATCTTAGGTCACCAGTATGGAACAGGGGAAGCCAGGCTCCTCCCCACTGCAAACAGCACAAACTTTCCATGGGTCCGCCCCATCCTCTCAGTGCACAGGCCTGTCTGTCAGAGATTCTCCAGGGAGTCCTTTTTACTTGGCTGTCTCAGTGAAGTCACTTGGTAAACAGTCTAGGATATCTTGCTGAGGAGTTTATTCTTTTTCTTTTTGAACATACTAGGTGATAACCTGACCTGATCAAGTCAGCATTTAATTTAATTGTGCTATGTTTCATTATGTACAATAAGATTATATTGTGGGAGCTTTTTTTTTTTTTTTCTGAGACGGAATCTCACTCTGTTACCCGGGCTGGAGTGCAGTGGCGCAATCTCGGCTCACTGCAAGCTCCGCCTCCCGGGTTCACGCCATTCTCCTGCCTCAGCCTTCTGAGTAGCTGGGACTACAGGCGCCCGCCACCACTCCTGGCTAAATTTTTGTACTTTTTTTTTTTTAGTAGAGACGGGGTTTCACCGTGTTAGCCACGACGGTCTCGATCTCCTGACCTCGTGATCTGCCGGCCTCGGCCTCCCAAAGTGCTGGGATTACAGGCTTGAGCCACCGCAACTGGCCATATTGTGGTAGTTCTTTTAGTGGTTAAAATTAATGAAATTCTCTGGAGAATAAATATATCTTTTCTTGATGGAGTTTTCTTTTGCCATAGAATCTAACAGCAATTCCAGCTTTTTCAGAAAATTTTAAAATTTAAAACATTATAAAACTAAAAAAAGGTAAATGACAAGCTTACTTGGAAATCCATTAGTTACAAACTTTAGAGCTAATTTCATATGTCCTCATGCCCAAAGAAGTGTTATATATTTTAAGACCGGAGTTCAGATAGTGAAGGAATAGACAAAGATTGCAGAATACATTATGGTACTTAAGTACAAAATCAAGACAAAAAGTGATTTCAGTATAAAATAATCAGTGCTATCACCTGCAGTATATCCAATGGAAGAAATAATAAATACAACTTAGAGATTTTCTTGGTACAACCATTAACAATATCCATAGCATATTATATTTGCTAAATATATAATTGCTTTTCAATTACCTCTTTAAAAGCTCCTTCAGGCATGGTAGAGTCAATGGAAAATGGTTAATATACTTCCTATTCTTCCCAGGATTATTTAGTATGCCTGTCCAGACACTTTCAAACAATGGCTTATATCACTACTTCATTTACCTCTGGTCTAGGGGAGGTGGTAGAGTAGTGCAGCTAGTGAAGCCAGGCTAGCTTTACGAAAGCAGGAATTTTTTTTTCACACTCTTGTATCCGCAGTGACTAGCATTGTGCTTGGTACTTGGTAGACAATACCACATTTCAGTGACACTAAGATGCCTTCAATTATTAGATATATCATAATTTTAAACGTGATCAAGAAGAAAACACACTTCCAATTAAATTGTGACAAATTATGTCTTATTATTTTGAATTTTACTTACATATTTATTCAAAATATTATTTTAGGCTTATTTAGACATAGATTTGTCATATGCTGTTCTAGTGAAAATGAAAACAGAAAACAAGAAAAGTGAAACTATTCCTAAAAATCTTCACATTCAGGATTTAACTTTCTTAATTGTGCATTAACTCAGAGTTGTTGAAATCCATGTTTCAGTAAAATATTGTTCTTTGTGCCACAAGAGCATTGATATTGTGGCATCTCTAAAAAGAGTGCTCCACTCTAGTCTCTGTAGATTTTCTTCCAAGTCATTTCCACCCATTCTGTGATGCTATTGCTGGTCCTTTAATCTCATCTAAAGTTGTAATAGAAAGTTTTCAGACTACAATATCAGAAATCATATCCCCTTTTCATACAATTTGAAGATAGAACTACCATATGATCTGTCAATCCCACTACTGGGTATATATCTGAAAGAAATGAAATCGGTTGTGTTGAAAAGATCTCTGCACTCCCGTATTTATTGTGGCACTATTCATAACAGCCAAGGACATAATCAACTGAAGTGTCCAACTACACATGCATGGATAGAGAAAATGTGGTATATATACACAATATAACACTCCTCAGCCATAAAACAGAACAAAATCCTGTCATTTGTGGCAACATGGATGAACCTGGAGAACATTATGTTAAGTAAAATAAGCCAGGCACAAAAAGACAAATACCACATGAGCTCATAATGGGAAATTGCAAACACTGTGGGCCAGGTGGTGGGATCCTGAAAAGGATATGTGGAATCCTGAAAAGTTGATTCATAGTAGAGAGTAGAATGGTGGTTGTCAGAGGCTGGTTAGTATAGAGGAGAGGGGAGAATGAGAAAGGTTGGGCAATGGGTATAAAGTTACAGTTGGATGGAAAGAAGACATTCTGGTGTTCTACTTCACAACAGAATGACTATAACTCACAATAGTTTATGGTATATTTCAACATAGGTAGAAGAGAGGATTTTGAATGATATCACTACAAAGAAATAATATGTATTTAAAGTGATGGATGTGCTAATTACTCTGATTTGACGTTATACAGTGTAATACATGTATTGAAATATCACACCGTACCCCATAAATATGTACAATTATTATGTGTCAGTTATAAATAAAGTAAAACAAAAAATAACCCTTAAGTATTTCATTAAGTTGAAACCTCAAGAGAACAGAGTCATTCAGTCATGCCAGCAGGAAGAGCAATCAAGTTTGCACATGTGCAGGCAATGACAAATTCATACATCACAACCACCACCTGGCCCACAGTGTTTGCAATTTCCCATTAATTGAAAGATGCATCCCAATTTTAGAAATGTAAAAATGTAAAGGATGTAATTTTTCAAATTGATAAACTATGATATTAAAATACTAGAGATGCCAGGAGGAAGATGAGCAAGATAGATGGGGATTGCATGTTTTAGATGAAATAAAATAGATTAAGCATTGAGCTCAGTGCCTTCTCCTTGCATTTCCATCCTAGTAAAGAGCTGGAAGAATTCACACAGTCATTTACAGGCTCTTCCCATGTGAGAACTATCATCGAGAAGGCAGTTCACTAAGAGCCTCAGTTAAATTTTAATTTATTCTAATTAGGCAGATACTATTCATTCATTTTATTAATATTTATTAATAACCTGCAGTCTACCCAGTACTCTTCTAGTTGATGGGAACAGAATCACGAATCAAAAGGTCTATAGAGCTTATCTTCTAACAAGAGAAGCCCATATTGTAAATAAGTAAAAATTAACTGAATAATATAAATCCAGAGAAATAAGTTTTGTGATATTATTGATAGAGAATAACTGGGTTTAGTGGGGGTATTTTTTAGATAGGTGGTCAGGGAAGACCTCTTCGAACAGCAATATTTATTGCCTGAGGCAAAATGAATGGCTGGGCAAATGAGTGGAAAGGACAGTTTTGAAGTACTATCTCAGCACAGCTTTCACTTAACTTTCCTCAGGTGGGAATGAGCAAGTTAATATTTGCCACAGATATTCCCTGCTACATTCCTAGTCAAAATTTAAGGGAAAACAACCATTTCTCTCCGTTAGAAAAGCTGCTGATACCTTTTTGTCTCTTTGTAAGATCAGCAAGGACTAAAACCTGTGTTATCTTCCTGAGGGGACTTATGATATGTTTGTGGTCAAAATTAAAGTTGAATATAAGTTATGGTTTGTTTTTTATATCTAGCACATCAACATTTTATTAGAGAACCATGAATACTGTCTTATTAGTTTAAAAATATTTGCCGTATATAATTACCTATCAATTTTTCTTCAAGATTTGATTACATTTTTGTTTTAATGAGGGCAATTTATTTTTAAAATGCAAAAATGTCATAATTGGGTCTTTGAGAGGTTTTAAGAGAGAATCATCATCTTTAATTTCAGCAAAAGCTTAGATTCTGCAGAACAAGTGGAAACAGTTCCATCAAGTGTCACTTGGTGGCAGCATAACAAAATTGCTATGAGAGTTCCTAACTTGGGGAGCTAAGTTCTTTTAGGAACAAGCTAGTGAAAAACAATATTATGGCTGTTTTGTAACACACAAAAAAACCTGCCAGTGTTCTTATAATTTATTATAAGAAAAACATTTTTAAATACCATATCATACATAGTAAATTTTTTTCATTAATATAGCGCTCATTAACAAATATTTATTGTTTCTATTATATGGTAGAAACTGAGTTAAGAGTTAGGGCTAGATAATTTAAGCATGGTCTCTACTTGGGGCTAAATTGTGTCCCCCCAAAATTCATATGTTGAAGTCCTAACCCCCAGTATCTTATAATGTGACCGTATTTGGAACAGGGTCTTTAAAAAGGTAATCAAGTTAGAGTGAGGTAGTGAATTTAGAATGAGCTAATTCTACAGGACTAGTGTACATATAAGAAGAGAAAATTTGGAAACACATACATGCAGAGGGAAAACTGTGTGAAGACAGAGGGAAAAGACAGATATCTACACGCCAAGAAGAGAAGCCTCAGAAGAAACCAACCCTATTAATACCTTAATCTCAGACTTCTAATCTCCAAAATTGTGAGAAAATAAATTTCTGTTGTATAAGCCACCCCATGGTATTTTGTCATGGCAGCCCTAGCAAACTAGGCAGTTTTGATGCTCATGCCACATAACGTTTTAATTTTAAAAAATTGAAGCAGAGAAAAGTAATTTCTCTGCTATAAGTAATAAGGCAATGTGATGGGTTTTGTAATAGATGCATGCTCAGAATTGTGAGCATGGTGGGGAGTGGAAGTAATTCTTTAGGATGATGTTGGAAGACCTTATATAAGAATATTTGATGTGGGTTTTTAAGAGTAAGTAGAAATTTTCCGGGCAGAGAAATGGGAATGAGAATAAATGGCATTTAGGTAAAAGAAGATGATGTAACTGGAAATGGATAGGCAGGGGGTAACATAGAGTGTTGTGAAAATCTTGAGTTCTGAGTTGTTTATGGTCAGGAGATGGCCTGGAAATGTAAGTTGGGAGTAGATTTTGACGAGGCATAAGCCATGTAAAAAGATATCTTTCGGGAGGCTGAGGCAGGAGAATCGCTTGAACCTGGGAGGTAGAGGTTGCAGTGAGCCAAGATTGCGCCACTGCACTCCAGCCTGGAGACAGAGCAAGACGCCATCTCAAAAAAAAAAAAAAAAAAAAAAAAGATGTCTTTATTGTCCAAGGCATTCCTTTCTTGAAATGGTAATATAAAATTATATATTTCAAATCGGTTGGCAAAATAGGTTCAAAAAGATTGGCAAAAAAACACAAAAAATGATAATTGATCAGTGATATCATTTGGATATTTGTTCCCACCCAAATCTCATATTGAATTGTAATCCCCAATGCTAGAGGAGGGGCCTAGTGGGAGGTATTTGGATCATGGGAGCAGATCCTCATGGCTTGGTGCTGTACTTGCTATAGGGAGTGACCTCTCACAAAATCTGGTCATTTAAAAGTATGTGACATCTACTCCCCTCACTCTTTCTCTCTTGTTTCTGCTTTCACTATGTGAAGTACCTGCTCCCCCTTGCCTTCTACAATGACTGGAAGCTTCCTGAGATCCCCCAGAGGCAGCTGTCACTATGCTTCCTATATAGCCTGCAGAAGCATGAGCCAATTAAGCCTCTTTTTAAATAAATTACCCAGTGTCAGGTATTTTTTTTAGAGCAGCGTAAGAACAACCTGATACATAAAATCAGTACTGAGAAGTGAGGCATTACTATAAAGTTACCTGAAAATGTGGACGTGACTTTGGAAATGCGTAATGGGCAGAGGTTAGAAGAGTTTGGAGGGCTCAGAGGAAGACAAGATGATGAGAGAAAGTTTGATATTTCTTGGAAACTGGTAAAATGGTTGTGACCAAAATGCTGATAGTGATATGGACAGTGAAGTCTAGATTGCTGAGGTCTCAGATTGAAATGAGAAATCTTATTGGAAACTGGAGCACAGGTCACACATGTGATGCCTTAGCAAAGAGCTGGGCTGCATTTTGTTCATGCCTTAGTGATATATGAAAGTATTGAACTTCAAAGTGATGACTTAGGGTATCTGGTAGAAGATATTTTTAAGCAGCAAAGCTTTCAAGTTGTGACCTGGCTGCTCCTAAAAACCTATGCTCAGATGTGGGAGCAAAGAAATGACTTAAATTTGAAACTTATATTTAAAAGGATAGCAGAGCATAAAAATTGGGAAAATTTGCAGCCTGGTCATGTATCAGAAAAAGTAAAAGCCTTTTCAGGAGAAGAATTCAAGCAGACTGTGGAGCAACCACTTGCTAGAGAGATGTGCATAACTCAAAAGGAGCCAAGTGATAATAGCCAAGACAATGGGAAAAAGGCCCTGATGGCATTTCAGATACCTTTGTGGCAGCCCATCACATCACAGGCCTGAGGCCTAGGGGAAAGAATGTTTCATGGGCCAGGGCCCTGCTGCTCTGTGCAGCCTGGAGATACTGCTCTCACATCCTGGCTGCTCTGGCTTCAGCCTTAGCTCAAGGGGGTCCAAGTACAGCTCAGGCTGCAGCTCCAGAGGGTGCAAGCCATAAGCCTTGGTGGCTTCCATATGGTGTCAAGCCTGCGAGTGCACAGAGTGCAAGACTTGAGGCTTGGGAGCCTCCATCTAGAATTCAGAGGATGTATGGAAAAGCCTGGGTGCCCAACAGAAGCCATCTGCAGGGGTGGAGCCCCCACAGAGAACCTCTTCTATGGCAAGGCAGAGGATAAATGTGGATTTGGAGCCCCCCACACAGAGTTCCTATTTAGGCACTGCCAAGTGGAGCTAGGAGAAGGGAGCCACTATCCTCCAGATCTGAGAATGGTAGATCCACTGGCAGCCTGGGCTCTGCACCTGGAAAAGCCACAGACACGCAAATCCAGCCTAAGAGAGCAGCCATGGGGACTGCACCCTGTAAAGTCACAAAAGCAGAGATGCCAAGGCCTTGGAAGCTCACTCTTTGCACCAATGTGCCCTGGATGTGGGACATGGAGTCAAATGAAACTATTTTGGAACTTGAAGATTTAATTACTGCTCTATGAGTTTTGTGTGAGGCCTGCAGCCCTTTTCTTTTGGCCAATTTCTCCCTTTTGGAACAAAAATGTTTACCCAATGCCTGTACTCCCATTGTATCTTGGGAGTAAATAACTTGTTTTTGATTTTACAGGCTCATAGGTAGAAAGACTTGCTTTGCCTCAGATGAGACTTTGGACTTTGAACTTTTTGGTTAATGCTAGAACAAGCTAAGACTTTGAGGAGCTATTGGGAGGGAATGATTGTATTTTGCAAGTGAAAAGGACATAAGATTTTGAAAGGGCCAAGAGTAGAATAATATAGTTTGGATATTTGTCCCTGTTCAAATCTCATGTTGAATTGTAATCCCCAATGCTGGAATAGGGCCTGGTGGGAGGTGTTTGGATAATGGGAGTGAACCCTTCATGGCTTGGTGCTATCTTCATGATAGTGAGTGAATTCTTACAAGATCTGGTCATTTAAAAGTGTGTGGTACCTCTCCCCAGCTTTCTCTCTCTTGCTCCTGCTTTCACCATGGGATGTGCCTGTTCCTCTTTTTGCCTTCTGCAATGATTGGCAACTTCCTGAGGCCTCTCTAGAAGGAGATGCTGCTATGCTTTCTGTATAGCCTGCAGAACCATGAGCCAATTAAAACTCTTTTTAAAAAATAAATTACCCAGGCTCAGGTATTTGTTTATAGCAGTATAAGAATGGCCTAATACAGTCAGTAAAATATAGTAACCATAAGAACCAGCAATAACTGAGATTAATTTTAATCCTTCTGGAGCTAGGATGCAAAGAAAAACAGGTAAGAAAGTTGGAAGACATTCAGTTTTTTAGAATATCATCTTCTCAGGGCCAATAAAATATTATCTGTGTTAAATAAAAAAGACAATGTTCATATTACATTTTATATAGGGGAAATAATGAATAATATCTCCAGCAGCATTTCACAGCTAACATAGCAGCAGACATGATATCTTTTTCCCATTATTCCCTTCAGCACAAGCTAAGGGCTTAACAGTGAAATACCCTGAAGATTCCAGTAGGGGATAAATTGATGGGTTTAGGTAGCCTTCTATGACTGGAGCCAGGGGCAGAGCGTGTGTATATATTTAAAGTTGATGGATACCATGTGCCTTCAACAATCTTTTCTAAATATTGCTTTTCTCAGTTGAGCTTTTCACAGGAGATGCAAAAAGATGTAAAATTAATGTAGTAAGCATTGGGAAGCCATTACGGATTAGTAATCTTAGGGTCAACAAAATCAGTTAGAGGTTTTGGAAAGAGAATTTTGGTCATCAGTAGCAGGCCTGATTAGAGGATTAGAGACTTTCAGAATAGTGCTTGACAATGGAAGCAGCATGAGCTTATGATAAAAATATGGCTACACTACTTTTGGGTGCCCCAACATCAAACACCACATTGCAACTGAAGAATGTTATTTTAATTTCCCTGACAAAATAGCTTTATCTTTGCTATAGCACACACTTGATAAAGATATTAGAGGATGTACTGGTAGTCACTAACCAATATCATTTTAATTACACATGAGTCATACTGTTTAAACATTAATAAACTGTATAAAAATATTTCTAATATTTCTTCAGAGTCCATTAAATCCCAAACTTAGCAAAGTTTGATAGAGTCTCACAGATAAATAATTTATGATTGCCATTTATAATTAAGCACCATATACAATTTCCTTTAAATACCTTTCCTGCTTTGGAGACTCAGAGGGTGGAAGGGGTATGAGGGACACAAAGCTACATTTGGGGTACAATGTACACTATTCAGGTGACCCATGCACTAAAATCTCAAACTTCACTATACAATCCATCCATATAACCAAAAACCATTTGTACCCCAAAAGCCATTGAAATTAAAAAAAACTTTAAAAAATACCCTTCCTGTAGAAAGCATACATTCAATAATGTTAAATTATTATTTTTAAACACTTTAGTACCTTGGGATATTTATCTAACAGATTAAAATAACGATGCCAGTTACATATCATTTAGTTTATTATAGGCTTCATTGAAAACAATCATCTGTGCCAAAGTGTTTTCATCATTCTAAGCTTATTTTAAAGCATAAACCTAGAAAACATACTTCTGATAGTGAATTCTAGTAAATAGGAAGATATATCTTAAAGCTCAAATTAGCAGTGATGCTCAGAATTTAAAGTTGGTTTGTTTGAATTGGTTTGTTGATTTTGTCATCAGATGATTTAATGAATGAAAATCCATTACTGAACTCTGACAATGTTTACCATATCACTTAATCTTTCTGTAAAATATTTACTCTGAGTAACTATCACTGGTTAATATGTCACATCATGAATTGATAGCCCAGAGACAAGACCTTATATTGTTTATAGGTTAATATAATTAGGAACGACATTAAGGTTAGCTTGTCTTGTGTTTCATCTAAAATAACTCTGAAACACGTGGTTAATGTGTTGCTAGATCATATCTCCTTCAGTCTTAGAGAACAAATACACACACATATGTATGTACATATATGTATTTTTGTGTGTCTCATATATCCTGTATATATGACAGTCAACAAAATTGGTCCAGAAGATTGGCCTTCTTGGCAGATGAGGAGGCTGAGAGAGGGACAGAATCTCCATTCATGCCCTTTTATTGACACCACCAGTTATCACTGAAGGATAACTGTGATAAAATTATAGTGTAATAAGACCTTTAGCAATAATTAACTGGCAGGTGAGTTTCTAAAGTGCCAATTTTCAACTGGGATGTGTGTGTGTGTGTGTGTCTGTGTCTGTGTGTGTGTGTGTGTGTGTGTGTAGATTTCTAGAGGTTAAAGCCATTACCTATGGGGAGTTATGTTAAATTATTCAAGGTATTCAATAACCAAGTCACGAAATCATATACAAAGTGGAAGCTGGGAGAGGTGGGATAGAGTATTTGTATTATATGAATAATCATGGGATTTATGAACATTGCTACTTATATTACTGTTTTTTCTTCCTTAGATACTCTGGTGATGGGAGATGGAAGGTTGAAATCTGCTGTCCTAAAACTCCCAGAAAAGATAATTTGGCTATATTCTTGGAAAAGCTCCGATACACATAGCATTTTACTCTTTATACTTAGTTCTAGTGTGATAAACCCTGGAGAGTGATTGTGTAGATAAGCTGAAAACTTCCATGATTTAGTCTGAGCCCAGCTCTTCCGTTCTGGTTTCTAAGGCTGAAAAGAAATCCCTAGATTTACACTGTCCAGACACTGATGCTGAGCACTGAATGTCAAATGAGGAAGATGTTATGGTGAAGCACCAGGTCTAATTCCCTCTCAGCTTCTCAAGTGCTATGGCCATCTCTTAGTGGGGCAAAGCCAATGTGAGCCCTTAATTTCCAAATCCTAGAGTCCACATGATATGGAAAAGGAATGCATTAAATAGTCACACTCCTGTACACCTGAGCCATGTCGTTAGGGAACGTTTAATGGTGTCAACCAGGAAAGGTCACAGTGCTTATGTGTCTGGGTAACGGAAGTCTAGTGCATGATCAGACTCTAAGCAGGAAGTGATCTGTAACTCCACAGAGTACTTACAAACAATTCTCCCATCACTATGGAGTGATGATGGAAATCAGCATGGGAAAATACAGATAAGGAAATGTCAACAGAAAAAATGCAGAGATGGAGTGTTAAATGATAGAGACAACATTATCTTACATTATCATTTTCTTGGCCCTTTGGTTAAGAGCTGTCAGTTCTTAAAGAATTTGGGGGACTAGTGGCAGCCTAGTAGAGCAGATTTTTCAAAAAATTATATTTAAGTTTTTATATTGATAGTAGAGCATACATATATGTGTATATAGTTTTCAGAGTATGAGCTCAGTCACTTCAACAGATCTTGTTTGTTTTCTTCATTGGAAGCTTTGATTTAAAAATTGATTCTTCTCTGGAGTCTGTTGAGTATCTAACCACATTAAATGAGGTAAATAATAATGGTATAACACTTGAAGTGGTATCTGACTAATGAAGATCCCAAAGGGAGAACATTGACGTATTAATACCTCATTCTTTCACAATGTTTATCTATTCTTATCTCTTTGATGTTAATTACTACATTTTGTTAGAACTAATTTGACCATGTAACTCTTCCTTATCTCATTTTGATTTTTAAGCATTTTCCATATCTTAGTGTTTACTCTAAAATAAGATAATTATTTAAAAATGGATCTAGGCTGGTCACGGTGGCTCACACCTGTACTCCCAGCACTTTGGAAGGACAAGGCAGAGGATTGCTTGACCAGGAATTTGAGACCTGCCTAGACAAAACAGTGAGACCCTGTCTCTACAAAAAATAAGAATAAAATACAAATAAATTCTCCAGGCATGGTGGCACATGCCTATAGTCCCAGCTTCTTGGGAGGCTAACACAGAAGGATCCCATGAGCCCAGGAGTTCGAAGCTACAGTGAGATATGATCATGGCGCTCCAACCCGGGTGTAAGTAAGTAACAAGTAAATAAATAAGATCTAAAACTCCTTTGGTGAGGCATAGGAAAGGCTTTGGAAATTGAACTACAAATTCCTGTAGTATCTTTTTTTTTTTTTTTTTTTGGAGACGAGGCAGGGTGGGGGTGTCTTCCTCTGTTGCCCAGGTTGGAGAGCAGTGGCACAGTCATGGCTCACTGCAGTCTTGACCTTCTGGGCTCAAGTGATCCTTCCACTTCAGACTCTGAAGTAGCAGGGACTACAGGCAGGTGCTACCACATCTGGTTTTAAAATATATATACACATATATATACATGTGTATATATATATGTGTATAAATACTTTATTTATATGTATATGTATATTTTATTTATATTTATATATATTTTATTTATATGTATATATATTATTTATATGTATATATATTTTATATATATGCGTATATATATATATTTGTAGAGATAGGGGTCTTCTTATGTTGTCCAGGCTCATCTCAAACTCTTGGGCTTAAGTGATTCTCCCACCTCGTCCTTCCAAAATATTGGGATTACCAGTATGAACCAATGTACCTGGCTGCTTTTTTGATTTGACATGAAACCATAGATCTACATTTTTACTTTCAAATTCTTTCTGTAATATTTGCATAGATGAGCATTTGACCTTCAATATGTCAACTTGAATTTGTCTCTGTTGAACTTTACCTTGTCATGATGCAGATTTTTTTTCTTTCGTTTTTGCATAAATCTTACGAAGTGGTCTGGATTTCAAACTTTCAACAGTCAGTCTAAATGTAAACAACAAACCATGACACTTCAGGGGCATTGTAAGCATTTACTGTGTATACCTACTCTGAGATTCTATGAAGTATTTGAAGCTGTTGTCAGAATTGAATCTACGTGTAAATCTTTGAATGCTTTCCTTTGATTTCTGAAGAATTTTTTTTTTTGAGATGGAGTCTAGCTCTGTCACCCAGGCTGGAGTGCAGTAGTGTGATCTTGGTTTACTGTAACCTCCACCTCCGCGGTTCAAGCAGTTCCCCTGCCTCAGCCTCCTGAGTAGCTGGGATTACAGGTGACCGCCACCACACCCGGCTAATTTCTTTTTCTTTTTCTTTTTTGTATTTTTACTGCTCTATGCTTAAATTTTGAGGCTGCCAGGATGAATTTATCCTGAAAACTCCTTCTGAGGGTATCTCACAAAAATATAATGACTTACACTGAGCAGCAGGAGTGGTAGGGAACTTACAATCTGCCTTAGAACAAAATGGACAGTTACTGAGGAGTTAGTGACAAGTGTGGTACCACGCAGTGCCTTACTCCAGGTGATTCTGAATGAATGCTTTATTAGCCATTGTTCTCAAAACAGCAGTGTAAAATCATAGCTACACCTAGTGGGCCCAGATGGACACAGTTTTAAGATATACTCTAAGAAGAATCACAGAATAATTGAACTTCTTAATTGCTAACCAGATCTGGAAGTTATTTCCAGAGTTAGTGATACTTAGGAGTCTAGGTAAAGAATTACGATATGGATTAAGTGGGAGAGGCTTCACCAGAGGCTTTCCCTAGAAGGTAAAATGTGTCAGGGTGTGAGAAAATTGCTGTCTGGCAGGTCTGCTTTTCCTCCATCCCTACCTGCATCATCTATGGGAAAATGGTTTCCCTCTATTGTCACTTTTATCTAAGAAAAAAGTAGATGTAATTAGATTTCTTTACCTTTTTTGTCAGCAAAAAGAAATAACGAGGATATGATATAATCAGGAACTTTGGATGAGGGTTTAAGATAAATGTTGGAATCCTAGATTCTTAACCTAGATATAGCTTTTTGGTTAAAAGAATGTGGCCTGGAGCTGAACATTACATTACAGGAGATTTGAAAGCCAAAGTCTCTTCCTACTGTGATGCTTTAAAGTGTCAAACTATCAGTACAGTCAATACCTGGGTAAACACTTTATTGAAACAACTTTTGTATATTCTTATTTTAAATTGAAGATTAGAAACTGCCTTATTCTGAAATATGAAAGGAAATATGGCTGTAAGGCTAGTTCAGTCTTTCCTCTTTAACCACCATAGAAATCTCTGAGTTTGGTTCCACATTCCTACAGAAAAATATGGCTAAATAGATTTTCAAGTTATGCCCATTATCTTTGGGGAGCTGGGATTGGAAACTGTTTATGAGTCAGATAAAAGAAAATGGATACACTTCAGGATGGCATGTGAAATAAAATTATATTACTATATTTATTGAATGCTGTGTGTATGAAAAACAGTGTTTAGCATTATAAAATCATATTGAAATGATTTTAATAGAAAATAGACAAACTGTTATATTTCATACAGACATTGTCATGAAAATATTGACGTTGCCAACACACGTAGCTCAATTTTCCCACTGCTCTTATGAAATAGATTCTGCTCTTTCTCTCTGAACACCAACATGCATTCTCAGTACAGAGACAGGTCACTCAAAACAGAAGGTGTATAGCTTCTCTTGGAGTGTTTCCCAGGACAGTGCCCTCTGGTGCAATCTTTGGCTATGGAAGCATGAGCGAGTTCAATAGTGCAATAAACATTCTTCCCTTCCTCCACATCAGTGGCCCAAATACTAATTTGTCCAAGAAATTGCCTGCTGGTGCTGTAATTTCAACTCCCTCTTCAACTGGCAGAAAGGTATTCATGTCCACAAACAAAAGAACAAGGACATATCTATTGAGACAGCTGAACACTAAACCTTTAATTGATTAAAGTAATTTGGAAACATTTCTGGAATCATAATACCAAGAAGAACATGCCTTAAAGAATTTATTAAGTAAATAAGGACAATTTGAATTATTTCTACCTGATCTCATTTTTATTGGGCATTTACTAAGTATGTGAAGAATAACTCTCAAAGGCTAGGCAAGCCAGCTGTAAAGTAATAATCATTTCTTTTCTTAAGAAAATAAGGGTTAAATTAAATCAGAAAATAGTAGAAACAGCAATGAGAATAAAATGCTTTAGAATATTTATGAGAATTTCCTAGAATACTAATAACCTCAAAATTAATTCAAAGTTGAACATTTTTTTAAACTTTACCCTGATTAAAAAATAAAATTTTTCACTGACAAAGAAAAATCAAGTGTCAGTTAAAATTATTTCATTCCCACCTATCCTCTTTGTTCTCTCTTCTACATTCTTCTACCTTTAAAAATACTGAAGTTTATATCCCCAAATATATATAATATTTGCGGTACAATTTCCTTGCGATAATCACTTTCGTTTTGTAGACTTTTTATGCTGTCTAGCTTAATTCAATTCTAATGCATTTCTCTTTTACCTAACAGTCTCAATATGTGTGATATAAACTCTGATTATCCCAGAGATTATAACGTGCAGGATGGAAGAAGAATAAAAGGCAATACATATAGATAAATCTTTCAAGATTTGTGTTGGACGAGGAAACTAGTTTAGAGATTTTGTTTTTGTTTCTGTTTTGGCTACACTTTCCTTAAATTTCCTATGGTGATATTATATATATTATACATATATATAATATATATATGATTTAGAGTTGTGCTTTTACATTAAAATATGTAGAGTTATTCCATTCAATTTTCTGCTATTGAATATTTCTTAAAGACTCAGCATACACACTAGCATGAGACATACACTTCTTTTATTGGAAAACTTCAGTGAGAACACTGAAGGAGAACAGTGTTCAGAAGAACGCTGAACAATCTAGTAAAAAATTAGTTTCACTAGACACGGTATATAATCTGTCTATAAGTATTTAGCTTGCATACTGCTGTGATGGCATGATTAAAATATGACATAAAATTCAACTTATCAGATCTTTCATCGTTTATGATGTTTATCTAATATCTGGAAAAAAATCCCTTATGTATACTTGTGTTCATCACTGTGAAGATAATGTTACTTTAGTCCCTCTCAAATGCAATCAGGGAAGACTATGATTAGAAAAGTATCTCCATCAGGTCAGGCGCAGTGGCTCACACCTGTAATCCCAGCACTTTGTGAGGCCGAGGCAGGTGGATCATCTGAGATCAGGAGTTCAAGACCAGCCTGGACAACATAGGGAAACCTCATTTTTCCTAAAAAAAAAAAAAAGAAAAAAAGAAAAAGAAAAGAAAAGAAAGAAAGAATGGAAAAAAATTAGCTGAGTGTGGTAGTGCACTCCTGTAATCCCAGCTACTTGGAGGCTGAGGCAGAAGAATTGCTTGAACCCGAGAGGTGGAGGTTGCAACAAGCCGAGATCGTGCTACTGCACTCCAGCCTGGGAAACAGAGGAGACTCCATCTCAAAAAAAAAAAAAAAAGAGAGAGAGAGAGAAATATCTCCATCAGTGTTAAATATTCGAATGCATTTTTGTGTACAAAATTATCTGCTATGTACAGATAAAAATATTCTAAAGATACAGCAATCCATGGAGGGATGAAAGAACATAAGGCATTTATTATTGAAGCAACCAAAAGAGGGAAAGGGAAGTGGTGTTCAAAATTTAGTGTGCATCAGAATCACCACGAAAGCTTGCTAAACATTCAAATTACTGAACTCTCCTACCTGGAAATAATTCGATATGCCTGGGATCCAGAGATCTGCATTTTAACAAATACTCTAGGAATTTCTGATGTGTTTAATTTGGGGACCAAGCTTTCAGCCTAAGAAGGGTAATAAACTAAATTATTGGGTAAGTATTAAAGAGGGAGTTAGTGAAGCAGAGAACAGATGGGAAGGAAGTCATTAGCAAATAAAGCCGGTGATCTTGTTTCCTATTTCACTGGAATAAGGGAAGCAACTAGAAAAGAATTCCCAAACGTTTCACAGAACATTTATCTATTCATTTGTACCTGTGACCCCATATCAAGTAAAATTTATCACTATGAGCAAATTGTGACCCTAGTTGAGACCAATCACTTCAACTGACCAGCAGAACCCATTCTCTCATCTACTGAAGATTCCAGAAATTCTTGCCTTTCTACTGCAGTACTACATTTACCTCTTTGTTCTCTGATCATTATCACATTAAGAAGTATTCCCATATTTCTCTCACTTTAAAACACACACACATGCACACACACATACACACCCCTCTCCATTTCACTCTCCCCTTCAGTTGTCCTAGTTTTATTTATCTCTTTACAATAAAACCACCCCCAACAAATTGTTTCTGATCACTATTTTCAATTTTCCTACTTCCATATTTTCCTGGCCTCTCTCCAATCAGAATTTTCCCTTTTCCATCAAAACTGCTCATAAAATATCACCAATTACCCCTATGTTGCTAAAACCAATGATCAATTCTGAGTTCCCATCTCACATGGTCTAATACTGGTATTTGAATTAGGTCATGCCTCTAAATCAGGGCCGATCTTTTGGCTTCCCTGGGCCACCTTGGAAGAAGAATTGTCTTGGGTCACACAAAAAATACACTAACACTAATAATAGCTGATGAGCTAAACATAAATCACCACAAAATTCTCATAGCGTTTTAAGAAAATTTATGAATTTGTGTTGTGCTGCATTCAAAGTCGTCCTGGGCTGCATGCGGGCTGTGGGCCATGGGTTGGACAAGCCTGCTCCAGATTCAATATCCCCCTCACTTGACTTCCAGGACATCAGAATAGCATTCCTTCGTAGGCTTCTTCGCTTCTTATCTTCCCATCCCTTTCCTTCTCCTCCCACCACCTGCCCCTATTTCCCTTCACTGCTTTATTTGATGTTTCATCAGTTCTCATAACTTTACATACCATCTACAAGCAGATGATTCCCAAATGTACTCCAGCCAGAGCATTTCCCATTAATATCAGGTTCATATTCCCACAGTTATTGAATGTTCAATAAACACCTCAAATTTAACATTATCAAAGACAATCTTGTAACCACTTGCTCTCTTCTCTACTAATGTACACTTACAGAGACTTTCCCATCTCAGTAAAAGGCAACTCTATACCGCAAGCTACTTAGACAAAAAATCTTGAAGTCATTCTTGCCTTCTCTCTTTTTGTCATATTTCATATCTTGTTCATTAGCAAATCCTTTGTCCCTATTTTTAAAATTTGTATATCCAGAATATCACCTCTTACTGCCTCTGTTGGTAACATCCCAGTCTAAACCTCTCATATTTTTCTCCTGAGGCAACTGGAGTAATTCTATTTAATACACATTAAGGTCATGTCACTCATCTGTTCAAAACCCTAAGATCCCCATCTCACTCAGAGTAAAAGCCAAACCTTTATAATGCCCTTCAATGGAAACTTATGTCAAGTAAATTCAATTCAAGCTATGATAAGTCAAGTTGAAGCATGTCAATCAATCCAAGCTGAGACAATTCCAGTCATGTCATGTCAGGACACAAGTTAAGACAAGACAGGTCATGTCAAGTCCTAGATGATCTCCCCACCCACTATTACTCTTTGATCTGTTTCCTTCCAATTCTTCGTCTCAGTAGACACCAACAACACTGGCCTCCATGCTATTCCAGAACTCCCCAATCATGATCTTTGCTAGTGCTGTTCTATGTGAAATGCTTCCCCTGGAAACCTTTATTACTTGCCCACTTACTGATTTTCCATCTTTACTCAAATGTCACCCCTTCAGTCAGTCTTGCTTGTCTATTCTATGTAATACCACAACGTAGCCTCACCAACACAGTCTGGCTTCTGTTTCTCATTTTTTGGCTTTGAATTCATAACTAATAACATAGAATTTACTTATTCCTTTTGTTTATTGTCTATAATTCCTCTCTCTCTCTCAAAATACAAAGTTCCTAAATTTTTGTCTCACTTATTAACTACTGTGCTCCAGAGAAGTGCTTGGCACAAAGTGTGCATACAAAAAATAGTTCTTGAAAGATGGATGAATGGCATGAAGAGCACTGTCAAAACCTAAGTATTGGGATCTCCTCGAATCTGGATAAAAATCTTAGCTAATTCTTATCAGAAGGTGAAATGGCAGCTGATGGTGCAGTAACAATAAAGATGCAGTTGCATGGTACAGGCACCCTCCTCCCCCTCCACCCACCGCCTTCTTCCCTTTAGCTTGTATGCAACACTATCTAGTCCTTTGTAAATGAACATTTCTAAATACCTGGAAAGAGTTTTGGTGAAGTCAACATTTTTTATTACATGGAATATTTTCTAAATAATACATTTTAAACGTGTAAGAGAAAATTCAATCAATTATAGACTTCCTCCTTTTCCCTCTCCCTACTTTAAAGATTGTTTTAGGTAAAACTGTATGGCTCACAGAATATATTTGGGGCTTATCAGGACACAGGAATACTACTACTAAAATTATTATTTCTTGTAAGCCTTTGTAAGCTTGATGTGGCAATGCAAAAAATACACAAAAACCAGGCAAACTTTATTTTCTGAAGCATCAACTCCAGTTATAATTAGATTTCTAAAATTGGTTTTAATAAAATTAGGGCTGGGCCCATATCTTCAGGCTCTCTCCTTGTTCACAGCTGTATGTCCAGGATCTAGCAGAGTGCTTGATAAATAGAACTCTTCCTGTTTCTTACTATCTCAATCTCTCTCTTCTCCCTCCCGCCCTTCTTCCTCCCCTCTCCCTCTCTCTCTCTCTGAGAGAAAGAATAACGGAATTAAATTGAATGATTAATCTCCAACTATACATGATACAATCGATTCAATTTTGGCATTGTTGCCTTAAAGGGTATCATTTAGGCCAACTTAAACTCAAACAAGATACAAAATATTACAAAAACCAGGATAAAGATAATAAGGAGAGCCAATTCTATTTGTTTGTTTTTAAAAGCCCATGTTAAGAGAACTGTTAGCCTTACTTTTACTTTTGAAATTCTTCATATCAACCTACTAATAAGAAAAATGTTCATACTTTGTTCTACTCATTGTGCTAGCCAATTTACATACATTATTTACATTATTTAATTTACTTTTTTTTTTTTTTAAGATGGAGTCTCACTCTGTCATCCAGGCTGGAATGCAGTGGCCCTATCTCAGTTAACTGCAATCTCCACCTCCTGGGTTCAAGTGATTCTTCTGCCTCAGCCTCCTGAGTAGCTGAGACTACAGGAACACACCACCACATCCTGCTAATTTTTGTATTTATTTTATTTTTAGATGGAGTCTTGCTCTTGTTGCCCAGGCTGGAGTGCAGTGACACAATCTTGGCTCACTGCAACCTCTGCCTCCTAGGTTCAAGTGATTCTCCTGCCTCAGCCTCCAGAGTAGTTGGGATTACAGGTGCCCACCACCATGCCCAGCTAATTTTTATATTTTTAGTAGAGACGGGGTTTCATCATGTTGGCCATGCTGGTCTCAAACTCCTGACTTCAAGTGATCTGCCCGCCTTGGCCTCCCAAAATGCTGGGATTATGGGTGTGAGCCACCCCACTTGGCCTTATTTTAGTATTTTTGTAGAGACGGGGTTTCACCATGTTGGCCATGCTGGTCTCAAACTCCTGACCTCAAGTGATCCACCTGCCTTGGCCTCCCAAAGTGCTGAGATTACGGGCATAAGCCACCGTGCCTGGCCTATTTATTTTACTTTAAAGAGAAGTCCTATGACCTGGAAATTTCTCTGACCCATATAATTCAAACTGCTTATCAGAAGTCTATATATGTCACATGCATTAAGCCCTGTAGAGTCATGGAATATTATCCTTGAGACAGATTTTAGTGGATTTTCATTGTTTCATTTTTTTCTTAAGAAACATTACTCTTTCCTGCTAAATGCATTGCAGTCTTCCTCCTGATGATCAATTTTTCTCACACTCCAAGTCCTTGGTCTTCTGATGAGATAGTTCTAAGTCAACCAACATGGCTCATTTTCCTGAGTATAGTGAGAGGTTTTGAGATGTACATGTGACCAATCAAACTACATAAGATAAACTGTGACTTTTACTGGGACATAGAAAAAGAAAATTTTGCTGTTCTCTTATGCACTCAAATCAGGAAAGTTTTAGCTATGGACCTCTTGGTAGAATTTTGGAGCCAGGTAGAGAGAAGTGCCCTAAAATGAAACTCAGATAAGGAAATGAAATGTACATGAACAAACTGGGCTCTAATTATATCACTGGAACTTTAAACAAAGCCTAGCCAATCCCTGGACTGCTCTCTTATGTGACATAATAAATCACTTATTGTTTAGGCTGGTTTGAGCTGGATTTTCTATCACATGCAACACAAAGTTTACTAAGTGATACAAAATTCTTCACATTTGCAACTCTAAGAATATCATTTTAAAAAAGCGATTTTGTTCATAACAGTAGTATAAACTAGATTTAACTCTTTTTTTTTTTTTTTTTTTAAGGTGAAGTCTCGCTGTTTTCCAAGCTGGAGTGCAGTGGCATGATCTCGGCTCACTGCAACCTACACCTCTTGGGTTCAATGAATTCTCCTGCCTCAGCCTCCAGAGTAGCTGGGATTACAGGCATGTGCAACCATGCCCAGTTAATTTTTTTTTATTTTTTTATTTTTAGTAGAGACGGTGTTTCGCCACGTTGGCCAGGTTGGTCTTGAACTCCTGACCTCAGGTGATCCACCCGCCTCGGCCCTCCAAAGTGTTAGGATTATAGGTGTGAGCCACTGTGCCCAGCCTAATTCATTTTTTTTAAAGTAATGATCTGACCCACCAAATTTCCACCAGTAGATATTCAACGTTAGATAATTTGGTGAGTAAAATTTGGATGCATGTTTACAAGTTCAAATGATATGACAACGTACCACAGCTGTATCATAAATCCTGTATCTATTTCTTAATTTGAAGCAGCATTCAAGTATAAGTAGGATGCCCAGAGGAATGTATTGAGGCTGGGGGAGAGAAAGGAGATATTGTTAATGGTGGTAGAGCATAAAGTCCAGTAACTCTGGGCAAAAGCAGAGAGATGAAAAGAGGAGGCAGGAATGGAGTCAAGACTGGGTGGAGACCTGAGATGAGGAGACAAAGTTGAAATTTGACAGGGAACTGTGATTTTTGCTATGGGCAAAAGATATGTAGTAGAGTTTCTAAAATGAAGGAGGAGTGGGAAAGGAGCTAAGTTGGACCATTCCAATGTAGGAGGCAGGTCAAGGCTGAGAAGCTACTAAATAGCTACTTGGCCCTGGGCAAATTATTTAACTCCTGTGAGCCTTGATTTCCTCATCCATAAAATGAGAATCATAACACTTAGCACACAGGGTAATTGTGAGGATTAAATGTAAATATAACATAAGCCTCAAAATTAGAAAAGGATGGGGGGCCAGGTCAAGGCTGAGAAGGAAGAGACTTGAGGGCAGTGTATGGTAGTTAGATGGATGTCTCCTACTTTGACTTTTGGCAAATTCTTCCCATCTTTTCAATGTCTTTCTCTTATTTCATCATCATTTCAAACTTTAATTTCTACCATCACCACCCCCCACTCCAAGTTACTCTTTGTTTTTCTCTGTCACTTTCAAATAAATGATATTTTATAGAATAGGAATAACAACACCAGTACTAATATTTAAATAGTGCATCCTAGTTTATAAAATAGTTTCATATCCACAGTTTCATGTCACCCACTGAAAAATATATGCTATTTTATATATATACACACACATATATGTGCACATGTATACGTATACATATGTATATATTCATATGCACATACATATGCATTTCTGTATTTGAAGAAACTTTTTTGCTTTGTCCTTACAAAGAAGCTAAATTTGTCAGTATTTTTTCAGTCTTGAGAAGACTTTGATTTTCTTATTCGGAAGGTCAATAACTTTGATTCATTTTCTTATCCTCTCCCTCCATCCTCTTCTAATTTTGAGGCTAATGTTGTGTCAGACCAATTCTGTCTCTTTTAACAGAATTATGGGTTACACAGCAAGGAAAGAAGGTAACTAACATTTATTAAGTGCAAATTATGTGGTAGGCCCTCTGCAAAGTCCTTTATATCCACATTTAATCCTCACAGTTATCCCGTGTGGTGAGTCTTATGATTCTCATTTTATGGATGAGGAAATCAAGGCTCACAGAAGTTAAATAACTTGCCCAGGGCCAGGTAGCTATTTAGTAGCAGAGCTGGATCCAGGAGCCCATGTTCTTTCTACTATAATAAATTACATTTCTAAGTTAATGTAGAAAAAAAAATGTAGGTTTTTTTTTTTTTTCTTTTTTTTTTTTTTTTTTTTGAGGCAGAGTTTCTTTCTTGTTGCCCAGGCTGGAGTGCAATGGCATGATCTCGGCTCACTGCAACTTCTGCCTCCCCGGTTCAAGCTATTCTCCTGTCTCAGCCTCCTGAGTAGCTAGGATTACAGGCGTGTGCCACTACTCCCGGCTAATTTTTTGTATTTTTAGTAGACGGCTTTTCACCTTATTGGTCAGGCTGGTCTTGAATGCCTGACCTCAGGTGATCTGCCTGCCTAGGCCTCCCAAAGTGTTGGGATTACAGGCATGAGCCTGCATGCCCAGCCAAACTGTAGCTTTTAGAAAGGCTTCTGATTTCCCCTCATATGTTATTGTCAAAAATTGAGATGCCAAACTGAAGTCAGAGTATATAATGCACTGACTGTCCAATAGAATACACTGAACCACAAATGCAAGCCAAAGGTGCATTTCGTAAAAATCTTAGTAACGCGTTCCAAAATAAAAACATACAGGTGAAGTTAATATTAATAATACCTTATATTTCATCAGGGATATCAAAATAATCATTTCAACATATAATCGATATAAAAATTTCAGTGAGATTCTTTACATTCTCTTTTTTCTTACTGAGTCTTTGAAATCCAGTATAAATGTTACACTCATAGCCCAATTCACGCAAGCTACATTTGAAGTACTCAATAGCTATATGGCCACTGGCTCTCATCCTGGACAGCACAGGTGTATATAGGCCTTAATAGACCCAATACTGCCTCATTTCCTTCGCTTGCCATGAAGGCTTCTTGGGGAGTACTGTGAACTCAATGACTCATCCTCCTTTGCATTTGTTTACTTACTGGAATGTGCCTGGTTTCAGCCAGCAGCATGTCAGTTCAGTTAAGATGACACATTTTCTCCTAGCTTCCTAATTCTCCAGCTTTTGCTGTACTTAACCTCTTTGCTGCTCTTTGACCAGTATTGATCACTCCCTCTGCCTCAAAACTCTTCCCTCTGGATTTCTGTGAATTCACTCCATCTCCATGATTCTACTTAGACTCCTCCCCTCTTACACAGAAAAGGTAGCCCACAGCCACCTTCTTTTTGCTCTCTTTTCTGGGATTGCTAAACTTCACCTATCATCTATACACTGAGGAAAGCAAAATCAAATGTCCTCCAGACCTTTGACATAAAATCACCTCTATATATATTCAGGTGCCAAAAGTTCATTTGGATACATAGTTAAAATATCATTTATAAAATTTCAACACCACAACACACACCACTTCATATTAATCATCAGTAGGTTGAGGAAACATTTATTTTCTTAAAAAAAGGTGCTGGCCAAGTGGGTTATAATTTATTTTTCTCATTAAGTAAATTGAAAAAATTAAGAAAAGGAAAGCCATAAAAAATACAATGTAAGTTGATTGATAGATAAATGGAATAAAATTCCTTTTGCGGAATTACATCTGTCTCAAAGTGAAATAATGGCCATCCTTTTGAATTCTATATTTTCTGTAAGTTTGACTACTATCAGCAATACTACCATCCAAGGAATGTGACAATAAATTCTGAATAACTTACTTATCAAATTTTTATGCCGACATAATATATTAGACATGTGTTAAAAACTGCAGAGTGAAGAAAACAAATACAACAGAGTATTTATGGACTCTCTTGTACTACGTATTAGTTTTCAGACTCCTTTAGTATAATATTTGCTTTTGCACAGGAAACAAAGACCATTTCTCACACGACATTGAAAAAATAATTAAACAAATTTGCTGTAGTTTTTCTCTTTTTCCAGTAAGTTTTCCTTCCATCTTTAATTCTACTCACTGTCGATTCAAGCACACTACTGCTGCTCATGGGGTACACTCTCTCTGTATATGAATTACAGTAAGAGAGCTGGGTCATCATCATTTCCCCATATCCCATTAAGTATTTGCATTATAAATATGCATTAAATAGACTTTTTTGCTTGGGAGCTGCTATTCGCAACCTCTTTTTTGCCACTGTGTCTCAGATTTACTATATGAAAGGGTTCTTAGAGCGAGATGTGAATCTATTGGTATCTCGGTGTCTGCAGTCAGTCTCTGATTTTTGAGGCTAGTTTTAGAATATTTATTCAACTTTCTTTCCTGACTTTCCTGCATTTGACTATCTACCCTCAGTTTACAGACAGGTAAGTTTGGGATGCTTGCCACCATTTTTCCTTCATACACATCCAGACTCATAAAGTCACCTAGAAAGAGGACACTAACACATACAAATGCTTGAGTGAATCTAGTGCAGTGTAGTGCAATAAACACCCTGTAATTTCTATGGCATGACTGTATTTCAGATGCTTGCTTTTCATGCTAATTGTCTTTCGATATCCAGTTTTACTTCTTCTTTAGTAATAGAAACCTGGACAATGTGTTCTGCTAAGAAGCTCCCAGCCTCACCTTCATAGTTGGCTATGGTCATGAACTAAGTCTGGCCAATCACATTTAAGCAGAAGTATGTATGTGTCTATGGGAAATTCTTAAAAGGGAGTAGCGAGCACAGCCTTGAATGTTGACATAATAGGTGGAACTCTAGTCATCATCTCGACCCTTGAATTTGGAAAGCCCAAGCTAAGAATGACAAAGCAGAAAATATGAGCCATGATAACATAGTTAAGTGGTCATAGGAGGCCTGTACAGCCTACTTATGAACTCCTTTTCTATTAGGGACAAATAAACTTCTACCACCTTAAAACTAATTTTATTTTGCTCTTCCTGTTAAATGAAGTCCCATCTAAGCCTAACTGGTACACACACAATAAATGGCTTCCTGAAACCCAGAGGTGCCAGATTTCAAGGAGATAGACATGATTGACCCATGTTTCCCAGGAAGATTCATAATCATAATGTTTTCATCACCTAAAATTTAGTCTCAAGTGTTATTTGTTAGTATTATATTTGCTTGTGTACTTTGCAAAGGGCATGACTGACTACTTGACTGCATTTTCAAATGCATAGGTTAAGTAACAGAATTGATTGGTGTTTTTCCTTCTTTGTGCTACTGAGGAAATTCAGTGGTATGTCTTGGACATTCCTGGTGCTGACTGTTACATATTCTAAATGATTATCAGATCACAATCCCAGTAATTATTTAATAAATCTGTATTTCTTATTGCTTTAGAGAGTAAAAGAATGTTACTTTATAGTACTATGATTTCCCATATATACAAAAAATCCCTGATATACAAATAACACACACAAAGAATACACATAATTGCTATATTTTTAATAAAATATATGGGATCTAGCAATATTTGAGAGCAATTCTAAAATCAAAGTCACAAAGAAAGCAATATATTAAAAATCCATGTAGAATTATTAATCTAATTTTCTACAACCATAGTTTTTAAGACAATTTTCTGTGGTATGAATATTTCTCCAATTTGCCCTTCATAGGTGTAACATATGAATGTATAAAAGTTGTTTTATAAGGGGTTGAAATTTGTATTTTAGATTTCTTGCGTGACCAATTTATCATATTTGTTTATGTCTACAGCCATATATATGTTTTAAGTAATCTTGAGAAACTTCAATAATCAATGACTATTCTTTCAAGTGAAGTTAAAACAAATTAGGTCATAGAACAATAGATGGAGCTAATGCCTGTTTTAAAACAGTAGCATTTTTGCATAGATATTTTGGAAGCTGACTTGGATCTATTGCTTTATTTATTCTTTATTTTTTTAAATTTCAAATGTTGCAGGCCAAATATCATGTATCCATACGTTGATGACTTCTTACACATCACAAAATAGGGAACTATGCACATCAAAGCCAAAGTTACTGCTGGATTCAAGTAATAAGTTACTACAGACCCAAGGCATTTCAAAATTGAAGAAAAACCACTAAAAATTCTTTCTTGTGGCTTTCAAAGTTCTTATAACAAAAACTGCTTTGAAACATGCTGGGAGAAGGACTGAAATACCACACACATAACCTGTTCAGAATTGTATACTGTGGGCAGATTACCAACTGCTGTGAGTATATTTACTGGGAGTCATTATTGAATTTCTGTCATTAGATGGACATAATTTGGATAACAATATGCAGCACTATGGTCCTTTTTACATTTGCATTACTAAAGCTGTTCATTTATTTGTAGTAAGTGATATGTTTTATATTCCCTTAATACTTAACACTGTTAATAAGTGAAAATAGATTTACAATTTAACAGATACATTTACATTTTACTAATTTTTCATTTCATAGCAAGAACCTGCTTTCAGTGTTTGACCACTAGGGCATTGGTCTTTCAAAGAAAATTACAAAAAGAAATGTGACATGTAAATTTATTAACTTTTTTTAATGCTTTGACATAATTTAATATTCAATCTTTAGGCATAGCCATATATCCATGTTCCTTAAAAGTAAAAGATGAGGTCATCTAATATTTAATAAAACTTGCTGATTCCCTCAAGTAGATCCAACCACATGTTAACATTCTCACAGAACACGTTGGAAAGTAGTGTCTACTGACAAAAGATAAAATAGGACAAAAAGGCAGTGCTTCCATAATAGAACACCTTATGTGAGAGAACAAATATTTTTCTTTCTATAAATTTGTTTGCTTTCAGTTAAGAGCCTGGGTACCATGGTGATTATATAATAGGAACATGTACCAAATTAGCTACAATGCTTATTAGTTGTCCTTTTTCAATAAGTGTTGTTGGAGACTAGAACAAAGTGATATAACTGAAAACTCACAAGAAAAATACAATCTGTAAGAATGAACTAGAGAGCTAACATTTCCTGAATGCCTACTATGTGCTAGCCAGTGGACTAGGCAATGACCTACACTTCTCATTTAAGTTACTATTGTTGGAAATAGTGTGCCCAATTATCAGTGGAGACTGACCTTAATCTCTTAGGTGGCTCTAATGTGATTATTGAGTCTCACAGCCTTACTCAAATGCAAGTCCTTGATCAGAGAGCAATGGGATGAGATTATGAATTTTCAAAACAGTGGCAATAAAAGCCTGAAGAAGTCTGCAGAGGGGACCTAGAGTACCTATTTTAGTTCATAGTCATTTAGTAATTTTTTTCAATAGAAAAAAATTAAAAGCATAGAAGCATTTACCTTCTTCATAGCAGCATAAAAAAGTAGCTGGTTCAAATCATCCTCATTTAGAGAACAAGGACCTTTGAGATCACTCAGCCCATAGTTTTCCAATTTTGCAAATAATTAAAGTAAGGTACAGAGAGATTACAAGAATCACATAATTGTTAGTTATAGAGACAAGAGCAAAAACCAGCTTCCATGTTTTCCCTCTTGTCAATGTCCTGAAGTGCCACCAGTCACCTAGAAACATTGATCTATTGACTTTAAATCTTCAGAAAGCCAGTGTAGCAGAAGTTAGGAGTCCAGACTCTGAAGCCAGACTGTCTAGGTCCAAATGCAACTGTTGCCACTGTGTGATCTTGGGCAAGCTATTTAAACTCCCTGTCAAGCAATTGTCTCATCAGATTGCCACAATAATGAAAAAAAAAATTAGGGCTTAGCACTTTGGGAGGCCAAGGTGGGCAGATCACCTGAGGTCGGGAGTTTGAGACCAGCCTGGTCAACATGGTGAAACCCGTCTCTACTAAAAATACAAAAATTAGCCGAGCCATGGTTGTGCACGCCTGTAGTCCCAGCTATTCAGCAGACTGAGGCATGAGAATCGCTTGAACCCGGGAGGCAGAGGTTGCGGTGAGCTGAGATCATGCCACTGTCATTCTGGGTGAGAAAGTGAGACTGTCAAAAAAAAAAAAAAAAAAAAAAAAGAAGTCCTATGTGGATGAAATGACTTTATATTTGTTAAACACTTAAAATTGTGCATTAAGTGTTACCAATTGATTTTTGCCCAGGTTGGAGTGCAGTTCAGGCTGGAGCCTCAACCTCCTAGGTGCAAGTGATTCTCCCACCTCAGCTTCCCAAGTAGCTGGGACTGCAGGCATGCACCATTACTCCTCAGCTTGTTTTTAATTTTTGTAGTGACAGGGTCTCACTATGTTGTACAGGCTAGTCTCAAACTCTTGGGCTCAAGCAATCCTCCCACCTTGGCCTCCCAAAGTGCTGGGATTGAGCCACTGTGCCTGGCTCCAGTTAGCTTTTAAATGAAGTCCTCCTTCATTCACTTACACAACAACAATTTTGAGCTCCTACTGTATACCAAGTATTGAGGGCACAAGTATGAAGAACAGGACCACATCCTCCCCTCTCCTCAATTAACTTACAGTCAAATGGAAGATAAAAATAAGTAATCAGACATTCAGATTGCATGATATTCCATGACAAGGTGGTAGAAAATGATACTAGAATATCTAGGGGAAATAATTAACCCAAATTTGAGACTTCAGGAGCAATGTCTTACAGAAAGCACCTAGAAGTTTGGAGCAGTTTAATGTGAGAGGCGAGGGCAGAGTGTTCTAGTTAAGGCCGGCAGTGGGTGTGAAGACCAGCTGGAATGATCGTGGATCTGGAGAGACCAGCTGTGGATTGTGAGAGTGGAAAGAAAGGAAACAAGAGTGGTGAGTAGAGTCCAGAGAGGAGTTTATGAGCCACATGACAGAAATTAAAACATTCAGGAAGAAATGGAGAGCCCCTGAAGGATATAAATGGGAAACTGATACAAGCTTTGCGTTTTAGAAAGCTCACATAAGCTAGGGTAGGAAAAAGGGGTTAGAAGTGGGTAAGATGGAGGCAAGGAAACTCAAAACCCAATTGGTACAGTTTCAGGTGAGAAATGATGAATGACCACACAGCTCAAAGGTGTATATGGGAGCCTTGTTTTCTAATGGAGCACATGTGATAATCCCTGGACAGCAAGAGAATACCTGGGGTAGACCTAAGCTTTCCCTTAGTGAAGAGGCCTCTGCTTAACACCACCATGTGGATCAGTTTTAAACACAAGAATGGGGCATCTAGCCTCCTGGGGATGCTCCTGGGAAGCTAGAGACAAAGTACCTGGACTCTGATACCTTGAGATTAGATTCTGGCTCCACTACTTCCTCAGGTATGTGATTTAGGGCAAATCCTCTTACAGCAAAGCACTATTATTATTATTATTATTTCATATTTAAAAAGGAGATAATAGTACCTATTTTATAGTGCTAAACGAAACAATGCATGTAAAGATCTTTTTCAAATTTTTATTATTTTCACTTCTATTTTTATTTAATTACAAGGGTCATGCTAATCTCTGTTTTGTTCCAATTTTAGTGTATGTGCTGCTGAAGCTAGCACTATGTAAGGTCTGTGCCTAGCATGTATTAAATATTCAATAAAACTTAGGTCTTACATTAAATGTTTCAATTTATGTATGTATGTATGTGTGTGTATGTACATATATACAGTGTGTATGTATATATATACACACAACACATCTATCTATAACCATACATATATAACCATATATATATGGTTATAGATAGATAGATATGTTGTGTGTATATATATACATATAACCATATATATACACACACCATATATATAACAATATATAATATATATAGCAATATATAATATATATAACAATATATATATTATATATATATAAACTCTCTCTCTCTCTCTCTCTCTCTCTCTATATATATATATATAGTTTTCAGGATGTCAAGTTTCCAAAGCAGTGATCCTCATTTTTAAAAAAGTCAGGGAAAACCTTAGCATCTTCAGGTTACAAGTCTACTCGTCCTTCAGAGTACAACAAAATGCCTTTTCAGTATACAAAGAAACAAACAAAAGAAATTCCACTCAGGATAACTTATATAAAATAGGAAAATTTGCATTTTTCAGCTCTTCCCACATTCACACATTATTTCCATCATAACCTCTTAAATATTTTCTTGTATCTAAGGTGTAGCTTGGTCTGTAAGATGAGAGACAAATAACTAAATGTATTATTACTCTTATTTTCCCTTCCTAATTACAAAACATAAATACGTCCTGGGAAGCTTCAGCAACTTCAGATGCTAAGCAGTCTCTCTGCCTCCAGTAACTTCTAGCAGGATGCTGTCCATCCAACATCCTTGACCATCCTTTCTACAACACAGACTTTAGCATGGCACTGTCGCCCAGCCCCTAACCCTCCACTCCCACCATCTTACCAGTCCCTAAACATAAACTGTGTGTTACCGTAACCCTCCCTTTGCTCATGCTCGTGCCTGGAATGTCCTTGAGACTTTCTGAAATTTCTATAGGAAGTGTGGAGAAGCAAGTTTCTAAAGATGCCAGTCCTAGGAAACCAGCTGTATTTACTCTATTTCTTCTAGAGTATTTCTAGATATACTCTAGAATGAGTATTTCTCAAATCATAACAACAGACTTTTATGATAAAACCAATAGATGTATCAGTTATGGTGCAAAGCATGAGAGATAGGTATAAAGAAGAGTTAACTGTTGCTTTCAAGTTGTCCATATTCTAAGGGGAGAAAGCAGATACATAGAGCTTCATTTATTACAATGTGAAAAGTGCTACAGCAGCAGATGCACCAAACATTGTGATAAAAAACATGAAAGAGTTATTAATTCCACTCGGAGGGTGTAATGAAATCCTCATAAAAGTCCATTTTGGAACCGGTAGTTTATTTGGTTTGCATGTGTATAAAATGGGAATCCTCCAAATACGCATTCACAAGGAAGGCAACATTCATAGGAAGGCATTATTTTTAAAGGCCATTAAAGTCTCTGTTTGAGATAAAAACTGCTGATACTACACCTGATACCACTATTATCATTATTGTGAAAACTCAACAACATGATAATTAACCACATTGAGTGCTGGGAATAGGGGGGTTCTGCACTTCAACTCGTGAACATTTGACCATCTCCCCAAACTTTCTCCAATTGTGAATCACCCCCCAAATAAGCACCGAATAAGAAATGACCAAATGCACAAAAACATTCACACACACATACACACACTTGGAAGTTAGTTTCTTAAATGTTAAATGTCTTAATACATACAAAACATTTACTACACTGTGAAACCAAGTGGTGTCTTTCCTTCAAAGATGGTGAACAAAGTATATAGACCAGAAAGAACAAAGAACTATGGATCTTAATTATTAAAGCACGGCTTCTAGATTTTTAAAATATGACGCTTGCATGGTCAGTTCTACAGGTTTTCAAACAATTATAATCATTTTCATAACCATAATTATAAACCTGGCTTAAGAAAAAAACTAGACTACCAGATTAGGATTGTTAACTTAGCTCAAGTTACACTATGATATTATTAGCTTTTATCCTAGGCTTTCCCTCCCTAGGGTTGAAACTGTGTAAGAAAAAATAAATAAAGGAGCCTATATTTTGATGTTTTAAAACGTCATTAATTGCTATGTGCTATCTCGTAAGGGAAGAAAAGTATTTTTAAGAAGACCTATGAAAGGTATACTCCCAAAAGCATAAATTATGTTGTAGTGATAATATGCCTTGGAAACCTCTTAGTAAAAATATTAGTCATTCAGAGCAAATTGAGTTCAGTGTCAGTGATACATTTTTTTTTTTTTCAGATACTACGTATCCTGTTTTCCTTTAGTTACTGAAAAGTACAGGGCCACATTTAAAAGCAAAATCTCTCCTGACATCTTAGCACAACCAATAATGAAATGGAGCCCCTGAGAATTTAGCTGCTGGGACAGATGTTCAAGATCAGAATGGCGACTCCCTCGTGCACCAAGTCCTCTTTTCGGCATGATGACGATAAGCACTAGGATCTTAACAATTCACAGAGCTCACTGGATTTACATTCAGACACCAAACTTCTCACAGGAGACGAAAGAAGATGTTTTCACTCTAAAACCACAATCATGAGTTCAGGGTCTTTTCACATTTTCAGAAGTCTGAGGCAGGTAAAGTAGAACTATAAAAGGAAAATCATTTTACATGATATTAAGAAACAGTGCAGACTCTGGAGCCATGCTTGGTGGGTTTGAATCCTGCTTTCACCTCTTCTCATCTGTGTGACCTGGGGTAAACTGCTAACCAGCTGCAGGCCTCAATTTTTGGTCTGTAAGAGTATGCACGTCAAAAGATAGTAGTGACGATTAACGTTTAGACAGCTCCTGGCCATAGGGTAAATGCCATAAATGTGTTTGATAGTATTCTTCTGAGGATTTGGTCACAGGTATGAATATGGGTAGCATATAAACTCTTCTCTTAGAAATATTTTCTCAAAGATGGTGTTTGTAAGAAATGCTTATAGACAGAGTAGATGAAGTGCCCCTGAGACGAGATAGCGAGATTGCTCAGGACACAGAGGTTCCACTCAGATGGCTGTTCTTTCTCTTCCCTTTACCTGGTAAAGAGATATCCTGACACATAAGAACAAGGTCTAACCTGTTTAGGAACACTAACAGTTATATGTATCACAAAATAAAATCATGACAGGATTATGGTTACGTAATGATACAAAGGCAAACCACAACTGTCAGTTGCAGTCAAAGAGTTTTTTCAGAAGCGTCCTCATATGCTGCCTAAAGGAATACTATATGGGTAATGTCTCTCTCTCTATTTCACACACACACACACACACTCACTCACACTCACACACACCTTTTTGTCGTATAATAAACACAACACACTCTTTAGATGGAATTTGTAAAACACAGTCAAATGCAAAGAGAAATAAATAATTTATAATGCAGAAAAATCTACTGTTAATATTTGGTATATTTTTTTCCAAGCATTTTCTTCTGTATGCTTAGATTTAGAAAGTTGAAACAAAGTTTTGGTTTTGGTATTTTTTAACTTGTATCAAATATTCACTTATATCTTTAAGTTACCTTATAAATTATGATTTCAATAATTAAATGGTATGAAAATTTCAATATATATCATAACTTATTTAACTGGCCGTCCTCTGAGATGTTTCAACTACATTTCAGTAGTTTGTTATTTAAACGAATACTATCAAAAATATCAGTGTGTAACTATCTTGCACATCTTTATTTCAATTTCTATAAATTGACCACAAGGAAATTTTGCCAACATGATGGGTAAGTTATAGCTTCTACATTATTAATAATCAAATAGATGCAAATTAAAACAATAAACTTGAATACTGTTTTTCATAGGTTCATATAGTTTTAGTTTCCATGATTTAATTTTGCTAAATACCTATGTCTTACTTATCTTTCCTGTAATATCGAGAATATCCTCCTGTCCAAAGACCCATGGATGTCAGTGGCCCAACCTTAGTGCTATCAATGGTCAGAACCATCTTTGTCACCCTCTTCAGACTCGGACACAGAAGGAAGACAAATAGGAAAATATTTATAACTACCAATTATGCACTAAGATTAGGAAGAGGGAAAGAAGAATTTTGGTGAAGTAAGCATAGGGATCAAAAGAAATATGCAATAAAATTGAAGACATATTATGTACATTAAAGCAAAATAACATCAAATGCAAATTCAGCTCCACAGACACTGGAGTCATTTCTTTTTCTCTGTTGCATGCAAGCCCCTACTGCATAGTAAGTGCTCAATAAATATGTATTGAAGGAATATTAAAATGTAATGCAAACAGCAGCCTAGGCTGAGAGTGATCTTAGAATTGGTATTAATATTTAGCCAGAGTTAACATTTTTCTTTTTGAATAGAAATAGCTTAGTTTTCTTCTCTCTCTCTCTATTTTTCTTGTGCTTAAATCATCCAGAACACTGGTTGGCATGTAATTTCTATGTAGTTATAATTATCTCTTGCTCTGTAAATGGAAAAGCAGAAGTTTAATTGATTGTATCACTGGTTCTCAAACTGATGATGGTTTAGCATCTTTAGCATCAATTAGGAATTTGCAGAAACACAAATGTGGGGGCCCTACTGCGGATCTACTGAATTGGAAACTCGAAGGGTGAAACCCAGCAATCTGTATGTTTAAAAAGTCCTAAAGATGATTCTGGTGATAAGATTTCAGAACCACTGATATAATCCAGGGCTATTCTCCTTCCAACATACTACATAGTCACACACTGGGTGAGCCCATTTTCTAGGACACAGAGGAAAAGTGGAGATGAGGTAAGAAACTTACAGTTTGAGAATCACCATTTCATCACTATGCAGATCAATATTTTCCATCCAGAAAAGGCAACCATGCATTAAAAGCGTCTCAATTCACAACACAGTAACATTCTAGTGCCTGCTTTTTCACATTAAAAATGACTGTTTTTAAAGATAAACATTGTAACACGTAATAATTTGTTTTATTGCCTTAGAAAATATTTAGAATTATAATTATTTAGCACATGACTTTTTACAATAGAGTTATTAAATAAAAGGAAGTAAATGTGTATAATATTTAAACATTGCCAAGGCAAAGTAAAATAATACAAAATAGTATGACTTCTTAGTATGGTTACTATTGATTATAAAGATGGCTGGAAGAAGCCATCCATATTACTTTCACTGCATAATGTTCACATTAGTAGCCACATATAGAATCAGTGTCAGTTTTAATACTGGCGATATAATTACGAGATTAGATTTCTGTTCTCCCTGACAAAGCCATTTTTAGATCCCGTCAACCAAATCCTCTGGGCTCCATGGAGACATGTGCTACATAAATACAAAGCATTATTTTTGCTCATATCACGTTATTGTGGAGATTGGTAAATGGAGGAGCGCTATACCAAATATTAATAGTTTTTAAGCATTGAAAGCTGTTTTACACCATAGTAAACAGCAATCTAGCAAATTGAAAACCAAGATAGAAGGTCATCTTTCACTTAATAGTTCTGAATTCCAACCCGGTTATTCTAGAGAAAGATGCTTCTCTTTATAAAAGACTAAACTTATGCAAAGACCTACAGCTGCTAAATTTAGGATTGATTTAAAAAATATCCAAAACGAATGAAGCACCACCCTAATAGATGGGCTTTAGCAGATACTCCAAGTATAGTTGTATATTAAAACCTAGACCGTTACCCAAATAGGAAGAAAGGAAACAAACTAAACGTGCCATGAAGAATGATCAAATACCTCTTGCCTCACTATAGCACATCAGTAACAAATAACCTGCATCTTTTTTTTTTTTTTTTTAGAAGGAGTCTCGCTCTGTTCCCCAGGCTGGAGTGCAGTGGTGCGATCTCGGCTCACTGCAAGCTCCGCCTTCCAGGTTCATGCCATTCTTCTGCCTTAGCCTCCCAAATAGCTGGGACTACAGGCACCTGCCACCACGCCCGGCTAATTTTTTTTTGTATTTTTAGTAGAGACGAGATTTCACCGTTTTAGCCAGGATGGTCTTGATCTCCTGACCTCGTGATCCGCCTGCCGCGGCCTCCCAAAATGCTGGGATTACAGGCATGAGCTACTGCGCCCGGCCCAAATAATCTGCATCTTATTCCTCCTTAAAAGAGAGTCACTTTATACTGAGGATTGCTTTCTTAGTCGATGCTGATTTATTTAAGTTTTTTGTAAATGGTGGTCAGTAGTAGTTACATGTATGGGTCTTGAGTCAAGGTTTTATATTACACTCTTTATTTAGCACTCATTTTTTTTAGGTGAGTTACTGGTTGAAGCCTCACTTTTCTCACACACTAAGTGGAAATTTTATGGCCAAAGATTGTTGTGAGGATTAAATTATACATAATATATAATAACATATTAAACATAATAATTTTAGGAGTATCTGGCAGAGTACAAATATGCAATACAAGTTGCCATTATTAAAACATAATCTGAATTTAAATGAATAACAATTTATATTTCAAATAAATTCCTTAAGCCTACTTCTACCCTATTTTATTTGATGTTGTTATTTAGACATTCCTTCATGACAATTTACTCTGGGGTGAATACAACTGGGACATTAATTCATTCTTTAATTATTTTTCAATTATTAGTACTACAGAGTATTTGTTTTGCTGTCTATTAAGAGCTGCCACTCACACAAACTGGGAATGGTTTGGCAGTAGGTCTAGAGGATGCGAGTGTGTACTTGAATTTCAAAATAAAAGATAATTCTATTTATTAGAAGTTCTTATCCTTTCCCATTTTCAGGCTTTTGCAGAGAAAACACAGAATTACTAAATTTAAAGGCTTTGTGGTCCAGCTAAAGTTATTTATATGCCTCGATGTATTGTTAATGAGTCCATAATATGCAAAGTTTCACCAGTTGTAAAAATAATTATATATATTATGCATTTTTATGTATTCCATGTATTATTTCAGGAAAACTGTCAACCTCAGATACTAGTAATAGTTGGAAATTTGAATTGAAATGTCAATAAAAGCATTTGTACATATCACATTTAACTAAAATACCAATGTAGACATTTGGGAATATATAGTTACATGGGAACTATAGGTATTAACTTATTTTATATAGATTAACTCCCACACATTGACTATTACATATAGATTGCATATTAAGGGTCTATTTACAGACCAGAAAGACCAAAATGTTTGCCTCAAAATAGTCATAACCATAATGCAAGTATACTTAAGAAAACTGTAGAAATGCAATGATTGGCCTCACAATGATTCATGGATCTTTTGATTTTGCCATTTGGAAGGCAACTTAGAGTTGTCTAGTGCCATTTGTATATGACAGAAGCACGTTTTCTTCAGTATTCTCCTTGGGAATTGGTCATGTAGTAATATAAAAGGTCAACTAGTAATTTTTTAAAAAGGTATCATTTTTCGCCTAAAAAGGCAACTTAGAATTTGTCTAGTTCCTTCTCTTTATGATAAAAATTCCTTTTCTCTTTGGAAATTGGTCGTCTAGTAACAAAAAGGTAGCATTTTTGAGCACTTTATATGTGACGGGGCTGCATTAAACCTTTAACACATAGTATCTTCTTTAATCCTAATATTCACTTCATTAGGTAGGTACTATTAACATTCCCACTGAATTTCTCAGAAATGTTCACTTGAGTGATCAGATCCACAAGGGATGATTAGCGCAAAAGCAGGTTTTCATACAAGACTGCTCAGGGGATGAAAAGCTTGTCGCTTAAGGAAGTAAAGATTCAATTCCTGTTAATGTGGTCTTCCTGAAATTCAGATATAATTGGTCACTCTACCACTTTCCCTCCCTAGTGTTTTGAATTATTAAATTGCGTAAGCAACTGCAATAACCCAGACTATTTCCTTTATCCCTGGTAGCTCTTTAGAACTTAGTAGGCAGATACTCTGTTCTGCTTTCTTCTTCAAACTACTCCCTAATTCTTCAATAGTTTTGTGGCACTTGATTTCCAGACCATTTACCATCCTTATTGCCCTTTTCTGAATAGACTCCAGATTTCTCCTGATCCTATTAAATGTAGAGTCAAGATGAATTACGAGATCCTGGGTAGGATTTAATAGGTAGGGAGTACATAGGAAATATTAGTTTCTTTCTTTCAAACAAGTCATATTGGGTAGAGCAGTAAATCACTATTTATGCAGGTACGTAAGTCCCAATACTAATTTGTACTGTGCTTGCAATAAACTATAATTCTAAGCATTTTATTTATACATACACTCTTGGTAATTTCTATATCCCTTTGCCTATATTTAATCAGTTATTTTTGTGAACCTAAGTTCATATTTTACATTCATCATACCCAATCTATTATTTTTGGTTAAACTCATTCATCATCCCTTTAGAGTTCTAACTGTAGGAAGTAAACACAGGGATTAATTGTCTTTCTCAGTGTTTGATGCGCATAAATATGAAAACCTTGTTGATTATATCCTCATCCAAATATTTTATTTGAAAAAAATAACAATGTAGACTTGGGCAGGCTGACGAAAAGATACGTGATTTGTCAGTATAGCTCTCATCCAGTCCCACTACTGCCCACTTCCTCTCAACTTGTACCAATCTACTAATAAATTTACTTTAGATACAGTGGTTTCATCAGATCTTTTTTCAGTATTCATTTTTTCTTTTTTCTTTTTCTGTAGCCCAGGCTGGAATGCAGTGGCACAATCTCGGCTCACTGCAACCTCCACCCCCGGTCCCGGTTCAAGCATTTCTCCTCCCTCAGCCTCATGAGTAGCCGGGATTACAGGCACGTGCCACCATGCCCAGCTAATTTTTGTATTTTTAGTAGAGACGGGGTTTCACCATGTTAGCCAGGTTGGTCTCGAACTCCTGACCTCTTGATCCGCCTGCTTCAGCCTCCCAAAGTGCTGGGATTACAGGCGTGAGCCACCGCACCCGGCCTCATTTTTTTCAATAATGACATCAAATGACCTTCAGTTCATAAGCAGCATATCTATAGAATTCCTCTTATCTATAAGCCTACCAATCCATTTTACAGTATTTGGATTTATTCTTGATTATTTTACAATTACTTATTAAGCAGTTGCTAAATAAGGGTTTAGAATTTTGTTGGGTATTCAATTCAAGCTCTGAAACCTACTACCTTTTCTTTTTAAAAAAACTTTCAAAACATGATTCATTTAAATTACCGATGTAGGCATAAAGGTGATTTTATTGAATGTTTAATTAATTTGTTAACCAGAGTCATTTTCAAAACATTTTCACTTGATACAAAAATAAAAAAGACAATGGAGTTAAAATACATAAATATAAATTAATTGAAAATAGTAGCACAGACAACTCAAGTGGAATAAAAGTATTTTTTAATAGTAGCAGGTCACTGTATTCTTCTAGGAATTTTATAAGTAAACAACTTTTAAAAAATACTTTTCTAATATCCTCTGGAAACTTTCCCTTGATGAAAGAACATTTTTACTTTCCAAAAATATTTAGTATTTTAGAGTTAAGGATGATATTACACTGCAAAAGAACAATGAAATAGGTTTGCTATTTAATGATTCACCCAGCAACCCATCCATGTCATCTCTATACACATTTAATAAACACCTTTGAGAGGCAGCTGTGACATTGGACTGAGGAAAGGACTTGAAGTTAGGAGACCAGATTCACATTCTATTTCTGCCAGTTCTTATGTAACGTTAGTGTTCCATTTCCTTATCCATAATACAGAATTAATACTACCAGCCTCACTGGGGTGTGAATATTACATAATATAATGGATTTCCAAGTGTCTGGTATAATACTTACATATTGATGATGTCAGTAAGCATGGTTAAGAATCTAATAAAAATGGTTATTTTAGTTCTCAGGTTGAGAAATATCATTTTGAATTTTAATTGTATTTAATTTAGGACTTTTCCATAATCTTCTCTTTTTTATAAGTCTTTTATAATTTCATTAAAAGCCCCTGCCTTTGATCTCTGCATAATCCACTTACAACAAAGCAACATCCGGTACCACTGGAGGCCTTGGCTGTTAAACAATTTGAATATTGCCCTGAGTCAGACTATCAGGTGATCCTCTACTTAAACCATATCTATGTATGCCCAGGGAGTACAGTCCCTATTTTAAAGAATTATGGTATACTTTTAGAAATAGTAATGTTGTTGTATTACCATCTTTACCTCTAGCCATATTGCTCTTGCAATTTTGGAGAGCTTAGTTGACAATTTAAATACAGGAAATATAAAAATGAAAACTACGTGATGCTTCCATCAAAGATCTGTAATTGATAAAGTGTAATGATGATATAGTCTGTCCTCAAGACTGATTAAATTCTAGTACTCTATCCATCTATCCATCTTCATCAGATTATTCTTGAAAGCATAATTCAATTATATATGTATGACATGTATAATTATAAACAATTTTCATGGGCTACTTGAAGAACATTCAAATGTGGTCCGAAAGGAGTGGTTTTTAAATACTAAGAAAAAGTCTCTATGGTAACATTCATGTTGAAATTTCTCAAGCATAAGTGCTTTGGTTCTTGGTTTACATGGCTGAGCTACGACTTGGTGAATCATCTTTGTAAAAGAACAACATAAATATAAATGTAAATTGTAAGAGTCACTTTTACAGTGGGGGGAGATCCCCCTCTAAAGCATGAAGATATTCTGAAGATTTTACACAATTGACAACATAAATCACCTTTTCTTAACAAAAATAAAAAGGTCTATAATGACTTTAACATAGTTTAGTTTTAGCAGAGCAGAGTGTTTAGGTTGTGTCTTCAAGCTGCATTTTACTTCTTTGCACAGTGCTTGAGTGAACATCAGTGACCATGGTTTATGTATAGAAAAGGGAAAAAATGCCTGCTGTGATATGAGTGGCATTTTTAGATACAGTGAGAGAACTCTCAAGGTCAAAAATAGAAAGATCCTTGGAAAATATACAGTATAAATATTGGATCAATGGAAGAAATTATAAAGGAAAGGCAAGATATATGTAGTAATGTAAAACTGCAAAACTTTAGTACAATAACCACAACACTTAATATCAGAAAAATGGTAAATATATAGGAAAATATATAGAAAAATGGTAAATCTATAGGAAATAAAGGAGAATCCATAATATGTAGTAAGATAATTTTATTTTCTAAAGTACACAGCAACATCCTTAGTGGACAAAAGATGGGTAAATCTTTTTGACAAAATTATTTTGCAGATATTAAGGTAGAAATGAAAAAATCTGAGCTAAAAGCTATTGAGAATTTCAGTAACTAGTGCATTACTCTCACATATTATTTTAAATGTTCAATAGTTTGGAAGTTAATTAGGCAATATATATCTCCTTGGTCTACATTTTTTAACACTTTTACTTTCTCTTCTGCAACACTATATTTAAATATAATGACTTAATGTAATGTCTATCTTCTCTTCCAGACTGCAAACACCTCTTATTTGGGGGCTTCACCTGACTGTTCACCACTTTCTTTCAGCACCTAACATAGAGTAGACATTCAATTATATTATGACTAAATTAATGAGTCTCCAAATCATTTAACCAATATTCTCATTCTTGGGAAATCAACTCAAATTGATAATTCAGAAGGACAAAAATTGTTATAGCAATAGCTAACAACTATTGAGCATTTACAATATATTGGTTTACATAGGTTATCTTATTTAATTCTCAGGATAGATTTATCAGGAAGCTACCATTCTGTATCCATTTAGGACACAGGTGAACTGAGGTTCAGGGAGGTTAAATAGCATGCCTAAAGTCACACTACTATTAAGAGGCTCTGACAGGATTTGAGGCTTATTCTGCCCAACTTCAAAGCCCAAGCTCTTAAACATCAGTACGTTGTATAGTACTGTAAACTGTTTATGGTAGAGTTACTTATAAAAATAAAACTAGGATGATCTATCTAACAATATGGAATTAAATACTCTTATAATTTATACAATTTAAATAATGACCAATATGAAGATAAAAACAAATTATGTATAAGAAAAAAGAAGGCGCTTACACAGTACAGTATTTCATTTATAATGTACATATTGATAAAATCAGGATAGACGAAATTCAAATAGTGTGTGTGAAGATGACTGAGTTAATGATATATTTGGATTTTAATGCTAACAGTGGCTTTTAATAATTAAATATGATTATTTGACTTTTTTTAAGCTTCCGCCTATAAGTGAGATTATATACTATTTTTCTTTCCATGTCTGGCTCATTTTACTTAGTATGATGTCCTCCCGGTCCATCCATGTTTTGGCAAATGGCAGGATCTCCTTTTTAAAGGCTGAATAAAAATACAGAGATTGAGAATAACAGTTGTTAGGGGGATAAGGAGAAGACAGAAGATGTAGGTCAAATGATACAAAGTAGCAGATATGTAGAATGAACAAATCTAGAGATCTAACACACAACATGAGGACTAGAGCTAATAAAATTGTATTGTACCAGGGACTTCTGTTAATTACACTTTAGCTGCTTCTGTCACAGAAAAAAAAACTAACTCTGTGAGATGATAGTTATATTAATTTGCTTGACTACAGTAATCATATTACTATCTATATGTATCCCATAACATCATGTTATAACCTGAGATATACATAACATTTATTTTAAAATCATGACATCTGAAATTGAAAACAGAAGTCTGTTTTCCTCAGTATTTAAGATCCTTAGTAAAGAAACACCAAAAAGTCCATCTAGTTCACTTTATTTGAATTTACAAAGTTTCCAAGCGATCTTTTTACTTTAAAAGGTGTGTGAAATCGAGAACATTTTATATTGTACATTCCACTGCGAAATTCATTGTGAATTCTATAGAAGTGCAATAACAAATTGGAGCATGTGAGACTCTGCTGCATTGGCCCTGCCAGGCACAGACTACCAAATTAAATATTGTGTGCACATTCCTATACATGTCCAGAGTTTCACTTTATATGAAGATAAAGAAAATTGCAAAGAGAAAGATCTACAGCATAAGTCAGCAGTGCAGAAAGAGATGCACTCAGATTTGAATGAAGTAATCTGAGCAGTTGGTTCAAGTTTGCAAACAAAATTCCATCAGTCTTTTTTGGTACAATGAAAAGTGATGATTTTAATCCATAAATCCTGACATTCCTTTATCTTAGGTATCTATTTGATCACCTCTTAAAAAAATACAATAGTGAGAATCTGCTGGAAAAAAAAGTGCTTTGTGTTTTCCAAATTGAACTACAATGCCCATAGAGATAACCACATAGGGCAATGCTCATTCTTAAGACATGTTCTAATCTCTGACTAAAAGACAGAACACAGGGCTCCATCCTGCCTAGCTGCCACATGGGTAATTGAACCCTTAATTGTGATGTGGTGTGTGCCTACTAGTCAGACATCCGTGTATGCTTGCTTCAGCATTGCCACCATGCTGAGCTGCATGTAAATGAGTAAAGCTAGTGACCCGGGAATATCTTCCTATTTTTAGGACAAGTGATGATTGAGCAGCAATGAACATAAAACATCCTTTGTGATAGCGTCTACCTGCAGGTTTGGCATGCGGTAAATGCTCTCAAAATGTTAGTCGCTTTAAAATAGAAAAACAAAAAAAAACAAAACAAACAAAAATACTTTTGCACTTTTGGATTTGTAATGATTAAGTATTCCCCTTAGCAACCTATTGCAGCAGCTCTGGAATGTTTCATTTTAGAAGGCAGTGAGACTAAGGGTGAGGTTGTTTATTTGTTGCTGTTCTACATAGAGTTTGGAGAAGCAGAGGAAGCTTTGCTGTTGCAGGTGCATCTGCCTTTTCTAGATTAGTGTGTGGTTTAGAAACAGACAAATCCACCTCCATTTTTAACAAGAATCCAGGTATTTCTAAATTAGGTAGTCTGGTGACCAGACTTTGAGGACTGTCACTCATACCAGAATAAATAAGAAAGATACCATAGGTGGATTGGGAATGTTATTTTAGCAGCCTTCCTTCCATAACAGCATGCAGTAACACCTGTATTTCCGACCAGCAAGCTCAACACTGAAAATTCTGATCGAAGTCCAAAGAACTTTTAAAACCAGGGTCTTTAACCTGGAGTCCGTACATTTCGAGAGTCTCTCTGGATGAGCTTCTGGGGGTTCTGTGAGTCCCATAGGATTATAGGCAATATGTGACATGTACATTTTTTTCTGGAGAAAGATCCTACTGCTTTCGTCAGATTCTCAAAGGTGTCTAGGACCCCTAAATATGTTGTATCCCATGTTAAATGTTGCAACATATTTTTGCTCCCTTGAGATGAAAGAGCCAGAAGTTCCCCTAAATACCAGTGTCAGTGATGGGAGAGCCTCGCAGCCACACCTTGAGAGAGAAGACTTCCCTGTCAACCTACGGGGGGTACTCCCACTTCCTGCGAAGGGATAATGCTTCCATGATTCTTGATTCAGCATTCAGAGCCAAGGAAAAGAAATTGATTCTACAGCCACTCAAGTGGTATTAGCTACCAAAAGTCAGTAGATATTATTGTACTATTATTTTCTTTAGGCTTATAATCTTCAACTTGGTGGCCATACTTTCATTCAATATAATAAATTTTCTAGAAAATAAGTACAAGGAGGAGCATGATATTTATTTTATGGTTATGTTTTGCCGTAAGTTATTTTAAGGGTATCTTTTTGGGAGAAAAAATATATTCAACTCATTATTCTATTTAAAGGGCTATGCAAGTTTTAGATGTAAAATTTTAAAATTCAGTATTGCCATGCCAAATTGTCAAACATTTCTATTTTTAGCTATTTAGTAACTGTGTATGATTTTTAAAAATAATGTTTATTTACTGTTTTGTACTGTTAAGTAATACAACCGTACTATGTTACAATTCTATTACTTAATTTATCAGTTTTAGGTAATATACTTTGACTCCACACTGTTACAGATGATGCAATCAGTCAATATTGTACCTATAGGTTTCTACATATGGTAGTTACATGTTTGTTTGTGTTTTCTTTTTTTTTTTTTTTTTTGAGGAATCACTAAAATTCTTCCTGCATTACTCTCCCAATTTTTTGTTATTTGTATATTTTTAATTGCCAGGGCACATACAATTTATTTTGGACTTTTTCATCTAATCCACACATTTCCTTTAGTCTTAGTTCTACTACGTATATTAAGTGCTTATCACCAGCCATTTGCTAAAGTTTTCCCTGTCATCCTTGATTGGCTGAAGTTCAGTCTCTGGTACGTGAGCAGTATTTCTTGAGTTGTGGCACATTCTATATTGTTTGTGGCTTTTTACTTAATGAATATCTTGTCTGGACATGAAATCCCCAGCTTAAACTTTGTTTCCTTGATTATTTCAGAGGTGTTGTTCCACTAACATCTAGTGCTGAATGCAAACAAGGAGAAATCAAAGGCCAGCCTGAGTTTTTTTCCTCCTGTAAATAATATGATCTTTTTGGTTGGCCATTTAAAAGATGCGTTTCGTATCAATTTACTAGAATATGTCTTAAGTACATATATCCTGAGTATGTAGCAGAAAGATATGTCTCAGCATTGACTCAGTTTTACTGCTACGTAATATATGCTTTCAATAGATATGGTTATTCTTTTCTGTTTTTAACATTTTTCACCTCAAATTATATTTTCAAATATTTGTTCTGTTCTATTAGCTTTGGTTTTTTCATGGACTCTAATTATGAATATATAGCTTCTGCCTTGTCTGGTTTATGTACCTATCATTCTTCCCTAATTCTTTATATAATCCATTTTAATTTTGATTTCTTGCCTTGCCTCATTTATATCTTCTGTCTCCTTGCTGTGTTTTCTTCAGTGTCTATTCTCATGTCTCCTCTGTGTAATTCTTTTATATTTCGGTGATTTTAGTTTGTTTTGTTTGTGGTTTTAGTTTGTTTCTTCCACTTCACTGAATTCTGCCAGTTGAAATTCTATTTCCTCCCACTGTCTGGAGTTCTTGCACTTATGATTCATGGTCTTCCTTCATAGTAGTAAAAGCTTTATTACAATTTTCAATGCATAGTAAAACTTTAGGTGACAGCTTTCATATCTGGCCTGTAGCAACATTTTTCTTACAAATGCTCATCTATTGACAAATTTGTTGCTTTCTTTCACATTCTTTTCTAATAGGATTTTGGTATTAATTGTCGGCCACTTTTAAAAAATTATTTGTCTATTGAAAGAGTTGTTTTTTCCTAGACAAGCTTTGGTGCACAAATTTCCTAGGTAAGTGTGCATATGGCTGGGGAAGGCAGAATGGTGTGTGTATGTGTGAACGTGTGTATATGAATGTCCAGAAGTGCCTTTGGGCTTCATAACTCAATAAATCTAGTCTTCTATCTTAAACTCTGATACAAACTTGCATCCCTAGGATGGCCATTTACCTGAGGTTTCAGGAAAGGAGCCAGCACCAGTCCTGGATCCTGGAGAAGCTCTTGTCATTTTGTTGAATATGGGAACTCTGGCACAGGGTCATCCTTTGAAGTTAGAACCTACTGTATGAAGCAAACACCTATATAAAAATTATTTATCAACTATAGCCAGTGAACTTGACCATTTGTCTGCATCTGAATACACAGGACTCTAGTGGAAAGATCCTTAAATCTGGAGTTACATAGAAGGTAAATTTGAGCACATAGCACTTATGTTGTAAGTATTGGGTCATGAAATGCCTGAAATACATATAGGATCAGAGAAAATTACTTTAATTTTTGCATTGGGCAGTAATACTCAGTGGAAATAAATGTTTTGGCATTAAATGGACCTGGATTTGTTCCAAGTTCTGAGCATAAGATCATGAACAAATTAGTAAAATTACTGGTTGGCAGCATATCTGATTCATAAGTGAAGTTTAATAAATGTCAGTTTCCTTCATTCTCCACATTGACATTGGTAGAAATAATGAGTTGTGTTTATTTAAAAAAAAACAGCACCCTTAAGCAAGAGGTGATAGTTCTTGGATTGAGTATTTGTTGGACAAGATGATAGAAGAATACAAGTGAAGAACAATTTGGTTAATCTCTGCACTCAGAATCTGGTGCAAAGAGGGCTTTACCAACAAAAATAAAAAGAGGTCATATTTTCCTGTCATTTGAAATGCCTTTACCTTAGAAAGGTGATAGTTCATAAATATCAACACTCCTGTTTAAGGAAGCAGTGCGCAGGTATCTGCAGTGGCCAATAGAGCCTAGTTCATGAAGACCAGGATGGGGATCCTATAACAAACTGTGATTAAACCTAGTCTTGGTCTTTCAACCACTTGAAAATCCCACAAGTTGAAGTTCTAACAGGTTGAAATCTTCAGTTGAATTTCCAACAGGTTGAACTGATGTGCACTTCCAATGTCTGTCTTAACTTCTTCCCCAGTATTTTGGTAAGCTGCTGGGTACCCTACATTATTTTGCTGCAGAAAGGAGAACTGGGTAACTTCTTATACCTACCTTCATGCTATCTTGGCCCTGGGACTAGAGTTCTGTTCCTCAGCTCCAGATCCACTTGTTTTCACTGTCTAGTTAGTGAACTAACTTCTCTTGAACTTGTCCATCACCTTTCTGGTTTACTTGTACTGTAACAGAGGCTGATTCTCAATGAGAACTCCACAAGAGGGCATACCTACCTACTAGGTTCCTCCCTCTCTTGGTCTCACATTTTAAACTCACTTTAAAATGATACATTTAAGAGTGTTGTAAGGCAATTTGATAGAAACATTAATGAGCCAGAAATTTCAATTCTTCCCGTTAAGCCTTGACAAAATTGGATCATCAGAAAGCGAAGGGCCTAGGCCTTGTTATTCGTTCTCTGCAAGAATAACTCGGTCCCCTGTGTTAAAATAGAGTATTATGCTCTCAGTACTGTTAGAGCCTCAGTAAAAGAAATGTCCATTGAACAAAGTGCATCTTTTTCAAAACTGTAGTTGAAGACATGGTCTGTTCTGTGTCCCAATATCCCTTACAGAAGAACTAACAAAGTGGGTTTTATCTTTAAGCCAATGTCAAGATAGTTTTTCTCTGTAAAATTATTTAGATGCTTTTTTATTATGCAATTAAAAGGATATAGCCAAGAAACTCTTCTTAATCTGATATTCCAGAAAATTTAGAATCACATACAGTGCGTATGCACTTGTAATTTAGTCAATTCAGATAGTAAGTACCACATATTATTTTGCTTCTCTTAGGTTACTTGTTTATTTTACTTTTTCTTCATGTTCAAAACACTAGTCTCTTCACTAATTATCATGAGGAAGCACTTTATCTTATTTTATTTATTTATTTATTTATTTTTGAGACAGAGTTTCGCTTTTGTTGCCCAAGGTGGAGTGCAATGGTGCAATCTTGGCTCACTACAACCTCTGCCTCCTGGGTTCAAGTGATTCTCCTGCCTCAGCCTCCCAAGTAGCTGGGATTACAGGCACGTGCCACCATGCCTGGCTATTTTTTTGTATTGTTTTAAGTAGAAAGGGGGTTTCACCATGTTAGCCAGGCTAGTCTCGAACTCCTGACCTCAGGTGATCCACCCACCTCGGCCTCCCAAAGTGCTGGGATTACAGGCGTGATCCATCATGCCCGGCCCAAGGAAGCACATTTTTACATTTACAGCTTTACTGAGGCATAATTGAAATACAAAAAGTTGCATATACTTATTTTTCACAATTTCATGAATTTGAATATATGCAAATACTCATAATAACATCACCACAGTCTAAGTAATAAACATATTCAGCACCTCCAAATGTTTCCTTGTGTCACTTTGTAATTTTGCGGGGTAAAATATGGTAATATGGAATGCTTTACAAATTTGTGTGTCATCCTTGCACAAGGGCCATACTAATCTTCTGGGTATTATTATAAGTTTAGTATATATGCTACTGAAGTGAGCACCATGAGGAACCACTTTGCATATCCTAATATGAAAGGACATGAATAAAGCTATCTATGTATTTCACAGACACTTTTAGATTTGACACTTTGCATCTAAGTGGAGGAATATGAAGGAGGAAGAAGACATTTATATTTATTTTTATTATTGATTTTCACCAGCCTGATGTATTTTCTTTAAAAAAAAGGCATTGGCCCCAAATTGGCTAATTATTATTTTTTAATTTTGAAAGTAATATATATTCTGTTAAAAAAATATTAAACTGAAAATTCCACTACCTGTAATTTCCCCGATTCTGCTCCCTGTAGCTAATCACTGCTAGGAGTAGTTTCTTATGTAACATTACAGGAATTGCCTTCAAATTACTTTTCAGTTTTCATTTTCAATAGATCACTTCAAAACTATTTACGATGTAGCTAAAGTATGGATTATAAAACCAAAAAAACAATTGAGGGTCACTAAACTGACAGTCAGCACTAACAAAAAAGCCACAACACTTAATCAATTACATCCATCCATGTATCTGTATACAAGCTTGTCATGCCCGATTAACTTTACATAGAGATTGCATTTTAAAAAATATAATGTATAGACTTTGAAATTGTGGAATTTTAGATCTGAGAGTAACGTTAGAACTAAATTAGTGTTACTTCCTAATTTTATAGGTAAGGTAAGTAAGTGAGAACTGGATAAACTAGTTCAATGAGATGAATCCAAATCCCTTGACCCCCAACTATACGTGAGATAATGTCAAACTCTGTGAACTAGAGATGTAACAACTAACTATGGATGCTCAACAATTTAAACCAAATAAAAACACAGCTACAAAACACTTCACTGGTTAAAAAAAAAAGTACAATGAATCAATACTAATTACATCAATAACATCTGAAGACCAGTATTACACTATGAATAACATAATTACTTACTCCCAAGATGTTTACAGGCTAGCTAGGGAGGTAAGACATAAACATGCTTTAGAAATCTAGCAATGCAAAGAGAAATGAGTAGAAAATAACTCATAAGATTGCTACAGAAATGAGCAATTGCTATAGGAATGAGTGCTATAGGGATGAAAGGCAGGAATAACTTGTGAATTGTGATGGTGTCATAGAGGAGGTGGCATTTCAGGCAGGTTTACAGGCCACATAAAAGAAATAGGATTTCTTATGCCAGTAAAAATAGATATAAACAAAGGTGCAAAAATAAGAAAGTTTCTGGTGTGTTCAGAAGACAGTGAGTACCTAAATTTAGCTGGAACGTCGGATTTGTACATGCGACAGTTGACAGTATTAAATGGCAGGGATGCTTTGGTGGATGGAAGACTAAATGGCATACTTAGGAACTTGCATTGTACCTTGAGGGTAACAAGAAGCCACTGAAAGTTATTAAGGAACAGGGTAATATAAATGTGGCATTTACCTGGGTGACTCAGGTAAAGCATACGCTAGAGAATTGGGGTTAGGGTAAGAGTTGATATTAGGGGAGTCAGTTAAGAGGTGATCCCCAATAGTAGCGCTTGGGTACTTGTGGAAAACAATCCCTCTTCTGATGAAAACTGCCCTGTCTTTAATTTCTCTGGGTAACTATGAGAGACAAATGATCTCAAATGAGTAGATAATCTGCAGGTTGACTCCAAGAATGTCCATATCCATCTATTTAATACATATTGTTATGGGTTGAATTGTGTCCTCCTAAATGCATATGTTGAAGTCCCAACTCCTAGTACCTCAGAATGTCACCCTGTTGGGAAACAGGATCACTGCAGACATAATTAGTTAAGATAAAATCATACTGAGTAGGGTATGCCCCAATCCAATATAACTCATCATGTCCTTATGAAAACGAGAAATGTGGACACAGACACATACATCAGGCGAACACCATGTGAAGATGATGGAAGAGGTCAAGTTGATGCTCCCATAAAGCTAAGGAGCACCACAGATTGACAGCAAACTAGCAGAAGAGGCATGGCATAGATTCTTTCTCACAGGACTCAGAAGGAACCAACCCTACTGACAGTTTGATCTTGAAATTCTGTTCTCTAGAACGGTGAGAAAATAAATTTCTGTTGTTTAAGCCACTCAATTGTGGTACTTTGCTACAACAGTCCGAGCATACTAATGCATGTATGGACACTACAATCTAAGAATCCAAGAAGACACCAAGTCTTAAGGTTGGATTTTGATGTTCTCTTGAGTCCAAAAAATGCTATTAACTAAATTTGCTAAGTTTCAGAATTGAGAAATTCTCATAATACTTGTTTCTTGGATGTGTTCTAAAAAAATCTAAGAATTATGAAGAAGAAAAATTGGCAATTTAAAATAAACTTTGTTAAAAATAAACTTTGAGGCTAAATCACTTCTTGGTTCTAAGGATTCTCTGTGATAGTAACAGCTTTTTGAAATATGTAGTCATAAGTAGCATCTTAAGTGTATGCCTGAGTTCAAGATTTTCATTCATTTTGCATTCACTATTTCCTAGCCAAGAAAATCACCCCTTATCCATTATTTCCACTGTTGCACAGAAAACTGCCAAATGTGAAGAGGCGTATTAAATGTAAAAATATTACCAAATGATCTGGCAATAACTTTCATTGTTAAGAATGCTCATAGGTAAACCATTTCTACATTTTTCTCTTCTTAAAATTACATTTTACTAGTCAGATTAAATGAAGAATAGACCTTTAAGTTAGACGGGATGAACAAAAGAATCCATAATTTTTGAGGGAAAAGTAATATCCAACACTTAGATTTTTTTGTAAGGTTGCCATTCTGGCCTAATTAGTAAAAAGAAGCCATCATTATTGTTTTCATTTTCTTATGAGTCCTTCCTTCAGCTCACTTCCTACTTAATTAAGAAATCACTTATTAAAACAAGTAGCTTCATTTCTTCCTAACTATCCTTGCAAATACTCATATAATTTCCTATGAACATTTCACCACTCATAAACAACAATCCAGTTTTGAGGTTTTGTTTTCAGAGTATAAAATTTATGATGAAAGTACTTTACCATGAGTTTTTCCCTTCTTGTTTTCAACATGTGGTGGGATAAATTTCCCTAAACAGCTTTTGATTCTGATTTATCCTGCTCATCAGACTGTTACTGCCTCAATCCTTTTCTAGGCACTATTTTATCTTGCTCATCAGACTATTACAGCATCAATCCTTTTCTAGGCACTAAGGCTCTCTGCAACTGTACTGCCCTCTGTACTGAGTCTTTCTTCAGTTCTCTGATCCACTAATTCTCTCAACAAAGTCTGTGCTTCTGGTAGTATATTTATATTATGGTTTGCTGAACCCTCTATACTCCTGGGTTATTGTTCTTCCTCCAGTTTATTACTGCTGGAATACTTTCCATTCCTATGGCCAGGATCCCATGTTCAACCTTTCCTCACACCTTATCTGGTTTTCTTAGGCAGAAATGATCTCTCCTTTTGCATTCTTAGAGCTGTTGGTTCACACAATTACACAATGGTTTGTAGGGATGTGTTCTATACAACTGATTATTGCTCATTGAATTCACATCTGTGATAATAGCTCTAATACACTATTATAGTAGATCTTATGTGAGCATAGAGACTCTGGCTGTCTTGAACATCCTGAGTCACTGTTTTTCAGATTCCCTGGAAATGTTGTCATTTCTTTATTCACGGCCATGATCCCATCAATTCTTGACTGCAACAATCCTCACCTTTTTAATGTTAATTCGAGAGTGTTCATCTTTACCTTTTTAATTTTGCCCTAACATGGCTTGAACAATGTTTTATTTTACAAGGAGCCTGTTCCATAAATATTTGTTGGTTGAAATAATGAATAACTGAATGTCTTTCTATCATGTCAACGTCTTGCAGAAAAATAGCACGCTAAAATCATAACCAAAAACTTATGTCAAATCTATATTTAATTCTTTATAATTTTATTAAATTATGTGAATACATGATCAACACTAAATGACTTCATTTCCCCTCAATCCTGCCTTAATTACTCAAGCCTCTCTGTTCTTCCATAATCCCATGATTCTTTCTGTGTTATCTTTTCTTCTTTGCCTCTGCCACACTGTGGATCATCCCTATCTTAAGCAATTCTTTTTTGTCTGCACAGCTTCATTGACATTGAGAGATCAGTTTTGCTTATATTTTTAACTAGGCCTATGTTACACACGAATTATCTCACAGAGCTCTGGTCTTCTTCTCTTGTCACTTTCATCTTATACTTCTTCCTTGAGCTCCGTTCCTGCACTTCCAATGTACCAGACTTCCCATGTGGAAGAGCTGTTTTCCCCTTAATTTTAACATATATCATACTAAGAAGATTCCTTACAGATATACTCTGTTTGTCTCTTTGGTAGACTTCAGCTGAAAAGTCCAAGAAACATGAATAATAAAAGCATGGATAAAACTTAAGTACATTATTATTTGGAAATATTTCATGTATAGCTTTGTGTGTATGGCCATAAACCTTAAACTATCCCAGGATAATATCACAGAAAAATCTTAAGTAAAATTACTAGTGCTGTATTATTTAGAGATTCAATACCAGTTAGTATCACATATACATTATCTTCTGATGACAACAAATTATCCTTAGAAATTATCAGGGGAAACTTGCACCATAAAATCTGATTATAAAGCAAACTGGTTGGTAAATCCTTTACTCTAAAAATGTAAGTCAAGTATATTAAGATATTGCATTTGATAAAAATAAATACACGTATAAGATCCAATCTTATTAATGAAATAAATAAGCATTTTTACAATCTGTGAACAATGCCTACTTAAGAGATAATGAATTTTCCAGAAATGTTTTATTTGCCCCAAAGCAAAATGCTGTCATTTAAGCAATCTTATTTCAGCTCTGTTTTAATGTGCTGCAGATCTTCTAGTTTAATTACACAAATAAAGAAAATTACAGTGGTATTTTTGAGTGAAAATTAACCATACCTCTGATACTATTTAATGTAATCAGAGTATGGTAGTAAGGGGAGACCATTTAATGTGTATATAAGCTCTGACATTGTCTCCATTCTATTTATTAAATTTTTTGATGCTAGTACATAATTATAGTTTGGATTTGTAAGTCAGCAACATGGTAGGACAAAAAATATAACTAGTCATTATAATGACCTTGATGGTCAAATCCGCCTTATCAATTTCAGTGTCCCCAGTAACTAGTTGCCTTGCATGTAAGTGCTCAGTAATTTGTGTGTTGAATATTAATTTTAAAGGAAGTCTAGAAACTATTTTTATCTAAGTTTCTACAAATCAAAAAGACGAGTTTTCTGCTTTTTTTTTTCTGGCCATCAGAGAAAAACAACTTCTCAGGTAAAGTGAAGCATTCATCATTTGCAGCCACTTTTGATTTTTCTATTTATGTAGTTCATCACTTTTTTTCCAGAAGCAAAATATTTCTAATCTGTTGTGAAAATAGGGTTTTATCATTTTTGAAGCTTTAACAACATAAAATATATGTGCATTAATCACTGTGCTCTCTTCTCTTTTAGAAAAAAATATGCAATGCAGAGGAAGCCAACCTATTTAAGACAACAGGAGAGAATAGCAACTCTGCTCCACATCATTACTTTTGACAAATATTCAGGAAGTCTTAAAGTATTTAGCTCAAAAAAAGACATCTCTGTTATGTAAGTAAAACTATTTGTACCATTATTTTTCATTCACTTTCTATGTAGTATATTATTTGTACATAAAAGAGGCTATCTTTAAGGTTTTATGGATTTATAAAATGTAACAGTGTGTTCATAATTTGTTGATTCATTCCTTTTATCAATATCCATAAAAATTTATAATTAGGTGATATTATTTCTCAGTAGGAATAGGTAGATTGTAGAAAAGGCTTAGGGATTTGTAAAATGATACAAATAAATTCTAAATACAGCATTAGCATTCATTATCTTGCAAATGTTGTTTTTGCTTACAAGTATAACAGTAGATTGGATATTAGGAAATCTGGTTGCTATTTCTATCTTGCTTTGTAACCCTGGACAAGTATTCTACTTCTTAGGATCTCACCTCTTACTTAGAAAAAAGAAGGGATTAAATAAGATGACGTTCAAAGATTCTTTTAGTTAATAATAATAATAATAATAATAATAATAATAGCTAGCACTTACTATGTGCCAAATTCTGATTATTTATTCCCCACAACACCCTTTGTGGTGCTGTTATTACTATTTTACCTAAAAGAAAATTGAGTCTAGAGAGGTTGAGTAATTTGGTCAAGGTCCCATGGCTTAAAAGTGGCAGTGCTAGAAGGTGAACCCAGAAGCATGGAATAATCTGCTTCCATGCTTATAATCTGTGCTCCTAACTGCCACATCCTACTGACCATTTTCATGAAGAATATTACATGTTTCTGCTTATGGTATTAATAGAAAGTTTTATTTTTCCCCATTGGTGCTCAGGGAAATTTAGAGTTAACTTTAGAGCCAATTATTTTGACTTTATAATCCTAATTCTATCACTCACCCTTTCTGTGACCTTGGGCTAGGTGCTTACACTAAGATTCTCTTTCCTCATCTGTGAAATAAGAATACTCGCCACCTTCACAGTTAAACTAAAGATGCACAGTGTTTAGTTAAAGTCTTGAGTTAAAACTAAAGATGCACAGTCTAGCAGGCATTCAGCCAATTTTGTTTTCTTTCCTAATGTTTAAGTACAGAGGCTGATGCTGAAGCCAGAACTTGAAATCAAGACCACATAGTAGGCATTTTTAGGGTTCACATTCCTAGTAACTCAGATGACACTTAAAATCAGATCACTGCTGAACTGTGAGGAGTCATGAAATAAAATTAAAAAGCGAAAAGCCTGCATGTTCCTTTAGGGTGTACCCAGTGCTCCAAAGCCTCAGAGGCCGGATTTTCTGGAAATTTGTTCATTTCAATCTTTAACCTCACGGACACGCAAATAGTCAAGATTGTCTGGTAATGATACAACAGTTTTTAGAATCTCAGTTTTTGGTCTGCAACTTCATGCCCTCTGCCTTTTTATAATGAATTTTTAAACAAGCACAGAATTTATTTTAGTCTTTCAAGGACATTTTGGGAACATATAATTTAACATGTTTCATATTATAAAGAAAAAAATTGCTGTGAGAAAAGTGATAATAAGGACCTTGCCTAATTTTCTTATAATTACAGTTAATCAACATCAGTCCCTCTTCCACCTTATAGTTCTGTTTTAATTACAGATGTTAAAAAAAAATAAGGGAATGAACACTTGCATACATCTTCCTTTGAATTTTTGTGTGATGAAGGCTTAAACAAATATTTAAGAAGATGGGCTGAATGGAAAATAAATTGATGGTAGAATTAAGTTTGAGGAAGATTCAAGGATATGGATTAAACAGTCATTCTTCTTATTAAAAGTTTGAATTTAGATAAGAATCACATCTCTTTGTTTTTCTATTAAGTTCTAAATTCTTTGGTCTGTTACTGAGAAAATTATTGTTAAATATTTTGATGTTTAAGAAAAGTACCTCAAAAGCATCTGGAAATGAGGGAAATCTATGTCCCATTTGTTTAATTGATTGTATGAAACAAATGGACAAACCAAGTTTAAACAGTGCATTGAGAAAAGTTCTAGAATATTAATTTATTTCATTTAATAAAAACAGCTCTATTAAGTAAATGCTATTATAGAGCAGTCCTACATACCTAAAGAGTATCTTCAGATTTGAAAATGAAACCGTTAGTTTGATTCTAAAACCAGGAAAAGTTGTATAAAGCAAAGAAATAATATACTTCAAGTTTTTTAAAGTAGACCAAACTGTTAGAATGTATGCTTAACGTTAAAGAATGATTTTACATTTTCATATATGTCTGACATTTGAAAATATTGTAGGGTTAAAGAATTTACACTAAATTAAGTAGGATTTATAGTGAATCAAAATATCATAGGACATTCTGTTTTGTCTTGGTATGCATCTGGTAAAATGCACTTGAAGTTAAAATTCTCTGTTCACAAACTTTAATGACTTATAGTTAAGTAAAACAAGACACTACAGAACTGTACCAACACAGTGATTTCAGCCTTGCTATTAACGAGCATGTTGGGACTTCTTCAATGAAAATAATACTAGAAGAAAAACTGAACAATTTGCTTCATATTTTATGCATGCAGGAGAAAAGTATAAATAAAGAGAGCAAGCTATTCTAAGTATAATTCCATAACTACTACAGATGAATTATTATAGTATGTCAGATGTATCAATCTAGGTTGAAGTAGTTTTTTTAATTAAAATGATCAAAACATCAAATTTAGCTCTCGTATTGTAAAAATGTACAAAATTATTACAATTCATGGAATATTTCCAAACTTTAAAAGCACGTCAATGTGAAAGATGAACACTTTCTAAAAAACATGGATCGGTCTGTGCTGTGCAGAATTCACATAAGCCAAAGCATTTATCAATTGACATGTACCTTAAATCTTTCTTCCATTGCTTCAATATTTTAAAGTGCCAGGCATTGTGGTGAGTGATTAAAAATGTCCACTATTTCACTGCTCCAGTGATTCAAACTTGTATGGTCATAGGGCACAGACCTACAGGTAGATCAAAATCATTAATTCATTTATTTAAATCAAAATCACGATAATTAGCTACACTTTGTTTTTATTGAAATGCGGTCCCTTTTCAGGAATGTTGTACACTTTTCCCATAGCACTAGAGGGTACAGATAACACCATATAGAAATTAATAATGGGAAGAATCCACCTATTGGTAAAGAATAAATGAAGCATCGTTATCTTTTGAGCAAAAAAAGAAAAACCACATTAAGTAACACTTCATGATTATAGGACTACTAAAAATAAACCTTCGGATTTTCATAAACTCCTCACAAAGCTCAGAACATCAATTATGCGAAGTTAGACATGGATGACTCGGAGAATGCACAAACAGCTTTGTCTCATTTGGGAAAATATTAACTGAAAGGAAATTTTGGAAATGGTGGTCAACCAAGCAGAGACCACTTTGAAAACATTCTCTCTATTAGTAGAGTCCAAAAAGACAGCTTTCTAAAAGTCCTGGTTTTCTTGAAAATGTTTCAGACTGGTCAGAGATTGGTAGGAAGGTCTCTTAGAGGTCATGTAGCTCAGGATTCCAGGCAGTTCTGAAATTTGTTAAACAAGGAGAAGCCCAGACTCTGCTAAGCAGAAGCATGAGGGGGAAGGTGCAGTTTGCAATCTGGCTGTAAGCCCCACTCACACTGGGGTCTCTGTTCCCATAGTGCTATTATTACTGGAGGACTAATCTGGGCAACATATAATGTCAGGTAGAATTTAATAAAACATTATTCACAAAGAAGGTATAGTAACCATTGGTCTCAGATCCAAGACAACCTCATCCCAACAGATGAGGTTAAGAGTACAACTAATATGTTTAGATTCAAGGAAAATTTAGCTTAGATAAGCCAGTTTGCAAAGTATAAGCTATACCAAGAGTGCCTCATGCTAGCTGAGTTTTAGACTTCTGAGAGTCTAAAATTGGGAGCAGAGTCTTGCAAATTGTATAATAATGCCAACTAAGTAATTTTGCTAAGCCCTTCCAGTATGCCAGGATTAGTATTTAGTATGCCAAGTGCCTTTACATACTTTAACTTATTTCATCCTCTCATCTACCCTGTGAGGTAGGTTCTCTTATCTCTATTTTAAAGTTGAGGAAACAAATACTTGGAGACTAGAAATGTGTTCCTCTGGAAAGGGGCTGCAAAAATAACAGGAGGCTGATTTAGCTTACAGAGTTTGGGCTATGACTTGCAACAGTTTAGGGGGCAACAAACATAGTTGTCCTGGAAATGTCTTCTACCAACTGCCCCCCCAGCTGCCTAGGACCTCCAGGTGGGGATGCGGCTCAGAGTCTAGGGAGCACTTCCACCCCCTCCTCTTCTCAGTTCTGGCAGGGTGGTTTCCCAACACCCTCAACACATTCACAATGAATGAGAGGAGCTGACACTGTCTGTGACCACTTTCTCTTCAGCCATGGAGGAAGCCTTGCTGTCTCTGGCTGTGGCATCTTCTCCCAGATCCCTTAATCAACAACTCCCAGAGCTTCCAGACCCAAGATACATTTTGGAACCCCAGGACAATCCTGAACTGGCACCCGCCCTGGTGTGCGCCCTTTGCTGCTGCTGCTTTGGAATCATCTCCTGCAGCTATGGCCACCACTGCTTCAAGGCAGTGATGTTTCTCTCAGGCCTGCTGTCTGGAGCTCTGGTGATCTTCCTGCTCTTTCACAAGGAGCAGGTGCTGGAGATACAGCTGAGATTGGGGGTGAGCACAGGCATCACACTGGGCATTGGACTCTTCTGCAGCCTGGTCACCATGTTGATTTGCAGTGTTGGGCTCTTCCTGATTAGTCTCCTTCTAGGTCTGAACCTGGATGCTGGGACTCTGCTGGGCGCTGAGTCCATCTAACAACCACTTTCACTGGGTGCTGGCAGGGGGTGGTGGTGGGGCTGGAACTGCTGCGAGCCCTGCTTATGCTTCAGTGGCCATGTCCATTCATAGTTCTGGGCACAGCCCTACTGGGTGCTACGGTGCTGGTGGCTTGTGCTGACTTCTTCCTGGAGGGTCTGGCACTGGGCAGTTGGCTGGGTCAATGCTGGCAGGCACTTCCAGCCTTGCCTCCTTTCTGCTGGTATAGCTAGATTTTATTGAACTCCTGGCCAGCCTTGGGGGCTTCTAGGGCCCTGGCCCAGTGGAAGCTCATGGCTAAGGAACATGGAGGCCATGCTAACGTGATCTTGAGCTACCAGCAAAGGGGTATCCAACTCCTTTGGATCTATCAACAAGAGACCAAGTAGCACCAGACCACATCTGGGGTGGAGCTTTGTGAAAGTAGCTATAGTTGTCAGCTCCCTGCCAACACCCAGAGCCCTGCTGACAGTCTGGCTCCAAGTTATCTCCAGAGTCTTTGAGAGCACCAACTGGAACCAGTCCCTGAGGCCACAGTCCCCCACACTCATCTGGACCTGGGTTCTGATTGCGGTTCTACTGTTCCCCTCACAACACCCTCTAGTTCTATTCAGACCTAAGCCTAAACTTCCAATTTTGCCTCCACCCATAGTTAGAGCCTGAGAATACTAGGTGAGCAGGGCTTGGGCCCATAGAACCCACACACAAACTTACCCAGTTCTTGGACTGGAGATAGGATCTGTGCTTCAACCCAGACCAGCCCTGTAGGAATATGTTTCAGGACAGATAGAGAGGAATCTTGTGGGGAAGGGAAGTGTGAGTACCTACCTCTGTCCAATAAGAGAGGTGCCCTGGTCCCCAAAGAAACTCCCTCCAAATTCCTTTCAAATTCCCTCTAAATCAAGTAGGGCATTTACCCAAAAAGCCTTTTAAATGCTCACCTCGGTGTGCCTCACAATGGTAATATTAGAGGGTTTATTTTTGTATGATCTACAGAAAATCAGGGTGCCTTAAACGCATTTGATAGCTTACTCATGGGGAGAAGGGCACAGAGGAGCTCCAGGATACCCCAACTCCTAAGCCGCTCCTTAGTGAGTAGTTGGGTTTCTGACTGGCTTTTTCCCCTGGACCCAATAGGTGTAAGCCCCCTTCTCCTACCTCTGTTGGGATCACTATCTTTCATGGTGCTTCCCTTTCTCTCCTTCTCTACCTGAGGAATACCACAGGGCATTGGCCCACATGTCAGAGTCTTGCCCTTTTACCCAAAGCAGCCTGGCCTTCAGGGCTGCATGGGAGAAAAGTGCCTTCCCTACCTCTCACTGTGGGTGATACTCATTTCCTCTTTAACCAGAACTTGGTTCCTGCCACTAACCCATTCAGATTCTTCCCCCTCTCACTCTCCTGCCCAAGATCTGTCCTCTGGTTCCCCAGGCAGCATAAAAGAAGACATATTCTTCCCCTGGGGAGCAAGGCTATGATGGGAGAGAGGAAAAACATGGGAGCATGTGAATAAACTGGCATTGAACACTGAAACAAACAAATAAACAAACAAAAAAACAAACAAAAACAAAACAGGAGGGGATAGAGTAGGAAAATTAAGGAAAAATCACTAAGGTGTTAGAACTTTCTCTGCTGATCTTTGTGGCCTTGTAGCTACTAGTTTTATGGTTTCCATCACTTTCTAGTGGTGTTGGAGGTATACATTTTAAATTATAACTACATTTAAAGAAGTAAGTTCATTGCAACTGATCAGGACACAGTCAGAACCCACAGTCAACTCAAAGGAGAGACGTTACTTGAAACGCAACCCAGATAGTGGCAGGGCCTTTCACACAACGTGTTTGTCACTGCCATGACTTTTTGTTTTGTTTTGTTTTCCTAAATCAGATAGACAGATAGAAGATAGATAGAGTTCTACCTATTTTTATCAATCTCTGTCTATTGCTTTAAATACAACAACCACTGTACTTATCAAAACCCCCTTATTCTTTGTGAACTAATTAGTTATACGTATGATAAAACACAATTGTCAGATATACAAATATTTTAAGATATCAACACTTCCTATTTTGAAAGAGACAATTAACATATTTGAGAGATTAATATTTTCTGCCTTTTGTAGTTAAAATGATGTCTTTATATATAATCATGCCATATAGAAGCATATTAACATGTCATTTTAAAATTAAATTCTTTGTAGCAGATATTACAAACAATATCTAGGAAATAACCAGAAATAAAAATGTCCATACATACATTTACAGCATCCATCTTGCTTAAAGGATATAATTTTGTTTTGTCTACTATACTTTGACAATAGTATTCATAGGAAGTGTACAATAATAATATGTGAAATAGGTTATACGAAAATAGGTTAATTCATAAAGCATAATTGTTTAGAGTATCTAGGAATTTAAAATATCACATGTATTATAGAGCCAGAACTTCAAACAATCATTAGTTAGAATGATTTTCTGTTGAGTTCTTATTCTGAAATTGCTAGTAAATAACATGCTATGTTACGAATCTCTCAGCCCCCACAATAATTTACATCAGCAATCAGTATTAATAAGAATAGTGGACATGCATCTATATTTAGTAAGTCAGGACTTCTGCAGTGTTTACTCTCTAAAATTTAAACATTAAGGAAGAAAAACAGAAAAGTATTTAGAAATGAAAAGCAAAAAAAGTTTCCAAATGTTTCCTATTTACAGCATTAATTTTTAGAAAAAACATGTTGATCTTGATCTTAGAATGTTCTCAGTTTCCAAAGCCTTGATATTTTATTGACCTTCAAAAAAGAAAATAAATACAAACACCAGTCAAGATTAAGTGATACTATCTTAAACAATTTCTGATGAAAGAAACTGACTATAATACTGGCATTCATAGAAAAGAAACACAGTCAAAGTAGATCTTTATTTCTAGAATAAAAGAAATAGATTGGGTCACTGTGTTTAAGGAAACCACGTTATAACCCACAGCATGACTGAATATAGGACTAAATACTAGACACATCACTGTGGGGTTTTGTCATCGGGTCTTACTCTATTAAAGAGATTACTCTTTACATCAATGAGTAATACTCATTCCCTAGGTCCAAAATCAAGAAGAAGAAAATCTAGCAAATTTCAATTTTGCTTGTCAGTCCTCTCAAAAGAAGAAAAGGAGAAGACATTTCCATGTTTAAATCTGCAACTCTGTCTATAACCCTCATGTTTAAATCTAGAGATGATTACAATGGGTATTATAAATGATGCTCAAGGTTATTTTACTCATTTTGCAGATTCCTTCAGTATTGGAAATCTGACAGCTTGTTTAACTGTTCAAACAGTACAGAATAGCCAGAAGCTGTGATTTCTTCAGATTAGTAAAGAATAACCCAAAGGACTGGAAAGTCAAAGAACAGCTAAAGAAAGAGTCAAATTGCCAACACTGTATCTCATCAGGCTTGTTGACAATGCATCCTGGGAGACATGACTTTATCTTCAAAGTGACACCATGTGAGTTTTGCTCACTGAACCAGGCATCTTATGCAGGGCTCACAGCAGAGTAAGCTGCCAACTCAGAAAGGGCATAAATGCTGACTGTAATTATGCTGACCCTCAGAAAGTTGTTTGTCTACCAAGGAAACTATTTGTTCCATCAGAAAATAAAAATAAGCAAACAAAAGTAAGTACCATCACTTTAATGTCCTCTCTTAAGGCTGCCCTGCTTTATTTTTAACTTTAGGTACAAAAAATAAAGTCAAGCAAGCCCTCAGTCTTTTAATGAATTGCTAAGGAAGTTAAATGCAGAAACTAAGAGAAGCTGGAAAAGATCTATGACATTAATCACATCATGCCCTTCCATCTCTGTCCAAAAGGGGCATAAGTCATCTATTTTGACTTAAAACAATCTTTAAGAAATGGAACCCCATCACTTCCCACAAGCCTAAAATAGGACCTAAGTGTATATACCTACCATTGCCATTTACTGGCTTAGAAATATTGCATATGCCATCTAACCTCTTTGAATTTTATTTTTTAACTATAAAAAAACCTTGTCTCCTGTGTTTATGTAACGTAACTAAGTATGAGCATGTGCATGAAAATACTTGCAAATCATAAAAATGCAAATAAAATTATTAAGCTGGATCTCTTATTTAATTACTTATTTATCTATTTCAAATTGAGTGCATTCTGTTTTGTTCAGGACCTTGATTTGTAGGACAATAGGTGAGCCTTGAGACCCTATTTAAGTGTTTGAAATCAACATATTAATATTTAAAAGAAATGCATTATTAATGAGCTACTAGGTCCCTACATTAAAAAAAAGAACCTTTCTCTATGAAAATATCCTCTGCTGTTGTAGTTATAGTAACTTTCCTCTTTTTTTCCCCCACCTAACACCAACACTTCCCCCTACACCTGCACACACATGTGAGAAAAAACAAGTGCAATGTGCATTTGATTAAATAAGGAATATTTTAATGTTGTGTAAATACAAATAAATGGAATTTTTCTGAATTCTATTTTTACCCAAGTCAACTAATCTTTCAACATCAGTTTTATGATAATTTCAGAATGTTCTCTGGTTTCTCCAAAGCATCCTAATTTGTGCTAGGTAACTTAAAGTCCTATAGCACTCTTGCACAAGGGAGCAAGAGTACTATACCTCTCGAGGTAACTAGATGCAATATATATGGTAGTCTATAGATAAAAGGTTCTGAAAATGGAATGAAAAGTCTTATTAGAGACAGATAGCCTGAAGAGGAAATAGAGATGCAATCACAGAAAATGACCCAGTCTAGAAAACTTAGCTTTCCCTATGATCTGAGGATCTCCTTACCTACCCAGAGATATCAGGGTAGTAGTTGAGAGTTAGGGGGAAGCACTGGCAGAAGGATCTCACCACACCTGCATCCTCCTAGCGATACTTGGAAGCCTAGCTTGGGGAAACACCTTTTACTCCCTCAGGAACCAACAGCAAGAAGGAGGAGAAACTTCAGTGGCACTAAGAAACCAAGTAGACCATAATAATACCACAAAGACTCTGAAGTTTGAAGCATAGTCCACAAAAGTATGTCAAGACACATGTGCAAGACCTAAGCAGGCTGACTTTCAGCTAAAATTAAAGGATCCAGAGTTTGCTAACCTAATAGACAAAATGCCAAGAATACAGTCAGAAATCACATGCACCAGGAACATAAAATTTCACACCTTGAATGAAAAGACAATCAACTGGTGTCAATACTGATGTTAATTAGTTCTTCAAATTATCTAATGAGGATTTTAAAGCAACAACATAAAAATGCTTCAAGAATTAACTACAAATCTCTTGAAACAAATGAAAACATTAAAAAATCTCCAAGAAAGTTGTACATAAAAATAGTGGAAAATATTAAACTAAAAAATACAAAAACAGAAATATAAAAACTCCCTGGATGAACTTAATAATAGAATGGACATAAAAGAGAACAGAATTAGGAAATATGAAGACAGAATAAGAGAATTCATCCAAAACTGAACAGTAGAGAGAAAATAAACTGTGAGAAAAACAGATCCTTAGAAACTTGTGAAACAATAAATGATCCAACTTTCATAACATCAGAGTCTCAGAAGGACAGAAGAGGAAGTGAGGCTGAATAAATATTTTAAAAAATAATGCCTGAAAATTCTCCACACTTGATAAAAGACAAAAACCTTCAGATACAAGAAACTGGGTAAATCCCAAATAGGATAAACTTAAAGAATCCATTCCAAGAAACCATTGCTAAACATTTGAAAATTAAAGACAAAGAAAAACCCTAAATCAGCCAGAGAAAAATAACACATTATGGGACGGAGAAGCCAATTCAAATGACAGCAGAGACCAAAAGGAAATGCTCAAGTGGGACACACACACACACACACACACACACACACAGAAAACAAAAAAACTACCAACCACAAATTTTATATCCAATTAAACTATGTCTCAGGAAAGAAGGGCAAATAAAAACAATCTTAGATGAAGGAAAACTAAAATAATTTGTTGCTAGCTGACCAACCCTTAACCCTTTTCCCACTTAGAAAAAAAGAAAAGTGCAGCTCACTGCCAGCGCTCATTTAATTTTATATAAACGTGCTCTTTGAGGCTGAAGCAAATCTGACTGATTTTCAAAATGTAAATAAAATATAAAACACTGTTCTTGGAGTTATTTCCAAACAGAACTAACATCAGAATTGTCTGAGTCATCAGAATTATCCATTTCAAAAAAATTAAATTCATCAAATAAATCTTCAGCCAACAACTGCTCAAGAACAATGTTAACATCACACAAGGTATTCTACATTTTCTAGGATATGACATTTTCAGCAATCAAGAATCACTATATTTTGTAAGTGTAAATACCACTACCTAAAACAGAATGTTATAAATAGAACGATGTCTTTTGTTTCCAAAGTCAACATACTAGAGCAACACAAAAATAATAATAAAAGTAAGGTATTTCATGGCAAGGTTATCTTGGGGTAAACACTGCAGCTGCAAGTTCCTCTGACAACTATTCTTGGGACAAACAAAAAAGTGGTTAAAGATTGGCTAAAGTAGTTTCTTCAAATAGAAAGGAAATAATAAATGAAAGAAAACTAGAACATCAAAAAGGAAGAAGGAAAAACAAAAGAAGCTGTAACATAGGTACTTACACTATATCAATTTTTCTCATGAATTTATAAATTATACTTGATCACTGAGACAAAAATTATAACACTATATGACTCTGAAGACAACAGTATTTAAAAGCGGGGTAGGAAAAGGAACCTAAGTGGAAGTGAAGTTTCCACACTTCACTGGAAATAGTAAAATACCAGTAGACTCTTATAAGTCACATATGTATATTGCAACACCCAGAGCAGCCACCCAAAAACTATGCAAAGAGATCAACTCAAAAATGCTATAAATAAATTGAGATTATATCCTTAAAATTGTTCAAGTAGCCAAAGGAAGGCAAGAGAAAAGTAGCAGAGGAATTAGTAACAGGAAAGAAGAAGCAAACAAAAACAAATAGAAAAGAAGAAATATGGTGGTAGATTTAAATGCTAACATATTATTAGTTATGCTAAATATAAATACAAAATAAAAAATGAGGATTGGTAGTGTGGATAAACAAACAAAAATCAACTATATGCTGCTTACAAGAAACTAATTTCAAATGGAAAAACATAGATAGATGAAAGTAAAAAGATGGAAAAAGATAAATCATGCAAACTTTAATTTTAAAAATCAGGAATGGCTAATTAATATCCAGTGAAGTAGACTTCACAGAAAAGATAATTACTACATTCAAAGAGGGCCACTGCATAATAATTAAAGTACTTTTCTACTAGGAAGACTTAATGATTTTAAATATGTATGCATCACACAATAGACCTTTAATGCAGGTAATAGAAACTGATACAGCTGAAAAGAGAAATAGGTAAGTTCACAGCTACAGGTGGGAACTTCAATACTGATACAGGAGTGCTGGGAAGGGAAGAGTGTGGTCCCTTTAAATGATATGGAAGGAGGGAAGGGAAGAGTCTGGTCCCTTTAAATGACATGGAAGGAGGGAAGGGAAGTGCTGGGTAGAGGAGGGCCCCCTACTGACATAGGTGAGGACAGGCACTTCTGCCTTCATGCCCAAATATCATATTTTCCAAGGCTACCTTGGCCTGCCAAACCCCCATCCTGGGCCTATAAAAACCCAAGACCTTAGCAAGGCAGAGACACAGGCAGCTGGATGTCATGAGGAACATATCCATGGAGGAAGACACAAGTGACTGGTCGTGGAAAGAGAGAATACTCTATCCAACAACAGCAGAATCTGCTTTTCTTCACATTCCCATAACGCACTCACAAGAGAGATCATGCTATGGGTTATAAAACAAATGCCAATGATTTTTTAAAAAATTAAAATCATATAGGATATATTCTTTTAACATATGTAATCAAACTAGAATTCAAAAACAGAAGAACAAAGGAAAATCTCTAAATACACGGAAATAAACAATACACCTCTAAATAATCCATGGATCAAAGAGGAAGTTTCAAAGGAAGTAATATAAATGAAAACAAAAACATAACATATAAAAATATATGGGAAGCAGCTAAGGCGGTGATGAGAGAAGTTTATAGCATCAAATAGTTACAGTTTATGGAAATGAGGAAAAATCTCAAGTCAATAGTAAAATTTCTAGGAAAAAATCTGGCAAAATAAGTCCAAAGCAAGTAGAAAGAAGGAAATAGTAAAGATAAGAGCAGAAATCAATGAAGTTAAAAATAGGAAAACAATATGAAAAATCAATAAAACACATAGCTTTTTTTAAAAAAACAATAAAATTGACAAACTTTTCACAACACTGACAAAAATAATAGGCGATATCACTATAGATGCTGTATGCATTAACCAGATAGTAAGGAAATGCTATGAGCAACGTTATGTTAATAAATTCAGCAACTTAGAAGAAATGAACCAATTCTTCAAAAACTGCAAACTACCAAACTCAACCAAAATGAAATAGACAATCTGAAAACCCTCATCAAAAAATGAATTTATAATTTTAGAACTATCTAAAAAGAAATCTTCAGGCTCATACTGTTTCACTTGAGAATTTTACTAAACATTTAAAGAATTAACACCAATTTTAACGAATCCCTTTGAGAAAATTTAGAAGAGTAGGGAGTACTTCAGAATTCATTTTATATGGTAAGTAATACCAGACAAAGAAAAAAATATTAACAAACCAAATTCAAAAATTTATAAAAATATGTGTATACCATTACCAAATGGAATTCATTTCAGGTATGTAAGGCTAGTTAACATTCAGGAATCAATTAAGGTAATCTATCGTATCAACAAGCTAAAAAAGAAAACACGATCATATCAATGAATGCAGATAAAGCCTTGGATGAAATCCAGTGGTCAATGGATAAAAACTCTCAACCAATTAGGAATAGAGGGGAATTAGGAATAGAGGGGAAATATCTTGACTTGCTTAAACACAGATATATAAACCTAAAACTAGCATACATACTTAGTGATGAAAGACTGAATGTTTTCTCCCTGATAATGGACACAAGTCAAAGGCATCGGTTCTCATTACTCTTATTCATTATAGTACTGGCAATTCTAGCTGTGGTAATAAGGCAAGCAAAAGGAACAAAAGGCATAGAGATTAGATAGGAAGAAATAAACTGTTTCTAGATAGAGGTGACATATTATCTACATAGAAAATCCCAACTAATATACAAAAAAACTCCAAGAACTGGTACTTGAGTTCAGCAAGGTTCAAGGGTACAAGGTCGAAATGTAAAAATCAATCACATTTCTACATATCAACAATAAACACTGAAACTAAAATTTAAAACAGTACAATTTTCAATCATTTCGAATAAAATGAAATTCTTAGGTATACAGTTTAAAAATGTATGCTGAAAGCTTCGTAATGCTGATCAAATAAATACATGCTGATCAAAATGCTGATCTTCCAATACATGAACAGAGTATGTCTCTGTACTTAAATCATTCTTTGATTTAAAGAGAGAGACATACTCTGTTCATGTATTGGAAGACTCAACATAGTAAGAATATACATTCTCCCAAAATTACTATCAAAATTCCACCAAGGCTTTTGTAGATATATAAAAAAAATTCTATTCTAAAGTTTATATGGAAAGGCATAGCCCCAAAATAGCTAAAGTGATTTTCAAAATTAATAAAGTGGTACACCTGGTTAAAAATCAACTCAAAATGCATTAAAGACTTAAATTTAAGACCTGAAACTATAAAACTGCTAGAAGGAAACAGGGGAAGTTTTCCTTGACATAGGACTAGTAATGATATTCTGAACATGACTCCAAAAGTACTGGCACAAAACTGAAAATTAAAAAAAAAAAAACAGAATTGCATCCAACTAAAAAGCTTCTGCATAGCTCAGGAAAGAATCAACAGAGGGAAGAGACAACCTATGGACTGGGAGAAAATATTTGCAAACCATACATCTGATAAGGGGTAAATATCCAAAATATATAAGGAACTCAAACAATTCAAAATATCATATGTATCCCACAAATATGTACAAATATTACATATCCATAAAAATTAAAAATAAACTAGGCATATCACCTGAATAGACATTCAAAAGAAGACATACAAATTGCAAACAGGTATATAAAAAAATGTTTAACATCTCTAATCCTCAGACAAATGCAAATTAGAACCATAATGAGATATCACCTCACACCGATGGAATGTCTATTATTAAAAAGAAAAAAGATAAGTGTTGGTGAGGACACAAAGAAAAGGAAACCCTTGCATATCATTTGTAGGAATGGAAATTAGACAGCCATTATAAAAAACAGTACAGAGGTTGCTTTTCTCAAAAAACTAAAAGTAGAACAACCATATGATCCAGTAAACGCACTATAGGTTATGTATCCAAAGGAAATGAAATCAGTACATCAAAGAGATATGAAGACTATGGTTAACACCTATATATGTATTACATTTTTAAAATTGGTAAGAGTAGATTTTAATGTCTCACCTGAAAAAATAAGTATGTGAGGTAATACGTATGTTAATTAGCTCAAAGAAGTCATTGCACCAATGTGATCATATTGTAAAACACAGTGTTGTACACTATACATATATAATGACTTTATTTTTACATACAAAATAAATAAATAATTTTAAAAACAACATGAGAGGAATCACTTTAGTTAATATTAAAGCTTGCTATATAGCTAGAGTAACTTAGACTGAGGGTCTTGGGTGAAGAGATAGACATATAGATCAATAAAACAGAATAAAGAATCCTAAATTAGATCCCACACAATCATATTCAACTGATTTTGGACAATAGTGCAAAAGCAATTCAGTGGAGGAAGAATAACCCTTAAGTAAATAGTGCTGAAGGATCTGGCAAAAAAATTGATGTGAACTTTATACTTTTTATAAAAATTAACCCAGAATAGATCATAAATATATATGTAAAATATAAAACAAAAACACTTTTAGGAGAAAATCCTTGGGCAAAGAATTCTTAGAATTGACAACAGTTGCAAAATTCATAAAAAAATTAATTAGACCTCATCAAAATTAAAAAAAAAAACTTTTGCTCTGGTAAAACCCATGTGAAAAGAATGAAAAGGCAAGCTAGAAATTTGGAGAAAATATTTGCAAACCACATGTCTAACAAAGGAGTAGGAAAAAAAAACCTCTCAAAATATAACATTGGGAAACAATCTAATTAGAAACTGTGCAAAAGACATGAACATTCATTTCACCAAAAAGAAAATACAGATAGCAAATAAGCGCATAAAAAATGTCCAACATTATTAGCTATCAGAGATATGCAAATTAAATTCACAATGAGCTATCACTATATACCTTTCAGAATAGCTAAATTTAAAAATGGTGACAATACCAAAGCGTGGAGAGAATGTGGAGAACAGAATCAATTGAATATTGTTGAAGGGATACAAAATGGTACAGCTAGTTTGACAGTGTGTTATAAAACTAAACATGAAATTGCCACACAATCTTGCACTTGCACTCTTGGACATTTATTCCAGAAGAATAATAATTTATGTTCACACAAAAAACTGTAAATGCATATTCATAGCACCTTTATTTGTAATATCCCCAAACTGAAATCAGCTCATATGTCCTTCAACAGGTGGATGGTTAAACAAACTGACATATACAATGGGATACTACTCAGCAACAAAGAGTAACAAGCTATTTTTCTAAAGTAACAAAATAGGCCAGGGGCAGTGGCTCACGCCTGCAATCCTAGCATTTTGCGGGGCCGAGGCGGACAGATCACTTGAGGTCAGGAGTTCAAAACCAGCCTGGCCAATATGATGAAACCCTGTCTCTACTAAAAATACAAAAAAATTAGCCAGGCATGGTGGCAGGTGCCTGTAATCCCAGCTACTCAGGAGGCTGAGGCAGGAGAATGGCTTGAACCCGGGTGGTGGAGGTTGTAGTGAGCCAAGATCGGGCCTCTGCACTCTAGCCTGGGTGATGGGTAATAGAGTGAGACTGTGTCTCAAAAAAAAAAAAAAAAAAAAGTAACAAAATAGTGATAGATGTGTCAACTGGATGAATTGCCAGTAAATTAGGTTGAGTAAAAAAAAAAAAAAGTCGGTGCGATGGCTCAGGCCTTAATCTCAGCACGTTGGGAAGCCGACACAGGAGGATCACTTAAGCCCAGGGGTTGGAGACCAGCCTGGGCAACATGGTGAAACCCCGTTTCTACTACAAATACAATTAGCTGGGCATGGTGGTGGTGAGAGCCTGTGGTCCCAGCTACTCAGGAGGCTGAGGTGGGAGGATCGCTTGAGCCCAGGAAGTCGAGGCGGCAGTGAGCCATTGCACTCCAGCCCAGGCAATGGGAGTAAGATCCTGTATCAAAAAAACAACAAACAAACAAACAAACAAAATATATATATCCAATCCCAAAATGTTATACACTGTATGATTCCATTTATACAACATTTTTGAAATAACAACATTTTCAAAATGGTGGATGGGTTAATGGTTTGATTGCCTGGGGTTAAAGACAAAGGGAAAGAGTGCAGGAGGAGGTGGGTGTGGTCACAATAGGGAAACAGAAGAGATCCTTGTGGGGTTGTAACTGTTCAGTATCTTGACTGTGATGAATATAAAAACCTACTGAGCTAATAAAGTTTATAGTACTTCATACACACAAAGAACCTCATAAATGATTCCAAATAAAACTGGAAAAATTTGAATAATATTGGTGGATTGCATCAATGTCAGTATCTGGTTTTGATCTTATCCTATCATTTTTTCAAAATGTTATCATTGAAGGAAACTGGCAAATTAAACAAGGGGTCTCTGTATTATTTCTTATAACTGCATATTAATTTATAATTATCTCAAAAATGTTTCAATTAAAAAATCCTATTAAATTCCAGATTCACCGTTAGTGTGCTTTTCTGTCCTATAACTATTGAAACAGAATTTTTTCATAGGATATATTATGATGTTGGGTAAAACACATACAAGCAGATAATTAATTCCTAATACATAAGAATTTATTTCACACACAAAATTATCTTTATTAAATATGACAGTTCACAAAACTGCATTTTATATGCTTCTTAGCAACTTATGGAAATTACTGACCCAGGTTTAACAGAAATATTCTCTCCTTCTAGATACAGGTGAACTTCTTGACTTTGAACATAGACTGCTAAGAAGGCTGAGGGTGAACTCTTGCAAATTAACTGATCCTGGCAAGTCAAAAAAGAGCGTAATGGGAAAGAATTAAGCTACAGACCAAATCCCTCTTCCTTCCACTTACACACCCATTGCAAGAATTTAATATTAGAAACTGCAAGAATAGTGCTGATGCTAATAACTAGAAGAAATGACTATGAGTATGTGGAAATGCATGGATTAAACTAATGGGGTACATGACATTTGACATTGGCCAATTCTTCTAGAGGACTTTTTAATCAGTGGAAAGTCCTATTCAGGGAGAGAATCTTAATGCATCACTGATGTTGCTTATTTTTTATTTTAATAGTGAGATAGTTTTAAACAAAATGGAGTGATTTTGGAGGGTGGAAGGAACAGAGCTGATCAGGCAATGCAGCAGAGAGTTAAAGCACAAAGCATTCTTGGAACCAGAAAGACCTGGCTTCAAAGCTGAAATTTTTCACCAGTGATGTTCTGTGCTGTTGGTTAAGTCAATTTATCTAAACCTTAGTTTCCCTCTCTGTAAAATAGTGTTTGCAATAGTAATGACTTTATAGAGTCATGAAAAATAATATATGAGATAATCTGTATGTTTTTAGCACAGTACCTGACATAAATATATGCTCAATACAAGATTCTTATCCATTTGATTCACCTAGTTTTCAGGTAGGTTTTTTTATACCAATTTATTGATGAATAAGCATTTCAAATGACTTTTTGTAAATGTTTTAATCCAAGACAAAGTTGGATGGATTTGGAATACTCTTCCCCATTAAGTCATATATATATGCTTATATATGTCATTGACTGGTCAGTCTTCTTCAGAATTCATATCTACTTCAGATAACAAGGGCTGAATAGAGCCCCAAAGCCACAAGGGTGTGGAATCATCACCACACCTTGACCCAAGCTTGTCTTCCACAGGATAATTTCCTATGAACTGGCCACCAGGTTTGAGAGTACTCCTGAAACTTTGCAAATCAGGAGGGCAGAAGATTCTGTGGATGAGACACGGCCCTTGTAAGATGACTGAGCACTATATACTATTTAGACCAAAAGTTTTCCAAATGAAGCCTGAGAGTCCTTTTCATCATAATCAACTATTGAACGGCTAAATTGTGCATCTAGGGAAACATGAGGAATAACAGAGACAGCATACTAGAGCTAGACAGGGAATGAGAATACCAGGAATTAGCAGAAATCCTAGTGAAAGCTTTGTACTTTCCCTAGACAGAAACTGGCTAGGGTCTAAATCAATTATCCCTCAGAAAAACCCCACCCAGGAAAGACTCAGATGATACGCATTTGCAGCATAGTTTTGACTTCCCTTCAGATCAATCAAGTCCTTTACAACATGAGTGGGTTAGTGTTATTTTTTAGAGCCAAACAATTTTTGAATTAACTTCTTTCAGAAGACTAGGGAAAAAAATCATTTCCACTTATCACTGGATTTAAAGAGTACTACTTGACTTTTAAAATGTCTATTGTAAAATCTATTAGTCACCTAAGCCACAAAATAGAAAGTGCTACCCCATCATCACCATTTCTGTGACCTGTGTGGTGGTCTACTTCTGAAGGCTAAATATTTTTAAGATCATTTTTAATAAAAATATAAGAGGAAAGCATTCATGTGTGAACTGAAACACTTAAAAATGCCAAACTTTAGCCAGGTATAATTCTGGGTCTTTTTAAAGAACAAATGGAAACCATTTCTGAGCATCTCTCCTGTAAAGTGTAGCTCCTACACTTCAAATAAAGGGCTTGAGAGCAGGCTTTAGATAAATACCTAAAACTAGAAAATGACTTCTTATGAGGTCCCAGTGAGTAAAGACAAAAGCATTGTTTTTATACGTGTTTGGCAATTCTATTGCAGGTACCTAATTCTTCTATCTTTACTCCATTTCTACAGGTTGTTCTGCAGGTAACTCTTTCTCAGTTTTCCATAGCATTACCCTAATGAAACCACTCAACTTAGTCCTCTAACCAAGGAACATACATGATTCACTCAATGCAGACAGATGCAAAGCCTTTTTCCATTTTTGCTGCATCTACACATTTGATGTCCAGTCAGGAAAGCCCAGCTGAAGTCAGTAAAAAAACCTGCACTGCAGGAACAGTGCAGATTCCCACATCTACAGTGCAGCACCCAATGCAGGAACAGTGCAGATTCCCACATCTACAGTGCAGCACCCAATGCAGGAACAGCGCAGATTCCCACATCTACAGTGCAGCACCCACTGCAGGAACAGCACAGATTCCCACATCTACAGTGCAGCACCCACTGCAGGAACAGCACAGATTCCCACATCTACAGTGCAGCACCCACTGCAGGAACAGTGCAGATTCCCACATCTACAGTGCAGCACCCACTGCAGGAAGAGCGCAGATTCCCACATCTACAACACAGCACCCACTGCAGGAACAGTGCAGATTCTCACATCTACAGTACAGCACCCACTGCAGGAACAGTGCAGACCCCCATGATGCTACCAGGAGAAATGAAGACAGTAGCAGGCATTGAAACTTACCTTTATTATATCCTTATCCCAAATCTATTTTCCCAGGCTTGTAGAACTCCAGCACAACTTAAAATTGGAAATCTATCAGATGTGATGAAGGATGAGATTGTTGTGTGGGTTGTTTTTAGTGATGCATGTAGAATAAGTAATATACATGCACATCGATACATATGTGTGTTTATTGCTTTTCAGGTGTTTGTAAAATTGAGAAGAGTATTAATACATCATCCACTGCACGAATTAATAGTTAATTATATTTGTGTTTTATAAATAAAGATGAAAAAACATCATAGATAAATTTGAGGTTTTACTCCATTTCTATTCACATTCCCCTCTCCCAATTCCAAGAGGCAAATTCTATAGTAAATTTAGTATGTCATACCTAAAGGTATTTTTATATTATATATTATGTCTGTTTCTCTGTGGCTACATTTTTGCTTTTGTTTCTTAAATAAGGCATGTATGAATATAAATCACTCTTTTTAGTGGTAATCATAATACAATTGGACAAGGATAGATGTAGGAGCTAAATAATTTTCATCTAGTTCTAAGTTAGATATTTATATTTTATATGTTTTAGCTTTTATTTATTTTGCTAAAAATCCCTAAACACTTTATTGTACATATGTCCAAATAGACATTGAAAATATATACAAAATATAGATGGTTATTAAATATTTTTACCACTAGCATTTTCTCATGCTTTCATGCCCTTACTTATGAAAGTATTGAATACCTTACTGTATTAGATAATCTTAACACAGTTTACTAAGGATAAATGAATTGCCTATACATTCTTTGTGTAGACTCACAGAAATAGAAAAGCCTAACATACTGCTTTGGAAAGCATCTAATTCCTCTTAGCACAATGTAAGTAACAAAAAAATGCATGTCTTACTCATTTTGAATCATCACACTCATATAAATAGGGCTACAATGTTTCCATCATAAGCAAGAAAAGTAAAGGATCAATTTACACAAAAAATAAAGAATCATTTTGGGAATATTGGAAACAATGGGCCAGTCAGGTTTCATATTTCAGTGAAAAAGAACTAAATTGCTCACTTTGGGGATTCCATTAGTTCTTTGTTTTTTATGAACTAATACAACTGTTTCCCTTATAATGAACTAATGAAGCCATTATAGAAAAGATAGATGGATAAAAACCCTGGCTCTGCTTTGCTTGAGCCTTAACAGAATAACCCAATCTTCACGCTATTGCCTCAAATTAGAAAGCATAATATATCAGTGATAAAGTTCATAACAGAAACACGGCACTCCCCTAAAACATTCCTCTTTCACTTCTGAAGAACGGTTATAAAGGTCAAAATAAAATGAAATTACTTGGTTCATGGGCATTTTTTTCTCACTCTTGAATCCAGTTTTTCAGGGATCTCATGGCTTCCAGATAATATAGATATCCTTGTCTAGTCTAATCAATAAATACTGGAGTAAGAAATAAAAAAAAGGAACATGATGCTTTTATCACATTTCTACCAATGTCTAATGATATTCCAGTTTTTTAATGAAGTCTTCCCCGATCACTCCAGAGACAGTAATATTTTCTTCTTCTAAAATCCGATAACAGTTTATTTATTCCTCTACATTTTTTTACTTAGGAATTTTAAATTAATTTTCATGTTCAGTCTCCAAAATTAAAGTGTAAAAAACTATCTTAACATCTCAGAATCTGCAATAAATAGAAAAGTACATTTAAGTTAGTAAATGTTTAAAAATATTTTCAACAATAAATGAATTGTCAGAGTAATACTCTAACTTACATCAACATACTTCATTCTTAAAGAATTGCATTACTAAAAGGAAAAATAACTTATAATAACACAATCATGAGCCACATGTCATTCCTGTTAACTACATATATGATAGTGGTCTCATAAGATTAAATTATAGTATTTTTACTGCAACTTTTCTATGTTTAGATACGTTTATACATACATGTATTTACCATTGTGTTACAATTGCCTATAGCATTCGATATAGTAATATGCTGTACTAGTTTGTAGCATAGAAACAGTAGGCTACGTCATATATAATAGCGTATATATGTAGTAGACGACACCATCTAGGTTTGTGTAAGTACATTCTATGATGTTCGTACAATGGCAAAATTGCTTAAAGATACATTTCTCAGAACATAGCCTGTCATTAAGCAAGGCATGACTGTATTAGTTTTTAGAATTTTTGAGTGCTTATAGACAGTTCTCAAACTTTAGCTTTCATAATAGTCACCTAGATAACCTACTAAAAATGCAATTTTAGCTCATATTCCCAGTGATTTTAATTTAACATGTGGCAGCCAAGAATCTACTTTGTTGCAAGCACCCAGAGTATTCTGATGCAGGTAGCCCTGAAGCACTCTTTGAAGACCATTATACTGAACATTAAGTTGCATGCTTTACAGGCATTATATTACTTAATATCCCATTACAGAGCAACCCTACGAGGTAGTTACTAGTGTATCATTCTATTTTATGGGTAAAAAACTGAGGTCTAACTAAAGAATCAAAATCTGCATTGCCTTCTTCCACTCTCTTGTACTTAATCTATAGTGCTTTCTTGGTGGACAGATTAGCAGACCAATGCATGGGAGATTTCCGGGGCAGGGCCAAAGTCCTGTCAAATATGGAGAGGGTTAGTGTTTTGTCTTCACTGGAGTATCATTCTAGAGGGAAGGTTATGAGAGTCACAATTCAAGGAATGAAACTATCCCAGGAGATGTATGATTATTCAGGTAGCTAACAGGAGGATTTGGCAGGAAGAGATGTAAAGAATAACAAAGTCTGGTAATGGGATGAAAGAGAAATAAAACACAATCCTCTAGAAAGTTGTAAATTACAGTTATTGAATATATAGTAGAATAGACTAGACTTAGAGTAGAACAGACTTAGAGAAGAAATTTCAGAATGTAAGCTTCACGATAACAGGGATTTTTATCTATTAGTTGATTGCTGTACCTCATTGCCTAGAACAAAAGACGGCATGTAGTAGGTACACAAAAAGTCCTTGCTGAATCAATTAATGAATAATTACGGAAGGTGATTTTGGAATATATCAGAAAATACATTTTAACACCCAATTTTCAGTCGTTCCTGGGTCACTGACCATCCTCTCCTCAGCAATTCTTCACTTTACTTCCCGCACCAGTAACTTCTTTTTATTTTGACTATAACTAAATATAGACTTCTGCTGGAAGAAGTACTGTTTAGTCAAGACTCAAAGAAAATAGAATAGCCTTTTGCCACTCTCCCTATGAGCAGATTCACTGAAGTCTCTAAATATATTTAAAGTCATTCTATGTGGAATTCAGAAGCCACTCTGCTTTGGGGGAGTTCAGAAATGCTTAAAAAATCAAATGCTTAAAACATCAAACTCTTCTGGTTGAAGAGTTTGAAGAGATTGAAGAGCTATCTACAGTTGCTATAAGTGAATAATAAAGAATACTTCATTTAAAATTAAATGATTTCAGGTCAGCAGGAGAGAGTAATTTTTGATTAACTGCTGAATTTGCAACTGAAATATTATCATTTGGTAATCTTAAAAAATCCTATCTGGAACCATAAAGGGAACAATCTGCAGATATTACATTTGTTTTTCTTTTTTAAATAAGTGGTACTAATATTATTACCAGGGTAATAACTCGCATGCTACATTAAAGTTATGTTTATTTTTACATGTACATATTTAATCATTGAATAAAGATTAATTAAAATATGGGAGTTGCCTGTTATTGGCAAAATATCTAGGAAGAAGAAATCAAATGGATAAGGTGAAAGAAGAAACACAATAACCTGATTTTCTCTGCTCGACCAATACAATTCCCTTCTGAAAATTGTTAAATATCCTATAATTTAATAACATGTCTTCTGCTAAAAATAATTATGTATAAGAAGAATCATCTATTAAATTTGTGTTAAAGTATGAGGAATATTCAATTAATGTATTATTTAGCACAAAATAAACACTCAATATATATTTGCCAGCATGATTATTATTCCACATTTAAATGAATTTTATTCCCAAATAAAAATATCCTAATTTTAATTTGTGGTTGAATAAATGAAAACCCAATAGGTAAACATAAAATTTAAAAATCAGGACATTATTTACAGGAAAGAGTGACAACTTTTAAAATTTTAATTTGATAATTTCAAGTATTACTAAAGATACCAGGAAATGCTGGTGGAAATAACACTGGCCTGTAAGATTGGCGGTCAGATGATAACGGGCATTCAAATGTAAATGTGAATTGACAATGACCTAAAAATTCTACTCCTTGAAGAAGTTTGTTGTGCTGTTAATTGTAAAAGTAAATAACAGCAAAAATTTTAAAATTTTATCAACAGGACAATTTCTTAATGGTAATTTTATGCCATATTTGTATAATATTATGCACCAGTGTAAAAGAATACGTTTAAGCTGTATCTACTAACTGGAAAGCTCTTCAAGACATATGACTAGGTGAAAAAACAAGTTATGGAAGCACAGAATATGATATGGTACACAAACACACCTACATACCAAACAATGCTATTTAGTTACATAAATACATCAGGAAATATGTATGTGAGTACTATGGGTTGAATTACTTCTCTCAAAATCAATAACCCCAGGACCTCAGGATGTGGCTTTTTTTGGAAATAGGGTCTTTACAAGGTAATGAAGTTAAAATGAGGTCATTAGGGTGAACCCTAATCTGTTACGACTGGTAGCCTTATCAAAGGGGAAATTTGGACACACACCCACACAAACACACACACACACACACAAAAAAAACAATGTGAAAATACACACGGAGAAGATGGCCATGTACAAGTCAAGGAACACCTGAGACTACCAGAAGCTGATATAGAGGCCTGGAAAAGAGCCCTCACTCTGTTTTCAATGGGAGCATGGCCCCGCCAACACCTTGCTTTTGGACTTCTAGTCTCCAGAGCTGTGAGACAATGCATTTATGCTTCAGCCATTTAGTTAATGGTACTTTTATGGCAGCCCTAGAAAATAAATACAGCAAGTCATAGAAAATAATCTTTTATATAATATACAAGTAATATAATGGCAACTTATGGGAAATGGACTGAATTCAGATATGGTGTTTAAAGAAGAAATGCACACTTTTACTATAATAATATATTACCTGTATATTTACAAATTAAAAAATTAGAAAGATACATTTCTTTATGGGTAAAAAGAGTCTATGCTGTGACAACTCAGAAGTATATTTAGCCTACATAAAATTGTGGCATTAGGAAAGTTTTCCCTTAATCTTTTGAAGCTCCCTCTTTGCATTCTCATCTGTCCTTCTGGTACTCATGGGCATCACTACTGACTTTGATTGCCCAGGGTCACCAGTTATCCACCTACTATTTGCAAAGCACTCATCAAATGGCCATGTCTGCTGAGTGGGCACTCAATAAAAGCTGGTTCCCTTCTGCTTTCTTCCTCCTTGCCCAGGGCCCAAACAACCCAAACTCACCTCTCTTTAAATTTCTACCTATTCATAATGTTCTCACTTCTTATAAGGTTATTAAAAAGGAAACGACTAACTTTTGAATAGTTGAGAACTCTCACTCTTTGTGTTGTTGGCAAATAAAAATAATATTTCAGGAAAGCCAAATAAATACCGATTGAGTATAATTTCATTCTGTATGAAAAAAGGAACTGTAGAGCCTACAGTCCCATCAGAAAGATTTTGGCATAAGGTCTCTAGATTGTGCATTCAGCATGTTAACCTCGTTCTACCAATAAGGAGTTCATTGAGCAAGGCATTTCAAATATGTTTGTAACTGATAATGCTCCTAACTTCAGAACTGAGAGCTCTCTTCGAAAAAACACTCTTCCTACTGTGCATATAGTTAGAAAACCTAAAGTAAGACCAATAGAAATAAGATACAAATAATTTTTTTCATCAAAATAGTCTAATGACTTAGTTTATCCTTCATGTGCTTTAATAACAAGGCCAAAATATATATAACACTTTAGCTGTAACAGTATAAGTTTACACACATTAGCCCATTTGGTCTTCAGGAAACTCTTGTGAAGCAGGCTAGACAGATCTAATTGTCCTAGTGCCTGGCTTGATAATTCAGATGAACTTCAATTAACACTGCACTGACTACAAGAAACATTGAGGATGCAGAAAGTGATTAAAAGACGAATAATATAGGGATTCATATCGTATGGGAAGAGGCCAGTCTGAAAAATAGAGAGGTGTGAGTTATCAAATTACAGAACATATAAGGAGATAGGCTTGAATTATCAGTATTTAAAATATTAAATATATTTTTTCAAATTAATTGAAGACTGCTTCTAAGCAATTATTGGTCCTATCAGATATATGCTTTAAATGACCAGAGAAAATTAATGCATAACAATCGTATTGTTGGTTTAATTTTTTTTCTTAAATGATTCTTTTATATAGGTTAACACAGTTAGTTTACCTAGGAAAAACCTTTTTTCATTTTTGGTCCAAAGTATACTTTTGTGATAATTCTCACATATTTTAGATGAGCAACCTACCCGTGAATTAATCTTATTGTATATGTTTATATAGTAGTTCCCCTTATCATTGGGACATATGTTCAAAGCTCCCCAGTGACCACCTGAAGCAGAATCCTATATATACCATGTTTTTTCCTATACATACATACCTATGATAAAGTGTAGTCTGTAAATTAGGCAAAGTAGGAGATCAATAACTAACAATAAGATAGAACAATTATAACAATACACTGTAAGAAAAGTTATATGAATATGGTTTCTCTCTCAAAATATCTCATTCTACTGTACCCAACCTTCTTTTTTGTGATGATTTGAGGTAATAAAATGCCTACATGATAAGATGAAGTGAGATGAATGACAGAGGCATTACAACATAGCATTAGGCTTCTATTGATCCCTTGACAACATGTCAGAAAGGATTACCTGCTTCGGGTAATCCTAAATCATCAAGCCATGAAGATGTCGATGGTTGGATTTCAGAAGAAGGTGATGTCAATGACTAATGGGCGGGTAGCATCTACAATGTAGATGCCTAGGACAAAGGGATGATCCACAACCTAGGTGGAACAGAGCAGGGTCATGCGAAATTTCATCATGCTACTCAGTACAGCCCGAAATTTAAAAGTTATTTGTTTCAAATAAATGAATTTATTTCTGGAATTTTTCATTTAATATTTATGTAGTTGACTGTGGATAACTGAAACCACAGAAAGTGAAACCACAGATAAGAGAGGATTTGTGTGTGTGTGTGTGTGTGTGTGTGTGTATGGTGTGTGTATTCAACACAAGAGAAACATCAAAAGTTATTCACCATCCATATGCAGCTTCCTGTGTATGTGCTTTGGGAAATGCAACTATCAATAAGAAAATATACTTCTGCTTGGTAGAGTCTACTAGGACAGAAGAATCACATATAAGAGAAAAATTATAAAAAGTAAAATGCAACACTATAGAGGTTTAGGGAGCTTTTCCACATATAAAGTTAAGATTTTTAAAATATTTTTTGTGTTTTACATTTTAGACTCATAAAAATACACTTCTTCATAACTAACAACTACAACTTTAAAAAGTCAGATATATTAGGGCTGGTCTTTGAAATGGGAGTTATTTCATCCTCTAAAGCAAAATTACAAATGAAGTCCACTCAACTATTAAATTATCACAGGCATGACACAGTACCAAACTGAAGAAAAATATGCATGATTCAGCACAATAGGAAGCTTGAAAAATTGTAGCACAACAAGCCTCCAGCTCAAACTACACGGTAGTCTTGTGAAATGATGGCCTCCCAAGGAGCTCTAATGGCCAGAGAGTTAGACTCATTTTTAAAAGCATTTTCCGCCGGAGGACAAGATTCATTGCCATCCATTATCAAACAGCATCAATATCAAAATCAATAATGATACTTCTGAATACTATTAAAATATTGGCAATGAAGCCACGTTCTTACATTTCAGGGAGTAAAACAAATGAAAGATAAGAAAAGAATGCCAAAACAGCTGTTACATGATGAAGTGAGCAACGCAATCAAGCACAAGACGGACAGCCAAAAAGCTTCAAGGGCAAACTAAAGTAAAATTTGAACCAATGTAACAGCAACATCAATTGCTTCAGAACAGCAGCAGCAGACAGGCATCACTGGAGGGAACAATTAGTGACAGTGACTTGATTGTGGAAAATTGAGTGCCTACAACAAAAGTAGGAGATAACGGACACACCAACAAAAAACTACAGGAGGAATAGCTTTAATCATCCTCATCAAAATAATAGTATATGTAGGTCGAATACAGGTCACTTTTAGCTTTCTTCATCCTCACAGAAAACAGCACCAGGAGATAATATTAATGAATGCACAAAGTTCTAATGTGTGTCAAAAAATACAGTTCATTAAGCTGAACAGTGCGTGATTCGGACTAGACATGTTTTCACAGATAATTAAGAAATCTTGGGTTAAACAGATGGAGAAGACAGATGCTGTTCCTTCTAAGTTCTCAAATTTTGGGGGTCAAGCTATCCCATGATTTCTCTTAGCCAGCTGTGATGTAAATATGGAAAACACATCTGATTTGGTGGATGCTGCTCAGGCTATTATAAAAGCTAATGTAGTAACAACACTTTGATATAATTATCTGAAACTGGGAGACAACAGGAAAAGGTCATTTTGAAATTAACACAAGTTTCAATAATATCAAGGACTTATATAACACTAACAATGTTCCAGTCACTTGTCTAACTGCTTCCCAATATTAACTCATTTAATCCTTGTAAAACTTCTGTGAGGTACAGGTAAACTGCTTTTCCGATGAGGACACTGAGATACTGGGAGGACAGATGGCTTGACCAAAGTCATACAACTAATAAGCAGCTGTACTTTAGAATATAAAGAGCTCCTGTATGACTACAGGAAGAAATTTAAGGGATACATGATTTCATTGTCTGGCAGGGTTTTTTTTAATGGAAGAATCATTTTATTTACATCCATAAGATTTCACAGGAAAAACTATCAAGGATATAACAAATTAACATCAATTTTTCTACATATTCTCTAACCATTAAATTCATAATTCCTTCAAATTAGAGGAGGATAAAGCTCTTTGGGCAATCACAAAGTATATTGTTAATGCAGTTAACAAAGTATTTCAATATACATTTATTAAGTATCTTTATTATCTGCAAAATATTGAAGAATATGGAAAAGAACAGTACGACTGAGGCATCTAGGGCTGACTGCCTGCATGAACACCTCACATTGCTGCATGATCCCAGTGGGGTTTCATTCTTTCTCCTTCTCAAAAATTTCTTGTTAACTTTTCAAGTCTTCTTTTATATATATATATATATATATATATATATATATATATATATGTGTGTGTGTGTATATATATATTACACTTTAAGTTCTAGGGTACATGTGTGTGCACAACGTGCAGGTTTTTACATGTGTATACACGTGACATGTTGGTGTGCTGCCCCCATTAACTCGTCATTTACATTAGGTATATCTCATAATGCTATATCTCCCTCCTCCCCCTACCCCACAATAGGCCCAGGTGTGTGATGTTCCCCTTCCTGTGTCCAAGTGTTCTCATTGTTCAATTCCCACCTATGAGTGAGAACATGTGGTGTTTGGTTTTTTGTCCTTGCGATAGTTTGCTGAGAATGATGGTTTCCAGCTTCATCCATGTCCCTAAAAAGGACAAGAATTCATCATTTTTTATGGCTGCATAGTATTCCATGATGTATCTGTGCCACATTTTCTTAATCCAGCCTATCACTGATGGGCATTTGGGTTGGTTCAAAGTCTTTGCTACTGTGAATAGTGCCACAGTAAACATACGTGTGCATGTGTATTTATAGCAGCATGATTTATAATCCTTTGGGTATATACCCAGTAATAGGATGCCTGGGTCACATGGTATTTCTAGTTCTAGATCCCTGAGGAATTGCCACACTGTCTTCCACAATGGTTGAACTAGTTTATAGTCCCGCCAACAGTGTAAAAGTGTTCCTATTTCTCCACATCCTCTCCAGCACCTGTTGTTTCCTGACTTTTTAATGATTGACATTCTAACTGGAGTGAGATGGTATCTCACTGTGGTTTTGATTTGCATTTCTCTGATGGCCAGTGATGATTAGCATTTTTTCATGTGTCTGTTGGCTGCATAAATGTCTTTTTTTTTGAGATTTCTGTTTACCTTTTATAACTATACTCTTACAAGTTTTCTCATTATTTTCCCCCCAACTTTCTTTTTTTTTCTTTGCCCACTTGTTGATGGGGTTGTTTGTTTTTTTCTTGTAAATTTGTTTGAGTGGAAAGGATTCCCTATTTAATAAATGGTGCTAGGAAAACTGGCTAGCCATATATAGAAAGCTGAAACTGGATCCCTTCCTTACATCTCATACAAAAATTAATTCAAGATGGATTAAAGACTTAAATGTTAGACCTAAAACCATAAAAACCCTAGAAGAAAACCTAGGCAATACCATTCAGGACATAGGCATGGGCAAGGACTTCATGTCTAAGACACCAAAAGCAATGGCAACAAAAGCCAGAACTGACAAACGGGATCTAATTAAACTAAAGAGCTTCTGCACAGCAATAGAAACTACCATCAGAGTGAACAGGCACCCTACAGAATGGGGGAAATTTTTTGCAATCTACTCCTCTGACAAAGGGCTAATATCCAGAATCTTCATGTCTTCTTAAGTCCTTCACAACTTTGCCTTCTTTTGATCACCGTTTTCCTCCTCTTTCATTTTCTCTTGTGCTTCCCTTCTGCTCTATAACAACAATGCTGCATATTTTGTCCTTTACAGTCTTTGCTAGCTGAATAGAACATCCTTTCTGGTCAGCAAAAGGACGATGCACATTACAGAATGGCCACACTTGCTCTTTCCCATTAGTTCTTGAATTCAACATGTAACACCTCCAAGTTTGTTGCCCCACTTGACAGCTGAGGGCAGGAAAGAGTTATTGTTAATCATCCTAGTGATTTGGCATAACAGCTGAATTTGAAGCCTAGTTCTGATCTTCTATCATTACTATTTAGGATTTGCAAATAATGTGACTCTAAATTCTTTGTTTAATCTTTTAAAAATCCACTACAATTTTATCTGAATTGTCTTATTTGTCACTAAATGAGAAGTTGCAACAGTAAAGGTGTACACAGGAGGCAGAACTCAGAAACTCAGATTAAGAGAGGTGGCTGCTGTTTGGCTTATGTAAGAAAATACACTTCTTTAAAGTACTTCAAAGTAATTATTTGTATGCCATTAGCAGAATACTCATTTAAAACGATGGCAGTAAACATTGTTTTAAAGTAACTAATTTTTGTACACACTTGGTATGTACTTTTTGTATATACTTGGTAACAATGGGCTACTCTCTTTTTCAAAAAAACTGATACTTTAGACCGTGCCACTGAACAAATCTGAATTAGTGATGCCTTCCAGTTATAACCCTTCACAAACTTCTTTCCATGAATCTCAAATCATCAGTTTGGCTCAATGTCTCAAGTCCAAGAACTCAATGCCATATTGCCATATCGGTGCTGCTCAGCTAAATTGATGTTAAACTGTAATCTTCTGGCAGTTAATCTGCATCTCGGCATCTCCTTTTTTGTTGTTGTTGTTGTTGCTTACTGCCTGAATGTAAAGCAGACATTCTTTCTCCTTTATAATCTTTCTTCTCTATGTCAACACCTTTTTTCTTGATTTTCTAAAGGGAAATCTATAATATTCTCTTTTATTATGAATCCCAAAGCCTACCTACCACTTTCTGGAGAACTCAGTTCATATGCTGTAGGTTTTGCTATATAATAAAAGGTTTGCTTATGTTTAGATTATGTATACTCTCAATTTGATATATAGAGACATTTCTAGTTCTTTCATCCTTAAATATTTTCCTGCAAGGACTAAAATGTACCAATCTTCAAGAATATATATTAGAACAGTGATTTCCTCTATGTAGCGTCTATTAATGCAATCTAAGTAATGGCCCATAAAAACCAGCAAATGATTAACAATGTTGGTGGAAATATCTGTAATCAACCAGATTTGAGATTAGGCAGAACTGAGTTTGAGCTCAGATTCTTTTCACTGAAGCTCCATAAACTTTGTAAAATGAAGCTAGAGGTGAAGACTAAAGAAGATAATAAGGGGAAGGTTTTGACCAAGTACAGTGCTGTGTGCTCAATAGAAACATAACTACACAGATATAGCCTTTCTTTTTTAGTTTCAAATATTTCCCTTGCAAATATATCATTGTATTATAAACATGTTATTAGTAACCTTAGTTGTAACAAAGCACATTTACAAATATTACTATTAAACTGAAATAGAAATTTTCATAATATTTGTCTGAGTTCCTCACTTATTAGTTATTTTCTAAAAGTACAGCTTAAGTGTTCCATCATGACAACATTGGTGCTGGTCCTGATACTGCTGGGGAATAGGGAGAAGCAGTATTTCTTTTATTCCACCCTCTGTGACAGTCTAACAGCTTTTGGCAAGCGGAGGAAGAAATAATTCCCAGTCTCCCCTTAAGTCTTGAATCTAAATCTTACATTTTTATGCTCAACCATAAGTTATTTATCTAGACAGGGATCTCACTGTCTCTCACATTCATTTTATGATGAATGTTTTACTGGGAAAAAAAGAGATTTCTTTGAATTATAATCCAGTGGGAATTCTATCATAGTTCAAGTTCACTATTGAGAAGAATGCATCAAAGCAGGTTTATTAACAGCATATTTTTCTTCTTATATTCTCCTGGAAGTATAATAAATTTCTACAATTTAATTATCATTATTAGAATCTCAGGATATAAATCTCATTGCATCATAACATCTAGGTTACATGTTACCAGACATACAGTACCCAACTTCGGGTTAAGCCTACAGTATCTGGAGTCAATGCTTGGGACCTAAATCACAGCTCTAATCTCTTACCAGCTGGGTAATCTGGAATAACTATTTAACATACCTGTGCCTCAGCTTCCCATTTGCATAAAGGGAAAGTAATAGTGCTCCACAAATGTGTTTTTGTAAGGTTTAAATGATAGGTATACTGATAAAGAGGTACCTGGCATATGGTCACTGCTAAATAAATATTACATATTATATTAAATAAATATACATTGACAATATAAAAACTCTATATTGGAATAGGTTTTTTCATTTTAGGACAACAGTTATTGTGCAATGCATAAGTGTAGAACTCTGGTCAAATTGCTGACCCCTTGAACCTTAGGTCTTCTCAGATTATAAATCTCTGAGAGTTATCTCCACTTCTTAAACATTATCTTTTAAAAAGTGTCATACATTATGAAAGACCTGAAAAACAAATCTTTGTAGTTTGCTAACCATCTTTAGCAACAATAGCAATATAAAATAATTTCTCAATTGTTTGCAAAAGACCTAAAAAAAGATCAGAAACTTGTTTCTTAAAGATGACGGGACCAAAAGAAGATACCGAAAACATTTGTTTTTCTACATTTAAATTCTAATGAGCATACTAAAAACAAAAGTGAAGACACAACATGATGGGTCTAGGACCATTGGTGGCTTTTCCTCTTTGCCTCAGAGTATTGTTCTGTAAATCCATTATTTTTATCATTCTGGCCTATAACAGGCCTGGGAAGTTGTTTGGCCTAGTGTTTCTCAAGAAGGAATGTCCAGGATGCTTTACTTCACTCTCTTTGAATTTACATTGCAAAATCAATAATGATAGATTGTTTCCTTATTTATTGAACCTAGAATTGTTAGAAATACCATAGACATGGCTAGTCAAAACATTCACAAGGAAAGTTTAGGAAGGGTTCAGTAATATTAAAATGTAGTTAATACAGGTATAAAATGGGATTTTAAAATACCTAGTCATACGGATAAGGACAAAAATACTCTTTTGCGATACATGGTCTATAAATTATTTTAGTGAATTTTTGTGATTTGGTCAATTTTTTAGTTATCTCTGAGAATGATAAAAAGTTTATAAAATATTTAAAATGTAATGTTCACATACCACAAATTCAAAATTGTATTTATTAATATTAGAATCATATTTATGTTGTTAATATTAAACAATATACCATGATCAAGAATCCAAAGACAGTTTAATATTAGGAAATCTGTTAATAGTAAAATTCAACATCAATAAGCCAAAAGAAAAAATACATCTTTATTTTGTCAGATAGCAAAATAATAATCTGACTAGCAAAGGAGGAACACAAGGATACTTCACTAACATGATACAGCAACCCGAAAGTTGACATAATTTCAAATAATGAAATACTACAAGGATTTCCATTAATGATAAGAATAAGGCAAGAGTAATATTTTAGATATACCAGACTGCAATAAAATTTAAAAATTAATAAATGTTATAAATATATTCTAGGAAGAGACAAGTGTATATCAGTACATAAGTTATGATAAAGCCATTCAAAAGAGTAGCAAATGAATATTTATTTAATGGTTTGGGGGTAAACAATGCATTTAAAAGAGAAACCCAATGTATTCACCTAACATTATATATGAAGATTAATTACAGATACATTAAAAGAAAATTATCAAAACAAAACATCAAAACTCATGGCAAGAGAAAACCAAAGGTGAATATTTATGCAAACACAGGCTAAGAAAATCATTTCTATAAAATATAAAAGAAAGAAATGATGTTAGAGAGGTGTTGATAAATATGACCATATAAAGCTTATGGTTACAAAGATGGATTGAAGTGACCAATTTGCTTCTTGGAAAATATGAAAACTGGAATGCTTCTTGAAAGCACTAGAAGAAAGTCTGTTCTGTGAACTATTTTTTTAAATGAACTCCCAGGATAAAAGGGATATACTTTTATAAAAGTATAAAAACAATATATTAAGTCAAATAACGATAACTGTTAGATCATTTGTTATATAACGTTTTCCATTAATTTTCTTTGAAAATGTAAGCAATTTGTTATAAAATAGCTTAAATATGAGAATTCAGTAAAATTTCCAGGGTATTAAGAATAGATAACATACTACGGTTTTCTCAATAGCTATTGAACTTCACTTGTGGTGATGGTTTCACAGGTAAATATTTGCAAACTTACCAACTTATATACATTAAATAGATAAAATTTTTTGCATGACAATCATATCTCCATAAAGTAGTTTAAAAATTGCATCCAAAATGTTTTCAAAGATTCAATGGACAATAAATGAAACTTTTAGGACACTTCATGTTTTTGTAATATGTGGAATGAAATGTTTTCATCTGTATGACTATGGAAACTTCAAAGTTGGAGGAACAAACTGAATATTTTTATATAGATGGGAATCTCATTTTTCCACAAATATCTTAGCAGTATACTATTTCACAGATAGTTTCTGTTAGACTCTGTGACTATGTACCTTCTTAAAGGTATAGTTGTATTAATATAGTAATTAGCATGAAAAATATTCCATGGAAGCTTAAAGAAAATGGGGATTTCAACCAAACCAACAGCACCTTTATTTTCTTAAAGTCTTATAGACAGAAGGTTTAAGGATCTTTTAAAAGATCTGAGCATACTGAAATTTTCATAGTAGTACAAAACAGAGCATGTACATAAAGTGTAATAAATGGAATGTTGTAATGGACTAGAAGGCGGTAAGGTGATTATGGAAGCTATCATGTGCAAGCTCGCATAAATGTAAGGCTGTAATAAAAAAATATAAGAGGATGGTTTCTGAACCTGGAGTACTATTTAACAACATTAGTAAATTTGGATTATACACCTTCAGGACCAGGAATGGAATAATGGTTGAATATCATAAAATTGTTTTAAGATAACATGACTTTAAATTCGAGCTAGTGTTTGAATTTTAAAATATTTTTTCTCCACACTTTTATTATAAAAATAGTGATGGTAGGAAGTCCACTGTATTCCATTTATCAATACTTTTAGTTATAAGAATTGTAATAGTACTCTCTCATCACACATTGTAGCAGAAAAATCTATTTTCCTTACCCATTTTTGACCTTATAAAAGTACTTTTATAAAAAAAATTCCACATATAAGTGAGATCATGCCGTATTTTTCTTTCTGTGTCTGCACACAGAAAAAGAGAATGAAAGAGTGGTTATCACAGGTGGCGAGGGGGACGGAAATGGGGAGATGTAGGTCAAAGGATACAAAAGAGCGGATATGTAAGATGACAAGTCTAGAGATCTAACATATGACATGAGGACTAAAGTTAATACAATTCTATTGTATTAGGGATCTTTGTTAAATAAGTAGATTGTAGCTGCCCTTGTTATGAAGAAAGTAACTGTGAGATAGTAGATGTTAACCTGCCTCACGATAGTAACCATTTTACTCTCTCTATGCATCCCATAACATTATGTTGTAAAACTTAAATATACACATAAAATTTATTTTTTTAAAAGACACTTTATTATCTTTTAAAAGATATCCTTCTCTGGAAAAGAGGGATTCTGATAACATTAAAATTACTTTAACTGTGTTTTAAAGCTATAAGAAATAATAAAAAAATTTAATATAGAACAAAAAAACCCTTATATAATGTTTCCTCAACAACTCTGGGATCTGAACACCATTAATAATTTATACTAATGGTTACATTTTTAATATAAAACTGATTAACAAAATGGTTATCTGTAGGTACGTCAAAATTGACAAAAATATCTGAAAGGTATTAACATAGACATGCATTTAACAAATTAGTGTTGGGAAACTGTCAGAACTTATGCCCAGTCACTTCTGGTGATTAAAAGAATATTCCATTCAGATTCAAAATTGTGACATAAAATATCTGTTTTAACAGTTGAATATGAAATTTCAGAGTATCAAATCAAATTGTGTACATTGGGATTAAAAACAGAGACATTTTGGCTGTGATTGACAGCAGAGCTAATGCAACAAGAATCATTATGATAACTAAAAAAAGAATATTGATACTTAGTTACTCTTCTTAACTAACAGTTGGGGCTGATACTCAATCAGCCAATAAGATGGAATAGCCAAGCTATAGTTACTCTAAGTTGTCAAGGTAACACATTCATCCTTGAGATTTTCTCATTAATCTCCTCTCATGCTTAGGTTTACGGAATAACACCGAGGACAATTTCACTCCTTTACTACTTGGCTGCTATGATCTGAATGGGTGCCTTCAAATTCAAATTGAAAACTATCCCCATTGTGGTGGTATTTAAAGGTGGTGCCTTTGGGAAGATGACTAAGTAATAAAGGCTTTGCCCTCATGATGGGATCAGTGACCTTATATGAGAGGTTGAAGGGGGCTGTTTTGGCACTTCAACCATGTTGAGGACACAGCAACAAGGAGCCATTCTGAAGCAGAGAGCAAGCCCTCACCAGACACTGAATTTGTGGGCCCCTCGATCTTTGGCATCTCAGGATGTGTGTAGTTTTGTGGATATATATGTATACACATACACACACGTTATATATAAATAGTGAAAAGTTCATATGCCTCTTCAAAATTTATTTACTTCAACAGAGATGGCTCACAAATTTTTATGCTTGTGTGTGTGTGTGTGTGTGTGTGTTAACATTAACTTAGAGGACATTTGCTTCTGAATTCAGCTCTCAGCTGTTTGGAGCCTCTGGGTATGATTCAAGTCTTAGAATTGGCAAGGAATTCTCTCCTATCTTTACATCAGTAGGATTTCCATTTGCTTGCTTTGGAATTGTTTACTTTTCTACTTTTCTCTTGCTTTTCTGTGTAGACCATAGTCACTTCCTCCACCTCTGGTTCTTCCTAAGGCTTTCGATTACCACTTAGACGTTCAACTTTTAACCTCTTCTATCATATCTCTGTATTCCAACTTGTTACACTACTTTCTAATTCTAAAAAATCAACACTACCACGAAAGTAACATTGTTTATCATCAATGGCTTAAATGTGCAAACTATTGATTTTATTTTAAAAAATGAGTTTTTTTCCTGAAATTATTATGACTCCTGTTTATACTTCTGCAGTTTTGGTCCCTACTCTCTGGTATTCCAATTTTGTTATTTGTTATATTCTCTTTTGTCATAATCATATGATGTGCTAAATTTAACTGCTGGCTTTCAATAATTTAATTATCAACTTGGACTTTTCCCTTTAGTACTCACCTATATAAGCATTTAAAACAATGGTGATGTGTTCTAGAACAATATATTCTAATTTCATAGTAGGTCTAGATGTCTTCCTCTCCTTCCTTCTTTATTTCTTCTTTTTTAAAATTTGGAACATGATGGAAATTTTAATACATTTTTCAAAAAACAAACTATAGCAATAATCAACAGTCAAATATTTAAATTTGTATTGATTTAAACGACCTGATTTAAAATTTTTGAACACTTTTAAATGAATAATTTACATTATTTAATCTCAAAATCATAAAAATCATTTTGTAGATAGTAACTAATGATAACAGTTCCCCAAATTAAAATAATAATATTCCTGCTTGCTTAATGATTATATACATAGAAAACCTGCAATTTGAAATTCACCTGAGATTAGCATCTAACCTAGTTTCATTTTTAAATGCAGACCAAAATTATAGTTTTTCCTTTGGCTCTGGTATAATTCTCTTCTATTAAGACCACTCATTTTTCTTAACATAACATTGTTTGCTAAAAAGGCATGCTAAAACATGCCTTTTAAATCTCTGACCCTTATTGTTGATAAATACCTAACTTATCTATTGCAATCATTGAAATGTATCCTAAGCTTATTTACTTTTAGTTCAGACTACAGTGACACCTCTGTATATACAAGTACCTATCAATACAGGTAATCAGAGAGAGTTCAACATATACCAATACTTAGAAAACTGTTAACTGGGTTTATTTTATTTAACAATGACATCTATAAAACATGATGAGACTTTTATCACGTAAGTTATTCTTAGTTCATTAGAGAGTCAGTTGAGGCTTACATGGACATTGAATGGGCAACTTATTTTAAGGAAAAGAATATTAAAATTATGGTAAAGTATGTAAATGTAACTAAAATGATTTTTATTTTTATTTTATAATAAGAATATTTAGAGGTTTGCCTCACCCTTTGACTCAATAATAAATCTTACAGAAAGGCAAATGATTTCACAGAGTGGGAGGTCATCTAGTTCATATTGTACATTCCACTCTTAATGAGAAAGGTGAAAAAGAAAAATAATAATCAGGCTAAATCAGAGACTTAACCAAAAAGGCAGTTTTCAATATATGTCTTGAAATCAAATCAGACTCAACTTTATGAACCACATATATCTAGTCATTAAAAAAAAAAAAACACAGTCTTGACCCAAAGCTGGGTATGAGTAAACAATAATTTCAAAAGAGAATCACAGCAATGGTAGCATTATTAAAATAAGTATATAACCTTTCCATAATTTAGTATATTTTGGGATGCTTCTTAGAAATTCAGAAACGTCAGAGTTTTGCTCTGCATACTGGGGAAAGAGTTTTTATAAAATACCTAAAACACTTCTTTTTTTTAAACAAAGAGTTGATCTTAAGATTTCTTGAGATGTTGTGGCATAATTGTATTGATTAAGTAAGATACCTAATGTGTTAACAAATAAAATGCATATCTTCTATCCACATATCCTTAATAAATTAAGATAATCTATATTTTTAATTTTAACATTGACAGATATCAAGGACAATTTCAAATTTGTGTTATTTCATAAACGCTATGGTCAGTATGCCCTGAAAGAAATTACGTACGATGATAAGTATCATAAAATTTCTTATGGAATAGCTAAATTGCAAAATTCCTAGGAAATAAAATTAAATTTCTGAGATGTTAACTAAAAATAAAATATACTTGAAAGAGAGAAGACTAGCTTATGAATGTGCTGTAATTATTTTGCATCATACTGGCATTTATGGTGCTTGCCTTTTCTGTCTTTGACTCTATTAACTGTTTAGTAGCAAATGCTACATCATAAGGGATATCTTTAAGTAATGCCTATGTAAATAGCATTATTCTATTTTAAAAGTTACATGTATCAGAAAGTTTTTATTTTCTAACCATTTTGAGAAAAATTATAAAAGCTTTTCCCAGATATCAAGATACTTATTTCTAGCCAACCTGGAAATAAGTCATTATATTTGACTTAAAAGTTGCAATAGATTCTATGAGAATAAAAGGAATCCTAGTGTATATAATGGGGTAGGGGAAGGGGAGAAATGGTTTACTGTCTGAATCCCCTTTTACTCACTAGAAGACTAGGGCTGGCTGGGACCAGTTTGGGTTTCCTGAGTCTAGAGCTATCCCCGTTGTTCCAATAGCTTAGACAAGTTGAAGACCAAGCAGGGACCCAGGGGAGACTCCTATGCAAAACTGAGATTCAAATGCTATGAGGAGTTCATTAATTCCCCAATTATATATGGGTGCTTCTTAAGTAACAGAAACTGTAGGGTTTTTATGAAATTTATATTTTAATGCAACCAGTATATATTCCATGCCCAACAGTCCAGAAAAACACTGAACATAAGATTACACAATTTAGAATTCAGATGTGTGTTCAGAGAAGACAGCAGGTAGAAATAAATTAGGAGTTTCCCATACGGCCACCAGTCACCTTGGCCTGATGAAATTTCCCTTTATAAGTCTGGGTTTGCATGGCTCCTAAAAATGTCTGAATGACTAGAAGAACCAGAAACTCAGGACACAATTCCACTCTGGATGGAAGGAGCTGAGCAGAACAAAATCTTCAGGTACAGTATTATTTTTCTTGAAGACAAGACAACTCTGTATGGCTTTACCCAAGTATAATCTTCTCCATTTGGAAAGTTTTAGAATTTTATAGACAAAATAACCTGAACATTTCAAAAAAAGAGTAAATATTAAATAAAACATTAAAGCAAATTATATAGCAGTAGAAATAGAGCAGCAATCCTATTTTATTTAGAAGTCAGTTATAAATGACATTCACAAACTATATCAAGAAGGTTTTATTTTCAGTATGAGATGCTGGAGGAGGGTGCATAGAAGAGATTGTCAGGAAAATGTAGAGTGTTGAGTTTTGAGAGGAGGTGAAGAAATTGTCTTTCTGCAATTAAAGTATGTGGGAATAGTCAAATCAAAGCACTATCTGTAAAGATTTTGATCCCAGGGCAGAGTTCCTTGCAATCCCCTCTTCCTATTCTTCGAAGCGTGGATTTTATGAACTCAAGTCATATTGCAGGGCAAGAAAGTTTTGGTAGAGAGCAAAAACTTGGGAAGAGCAACATTCAGACTAAGGGAGGCATTTCAGGAGAGATAAGTACTTCCAACCTTTCCTCTTTGAATTAGCAGAAAGAGCCTACAGTACATCGTGTGACAGCCTCCCTCTTTTGAGTCCCCAGCCCTCATCTGTGTAGAGGCTCATGGCCCAGAATAAACAGCCCAATTCATAGTATCCTAAATCTGTCAAATATCTTACTCTGAGAGTGAGGAAAGCGTGGAACTCAATACACAAAATGTAGCTACAGAAATTATTATATATTAATACTCTATCCCAGGGCTCTGTTTATCCCTGACAGTTTTTACATAAAGAACTTTGAGAAATTTCAGAAGTTGACTTCCTGAGTGAATGAATGAAAACATGAATGAAGATAACAAATTAAAGCCTAAATGTCTCAGATACTTTGGAAAATGAGTAGAAACAAGCTCTTTTTTGTACTTAGAGGAAACAGGGAAAGCTGGTTTAATAAAATAATCCATAAATTTTGCAAATGTAAATTAATATAAGAAAATGAACTCTCATAATAACAAAGATTCAAAACAAACTAAAAGGTAAAAAAATATACAGAAAATGACTTCATTCTGGCTTTAGACTCCATTCTTATTACGGACAACTTAGGATTGTTGTAAAAATTTGTTAAAGAAATGGTTAAAAGAAGGAAAAAATGTATTCTAAAAGCAATTACCTTTAACATATATATATATGTTATGTATATATATGTACATATATATACATATGTGTATATATGTACATATATATACATATGTGTATATATATGTACATACTTTACTGTAAGTTCCAGGCTACATGTGCAGAGTGCACAGGTTTGTTATATAGGTATACGTGTGCTACAGTGGTTTGCTGCACCTTTCATCCCGTCATGTAGGTGTTTTTTGTTTGTTTGTTGAGATGGAGTCTTGCTCTGTCACCCAGGCTGGAGTGGCGCGATCTCGGCTCACTGCAAGCTCCGCCTCCTGGTTCACACCATTCTCCTGCCTCAGCCTCCCCAGCAGCTGGGACTACAGGCGCACGCCACCACACCCGGCTAATTTTTTCGTATTTTTAGTAGAGACAGGGTTTCACCATGTTAGCCAGGATGGTCTTGATCTCCTGACCTCGTGATCTTCCCGCCTCGGCCTCCCAACGTCATCTAGGTTTTAAGCCCTGCATGCATTAGATATTCGTCCTAATGCTCTCCCTCCCCTTGACTCACCACCCTCCGACAGGCCCCGGTGTGTGATGTTCCCTTCCCTGTTTCCATGTGTTTTCATTGTTCAGCTACCACTTATGAGTAAGAACATCTGGTGTTTGGCTCTCTGTTCCTGTGTTAGTTTGCTGAGAATGATGGCTTCCAGCTTCATCCATGTCTCTGCAAAGGACATGATCTCATTCTTTTTTATGGCTGCATAGTATTCCATGGTGTACATGTGCCACATTTTCTGTATCCAGTCTATGATTGACAGGCCTTTGGGTTGCTTCCATGTCTTTGCTATTGGAGACAGTGCTGCAATAAACATACGTGTGCATGTATCTTTATAGTAGAACGATTTATATTCCTTTGGCTATATACCCAGTAATGGTATTACTAGGTCAAATGGCATTTCTGGTTCTAGATCCTTGAAGAATCACCATGCTGTCCTCCACAGTGATTGAACTAATCAACAATCCCACCAACAGTGTAAAAGCATTCCTATTTCTCCACAGCCTCGCCAGCATCTTTTGTTTCCTGAGTTTTTAATAATCACCTTTCTTACTGGAGTGAGATGGTGTCTCATTGTGGTTTTGATTTGCATTTCTCTAATGATCAATGATGATTAGCTTTTTTTTCATATGTTTGTTGGCAGCATAAATGTCTTCTTTTGAGAAGTGTCTGTTCATAACCTTTGCCCACTTTTTGATGGAGTTACTTGTTTTTTTCTTGACCTTTACTCAATTTTAAGTGGTATTTTAAAACCAACCTTATGAGGGCCTAATTCCGATTTTCCAAATTTAAAATGCACCCCCTTTTTCACTTAGAGTAAATACTTTGCCAAGGCAGGAATGAGAGCTACCCTGAGAGTTCTCCCAGGACAAACTAAACGACATTCACCAATATGTACTATAGGTGGTGGAAGAACAAAAATGATTTTAACACTCACGTATTTTACTAGGATTTGTTAATTGTCTTCCCTCCACTCTCAGAAATTCCAACACAGAGATAGAACATGAACTAAAGTAGAAAAATGATTGGTACTCATCAAAAAACAATACTTCAGCCTTTATTCTCCACTAGTATCTATTTGCAGTATATATTTGGTTAGGAAACTTGATCATAATCTTTAAATTACTGTGTGTTGGTAGTTGAAATCTGTTTCATTAAATGGCTGTAAAGGTGTATTTTCCCGTTTTCTGATTTATTGTAAAGACTTAAATGGTAGAATCCTATAATAATAGACTCCAGTAACAACAGTTTAAGAACTTTACATCAGAGAGACTGCATAAGTAAAATGGTAATTACTAAATATGCACCCAAAATTTAAGGGAAAAAACAAGCTTCTTATAAAGATGTTTTAAAATTTGATTTTTTATTTCTCTACTTTTCATGCAATGATTCCTCTGAGTAAAACAAAATCAATTCCTAATTTTCAGAAAAATTAGAATTCTATAACATTTTATTTATCCTTTGATATGATTATTCTGGGATGGTAAGTCAATGATACAAATTAAGTTTTATAAAAAAATGAACATATAGCTGAACAAAGCCAGAAAAAGTCATTCTCATTCTCAGTTGCGTATATTAAACTTCATTAACACTGATTTCAGTATATTAACATTTGGAAGCAAATTTCTTGCCACATGTGAAACTTTGTTTCCTTTTATTGGAAATCCCACAGGTATTACTTGTTTCATATCAATAATTTAATTTCTAAGAGCAATTTAATGGCACATTGTTATGTGAACATTCCTAATTCTCCTCCTCCAATAAGTTGAATATGTGAAAGTATTTTACCTGGCCACATTTTACTATTTTAACTGCAAAAAACACAGGCAGTTCCCGCTTCCCTAAAATGACCCAGATGTCAAAAATACAACTTTTAGGCTCCGCTCTGCTTAAAGCCCAAGAAAAACAGAGCCAGGTCTGGGTGTCTATAGAGCTACTAGGGAGCCTAGCCTTAAGATGGAATTGTTTGTGTGTCCAGCTTGAAGAGTTAATGATCATCAACTCATCAACATCAACTCATCATGTACTGTTAGAACTGCTGCCAAGTCACTGGTGTACAAGAGTTCTTCTAAGACTTAGAGCCACAAGCTTGTCTCCCAATTCAGGACCCCAGATGGAAGTAGCCCGGCACTTCACCTGGTTCTATGCAGACTCTAACCCTGGTATTAGACCTAAGACTCTAGACCTTGATTCTGACGTGTCTTGGGCAACTGAAGTGAACTCTCCTGAATATGTGACCTAACAACATGAGCCCCTATGCTTAGAGCCCATGAATTTATGCCAGTCTCAACTGGAAAAAGAGCTTGGGCTATTTGTTGCCCCTGTGAAGACATAAGTATGTGAAAATAAGAGTGAAGGGTTAGGCAGCCTTTTGTCCCAATTACTCCCACTGATTGTGCCAATTCTTGTTTATTCCCATTGGTTGTCATATCCAGGTGGGATGTCCTTGCATACTGTAAAACTGGTAACCTGTTATTTCTGACAATTTTACACAAATGTGGCATACCATGAATAAAATCCTGCCCCAAGATACATAATTACAGTAGAGAGAGCAAACAGTTCTCATTGTACAATGAAATTATAAATTAGGTGTTTCAAAGAGCTGACTAGAATGTCTCACATATGCAGCCAACCCCAGGCATGGCCTTCTTCCTAAGCCTGTGCCATGCTTCTTTTCTTCATTCTACAAACAGTAATCATGTTGTTCCTGTTGAAATAGACTGCTTAAAATGACACTATTTGTTTTTAATGACATTATTTGTTTTAATGTTTTTAATGTTTCACTATATAATTTCGAAGCAAGTCTTTCTCACTTGCCATTGATTTTATTTTTCTGGAATGAAAGCAAATGGAATTTCTAGGTCTCCAGATAAAAATTAAAACATAAAAATTCCTTCAGACTATAAATATCAGTCCTTTGAAGAACAAATGTGCTCTGAACAATTTACGCCTTTAGATTTTGCACTTCAATTTTCTGAATAGATACAGAAATATGAAATTCTGAGAAAAAATTCAGTCATAGCTGTAGTACTCTCAGAGGCATACACATTATGTGTGTGAGAATATTTCATTGAAAAAATGTCATTGAAATCAATTGGCCCAGCTTCTTTTAATGGGTTATAAAAATAAGCCCAAAGTTTAAAGAAAGGAGAGGAAAGGCCAATTAGAAAAGATCATATTTTCTTACAAATAAATGTAAAAGTGAGATATTTAAAGCTCTTACCTTAGATAAAGGAATATAACATTGCTGTTAAACAGAAACCATGTAATTATACAATGAACACAAAATTGTAGTTGTGAGAAATGATATAATCAAAGGAAAGTGTAAAATTATAACAGAAAATGTGTTAATGATTATGAAACTGCAGAATGTTGGTTTTCAGAAAGCTTATAATTGGTATCTGAAAACAGGCAGGTTCCTGAACATGGGAAAGTGTCATCATCCCGTAACGTGATATAAGAGGAACAGAGGCAAATTCTTATAACTGTGTCTAGTGGTTTGACTTCTCCACATCTTCCAGAGAGCCCCAGAGAGGTCTGTGGTGGGACTGTATAGTGACTCATATTATTCTACATGTTTAGAATGTCAGCTCCCATTTTCATCTCTAAAAGTCTATGTTCTACAATTCCATCAATTTACATTGAACCATTTTTATTAAGATCATTCTGATATATCATAATCATTACATTATTTCCAACTTCTGCAGGACATATAGATACAAACCTCAATGTAAAATCATGTATGTGATTTTATGACACCTGCAGCTAGACCCTGTTTGTTTCATGTATATGTTTGTTTTTCTCAATCCTTCCAACAGATACTCTAGAATAGCTATGCAGACCATTCAATGTAAGGAGAATGCTGGATGAATGAGTGAATTAACAAAGGAGACTGTCTAAAATAGGCTAAAACATGAATATATAGATATTGCTCTTAAAGTAGAAGAACATGTACATTGAGGTATCTATTGATTTTTTTAAATTAAAATTATATGTGTGTCACTTTCTCTGTCCTATGAGGCTGGGGATTTCTTGAGCCTATAGAATCTTGAATCATTTAGCTATGTTATCCCATCATTTAGCCCAGCGACTGTTGTAATAGACTGCTAGCATTCACCAAAGATCTATTTTTTTTCTTTCTTGGGCTCATAACTAGATTGCATTTGCCAGCATCCTTTGCAGTTAGGTCCAGCCATAGGACTTGTTCTCAGCAGCAAATGTGTGTCATTTCTAGGCTATGCTCTGAGGACATGCCTGCCCATTCTATGTTCTCTTTTTCCTTTCACCTGGTGGATGCAGAAGACAATGAAGCCCCAAGAGTAGCAGAGCCATAGAACAGAAGGGGATCAGTCCCAGAATCAGCTGGGAAGAACTGCCCACTGACCAGGAATATCTGCCTGGTGAGGGAGAGCCAAGAGATGCACTTAAGGAATAAAATGTAAGGAGGCACTTTCTCTCCCGTTTACTTTTTTCTTGAGTTCACTTCTTTAAACAACATTTTTAACATAATATGGTTATTGAGAAAGATCCCTACTGAGAAACAAGAGGCTCTGAACCATTTCATGAAGTTTCCAGTGGCCATATACAGCTCTAATCTGAGTTGAGAATTAATCTTAATTATGTCAATTTATATCCTGCAGGTTTGCAGAGTGTGTGATACCATAATTACCAATGGATAGGTAGAAAACTAAACTCTCTGACACTCAGAGTTCAAAATTCATGGGCAGACTGTGGAATAAAAGAAGTAGCTACTTTAGAGCCTAATACGTATTACTTTTAAAAGACTTATTTAATGTAAACATTTACGTGATTCATATACATTATACTTCTTAAAACTGACAGCATTGACCTGGAAGACAGAGTCACATTTCACATATATTAAGTGGAACACCTTGACGGTTAGTAGCTTGAAATGCATCTTAAAAATAAAAGTTTTTAAGTATAAAAATGCTAGAGAGATAAAAATTAGGATGTAAATTAAAATTCTTTCTTTATATCCATACTAAAAATGCAAACATTTTTTCTTACTTTTCCAATAATGTTTTCCTTTATTTTGTGATTAGAAAGGTTTTACATATATATGCTTTTTTAAATATGAAAATCATAGAATAAACTGATCCATAGGATTCACCGATTCACTTTTTAGGAGTTATTCATTATTTATATTATATATATATGTTATTTTAGTACATATAAATACATTGTTTATATATGTATATGTGCATGTGTATATTTATGTTAAAAATAAAATTGGCATCAGACTTATCAACATAGATTTGATTATTTTTTCACATTTAATTATAATAGCAACACTTTTTCATGTCATTAAATAATCTACACAATTATCATTTTAATAGGTGCCTAAAATTCCCTGTTTGAATTTCCCCCATTTAGTTCCTCTCCTGTTTAAATTTACATTATCAGTTTTACTGTAATAGTTTAAAGTAAATATTTACGTATATTTCTGATTATTTCCAGAGGTAAGCATTCTAGATTTGGAGTTAATGGGTTACAAAATGTGACTATCTCTAAGCTAATTTCTAAAAATTACCTTATATTCCCTCAAGCACTACATAAGTGTACTGGTCTCCCCATACTCTAACCAGCTTTTAGTATTAACATTTCTTGATATTTGTTAGTCTGATAGGTAATGACTATCTCATATACTTGTTTTTGTTAGCAATTCTTTGTTTATTAACCTTAAAAACAATTATTTTGCTTTCATAAATTGCTTCTTCACACCATTTGCTCATTCTGCCTCCCCCTCCAACCTTTTCTTTATTGAGATGTATTTCTTTTGTGCAATTTAAAAGTACTCACTGTATATTAAATGAATTAGCTTTTAAGATATCATATAGATTTCAATTATCTTAGTTCAAGATGTCACTTATTTTATCATATAGTTTCAAATTTTTGGATAATCATATTTATTTGAACTTTCCTCCCTAATAGATTTCCTTGTTTTTAGGTTTAGAATGTTCTTCTCTAACGTAAGATAACACAATTATTTATTCTCATATATTTTGTCCATGTGCCTTTTAATTTTCTTTTGTTTTCCTTTAGCTTTTAAAATACATCTATTTTAGCATAAGAACTGGTCACGTAACTCTTCATGCATGCAAGTCCCTTGTCATATGTATTTTCCAAGCTCTTCTGCTTTGTGGTAGAGACATAGTGACCAGCACAACTAATCGAACATGGCAGCAACATGTGATCTCAATGCAGTGAAATTAGGTCATCAGGAGTCATCTATTTTTACACCAAAATCTTTTTTCTTAGAAGCTTAGTATAGAGCACTATCCATTCGGCCTGTGTCTCATTTCCCTTGTTTTGTTCCTTCAGTCTTTGTCTTAAGGCCCAGATTTTCCTTTTGGATTCTACTGGCTGAAAAGAAGGCTGTCATCTTCTCATATTCAATGGGCTCATGGTTTGTGAGAGGCATGTCCTGAGACAAATCCCCAAATCTGTCAATGTCACTGTAGCCTGTGATTTCCTGGATAAAAAGCAGCCAAGAATAATTGAACAGTGTAAGCTTTGGAGAAGTATTCCGTAATACTGTTTTTCATCAGTGATGAATTCATTTGGACAGGAAGTTGTTTTCCCTAAACCTAAACCAATTACTTTCATACCAGTAAAATCCTTTCTAGCACCAGCAAAATCCCACCCATGGAAAATTCATGTTCATTATCTCCTTTTAAATGACTGTGAAATTTAAATGTAGGCTTTCTATTAGTTCATTTAAACTGTCAATCTAAAATACTGAGATTATCTAATTTTTTTCTTAAGCTAATTATTCTTTGATTCAGTGCACATAGTATTATGGAAACTACAAGTAAAAAAGAATTGATTATAGCAAAATACAGATGTAAGGAGATAAAACACTTTATGAATATAGCTTACTTGTTACTGCCTTAGGGCTCAGATCAAATTTCTTTATCTAAGAACCCTAAATTGGCCAAGCTATTCCATGTTCAAAATATTTCCTTCACTTAACAAATCTCAAGAAACTGCTGTTTTCCTACCACCTTATTCAGAATAACAAAATCTGACATCTTCAATTCACTAGTATTATTTCTTTTTTTTTCTTTCTTTCTTTCTTTCTTTCTTTCTTTTTTTTTTTTTTTTTTTTTTTTGGTGAGATGGAGCCTCGCTCTATGGCCCAGACTGGAGTGCAGAGGCACGATCTTGGCTCACTGTAAACTCTGCCTCCCCGGTTCAGGCAATTCTCCTGCTTCAGCCTCCCGAGTATCTGGAATTACAGGTGCATGCCACCATACCTGGCTAATTTTTTATTTTCAGTAGAGATGTGGTTTCATCATGTTGGCCAGGCTGGTCTCAAACTCCGGACCTCAAGAGATCTGCCCACCTCAGCCTCCCAAACTGCTGGGATTACAGGCGTGAGCCACTGTGCCTGCCATAGTTCACTAGTATTATTTCAATTCCTGCAGGAATTACCAGGACTGGGGCTTATTTCCCAGGGGCTGGGTTCAGTTGCTTCACTGCCAGGGTTGTGGAGAGCATCTTGTGGCTAGGAAAAGATTAGGTACAATCATTATATTATAGGAAATGCACACCCTAGATACACAACCGAAAAACTGTAGATACAAACGCAGTGCTTCTAGAAGAGAGCCTATCAGCAGAGGTTTTCCCAATGTATCTTTTGGGAATTTGTAGATTATACTCTAGTTTAAGAACTCTGAATTATTTAAAGGACCCTAATTATTGACTGCTGAAACTGTGGTTCCTCTATGTGCTAGTAAGTTGTATTTTCAAAATTCGTGCATCTAATCCAGTCTTAGAATAGAAGCTGCAGCAAATATTAAGCACTTGCGTTAAAAAGATCCTAGGTAAAGATTAATAGATCAAACTGTTCTCCAACTATCATACATCTGGCTGAAGATTGTTCATTTGCGTTAATCATACTAATATTGTATTAGTGTTCCATCTATTTACATATTCAAAGTCTTTAGAAGAATATTTTAGTCCCATATATTTGATCAAATGAAAAATACAGGAAAATATATGTGAGTGCAGCAAAGGCTGTCAGAGAAAATAGAAATTGTGAACTTGTATTCATGAACCACGTTGCTTTATCTTAGTAAAAGCCCATTTTTCTCGACCCTTTCCTTTTTTCCAGCTATCCTTCTCTTCAATAAACAGACATGCCTATGGGGAACAGGAAGAAGGGCTCTCACCAAATGATACATATTGCAGAACTACAGAACAACTATGTTACCAATATGTGTAGTATTACTGAATTAGTACAATCACATTTCAACTTTCTGTTGTTTGTATATAAAAAACTTTATAAGGTATACATACACATTAAAATAAATGTTTATATGTAAAAATAAATAATTTGAAAGGGGAAAATCAATTATGCTTTGAAGAGTAATCATTCTATTTTTTTATCCAAAAAGCAAAGTCATAGTGCTGACTTTGCATTTTATCTTTAGAGTTGCAAAAGCTATCTGCAAAGGCAAGCAATTTACAACTCACAGTTAACATATACTCCAAGGACTAGATGTACAGAACAGCAGCATAATAAAATCCTTGCCCTGTGGCTTCACTGCAGAATTCCCTAAATGCAAACTGCAATGATTAATATAGCATTCCTTAACTGATTTTCAGAAATAGTATATTTCCTTGTCATGATATACATTGTAACTCCTAGTACTTTTAAATAAATTTGTTCCATTGGATTCAAGTAAATTTACCTTACAGTTAAAAAGAATTTTACTAAAATGACACATGAACTATAGTGTACATACTATAATTATATGGTATGTTATAATACTATAGTTATGTGGTATGTCCTACATACTGTAGTTATATAGTATGTTCTACATACCATATGTTCTACAAGCACAGCTATCCCGATGTTGAGCAGTTCTTTAGAAGAGCCTGCCTCAGTTACACTGGTCACATTCAATGTAATGTGAAGTGCCACCTCTCAACATGACAAATCTTGATTTTAATCATGGAGATACACAGTATTAGTTATGGGTATATTTAACACATTTTTATGTATTTTGTTTAAAGTCACATAATCCTAGGATCATCAGAGCATATTTTTATTATATTTAAGTAGGAATTTTCAAGGATTTTTACATCCATTCTTCACAGAGTATTATGCCACAACAAATACAAATGTTTAAAACTTACAACACCCCAGCAAATAATGTTGATTTGTGTATAGATACACATGCCACATGCAATCTTTTCCATTTGAGCATAGGCCATGGTTAATACTTACACAAATCAGTTCTCAAATCTATTGTTTTAACAGCACTTGCTATCAACTGTGTAGTCTCACAGCAAAATTTATTGAATAAATAATTGGAAGGATATGCTGTTTCTCTCATTCTGGCAATATCACTTTGCAGGCAGGAGATAGGATGTCCAAACTTGAGGAGTGGCAAAGAATGTGGGCTTGTTTCCAGCTGTCATTTTCTAACACGTTACTGTGCCATATTGCCTGTTTGTTATTTGTTGACTTTTAATTAAGTTGGAAAAAAGGCACATGCCCTCAATCTTTTGAAGTTGGTTGGATGCCAGCGTAGCTTTAGGGATAAAAGTCCAAACTTAGATACACAGCACAAATAATGATATATCCAAAATAAGAGTAATTAAAAAAATGAATGATTACTATATTGGTACTCTATTATAAACATGGATGATTACTATATTGGTATTCTATTGTAAACATGCTAAGATTTTTTAAAATGACACCTATATAGAAACAATAATATAAACTTATTACTACATGTTTACTGATCAGTTTGGGCCTCCACACGTGATGAACAGAAAGTCTTTAAAAGTTAAAGATATAAGAAAAGGAATAAAAAATGGCTTTTCTAAATGCAAACATAAAAATTTGATAAATGACTTAACTAAATTTAATTAAAGTATGCCTCAACCACACTAAATATCCCCCACCAAATAAAGAATAAACTTAAATTTTTAAGGAAGATTTAAGTTAAGGATAAAATAATATTCATGGTTGCAAATATTGTGAACATTAGAAATGGCTGTGTCAAAATTTTCAAACACATGATTCTACAAAACTATGATATACTTTTAGCTGTCCTAGAACTTTGTATTAAGCAGATATCCTTTTTAGTTCTTTTTTAAAGGCTCTATAGTTCCAGGAAAATAACTATAAAAATATAATCTTAAAAATCTAAGATTATGTTTTAATGAAATGACTATTAGTTGCAATGAACTAATAAACTTTTTAAAGTTGCAATTTTAATAGTAACCATGAAATTATAGAGATATTAGAAAACTATTATCTCATCTAGTTTGGTCCTCCCATTTTTCATTGAAAACTGAAGTTCAGAGACAGAGGGAGGGACATAGGAAGGCCAAAACTTTCATTTCATGTTTGTCTGTTACATAAATTATTGTAAAAATAGCTTACATGATATTTGATTTAATCCTCCTACCACTTATTTAAACAATATTACTTTCCATAGTTTAAAAATGAGAAAATAGAAGCTCAGAGAGGGTAAGGTAATTTATTCAATGTCACACAGCCATTGGCAAAATTAGGACCAGAATCTTGTATCCTCTAAGTCCGGTGCTTTTTAATAAACCTAGTATTTTAACAGGAAAATGAACTACTACTATTATTTCCACTATTTGTTTCATTTAAAAATGTTTTCAGGCTGGGCGCAGTGGCTCACACCTGTAAACCTAGAACTTTGGGAGGCTGAGGCAGGCGCATTGCTTGAGCCCAGGAGTTCAAGACCGGCCTGGGCAACATAGCAAAACCCCATCTCTAAGAAAATGTTTTCAGTGTCTATTGACTTACAGTACTCTATAAATTCCATAACTTTCCATGGGTAATATTATAGAGTGAATAAAACAAGAATGGCTTGTTCAAACTTTGGTTCTACCCCAGGCTACTGTGTGACCTTAGATAAATCACTTAGGTACCCTGTTCCTCAGTTCACACATCCATAACATGGAGATAAAAATGCCACCTATTTTATTGGGTATGAAGATTAAATGTGATTAACCATATAAAGTGCTTAGAACAGTGCCTAACACACAGACACACACTCACTCATCTGTACATATTATGCACCTGAAAATATTGTCATTGCTCATGTTGCTAGTTCTATCCAATGTATAATAAAAATTAGAGGACATCTTAAATAGTGTTAATGCAGCAAAGACTGAAGTCCAAAGAATAGCCCAAAAGTTTTTTGTTTTCATGTATTCATTACTTGTATGTTTACTGCTTTCTCTCTATGTCAAGTTTATTAGTAGTATGTAAAAAGGGAGATTTAGCGCATGTTTTCTTCGTATTTAGTGACTCAATATATCAGCTATTAGTTTTTTAAATACATGACAATTTTCATATATAACATGTAAAATACAGTTGAAATGTAGACATCTTGGAAAACCTTTCTTGCTTTTTTTTTAAAAAAAGAAAACTTGATAGTAATCCCTTTAAAATTATTTAAAAAGCACTTCTGGATAAAGTATAGAAATATATATTTTAGGTGCAAAACAATAACCACAGTCAAAATTTTATGAACTCTTTCCAGAAAGCACAGTATTGAATTCCAGTTAAATTTTTGTTTCAAATAAACATTTTGAAACTAGGCCACATCCTGCACTATGCCTGCCAAAAATGAAAATTTCAAAATCTAAACTGTGTGTTCTACTTCCGAAGCCACACAGAAATCATCTTACATTTAATCTAGTCAACTTAAAAATGACTACTGAGACTTTAGAGAAAAGATCTTTTCAAAATATAAAGTAAGTACAAAGTAAATCTGATAAGTCAACATTAAATCCGACAGATGACTATGTTGTATAAAACAAAAGCAGCTGCAATGACATAGAGTAGTGTATGATATGAATTTCTACATGTAAAAACTGCGATATTAAACATGGAAACCTGCAGCATTTTGGCACCTGCTGGAATTTAGTGACAAGAAGCCAGAGGTATTTTCAAGGGCCAAGAAGAGAATGGGAAAAGGCTCTACTTAACTCTCCTGTCTATAGGGATGACAATGTTAATGTTTACGTAAAGAACTAATTATAGCCACCTGCTTCTCGAACTGTCTGACAGTCTAGCCCTATGACTACAACAGCTGGAAAAATGACACCTGGCAAGGACACAGCAACCATGTGTTTCATTCCTAATTTTTCTACCTATCATAGGTAGCCTCTTATATAGTCTTATTAATATTTGTATTGATAAACAGAGAACTTTGATCAAGGCAAATAGTAAATAAGACCAAACAGTCTTCCCTGTTCATAGGCTTCTGCATTAATTTATGTCTCAAATATTCCTCTCCTTCTCCTTCTCCTACTTATTTCTGTTTAGAGACAAGATCTCACTCTGTCACCAAGGCTAGAGTGCAGTGGCACAATCATAGCTCACTGCAGCCTTGAACTCCTGGCTTCAAATGGTCCTCCTGCCTTGGCCTCCCAAAGTTCTGGGATTACAGGGGTGACCCACCGTGTTCAGCCTTTAACATTTCTTCTTGGGTTATATGAATACATTTTTCTTTTCAGAAACTACAATGCCATTACTATCTTCATCACACAAATTTGTATATTTCCCAAGAGCAATCTCTCTTTCTGGGAAACATATGTTTTTCAAAAAAGCCAGACCACCCTTAGACCCAGGCCCCTGAGCTAGGCCCAATGCTGTTCTTTCTCCTGTCACAACTTTCCAAGGAGTTAAGAATCCATGGGGCCCAGGATACCCACCCAAAGCTCATATCCCTCTATATAGACTATTCTCCAGGTAGCTGGAACTCCCAAATTCCCTGTCTAATTAACCTGGGCATTACTTCCAAGCATTTTCCTTAGGTCCACCTTCCTAAGGGGAACGTTCTTACCCATATGTATCCTCCTAGGCCCAAGGGAGACCAAAGGAGACATTTTTTAGAGATCTTTAGTATGGCTGGAGACTGGTCATGCAGGCTCAGGTGCCCACGAGTGCATGGGTCTCCTCCTGGTGCTAGATGAAGCCAGGATAGAAAGGGAAAAGGAGCTGGCCATGGACCAAACTTGGGGCAGGAGGGTCATATTCCAGCATGAATCTAACTACAAGGTGTCAGAAAATTCTAAATTTGAACCTAGCCTTCCTAGTAATTGGAAAGTTGTATTTGCTAAGACAAGAGACGTATCAGATATAATTTTGCAGCTTGTTAGTTTGATTTATAACTTTAAATATTTAAACTTACAATATCCTTATAGTATCCATTTGTTCTTGACACGACCATGCAAATGTTAGGGGTTAGCGTGAAGGAGGCCAAAGGGTTTAGCTGTTCAAAATGTTATCATTCATAAAGTAAATCAGGGAACCTTGTTCTTCCTTCTCTGCATGTCAAAATTCAACTTTTTCTCTCAGGTTTGAGTGAATATGAAAAGAATAGCTGAGTATTCAGACAGCATTGGCCAAATTCCATAGTGTATAATTCAGAAAAAGAGTGATCCTTATTAATACTTACTACTATGAGCTTCAACTTTGGAAACAAAAGTTCAAACAGTACCCTAACTCCACTGTTTACTCTACAGTCCATTGCACATTTTCCTCCATGCCCCAAGAGTGCTAGTATGTTTCTTGTTATGTTTGTAGAGAGATTACCATTGTACCTAGGCCTTTAGCAATGCAAGTTCTGAACTTAAATGAGTTCCATGGGGCCTGAAGCAAATTAAAAAACAAATTCAATGTCAGGAGTAATTTTAGACTCTAAACTTTTAAGTTCCACATAAATCACTTAAGTAAACTGGGTCAGAGAAAATATCCTTTTCTTGATGATTGACTGAGCTAATATATTTGAGAGCCCAAAATATCCTTTGTTCTGATAAGAGACACATCACATTCCCCTCTAGGGGGCTCCACCCTGGAGCAAAAATGACCTTGTAACCACAACGCAAAAAAAAAAAAAAAAAAATGGAGCCCTTTGCAGTTTATGACAAGATAAGAATAATTTAAGCCACCAAATCATGTTGAGGATAAAAGATTTCTTTCCTCAGTCTTATGCATTTGACTCTATAGAATACTCGAATAAATATTTAAGAAGTTTACAAAGTTAATAACCTCAAAGTTTCCTGTGTAAATTCTATCAATGAGTGTATTTTTAAGGAAGTTTTCCGGGTTGATAGGTTTTTTTGGCAATCGAAATCCCTATTTAATAGACTTAAATAAAGACAAAGTACAAATAGGAGACTGCAAATAGTAGCATGTTAGAGTACAAGAGGATATTGCAGCCAAGATAATAAGAGACCTGGAAAACATTTCAAATAATGTAAAATATTTGAAGACTTACAATGTGGGAGAAGTGTTAATTTTGCATTATTTCAATCATAAATGTAACTAGAGCCTGAGATGGGCAAGGTACAAGAATGTAGTTCTTTCTTAACTATATTTCAACAACTAGAGTTATTGAAAATGAGACTACTATTTTCTAGGCAGTCATTGCCTATCAGTGAAAGAATAGAGATTTGCTTGCATTGTAAATTGTCAGACACATTTAGAAAAGAATCTCTTCAAAGGTTGGGAGGCTGAACCAGGAAACTTTGAGTTTGTGTCAATAAACAGGTTCTGTGATTCATAGCTAATGAGTTCCTGTAAAAAGGCAATATAATCATTTTTTCATCTTCCAGGGTCTGAATTTTCTACTTTTGAGTTACATAAGGATCTCCTATATTCGTCTTTATCTTCCCTTGTTCAACGAATATTTATTGAGTGCCAACTATTTGTAAAGCTCTGTGTAAAAGGCTGTGAAGAAAACAGAAATGAACCTTATTTAGACTTTTTAATAAAGATGCCCCAAAGAAAGCTGAAAAGGAAGTTAAAATTTAAATCAGTTAATACAATTTTCCAGAAGTGCCTATTAAAGGCAGGACTGAGGTGAGGATTTATGGGATAAAAAAAAGTAAAATAGAAATCACGTGTTAATACCAGCTTTCTAAAATATCTATGGTCTCCTAATTGTCCAAGTACCCCTCCCCTAAGGCACAGTAGGACCAATGATTTTGAAATAATTTTGCCTCTTGACTTAGAGAGATGGATCATTAAAGAAAAACACATACATTTTACTAATAAGAACAGGGATAAAATTTTTCTATGCATTTTGTAAAATGTAATAACAGCGCAAAAAGAACTTGCTTCAGAATCAAAATGATGAATTTTACATTTGTAAAACCTTGACCTGATATTCATACCCATGCCTATTCAGAACTGATGACTGGCTAGTAAAGATATATTTTGGAGTGAAACTGGCATCTGAACTGCCACATTAAAGAAAACCTTCACATGGCTATTTTTCCAGATCAGCCACGTGATTCTTAGAAACCCTGAAAGATATATTATCTCAGCTCCTAGCCTTAATCAGTCCCTATGGCTCACTATGAACTTTTCCCTTTCTAGCATCCAGATTTTTGACATACTAAAGAGTTTCTGATGTAAAAACAAGAGTTCCCTATGAAACATATAAGTTAGCAGGATCACCTGAACTTGTTCGTTCGAACTGGTGCACTGTTGTGAATGTAGGCAAGCCACTTCACATTTCTGGGCTCAGCTTTCTTATCTGTATAAGAGGTTGGTATGACGAACATTGCTATGAGTTTGCATTTTGTGAGAATTTTGGTCAGTTGTAAGGCCTTTCCCAATCAAAACTTAGTTTTGTTAAGAAAAGCAAATTCTGTCCAGACCAACAAATATGACCATAAATGTGTCGTACGACATGAACTTCAAATAGACCTAAAATCCAAACACATTTCTTGTAAGAGCAATATATTCTGAGTTAGTTTTGAAAAAAAAAAATTTGACACAATACCTACAATTTTGGGTTTTCATTTATACATAGCATAAGGATTATACATACAAGTCTGTTTCTATATTGACATATTTTATATTATTAAGCCTTTAAATTCATATGTGCCACCCTAACCATAGATAGTAGATTAAAATGTACTTTTGTAACACTTAGCCCTCAAATGACATTTGTACAATTAAACTTTATAAGTTTTCCCATGTAACTTACTTACTTTGGTACAGCTTCTCTGAGATAGCTAATATTATGCCCCGTTTTAAATGCTATAAATAGAAATAGTCTAGCTTGGAAAGCTTGATTTTACTACAGCTAAATTTTATTACTGCTAAATGTTTTGTGTACTGTTAGAATTAAGACAACAGAAACTATTCATGTGTTTTCTCCCTATTTTTTTCATAATATGTTTCCTAAGGATGATGAAAGTATTACTAGGAACACTCTAATGAGAAGCATTTTATAATTAATTTCATTTGCAATCTGCCCTATAAAATATATTTTAAGAAGTAATATATCAATATAACATCACTAAAATATAGGAAACTAATAATGAACAGAAGTCATTGAAATCAAAGTTAGCAAAAAATGTCTAGAGTGGGGTCTTTGGAGGGTTACCCAGCACAAATGGTAATTACATGGGTAAGGAGATACTATAGGGACAAAAGAAAAAAAAGAGAAGCAGGAAAAAACTATGGCCTATTGTTTCCATAAGTGAGGAATTAAATAAATGTCTAAATGGAAATGTGTATATTGAAAAGAATTAATAAATGAAAGAGCAATATGTGCATCAAAACTATGAAACTAGTTAGAAAATTTAGTTAAGCAAAATTTAACTCAGAGAGGCAAGTAGAAACCAGGAACAAGTTAAATGGAAATCCGTGGCAGATTTTGGATGGTGTGATTTAGTCTGGGTTAAAAAAAGAGATGGGGGGGTCAGTATTTCCTTCAAATTCTATATTTAAAACCCATAGGTTATTCATATAAGGGTTTAAGATGATACTACCTCATTTAAAAAGTAAAGATACATCAGTGAATTCTAAAGATGTGAATTCTAAGATAAATTCAAATCAATGCCTTGAACATTATCCAGATAAAAATGGAACAATTAATAAAGTACAGTAACCAAGGTTTAACATGCACAGAAATTGTATATCATTCTAAACGGGTCTTGCCTCATAGATGGAACTTGATTTATTTCAGACATAAATCCAAAAGAACCCTCTACAGAAATATAGGCTGACAAGTATTCAGACACAAGTTTTAGTGGAGCTTACACAACATTTTTTCACAGCTACCTGAGGGGAAAAATTAAATTCATCACATATACTAAGAGAAAAAATTAAAACAATTATTCCTGCAAAGCAGCACAACTAGGAACTTAACAGAGGTGCTAAATAATTAAAAAAAATTTTTTTCAGAGAATGTCAGTAATCAAAATATCTTTTTTTAAATGTTTTGTCTGTCTCTCTCTCCCTCTTATTTTTTTAAGATGGTGTCTCACAATGTTGACCAGGCTGGTCTTGAACTCCTGGCCTCAAACCACTCTCCTGCCTCAGCCTCTCGAGTAGCTGCGATTACAGACAAGCACAAGCCACTGTGCCTGGCTTAAAATACCTCTTTTGACTTAACATTTTTCTTTCTGTTTTTTTTTTTTTCATTTCCTTTCTTTTTTTCTCATTACATTAAAGTGATTGCTACAACAAATATTCTATTTACTGAGAACTGAACGGTTATTAAACCAAAGATTGCTATACGTACATGAGCTTGGGGACATGAATAAAGTAGATTATTTCAGTATAATTTTAACAAAGAGTTAAGCAAAACACTTTCATAATGAGTAATATCCTAAGGCAAGTGGCAAAAAGGGTTATATGTCACAATAGATCTCTCCCATTATGTCTAATATAGGATGGAGTCGTCAGATACGAGGTTATTTTAGTTTTTACAACTGAGATAGCAAGGAAAGTGGAAAGTTTACATGCATTATCACTTGCCTATATGTCCTAGGTCAATTTAATCATTAATTAAATTTAGTATTTTTTCTTATGAAAACAAAGGATAACATTTCCAATAAAATTCTGCTAAAAGTTGAATCAATTTTAGCTGTTTGACATATGTTAGACATGGCCAAATATAAAATACATACTTTAATTCTGTAATATTTGATGGGAAGAATAGAAATCACAATTTTTCAAAGGAAGTACAAATAAATAGAAACACATATAGGAATTCAGGAGTTATGATATTATCAAAATAATATTAAAGTATCAATTTTCTACTACTACTACTACTAGCTCTATGTAATGCTTACTCTGTACAGGCGACATTCTAAGTGTTTTCCACAGTTTTCCCAGAGTGTTTTCCACCAATTTTGATGAAATTTAGTGTTCATTTAAATTAGAATGTATTTATACTTAGTGAAAGCTGAAAATCTGGTAATGTTAAATTATAGGAGCTGTGATTTTCAGAATCTGAATCCTAATTATTTTTGAATTCGGGGCTATGTTTGGCAGGTGAGGGATAATTTAGGAGTGGGAAGAAATTGAAAAGATAAAAGGTAAAATGGGCATTTATATCCATCCAACAGTGTGTTTCACATTGTGTGTACATTGTGGATGCTTAATCCACACAAATATTGAGAAGCCACATGGTGTTTCACTGCCAAAGAATTCTCTCTCTTGAGTAAAGAATGACATGGGTGGAAGTACATAAGCAACAGGGATGCCAAGGAGGAGAGCCACCTGCTCAACAGTTGGCATCACTAATCTCAATGATTTGTCATGAAAACCTGTGTAAAGGAAACAATTGACTAGCTTTCTATAAAAGTGAAAAAAGATATTTAGTATTACCTCATATGCCCACCCAAATAGGTTTATTTGTCAGTTTCATAGCAGTTCCATCAGTATATTTTATTCTGTAAAAAAATTACTTTCCAACTTAACTACTATAGTGATTGCCAAAAGTAAAATTTTTGAATGCAGATATCAAGGTGTTGAAAGGAAAAAAATGGATATGGTATTTACATAAACTATATTTTGAATTTGGCTATATTTTCAGTTTTGTTCAAAATTATTTTTATCTGAATATATTAGCTGCCTACTACTTATATACATTCAGGTATATTCTGATGGAATCAGCTCATATAATTAGTAGTTAACTCATTAATAACATTCAGCACAGACTTAGCTGCTAGGCATCCTAGCCTGTAGCGAGGTGAGCGGAAAGTACTGAGTCTCATTCTATGCCTTAGAGAAATATTGCATTCGGCCCACTAATCACACACACTCCAGCATGAAGTTTTCAGCAGGGATGCAATGATATCCTCAACCACTTGTCATCAAGTGGCAGTAACAGCTTTTCATCTTAACCTTCTTGAGCTTTGTGGTAGGCAGAATAATGGCTCCCAAAGACGTCTAGGTCCTAATCTCCAAAATTTGTGAATGTAATTAGGGTACAGAGAAGAATTAAGGTTGCTAATCAGCTGACCTTTAAATAGGGAGATTACCCTAGCTACACAGGTGAGCCCAATTTAATCACAAGGGTCCTTGAAAATGGAAGAGAGATTGAAGAGAGAGTCTGAGACATGGCAATGTGAAAACAACAACAACAACAAAAACTTGTCCTAATGTTGCTGGTTTGGACAATGGTGGAAGGGGGCATGAGCCAAGGCAAACAGGTGTTCTCCAGAAGCTGGAAAGGCAAGGAAAGTGATTCTCCTCTGGAGATTTCACAAAGCTACATGGCCCTGTCAACACCTTGATTTTAGCCCAGTGAGAGAGATTTCAGACTTCTGATTTCCAGAACTATAAGATAATAAGTTTGCCTTGTTTTACACCTCTAAGTCTGTGGTAATTTGTTACAGCAGCATTACAAAGCTAACACAACCTCCTGTTCCATGAATAGTAGGTAGGAAAAGAACACCCCTTTCTTTAAAGGGAACAATAGAATCATGATTGAAGTCTTTTATTCCCATAACCATTTTTAGCTCTTCAACTGAAAATCTATAAATGGTGTATAAATACCTATTGACATGAAAGGAAAAACTGAATACTATATATTCAATTGAATACTGAAATTCAATTGAAATTCAATTGAAAAATTTAATACTATATATTCAATTTTTGACATGAAAGGAAAAATTGAATACTATATATGTTTATATTTTCAGTTAATCAGGGTCATTTAAAATTAAAAGTAAGCATAAACATTTACTTTTAAAATAAAAGATTTTATCACTTTTTCATTCTGGAAAGGAGTTGTTTTATTTCCTAAACTACCAATCTACACACCTGGCAAACACTACTTAGAAAAAAGCTCACTCATTTCATAAATTGGCCCTGTATTTTTTCTTACCTCACTGAAATATTAACAGTTATAAGAAAATACAGACTTGTGATCACCATTTTTAACTCAAATGAGTTAAAAAAGCACCCTAAGTTGATGTTGTATAGTAGTATTTCCAAGGGTCGTATGGAGCAATTTCACTGCAATGTAAATGTATAAGTATTTAAAATTAGAAATACAGCTCGAGAGCTAGAGAGCTCTTGTTTTCTACAACAGAATTGAAAGAGCTATCATTAAGTGTAAAATCTGCATTACTGTCCTGATGCTGCAGAAATGTAGGGCTATATTTTGCTGTGATGCTAGGTCTCATTGTGTCGTGGCTAAACTCCCACACAAGCTTGTCCCCAAGCATCACAGCAGAGACAAGAGCTCATTTTTGTTGTCCTTCACCTTTCTCAGGTTGTTCTTCCTCCTTGAAGCTCCCTTTCTTTGTCCTCTCTTTGTACTCTTGACAGAGGGCTGATCCTGAACAAGGTGTGGCATAGAGGAAAGACTAGTGGTGAGAGTCAAGAGATACGGTACTGTTTTGTTTTGGATTTGTAACACAATAATTTCACATTTGTGTACAACACTTTACCACTCCAGGACTCAGCCTCCTCATCTGTATGTTGCAAACAATGAGTTCAGTGCTTCAGAATCTGAAATGCTATGATTTTCTGAGCTCTAAGATACGTATCCAGTTTACCCTTCAGGTGTGTGGCCCTAAGGGAACAGCCAAAATTAAAAGCTTATGTCACTGCTACTTTAGACATGTTCATATCTTATCAAATGCCTTTTGAGGGAGAAAATATCCTCAAATCTTCTAATGAATTAATGAATCTCTAATAAAAGGATGTCAGAATACAGTGTAAGATTTTTGGTGTTTTCTCTCTGAAGCTACTACTTTGAAAATAAGCATAGTGCTGCCTATTGTCAATGCTCATGAACAACTCGGAAGACAAAGCAATTTCACTATTGAACAATCCGATCTTTCATGCTCATGCAAAGGATGAATATGGATAAGGACGGTTGAGTTTACATTTAAAAATATTTTACAGACAGCTTAGACGTTATATTGCAGCTTTGATCTTATGAGGCCAATAATGTACATCCCCACACAAATAAATCCAGTTCCTCAGTAATTCCTACTTCCTATTCTATCCTTTAAATAAAGAGGGAGATTTTTCTATATGCTCACTAGCAAGTGCAATGGAAAGTCCTGCCCACTCATATAAAAGTGGCAGGAATTTTGATAGCCAAGCCAAGAAACACTGTGAATCAGAAGACTTTATTGATTCATCTGAGCCCCTTTTCACCCCACCAAAACTATCACAGAAAACAGAACCATACAGTGCTGAGTTCTGCTAGTGGCACAAACACCCCTTTTAACAGCTGAACTGACTGCTGGGGACCCACCACTCCTTTAATTATACCTCAGAAGGGCACATAATGAGAAAAGAGCCAACTGCACTGCCTGAGCCCCTAATGTGGGCTGGCTCAGGACCAAGTCCTTTGTGTCTGTTCTTTCTTCTTTCATCCTCTCTCAGAGTGGTGCTGTTCTATAAGATTTCCCTGCTTCTGCTTTCTTTCTTATTCCTTTTTACATAAATTTCTTCCTACCTGCCCTACTGTTTCTCAGCTAACATCTCTTTGCCAATTTTCCATGTTGAAACACTTACCCTTCAGCATCTATTCTGTTCAATATTTGAAATACTCTGGGTCTGCATCTATACCACTCCTTTGTCCATTATTCATCTGTTTATTCCATTTGCTGATCTCTGATGTTTTTGCCATTGGTGATACAAAGGCTATAAAATATATGGCTTATAATCAAGGAAACCCAGGGAGAGAAATCCTGTGTGAGAATGCATTATGATAGAACATGTAAAATATTCCAGGACATCAGAGGAGAGAATGGCTATCACTACTCCAACAGTTGGCAAAGGCATTGGTAGGAGACTACATGATACACTGCCTTAAATAATTTATGGTACAAATTTCAAATAAACAATCACCTTGTCTTAAAGGTCATTATATCTTCTGTATGATGCCTTGCAAATAATGAATAAATTGTAGGCGTTCAATAAACACACATATTTCACTGATGGATCATGTTCTTATGGCAGAGGTACAGGCTGGCTTTGGTTGCACTTGACCTTCCTCTCTCAAGTTGTCCTTTCTTCTTTGATCTCTCTTTTTTCTTCAAGTACCTATTTTGTTTTTACTGCTTGGCAGAGGGTTCATCTCTACTAAGGTGGGTTATAAAGACAGTAACTGGTGAATTCCATTTATTTAGTTCAGACTGTACACAATTTGGTCAAAGTTAGAGTTCATAAATGTGACCCGTGCTGGTGTCAGTTTTACAGTCATACATGATCAGAGGTGGCATATCTGAAACCTTCCAGCCATTTTGCAAATGGATCTATTTGTTTAAAAATATTCCAGATGGCAGAATATGACAATCTCAGGTTCATATTTGGTGCCTTATCATTAAATAAGTACAAAAAACTCTATCTCGTCAGTCCCATAAGTGAAATAGTTCCTTAATATTTACCTCTTTGGGCATTTATTTATATATAAATGTATCTGTTGAACATTTACTACCTTGACAAGAGTTGTGGGGAATACAAAACTGAAGAGTGTCCTTCCCTTTGTTGGGAAAACCTGTTTCTCCTCTTTACGTCTTTCCATGAGATAGCCCATCCTGCTTACTTCTGTAATATTTCCAATCTAATTTTTAGTAGGGTAATTATTTTGAGATTCATCTCCTTTAGTAAACTGCCAGTTCCTTGAAGGGAGGGACTATACTACATTAACTTCTCTCCAAAGCCTGGATTTTACAGTTGAGGAAATAGATCCAGTAAGTTTAAATGATGTGGCCAAGATTTCAAGGACATGAGCTGTGTCTTTTCCTTTTTATAAGCCCCAGATGTGGAGAACAATAGTAAACACATCTGCTAAGAATAGGATCAGAGAATATGAATCCAGTTTTGCTCATTACTCACCTCTAGCCTACATAAGAAAAAGCTATGAATTCATGAGATGTTGTGAAAAAATGGTAGTGAGTTTCTAGTTAGATAGTTTCTGAAGTGCTGTGTCATTCTTCTTTCTTCACCCTAGTCAAAGTTTTCTTCCTGAATTCAGGCTAATTGTATGTCTCTTAGAGTTGAGGGAGGCTGTACTCCTATGAAGCCCTCTCTATGAGACTGGCTGGATGTAGCACAGTCTTGAGACCGGTCTATATTGGGAATGGCTTGCACTTCCACTGATGGACCCATCAAGCAGGTATGTGTTTTCTCATTGGCCTGGTGGATTTCTGAAAAGAAGTGTTCTTGAGAGTTCAAAGGCACTCCTTCCCAGATAGCTGCCTTAGAATGATAAGGAAGTCCCAGCAGAAAGTATTTCTGGGAAGACAAGGGCTGAGAGGAAACTGTAAGTTCCCAGGCAAAGACCTATAGTTGGAAGTTTCCAACGGTGAAAAATCACAGAAAATCCCTCAAAAGGGCTTCAGGAGAGAAATAGCAAGGACTTTGGCATCTGAAACAGAGAAGATGGACACCAGATTAAACAGTACCAGATACACAAAAACATTCTATTTATAAAATGGTTCTATCTATATTATTTCTTGTTTCCTCCCTCACCATTGGGTCTGAACCTGGAAGATCCAGAAGTAGCAGCTAGTTTGTAAGAGAGAGAAGGTTGAGAAAAAAAGAATAAACTTGCTGGTCTCTTCCACAGTACAGGACAGAACTGGCCTGGGTCGGGGAATAGCAGGAGGTAGTGGAAGGGTAAAACCTTAAAACTTAGTAAGAAAATAAATTGTATATTAGACTAGACTATTCGACAGCAAGAAAAAAGAGTCTATTTGCTAATACCTAATATTGAGTAGAAAACTAGGAGGAAAACTAAACTGTATGGAAGAATGAGTCCATAGAGCTTGCTTCAAGCGGTAACAATAAGAAAGAATCAAGTTGCTAAGTGTTTATATCCTACTGAGCCTAACTTGTTCAATAACTGGTTACATCACCAATATTAAAAGCCAAATTTTCTGACTCAAAGCCCACTGTCTACTGCATTCCCAGGTAAATAAAACTAGAAATATTAATCTGTTCTAAAAGTGAGGGAGGGTAAAAGAGATGTTAGGAACATATACAAATGCAATTTCTGACTTGTTTTCATCTTGATTCATGAGGAAGGAGGGAGAGAAGGTAGGAAAGAAAGGAGAGAAGAGGAGAGAGAGAGGGAAGGGGGGAAGAAAGGAAAAAACATTTACAAAACATCTTTAAGATAATCAGGGAAATTTGAATATGGACCAAGGATGTGAAATTAAGAAATTACTAGTAATTTTTAGGTGATAATGACAAGCTTATGTTAAAAATGCACTTCTATGTGAGTGCTGTGTACTGAAATATATATGGGGAAATGATATGATGTCTGAGATTTGCTTTAAAGTACTCCAGAGATCAGAGAAAATGTGGTGAAGACAGATAAAATAAATTGGAAAAATACAGATAATTGTTGGAAGTAGGACACAGGGTACACAGAAGTCCATTGTTTCTTTTTTCTTTTCTTTTCTTTTCTTTTCTTTTCTTTTTTTTTTTTTGAGGTGGAGTCTTGCTCTGTTGTCCAGGCTGGAGTGCAGTGGCACAATCTCAGCTCACTGCAACCTCCACCTCCTATGTTCAAGCGATTATCCTGCCTCAGCCTCCCAACTAGCTGGGACTATAGGCACCCGCCACCATGCCTGAAAAATTTTTGTATTTTTAGTAGAGACGGGGTTTCACCATATTGGCTAGGCTGGTCTCTTACTCCTGATCTTGTGATCTGCCCACCTCAGCCTCCCAAAGTGCTGGAATTACAGGTGTGAGCCACCATGCCCGGCCTGTTCTTTCTACTTGTGCATGTGATTAAATGTTCTATAATAAAAAAGTTAAAAATGAATAAAGAAAATTCACAGGCCTATACGTTTTATTTATTTAACTATACCTCCTCTACAATGTCTGACTTGCATAAATAAGGCAGCTTCCCTTGAAGATCACTTCTGTATAAACACATTATATCTAATTGGTTGCATTACAATCCCTTTATGTTTTAGAGCATGGCTTGAAGTCTAATACTGATAGAATTGATTCAAAAGCTATTCTCTATATTGAGAAAACCAGAGTTCTCCTCCATTGATAACATAATAGAGAGCTGAATGTTCCTAGGTATCTTCTAATATAATGGTTAAGGCTCTATTTACCAAGGTTTTGGGTACTTATCTTTGCATTCATATCTTGAATATCATATCTCTGATGAGGGCATCAGAATTTATCAGTCAGAGGAAGCTGTGAAGACCAAAGTTCCTTGGGAAACTGCCTTCACAAGGAAATCTGGAAATAGGGACCGATCATTTTTCAGACACATGTGTGTAGGCATTATCTATGTTATCTTAGACTGAACTAATTCAGATTATTCCCAAAAGATACAGTACCATATTTGCTGGCAATTATGCAGAGATTTCACATTTTAATTCCTGTGATCCTGGAGTAGGTGCTGCTTAAATAATATTGTCCAGGCTGCAGTTGTGACATAGTTGAATATGTCCACATATGCACAAAAAAAAAATAACTTACAGACTGGAGGTTAGTAATTTGGAAGAAAGTTCTGAAAACAATGAAGTTCTTTTTTTAATAAAATAAATCCTTCTTCACCACATTCTTGATATAGAAACAAACAGAAAACAACAACTACACCCCCAAATAACAGATATCAAAAATTCTAGGTAGCAAAGTTACTTAGAAAAGTCATAATCTCAATGTAAAGCAATCTGAGGATATTCCAGTCAATTTACCTCACATATTTTTTATGTGTACAGGCATTAAATATTATAAAATTCACCCAAATTTATACAAAATCTATTTTCAGTAAGTACCAAATGCAAATTCTAAGTAATAAGAAATTAATCGTGTCATATTTAATTGGTGCCATTGTTTTTCTTTCTTAGTGATAGAAAAAAATAATGGTGCACCTTAAATCAATGAAACACAGTATCTGAAAATGGAATAAAGTTTGTAAAGCCTTAGCAACTTTATGTAGGTTAGATAATAAGATATTAAGGGAAATTACAGATGATGAATACATGTCCTCAATGCTACAAGCTTTCTTTAGAGGAACAGTCATGGTTTTACATCATTAGTCTCTAAAACTGGAGACAAACTAATAATGTTGGTAGCTCACTGGGCTGTTCAACGGGGATAACTCTGGATGTTTACATATACTTGCTCTAAAAATATTCCTTCCTATTCTCAAGATTAGGAAAACTGGATAAATCCAAGTGACCAACAGCGCCACAATCAATTTAGACAGGAAGATAGATTTCAGATCATTACGATGAAAGACCAATGTATGAAATTGTTTAACATGAAAGCTGTGGTTGCTGCCATCTTAGAACACAGGACTTTAGTTACCATTTACCATTTGCCATGCTCTGGAATTGGTCTTTCTACAGGGAAGAAGGCTGACTAGAACGATGACCCACTGAACCCCATTTAACTTTATGCTTCTACGTTTCTAAATAAAATCCCCTGAACCTGCAATTGATAAATATTTAAAGATAAATTACATAATTAGACACTCACCTATAGGTTTATTAGCCCCAACAATGAAAAAAAAACGCAAGTTCCAATACACATACACACACACACACACACACGCACACACACACATTTGTCAGATAGTCATAAAAAGAATTTACAAGCTCATACATTTTATTTTGTTTTAACTTTTATCTAAAATTAAAGAAAAGTTAATTAACAGTGCTACCCCAATGCCATTCCTAGACAGATACATAATCAAGCTTCCCTCAGAAACTCACTTTTAGGTAAACCTATTACTTTATTTCTAATTTATTTTACTTAATACTGACCATTCTCCTTTAGTTGTCAATGACTTATGATAATTTTTAAAATATTAAAATGAGTAACAATCATTCAATTTCCTTTCCTAAACATCTCTTGTTTTCTCCTTTGTATATTTCAGTAAAGATTATCCTTCATGGAGGAAAATGAATACTCAGATGCCTAGAATACCCAGTTCTTGACATGATCACTATCACACTTAACCAACAACCGATATGAAAGCTGTGGTTGCTGCCATCACAGAATGCAGGACAACAGTTACCATTTACCAATACTACTTTAAGAACAGAAGGGAAAAGGTCGATTACAAAATGAAAGACAGTAAGCAAAAGGAAAATGTGAGGAAGAGAGGAAAGGGAATGGAGAGAGGACATATGCTTTTCCTTTATTTCCCTAGAAGTACTTACGTAGGGACAAAATGTGAGAATGTGGTAACTTTAGCTTTGAATCTTCCAAATTAACCCATAGCTGTTTTGGCTCAAATGACAACAGACATCTTTCTGGCATGTCCACAAATCAGCTTTGTTTATGCATCTATGATTTATCCAATATATAAAGAGGAAACCATTGACAAGACAGTAAGATTATACAAACCATGTATTAAAAGCCAACATATTACCCTATTCCCATTAAGCATGGTATTCCTTGTTAAACAAAAATTTATCTAATGTTATAAATATTTATCATATATTGAAGTAGCAAATGCAAAACTTTAAAAAGACTATTTGATTATTATGCTGGAAAATTGATGACATAAAACATCAATTTAAGCAAAAGACTCTAAATAATTCCTAGCACTCTTTGGTAGCATGGGAAATACATTATTTTCCCCCTTGAATAAAATGTCCACCTACATGTACCTACAGGTTTACTGCAAGAAGTTAATCAGCAGCCCATATTGGCCCACAAGGGCATATTATTGGTTACATCAATGCACAGTGGGATGTCTCACTAGAACTAAATATAAGACAGCTTTGATTTCTTTGCTGAGGACCATCTAACCTAATTTTAGATAGCCTGGATCTTTCTCTGAGTAGAAACCATGCCCTGCTCTGATTCTATTGTCCTGGAAAGCAGAGTAAAATATGCATCAATTGACCTTTCAACAACTGCATTATGAAATAATACAGAGGGGGAATAGGTTGCACATGTTCACACACAAACATGCAACTGTCTCTACCTTTTTCCAGAAAATTAAGTTTAAAGTTCTATAAAACTAGATGGATATTGCTGAACAAATATAACACATGACATTAAAATCAGCCTGTTACAAAACCTAGAAACTACTCAAAGTGATGCCCCCAATTCACCACATATATTCAGCTTATTATACAACCCCGTAGGAGTTCTGCTTGCCTTCCTAACCATACTAATTCTTAAGTGTATTTTGTTTCAACCTCACTTTTCTCAATGTCAACATTATTCATCTCTTCTGTGATCAATGTGAAAGTGAAAAAAACAAATAAAGCACTGAGCATTTCAGACCAGGCAATTAAACATGTGGTTTCTCTAGGCACATATTACAGCATCAGCATTTGCAGCTCAAGAAGCCACTGATGAGTCAGGCTAAAATAAAGTCTTCAACGGAACTGACACTTTATTTTGCATCTACGCCACCAAGATTACATCATCATGGTGAAATTCATGGTCCACTAATATTTAGTTAAGAACTCCAAAGTTCAGGCATTTTTATTCAAACCATAAAAATCCAGAGGATGCCAGCCTTTACTCTGACATCATATGAACTTGGACATTTCTGTTGCATTATTTCTTTTTACAGCATTAAATTCACACTAACGTTAATGTGAATCTGTGAAAACTCAATGCCATGACTTCAAGTTATGAGAAAGCTTCTAAATAAATGAAGGGATGTTTTGTTTATCATTCATAATCTCAAGAGTGGCTGTGTGAAGTATTTAATAAAGTCAAATATAATATGCACAAAATCCAATAAAATTAAAACAAAGAACAAAATGTAACAACACCAGATAGAACAACAAAAATATTCCTTTGGGTACCGTGGACTGTGTTAGCACTTTGAGAAATACAAAAGAAGTAAATGTCACAATGCTATTACAATAAATCTGTTTGACATTATTACTGTAATCGCAGCTGATTTGCAGGCAAATGACTATCTGTTTTGTTTACCTATATATATATGTTGCTTGGCTTATAGTTAAGTACCCAATAAATATTTATTAATTGAATCCAGTATGTTAGTTGGTCTTTACAATGAGCTTTTAGTGTTACTGCTATTATTAATATTACTCACATTTTATTATCATTTTACTATTTATTATTATCATTAGCCTTCCACAAATAAGACATTAGGGTGCGACAGAATGCCCAAACTTTAGTCCATTCTGTCTGACTCCAAACCTAAGTACTAACTACCAGACCCCTTTTTGACAGATAAAATTAATTATTAGGTTAAATACCGAATTTGAGACCTCAAAAACGCTGAATCAGATAAAGTTGTACGAGCATGACAGTTCTATCTTGCTTCTAAAGTAGTAATAGCATGACAGTTCTATCTTGCATTGTTCTTAAAATATTTTTATTAATAAAATAATGAAGGAATTAAACTTACAAAAGGTACTGCTTAATGTATCTGACAGGAGCATTTATTTTATTATCAGCAGTGTCATACTGCTCCTTTTCTGCCTATCACATTGTCTACTTTTATAAGTGGCTCTATCTCGTTGCAATACAGCTACCTTCACTAACCTGGTGGGCCATCATCTGAAGAATATGATATAAAAGAAAGTTACAGCCATTACTCTGAAAAGAATATCCTTGGAGACATTCACAACACAGACTGCAACATTTATATAGTTTTAATGGCTATACACTTGAGTGCCCGAAGATAAAACTAACAACTGTTTTCACATCTAATCAGTATGCATATGTCATTTATAAATTTTCAACATGCTGATTTATCATTTCTAGTCTCTATACCAGGGTCCTCATATTCTTGTATTTCTTTTTATCTGAACTCATGCAGCTTTCACTGAGATTCAAACAAAGGAGGATGTTTCATTGTTCTAAGGCCTGGTCCATTTCTTTCATTGCAATATGCAAGCCAGTTGTGCTCAAATGCAGCATCTGAAGAATGATATTGAAATAAAGTAGGCAGCCTGGCAGGACCAATCATACTAAAGAAAATAACTTTGGGCAATTCTGAAATGGTAACACAACTGTAGTATTAGTCGCCTATGGTATGCTCATAAATTCTACATGACCTTTTAGGAAATAGAGTGGAGTTATTTAAACCTATATTCTATACTTCTAGATCCACTCTGTCAAGCAAATTAGCTCTTTCCTGTCTTTGCCTACATCATTTTTCCTGTACTTAGCAGGGCAGGATTTTTGTTTGTTTGCTTTATTTGGGTGTCCTAATCCAAATGCAAATCATGAGATATTATTTGAAGTAATCATATATGTGTCACATATATTTAGCTACAGAATACTTTATATTTTATTTTCCCCAAAAATCCAGGTACTTTATGAAATTTAATTATAATATCAAACAATATATCAGAAAAAAATGTACAATGTCAGAAATATACATTTTCCCCTTGCAATTAAAAAAGTGATAAGCTAAAGCTGTCCTAAGCATTCCACACTGACAAAAAATAAAATTCAGTCCGATTTATGGCTTCATGCAATTTCAAACAGTAAGGTATAAATCAATAAACTTGCATTTTTTGTTAGGTATTTTTTTGTGGTTTGTTTTTCACTTGCTTGATTTTATTTAGGAAGGTTTTTCTACTAACAATTTTGTTCAAGGGAATAAAGCCAGGTTCCCAGTGTGCAAAAACACAGCCCGACTCTGGGAAGGTTCAGTCAGAAACCAAACTTGGAACTATCCAATGGCAATAAATATAGAATGCCAAGGTAGATAGACAAACCTGTATAATGCTGAAACAAAAGGAAGGGGGTTCTTGGCACTCAAAATGATTTTCTCTCATACCAGAGCCAATGTCTTATACATCATTGAAGCTTTCTAAATTTGAGCAACCATAAATGGTGAAAAACAAACTCATGAAACATAAGAATTAAAAAAGAAAAAGAAATACAGGTAGATAAATTCACAAGATTGCATTACATGGTTGCCCAATTAAATTATTGCCATAATTTGTATGCCATGTAATAACCATAATGTCTTCCAACATTATAGCACTCTCCTAGAACCAACATAAAAAGGCAAAAATAAATATATGTATCTGTACTTTTTAGTCAGTCTCTTTAGAAGTATTTTGAAATCATTGTACACATCATCAATAAAAAACTATATTTATTATTTGTAAACAGAGTATCATTTTAATCTTCAACATGCCTAGGAATTAGACATTAACATCTCTGTTTTAGAGATAAAGACACAGATACTGAGAAAGAGTCAGCAATTTGCCCAGATCCAAAATCATCTGATTTCAAAGTTCTCTTTTCATTTAATATTAATTGTGATGAAATATATATTATACATTTCACCTAATTAGGAATAATTCAAAGATGTAATACTAAATATCTACTCAATATCCAGCCCTCTACTACTATGTCCTAGATTGGGGATATAAATTAAGTATGGACATAATCTAAGAATAGTTTTTATGAGGAGACGAGTCTTTCAATAAATAATTAAAAAATTATTTTAAAATATTTAAAATGATTTAGATACGAAGTATATATATTATGCAGGTTATGCTATTTCTTTCAATATCTATTTTGAAGATATCTGATGTTTGAAGATGGCAGAGCAGAGAAATTGAATGAAGACATATTTTTAGTCATTCAATCAACCAATCTTCGAGTCTGCCCTATCTTTAGATTTCCTGTTATGTAAAATCATAAATATCCTTATGGTTTATGCCTACTTGCTTTGGCTTTCAGTAACTTGAGCCTGAAAGTGTTACAACTAATGCATATTATTATATAAAAGTGCAGAGAATTTAGCAACATCTAGGAAGAGTTAGAAGGAAGGTGAAGTGTTTATTTGGTTCATGTAACTTTCACCATGCATGTTTATTTAACTATGTATATATATTCCTATAAACCATTGTTCCAGGCATTGGGAATGCCAATATGAAACACTGCCTTTCCTCAAGGCTTAGCACATCAGAGATAACAAATTAATCACAGAATGTTAGAAGTCACATCATCCAGTGATGTGATTTTTCACACAAATAATCTGAGGCCACATAGCTAGTGGCCATGTGCAGTAGAAACTTAGACTTTCATATGCTAAACAGAAATAATATTTCACTAAACATAATGCCTTCAGATTCACCCATGTTGTTGCAAATGGCAGATTTTTCTCTTCTTTTTTTTTAATTTGATGCCTAATAGTATGGTAAGTGAAGTAAGCCAGGCACAGATCAATACTGCATGATCTTATTCATATGTAAAATCTAAAAAAGTTATTTTCATGGAAGCAGAGAGTAGAATGGTGGTTGTGAGAGGCTGGTGGTTAGTGGGAAGGGGAGGTTGGGGAGACGGTCTAAAGATACATATTTAAAGTTAGATAGAAAATGTTCAAGAGATCTATTTTACAGCATGGTGACTATAGGTATTGACAATATATTATATGATCGAAAAATGCACAGACAGTGCATGTGAAGTGTTTTCACCACAAAAAAATGATATCTATGTGAGGTAATGCATTTGTTAATTGGCTGGATTATCCATTCCACAATGTATGTATACTTCAAAACATCATATTGTACATAATTACATAAATTTTTGTCCATTTAAAAAATAAGTTTCAAAAAAAGAAATAATATACTAAAGACTATATAAAGCCACATAGTCTATATTCACTCAGAAGGGAATTTTAAAATAATGTTTCAATATTTGAGTTGGATCAGGCAAATCATTTTATTCCTCATGTCACAGTCTGAATATCGTGTAATGAAATTAATTATATTATACCTGTATATTTATTTCCATTCACATTCATGCCTTCTAGAGTTTTTAATTTTTTAAGCCTCCAAAAATAAAGCCATATTTAACTAGGTACAGTATTGCGACTAACTTCTGGTCAATAGGATGTAAACATAAGTCTTGTGGCCTTTTTCTGGGAGCTTTCACTAAAAGATAGTCTGGAGTTTAAGACCAGCCTGGCCAAGATGGTGAAACCCCGTCTCTACTAAAAATAGAAAAAAAATTAGCTGGGAGTGGTGGTGGGTGTCTGTAATGCCAGCTGCTTGGGAGGGCTGAGTCATGAGAATTGCTTGAACCCAGGCATTGGAGGTTGCAGTGAGCCGAGATCGCACCAATGCACTCCAGTCTGGGCGACAGAGTGAGACTCTGTCTCAGAAAAAAAAAAAAAAAAAAAAAAAGTCTGATGTTCCCCTTCTTTCTCTCATCCCTCCTGCTATTTCAAATGTGCATATAATGGCTCAGCCATTAGGATTAAGATCATCCATGAGGACGGAAGAACCAAAAATTAGTAGTATTCTGACTTCTACGTAACTGTTGAACTACCACACCAGTCCTGGACTACCTGTGTGCAAGAGAAATCAGCTTCTTTTATAAGTCAATATATTTGGGGGTTCTCTAGTACTTCCAGGCAATTAGAATACTAACATCCTAAAGCTAACAAATTATATATTAGTTTAGTCAGAACTGTTTTGCAGAAAATAAGGGTTTTATATATATATATATAGATATATGTATGTATATATACGTTTTGATTACATAACTACCATTGTCTGAGTCTCAGTTCTGTAACTGAGTTCTCAGTTATGTGACTGAAAATTAACCTGATAATATTTATTATAGTCTTGTTATATCTGCTTAACATCATGTTTACGAGTGACACATACAGACAAAATAGAGAGAGAGAGGGTTGGGGGAGGGAGGAAAAGAGGGGGAGAAAGACAAAGAAGCCCTTGGATAAAGGCTTCAATGACTATTTGCGTCTCTGCACTATGAAGCATTGTGCAGATTGTTTAACGACAACAAAAAGCTGCACCAGGAAAACTCAGTGTTTGAAATTGAATAAAAGGCACCACATAATTTTTAAAAAAGAATCTTTTCAAAGAAATACACAAATGATTGTTCAATCTATTGTGTTGAACAGAATCTAATCGGATGGTCTTCAAAACATTATACGTATTTGTCTTGATCCCAAACTGAGAATGTATTCCTGGACTCATAAGAAACAATGTTTTAGATTTTAGTGTGGAGCTGTCTGTAATACTCCTGTTAGTTATACTCTAAACCTAACCACAATCTCAGAATGTCAAGCTGGGAATTATTAGATTAATTGAGCATTCAGACAATTTGGTTGACTGAACACTTTCCAAAGATGAATGCATAGATCATTAGATCAGAAACACGCTCTTGACTAAATCACATTCTCCTCCCTATCTTCCTTCTCTCCTTCCTCTTCCTTTCTCCTTCTCCTACATGTTTTCTTTCGCGGCATTTTCATCAAAGAACTTCTCAGATCTGCATACAGACATATAAAAAATTGTCATTGTAATATATTACACTATGCCAATCTAAAGGTAAAAATGATTTTCTGTATCTCTAATAGAAATTATGAAATTAAGAAATTTCTCATTTTCTCACAGCTTCTGACTTATCTTCTCTCCTGAGGAGTTAAATTGAAGATATTGGTTATTTATATGTTGAGGTGTACTGATTTGGGTAAGTTACTGCATATATAACTAGAATCATCAAAGAACATTGGGCATTTATATCCTATCTCTACTAATATGTCAAATTAATCAGGGATGCACAATGTCAGAGATGAACTTTTTACACTTTAGTTTTGAAGCCAGTTCCCCTTAAAATTTGCTCTTTGCAAAGAAATTACTTTTGCACTACAGATTCAAATATCAGGAGTTTACATGACTGATATCTTGAGCTGCAAATGTAGTAAATCTATTCTGTACCTTGATTTGAACTGCCTTCCTACCTTCGCCCCTATCCAAATGACATAATTGTACTTTTGAAAATTAGGGCACTTCAACCTGTATGCCTGGATGGTTCTGCAGTTACTTTTAATCCTAAAAAAGGAAAAAAAAATCTTTACTTCCACCAACTTTACTATTGTCTGATTGCAGGGCTTTATTACAAAGCACTAAACTGTAAAATATTGTTATGATTTGAAGTTGGATATAAATGTATTGTACATAATCTAGACTTTAACTGGCAGTTTTTGGACACAAACTTTCATTTACACCTTGAAACAAGTATATTCTTCATTCAATAAATATTTACCGAGTACTTACTCTGTGAAGTTAGTAAGGAAAGGGACTAAGAAGATATAGAAGCTTGAATATCTAAACTTGAAGAGTCTATGGAACAGTAGATAAGATGCAGGACTTAAAACCTAGATGATGGGTTGACAGGTGCAGCAAATCACCATGGCACATGTATACATATGTAACAAACCCACACATTCTGCACATGTATCTCAGAACTTAAAGTAAAATAAAAAAATTAATTAAATTATTTTTTAAAAAAGATGCCATCTATCGAAATGATTTTTCAAGGTGTCATGCAATAAGTGATCTAAAACAGAGACAAATAAAAGAATGTAGATATCACTTCTAATAGAGCAATCAAGGGATGATATGAGACAGAGATGGCATTAGAGTCCAGCAGAATTTTCAGCAGGCAAAATTCAGACAATATTCTTGGTTGAGGAAGGGAGAGAAGGATAGAAATAAAATCCATGTTGTCCAGCATAGCTTAGATCCAATGCATATGTAGGAAAATGGCATCAAACACACGTAGAAACTTGTGCTGCGATTTTATTACAGCAAATTCTTAATGTCAGGCTAAATATTTAGAGGTTGTGCAGCACGGAAAAAAAGAGTAGAAACAGATGTATCATGCTGAGTGCCATTTTAGGCAGGTGAATTTGGTAGTCACTTGCTGGATGGATTGAGCATGGGAAAGACTGTCAGCAGGAAAACTGTTAGAAGCTATGGTATTAATACAGGTAGGGCAAATGAAGGGACACATATACAGTGCTAACAGATGAAAGGGAAAAACAAGAATTATTACCAAGACCTAACAGAATTAAGCAGATTAAAGAGTCAGAAGAAAAGAGAAGAGACAGCATGAATTTCCAAATTTTTAGTGTATTGAACTAGAAAACTATGGGGTCCCTAAAAGAAACTGGGAAATCAAAAGGCAGAGCTTACTAAAATGACAAGTAAGATGACTTTTAGATTTTTAAAGGAAGAAGTAGGGCATACATGTGGAAATGTCCAGAGAACAGTTGGAAACCATGACTAGTGCAAGAGAGGACTGGATGAAAACTTGGCTGTTGTCAGATTAGAAGTTGGGTCTGAACATATAAGACTGTGTAAATCTATTAACAAGCAGAGAAGTATTGCTTTATAAATAATAAATATTGTCTTCAGAGAAAAATAGGATCATTTGCATATCTTTAGAGACAAAGCTGAGGTTAAAATGAAGCAGTAGTTCTACAAGCCATTCCAGCTTAAAGGAACTTTAACTCTGTTACAGTCCCATAACAATAACTCGTACCTCCATGACCACTGTTGAGAATGACTGTCTTCCATTCTGATATTTATTTTGTAGGATCAAATGCTTTGGACTATGATTATTCATTAATAGGCTTTTCTGTCTTGATAGTTGGAAAGGTTAATACAGAACAAAAATAAGGAATGTCTACATTTGTGATGAAATGTAAAAATATTTTAATTTCAAAAACTATTATAATCATCACCATTATATGTTTTCTGATGATATAGTAACAATCAGGAGAGTCTTCAGCAATTGGATGCTAATAAAAATGATAGCAGGCAACTGTAAATACATCTATATTGCCTTTCCTTATCAGATTATATTGGATGACAAATCGCCTGAGTTAATACCCTACTGAAAATGTATAATTGTTCATTGTTCTCATTTGCTGAAGCTATTCCTTTGGAAGGCTTTTATTTCTAAGAACACAAAAACATTTATCTGTCTGTTTTCCAATAGGTAATTTTTTTAGATAGCACTTTGGATTTGTTTTATATAAAACTCTTTTAAATATACCTTGATTATCAAGTATAAAAACAATGATATAAGTAGACTATATGTTGATATATAACAGAAACAGCCTGTATATAACTTCTATATACTCTAGAAGTATGTATATATCCCTGAAACCAAGCCCATATCTATAATGCTTCATAAATTAAGGATGTATTTTTCCATTCACAAAAGTACTTCTCCACCTTTTATTAAAAGTAAAATATTCAACAGAACAGCTTTTGATCTTTTCCATTTATTTGAATAAAATCAAATTGTTTTAACATATAATAAATCTCGAACAAAAATATTAAACTATAAACCTTATTGACGTCAATAAATGAAAAAGCAATTTTTAATTTCTACTTTTTTTTTGTTTTTTGAGACAGAGTCTTACTCTGTCACCCAGGCTGGAGTGCAGTGGCCTGTTCTCAGGTCACTGCAACCTCTGCCTCTCAGGTTCAAGCAATTTTCATACCTCAGCCTCCCAAGTAGCTGGGATTTCAAGCGTGTGCCACCAAGCCCAGCTAATTTTTTTGTATTTTTAGTAGAGACGGGGTTTCACCATGTTGGCCAGGCTGGTCTCGAACTCCTGGCCTCAAGTGATCCGCCTGCTTCAGCCTCACCAAATGCTCGGATTATAGGCAAGAGCTACCACATCCAGCCAATTCCATTATATTTCTTAATAAAATGTATAAAAAGTTGTTTTAAAAATTGATCTTTCCTACTTTCAATAGAGTTTTGTGTTATTTTGTTTTAGAAGGAAGCAAAAAAGGCAAAAATAATTGGAAAAAGTCTTTTGCATAAGGTTATTCAAGAATCTTCTATTTTTCAGACATATTAAAATTGACTCTTTTCTAATAAAAATAATACGATTATCTCATTGAATATAAAGTCAGAAGTCTACCAAATGATTAAGAGGATTGAGGAGTTGACTTTACAAGTTATAGTCAAGTTAACTTTTTATAATAGGAGTTATAACTTAAAATTCCAGTCACTTAAAAGCTTTAAAAAAATAAGATGGTGCTAATGGATGAAAAATGTTCCCATCAATGACTACTATTCAGAAGATTAGAAAAATATGCCTTGTATTTAAGCTAATGGATTCAAAACAGAAGAAAATAATATTCTAAAGAGGAATGCATGATGTATTTATTGCAAAGAATACATATGCAATTGACATAAATCAGTATTTGCTAAATAGGAAATATCCAGATTTTATTTTTTAAATATTCTATAAAATTTTAAAAATCTACATCAACAACTCAATCTCCTATATTTAGTTATTTCTTTACTTTATTGTGATAAAATAAGGCTTTGTAGGATTTTTAGTTACCCTTCACAATTATAGCTACATGGGAAAAAAATGACAAAAGGGGCAACATCACAAAGTCAGCATCTAATTTAATGCCTTTATTCCCTGATTTCCACTCCTTCTGAATCCTCAAATTTACATAAAAACTTCAGAGAAAATTTATTCGAATGAGTTAAGTTCTTAGAAGTTCTTATCAAGTCCTTTGTGTACTTAGTATTAGAGAAAAAACTGTCTTCTGCCATAAAGCTACTAAAGAAACATGGAGAAACAAAGCAAAGTGTATGTGTTTCTTGACTCCTTCTCAATTGCCAGTTCCACAACCTCCACATTCACGGTTGTCAGGGAGCACCAAGCACGGATTACACAAAAATTACCTAATCATCTCCAAAACCACCGCAGATATGTAACCAGCCATCTAACTACAAACACTGCTGGTATTGTAACATATATGTGCTTATAACCTCTACTTTTTCATATATTACATGTGCATAGAATATCACAGAATTCACCAAATGTATCTCTATAGCTTCTCTAACAGATGAGGACAATGGCCTAATCTATCAGAACCAATGAAAAACATCTTACTTCCAAACTATGCCATAGTGTTAAACTGTGGCTTGAATACACTTGGGTTTTCGTCTGCAATGCCAAAGAAGACCAAAATCAATATCAAATTGCTAACATCAAGTATTAAAAGATGCCTTCTGCAGTTAAATAAAGACTGATAAGCTTGAATGTTAGCTTGAGGGAATAACCTATTCTTTTCTTTCCCTTTCTATATTTGCTTTTGCCAAACTTCACTCAGGCTGGAAACAATCATAATAATTGGAACCAGCAGAAAGAAATAGCTGATGCTGCTAGGCAAGATGAAATAAATCTGCAACTCAAGTAATACTAAATATAAGCTCCACATGAGCATACTAGAATGAAACACCTGAGATAAGACAGCTCTTTGGAGCCAAATCCCTAAGTTTACATTTTACAAGTAGATATTTTAGAAATGCAATATTTATAATCTACCTAGATGCCATTGAGTGTAAACAAATAGCAGATTTATATCAACCATAGCAGGAAGACTAACAATTTCCTAGGGGAAAGAAAGAAGAGAAAAAATTTAATTTCTGAGAAAAATGTTCATTTAAAGTGATAATATAATAAACTTTGAAGTTCTCAAAATAATATTTGTTCTAAAAATTCAAAAAGCACAGAAACATTGTTAGGGGAATTTTTAAATCTTTGCTATTTATAGTATTTTATATTCCTTGTATTTTAATGTAGTCCTAATATAGTATTTTTATGGTTGTCAATGGTGTACATGACACAATACTGAAAATCAGAATAAAAATGTTATAATTCTTCTAAATGTTTATGATTTCAGCATGAAAATGAGCAATTAGTCTTGAAACATTTGAATCATTCTAAGATGGGAAGAAGGAGAAGAAATGAATTTCATTTTCTATCAGAAAATTTTGAAGCTTTGAAAACGGAAACTGAACTAGGAATGTGACATATTTGGGTACTATAACTGTCTGTGTTGCAGTTTGTGGTACCTATCTAGGGAATTGGTTCATTAATCCTCTAGACTCTGCACTATTCTGTTTTAGCAATATAGCAAAGTGGTTAAGGGTGTAGACTTTTAAGTCAGGCAGCCACTTAGTACTGAGTTACCTCAAGAAATCTGTGTGACCTTGGGCAAGTAATGAACCTCTCTCTCCATAAGCTTCCTCATGTTTAACTAATATGATTTTAAAAATGCTTTACTCATAGAGTTAATGTGAGCCTTAAATGAGCGTAATTCCACGTGAAATGGTACTTTTCCTGTTTTCCTGGAATGTAGCTAAGGCTTCAAAGCTGAGGACAATGGAAAACAAGCAACTTACTAATCATATCCCTGGTCAAACCAGTTCAAAAACCATCACTCTCATCAGCCTAGATAGAAAGACTAAATATTTGAAAAGAGATTCTATGAAAAAGATGCTTTAAAAATAATTTTAATAGACAATGGAGTTTCATCTCACTTTTCCTCTTAGAGGAGAGGGATGTGTTGCATGCACAGAAGTGGTCATTTAAAAAGGATCACTCCCACACTAGCTGTTTGTTGAATTATTGAAAAAGTATAGGTGCCCCATGCTGATACCCACAAGCAAAGTGTGAGAGAGTTCTTGTAGAATATGACAGCTTTTTCCATGAGCCTGAGGAATGTTCATAAGAATGGGGATTTATGCCTACTTCTTTGCAGAAGAATTCTGAAGGTGGGAACCTGAGTGGAGCTGCTCATAGTATTTGGGAAAGAAGTGAGATGGCTGCATTTCCACTACATGGTAGGTCAGGGATGCCTGAGGTTTTCCTTGCTTTTCAGGAAAAACAAGTACAAGTTCTCTTGAAGGGATGCTGCCCAAGAGGGCTGCCTGTTGGGTTAAGGGGACAGCCTCAGAAAGACCCTGGAGGTATAATGCAGTGGGAAGGAGCTGAATTATAAGTGGTCAGGTTTAGTCTATTCCCCTGTCAGAAAATGCTGCAATAGGCAGAGTGGGGTGTGCGATGGTGATGATAAAGGTGGAGTGTCTTTGAAGAACATACAAATATCATTCATAACAGAAAAGCAGCATCTGGATGCCTGACATAACAAAGGACACACATGGGAAGATTAAGGAGAAATGGAGGAAGAAGCTTTTGCTTCTTTATTCTTGTTCCTCCTCATTCCTTGCCCTGACCTCAAGAGGAGACAGAAGAAGGTGAGGTTGGGAGGAGCTAGAGCAAATGGCAAAGAAACAGACCACACTAACCTTCCTTTTCACTGGTTTCCAGAGTTCAAAAGATGAGAGAACATTTAAATTGGATGCAAGGTTAAAGTTTGTCTTCGGAACAGACTACATTTTTGTTTCATACCTAAAATGGAGACTATTCCGATACATGAAAGAAACAAATAGTTATGAGGTGGGCTAGCAATGCTGTCTAGAGGTAGGGCAATGGGGTCTGACAGGGTACACTTTAAGGCAGGAGTAGGTGAGAGAAAAATCATTGTTTTGGCCAGGCGCAGTGGCTCAGGCCTGTAATCCCAGCATTTTGGGAGGCCGAGGCAGGTGGATCACGAGGTCAGGAGATCGAGACCATCCTGGCTAACACAGTGAAACCCCGTCTCTACTAAAAATACAAAAAATTAGCCGGGCGTGGTGGCGGGCGCCTGTAGTCCCAGCTACTCGGGAGGCTGAGGCAGGAGAATGGCGTGAACCCGGAAGGCGGAGCTTGCACTGAGGCGAGATAGCGCCACTGCACTCCAGCCTGGGCGACAGAGCGAGAATCCGTCTCAAAAAAAAAAAAAAAAATTGTTTCTTGTTTGCATCCTTTGAGCCAACTTGCTTAATAAACTGGTTATATGAGACAGTACATGTGACTAGAACATAGTAAATGATCAATACAGTGTAGCTGGTATTGCTATTATTAGACATTTTTAAATTGTTGCCCCTAAGTAAATTCAGCAATGTTTGTATTGCAGGGCTAAGTTAGACACGGACTCTCAAGTTCAGCATTAAAAAATGCAGAGATTCACACATGAATAAAAAAATAAGAAAATCAACTGATTTGTCTACCAACCAAACACATCAAAACATCAAGTATAACAAAATGGGAAAAAACATATTCTTAATACAAAAATGTATATTGTGATTTTCCTTGATGGAATAAACTTATTTCTGACTACTCAGACAATCTAAAGGTGTTTTTTAAGAAGGATAGCACATGAATTCCATTTTATCACTAATTTACGATGAACTGCTTAATCTATCATTTCTATATTTTCCTTAGTTCTCAGAACAATTTTATTTTTCTAAAAGCCTGAAACAAATCTTATACTAGATGAAAACCTCTCTTTTGGAGCAAAAAAAAAAAAAAAAAAAGCCAATTGAAGTCTCCCAATAAAGAAAATCTCTTATTTTAAGTAAATTTCTAAGGGGTCTTTTGATAGTGGAGATCTATGATAATGTCATCCTGCCTCCATCATTAGTAGCCAAACTCTCTTAGATGAGATGTCGATGAGTAATTGACTCAGCATCCTAGCTTTCCACAGAGCTCATACTCTTTTGAATCACAGAAAGTGTAGATTACACACTGCTGAAGTATTTAATGTGTAACTTTAAACAGAAACAGATACTTTTTCACAACAGTTTCAGTGTAAAGACAAAAATGATAGTAAAAAAACTGGGAAATATCATAATTTAGATGAGTTATGAGCAAAAATGCATTTCAGAACAAAGTAGGGCATCGTTATGCCTGATTTTGGGGAAAAAAATACTTTATGCAAACTGAATCTCATAATGGATGAGGTAAATAGTGATCACATTGTCAAAAATCTACCACAGCATAATATAGTGAACTCTAAGTATATTCAGAAAGAAATTATATCAATTGTTCAAAGTATTTTTTCAAAGATGGAGCTGTAGGTAAAAATGACTATACTTACAATGTTTATTAGTTATGGACAGAGTTTCTTAAAGTGTGCAATGGTTAATCTTATGTATTAACTTGACTGGGCCATGGGGTCTCCAGCTATTTGGTCAAGCATTATTCTGGGTGTTTCTGCAAAAAATTAACATTTAAATTGATATACTGAATAAAGCAAGTTGCTCTCCTTAATGTGGTGGGCCTCATTCAATTAGTAGAAAGCCTAAATAGAATTAAAATGATGACCTACTTCAAAAAAGGGAGACTTCCTCCTGCCTGCTTGCCTTCAAACTGGAACATTGTTTTTTCTGCATTCAGACTTGAATTGAAGCATCAGCTCTTCCTGGCTTTCAAGCTTCCTGGCCTTTGGACTGGAACATAACATCAGTGTTCCTGGGTCTCCACATTGTTGACTTATCCTGCAGATCTTAGGATATAACAGCTTTCAGAACTGTATGAGCAAATTCCTTATAACTATCAGTTAATCTTAGTTTCCTGGTGGTTTTGTTTCTTTGTAGAACCTTAATGTGTCTCAAATAAGTCAACTGTTACAGAGAAAGAGAACTTTTGACATTTATTCATTCAATGAATATCTTCAAAAACATTCTACATATTTTAAGGCATTACGCCAGGTATTAGGGAAACAAATATGAATTAAATGCTGCCTGTCCTTGATGAGTTCCAGGTCTAGTTTAAATGACATGTTTGAAAACTTCATTGGCAAATCATTGTTATATACAAAATAAGTGCATAATTTATTGGGATATGAAAAATTAGGAGAATCTGGATCTAATTTTTATATATCAATTCTGGATAAAATAACTGAACTTTCAGACACTGTGTTATAAATGCCATTCTTTTAATTTATAGCATAATTAGTAGGATATACAGTTTAAAATACTCTACATTTCATTTCTGGGACTTTGAACTGAGAAGGTACCTATAAAAAAGTTTTTTATTCCATGCTCATGAATTGTCAGAATTAATATAATTAAAATTTCCATGCCAACGAGAGCAATCTACAGATTCAATGCTATTCCTATCAAACTACCAACATCATTTTTCTCAGAATTAGAAACAAAATTTGTTATAAAATTCATCTGAAACCAAAAGAGCCTGAATAGTCAAGAGCAATCCTAAGCCAAAAGAACAAAGCCAGAGGCATCACCATTACCTGATTTCAAACTGCACTATAACGCTACAGTAATCCAAACAGCATGGATTTGCTATGTGTCTAAAAACAGACACATAGACCAATGGAAAATAGTAAAGAGCCCAGAAATAAAGCTTCACACCTATACCAACTGATCTTTAACAAGGTTGACAAAAATAAGCACTGGGGAAAGGACTCCCTATTCAATAAATGGTGCTGAGATATTGGCTATCCATACGTGATAGAATGAAAATGGATCCCTATATATTATCATATACAAATATTCAGTCAAGATGAATTAAAGATTTAGATGTAAGTTCTGAAACACGGTGGTTGCAGTGAGCCAAGATCGTGCCACTACACTCCAGACTGGGTGACAGAGCAAGACTCCACCTCAAAAAAAAAAAAAAATGTCCTTGAAGAAAAGCTAATAAATATGCTTCTGGACATGAGCATTGACAAATAATTTATGACTAAGAAGTCCTCAAAGGCAATTGCAACAAAAACAAAAATTGACAAGTGGGACCTAAGTCAACTAAAGAGCTTTTGCATAGCAAAAGGAACTATCAACAGAGTAAACAGACAACCTAAAGAATAGGAGAAAATATTTGCAAACTATGTATCTGACAAAGGACTAATATCCAGAACCTATAAGGAACTTGAACAACTCAACAAGCAATAAACAAATAACCCCATAAAAAACTGGGCAAAGGACATGAACAGGCACTTCTCAAAAATAAACAAGTGGTCAAAAAACATATTAAAAATACTGAGCATGACTAATCTTCAGAGAAATGCAAATAAAACCACAATGATTTATCATTTCACACCAATAAGAATGGTTACTATTAAAAAGTCAAAAAATAACAGATGCTGGCGAGGTTGTGGAGAAAAGGGAATATTCATATACTGTTGGTGGGATTCTAAATTAGTTCAATCCCTGTGGAAAGCAGTTTGGAGAATTCTCAAAGTAATAAAAATAGAATTTCCATTCAACCCAGTAATCCCATTACTGGGTATATACCTAACAAAAATAAATTGTTCTATCAAAAAGATACCTGAATGCATATGTTCACTGCAGCACTAAACACAATAGCAAAGCCATGGAATCAACCTATATTCCCATCAGTGGTGAACTGGATAAAGAAAATGTGGTACATATACACCATGGATTACTATGCAGCCATGAAAAAAAACAAAATAATGTTCTCTGCAGCAACATGGATGCATGGAGGCCATTATCCTAAGAAAATTAATGCGGAAACAGAAAACCAAATACCACATATTATCACTTATAAGTGGAAGCTAAACATTGGTACACATGGACATAAACATGGAAACAATAGACACTGGGGACTACCAGAGGTGGAAGTGGGAGAGGGGACAAGGGTTGAAAAACTACCTGTTGGGTACTATTTGACTATCTGAGTGATGGGTTCAATAGTACCTCAAACCTCAGCATCACACAATATATCCTTGTAACAAACCTGTAGCAGAATCTAAAATAAAATTTGAAATTTTTTAAAAGAAGATATTTTTCTTTTTTAAAAAATTGAAATTGTATATCTTCAAGGTGTACAGGATGGTTTTTGATATATATATACACACACACTTGCATACACACACATATATATTAGTAAACTAAGCTTTCAAAAAGATACATATTCTCACTATTGCCATATAAAATAACTGAATAATTTTATATGTCAAAGGAAAGTAACTCATTACAAACATAGTACTCAAAGAGTAATTCCTAGTACAACCTAGAGAAAAGATTGTTTCAAAATTTGCTCCAAGTATAGCCTAGAACGTTACAGCAATGGGCAAGAAGGTTGGTCTTAAATTAGCACTTTACAGAATCAAAAACTGGGGTATTGTTTAGGTTCTGTGGCCTTTGAATTAAGACTGAAACCATATAACTGATAAAAGCAGCATTGTCAAAGATGGAATTTTTACTATTATTGTTTGTATCTGACTTGCTAATAAAGTAAAAATGTTATCTTTAGTGTTTATAAGTGATAAATTAATATTCTGTATGTATGATGAATCAATTCCATATGCTACCCATTAAGAAAAACTCAATTTAAGAAGATTGGTTTGTATATTATTATAGATGTATGTCCTCCTCTTCCCCTATTAGAAATAATAAGTAAAAAAGAATATATGTGCAGGCATGTTAAATACAGGCATTCCTCAAATTTCCACTCTTGATCTCTTCTAATTTTCAATGCTCTTCTAATGGGACTACAGCTCTTTGCCAGGCAACAGCTATTACTGTAAAAACAATACACCTGAACTCTCTACACTGAAGGTCCAACAATCCTGTGAGCTCTAGATATATGTGACCAACAATGTTTGTCAATCAGAAACATGCCATCTGCCAGGTACCTCAAACACATTATACGAGCCGGCGCTCATTATTCTCCACACACTGTATTCTTTAATACCAACTGGAGCAAAAAGAAACAAGAAAATCTCCTAAAAATATAAAATAGCCCATTTCTAACTTAATTTTGTTAACTCACCATCTTTAATTCCAATGCCTAATCTAAATTGCTTTAAGTAAAATATCAGTTATAACTATCTTATGAATAGTTATGTGCATATATTACTTATGCACTAAGAACCACAATATTCTGAAATATTGTGGAAATAGCATGCTACTACTTCTGCAGTTCTCAAAGACAGCAATTTTCTTTTTCTGAAACAGCTAAAGCCATTTCCCCTGTACAGTAAATTTTCATCTTTGCAGCTAATGGCATCTTCATCTCCTTCACACACCTAGCCCTAAGTCAGAAACCTGAAAGTCATTTTTGCCTAGTGCCTCCCCTTCACCACTACCTCCCATTCCATTGGATATAAGTACTTACTCACACCATTCTTAAATATGTTTCAAGCTCACCTCCTCCCTCCATTCCCAGTACTCATGCCAAAACTTAAGCCTTGCTCTCAGTTTCTTCTCTCCTCCATAAGTGACTGAAACCAAATTTTCTCCTTTCCCCCAATCCCTCCCATGAAATAAAACAAAAAACAGAAAACCACTTTATGTTTCTCCTTCGCCTAAACACATTCACTGGCTTTATCCACCTACAGTATAATGTCCATAGGCTTTATCCACCTTCAGTACAGTGTCCATAATTTTTAGGTTTCTAAGTAAGGCCTTCCTTTATATGGCTCCAAGTTTCCTTTCTGGAAAAATCCTTGGTTGCCTCCAGAAGTGCTCAGTTACCCCTTTCTTTGGCCTCATTAGTCTATATTTATTTTCCTACACAGGCAGATCATCTTTTCCCTATCCCACCTTGGGTCACGCTCTTCTCTCTGCTTCCCACACCTCCCTTCTTGAATTCCTACTCAAGCTTTAGTGACAATCTCAAAGATCTCTTATTCTGTGCAGCACTCCCCAGCTCCACCTGCTATCTTCCATCTCTAAATAATGTTTCCAATGGAACTGCACTAAGCGTTTTACAAAACATTTCCACCTGTCCTATCTTCTTGGATTCTAATAACCACCCTCTAACATGAGGAGACTGAGGCTCAGAAAATGTTAGTCCTATCATAAGGAAGCGATAGCCATAGACTTGGAGCTCAAATCCAATTAAGTCTTCAGACTCCAAGATCCACACTCTCTATATTATACCCCTCTGCTTCTTCCTGTCCCTCATATGTGCTGTAAAGGTAGTAATGTTTACTCCTGTACCATCACACTGAGCACAGTGTTTTAAAGTTTGCTTTTATATTTTTGCCTCTCCTTCTACTCTGCATTCTTAGAGGGTAGAATATGATCCTTATTATCATTTTAATGCCAGGACCCAGCTTCAGCATGACATAAAACAAAAATTAATGAATAATTATTTATTCAATTAATCAAAGGATCTTAATTTGCTAGAATATTTTTATCCTGATGGAAGAAAGTAAATTTATGACACAAAAAGAGAAATTAAAGTTCAAGTCTCTTCCATCATAACACACACACACACACAAACTCCTATCCCTCCTAACCATGTTTCTTCTTACAGAACAATTATCCATTACCCCTTACTACTAAGCAAGTTTCTTGAGGAGTGGTATGCATACATGATTTCCAGTTTTTCACTTCTTATTCATTCTTCAACCCTGTGACATGTGGCCATCCACTCCCCTGAAATAGCACCAATAAAGATGATCTTCATTTTTGCCAAATGCAAGGGAAACATTTCAGAGCTCATCTTTCTAACCGTTTCTGCTCTGCTTGGCAGTACTGACCACTCACTCGACATTAAGAGTGCTCTTAGTTCAGTCTTAGTTTCCTTCCTGGGATCCCCTGGCTTTTCCTCAAACTTAGATATCACAGCATTTCTTTGTTCTTTTTTTTTTTTTTCTTTACATGCTCTTATTGGAGAGTCTCACAAGTTAATGGATTCTAGCCTTGGAAAAATGGAGTTAGAACACTTTGATGAGTCAGTTTATAATTACATGCACTCCTGGGTCAATAGCAAAGGCATTTGTAAACACTACATAATTTTAAAAAGTACTTCAAGTTGGTTTTTGCATGCATTGTTGGTAAATTTTTGTGGCTGGTTTGCTTTCCTGATTATGTTCTATTTTGGATAATTTTAAAATGAATTTGTGTTCCTACATATTACTTCAGAATGGTAAAAAATTTCTTGAGCCCTACCAGAGCAAAATTCAGTGAGGTAATGGAGACATGCCTAGAATTTGACTGAGCTTATGTAGCTGGAAAATACATCATGATGTATTCTCCAAGATTACTCCTTATCTTGGTAAAGATACTCCTTATATTGGTAAAGAAAATCTTTACCAATATCTCCAAAACAATAAAATAGGAATAAAACATATTTTTCCATTCCTATAATGTATAGTTATATAAATAGGTTTATATAAGTAAGAATTATTTTGGCTGCAAGTAACAAAAAAACAAATGTAAATGGCTTAAGTATCTTGTGTACTATATTATTATCTCTACAACAAGGAGTCCAGAGATAGTGCTAGTCCTAGCTTCATTATTTCAGCAGTTCTTTAAGGAGCCAGTAGCTTTTCCTCATTCTGCTCTGCCATCCTCCACCTTTCGGCTAGCTCTCTTCACGATCACAACATGACTACTGTGGCTTCAGGCATCACCTCCATGTGGAGCAACTTTCATAGGCAGAAAAGTAAATAGTCTTTTGTCGAATCTTATCTGAAGAACTAAGAAATTTCTCAGAAACTCCCCAAGGGAATTTACTTTTCCTTACTTAGAAGCGGGCTATAAGCGATTTCCTAAACTAATAACTGGTGAAGAGATGGAATTACCTTGCTTGATTTAGTCTAGTTCCTTCCCGTGGTCTGAGGCCATCCTGATATGAAACACTTACCAGTGTTATAAACATGTGGATACTTGAACAAAACTGGCATTTTGATACTAAGAAAGTTGGGGAGGAGGAGAAAAAATACATTCCAGGTAGACAACCAACAGTTTCCTTAGTAACTAACTTTGTGGTTTTCTAAGTTCTATCTGAAAAGATATTCAACTGAAGCAAAGCATCTCCTTAGTCAATGTTAAAAGCGTCAATTTCCCCAATGATAAAAGGCATCATGGATTTTATATTAGACAATGAAGACTTTCCAGTTAATTTTAAAAGGGAGATTTGGGATAAGAATATAAAAAGGCATTTTATTGATTTAATTTAGCATACTGTTTGGGCTAGCAAATATATTAAATTTATACAGTTTTATATTTCATTTATAGTATATATGTATTTTACACATTCCTTTTTTCAAGCCAGATAGACAGTATTTTGCACATTCATATATAGTATGTACTCCATAATGAATCTGACATAAGGAAAATGATTTTAAATTTAAAACATGAATGTAATTCAAAATATTAGATTCTTCACTTTATGGCAAAAACTTGTGGGATCCTTTCCACTTAAACTTAGTTTTAGTTTTTCTTTACATTTTTGATTTCTCACCAAAGCAATGCCAGTACTTGGACTTTAGCTAAACTCTTATAAATTAGGCATCATTTAACTTATTTTTAATAATTATTTTTTATAATTGCAATATACCGTATATTCATATTATTGAAAGCAGGTCTCTCATTTTACTCTGAGACATTTAAACCAATAAAAATGTAAACCATTCTGCAAATGCATTATCCAGTTCATGAATAAGTATGTACCTTGTCCCTGCCTCTTCTTTTGTAACATTAATATAAGGTTATAATCCTGTGCATTGTAACATTAATATTAGGATATTATCCCATACATTGCAACACCAGCACATCAGCTTGTACATTATGTGGTCCACCAGCCACTTTGTGATACAAATAAAAATGACCAAAATGCAAACTTTTAAATCTGACTTCTTTTAATCACTTCTCAACAACTAATATATACAACACATAGAAATCATTTAGGTGCTTTATTTCATTATGTCTTCATGGACTCTCATAATCAGAGTTAATAAGGGTTAAAAATATCACTCATAATTGAAAATTGAAAATTGATGGGTGACTATGCAAGCTTTCCAGCTTGATTTGTCACACATGGAATAGTTTAATGTAACTGTTTTCCCTAAACTAAGGCTGTATCCTCACATGCGTAAGTGCCTTTCTGAGACTATTTATTTAAAAGCTGGCACTGAACCTTAGTGTTTGAAGTGTGTGTGTGTGTGTGTGTTCCATGTATCCAAAGATGCAGAACAAATCTGTTGTTCACCAGGGTGACTCCCACGCTAGACTGAAGAAGAGCAAAGCATAGGAACTTCCAACTAAAGAGAAAAAGGAGATCCAACTATAGATACTGTTTCAGAAGAAACACTAAGAAAGAGGACTTGAGTATTTTAACTGCTAGTAGGTAATAGCATCTTTGATAAAGCTCTTGCTCTTCCAGAAGAGGGAATCAATTTTCTTCTGCTTATTCAGCCTTCACTCTTCACACACACAAAATGTCTACTCCCTAAGTATATGACTCGCTAGAATGGTAAGATTACCGTTATCTATGTTCAGGGTGTTTTTAGAAATAAGCCAAGACTTTTGGAACATTTTAGTGACCCTCCAAGCCTAAATACTTGCTATGCTTTGAAGAAACTTCGTCTAGCAAAGAGTTTAACATCCTTACATCATAGACTGTGAAAAAAAAAGGAAATTAGGTATTGCAGATCAGAATGCAGATCAGAAGGCTGGGCATGGTGACTCACGCCTGTAATCCCAGCACTTCGGGAGGCAGAGGTGGGCAGATCACTTGAGGTCAGGAGTTCAAGACCAGCCTGGCCAACATGGTAAAACCCCATCTCTAGTAAAAATACAAAAATTAGCCGGTTGTGATGGTGGGTGCCTGTAGACCCAGCTACTTGGGATGCTGAGGCAGGAGAATCACTTGAACCCAGAAGTCGGAGGTCTCTGTGAGCAGAGATGATGCCACTATACTCCAGCCTGAACCTTAGTGTTTGAAGTGTGTGTGTGTGTGTGTGTGTGTGTGTGTGTGTGTATTCCATGTATCTAAAGATGCAGAACAAATTTGTTGTTCACTGGGGTGACTCCCACACTAGACTGAAGAAAAGCAAAGCGAGACTCCTTCTTAAAAAAAACAAAACAAAACAAAAAAAAAAACTTCACAAAAAGCAACATTGGACAATTCATATCTCTGAAACTTATTGGTGTTTACAAAATCCAGCTAATCAGATTTGACAAGTTTAGGGTATGTCACTAGATTAATCTGTGGGTTTCTATAGCACTTATTATCCTCCACATAGCAACACAAAATACTCATATAAGCAAAAATACTCACTTGTAAAACGCAAAATGTTAAAAATGTATGCAATTGTTTTTGTATTATTTTTACTCAGACATTCCCTGTGATCTATTAAGTGACAATGTAAAGTATAAACAGTTTTTGTGCTACTCTTGATCCATGGCAGTATAAATAATTCAATTTATGCTGGAATTGGGAAATTTACTTTTTAACAAACATCTTCAAACACAATGTAATATAAAAATAGATTTTTAAATATACATTTTGATTTTTAATTAAATAGTTTTGTTTCTTTCTGCTTCATTTCACAGAGTCACTTAATAAAATCCATGGCACTTACAGAAAAATTCCTGATGTCATATGCATGTGTTTCACTATAATGCAGTTATGAGGTTGATAAAATTTCTTCTACAAATTTTTTCATTAGACATACGCAAATCAATAAATGTAATCCAGCATATAAACAGAACCAACAATAAAAACCATATGATTTTCTCAATAGATGCAGAAAAGGCCTTTGACAAAATTCAACAACGCTTCATGCTAAAAACTCTCAATAAATTAGGTATTGATGGGACATATCTCAAAATAATAAGAGCTATCTATGACAAACCCACAGTCAATATCATACTGACTGGGCAAAAACTGGAAGCATTCCCTTTGAAAACTGGCTCAAGACAGGGATGCCCTCTCTCACCACTCCTATTCAACATAGTGTTGGAAGTTCCGGCCAGGGCAATCAGGCAGGAGAAGGAAATAAAGGGTATTCAATTAGGAAAAGAGGAAGTCAAATTGTCCCTGTTTGCAGATGACATGATTGTATATCAGAAAACCCCATTGTCTCAGCCCAAAATCTCCTTAAGCTGATAAGCAACTTCAGCAAAGTCTCAGCATACAAAATCAATGTGCAAAAATCACAAGCATTCTTATACAACAATAACAGACAAACAGAGAGCCAAATCATGAGTGAACTCCCATTCACAATTGCTTCAAAGAGAATAAAATACCTAGGAATCCAACTTACAAGGGATGTGAAGGACCTCTTCAAGGAGAACTACAAACCACTGCTCAATGAAATTAAAGAGGATACAAACAAATGGAAGAACATTCCATGCTCATGGGTAGGAAGAATCAATATTGTGAAAATGGCCATACTGCCCAAGGTAATTTATAGATTCAATGCTATCCCCATCAAGCTACCAATGACTTTCTTCACAGAATCGGAAAAAAACTGCTTTAAAGTTCATATGGAACCAAAAAAGAGCCTGCATTGCCAAGTCAATCCTAAGCCAAAAGAACAAAGCTGGAGGCATCACGCTACCTGACTTCAAACTATATTACAAGGCTACAGTAACCAAAACAGCACAGTACTGGTACCAAAACAGAGATATAGACCAATGGAACAGAACAGAGCCCTCAGAAATAATACCACACATCCACAACTGTCTGATCTTTGACAAACCTGACAAAAACAAGAAATGGGGAAAGGATTCCCTATTTAATAAATGGTGCTGGGAAAACTGGCTAGCCATATGTAGAAAGCTGAAACTGGATCTCTTCCTTACACCTTATACAAAAATTAATTCAAGATGGATTAAAGACTTAAATGTTAGACCTAAAACCATAAAAACCCTAGAAGAAAACGTAGGCAATACCATTCAGGACATAGGCATGGGCAAGGACTTCATGTCTAAAACACCAAAAGCAATGGCAACAAAAGCCAAAATTGACAAATGGGATCTAATTAAACTAAAGAGCTTCTGCACAGCAAAAGAAACTACCATCAGAGTGAACAGGCAACCTACAAAATGGGAGAAAATTTTTGCAGTCTATCCATCTGACAAAGGGCTAATATCCAGAATCTACAGTGAACTCAAACAAATTTACAAGAAAAAAACAAACAACCCCATTAAAAAGTGGGCAAAGGATACGAACAGACACTTCTCAAAAGAAGACATTTATGAAACCAAAAGACACATGAAAAAACGCTCATCATCACTGGCCATCAGAGAAATGCAAATCAAAACCACAAGGAGATACCATCTCACACCAGTTAGAATAGCAACCATTAAAAAGTCAGGAAACAACAGGTGCTGGAGAGGATGTGGAGAAACAGGAACACTTTTACACTGTTGGTGGAACTGTAAACTAGTTCAACCATTGTGGAAGTCAGTGTGGCAATTCCTCAGGGATCTAGAACTAGAAATACCATTTGACCCAGCCATCCAATTACTGGGTATATACCCAAAGGATTATAAATCATGCTTCTATAAAGACACATGCCCACGTATGTTTATTGTGGCACTATTCACAATAGCAAAGACTTGGAACCAAGCCAGATGTCCAACAATGATAGACTGGATTAAGAAAATGTGGCACATATACACCATGGAATACTATGCAGCCATAAAAAAGGATGAGTTCATGTCCTTTGTAGGGACATGGGTGAAGCTGGAAACTGTCATTCTCAGCAAATTATCGCAAGGACAAAACACCAAACACCGCATGTTCTCACTCATAGGTGGGAACTGAACAATGAGAACACATGGACACAGGAAGGGGAACATCACACACCTGGGCCTGTTGTGTGGTGGGAGGAGGGGGGAGGGATAGCATTAGCAGATATACCTAATGTTAAATGACAAGTTAATGGGTGTAGCACACCAACATAGCACATGTATACATATGTAACTAACCTGCACGTTGTGCATGTGTACCCCGAAATTTAAAGTACAATAAAAAAAAGAAGAAAATTCAACACAGACAAAATCTCTCTTTGCACTATAAAGGTTTATTTTTTTCTTCTGTAACATATCTGTGTTTGGGTATATCCAATGATAAAGTATAGCAAGTATTTAGGCTCAAACTGCCATGGTTTTGACAGTGATTTTTTTTTTTGAAGTAAGCCAAAATAAATAAAAATGGCATAAAACCTCATAAGGATTCATGTAACGATTACATGGAGAAATTATTTTCCCAGGTAGAGCAAGCCATCTAATTATTTCAAATATTGAAACAAATCTAGCCATTCATATAAATCACCCACTCATTAGCCTAATGGATCTTTGAAAGTATATCAATGGGGGTTGGGCGCGGTGGCTCACACCTGTAATCCCAGCCCTTTGGGAGACCGAAGCGGGTGGATCACGAGGTCAGGAGATCAAGACCATCCTGGCTAACACGGTGAAACCCCGTATCTACTAAAAATACAAAAACATTAACCGGGCGTGGATGGCGGGCACCTGTAGTCCCAGCTACTCAGGAGGCTGAGGCAGGAGAATGGCGTGAACCTGGGAGGCGGAGATTGCAGTGAGCTGAGATCACACCACTGCACTCCAGTCTGGACGACAGAGCGAGACTCCATCTCAAAAAAAAAAATAATAAATAAGTGAAAAAATAAAAGTATATCAGTGGGATGCAATTGAGTTAATATTCAATAACTTATCAAAGAAGGAAACTTTTATTGTTTCTTCCAGACCACTTAAAACAGTCAACAATATATATTAAACTTAACACAAATTTTAACTTTTTAAAAAAAATCTCAATATGAAGTCCTTTTAGAGTTGACAAAGATGTCAGTAAGATGTAATAATAAAAGCAATTTTTATTAATTATCTATGATGATATGGACATTGTACTATATCTTTTAGCAGATGTATGTCCCTATGCAAGTCTTTAACAATGTAAATTCAGCAATTATTATCTTACTAAGTTTTCTATATAAGATAATTTACTTTTATTAAAGGAAATATAACAAATACTTACTAGAGACAGAAGAGAGCTGAGAATAGAATGGAGTAAGTAATAACAAAGTCACTAAACTAAGGCAGTTGTATGTTTGTTGTCATAATATGTAGCCAGATTATAGCTAGGAGAGATTTTTAGAAATGAATACTGAACCCTGGAGCTTCAAGGTAGATGCTTCCATTGAACTGTAAAATAGGATTAATTCAACGAAAATGCTAAAATTATGGGGAAGCTAGCAGTGGAAGTATTGTTGGTTGCTTTACCTTGTAACAGTATTAATACACAGACTTACTTATATTGCATTTCTTTCATACAAAGTATGGAAATACCATAAAATAGTATTTTAATAGTACTATAGTACTTTAATAGTATTTAAATTTAATGGTATTTTAACAGTACCATAAAATACTATAAAATAGTATAGTATAAAATACTATAAAATGCAATACAAATAGCCTTTTAACTTATTTACACTGCAATACTCACAAATGCAAAGTATTATTTTTGCTGAATTTGATGCATTTCGTCTTTATTATACATTGTTGACTGTGAATACTTAAGAGTTAACTTTTATTATTGTTATTCTTTATGAGGTGCTTAATTTCTAGCTGAGAAGTAAAAGTTCAACAGCATGATACTTACTCTTAACTACAATGATGTATTAATATAAGAAGTATAAACTCCTGAACTTAATAAATTCTAATAGGATTTCTATGTTGTCACGTTTAGAGTAAATAATTCAATATATTCACCAATTCTTTGGGAGTAAAGATATGCGGTATGAAGAAAACAAATTACTATGTAAAAATAAACTATGTCTAAAGTATAAAATAAATATAAAATAGCAGATGTTTACACATAAAGGGAGGATCAGTGGAAGTTATTTTTAAAAGGTGAAAATATTTTCCATTGTACTTATTGATATTATTCTTCAAATAAATTCTTTTCAAATAAAATATTTATTTCATTCTGCAAAAAAACCTTAAAATACAACTTGCAAATTACTCTATATTAATGTCAATCATTTCATATTTTTCAGTTAATGAGAATTGAGTAAAATATCTTGAAAATTAAAAATACCTCATAATATCACTAGCTCAAAATGACCAATATGTTTGCAATAGCATTTACTAAAATCTACATAATGCTTATCACCTGCCAGACACTACACGCTTTAAATACATAACTTATCTAATATTCTTAAGGTGCCATTACTACCCCAGGTTAGTTATCTTGTATATATAGCTAGCACTAACTGACATACTCAGGAATCAAAACTAGGTGGTCTACTTAGGAGACTGTACCTTTAACCATTGCTCTACCCCACCTTCTGCGGAAAATGATTCTGCCAGGGTCTGTATGTATTTGAAAGTCATTAATTAAACTATAATCAATCAGAGATGTCAAATGTGAATATGCTTTTCTCATTATGAAAGTGAATTTGTGAGTTACAAGCAATGAAAAGGAAAGTGAGCATAATAAACATGCCAAAAGATTAAACAGTGTAAATGTTAAGAACAGAGACAGTACAGATAAAAAGCAAATAATCATATTTAACATTCGAGGTCATGCCACTTAAATTATCTACATGTACCAAAAAACTACAGTGGTATCACTTATAAATTATGCCCCAAGAGAACCGTCTCATTAACCTTGTTCAAAACATTAATGGTACTTTATTTCTAAAATAATAAACTGATCAAAATGTTTAAACAATGTTTTGTTTATTAAACAACACTATTCATATACCCCACATTTCTATGGAAAAAAAGTCAATCTTTATTTTCAGAAAATTTGACATAATTTGTTTTTACCTTTTCAAATACAAAGGAGTATAGAGATCTGACTCTATTATTCTAGCCTGAAGTCAGCCAAGAAGAAAGTATGACTCTTAATAAATGTGGATCTACTTTCCTTTGAAGGTATCTTTGAAAGGAGCAGTAGGAGGGAGAGCAATGTAGATCTTCTCTAAAACTGAATTTCAAAGGATTTATTTGGCCCATCTTCCACATGGGAAGAATTAGAATTTTTTTTTTTTTGCCTTTTATTTCCCATTGTGAGATCCTAAATGGGAAAATAAGTCCAGGTTATGTAGGTCTCTATGCGGTATTAGATGCAATAGCAGCCATAGTGCAAGGAATGTAGGCCACAAAGGCCTGTGTAACTGGCTGCTGTGAACTTTAGTGGCAAACCTTAAAAAAGGGAAAAGAAAAAGGAAAGAAGACCTTTAGCACTTCCATATAGATCTCAACATCACTCAAAAAACTTTCTTCAACTGGGTCTGATGCATTAACGAGATCATAGAATTACTGCTAATTTAGAATTACATACTTTGGTTAGGAAAGTTTATTATTACAAATAAAATGCCATAGTTTATAAAAAATAATTGGGTGTGACAATAAGCCATATTTTAATATGTGGTTTATTATTGTGTGGATTAAAAGCAGAAAGCTTAAATTAAAAAGATAATTCCTTGAATTTCATTAAACAGTTTTAAAAATTGTTTTGCAGGTATTTAAACAGTGTAGAAACACTGTGAGATATATACATATATATATATATATATATATATAATGTCTTAAAATCCCAACATTTTAAAAGGAGCTCACCTCCTTTTAAAATTATGACAGATTAAAATTATGATAACTGTAATGTAAAATTAGGCAAACAAGTAAATAAAATTAAGTAAATAATGCAATTTTACCTGGTGCACTTATTAACAATATTCTTATTTTTCAAATCTTACCTTTTCTTTATAAAATCTTCCTTAAACTATGATAATTCTTGTAGTTTCTGTATAATACCCAATGTCTGAATGAATATTCAAAAATCAGTCTCATTAATGTTTTAAAAATGCAACTGCTAAACAAACCATGTTTAAGTTTTTCAGCTATGCTAGCTTTTGCATCTCTCGAAACATAACTACTGGGCCAAGAGTTTCTAAATGGTTTTCCAGTAAATGACATCTGTATTGAAACCTAAGACACACAGGCACTATAGTAAAGGTTCTGAAAAATTTCATTTTTTATAATCATAAATAAAATTAATCTATGATTTGACGAGGAAAAGAATTATTAGAATAGCAACATGAATCATATTTAAAAGAATATACAAGATAATTAATTATTCCACAAAAGGTAAAAGAAACATTTTGTTTTGTTTTGTTTTTGGTCAGCAGTGATTCAGGAGATGAACCAACTGTGGGGCTCTGTGGCTATCATTATACAAGTTTATCATCAATGAACCAGTGAAGCACGAAACTGAGGGTTAATATAGAATGAAAAGAGACTTTCCCCTCAATATATCACTTTAGAAGCATATATTCTGAGTTCTAAAAGCAATAATCTTCCACATAAAATTCAATACAAGAGTGATCTCCAACCACATTAGATCAAATTATGGCAAGATTCAAATAATATCTAATCCAGGTCCTCATCTTATATAGGAATCCGTGGCATATGGTCATTTCAGCCTCTTCATGGATACCCACAATGATGGGAACTTCAGCCAACAGGGTGCTCACGAATTTTTGGAAAACTCTGTTAGAAAGCTCATGATTTAATGAAAGTAAAGCTGCTTCATCCTTTCAAATTTCTCATAGATTTATCACCATTTTGTCCTGTGGGCTATCATAGGATAGTCAGAATTCAGAATTCCTTTTCTTACCTGATAGCTTTTCGCTATTTAATGATAGCTTTCATTCTTTCACTTCTCCAAGTTAAGTCTTTCCACGGCATTTCATAGAATACATCTATAATACACAATAATCTTCCTTTATTTCTCTTTTGAACTTACTCTTTGCTAGCGTGACAGTTTGCCAACGTCCGCCTCAACAAGGAGTGCTCAGAATTGAACACAACATTTAAGATGTGATGATCATTGCAAACTATAATAGGGCATCCGTTTGTGGGACTCTATTAAGTCCAATTTAACAACGCTTAACTTTTGCAGCCACGTTCCATGACAAATATCAAGCATTTGGCCAACAAAACCATGGTCATTAGTTGTGTAGTAGACTTTTCGTACCCAAAGATCTTTCCATTTATGTCTATTCCTATAAGGTGGTATTTTGACATCGAACATGTTAACATGAATCTCTGTATTTGAACCTTAGGTATCTTATCTTCAAAAATATCAAGTTACTCTATTTTCCTTCCTACCAAACTCATATCCCTTCAGTGTTAAATAGTATGGAGCTATGTTGACTTATAATAATCTATCTCAATTTATTACCTCTTAATACTCAAGAATACCCAAGGAAAACATTTTCTTGTATGGCAATTTACATTTAAGAAACCTTGCCCAGTACTTCTTTTTATCTTGTTTATTTTAAAACAAGTTTTTTAGAGAATAATTTAACAGTGCGGTACATCACGGTAAAAGCATTTTCTAGTAGTTGATCATGATTAAGTGGCAAAATGCAGGTAATGACATGCTCAATTCCACCTTTGAGTCAGGACAAACAGTGTACATCGACGACAACAACAAACCCTTATGCTAATATGCCTGTGACGCAAATATCCATACATACCGCACACGAATTGTGCAGTAAGCTAAAAGAGAAAACAGAAAAGAAAAAAGCTACTACTTTATTCTACTTAAAGTTGTCCTCTATTCAAACTTTTATCTCACTCTTCTCTCTTTCTGCACCATAATTTTCTTTCGAGCAAAGACAGGGAGTTCTGGATGATTCCAATCTCCCCAAATCTACATCACAGCCTCCAATTGAGGTTCATTTAAGTCAGGTTGGAGCTGAGGGAGCCTGGGCTGGAACCGGCCAGGGTTTCATCCAGCTCCTCCCCCAAAACACGCCCCCCAAATCGGAGCCAGAGGAGAGCCCAACCACAGAGGACTTCCACTCAATGAAGGCAACCCCTGAGTAAAGTCCATGCCGACAACCATTCATCTCCTCCGACCCCCGCCCAGCACTAGACTGCGCTCCTAGCACCGCGCCTTCTTCCGGAGCCTCCTCCCCCGGGCTGGCTAGGGGTGAGCGCAGGGGTTAGTCAGTACGCACGTGACGCGCGATGCCCACATGACACGACCGTGGGCGGGGGAGGGGGACATGGAGTGAAGAAGGGGAAAAGTTACAGAAGACCCGTCAAAGCGCCCAAAGCAATTTGTCCCTTCTTTTCTTCGCCAGCGGTGGCTCACGGATCCCTAAGGGACAGCTGGGGACCCAGGCGCCCCCAGCCCAGCCCCAGAAACGCTGGACGCAGTTCTCCGCTCACCCCACCACCTTCTCTTCCCAGACCCGCTGGTGATGCCGCTGCACCCTAAAGTTGCTCCTTCCTTCTTTCCCTCCCTTCCTCCCATTCTTTCTTTCTTTTCTTCCTTCCTCCCTTCCCCAAAAGCTCTTCATCCGCTTCGGGTGATGCCACTGACGCACATTCAATTTGCCCCAGCAGCTCTGAGGAGGTCAGACCAGGCCGAGCACCTTCCAAAGGGGAGGGTCTAACTGAGCAAACAAAGTTGCACGCCACACCACAACCTGCCCCTCCCCTCCCTTTAGCCCCCAAGTCGAATCCCCGGCGAAACTCACTTGCACTGCGGGTGCCCTCTGGCCCCCACCCCATCATCGCGCAACACACCCCCTTCAACATGCGCGCCCACCCTTTCATTGCCCTGCGCCCCGAGCGGTCCCACCGCCCGGCAAAACACTGAGCAAGCCGATGCGCTCACCTTGCTTGACACACTTGAGCCGGAGGGGGTCCTTGCAGTGTTTGATCACGGCCAGCACGTCCCTGATGGTGAGCCCCGCCACTGGGGTCTCGTTCACCTCCAGCAGCAGCTCCTCCGACACCAACTTGCTGCCGCTCTCATAGGCCACCTTGCCGGGCTTCACCTCCCCCAGGTAGGGGAACTGTCCATTCTCGGCGCCCCCCTTCAGTTCAAAGCCCAGCTGGCCCTCCGGGTTCCTGCCAATGACACTCTCATGGACTTTGCTAGTCCAGTGGCTTTTCTTTTTCAAGCTTTTGGACATGGCAGTGGGGCGAGTCGCCTCAGTTCCTGGGCTCCTTGGGGTTAGGGGGGCTGGTGGTGAGAGAATGAGGATGGAGGAGCAAGGGGGCCCAGGGGGAAGAACAGCAGACTTTGCCTTCGCCCCCCTCTATTCGGTGCTTTCCCTCTTCTTTGGATGGAGTGTGGACGAGGAAGGGGGAGGATGAGAGGGACGGCTGGGCAGAGGTAGGAGAGCTTGGATGAGGTTGTGCTGTCCCTTGAATGACACTCAAGGCTGTGGCCCCGCAGCAGAGGAAGCAGTGGTGGTGGCGTCGGCGGCGGCGGCGGCGGCGGCAGCCGGAGCGAGCAGTAGCCGAGCTGGTGAGCGGGTGTGGTGGGGGTGGGGAAGGAGGGTAGGGATGCCGGGGGCCACTCCTGCGTGGTGCGAGTGGGAACGCGCGCGCGCGCCTGAGTGTGTGTTGTTAGCTGATATCCATGGCAGCTGCAGTGGCAGGGTGCGTGTGCGTCTGTGTGTGTGTACTAGTTGTACTGTACTGGCAGAGGGGAGGAGGCAGGGGAGGAGGGGCGCGCGCGCCGGGTGGGGAGCCACGGAGGGCTTCGCCGCTGCCTCCCTCCCTCCCTCCGCAGCTTGACCCGGTAGTGAAGGCAGAGAGAGAGGCAGGCTGGGTCCGCCTGGCAGCCTACGGGAGGAGGCGGGAGCCGGGAAGGAGGGGAGCCGAGGCCCGGCGTGGGGAGGCCGGCAGGAAGGGCCTCGAGCCCAGTGCGGACCTTTCTTCAGCCTCTGTGCGACCGAGCCGCGCGCCAGGCTCCTGTGCGAGGAGGACGCGCTGACTGCCTCCGACCTGGGCTCCGATGGAGCAGAAATAGCGGGACCTGGACTTGTGGTGCGCCTGGTGCCACATCTCGGGCTCTGCGAGCGTCCTGGCGCGGGATCCTGCCGTGAGAAGGAGTTGGGGCGGGGGACCCGGCGGGGCATTGCGGGAGAAGGCCTGGGAGCCCTGGGAGCCTTGTAGCGTGGGGAAGTTCACTGTGTAGAGAGGTTTCATGTCTTCATCTATACAGTCACTTATTTGTCTCAAAGTTCTCGAAATTCCCTCTTAGAGAAGGAGAAAGTTAGAGAACTGGAGGCTGCGTACCCTGATTGCGCAGAAGGGAAGCAGCCTCGCATTCCCCGGGGCAGGCCCCCGCCCGCGCGTCCCGCCAGTAGGGGAATTTAGCGGAGGGCTGCGGTTGTCTGGTGAAAGGCTATCCAAGGATAAGAGGCTTCACTTTTCCCAAGTAGGGGAAAGAGAAGGGGTCTACAGGGCTAGGGGTGGAGGGAGCGGATGCAGTGAGCAGCCTCCGCAGAGAAATTGACAATTTAACCAGGGACCTGCGGCAGAGACAAGGCGGAGACACTCCCTTGCCCAGGAAAGCCGCCAGAGTCCGGCTTGTACCCGGGGAAGAATCCTTAAGACGGTCTGGCCCAACACTCCTTTGCTCACAGAGAAAGGGGAGAAGACTCCCGAGGGTGAAAATGGTACATTCGGAGCTGGAACTCAGCTCGCTGACCCCAAGCAGTGTTCCCTTCTTTTCGTCAGGTTTGCATCCAAGAGAGGGGAGGACAGGGGCAAAAGGAGGCAGGGAGGCTGCTGATTTCCACTGAAGAGCTAATTTCCTGTGAGACATTAACAGTGATTTAAGAAAAAGATTCCTGTAACTGGTAAATGAATTTCATTTGCTTAACTTTTAGATGATATGTTTCAGACAAAAAAAAAGTTGTACACCCACTTATCTCTTTAAAGCAGAGGATGAAAAGCATTGAATAGGTAGGATTCTTAATGTCTGAGATGAAGGTGATGTAGGAGGCAAACAATACGGTTAAAAATGTTGAGTCGACCCAAACAGAAAGACCAGGTTTCAATCCAGACTCTGCGGCTTACTGAGAATATGATCTTGAGTAAACTGCTTGACCTTCCTGAGCCTCAGCTTTCTTAGTTGTTAAATGGACTTTAACAATACTAATCTGTTAGGACTGTGGTGAGGATGAAATCAGGGAAATCAGTCACAGCAGTGCTCTCCTGGCACAGGTGAGTAGGAGTTCGAAATGATAATTCCCTCCTCTTTCCCTCTTAGGTATAACTTACTACTTGGGGATGAGGGGGATCAAATGTAGTCAGAACTGGAAGAGATCTTAAAGAAAGATGATTTGTTTAACCTTGTGTCTTTTTTTCACTTGAGAAAACAGATCCTCTGTAAGTTGGCTGCACTAGTTGAAGCTTATTCAGTGAGCCAGGGGCAGTGCCAGGATCTGAAGCCAGAGCTGCAGGCAATGCCCAGGAGTAGGCAAGACTTGATAGCAAAGCCTAATCTCACCCAGAGAAGTTGAGTGTTAGCATTATGAGGCATAGTTCTAAATGGAAACTCATCATGAGAACCGAATATATACATATTGTAAAACCAAATGACAAGCTACCATTCATGGAATATACTAATATTTATTAGGTTCTAACTACATGCAAGATGTTGTTCTATAGGCTTTACACATAATACTTCATTTCTCCTGACATTTTGATAAAATAGGTACTGTTATCTCCTTTTACAGGTAAGGAAACTGAGGTATACAAGGATGAACTTTTGCAAGGCTGCAAATCTAGTTAATGGTGAAGCTAACGTTCAGACCCAAGTGGTTCAGCTCTAGACTTTGTCTCAGTTACTGAATTGAACTCTCTGTGCACTTACCATGTGTCATACCAGCTCTCACTACATAGTGTCCCAAAAGATTGGGCCTGCTCTTTCTTTCAGAGACAATTAGGAAAAAAGTAAACGAATGGAGCAGGATTTGGGCATAACAGCATGCTCCTCCCATCCCCCAAATCCCAGGAGTGTCACTGAGGTCAGTGCCAGTTAACTTAGTGCTCTTCAACTTCACAGCTACCCTTCTTTGCCCTAAATTGTGACATTAGAGCTGAAATCTGTAAACGTCTTTATGGTCAGTTGGCACAATGTTTAGCTTTGTCAATAGAAGGTGCTAGGGGAACACTGCAGAAAGAAAGGGGCTCCTTTTCTTGGTTCCAGTGCTTTCCTGCTTGCTCCTATGGTGTGGTGGCCAGTGAGTGACTTTCTGACCAGTGGTGTGCAAGAAGGCCATGTTACATAATCTTCAGTAAATTTGGCCAGTTCCCTAGTATGTGTCTTTCTATGGAGTACCACTGGCATGTCAGTGGAATGGCTTCCTAGCAAGTTTTACTGAAAACACAGCTGATGGTTTCCTCAGCAGCCCAGTGTGTGACACCTTAAATTTCTGGATCATTAAGTGGACCACAGCCATATTATTTCCAATGAGCGCCTACTTTCAGGCTTAGTAGGGTGGAGGGTGGGTAGGGGGAAGTTCTTCTCAGTTATTCCCTCCTTGGGTACTCTCCTAGAGCCTGAGAGATAGTGGCTGTTCCCAATAACCACTGTTACTGTATTCTTTAGTGGGCTTTTTTCCTGTCCTAATAGTCAATACCCTTTGACTGGATCTTAACTGATAAAAGTGGAACCCTGAGGAAAGCACTATCCTTGGAGTCAGAAATTGGGATCAGACTTTTTTTCTTTCTATTATGGTATTCCTCATATTCGCTTAATTTCTCCACTGCCTTTACCCTTTTTGGATTTGATGCTATGTCAAGAAAAAATTATTTCATCACTGAGCACTCTGAGTGTAGAGCAGAATGCTAAATATTGCATACTATTCCAGAAGAAAAATAGTTTAGGAATCCTAAAAGCCAAAGAAAGAAAGATATGAATGCATTCAGTTCTTAGAAGAGTTCTATGAGATAGATGCTTGTGGCAGACATAGTCTCCACCCAGATCTCCTAGGATCCCTTTGGTTGAATCTGAGTATCCTTCCTCTAGCTTCTGTGTTCTTTTGCTTCTCACAGCCTGCCCCGAGACTCTCTTTGGAGGAATGCCCAAACACTACTAGACTCACTTTTTGTACTGGCATAGAGAGCCAGACAGAACCACCTGCAAGTTTACTTCTTTCCCAGGATACCGTTTGCCAAGGACTTTCCTATAGAGTATAAAAGACCAGCCGTCTTGCCTCTAGTAGCAAGAAAACCTGAGGTGTAATTTACACCCTGAGGCTCCCCTATAGAATTATATTGATGTTAAGATTTTGCCTGAAACCACCTTCTTCCCTATCTTGCTTACTGTGGTACCTGATGAGTTTTTCCTGGTAGCATTTCTATAATAAATCACTTGCAGACAATCTTCATCTCAGGGTTTGATCCTGGGGATCCTGACTTAAGACATTGCTCTTCTTTTTTTTTTTTCTTTTACAGATGAGGAAACTGAGGATCAGGGCTTTTAAATTGCCCCAAATCACACTACTAATAAGAGATAGAGTTGTGGTACCTTTTTTAGAGGGACCATTATTCTGCTGACTACAGTACTGTAGAGCATAAAGTTTCTTATCCACACTGTTTCTTAGTTCAGTCTGTCAATATCACTACTCCACGATTATTGTGTTTGTTTTTCTTTCTCCCTGTCTTTTACCTCAAAAATCTCTACTGTGATGCCAGAGAGACCTTTCTGAAACCTCTCCTTTTTTTCTGTGTTTAAAACCTCCCACTGCCGCCTATGAAATACACAGCAAAGTCCAAACTCCTTATCTTGCTTGGATCCTCCTTTCCACCCTTTTTAACTGTTCAGCCATATTTCTCCATGTACTTCTGAGATTGGAACTCAGGGCAACAAAGCTAATGTGGGTTCTCCAAGATTAACACAACTGAAAGGAGGCCCCTTTGTCATCTATTCTAGGTCCCTTGGAATATAATTAAAAACAGGAATTTCAACATTGAAATGTAATGATGTTCAGATAAGGGCAGTAAGGTACATTGACTTGAGTCAATCTCCCACCATGTCTGGGGACTGGGACAGCTGAGCCAGGGGTCCTACCTAAGGGTCAGGCCTGTGTCTTCACTTCTCCTTTCAACCCTTTACTTCTTCCAGAGTTGAACAGCTTACTTTCCTTCGCTCACTAGGCCATTTCATGGTTTGTGTTTGCCTGAAATACAACTCTTTCCCTGCCTGGTCTACACCTGCTCACCCTGAAAGAAATACCTCTGAGCCCACTTTCTTTCTTGGAAGCATTTTATAACTCTTATTTCTGTTACCAACACAGCTTTTATTTATGTCTCCATGTATCCTTTGAAGAAACACAACTTTCCAGGTTCTATGTTTTATTTGCATTCTTAGTGTCTGGCACATTGTCTGACACAGTGTAAAAGCTGAGTAGAATTTTGTCTGATAGCAGATGTGCCTAAAGTGAGGGTGTCCAAAATTTCATTAAATGACGACTGCTTTAATATGAATTCTTGGCTAAGGCAGGAGAATCGCTTGAACCCAGGAGGCAGAGGTTGCAGTGAGCCGAGATCACACCACTGCACTCCAGCCTGGTGAGAGAGGGACTGCATCTCAAAATATATATATATGAATTCTTGCTGATAGTATTAAATGATTATCTCTTTACACTCATAGTAATGTCTTACAATAAAAGAATGCAGGAGAGCACATATCAATGAAGAAAAGACAAAATGTACTTATCCATGAAGCTGAGGTTAAGAAACCAGTGTCTTCAAGAGCCGGGGACAGCACTGGGTCTGTGCAGAGTTGAGAGATGGTGATGACATGGTGAGACACAAATTCAATCTATTTCATAGTTCGTCTGTGGTCATTCCTATTAATAAACTTCCTTTCACAACTGTTGCAATATTCACACAAAAATGTTAACCCAACCTGCAGTTATACCCCTTGAATGTAAAATAAAAAACAAAAGCCCACAAAAATAGGAATCCACGCTTAAAAGGTGGATTTATTTAGCACAGTACGGAGTTTCTTAGACTTCTCTATCACTGTCTCTAGCAATAACATACTCACCTAACCCCACCAAGAGCAACTTTATTTCGTCTCTAGTTTTCGTCTAAAGATTCATGTGGATTTTAGATTCTACTCTTTTGTAGGTTCGTATTTGTACTATTATAAAATGTGACTGTCTCTCCAAACTTTGCCTAAATTATGGAATGATTTTTCATGTTTATCCAGTGGTTTCCAGCATTCTTGGCCCAGTCTGGGATTCTACTCTTTTGTAGGTTCATATTTATACTATTATAAAATGTGACTCTCTCTCCAAACTTTGCCTAAATTACGGAATGATTTTTCATGTTTATGCAGTGGTTTCCAGCATTCCTTGCCCAGTCCAGGGACACTGTGGGTGTGCCCAGCTTAAGTCCAGTAACTGGAAATACAAGCCCAAGTTCTGGAGAGTTTGAGCTGCGGAGACATATATGGGAACACTTTGAACCTTGACTCATTGGCCATAACCAGCAGAGTGGAAAATACAAGAAGAGAAAAAACATTGAACTGCGATTTTATAACATCCTTTACTAGGCAGACAGAAGAGGAAAGACCAGGAAAGAAAACTGTATTACGATGTGAAAACTTAATGTTGAGAAATTCAGGCACCTTGGGCTTAGTGAGGAGAAGTTTTAGGGGCTTAGATTCTTCAAAACACATGTACAGAATTGCATATTTCATCTTATATCTTATCAAATGACATTTATAGTGCTAATCGTTACCTCAAGACTTTACATCTTTTGGTGATTGCATCTTTTAGGTTTATAGCAGCTAAGTTTGCATGAAAACACCAGGGCTGTTTCATTTCAGTGAAGAATTAATGTTCATTGATTGTGCTTCTGCATTTCATGTAACTATTGTAGAATTTGTTTTAGTTTTATGAGGGAATAATTGGTCCAACTTCTATATAACTCAGGAATTTACTCTCAAACAACACTGTCAATTAGTTACTTATCTCTCTGGAAATGATCTGGGAACATGGAGAGGAAAGGGAGGAAGGGGCAAAATCTGACCAGTTAAATCTAAGCATATTAGATCATTTTATGCTAGGAAGTCCTGAATGATGTGACTTTCGTTCTTGTAAAACACCTTTTCCCATAGATTCATGGCCCAAACAGTATATAAAGAGTGGAGAAGGAACTGCATTTGCAAATAGTTCAAATCATTGCTTCATCTTAACTATGCAGTTCACAAAGTGTGAAGAAATTTGATCATCTCAAAAAAGATAATGGGAAAAAATATGTTTTGTTCTGTGACTTTAAAGTCTTGCAATATTTTACATAAATGATGATGGGTGCTTTAATAAGAACCCTTGATACTTTTGTTATTGTATTCAATATATGCATATAATACAACAGGATGATATTGTTTTGGATTTGGAAATGTATTCTTTCTTATGCAATCTTATGCAGTCATACTGCTTGAATATCATTACCTGAATTTATCTTTCTTTTTGTTGTTGTTGTTGTTTTACACTCTACTTATGTGGTGCCTGTCAGTCTTTTGTCATCAGTTTATATTCTACTAAACTCAAAAAGACAATCTCATACCTTTTGTAATTGTAGGCATTCTTTACTAGATTTTTAAATACACTTCAAAAATTCAAGTACTTTGATTTCATGCCATCAAGTAGCTGAATCTATGCCCCCCTCTCTTTTTAAATTTAAGTGAGTAGTTCAATTTCTGTCACTTTCTACTTTGTGAATTCTAAATCTTTTTAAACCATCTTTTTTTTTTATTATACTTTAAGTTTTAGGGTACATGTGCACATTGTAAAACCATCTTGCCATTTTTCGTGCACTTACCCTTACAGAAAACTCTATGAAACACTACTTATCTCTACTTTTGTTTTTAACTCCTTTTATATTACTACTCCCTCTGCTTTCTAAATGCACGTATTAATTTGTTCTTTTTATTCTCTGTAGCTCTTCTCAGTATATGAATTCAGTTTCCCATCAGTCTCCATACAATTAAAAAAAGTTGAGTATTCTGTTATTTTAATATGATATCTAGTGCCCATATTCTAATTCTGCCTCTTATTTTTAAAATAATTTTATTGTTGATTTAAAATGACAACAGTTTCAATTCCCAGAAAGTGAAAGGAAACAAAGGAATAATATTATGGGCTTAATTTTTATCAGTGAACTTGTAGGTGAAGAAAAGATTTGGGGAAGGAAATGAACATATTATATTGCAAAATAGTAAGGAACAATCAGATGTGTTTTCTAGTCTCTGGAAAAGCATGTTTCAAGAAATTCAATGAAAAGTTCATCATGCTTGCTTAGATTGTTGAGAAGCAAAAATGCTGATGAACATTTGGAAGCAATGAGAATGTAATTCTAATCATACTATTTTAATAATGTTGCAAAACTCTCCAAACACTACTCTGTGTGGATGTCTTTCAGAATATGATGAATACTAGTAGTCTTATTCTGCCCTTTTCTCTCTATCACAATATATACATTGTATATTGCATACACATATTTTCCAAATATTACATATAATTTCATGTAATTTATAGACCTATTAAGGCCCAACCATTTTCTTGGATAGGGGATTCTTTGGAAGTCCAGCTTAAATAAAGCCCTTATAGAAAGTTTTTTTTTTTAAATTTATACATAGTCACCTAAAGTAACCTTATCTACTGAACTCTTAGTACATGCTGCCGGAACCTTTTATCACGTTTCTTCCTGGCTTGCATTACAACACTGTTGACATATCTCAGCCTTACTTCTAGGCTTCTTTGAGAGCATGACTCATGTTTGTATTCCTCACTGAGGTTGAATGAATAAGAGAAACTACAGTAGTAGGAAAAAACAGTACATGTAGATATCAATGAATATGAAAGGGTCAAATGGATCTGTTATAGTAAGCACAAAATCAACTGACACCAGCAAAGTAAACCCAAAATTTTTAGTGGTATTTTAATAGATCAAGAGGAGCAAGCAGATTTTTGAGACAGTTGTCTCCTACTTTCTCTATCACGGGGAGTAATTTTAAAAGAAAAATGGAGGGTAAGTTTCTTTAAGAGAAAATTGTAGTTTAAAACAGGTCATGGGATAATTAGAAATAATTTAATTGCTTTAGAGGATTTTAATCTTTCAACTGCTTGCAATTAGATCCTAAGGCAATAAAAGAATAAGGAGGTTTGGAAACCCATTGTCTGTAATCTCTGAAGAAAAGTGGACATTAAGGGAGTCAGTTGAAAAGCAAAGCTATCACCATTTTCTAAAGAGAAAAAGGTGAACCTCACAAACTATAGACCAAAAAAATAGGACATCGAGAGAAAGAATATGAAGCTAGCATAGGTTCACAAAGAATGAGTCAAATCAAACAACATGCATTTTTTATTTATAAAGCATGACTTGTTCATTGTCAATTCATGTTAGCTTAATCATTAGGCATTAATGCCATCACTGCAATGCACATGTCAGCAATAAATAATCAAAGACCAGGCTTCCATCATTCTGTTTAATATCTTCAAGTAATGCTTAAGTTTGCAAATGCTCTTTTAACACATTCTCCATATGCAGCCTGCCCAGCACTGCACATAATAGACCTGTTACTTCCCCCTCACGAGCACTCCTAATATTTCATGTGCTCATCCAATTGACTTCTCCCACTGGTGCCTCATATTGAATTTGTAGAATCACACCTGCTCCTTTTTCAAAACTCTTCTGAGTTTTTTCTTAAATAATTCACTGACCCCAAAGTTGTCAGATATTTGAAGACTACTCGCACAATTTTAATATTATAAATGTATAATGTAAATGTAATCAAGATTTGTATAATGTACGATGTACTTTGGTAAATAAAAGTATGCTGTGAATAAATATGTATGATACAATTCAAAATTTTACATAAATATGTGATAAAATTTAGGTCATATTCTTTTTTTTTTTCTTTGAGATGGAGTCTCACTCTGTCGCACCCAGGCTGGAGTGCAGCAGCACGATCTCAGCTCACTGCAACCTCTACCTCCTGGGTTCAAACGATTCTCCTGCCTCAGCCTCCTGAGTAGCTGGGATTACAGGTGCCCACCACCATGCCCAGCTAATTTTTTTCTATTTTTGTTGTTGTTTTTAGTAGAGACAGGGTTTCACCATGTTGGTCAGGCTGGTCTTGAACTCCTGACCTCAGATAATCCACCTGCCTCGGCCTCCCAAAGTTCTGGGATTACAGACGTGAACCACCGTGCCCGGCCTAGTTCATGTTCTTTAAGGACAATTATGAATATTTTTATGCACTGTTAATTTTCATTAAGATATTGATCAATTAATAGCTATATATGTTCTATAAATTAATCCTATCTAGTTTCAATCTTAAATTGTTTGCATATACTAATCTTGTTTATTGTTTGCATATATTTTATAGTGTAGAGATTAGGCATTTTAATAAAATTTTAAAATTTCCAGGACATACTGTTAATGACTATGCTTCCTACTATAGGCCATAATTAATTTTTTTTCTATTGTCAACAATATTTTGGTAGGGATGATCAGGAAATAAGGAAATGTTTCCTTCATTTGTTAACAATAGGTGTTTGGGGATTTTAAAATGAAAATTGAAGAAGTAAAAGACACCATATATTTAGTTTGTTTGATTTCGTGGCTTCAAGAGTTCAATAATTTATTGAAATATTTTACAGACCAAAAGAACAGCAGATATATTATGTTTATAAGCCCCCACATGTTTTAAAGGATAATAGTTTATATATGAAAATTCCCTGAACCTACACTTCATCAGGAAAAGCTAAATAAAAGAAGTTTACGTTTCCTAGGACTAATGGAGATTTATTTCCCAGTCCTCTTCTCTGGAGACAAATGTAGGTCTCTCTTGAAAAGCAGAAAGATTTGCATATGAGATATGATTTAGTGGGCTAGAAACATCTTTTCCACCCTCCCCAAAATGTTTCACTATGTTTTATCATACTATCTGATAATTTTGCACTAAAGTTTTCTTTCTGTGTTAAGAAAATGCAAATATCTCTGAATGGGTCTCTTTGCTTTAGTCATACTCATATGGCTACTACTGAACAAAATATGTTCATTACAGGATGAAGGGAATGTTGCCAGCCAGCAAATCCCTAGAGTCTGCACTACACCAAACGTTGCTTAGCAATTTCCACGATTTTCTCAGTCTAATTTGCAAGAATCAAGGAGATGTTTGTGTATGCTACATGAAGTTGTAAAATTGGTATTTATTGTATGTTTCTATATTGAAAGCTTTACAAACAAAGGAAATGGAAAGTTAACAGGTGGATATGATAGTGTGGCACTACTTTAGCTGGATGGTAAGGGAGAGCTTCTCTTAGGAAGTGTTTTAGGCCAGGACTTGAATAATTAACAGTATCTACTTGTACAAAAATCTGGAGGAAAGACTTTTCAGGCCCAGGAGAAATGAAAATTCTTTTCATGCATACAAGAATGAAAGTGAAAATTACCTACTCTATGTCCTGAAGTGGGAAGTTGGCTTGCCAGAGAGTAGGTAATTTTCACTTTGATTCTTTCATGCCTTCAATTATACTACTTCTTAGGTTAGTTCATAAGGGCTTCCACAATTTGGTTCCCACTTAAAATTTAAAACTTCCCTAACCCATTCCTACCATATATTGTGCTAATCCATGCATATGTGACTTTGCGTATGCTGTTTTCATTGTTTAATATTCTTCTCATGCATTCTTTCTTTCCTGATAACGAACTCATCTTTGAAACTCCCTTCAAGCATCCTCTCCTTTAGGAGGCCACTTCTCATTGTCTCCTGCCTACCACCCATTGAATTGTTCAATTTTGAAGCTGCCATTGTCTTGCGCAGTTGACGCATTGCTTTGCAATTACTGATTTACATGTCTGCTTTTATCACTGGTGAGGTTCTTTAGGAGAGAGACATTATTAATTCATCTCTGGGCACATATGTTCCAACATATTAGAAGTACTACAGAGTGCTATTACTATGTAGTATGTAGTATTAGTAGTAGTTACTCACAAATCATTTTTAAATAAGTGATTATAATATCTTTTTGTTATTATGATTTAACACAAGATGGAATTTATTTTCAGAAGTTTCCATGATATATTTGTTCTAGTTAAAATCCAATAGTCATTAGAATATTACTATTATTTAATGTAAAACAATAAAATATTAAGTATGATCATTCATATTTAATGCAAACCGAACTCATGGAAATATTGTGTAAAGACCAAGTAATTTTTGACATACAATTTTAAACTCAACTTTTCATATAGCATACCTTATGATATATTTTCAGCCTACTTTTAAATATGTTGGCATTGAAAGCCAGTTACTAATTCGTTGAATTCATGATTTCTTTTTAAGTTATAGAAGTGGAATTATGTTTGAGACATTCATTGCATTACATTTACCAGAACTTGAGTTCTTAACATGGAACCTGAGAGTTTCTCCAATTCTTAAGTCCCTGGGAGAAATAGATTAGCTGGATGAGGAACTGAGAGGAAAAATGGTCAGAGATGTAGCAAGAGTTGGGAAGAAGGAACAATGATTTGTTTTCAAGGAGATTTTTTCATTGGTCTGTTTTCAGTGACAAACCCACTGCGATAATACATGTAAAGTGAAAACATTCAGGAAGTTCCCTTAGAAACATTTTTTTCTGGCAGTTCCTAATTCTACAACGTTGTATAAGTGAAATACCATAGTTACTGTCATAGTAAATTGAGCCAAGAGAAACAAGGGAACAGGAGAAGAAAAGAATTAAAGAGAGTTTTGTCTTTCAGTCTTCACTCTTTTTCTTCTTGCTTTTACCAGTCATTCAAGTTTATATAATTTCTTTAGAGAGGCTTCTACTATGCAGGTCTTCCTTAAAGTCATTGGTATTACCTGGCATGATATGTGAGCCTTTAATATCAGTCCCTTTATCTCTTTATTTTTAAAGTTTATATCAGTACGGAGTCCTATATTCTTAATTAATTTAATAGGTTAGACTTTACTGCTAACATTCTTCATTTTGATGCTCAAATTTTCCAAAATTTGGCCAGCAGGGTTCCTTAAAGCTGGTTACCTTGCCCTTTCAACATGTCCCTCTGATTCTTTATTTTTATTTACTTATTTATTTGTTTATTTATTTAGAGACTGAGTCTTGCTCTGTCTCCCAGGCTGGAGTGCAATGGCACAATCTTGGCTCACTGCAACCTCTATCTCCCAGGTTCAAGCAATTCTCCTCCCTCAGCCTCCTGAGAAACTGGTACTACAGGCATGTGCAACCATGCCTGGCTATTTTTTTTTGTATTTTTAGTAGAGACAGGGTTTCACCATGTTGGTCAGGCTGGCCTGGATCTCCTGACCTCAAATGATCCATCACCTCGGCCTCCCAAAGTGCTGGGATTACAGGCGTGAGCTGCCACACCCAGCCGTCCCTCTCATTCTTTAAGTACTTCCACGTTTTCTAAGGTACAAGATGTTCCATATTATTTTGTTATTTGTCTTCCCCAGCTCTGAAATCTGCCTTTCCTTCAAGGAGCCTTGGTTCTTTCTAGTGACAAATTATATTTAGAAACGAAGATCTGGGTATTTGACTTGTATATCGCTATTAATTGGCCATTGTTTCCAGTCTCTTTCAGTAGACAGAGCTAAGAAATGTAAAAAGAAATATTTGAATGTATGTATATGTGATATATTAAGTACATTTAAACATACTAAATTCATGAGTTCATACTAATACTTTCAATAAGCCACAATTCCCTTTTCATGTTTTCGAAGGAAAAATATCCACTGTCTATATACAGTGGACATAGATAGTAATAATACTGATCTTGAAAAGAGCAGTCTTAAATAGATCCCATTAATAGTTAAAGATAACATATCTTAGAATTCTAGATATTAAAGAGGGAGATTATCTAGAGCTGTAATCTAGATATTTTATAGATCTTTGCTGTGCTGTTTTGAATTTGTGTTGGAGTAGAACAATCAGATGACAAAAGCTCATCCCACATGGAAAAATCAAAACATTCATTACAGAGAGAATTTTGAAATAAATGCATATATAAAAAATATATATGCATATATAATACATATGTATATGCATATAAAATATATATATATAAAATGGGGGTTATAAACAATGAAGGAAATAGTGATACTATCTATGTGGGAACAATACTAGTATCCTCCCTTTGGATGAATACAGTAGCTACAGTCGCAATTCTGGGGACTCTGCTTAGCAATAGCTTAACTATTGCTTGGCTACAAGCATGGATAACTTGTTCAAAGATAATGAGGAGTTGTAAATATTTAAATAAACAGGATTTGCAGCATAAAAAGCTTTGTGACTATATGTCTGAATTCTTAGAGTTTTCTCCCAGCAAGACCTTGGATGTGGCAGACTTTTCTGTAATGGTTCATCTCGCCCCTATTTCATGAAAAGCCAGAGCTTCTCTACTTAGTTTGCTAACCCCAAATATATAAATTCAATAGAAGTACTAGCCTGTTTTTACTGGTTTATTTCCTTTATCTAAAAAAAACAAGGCATAGTTTAAAGTCTGTTTTTGATAGCATAACAAAACAAAGGTTCTCATTTTAATAATGCATCACATATACACTTGGTAACTATTGCATAGTAATAATTTAATAACTTGAGAAATATATTTATGCATGTATGTGTATATGTTCATATATATGTTATTTTTAATTCAGAAGTAAAAAAAATATTGGAAGAGGCCACAGTTATTATAAAAATCATTTGACCAGTATTGGACAATGCAAATAACAATTATTTAGAAGTTTCTGTACAACAGATGCCATATGTGTTACATTTTATTTGATCATCAAAATTGTCATAAATATTATCATCCCCATTTCATAGAAGAAACTGAGATTATATAATTTGTTCAACTTGACCAACTTCTTATAACTAATACATAGTAAAGATAAGGTTGAAACCTCGTTAGGTTTGACTCCAGACCCCAACCTCTTCTGAGTGCATCATAAAAGGCTTTGGTCTGCCCGTGGCCAGTAACAACTTTTACTAAATTGATTCTTTGCTTTTTATCTGTAAAAGGAAGTTATTCACCTATTTTGATGATCCCCAATGTCTTTAACATCAATAAGTGTGTCCACTACACATGATAGTTTTTAATGTTTTGTTTCCGTGATTACAGGATTTAAAAACTATTAATTAGTGATACTTTTAATTTTGATTTTATTAATTAAAACACATCTGTCTACATCTGAAGAATAGCACTTGTGACAACAGCATAGATGGCTTCATTTTGAGGAGTAAATTACAATTGAACATGAACCAAAGATACATAGAGAAGGCGTGGACCACACAAATGTGATTGAAAGCTGGCGTGGAGTCATCTTAAATTGACTTTTTCCCAAAGGGCCCCTAAAAGAGGGTAGAATCCCAACAGAGTCTATGGAGAGATAGACTGCTGAGACCCATATTATGGTCAGTGAAGTGCAGGCAAGGAAGGGATCCTTAGCAAAATGGTGAGAGGAATGGATGGTCTGAAAAACCCTGAAGGAACTGAAACACTCTGCAAAGGAAAGAAGATCAAGTATCAGCTTTGACCCCTGCCAGACCTAGGCAGCAACAACGGCAGCTCACAAAGCACCAGAACAAACGTGCTTTCTTGTGCCCCTACGTGTCTTCCCTTCACCGTCTTGAACCCTGGTGTCATTATAAACTGTGTAAGTTAACAACTGAGGAGGGGAAGAATGATAAATTGGGAAAATAGAAAAGTATCTGTCTAGGCCCTACTTTCATATGGTAGGCCAGCCTTCTGTAGCATGGCAGATTAGGCAAGTGCAGAAGCCTTAATTTTGAGTGAAAGTTGGAGTTTTTGTTCTGCTCTGGCTGTACCTATCAGTTTCAAAACTGGAATAGTTTAAATGACTAAAGTACTAGGAAGATTTTATTACTTAATATAACTATGGAGAACTGACCAAGATTTTATCTAGGGGGAGGAGGATCACCCTACAGAGCAGACTTTAAGGGACATTATGAGAGAAAACAGTTACTCAGTGATTTAATGTTGCCAATTCTGTTCTTTAGAATACCATCATGTATTTATATCCCTATATATCACATAACTAAAATATACATTTATCTGTACGTGTGTGTATCATATGGAGCACATTTTCTTTTGCAGGGTTTCTTTGTTTTAAATGTCTATTTGGTTATTTTCTTGATTGAATTTCTGTGTATGCTTTTTTCCTCAATGCTTTAGCTGTAAGTGAATAAGGTAAGGACTTTGTATGCAATATTCTACATGTTTTGTTTTATAATTAGAGAATACCTTATTTTATCTAAACCTCATGTATCACGTGATGTATTTGACACCCTGTCATATATCATACTTGCATGCAAATGTTTATGAAACACAAATCATCTCAAATCAACAGGATCAAAATTATATTTGAAAAATGTATTCAATAATATGTGTAAGACAAGATAAAATTAATTCTAATTGAATTCACACAGCGTTTGAAATTGGATGTAAATCTGTAATATCAAATTACATTACATATGAATTATTATTATATTGGCATTCAGGAAATTGTACTGTGTTCACATCTGAGTATCACTTAAAAAGAACATTAGAACAGATACCCTATTTTCACTTTCTCTTCTCTTTTCCTGCTCCTTTTCTTCCTCTTTTCAATAACCTGTCATTGAAAAATCTCTCCATCTTAATTATCAATATGAAAGACTGATTCTGAGAAATGTAGAGAACCTAAGATTTGCATTTTAGTGGAATATAGAATATAATTAATAAATATTTTTATAAGTATGTAAAATATTTAAGAGGTAACAATTTTAAGATCTTAAAAGTCTTCTATCAAATACTGAATTTTAGATGTTAAGGCTAGTAGAGCTATACAAAAAACAACAGCTTCTTGTATGAATGTTCCTCAGTTAGTTTAAAGATTTAGTGTTCTATTATCAGTATGTGGGCATTAAAAAAACGAGTCATTTGAAACTGATAGAGATAATTAAGAAATTCTTAGATTTTGGGTATAGGTGCTGCAACTTAGAATTTAAGTGTCGTCCAAAAGAGATTAGTATTGGTCATAACATGGACTCTAAAGCCACCATTTAAATGAAGCATGTAAAAAAGAATATTCTAGTACACAAAAGTTATTAATGGCGTAGAATGACCTCCTTCTCACTCATATGATGCAAAGAATAAAGTATATAAAAATGTTTGTTACAATGGCTATCCATAAAAAAAAGAAAACCCTCCAAAACAGCAAAATTGAATAGGTATCCACAGTCAACTTTATCCTGAAAATTGCCTAGAAATACTGGTTGTGATTACACAGCATCCTGAGACCAATGAATCTTTAGACAGTAATAATTTCCTACTTTAAAGCTATTCTCTACTTCCTCCTTAGTGACAGAGCTCCTTTCTGCTCAAATTTTATGCCAGATAAAATATTCACCTTCTCGGACTCCCTGGCACCAGGCATGGCCATGTAATATAAGTGTAGGCAATGAGACTAGGTATGGCCCCATTAGGGGTTTCTCAGAATGTTTTTGCTTTTCTAATATAGACAACCCTTTGTCTCTTTCTCTTTCTCCAGCCTACAGCACAGCTGATGAAAGAGAAGCCATCTTGCTGCTATTTGACAAGCAAGAAGATAAAAGCTTTCCTATAAAGATGATGGAGCAAAAAGATAGAAGGGGCCTAGACTCCCTACCTTCACACTTGCTGCTATGAAAGCATTGCTATTAAAAGGTTAATCTGCAGAAACAGACTTCTATGTCATATGCTTAAATGCATCAAAATTCATACAATATCCATTAAATTGGTAAAAGTATCCATTTTAAAGGATTAATCTGAGGGACCCACAGACACTTAACACAATCAAATCTCAGAAAAAAAAATCAGTTATTTCATTGTGATTTTGAGGCTGATCTTTTATGATCTTTTAGTTATCAAACTGTTAAATACATTTTAACTTTCAAATTTTATGAATAAAGGAGATGAATCCTGTTATTTTCTCAGTGTGAGTGTGATGATGTGTGTCATGTGTGCCTATGTATGCACACACATGTACTCAAGGAGCCTGAAGGGGACCATGACTTTCTGGGCACTCAATGCTACTTATCTCTAACTCCTCCTTTAAATCTCCCCATTCTAAGTCTACTTCCTTAGGGAATAGGTACAAATATATCCCATTAAACATGATTTAAGGATGTATTTATTTTAAACTTGTCATCACTGGTGGTTGGAGTGTGTGTGTGTGTGTGTGTGTGTGTGTGTGTGTGTGAATTCTGACTCATTTATTTTATCTGATGGTAAGATACCTTATTGAAGAGATATTTCTTTATAGAGCCAAACAATGAGCTTCTTTCTCACTCTTGGACTTCTGCTCTAGCTGTCAGCCACTCTGAATATAGAGAACAATTAATAGCCAGTGATCTTTAATTTGGGAGGGAGAGTAATATAACCATTTCACATATTAGTAATTTAAGCCGTAAAGTGACATTTTTGTACAAAGTCAATGCAGATGCTGTCTGCCTTGATAATAAAAATGGTCACTTTAAATATCACGTAAGCCACCCCATCACATCATCTCATTGAAATGAAGGAAGATGAAAAGTTACTGAGTCAAAACAATACTTGAAGGAAAACAACTTCTCAAAGTCTGGAAGCTGTTTCCATGGGAACTGGCTGGACTGATAAATAATTGGAGGCCTTTGCATATATTGTCCCTGAAATGTGAGCAGCACTTGGGAGGAAGAAGGCTGAACAAGGCTGCATTTTTGACCCACTACCCATCCCTATTACAGAGATTTAGGGATTTTGCCAATCACAAATTCAAACAGCCATCCATTTCCTGAAACATAATTTAATTTTAGTGGTAGCTAGGGACATTGCTTCCTTAGATTTTACTACCCTCTGTGTACTGATATCCATCAAACACACAGAAAATGTGGTTCCTTATAAAACAATATGAATAAAGAAGGGTTGGGAAAAACGTTACATGGAAACTTGCAATGTGATATCAACTGTAGGCAAGGACAGTACTTATAAGCAATGCTTGGGAGGTATATAAGATTCTCAAATACTGTTTCAAGGGGGAAAAATTTAAAGACAAGACAATCTGAATGATCCAGAAATAAAGTATCATCCTAGAAGACAGAAGAAGGCAACAGATTAGGATTCCTTTTCACTATAGTCAAGCATACTTAAAGCTAGAAATTGTTCAGAAAGTTACATACATTAATCTGCCTTCTGATTTAAGAATACAAGGAGGCTTCTGTCAACACTTAAGTAGGTAGTGAGAGATACCTACAGAAGCCTATGTCCCTTTTTTATCATTTCAAACTTTTAGTTACAGGGGTTACACGTGTAGATTTGTTACATGGGAATATTATGTGATGCTGAGGTTTGGAGTGTAGATCCCGTCATCCAGGTAGTGAGCATAGTACCCAACAGGTAGTTGTTTAACCCACTCACCCTTCTCTCTACTCTCCAGTAGTCCGCAGTGTCTGGTTGTTCCCATACTTATGTCCATGTTTTTAGCTCCCACTTACAAGTAGAAACATGAAGTATTTGTTTTTCTATTTCTGCATTAATTTATTTAGGATTATGACCTCCAGCTCCATCCACGTTGCTGCAAAAATATGATTTCATTCATTTTTGTTGGATGCGTAGTGTTCCATTGTGTATATGTACCACATTTCCTTTATACAATCTATGGTTGATAGGCACTTGGGTTGATTCCCTGTCTTTGCTATTGTAAATAGTGTAACAATGAACATACGAGTGCCTGTGTTTTTCTGGTAGAATGATTAATTTTCTTTTGGGTATATACCCAGTGATGGGATTGCTGGATCAAATGGTAGCTCTGTTTTAAGTTCTTTGAGAAATCTCCAGAGTGTTTTCCACAGCAGCTGGACTAATTTGCATTCCTCCAACTGTGTATAAGCATTCTCTTTTTGACCCAGCCTTGCCAGCATCTGTTGTTTTTTGACTTTTTAATAATAGCCATTCTAACTGGTGTGAGATGGTATCTCACTGTGGTTATGATTTCCATTTCTCTGATGATTAATTATGATGAGCGTTTTTTCATCACTTGTATGTGTTTGTTGGCCACTTGTATGTATTCTTTTGAGTAGTGTCTGTTCATGTCCTTTGCCCATTTTTTTTAATGGCGGTTATTTGGCTTTTGCTTGTTGATTTGTTTAAGTTCCCTACAGATTCTGGGTATTAGGCCTTTGTCAGATCCATAGTTTGCAAGTATCTTCCCCGCTTCTGTAGGTTGTCTGTTTATTTTGTTGGTAGTTTCTTTTCCTGTGCAGAAGCTCTTTAGTTTAATTAGTTCCTACTTGTCTATTTTTGTTTTTGTTGCAATTGCTTTTGGAGACTTAGCCAAAAATTTTTCACCATGGCCTATGTTGAGAATATTTCCTAGGTTGTCTTCCTCCATTTTTATAGTTTGAGAAATATTTAATCTATTTTGAGTTAATTTTTGTTATGGTGAAAGGTAGGGATCCAGCTTCAATCTTCTGCATATGGCTAACCAGTTATCCCAGCACCATTTATTAAATAAAGATTCCTTTTTCCATTGCCTGTTTTTGCTGGCCTTGTCGAAGCTCAGATGGTTGTAGGTGTATGGCTTTATACCAGTACCAACCTTTTATAGTTACTGTGGCTTTACAGTATAGTTTGAAGTTGGGTAATATGATGCCTCTGGCTTTGTTCTTTTTGCTTAGCATTGCTTTGGCTATTTGGGCTCTTTTTAAAAAGAATTTTAAAATACTTTTTTCTAATTCTGTAAAGAATGATGCTGGTAGTTTGATGAAAATAGCATTGAATCTGTAAATTGCTCTGGGCAGTATGACATTTTAAAAATATTGATTCTTCCAACCCATGAGCATGCAGTTTTTCCATTTATTTGTATCATCTCTGATTTATTTAAGCAGTGTTTTGTAGTTCTTGTATAGATCTTTCAGCTCCTTTGTTAACTGTATTCCTAAATATTTCACTTTCTTTCTGGCTATTACCAGGTCTATTAAGTAGGAGTGAGTAATCTTTATTCAAGGATGAACACATGGAACAATATACAAGTGAATAAACAACACCTATCTTGAATAAAGAAAGCAGATGCAAACAAACTGTGACTTATGGATGAAATTCTTCATCTTAAGAGAAGGGGAGAATTATCCTAAAACACTTCTTGAAATGGTTTTGCTATAAGAAGCAGAATAAATTATTTTAAAACATGCAGAACTGAAGCAGGCAATCTAATTAAAAATATTTAGTAACACATATCCTGATAAGCTTTTAGAAATGTTAAGAATAAAGAAATTATTAAAACCTGGGTTCCCAAATATATAGGTTACCTAGAAACCAGAAAAAAATACAAGAAAGCTAACATACGTTCCAGGCTAGCTTTAAAATTTAACCTTTGCAACACCAAATACAAAAAGATAATGGAAAGTGTTTAATGAGATTTTTATTTTCCTTTTTCTTTTTCTGCAGGGTGACAAGGCCAAGTAGCAAGTGGCAACTGATTTTTTTTTTTAATTTTCTGATATGCAAGGGTTCATAAATTATGGTACTGACATAGACCCCTGAAAAGTTTACTCAAGCAAATAATCCAGGGGGCTAAAAGTTAATTAAAATTGAGAAGAACCAGAAAATTTGGTATAAATGTTCTTATAGTGAGCATTGATATAAGTGAATTCAATTAATTTCTGTACAAATGTTAATATAATTTAATATAGTGTAATAAATGTCACTTGAAAAAGAATATAATTTTAGAAAATAGTTAAAGCTTAATAAGCTATACCTCTAACCTACAATCTATACTCCATAATAAATTAAGAAAGATCTGTAAGTGTAGAGATGGGTCACTAGAAGCACATTAAATTTCTTGTTTTACATAGATAGAGGTTAAAATTACACTTCTGTGTTACATTTGAAGCTGAAAAAAATACATAATCTAGAATTTTATTAAATATATAAAGCCCACAGCAAAATTTTAAAATGCTCCATTCTTTTAAAACTACTACTGATTACAGTAGCAAAGCATAGTACAGATTGCAAATTACTGAACACAAAGATTAGAGAAAAATAGCACAAAGTATACAACTCAATGAGAAGTTAATGTAAATTCAGTTATTACAGCTAACATAGTTTAAATATCAATAGACAAATGTCATCAGAGCTAATTACAAAAAATGCAATTATGTGCTCTTTTCTGAAACAATCGGAATTAAAAAAATTTGAATATGTAAGTGTCACATTATATCTTTTGGCTTCATCTGTCTGTGGACATTTGCCCACTTGTTTCAGACTGCTAACTTAAAAAAATTATAAATTCAAAAAAAGAAGAGGCTTTATTTCTTATACAGGGTTGTAGCCTGCAGGATGGCCATTCTGACAGGCTAGGAAACACAGCCTCCAGACAGAACTAGAAACAGATACTGCTAGAGAGGGGCAAAGGGAATAGGAATGTATGCTGAGCAAGGTGGCCAAATACATATATTCAATAAGCTAGAGGAGGAGTAATGAATATTTATGAAAGGAGAAACATACAGAAGTGCAACTGAGCTTCATTGTTGTCCATGTTCAGAAAATAGCAGCGAATTGAGGGTGGAGGTTTCAGCCCTCTGACATCAAATAAGAAGCAGAGGATACACAAACTCTTAATGTACATTGTCCATAGACTGGTCAGAAGCACTCCATGGTCAGTGGTCTCTTATTAGGCATAAAAGGAGGGGTAGCATCTTGCCACCTGTCCCAGATTTTCATGTTGATGCTGAGGTATGAGGTCTACTAGTATCTTCCTGGCCCCCTCATTTATGTGCAACCCCTGTGTGCAAGGGAATCAATTTCCCCTGAAGTCTAACTTAAATTAATGGGAGATGAGAGAGATTAGATGAATTATTTACCTTCTCTTTTCTGGATAAAAGACCCTAATATTCACTCATTTATGTAGATTCTGGAAAAACAATGCAACATGGATGAGCTAACAGTCCTATTACAAAGTGGTGGCCAGCATGGAAACCTATCCTTGTATTGGCTTTTCTCCTTTACTCCCTCCCTTTTCCCCTCACTCCTATACCCCGGAAGTGCATTTTCTAACAAGGTAATAATAGTTAAGTCTTTGTCTTAGGCTTTGTTTTCCAGAGCTCAGCGCAAGACAGTCGGTAATAGGAATATTCTTAGAAAGCAGATCATAAAGATGGGATTTTAGAACTGGGCTACTCACTGGCCTTCTAGCAATGAGGATTTCAGTGCTAGTGGTAAATGGGATACTGAAAATTCCTGGTTAGCAGTGGTACCATGATTATGGAAGTTTTAACCTTTGTTGAATTGGAATGAAACGCAGGTGAAAGGGGAAGCATTAGCATATATGAAAGTTGTGATGTTTTAAAAGTATGAGGTCAGCAATCATTATAAGGATTGTGTAGAATGGCTTCTCTTTAAGCATTATAGATGTTGAAAATATAAAATTCTCAGCTCGGGTCAGCCAAATGCCGTAACACGGAACAAGGTGAAATCTGAAGAACTTCCGGGGAAGTTTTTAGGGAGACTCTCCTCTCCTGTGGCATAAGAATGTGCTGAAAATCAGGCTCAGGATTTACTGAAAGAGTGGCAGAGCCTCGATGTATCCTGAACGCAAAGACTCAAGAGGCCCCTATGCTAAAGTCAGTGGCTTCATAGGAAAGAATGGAATGTTGAGACCTGAAACAGGGTAATTTGGGTAAACAAGCCTGAAAATATTGAACTCACAAGTTCTATTGAACTTCCAGGATGGCAGAAGAAGCCCTCTTCTCCAAGCCTCACATTTTACAATGACATAATCAGAGGTGAGTGCCTCTCCGGATAATGCTTTCCCTCATGGTCTACCCACCTCCCTTTATTGCGTCTAGTCAGTAGCTAGGGTTCGGCCTCAGCACAGGCAGAGCAGAGAAGTATAATCCATCTTCAGGAGAAAATAGTTTATGTCAAAGGAATTGACATACCTGACTAATAAATATTGTCAGCAACCTGAGAAGCAAATGTCAAAATAAAGCTTCAGATTTATACCCGAAGAGGTGCAATATTAGGCTGGGTATGGGAGAATTTATTGAATAAAGGCAATCACAAAAGCCTTTGAATTTGATGATCTAGAAATGACACTGATGTCTACCCCAAAATATTCTTCTGGGATACCTCTTTGAGGCTTCATTATAGCAAATACAATGAAAAATCTGGAATATCCTAACATGGTATTGAGGAAGGAGTGAGAAAAATTGAAGATATGGGAATGTTAGAATGGATTTACTATGTACACCTGAGTACGCACACCCTGATTAAGATTCTTGTGTGGCCCAGACGACATTCCATAAGCAACGAAGTTTTGAGAGGGTACCGACATCTTGCTGGCAGCTGTGCTCTGCTAGCTGTGGTTGATGGTAGGAGTTGTTGCTGTTGAACTGGGCCCAGGTGATACAACACTCAAGCATCAGAGGCCAGGCAGGTGAAATTGCTAGACTTGCCATCAATTTGTCTTGGCCTTCTCACCTGTGGTAATAGTTAATAGGTCATGGTGTTCTTAGAAATAAGATAGATAGACATGAGAAAGAGAGAAGGAAGAGATGATGGGCAGAAGGCTGACATCAGCTGCTAAACTGGAAAACTCTGGTTCCATACCCAATTTCCAATGTAATTTAGTTCGCAAATGTAGAAGTAATTGATTGAAGAGTATGGTCCCCTTGAGAAAAAAAAGAACCTGCAATGCCATCTGAAGTATATACAGTAAATATTCCCTTGATTATTCTCCAAGGGGATCTGAAACCATTTCCAGGGTAACAGCGCTGGGGAATGGGACAACACAGACATTTCTAGGATGTTTAGATATAAGTTCTGAGCTGACACTGATGTCACGGGATCGGAAGCACAATTGCAGTACTCTGGTTAAATGGGAGCTTACAGAGGCCAGGTAGAGTTTGACCCAAGTCCATTTCACAGTGCATCCAAGTATATTTGGACCTAACCTGTGGCTATTTCCCTGGTCCTCATGTGCAGTATGCAAAGAGAAATACTTAGCAGCTGGCAGAACCCATACATTATGGTCTGTGGAATAAAAGCTATTAGGGCACCAAGAGCCAAGTAGCAGACCCAGAAACCACACTCCCATCCTGAGGAAAATTATAAATCAGAGGTAATGCTATATCACAGTAAGAAATACTGAGATTAGTATCACTATCAAAGATGTAGAGGATGTAGGGGTGACGGCCCACATCATATTTCTATTTAATTCACCTGTATGTACCCTACAAAAATGAAATGGATCGTGGTAGATGACAGTACATTACTATAAATTTATCCAATTGGCAGTCCCGATCACAGCTTCACAGCTGCTATATTATACCATCTGCCACAGAAGCTGCTATTGGAGCTACCACTAAGTTAAGTGACAGTAGATTAACACAGGCTTTGGCACTTGTTATAAGACTACTGATCTTGCGTATATATTTTTTCTCCAATTCTCTTTAATAAAGAGAATCAAGTTCTGTGTTTATTCACATGGTAAAAACAACGGCACCCATTTACTCTCAAGTCCAGGGATATGCAAACTGTCCTGCTCTCTTTCACAATAGAAAATGCAGGTATCTTGATTATCTTGCCAATCTCTAGAATATAACACTAGATCAGTAAACTGATAACATCATGACAATCGGACTTGGTGAGCAGGACACAAGAAGTATAGTAGTTGTCTGAGGTGTCAGAGGATTAGAGATAAGCCTTATGAAGAGTCAAGGAATGGCCACAGTTTTGGAGGTCCAGTGGTCAGTAACATGGCACAACATCCCTTGTAAGACTAAGGATAAATTTTTGCACTTTACAGCTGACACTTAACTGAAAGATACACAGTGTTTAAAAGTCCTCTTTTGATTTTGGAGGTGGACTGAACATGATGTCACTACTCTGACTCACCTATTATTTGGTGACTTGGAAGCTGTTAATTTTGAGAGACGCCTAATGGGAGAGAGTTCTGCAGAAGATCCAGCCTGAGGCATCTAGCCACTTAAGCCTTATAACAGAGCAGATTGGCTTGAGGTAGAGATATGTATGGAGACAGGTTGCTATGAGTTTGAGAAGTTTCTAGGTTTTAGAGAAAGATAATTCTTTCTCTGTAAAAGAACTATTCTCAATTTGAATAAACATTCCTGTCATTATACTGGATTCTACTAGAAACTGATGGCCTGACTACGGGATGCTAAGTGACTATGCCACTGGGGTTTAATTTTCTGAACTGAGTATAATCAGATCTATCATTTTTTGTATTGGGTATATGCAGAAATGATATTTGAGTTTCAGCCTGAGCATATCCAGAATACACTGGTAAATCACACAGTTGTGTGGCCTAGACATCCACATCACTTACCTCTTCTGTATAGACACTCCTATCTCAGCTTACACCTTTGGCCTCAAGTGGTACTCCCAATAGTCAACCAACCTAGAAGAAAAGAACTTAGGCTAGTGCAAAGGCAGACTGATATGATATGTTAATGCAAAAGCAAACAAGACTGATGCCAATCCTCATGCTGGTGGACCAGCACGCAAAGAAAGAAGTTACAGTGTCAGTGGGAGTAATCAATCCTAATTACTAGGATAGTCTACAGCTGTTACATAATGAGGACCCAGAGGGTGTTGTCTAGAACCCACTGAATTTATGAACTTTTATGCCCATGGTAACTGTAAATGGATAACTACAACAACAATGGTTAGAAAAGGTGTTTGTTTGTATATTTCTCTGTAAAATTTAGTGGATTAAGATTAAAACAATACATTGTTTTGTTTATAATGTATAATTTGTGCAGAGCTCAGCAGGAACATCTTATCTTTGCTATATAAATTGTCTGGGGTCTCAACTGGAATGACTTGAAGGCATGGGGGCTGGAGAATTTGGGGACTGCCCATGCATCTCTTTCTCTTTATGTGGTCTCAGGCACTCATATGATTCAGGGCCTCTGAATAGGGTCTCTCTAGCATATTATCCTCAAGGTAGATGGATGTCTTATGCGACAGCCCAGAGAACCAGGAGTGTGTCTTCCAAGAGACCAAGGTGTACGTTGCAATGCCTTTTATAACCCAGCCTCTGAAGTCATACATGATCACATCTGCCATATTCTGTCAGTCACACAGGGATAGATATTATTTAATGCATGAGGGCACTACACCAGAGTTTCAATACTGGGAGATGTGCATCACTGGGGGTCCATCTGTAATATGGCTGCCACACAAGGAAATGGACACTAAACGGTAAAGTTCTGACTCATAACGTGTAAAGTTCTGAGACTCCCCGCCAAGCAAGCCACTCAGACCAGCCAACAAGATGGCCAAGGGTAGAACAAATGTAAAATGGGTGATGAAGGAGAAAGGTGTTGAATATCAGTCTCGGTTTGGGCACTAGTCACAGAAGTGGGCGCCTTCGTTTGTTTCACTTAACCATCTTCCCTTAAAGCTGTTTAGTGCTTGAATCTGACAACCATTATGAGGCTGACTCTGACTGATTGGTCTTTTACATCCTTTCTTGGGGAAAAAATGAAGAGATGCTATAATAAAGACCATTTTCCTGAATCACCGTAAAATAAAACTGAAAATGAATTGTTAATATAACAATGTATATAGAGAGTAATAAATGTAAAAATAATTTAAGTGATAAAATTTGGCAATGGAAATTATGAAATATTTAGAAAGGAATAACTGAAGGCACCACATATCAAATCTTGTGGGGTGCACTTAAACGGATTAATTAGAGACACATCATCTTAATTGCATTTATTAAATTATAAGACAGATTTTAAATTAATGAACTCAAATCTAGGATAAAATAGAACAAGCCTCAAGAAAATAGAAGAAAGTAAAAACGTGAGCATGAATACAAACAAAACAAAAAAATATATAGTTAATAAAATAACCATCACAAAATTTTTTGAGAAACATAAATTAAGTAGACAAACTTCAATAATTTTTATAAAGTTGTAAAGGTACAAATAAACATTAGAATACAAAAGATGATATCTCTGTAATTACTGTAAAAATTTACACAAATAAAATATCACACATAATATTTTGCTAATAATTTGAAAGCAGATAAAATGGGCAAAATCCTACAAAATTATATACTAGTAAAACCAATTCAAGGAAAAATAGAAAATCTTAATATACTTAAAACAGTTTAATAAATTGACTTTTTAAAGTCAAAACTCTTAGCCTTCAATGAAGAAAGTCAATACAGATTTCTCCCCACACCTCCTTCCTTACAAGGATTTCAAATACACAAAATGAAATCAAATACATTTCTTGATGCTTGCCTTGCTAAATTCCATGTCATATACAAGGTCTTTTATTGTCCTCATGTTCATTTCTTTAAAATTACTTTTCTTTTGTATGCCTATTCAATTTCCATCTTCTTCCCATTTACATGCATCTAGTATTTTGTGTTTAATGTATGTCCTTTCTTTTGATCTTTAATCATGTCTTCTGCTGAGTCCATTTGATTTATCTTAAATGTTCTAATAATCTATACATATGTATAAAAATGTATAAACTACTCTTTTTAATATTTTTGTCAATTTTTCCCCCATGTTACACACTGTTATCCCAAAGGTCTTACCTGATAACTCCAATATCTGGATAATCTTGAGTTCTACTTCTCTCGACTATTTTTAAACACTCTTCCTCTTACATTTTCTTATTTCTTTGCGTATCTGGACATTGTATATAATTTATATGGAGGTTCTATTAACTTTGTCAAAACATGAGTTTTGTCCTGGCAGGCAGTTAAATTACCTGTGAAGCCCTTGAATCTTTAAAACTTGCTGTTAGATTTTGTTAGGACAGAGCTATTTCAATTGTATTTCTACTTCTAGGATATAGCCGCTATTCCTATTCTTAATCTTAGATGTGGACTTTCTTGGATTTTAATTAAATATATGGTTTCTTCACTGAAGTCTCTCTACTCTGCCTGGGCCTACACTCCAATCTCTCCAAACTGCTACTCTACCTCTGAAATCTGTGTTCATCTCTTAGCCTCCTAGAAGTTGGTCTTTGCTATCCCTCCCAGAGCCTCATTCTATGGATACTCATCCATGGAAGCTTAGCTTAGAAGTTGGCCAAGAACTGGAGAGAAAAAAGTTATATAAACCTCTTGGGCAACCTTTGCTAGATTAGTTCCTAGGCAATTGGTAGTTTTTGTTGTTATCATAAAGTGGATCTGTTTTCTGTTTCATTTTTTTTTTTAGTTACTTATTGCATTGAAGAGAACTTGTTGAATATACTTAAAGAATGATTTATTGAGCTGGAAGATAAGGTTGAAAAAGTCTTTCAAAAAGCATTAGCAGGAAATAAAGAGATAGAAAGAATAAAAAAGAAGTCAAAAGATATGGAGAATAATAATAGAAATTGCAATGCCCATCTAGGATGAAAGGCAAGGTATACATGTAGAGAAAATATTTGAAGAAAAAAATTACTGATAAGTTGTTAAAATTAATGAAAGATGTAAGACTTAATACTAAAAGGGCACATCAAGAACTGAATAGGACAGATAAGTACAAAAAATCCTCATTTAGACTTATTATAGTGACATTTAAGATTATTGAAGACAAAGAGAAACTCTCAAGATTTTCAAAGAGAATAATTAGATTATCCACAGGAAACTAAAATTCAGTACCTATTAGACTCGACAACAACAACACTGAATGCAAGAAAGTTTTCAAGGAAAAGAATTTAAACCTGATATTGCATTCAGTTAAGCTATCACTTCAATGTTCAAGCAAATATAAGATTAGTTTTCAGATAGTCTAGCAACATGAAGAATCTCTGAAAGAATTCCGAGAGGTTTAGCTTTTGAAAGGAAGCAATTGATTTTGTAAGCAAGAAATTGTTATGGAAGGGAAGAACATGTAAAAAGCAGAATAGAATTTATCCAAATAAACAATAATTTAATCGTTTTTGTAAGGATAGAAGTACAATACTAATACTTCCACTGATACTAATGTTGTGAAAGTTTTGGGGAGAAGAGAGAAAGGTGGGGAAGGAATTGTGTTAACACTTGGTTCTGTTCAGGGGGAAAACACAGCTATCTATAAGGTTGCAGATACGATATGGAAACATAAACAAAATATTAATCTGTTTTATTTTCCAATGCTTAAAGCATTTCCTGGGATATAGTCAATGATCAAATAATATTTGTTAAAATAATCTTAATAAATTAATAATTACTACCAAAATAATAAAGATAGAATGCATACAGTTCAATTCATAAGAATCATCTTATTAAAATCAGGGAGACAGGAAACATAACATTTTTAAAATTAGAGTAGAAAAAAACACAAACTAGAAGGACAAACAACTTTTAAGGCAATTGTAATAAAAAATAATTTATGGTAAACTGACTAAAGTAGGTAAAACTTACTAATCAAAAGATAAGAACTCTCAGATTGTATTTAAAAGAAGAACTAGTGGCCGGTTGCGGTGGCTCACTGCTGTAATCCCAGCATTTTGGGAGGCCGAGGCAAGTGGATTGCGTGAGCCCAGGAGTTGGAGACCAGCCTGGACAATGTGGCAAAACCTCATCTCTAAACAAACAAACAAACAAACAAAAAATTAGCTAGGGGTGGTGGGGCACACCTGTAATCCCAGTAACTTGGGAGGCTGAGGTGAGATAATCGTCTGAGCCTGGGAAGCAGAGGTTTCAGTGAGTCAAGATCATGCCACTGCACTCTGTTTAAAAGACACACACACAAAACATAAGACACAGAAAACTTGATCATGGGAGCATGGCAAAGTATATCTGGAACATATCAAATGGAAATTTTAATATCAGAAAAAGTGAAGGCCAAAATGAGATTTATGACTGAAAATGAATGTTACATATGTAGAAAGCAAATGTGAACCAGGAAGATTGTAATAGTCAATAATAATTAATAACTATTGCATTAAATGATCAAAAAGAAAAAAATACAGGATCTTTCAGCTGATGCTGAAAAAATGTTCAATACAATTTTTCACACAGTTAAGGCAAAAATTTTTAGCAAATGAGGAAAAAGAGAGGCACTTCTTTAATAAAAAGGGAGCTATCTACTGTATAATAAGTGTCATATTTAATAATGGCCTTTCAGATTCATTCCTTTTCTGGTGGACGTCAAGACAAAGATGCCTGCAATCACTACTATAGTTCAACACAGATCTGAGGTCCTGGCCGAGACATTGAAACAAGAAAAATAAGTAAAGATAATAGGAACAAGAGGCAAAATGTCATGATATGAATATACTAATGTAATACTGAAAAGAATTTATAAACAAATTACTGGAATTAATATGAAAAATTAATCACATTAAGAGCAGAGAAATAATATAATAAACACTCATGTAATCACCACTCTAAAAGTGAAAATTTGTCAAATTTGTTTCATGTTCCTCTTTTTAAGTAAAAATGATACATTTATAAGAACATTTATTGCAGCATTGTATATAAGAACAAACAACTGGTAAAATCTATTTTACATTAAAAACATTAACGTTGAATGAGCAATAATCACCTACACTTTCTGCTCTGTGAAAATTTTCAATCAACTCAATCCAGATTTTTTCCCCAAAGTCCTTCTAGATAACATCCAATACTTCAGGCATAAATATATATTTCTTTTTTTAAATTTTATTATTATTATACTTTAAGTTTTAGGGTATTAACTCATCATTTAGCATTAGGTATATCTCCTAATGCTATCCCTCCTCCCTCCCCCTACCCCACAACAGTCCCAGGTGTGTGATGTTCCCCTTCCTGTGTCCACGTGTTCTCATTGTTCAATTCCCACATTTCTAATATTCAAAGTTTCAAGACAGACTCTTAAATTAAAATCAGGAGTTGATTTATTAAGACTAATTGAGGAGTGTATTGAATGGAAACTAATGAGCTATAGATACGTCTTCCTTTAGGAAAACAAAAACAAAAAAAAAACTTGGTTTGAAAAAGCTGATTTATAGTCTTAAAAGATCAATATTGTAAAACATTAAAATTCCACGCTCCTACCCCGGTCACGATTTTTTATCCTCCTTCTCTAACAAATTTCTCAGGTTTTTTTTTTTTTTTTTTTTTTGAGACAGAGTCTTGCTCTGTCTTGCTCTGTCGCCACGCTGCAGTGCAGTGGCGTGAGCTCGGCTCACTGCAACTTCCGTCTCCCGGGTTCAAGCTATTCTCTGCCTCAGCCCCCCAAGTAGCTGGGACTACAGGGGGGCGTCACTATACCAAGCTATTTTTGTATTTTTAGTAGAGACAGGGTTTCACCATGTTCGCCAGGATGCTACCAATCTCTTGACCTCGATTTCACATATTTTAAATATGGGTTTTAAACAAAAACTCAGATCACTTGGAACCGTTTAAAAATGTAGCCTGCCATTCTATATAAATGATATAAATATGAGATAATAGACACAGTAAAGTCTAGATCAGTGTTGCTCAGTGGAAATAATGTTAACCATAAATGTGAGTCACATATGTAACTTAAATTTTTCTAGCAGATGTATTACAAAGTAAAAAGAAACAAAATTAATTCTAATAATATATTTCAATCCAGTCTATCAAAATATTAGTCTTTTAACCTGTAATCAATATAAAATTACTATTGAGATATTTCACATTCTTTTTTAATACCAATTTTTTCAAATCTAGTGTGTATTCTACACTTACAAGACTATCTCAAGTCATACTATTCACCTTTCCAGTTCTCAATAGCCACACATGGCTAGTGGCTGCCATATTAAAAAGCACAGTTTCAAAGAATGTATTGATTAATATAATGAATATGCTATGCTAATCTAAAGAAAGCAGGCACCATTATTTACGAGTTTTAGAATGTGCTAAATACTGTGCTAAGCAATTTATGGATGATCTCATTTAATGCATCAAAAACCTATGGAGCTAATACTGATATTACTCAAATTGTCTTCATTATATAGTTGAGAAACTTGAGATTCAAAAATATCCCGATGGACTACATATAAAATTGGGCAAAGCTGAAGATTGTGCCTGGATTGGCTGCTTCCTTAGTTTATATTGCTACTTACTTTATACTGGCTATAGTCTGGTTGATGGTTGGCACAAGGGTGATGGCAATGGAGGGGAAAGAAGTAGACTACTTTGAGAAATATCCAAATGATGAAAGAAGCAGGACTTGGAAATGGGTTACACATGCAGTTTGAGGTACAGGAAAATATCAAGGATGATGCTTAGGTGTTTGGCTTATGCAGATGATCAGATTGTATGACTTTTTTTTTTCTTTTTAAATAAGCTTTCACAGGTTGAAAGATTGTATGACTATTGTTGAGATAAAAACTACCTATTGGGTCAGGCTCACTACTTGGGTAACAGGATCATTACCCTGAACATGCTTCAGCATCACACAATATACTCGAGAAATTTGCACATGTAACCCCTGAATCTAAAATAAAAGTTGAGATTGTTTTTCTAAAAAGAAACACTGGAGTGATCAGCTTTTGAGAAAAGAACCTCAGTATTCAATACATCAGATTCTGAATATTCCTGCCATGGTTTTAGTTACATTAAGCCTCTGCTAGGAAATGTGATTGCAAAATGATCGTTTGCTTTTATTGGCTTTTACAGTGACCAGGAGAAAAAATAAGGAGAAAAATATTGTACCAGGACAAAAATTTAAAAACAAAATCTTCTATGATGACTCTCTTTCACAACTAGGATGCAAAACTATATGAATGAGAAAATAATTTACAATTTATTTGGTGTGAAATCTTTTAGAAATGAGTAAAATCTATGTTAAAAGCTCAGTAATATGAAGCTTAATGCTATGATTTATTTGTACGAAACTCCTATAAACACTATGGACTAGAGCTAGGGACACTAGTTTATTCCACTGTTGTTAAAAATGCAATTATTTACAGCTCTCTGAAGTTTCTTCAGCCTAACCACTTCATTTCAATTGGAGGTTTTTGTGATTATTTGCCCCATAAATTTGAATCCCTCAATAATGAGATTGAATTGCAATCGTCATATTTGTCTTGTAAGATAAGGGAAACCATCCGCTGCATCTGAAAACATGTGAGGGATAATATCTGGGAGAGAAGGCTTGAGGGATTTGTGGAGTGTGAAAAGTTCTGGACTAGTTGCTGTGGGGAATAGCACAGGGAGGGGATGCAATATGGTCAGGGAGGGGACACAATATGGTTAAGGGGCTTGTGAAGCTGTGGTCAGGGCTAAAACTGTCCATAAGAACAAATATAAGAAAGAAATCATCAACTATACACAAGCCCCAAAATGTAAAGGGTAAAATAAAGCTAGTTTCCCAGGTAGCGAGTGACAGGAGGAGACAGAACCTCATAGGTCTTATAATTCCCTTTATGTTCCCTGAGGGTATGATATTACATCATTTCGGAAAAATTAAATAAAAAGGTTTTATTACTCAAATTTGCTTTGGCAGAATTTGCCCTAAGAATGATATTTACCTAACCTCTTTCATGAATAGGGGACTCTCTTTTGTATTTGTAGCCCTCTATCCATCTGTTTGTCACGTCTATTGCTTGTTTCTTAGGGCAGTGGTCACTGTACTGAAATTTAGTCCAATATGAGGCACCATTTTAGTTCAGTGACTACATGAATAGTGCCAAGGACTGAATAGTGAGGCATCAGGGACCCACAGCTCAAACTGTAGTGTGATGCTGGGACCTTTTATGCTTCCTGCTGAATCAGAGTAGATTTTAACAATTGTCCCAGAGACTAAAGTAATCAAAGAAGTGCTTTAAAAAAATCACCTGAGACCAGGGCATAGGATGAAGTAAGCCAATTAAGAGACTCCTTATAATAACCAAGTTATGAGGTAAAAAGTGTTTAAACTCAATTAGTAGTGATGAGAACGTAAAGCTATATCAGTAAAAAATAGTTATGTTAGAAGAAGAATCAGGAAAAAACTGACTTATTTAATCAGGATATTAGGAATCAGGAAAAAAGACAAAGGTAATGCCATTTCAACCTACTGTGTAATAATCATGGTACCATTAGTAGGAGAACGTGGGTGTGATGTGCACAGAAAGGTGTTGAAGTATTGTAAATGAATTCAGACACTTTGCTATTGAATCTCTTTTTAGTTCCCTGTGGGTTTTCCTTTTGTGTTGTAATGGCAACAGACATACAATAGATATAATATGGGTACTCTATATTTGCCACCATAGTAGTGGGAGAAATGCCAGGCACAGGTAGTGTCCAAGATGTATCAAGCTTTCAGGTTGTATGTATTCATTTTTATTACCACCCAAACTCTTCCCCATATGATCTCACTCTCTAACCTTTAATACACATTTTAAGTCCACAAGGATAACAAAACTGTGTGTAGTTTTTCTTACAGTCCTTATATATTATAGTATTATATATTTCATATATATATGAAATCTCCTAGTATCTCAGTGACTAAGACATACTCTTTTTTTAATAAAGAAATCTATTTATTTGAATCCATGCAATCAAGTTTTACCAAAGAATTTAACTGAAAAATATTCTTGTGCATATCGAACTCCTTTCATGGAACTTATCAGTTCCTGCCCTGCATCATGTCTTTCTAAATTTTGTACCTCCCTATATATATAGAAACCCACATCTGTGTCTTTTCACTGCCTACATTTCTGATCAATAAAACCCAACATCCATAGTAATAGTTAGCTGGCATCTGTAATGTCAGAATGAAATTAGAATACAGAAGTCAAAGAGACAGTTTGGGGACTCATTTGCATAATGATCTTAGTCTCTGGAGAAGACGATGAACAGAGAAGAGAGAATTTAAGTCCAAAGAGCAAAAGAAGGAAATCAAGGACAGATCCTTGATGAACACCCACCTTTTGTGGCATTAGATAAGAAGACCCTTGTGAAGCAGACAGAGAAGAAAAAGGATCAACGAATTAACAGCATTTTCAAAATATTCCAATGCTAAACAAAGACAAGTGCTTCAAAAACAGAGCAATGTAATATACAATCTTCTCTTTCTGGGAATGGAAGAGAGATAGGTCTTCAGAAAGACCATGGGTAACTTCTGATAAAGCAATGTTAGAGTTTTAGTGGAGTATTGTGGGAGCACACGGGCAGGGGTTAAGAGATGAGTGGTTGGTAAATAATTAGAGACATCCGCTCGATATTGTGTAAACCTCAGAGATCAATGGTAGAAACCACACAGACCACTCTAGTGTCCTCTTTCATCACAGAGAATAATTTGATACCCTTCAAAAACCATTAGTCAGGAAACTGGGTTCAATTTTATTACTATCAATCTATTCTACAAGTTAAGACAAGCTATTTTAACTATTTTCACTTTCTTAATTAATTTTCCCACTAATTACCTAGAGGAAATGAAATTAGGATGATGTTTATATGCAACTGAGAGAAAAGGTATTCAGCTGCCATTTAGTGGTTAGTGTTTTCATTAAATTTATAAGTAAATATGATTTTATAATTTCATGATACTTTTATATAAATATTAACCCTGTCCCTTAATTCCACACAAAATCACCAAAAGGCTATATGTAAGTACCCAATTTTATTGAATTTCTGGTGGTTTATTAAAGGGAACAACACTGTAGGAAGAAGATTATCAGAAACTAAATATGACCTTATCCACAGTTTCCAAAGAGTTTATGGCTTCACAGGAGGTCTCCTCACAGGCAAATATTGGATTTAGAAACATTATTTCTCTATCTTGAAATAGTCTGTTTAATCTCTGTTCTCTCAAATGAAGAGAAGAGACTGGAAAGGGATGCATCAGGAAGCAATAGTGTCTATGAGTAAAGCAAGAAATACTCTGCATGCCAAGGCATCTAAGTGGGTGTTTAGAGGACCAGGAAACTGAAGAACTGTCTGAAATCCTAGTTAACAGGATCTTCAGTTCAAAAGACAGTAACCATTCTAAATAACCTAATAGACCAATCCCTTATAGAGTCATTCACACTGTGCAGTCTGTCCAGATAGTTCCATTTATTGTAAAATGTGCTTTTTATGGAAGCATGCTTTCCTAGCTTTAGAAAACAGGCACCAACTCTTGTTGTCAAAGGAATTTCAATTTACCTGTTAATTTAATTTCATGTATTTAGCACCTGAGACCATAGGCTTCTTCATTTCTCTGTTCTCCTCTCCCAGGTCTATAAGGGTACATAAAACTCAAACCCTAGTTTGATTTGTGAAACTAGTAAGTTATAGAGAAGTTGCTAATTGTAGCTTATATGTACATTCAAAAATTCTTACCCACTGAACAAACTAAATATTGATCTGTTAAGTATGGATAAGAATTTGTTTAAAGCCTAAGTTTTTTTTCTGTTTTTGGAGTGAGCATTTCTAAAAAGATGCCATCATTTTTAATGGTAGGAAGAACAATGATGAAAACAAATTCAGTAGCAGAAATTAAAAATAAGGGACAAGAGAAATTTATAACAAGAGGTACAGAATCAAAAACAGTTTTTCAAAGAAGATGTATTAATAGGGATTAGGGTCAGATAATTCAAGCAATCTTAAGTGAGATTAATATATCACAATTGTGGAGATATACTTTATGTCAAATTAGATTGAAGGACTTGTCTCTGCTAATTAGTGATCATCCATGACCTCTCTGTTATACAATGGTTGCAGGGTTTTAGCTAAAATATAATAAAGTCTTATATTTTGAGTCATAGTCATTTGATAGACAGAAATTCCCTGATACTTGAAAAATAAATTAAGGATGATGTATGCCTTCAATAAAGAGATAATCATATACTGAAGGGAAATGTGCCTATGACCTTGTCAGAGGCCAAAGTTGGCTATGGGTGGAATCACCAAAAGCAAAGCGAAACAAAAACCCAAAAAACCTAACAAATGGCATATCACTGTTGGGTTCACCACGTCCACAGGATGTTCATTGTCCTTTGCCTCAACATGTTGCACATATTATGGTAGATCACTTGATGTCTATTCTAAATCCATTATCTCTTCTTTCCTTTTAACAACTCAGTATATTATATATTAGAGGTATGCTATATATTATATAGACCTATATGTAATATATGACCCTTCATTGACAGGGGGAGTAGGAGTACTGACTTTTGAACAGTAAAAAACCTGCATATAACCATTGACTCCCCCAAAATTTAACTACTAATAGGCTAGTTGACCAGAAGCCTTACTGATAACATTAAGCAATCAATACAGATTTTGCATGTCATATGTATTATTTACTGTATTCTTACAATAAAATAAGAGAGAAAAAAGAAAATGCTATTAAGAAAGCCAAAGGAAAGAGAAAATGTGTATACTATTCATGAGCTCGAAGTGGGTCAGGAGAATGGTCTCCATCTTCCTCGTCTTCACACTGAGTAGGCTGAGGAGGAAGAGGACGAGGGGGAGCTGCTCTCACTGTCTCAGGGGTGGCAGAGGTGGAAAAGGTGGAGGAAGGGGAAGGAGAAGCAGGTGGAGCAGGCACACTCAGTGTAACTTTACTAAAATACATGGTAATTTCTGACTTTTTTTCCTTGTCATTTTTCTAAAATTGTTTCTATATGGTACCAATCCTTCTTCCACCTTTTGCTTTTGTGTCAGTGCCCATATCCTAGGAGAGTCCATGTTATAAAAGCAGTTAAAAAGCAGTCTTGAATAATCAGAATCCTTCTGATGATTTTCTAATGTTAATTTGTTTTCTAATACTGCTTCTTCTATGTCTTCTTCCTCATCATTTAGCACTGGTTTGGAAGCACTCTCTCCATCAGGGAGTCTTCTGTTAATTCCTCTGGCATGGTGTCTGATATGGTTTGGATTTGTGACCCTACCCAAATCTCATGTTGAATTATAATCCTTAATGTTGTAGAAGGGGCCTGGTGAAAGAAAGGTGAATGGATCATGGAGGTAGACTTCTCCCTTGCTGCTCTGGTGATAGTGAATGAGTTCTCATAAGATCTGGTTGTTTAAAAGTGTAGCATCTCCCCCTGCTCTCTTCCTCCTTATCTGGTCATGTTAGAGGTACCTACTTCGCCTTCACTTTCTGCCATGATTATAAGTTTCCTGAGGCCTCCAAGCCATGCTTCCTGTACAGCCTGCAAAACTGTAAGTCAATTAAAACTCTTTTCTTTTTAAATTACCCAGTCGCAGGTAGTTCTTTATAACAATGCAAGAACAGACTAACACAGTGTCTATTGGCTCTTAACATTTTCTGAAATCCATATCTTGAAAACCTTCTCCTCTCACCTTTTATTTTGGGTGATGGACATATCCACAATCTCTTTTGTGATTTTCTTGATTGGCTCTCTTGTAAATCCTGTGAAGTCAGGCACAGCAACTGAACAGTTTTCTCTAGCAAGAATGTATTGCTTTGGCCTTAATGGCTTTCATGGATTTTCCTGTAACAACAAATGCCTCTTCAATGGTGTAGTCCTTCCAGACATTCATAATACTCTCTCCATCACAGTTTCTTGACAATCTTTTCCATGGGGTACTGTGTGTAATGAGCCTTAAAGGCCCCTATGCTCCCTAATCTAAAGGCAGCATTAGAGACATTGTGTTTGGGTGCAAGTAGACCACTTTAATGTTTTAGGTGTTGAATTCATGGGGTTCTGGGTGGCCAGGGGCATTGATTAATATCAAAAGAACTTCAAAACGCAGTCCCTTACCGGCAAGGTACTTCCTGACTTCAGGGACAAAGCATAGATGCAGCCAATCCAGAAAAAGCGTTCACATTGTCCAGGACTTCTTTTTGTACAACCAAAAGACTGACAGCTGGTGTTTAGCTTTTTCTTTCAAGGCTCAAGGGTTAGCAGCTTTATAGATAGAAGCAGTCTGGATCATAAACAGGACTGGAGGTGGGAGAAGGAGGGAAATGCCTCATTTAGTAGCCTATACCCTACTGGAGTTACTTTACACCCTTTACATTCCTTGTAAAAGCTGTATCTAGAAGACGGGATACATGACACAATGTTCAGATATGGGTACAAAACAGTACTAAAAGAAGTCAAATACTACATTTTCTACTTATAAGAAAGGAGTTGGCTCTGGGAAGCCAATAGGTAACAAGAAGGCATTTTGTTCCAAAGATAAGGCATAGACTACATGTTTGTGTCCTCACAAAATTTTTGGGTTCAAATGATTTTTGGAGATAGGGCCTTAGATCATGAGGGTGGAGCAGTCATGATGTGATTTGTGCTCTTATAAGAGGATCCATGAGAGTGCTTCCTTCATCCCCCCTTCTCTCTCTCTCCATCCCCTCTTCTCTCTCTCTCCTCTCTCACTGTCTCTCTCTCTCCTCTCTCTCTCTCTCTCTCTCCCTCTCTCTCTGCTATATCAGAATACAAGGAGAAGATGGCCTTCTGCAGATCAGGAAGAGAGCCCTCCTCAAACAGTAAATCTGCTGGCACTTTGATCTTGGACTTTTTACCTGGAGAACTGTGAGAAATAAATGTTGTTTAAGCCATTCAGCCTATGGTATTGTGTTATAGCAGCCTGAACTAAGACAGAAGGGGAAGGAGAAACGGAGGATACAGTGAATGGGGTACTCAAAGGAAGATAAAGCTGAAAAATAATATTTTTTAATTTTTTGCACAGGTTCCCTTTTTGAGTGCTTCGTTAACATCTTGGAATTCCATAGTAGCGCACGCATAATCTGCCTTTTATTCCCTTTTAAATTTAGTGCATTAAAAAGCATGAATTATCTGTAAGCCTTCATAGGAAAGAGAATATTTTTTTCACAACACATAAGTGTGAAGATATCTAGCATTTGTGGATGGGGTGTCATTTTTAACTGATAACATTCTGTTTTGTCATAGAGTTCCAACAGGAATGCACTAACTACATTACTTTGCTAATCTTAGCATTTGCTTCATATGGTTTTGTGTCAAAGTTATTACTTTAATGTTCGTTTAGAACATACGACAATATTTACAATAATACGCACTAAGAATAGTTTGTGTCCACAGACTACTGCAAGCCTTTGTGAGAGAGAGTGAGAATGGGGATAAGGGAGGTAAGAGATACCATGCTACATTACAATAGAAATTACCGTCACTTCAGAGATTATTACTAAGTAAAGGAATTACAACAATATTTATTCATGCTTCTTTTTTATATTAAGGAAAAGCAGAATGATTATGAGGAAAGCTTTTATTTATAAAATTTTCACACATTACTTATGAAAATCGCTCTACTTTTTAACGTTAGTTTCTCATATGAATATATGTTCTTTAGTCCATTTGAAATGTTTAATCAAATTAATCCTTCAATCTTTTACTGTTTTACTGAATCCAAATGCAAAAAAAAGCTAATCTTAACATATCTTCTCATGTTGTTTTTTCTATTCGTGATCATTTCCCTATATCACTAAAAACTGTTAAAAAAAGAAAACTTTTGGTAAGCAGCATACCATTTGCATACACAGATATTTGTGCAATTAAGCATTCCCTTTTGTACTATAATGTATGTTACAATTGGAATAGTTTCTGGATAGGGACTTAGTATACAAATGTTTAGGGATGTAGCCTTTAGGGCTACATGGCCACGTTCTCATCTCACCCTCAGTCAGTTCTTAGATACGTGAAGTTGGGCATATTACTTATTTCTTTGTATCTCAGTTTTTTCATCAGTAAAATGGGGATAATAATAGTATATACATTGGAGAATGTTTTGAGGATTATATGATGAGTATATGTAAAGAATTCAGAACATAACTATTTTATCAACATTTGTTCGTATTATTCCCCTAAATACAGGCTAGAGAAGGAAATGTCCTTTGATCTATAGAACCTTAATATCATCTACACTCATGAGTTAATTAATTGGTAAGGTCACATGTTTATACACTTTGAAAGAATTTTTATAGAATAAAAATCGTGGTTCCATGGAAGCTTAAATGGACATTCCAGAAAGACTGTTCTACAAATTACAACTTTCTAGGAAGAAAACCTATTTTTTTTCCAATTTGGTTCATAATCATTTGTCTATCTAGCTCTATTCTTCTTCTTTTTTTTAATCAACAAAAATTGTATATATTTAGAGCATACTTGTCCAATTCATGGCCCATGAGCTGCATGCGGCCCAGGACAGCTTTGAATGTGGCCCAAAACAAATTCCTACATTTCTTAAAACCTGATATTTTTTGGTAACTTTTTTTAAGCTCATCAGCTATCATTAGTGGTTAGTGTTAGTGTATTTTATGTGTGGCCCAAGACAATTCTTCTTCCAGTGTGGCGCAGGGAAGCCAAAAGATTGGAAACCCTTGATTTATGGTGTAAAACATGATGTTTTGATATATATATATACGTTGTGGAATGACTAAACCAAACCATTTAACATGTGGATTATTACCTCACATACTTACCATTTTTCTGTGGTGAGAACAAAAATTGTACTCTCTTAACAATGTTCCAGCATGCCATATATTGCTATTAACTACAGTCATTATGAAGTACAATACATCTCTTGAACTTATTCCTCCTGTCTAAGTAAAACTTTGTGTCCTTTGACCAACATTTCCCAAACCTCTCCACCCTCCAGCCTTTGAATACCACCATTTTACTCTCTGTTTCTATGAGTTCAACTTTTTTTACATTCCACATGTATGTAAGCAGTATTTGTCTTTCTGTGCCTGGCTTATTTCACTTACCATAATGTCTTTCAGTTTCATCCATGTTATCACAAATAACAGGATTTCATTCTGTTTGTGGCTGAGTAACATTCCATTGTGTATATGTACACTACATTTTTTGACTCATTCATCTGTTGATAGACACAGACTGACTCCATATCGTGGCTATTGTGAACAATGCTGCAATGAACATGTGAGTGCAGATAACTCTTTGACATACTGATTTCATATCCTTTGATATATGCCATAGTTAAATTGCTAGATCATAGAGTAATTCTATTTTTAATTTTTTGAGGAACATCCATACTGTTTTCCATAATGGCTGTACTAATTTGCATTCCTACCAACAGTGTGTAAGAGTCCCCTTTTCTCTACATCCTCACCAGAATTTATCTTTTATCTTTTTGATGATACCCACTTTAACAGGTGAGAGGTGATATCTCATCGTGGTTTTAATTTGCATTTTCCTGGTGATTAGTGATAAGCATTTTTTCATTAACTAGATCTATTATTCTTTCTCAGATAACTTTTGGCCATTTAATTTTTCTCCAGAAAATTGTGCACTTCATCAGTGTTTTGGTTTTATAGAAATACTATAATAAAGCATCACAAGCTGAGTGGCTTAAACAACAGAAATGTTTTGACTCCCTGTACTGGAGGCTAGAAGTCTAAAATCAGTATTTTGGCAGGGTTGGTTCTTTCTGAGTGCTGTGAGGGAAGAATTTCTTCAAATTTCTCTCCTCAGCTTATAGATGAGCAATCTTCTCCCTATTCTCTTAACATCATCTTCCCTGTCTGCTTCCCTGTCTTCACATGGTGTTTCATATATAAGGCCAATACCATTAGGGGCCCACCCTACTCTGTATGAACTCATCTTAACCAATTACATTTACAATGATCCTATTTCTAAATAAGATATCATTCTGAGGTTCTGGGAGTTTAGACTTTAACAAAATAATTTTGAGGTGACACAATTCAACCCATAGCAATCAGCACCTAAAAAGTAACAATAGCGGCCGGGCGCGGAGACTCATGCCTGTTAATTCCAGCACTTTTGGAGACAGAGGCGGGCGGATCACGAGATCAGGAGATAGAGACGATCCGGGCTAACACGGTGAAACCCCATCTCTACTAAAAATACAAAAAATTAGCCGGGCTCAGTGGCGGGCGCCTGTAGTCCCAGCTACTCGGGAAGCTGAGGCAGGAGAATGGCGTGAACCCGGGAGGCAGAGGTTGCAGTGAGCCAAGATCGCGCCACTGCACTCCAGCCTGGGCGACAGAGCGAGACTCCGTCTCAAAAAAAAAAAAAAAAGTAACAATAGCTTCTTGTGTCTGGGTATGTGTGTGTGTGTGTGTGTGTGTGGGTGTATACACATACATATGTGCATATATATACATACATTTTTTAATCTCTTCAAATTGACAAATAATTGTACATATTCATGGTGATGTTTCAACACATATAATGTATGTCATTCAGATCAGGTAATTAACATATTCATCATCTCAAACATTTATCATTTTTTGTGTTGGGAACATTCACTATCTTCCTTCTAGCTACTTGACACTATGTATTATTGTTAACTATAGTCATTCTACAGTGGTACAGAGTATTAGAACATATCTTTCTATCTAGCTATAATTTTGTATTCTTTAACAAATTGCTTGCTATCCCTCCTTCCCTCCTACACTTCTCAGCCTCTAGTATCCACTGTTCTACTTTTTGTTTCTATGAGAACAACTTTTTTTAGCTTCCATATATGAATGAGAACATCCAGTGTTTAACTTTTTGTTCCTGGCTTATTTAACTTAACATAATGTCTTCCAGTTCCATCTACGTTGGCGTGAATGACAGGATTTCATTCTCTTTTATGGATGAATAGTATTGCATTGTGTATATATACACCACATTTTCTTTATCTATTCATCTGTTGTTGAACGTCTAGGTTGATTCCATATCTTGGCTATTGTGAATAGTGCTGCAATAAAGGCAGAGGTACAGATGTCTCCCTGAAATACTGATTTCCTATCCCTTGGATATATTCCCAGTAGTGGGACTACTGGATCATATGGTAGTTCTATTTGTAGTCTATTGGGGAAATTCCATATTGTTGTTCTCCATAGTGACTATACTACTTTACATTCCCACCAACAGTGGATAAGAGTTCCCTTTTCTCCGTATTCTCACCAGCAGTTATTTTTTGTCTTTTTGAGAATAGCCATGAGATACAATGATATCTCATGATAGTTTTGATTTGCATTTATCTACTGACTAGTGATTTGGGGCATTTTTTCATATATTTGTTGGCCATTTGTATGTCTTTTTTTTGAGAAATTTCTGTTCAGATAATTGCCCATATTTTAGTTTGATTTTTGTTTGTTTGTTTGTTTGTTTTTTTGCTTATAAGATGTTTGAGTTCCTTATATATGCTGGATATTAGACCCAAGTCAGATGAGTAATTTGCACATATGTTCTCTTATTCTGTGGGCTGTCTTTTCACTCTGTTGATTGTTTCCTGTGCAGAAACTTTTTAGTTTAATATAACCGTATTTGTTGTTGTTGGGTTTTTATTTTTCACTTTTGTTACATGTGCTTTAGAAGTCATTCATAAAATCTTTTCCCATGTCAATGTGCTAAAGCATTTTCCATACATTTTCTTCTAGTAGTTTTATTGTTTCAGGTCTTACATTTACATCTTTGATTAATTTTGAGTTGATTTTTTGTATAGGGTGAGAGGTGGAGGTCTAGTGTCATTTTTCTGCATATAGATACCCAATTTTCACAACACCGTTTTTTAGAGAGACTGTCCTCTCCCCAATGAGTGTTATTGGCACCTTTGTCAAAATGAGTTGGCTGTAAGTGCATGGGTTTGTAGTTGTGTCCTCCATTCGGTTACATTTGTCTATGTGTCTGTTTTTATGCCAATACTATACTGTTTTGCTTACTACAACTGTGTAGTATATTTTGAGGGCTGGTAGTGTGAGGCCTCCAGCTTTATTAATAATTTCTAAAAATCATCAAATATTGAGTCCATTCAAATTTCTTCACATACCTGATAAATGCTTTTTTCCTCCTCCCTCCCTTCTAATTTTTCTTCCTTCCTTCTTTCTTTCCTTCCTTCTTTCTTCTCTTCCTTCCTTTCTTCTTTCCTGAAACTGATGATTACATGCAGAAATTCATTCAAGATTTATAGATATAATCACATTTTTATGAAGTTTACTTTATATGTGGAATACTGATATTAACATTCATTGATAATGTAGAAGATGCTTCTGATTCTGGGGCATCATAGTAGCTTAACCAAGCTCTAATTTTAACCATTGATGCAATGGACAGTTCCATGAGAAATCAAACTCATTGGACCTGACAGCATCTTATGGCAAGCACACTGCCTAAATTTTCACCTGCTGTGAGTCCCTTCCCTGAAGCTATAGGGCAAATGAGCCAGAGGTGCAGAGGGGTTAAACTCCAGAGCTTGGGGTATTGCTATACTTTAAATATACATACCTATACATATATACATATACATATATACACATATATACATGTATATATAAATATACATACATATACATATTTACATATATACATATACATATATATATAATTTTTTTTTTTAGATGGAGTTTCGCTCTTGTTACCCAGGCTGGAGTGCAATGGCGTGATCTCGGCTTACTGCAACCTCCCCCTCCCAGATTCTAGTGATTCTCCAGGCTCAGCCTGCCTACAAACCTCATGTTAAAATTTGATTCCTAGTGTTGGATGTGGGGCCTAAGGGGAGGTGTTTGGCTCAAATGATGGATCCCTCATGAATGGCTTAGTGTCATCCTCATGATAATGAGTGCATTCTTGATTTGTAGGTTCCCACAAGAGCTGGTAATTAAAAAGAGCCTGACATCTCCCTCCTTTCTCTTGCTTGCTCTCTCACCATGTGATCTCTGCACACACCGGCTCCCTTCCCTTTCTGCCGTGAGTGGAAGCAGTCTGAATTTCTCACCATAATCAGATGCTGTCACCATGTTTCTTGTACAGCCTGTAGAATCATGAGCCAAATATTTTTTCCTTATGAATTGCCCATGTTCAGGTTTTCCTTTGTAGCAACACAAAAACTAAGACAATGCCCCAGTTCTCCTGTCTTTTGCTAGTGGGGGCTCATTCAAATTGGTTTTGAGTCCTTTTATTAAACAATTTTATTGCACACAAAAGAATGCTCACACGTTACCTGTCCAGTTTAATGAGCCTGGACAAATGTAAAAATCCATGTAACTACTACCCAAGGCAGGATACGGCACATTCCTACCACCCCATAGACTCCCTCTGCCTCCTTAGAATTAGTCTGTTTTTACTTCAACCCCAAACAACAGTTAATCTAATTTATAACACTAAAAATTATTTTTTCAGTACTAGAAATTCACTTAAGTGGAATTTTGCAGTATGTATTATTTTGTGTCAGTCTTCTTTCATTCAGCATAAAGTTTTGAGATTCATTCATATTCTTTTGTGTAGGTAGTTCATTCTGTATTTATTGCTGAGTATTGTTGCACTGTATAAATATATCAAAGTTGGCTTCGCAGTCACATAGTCTTCCATGATTAGGCATGCTATCTCTACCAGGTCCTAGTTGTACACGAAGGGGTGTTCCCAAAAGGCCTATAATTCAATGCTTCATATCCCATGACCTTGCTACAGGACCCTTATGATCTGAGTTTTAGTTCTCTGATTGGGAAAAGTCATGAACTCCACATCATGTATTTTCCCACCAGTGATAACCTCTAATATCATGACATCTGCAGAGAGGCTTACATCACAGCCTGAAACCTTTTTTTAAATTAACTTTCTATTTTGAGGTAATTGTAAATTAACATGAAATTGTAATAAATAATAGACATAGATCCTGTATACCTTTTGTACAGTTTCCCTCATTGGTGAGCTATTGCAAAATTATGGTAAAATACAAAAATGAGGATATTAACATAGATTCACTCAAGATCAAGAATGTTTCCATCACCACAAGGATCCCTCATGTTGCCCTTTTAAACTCACATCCACTTTACTTCCACCTCCATCTCCTCCTTAACTCTTGTTTTCCTTTTCTGTAATTATGACATTTCAGTAATAATGTGTAAATGGAAACAGATATTATATGTTTGGAATTGGCTTTTTTCACTCCTTGTAATTCTCTGGAGATTTATCCAGGTTGTTGCATGTATTGATAGTCTTTCTTTTTATTGCTGGGTAGTATTCTATGATCTGATTATACCACAGCGTGCTTAATTATGTTGGAGGATATCTGGGTTGTTTCCAGATTTTGCCTATTACAAATAAAGGTGCAATGAGCATTCATATAAAGGTTTTCGTGTCAACATGAGTTTTAATTTCTCTGTGATAAATGCCCAAGAATTCAATTGATAAATCATATGGTAGTTGCATGTTCAGTTCTTTAAGAAACTGCCATACTGTTTTCCAGACTGGCTGTAAAACTTTATATCCCAGTCTCTCTACATAGTTGTCAGCATATGGTGTTGTCACTATTTTTTTATTTTAGCCATTCTGATTGATGTATAGTGATATTTAATTTTGATTTTAATTTGTATTTCCATAATGACTAATGATATTGTGCATCTTTTCCTGTGCTTGTTTGCCATCTGTTTATCCCACTCTGTGAAATATCTGCTCATATCATCTTTTAACATGTCTTGACTATTGTTCCAGTACTTTCTAAAATGTTTGAGTAGTTTCCTTTTCCTAACATGCAGTTACCAAATTAAATGACTGCAGGTCGTTTTAGGAAAAGACTGAGACTGGTGACCATTTATACTTGTCATTATGAGAATTTTCAGGGGTATCAGCCTAGATACACCCATGATGCCTCAAGGTCCCATTGTTTCCCCAAAATGGTCTGAACCTTGAAATAGCATATATTTGCCATAGTTGGGAGTTCAACCTTTGCAGCGAGGCTAATCTGATAATTAAATCTTGACTTTGTCCTGTGTTCACTTCTGGAAGATAAGAGCCTTCTTGTATACCACTAGGAGGCACTAAGGCTTTCACAGTTAGTTTTTTAATTGCTAATTAATCACACTTGCCTATATATTATCTTATTCAGAGTGAGCTTAGTAAAAACCATTCAATTCCACTATTCTTATAATTGCAGTTTCTCTCCGTATTTCTCCAGCAGCTTTACACTGTGCCAGCTAAGGCATTCACATCCTTTGGTATGCCACCCCAGTACTCCACGATTGTTTCAACAACTGTGCTGCCCAGTTGTGAAAGGGATTATCTGTACTGCACTTACAGATTGCCATGTGGTGGGGAGCAAAGCAGCTTCAAATTCCCATCCAAGTATGGCTTTCTTGAGTTACTCCTGGTACTACCTGTGCCAGGTTAGATTCTTAGGAAATCAGAATCTGTGATGGAGATTAGTATGCAGGTGGTTTATTTAGGTTTTGGGGGATCAACACCTCTGGAGCGGAAGGGAAAGAAGCAAGATTTTCCAGAAAGAGAACAAGAACTCGATCCAGTCTCAACAGAAGCCTCAGTTGATCTTCTGGGGAGATGTGAAGATGGATTGACCCTCCAGAGATACTCTGATTGAGGGAAGGGAGACAGGTCTTTCTATGCCACCTTTACCTGGGAAGGAGATATAACCATGGGTGACCTAGTTCTCTTCAGCCACCTGATGGAACAGACACTTGAGGATTATCTGCCAGACTTGCTCTTAGCATTTCATTTAACAAGGTATCTAGGATATTATTTCATAGTATTATATATAGATATTTCCAATTCCATTGCAAAGTTGCATAGTACCCTATAATGTGCATATACCTAAGTTTATACAGTTCTACTCATATATATATGAGTAAGACTAAATAAAGTATCTCTCTGTCTCTCTCTCGCTCTCTCAAGGGTCAAAGGTCATATATGTTTATATGTTTGTATGGGGTGTTGATGACCCTAACTCCTGTGTTAGGAGCATCAACTATGTATCACGGTGTGTGTGTGTGTGTGTGTATATATATACATATATATATATATACACACATATATATATATATATATATGCATCAACTACATATCTACATATACCTGTATTTGACCCTTGAATCACACAGGGGTTAAGGGCGTTGACACCCTATGCAGTTGAAAATTCACCTATAACTTTTGACTCCCCAAAAACATGACTACTAATAGCCTACTGTTGACTAGAAATTTTACAAATAACATAATCTGTCATTTCACACATATTTGTATATTATTTTTATTATACACTATATTCTTAAAGTAAGCTAAAGGAAATATTATTAAAATCATAAAGAAAAGAAAATATATTTACAATTCATTAAATAAAAGTAGACCATCATAAAGGTCTTCACCTTCATCATCTTCACATTGAGTAGACTGAGGAAGAGGAGAAGGGGGAGGAGGAGGAGGAGGGGTTGGTCTTTCTGTCTCAGGAGTGGCAGAGGCAGAAGAGGTGGAGGAAGTGGAAGGGAAAGCAGAAGAGGCAGGCATACTAGGTGTAACTTTTATTGAAAAAAAATTGAGTGTAAGTAGGCCCATGCAGTTTACACCTGTGTTCATAGAAGTGGAATTGCTTGCTCAAAGGGTAAATATATATTCAATTTTGCTGAATATTTCTAATATCTGGTTCAAGGCATTTTACTATTTTACAGTTTGAACAGTGAGTAATGACAGTACGTGTTTATTCATAGTCTCATCAACACACTATATCGTTAAGCTTCTGGTTTTCCAATCTTGTATGTGAGAAACATATCAATGTAGCATTAATTTGCATTTCTCTTATTATGAATGATACTAAGCATATTTTCATATGGGTAGGAGTCATTGGCATTTTCAACCATCTCTTCATTTTTCTAGCTCATTTTTCTATCACATTGTTGGCTCTTTTAATGTTTATTTTTATCATTTGGAAGTTCTTTATACATTGAGATAGTAACACTTTGTACCATTATAAATCTTTTTTTTTTTTTCAGTTTTTCATTGTCCTTTAACTTGGCTCATGGTATATTTTTCTATGTAAAGTTTTATCTTATTTTTGTGTAACCAAATGTGTCTGTCTTTTCTCATATTGCTTCTGGATTTGGGATTATGATTAGAAAATAATTCCTCACTTCTGGCTTATAGGATAATTCACACATGATTGTTTGTGAGTAGTCTGGCTCCATAGCAAAACCTGTGTGTAGGTCGGGTGCGGTGGCTCACACTGGTAATCTCAGCGACTCAGGAGGCTGAGGCAGGAGAATTGCTTGAACCCAGGATGGGGAGGCTGCAGTGAGCTGAGATTACTCCAATGCACTCCAGCCCGTGTGAGCAGAGCAAGATTCCGTCTCAAAAAAACAAAAAACAAAACAAAACAAAAACCTTATGTGTGATATTTTGGTGCAAACATAGACAGTTACATAGCCTTTACCTGGCAGGCCTCATGGGACAAAGCTGCCCCCCAGTCTGAGACTCTCTGCAGTCTGGAAGGAGTTGCAGTTAAGAACTCGGCACTCCTTCCCACCCCAAGGTTCTTAAGATTTCTGTATTTCTAACCCAAATGCCTCCATTTGGAGGTCTCCTTGTTGTGGGAGTGGGTGGGGGAACAGGCTTGGCTAAATGCTTTCTCAGAGGCCTTTGTCACCAACACCGCTTATCAGGAGGGCTTGAAGACACTTCTCTCCACTCTGACTCACCATTCAGTACTTTTCCACTTCTAGACCTTTCTTGTCTCCCTCTCCTGGCTCGCAGGGGTATACAAAGGCAGGAGACTTTTGTTTTGGGCTCCCCGGGCAGTGTGAAGTTTCCCCCCATCTGAACTGATACATCTGATCCTTGCCCTGGGCCACTGCCAGGGAAAAATAAAACACTGGGGAGCTAGTGCTTTTGGTGCTTTTTTCCTGTTTAGCTTCTTGCTTAAAATATCTCGGTGTGTGAATTTGGTTTGTTGTCCTAATTTACCACTCGACACCTGGCAGCTCAGTTCTTTCCAGCTCAGCTCTTGCCAATTTTAGATTAGTTTAATTTTTACATTCCTATCTCTGATCTGTTGGTAATTTAGCCTGGTGGTTGGTGCGAGGAGTGAATCTGATGTTACCTTTTCTTATACAGTTATCTTGTTCTTACACCATCAGTTATTTAAAAGAACGCTTTTTCCTACTGATTTGAAATATAATCTATAAACTAATCATGTTTTGGTGGTTAAATCTTCTGCCTAGGAATCAAGCACATCACTTCCAATCATGATTTATTGGCAAAGGCAAGATATGTAATGGAGCATGATGTCCTACCCTACTCCATATAACCCTAGTATAACCCTATTTATAAACAACAAATAAAATTGATCTCACATTCCTATCCCCTCCTGTCCTGATGCACTGCCCTCCACCCCACACCCCACTCCCCTGTAAGAAATAGCAAATCAGGAAATCATTGTAATTTCTGGTTGTTTTCATGCTTAATCAATGATAAATACTAGTGGTAATAATGGTAACCCTTATTTTGTTACTGAATTTAGAAAAGTTTCTTCTAGTGTTTTTCCAGTAAGCATGATGCTGGATTTGGTATTAAAATAGATACACCTTATTATTCTTTTTTTACTGATTATGTTCAATTTTGCCAATTTCCAAATTTTCAACATCAATGGAAACTAATATATAATTTTTCCTGAGATCTACTAAGAGGACGCATAACATTAAAACATTTCTTAATTATAAACCCTTCTTCTCTTCCTTATGTAATCTCTCACTAGGTGATGATTTATTATGACGTTAATGTGCTTTTCAATACTTGTGAGGAATGAAGAGTATATTTAAATGATTTGACACAGTGTCTGGCATAAAAGTACAAGCAATGCTATATATTAATATTTACCTACATGTTCTGTATTTTTGGATTTCCTTTGCTTTATATACAAATTTTAAATTATCTAGACTTTAATTTAGCTTAATATGTAAAAGATGTCCAATTTCCTGCCCTCCCTTCCTCCCTTTTTTCATTGCCTGTCAACCTGTTAACTGAAGATTTTAGTAAGTTGTACTGACTATTCACACATTTCTCCCTCAATTGGAAATGCTATATTTATCATATATGAATTATTTTGTTCTGTCTCATTGTAGCCTCTTGCCACAGTACCATATCAACTTAGTTTCTCCCAAGATGCTTCCTGTTTTTTCTCTTATTTCAATGCTTTTCCCAGTGCTACAATCCATCTCATTTTGAAGTATACCACCTCTCACCACTCTCTGTCTCTATTGTTGCTGGCATTTGCACAGTCAGTAAGAATATTTTTTAAAAACACTTAAAAAGTTTTGGCAGTCAGCAGGAATAGATAGGGAGTAGCGAAAATGATGAGTACATTCCTGTCTGTCCCTATGCTGTGGTTTGGAGGTTAGCTATTTGAGATTACATTTTCCACATTCCCTGGGCCCTCTGAAGCCAGGATCAGAGAGTCATGTAAGTCAAAGTTTTACTCTACCTTTCTTAAAGCTAAAATTAATCTAGGTGAAAGTGCAGAACACGTGCAATTCAGAAATGTATTTTAAAAATGTGACACAATTAGTGATGTACCTAGATATTTAGGATATGATCTTTTGATATTTTCTGTCCAATTATTGTGGCTCTCAGCGTCTCTCTTTTTATGATTTTTATGGGTATTTTAATTAAAAGTAAGAAGAGGTTGATTCAGGTCTAGCTAGGCTGTGATCATTATAATGTGAAAATTCCATTACTTGTTTATAATGATAGGAATCAGTAGGCTGTTAAGGTTTGCCTAAAGCCCTTTACCAAACTCTACGTTTTATTGGAATCTAAGTTTTTACTCACTTCTCTCAGATATCTATCCATCTAATATCATTTAGATAATACATACTTAAACCTTCAAAACGTGATTGAGTAAACCAGGAGTTACATTTCACTAAAATTTTTTTTTAATTTTTTTTATTTTTTTAAGATGCAGCAGCTAAAATACCGTGAGTTGCAAATATGTGGAATGCTTTGTACATGTTTGTTTTCTAAACAAAACTTTCAATAAAATCTCCCCCCTTTAATGGCATTTGCCAAGTCAACAGATCCCAGAGCAGGAATTCTCTCATTCTAAGGGATTAGTGTGTGGGGGACGAGATGAGCATACTTCACTGGCAATGGTATGCTGAGGAGTGCACCTAACAAAGTTAATATCAGAAGCCATGGCCCTGATCCCGTTTCATGAGTTTTCATTAATAAATAAAATGATCATATAGCAAGGAAATAATTTATACATCTATTAATAGTTGTCTGTTTCAGAAAGGTTTGTCAACTATTCCTTTAGTTTAGAAGTTTCCAGTATTGCTCTGTATAACAAATTCTGAGTGACACAAGGGGAGACTTAGGTGAGAAAGAGGAAATGCGCAGTTACACCTTAGACCCTTTTTTCCCTTTACTGTTTTGGTTTTGAAGCCAGGCCCAATGTCATCATCGCAATGGATTTGTGAGGCTGGTATGTTTCATGGTTCTTGATTCCTTTCATGAATCTTTGCATAAAATGTCATGTATGTTGGGAAGGATTTTATATAATTCATCCTGCTGATAATAACTTTTGCCTTTATATTTTAGTGTTTTTAATGTTGGAAATAATTTTCTATGTCTGAATTTATTTGGGGCTTTGCTATAATATTCAATAAGAAAAACTTTTAAATAAACTTTTGAAGTGATTAAGTTGTCCTCACTCTAGTGAAAGACCATTCAACTATTTTAATTTTCCCCTATATTCAAGGCTTTTTAATGTTTCAAGAAACAATCTTATTTAATGTTACAGAGAAATACTTGTAATAATGACTATGTATGTGAGTCCAACGTCAGTTTAGATATTTGAAGTTATATCCAATGCTTTCATAATATATGTATGTCAACTTAAAGATACAATAGCAGATTGAATTCAGAAAAATATTTACAGTTGCAAAAATGTGATACTGAGACTATAGTTACAAATTGACTTTGGCCATTTGCTCTAGGCTGATGAAAATTCTGACATCTATGGCAAGGTAGGTCTTCTTGAAAATGAGCACAGTTTTCCATTTTGTTTTCCCTATAAAGTCTGATCACGTTAGTCAGATAAATAGGCAGAGATAGAGATTGTCAATTTTGCAGGACTTGGTCTACTATGGTTAAAACTGCAAGCAGATTTATTTATTTTTTCTCATCTTACATATAGTTGTCTTCCTTTGTTTATCACTTTTTTGAAAAATCAACATTAGATCTTCCATGATTAAATTTATGACCAAATAGGGATCCAGAATAGTTTTATTGTAATGAATTGCGTTGAAATTCTTTCATTTCTAACAAGACATTTTAAATAACCAAGAGATCACAAGGTTTCACCCCTTATGCTTTATACTGGTGGTGATTCCATTGGATAGCTGCAAATATGGAGGAAAACTTGTTAAACTAAAATTTAAAATATCCAGTTTATCATACCAATAAGTTTATTCAAATAGAATAAAATCAAATTTTTTGTTTCTTAAATCCTTGTAGAGATTCTCTTTCTACAAATATGTTAAGCTCTCTCTCTTATCTGTCCTCTTGAGTAGCTTAAGTACTATTGATTCGCTATAGCCTTCTCCCTAAGTGGCTGCCAGGTATTAAAATGTAAAGCAAAACAAAAATTCAAATAAATCGGATTCTGAGTACATTCTTCCTTCTTTGGAAAGGGCTAGTGCCTCCTCATTAAATGATTAACACACTTGAAAAAATATATTTAAGTAAATGAGATAATAAACCTAAAGATATTTTTAGTTTCACATTTCCTAGAAATTTATTTCTGGAAATAAATTTATTCCTAGGGGCTCTCTTGGCAACTCAAATTAATTCTAAAATCTCACTTTTCATTTCATCGTACTTCATTTATTCCCCCAATAAACTTCAAGCTACCTAAGATAAGAGACTATGGCTTATTTATGTTTTAATCCATGATGTTTAGCTCAATGCCTGCTCTAAATTAAGGGTTCAATAAATATTTATTGAATTATTAAACCTGTCCCTCCTCCTGGGTTGCCAGCTTAGTCTCTCAGGCTTTGAAGTTCTGTATGATCTCTGTCTCCTAAATTCTATCAGTTCCCAAATTGTATAGACTCCCAAACAAATAACAGCTTTCAAATACAACTTTTTCTATATTCCCACTACTAGTTCACTGGTTTTTCATTGCTTCTGTCTTATACCAAAGCTAATCGTTCCTGTTTCCTCCATTTTCAATCTCTCTGTTTTCCCATCTCTGCTAAATACTGCTGACAGATAAAATATTCCAGAAGCATAGAACTTACAACATCGCTTCCTTAGACGGACATTTTTAAACCTCTTCCATATCTAAAGAATAAACTACAACCTTCTTTGCATTATAGGTACTCTGTAATGTAGTCTTAACCCCTTTTCTGTAAAGGACCTACAGATTGTCTATTATTCTTTCCATTTCTCTGCAATTGTATATAATTCACGTGGCTTGGGGAAGAGGAGAATCAATTTCCTAAGCTTAAGGCTGGCCTTGATATTTTTCTAATACGGCTCAGGTTAATTCCATCCTACCTGGTAACAATTCTTGGTGCATTAGTTCCCGTCTTCTGAGATAAATACATGAGAAGTCATTCATTTACCAAAAAATAAAAATAAAAAATAAAAATACAAAAAGGAGCCAAGTTTCAGGAAGATTGAAAATACGCTGTGTAATATAATCACCTTTGCCTTTGGGTGTCTGCAATTCACTGGATAAACTACTGTAGCTCCATTATGACTTGAAGTCTTTTTATCCAAGTTGTTATAACTTACAGATTTTCATAACTCAAACCATGCTTAACCTGATTTGAAACTCAGTGCCTTTATCAGATCCACTCACTCTCACCTTCTGCAGATCTTCAAAGATGTCCAAGACCTTCTCTGTAGCAATGCAACACTTCATGTTATCCTATGCTATTTATGATTATCAATCCACTGCACAACATCTTTCTCTAGCTTCTTAAATATATCATGTTGTGCTTGAGAAACATGGTGAATATTTATGGAAACAACAACTCTATCCCAATTTTTAAAATTTTCTCACACATAGCAAAATAACACAGACAGCAGATGTGTGTGCCAAGCTTATGTGCTTTATATATTGATTACTTTCAATATTTTTTATCACTTCAAAATTTTCCTCTAAATGTACAGGCTTTTTTAGGTCTTATACACTTATATACTTTCTTTGCAGAATTTGTTTTACTTTCTTGGAAGTCATTTTTACTCAACAATTTGAGGAAGATGATATGATAATGCACAATGTGAAAAGTAATCCTAGCTAGGAGATAATTTAATCACAACTGCTCTATTGTATATGCAAATGTATTATAGCAAGTTTTCTGTTCAATTTGAAAATTCTGAGTAAGATTTGTAAGTTATTGCAGTAAATATTTTCATAGTGATAATTTAGAATGTGCTGACTGAGATTATATTATATTATGTATATACTCTTTGGTCCAGTTATATCAAAGTACTTTTTTGCCATTTATTCACCACGCTTTTTTTTGTTGTTGGACTTTTTATTTTTATTTTTTTCTTCAAGTTTTAGGTTCAGGGGTACATGTGCAGGATGTGCAGGTTTATTACACAGGTAAATGTGTGCCATGGTGGTTTGCCACACAGATCATACCCTCACCTAGGTATTAAATCCAGCATGCATTAGCTATTCTTCTTGATGCTCTCTCTCTTCCCATCCCACCCTCCAATAGGCCCCAGTGTGTGTTGTTCTCCACCATGTGTTCATGTGTTCTCATCATTCAGCTCCCACTTATAAGTGAGAACATGTGGTATTTGGTTTTCTGTTCCCATGTCAGTTTGCTGAAGATAATGGCTTCCAGTTCCATCCATGGCCTTGCAAAGGCATGATCTTATTCCTTTTCAAGTCTGCATAGTATTCCATAGTGTATATGTACCACAGTTTCTTTATCCAGTCTATCATTGATGGGCATTTAGGTTGATTCCATGTCCTTGATATTGTGAATAGTGCTGCAATGAACATATGTGTGCATCTATCTTTATACTAGAATGATTTATATTCCTCTGGGTATATACCCAATAATGGGATTGCTGGGTTGAATGGTGTTTCTTTTTTCAGGTCTTTGAGAAATCATCACACTGATTTCTACATTGGCTGAGGTAATTTACCCTGCAACTAACAGTGTATAAGCTTTCCTTTCTCTCTGCATCCCTGCCAGAATCTGTTATTTTTTGACTTTTAATAATGGCCATTCTGACTGATGTTAGATGGTATCTGATTGCGGTTTTGATTTGCATTTCTCTAATGATTAGTGATACTGAGCTTTTTTTCATATGATTGTTGGCTGCATGTATGTTTTCTTTTGAAAAGGGCCTGCTCAATTCCTTTGTCCACTTTTTAATGGGGTTGTTTGTTTTTTTCTTGTAAATTTGTTTAAGTTCCCTATAGATGCTGGATATTAGACCTTTACTGGATGCATAGTTTGCAAAAATGTTTTCCCATTCTCTAGTTTGTATATTCACTCTATTCATGGTTTCCTTTGCTGTGCAGAATCTCTTTAGTGTAATTATGTCCCATTTGCCAATTTTTGCTTTTGTTGCAATTGCTTTTGGCATTTTCCTCATGAAATCTTTGCCTGTGCCTAAGTCCTGAATGGTATTGCCTAGATTTTCTTTCAAGGTTTTTATAGTTTTCGGTTTCACATTTAAGTCTTTACTCCATCTTGACTTAATTGTTGTATATGGTATTTACCATGTTCTTAACTGTATCCATCACTTGGAATCTCTCTTTCTGAAGTCTCCTCCCTGTTATGTTTCAGATGTTGAAAATGCACTGATTTTGATGATGTAGGTCATGCACCATTTGCAGTGTTGAATTTCGTTTCCTACCAATCAGAAGAGAACACATTTATCTGAATTCCCCTGGCTTCTTCATTCATTAATTCGACAAATATTATCAAGTTTCTATTATGTGCAAACACTAGTCTAGACACTGGCAATAGAATTGTGAAAAAAAATGGACTAAAACATTTTCCCTTATGCCGCTTATATTCTACTAAGAGACATAAGCAGTAGTGTACTGAAGTTAGCTCCCACTCGCTCCCAAGAGTTGATTGTGAGTGTGTCTTTTCAGCTCTGCATTCAGTGACATCATGTTGGTAGCTTGAAACTAGTCATAGCTCGAGTATCTACAACATGGAATTCAGCAAATGCTGTAAATCAACTTTGTCTTTTCCTCTAGAAAGCCAGTTTACAAGCACACCTAAGTCCAAATAAAAGATTATATCTATATCTATGTGTGTGTGTGTATGTATATATATTATATATATTATATATATAATATGTATTATATATAATATATATGATATATGATATATATATTATATATAATATATATATTATATATATTATATATATATTATATATATATATGATGAGAGTTGATATAGTATAATAGATAGTGATACCTACCTAGGAGAAAATTGAAACAGGGAAGAGGATGAGATGTAGGGCAGCAGTTTAAATTTTAGATGAGGTAGTCAGGGAAGGCCTTGCTGAGTAAGATAACAGTCTAATGATATGATGGAGCACGCTGTATGAAGCATTTTTGGGCAGGGGCCTTCATAAGTAGGAGGACTCTGAGATAATAACTTGTCTGCTGTTCTTGGAAGACAGTGAGAAGCACATTAAGATTGGAGCAGAGAGGGAGTAGTTGGAGGGTTAAAGAAAACGTTAGAGACATTAATGGGGCACAGAGGTTCATTCATGTAGGGTCTTGTAGGTCATAGTAGGATAGCAAGAAATTTTCTCTCTTCTCTGAGTGACTTGTGAAACTACTGCAATGATTTTCAGCAGAGAAATGGCATGCTCTGTCTACTGTGTGAAAAACAGATTGACATGAAGCAAAAACAGGAGCAAAAGGACCAGTAAGAAGGGCATTGCAAGTTTCAGGTGAGATACCATGGTTGCTTGGACCAAGCTGGCAGGAGTGCTGATGGAAGAATGGGTCTATTTTAAAATATATTTTGACTGTGAAGTGGAAAAAAAAGAAGAAAAATTATTTCAAAGGTTTGGGGCTGAGCAACTAGAGGGATGAGTTGGAAAAGATTTTAAGAACAACACATATTGCAGGGAGGGTGGAAGTCTCAGCAGTATTGGGAACTCAATTTTGGACATGTTAAGTGCGATATGCAAAAGCCTCATTGGAGTGAGTTCAAGAGAAAATTGGAGGAAAAAATATTGTTGCAGCAAGCACAGTTAATTCTTCTGAGAAATTTTGCTGGAAAGGGAGCAGAAAAGTACAGAGATAGCTACGGGGGATGTGAGTAAAAAAGAGGGCACTTTTCTAAGACAGGAGAAATAAGAACATACTTGGTGCTTATGGAAAAATCCAATAGAAAGGGAAACACTGATGTTACTGGAGAGTCAGGAGGGAATTGCTCAAGAGATATCCTCAGGCAGATAAGAAGGGATGGAAAACTGGGCAAAAATGAAGGGATTGACCATAAATAGGAGCCAAGAGAGTTCATTAATAGTAACAGGAGAAAGGTAGAGTACGGGAGCACTGATACTCGGTGGGTAGATACGAAGGTAATTACTTGAGGGAATTATCTTCCGATTGCTTCTTTTTTCTATCAGAAATAGAAATTATGGTCATGAGCTGAGAATAAAGAGGATGGAAATTGTTCAAGGACAGAGGTAAAAGTCTAAAATAGCCATCTAGGAACGTGAAAGCCCATGTGGTTTATGCACTGTAGTGTTTTCATGGGCAGCAGTGAGGCACCTCTTGGTTTAATGATCATAAATTTGAAGTGAGATCAGTTAGTGAGGCTCTGTTTATCACCATTCCTGTGCAACTGTGTGGATGCGGGCAGAAAGTAGGTGGGTATGGTAACACTGGGGAAAAATTTCCTGTGTGAAAGTTCCAGAATTCAGCATTTCATCTTAAAGCAATAATCAATTTCAGAAAGTCTTTTCAAGAGGGGATATGGTGCATTTAGAGATGGATATGATAAGTAGAGTCTTCTTAAAATAGGGACCAGGGTGAATGTTCTGATCACGCGGAAAAATAATTATGCTGATTACAGGATCTTTTTACAGCAGTTATTTTACCTCTGATGCATTCTAAGCAGTTACTTTGTCCTTCTGCTTTTGGATTTTCACAGATATTTTTTCTTTTTATTTGGCTTTATCTCAATTCATTACTTTTTGCTTATATTTCACAAAACCTGAGGGTGATTTAATATGGCGTAATGTATTTCAATGGTGCTATGATTCAGTGATAGTATTTTGTTCTTATAGCTCTATGTTACATTCCATTGAGATGGGCTTACCTCAAAATAGTGTTTGCACAAACAGAAGGTTGTGACTTTAGGTCTTATTCACCGCCACTCAATAAAAAATTCCATATTTTGTTTATAGAAACAGTACGTATTCAAATACAAAATAGGCATTCATTTAAATTACAAGTCATTTTGAATACAACAATTTTAGCTTTTCAGGGCCTTTTTATATTGTATTATTTAAAATTCAGAAATACCACTTCAAATTAGCACAAGTGACAGGGCATTTAGCTGAGCAACATTTTCAGACAGATCTCCACGTGCAATTATTTAAGACAAACCAACGATCCAATTATTCTTCCTTTAACTCATATGGATGTGCCAAAAATAGTTTGCTCTCAGAAATCAATTTACAATCATCTATTGTTTTTTAAATTAGAACAATTCCTCATTTAACAAATCATAGGTTTTCCTTTATGTAATGATTGCTTACTATCATTACTCAGAAGTAGTCTTCATTCTATGATCTGAATGTTTGTATCCCTCCAATATTCATATGTTGAAAAATCCCTCTTAAATGGAATTAGTATCTTTACAAAAGAGGCCCAAGAGAGCTTATTCATCCCTTCCACAGTGTGGAAGACATTCTCTATGAAGCAGAAAAACCTCTCACCAGACACCAAATCTGCTGGTACCTTGTTGGCTTTCCCAGCCTGCAGAACTGTGAGCAATAACTTTCTGTTACTGATAAATTACCTAGTGTAAGGTATTTTGTTACGGCAGCCTAAATGAACCAAAACACCCCTGAGACTTGAATCATCAAGAAAATCTTTAGAGGTTAAAAATGTTCTGCTTTGTTGTTTTCTATATATTTCTGCAATATTTAGAACCTAGTATGTTCAAATATCTGAAATATGGGACATAAAAATTAGACCGATGTCAAAATACATCAAAATTTTATGGGAGAGAGATGCACTCCCAGAAACAACCGAGGAGAATAAACCAAGAGACCAAGGGAGCGAAATGCAGACTGTAGATGAGTTTTAGAATTGGAATGTTGGTGTCCAGTGAGGGAGGATGTTTAAAATTCTGTCATGTAAGCAAAATTATCTCAGCACTTATTCCAAGCTCAATGGAAATCCTCTCTGTATCTAGTCTCAATGTTATATATTTTTGTTCCATTATTAATTAGAGTATTTTGGACCCTATGTAATTTAATTTCAACAAACCCTAAACAGACAAAATAGCCCTAGGAGAAAAAAATATAATAAAGTCTAAGGAACTCACCTAAGTCCACGTGTCTTTCAGTTGACAAATTTAAATTGGAATATTCTCAATACATTCGTATCATTGGAAATTGGAATCTTTTCTGGATGAAATTTATGTAAACATTACTCTCCATACTGATCCCAGTGCTCTTGGCCTTTCACTATTTCAGTCCAACACCCGATGCAAAAGTGATTTTCTTTAAGTGCAAATCTGATTTTGTCACTTTCGACTCAAAATTCTGTAACAAATTCCTTAGGAAACTTCCAAGTTTGTTAAAATAATATCAAAAGACCCTTAAATGAGGTGCCTTTTTAAACTTCCCAGCCTCATTTCTTGTATGCTTCTTGCATAATTCATGCGTAATTCATGCCGTCTTCCATCTGTGGCCTTTTGCATTTGGCACCACCTCTCCATCATTCCACAACAGAATATTTTTTGCCCAATCTTACCCCACCATCATTACTACTGCTACTACTACTACCACTACCACACACACACACACACACACACACACACACACACAGAGTCAGGATAACTTCTCATTTTATTAATGACTTAACATCTCTCAGAAACCTTTCCTGACCTCCTAATTTGGGTTTGACTCCACACTCCAAATGTGTTCTCATTGTGTCTATTCATCCGCTTTTTCACTATACGATACTAGTAATGCCATTTTATGCATCTTTTTTCTTTACTAGATTTCAACTTAATGATTATCATGGTCACGTAGTGTTGCTTGTCCATTGTTGTTTTCCCAGTGTTTATCACAGTACCTGAAAAAAAAACAGGCATTTTACTGATTGAATTAAAGAATGAGTATTTTCTGTACCACATTTCAGACACTATAATGATAAGTTTAAAAATAAATCAGACTCCAGATATTCATTCAAGAATCCTATTGTCCATTAAGAGAGATAAAACTTGTACATGAATATTAGTAACATAAGATAGAAGGAAGGGTCACAAGGGGAGACCTCTACTATACCGTTAGCAGTGGTCAAGGTCATGCCCATGTGCTTGGAAACGATTTTCCCTCAAGGAGCATACAGGGCTTTTTCAGCAGAAGTGCAGAGTGAACTGATATGCTTAGGGTAGAATCACCTCTTTTCAGACTTCGTTTGTGGATGTCTAGAGAATGCCTGATGGCAGGAGCAAGATTCCTCTTCTGCAGCCATGATTTCTCCATCTGCAAAAGTCATATGTGAGTCTCAGAGTTCTGTGTGGCCCTGGAAACACCCGAATCCCTTTACCTCAGTATTCACAGCCTTTCCAAAACTATCTTCCTTAGACCATTGTAATCATCTGTAATAGGATAATTTACCACTATCTCTAATGAGACAACTGTCTTCCTTAGACCATCTGTATTATTTCAAATACCCTCTGTTCCTCCATATTTTACACACCGCAAACAGCCAGAACTACTATTATCCTTCATTCCCAGGCTTTGATTCCCACTTAGCTCTATACTTTTTTTTTCTGACTTTATATTTTATACTCTCCATTCTCTGAAAACTTTCCATTGAGCCTTCTATAACTTTTGCAAGTCAGCAGCCAAATCTCCTATTTTGAGCACTTTTATCTGATTGATCCCTTCACCTTCTTGATACAAGGAAAACTTGACGCTTCTCAATGTTTTCTTTCCCTGAGTTCAATTGAAAGGATTTGATGAGCACCACATCCTCCTTTATACCATGACAGTTTCCTTCCTGCCAGAAAGCTAAACTTTAAGCTAAGATTACATACTTTACTTTTAAGACTAACAGTGCACATTTTAAAGTAACAATTTCTGCATTACTTAGGATAGGTTAGAATGTGCTGCAGCAACAGACAATTCCCAAACACTAGTGGCTTTATATAACAATGGTTTATTTCTCGCCTGTTCTTCGTATCTATTGAGAGTCAGCTGGAGGCTCTGCTCTGCTATCCTTACTCAGGAATGAAGGATGATGGAGAATCAACTATCTGAATGTTACTAATTGCTAAAGAAGTGGGAAGTGAACATAGTGGATCGCATGCTGGCACCTAAAATCTTCATCCTTGATAGTGACACAAAACAATTCCACACATAAATCATTGGCTACAGCAACTCACAAGGCTATATTTAACTTCACAAGGGCGGGTACATGAAATTCTGTCATGTCCCAGAAAGAGAGGAACAAAGAATAACCTCGAGAAGTCTGAGAAGCACCAATAGCCACCATAATACATATATTACAGTACACGGGTAACTAAATGGAAGTTAACTGTACTATATGTTTCATTTCAATTTCTACCTGAGATTCCTTTTGAAAAATATTATGATGATGAATTCTATCCCCAAAATTCTTTATAAAACCAAAACATAAATAAAAAGGAAGAACAGCCATTTGACCCTAGTGGTCTATAAAGCATTCAAGTTTGCCACCTAAGAGCATGGTTTTATGTTTAAGAATGATATTTGACCATTAACAAAGGTTAATTATCTGTTTCTTTGAAAGGAAATAACTTGAATTCATATGTCATTTCCAGAAAATGAATTTTCCAGTTTCTATTTTTTAAAAATTTTCATTTGGTCCTCTTTCCTCTCTCCTGAAGAAATTTTATTACTTTTATGCTTATATCCAGTATGTCATATGTACCTAAAAGGCAGCTTCCTGTGTTTCCATTTTCATATTTAGATAAAAATCTCAAGCTATTTATATGTTAACTTTATTTATACATGATACATGTTTGGAATATATATTAAGCAATTCGTTATAGTTCTCCTTTCTTATTTATGCATTTTGTTTTTTGGAATTAGTCAATTTAAGTAATTTTCTTCTAGTTATATATGAATGTTGCAAAAAAAGTCACCATGTTCTTGAATAAAAACCTTTCAAAGATGGCATGATAAAGATATAAACAGGCATTAGAGTTTGCATTTCCATCTAAATATAAGTAACTGCAATAAATTTTGACATGAATGTAAATTATTTCCTTTAACTTTGATTTAATGCATTTTCTTTCCAAAAATAAACTGGAGAAAATAGGTACTCTAAGTTTGTTGTTAAAGATTCCTTACATAATCATTATTCATATAATGTCTCTGGAAGAACAAAAATTTACTAAAAGCACACCAAGGCTTTTCATCAAATATGAGAATATTATTCAACATAATGAATATTATTCATCCCACACATCATACTTATTGACACATCAAGCACATATTGACTCTCAACTATTTGGGGCCTTGTGGCCTGTATTGGTCTATTTGGATACCATAACAAAATAGGTTTCAGTTTCTGGTGAGGGCTCTTCCCTGGCTTGCAGACAGCTACCTTGTATCCTCATAAGGCCTTTCCCCTGTGCCTGTTCATGGAGGGAGGGAGAGAGAGAGGAAGGGGGAAAAGAGTAGAAAGGAGGAGGGGGAGGGGGAGAAGAGCAGAGGAGAAGGGGAAGAAGGAGAGGGAAGAGGAAGTTCTTTAACCTCTTATAAATTCAATAATCCAATCATAAGGGCCCCACCCTCATGACCTAATCTAACCAGAATTTCCTCCCAAAAGCCGTCTCCAAATACCATCCATTGGGAATTAGGGCATATTAATTTTGGGGGGTTGCAAAGACTCAGTCCATAATATAGCCACAAAATTTAAAAAAGAGGGAAATGGGCTTGCTCAATTATATCTTTGTTTATCCACTCTATGAAAACATTCATTCATTCTACAAATATATCCCTCTGATACATTCTATAATTGGTGAGGGAGTCAACAGAATAAGAAATGCAAATGAGTAAATGTTATGGTATATTAGAAGGTGATACATGCTATAGAAATAAATAAGTCTAAGAGAGGGAGTTAGGCAAGGCAATAGGAGGGTCATCTTGAATGGAGGGTCTGCAATCCATAGGTAATTGACTCATCTCTAAGTTTGTTGTTAAAGATTCCTTACATAATCATTATTCACGTAATGTCTCTCACAGAACAAAAATTTACTAAGAGCTCACCAAGGCTTTTCATCAAATATGAGAATATTATTCAACATAATATTATTCATCCCACACATCACACATATTGTATTATTTTACTCCTAACCTGCATTATATCTATATTTAAAATAAATATTGTATTCTTCCACTCTCAACCTGCATTGTATCTATATTTAAGCCATCATGAGATTTTTCTTTTTGAAATGCCTTGGTTCACAGTAAAGTCTTACTTTAGAGGAAAACTATATCATAAAGGAAAAGGAAAACACTAGCATTAATTTTTCAGTAGTCAAAAAAAATTATTTATAACAAACTTACATAGTAAACTGCTGGTATTGTTTTAGTTGCTAAACGACTATGCTCAGGCTTGTAATCTACATAGCAAAATGGGAAATAATAACGTCAGGTTCTGTAGGGGAAGAACATAAAAAACTTTTACTTAAATCATGAAATGCCTAATATGGTGACAGAGGGTAGGACTTTGATAAATTATAAATGGGTAACATCTTATTGAAAACAGAATTTAAGCAGTTCTTATATCCTAACTACCAGACCCATATTCTCCTTTTACATCTGTGAGCCGCTCCTTTTTTTACTTCCCTTCTTGATAATTATATTGTGAATAGAGTTTAAGCAAATAGAGTTGAGGTACCACCATACTCCACAGGTCACAGATGAATTTCAAATTTGGTCTTCGGGAAAATACAACCAGAAGAGACCTGTTCCAAAATTATTTTGAATAAGAACTTTATCATATAATATACATATATGTATGTGTGTGTGTATATAATATACTAATCTGTCACTGCACATATTCTCTGTCACATCCTTTCACTCTCTTTCCCTTTTTCCATTCAAAAAATTTGAGCTTGGATCTGCTGACTTCATCAACAACCTTTTTTACAATTTCATTTTTTTTACGGTAAAGATTCTGTAAGCTTCAGAAATGACAGCTATTAAATTACAGCTCCTTAATTCAATCCACCCTTTGCTCTTTCCTTACAATGTATCTTCATTGATGAGTCACACTCTCCTATTCCTTTCAACCCATTAATCATTACATCATTTCTATTATGTCGTTGTGTGTGCTTCCTTCATTTAGTTGCTGGAAGAAGCATCATATAAAGTTAGTGAATTTCTGTTGGAAATAGTAACTTGGATTATATCTATTTTTAATATAATTTTGGGATATTTTATCTTATTATGCTATTACACCCAATGAGAATGCATAAACTATTTTAACCCATCACCCAAAATAACTATAATCTTGAAAACTTTTATTTACACAGCATCTCTTGGCTAAGCATTCACACAAACTTCAGAATTAGACTTTAAACACAATATACAGAAAAGATAACACTGCAATAGTAATGAGAAAAAATATATATTTTGTTGGGCTGAATTAATTTTTTTGTGAGATTGTTTTAAATAACATGTCAAGTTTTTCACTAAAGAGAAAATGGATTTTTTAAAGTTAGTGCTCAAGGAAGCTGGATAATAGACATTGGCATATGCTGTTGTTGGGAAAAAAAATCTGGTGTGTTTTCAGCTTCAGTTCAGATTAGATGGAAAAAGTAAACAATATCAATAAATCGTTTTCATTTCTTCCAAATAGATTATGTTCTTGATTGTGGCAATATCAAGAAATTGTTTTTATTTCTTCCAAATAGATGATATTCTTCATTGTAGGTCCACTAACTAATGTGTCTTCTTTGTGCCTGTATCTTGTCCCTATATTTTGTTGAAATATCCTCTAATTCAATTTGCTTTGTAAATTAATTCTTGGTTAACAGAAAATCAATTAAAGTAGAAGTATGTTGTCTTTGCTTTAAAGTAACATTCTTTTCATTTTTTATAAATACAAAGATAAGGGCATTCAATAAACTTGGCAATAAAAATTTTGATGGTATGGGAAACTTCAAGGTAAGATGTGGTGATTAGATAGGTTACTTTGTCTTCCTTGTTGATAAATATTTGGACAATGAGCCTGGCCTTCTGGATGAGGGGATTAAAACTAGATAGGGCTGAAGAAGAAAAAAACCTTAGCTTTAGTTATTTAATGTTTGCCTTGTGGTAAACTGGTTTGAAACGTAGGATTGGGAATCAAAGTTTTCATTGATTAAAATTATGGTTCTGGCCGGGCATGGTGGCTCACGTCTGTAATCCCAGCACTTTGGGAGGCCAAGGCAGGCAGATCACGAAGTCAGGAGATCGAGACCATCCTGGCTAACATGGTGAAACCCGTCTCTACTAAAAATACAAAAAATAAAATAAAATTAAATAAATAAATAAATTAGCTGGGCGTGGTGGCGGGTGCCTGTAGTCCCAGCTACTCAGAAGGCTGAGGCAGGAGAATGGTGTGAACTCGGGAAGCAGAGATTGCGGTGAGCCGAGATCACACCACTGCACTCCAGCCTGGGCGACAGAGCAAGACTCTGTCTCAAAAATAAATAAATAAGTAAATAAATAAATTAATTAATTAAATAAAATTATGGTTCAACCAGTAAAATGTAAGGTGGCTTGGGCAATGTATCTAACCTGCTGGTACTTCAATATCCTTATCTGTGAAGTGGTAATTCTAATGCATAACTTACACAGCTTAAATGGAGTATAGCATACTGTGGATATTTTAGGGAAAGATAGAACTGTAGCATGTAGGTAAGTTAAGTACAAGGCAGAGACTGGAGATGTATGTGAGATGGGAATAATAAAGTATCTCGTTTACCAAGGTGGAAATATGGGTTTTATCTGATTTTTTTTTTACCACCCATTGATATATATTATTAATAGGAGTATTATGATCATTTGACATTTTAGGAAATGTCCTTTAAAATTTGATGGCAGTGATCTAGAGGACCAATAATCTGGAATTGAATCTCATGGCAATGAAAATAGAGAAAAAGATGGAATTATAAAATATACAATACAAGAAGTGATTTGGGGTAGAACTTGCGCATGCAGCTTTTGTAATTAAATATGCTAGATTGTTTTCCAGTTTGGCCATCTAATACCTGTTGGTCATTGGGTGTCTCTCTTTTCAATCCCATTTTCCTTGTGTGTATAATATAGATATTAATAACATTTTCTTCATAGGAATAGGGTAACCATGAAATGAGATTATGCATTTGTAATGCTTTACACAATGTCTGGCACTTATAATTGTGCACTAAAGTGTGAATTAATTATTGCTATTGTTAGATAGAATTGCTAGCACTGTATCTTCTGTAGGAGGTAAGAGAGGGAGGAGGTTAGGAAAACATATTTATGACATCAACAGTTATGTTGAGGATGCCAAAACATAGCAACCATTTATCTTGTTTACTCATAATTTCCATATTTCTCTAACAGTTGTGTGTGACACTATGAATAACAAACATTTATTCCATATATTTTATTAGCATAATAGGCACTAGAAACCATGCTATGACTATGTACAGTGTACATTGGATACAAAACCAAGTAGACACTGCCTCTGTTCTGAAGGAGCAGATGCGCGAAAAGCAAATAGGTGTTATTCTTGTCATACCTGCAATATGAGAGGAGAAGACGCTTGGATTTTTTTTCCTATGAAAGTAGCCATAGTTAAATTTAAGTAGTGAAAGTTCTATTGTTTAATGAGTATATCCATTTTTCACTGGCTAGGATAAGGGATTAATATGACAGTATAAATTATCCCTATGATTGAAAATAAAAATGCCAATTCCTTCCACAAGAATTGACCATTAGGTTAAATCTTAATAACAAGCCATAAGCTCATACAGTACTGATTTTAAAAAAAATCTAGAGCAATGAACTCAGTACAGATGCAATAACCCTATCCATCTAAGTCCTTAAGAGAATTTCAGAATGAAGAGAAATTCACATTCCTTCTGCAACCACACTACCTAGGAAAACTGTTTCACAATAAATGATCTCACAAGAATTTCATAATGATGAACATATGATGGGTCTTTTAAAATTCTATAGGCTATTCAGTGTTTAACATTAGAACGAGAGAAAAATCCCAGGAGCAAACAAAAATGTAGAGAATGCCTATCCTTTCTGATCACAGAAAGAAGAAAATGGGAAATGTCCACCCTCTGAAAACACATGAAGAATAACTTTTTTGTGTATATTTCTAATTATTTCCATGGGACAAATGCTGCGAGTTGGATTTTAAAGGTACATTTATGACTTACAATCTTTAGAAATATTTTGCTAAATTATACCCCCCAGCAGTTTCTCTTCCCACACTCAAAAATTCTGGTCATCTTTCTTTTAATGTTTGCATACGAGGAAATAATGATGTTTCACCGGCATTTGATGAGGTGCACAGAGCTGAGGTCCAAAACACAGCACTAATGGTGAGCTCTTGGGTCCAGGCATGTGATGGCCCTAGTACCTAAGGTGCTGGCACCTGCTGCAGTGTTAGTCATATGATGGAAGGCACAGATCCTTAGGAAGGCCTGGCTCTCTACAGGGCTGAGGTGGTACCCAGGGCACGGGCCACACAGTGAGTACTTGGCTCTGGGGCCCCACGTGCAATGGTTCTGATGTCTAAGACGGCAGCAGGCCCAGTGCTACCACACAGCCTGGGTCTGTACTGTGGTTACTTAGAGCAGCTGGGACTCCTGACACGTAAGAGGTTGGGAGAGGTGGTAGCTCCTTTCTCAAAGCAGGTCAACAGCAGCTGGTCCTGGAGCATGAGGGGTGTGCAGTCAAGTTTTCCTCTCAGGTTCCCTGGTGGGAATGGCTGTTGGTTACCTCAGTGGCAAGAGATGCCACTCTACTGAGCAGACTGCTGGGAACATGGTGGCTGCTGCCATGTGGCTGGTACTGATAGCCTCGCCTTTCTCCATTGCTCCTGGTGTCTCAGTTATGTCAATCTTATCAGCAATCCTTTCCATGTGGAAATTCTCTTTTTAAAAAAAAAATTTTTTCACTGTGTTGTTGTAGATTCTTTAATCAGCCCTTGAGCCCACTCCACGCTATTTTGGTTTGTGAATAGCTGTCTATGTGTATGTGTATACATACATATGCATGTGTCTATGTATATGTATATGTGTGGGGGGGAGGATAAAGGGATAAAGACTGGTATCTCCTACTCTGCTATCTTGCATTCATATTTCTAAATACAGTCATGTACTGGGGATATGTTCCGAAGAAATGAGTCATTGGCCGGGCGCGGTGGCTCATGCCTGTAATCCCAGCACTTTTGGAGGCCGAGGCGGGCAGATCATGGGGTCAGGAGATCGAGAACAACCTGGCTAACATGGTGAAACCCCGTCTCTACTAAAAAATACAAAAAAAAATTAGCCAGGCATGATGGTGGGCGCCTGCAGTCCCAGCTACTCGGGAGGCTGAGGCAGGAGAATGGCATGAACCCGGGAGGCGGAGCTTGCAGTGAGCCGAGTTCGCACCACTGCACTCCAGCCTGGAGGACAGAGTGAGACTCAGTCACACACACACACACACACACACACACAAAAAGAAATGAGTCATTAAGCAACTCCCTCCTTGTCCAAACACTATAGACAGCACTTACGCAAACCTAGATGGTATAGGCTACTACACACCTATTCTATATGCTATATGGTATAGTCTATTGCTCCTAGGCTACAGACCTGTACAGCATGCTACCATACTGAATTCTGTAGACAATTGTAATACAATGGTATGTATTTGTGTATTTAAACATTGCTAAACATAGAAAAGGTACAGCAAAAATATGATATAAAAGATAAAAAATGTGCACCTGTGTAGGGCACTTACCGTGAGTGGAGCCTGCAGGATGGGAAGTTGCACTGGGAGAATCAATGAATGAGTGGTGAGAGCATGTGAAAGCCTAGGACTACTGACCTGCACTACTGTAGATTTTATAAACACTGTATACTTGAGCTATGCTAAATTCATTTTTTAGAAATTTATTTCTTTAATAATAAATTAACCTTAGCTTATTGTAAGTTTTTTACTTCATAAACTTTTTAATATTTAAAAAAATTTAACTTATTGTAATAACACTTAGCTTAAAACACATACACATTGTACAGCTGTAAATTTTTTTCTTTATGTTCTTATTCTATAAGTATTTTATATTTTTTAAGTTTTTAAAAAAACATTTTTGTTAAAAAGCAAGATATTCACTCATTAGCCTAGGCCTACACAGGGTCAGGATGATCAATATCACTGTCTTCCACCCCATATCTTGTCCCACTGGAGGATCTTCAGGGGCAATAACATGCATAGATCTGTCATTTCCTATGATAACAATGCCTTCCTCTAGAATACCTCCTGAAGAACCAGCCTGTGGCTGATTTACAGTTAACTTTGTTTTTTGTAAGTATAAAGAATACACTCTAAAAATAATGATAAAAATATAGTAAATGCATAAACTAGTAACATAGTGGTTAATTATCATTATCAAGTAATATGTACTGTACTGTAATTGTGTGTGGTATACTTTTGTAGGATTAACAGTGCGGTACATGAGTAATGCGTTGTGCTAAAAACTTAAAAAAGCTATGACACCAGGGAATTTGAATTTTTCAGCTCCATTATAATCTTATGAGAACACCATGATATATGTGGTCCATCATTGACTGAAATATTGTTATGCAAAGCATGACTGTATTAGGCATTATATATATATGTATATATATAAATATATAAAAAAACATACTTCACATTCTGGGATACGTGCGCAGAACATGCAGGTTTGTTACATAGGTACACATGCCATGGTGGTTTGCTGCACCCATCAACCCGTCATCTACATTGGGTATTTCTCCTAATGCTATCTTTCCCTGAGCCCCCCACACCCTGGGCTCCAGTGTGTGATGTTCCCCTTTCTGTGTCCATGTGTTCTTTTTGTTCAATTCCCACTTATGAGTGAGAACATCCAGTGTTTGGTTTTCTGTTCTTGTGTTAGTTTGCTGAGAATGATGTTTTCCAGCTTCATCCATGTCGCTGTAAAGGACATGAACTCATCCTTTTTCTATGGCTGTGTATTCCATGGTGTATATGTGCCACATTTTCTTTATCTGTCTGTCATTGATCGGCATTTGGATTGGTTCCAAGTCTTTGCTATTGTGAACAGTGCCGCAATAAACATATGTGTGCATGTGTCTTTATAGTAGAATGATTTATAATCCTTTAGGTATATACCCAGTAATGGGATTGCTGGCTCAAATGGTATTTCTGGTTCTAGATCTTTGAGGAATTGCTACACTGCCTTCCACAATGGTTGAACTAATTTACACTCCCACCAACAATGTAAAAGCGTTCCTACTTTTCCATATCATTGCCAGCATCTGTTGTTTCCTGACTTTTTAATGATCACCATTCTAACTGGCGTGAGATGGTATCTCATTGTGGTTTTGAGTTGCATTTCTCTAATGACCAGTGATGATGAGCTTCTTTTCATATGTTTGTTGGCCACATAAATGTCTTCTTTTGAGAAGTGTCTGTTCATATCCTTCTCCCACTTTTTGATGAGGTTGTTTTTTTTTAAATTTTTTTTTCCTGTAAATATGTTTAAGTTATTTGTAGATTCTGGATATTAGCCCTTTGTCAGATGGCTAGATTGCAAAAAATTTCCCCCATTCTGTAGGTTGCCTGTTCACTCTCATGGTAGTTTATTTTGCTGTGCAAAAGCTCTTTAGTTTAATTAGATCCTATTTGTCAATTTTGCTTTTTGTTGCCATTGCTTTTGGTGTTTTAGTCATGAAGTCTTTGTCGATGCCTATGTCCTGAATCGTATTGTATTAGGCTATTTTAATGGTGCTTTTTTTTTTTTTTAATGTGTGCTGGCTCTCTGATATGGTAGCTGAGGATCTGGCATTCTTTTACCACACTCTTATTTCTGCTTCTTCCATCTTTCTGTTATAATTACATTATAATGTTTGGTTAAATCAAAAGTCGATGTTTATATTGCTATGAGACTATAAGTATTATTCACCATTAAATGATGTAAAATAATTGTATTTCCTTTCTCACGGAACTTTTTTTCCTGATGATAATTTCTTAAGATTTTTCTTCTCTTAGCTTTTCCATGTAGTAGTATCACTCTTTCCCCTCATATATCCCAACATGACTGGAAAATGCTCAAGCACATCAGCCTTTGGTTTTCCCTCCCTCTCACTCCCTCCATCCCTCCCTCCTCTTCTTCCTTCTCTCTTTCTTCCTTTCTTTTTCCTCTTCCTCCCTGTCACTTTTCCTCCTTCTTCCTCTTTCTTTTACTTCTCAGAGCACTTCCTTATGCTAGTTCCAATTGGAATTTCTTACTCTTCAGGACTTGAAAACGTATTTTTTCCTTTGACCTCTCTTTGTTTAACTGATGCACACCTTCCAGTAGGTTCCTAAGAAAAGTCATCATGGTAGATAAATTGTTTTACCTTGAACGTCTGAAACCACTTTTTCCTGCTCTCACAGTTGATTAGTAATTTGGAAATCATTTTCCTTCCACCTCTCAAAAGCTTTAGCTCACTGGTCCTGGGCTCCAATAAATTGCTGTTGAAAAGTGTAAACCTCACTCCTGCCTGAATAGTTTCTGCTATGTGCCTCTCGGGATTTCTGTATTTCAAACTCCCTCACTTTTAATCAGAATTTCCACTCTGCTTGAAAATAGCTCTATTTTCCCTCCAGCTAAGGTATTTACCAGTCTTCCAACTATTTTCTGTTTGAAAAAGTTGTTGAAATATGTCTTCTGTAATGAGAAATCTGACTCCATTGTTCTACGTCTGCTGGTAGCTTTTGAGCCTCATCCCCTCTTCTTTCCCTGCTGTCTACACACAGGCAAGCTGCTAAATAGGCCTGGGTGCTCCCTTCTCAGGTGCTATCAGGAGATATAAACCACAGAGTCCCTGCCCATATGTGTGGGAATCCTCAACCTGTTACCTCACCTTAACCACGACAAAAACTCAGGCCTGACTTCCTTCTTTGTTCTCTCAAACCACTTCAGACCTGCTTGAGAGGCCTGTCCTGCTTTCCCTAGAGACCTCAATTATGTAAGTCATAAACTTTTCCTACCCTCTTGGTGTCAGCATGTGGTGTGATTAGTCTCAATATCCAAACCAAAACTGGAGTGGGGCTCCCTCCCACTTTTGCAGAGTGACCATAACATTTACTACTCTGTCCTATTCCCTTTGTCTTTATAAGTTATTAACTTTTTAATGCTCTGTTGCATTTTCGTGGGATGTGTGGAGAGAAAGTGAATAAAAGACTATTATATTTATCCAGAAATCTTACCATCATTTCCTTTAGCATCTCAAACTCTAATCATTAGTCATACTGGATTTTCATGTCTCCTTTTTCTCTGTACCCAAGCTTTGTTGATTTTTTTCTTTCTTAATGTCTCTCTGCTCTTATTTCTGCACAGATACTTTAAATATTCCAATTTGCTTGTTTATTAACACAATTTAAAAATGGAATTCTTTCTGCTTCAGCTTCAGCTGAGGTCCAAGGCCAAAAACAAAACAATAGGTGGTTTCTTCTATATTCTTACGTGAGTGGTTAGAATAATTATGTAGGGATTTCCGAGGGGGTGGTTCAAAAACTGGTTTTATACTATGAAAGTATGTAAAAGGGTTGATTTTGAAGAGGTGGTCTGTTGTCATTTAAAAATGGACCCCATCCAACTGGGCTTCATGTGGCAACCTTGAGAGCTGAATGGAAGGATGCCTGCAGAGTGCTGTCGGGTGCAGAGCTGAGGGGGGCAGGTAAGCAGCTGGAGGGTGGGTTGGCTTTGCCCTCATTTAGGTAGTCACAGTTAGTAGTTCTCAGTGGGAGGGTCTCTGAGAAACCTATGAAAGCACAACATGATAAAAGCATTCAGCATTTGGACACCTGCCAGGGTACACTAGCATCAGAATATAACTGCTAGCAAGTAAAACTGTCTCTACCCCTTATGTCTCTTCCAGCTGGCCAGTTTTATTATGTATCCAGCATTTTGTGGGGCCTTTTAAAATGGCTCCTATGCTGGCTCCCTCCCACAGTGTCCACATCCAATCCAGAGGAAACACATACCTCTGGGGAGCTTGTGGGGGCAGGAGGGTAGGCGGGGAGCAGTTTGATGTAACAGTGGTCACCTCTGTGAACCCTCCTGCCTGGCATATAATCCAGTCAGAGCCTTTCACTCTCACTCTCCTTCAATATTAAGTCAAAACCAGCCTTTTCGCCCCATCAAGCTTCTTGGGACACATATCAAGCAGTCAGAATCATGTCCTAAAGCCCCTCTCACTCAGCGTGAAGTTTCGGGGAAGATTTCCCGCTCTGTGATCAAGGAGAGAAAGATGCTTAAGCAATCCAAATTATTTCTCAAAATAACTCCCTCCCTTGGTGCCTAAAATGCCTTTCTCCTGACTTCACCTGGTCTGTGATAGGAAGCCTGCCTTTATGGGGCAGATTTTTAAGTGATTGTTAGTCCAGTTTTTGACCTCAAGCATTTGATACTATTGAGATAGGTTAATGATCACAAAACTGATTTTTGAGACACCACTTTGGTAGTGTTTGCATAATGGTATACTATATTATATCTCATTTCAAAACATGGGGGTACTTGCTACTTATTTTATTCTCAGCACTTAGGACTTTATTAGAATTAATCCAGAAAAAGTCTAATTTTATCAGTGTTACGTTGGTTCATTGATTTATCTATGTCTATCTTACAGCTTAGAGGCAACTTGGAGTTCATATGAGTTAAAAGTAGGCAAGAAAGAGGGGGGAAAACTCAGTAGAGATAGAACACTTGAGCAACAAATGAAGGTAATACCAAAATATATCCTATAAAAACCTATATAGTACTATGGATGAGCTAGACATAGCTCTGAGAATTATCGCTATCAAGGTCATAGAATTTATTTTACTTATTCATTTAATTATCTGTCTCCCTTAACTAATTGTAAGCTCCTTAAGGACAGTCTTTTTGTTATTGATGTTTTGTTTCATGTTTTTGCTTTGTATTTTTGTTTTCCACTGACATAGCTCCAGCATCTGAAGCTTTGCATGATGGATGACTTATGCTAAAAAGCTATTTGTTGAATAAAATGATGAATAAATAAATGTATTTTTATGAGTTTTGTTTTTGTTTTTGAAGTTGAAACACAAATACCTCTCTGGGGATATATACTATAACCATGTTCTCTCTGGTCTTTGTTTTTCAACATTAGGAATCTTTGCTGTCATAGGAAAATTTTTTTTTTAATTCAACTGTATTGAGGTAATATTTACATAAAATAAAATTCAACAATTTTAAGTGGACAGTTTGATGGGTTTTGATAATTGTTATATAATTGTGTAGTCACCACCACAATTGTGATATTTCCATCACCCAAAGAAGGTGCTCTTGTCCCTATTTGCAGTGAATCTCCTAACCCTACCCCACGCCTGAATTTGGTTCTTGTAGTTTTCCAATAACTTTAATCATAGAACATGGTAGTGTGAGAGATTCCCTAAGGAATTCCTTGTATTCTGAAGATATTTTTTCTTGTTTCCGTTGAGTCGTAGCAGCCCAATTTTCCCCTCCATAATTAAGATCAATCATGCAAGCTAGTACAATAACTCACTTCTTTTCCTGTTGATTCAAAGTCATGAGGAGCCCAGAGTGGCTTGGTGGCAGTCATGACTTCCAATTCAATGGAATCATTGTTGTGTCTCCTGGTGGAAGCATTTCTCCTTTGAAAGCAACACCCTAGATCAGCAAAGCCTAAGGTCATGGGAACAGGAAGCACAATTTTGCTAATTAATTACCAGGGGTAATGAGTGGTGCCACTGCCATTTTCACCCCTTGATTCCTACATCCGTGAACCTTTGTTTTGGTAAGGATAGCGCCATACTGAATGCTGATTTAGAGCACATACAATATTCAGCCCCACAAGGCATTGCCACTTAACTAGCACTGTAATTGACTCTACAAAAGACCAATGTATCATTCCGTAAAGCCAACTGCTCCAGGATATTGGGTAACATGGAAAGACTGGTGAATTCCATGAGCATGGTCCTTTTTTGCTATGAAGTGAGTTCCTTGATCAGAAACAATGTTGTATAGAATACAATGATGATGGATAAGGTAGTCTGTAGGTCCACAGATGGCAGTTTTGGGAGAAGCATTGCATGCAGGGAAATAAGACCATATTTGTAGTGCCTCTTCTGGTAGGAACAAAGCACTACCCCTCCCATGATGGAAGCTGCCCAATATAATCAACCTACCACCAGGTAGTTGGCTGATCAGCCCATATTAGGGCACTCAGTATTTGCCCAATTTGTTCATGAGTTCACTGGGAAAGGAAAGGAGTGTCTTTAAAAGAGGATGGCACTCAGTATTGGTCTCTGATACTGACAGATCGGGCATTCAGTAGTGGCTATTGACAAGCTAGTGGCAGGCTGGACTTGGTACGTAAAAGTCCGTGTTGCTTAACACTTGGATAGCCTCCATTGCAGCCAAAAGGACAGTTTGTTCATGGACTCATTGGAAAATGAAAGGAGTGGCTTAGAAAGAAGATGACTGGTATCCAAAAAACTGGTCATCCTATCCACATGATTATTAAAATCCTCCACTCCTGTGACCATCCTCTACCAACATTCATCTTCCCCAGACCACCTTGTCACCAATTTTCCAATCATATTCCTTCTAAGTCCCTTAACATACAGCCAAACTAGTGGCCACAGCTTGTGAATCATTGTAGACTCTTAGGGCTGACTACTTTTCCTTCCAAGCAAAATGAATAACCAGATGAAACGCTCAAAGTTCAGCCCTCTACATGGATTTCCCTTCACAATGGTCTTTTATGCATCTCCCATAAAAGGAATTTAGTGCTACAACTGTCCACTTTAAGGCCATGTCTGCATATTGTGCAGAACTATCTGTTAACCAAGCCTGAATGTTTTCTTCCTTAGTCAACTAGTTATAAGAAACACACCATGAGGAATATTCTCTGTTTAACAGTTTGTAAATGTAAATAGAAAATTTCTTTCTTTTTTTTTTTTGTTTTTTTTTTTTTTGTTTTTTGAGATGGAGTCTTGCTCTGTCACCCAGGCTGGAGTACAATGTCATTGTCTTGGCTCACTGCAACCTCCGCCTCCCGGGTTCAAGTGATTCTCCTGCCACAGCCTCCCAAGTAGCTGGGATTACAGATGGCCGCCACCACGCCTGGCTAATTTTTGTATTTTTAGTAGAGACAGGATTTCACCATGTTGGCCAGGCTTGTCTTGAACTGCTGACCTTGTGATCTGCCCACCTTGGCCTCCCAAAGTGCTGGGATTACAGGCATGAGCCACTGCGCCCAGACTGTAAATAGAAAACTTCTTATCACAGAGAAATGGTTTCTTTGTATTTAACTATGTAGTGAGTTTTTAATTTCAAGTGTATTTCAAGGCAAATTTAATTATATCATTGATAAATAATGTACTTCAATATTAAATAAGTTTAACTAGAACAGGGTTGCTCAGTGGCAGAACTACTGATCTTTGGTGTCAGTTTTTGCAGTTGGAGAATAACCTGTGCATTGTAGGTTTAACATCATCTCTGGTTTCTACCTCCCAGATGTCTGTAACATTCCTTTCAGTTGTGACAACCAAAAATGTGTGGGCAAAATATCCCATGTGGGCAGAATCATCCCAATTGAGAACCACAGAACTAGGGCTATGTGCTGCCTTACTATTATGCACAGTATTAAATATTGGATATGCATTTCTTTTTTTCTTTTTTATTTTTTTTCTTTTTTTGAGATGGAGTCTCGCTCTGTCGCCAGGGTGGAGTGCAGTGGTGTGATCTCGGCTCACTGAAATCTCCACCTCCCAGGTTCAAGCGATTCTCCTACCTCAGCCTCCCGAGTAGCTGGGATTACAGGCACGCACCACCACGCCCAGCTAATTTTCGTATTTTTATTAGAGATGGGGTTTCACCATGTCGGCCAGTATGGTTTCGATTTCCTGACTTTGTGATCTGCCCACCTCGGCCTCCCAAAGTGCTGGGATTACAGGCGTGAGCCACCGCACCCAGCCAGATATGCATTTCTTAATGACTTAAATGTGTAACTGAAAAAATTGAAAGACTAAGCAAAATCCTAGATTTTGCAATGCCTCTCTGTTTTGTAAAATACACAATTCATTTTTTCTTCTCAGTGATTCAAGTAAGTTTGCCTGGTATGATAGAAAAACACACCTGTAATCATATACTTAAAATTCTGTTATAAAACTAGAATTCATTACAGTAAGTTATGTCTTTTAGCACTTGCCATGTATCATTAATTTATTAATTAAGGGTTGTTATCTTTTGACTCAGAGATTTAGAGGATATAATGATGACATAAATCATATACCACATTGAGAATACTTATTTGCCTATTTATGTTCATTGGTGTGAAAACTTCTTGGGGGGTCCCCAAAATTTATTCTTTACTTAGCTTTCTTCTTTGGATTAAAATATGCCCTATTTGTAACCAATATTAAATGTTCAGTAAGTTATCATAAATGAATCAGCCAAGAAACTGAGAGAATAAATAAATTTTAATATACTTACTATTTTTACTTTCACACTAGATGAGCAGAGCACAGTAAAAATTACTGTGGTGAGACTGATTTAGTCACTTTCATAGTTACTTTACATAAGGAACCCTTATCATACATAGGAGCTAGGTTAGGCTTTAGTCTATTTGAAAAGCATGCCAGATTATTGTTCATCTCTATACCAATTTTAAATAGTTTGTGATTGTGAAGTGTTTTTTTCATAATTTTCATGTTACATGATTTTGTAGCACGAACTAGAGCAGTCCTTCCTAGACTTTAGTGAGCACAACTATAACCTGGAGAGTTACAATGAGGTATTGTTTGATATTTTGTCTTGCGGAAACTTAAGCAAATTTGCAAAGTAGGCGTCTATTGCCAAGATTCGATGCCTTTTCTCCCACTCCTTGCTGTAATGATCTTTGTCCCATTTGTCAATATTATCATATTTTTTTTTTGTTTGCTGAACTCTTTCCTCCCCTGTTCTTCCATTTGTATGACCATTCCCATGGTTGTTTCATCCTCCATTAGCATTACCCAAATTTTGAAATGTTATCTGTCTTTTAGTCCAGTGGCTTACAAATGTCTATAAACCCAGTCTTGGAGGAAAATATAAGTGGAGATATTCTAGTTGAAGTCTTGAGACACCTTCTGGAACTTCCAAGGCCCCATGAAGGAGCATTTGAAAATTACTTCTTTGAGATTCCAAAATTTAACAGTTTTTGACTAGTTGACACTTAAGAAAGAGTGGAGCAATGTCATTTACATTAGGTTCGCATACATGATAAGTCATATGTATTTTTTTTCTTGTGATACACACTTTTGAATAGAAAATACATTTCAAATTAGGCACTACATTGAATAATTACTAGTAGAATTTAAGACATCAATGAAAGTCTTTTAATATGGTGGACAGAGATTTGGCTAGGAGCCTTTAGAGTTTCTTAACATACTTCACAAGCTAACATCATTTGACTTTTTCTGAAGATCAGTCTTGGTCATATGTAAATTACAGAAAATAATATTAGAAAAACTATTCACTTGATATTAAAAAAGAGGAAGTTTGATAAGAGCAACTGACCTATTACATACTGTTTTAAATTTGTTTCTAATCTCCAGCTTGGACCTTCATAGTATATATCACTTACCAATATCAACTTCTTTTTATATATCTAAAATTATTGTTCCACTGAACAAAAGGAAAACTAATGAAAAATAGAAATAATTCCCAAGTCACAAGATTAAAGGCCAGAGAGATATTAACTGAATATGTTGCAGTGAGTGAATGGAGTATTAAAAAAAAATAAGGAATTTTGCAGTGCTTATTGGAAAAATGACATAGTAGCAAGCAAAAGGGAATACTTTTAAGCATAACTGATGTATCATAAACTTACAAAGTGAAAATTTTAATTTTTTCATATAAAAAACATTGGCAACTTTAACTTTTGTTAACTATCAGGATATCAATTATGAAACATTAATATATTCTGATAAAATGGCTAGATTATGATGTAATTAATCTGTGTAATTCTACAAATAGGAAATGTTCTTTATATGTGTACATATGCATATTCCTACAATCATCATATGCACATAATAAGCAGTAAACCCTATCATTCTGTGGTTTAATGTGGCAAACATTAAACACAGTAAATGCTGTATTTCACATAAGTATCCCAAAGAAGTACATATTAAAACATATTTTCAGAGTAGATGAATAGAATTTTAGAAATAGGAAAAACATCCAATTCCACTTTGTATCTTATTGTACAGCAGATGACATTAAGATCCAGAGACGTAAAATGATTACTGAAAATCAAATAACTAGCTAATTGAAGAGCTGGAATGAAAACTGCCAGGTCCACAAATTCTCAGCCCTCAGGTGGCTCCTTATCTCCACATACCAACTAAAATGTGATTGGTTATATCTAGATTATATCTACATTTGAATAGATTTTAGGTTGTTTCTCAATTGAAAAGAGACTTCTTAGTTAAGCTTCTTGATATAATTTGGGGTACATAAATGCTTGCTGTGAATTTGGATGCATTCCTGGCTTCAGACAAATCTACAAACCTGATGAAACCAGAGCTTTAATCAAGAGAATAGAAGGAACCTTTGAAATGCTAAACAATGAACTGAACTGAAGGAAATTCACCGATTTCTTTTTCTTTTCCTTTTTTCTTTTTCTCTTTACCATATAACTTTGAACCTATTTGAAATCCCCTGGAGTGCTAACTTCAGCTGAAGGGTTCAGGAGGATGTAAACTCCCAAATTTCACAGAAATGTGAAATGGAGAACTTTTCCACTTTCAAAAGTATTTTGATTTGTATCTTTTAAAGCTCATGCGGCCTTTGTCTGTCCATGACATTTTTATTTGTAGGTATGGTTTTAATTTTGTATACTAAGGCAAATGCATAAGCAAATATGAAAAGAACAAAAAGGGTCTACTGAAAAGGCAGGCAGAGAAATCCTATCTTTTACTGTTTCAGAGGATGATAAAATGGGTTGTCTTTTATTCTCTTTTTCAGTAGTGTAAGAATCTCTATGGTGAGTTACAAGCAGGATTTTAGAGTTCCCATTTCTAACCAAGAATTTCATTTCAGGCCTTTTCTATGTGAATTTACAATGGCAAATTTTTTTTTAAATAGTAGGCAAATAGACTATGCAAAAGAAAACATGATTAACTTGACCTATGAGAGATTTTTGTTCTGCTAATATTGTAATATGAAGAAATAGTCAGTATAAGGCTACAACAATGTATCAATAATTAAGGGGTTAAGTGAGATATCTATTTTGAAGGAAGCATAGGGAAGATCTCTGTAAATTGCTCATGGAAATCACTTTAGGTTTGTTGTGTAAGTTAGAGATAACTTGGCAAATTAAAGTGTATCTCTAAAACTTAAGACTGAATGAACATTTTTAGAAAACTACATTTCAACACAAAAAAGGAACATACTTCACTTCGTATCATAGTATTTACATTTTGCAATGGATACCCTGAAGTAAGAAGAAAAGGGAAAGCACACAGAGGAACAACTTCAAAAGAATAAATCAGAGTAATGATTCATATATATTTAACGTTCCATGTGTTTGAGTGTTGAGCTTTTAGTCCCTTATGGTGCATTTTTATTAAGTGAGGTACAAGAAAGAAAGAAAAGGAATTCAGAAAATGAGGTGGAAGAATAGGAAATATTCTTGAATTCACTACTGCTAGAGTATAATATTGCCAGACAATCCTTTTCACTTAACTCCTTTTGACTTACTACCTTGTCCCTAATTCTGCTGTTCTCCTACTTTCCTTCACATGCTCATCTGAACTCTGATCCTTGGTCTTAGCATAGCATTACTGCTATCTCTGGAGAATGTCACAGCTGCTTGCTGAAGGCCCTCTGAGTGTCCTGTCTGCACCTAGGAATCTCTTTACTTTCTGTCTCTATGTTGTTGTTGTTACTATTATTATTATTATTATTATTATTATTATTATTATTTATCTCTAAGAAAGAGTATTCCTCCTTGATATAGTTTGGCTCTGTGTCCCCATCCAAATCTTATCTTGAATTGTAATCCCCACATGTAGAGGGAGTGACCTGGTGGGAGGTGACGGGATCATGGGAGCAGTTTCCCCATGCTGCTCTCATGATAGTGAGTGAGTTGTCATGAGATCTGATGATTTAAAAGTGTGGCACTTCCCCTGCTCTCTCTCTAGCTCTCACTCCTGCCACCATGTAAGAAGTACCTTGCTTCCCATTTGCTTTCCACCATGATTGTAAGTTTCCTGAAGCCTCCACAGCTATAGAGAACTGTGAGTCAATTAAACCTCTTTCCTTTATGAATTACGCAGTCTCAAGTATGTCTTTATAGCAGTGGAAAAAGAGACCAATACACTCCTTTCAAAGGTAATTTATCACCTGCTTCCTTAAGGCATCTCCTGCACTAATTATCTACTCCTGTACCTTCCTGTCCAATATCTTTGCTTTAGATTTTCCCCTGAGTAAACAAACTTAGTAATGCTTCAAGCTATTATTCTATTTCTCTATTTTCTATCACCATCAAAATGAGTTTTTAAAAATATTCTAGTTACTCTTTATTCTCTCACTTCCTACTCACTTGTTATTCCTTTATATTTTGCATAATCCCCCTGATTTTTCTCATACACTTTTGTTCGGATAAATTCTACCTCTACTTCTCTAGAGTTAGTCTCTGGTTCTTGTTTGCAAGGGGCAGGTACCAACTGTGCTCCAGTAAAGTAGAAAAGCAATTTAATGAAAGAGTATCAGACCATACAAAGAACAGATGGGAAGACTATGCAAACGGTTCAAAAATTAAGCAAGAAAGAACTTATAATTGAGCAATAAAAAGACAACCCAATTTTTACAAAGGTAAGGCCAAACCACAAAGAAACCTTTTTATACCCACTAGGATGGCTACAATAAAAAGACACATAATAAGAAGTATTGGCAAAGATACGGAGAAATTGGAATGATCATAGATTGCTGGCGAGAATGTAAAATGGTGAAAATACTTCAGAAAACAGTTTGACAGTTCCTCAAGATGTTATCACTCTGTCCATTGATGAGTGAATGGATAAATAAAATGTGGAGTAAAGATACAAGAGAATACATTTCAGTATTTAAGAAGTTACTTTTGTCATTTGCAATGACACAGATTAGCCTGGAGGTCATTATGCTAAGTGAAATAAGCTAGGCAAAGAAAGACAAATACTGCATAATTTCACTTATTATCTGGAATCTAAAAAAGTTGAATTCATAGAAGCAGAGATTAGAATGTTGGCTGCCCAGGCCTGGGGGTGGGAGAAAGGTAGAGGGAAATGCTGGTTAAAAGGACAAAGTTTTATTTAGACAGGATAAACAACTTTTGGAGATCTATTGTACATCATAGTGACTACAGTTAATATATGGTCTACTTGACAATTGCTAAAAGATTAGATCTTAAATGTCATCACACCAAAATAATAAGTATGTGAGGTGATGGGTATGTTAGTTATCTTGATTTAATCATTTCACAGTGTGTGTGTGTGTATACTGAAACAGCACATTGTAAATCCACAAATATATACGATTTTTATTTGTCAATTATACTTTAATAGAGTTATCAGTGAAAATCGTCTGTTAAAACAGAAGGGCAGAAAAAGTTAAACATGGTGTTGTTGTATGGCCCAGCAATTCCATTTCTACATAGCCAAGAGAAATGAAAATATGTGTGTCCACATCAAAATGTACACACAAATGTTCATAACAACATTATTCGTAATAGCTAAAAGGTGAAAACAACATGCATGTCTGCTAGCTGATGAATGGAAAAATAAAATGTAATATATCCATATAATCATTTGGCAATTAAAATGTGTGAAGTACTGATACAGACAACAACCTGGAACTTTGAAAACATTATGCTAAGTGAAATAAGCCACTCACAAAATATTGCACATTGTAAGATTTCTTTTAATGACTGTCCAAAGTGGAAATATCCATAGAGATGGAAGGGAGAATATTATTAATATTTGTTTGGAGGGAGGTGAAGGTTGACAGTTAATGGGCACAGGGTTTCTTCTGGATGATGAAAGTGTTCTAAAATTAGATCATAGTGATGGTTGCAAACTCTGTTAATATACTAAAAGCTACTAAATTATAAATTTTAAATGCGTGAATTTTGTGTTGTGTGAATTATGTCTCAATGAAGCTATTTTTATTAAAGTCAATCAGGGACCAAGGAAGGTCATTCATAATAAGGCATATCTAGCTCTGGCCACAAGACCAGTCAGATTTCCATGCTGCCAACGGTCCTGTTACACCTGAATACATGCTGCCTCTGCCACCAGTGGGCAAAGATATTGAGTGTTGGTGGTGACATGAGGACTTTTCTCTTCTCTCTTCTCTGTGTCAGCCACCTCAGACTCATGCCCTGAGAGGGAACATCTGATTGTCCAAGTTTAAGACAAGTCTCTGAGGTCTAAGGTCAAGGAGTGTGGGGGAACAAGTACCTGATCTTTTATATAAAACAAAAGCAATGTTCTACTCTCTAACTATAGACAAGGGAGTTCAAACACTAGGCAGCTATAAAATGAAAACTGTTACCTAGGGTCTCTACAGGAAGATTTGGATTTGTTTTCCCTATGGTCAGTTGTACTATCTAACTAAATGACCTGCCTAAACTTGAACATTAGAATCCTCAAGATTGGAGCTAGGAGAAGACTCTGGCTTTAAAAAATGTGGTACATGTATGCCATGGAATACTACGCAGCCACGAAAAACTACAAAATCATGTGCTTTGCAGCAACATGGATGCAGCTAAAGGCTATTATTATCCTAAGCAAATTATTGCAGGAACAGAAGCCTGAATACCTTATGTTCTCACTTATAAATGAGAGCTAAACATTGAATACACATGGACATAAAGATGGGAACAATAGACACTGGGACTACTAGAGTTGGGAGAGAGGGGTGGAGAAAGGGCTGAAGAACTACCTACTGGGTACTATGCTCACTCCCTGGGTGATGAGACCATCCATACCCCAAGCCAATATACCCATGTAACAAAACTGCACATGTACCTCCAAATCAAACAAAAAAGAGTGCTCAAGACAACCCCTTCAACCATTATTGGATACTGAATTACTGCATTCTCTCCTTTAATGGAAACTCTATTCATCCTGACACTGAAACAAATGTTAGAGTTCTTTTTGATTTCTCACTTCTCATTACTCCCTACCACCAACAAGTGGCAAAGTCTTAAACTCGGTTATTATCCACCTACTCACTTTAAAAATAAGTTATTAGCACTGCTAGTTTTAATTAGTTTAAGCCTCTGTAATTTTCCATTCAATTTATTTCAATTAAATTGTAACAGGATTTCCTTCTCTCCTAAGTTCAAACCACTTCATATGCCACTGCCTAGAACAAACTTCTCAAGGCATAGCTTGATAAGCTACTGCCCTGTTCAAAACCTTCCACGATAGAACATGAATTGCATGTTAAACCAAAGTGTGATTGATATTCAAGGTCCTTAAAATTTTACCCAGTCTCCCTTTCCATAATACTTTCCCAATTTTCTCATTTAGGTAAACATGTATTGACAAATAAGTTTTGCTTTTCACTTAAAGTATATAATTCAGTGATTTTTAGTATATTCAACGACAATTTTGAAAAATTGTTTCAAAAATAGATAAAATTAAAATCCACAGGAATAGACAAATTTGTGTCATTCATCACTACAAATCTAATAATTTCTTACTAGAAAATCTGTCATTTAAATAGGTTTAAATTTAGATAAATTAGTTAAAATCTCCTAAAAATGGTAAAAGATATTTCCCTGATCCCTTAAAAAATCTGAATAAGCATACAATTATTCAAGAAGTGGCAAACTTTATTAGTGGCTATCAGATATCAGTTATAGGTAAAATGACATAAAATAAATAAGCTTTTGGCCACTTACAACAGACATGTCTTTTTCAATTATAAATACCTACCCTAAAGTGTATCTAATTTTAACTGAAAAGTTTTTTTCTTTTTTTGCCTTTTTTGACTTCATGGAAGTATAACTGAAGTCCACTAAACTTCACATATTTAAAGTATACAATGTGATAACTTTTGGCATATGCATGCACACCTGGGACATGATAACCACTGTCAGGATAACAAATATTTCAATTTCTCTGAAAGTTTCTTTGGACCCATTTCTAATCTATCCCTCATGTGCCCATATATTTGTTCTGCTTTTTGTCACTATAAACTAGTTTATTGCCATGGTCTGAATGTTTGTGTCCCCCCAAAATTCACGTGTTAAAATCTTAAGCCCTAAGTGATGGTATTAGGCTGTGGGTCCTTTTGGGAGGTGATTCGGTCATGCAGGCAGAGACCTCATGAATGTAATAAGTGTGAAGGGAGCTAATTGGCTCATTCTACCATGTGAGAACACAGCAAGCAGGTGCTATATATAAATCAGGAAACAGCTCACCAGACACTGAATCTGCTGGAAACTTGATCTTGGACATCCAGCCTCTAGAACTGGGAGAAATAAGTTTCTATTGTTTATAAGCCACCTAGTTTATGGTATTTTGTTATAGCAGTCTAAATGAACTAAGATATTGGTTCCCTAGAATCTTATATGAATGGATTTATAAGATGTGTTTATTTTCCCCCTTTTTGCTTTTAATTTTTGGCCTGGCTTTGTCCACTTAGCATAATCATTTTGAGATCCAACCATGTTATAGCATGAATTAATAGTTTCTTTCCATTGCTAAGTAGTGTGTTATTAAATGCATATATCACAATATGTTAACTCATCATGTGCTGGACATTTGAGTTGCTTAGAGTTTTTGTCTATTTCAAATCAAGTCATTATGAATATTTGTGACCTGGTCTTTGTGCAGTCACACATTTTGGTTTCTCCCCGGTAAATACCTAGGAAAGGAATATCTCAAGTGTCTGATAAGTATATATTTAAGTTTACAATAAACTTTCCAACTCTTTTCCAAAGTGATTATACCATTTTACATTCCCACTGGCTATGTAGGACAGTCCCAGTTGCCCCATATCTTTTCTGCTTCCGTTCTAATTTTTTAAATTGTTATTTTGCCCATTCTTCTGCATGGGTTGTGATGAATTTGCATCCCCAAACACTAGTGATGTTTTATACCATTTCTATAGGTCATCTGGGTACTTTCTCTTTCAAGATAACTATTAAACTCTTTTGCTCATTTAAAAAAATGCTGAATTGTTTATTGTTCTATTATTGAGTTGTAAGCACTTTACCATTGACAATGTGACAGTTTGTTTTTATCAAGAAACTTTAGTAGTAAGTTTTTTAAAATAATGTATTGGTTTTATAATACATCAAGATGACAATCCATGAAAGGACATATATAAACAAAGATAATTAAAATGTGAAATAATATCTAAATTAGAAGACCATAATTCAAATTGCTAATAATAATCTTTGTGCAGAAGCAGCTGTAATTTATGAAATTCACCTACCTTCTCATGAAGACTATGAAGCCTTACCACAAATTCAATTATTTAATTATAGTAATCACGCTGTGTTTTTTGTGCTTAAATAAGCATGCATGATCACAGACAGCACAAAACCTATTTACAGGAATTTTTAGTTTTCTTTAAAATGTATTCCAAGCATCCTTTAAAGTGTATTCCAAGCATCCTTTAAAGTGTATTCCAAGCATCCTTTAAAGTGACAACGGGCTATGTCCTTAAAGAAAAAGCCTTCTTTCTAAAAGAAGTATGCAATAGCTATTCAGTACTGCAGTAGTGGTTATATAACTAAGTGATGGAAATGAGCAGTACTCTGCTAACTCTGTTTTAGCGTAGCAACCTTCTCTTTAGTCGCGGAGTTCTTATGTCTTATGCTAGCAGCCAACACATATTGCTTTAGATACAAGACTTTCATTGTTTTTAGGTGTTTCTCTGTTAGAAATGATAGAAGCTCTGTATGCTGTAGCAAGAGGTCTCAGGGTAGAAATTCTAGAAGTATTACCAGGTTGTATTGGTTTATCTAAGGTTTTGACTGGTGATGTAAAGGCTGAAGATGGAGATGATAAAGTACATCTGTCACTGTTTTCTGTAACACTTGCATCAAAACATGGTTGTATACCAATCATGATGAATTCTCTAAAAATTCTCCTGTCTTTGCTTAAGGCTTTCTAGGCCTACAGTTTAGATTAATAACAAATATGCAATTTCCTGTGTGTTAGACCTAACGTATTTTAAGATATTCCCATATTATGCAAATTATAATATGTAAAAAGCAGGTGCTTGAGGAAACCCAAACACAACCACTCAAGTGTCATTGAGGTGATCTTCTGAAGTCAGAGGATCTCCTTGAGTATAAAAGGATCCAAGTGGGCGGGAGATAATGCTGTCTTTCATGGCTGACTGATATGTGCTAGACTAAACACACTTTGCCCGGTTGCAGGAGTAGTTGTCTTAACTCCAACAAGAGGACTCTGCACTCTGCATTAATAAAATGTTTGACTCTCTTCTTGAAACTAAAAGTGTTGATCCAAGCCCTGGTCTAAAAATGTCATTTTATATATACTTCTAACTGGTGGAGCTCCACTTTTATCTTTATGAGCTGGTGTAACGGACTATGGCCGTGATGAGCCACCTGCAAGTAAACGTGATCTCATTTCCATTACTCCTACTAGGACCACTAATTGATTGAACTTATAGAGTCACTGGAAAATCCATCATTAAAAAGACAGGTAAGAACTGGACATTATCTCCTGGCTTTGGAGATGTGGATGGATGAACTCACCATCACTGGCTCAGATCCCAGCGTGGGCACGTATGGTTCCATAGCAAAGGCTGCCGTTGTGGCAGGAACTACACTAATCCTGGGACATTGAGAGTTGTAAACATTCTTTATATCTTTTTCTAATTTATGTGTTTTGAATATTTTCTCTTAGGTTATAGCTTGCCATTTCATTCCTCCACTATATCTTTAGAATAATATGTTTTAAATTTTAAATAAGTCCAATTTGTATTTTTTTTTTAATTTATGGTTCATTGCTGTTGTTTCCTATGTAAGAAAACTTTGATCACCAGGAGGTTGCAAAGATTTTCTCTTATTTTTTTCCTCCAGGAATATTATAGCTTTTGATTTTATATTTAGGTCTATGATTCACTTTGGGTATATTTTTATGTGCAATGTATGATAAGAGTTGCCACTCATTTATTTTTCCATATGGGTATCCAGTTGATACCACATTTCTTGGATTGCCTAGAAGGCAATGTTCTGTTGATCTATATGTTACTTTTCTCAAGGTCCATAGTCTTGATTACTGTACTTTTAGAATGTCTTGAAATCATGTATAGTAAGACCTTCTCTACTTTGTTCTTTTTTTGAAAAAAATGCTTTAACTATATTAGTTTTTTTGTGTTTTCATATAAATTTTAAAATTCCTTTGTTAAATTCTACAAAGAAGGCTGCTGCAATTTTAATTGTCTCCTCATTTGTTCAATTGCCAAAAAATTATGCCCCTATTATTATTTACTTTATCTTATAATCTTCTGGGAATTGATATTTGCTGATTGAATACTTCGGGAAAGAGCAGCCCACCTGCCACGGGTATACCATGTCGCATTGTACCAGATACAACCTTTTTGTTCCTGACACAAAGCACTAAATTCGGTGGTAAGTGGTTGTGATAATACTGACAATATTTATATGCTTAGAAAATAGAGGAAGCAGTCATGATTTGACATCATTGAAACCTCTGCTGGGTGACCAGTATTGAGTTGCCCTCTGAAACTGGATTTTGGCAAAGCTAGTGGAGACTCTACATGTTCTGCCTCTAATTTAGTTTTCTTGCTTTATATATTGATATTTGATATATATCATATATTTGTATGTGTATATACACGCACAAACACACATATGTTTATGTGTGTCTGTTTTCTATCCTTATGTCTGTATTCTATCCTTAATCCTATTTTGGAATAAATAGTTTCTGACAGGATGATGTTCAGCCTTGAGTCACGTAATATGTTATACTGCATATTCCATTGAAACAAAATCTCTAGGTTTATTTGTACTTTCTAGAAAGTTACTAATAGAGTTATACTGATAGAGTGCATCTGGCAGAAATTTACAATAAAACATATTGAGTGAGAATTATTTTTGAGAATTTATAAATATTTTAATTATTCATTGTAATTGTTTGCTTTTCCAAGAAGCAAACACAGCATCAAATGATGAACTTCTATAGGTTTATTAATTTCTGCTTATTCAGCCCCATAATTCTTACAGATGAATTTTTATCACAGTCTTCACAATTTCATGGTATATATTAATTTCCTTTAGAATTTTGGTTTTGTTGGGTTAGTCTGAGATTCTATGATGATTAAAAACTGTATACTTGTTCACTAAAGAGCCCTAGCGTAAGAATACTTTTTTGTTGTTTGTTTGTTTGTTTGTTTGTTTGTTTTTTGAGACAGAGTTTCGCTCTTATCACCCAGGGTGGAGTGCAATGGCACGATCTCGGCTCACTGCAACCTCCGCCTCCCAGGTTCAAGCGATTCTTCTGCCTCGGCCTCCCAAGTAGCTGGGATTACAGGCATGCCCCACCACGCCGGCTAATTTTGTATTTTCAGTGGAGATGGGGTTTCTCCATGTTGGTCAGGCTGGTCTCGAACTCCTGACCTCAGGTGATCCACCCACCTTGGCCTCCCAAAGTGCTGGGATTACAAGGCGTGAGCCACGGCGCCCAGCTAAGTGCACCTTTTTCTAACACTTTTTTTAAGGGAACCAAATGTATCTAATATACTTATAAATTTTATGTGATTTTGTATACAAGGAACTACACTAGTGTATATACAAGTGCAATCACTGGTGTATATACAAGTGCAATATTTTTAGAGGAGAGATGGGCTCACGCTTATGTTCATCTTAGCTGCCTGGCCCACTGCCTTCTGGTTTCATATTAGCTACATTTTATTTATGTTTTCTCTTTTTATCAGTGTTGTTTACAATCTACAAAATATCAGAAAGAAATTCAAGGGCATTTATTATACCATATATTTCATTATGTTACATAACCAACGTAACAATAAGTCCAAAATCAAAACTAGAAAACATATTCTAGAGGTAGAATGCAGGTAAAATATCTTATAAGTATTATTGGAAATAAAGGGATATCTTCCACCAAAAGAATCATTTTTTGGGGGGGGGGGGTGTTGAGGAAATTAAGACTATAGCATTGGAAAGAATATAGTAAGATAAGTTATTGGGCAATTTGACAGTTTTGTTTAATACATATAGCAAACCAGAATATATCACCTATCTCACCTACTTTTACTGTCTGCGATGATATTTTTCACTGTGATGCAGTACTTAGATAAAAGACATTTTATGGTAAACACATTTTTTGGGCCTCTATCTAATATGGCTTCAGTGATGGTGCACGACTTCATTACCATGTCAAGAAAATATATGTGAGAGGGCATTTCAATAATTACATATGCTCAGTGTGAATTCTTAATATGTAGCAGGAAGAGAGAACTATAATTTTTTTTTCTTAATGTTGAACCCTGTATTGCCTCAGTTATTTGTCATCTGGGAGAACTGAGAATGAGTTCACATAAGGGAGTTTGAAGTTAACATAAAAGGAAATAATTGATAGTCATGTAACATACATACAACCATTTATTTTTTAGTAATTATTATCTTTCCTTAACTGTGGTATTTATTTTTTGTGTATGAGCTTGAAAACACTTAGCTGATACTAACTGTAGAAAGTCAGTTGCCAAAGAACAATCTATTATGAGAAGGTATATACTCAATTATTTTCTTTTGTAAATCATGATTGAAGGGGAAAAAGAAATGGAAACAATATCTCTTGAAAGTCATTGCAAAAACAAATTTATACAACTTCTACTTCCAGCCAAGATAGACTAATAGAAACATGAGGAATACCCTCTTGCCCCAAGGAGATTAAAACTAGAAAAAAAAATGATGCTCTATGTTACAACTTACCAAATTGTGCACTTTAAATGAATGCAGGATTTATTTTTAGATTTATCTGTCAAGAAAACTATTTGTAAAAATACCTCAGGTTCTAAATCTCTAAATCTGTACTATGTGTATTTTAGCCATGAATACTTAGCCCACTGAAGTCTGGATTAAGCAAGAGTTTCATGGTCTTGTCTGGGATACAACTATTGTTATTCCAAAACATCTTTTTAATTTTGGATGTTTCCTACACAAAGAAATGATAAATGTTTGAGGGGATGGATATGCTAATTACCCTTAATTGATCATTACACATTGTATACATGTATCAAAATATCACTCTGTATATACCCCTATAAATGTGTACAATTATTACATGTCAACTTTTTATTTTTTTAATTTATTTTTATTGTTTTGAGACGGAATCCAGGCTGTCATCAAGGCTGGAATGCAGTCATGCAATCTCAGCTTACTGCAGCTTCACCTATGTGGCTTAAGTGATTCTCCTGCCTCAGCCTCCCGAGTAGCTGGGATTACAGGCGCCCACCACCATACGTGGCTAATTTTTGTGTTTTTAGTGGAGACAGGGTTTCACTATGTTGGCCAGGCTGGCCTGGAACTCCTGACCTCAAGTGATCCACCCACCTCAGCCTCCCAAAGTGCTGGGATTACAGCCATGAGCCATTGTGCCCGGCCCTACATGACAATTTTAAAAGATAAATAATTAATTTTAAAATGAGTTTCAGGCATTAGATCATGTGAACATATTAATTATGTAAACTACTTTTGCCCAACTTTTGTATGAATCATCATTGCTTTAAATTATGTTGTCACAAGCATGCAAGATACTCATTGCTATTGAGTGAATTGCATCACCCTCCAAAGTCATCTGTTGATGCACTATACCCCAATGTGTTAATATTTGGAGATAGACCTTTGGTGGTAATTACGTTTAGATGAGATCATGAGGGTGGAGTCTGCATGATGGGATTGGTGCTCATATAAGAAGAGACGTCAGAGAGGTTCCTCTTCCTCCATCCTGTTAGAAGGCAGCCATCTGCAAGCTAGGAAGAGAGCCTTCACCAGAGCCCAACCATGCTGGCAGCCTGATCTTAAGCTTCAAGCCTTCAGATCTATGAGAAACTTTCTGTTGCTTAAGCCAAAAAATAAAAAGTATTTTCAGCTCTTCACTTTGCCAATAACAGCACACATCATTTTACTCTCAATATAAATGGCTGAAATGAAATTATTGCTCAATTCATAAAGAGGTTATAAAATTCACTATTAAAATACTATTAAAAGGTATTTATGTGTTTATCAATTCTCAGGATTTTATTCTTATGACTTACGTGTTAACTCCCTGGGGGTTCAGACACAAATAAATTCAGTTCAGATAAATCCTGGAGTGGCTTCAGTCACGTGCATTCATACTATTCAATTATTATTGGCAGAAAATTAGGCTACAGCTAATTAAATGATTTGGTAATTACTTGCATTAGTCCTTTCTCCCTTTTATATATTGTCTGCATTTAGGAGTGAAATGTATTACTGCATCATCATAGTTAACAAACAGCCAAAGTAGTAATAGTTGTTTATATGCTAATCAACTAAATTACTCTCTTGTTTTGTTTTCTGAGATTGAGAAGTTAGTAAAATTTTATGAGTATTTAAATATGCAAGCACTTTGGCAGCTTCTTCTGAGTAATAAATTAGACAATAGCGAAGAGCATAATGTAATCTCGTTTTCTTGACACTGTGCATTAGAACAAAAAGATTTGAAATTTGCAAATTATAGAATTTTGGTATATTCTTAGATTAAAATTATTTCATTTGTTTAACTCCTGATGGTTCTGTATTTGTAGTAATTAGTAACTAATTCAATACCTTATTTTTTTTGAAATTATATCTTGTTTTCTTTGTGTTAGATTCTAATACTTTCAGAATGAGTAAGATAGTCCCTACCCTCAAAGATTGCCTGTATGGTGGGGGAACTATGTAAGCCAAATACTGTAAGATAAGTACTATGGTACAGAGAAGCATGCAGGGAGACACTATTTAGCTGGTGGGCTTGGCAAAATTTTAATTTAAAAAAATGCTTATTTATTTTTTATTAATTAATGATTAATTTTTAATGATTAAAATGTAATACCAAATTCAAACAATATCTGCTTCCTCATCTGTTCTCTACCATGTTGACTTCACAGAAGCAATAACTTTTGTCTGTTTTTACATCTTTTGACAATTACAGTTAGATCCTTATTATCAATATGGTGGGGGTTTTTTTGTCTCTTAGACATTATTTAGTTTCTGATAGAATACTTATTTAGATTATTTATCACCTTCTTTCCCTTCTTTTCCCAGTAACTATTCTCACTTAAATATAATTCTCCTTTTTAATTTCAAGTGGAATACTTAAAACTCTAGTTTTTATTCCATTAACCATAGGCTTTATCTTTGGACTCCTCATTTATAAAATGGAAATATTAGCCCTTGCACCATTAGCATCTCTACTCTCCCAGCATCCCACCTCCTAACTTTGATCAGCTATACTTTTAGTGTAATGTGGTCAATGTCCATACCATTTAATCCTCTTATAAGCCTCCATGCTCCTGAGCTGGAAATAATCACTCTGAACAATCTATGGGACAATGCATGTAAAAGGATTTAGAATAGTACCTGGCACATGGGAAATGTTCCATCAGTGGAAAGATTTTCTTTGCAATTATAAAAAGCTAAGTAACTAGTACAGAGAATGACACATGTTTAGTTTTAATAACTTAGTTTCCTCCATAATTCTCATCTCTTTCTCCTGTTTAAAGATAGCAAAATACAAATTATCTCAGATGTGATATTTAATATTCTTTTTATGTACAAATTAAGATTTAAGAGTTTGACTATTAAAGTTTATGTAACCGTTATTCACTAATTTATTTTTAAAACAAATTTATATAATATTTTATACTTGCAATATTTTATAAGCTATACATAAATCATATTGGAATTCACTAGTAACCTAATTTTTATGCTATGCTAATCTGTTATTTCAATATTCTTAACATTGTAGAGTGGTAGTGACACTTTCCTTTTCCAATTCAAATAAATGTTATAAAAGTTAAAAATTAAAAATATACTACATCAGTAATCAATTACATTAAATTTCCATTTAAAAATATTTTATCTTATATACTTAAATTGAGTTTTTAAATTTTGGTTTTATCATCATTTATGTGAAAATATACTATATTAACTGCCATTCTAAGATTTAAGTGGATATATAGTTGTGTTTAAAATTAAATCTCTTTGAAATTTGAGCACTACAACTTTATTTTAATATACACATTTAATTTTCAATGTATTTGACCTGGCTAGGTCCAGTCTAACACATGTTCATATAGGCACATTTGTATTTATTTATTCATCGTTTAATTTACAATTTGTAGCAAAAATGACATTTTACAATCTGAAAATATAGTAAGGGCATAGTTTATATTTTATAACTGGAAATATCTTAGAATTGCAATGTAGTATTCTGAGGTCCAAGAAATAGAGAACTTCCATACTATCATGGGTTAATGGATGGTATTGGTTTAAATGAAATATGATAGCTTTGATTTACCTTTAACTTGTATAAGTTATTTTCTAAAACTAGTTTTATGATAATTATAAAGGCAATCCATGTACCATATGAAATATAAAATTAATACTGACATGTATGAGAACATAAATTATAGTTTCATTACTCAAAGAGAAACACCATTAATATTCATAAATATTATCTTCCTTTTGTTTTCCCTAAGAAAGACATATCTTAAGGTAAATGAAATATCATATATAATATTTTATGGCTTACTTTTCAATTAAAGTTATGGGCCACATATCTCCCCACAATAAAAATTGTTTTTGGGTTCCACTTTCAGGCATAATAGTCTACACTATGATTGCACATTAATGTGTTTAACCATTTCCTTGATTTTGGATATTTAGGTTGTTCCCAGAGTACCCTTTGAAAAAATAGTGTTATGATTATTTTTTCTATTAATGTTTTTAGAATAAATTCCCAGAAGTAGGATTATAGGATCCAAAATTATTTGACTTTTAAAATTTCTTTGAAGTTTGTCTAAATTTCCTAAAATGTTTTATCAGTTTTTACACACATTAACAGTGTTTGTCAAAGTTCATTTTACTTATCTCTCTGCAACATTGGTTAATTTATTTTTACCGTTTTAACACTTGAAATATAAACATACACATCTCATTGCTCTGATGTATATTTAGTTGTTCACTAATATGGCAGAATAAAAAAATATATATATATGCAGCTGACATTACTATTTTCACCAAAATTCATTTGCCCTCTACTTTTAGAAATATGAAAGGGTTATAGTTTCTTATCCTGTGGAAGTTATAGGTGGCCATATGTCCTGCCAACTGAAATATACTTTATTAATCTGCCTACCTGTTATATTTTAGTTACTTTAATTCCATAATTTATTTTCTATCTAAGAGATATAGTCCCCCATCAATCTCACTATTTCCTTTTCAAAATTTTCTAAGCCTGTCTTCCATGTTTATTTTTTCATTTTTATGTTAATATTATTTTAAAACTTTGTAAAATTAAATGCATACTTTTGCTTAAAATTATATTGGCAAGAATAATTTTTTTTAATTAAAAATAAAAATTATGCTGAAATTGCACTTTGATTTGAAAAGAACAGCTATTTCAATAATGTTGTCATTGTATGTCAGCACTTAATATAGATCCTCCAGTTTCAAAGTAGAATATTTTTGTAGGTGTTTTATAGTGCAATATATCCTTCATTAATATCTTCCAATAATTTTTTGTTTTGTTCATCATTATGAACAGTAGATTATGTTTTCCAACAGATTCTTTATCAATATTATTAGATTATTATTAATTTTTGTATCCATAATTTATAAAGTACTGTTAATTTCTAGTGATTTTCAATAAATTATTTTGAATTTTCTAGCAATGTAATTATTTTGTCTGTGATAATAAAATTTGGATGCTCTCTAACATTCATTTTTATTATTTCTGGCTCAAATTTTATTGCAATGGCTTAAACTTTTAGAAGATGTGTTAAGTAAATTGTTGACATAAATCAAAGTTGCTTACTTCTTAATTTTCTTAGAAATGTATCAAGTACTTCCATTTTAATTCATGTATTGTTGGCAGCTTTAAGATATACAGAGAGGCATTTTAGCATAATAATTATACTTACGGATTCTGGAGGCAGTGTGCTGAAATTTAAGTCATGATCAACTTACTTAAACTCTCTGTCCTATTTTTCTCTAATAGAGGAGTGTTAATAAATGAGAAAAACTAAGAATAATAGATAAAAAAGACAAAGTATAGTGCCTGGGTCATATTAATAATGCAATATATATTAACTATTTTTATTATAATGGTTTCCCAAAGTCTTTGTTTTTGTAGGCACCCCTTTCTCCTGTATTACAAATCTTTTGTAGAATCTCTTATCTCAGAAAAAAAAAACACATTTTTCACCTCAGATTCCCCTCTAAATACTGTCCCATATGAATGTTATTCAATCTTCCTAAAATAATTATCTGCAATTCCTTTCTCAGAACTCCTCACATCCCTTTTACTCTTCAACCCACTGCTATCACCACTTCTTAAAAGCAACTGTTCTTGTAAATATAGAAGTCTTTCCTTCTCTGCAGAGAATATGTTCCAATACCCCCAGTGGATGACTGAAACTACAGATAGTACCAAGCCCTCTGTATACAGTGTCATGTTTTTTCCTGTACATGCCTATGATAAAATTGAGTTTATAAATAAGGCACAATAAGAGATGAACAACAATAAATAAAATAGAACAATTAAAACAATATGCCAATATCACTACTTTTGTGCTTTCAGGCCATTATTAAGGAAGATAAGGGTTACCTGAACACAACACAGAGATACCACAATAGTCAATCCATGACTGAGATAGCTACTAAAAGACTTATGGCCTAGTAGTGTGTGCAAGGTGAATACCATGGGCGAAAGAATGATTCATGTCCTGGGCATGAGGGTGTGATACAGCAAGGGATTTCATCATGCTACTCAGAAAGCTGCCATGCAATTTAAAACTTATAAATGGTTTATTTCTGGAATTTTCCATTTAATATTTCTAGACTCTGTTGACCTTGGGTAACTGAAACCGTGGAAAGTGAAACTGCAGATAAGAGAGGACTACCGTATTGCTAATGATCTCCATCAATCCAAATCCAATGGCTATCTTTATCCTCATTTCACTTGGTAGTTCCAAAGGATTCAGTACAGTTGACAACTCCTGCCTTCTTGCATCTTCTTTCTCTTTTACTTTCATACGTTCCGGGGTTTCTAGATGTTTTCCTAGTCATTCTTTCTCAATCGTGTGTGTGTCTGTGTGTGTGTGCATGTTTGATGTCTTAATATTCAAATTCTGTGAGCTCATCCTGGATAGCTTTTTCTTCTTAAGTCTCTCTTTAGTTGGCCTTATTCAGTCCCATTGACTAATATTTTATCTATTTTCTTTGTCAAAGACAAAAACTACATAGGTAAGGAGTCTGATTTTATTTAGGCTATTGCAGTAGATGCAAAGATCCAGACTGTCTCAATTGGGTAGTTTTGTCTTAGACTTTCACTGGAAGGAGCAGACAAGTTTCAGTTGAGATTGGTTTGCAATAAGGGAAAGTCTCAGTTGGTTAGCTGAATAGGACGTGTGAATCTCTGTGTCTAGATAGTTACATTCTAATCTTAGCTAATCACTGGGAAGATACGGAATAGAGAGATGGCTAGAGGTGAAAGAGAAAGGATCTGTGTTTGGCTTTTTCAGTAGGTTCAGGCAGAAGAGGGAAGATATCTGTGCTTAGTCTTGTCACAGAGGAGTGATTTGTGCATCTTTGGGGAGTTAAGAGAATGAGAGGATAGGGAGGTTTTTGTTTTGTTTTGTTTTTTGTTTTTGTTTTTGAGACAGAGGCTCGTTCTGTCACCCAGGCTGGAGTGCAGTGGCGCTATCTCGGCTCACTGCCAACCTCCACTGCCCGAGTTCAAGCGATTCTCTTGCCTCAGCCTCCCGAGTAGCTGGGACTACAGGCACCCGCCACCACGTTCCGCTATTTTTTTTTTTTTTTTTTTTTTTTTTGTATTTTTACTAGAGATGGGGTTTCGCCACGTTGGCCAGGCTTTACTCAAACTCCTGACCTCAAGTGATCCGCCCTCTTTGGCCTCGCAAAGTGCTGGGATTACAGGCGTGAGCCACCGCCCCCGGCCAGGGAGTATTTTTTCTAAAATATATGAGGAATAATATTCTTTGAGGTAAGTCATTTACTGGAACATAAAAGAGTGGGGGGATTTCTTATCCATTTCTGTTTTGGGGAGCACAGGTCTCAGTTAAAGTTCAACATTGTCAGCTGATAACTCCAAAACCACATCCTGGCTTTCTCATCTCTTTTTAGCTTTACTATCACTTCCAAGTTTATGACAGCCATATTTATTGTAATAGTCTTATAACTGATGTTTCCTGTTTTATTTTGGATTCCTTAAAATACCTTGTCTGTATATCAGTTAAAATTTTGTTTTTAGTAAAATAAACTTTTCCATCAAGAATCTCAATCAGAACTATTTTGTTGATGTACGCATTTATCATCATCTTCCTCCACAGAATGGAAGCTGAGGTTGTGCCAGTGTTCCTTTCCCTAAGTAAATGGGGACTTAAATGCAGCCCCTTGTCTGATGGCAAAACAAGTGCCCTGGAGTGGGCATGAGTCAGTCCAGAGGATGGAATCCCTCTTTTTATCTGAGGACCGGACCGTAGAAAGGGAGAATTTGTATGTATGAGAGGCGGTCCTGGTAGCAGGCATTTTGTCAATTTTATTCGCAGATGTATATGCAGGCGTAAAATGATGTCTGACTCATAGGCAGCAAATGTTTGTTTAATACAGGAATCAAATTTGATATTTTACTATATATTTGGATATTTTGAAACAAATTTTATCAAATAAATTATCAGCTCCTTAAAATTTTGAAAGAATTTAGGCATAAGCTTCACTATGCTGATAAAACATTTAAGAAGCAACGGTTTCATGTAGCATTCATTTTTTTATACGGTTTTCTGTAATCTTTTCAGACTTGTACCCCATAAATGTTGCTAGTTAAAACATATCCAAAAATTATCTGTTACCTGGATAAAGCTATAAGTGTTTCTGTGTCTCCATATTTTCTCCCTTATTACTATGGTTGAATTTTTGTTAATTTAGTCAATGTTAATTTGTGGTCAAAATATTAGCCCTCGGATTTCTTTTTACAAACTTTACCTAGTTAGCATTTTTAATTTTATTAAATTCTATTTACATTACTATTGTTTTGGCCTTCTCACCTTTCTAAAATTTTCTTGACAATTTTATTTTTAATAAATTTTATTGGCATTATAGATTCTTTCATACGTAAAAACTAATGATTGATTTTCATCTCTGAGTATATTTTTGGCCATTTTCCATGCCATTGTATTATTTTCCTAAATTTTCTTTTTGATAACATGGATATTTTGACAGTGTTTTTAAAAACATTGTAGTTGGTTGAAATACCTTTTGTTATTAACTATACAACTATGGGTAGAAAATAAATAGGACCTCTCTTATTTCCTCTATTTAGATTTACTTGTGTGCTTGGATGCGTGTATGTGTGCAGGTTATTATATAACAAAGTTGTAATATTTATCTGTGCACTTAAAAAGAGAGTGCTTTTTAGTTTTCTTCATGCTTTTAATTAATTTATGTATTTATTTATTTATTTTGAGACGAAGTATTGCCCTGTCACTCTCTTGCCCAGGCTGAAGTGCAGTGGAGCAATCTCCGCTAACTGCAAACTTTGGCTCTCAGGTTTTCCTGCCTCAGTCTCCCAAGTAGCTGGGATTACAGGTGCATGCCACCACGCCCAGCTAATTTTTTTGGTATTTCTAGAAGAGATGAGGTTTCACCATATTGGCCAGGCTGGTCTTGAGCTCCTGATCTTAGGTGATCTGCCTACCTCAGCCTCCCAAAGTGCTGGGATTACAGACGTGAGCCACCTCGCCCTGCCTTCTTCGTGCTTTTTAAATATGCAACTGTTATTTTTTTACATTGGATAAGTCTGTTGAAAATTAATTCATTTAAAAATTTATCCAGTTTACCATAGATTAAACATTGTGCCTTTAATTTTTGTACCATTTGTGTGTGTGTGTGTGTGTGTGTGTGTGTGTGTGTGTGTGTGGCTTTCTTGTTTCTATTCTTTAGGTGGGCAGGAGGGACTGTGGCTCTTTGGCATTGTTTTAGCACATTACCATTCATGGCCTTATGTATTTATTTTATGTTGTGCCCTTGAGTATAGAACTTGTAGGCAGAGCATGAAACAAAGCCACTAGGTTCTCATTAGTGGAGGATACACAGAGGTAGGGGCTCTTTCCTTGTTGCTAGCTGCTGTAGACCTAGTCATGGGAGTTGAAGGACACTCTCTCCCTAGGAGGTGGGGAGAGTAGGAGCCAGAGGGCAAAGGAGGCAACTTTTGTGTTCAAAGACATCCTGAACATCCCATGCATGTCCTAAAACATCTCTGACAGGGGCATGCAATATGTGGGGCAGATGAGCACACGACTCTTGGGGCGAAGTGAGCTGTGGAAAGCTATGGTGGGGACTGGGAATCACTGTTTCAGGTATTGCCTCAGGCCTGGCATAAATAAAACCATCCACAGACTGTAGGCTTCTCCTGCCCCGAGAGAATGAGAAGGCGGCACAGGGCCAAAGCTAGAGTGCAGTGTCTGGGATCCAAAGATTCTGTGCAGCATACAATGCACAAGCCAACATTTTAGGAGACTTTAATTCAAACAAACAAAAAACTAGGCAGATTCTAAAAAAGAAATTACCATTTTATAAGATTTTAAGAGATTATTCACAATAAATTGAACCAAAATCCAGGGAATGACACAAAAGTGAAATGGCTCAATTTTGTGATCTGAATTTGCTCTGCTCTTTCAACAGGACTGTGTAATAGCCTGGTGTGGTATATAAGGGTAAGAACAAAATTCCTTGATCTGAGATGGACACTTCAGGTTTTCTGTAGGATGTTTGTACTCTCATACTTGAACTGAGTGGGATTTTAGACAACAATTGTTAAGTACTCTGACCTGACTTTGAGAATAGCTATTTTTCATGGGTTAGATCCTGGTTTCTAGGTTCCCTATATTGCATGTATTATTTAATTTTTTTGTTTTATTTATATTTTTCTTTATCTTACTTCAGAATATTTATTTACTATTGTCTTATTGCGGCAACTCAATTGCCTTTCATTTGGATTTTGTTTCAGTTGATGCATCTTTCAAAAATATATTTCCAATATGTTGTATTTTGTTCTTCTTTTTAATTAATTAATTTGGATCTTATATTCTCCATGTAATATTGTTTTTGTCTTATCTGGAATTTTTCTTATTATCTTACAACCTTGTCTCTATATTGTCATATTTTCAACACACATTTTATAATTGCAGCAGTGACCCACAGATCTCACTTTTTGATTATTGTTTTAAAATCAACTAGAATCACATAGAATAATTTATAGGGTTTTTTGTTTGTTTTTGTTGCTTTTGTTTTTGTATTTTGAGACAGAGGCTCACTCTGTGTCCCAGACTGGAGTGCAGTGGCGTGATCTCAGCTCACTGTAACCTCTGCCTCCTCGGCTCAAGAGATTCTTGTGCCTCAACCTCCTGAGTAGCTGGAACCACAGGCATGCACCACCATACCTGGCTAATTTTTGTATTTTTAGTAGAGACAGGGTCTCAGTACATTGACCGGGCTGGTCTTGAACTCCTGAACTCAAGTGATTCACCTGCCTCAGCCTCCCAAAGTGCTGGGTTTACAGGTTTGAGCCACCATGCCCAGCCGGGATAGTTTATACTTTGTCATTGGAACACAGATGCCCAACCTCAGCTTCCCAGATCTGTTATTTCCTCCATTTCAACCTTTCTAGATCAATTTTTCTCCTACCCCGTCTGGCACAAGGTTGTTTGTCCCAAAGCAAGCAAGTCATGCTGCCTCCCAAGAAGCGGTTCTTGAAGTTCCCCATAGCAGGAAAGGTCAAAACAAAATGAAAACCCTTTTGGTTGAAGCTCAAAGTTTTGACTCCTCCGTACTCTGCCTGATTTTATTTACAACTTAGTATCCTCTGGCAATTGTTTTTGAACTTTGTCCAGTATATCAGCTGTAGGGTTGCTCTGTAGGGGCTTACATACCTACACTGACAGCAGAACTCTCTCCTGACATGACATCCAGGTACTGAACCATTGGGTAGGTTGGCTAGGTTGCTGGTTGAGAAAGTTTACATATTTTTTTCTTTCTTAGGTATGTAGCTTTATTTAAACCAGAACTCTAGGTAGATATGATGGCAACATCTTTCACCATTTATTCAGGAGAATGAGTGGGAGGGCCCTCTGGCCCAGATCCTGCTCTCATGCATTGAGCCTGGTTAATTTATTCTGTTGCCTATGGAGTAATTTTATTATCTGTTATAGAGAGAAGAGACTTTCCAGTCATCTCTACTAGCTTCTACCTAGTTTAGTAGGCTCATAATATAAGCTAACATAGTGGTTTTGTGTTTATTTGTGGAGGTCTTTCCCTTTTTTTTAGTCTTATTATTTATGTTTGGCTTATTTATTTTTATATTTTATCTGTCACTGCTATGTACCTGAAGCAAAGGTGGGGCTCCTTAAAACCTAAACCTACAAAGCCATCTTGACAATAACAAAGTACAACTTAACATCATAGATTCCCATGCAGGGTTTAGCATTGTACTTTATAAAACAAAAAATGCTTACTAAAGCATCAGAAAAGGACTCCCACATGACTTTCACATTTACTAAAAAGTATAAAGAAGTCATTCTGATTAGAAATGTTTCCTTGTTTTTCAATGGATTCACAGAAGCATAGTTCTCTATTGCAAATTCCTTAAAACTAATTCAAATGAGATTCAATTTGCATAGTTTCAACTCACAGACAACATTGTAGAGTGAAATACACCATCATTCCTATGTAATCTAACTTTCACTCCATGGGTACCAAGAAAAACGTCTACTTTAACTTGATAAGGCATAGCTAGAAGACCGAAACTGTCACCCTCAATCAATTCAGTGTGCTTTTTAGTCACCTCTGATATTCACTGATTGTTATTCTTTCCAGATTTGTCAGGATATCTGACCTTTCTCAAACTATAAAACTTATTGCATTCAAGTGTTGTGATTGATCCCTGTCTTCTCTTCTCATTTGGCTCTTTCTTGTTGTAGCTTCTCCCTCTTTTTCAGTTAGTTTTGGGGCTTGAACACATTCTGTGAGTTCCTGAATTCCTTGCCATGACCTCTCCCCTGTTCTTTCATTCCTTTCTTTCTTGAGTCCTCTATTTCTTTATTCTCCAGCAACTTTCTAACAGAATTGCATTAATCCTGTTGGCCTTTCAAAATTTGAAGGAGAGCGAGTTGGTCTGAAATTTTCAGTGCTGTGTCATCACCTCTTAGCATAGTATCCAATATATAGTAACCTCCCACTAATATGTCTTGAATTAAATATTAGTTTCTGAGGCTATCTCCTAAATGCCCAGTTGACACTTCATCTCCTCCATCATGACCCTCTTTGTTGATGCCAGAAGGTGTGGACCCTACTGCTTCATTACCACATTGTAATGTAATTACTTGTTTTGTGTCTTTCCCCCCATCAAGCTTCTGCAATCCTAGCAAATAGGAGTTGTGCTATAAATGATAATTGCACTGATCTGTTGAATTATTTGTTAATGTTTTGAAATCAGTCAGATCCAAAAATTGAAGAAGAGATGATGAACATGACAGCCTGTGACAGTTATATGGTATAAAAATGTAGAAGATGACAATTTCTTTGAAGGCAGAAACCATAGCTTTAAAATTTTATTTTCATGGGGCCTAAGAACTGCTAGTCAGAACATAAACTGGCAAATAGCTAAATTCAATAAAGTGATAATAATCAAGAGTTGAACAAGTATAGGTGAAGGTAGGACAAGTTGACTTTGAATACTTTTTAATTATCAAATTGAAAAGTTAGAGTTAATCTATTGGTTTTTAAAATTAACTGATCTCCTTGAATGCCATTGCTCTTTTACTTGACACTATAGTCCCAGATATTCTTCTTTTAGATATTTTTTGAATCTCAATTTCATTTTTATGCTAATTACTTTCTTATCCTTTCAAGGTTTTTTCAGATTAAATTTCCCCTTTCATGAAGCTTTATTTGACAATTCAGTAAATATTCTCTATCTCTTCCATTAATTTTAATAGCCTTTACTATTTATGCATTAGAGTAGAAGGTCATGTACTTTGTTATTAAAGCACTTAAGAGCCAAATATTGGAGCCAGATTGCCTGGGTTAGAATCCAATATGTACCACTTACTGGCTATGTCACTTTGGGCAAGTTTTTCAAATTTCCTGTGATTCAGTTTTATTTTCTATAAAATGGAGATAATAAATAATTCCAGCCTCATCAGATTGTTATTTTGTTATTAAGTTAATATATGTAAACTACCTAGAATAGTGCCTAACACATATTAAGTGCTAAGTGTTAATATTTTTCCATTTATTGCATTTCAAAATTTTTTTCATAACTCTTTAAGTTTCATATACCTTATCTTAAAAATTGGAATGAAAAGATCTACTTCTTGGATTGATTATAAGGCTGAAATAACTGCAGCATGAGAAATAGTGTGAGGCAATGGCTGAGAGTACAATTGCTGGATTCAGACTGCCTGAGTCCAAATGACAGCTCTGTCACTTATTGACTATATCATCTATAACAAGTTACTTAAAACCACTTGACCACTCATACCCTCAATATTCTCCCCTGTAAGCTGTGTATAATATCGCACTCATAAAATAGACTTATGTAGAGAATAAAATGAGTTATTATATGTAAGATGGCTAGAAAAGTGAATGGCACATAGTTACTATTCAAAGCACTAGCTATTTTTACTATTAAATCACCCAGCCTAATAAATTATCACATATTTCAATATATTAGTTTTAATGAAAGTTTCATTTCTCCCCTATATTAAAACTCTTAGTGAATGGAAATACTTTTCTTTCTAATTTGTTTTACTCAAACATCCTAATTTGAGTAAAGGCTATAACCCTTATTCTGTGAGTAAACTTGTTCAAGTACTGCTGAATGTCAGTTTACTCATCAATTAAATAATATTCTTGTGTCACTATATTATTTGTTGATTGTTTTTGGCTGTATGTACCATAAAACTATTACCCTAAAGTGAGGATTAAATAAATTTGAGTGTATTTTATTACCGTGCAAAAAGATGCCAAGAAGTAGGAAACCACTGGCCTTGATTTGTTATCTGATAGATTTCAGGGCCAAAGTATTGTGATGTTGTGAACCTTTTCTTTATTTTTTATTTTTATTTTATTTTAAGTTCCAGGATATATGTGCAGAATGTGCAGGTTTGTTACATAGGTATATGTGTGCCATTGTGGTTTGCTGCACCCATCAACCCATCATCTAGGTTTTAAGCCCCGCATGCATTAAGGTATTTGTCTTGATGCTCCTCCTCCCCTCACCCCTCCACCCCTGAAGGACCCTGGTGTGTGATGTTCCCCTCCCTGTGTCCATGTGTTCTCATTGTTCAACTCCCACTTATGAGTGAGAACATACAGTGTTTGGTTTTCTGTTCCTGTGATCCTTTTCTTTATAGTTCTAACATTACTGCTTTGGAATCTCCAACCTTTATTGCTGCATCCCAGACAGGAAGCCAAAGTAATGGAGGAGGAAGAGGAAGAACTTGGATCAAAAAACACTTTTCTGAAATCCCAGAGACTTCTGTATATTTGCCTTAACTAGAATTGTGTCACATATCCTTTACTTGATGTAAGGAAATCTAAAAAGATACTACCTTCTTAGTATAAGTAGCCTTAAAATATAAGAAATAAGGGAAAACGGAGCCAGAAGGAATGTTGATTGAGTCACTTACCATATTAGTAGACTTACATCCTAAGATCTTTATGATCAAATAAGTTAATGGATGTAAACTTCCTTTTTAAAATTAATAAAAATACATATGCAAAAATAGAAAGTCATTGGATTTCCCAGAACATATAATTCCCAATATGTTAAACAGTAATTCACCTAAAAGAAAATAGGTAATTTACAACATTTGATAGTTGATTTTCTATTTACAAAGTAAAATGATTTTATTTACCTTAAAGCACTGTGATAATTTGAATTCACTTTGTAAAAATTAAATTATTTCATATTCTCATCTACTATTTTAAATGTAAATATTTGTTGTCTTTCAAATAATAGAAAAAGACATAGACTTGACTTCAGTCACTCATTCATGCAATATAATAAAACCCTGCTGTAATGCAGTAATTGAGATCCAAAAAATCCAGTCTCACAAATGGAGAATAGGTATGTATCCTACCTTAAATATCTATTGAATTAATTTTCACTGGAGTAGAACATCTGGAGCAGTAATAATGATTTTCATAATCTTGTGGTGACATAGTGCCCATTATTTTGGTCGGTCTGAGGAGAACAGGCTGGGAGACATCGTGAGAAGATCGAGAGACTTCTTTTGTGAGATAAGGCTGCCTGTTGATTTCCCATGGCTAGTCTTACATCTTACCCTTGCTTCCATTTCTACTCACCCCTCCAAAGGTCAGAACTTAGCTTCATCTCTTTTGGTAATAAGGGCTGGGTGAGTATATCTTACTGGGTGGTTTTAAGATAGACAGGCTGGCTGGTTTATGTTTTGATGTAGTTTATAGAAAGAGAGCAAAAGGCCCTTACTCAAGCTGTAGCTTACCTAACTTCCAGCCAGTCAGCAACAAAAGATCCAAGAAGCTATTAACCACATGTCCCTGCTTTAGGGGTCTAGGGACTTCCCCAGGGACCTATACATGCAGTTAGACTTAAATTTCAACTTATAATGACTCCTTACTCATTTTAATATGAAAAAGCACACCCAGGGGTAGAAATTTAAAATGCTAATGTTACATGTAATGTATGAAAAAGCATGTAAAGCCACTGTGCCAGTGCTAGCGAAACCCCTCCTATACAACCCCTCCTATCGCTTTTGTGATGCTGACTTCCTTGCGCACAAGCTAAAGCTTTTTCTTTCTCTTTGCTGCTATGTCTGGTAATCTTTCTTGATTTCTATCCTGGGAGATTTAAATAACCCAGGGGCACCAGTAGCAGTTTTACTATAATGACTTATTTAGTGGCTATTTATATAAAGGAAACAATTTGGAACCAGGGACTATTGGTAAATAAATAAATAAATAAATAAATAAATAAATAAATAAATAATTCTAATTTGAATAATTGCTGTGACAAAAATTAAATGAAGCCTATGAAAGAAAAAACAATGGTGTCAACAGAGTGGTTGGGAAAGAACTTGGTAAGAAATGTACATTTAAGCTAAGAAGTAATAAAAGGCTATATCAAATTCCTTGCAGCAAAATATGGTACAATCCAAATGGTTAAATGAGAAAAATTTTTCAAATTTTTATTTCATATTTATTTTGTTTTTCATTTAAATATTTTTTAAATAAAGGAACAATTTAAGAAAAATGGGCATATGTGGTAAAACCACATTTAAAGAAAAACATAAGACAAAATAAATTTAACAGTTTATTTGTGCGAATGAAGATTTGCAAATCTGGGAGCCATCAGAACCAGAAGAGGTTCAAAGAGTTCCACTTCAGCAGTGGGGGCAGTAAGCTTTTAAGTGGAAGGAACTAAAAAAAATGTACTGGACTGGCATAAAGTGGAAAGACTTGAGTCTACACTAGAGTGGAAAAGGCTAGGGGCTATTTGACAGTTTCTGATTGGTAAAGTCTCTAGTTTCATTTTACTCTTCTTGGCTCTGGTCCATTTATGGAGAACCTAAAACATTGAGGCTGTCTCAGTTTAAGGATAATACTATTGGGATGTTTTTTAAACAACTATAAGAGATAGTATAATACTCCAGAGCTAGTAATGGTGGGAGTGTGTGTGAGCATGTGTGTGTGTGTGTCTGTGTGTGTGTATGTGTATGTTGGGAAGGGGACAGCTTGCCACTTCCTGAAGTGTCAAGGAAAAAGGGTAATTATTCTGGTATCAGAGTGGAGAGGGACATTCTTGTAAAGTTTTCATATACTGTAGAGGATGCAACCAAGGCCTGAGAGGATCACTTACAAAGTATTCACATGGTTATATGTTTTTGTAAACTTTGATAAACTAATGTTTAAAAAATGCAATCACTTTCCTCTGTGAATTCTATTACATGTATCTCATATTGGCTAATAATGAGCATTTTTTTGGATCTGGCTAAAGTGAATGTGATTTGGAAGACTTGAATTTAGTGTACTATGGCATTTGTAATCACTTCTTTAAAAGTTAAATTATTTTTGATCATTCATGTGTAATGACAGGAGGATTTCTGCCACCCATTTGCTGAATCACTCTGGTTTAGTGACACAAAAATCCAAGCCCAGAGATCCAATCATTGCATAGGCTTACAATACAGTGTCAAGCGCTGGAAATAATGGGAGTAGTAGGAGTGAAAGTAACAGAGTTTAAAATGTACACATCCAGAAGCTACTTTGTGGAAAGTTATTTTAACATTCTTATACGTCAAAATTTCAAGTGGAGAAATAGTTCTCTTTGGTGGCTTCTCAAAATGATTGTATTAAATAATATACGGGGAATATATAAGGAATATATAAAGAAAAATGGAGAGAGTAAAATTAGAAAAGTACCATGCATTTTTAATTTTATGATGAGAATTGCACAAAATATAATTTACCAGTGTTCCTGTGTTTATAGAGTGCTGTAAACAGTAAAACAAACATCTGTATGTAAATTATGATACATACCTTACAAATCCCAACTATCAATAATTATTTTAACCACATTGGAAAATAGAAGAAATTATCTTTCTATTATCTTGATAGAAAATTGTATCATGGAATCAATGTCTCATGAAAAACTGAAAAAAATGTTTGCAGGCAAATAATATAGAGATGTGTCAGGGAGTTAATTAATTAATATGTCTTTTTTATCTTAGATCTTGTAATGTTTGTGATATTGGTCACATTTTACTTATGTTTTGTTTGTGCTCTGCCTTCTTAGTATAAATAACTATTTACTTTAATATCAAAGATTGTGTTGATAATTTCTGTCTTGTTTTTCTTAAAGAGGTTCCATGAAACCTGGATCTGCCTTTGAACAGATAAAGGGTATTTTCTGAGTACTCATCTTCTGCAGTGAAGGAGACAAGGAATACATATCAGGCTTCCAATGACTAGCTTCATTTATTCTTAACTAAAACTCAGTCTTGTGGCAGAACTGAAACCATTTCTGGGAAGGTACAGCTTAACTTTCTTATTAGAAAATGCCAAACAATTTGCCATATCAATTACACATTAAATTTTAGAAAGTGAGATGCCTGTGTATAAGACAGAACTGATTTCTGTTAATGATTATCTTGAGAACTGAGCTAACTGATACCATGTAAGTAAATTAGATAATAGTTTATTCTAATATTCTCTTTGATTAAAGACACTGCATAAAAATATGCAGCAAAAGTGACATTTGCAGGGAACATTTTATCTAATAAATCATATATAACTTATAAGTATATTCCTTATATGTGTTTAATATTGAGAAGCCTTCTGAATTGTCCATAATTAATAAGAATTATGGACAATTCTTATTAATCTTATATATAATTATCAAGTAACATAATTTATTCAGTTGTAGTATTGGTTAAATAAACCAAGTTATTTTTATTTCCTGTGTATGTTAATCCCAAATATATCCCTTTGCTTCTAAGTCATATCTTTGGAAAAATGTATGTTAAAAATTCTTGTAATTTTTAGATTCTAAATGTGTATACAAATGTGTATACGAGTGTGAAGCTCAAATAATGTCTTTTTTTTTTTTTTTATCATATAAGCCTTGGTAGATCTTTTGGTGAATAGATAGGTTTCCTCAGGGCAGCCAGGGGAATATCTCTTGAACATAAATATGGTCATCTCACTCTCATGCCTAAATCCTCTATTATTATACCTTCTCGCTGATTCGAGGATACAATCCCAACCCCTAACTTATCTTCAGGCCCTAGGTCATTTCTCAATAGATCTGCCCTCTCACATGAGGCTCCAGCCATGATGAACTCAGTTTTGGGACTAGATCCTTCTTTCTGTCCTCAGGCTTTCATATGTGTGTAGGACAATGCGCCCTCCTCCTCTTCAGATGACAGACTCATCCTTTTGGGTTTCAGTCAGAGTCACTTTGTAAAAGAGATCGTTTCCTGAACAAAATAGCAGAGGTGTCCCTAAGAAAGTCTATGAAGATCCTTGTTTAAATCTATCGTATTTCTTTAAAAACAGAACTTCTGTTAAAGGAAGAATCAAGTCCATCTCATTTATATTCCCAGTCCACAATTACTGGCACATGGTTGGCACGTTGGATGAATTAATGCATTCTTTTTTTTTTTTTTTTGGCAGACCTGGTTCGTTTCCCATTTCAATCCTTTTGCTAACTGAACAAAGATGAGTTATTTCATATCTGATTGCTCTATTTATTTCCTGACAGTGGCAGTGAACATAGCTAAAACTTACATCATTGGGTTCTACTTGGGCGACTTGGTACAGGCAGAGAAAACCGCACAGGCAAAGACGCAGCACCAAAGGATTGTGGGGCATATTCAGAAAACAAGAGTAGGCAGTCCATGGTGGCTAGAGAGTGAGAGACCCCTGGCTGGAAGTCAGACTTGTAAGGTAGGCTGGGCCACAGCATTACGGTCTTTCAAAACTGTGAACTTTTTTTTTTTCTTTTTGAGACGGAGTCTCCCTCTGTTGCCTAGGCTGGAGTGCAGTGGCGCGATCTCGGCTCACTGCAAGCTCCGCCTCCCGGGCTCACGCCATTCTCCTGCCTCAGCCTCCCGAGTAGCTGGGACTACAGGCGCCCGCCACCGTGCCCGGCTAATTTGTTGTATTTTTAGTAGAGACGGGATTTCAACGTGTTAGCCAGGATGGTCTCTATCTCCTGACCTCGTGATCCGCCCGCCTCGGCCTCCCAAAAAACTGTGAACTTCAGTTGTTTTATGTTTTATATTTTAACTGCAGTCTCCATTGAAGATGTTTTCAGATGGCATTATCAAAACCGTTCTTTGAGGCAAATAATTATTCTGACCGTGGGGGTCTGAATGAAAAAAGCCTTTTCAGTAGAAGTCTCTTGAAAAAGTCCCAACTATAAGGCGTGGACAGGAGTAGGAAGGGAGAGAAGACAGAGGCACAGGGGAGTGCAGAGCAGAGTAGTGTGAAATGCGGAGAGAAGGAAGTAGAGGATGAAAGAGGGGAAGACAGAGGGGAGAAGAAGGAAAAGAGGAACACAGGTGAGTAAAATCAGAACCATGAGTTTTTCCAGAATAACAACAACAACAACAAAAAGACGTCACCAAATGGATGTGGAAATGAGAAAAAAAGGTATGACTTTGCTGTTTCTGGCTTTCTTCCCATTTGATACATAGGATTTTAGTAATAGGAGTATTCATGTCCCACATATAAACCATGCAACGTGCTCTGTATAACTTCAGCTACAATGGTTTACTTGTGACATATTATTAAAAAGTTTCAGTTATCTTGATTATCAAGAGGCTTTTCAAAGGATGAAAATTACCCTTCAGTGACAAAGGTCATGTGCTAATCTTTTGCTTCCTTTAAGACACTATAAGCATAATTATTTTTAAAACTGAACTGTGTGCTTTTTTACTTTTTGCTTGGAACTATAATAAATACCGCACTACTTATGGAAAAATTAATATGCTTACTTATACATGTGAAAATTATACATTTTGATCTGAATGATAAATGTTTTAATATAGAACTAGTGGAAATAGAAATCGACCTGTCAAATTTGACTTAATTAAAAGTTTAAGCATTTTTTAATCCAAAAACATTGTTTTTAAATGAACCTGATATAGTAGTAACATGATATAATGACATCTCTTTTCATTCTTTTAAAATCCTCAACTTCCTTTTTGTAGACAGACTGCCATAAGTCAGGTCCAAAATTCTGTTTGCTCTAGTAGTTTCTATCCTGCTGGTCAATAAGTAGTTTGGCATTTTTCTGAACATTTTTGTTCCATTGTTCCCTTGATTTAATTAAGTCTGTACGGTACAATTGAATTCTCCCTCTGCATGCTGTCTATTGAAATTGAGGTCATGGATAGCTCTAGCATTTTCTGGATATTGAATTTTAGACACATTTTGAATCAAAATGAAAATTAATACTTTATTTCTTGTTCTGTTCTCTTTTTATATTGACTTTAGTGGAACTAAAACATATCACAGGGTGTGAAATGTTAAATATCCCAATATAATAGAATTCATTTAGTAAATTCAGACCCCAAATGTCTTCTGACTTTTGTCAAGTAGAAAACCTAATTATAAATATAGGAACATCTTATCCTATGGAAATTAAAATTATTTCGGTTGTTTTCAAGGAATTACTATAATTTTATACAAACAAGTAATTTAAAATTAATGATTTTGAAGCATGCTCTTAATATGCTTAATTTTCCATTTTTTAAAAAGTGTGTGTTTTGTGTTAAGTTCAGTGTTTCAGTGGTGGAAACAACTTCCAACATTATTGATATCACTTACTGGGAAAAGATTATTTGTCAATTAAAATCAGATGTTATTAGTTGATCTTTACTGTGCTCCTAGATCTGAACTAGGTATTGGATGGCATAATCAAACATAAGAATCACATTTAAGAGTAAGTTATTGTGTTTCAGGACAAGAGGACTCATGATACATATATGAGCATTTATATATTCGAAGAAACACTAAGCAAATTCTATTATGTGCATAGAACCATATCCATTAAGAGTTAAATATAAATATAAGAAAATCTATAACTGCTAAAGATGCTACTATAGAACGTTTTCCCAGATTAAGATTTCAGTCTGAAATTCAGTCCTGATTTAGCGACAAATTAATAGCACAAGTCTTTCTTTGACTTATTTTGCTTTGCAAAGCAAATTTTCCTGACCTGCCCTGTTCTATCCTTTGCTTCAGATAGCCCTGACAACATGAAGAGTTTTAGTTAAGGAATCTATCCCCTTCTGTAACCACCACCTTCCACTCCAGTAGCTGTGATGACTACTCCTCATGCAAGTGTCTCCAGCCTAGGTAGGAAGCTAGACTCCTGGAAAGGAAGCCCAGAGAGACTGGCCTGAGTGGTATGAAAGACAAGCTTCATTGCACCTCCATATATTCACTCAGACCTCAATCTCCTGTTCATTCCCAGTCAAAGCCAGTACATACAGGGACCTTTATTGTGTCTGCATACTGAGGACAATTTCTCCCTGCTTCCGTGCTATGCAGTTAGATTTCTCACTATTCTTTTGCTTTTTTTTTTAATAGATAGGTGTAAAATGTTCTCATGGGACTAAGTCCTATCATTCTTTGACTTGGAAGGAAGGGTAGACTTTTCTCTAAAGAGTCTTTTTTTTCCCCCTAACTATCGCTCATGTCAGACCCAAAACTCCACACTATTTTTGGTACTGAATCTTCAGAAACAATAAACCTCCTCTTGAAAGAAGAGTCCTTTGCTTCCTTGTCATCTCTGAATAGTTCCTACTGAATTTTCACAACCTGTATCCTCTGGTCATCTACTTTGACCTGTCAGCAGATTGAAGTTTTTGCTGAGGTGACATAAATAGGTGGAAGTGGTAGTGTAAGGCCAATAATTCCACAGCTGAATGGCCTCCAAACAGGCCCAAGCAGGCAATTGCTGTGACTGGGTAACCAAGAATCAACACTGACATGGCTGAGTGGAGAAGTATCAGAACCTAATACTGGTTGTTGAGTGTTGAAAACTCCTTTATTACTAGAGTGTAAATAACAAATTATTTGAAGAGTTCCATATTTCTCTTCTTAGTTCAATTCTTACTAAGAATTATTAACATTTTAAAATGTTTACAATTGTATCTTCTTTCTTTCTTCAAGACCACACAGGTGAATATGAGTAGGCTTAACTGTCAGAGTTCGAGGATTCTAGAAATGCATTGCTCACATTTCAGTAATTCAGATTTGTGATCTTTCTATAGGATAATAACAGCTACCTGAATCCAAATCTCTCCACTCATCTTCCAAAAACCATTCAGGCCAGTAAGGGGAGCAAACAAACCATCCATAACTCGTGACTACAACATAGTAATATAATTAGGAGACAGAGAATACAATGAACTTATTTTTACATATACACAGGGAAATAAACAGGGCCCATTCCAGAGTACAGTCTGGCTGTACTATGTCAAAAAAGAAAAAGAAAAAAAAAACAGTGCACAGAAAGAAAAAGATTCTATTAGTGGCAGAATACAAAAGACATCAACCAAAGAACCAACCAACCCAAATACAGGTTTGCCAGTATTTACTGGCAAATACTAGTGTATTGGAACACTTTATACTCGGAAATCTGAAGGAAGATGTTTAAAAATGCATGGGATTAGAAGTGGCAGATCTGGGAGTTATCAGTTTTAGGGAAGAAGAGGTTGACTTGGATATAAATGAGAACATCTTTTGGGGACTTTATACAAAAGCAAATGAGGGAACAATTTAGAGATATTAAGGGTCCTAGAAGCACAAGAGAATATCATAGAATCAAAAGACAAACTGATTTCCTTTAAAACAGGGCACCCATTATTTATTGTAGAAATTATTCTTCACTATGCCAATGTAAGGTGAAATTCCTTTTTTATTGATTCATAATAGATGTATATATTTTAAGCATACAAGTGATAATTTTATAATCAATATAATATGTAGAGATTGAATCAGAGTAATTGAGATATCTGTCACCTTAAATATGTATCTTTTCTTTATGCTAGGAACATTTGAATTATTCTCTTGAAGTTATTGTGAAATATATAATTAATATTAACTATTATATCCCTACTGATCTGTTGAACACTAGGTCTTATTTCTTCTATGTAAATGTATATTTATACCTGTTAATCAACCCCTCTATTGCCCCCTACTCCTACCCCTCCCGGCCTCTAATAACCACCAATCTAGTCTTGATCTTCATGACATTCACTGAAATTTTAACTCCCAGATGTGAAGAGAACATCCAATATTTGTCCTTCTGTGCTTGGCTTATTTCACTTAACATAATGACCTCCAGCTCCATTCATGTTGCTACAAATGACAGGATTTCATTCTGTTTTATGGCTGAAAAACATTGCATTGTCTCTATATACCGCATTTTCTTTATCCATTTATCCATTGAAAAACACTTAGGTTATTTCTATATTTTGGCTATTGTAAATAGTGCTACCACAAACATGGACGTGCAGATATATCTTTGATACATTGACTTCTTTTCTTTTGGATATATACCCAGTAATGAAATTGCTGGATAATATGGTAGCTCTGTTTTTAATTTTTTGAGGAGTGTCATACTGTTTTCTATAGTGGCTGTATTAATTTACATTCCCACCAACAGTGTATGAGGATTCCTTCTCTCCACATCCACGGCAGCATTTCTAACTGGGTAGAGGTGGTATCTTATTGTGGTTTTGATTTGCATTTTTCTGATAATTAGTGATGTTGAGAATCATTTTATATACCTGTTGGCCATTTGTATGTATTATCTTGAGAAATGTCTGATGTCCTTAGCTCATTTTTTAATTGGATTGTTAATTTTTTTGAGTTGTTTGAGCTCCTAATATATTCTAGTTCATAATTTCTGATCAGATGGATAGTTTGCAAATATTTTAACCAATTCTGTGGGTTGTCTCTTCACTTTGCTGATTATTTCCTTTGCTGTGCAAAGGGCTCAGACGAAGACAGAAAAATATGGGAAAGTTTGGAACCTCCTAGAGACTTGTTGAATGGCTTTGACAAAAATGCTGATAATTATATGAACAATAAGGCCCAGGCTGAAGTGGTCTCAGATATAGATGAGGAACTTGTTGGGAACTGGAGCAAAGGAGACTCTTCTTATGTTTTAGCAAAGAGATTGGAGGCATTTTGCCCCACCCTAGAGATTTGTGGAACTTTGAACTAGAGAGAGATGATTAAGGGTATCTGGCAGAAGAAATTTCTAATTAGCAAAGCATTAAAAAGGTGATGTAGGTGCTGTTAAAAACATTCCATCTTAAAAGGGAAACAGAGCATAAAATTTCAGTAAATTTGTAGCCTGACAATGCAGTAGAAAAGAAAACCCCATTTCTTGAGGAGACATTCAAGCTGGCTACAGAAATTAGCATAAAAAGAAAGGATCCTAATGTTAATTCCCAAGGCCATGGGGAAAGTGTGTCCAGGCCATGTCAGAGACCTTCACTGCAGCACATCCCATCACAGTCCCAGAGGCCCAGCAAGAAAAAGTGGTTTCATGGGCCAGGCCCAGTGTCCCTGTGCTTTGTGCAGCCTAGGGACTTGGTGCCCTGTGTCCCAGCCACTGCATTCATGGCTGGAAGGGGCCAACATAGAGCTTGGGCTGTGGCATTAGAGAGTGGAAGCCTCAAGCCTTGGCAGCTTTCACATGGTATTGAACCTCTACGTGCACAGACATCATGAATTGAAGTTTGTGAACCTCCACCTAGATTTCAGAATATGTATGGAAATGCCTAGATGTCCAGGCAGAAGTTTGCTGCAGGGGTAGGGCCCTCATGAAGAACCTTCGCTAGGGCTTTGCAGAAAAGAAATGTGGGGTCAGAGCCCTCACACAGAGTCCCTACTGGGGCACTGCCTAGTAATTAGTTTTAATGATTCGAATATAATTATGCAAGTTGAGCATGATTGCATGTGGGAAGAGCTGTGAGAAGAGGGCCACCATCCTCCAGACCCCAGAATGGTAGATCCACTGACAGCTTGCACTGTGTGCCTGGGAAAGCCGCAGACACTCAATGCCAGCCCATGAAAGCAGCCAGGAGGGAAGCTGTACCTTACAAAGCCACAGGGGCAGAGCTGTGCAAGACCATGGGAATTCACCTTTTACATCAGTGTGACCTGGACGTGAGACCTGGAGTCAAAGGAGATCATCTTGGATCTTTAAAATTTACTGCACCGCTGGATTTCAGATTTTCATGGGCCCTGTTACCCCTTTGTTTCGGCCAATTTCTCCCATTTGGAATGGCTGTATTTACCCAATATCTGTACCCCCATTGTATCTAGGAAGTAACTAACTTGGTTTTGATTTTACAGGCTCATAGGCAGAAGGGATTTGCCTTGTTTCAAATGAGACTTTGGACTGTGGACCTTTGGGTTAATGCTGAAATTAGTTATACTTTGGGGAACTGTTGAGATGGCATGGTTGGTTTTGAAATGTGAGGACATGAGATTTGGAGGGGCCAGGGGTAGAATGATATGGTTTGCCTGTGCCCCCACACAAATCTCGAATTGTATCTCCCAGTATTCCCACATGTTGTGGGAGGGACCCAGGGGTAGGTAATTGAATCATAGGGAGCCAGTCTTTCCCATGCTATTCTCATGAATATTCTCATGGGACTCCCATGCTATTCTCATGGGACTGTGATGGGATGGGCTGCAGTGAAGGTCTCTGACATGGCCTGGACACACTTTCCCCATGGCCCTGGGAATTAACATTAGGATCCTTTCTTTTTATGCTAATTTCTGTAGCCAGCTTGAATGTCTCCTCAAAAAATGGGGTCTCACGAGATCTGATGGGTTTATCAGGGGTTTCCGCTTTTGCTTCTTCCTCATTTTTCTCTTCCCGCTGCCATGTAAGAAGTACCCTTCATCTCCCACCATGATCTGATGCCTCCCCAGCCATGTGGAACTGTAAGTCCAATTAAACCTCTTTTGTTCTCAGTTTCAGATATGTCTTTATCAGCTGCATGAAAATGAACTAATACACTGTTAAATAATGATGCAAAATATTTTCAGAGTTTTATTATTATCCTCCATTAGAAGAAAAAAACATACCTTTAACATAAATCACATTTTAGTGGACTAATATTTAATATAAGTCAACGGCACAAATATACAAAAAAATTTCTGTCCAATATTATTTATTATTTTTTCAATGTATTTGGTAAAAAAAGTAAAAAAGAAATAGTAGTTTTTAAAAAATTTAGGATGAGTTATTAAATTTCAAAGTAAAGGGCAATATTTTTCTACCTAATGTTCTTTTATGTGATTTTTAAAAATACAATGAAAAGACTAACAAGGCTACTAAGTAGTTATTTACTTGTTGCTGCAGATAAAAACCATGAAAATAATAAATGCTTTACCTTGAAATATCAGCCAATCTACGATTTGTATATTTTTGAATAAACAAACAATTGCCTGATAAGTTATTCTATTTATGAGTGCATTCATGTATTCAGAAAGGTTAGATGCAATTGCTGTGGACTGAGAAAGGCAAACAACTTTTTTATAGTAAACAATTACACAGGTAAATGTCTATGTCCATGCTTATATCTACTGAATAAACAGTAATATATATTTATATATCATTCTTTATCACTGAATTTAAATTTAAAATGTAAATAAAATTATTTTGTTTTACATTTTATAGTCAATACATTTATAACGTTTTAAAGTTTGAATATTTGACAGATGAGTGTTTTAAACTTGAAAACAGATTTAATTTGCTGTCTGTATTTTTTTTTTTTTTTGAGACAGAGTCTCGTTCTGTCACCCAGGCTGGAGTGCAGTGGCGAGATCTCGGCTTACTGCAAGCTCCGCCTCCCGGGTTCAAACCATTCTGCCTCAGCCTCCCGAGTAGCTGGGACTACAGGTGCCCACCACCACACCCAGCTATTTTTTTGTATTTTTATTAGAGATGGGGTTTCACCATGTGAGCCAGGATGGTCTCGATCTCCTGACCTCGTGATCCACCCGCCTCGGCCTCCCAAATAATTTACTATCTATATTACTTAGTAGAATATTTTTAAAGTTAGGAAACCAATACAATTTGTGAAGCTGATTTTTAATTATAAGTAGAGATTTTATACGAAATCCAGAAGAATTAAACTTGTTTACATTGTTAAAATAAGGTAAAATGTATTTATGAATTTGCATTTATTTATAACCTGCAAATATGTTATGGAACTCTCTATACTTTCAAGGATGAAAGAGGTTTTTCTCAAGACCAGAGATTGAGTGAAGGATTTGATAGTGACTGAGTGTTGACAAGGCTTTCACATAAAATTATTATGGTCTAGAAGCTCACGGAGTGTCATGGCTAAGAGTAGAGGCAATTCCATGGGCTTGAAAGCATGACTGGAGGAGTAGTCAAAGCCATCAGAGCTAACAGAAAGACAAGTCAAGGGACCAGAGGTGGTTGACACATCCATTGGAAATCTTGGGAAATCACGTTCAGAAGCTCACTAAAATTTGATATGAAATTTAGTACTTGTAGGAAAACCAGCATAACATAGTAAGTCCTTTTACAAAACATGCAAATATTTTTACCTCAAATTAAGTACTTTAAATAAGTCTAAAGGATTTGCTTGGAATATAAATTCAAAAATTCAAGTTAATGAGTGATTTAATTGGCAAACTTGCTGAGTTGGGTCAAAAGATTTTAAAATGTCCGATCTGTTTCTTTACAGTTCAAAGATGGCAAAGGATGGAAAGTTACCGAAAACAATAGCTTAGAAATAGTGCATATGGAATAAAATACATTTTCAATATACTCATAAGGTGAAAGGAATTCAAGCTGCTCACCATAAGCATCCAGTGGTGAATTCTTTATTGTAGAAATTGATTGAAATACTGTTTTCAATTGACCTTTTGGAGTTACCCAAGGACTCCTGTGTCAAAGCCCCATGTTATCAGACAAAAGTAGCAAATGCTATTGAGGAAAATCATTTAAATTTTCTCAAAGCAAGGCCAAACCACACAGTTATGGTAGCTAACATCACCAGCTTAACTTGAATTAGAAGAAAAGTCAGCATGTAATTTCTGATTGTTTCATTCTCAAAAGGTAGTGAGAAAACTAAATGAAAACAGGGCCAAATAAAATGCAGAAGTGGAAGATTTACTAGTGGTAAAAGTAAAGGTTAAACTGTGAACAAGAAGACTCCATGAGTTACATAATTAAAGTAATACACAAATGAGTGCCATTATATTTTCCATTACGTTCACTCAAGAGATTCATAAATTCCACAGCAGGATGGCCTGGCAGTTACCAAATGAAATAGAAATATCCAGAGGCAGAGAGCAGAGGCACACCACTGCTTCAGCCAGCAATAAAGAGATTAATACAATTCATGTGAGCAAATTCAGATAGAATACTCTGAGAAATTATTAAAAGCTTTAAAATGTTACTAGATTTTCATCTTTGTGTTTAATAAATAATTGGCATTTCCAGCATTGCTATTGAATGCTAGTTTCAGAGTAAAATCATTTAAATAACTTTAGCATAAAATCATAACGACATTTCATACAGGCTTCCGAGGAATGGCATTCTGTTGACAATACAGAATAAAGAACAGGGGTATTTAAGGTTAACACCAAAATTAAAATCTGTGACTGACTGAAAAAATTCTGCAAAAGAAACCAAGGGGAAAAGGGGGCTAGTGATAATCATTTCAACATTATTGCTAAAAGAAAGAAAATCCCAAATTTTATTATGAGAACTTTTCTATTATGTTCATTTATAATTATTTTAACAAAAAAATACATAAATTGGTGGTAAAACTACCTGACCCCAGTTTTAAATTAATACTAGTATTAAATTGCATGGGAAAATTATGAATAGAATCAGAAAATTTCTATAAGCTTATAGCTCTATAAGTTTGCATTTATAAAAAATGCAAAACAACTGATAATACTTCAAGGATTAAGATAAAATAGAATATGTACTTTATTTATTTTTATTTTTGTGTGTGTAAACAAAGGATACTTATTTATTTTTTATACAAGTGTTAAAGATATTCATTTAGAGCAAGAAAATCATATACAGTAGACTTGTTATATGTGGTAAGATCAAATTATATATAGTATTCCAAGAAGTGTGTGTGTGGGGGAGGGGGGGGGTCTTCAATGTTTAAAGTTTGTGTATTCAGACTTAGTTACTTAGTTATATCTGAAAAGTAAGGTTTTAAATGTAGTATGGAGTAATATTGGAAAAAGAAGTCCTTTTTGCATGTGCTTTTACAACTGCTGTTAAGACATTACAAGCAGATTAGAATTTAAAAAGATTCTGCCTGACATTGAACAATGCTGATTATAATAGTATTACATTCTCATTGAAAAACATTGGAAATAGATGAATATCACAATATAATTCCATTATTTAGAGAAGTAGGATTATATGTTGTTTTATTCCATTCTGGCTGCTGTAAGAAAACACCATAAACTGTGTGGCTTGTAAACAACAGAAATTTACTTCTCACATTTCTGGAGTTAGGAAGCACGAAATCAAGGTGCAGGCAGATATAGTGTCTGGAAATGGCTGGTATCCTCATGGATATCTTCTCATTGTAACCTCAAATGGCCAAAGGGGCAAAGCTGATCTCTGGGGCTTCTTTTTATCAAGGAGACTAATCCCATTCACTGGGGCTCAGCTCTCATGACCTAATCATGTCCCAAGGGTCTTACCTCCTAATACCATCACTGGTGATTAGGTTTCCACATAAAAATTTGGGGTGGATACATTCAGACCATAGCACATGCCATCTTCATTTTATACTTTGTTTCACAATGATTGGCTGAATAATGGCTCCCCGAAGATGTCCACATCCTAATCCTCAAATCCTTGAGTGTTACCTTACATGGTAAAAACAACCTTGCAAATGCGATTAAGAATCTTGTGTTGGCATCCTGTTATCCTGTGTTATCCAGGTGGACCCAATGTAATCAGAGTCCTTATTAGAGGGAGGTAAGAGGATCAAAGTGAGAAGTAGAAAATATGACAGTGGAAACGAGAGGATGACACAATTCAAGGAAGGGGCCAAGAGCCAAGCAATGCAGATGCTCTTCGGAAATGGAAAAGAAAAACAAAACAAGAAATTCTTCTGATGTCTGCAGAAGGAACACAGACTTGCCAATGCCTCGATGTTAGACTTCTGACTCCAGAACTATAAGAAACATTTATTAAGCATGGCATTAAATATTAGATAATATCTCATTCTCTTGATACATTATAATTTGTAAAGTAATCTCACATTTTTGGACGTTTAGTTTGTTTCCAAAATTTTGTTTCATAAAAAGTCTGTGACAACATTAATTATTTACTGAGGACAGACATTTTGAGGAAGAATTTCTAAATAAAATGGAGAAGCATTTTCAAGCACAATATATTTTGACAAATTACTTTTAAGGGAGTTTGGGCCTGTCTCCTCAGCTTATTTCATTCTATCTTCATTAGCACTGATTATTAGTTCTGATATTATCTAAAAATGTCCTAAGTGAAAAAAAAAGTTATCTCATTGCTTTAAATTTGCATTCCTGTTTACTGGTGAAAATGTTTCTTTCTTTTTTCTTTCTTTAACCAAATGTACATTACCCTTTGTATGTTCCTTTTGAATGGCCTGCTCATCTTCTCATATTGAGTACTATTTTTATAATAATTTGTAAGAATTTTTATATAACAAGGTATGTAATATTATTTCTTTCACCTTTATTGCAAGCTTCCAAATTTAACTTCATTTTGGTACTTGAATAGCAAGAATCTTTTAAATATTACACAATCAAATTTGCCAGCATTTCTTTTCATGAGTACTAAAAACATTTAGTATTTCCTATCTAGGGAGCAATTAAATAGAGCCCAACATCATCACCTTTACCTTTTAATTTTCAACAGTTAATTTTGAAATTTAGTTGAGTGATTGAAGTGAGCAGATACTCTAATTGTATGTTTCTAAATGGTCACTTTTTCTTAACAACCTTTGTTATTTTTGTCTATTCCACATTGAATTATAATGTGTCATTTGTGATAACACTATGAATTATTTTTATTGTAATTTTGTAATACTATATGATATGTGGTAAATAATATTTTGCCTTAATATTCAAATGTTAGATAATTTCTTAGCTATTCTAGGCCATTTTTTGTTCCTGAGAATATTTAGAATTTATACATTGTCTTCACATACACACACACATATTTTGTTTGATATTTTGGTTAGACATATGGTGTACTTTGAGAAGACAAGACATTTTACATATTCAAAGGTTCCAAAGGATAAATTTTAAAAATTGGATGCAGTCATTTCTTATTAGAATTATTTCTAATGCTTTGTTTATTACTTTGGTTTATTTTCTTTTTGAAATGATTATTTTACTTATCAAGTATTAATAACTGGTATAAAGAAAATCCTTTTTTTGTATTTTTAAAAACTCAGCTATTTTGCTTAACTCTTAATAAATCTGATTTCTCCTAAGATTTCTAAGTATATAATTATATAATTTGCCAACAGTGATATTATTATTCTCCCCCATTATTTCTATTTTATAAAGTATTACATTGTCCAGAACTTTCAGAATGATGTTAAGTAAAAATGATGACTTCTGGGTATTTTCATTTTTTTTAAAAAAAAAAGACTGAAGCATGGAAATAATGTTTATAGCATCAATGACTTCTGGTCTCCTAGTCCTTGCTTTGATTCCTTGTCCAGTATTTCAGGAACTGGTAGTCATCCCTATCCATCAAACTAATGATCTTAGTTTTCTCACCTCATTTTTATATGCCATAATGCTTAAACTAGATCCTCCAAATATAATGCTAAATAATAAAGATGAGAGGGAGCATTTTCAATAGTAAGAAAAATAATAATCCATCTTTAGTGAATTCTGGCTGCTGGTTTAAGATATATCACCTTCCATCCCTCTATAAAACCTGAAAGCAGTACTGAAGATTATAATTTTAATGCTTTTTCAGCGGCTATTAATTAGTTTAAGGACATTAACTTGGAATGATTAATATGTTGCATAATATGAATATTAGTCATATTTGCAAATATTTTGTCTGCTGATATATGCAGTATAAATATTTGAAATTATAATTTAAATTTTACTTCTAAGTGAATAGTTACATAGTCTTAAAGAGTTTTTTTATTTTTAATGAGTGGGATTTTTTAGACTTTTGCTGTGTTAGAACTTCAAAAACTTGTTTCTAGATTCATTGCATTATGTTTAATATTGTAAGAATCATTTCAAAGTTGTGACTGAATTATTCGTAGATTTTTTTTTAGATGGTTGAAAATGAGAAATGGTCATTATAAAGATGAAAATGTTAACCTTATGTCTTAAGTAGGCTACTTCCAATTACTAAAACTATTATATATTTACTTGCTTCTTGCTTTCTTTATCTCTATTTGACCCAAAAAGTTTGTTACAATATGTTGTAACAATAGAATTTCTATCCATTTTTCTTTGTATTTCTAAATTTTTTATTTCTGCATTTGATACCGTTATTGTGTATATGAAGATCCACAGTTCATACATTTGTAACAGTAAATTTTTTATCAGCATAAAATGCCCCTGTTTTCTTGAGGTCTACTTTGTTGGAAATTCATATTGCCAACACTACCTTATTTATTCATTTGCTCGTCACATATTTGTGCTTAAATTTTAATTATATTCCAAGCATACAAAATTTGAAAATATTTTATTAAGTAGAAAAAAATATAAAATTCAATACAAATATTTTCATTATATTTTCAAAAGTTACAGTTCTGAGATTTTCAACAGGATTTATTAAAACTAATAGGCAAATACTTAATATAATAAGATCAATAATTAAATAATGCTGAAACATTTAGTTTTAAATTTTACTTAGATTTTAAAAATATGTTTAAAAAATAAAATTATTCACAATTCTAGCATTCAATATTCATCTGGCTGTAATTGTGAAAAATAAGTATCATGCTTCTTGTAGTTATCTAAGATGTACATATATGCATATTTAGGAATAATATGAATTGTATTAATATTGTAAAGTATTTCTCATCCTCCATGTGCATCAGGTGTAGTGTGCCACTGGCTGCTACCCACCTGTCATGTTTGCATACTAAAATTGAACACAAAGAAAAGCAAGACAATGGTCAGCTAAATCCACTTGGAAACCATATTTTGCTATTTGAGAATCTATTGCATTTATGCCTTCTGAGAGAAAGGATTTTCAAGATATTTATTTTGTCTTTTTCTTTTCCACTCTCACAAACCTCCATGACATTTTGATTGGGACACTTTTTGTTTTGAGGACTTGGGGACAAAATATGTGGAGAAACATTTATCTTGGACATACTTGAATAGTGTTCATCATGAGAATGAGTTTATAAGATTACAGGATTATCCTCTGTCTATGCTGAGTACCACAATTGGAGTGAGAGAGCACTAGTGTGTTCCATAATGATTTTTTTGAGTGGGTCTGTTTGTGACACCTTAGGCTTTCTAAAGTTCAGGCTCTGAGCAGGGGTCCCTTGGGAACTAATGTGTGTTGTCTTGGGAGCCTGTACAGGATACTGAGCGAGACTCAGACATCTTATCTTCTTTCAAACCATAAATTGTTTTGTTTCAAACCTGTGAAGATGCATATACTATTACTCTAGTTTTTTAAAAAAATCTTAGTCAAAGAACATATCATTTGCCACATTAATAATTTTTAAGCGTACAGTACAATAATGCTAGCTTTATGCACATTGTTGCACAACAGATCTGTAGAACTTTTTCAACTTGCAAAACTGAAACTTTACATTCATTCTGTTTCTCTTTCTAAGAATTTGACTACTTTACATACTTCGTATAAGTAGAATCATGCAGTATTTGTCTTTTTATAAGTGGCTTATTTCAGCGTAATGTTCCCAATGTTCAGCCATACTGTAGCTTATGACAGGATTTCCTTCTTTTTTAGCCAGATAATATTCCATTTTATGTATATATCACATTTTCTTTAACCAAAATATTTAGGTTGCTTCCACATATTGACTATTGTGTATAAAGCTGCAATAAATATGGATGTTCAATATCTCTTTGAGATCCTGTTTCAATTTTTTGATTAAATACTCAGAAGTAGGATTGCTAAATCATACAGTAGTTATATTTTAAATTTTTTGAGGAAACTCCATACTATTTTCTATAGCCACTTCACTAATTTACATTCTTACCAACAGTGCACAAATGTTCCAGTTTCTCCACATCCTCACCAATGCTTGTTGTTTTTCAGACAGTGGCCATCCTAAAGAGTGTGAGATCCCATCTCATTGTGGTTTTGATTTGTGTTGCTCCCATAATTAATGACATTGTGCATCTTTTCCTATGCTTGTTGAACATTAGTAAAGTTGGACATCTTTATCCTTTGCATGTGGATATCCAGTTTCCCCAACACCATTTGTTGAAGAGTTTGTCCATTCTCCCATTGTGTAGTCTTGGCACCTTTGTGAAAGATTATTTGACCATGTTAAGTGAGGGCTTATTTCTGGTCTCTATCCTATTCCATTTGTCTGCATATCTGTCTTTTGCCACTCCCATAATGTTTTCATTACTGTTGTACATGAAATTAGTACTTTTTCTATTTCTGCCAAAAAAAAATGCCATTAGGATTTTGATAGGGATTGCACTGGAGTTCTAATTATGGGCATTTTGAGAATATTAAGTCTTCTAATCCATGAACACAAATATCTTTCTGTTTATTTGTGTCTTTATTTCAGCTATGTTTTGTAGTTTTCAGTGCACAAATCTTCTGCCTCCTTAATTAATTTTATTCCTAAGTATTTTATTTTTTGAGGCAACTGTCAGTGATAGTATTTTCTTTTATTTCCTTTTAAGATTTTTCACTGTTAATGTAAAACATTACTGATTTTGGGGTGTTAATACTGTATCCTGCAAATTTGTTGAAGTCGTTTTTTAGTTCTAACAGTATTTTTGTGGAGTTCTTATGGTTTTCTGTGTACTAGACATGTCATCCATGAACAGAGATAATTTTATTTCTTTCTTCTCTACTTGGATGACTTTTATTTCTTTTTCTTCCCTGATTACTTAGGCTAGGATTTCCAGTACCATGCTGAACAGATGGTTACCATTTGCATGGAATACTTTTTATCATACTTTTACTTTCTGCCTACTTTTTTTTTCTTTCTTTTCTTTCTTTTTTTTAAGACAGAGTCTTGCTGTTGTCACCCAGGCTGGAGTGCAATGGCATGATCTCAGCTCACTGCAACCTCCACCTCCCGGTTTCCAGCAATTCTCCTGCCTCAGTCTCCTGAGTAGCTAGGATCACAGGCACATGCCACCACACCCAATTAATTTTTGTATTTTTAGTAGAGACAGGATTTCACCATGTTGGCCAGGCTGGTCTCAAACTCCTGACCTCAAGTGATTCACCTGCCTCAGCCTCCCAAAGTGCTGGAATTACAGGCATGAGCCACTGCACCTAGACTGCCTACATATGTTCTTGTATCTAAAATGATTCTCAATTTGGGAGGCCAAGGCAGGAGCATTGCTTGAGCCCAGTGGTTGGAGACCAGCCTGGGCAACACAGGGAGACCTTGTCTCTAAAAGAAAAAAAAAAAAAAAGTGATCTCTTGTAGACAGCACATAGCTGGATATTGCTTTTAACCCTTCAATCATTCTTAATCTTTTGAGTGTGGTATTTACATTTAAAATAATTACTGATAGGGATGAACTTATTATTGCCACCTTTAAGTTGTTTTCTGTGTGTCTTATAGTTATTTTCTCAATTTCTTTTACTCTTACTGCCTTTTTTTGTGTCTTATTGATTTTTCTGTAGAGACAGGCTTTGATTATTTTGTCAGGCTTTTTTTTTGGGTGGGGTGCATCTTTTATGGGTATTTTATTTGTGGTACTATGGGGACTACATAAAACACCTTACAGTTATAACAATCTATTTTAAACTGATAACAACTTAACTTTAACTGCATACCAAAACTCTACTCCTTTATGTCTCCCTCCCACACTTTATGTTATCAAAGTCACAGTTATATCTTTTTATGTTTTGTATTCATTAGCATAATTTTATAATTATATTTTTCATGCCTTCATTTTTAAATTCTACACCTGAATTAAAACTGATTTACCTGCCACTCTTACAGTATTACAGGATTCTGTATCATGTATATATTTACCTCTACAAGAAAACTTTCCATTTTTGTTTACTTTTTTTATTGCTGTCTAGTGTCCTTACATTTTAACTTGAAGGAAGCTCTTAACAATTCTTATAAGGCATATCTAATGGTGATGAACTTCTTTAGCATTTGTTTATCTGGGAAATTATTTCTCCTTCTGCTTTGAACAACACTTTTTCCAGATATAGTATTTTTGGTTTGACTTTTTTATTTCAGGAGTTTGCATATGGCCAACCCTGACATTATTGGGCTGAAAACATTTACTCAGCTCACACTAATAAAAATGGCTAAAGAGCTTCTGCATGGCAAAAGAAACTACCATCAGAGTGAACAGGTAACCTACAGAATGGGAGAAAATTTTTGCAATCTAACCATCTGACAAAGGGCTAATATCCAGAATCTACAAAGAACTTAAACAAATTTACAAGGAAAAACAAATAACCCCATTAAAAAGTGGGTAAAGAATATGAACAGACACTTCTCAAAAGAAGACATTTATGCAGCCAACAGACACGTGAAAAAATGCTCATCATTACTGGTGATCAGAGAAATGCAAATCAAAACCACAATGAGATACCATCTCACACTAGTTAGAATGGCGATCATTAAAAAGTCAGGAAACAACAGATTTTGGAGAGGATGTGGAGAAATAGGAACACTTTTGCACTGTTGGTGGGAGTGTAAATTACTTCAACCATTGTGGAAGACAGTGTGGCGATTCCTCAAGGTTCTAGAATTAGAAATACCATTTGACCCAGTGATCCCATTACTGGGTGTATACCCAAAGGATCATAAATCATGCTACTATAAAGACACAGACACACATATGTTTATTGCGGCACTACTCCCAATAGCAAAGACTTGGAACCAACCCAAATGTCCAACAATGATAGACTGGATTAAGAAAATGTGGCACATATACACCATGGAATACTATGCAGCCATAGAAAAGGATGAGTTCATGTCCTTTGCAGGGACATGGATGCAGCTGGAAACCATCATTCTGAGCAAACTATCGCAAGGACGGAAAACCAAACACCGCATGTTCTCACTCATAGGTAGGAGCTGAACAATGAGAACACTTGGACACAGGGCCTGTTGTGGGGTGGGGACCTGGGGGAGGGATAGCATTAGGAGAAATACCTAATGTAAATGATGAGTTGATGGGTACAGCAAACCAACATGACACATGTATACCTATGTGACAAACCTGCATGTTGTGCACATGTACCCTAGAACTTAAAGTACTGGGAGCAAAAATTCAGTGGACTATTAAGAGAAAAGAAAGATAAGAATAGAGAAGAAAGAACAAATGCATCTGATGAATTTCTCATCCATGTAATACCTGCATATAGTTCACAAATAGACATGCCAAGATTACTCCTGGAGCCTATACTAATTGACATGAATTTTAAAGGATTTCTTTTCCTTGAAACCAAATTTCTGAACAAGAAAGTTATTTAATTTTAACTAATTTTAAATAGAATATATGTTAATTCTAAATTATCTTAAATATTTTTTAAATTAACCTAAGTATAAGACAGTACAAAACACAGCATAAGTTGATCACATGGTCTTCTACGTCGTCTTCAATCTTATTTTTGATGTGTTTGAACAGTGACTCTTTGAACTTTTTCAGTTATTATGCTTCTTGAAAGAAGATGTTTCTACTGCCCACTTCCCCATAACAATTCTCTCTGTCATTCATAGTAATGTGAAGGAGGAACACTTTACTTTTACAATTTTTTTGTTGTAAAATTGCATGGCTTTTTAACCAATTTTTACAGTTTTTAGGAAGTCAATTATAAAGAAAAATATCATAAAAATCTTCACTTTATTTAGTTCTCTGCCTTACAAAGCAAGAGCATAGTGTGAGCTTTTCACTGGGTGCTTTTCCAACAATAATGAGAAGCAAATACAGAAACCAACTAAAAAAAGTTTTATAGTTTCTTACGACTTTCTGTCATAAAACTATAAAGGCAAACTTGAGAAGATATGACCTAAGAATGCAATGACTTAAGACAATTTGAAAATCAATTGGCTTTATGAGGTAACTTCTCTGAATTCCATAATGTGGCAATTTCTAAAATGAAAAAGCTTTTTCTTGTGTGTGCAAATATTATTGGTTTCTCTAAACTCCCACAGCAGAAGCTATAAAAGAGAACACAGAAAACCAAAAGGTACACAGCACAAAATATTAATATAGTAATTTATTGTATTTTTTAGTATTCCTTCAGTACTCTTAAGTACTTTTTAGGCAATATTTAAGTCTTATATCATTGTAAGAAGGGCTACTGGGCTAGTCATTAAAATGTAATATTTAGTTATAGACACTATAAGAAATCTTGGCTAAAATTCTTCCATAGTTTTATATTAATTCAATTGAACACTGTATTGTCAAAGACTATATTGCCTCAATATTCTCTACCAGGAGATAAAGTAAAAAGAGTGAAATAAATAAATAATAGAGTATTTCTCCATTTTATACAAAGATTTTCTATAAATACCGACGCCCATGACCATGTTTAACAGTTCGGTAACTGAAGTGATAAAATCTTTTTTATGATTAATTTTCTGTATCTACTATCCAGTTATCATTAAGAAGTGATTCTTAATCTTTCGGGGGTTGGAAAACACTTAGAGCATTTGATAAACAACAGAGGATCTTCTTACAAGAAGACAATGTATGCATTTATATACAACCTAATATATCAAATTTCAGGGAATAAAGAAACTTCAAAACCTAGCTCTGTATTCTCCAAGCTTTTTAACTCTGTTTAGTACCTCAATAAGTTTAGGCAGCCTTAATTTCTTTTATATCCCCACATTTCTTTTCATGGTAAAACATGAGTGTTTTCTAGGATCCTGATAATGAAAACCTATACAGTTGACCCTTGAACAATATGGATTTCAATTATGGGGGTCTACCTATATCCAGATTTTCTCCCACCTCTGCCACCCCTGAGATGGTAAAAGCCAACTCCTCCTCTGCCTCCTCCTTTTCAGCCTACTCAACATAACGACAATAAGATGACCTTTCTGATGATCCACTTCCATGTAATGAATAGTAAACATATTTTCTCTTCTTTATAATTTCCTTAATAAGATTTTATTTCCTCTAGCTTACCTTATTGCAAGAATATAGTATGTAATACGTATAAAGAATATGTGTTAACTGTTCATCTTACTGTAAAGCTTCTAGTAGGCTAGTAGTAGTTAAGTTTTTGTGGAGTCAAAAGTTGTATGTGAATTTTTGACTGCAGCATGAGGGTCAGTACTCCTAAACTCCTCATTGTTTAAGGATCAGCCATACTTCCAGAGTCTGAATGGTATTTAGTGTATCAAATATGTGGGTTGGTTGGTTGGTTTGTTTGTTTTTCTGTATCACTCTTGAGGTATATGACTCTAAACAGAAAATATTAGCTGTTGGGGAAGTAAATCCAATGGGACATATTTCCTATAAAGTAACAACTATAGTTAATTAGAGAGTTACACGTAGCTATTGGGAGAGCTATGACAAATATTCAAGTATCCTACTTGGTTAGAAATAATCTTGCAGAAATTACCTTTAAATTAAGTCTGCATAATACAATGTAATTAATAAAGGGTTCTTATACTCTATTTATTTATTTATTTTGGTTCTTGTAAAAAATGGTTAGGTAGTGAGACATATATTATCATTAGCCTTATTTTATAGAAGAGAAAGAATCATGAGGCTAAGTAACTTATCCAAGGTGATTCCAAAATAATCCTTAGAGCATGAACTTGGATTCTCCTCTCTCATATCAGGCACAATAGGATCAATTTCAATGAATGAATAAATGAATAATGTGACAGCACTTTGAATTTACTACACATCTTTTCTAATTTCTTGAAAGGCTATTGTAGTGTCATTCATTCCTTGATTCACTTGTAGATATTGATTGGTTTTCTGGTCTTTGTGGCCTGGTTTAGATGCTGTTTGCACAGAGATCAGTCCCTGTTTGATTGTAGTTAATGAAAGGCAGTAGGCTGTAGCATCATATTAATTGTCAGCTATGACTCATTTAAGATCAACATACCAGAAAAATTGATACTTTTGCTATGCAAACTAAGATCTTGAGTTATTTAAAATATATAACCATTTCAGATGTTATGATACTTTGACTTTGACCAAAGATAATGTACTTAGTAGAAAATATTGTCTAAATAATTTTTCTGTAATGATGATTAAGTACACTGATTTTCCCATGTTCTCTCATCAGTAGCTTATGAGAGGGTTGTCCCAGTGATTGGCTTGCTGCAGAATGAAGTCAGTGAGCTCATTTATGAAGGTGTAAAAAAAAATGCAAACACATTGTGTTAAACTGGCTGGAACTTGTTAAAATATCAATGATTTCTCAAGGACTGTCATCTTGGAGAGAAGGATCAATTAGTTATTTCTCAGGTGTTACAACCCACTGAAAATTTGGAACTGCTTAGGGGTCTTGCTTAGTGTTTTCAGATCGGGAAGGGGAGCAGCAGCAACAAACCTGCTACTGAGATCCAGGGAGCAGATTCACATTCTATCAATTCTACAACTCCAGAACAAGTGTTGTATAGATGAGGTTCATTGCTAAAGATGCACAAATCAAGTTTTAAGGCAGGTATGAATTAGGTTGATAGAGTTCTGCTTTGCCAATCAACTTCAAAGACTTGAAGAATGAAGTCCAAATTAATTGATAAGTTTTTCTTCTTTAATGTACAATATATTGCCCTTCCAAGTTCATCTTGAATTGATGAAAATTGAGAATTCTCAATAAGAAGTTATAAAGGTTTACTGAGCCATTGTTACTTACCTTTGTGTACATGTAAGAATAAAATCTTAAGAATCAAGAATTAAGAAGCAAAAGTGTATGCTTTTCACAATTGAATTAAAATTATTTGGGCCTAGAGCCAAGACATTTTCTTAGACTTGTTTTAAGTGCCTTAACCACCTGGAATTCTTTTTAAAGTACTTTCTAATTCATCTTTTTGAAATGATGGCTTTGCCTTTTAATGAGAAATCTACATTTCTTTCTTAAATAGGAAACATAGTGTCCTTGGCTTAGTTCTCTAAAGACGTAGAAGTACACTTTTATGTGTAGTGAAGACACAGCTTGTGGCAAATTTATTTCAGGCATGTCAGACTGAAAATCTGTTTCTACAACAGACAGGCTTCCCTTGAGTTTACTAAGCCATGTTCTTCAAGTAAATGAGATACTTTATGGATGTATAACCTGAATGTCCCTACCAAGGAGTTACCATTTGATTTATTATTCTAAGAGAACAATCTGAACACTAATCCCCACAGCTGCTAGGAGTCTTTGTCATCCCTCCCGCATATTCCTGAGAACACGGGGTCCTGGTAGTCATCATGGTTTCTCTATCTGGGCTCACCCTGGCTCATTTGTTCTTTCCTTCTACCTATTGCTAGAATCTGCTTGGTTTTATCCACATTACTCCTAAGGTGAACATACTCATCCGCCTTTTATTTTGCAAAGCACTATTACTAAAAATATTTGTTATATATAAAAGAACTTTACTGAAGTTTGAGGGGAACAGAGAGTTATAGAACAAAACATGAAAAAATTTAAATTGGTGATCAGACCCTGTATTCGTATTCAACCATCTGCTCCATAAGGAGTCCATTCCTAGCCATCTGTCCATAGTCTAGTCCTGAAACCAGGCTGCTAGAATCCAGGTTCTAACAATATTTTCCTAACCTCTTCTCTTTTCCTGAGTTCCAGCTTACTGACACTTGATCCCAGTGGCCTTCTAAGGTAAAGTATATTTTGCCTAGAGAATGTGGCTTTCCATGTAGCACAGGGTTACATATAAACTATTAAATCACATTTATTAACTATATTGTTTATATATTCTGTGACTTAACTAAATTTTGGGGTTTTTCTGATCCAAAATTTTCTGAGATAAGTAGGTTAAAATTCCTAAGCATGAATGTGGATTGCACAATCTCTCCTACTAATTCTGTCAATTGTGCCTTGCATAATTTTAAACAACATTATAAAGATCATAGGTGTTTGTGGTTGAGATATCTCCTCATTGTTGATTTTTACTATCTGTGTGCCTTTCCTCTTATTAATATTTTGCCTTAAATTCTTTTTTTCTGATATTAATATTGTAGCATCCATTTCCTGTTGGGTAATACTTGTGAGATACAGTTTTTCTAACCATTCTGTGTAGTTGTTTTTTGTCTAATGCATTTTTCATGTAGAGTCTATAACTAGAATTTTAAAAATTATATGTTCTTTGTCTTTTCATAGGTGAATTAAATATGTTTATATTTACTTTGGTTACTAATATAGTTGGGCATATTTCAGTCAAATATTTTTGAGGTTTCCATTTATCACGTCTTTTTTTACTCCATTATTTTATTTTTTACATTTGGGTAGATTTCAAACATTCTTTGTTATCTACTTGTCTCTTTATTAAAAACTACAAACTTTATTTTTAGTCTTCAATGTGTATTCTTGCATTTTTAACACAGAGATCAAACTTTATAAGTCTGGGATAATTCTAAATTGATTCAGCTTTTATATCCTCACAGAAAACACACCAAACCAAAACAAGAAACTGTGTTTAAGAAAAAAAAAACTACTGAACTACCCCAGCTATTTTTCTTTTTATAATCTACAATTTTAATTCCAACTGTTTTCAGGAATAGAAATTGAATGGTATATTGTTACAATCACAAAAATAAAGTGAGTATATTTATTTCCTCTCTAATATCCATACCAATACACTTAAGAGTGTATTTGAAAGCCTAAACAGTTAGGTCTGGGTCTTTATAAGAAAAAGGTAATTTAGCCCCTCAAGACACAGTTAGATGTCCAGTTATCCCAAATGTACTACAATCAGCACATGACACTACTCACAGTGACTGATACTAAGGTTATTCAATCATAATAAAACTGAAGTTTATCACTCTTCCGCGATGTGTGAGAGTGAATCCATGTAACACTTCTGGCATCCATCCTATGACTATAAAAGGTGTCACCCTTACAAAGAACCCATCTTTAGAATGAAGCCGACTTTGTGGATAGTAAATATAAGAAATAAAGGGGAAATAGATATTTGCTTGGATCTGTTGTAAAGCCACTGGATCAACCTGCTCAGAAGATTCTATTTTTCAGAACTTTCCAGTTATTTGACACAGAGAATTCTCTTATTATTTCTGAAATAGTTTGACTCAGAAGTCTGTTACTTACAACATAACAGATGCAACAGTTAAATTTACCAATGTTTCTTACATATTTCTTAGTTCCGTCTGTTTCTTGTATTCTTCTTTGGAGTAACCATTTCTTCATGTTGAAATGGATCCTTCAAGACCTCTTTTATGAAGGGCATACAGGACATAAATACTCTTATTTGTATTTTTTTCTGAAAAAAATCATTATTTCACCCTCACACTTAAACAAGAGTTTGACTGAAGACTGGTTATTTTTCTTCATTCTGAACATAACTGCTTTCTTCTGGCCAACATTGTTTCTGATGAAAAGTTTTCTGTTACTCCAGCTGTCATTGAATTGTGAGTACTTTTTCTTTTGTAATTTTTAGGGTTTTTTCCTTTCACCTTTGTTATTCTGCAGTTTCACTGGGGTAAACTTAAATGTGTCTTTATTTTCTTAATTAGAGGCCATGTTTTCAATCTGAAATACCCTCTTTTACTTTCTGTGCAATTTTCAACCATTATTTCTTCACATATTTGTTCTCCTGGATTCTCCCTATATTCTGTTTCTGGGAATTTATTTAGACATATGTTCAAGTCTCAATCTATTATCATTCTCCCATATTTATACTTTTATGTTTTTGTATCCGTCTCTTTATATCACTTTCTGGACAAATTCTTATGTGCTATTTCTCATATGACAATTTCCTTCTTTGACTATGTTCTATGTCACTCTGCTGTCTAGTAGATACGAAGCATGTGTTCTTATTTAAACATATTTAAATTAATTATAATGAAGTGAAATTAAAACTTCAGTTGCTCAGTCCCAATTGCACATTAGCCAGAAGTGGCTGATGACTACCATACTAGACAGTGCAGATACAGAATCGTTCCATCATTGCAGAAAGTTCTGTTGGACAAGGCTAGAGGGTACTTTCTATTTGATTATTTAAATTTGATTACAAAAATGTTTATATTTTATGTTTCTAATTGGTTATTTTCCATATATATCTGGCTTTGACTGATTTCTTCCTCAGTTTTCTGGCAATGACTCATTTCTTTTATAGATGTCATTTTTATCTCTTTAATAACTTTAAAAATATTTACCTTAAAGCTATTGTTTCAAAGCTATTATTTTCACATTGGTGAGATTATTAATTTTACTGCCTCCAGCGTTTAGTGTTGTTTTATTTTGTTTTTCAAGTGCTTTATAATATTCTCTTGGTGACTCATCTTGAGGCTTAATTCTATTTTGTTGTGTTTCTGTTTTCTTTCTCTTGTCCTCTCATTGTATTTTCTTCCACCTGCCCAATCTCCAGTTCAGCCAGGAATTTATAAGATTCTTGGCTCCTGTCCCATGGATACACTAGGGATATCTCCTATCCATTCCTGGATCCAGCAATTCAGTTGGCAAACATGCTGATTGATCATCTGTCTCCATGCCTTCTGCCAGATTGAGTTCATAGGTCACAGCTACAGAGAATAATTATGGTTATGCTCAGAGTCTTTTATGGATGGAGAAGGTCCATTTCAGCCACAGATTTCATATTATGAACCTGGTTCTTTCCTCTCCAGATCATCTCTGGAGAGCTCTTGGGGCCCAGTTACTCTGGAAGGGCCAAACATCCAGCATCTTCTGCCTGTTACTGAATTTAATGCTAAACAGATCTGAGGCTTTAGTGCCTGGTTTATAATTTCTGACCTACAATGATTTATTTTTCTTCTGGGTTTTCAACATAGCTATACCTCTTTAATTTTCCAAAAAAAAAATGTAGTGTTAGTATCATTTGGGATGAATATATACATTTGTAAACTCAAGACCATCTTGATTGGAAGCCTAATGTTTCTCTTCTATTTTGGGAAATTTATTATTTCTTTGCTATAATCTTGTTCCTCATAGTTCTCTTCTCCTATTTGGAACTCTTTAATTTCTTGGGTTTAACATTTGGCTGTCATCCTTTATGCTTTCATTTTTGCTTTTTTTGTTTTTATTAGGTCATACTCTGATGTGGTTTGGCTGTGTCCTCACCCAAATCTTATCTTGAATTGTAGTTCCCATAAACCCCACGTGTCATGGGAGGGGCCGGGTGGGAGCTAATTGAATCATGGGGGCAGTTACTTCCATGATGTTCTCATGACAGTGAGTGAGTTTTTACAAGATCTGATGGTTTTATCAGGGGCTTTTCCCCCTTTTGCTCGGCACTTCTTCTTGCTGCCACTGTGTCAAGCAGGATGTGTTTGCTTCCCTTTCCACAATGATTGTAAGTTTCCTGAGGCTTCCCCAGCCATGCTGACCTGTGAGTCAATTAAACCTCTTTCCTTTATAAATTACCCAGTCTCGGGTATGTCTTTATTGGCAGCGTGAGAATGGACTAATACATACTCTGTGGAAATTATTGAATCTTATTCCTTTTTAAAATGTTGGTGATTATAGAGAATCCGTATATGTGATATATATGACATATATAATAAGTTTTTGTAAAAATTCTTCCTTGTCCTCTTCTTTTTCTTTTCATTTATCATCCCATTGTTGTTTATAGAAACCATATATTTTTTAATCTTTTAAAAAAGTTTTAATATGTATGTGTATATATATTTTTTTCTGGTTTTTTAATTATGTGTGTTTTATTTTCTCTGGTTTTATATCCAGTTGTCACTTTTCTTCACGCTACTAGTTTTCCTCAAATGTTGGTGACGTTTGATAGTCTTTTCATATTTTAGAATGACTAAATAGTATTTTAAATAGCAGGCATGGGTGCCTTTGCTGTTATGTAAATAGGTGTATTTTATTATAGCTCTGTCACTTAAGTAGGAAATGTAATATTGTCTTTGGCATGGGACATATCTCCTGGCAAGTTTTCTTTAAGGTAAATTGATGGAGAGTTGAATATTGTTTGAAAAAGCTCATAGTTTCACAACCAAATTCTGGGACACTTAGTGTAGGCCAGTGCTTCTTAAGCTACTTGAAGCCTTCAGGACTGTTTACATTCTTAAAAATTATTCAGTACTCCAAAAAGTTATATTTATTAAAGTACAGCAAATTAGAAATTAAAATTGAGAAGTATTTTATTAATCCATTTTAAAATAGCAGTAAACCTACTATATTTTACAATAAAAACATATTTGAGAAAGTTATTTTTCAAAATGAAAAGAATTAGAATAATGGCAGTATTTACATTTTTGAAAATCCATTTAATGTCTGTCTAGAAAACTAGATTTTATACCTACTAATACAGCTGATATTTCTCATCTACTTCTGTGTTCATTCTATTACCATATGTTGTATTGGTTGAAGTATTGTAAGATACTCTTACAGATATGTAGTTGGAAAACGTACGAATATTTTTCAGTTTTTTTTTTCAGGTAACTGATATTGTTCTTTGATAGTTTCACTACCAAACAAAACTCAAATACTAGATTTTAAAAAGTACAAAAATTAGCCAGGTGTGGTGGCGGGCGCCTGTAGTCCCAGCTAGTCAGGAGGCTGAGGCAGGAGAATCGCTTGAACCTGGGAGTTGGAGGCTGCAGTAAGCCAGGATCATGCCACCGCACTCCAGCCTGGGCAACAGAGCAAGACTGTCTCAAAAACAAAACAAAACAAAACAAAAAAGTTGCTTGTAATATACAATTTGACAGAATATTAACAAACTATTATACTAAAATCCTTGACCTATCTTGCATTTTGAACGAATCTTTTTGTTACATGATTTTTTAACATTGTTCCTTGGTCATTTTGGATTCTTTCTCTTCTACTCTGTTTTCACTTGCCTTTTGTGGTGATTAGACCTGAACCTGGAAATGCCTTTTGCTTTGAGAGAGCTATAAGGAAGTGCATATTTGACTAATTAGTGCTATCTCTAGGTTTTATATGAAATGGAAAAAAATTATAAAAATAGCCCATCTGGGCTAGAGTCAGTGGGCTACAAAAGCCAACAGAAATTTAGATTAAAAACCCAGCTTATGAATAAGAATTAAGCTTTTGATGGAAAAGCCTATTCATCCTATTGGTTGGTAACTGGAAAAGGGAAGTCCATGACTTGCTAGGATGTGAATTTCACCAAGATGAAGCATCCCTAATTTGAGAGTCACTCATCTTCAAAACAAACAAAACGGGAGGCAAAATACTATTTTGAAAAATATAAAATAAAAATTAGAATATTTTGTATTGAAAAAAAGTGTTACTTTAGAAAAACAAAACAGCTGGAAATTTCTCAGGCACCATTGACTATGAATTGAAGGTAGTTCTGTTTTTTCCAAACACTGGCTTGTCTTTTGTCAATGCATTATTTTTACAAATTGCAAATACATCTGACACTAACACAGATGGAGTAAAGCAAATATACACTGAAATAATGCCTTTATCTTCAGGTAGAAAAATTTGGATCTATTGTAGCAATTGAGATAAAACTATGCCTTCTATAGGGGTTTCTGCCATGTTCTAAGATAGTGATTTTGTGGGTCACAAAACGTTTAAGAATATGATCAAATTCATTTCTCCCAAAATATTGTAAACAAGTATGATTGGTAAAAATTTTTAGAGATATGTGGACTTCTTCAATCTCAGATACTAGGAAAAAAAGACAGGCTTCAGTTTAAAAAGCACTGTAATAAGAAAAGTATTGCATCAAGGAAGAAGTAAGAAAGCTATTACTAAGTGTTAAGTCAATGATAGACTCCTTTTACATGAAGATGTAAACACATTTTTAGAGCACACAAAGGAATAGTAATACAAAGCCTTGAAATGATCTTGGAATTATTCAGTTTCAGATTTTTTAAATGTATACTGGATTTCTGAAAATTCCGATGCACCATTACATTTCGTTAAGTGATGTAATGCATCAACATTTTCTGGTTTTACAAGACAAAATTTATTGTAATAACAACAGATTGGATCTTTGATGAATATGTTGTTGGTCATTTTCCATATCATTTTTGACAGCGTATCAGAAGGATGTATTCTATATTGTATTTTGAAAGGTTAAACTATATTAGGGCTATGGAAATGGCAGAAAGATAAAATGACATGTATGAAGTCAGAATAAAGTGAGTGGAATAAAGTGAGCAAGGCATAAAACTAGGAAACAAATTTAATTGTGATACTCCATCTGTACTCCAAATAATGCCTAATGACAGCAGGGTGCCCAGAGTTGGGAGGAAGATTCCATGAATAGGGCTTCATCCTAACAAACAAAATTTGCAATGAAAGATTGAACTTACTTTGTAATCATTTTTAAAAAATTAATAGACTTTTTAAAAACCTTTAGATTTACAGAAAAATTGAGCAGACTGTCAGTGACCATGTCTCCTTCCCCCCCACCCCCAGTTTTCCTGTTATTAACATCTAGCATTGGTTAGTACATTTCTTACAATAAATTAACCAATATTGATAAGTTGTTGTTAATTGAAGTCGATAGTCTGTTTCACTCTTTCTGTTGTGCTGTTCTATGGGTTCCGACAAACACTTAATGTCATATTTCCACCATAAAGTATCAAACAGAATATCCCCTACACTTCAACTAGGCCTTTGTACCCTCCTCCTCTGCTTCTGAAACTTTGGAAACCACTAATCTTATACAGTCTCTATAGTTTTGCTTTTCCCAAAAGGTTACATATTTGAAGTCACACTAACTTCCTTCAATTAACAATATACAAGAAATTCAAGTTTCTTCCACTTTTTTTCATGACTTGATAGCTCACTTCTTATTAAAGCCTAATGATATCCCATTATATAGATGTACAACAGTTTATCTTTTCTCCTACTAAAGGAAATCTTAGTTGCTTCTAGGTTTTAGTGATTATGAATGAAGCTACTATAAATATTTATGTACAGGTTCTTAAGTGGACAGGTGTTCAACTAAATCTGGCAAATATCCAAGAGTGAGATGGCTAGATTATTTGGTAAAACTATTTTCAGTTTTGTAAGCAACTGCCAACCTGTCTTCCACAGTAGCTGTTACCGTTTTACATTTCCCCCAGCAGTAAATGAGAATTGCCCCACATCCTTCCCAGCGTTTGGTACTTGTCCGTGTTTTGGACTTTAGCCATTCTAATAGATGTATAATGATACCTGATTATTATTTTAAATTAAATTCCCAGTGATATATGGTGTTGTGTGTCTTTTTATATGCTTATTTTCCATCTATTTATCTTCTTTGATGAAGTGTCTTCTTAGATCTTTGGCCATTTTTTAACGGAGTTGTTTTACTATTACTGTGTTGAGTTTTAAGAGTTCTTTGTGTATTTTGAATGAAAATCTTTTATCAGTAATGTGTTTTGCAAATACTTTATCCTAGTCTTTGGCTTGCATTTCATTCTCTTCAGCAGATAAGAAGTTTTTAATTTTAATAAAGTCTGACATAATTTTTTTAATTTCATGAATCATTCTTTCGTCTTTACTTCTATATATACACAGACAAATCCAGAGTCACAAAGATTTTCTGCTATATTGTTTTCTAGAAGTTTTATAGTTTTTCGACTTGCATTTATATCTATGATTCACTTTTAGCTAATTTTTGTCAAAGGTTTAGGTCTATGTTTAGTTTTTTGTTTTGGGGTTTTTTGTTTGTTTGTTTTGCATTTTAATGTCCAATGATCCAGTATCAATTGTTGAAAATATTATCCTTTCTCCATTGAAATGGCATTGTTCATTTGTCCAAAGATTACTTGACCTGTATGTGTGTCAGGGGGAGGGACAGTATATTTTGAGGTTTTATATTTTGTTTCATTGATTTCTGTCTATTCTTTCATGAATACCACTCTGTCATGATTACTGTAGCTTTATAGTAAGTCTTGCAGCCAGGTAGTATCAGTCCTATGACCATGGTCTTCTTTTTCAATATTCTGTTAACTCTTCTATGTAAATTTTTCTCTCTTCTTGCCCATCAATGTAAACTTTAGAATCATTTTGTATATATCTGCAAAATAAATTGCTAGAATTTTGATTGTGATTACTTTGATGTATAGATCAGTTTGGAAGAATTGATATCTTAACAATATTGTGTCTTCCTATCCATTGATATAAAATATCTCTTCATCGTTTAAACATTATTTGACGTATTTCATCATAGTTTTGTAGTTTTTCTCATACAGATCCTGTACATATTTTGTTACATTCATACACACATACTTTCTTTATTTCTTATTTTTGGGTTGCTAATGTAAATGGTATTTTAATTTCAAATTCCAAATGTTCATTGTTGGTATATAGAAAAGTAATTAACTTTTGTATATCAACCTTGATTCTGCAAACTTGCTATAGGCTGTTGTTAATTTCAGAATTTTTTTTGGTCAATTTTGGGGGGTTTTCTATATAAGTAATCATGTAACCTGTGAACAAAGATAGTTTTATTTCTTCCATCCCAATATATATACCTTTTACTTCCTTTTAGAAATCTGATTGCATTAGCCTGGACTAATGTATAATGTTTAAAAGAGTGTTAAATGGGAATATGAGTGCTTTTTCTTGATCTTAGCAGAAAAATTTCTAGTTTCTCACCATTAAGTATGATACCAACTCTAGGCTTTTTGTAGATATTCTTTATCAAGTTGAGGAAGTTTCCCTCCATTCCCAGTTTACTGAGAGTTTTTATCATGAGTGAGTCTTAGATTTTTACAAATGCCTTTTCTGCAATGTTCTGTTATTTGTCATTCTTTTTTCTCTTTGCGTTTCAATTTGGAAAGTTTATATTGACATGCCTTCAAGCTCAATGACTTTTTCCTGGCTGTACCCAGTCCACCACTGAGCCCATAGAACATTATTCATTTCTCTTGCACTGTATTTTTATTTGTAACATTACCTTTTGATTATTTCTTAGAATCTCTATTTTTTGTTTATATCAATCTGTCCTTGTATGTTGTTTACATTTTCCACTAGAGACCTTCATGTATTAATAATTGTTATTTTTAATCCCTATATAATTCCAAAATCTGTCTCAAATCTAAATGTGGTTCTGATGCTTATTTTATCTCTTCAGTTTGTATTTCTCTTCCTTCTCTCTTAGCATGTCCTTTTAAGTTTTTGTTGAAAGCTGACATGATGTGTCAAGTAATAGGATGCATTAGGATAAATATACATCCTAACAGACTCTGTTTTAAAGTTTGTTGTAGCTGTGGATACCAGAGACCAGTTTCCTCTCGTTTCCTCTTTTTTTCTCCCATATTTTTATTTCTCAAAGAATTTCTTCTAATTTGAGTTTGTGTATTGCAGCTCTCTGTTGCAGTCCATGGTTATTACTGGAAACATGATGATATGATGGTAAAATTGGGAGGAGAGGAAGGATTATATAATCTTGTCATTAAATCTTCAGTTTTTACTTGACTTGAGTCTCTAGGCTGTGACCTTCAGAAGTATTTCTTAGCCTTTTTTTTGGTCGTGGTAGTGAGATAGAAAGGGTAGAAAATGCTGAAGTGGTCTCCTTGCCCTTTCCCAACATCAGATAATGCTCTGGCAAGTAACTTCCCTTCGAGGGGAGACCTTTGTTAGGGACAATGATCTGGACCTATTTTTAAAAATGGTTCATTCCCCCCTGAGCATGTCTAAAATATGAGGGAATTTTTGTTAGATCTTTATAGCGACAGTCTGGTGGGGGCTCCAGGAAGGCCCTCACTCCTGCCTTTCTTCGTAACCACAAAAGTAGGGACCTAGGATCCCATCTAATACAGGGTTTCCAGGCATTTTTAATTGTCAAGCTTGTCCATGCCCTGCTTGTAAAGATTCCTCATGATTGGTGGGTGCATCAAAATCTCATAAATCACCACTGAAGAACTTACTCAAGTAATCAAACACCACCTGTTCCCCAATAACCTATGGAAATCAAATAATAAATAAAATAAATAAATGTCCCAATAGAATTTTGAAAAGATTTGTCAAAATTACTATTTAAGTGTTGTTATCAGTTACCAGCTCTAACGACTTCTGTTCCTGGTAACCTGATCTCAGCTGTGATTCTCTGTGTTTGCCTCTTGCCTTACATATTTCAGAGTGATGATTTGCCCTATGACCTCAATTCTCTGGTGGATCTAACAAAAGTCATTGATTTTTAGCTTGTTTAGATTTTTTTCACTAGAAAAAAAAAATCACAAAACAGCTTCCAAGCTGTTTAGATGTTGGAGCAAAATCAAATATCCACTATAGAAAATTTTCAGTTTCTTTGTGGTATAAAAACTACATAAAAATCACATATCTCCAAATTAAATTACCAACACATGTTCACAGCAGAGCATTTGGAAAACATAGGAAGTAAAAAGAAAAAAATATTACATAGAATTCCACAATTCCAAATGCTGTTTCTGTCATGTTTCTTTCATATAAATTATATCATATTTTTGCATACCCATAAACTTATATTATTAGTTTGATTTATACTGATTTGCAATGGTTTAGTTGCATTCAGACATAGGGAAAAAAATACTATTAAATTAATCCAATTCTTATTTTGGCTCAAATCACTGTTTACTATTTATATGTACACACATAAATAATGACGTGCACATTTATGTGTAAAATCAAATATTGTCTTAAGAATGACTAATATTTTTAATCTAATAGAAACTTGGAACTCTATTGTCTGTGATCTATTTTAATGTAAACCATTCTTTTCTTTCTCTATGAATTTTTCCTTTTTTCTCAAATCTATGAAGTCCCATTATCTTGAAATGAGGGAAACACACATTTACGTATACGTTCAGATTTTCCATGGCTTTAACTTCTGCATGTAATTCTGTTTTCTTTTTTTCTTTTTTTTTTTTTTGAGACGGAGTCTCGCTCTGTCTCCCAGGCTGGAGTGCAGTGGCATGATCTCGGCTCACTGCAACCTCCGCCTTCCAGGTTCAAGCAATTCTCCTGCCTCAGCCTCCCATGTAGCTGGGACTACAGGTGCCGGCCACCACACAAGGCTAATTTTTGTAATTTTAGTAGAGACGGGGTTTCACCATATTGGTCAGGCTGGTCTCGAACTCCCGACCTCAGGTTATCCGCACGCCTCAGCCTCCCAAAGTACTGGCATTACAGGCGTGAGCCACCGCGCCTGGCTTGCATGTAATTCTTTATTTCCTCCAGAGTTCAGCTTCATGCATGGTATATGGAAATTCTCAATTCTACCATCTGTCAAATATCCTATCAATTATTTTCTCACCACAAATGAATAATTCTTTCTCTATTGGTCAGAAGACCACCTTCATTATAGTAATAAGAATATTCTATTCCATTGATTTATTATTCCATCTTTTTATCTTTGTGCTAGTATCACACTGTTTTTAATCCTTAGAATTTTAGTATGGGCAGAACATTTTTAATAACTTATTTTGTTTTGTTATTAACATAATGTTATAGATCAAATGTCAAAAATATGTAGTAAAATATCTTCATCCATCTTCTATTCCCCATCTGCCCAATTTCCATCTCCTTTCACAAACAGCAACTCCCAGTTAGATATTATTTACGTTTCTAGATAGTTAAGTCAATACAGATATATATCTCCTTAAAATACACAAATGCTAGTATTTTATAATGCTCTTTTTGAGAACTCTCCTTAGTAAAGGAAGAGATTTCTAATTTCTGTTTACAGCTGCATAGCATTACAAATGGATGTCATATCATTTATTTAGCTATGCCCATATTGATGAACATTTAGGATTTTTTATTATGCAATTTTTATACATATTCAAGCACAATGCAAGAATATCTCAAGTTAAAAATGTTTTTAAACATAATCCTTTTTTAAATTTAACTTTTTAGTTTTAGAAAATTGTAGATTCATGTGCATGTATAAGAAACAGTACAGAGATGTCCCAGGTACCATTTACCTGGTTCCCCAGTGATAAATCTGCAAAACTATAATACAATATGACATTTAGGAGGTTGAGCCTGATACAGTCATGATAGAGGCAATATATATGTAGACTATTGTGTCATATGCAAGTATGAAGAATTATATTTTTATGATTGCTATTTCTTTTTTTTGCCCTTTTGCACTGACTAGAACATCTACTATTACATTAAATAAAAAAGATAAGGATGAAGATTATTGCTTTCTTCTCAATCTTAGAGACCAATCATTCCATTTTCCATCAAGTATAATGTTAGCTGTATGGTGTTCGTAGATGTTCTTTATCAAGTTGAGGAAGTACCATTCTGATCCTATTTTTTCTGAGACTTTTTTTTTTAATCATATATGGGTGTTTAATTTTGTCAAATGCTTTTTCTACAACAATTAATTATCAAGTGATTTTTTTATTTAGCTGATTGACTTTTTAATATTGAACAAGACTTGCATCCATGGAATAAAACCGACTTGATTATGGTGTATAATTTGTTTTAAATATGTTGCTGAATTGTATTTGTTAATATTATGTTAAGATTGTTTGGTGTCTATTTGTAAAGAATATTGGTAGAAGCTTTCTTTTTTCATTCTATTCTGTCTAGTTTCAGTATCAAGGTAATACGAGCCTCGTTAAATTAATTTGGAAGTGTTCCATCCTCAAGCTCAGTCAGTGGTTGTTGGTAGTATTGTTAAGCTCTGCACAGGAGCTTACAGAATGAGCCCTGTTGGCCTCTGCCTGGAGGCCACCCTCACATTTTGGAGCTCTATTGTCATCTCCTACATGGAGGCTTGCTTCATCAAAGTGTGCAAACAAAGAAGATGATAGAAGAAAAACTTTGGAAATCTTACATATACATGGAAATTAAACAACACACTTTTAAATAACCAAAGAATCAATGATGAAATTTAAAGGAAAATTTAAAAATTTCTTGAGACAAGGAATAAACATACTGCTTATAAGAATAGAAATAAATACCAAAATACATTAAAAAAAAAATGTCTTGAGACAAATGAGAATAGAAGCATATCATACCAAACCCTGTGGGACACAACAAAAGTAGTTCTAACAGAGGAGTTCATAGCAATAAATGCCTACATCTAAAAAGAAAAGATGAAAGATTTCTAATAAACAACCTGACTATGCACCTCAAAGAACTAGGGAAACAAGAATAAGAATGTGTAAACTAGAAAAACAAAAACGCTTTTGGTTTATAGAAGAAAGGAAATAAAGCTCAGAGCAGAAATAAATGAAATAGAGACTTAAAATACCCAAAAGATCAACAAAACGAAGAGTTTTCTTTAAAGATAAACAAAATCAAGAAACATTTAGCTAGACAAAAAAAAAAAGAGAGAGAGAGAAAAGATCTAAATAATTAAAATCAGAGATGAAAAAGGAGACATTACAACTGATATCGTGTGAATAAAAAGGATCATAAGAGACTATTAAACAACTATATGCCAACAAGTTTGAGATCAGAGAAATAGTTAACTTCCTGGACACTTAAAATGGGCCAAGATTAAATTTTGGAAAAAAATAGAAAATCAACACAATAAAGGCCATGTATGACTAACTCACAGCTAACACCACACTAAACAGGGAAAAGCTGAATGCTTTTTCTCTAAGATTAGGAACAAGACAAGGATGCCTACTTTTTTTTTTTTTTTTTTTTGAGATGGAGTTTCAGTTTTGTTGCCCAGGCTGGAGTGCAATGTGCAATAGCATGATCTCAGCTTACCGCAACCTCCGCCTCCCGGGTTCAAGCGATTCTCCTGCCTCAAGCTCCCAAGTAGCTGGGATTACAGGCATGTGCCACCACGCCCAGCTAATTTTGTATTTTTAGTTGAGATAGGGTTTCCCCATGTTGGTCAGGCTGGTCTCGAACTCCCAGCCTCAGGTGATCCACCCACCTTGGCCTCCCAAAGTGCTGGGATTACAGGTGTGAGCCACCACTCCTGGCGAGCTTGCCTATTTTCAACACTCATATTCCATATTTTACTGGTAGTCGTAGCCAGAGCAATTAGGCAAGAGAAGGAAATAAAAGGCAATAAAAGTTGGAAAGGAGGAAGTCAAATTGTCCTTGTTTGAAGATGACATGATCTTCTATATAGAAAATCCTAAAGACTCCACCAAAACACTCTTAGAACTAATAAATGAATTCAGTAAACTTGTAGAATACAAGATTGACGTACACAAATCAGTATTGTTCCTATATGCTAATAACAATCTGTCAAAAAGAACAATCTGAAAAAGAATTAAAGAAAACAACCTCATTTACAACGTCTACAAAAAAAAAGACACCTAGGAATAAACTTAAGAATATAAAATATCCCTACACTGAAAACTATAAAACACTGATAAAAAATTGGAGACACAAATAAATAGAGAGATATCTCATGTTCATTGATTGGAAAAGTTAATATTGTTAAAAAGACCGTAGTACTTAAGTCAATATACAAATTTAATGTAACACCTACAAAAATACCTATGACATTTTTCACAGAAATAGAAAAACAACCCTAACTTCAAATGGAATCACAAAAAAAGCAAATAGCCAAAACAATCTTCAGTGAAAAGAACAAAGATGGAAGCATCACACTACCTGACTTCAAAACTATACTACAAAGTTATAGTAAACAAATCAGCACTGTACTGGCATAAAATACAGACACATAGACCAATGGAACAGAATAGAAAGCCAGAAATAAATTTATGCACCTACAGTGAACTGACTTTCAACAAAGATGCCAAAAGCACACATTGAGAAAAAGAAAATCTTCAATAAGTGATGCTGGAAAAAGTGCATATCCACATTCAGAAGAAAGAGACTGAACCTACAATTTTCAGCAAACACAAAAACCACCTCAAAATGGGTTAAAGACTTAAATGTAAAACCCTTAATAATGAAACTACTAGAAGGAAACATACAGGAAATGCTTTATGACATTGGGCTGGGCAAGAATTTTTTAAAATAAAACCTCAAAAACATAGGTAACAAAAACAAAAATAGGCAAATGGGATTACATCAAACTGAAAAGCTTCTGCACAGCAAAGGAACACAATCAATAGACTACAGAGACAATCTACAGAATGGGAAAATATTTGTAAACCATGTATTTGACAAGGGGTTTAATATATAGAATACACAGAAATGTCACAGGAAAAAACAAATGACCAGATTTTAAAATACGCAAAAGACATTAATAGACATTTCTTAAAAAGGACATGAAAAAATTCTCACCATCATTAATCAACAGGGAAATGCAAATCAAAACCACATCTTTCTCCAGTTACAATGGCTTTATCAAAAAAGCGAAAGAAAACAAGTGTGGAGAAAATGGAACACTTACACACTGTTACTGTGATTGTCAATCAGTACAGCCACTATGGAAACAGTATAAAGGTTCCTCAAAAAATTAAAAATAGAACTACCATATGACTCAGAAATCCCACCTTTGGGTATATAACCAAAGACAATGAAATCAGTATGTTGAAGAGATATCTTCACTTCCATGTTTATTGCAGCATTGTTTACAATAAACAAGATATGGAATCAACCCAAGTATCTAACAGTAGATGAATGGATAAAGAAAATGTTGTACATATACACACCTGAATACTATTCAGCCACAAAAAAGAAGGAAATCCTGTTATTTTCAACAACACGGATTGACCTGGAGGACATCACATGAAATGAAATAAGCCAGACACAGAAACACAAATATTGCATGATCTCATGTGGAATCTTAAAAACAAACAAACAAACAACAGTTGATATCATAGAAGCAGAGAGTAGAACAGCGATTATCAGAGACTGGGGTAAGGAGGGGAAAGCAGCGGATGGGGAGAGGTTGGTCAATGGTTACAAAGTTTCCATTAGATGGGAGTAATAAGTTCTGGTATTCTATTCCAGAGTAGGGTAATAATGGTTAACATATTGTATATTACAAAATAGCTAGAAGAGGCTTTTGAATGTTCTCACCACAAAGAAATGATACATGTATGAGGTGATGCATGTGCTGTATACCCTGATTTGATCATTATATGACATGTATATGTATGAAAATATCAAATTGTAGCCTATAAATATGTACAATTACAAAGTGTCAATAAAAACAGATGGCCATAGGGAGAGTACTAGCAAAAGAGAAGACACAAGGAGCTTATTAATTTATTTTTTATTACTAGAATACAACTTCTTAATTGAGAAAGCAAGTCTATAGGCGTTATTTTACTTACTCCGATTTATCAGATGAAAATATGCCAGCTGCGAAATTTTATATGATTTCCCTGAATTGCTTGTCTCAGAAATTAGAACCACAAATCTCATCTGGATTCATATGTACCTTTTGTTTCTTAGGTTTTAATGTGGCAAGTAAAATAGGTATGCAGATTGCTGAAATGCACAACAGTAGAGGAAAATGAAGTAGGAAAGAGATAAAATGTGTTGAACCATTGCTATGTGCCAGGCCATTAAAGAAACTTATCTTCTCTAATATGACATCACCATGAGATAGGAATTGATAGCTTAATTTTAACAGAAATAGAAGATTAATATGGTTGGCTACATTTTCCAAGTGTAGTAGCCAGTCTTCATTATGGCTCCCAATAATCTTTGCCTCCTCATATTGCTACCCTTTTATAGTGCCCTCCCACACTGCACCAAGGCCTATTGGCATTGTGTGACCAATAGAATACGGCAGAGGTGATTAGATCGTAAAGCATTGCAGTTTGTACCTTGGACTCTCAGATCACTGGCTCTGGGAATTCAGCTATCATGCTATTTACACAATCAAGAAGCCCCATGAAGAGTTCAATGGGCAGAGCACTGGAAACCCTGATCATTAGTTAACATTAAATTGTCAGCCTTTTGAGTGCACACTCTTGTAAATGCAAACTCCAGTCAAGCTTTCAGATGACTGCAGCTCCAGGAAACATCTGATTGCAATCATAGGAGAAACTTCAAGCAGTTACTATCCAACTGACCCCTCCCAAATTCCTGACTTACAGAAACCGGAAGAGATAACAAAATATCATTGTTATTTTAAGCCAATATATTTTGGAGCAATTTCTTATGCAGCAACAGATAACCAGTACACTAAGTAGCACAGTAAATATTGAGGCCTAGATTTAACCAAAGTGTCCAATTCGAATACTATACTGCTTTGAATATTTATTCCGGAAAGCATATCACAATATAAAATTCTAAAGGTTCACTATTTCCAGATATGTCTAGGAGGGGAAGAGGAGGGTCTGCCTTTGCATGAATATCTTAAATGCATCATGGGGAAAAAAAGCTCAATTTAAGGGAAGGGAAAAAGTATCAGCGGCCTTAATGGCCACCTTTTTCTCCTGCATCCATTATACCTTTTGTAGGTTATCCGGAACCTTAAAAGTTTAGCTGTTCTATGCAAGTATTCTCTGACTACTAGGATAGTTATATTTTCCCAGGAGCAAGCTTTTCTCAATTGCGTCTGTTTGTGTGCATGTACTATGTACATATACACACATGTACTCATGAATGCATGCATGCATGTGTGCATATGTGTGTATATGACTTTCAATATTCCATAAAAGGGTCTCTGTTGCTACTGTCTAAGGGCAGAGAATATTTCTTCTTATTCTTCTGGGAATCTCCAGGTCATCACAAAACACATATTGCTACTTCTTTTATAAACCAAAATTATGACTGCCTGTTACAGACTCAAGCATGTAATGCTCATGGATTGTGCAACCTGAGTTGGTTTATTTCATTTTCCTCAGAAGCCTTGCTACCCACTTTTTCAAATTTAAATCTCTAGTGGCAAATATATTTCTAATTTCTTTGAGATCTAAAGCAAGAACACAAATGATGGTCAACATATTAAATGCTTATATATTTCAAAGCTATATATCAGATTATAAATTCTAAAATATATTCTATCTCCTATGTTGACAAAAAGACCTTTGATTTTATTTTATTTATATATTTTTACTTTTTAATTTCTTTTAGGGTTAGAGATGCTAGAACTACCTCGCAAGACATCAGCCCTGCTCACAGGCAAGGGGAGGTAAACAGGGCAAACGGACCTTTTAAATAGAAACAATTAAAAATAGAATGTGTGTGTGTTTGCGTATGTATATATATATGTGTGTATCTCTCCATATGATTGAGGTGAAATATAAAAAAAGTTGAATGTAAGTATTGTTCAACTGGTCAATGATGATGTTTGAGTGATAAATACTTGTAATTTATAAATTACTTAGTATTTAGCTCATAAAACCTGTTTTTCTTTACTTTAAATAAAATCATGATGTTATTAATATAATGTCTTTTGCATAAATTGTGTTCTTAAAATAGTAATGCCAAATTAAACAATTTTCTTTAGTCATTATGGTTCTTTGGGTAGTGTTTTATTCATATTAAGTTAAAGATAGCTTGTTCTGCTCAAATTATCACTAAGTTGGAATTACTAATAAATTCCTTACAGCAATATTTATATCCAGAAATTAACATGAATTTTACTTATCATCCTCAAATACTGTAAAATGACCACACATGTAATAAATTATAATTATCACATTACTACCGAAAAGCTGACTTTTGTCACTTATAAAATATGTTTGCCCTCTCTTACATTAATATTTAGCTATGCTTAGGAATGTGAACAATGATTATGTTTCATTCATGTTAATCTAAATTTACAAATATACACATTTGGCAATATATAAATTGTTTAATATTATACAGTATTTCTCCTTTCCTACTGATAATTTTGCAAATATGATAATTCTTGAGTACTTCCAGAACTATGCTTTGGACACAAAGAGAAAAATAAAATAGGTGTTTGGAGCTACTGTGAAATGATATCCCATTATAACAAAATCTATTTTATTCATGCTATTTGAGAGGAAGGATTACATGTTGATTCACTTGTCTTTTCTCTTACCTAAGCATCCCACCAATGAAATCCTTCTGCAACTCTGAAACAGTTTCCCTCTCCAATGTCAGCAACAGTCCAAACCACAAACTTCCATGATATTTGGACACAATTAGCTTTTGTTCCTAGGAGACATTGTGCAGGAAATGTGGAGAAATGTTTCCTTTTCTTTGTACTATCATTCATCACAAGAGTAGATACGTAGTTACTGGTTGTGTCCTGCCATTGGGTCTAGTTGTGACTATAATGACTCAGTCATTGTGTGCTGGTTGTGTACTGCATATTGGATTCTAAGTATCAGACCAGTCCATGTGTGTTTTTTAATTTTAAGTGTGTGTGTGTGCGTGTGTTAGGAGAAAAGGAAAGGAAAGAGACTGAGAGACAGAGAGGGAGAGGAGGAAGAAAGAGAGAGAGAAACAGAGAGGGAGAACCCCCTTTACAACATGGGACCCAGGTCAATGGTCCTTGTTGCCAGGTTAATGGCCCCTGTTGCTCAGGTCTTATGTGGTTATTATCCTACAGTCTTGGGAATGTGTGATAATGAAAATGCTGAGTTCAGTCTAAGATCCCAGAGCACGCAGAGGCCTTGTGTCAATGACTTTGACAGAGGCATAGCCTCTTGTCTCTAGACTAATCCAACTAGGTTTAATTTAGTAAAAAGTCTGGACAGCTGGACTGTTAAACAGTCACCTGACCAGATTTGTTCTGATGAGATAGGACCTGGCTGACTCTTTGTGCTGTGGACTATGCTTATCATGCTTTTAGGAAGTCTGGATTCACTCAATAGGGTAATGATTGTGTGAGAGTCAGACAGTCCATGTGCAACAATTCTATTTTCTGGCTGGCTGCTGTTCTTATCATCTGTTCCTTAATGCAGTGAATGTGAGCTTGGTATTACATGTATACAATCTCTACTTGCAATTTTAGGAATTGCACCTAGCAAGTACTGAAAAAGGCTAAGTTGGATTTTCACAAATTTTTGATGATTTTAATGCATACTTCTATTAAAACTCCATGCCATTTATTTATATTACCTTATGGCTTCTAAAACTGTTTTTAATGAAGATTTAAAAAGTAGTCAATAAGACATTCAACTTCCAATAGGAATGCATTATCAGTGAGTTTGATTATCAATACAATCTTTATTTTCTATGAATGAAACGGATGCTATTGTTTGTTATAACTATTGTTTAAACAGGCAGATAACAAAAGAGCTCAAAATCATCAGGAATATTTTTATTCTCCAGACTTATTGTAGTTTTATATTAGTGTTTTGTTGAAATTAAAATACATTAATTCATGTCATTATAAAATGAAATTTGTAAAAGTTGAAAATTAGTTATATAAGGTTATAATTGTTTATTTTATAAATTTACGATTTTTTTCTTTGGTGATTCAATTGGATTGTGTTGGAGATATAATTGCAATGATAATGACAATAATAATAAATATTATCTACTATGTTGCTGGCATTGTACTGGTTGCTTTACTTTGCTAATGTAACCCTTCCAACAGTTATATAGGTGACTGTTAGATTTTCATTTGTGTACAATAGAAAATTAGAATATCATCAGCTTTGGTAAATTACATTATTTGCCTCAAATACTCACCACTTCCTGGATTCATTTGCCCTTTGTTGTGTGACTCTGTAGTTCTCTCCACTAAATATGGTAGAGCCTATTTCCCACATTTTGACGACGGGTCATCTATGTGATTTGGTTTAGTCAAAAGAAAGAAGGATGCCAGTTCTAGACCTAAGAAAGCCTTTGGGGTTTCCATCTGCTTTCTTGTTATTCTAGCATTATCATAAGAATAATTTGCTTTGACTATTCTGCTGGTCTCAGAAAAACAATGAAAGACTCTTGGCACAGAGCCACCCTGCCAAGCTGCCACAGATGAGCATATCCTACATTAACTGATCCACAGATGCAAGAGGCGTAAGCCACTGAATTTTAGTAAGAAATAGTTAACCAACATATCTATGGTGTTTACTTATACAACAAGAATTCTAGAAGAAGAAAATCCTGGACTAGTGAGATATTTCAAGCACATTATCATAGATCCGGAGCCTTCAATATTCTTGTTTCATCAAAAGTTATGTTATGGGTTTTTCTTTTTTCTTTTTTTTTTTTTTTTTTTTTTTTGAGACTGAGTCTCACTCTGTCACCCAGGTTAGAGTGCAGTGGTGCAATCTCAGCTCATTGCAACCTCCATCTCCCAGGTTCAAGCTATTCTGCTGCCTCAGCCTTCTGAGTACCTGGGACTACAGGCACGCACTATCATGCCCAGCTAATTTTTGTATTTTTAGTACAGATGGGGTTTCACCATGTTGGCCAGGATGGACTCAATATTTTGACTTCGTGATCCACCCGCCTTGGCCTCCCAAAGGCTGGGGTTACAGGAGTGAGCCACCACGCTCAGCTGGCTTTTTCATTCTTATGGTCAGAAAATAGCTTCAACAAACATCCCATTGTCTAGAACAGGATCTCGTGACCACTTGTAGTCACATGATAGATTGAAAAAGTTTGTAGCCGCTATAGTAAGGCAAGGAAAATGTGGATTATGAATACCTTTTGAGGAAGTAGCTTGTCACGTCTGCCAGTCCTTTTACCACCCAATATCCAAATATACTGCATTTCTTATTTAATAGTTTATACACTCACCTCCACTCCCAAGAGACACACCCAAAAGTATGATTCAATTATTGCATCCAGCTTCAAGTTTACAATATCTGGATGATACGCAGTTGGTCTGCCCCTATCTGTAGATGTGAATATGACCTAATAGCATATGAGCTGAAAGGACAAGTTATCTGCTTTAATGGATGCAATATACAGTGATAGAGAGCCATGAAATATGAGCAATAAAAAAATACCACTCAGAAAGGAAAGATTGGACATTAAAAACATCCTAACTATAACTACAATCCAATCCTGCTGTTTAAGAATAGGGAGAATTCTGCTCTAGTGATGAAAAAAAATAATCAGTGAACCCTTGATTCTGCTCATGGAAACAACTTCCTTATCAGTTATAAGATATCTCTGGGTGATATCCAAGGTGACATTGGGGATGATGTATTCCCTAGTGGCTATGGAAGTCTCTCATGTTTTTCCCTCTTAGACTGAGTTTGGATTCGAATTTGTCTTAATTTTGAACATTCCCTGCCTCTTGAGGTCTACATTTGTGAATTATTTAGCAATTCAGCTTCCCCTAAAATTAGTAAGTGCTCAGTAAAATTGTTTTGGGTCATATCTATGAGAAACTACTCACAGATTTCATCTGAATTTTCTCTTTAAAGGTCAGAGGCTCTGGCTCTTGGGTATTTGCCTTTCTGATCCACTCATCTTTTAGTTTGATGCAACTTCTTTGATGCAGTTTTACTGAGGTAAAATTTTTAATTCCATTTTTGCCACCCACTTCCACACCTTTGAATGGCAGAGCACTTTAGCAAGCTAAAGAAATGCCTGAGGCTATCTTGCTCCCTGTAAGACTGATACTATCTGCAGGTTCTAATCTGTTCAAATACACAGACTCCTGTTTTCTTGATTCCCCTGTCCTGAATCTAAGTTTGCCTTTTTAACAGGGCTCCAAATTACAGCAATCAGTCAACATCGATTGCAGCTACAAGGAACATCTCTATTACCATTTGCAAATTTGATAGAACAAATCTGGAAGGCCCACCATTTCTTGGAGGAATTTGCTGAAACTGACATAGGCTATCATTCTGAATTTTTCTTATTTCCATAAAAGTTACAATCTGATTCAGCATGTGGTCTATAACAGACCACAGTTAGACAGAATGCTTTTTCTTCATATAAGAAGAATCAATATCCTCCTCTATGCAGTAATTGGCAGGACTTTGCCTCTCAGTTTACTACGTCTTTTACACTTACCAAAGTTGTTATTTTCTTTATTTCTTTTTTAAAAAAATATTCGTACTAATTTCAAATTTCACATTTTGGTATTTGTTAAAATTTTGTTTTGGTTTCAAATAAGAAGAATCCTATATAAAGGCAGCTTTGAAGACGTTAAGATTTATATATCCCACTGAATATGGAGCCTGGAGTGACTGTTCAAAGACAGATTTTTTTATTTTCCTGATTGCCTATTCTGTACATGTGAGTTTTGTCATTCTAGTCACAAAATGATCCTATACTCTCAGACACTGCATGTACATTCCACATGGAAGAGGGGCAAATAAAGGTAAGCAGCTGACTTCATCTGTTTTTCTAAAAATCTTTTCTGGAACCCCTACCCAGTGACTTTTACTCACATATATTGGGCAAAACTTATTCTCCAGTTACTTCTACTTTTCAGGCAGCCAGGGCAAATGAATATTTTACACTTTCCACTGATATAGTAGAGGTAGAAAGAGGTAAAAATATGGTGCTGTATGGCTTCTTTGTGGTTAAACCATAGTATCAACCTGTTTTTTGTTTTTTTTTTAAATTTCTTGATTAGGTTAGGAACTTAAACCTACATTTTGCCTTCAATTATGCCAAATTGTTTACATTTGCAATTGGAAATTTTTAAAATTCTTTCTATTGCAGTTAAGAGTATCTAACCCTAGTAATTTAAATGTTTCTAACACCACAATTTGGTAACATTCACATTAATGTTTTTTTACTTAGCACAAATTTATTAATAAAATGAATTTCAAGCCTTTCATTTGTAGAGCACCTTGCCCACATGCTCAGTATAAGTAAGACTTGCTGGGTTTAATGGGAAGAACAAGGGAAATGGAGGAGGAAGTCTTCTCTTTTGGCCGAATAAGACTTTTGAGCATCAGATTCTTTATGCCAGAAAGTTAAATTGTCTCTATTTAAAATGAAGATTGTACAATTTTCATTTAAAATAGAGACAATTTGACTTTTAATTAATTATTTCAATTAAAATAGTGTCTGTGGAAGTGTTTTGTGAAGGCTGAAACAGTATGTATCACAAATACTAGTTACATATTTACCCCAAACTAAAGAGAATTTAATTTTTGCCAAAGAAGTACACACACAATGGACTTACATTTATAACGCCAGGATCTTTAGAGATCCATGTTCATGTAAAATTTTTTCCACCGTATTTTAAAAAGCCCACTTTCCTGGATTTCGCTAAAATTTTGTGGTTTTTCCCTTTTAGGACCATTAACTGGGGAAAATTCATCTGAAAAAATTCCACCCTTCTCAGGTTAACTTAATGTGAGTACAGTGGTGTGCTCTGTGAGGGCTGCTCCTTTCTCTGTCAAATGTCCTTGCTGAAGCATGCTAATAAGGTACCCTTTGTGATTTATATGAGCTATCATTAGAAAAAGGAACAAGAATTATAGAAAAGCAACTCTTAGGTGGTGAGTCATGTTACAGAAAATGCACAACTTAAAATATAACAATGACTCTGTTGTGCTATCTAATGCCCGTCAAAAGATGACTGCATCACCAATTCTGCAAAATTTTCTTCATTCTTGTCTTTTATTTCACTCCTGTGAAAACACATGTATCTTGTCTCAGGAAAGTTGAGATTAAAAAGCATATACATCTAAAATGAAATGAAATGAAACGTAATAAGAGAAAGTAAAAACATCTCAGTTAGTTTTATGTAGGATATAAAAGTAATGGAGAGAATTTAATCTCCTCCTAAGCAAGTAATAGAATTTCTAAAGAATTTAACTCCCAAATTCAGAAATTTCAAGAAGCATTCTGTTCCTAGAAGAATCACATTTCTAATTTTCATACCTTAAATTTCTTCTTAATTTATTGACACATTGAATTTAGGGAATAAATAAACTTTGATCTATATACAAAATGATTTTTGCATATGTTTTCATCTTTCAAAAATTAGTTATTAAATTTATTACATTATAATTGAAAAAAATTGTATTGCATTTTCTCGTTAGTTACCATCACTAACATCTATCTACTGACTTTGAAACCACCTTTGCAAAAATTATAACTGAGGAAATTATGAAAGTGAAAGAAATCAGACCCAACCAACCCCAACTCCATCTTGCTTCTAACCTTGAAGCTGTCCTTATTCGTTCCTGGGCTTGGGCTGAACTAACTTTGGGAAGGAATTCAGTTCACAATTTGACTCTGAAACAAAATTGATGTTAGCCCTTTCCTGAAAAGCCCCCCTTCTTGCCTGGGGACCAGTCCACATTTGCAGAACTGAAATTAGCTACAAGATTAGAAATCACAGTTTAGAGGTCATGCAACCTCTGGCTCCAAGGCTGTGAACCTCCCGAAGTTGCTTCTGGTGATAACATCACTATTGTAAAACCTGAAATCAGTGCTTGAGGTATTTTGCACACCCTGCACTCCATTGATCAGCTGACACCACCCAGAGTGGTCATCTGGCTCATCCAGTTCTGCCATCCCATTCAGGAACAGATGACAGGAAGAAAAACTCACTTCTAACTCCATGATTCCATTGCCAACCTGATCAATCAGCACTCCCCACATCACAAGCCCTTACCTGCCAAATTATCTTTAAAAACTCTGATGCTCGAATGCTCCAGGAGACTGATTTTGAGAGGTGAAGCCAGCTGAGCTTCTGGGTCAGGTGGAGACTTGGAGAACTTTTGTGTCTAGTTAAAGGATTGTAAATGCACCAATCAGCGTTCTGTATCTAGCTAAAGGATTGTAAACACACCAATCAGCTCTCTGTAAAAATGCACCAATCAGCACTTTGTAAAATGGTCCAATCAGCACTCTGTAAAATGGACCAATCAGCAGGATGTGGGCAGGGCTAAATAAGGGAATAAAAACTGGCAACCCTAGCCAGCAGAGGCAACCTGCTGGAGTCCCCATCCAGGGTGTGGAAGCTTTGTTGTTTTGCTCTTCGCAAATCTTTCTTGTGCTCACGCTTTGGGTCTGCACCACCTTTAAGAGCTGTAACACTCACTGCGAAGGTCTGTGGCTTCACTCCTGAAGTCAGCGAGACCAGAAACCCACTGGAAGGAAGAAACTCTGAACACATATGAAGGAAAAAAACTCCAGACACACCATCTTTAAGAGTTGTAACACTCACCGTGAAGGTCTGCGGCTTCATTCTTGAAGTTAGTGAAACCAAGAACCCTTGAAAGAAACCAACTCGGGACACAATTTGACTGGTAATAAAACTCTGGTCTCCTGAACGGTTGGTTCCGCATGCATTACTCTTTATCCATCGAAATTCCGCTGTCTTGATAAATTGGCTCCATCTAGGCAGCAGTCAAGGTGAACCTGTTGGGTGGTTACAACTTTGTTGTAAATTTACATTTGTACAGGTACAATGCTTATTTGCTGACCTACCATGCCATTGTAGGCCCATAGATTGTAGTTTATGGATTGTTTGTACTAACTGACGAGGAGCTGAGTTTTTTACAAAAGCCTCCATTTGTTTCATGTTGTGACTGTTGTTTTTTCCTAAATACACCTAATGAGAATGGTGGTACTTCATTTTATGGCTGTCAAAGCAATGAAACGGTGAGCAAATCTAAGCTAGAAAATCTAATCCCATCTTCGCGTATGACAGTAGGCCCCTAGCTTTATAGCTGTTATTGCCTACTATTGCCAAATGATGCTGCTGATGAGTTACATACACAGAAAATCATTTTCAGTTAGTGGTAAATTATCCAGGCTCCTAGTGCTTTTCATAGCACTGATCAAGTGTTTGCCATTCCCCTCAATCATTCTGCAGTCTGTGAAACATGCTAGCAACCCAGTAAATATTTCATTGAAAAAATGTCATTTTCTCACAGAAAACTATATGTCAAATATTCAGATATTTGTTAATAAATATACTAATACTAATATCAATATTCTTTACCTACCTGAACAAAATTAGTCTTACCTAGAATAATTGGCAGAGGTATTGTATTTATTTTTCCTTGCTTTCAGTAATATACAACTGAGAAATTATTCTGCAATTGGGGGGGAAATCCCAAAAGTACCTTTTGAAAACTAGTTGTCATTTGTTAACACTATAGCTTAATATCATGATGAATTTTTTTGGCATATGGTATTTATAAATAAATGAAGTTATAAGAAAACTCATATTGTTTTCCACAATGACAGATTTATGATTTCTTATCATGCCTATGAGTTTGCAAACTATTCTTTATTTTCCAAATATGTAAAGTTAGATTGTTTTACATGATATTTTATTATAATATACAGTAAAATTTTGGGAAGCTATAGGGAAAAATAGATGAGAAAAAATCCTCAGCTAACGCTGAAGGAAGGGGAATGTGTTATTTAATATTAACATTTGTTGGTCTTGAAAATGGAATTTCAAGACTTTGGAGCTGATTTCTCTTTTTGCCATGATACAACAATCTCTTGAAACCAAATATAGATAAACACATTTCAATCAGGATACAATAAAAAGGTCTCAATTTAAGAATACTATAATTTTAATCTTAATTGTGGTTAGTACTTTTTCAATCAGCCATTATTTCTTAATAGCTACTAGGTATCAAATATGTAATTATCACTGAAAAATAGAGATAAAGATGGCACACATATCTTTATCTCTGTGTCTAGTAGACTAAACTGGGAAATCAGTACCTGCACCAACAATAGAAATGTAACAAAATAACTCTATGAGCCTACAAGGAAGATGCCCTTGTTTGTCTGTGGGAATTCAGAAAGGCTTCATGGAAGAGGAATCCTGTTTCTTTTAGTTTCTGCTTGTTGTAGGCAGATTAATGACCACCCCAAAAAGTCCACATCCTAATATCTAACACCTGTGAATATGTTACCCTACATAATAAAAAAAACTCTGAAGATGTGATCAAGTTAAAAGTCTTGAAAAGACTGCCCTAGATTATTTGTCCTTAGAAGTGGAAGAGGGAACCAGGGTCAGAGAAGGAGATATCATGACAAAATCAGAAGTCTGATTCATGCGGGGCCAGCAACCAAGGAACACAGGAAATTTCTAGAAGCTGGGGAAGGCAAGGAAACGTACTCTTTCCTAGAGTCTCCAGAAGGAACACAGAAGGCCCCAAAGTAAGATATTTTGATTTTGCCCAGTAAGACTCATTTTGAACTTCTGATTTCCAGGAATTATAGGGTAATACGTTTGTGTTCGTTTTGTTTATTTGTTTGTTTTTGAGACGGACTCTTGCCCTGTTGTCAGACTAGAGTGCAGTGGCACTTTTTTGGGGGGGTGGGGGGTGGTGAGGCGGGGACAGAGCTTCACCCTTGTTGCCCAGGCTAGAGTGCAGTAGCGAGATCTCAGCTCACTGCAACCTCTGCTTCCCGGGTTCACGATTCTCCTGCCTAGCCTCTCGAGTAGCTGGGATTACAGACGCCCACTACCACGCCTGGGAAATTTTTTTTTTTTCTTTTTTTTTGGTAGAGATGGGGTTTCACCATCTTGGCCAGGCTGGTCTCAAACTCCTGACCTCGTGATCCACCCACCTCAGCCTCCCAAAGTGCTGGGATTTACACATTTGTGTTGTTTTAAGCCACAAAGTCTGTGGTGCTTTGTTACAGCAGCAGTAGAAAACAAAAACAATGTGCTTTTTTGTTTGTTTTGCTATTTAGCATCAGAATACGTTTTGTATATTTTGGTAATTGTCTACTGTTTGAGATAGGAGTAAATAATGCCAGGGAGACTCACTTTCCTAATCTCTCTGGGAAATAGAGCGTGAGCCAGACCCCTAGGGGTGGCAATTAGACCCTCCCACCTGGGCCTGGCAGTGGCAGTAGCAGTAGCAGTGCCTCCAACATCCAGTCTCTAGGAATAGCAGTACCAGTGGTGCCATCCTTGGTCCAGTGAAGGTAACAGCTGGGTTGCAATCTCTGACCTTACCTCCTTTTGTTTCTACTATTTTTTGGGAGAGAGAAGAATTTGTTTATTAGGACTTCTCAGTGATATTCTGTGGCCTTAGATATGTTTTCAAAACATTCTCTTTCTGCTTGAATCACCTAGACAGAGTCAGTTTGTGCTGCTTTTCATGAAGAATGAAGAGTGGTTTTAAAAAAGCGTCAAGGGAACTAAGATATAAGGCATGAAGGTAGGAGAGAGCCCAGAGTCTTGAGGTAACATTGAGTAAGTTGGCATTGCTGGAATTTCCAATGTGGGGAGCTTGATACATGGTGATATCGTATCAGTAGGCAAAAATCTAAGGAGCCGCATTCACAGTAAAGCTAAATTGTTTGGAGTATTAGTTTTATCCTTTGTTTAACAGTGGGGGTCATTGAAGAAATATCAATGACAGTGATATAATCAGATATGGGTGTTAGAAAAAGATAAATGAGACAAGTAACACAGGGCCTAGTAAAAAATTATTTCAGTAGTTCAAGGAAGATTTGAGGTACTTGGTAAAAGATTAACAGCAAAGATAGAGGTAAAGAGAGCGGGATGGAAGTTCCTTTTCTTTTTTGGTTTTTACTTTAGGAAAAAGTGACGGCTTTGCTATGAAATGGAGATGGGAGCTAAGGTTGAGGGAATAATGTAGGCTAATTTTTATTTATTTTTTTATTTTGAATTTTTAATATACAGGTAGATTAGCTAGTGATATGGTTTAGCTCTTTTTCCCCACCCAAATCTCCCGTTGAATTGTAATTCCCAATGTTGGGGAAAGGACCTGGTGGGATGTGATTGGATCTTGGGGGCAGAATTCCCCCTTGCTGTTCTGGTGAGAGTGAATGAGTTCTCATGAGATCTGATTGTTTAAAAGTGTGTAGCACTTCCCTCTTTGGCCTTTTTTTTCCTGCTTTGCCATGGTAACACGTGCTTACTTCTCCCTTGCCTTTTCCCATGATTGTGAGTTTCCTGAGGCCTCCCAGCTATGCTTCCTGTATAACCTGTGGAACTGTGAGTCAGTTAAAGCTTTTCTCCATAAAATACCCAGTCTCAGGTAGTTCTTTATAGCAGTGTGAGAACAGAAATATACACCTAATAAACACACTAGTTTGTAGTTTAAGACAGAAGTGTGAGCATATAGTATATATTTGGAGTCATCAGCTTCAAGGTACTCACTCAAATCTCAGGTATTGTGAAGATCTGCTGAAGACAAGACAAGATACACAATAAAATTAAAATAGGCCTGGTGTTCAATTGGTCCAAAAGCCATAGGTATGAAATCTATTTGTGAGTTGTTGTGAAAACTAAAACAAAAACAACTGTTTCTCTTAGAGGAAATTAATTATAAGTATATCAACCTGGGTTAAGCAGTGAAGCAGTAAAACATTTTTTTTCAATGTTGTTATCTTATACAAAGCGTTTGACTACCATCAAGCCGTGAAAGTGAATGACACTCAACACTTCACAAAACTTTCAATTACACGTAGGGTAAATGGAATTTATTAAGTTTTTCCTTTTTTGAGTAGTATTTAATAAATTAAGCCAGTTGGCATAACTGTTTTTAACTTTGGCTACAGAGCATAGCATATTGCTGAAACTTTTTATAGACAGGAATAAATAGTGAATGTTGAAATGTATGTCAAAGTTTACTTGAATTATGATACTAGCGGGGATGGAAGGACACTTTCTACAGAAAAAAAAGAAATGAAATAAAGTACTAATCTGAATTTCAAACATTCTGGCTTCTACTGGCTTGAATTTTGGACTTTCAGGGTTTATGGAGAAGCAATCAATTAGAAAATTAGATCTATCAGAACAAGTTCAAATAAGAAAATTTTTTTAAAGTTACCCAAGAGATAACTTTATTCTCATCCTTTCTCCAGGAACTACAAAATAAGACATAAGAAAATAAGTAACAACTGTCACAAGACAATTTCAGTGATATAATTAAGAAAAGAGCAGTGTATTAAACACTTGATTAATTAGTATTACATTGAACACACTTCTTTTGGAGTATTAGAAAAACGTATCAATTTCTATTCTATTAATTTTGATGAGTTCATTTTTGGTTCTCTTAATAGAATTTCCCTGTCCTAAAGTATTCTAAAACCTGTTAGTCACCCAACCATTCTTAAAGCAGTAGATCTCAACCCTGTAAAACCAAATGTTCCTTTTTTGTAATAGTTTTTCAAGGCAGTAACTTTGGAGTTACAGAACCAAAACTTTTCAAGTTTCCTTGGTGATTTTGGTGCACAGCCACAAATGGGAATTCCTCAATGAGGAAACTCGTAGCTAGCGCAATCTCTAATCCTTTCCCTTTTCTCTTTCTCTCTCTCTGTTTTTTTTTTTTTTTTTTTTTTTTTTTTGAGACAAGATCTCGCTTTGTCACCCAGGCTGGAATGCAGTGTCAGGATCATGATTCACTGGCGCCTCAAACTCCTGGGCTCAAGAGATACTCCTGCCTCAGACTCCTGAGTAGCTGGGACTACAGATACATGCTACCATATTCAGCTAATTATACATATATATATATATAAAATCACGCATACACATACACTATATATACATACACATACTCTATACAACATGTTATATATATACACATACACAACATTTTATATGTATAAAATATGTATATATATATATTTTTTTCTTCAGCTTTTCTACAGTTTTTTCTTCGGCCTTTCAGGCTGTCCTGAAACCCTAGATTTCAAGTGATCCTCCCAACTCAGCCTCCCGATGTGCTGGCATTACAGACATGAAACCACCATGCCTGGCCCCTTTTCTTCTGAGGAGTGTAGTTCGTGCTGTTTGTCTACTGGGCCTGTGGATGAGCTGAGCAAGTGTCATCAGTGAAGAGGTAGAACCAACAGAATAAAGAGAAACCAACGGTCTCAATATTAGAATTATAACCAAATAAGGAAAAGTGTGGAAATCAATATAGATTTGGACAAGTCTGATGCATCTAGTAGAGGAAAGAGTTTTTATGCTACTTTCTTCTGTGTCACTATTCTGAATAAGAAGGAAAGACTTAACAATGGAAGGCACAGAATGACAGTTGCTGATAATTAAGTCATGAAGAAGTTCCAGAGCATAGCCAAGGCTATATTGAGTTTGAATAAGACACACAGGTAGGGAGGTATGGCTGAAAAGATTTTTTTAAACCAAACCAAACTTTGCTGTACCTAAGGTAATACGCAGCCTTGGGAGTTTCTCAGAAATTTGTTGACATTTATCCAGCAAATTAGGCTCAATTCACTCAGAATTATGGTCTCAGTTTGCTGACACTCTCTTGCCTTCTCACCCCACACTGCTCTTGCTTCAGTCTTCTTGCACTGTGTAATCAATGAACTATAAATTAACATGAGTGAGCATAGTTTCATGTTGTAAATAAAAATTGACAGGTACTCTGAGTCATATTTACTTTTTTGTATCAGAGTTGTAATACAAGTTGGTAATTAGTCATAATGGGAAGGAAATAAAGTGCTTGTGTCTGGCAAGTTTTCTCTTGCTCATTGCCTTCTAAAAACTTTATGTATATTGGCTGCTGGTACCCTTGGTAAGGTGGAAAATGGCCTTTGGGAAATATGAACAAATGAGAGAACAGAGAGAATCCAAGCGTCTCCAAATAGGAAGTGGTGCGGGTTACCCTTGCGGGAAAGGGCACAGGACCACTAGATTTATAGAGGAGGAGAGTTGAACTGCTGGCATGAGTAATAGAACTTAGGATAGAAGCATTTAAAATGTGTTTCAGTAGACTGCCTGCTATGTTCTTTTAAACCTCTCTTTAGTATTGACAGCAATCCTTCAGCAAAGATCCCTCTCATCAGTACTTTTGTGAGGTTTGCTTAGCGGTTGTTGTTTTATTTATTTTTGTGTGACAATATGCTGACACTGGCCCCAAGAAAAAATATGGATTCTATTTGCAGGTCACAAATAAACAAATTCTAGATGGCTCACAAAGACACTAAATACTAGTTATTGAGTCCCATATACATTGTTTCATTTTATCATCAGTATTATTACTTTCATTTGACTATTGCAAAACCGAGGCTCACAGTTTAGGTGACGTAGTTAAATGGCAAACCCAGATGTAGACACTATTTCCACAATGCTGAGCTACCCTTATTAATTGGTCATATTTATAAAGGTTTTATATAGCAAAATCACATGTTGGTGGCTATTTCTCTTTTTGTACCCCATTATATATAAACATATTATTTTGATAATTTTTCCTGATATCACAGAAGAACTTTATTCTCTCTCCTCTTCTGAATGACTTTTTATTTCCTCTGAATTACTCTCTGGCCATCCATCATAAGAATCACACATCCTATAGTCAATAATTATTTAGTAATTAAGATTATTTAATAAATGATATTGTTAATCTTGACATGTATTGATGCTTACATATTAATATTATGAGATTATATTAAATATGATACACACTTACTATAAATGTCAATTTGTAAATGTGAGGTATATAATGATGTTTTTCATACATGTTTTGCTGACTTATAAATAATAAGCTTTAATAATAAGCTTGTAACATTTTATTTTTGTAGAATTATTTTTGGACAATACATTTATTTTTAATTGGGAAATATATTGTTTCATATATATATGAAACTATATATACAGAAAGCGCTATATATGTATGAAACACTATAGCTATATATGTAGTGCTTCCCATACAAAAATATATTATTTTTGACTATATTTTCTAATTATTGGAGATGTTATATTATATGTTATATAATGACTATATATAATATTATATATATATAATATTATATATATATAATATTATATATATATATATGATTTTTAAAGTCATACCAAACTTTGCTGTACCTAAGGTGATACTCAGCCTTGGGTGTTCTTAAAAGCTTGTCAAAATTTATCCAGCAAGTTAGGCTCAATTCATTCAGAATTCTGGTCTCAGTTTTCTGACATTCTGTCCCCTTCTCACCCCACACTGCTCTTTCTTCAGTCTTCTTGTGCTGTGTAATCAGTGAGTAATTAGCATAAGTGGGCATAGTTTTATACTGTAAATAAAAATTGACAGGTACTCTGAGTCATATTTACTTATATATGACTCATTATATATATGATTATTTTTATCATACATAATTACATAAAATGTATATTTTATAAATTATTAGTCATATAAAAGTAAATATGATTCAGAGCAACTGTCAATTTTTATTTACAACATAAAATATATCTAATTAATTAGATATATTTTATGTAGTAAATATAAAATTATATATAAATATACAATTATATATAAATATATAATTATGTTATAATAAATATATATAATTTTATTATATATTTTATGTTGTAAATAAAATGTATGGATTATATAATATATGATGCATAATATATAATACATAATACAATATATAAAATTTATGGATTATATAATATATAGTTTAATTATATATTATATAAAATATGTATTATAATTACCACATATTATATGTTATATATTATATATTAAATGGATATATAGATATATAATATATAATTCTATATAGACAGATATATATAATATATATCATATATCTCCTTCAAGCATAAAATATATCTATATCTAAATCTCTCTATTCATATTTATATATAAATTATATATATCTTCCTATATGGAAGATATATTATATATTATAGATATATTATATAATATATCTTTCTATATATTATATATTATATATATATAATATATATTTATATATAATATAATTTCTATATATTATATTATATATTATATATATAATATATATTTCTATATATTATATATTATATAATATTATATATATTATATAATATATCTTTCTATATGTTATATAATATATCTTTCTATATATTATATATCTTTATATTATATATCTTTATATTGTATAATATATCTTTCTATATATTGTATAATATATCTTTCTATAAATTGTATAATATATCTTTCTATACATTATATATCTTTCTATATATTATATTATATATCTTTCTATATATTATATTATATCTTTCTATATTATATATCTTTCTATATATTATATAATATATCTTTCTATATATTATATATCTTTCTATATATTATATAAATCTTTATATTATATATCTTTCTATATATTATATAATATATCTTTCTATATATTATAAATCTTTCTATATATTATATATCTTTCTATATATTATAGAATATATCTTTCTATATATTATAGAATATATCTTTCTATATATTATATATCTTTATATTATATATCTTTATATTGTATAATATATGTTTCTATAAATTGTATAATATATCTTTCTATAAATTGTATAATATATCTTTCTATATATTGTATAATATATCTTTCTATATATTATATATCTTTCTATATATTATATTATATATCTTTCTATATATTATATTATATCTTTCTATATTATATACCTTTCTATATATTATATAATATATCTTTCTATATATTATATGTCTTTCTATATATTATATATCTTTCTATATATTATATATCTTTCTATATATTATATATCTTTCTATATATTATATTATATATCTTTCTATATATTATATTATATATCTTTCTATATATTATATATCTTTCTATATATTATATATCTTTCTATATATTATATATCTTTCTATATATTATATTATATATCTTTCTATATATTATATTATATATCTTTCTATATATTATATATCTTTCTATATATTATATATCTTTCTATATATCATATTACATATCTGTCTATATATTATATAATATATCTTTCTATATATGATATATATCTTTCTATATATTATATCTTTCTATATATTATATAATATATCTTTCTATATATTATATAATATATCTTTTTATATATTATATAATATATCTTTCTATATATTATATATCTTTCTATATATTATATAATATATCCTATATATTATACATATCTTTCTATATGTTATATATTTTCTATATATTATACATATCTTTCTATATGTTATATATCTTTCTATATATTATATATCTTTATATTATATATTATATATCTTTCTATATATTATATATATCTTTATATATATTATATATAATATATCTTTCTATATATTAAGATTACACATCTTGCACTGTGTAATCAATGAACTATAAATTAACATGAGTGAGCATATTTTCATGTTGTAAATAAAAATTGACAGGTACTCTGAGTCATATTTACTTTTTTGCATCAGAGTTGTAATACAAGTTGGTAATTAGTCATAATGGGAAGGAAATAAAGTGCTTGTGTCTTTCTATATATTATATATAATATATCTTTTACATATTATATATATCTTTCTACATATTACATATAATATATCTTTCTACATATTATATATATCTTTCTACATATTATATATATCTTTCTACATATATAATATATCTTTCTACATATTATATATATCTTTCTATATATTATATATAATATCTTTCTATCTATTATATATAATATATCTTTCTATCTATTATATATAATATATCTTTCTATCTATTATATATAATATATCTTTCTATCTATTATATATAATATATCTTTCTATCTATTATATATAATATATCTTTCTATCTATTATATATAATATGTCTTTCTATCTATTATATATAATATATCTTTCTATCTATTATATATATCTTTCTATATTATATATATAATACATCTTTCTATATTATATATATAATACATCTTTCTATATTATATATATAATACATCTTTCTATATTATATATATAATACATCTTTCTATATTATATATATAATACATCTTTCTATATTATATATATAATACATCTTTCTATATTATATATAATATATCTTTCTATATTATATATAATATATCTTTCTATATTATATATATTATATCTTTCCATATTATATATATAGTATATCTTTCTATATTATATATATAATATATGATATATCTTTCTATATATTATATATGATATATATTTCTATTATATATGATATAGCTTTCTGTACATTATATATGATATATCTTTCTGTATATTATATATGATGTATCTTTCTGTATATTATATATGTCTTTCTATATATTATATATGATATATCTTTCTATATATTATATATGGTATATCTTTCTATATATTATATATGATACGTCTTTCTATATATTATATATGTCTTTCTATATATTATATATGATGTCTTTATATTATACAATATCTATATCCAAATCTCTCTATACATGTAATTCTATATATATAAAATTATATATGTCTATATAGAGCTTCCAATATAACATATCCAATAATAGGAAAATATAGTCAGGAAGGGTATAGTATAGTCAGATGTTTTCAACTAATCATACTGATTTTTAAAATAAGATTGTCGACAATGTCATGCATAAAGTATACATACCATACATATGTTCATCTAGTCATGAAAAGGAACTCAATTTTCAGACATTAGATATTTATCTGGAAATATTTCAGAATATATCTGTAAATGATAAGGACACTTTTAAGAAAACTAATCATCATTGTAATTTTGTATAGTTACAAGATAATTCTCTAAGATGATCAAATATCTTTAATTGGTAATTAATCTGATAATTGGTAATAATTATATTTTGCCAATGACAAGGTCTCACTCTGTTACCCAGCCTGGAGTGCAGTGGTACAATCATAGCTCACAGCAGCCTCAAACTCCAGAACTTAACTGATCTTCCTGGCTCAGCCTCCCAAGTAGCTGCATTGACAGGAGTGTGCTACCTTCCCCAACTAATTGAAGAAAAAAAATTGTAGAGTTGGGGTACTGCTATGTTGCTAAGGTTGGTCTCGAACTCCTTAAGGGGTCCTCCCACCTTGGCCCCTCAAAGTGCAGAATTATGGGCGTAAACCATCATACCTGGCCCTTTAATTTCTTAGTTTTAATCAGGGCCCAAATAACATCCATATATTGCAATTGAATGATAGTTTTAAAAATATATATTTTACTTCTCCATCTCTTTTTTCTTTCAATATTTTATTGAAGAAACAGGGTCATTTTTTCCGCAGTGTTGACAAGCATGAAGTTTACTGAGTACATAGGTGGATATAATTTAATACGCTGCTTTAATTAAAATACAATATGTCCCTTGCATTTTCTGTAACTTATAGCTTTATCCAGAGGCTTATCAGAGTCAGGTTTGTTTGAGGGACAAAAATACTTCACAGGTGATGCTGTGTACTTTCATCAGGAGGCACATACTGACCAGTTGTGTCTTGGTAATATTAATGGCCATTGTAACCAGTGATTAGATCTATTGATTTGTTAGCTGTTAGCAAAATGGTGACATTCTAATTTTTTCAATTTCTTCCATATATTTTAGCTGGAGTAGTTCTATAAAAAAGAAACTTTTCTCATTAACTATTTCTAATCTATTATTAGCCAAGAATATACTTTGTATAGAAAATTAATGATCAATCATTTTATTTGCCAGTTTTCAAAATAATTAGATTCTTTTTTATACTCTAGGATGACTAATGAGATTATTTTAATGGCCTTATGAACTCATGATTTTAAACATGCTGACCATTTAAATCTTTAGTGGTTTACCATAAATATTGATGTGAAAATTGTTCATAGCCTATTGAAGTTATCTTTCCCTGAAAATTTAGACCAAGCCCTGCTAATCTTTCATTGTCTTTGTTTTCTGATAAGACAAGTTGTTTTAGGCTCAGCAATCAGCTATTTCAGAAACAAAACAAAAACCATTCTGGAAAAATGTATTTAGATACTAAATCTGAGTGCCTGGGTGCTAGGGATTGAATTGCTCCTGGATTGGTTACTTTTAAGTTTTTTTAGGATCCAAGTAGAATATACAAATAGACTATTTTATTTGTATATACATACATACATAAACACAAACACACATGTACAGACACAGACATACTTTAAGACTGTGATATTTTCATTTTGCTCCATTTACCTTGTATCTGTATCTCTTCACTCCCATGCCAAAATCTCATTTCTCAAGGTATCAGTATAACTGCCCATTTCCTTTATATCACAGAACAGATATAATAATCTCAAATTGCAATATCAAAACATGATTACTACTGATATGTTTCCTGAAAATAGATTAAGATTTTTTAAAAATTGTTTTTATCTTTAGGGTATACTTTACTAGGGATATAGACTCCAATTAATGTAATCTTATGTTACTTGGTATAGAGGGCATGCCACTGTATACCATTTAAGTTAATTTTATGGATATATTTAAGTTTATTTTATTTTATTTTATTGTAGATTAGTAGGAATTACTTGTATAAAATTAAATTTGTTTATAATTATATAAAATATTTATATGGCTTTAAATTTAAAACTACATATGCATACAATGTATTTTAATATAAGGTTACTGATTTCCATGTATTCTTTAACAAACTACTAAATTCATTTATTGTGTTAGTTTTTTCATTTACTTTTTTGAATTTTCCAGATATTAATCATATCAACTGAAAATACAGTTCACCTCTTCTTTATCAATTTTTATGAGGTGAGACCATTTAAAAATTCACTCTTCAGCTCTTGATACCAACAAGAATTTTTTACTTTTTAAACTACCTTACTCTGTTTAAGCTGCTAAAACAAAGTGCCATAAAACAGATAGCTGATAAACAACGGACATGTATTTCTCACAGTTATAGTAGCTGAAAAGTCTAAGATCAACGCATTGGCAGATTCAGTGTCTGATGAGGTCCCACTTCCTCAAAGACATGTTCTCAATGTGTCCTCACATGGTGGAAGGGTCAAGGCAGCTCTCTGGGGCCTGTTTTATTAAGGACACTAATCCCATTTATCAGGACTCTGCCCTCATGACCCAATCACCTCACAAAGGCCCTACCTCCCAATACCATTGTCTTCCTGGTGCAGATTTCAAGAGATAAATTTTGGGGGGACACATTCAGACCATAGCAGAGAGCTAAGTTATAAGAAAGTCTTTCATTTTTCACCTGTTTAACTTTAATTTAATAGTGTTTTTATCTCCCCATAGTTGTGTATGTGTGTTGCATGAAGGCTGTTACTTTCTATCAGTAGATTTCTCATGTAATTTTTAGAGCTGTAAAACAATTACATGTATTTCATAAAACTTATAGCATTATACTTTAATTTATTAGGATAAATGGGAAAATAAGCACTTTTAGAAATCTATCAATGAAGAAATAAGTTATTAAAAAATGTTATAGTTTTCTAGAATCTATGTTTCTTAAACAAGATCCCAAAACAGAGTTTTTATTCTCTTGATTATGGTAAAGAGGAATTATGTAGAGAAACACATTAAACGAATGAACTCAATGCTTGAATTTTAAATATTTGAAAACTGTTAAACTAGTATTAAATATGTTTGGTCATTTACAGCTTAATTATAGAACACTTCAAAGTAATTCTAAGCTTCATCTTCTCCCCATATTCTGCATCCCTTGTTGAATATTTTTGCCCTTAAAATGTATTAAGCACAGCACATGCTTATAAAATTCTTTCTAAATTTATGAACATCCTGTCCTTTTTTTATGTAGGAAATTTCCTGAGGGTTTCAGAATCCCATCCAAAATATTTGTTTTCTTCTCCTAAGATTTATAAATTTCTGTCACTCTTGATTCTGGAAGAAATTTTTCAAGAGTAAACGTTATTTTCTCAGGGGATTATTTGACTTTTGAAACAGTCCTCATTTACCGAGAGATGTACTTGTCCTCTCTCTTTAGGAAGAGTAATTCAAAGATATGTTTCGTTAATCCCTGATTACATAGAGATTGTTTTGTTGAGGTTGAAAAATGGAAGCAGTAACTCCTCAAGTAGTAGATGTAGATTTTTCTACGTTTCAGATTTGTACCTGGTGGCCCCTTTTTGGGAGGAGTTGGAGAAGGGACATTTGCAGATTCTTTGTGTTATATCACTTGATTGAAATGGCTTAAAAGTCTTGGTGTGATGGATAAAGAGAAATACTGAAGGTCAGAGAAACTAGAGAAACAATCATACATAGAGATGGGGCTTCTTCCATTTGTGTCTGGGCTATAAACAAAGAGGACCAGAGTGCTCTGGCCACAAAATATGATGTTATCTACCAACAGTTTGTAAACACCCGGCAACAATAGTGCACAAACCCAAAAGTATCTAGGCTTTTAATAATATTTATTATCCAGAGTTCTTTACTCTTTTTCTGATACTGTCTAGGAAAATGGTGTAGTGGACATACATAAGAGCTGTCTTTTTTTGAGAATGTCTTATGTTCCAGACACCATGGTAGGCAGTTTACATTACCTGGTGTTGCAATTTTAAAGACTTGGAATTACTGTTTACTAGCTCTGAGCTTCTGTTTCCTCTTCTGAAAACTGGTGTTGATAATACCCATTCTATGGAATATTTGCAAGGATATTGATAATGTAACAGTATCTGGAACACATGTGGCACTTTATAAAGGTGATGAAGTGGTTGTTATTTTATTGTTATTATTATCATTTTAATATTGTATCTTATTGTTATTTTCATTGATTTATTGTTGCTATTGTTACAAATAATGTACTCATTTGCAAGGACAGGGCAAGGGATATTTAGGATTTAGCATTTGTACTAAGGACTTGACAAAGCCATATCCCAGTTAAAACTGAATGTGATGTACACATTTTCTGAATGAGAGAAACACACAACAGGTTGACTAGCCTCACTTTCATTCCAGGTCATGACCTTCAAGTGGGCCCTTCGTGCTTTCATCTGTCCTATGGTATTAATGTTTTGATCCTACTGCATTGATTCCAGTTGTCATGTAAATACGTCATTATTTCTCTAATCTTAAAAAAAAGGAAAACACTGCTTTTGTTCCCACTTCCTCTATCAATTATCAAATCATTTCTTTGCTCCCTTCTAAAGCAAAACTCCTCAGAAGAGATTTCTATTCTGTCCGTCTTCAATACTTCTCTACCTCTTCTTTTTTTTTTTAGCGTTGTTATATTGGTTTTTTAAATTATTATTATACTTTAAGTTTTAGGGTACATGTGCACAATGTGCAGGTTACTTACATATGTATACATGTGCCATGCTGGTGTGCTGCACCCATTAACTCGTCATTTAGCATTAGGTATATATCCTAATGCTATCCCTCCCCCCTTCCCCCACCCCACAACAGTCCCCAGAGTGTGATGTTCCCCTTCCTATGTCCATGTGTTCTCATTGTTCAATTCCCACCTATGAGTGAGAACATGCGGTGTTTGGTTTTTTGTTCTTACAATAGTTTACTGAGAATGATGATTTCCAATTTCATCCATGTCCCTACAAAGGACATGAACTCATCATTTTTTATGGCTGCATAGTATTCCATGGTGTATATATGCTACATTTTCTTAATCCAGTCTATCATTGTTGGACATTTGGGTTGGTTCCAAGTCTTTGCTATTGTGAATAGTGCCGCGATAAACATGTGTGCATGTGTCTTTATAGCAGCATGATTTATAGTCCTTTGGGTATATACCCAGTAATGGGATGGCTGGGTCAAATGTTATTTCTAGTTCTAGATCCCTGAGGAATCGCCACACTGACTTCCACAATGGTTGAACTAGTTTACAGTCCCACCAACAGTGTAAAAGTGTTCCTATTTCTCTACATCCTCTCCAGCACCTGTTGTTTCCTGACTTTTTAATGATTGCCATTCTAACTGGTGTGAGATGGTATCTCATTGTGGTTTTGATTTGCATTTCTCTGATGGCCAGTGATGGTGAGCATTTTTTCATGTGTTTTTTGGCTGCATAAATGTCTTCTTTTGAGAAGTGTCTGTTCATATCCTTCGCCCACTTTTTGATGGGGTTGTTTGTTTTTTTCTTGTAAATTTGTTTGAGTTCATTGTAGATTCTGGATATTAGCCCTTTGTCAGATGAGTAGGTTGCAAAAATTTTCTCCCATTTTGTAGGTTGCCTGTTCACTCTGATGGTAGTTTCTTTTGCTGTGCAGAAGCTCTTTAATTTAATTAGATCCCATTTGTCAATTTTGGCTTTTGCTGCCATTGCTTTTGGTGTTTTAGACATGAAGTCCTTGCCCATGCCTAATTCCACAACTCTACAGGAACTCTCTGGTTAAGTTCAACAGTGGTTTTCAGGTTGCTTAATTGACTGTTAATTCTGTTCTCAGTCCTCATCTTTCTTGGTTTATCTGCAGTATTTCACATTTGATCACACCTTCCTACCAGACTGAAAAATAGGAATAAAGGTAAGGTCTCTTTTTCAAAGCATTTTGGGAACAAAATAAAGCAATGCAGTTTATATAGATTTGTGACTTATGATGTCCAATAAATTACTAGTTATTTTCACTTGATAACTTCAAAGTAAGTGAAAACTTTTTAAAAAATGAAATGCATTTATAACAGCAAGTTCATGTGATGAAATTCAATAAGAATCTTTAGTAAAAGTGAATGGAAAATACTACCAAAAAATCTATATATCACTATAAATTCAATGGTATAATATATTCAATGGTATAATATTCAATGGTATATATATATTTATAAATAAATAGACCTTGATATGACCCATCTCTTTCTCTCTTATCTATACCTATCTAATATTTTATCCTGGAATATCATAAAGGAAGATATTATGAAAGGATTCTAGATGTGACAGTCCTTTGAAAATGCTATTTTGACTTTTCTAATATAGTAATCAGTAAGCTATCAGAAATACTTAACCCTTAAAAAAAAAAACAAAGTAATTGCCTAGAAGAAAATAACTGTTTTATACAAATAGATCCCGACTTACATGGAATCATACCATACTTATTCAAAGTATTCTTAGACATTGTTTAGCTTTCCACTTTGATAAATCTGGTATGCATCTGTTGAAATGATTTTATATTTTCTCCTTTAATAATTTTGTGGTTTATTACTTTGTTGATGTTTTTGCATCCCTAGGAAAGGCCTGAAGAGTTATGATGTATTACCTATTTCATACAGAGTGGCTACAATCTCATATTTTATTTTGTATGAAAGGCTAAGAAAGCCATTCAAATTTATGGGCATATAATTATTTGTATTATTCTGTAATTATCCTTACAATATTTGACTGCAGTTCTAGCTTTCTTTGCATTACCAATATTTTTCCTTTTTGTGCCTTTGTTATTTCTTGTTCGATTTCACTAGAAATTTGTCAGTTGTATTAGTGTGTTTAAAGAACCAACCAACTTTTGGTTTTTTGATTCTCTCTATTGAAGTTTTGCTCTCTATTTTATTAGTTGTTACTCTTTTTTTTATTCATTCTACTTTTTTGAATTTTTCTGGTATTGTTTTTTGTTTTTCCCCCTAACTTCTTTCAGTTTTTTTTTTTCTAATTTAAGATTCAAAACTATACATGTTATCTGTAGTCTTTGGATTACTTAGAAACCTATTTCTTAATTTCCACAGATGTAAGAATTCTCTATTGCTATGTTTATATTTTTGATTTATAATTTACCTGCACTTGTAGCCAGAGAACATATCCCATATGAATTCAGCTTTTTAAATTTGTTGAGACTTGTTATATGGTCCAGTATATGGTCAGTTTTTATATTCACCTCACCTATGTTTGAGACTAATGTGCTCTGCATCTCATCAATGCAATAAGTTGTATGTATTTATGGGATCAAGAATGTCAATTTTGGTTTTGAGAATTTTCTTATATTTACAGACTTATTTTGGTTTCTGGTTCTATTAACTATTGAGAGGTATATTAAAGTCCACATTATAATTGAGGATTTTCAAATTGTTCTTGTAGGTTTGTCAGCTTTTTCTCACTATGCATGAGGCCCTCTTCCTAGAAGTATACACATTTATTTGCAGATTAAAAATTGTGATGTATTTTTTATTTCTTTAACTATATTATTATTAAGTTACCCTGTTTATTTGAAGTAATGCTTTTTTCCTTAAGGATAATTCTCTTTGATATCAGAATTGACAAAAATTTATATCAGAAGTTATACTAGCTTTTGTTTAGTAAAAATATGTCTGATATACTCTTTTTCACTATTTACTTTCAATATTTGTTTAGTTTTATGTTTTAACTGTGTCCCTTGCAATTAGCATGGAAGTTTTAAAACTATTTTTAATTCAGTCTAACAAGTTTGAATTAACTGAAGTGTTTAGTCCATTTGCATTGCTTGTAATGACTTATATATGAATTTTTATCTGAAATTTTTTATTTTGTACTTTTTCATTTTCCTGCGTTTATTTTCTCTTTTTCTTTATATCTGTCGGCTTCTCTCTTTCCTATTTTATATCCTTTTATTTTTCCCCCAATATTCAATGTTTTCCTTTGACAAGTTTGGAAGATTCATATAGTATTATAATTTTTCAGCAGTTCCTTGGATAATAACAAATTCAATTATTGCCAAGGTCTAGAGTTAATCAATGTCTATACCCCCCTCTAGAGCAATACACTAACAATACCTTAGTTGCATTCACCCACTTCCATCTTATTTTATATATATATATATAAATTCTTCTTTATTAAATATTCACATGGAATTGCTATTTTTGGTTTTTAAAATGTTTTCAAAGTATGTATTTTTTCAATTTAACCACTGGCTTCTCACTTTATTTTTCTTTTCTTTCCTTCATCTCAGACCTTTCTTTTAGTCATTTCTCTTCTATTTGAAAAACATTCTTTTATATTTGTCCTTAATAAAAGTCTGCAGTAGTAAGTCTTTTGAATTTTTGCTTTACTTGTTTTGCTCTGAAGATATATTTCATTGGATATAGTATTCTAAATTGACAGGTTTTCTTTTAGAATTTTGAAATACATCATTCCACTCTCTTTTGCTTTTGTATTGCTGTTGTCTACTGCATAGACATTTACTCTTTTAAAGTAGTCTGTCTTTTATTTGGGATTTTTTTTTTTTTTGGATGGAGTCTCACTCTGTTGTTCAGGCTGGAGTGCAGTGGCACAATCCTGGCTCACTGCAACCTCCGCCTCCTAGGTTAAGTGATTCTCTTGCCTCAGCCTCCTGAGTAGCTGTGATTACAGGCATGTGCCACCATGCCTGGCTAATTTTTGTATTTTTAGTAGAGATGGAGTTTTGCTATGTTGGCCAGGCTGGTCTCGAATTCCTGACCTCAAGTGATCCTCCTGCCTTGGATTCCCAAAGTGCTGGGATTACAGGTATGAGCTGCTGCGCCCAGCCTTGGAATATTTTTAAAACTCCATTTGTCTTTCATATTTTTCCATTTGATTTTGATATATCACAATGTGATTTCTGTGTATGTTTATTGAAACACTCAGGACTATCCTTGTTATATTTATATGTCAACTTGACTGGGTTAAGGGATGCCCAGATAGTTGCTAAACATTATTTCTGGGTCTTTCTGGAAGACATCAGGACATGAGTCAGTAAAGTGAGTAAAGAAGATCAGCCCTTACCTAAGAGGAAGGCATCAACCAATCCTTTGAGGTTCTGAATAGAACAGAAAGACAGAGGAAGGGCAAATTACTGCTTTCTTCTTGAGCTGAACGTCCATCTTCTCCTGTCCTTAGACATCAGAGCTCCTGATTTTTGGGATTTCAGACTCTGGGACTTATGGCAGTATCCTGCTCCCTACCCTGCAATCCCCCACTGCATTGGACATGCACTGAATTACACCACCAGCTTTTCTGGCTCTCAGGCTTGCAGATGGCATATTGTGGGACTTCAACCTCAATAATCACATGAGCCAATTTCCATAATAAACATCTTTTCTCTGTCTTTCCTTCTTTCCTTTCTTCCTTCCTTCCTTTGTTCTTCCTTTCTTTTCTCTAGAACATTGGTTCGGTTAGCCTGAGGAATCTTGACTAATAAAAAGACATTTTAGTCTGGATTGGGAGTTTTATAGACCGAAAAATTTGGCCCTTGACCCTAATTCCACCTCTCGCTTACTATTTCTCTCCTTTGTTTCTGACTCTCTGATTAGATATATCTGTTTGTCCTTGTAGTGAATTTCTTGAAGTTTTGTTTTATTGTGTATTTTCCATCTCATTAATTTCAATTTGCCTTGTTATCTTACATATACCTTAATTTATTGTATATACAATTATCTCTCTTTTTTTTGGAACGTATTTCTTCTCATCATTACCCAGTTGCTAAATCTCATCTTTCTAATTTGCTGTTTAAACCATTCAATATTTTTAAAATATTAAGGTATAATTAACATACAGTAAAATTTACCCTTTTTGTGTAGTTTCATGAGATTTTTAAAAATGCATATAAACACAACCACCACATTAATCAAAATTTAAACAGCTCTATCATGAAAAAACCTCTCATGACTTTTTGTAGATGCTATTACCCAACCCCACCCACTGTCAACCATATAAATGAAATTATACAGTATTCTTTATTGATTTTTTCAATTCACATGTATTATTCATAGAGATACATTTGATTTTTTCACTTTATTAACATATAATTGAACTTTTAGTTTTTTATAACATGAACATATTTAAGCTTTACTTTTGTCCTACACATATTTACTTTATTGTCTATCCATAATAATTTCATTATTTGAAGATTTTGTGAGTCTGATTTGCCTCTATTAATTCTACATATTCTTGTTTATGGTGTCTTGATACATTTTATGTTTATTTTTACTATGCAATATTCATTTTCCTTGGAATTATATCTAATGAAACTGTTTGAGGCCTGAGACAGAACGTGACACACTAAAGAGAATCTACATTTGCTTCTGCATATTTTTGGATTGAGATTTTCTTGAACTTCTCATTTCTTGGTAATTAGGTTGCAATATTGTGGGGAGGTCAGCTGTGATTCCAAATTTTTAATGATTATTATTTTCTTTTTTCTGTTGAGCACCAATGTATAAAATGGCTGGCATAACTTCATTCTCCAGTTTGGGGAACATGAGTTTATATATAATTCACTCTTATACTAATTATAAAGTCTTTTGAGTAAAGAAATTGTACTTCAACAAAGAGAGGTCTGATTTTGCATTAGAATTTTTAAGGTGGGGGCAGGTCACACCAGATGTTAAGGATGGGGTGAACCATACCCCATAGGCCTAGGATGTGGGCTGACTATGACAGAAAGACCAATAATGTGACTTAAAGCTGGGCCATGTGTTATCATGTGGTATCCCGGTCATGTGGTATCAGTTGACCTGAAAGCTAAGATCAACCACATGGGCAATTAATTAGTCCATCATACCTATGCAATGGGGCCCCAATAAGAGGTTTGAATATGGAAGCTGCAATGCATTGTTTTGTGTTCTCACTCCGCAGAGACAGGACAGGAAATACTCCATGTTTGGAACCCTTCTGGATTTTCCCTATGAAATTCTTCATTTGCCTAATTTTAATCTGTATCTTTTCTCTGTAATAAACTCTGTGAGTATAATAGCTTCTAGTGTGTTCTATGAATTCTAGCAAATTATCAAGACTAAGGGTGGTTTTGTAATCCCCTGACATTGCAGTTGATATTAGAAAGGGCTAGCCATCTCTGGAGGACTGTGTGCTCAAATGTTACAGTCTGGATACTGCAGGCAGGGCCCTGGGTTTATTGGATGGCTGCTGTATTGCAAGGCTCTCCACTTTGGCCATACACTGGGTTTAAACTATTTTTACCTTCCCCCAGCAGGTTTGTGTACCAAACCTTTTGCCTTTGACAAATGCACCCAGGATAACCGGCTGCTCCAGTACTCTGCTTCTTTCTCATGCCTGCCTTCACCTGGTCTCTGCCTGAAGGTATATTATGTTTTTGATGGCTTAAGAATGCTTATTAGAAGTTTTTGTTTGATTGGTTTTACTCTTTCTTAGTCCAAATATCTAACCAACCACATTACTAGAAAGAGATGCAGAGTTCATTTAAAATGTTAAAATACTATGTTTGAGGAACTTGTAGAATAAGCAGAAGTTAATTGTCAGCAAACAGCTGAAAACATAAAATAAGAAAATGTGCAACTGGAGGTGAAGAAAAATTTTAGGGATGGCAATATAGAGTGCAAGTGGATTTTAGAAGTATATAGACAGTTATGAAATGAAAAGAGAAAGTATAAATATTTGGTACAAGAAAAAAGAGTATTTCAGGAAAAAAATGCCCCAAGCAATGGGGAGGACCAATATTTATGACGCAATGAAAGTCAGAGAGTTTAAAGGAAGACAAAAAATGGAGCATAGCAAGAAAGCCAAGAAAATATAAAATTAATTGATAGAATTCATAGAAATATCTCAAATAGTAATCTGAGCTGTCCTGAAGTTATGGAGATTTTCAGTTCCATATAAGAAAATTATTTTTAAAGAAAGGTTAAATGTATCCTCCATCCATATGTGAAAGAGTAGATCAATAATTAGAATGATTGATGGAATATTTAAATCATAGTTCTACAAGCAACTGGACTCAGTAGTAAACTATTGATATTGGCATTATAAAGGGGTTAATTTATAATGGTGAAAATATAATCTATGAAATACACAGCATGACTACATAGAGACATTTAACAGTATGATGCTGAATTGGTTTTCTCATGTTGCTAGAGCACCAGGTAAGAAAATGGGATTGATTTCTATAACATCATGTCTAGTTTTGAAATTTACCTTTTGTTTATACAGAGTACAACTATTCATGAATTTCAAACAAACATACAAAACAACCATATCTCCTGAGCATACATAAAAAGAAACCATGTAAAAAGTAAAGTTACTTTCAAACAGATCTTCCTTTTTTAAAATAATTATCCTTTACTTGCTGAAGTCTAACTCACATGTAGCCAAACTCATGTTTTGGCTTGATTTTTATATTGAAAGACAAAAGACAGATTTCAATAGTTCAGTGTGTATTCATCTGTTTATTTGGGGCTTAGGAGTAATGTAAGACATAAGGCATAGGCACCACCGTATTTTGTATTGTTGTTGACTTTCTTTTTCTTTGCTTTTTCCTGCTTTGGATGCACAGAGACTTATGACAAGAATATGTCTAAGTCAATGTGCTGAATATTGGCCTTTAACTTGTGCCAGCTTTTTGTCTGTCCTCATGACTTTCAGTTACACTGACTGTACAATTTGGACTTGCATTCTCATAATTGATTTGAGGATGAAATTAACTTTTATGAAACTTTTGGCTTGAGTATTGCCATCCTAAACTAGATGCATTTTACTGATCACAATTTGTCATCTAACACACTCTTTGTGTTTTAAGTGAGGTACAGTCATTTTATTTTTTCCATCATAAATGGCCGTGATATAAAGTGTATTCTACTTTGGAGAGAATGATTGAAGCTATCTCCATACATAAAGCACTTTGGCTGAAAGGTGCTGTATTTCTGAAATAGGCTTTCATTATTTATTGACTCACTGCCCTATAATAATTTTTCTGAAGCACTTTTGATCTGTTTTATAAATATTGTGTTTTCATTTTGAAAGTATTTAGCATGCTGGAAAACTTACCACTTAAAAAATTATCATAATGGTCCTTCAAAAAGGATTTTGTTTAAGTAGCCGGTAGTTGAAACCTGTTCTCTGGACTCAGGCAAACATTTGGGAACAAGTCATAGCTGTGAACATTGTCAAAATGGTTAATAACACCAACATCATATACGCTAAGGGAAATGAGTGGTGACAAATTTTGGTGAAAAAAAGGCAAGAGCGTTATCATTCTGAAATGTAACCTTTTGCTTTAAAATGTCAAGGATAGGATGTCAAAAACAGCTTTTTACATCATCAGGAAGAGTAGGTTAATTTAAAAATCCTGTTAATGCTAGCTAAGTACATGAAGTTCAATAAATCTCTGCTGAATATATCAGCCTATGAACAATTTAGTTTGTGATATCTTAAGCCAGTCCTAGAACAGTATTTTGCACATAATAGGCACTACTAAATATTTGTGTTATGATTTAAGGAATTTTAAAAAAATAATAATCTATCCCATAGTCACCATTTTCAGGGTTGAACTTCCTGAAATGTGTAAGTCCTTGAGGGCTTGGTTCTGACCTTCAATCCTTATCTAGTTCAGAGCCCTGCTAGCTGGAAAGCACACCCATTTTAAGAAGGTGGAGATTTTAAGAACAGTTCAGACTTGGCTATACAGTTTGTTCCTGTCATTCAGTTTTTTTTTTCTTATTTAGTTTTACATTTATTTATTCAAATGTCAGCTTCTTTGAGCTGACTTCCCTGACTACTCCAACTCTGGTAACCATGATATTTCAGCACTTTATCATATATATTTTTATTTCTGTAGGGTTTAGTGTCATCTAAAATTGTCATGGTCATTTATTTGTTTGTTTTTGTATGATCTCTCTTCCCAATTAGAGTGTAAGTTTGCCTATCTTATCATTAACTCTCCAGAAGTGCGTTAGCATATTGTAGGCACTGAATCAGTATTTATTAAATATATGCCTAAGTCTTTAAAATGTGTGATCACCTCTGAAGTTGCTGGGAAAATATAAGTCATTTCCCCAGGGAAGGCACCGACTGGTATTCCTTTTTCTTCCATACAATTTGTAACTCTTGTGAGGGAGGTTCTGACAACAAAGGGAATGACATTTATTTGTTTATGTGTTTCAGTATTCCTTATTTTAATACTAGCAATTTAATGTAGGGAGATACTACTTTTGGACTCTATTTAAAGTGTCTTTGAGGAATATCTAAGATTCCATCAGTTAGTGATGAGGTGGTGCTGCCCTCCCAGACCAGAGACATGACATGCAGTTTAAATATGGAAAATGTTTTGGGGATGAAAAATAATTGGTTCATTAATATGACAGTAGCAAGGAGTTTAGAAATGGGGGAAATTATTTTGACAACTATAAATTGTGACTTAGAAAACTAGAAACAGACTACTCAATAGAAAGTGAAGCTGAATAATTAAGGGTGAACACAATTGGGCATTTAATAAGTATTTGTCAGAATGAATGGACACTGAAGTTTTCCTTTTAAAAACAGCATTTCTATGTTATTCCATGTTCAAAACACTTACCACTTGAACATAGCATCACCGAGACAAATTTACTGATTTAATTCACTCATTAAAAATTTACTTTATATAAATTTCTATGTGATTTGTAAGAAGTGTTTATCAGATTTATACTACTGCAGGGAAATATTAAATAATGATTGATCTTGAGTGAAATATTGAGAGGCCAATATTCCAAGTGTTATATTATTCCAAGTGCTAATAATAAATGGTGTTAGAGAAGACAAACTGATTAGATGAGAGTTTACTGACATTTTAAAAAATCATTTAAATTATGTGGTGGTAATAAAGCTCTATTTTATGTTTGCTAATGGCACATACAATAAACTGCCTAAGATGATTTTGGGTTGGTTGTAATGTAGGGTGAGTGAGATTAATATGTTTTAAAATGACAAGTCATATGTCATAAAAATCCTCTTGAGTTTTAACAGATTTGTTTCTTGTTAATAAACTCATGAAATTGCATTTAAAAGGTTAATGGGGAGAATAATCTCACACGAGGGAGAAATTGTTAGGCTCCTAGAACCTTTTCCTTGGGATCATAGTAAGTGACCTTTTTCTGAAGGTTCCACCAAAACTATTAAAAACGAGTCAACCGTAGAGAGTGATTATCTTTTAAATTAGCCACTGATTACTAGCTAGTTTCAGGAAATGCCAGTTATAGGAAAATAAATAGTAATTTGTTTCAATGTCTCCTACATTTTTAGGTATGTAAATGGCCTAAGGCTGTGAATATCAGTGAAGTAGAACTTCTTACATACTCTACTTATTCCTCAAGAGACTGGACTCAGTTTGGAAATAAGGTCATTTTTGAAATGTCATTTCTGAACAAATAGCTTATAGTGAATACTTACAATTATGATTACTGCACTTTTTGCCCTTTTAGTCATATGTTAAGAAAGAAAATTAAAATCTTAAAAAATTAAAGTATTTTTGATGGTAGAAATATGAAGAGTATAAAATAGTATAACAATATTTATGGTAGTAAACAATAGTTACAAAAATAGTAAAGCAGTACCATATTATTTCCAACATGTTTAATGCCTCTGTTGGCCAGGTTCATCCATACATAATCTCTTAATAATAATCTTGTAAGATAATTACCCCAATTATTGGAGTAGGAATTCTAATAACAAATACATGCAATAGTTTGTCTTTTGTTTCACAGTTCAGATGTGAACTGTGACCCAGTTTGACCCAGATCTCTCTCTATGCTGATAATCATGTTTATAAAGACTGTAGTACATTCATTGACTATGAGCCTTAGTTTGTCATCTATAAAATGTTGACAGTATCAACTTCCCAAAATATTTATACTAATGAAATAAGACAAATGCATATAAATTACTAGCGCAGTGTCTTCCCATAGAAAGTGTTAAATAGATATTAGTTATCTTTACTATTATTATAATTATGACAATTTTGTAATGTTTTATTTTGAAATGATCAGCTACTTAGGTTTCAAAGCTATCTCTGTTTAACTTTTGCACAGAGCAACTCACTGTCATTTGTTTGAAAATAAAAATTTGCCTAAACAGAGAAAAAATATTAGAGCATTTGTGCTTCATGTTTTGTTTCCTGAGAAGTTTATATTTTCATGAAGTATATTGTAAGTTAATATATTGTTCTTGTTTTCACATTAAATACGGATTATAATTAGAGATTACTATAGGCCCAATGTTTGCCATAAGAATATATGACATTTAGCCACAGGAAGTAATAACCAGTTCACATGCAAAACAGAAACTAGGAAGAGATGACACTCATCATTTTAAACAATTGTACTGTCTCAGTAGGCTTTTGGTTGTTACTGACAAAATCTGTTCCACATGGTTTCTTTTTCCTTATTTTTCCCCCACTTCCTTAATATGTACCTTCTCTTTATCTACAGGTACACTTGCAAATTTACATAATTGGTCCTTGCTTATGTAAAACGAGTCAGAGTTTATAACATAGGGAAATTATTGTGTGATTTTTATATGGTCAATAAAGTTCTTTGATTCACAAAGATTAAGATATTTTGGAAACTGTGAGCTCCACTAGTTTGTTTACATAATTCAACTTATATAACACTTTAATTAACACTGAACCATCAATCAAACCAAGGCGCAGTTATATAATCAAAATGGAAAAATAAAAGTAAAAGTGTTTAATAGATTTTCTAGGAAAGTTCAGGGTACCATGAATAATGCAAATGGCACATAATTGGACTCAAGTTACTTAAAACACCAGTTCTGCTACTAATTAACTGTTCTACTTAGGAAAATCATTTAACTTCAACTTTCTCATCTAAGCCATGAAGTAGTTGAATTAAATGTGCGGTATCTAAACTATGAAGAAGCCCTAACATGCTCTCCAGAATTATTCAAATACCTTCCAAAGGTGCTGAGTGATATCAAATATGGGGATTTCCAACCATTCTTGTTAAATTCATTTAATGCTGTTCTGCTCTCATCTGATTTACTGGTGCTCTCAGAACATTTTCATTTGTTAAGAAAGGCTTACGTTGCTAGTAACATTTGAAAAACAACTCGATTTCTAAGGTCATTTCTAACATTAAGTTTTATTTTCCATTATTCCAAATGGGAGGACCGAATCTAAAGTGCATATTAACTTTGGAAAAGTGCTTTTGGCTTTCAGAAAAGGAATATATTAGGAACATAAAATTTATATAACTATTTTGTAAAGTAGTTTTGAACAGTAAAGGATTTTGAGGGTCAGAAAAAACTGCCTTTTTGCAATTGTTCCTTCATACATACAGTATGCTTTTTCCTGGCCCTGCTTCTACCATTTGTCAATCACTGTATCAACTCATTTTAACTTACATTATGTCTCCAATATTTAGCAATTGAAAGTAAAAGAGAAAGAAAAGGAAATTAAGAAGTGACAGTGAGGTACTAATTTTGAAAGTCACAGAAATATACTGTGTTGCATTGTATGAAATTTTGAAGTTAACTATAATATTTAGCTAATATTTCTTTGCAATGCAGTTACGTAAAGACGCTTTTAGATATTCTATACCATTAATGAAAGATTTTAATTTTACATGATTTCAATGCACAATAATGCTAAACTGAGGAATGAACATAATGCACACACTGGGAGACTTAAGAAAATTGCTTAGACATAAGGTGGAGCTTTAGATTAGAGCTCTTATATTCCTAATAATTCCTAGACATATTTTTTTCTGAGATACTGTATGTATTACAAGACTAGCTAATATTTATTCTTTCATTTGCAGTAGCCATTTATTTTTTCTATGGAGATATTATAGCCTAGTATTGGCCTATTTATATATTTCCTTAATTTAATTTATTTATTTTGTTTTTTAAAACATTGTTTTTCTGCTATTGCTCATTTATCTAGCAACATTGTATATGTGTGTGTGCATACAAAATAATGCACTGTTATAGAGTCATCGTTTCCTGGGGCCAAAGATGTCATTATAAAACATGTAGTCTATCACTGCTAATGTCAATTTTATTATTTCCTTTGCCAATTCTTGCTTTATCTATATATCCTGGGAATTTACTATGTGATTTTGAAAAGTTAGTAATAATTACTATATTTCTGCTGCATTTTGGGGATATGTTGGTGCCAGGAGTAGTGTTTTCATCTCCCTAAATTTCCACATAAAACACACTGAGCAATTAGGATGGTAAAGACCAAACCTCAGAAAAAATGACTACAACAAAAAGAAGTGTTACCAAAATCTAAGCAAAAAATACCAACATCTACTAGATTCATTTGAAATCTGTATGGAGGAAGTGGAGGCTCTGAGAAAAGGAAAACCCCAAAGTGGTCATCAGGAACATAGTGAAATGGGTGTTAGGTCATTGTGAGATGAACAGTATAACTGGTAGGGGGATACAGACTTCAATTTTCAGATGACTTCAGACTTCACGGAATCATCAGAAAGTCTAAAACACCTGGAAGTAGTTTGCACCCTGAGAACTCTTGAACACACAAAAGCTCTTTCCTAGCAAAAAGCACATGTGTAGAGAAAATGTTGGGAGAAGAAAAATTCAATAGAACAGAGATAATAGAAGCAAAGAAAGAGAATATCAAGATAAAGTTGGGAGAGGGAAAGTGAGGAGAAAGAACTCACAAAGTACACAGACATTTTTTATTACTTCAGTAAGGTTAATAGAGTTACAGAGCTACAAAACTAGAAAATTATTTGAGAATGTCTCTCCCTCCTAAAAGCATAAGAAAACTAATTTTACTTAAAAAATAATGGCAGAAAAGTACCTTGGTTAAATTCCACACAAACTATTTTAAAAGAAAAGGGAAAGTGAGATTGAATGACATCTTGCAGAAAAACTGTAAACGAATGTTTCAGAATGAAATGAAGAAATTAAAAGAGTAAGAGTTATGAAAAAACATTATGGATTAGAAATTTTAAAGTTAAAAATTTGATTATTAGAAAAACAGAAAATGGGCCGGGTTCAGTGGCTCACACCTGTAATCCCAGCACTTTGGGAGGCCGAGGCGGGCGGGTCACCTGAGGTCAGGTGTTGGAGACCAGCCTGGCCAACATGGTGAAATCCCGTGTCTACTACAAATACAAAAATTAGCCGGGCATAGTGGTGGGCACCTGTATTCCCAGCCACTCGGGAGGCTGACACAGGAGAATCTCTTGAACCCGGGAGGTGGAGGTTGCCGTGAGCCTTGATCGCCTCACTGCACTCCAGCCTGGGTGACAAGAGTGAGACTCCATCTCAAAAAACAAACAAACAAATAAATAAATAAATAAATAAATAAGAAAAACAGAAAATAAAAAAGAGAAGTGACAAAGTTCTGTTATTTTTTGACTTTTTAATAATAGCCATCCTGACTGGTGAGGAATAGTAATTCATTGTGGTTTTGGTTTGCATCTCTCTAATGATTAGTGATGTTGAACAATTCTTCATATGCTTCTTGGCTATGTGTTTGTTTTCTTTTGAGAAGGGTTTGTTCATGTCCTTTGCCTATTTTTTTTTTTTTTTTTTTTTTTTTTGAGACAGAGTCTCGCTCTGTCACCCAGGCTGGACTGCAGTGGTACAATCTCGGCTCACTGCAACCTCCGCCTCCTGGGTTCAAGCGATTCTGTTGCCTCAGCCTCCGGAGTAGCTGAGACTACAGGCACGTGCTACCATGCCCAGCAAATTTTTGTATTTTTAGTAGAGAATGAGTTTCACCATGTTGGCCAGGCTGGTCTCGAACTCCTGACTTCAGGTGATCCACCCGCCTCGGCCTCTCAAAGTGCTGGGATTACAGGTGTGAGCCACTGTGCCTGGCCGCCCATTTTTTAAAATTTTGTTTTGTTTTGTTTTTTTGCTTGTTGATTTGTTTAAATTTCTTATAGATTCTGGATGTTAGACCTTTGTTGAATGCGGTTTGCAAATATTTTTCTCTCATTTTTCAGGTTGTTTGTTTACTCTGATGATAGTTTATTTTGCTGTGCAGAAGCTCTTTAGTTTCATTAAGCCCTTTTTTGTCTGTTTTTGGTTTTGTTGCAATTCTCTTTGGCGTCTTTATCATGAAATTTTTTCCAGGGTCTACGTCCAGATGGTATTTCCTAGGTTTTCTTCTAGGGTTTTACAGTTTTAGGCTTTACATTTAAATCTTTAATCCATCTGGAGTCTATTTTTGTATATGGTGAAAGGTAGGGGTACAGTTTCATTTTTCTGCATACCACTAGCCAGTTATCCCAGCACCATTTATTGAACAGAGAGTCCTTTCCCCATTGCTTATTTTTGTCAGCTGTGTCAAAGATCAAATGATTGTAGGTGTGCAGCTTTATTTCTGGGTTCTCTAAATTGTTCAATTGGTCTATGCATTTGTTTTTGTACCGATACCATACTGTTTTGGTTACTGTAGTCTGTATGGTTTGAAGTCAGGTAGTGTGATGCATCTGGCTTTGTTCTTCTTGCTTAGGATTGTGTTGGCTATTCAGTCTCTTCTTTTAGTTCCATGTGAATTTTAGAATACTTTTTTTATAATTATGTGAAAATGATTTTGGTAGTTTGATAGAAGTAGCATTGAATCTGTAAATTGCTTTGGGTACTATGGCCATTTTAACAATTTTGATTCTTCCTATCCATGAGCATGGAATGTTTTTCCATATGTTGGTTTTGTCTCTGATTTCTTTTAGCAGCATTTTGTAGTTCTCCTTGTACAGATCTTTCAGCTCCTTAGTTAGCTTTATTTCTAAGTATTTTCCTTTTTAGGTAGCTACTGTGAATGGGAATGCTCCTTGATTTGGCTCTCAGCTTGGACATTATTGGTGTGTAGAAATGGTACTGATTTTTTTCCATTTATTTTCTATTTTGAAGCTTTAAGTTGTTTATCAGATATAGGACTCTTTCAGAGAGAGAGAGACTATGGGATTTTCTAGATATAAAATCCTATGGTCTATGAAGAGAGAGAGTTTTACTTTCTCTCTTCCTTTTTGGATGCCTTTTATTTCTTTCTCTTACTTGATTGCTCTTGTTAGAACTATTGTATTATACTGTGTTGAATAGGTGTTGCAATAGTGGGCATCCTGTCTTATTTGGGCTCTCAAGGGGAATGATGTTGGCTATGAGTTTGTCATAGATGGCTCTTATTATTTTCAGATATGTCCCTTTGATGCCTAGTTTGTTGAGGATTTTTAACACGAAGGGATGCTGAATTTTATTAAAAGCTTTTTCTGTGTCTATTGAGATCATCATGTGTTTTTTGTTTTTAGTTCTCTTTATGTAATGAATAACAATTATATATTTGAGTATATTGAACCAACCTTTCATCCCAGGAATAAAGCCTACTTCAACATGGTGGATTAGCTTTCTGATGTGCTACTGGGTTTCACTTGCTAGTATTTTGTTGAGAATGTTTGCATCTGTGATCAGCAGGGATATTGACCTGAAGCTTTGTTTCTTTGTTGTGTCCTTCAGGTTTTGGTATCAGAATGATCTTGGCCTCATATAGTGAGTTAAAGAGGAGTCTCTCCTCAATTTTTTGAAATATTTTCAGTAAAATTGGAACCAGTTCTTCTTTATACATCTGATAGAATTTGGCTGTTAATCTATCTGGTCCCAGGGCTTTTTCTGGTTGGTGGGATTTTTATTGATTTGATTTCCATACTCATTATTAGTCTCTTTAAGGTTTCATTTTCTTCCTGGTTAACTCTTAGGAGGTTGTATGTTTCTAGAAACTTATCAATTTCTTGTAGGTTTTCTACTTTGGGTACATAGAGGTGTACATAATAGTCTCAGGGATTTTCTATAGTCTCTGAGGGATTTTCTGTATTTCTAAGGGGTTGGTAGTAATGTTTTTTTTTTTTTTGTCATTTCTGACTGCGTTTATTTGGATCTCCTCTCTTTTTTTTTTCTTTGTTACTTTAGCTAGCAGTCTATTAATCTTATTTATTCCTTCAAAAGACAGTCTTTTGGTTTTGTTGATCGTTTGGGTGGTTTTTTGTGTCTCAATTTGATTAAATTCAGCTGATTTTGGTTATTTTCTTCTGCTACTTCTAGGGCTGGGTTTATTTTTTTTCTTCTTCTATTTTTTTTTTTTTTTCTATTTCCTCTGGGTGTGATTTTAGGTTGTAAATTTGAGATCTTTCTAACTTTCTGATGTGAGCATTTAACATTATAAACTTTCCTCTTACTGCTTTAGCTGTGCCCCAAAGACTCTGGTATGTTGTATCTTTGTTCTAATAAATTACAAAGAATTTCTTAGTTTCTACCTTAATTTTACTATTTACCTAAAAGTCATTCAGGAGCAGGTTAATTTTCAGGTAATTGTATGTTTTTGAGAGATCTTCTTAGTATTGACTACTAGTTTTATTGTGCTGTGGTCTGTGAGTGTGGTTGGTATGATTTTGGATTTTTTTAATTTTTTGAGAATTGCTTTATGGCCAAGTGTGTGATCAATTTTAATGTGTGTGCCACATGCTGTTGAGAAAATTGTATGTTCTTTTACAGTTCATTGGAGTGTTCTTTAGATGTCTGCTAGGTCAATTTAGTCAAATGTCGAATTAGATCCTGAACATCTTTGTTAGTTTTCTCTCAGTGATCTGTCTAATGCTGTCAGTGGGGTGTTGAAGTTTCCTATTACTGTTCTGTGCTTATCTAAGTCCCTTCATAGGTCTCTAAGAACTTGTTTTATGAATCTGGGTGCTCTAGTGTTAAGGTCATATACAATTAAGATAGTTAAGTCTTCCTGTTGAATTGAACATTTTATTACCACGTGGTGCCCTTTCTTGCCCTTCATGATCATTGTTGGTTTAAAGTTTGTTTTGTCTGAAATTAAAATAGTAACTCGTCCTTTTCGTTTGTTTGTTTGTTTTACATTTGCTTGGTAGATTTTTCTCCACCTCTTTACTTTGATCCTATCAGTGTCATTGCATGTGAGATGAGTCTCTTGAAGATAGTATAACTTGGTTCTTGCTTCTTCATCCAACTTGCTATTCTGTGTCTTCTAAGTGAGGTGTTTAGCCTATTTACATTCAAGGTTAATATGGATATGCGCATATTTGGTCCTGTCATTGTGTTGTTATGTAGACTTGATTATGTAGTTGCTTTGTAGTGTAAATGGTCTATGTACTTAAGTGTGCTTTTGTGGTGGCTGGCTGGTAACAATCTTTCATTTCCATGTTTTCAACTTGCTTAAGGACCTCTTATAAGGCAGGTATGATAGTAATGAATTCATTTTCACTTACGAAACTTGGTTTGAATGGATATGAAATTCTTGTTTAGAGTTTATTTTCTTTAATAATGCTAAATATAGGCCTTCAATTTCTTCTGGTTGGTACAGTTTCTGCTGAAAGGTCCACTGTTAGCCTGATGGAGTTCCTTTGTAGGTGACCCACCCTTTCTCTCTAGCTGCCATTTATGTTTTGTACTTTTGCATTGACCATAAAGAGTCTCATGATTATGTGTCTTGGACATAGTCATCTTATATAGTAACTTGTGGAGTTTTCTGAATTTCCTAAATTTGAATGTTGAAACAACCTTCAACACCCAGAGGAAATAGAAAAAAAAAAAAAAAAAAAAAGAAGAAGCAACCTTCTCTCTAGTGAGATTAGGGAAATTTTATTGGTCAATATCTTCAAAAAGTTTTCCAAGTTGCTTGCTCTCTTTCCCCCTCTTTCAGGGACACCAATAAGTCATAGGTTTGCTCTCTTAATAAAATCCCATAATTTTCAGAAGTTTTGTTCAATTCTTTTTTATTTATTTTTGTCTGATTAAGTTGATTTGAAAAACTGGTCTTTGAGCTTTGAGATTCTTTCCTCAGATTGGTCAATTCTGCTGTAAATGCTTCCATTTGTAATTCTTATAGTGAGCTTTCAATCTCTATTAGGTTACTTTGCTTCTTTCTTAAAATAGCTATTTTGAGTTTCATCTCTTGTGTCATTTTACTGGATTCTCTAGATTCCTTTGAGTGGTTTCAACTTTGTCCTGAATTTTAATGATCTTCGTTGCCATCCAGATTCTGAATTTCAAGTACGTAATTTCAGCCATTTCACCTGGCTAAGGACCATTCCTGGGGAGCTAGTGTAGCTTTCTGGAGATAAGAAGACATCCTGGCTTTTGAGTTGCCAGAGTTCTTGCAGTGGTTCTTTATTATGTGTGTAGGCTGATTTTCCTTTAATATTTGAAGTTAATGTCCTTTTGATGGGACTTTTTGCTTTTATATTCATGATGTCCTTGAGGGTTTGTGGTTTAAGTCAGTCAACTGGCTTCGTTTCTGGACAATTTCAGGGGTCCCGGGCTCAGGTCAGCACTCCTGGGCTATATGTTCTAACCCGGGGGGTTGGGATCAGGCCCACGACTTTGTTCTCTGGTCCTTTGAGGTTAGCCACCTGCTGCACTGGAGGAGTCAAGGTGCTCCCAGTCTTCTGGAAACAACACACCAAGGGTGGGGGAGGTACCAGCAAAAGTACTTTGTTGGGTGATGGCAGCAGGGTCTGCACTTACATGCACTGGCAATGGCAGCTGGTGGCCAGAGAGTCTATGCAAGTGGGTACATTGCTGAAGGCAGGGCTGTGGTGGTGAGGTACACACATGTACTGGTGACAGTGAAGCAGGAGTCTATCCACACATGCACCACGGGTGAGTGTGTGCTGGCTAAGTATTGGGGGGAGGCTGCTGGGGAGTGCATGTCAGTGGGGGCCCGTCTGCTGAAGTTATCTGATAAGTGGAGTCTACCAGCTAAGAAGCTATAGTGGCAGATTCTGGAAAGCACCCTGGCTGAGGATCCAAGGCTGCACTGCAAACAGGTATGGCCAGGGAGGGGACCCAGAAGAGGCCAGCAGATATGGTGGTGCTGAGATCAGATAGACCCTGTCCCATGAGCAAGACAGCCCTGCTCTGACCTGGTAAGACAGTCAACAAAGGCCAAAGACACCTAGAGGAGTGTGACACACCTTGGGATGGGCATCCCTGCCTGTGCTCCACTGCTGCTATTCCCACACCAAATCTTCTAGGCTCCTCACAGGCTGGAGTCCTGTCCCTGCCACTTCTCCAAGCAGCTTTCCCTGCCAGCTCAGATGTCAGTGGGATCATGGGGTCCCCTTCAGCCAGGATTCCAGAGGTCTCTGATGAGAGTGGGCCACTCCTCACCTATTCAGCTCATCCCTTCACCAGGAGCCACTGGGGGCTGCAAACAAGCCTTGGTGCTTGGCAGCCCCATGCAGGGTTCCCAGATTCCTCCCCCTTCAGCCCAGCATCTTCATCCTCCCTCTGTGTATTCTCAATCCTCTCTTTCTGCAGATCTGCTCAGAGTTTGCGGGTCTTCTTCATAGAGATATATTTTCTTAAATATATTGGACTTAAAGAAAGAAAATATTTTGGACATCCAGACAAAAGACAAATTGCAAAAAAAAAAAAAAGTACAAATTGTCATCAGACCTTTTCAAAGCAACATGCTACGTTAGACAAAAGTAGGACATTATTTAAGATACTCAAGAAAAGAAAAATGTGAACTGGGGATTATATATTCAACCCCAAATACTTCAAATATGGAGGCCACAAGCAACCTTTTAGAACGTGCCATCTTCTATAGGTATTTTCTACAACATTGTTACTATTCATGAGTCATCTAATAATGAGTTTAGGTAACCTAAATGATTGAAGAGCCATCAACAAATGAACCAGTGTTGATATGGAATATATTTACCTGTATATCAAAATAAAATAATGGATTATAAGAAAATCACTGTTGTATAGAATGGCTATACATTCTCACCATGTACATTGTACAATTATTAACCACTGAGGGAGAATGAGGAAATTATGTGAAAAATAAGATGCTCAATAACTGACTTTCAGATATTATTTTGGAGAAATTAGATATTACTGTAAATCAGATAATGATAAGAGGGTGTCAAAGGAAATAAAAAAGTTAGCACCTAATTTAAATATTTCTCATGGCACAAAGTATCAATAAATAAAATCAAAGGAAAGGCGAGAGTGAGGGATTAAGGATAGTACATAAAGGCATTGTACGTGTGTAAAAATTAGTATAGGATATATAAATAGCACTTTGTATAAAATACATAGTTATATTTTAAAATTCGAAAAGATAAACCTTTTTTATCAAAAAGTTACTAATAGTTTAAAGGTATAAATAAGCTGGAGGGAACACCATTTGAATGGATCTAGACTTCTTTGGATATACTCTGGTAGATCTTAATTTGGAACTATGAAAATTACAAAAGTATAAAACAACATTGTTAAAAATGTCTTCCAAAATTGAAAGTATAATGGAACAGTTTAGCCTAAAAATGTATAGAGTTAGTTTCATTTCTATGCAGAGTGGAACTAATCTAAGGATAATAAAATGTAGTTCTGGACTACACATCTCTTGTGGGAAATATATAAAGGAAAAAAATTAAGAATTGAATTCTTCATAAGCATATTAATGATGATAGGGCGAGTGTTATTCTGAGACTCTTTTGTATGCAGTTTAGAAGATAAAGCAAGTTAGTAAATTTTGGTGTCACAAAACTGTAGAATATTTGCCCTGGAGAAAAAGAGATACAGATGTAAGATCAATGAAGTTTAATAAAACTCTGTTAACTTGAATTTGAATTATAAGTATCAGTATAAACTCATGAACTTATGTACTTTATAAATAACATGGTATACATACTCTAGGTGTCTTCGCTTCAGAGGCCAGGGAATAATAATGAACCCCATAGCAATGAGCACTTCTGTCACTCAGGCTATGGTCTCTAAATACATTTTCACACAAAGAAACTTAAAATAATTTTTAAAATTATTTAAAAAATAGTCAAAGCAGGAAAGATACTACATGAGCCTGGAGTATACTGTTAGGCTACCAAGAAATGTGTCTATCAAAGGCTACTGGTGTCATGCTAAAATGGCACAGAAGCCAAAGTTTTTCCCAATGGTCAAAAATGGGGTCATTGATTGTCAACATAAAGAATACTGCAATGTGTTAAAAAAAAACATCACGCATGTTTAAATCTATGCATGCATAATAAAACCTTTATTGTAAAAAATCCTCATCTTTGAATGATGAGAAGAAATTGACTCATTATTTTAAAACCAATAAACAGAGAGAAAACACCATTCACTGTGTTTTCTATGCTATTTGCACTCCAGTTAACCAAAGAGTTGGTAAAAGAAAGTTTCTTCTTATAGAAGTATCCAAATAAAAATTAAGAAATGTTAGAATTATATCATCATTTTGCAATCTCTAATTAATTAGTGGACCCAGGAAATTATCATTAATGACTGATAATAGCACAAAAACAGAGTAAAGCAGGCAATATATCCCTTCTAATGGGAATGACCATGACCAACTATGAAATAGCCTTGCAAAACAAAACACACAAAAAACTAAATCTTATCCTGCCTCCATAGTAACTACAGAAAATATGGGAGGCAGAAGAATGTGTTAAGTAGCACCACAGTAATGTAATGAGCAAAATCTGGGGCTAACTACAGTATTTCTTCCATAAAAGATTGCCAGAAAAATAATATAATGGAAGGTGAAACTCTAGTAAAAGAAACGTATGAGATATATTAACTAAGTGTAATCCACAGATCTTTCTAGGATTGCAAATGGCAGACAAACAAAAGTTATAAAAGTTACGAAATGTAAACCCTGGATATTTGATGATAATGTGGACTTACTGTTAATTTTCAGGTGTTATGTTGGTGGTGCTATGTGTAGAAAAAGAGGCATTATGTTTTAGAGATTTACACTGAAATATTTATTCATGAAAAGGTGTAATACTTTCAATTTGCTTTAAAATAATCAGGGGTATGAGGAAGTGAGTTGTGTACAGATAAAACCAGATGGCTCAAAAGTTGATAACTGCTGACACTGGAGAGTGGAGAAATAGAACTTCACTCTACTTCTGTTGCTACATTTGTGTATTTTGAGGTTTTCTGTAAGAACATTTTTAAAAGATACTATTTGGAAAGGGTTCAGTTAATTCATTGCAAAAATTTTCATTATATAGCCAGGAGCAATTACCGACCCACTTATGCTTCAGTGAGCAGACTTGTTCCACAAACTATTATTATACCTTATATGGCATTTTTTTCAGCCAAGTTGTATTGTCTCTTGTGCTCCCACTGTCAACTCATAGATATGTAAACAAAAAGATTTTAGGTAAAAGTTACCAAAATTACTGGTTGCCATCACCTCTACCCATTCCCCACCCAGACGTGTAGACTGTAAATAATTTAACAAATGGCTTATCAGTTTGGTTATGGCTTACCTATACATTAAAAACACAGTGTTCATAGTGTAAAACAACTCCTGGTACGCTGTCGGACTCTGCTGTATTCTTAGGCACTCAGAATTACTATATAGTACACCTTTCACTTCTGCCGCTGAAACATGAATTTAAGGTTTATTATGGCTCTGGTATAGAATATGATGCTCCTACTTGTACAGTCACTAAATCAGTCTTCTATCAATTCAGACATCTTGGGAAATTAAAACAATTTTGCCTTTACTTGTTAACATTGCTTCACTTCCTTTTCATTTTGCAACTGCTGTATTGTATGTCACCGTCTAATAGATGACCAGATGGTGCTATTTGAAAGCTTCAATTTGTCCTAAAATTAAATTCCAATGAAAAGAACATCAGGAAAATTCACATTAGTAAAAGTTATGTTTTCAAAACTTGCTGCTGCTACATTTAACTCATAATTATTTATAAATTCTCTTTATTATTTTAAAAGCAATTGAGAGAAATCTTCTTCACTGCATTTTCCCTGTAAATTGGAGCTAACGTGCAATAATATATTCCTTTTCATTAAAAGAGAGTGATGCATTTAAGTCATTAATTATAAATTAAGTTATTTTTGGATATTAATGCTATGTAATTTGTAGATTGAAATATTCATTAGTATAGAACTTGGGCTATTTTAATGTATCTGCACTGAGTTGAAGACATATTTTACTTGAATACTTGGGCACAAGAAAACAGACTGTCATGTCATCTACCATTGTTACACTAGTGCATCTTCCTCAGCTCACAACTGTGGTTTTGTGTTTCCCTCTAGACCTGCTGGCAGAAAAGGAGAAATGCTGTACGAGGTTTACGAATAGGTCAGTTTGGTATACAAACTGAAGCCCTAAGTGGACTGCTACTACTATTGCAGGGTTAGTGCTGAAAGACGGTGAGGAGGGAAAATTATCGCAATGAATAGAGGTTACAAGTTGTATGTGGTCATCCACTTTATTAGAAAAGTGGCCTGAGTTTAGAATTTAAAACATCTCATGGGAAATATGTAAGGGCTTGGTTGATTGTTTACGGGCCTGGAAAGAGAACGTTTGAAAGATTAGAGACAACAAGCTCTGGGTAATAAGCTGTGAATGAACTGATAAGAATGGAATGTGAAGCTCGTGTATTATATACTAGGGCCTCCTACATTGCATTGTCTATGTAAGAAGAACTCAACAATCACATAGAAAGTGATTTGGCTATTAGTTCTTAGCCTGCCTCTGATATCAGCCATTCAATTGCTGGCATGATGGACTTGTGACCAGAAGAGTCATAGTAGCAGGAAATGGCCCAACATAATGGGTTTTCACTCACCAATCCTAATTTAACTACTTTTGCTACCAAGTTTCCAACATGCCAGCAACAGAGATCAAAGCTGAGGCCATAATTCAGCATTGTTTCCCAAGAAGACTCGAGCTATTTTGTGGCAAATTGGTCTCATTAAACCACTTCCACTCTGGAGGGGGCAGCATTTCAGTTTGACTTGAATGAAAATATATTAGTGTTATGAATGTATCTTTCCTGTCTACAGGGAAGACAACTTCATAATGGTAATGTGTTTTGATTCAAGTCAAACCACTATTCCAGGGCTAATAGAGTATTTGAGTCATTAGTATAGAATCCTATCTAATATATCACACAGAGGTTATAGAGTACTTGAGTCATTAGTATAGAATCCTATCTAATATCATATCACACAGAGAAGACAGTTTACAGCAAAAGACAAGCAACCCTGGGCATCTGACTCTTGGCTACATTCATCCTATTTTATATATTAGGAAACAAAGTGTAGAAGTTGGAATATTCCCTCTTAGTTTTACTTGCAATGACCCATGTGGACACAAATGTGCTTTCCATCACCACAGTTCTGAGCTCTAATGTTTATATGCATACAGAATACCAGGGAAAGAATATTTCTACCAGGGGACACAGCAAGAATCTCACCAAACTTTAAGCTTTAGTTGCCATTTGGTCAACAAGAAGCTAGCAGGGAGTGGACTAATTATTCTGGCCAAAGCAAATAACACTAACCATCAGGAGGAAGCAAGGCTGCTGTGATAAAACGGGGGTAGGATGAAAAGTTCATAGTATGCAGTCAAGCTACTGTGGCATCACTTGGTATTGTCCTGGCCAATTTAGATATTAATTAACCAATGCAGCAGTCACAGCCTGAGAAAGACAAAGTACCAGGACTCACAGCCCTCAGGAACAAGGGCGTGGATTACCCATCATGTAAGTAACCTAGGCCAGCAGAGGTGCTAATAGAGATGAGAATCTCCCACAGCCATAGCACCCTGAACACACCAAATCTCATTTGATCTCAGAAGCTAAGCAGGGATGGGCCTAGTTAGTACTTGCATGGGAGAAGAGTATCTTGACTGGGCAGAAGAGAGATGATGAACATGTAAGGTGCAAGAGGCATTCTGCGATGGATGCTGTGGTGTCTGGCTCATATCTTAATTCAGGATGGAGACACTCACTACCCCAATCTCTGGGAGTACTGGCAGTTGATGTCACAGCTATATCCTTCCCAGACAATTGCTTTCAGACAAGGAGCAGGAAACAATAGTTTACTATTTTTTTTCAATCCAGAACATCTCTGACCGGCCAGGTTCAGAGCTACCACTGAGGCTCTGCTAAAGTCGCTTTTGTAACTGTAGCACAGTTCATCTTCTCTCTTTGCCCAACTCTCCTTCTTTCGCTTCTTTGTGGGTGTCCTTCTCCTGCCCCACCAGGAGTATTTTCCAGTAAAAAACTTGCATGCCAATCTTTAGCTTGGAGTCTATTTTCTAAAAAATAAACTTACTGCATCAGGCTTAAACTATAAATTGGTTTTGATTTATTGGTTTAAAACACTTTAAAAATATTACCCTATTACAAGTCTTATTTTACAAAGAGAACTTCACAGTATGTAACGGGAAGATACTATGATTTTGTTACTTAATTTGTTTAACATTGACCTTTGAATGCAAGTGTGTGTGTGTGTGTGTGTGTGTGTAAATTAGCTTCCCATGCTCAGTAATTCAGCTAAGAAATTACAGGGGAATTGCAGTGGGTGTTTGTATGAACTCCAGAGGATTATATATTTTGCCTCAGAAGATGGCTAAAGGACACTGAAGATAACTGCAAAGTACCAAACGGCCATAAATCAGACATAAAAACAACACGGTATAAAAAAATTACTTTATTTACAGTGGGTCCCCCAGATGTTAAAGAAAAGCTAGTTTATATGCCATAGCATCAACTGCAATTATTCAATTTTGTCTCTTTAAGATACTTGACATTTTACTTTAAAAAATCCAAATTCTGATTATGCTTCATTCTGTTATCACTTGATTCATTCACCCAATACTCATTACATGGTGAATATTCCTTGTGATTTAAGGCATGAAGCCTCATGTTAATTTCCAAAATGTAAATCTTTCCTTAAAATACACGAGAACTTGTAACACAAAGTGTAGTCTGTGCATCTGCACTAACAGAAGCACTTAGTAGCTTGCAGACATGCGAAATTCCCACTGTAGACCTCTAAAAACAGAATCTGCATTTTAGGAAGACTACCCCAAAATATTATATACACATTAAAGTTTGTTTAAGAATTACTGCATTAGAGAAAAATTAATTCTAGAGCTTTATCAGAACAAAGTTTTCTAATTTCACTTGAAAAACAAATTTCACTTGAATGAAATGAGAAGTTCTACTGTGAAAATCCAGGCTGATCACCAGCTAGGACATCTGCATGGCTACTTACTCTCAAAGGCTTAGGGGAAATATTACTTCAACTGGGAGGTGTGCACTTTTCCCTAAACAAAAATAAGCCCTCTTCTTCTCTCTGCACTGGATATTTCTAATGACTCCACATTTATCTTATCACAGAACACAGCACACAAGAAAAGGTGTCTGTCTTTCCTGTGTAATGGACAGGTTTTGAATCGTGGGCCCAGAAGGATTGTCTGGTAAGTTCCCCCTTTTATTTCCACCTGCATGTTGCCACAGTAGCTGTGGTGATACTAATTTGTGCCCTTTTCTCTGGCCATAGACGACTGGTCGAATGGCAAGCATCTTACTCAAATAGAGTCATAAGGTCTCTTCTCTGGGAATTTTAGCTCTTGGAAATTATGTGGGCGCCTGGACTATCACATATAAATTGGGGAGCTGTATGTGGTAGCCATTTTCTGCTACAAGATCTAAGAAACAGAAGTTACTTTGCAATAAAAGATTAATAATACAACAGGTACTCACAAAGAGGAGAAGTAAGGAAAATGGAAAATAATTTGAGTTTTCTAATATCAATGTAGGCCTTTATTTCATTCTAAGGTTGCATCCTCCTCTTGAAACCTATGCAGAATCCCATTTTATTACCAAATTTTTCTTTCTCTTGAGTAGAAATTGGGTATCTACCATTTGCAACCAAAACATTATTAATATACCTTAGAACATTAGGAGCTTTGTGAAAATAAGATCAATTTTATATGATTTGGGTTGTAATGACCCTTCTCCTTCTATCAGGCAGTATTGGACACATTACCCAAAGCTTGGATAGAGTATTCATTTTATACTGGACACAGTAGCACATTCAAGAGAAAAGCACCACTGTCATTTCAATAGATACCAGAAAGGTGTTTTTAAAATTTACATCTTGTTCCTGATATAAGTATTTGACATACAAGCAATAGAAAGAAATAATACCTGATTTAGTGATTATATCTAAAACCTTCAGCAAGCAAAATAAATTCTTATGAAGGAGTAGAAGTATTTCCAATAAATTCAAGGCCATTTAAGAAAGTACCACAAAATAGAAGGATATAAGATTAAATATATAAAAGCCCCAAATTCTCCTATAAAAATCAATAATTAATTATAAAAATGCAAAAAAGAAAAATCCCTTTAAATCAGCAACAAAAATCAATAAAGTATCTATGCATGTACTAAAACAGAAATGGACAAGACATATGTTGAGAAAACTTTAAAAAATACAATAAAGAAAATGTAGATCTAGCCCATATTCATAAATAATAAACATGGTACATATTTAGTTTTCAAATCAACCTATATATGTACTACAATTTTAATCAAAGTTGTTCTGAAGATCTTTTATGGGACTTGCCAAGTTGATTCTATAATCAGTATGTCAGCTTAGCAAGACCAACTTTGGAAATGAAAAAAGATGGGGACTTACTCTATCAAATGCCAAAATATCTTATAAATTTAGATAATTTAAAAAATCAAGTTTGAATGAAGTCTCTATCTCATATCTTTCTAAACTATAACTTCCACATTTACTGAACATTAAGGAAAAATATTGGCAGAATACAATAAAAAATGTTTATGATTTTAAGGCAGGGAAGGCCATCTTATGCTCCAAAAATGAAGCAAGATCTCTGAAGTAAAATATTTTAATTGACACAAGTAAACTACTATATGGTAAATAACATTATCAGCAAATTTAACAACACAAAAACCCTTAAAATAATTAACACTAAGCCCCCAAATCCCACAAAAAGAAAAAAATTGCCAAAAGCTCCACACCCAACACGAGTTACAAACTAGAAATGCAAGTATTATTAATCTTCCTAATACAGGGAAACAAAAACAACAATAATAAAACAATAATTTTTATAATAACTAGCATATGTAAAGGTTTTGAGAAATTGATACCTTATATATACTCCTATCGGCGTGCAAAAGCCATTTTGGAGGAAAATGAGGCAGAATATTATTATGTTTTGTTTCCAAAAGCCCACTGGAAAATAAAAAACAGACACTAGGCTTCTCTTAACAGGGAAAGTGGGCAATTGCTGAAGGTAATTCACTCAAGCCAATTATGACAAGCTAATGCACCAAATAGCCAAATTGCAAAAGTCAATTCATAGAAAAATCAATTTGGCAAATTTAAATTAAAAAATATATTTTTAAAGTTTACAATAATTTAAATTCATGAAAAATTTAAACAAACATTTTGTTTTGGATAGTTGACACATTTTTTATTTTTATTTTCCTGACAGAATTTTAAGGAATGTCCATTTGTGCTTTAGCAACTTGAAGCTTCAGTGGAAAGAATCAGAACACAGAGAAAACTTGCTGCTAGGACAAAAATGAAGGAAAGAATCACCCCAGGATGGTGATACCAGGGTTACAGGTGAGTGAGGGGCACAAAGAAGGGAAGCCAGAAGGGCATATATTTAGAACATGATCACCACCTTCTGAAAAGTGAAATATTTTTTATTTCTAAATAACTCAACTTAAATTTTGCAGAAATCTGCAAAAGCTGACAAAATTATCTTACATCCTCAAATTTGTGTAAGTACTATAAGTAATTTTTAAATTATTAAATTTTATTTCATTGGAAATTGACAAATTATAACTGCATAAAGAATTATTGTATGATCCAGCAATTCCACAGTTGGGTGTACATTCAAAGGACATAAAATCATTATGTAAAGCGATATCTGCACCGCCATGTTCATTAAAGCATTGTTCAAATTACCTGAGTTACGGAATCAGCCTGTATCTGTCAACAGATGAATGGAGAAAGAAAATGTGCTATCTATACACAATGAAATACTATTTAGCCTTTAAAAGGAAGGAAATAAAATCATTGTTACAACATAAATAGTTAAAATGTAAAAAGTAAATATTGCAAAATGTTTATTTGACAAATTGATTAGTTGGCAAAATGCCTTTCAGTGAATTGGCTTAGGTAAAATGGCTAAACAGATTGTGGCATAGTCAATGAAATAATGCATTATAGTTTAAAAGAATGAGGTAGATCACACAATGTGATATGATACTTTAAATAAAGTAGTAAATTAGTAAAAAGTAATTAATAAAATTAAATAAAAAATAAAAAGTAATTAGTAAAATTAGTAAAGTAATTAGTAAAAAGTAAAAACCACACAAAACAAAACGGCACATTTCTTTAGGTACAAAGAGTTAGGATACACTTTCAAATAATGATAGACTGTCTTTGGGAGAGGAGAGACTTTTGCCCCAAATCTTATAAGTAAAATTTAATATCTTATTCAGATGATTAAAATTAAATTTACATTTATATGTAGCAGAAAATTTAATTTATATCTTCCCCTTATCTTGAGATTTTGCCAAAGGTCCCATGCTAAGACCCTGACTGCTGAGGCCCCAAACACTCTAGAGCAAGGTGACAGACCACAACACTGACTCAGTGGTAATGTAACAGAACTTGTGGACTTTGGCTCATACTCAGCTGCAAGCTGTGCAGAGTTGAAAAAAATCAAGGAAGCATTTAGGAGGGCAAGGTCAATAAGTAGGTATTCACTTTTTGGCCCAAAACTGGGCCAAAAGAGTGTTGGACACCCTCCCACTTCTTCTCTAGGAAATTGCCAAGTGCTTTCCCTGCACATAAATTAAGCCAGGTAGGGGTGACGTGACTTGGAATCTGCTGCCACAGGATTATGATGGTCCAGAGAATTTGAGAATGTGAACAGTGTCCTTTGGTCTTGCAGAAGTACCAATTACTACTGTGCTTGACTGAAGAATCAATAAAAATTTTTGAGGGATGCTGCTGTGATAAGCAGAATAATGACCTCCTCCCTGAAAAATGTCTATGTCATAATCCCCAGACCTTAAATGACAAAAGAGAAATCAAATATATGATTAAGTTAAGAATCTTGAATGGTTAGATTGTCCTGGAATAATCACAAGGGACTTTATAAGAAAGAGACGGGAGTATCAGGATAAGATAAGTAAATATGACAATAGAAGCAAAGGTTGGAGTGATGTGCTTTGAAGGTGGAGGAAAGGGCCACAAGACCAGGGGTGCACGCCACCTCTAGGGGCTGGAAAAGAAAACAGATTTTCCACGAGAGACTCCAGAACGAGTGTAGCCCTATTAACATCCCAATTTCAGTCCCATAAAATTAATTCTGAATGTCTGACTTCCAGAACTCTAAGATAAGTAATTTCCTCTATTTTAAGCAAAAAAAAAAAAAAAATGTGTAGTAATTTATCATAGCAACAGCAGGAATACAGCTACTGACCTCAGGTGACAATCGGTGTTGAATAAGTCATGTATATGTTCTTCCATCCTTCCTTCCTGTGTCATCTGATCCTGGATGAAATAGAAACAAAAGCAGGTTAAAAGACAGGGGGGAAAAGAAAAATGATCATGACAGTGAAGAAAATAAAGAAGAAAACGGCCCAAAGGGAAGAAAACAGACCACACCCATTTTCCCACTTCAGATTCTCCAGTCTGTGTCAGTCTTGAGCTGAGAAACAGCAGAGAACTTTTGAATTAAGATACAGAACATTTGATTTAGATCAACCTGGAATTTTCTAGACCTAGAAAATAAATATTCCTTTAATGCCTGAAAATGATCATAAAGCTGTGAGTTTAAGATATTTTCCTTAAGAGCTGGGAAAGAAGAGCAGGTTGGAAGAGAAAAGGTGAGAGATAAAGATAGTTATTCTCTGACTGTTCCTAGAATAGCAAGTCCCTTCAATATTACACACACATACACTCCGTCCCCCTAAAAGCATATAGTCTGTTGGGGAATGACTTTGGAGATAAGGGATAAAAGATTTTCTCATTTTACTTTATAGAAGCATCTGTTTTCAAAACAGTTAAAATGTATGTTCTACTTTTAAAAATTCCAATATTCAAAGAAATATCTGTCTAGCTTATTTAGTTACAGATGTAGATATTGGTGACATGAAGGGACTTTGTTTTCCATCTCAATCGCCATGAGGCAGAGCAACCCACACATCTAGATGAGGTGAGAGGTGAGAAAGATCAATAATTCAGTTAAGCAGGAAATGAGTGATTTAGTTCTTCAAATAATTGTAGCATCCCTTATATTTTGCCTGGTAATATTGGCGTGGGTATCAGTGGAAGTGATATGTTTCCCATCACTCCCAAATTTCAGATGGAAAAGTTGTGTGTACATGTGTGTGTGCATGCAAAGTCATTTTATTCTCTTCCTCTGACGTTCCTTTGGACTTCTTCAGAATGTGCCAGATGTCCACAGATTATTCAGTTATCTAAATGATTAAATTATGTAGTATAGACTACCAGAGAATAAGACAATTGGAGTAAATCATTAATTCTGTGGTGTCAAGAGTAAATGCAAAAGAAGGAGACAGTGGAGGTTCGCAGAGGCTGCACTTCTGGGGACAGGGGAATAGTATGTGCAAAGATATGGAAGTGGAATGTTACAGCTGATAATGTGACATGTGCTTATTGTAAGGTGAAGAAAGCAGCTGGGCTGACTCCTTAATGCTAGCCTCCACACCACAGGATAAATGTTCTCTTCCAGATAAGTCATTGAGTTAACATGAATACTTTTTATCCATCTTTGCATTCACATTCACGTTTATAGACTTCACGCTTGGTTTGTTTGCTTTCACAAAAGATAAATTTCTCATGTTTGAAAAATTCTAAGTTACTGGGCTGGGACACTCATATATCCTCATAATGTTAATTGTTCCAGAAACTATTATTTGTGGTCACTGACTGATTTCTGTGTTTCTTGGCTGTTACAGAGAGGCTAAAGTGTCAACCATCATTCTGTTAGAATTGCTTAGTAATGCTTGCGTTGAATTGGCTACATAGGAAGCTTAGCTCAATGCCTATGTGCTGGTGTGAAATGTGTTGCTTCTGTGATATGCCTGGTATCTGCCAGCTAAAAGAACAGAAGACCTTCAGGGAACTAGAGTTTCTGAGAGCAAGGTGAGAGGATTATGCATGAAGACACTGGGCTGTCATCCATGCTGCGGGTGGGTGAGAATTCTCTCTACGTTATTATAAAATATAGCAACGGTAAATATAGAACAAGTTGTCATCTTACAAAATAAGTTTTTGCTACAAATTTTCCCCCAAGTTTTTTTCTATTTGAAGACCTTGCATGACTTGCTTCCCTTATAGCTGCTTTGGGCCCTAGAGTCTACATTTCATCCTCAGTGTCATGATCTCTGCCACTTAGCAGCATTTCGTTTTCACAATTTAGTGACATGTCTGTCAAAAGCAATGGACTAAATTGTTCAGCAGTTAATTTATATTAATTTTGAGAAATGCATTTCAGTTTTTGATTATGTTAATAAGACTTTTACTTTGAGGGTAGAATATTCTAGCAAATGAAAAAGATGTTACAATCTTTAGCCGAAAAGAAACCACATATTTTGCGAAGGAACAGAAAGGATTTTGAAAGAGCCCCAGCGTCTAACAATCTTTTTAATTGAAATTCTTTTAAGTGTGGCTCATAGTTTAATGGGCCTTATACGGCAACATTGCTCCCAGATAATGGCCATTCCTAAATATCATGACATTAAAGCATAGAATAAAGAATGTTCTATGACAACTTTACAATGTATTGCATACACAAATTGAGGTAATGATAGCTAGGTGTTTTGTGCTAATGGAGTCATTATGTTGATCAATGGTGAGACAGAGATGCCAGCTCTCCCTTTGCTCAGTATTATAAACTACAGCTGTAATTGTTAACAAAAGAATATATGGAAAGAGAAAGTTGGTGAGAACCTTATTTACTTCCTATGTCAATATTTTCTTTTTTTAAATTTTATTATTATACTTTAAGTTTTAGGGTACATGTGCACATTGTGCAGGTTAGTTGCATATGTATACATGTGCCATGCTGGTGCGCTGCACCCACTAACTCGTCATCTAGCATTAGGTATATCTCCCAATGCTATCCCTCCCCCCTCCCCCCTCCCCCCACCCCACAACAGTCCCCAGAGTGTGATGTTCTCCCTCCTGTGTCCATGTGTTCTTATTGTTCAATTCCCACCTATGAGTGAGAATATGCAGTGTTTGGTTTTTTGTTCTTGCGATAGTTTACTGAGAATGATGATTTCCAGTTTCATCCATGTCCCTACAAAGGACATGAACTCATCATTTTTTATGGCTGCATAGTATTCCATGGTGTATATATGCTATATTTTCTTAATCCAGTCTATCATTTTTGGACATTTGGGTTGGTTCCAAGTCTTTGCTATTGTGAATAGTGCCGCAATAAACATGTGTGCATGTGTCTTCATAGCAGCATGATTTATAGTCCTTTGGGTATATACCCAGTAATGGGATGGCTGGGTCAAATGGTATTTCTAGTTCTAGGTCCCCGAGGAATCGCCACACTGACTTCCACAATGGTTGAACTAGTTTACAGTCCCACCAACAGTGTAAAAGTGTTCCTATTTCTCCACATCCTCTCCAGCACCTGTTGTTTCCTGACTTTTTAATGACTGCCATTCTAACTGGTGTGAGATGATATCTCATTGTGGTTTTGATTTGCATTTCTCTGATGGCCAGTGATGGTGACCATTTTTTCATGTGTTTTTAGGCTGCATAAATGTCTTCTTTTGAGAAGTGTCTGTTCATGTCCTTCGCCCATTTTTTGATGGGGTTGTTTGTTTTTTTCTTGTAAATTTGTTTGAGTTCTTTGTAGATTCTGGATATTAGCCCTTTGTCAGATGAGTAGGTTGCGAAAATTTTCTCCCATTTTGTGGGTTGCCTGTTCACTCTGATGGTAGTTTCTTTTGCTGTGCAGAAGCTCTTTAGTTTAATTAGATCCCATTTGTCAATTTTGGCTTTTGTTGCCATTGCTTTTGGTGTTTTAGACATGAAGTCCTTGCCCATGCCTATGTCCTGAATGGTAATGCCTAGGTTTTCTTCTAGGGTTTTTATGGTTTTAGGTCTAACGTTTAAGTCTTTAATCCATCTTGAATTGATTTTTGTGTAAAGTGTAAGGAAGGGATCCAGTTTCAGCTTTCTACATATGGCTAGCCAGTTTTCCCAGCACCATTTATTAAATAGGGAATCCTCTCCCCATTGCTTGTTTTTCTCAGGTTTGTCAAAGATCAGATAGTTGTAGATATGCGGCGTTATTTCTGAGGGCTCTGTTCTGTTCCACTGGTCTATACCTCTGTTTTGGTACCAGTACCATGCTGTTTTGGTTACTGTAGCCTTGTAGTGTAGTTTGAAGTCAGATAGTGTGATGCCTCCAGCTTTGTTCTTTTGGCTTAGGATTGACTTGGTGATGCAGGCTCTTTTTTGGTTCCATATGAACTTTAAAGTAGTTTTTTCCAATTCTGTGAAGAAAGTCATTGGTAGCTTGATGGGGATGGCATTGAATCTATAAATTACCTTGGGCAGTATGGCCATTTTCACGATATTGATGCTTCCTACCCATGAGCATGGAATGTTCTTCCATTTGTTTGTATCCTCTTTAATTTCATTGAGCAGTGGTGTGTAGTTCTCCTTGAAGAGGTCCTTCACATCCCTTGTAAGATGGATTCCTAGGTATTTTATTCTCTTTGAAGCAATTGTGAATGGGATTTCACTCATGATTTGGCTCTCTGTTTGTCTGTTATACTCAACTGTGTCATAAAAATTCAGCATCAGAATAGGTGTGTTTTTGTGATTTTAAATATGAGAGACTCAGAGTTCAAACTCAGGCTTGCCTTATAAACTTTCAGACCCTCAGACCCTCAATTTTCTCACCAACACAAATTAAGATTACAGTACCCATCTTTCTGTTCCTATCTTTCTGCATTACTGTGAGAAAAACATATTTACATGACTTTGAAATGACATCAACAAGGGACAAGGTGGCAGAGTAGGAAATAGCAGTATTCATCCCCCCAACCCCCTCAAAAAAAGCAAAAAAAAAAAAAAATTAAAACCAAACGAAACAACAGCAAATGGAGAATATACACACAGAAAGAAATACTGGTGAGATCGACATCCCTGAAATGCCAGTAAATGTCTAAGAACAAAGAAGAAAGGCAGAGGCTGTAGGTATCAGCCATGTGGCAGGAACCACCGTGGTTTCCAGTGGCCAGCTCTGTTGAGAACACTGGTTCCTTTTGTAACTGAGGTAACAAACATCCATTTCCACCAGGAAACTCTAGAGAGGAAGAGTTGGGTACACAACTCTAACCCCATAAAAAGCAGCCATTGTTGAGCTGCTTTGGGAAAAGAAATGCCACCTCTCCAAATCTTCTGTATGCCCCAACTCCAAAGCTATGGCTACATCCAAAGTGCCCATACTCCAGCCCTGCTCTCTGTGGTTGCACTTTAACTGCTTACATCTCAGAAGCTGGAGCACTGTCATAGCAAACTAGTTTGCACTCCAAGCCCCAGAGCCAAAATCTCTCTGAGCATGCCTGCATTCTGGACACCAGCTCAGCTGCCATAGAGAGCTTGGGCTGAGGCCAGGCTAAGAGGCCACGCCCAGGGCCACTGTAACTTTGCACGCAACTATGTTCCTATAATAGGCTCCCTGAATACTTCACAAGCATCCATCCCTTGCATACTGTTACCAATGCAGCAGAAGGGTGCTAGTACTCCAGACACCAATGCCATTACTGTCCGAGATTCCAGAGCTATCATCTCTCCATGTGTGTTCATGCTTTAGGCTTCAGCTCGGTGACAACTCAATGAGTGCCACTCATCAGACACCAGTGCCACTACTATTGTGAACAAGCTCACAAGTTGGACCTACTGCCAAGAGGGATCCCCTCAGCCAAAAGTTCCCTTTTGGAAGAAAAAGAAACCTTATCTGCCATCACTAGAGACCCTTTAGACTCCAATTGGTTACACCCTGTGAAGGACTGGTCCACAACTAATCAGTGGCTGAAGTGGAGACTTGGCCTACAGCCAAGCAGAGGCTTAAGTGGAAACTTGTTATCACAGGAGTGAGGATGTGGCCTGTATGCTGCTTACTCTTGCCTAGAATTGGATGCACCTGCTTGTTTTTTGTTTTGTTTTTAATTTTTTGCTTATGTTTTAAACCTTGGTTACCCTAATTTCCTATTCTTCTGTCACACAATCATATAAAAATTAGTGATGAACTATTTTACATTCTTTGTGTATGTGTGCCTGTGTGTATTATAACCACTTTATTGTGGTGTGATTGGCATACAAAAAGCTGTACATGTTTAATGTACACAACGTGATGGGTTTGGAGATAACTATACATATATGAACCACCACCACTGTCAATGCTGTAAATGTATCCATTACCTCCAAAAGGTTTCTCCCATCCCCTTTGGGTTTTTTGCTGCTATCGCTCTGTTTTGGCTTTTCCTTTGGTGGTAAGAGTATTTAACGGAAGACCTACTATTTTATATTTTTATTACTAAGTATTTGAAATCCAGTGTATAGTTCAGTGTATCTATATAACACATCTCAATTCTAACCAGCCACATTTCAAGTGCCCAATAGCCATATGGCTAGTGGCTTCCATATCAGCCAGTGTAGCTTTAAAGAACTAACCAGGCAAACTAGGGAAGAGAAGTTATACAGACAGTGAGAAGATTCCAGTAAGTGCAAAGTATCAAGGTGAAGTAGAGAAACTTAAATAGCCTGTCTTACAGAGAGCACGGGTTTCAGGTAAAGTAGCATGATACAGAGCTAAAATCACATGGAATTTCAGAGTTCATGTTAATGCCATGTATTGTGTTCTTTATTCTACATGTTATGAGAAGTAATTGAAAATTTTAAGTAGGGTATACAGGTACTGATTCAGATTTCAAAGGATTGCCCTTGCTGCTCTAGGAAGAATGGATTGAAGGGGCAAGAGTGGATATGAAGAAGAACATCCAGAAATTATAATTAGCACTTGCCATTGTCCAGGCAAGAGCAGGTGATAACAAGGACTGTGGAATGCAGTGAAGAGATTCAAGATATTTAGTAGATACAATTAATTAGACTTTTTTTTTAACCTTTATAGACGGTCTGGCTCCATTGCCTGGCTGGAGTGCAGTGGGTGATGACGGCCCACTGTACCTTGAACTCCTGGCTTAAGCAATCCTTTTGCCTCAGTTTTCCAAACTGCTGGGATTACAGACGTGAGCCATCAAACCTAGCCAGGCTTTTCCTTTTATCTTTTCTATTTGAGAAGGGAATTACCTAGAAGAGAGGTAAAAGCTATTTGCATTTGCTTTGTTTCTAGCTTTCCCGGAGAGGTAAATGTTATGCAAAGTCTGAGGGACAAAATTGGTCAACTCAGAGTTAGACAAGAGCCAATTAAATTATTTAGTTGGATAACTAGACATATATTTTGAGGACTGGATACGTAGTAGTTGTGCTGAAATAAATGATCTGGTCTGGTCTTTGAATTTCAGAGGACACCATTGATCCTTGCAGATTGTCAGGTTCCAGGGACGGCTCAGATTTATAGCTTCAGGGTTTGGTTGCCTGGCATATAACTGGCACTAAATAAATGTTTCTTGAATAGGCTTTGTTATGACCCCCTTTTTTCCCATGATGAAGTGGTAGCTAAGACTGACAAGCCAGGCAAATAGACCTTCAGCAGTATTCAATTTGTGCACCTGTAATTTTTTTCCCCATTTTCACACTGACCCTTGCCTTAATTAATGATTGCAAGGCCTGGGTGTGGCCCATGCACAAGCAGCCTTGAGTCCAAACATGGGTTAGTGAATTTTTATGGTTATTTCTCACTATTAAAGTCATAAGCACATTTAACAAATCACTTTGAACCTAAAAGGTAAAAGGTTCAGATTAATATTACTAAAATGTAGTTATAAATTGTATTATGTAAATAAGAGAACAAAATCCATTGCAATTAATTCTATCAGTAAAATTGGATCAATACAAGGTTTTCATGCAATGCTTCCACGGCTTTTATCTTGGTGACACACTTACATCTAGGATTTTGCGAAGAAAATCCTGTTTAGACTTGACTTTTCCATCCTTCTGAATTTTTTTTATGCAAGTCACAGCCACAGTTCCTTTCTTTTGCACGTAACAATAATAAAATATGACATCTTAAATATTCAGAAAAACCTACAAAGTTTCAAACTTTCAAAGCTGTCTAGAGCACCTGTACATCACAGTGATATGAAAATCATCCCTCCTGAACTGTAATTGTATTTTAATGTAAAATAATATCAGTGACTTAAATATGCCTAAATTTAGGAACTAATAAACCAACATTATTTTAAAGTGTCTATCATGCTGCACCTTGTACAATTCTAGAAGTGTTGAGAAATTAAATCCTTACCCTCAATAAACTGACACTATGGCTGAGAAAGCAAAGTGAATTAAAGAGAAAAACATTCATGATAACATATGTGTTATTAGCCAGGGAAATTGAGTAGCTTTGTATTTACTGGATAGAGAAAAGATTTAATGGGGATGTTTGGCTTGTTTTCTTTTGGCTGAAATAAGGAGTAAATTAGATAAGTGAAAGAGGGCTGAATTTTCCTCTTTGAGTGTTTTTACCATAAACATGTTGGAACCAGAATGAAAAGCATTCTGTAGTGGGGAGGTGGTTCATAATAAGTCTGCTAACAGATTGGTTGTAACAGTACTCTCAGAGACTGTGTTGGTCCATTTTTCATCGCTATAAAAAATGCCTGAGGGAAGAGGTTTACTTGGTTCATGGTTCTGCAGGTTGTACAGCAAGCATGGCACCACCATCTGCTCAGTTTCTGGTGAGGGTCTCAGGAAGCTTACAATCATGGTGGGAGGTAAAGGGGGCAGCCCACATATCATATGGAGAGAGGAGGAACAAGAGAGAGAAGGAAGAAGTCCCAGATCATTTTAACCAACCAGATCTCTCATGAACTGGGCAAGAAATCACTCATCACCAAAGGGATGGTGCTAAACCATTCATGAGGGATCCACCCCCACGATGGAATGCCTCCCACTATGGCCTACCTCCAACATTAGGAATCACATTTCAACATGAGATAGAGAGGGAACACACATCCAAACCATATCAGAGACATTTAATAACATAGTGTTAAATGAATAAACTATAAAATGTGACAGTTATTTATATTTTTGTCACATTTTGACACTAGTTACTTTTTCTTACCTACAGAGTCATTTTGAAATTAAGGACAGATAGGTGATAAGCACTCTGCTAAGTGTTGTGGCCAAAAGAAAGGGATAAGAAATAACTCCTGTCCTCAAATCATTCTCTTCCAGTATCATTTTCTTATTTGGGGCCATCATCATGTTTCATTTGGACTTCCAAACTAAACTCCCTAATCTCTCTCCTTGACCATAAATCATCCACAGGCTTTCAAGGACAGTTTTAAGTACAAATCTAATCAAGTTACTGTTCTGCTTAAAATTCTTCAATGAATTTGTGTATGTTGCATAAAATCTTGGTTCTTTAATATGACATAGACATTTCTTAACAGTTTGCATTTTTCCTGGCCATCTTGTTTATATTGAAGCCACACAAAACTATTTACTGTTTCCCAAATCTACCTTGTTCTTTCATGGCTCTGGTTCAAGGATAGTGACTTGAGCATATTTTCACTGTTATATACCATTTTGATAAGGTTTGGCTCTGTGTCCCCACCCAAATCTCATCTTGAATTGTGCTCCCTTAATTCCCATTTGTTGTGTGAGGGACCCAGTGGGAGATAATTGAATCATGGGGGTGGTTTCTCACATACTGTTCTCATGGTAGTGAATGAGTCTCACAAGATCTGATGGTTTTATAAGGTGAGAAACCCCTTTCACTTGGTTCTCATTCTGTCTCTTGCTGCCACCATGTAAGAAGTGCCTTTCACCTTCTACCATGATTGTGAGGCCTCCCTAGCCGCATGAGACTGTAAGTCCATTAAACCTCTTCCTTTTATAAAATGCCCAGTCTTGGGGATGTCTTTATCAGCAGTGTGAAAATGGATTAATGCAGTAAACTGATATCAGTAGAGTGGGGTGCTACTGAAAAGATACCCAAAAATGTGGAAGCAACTTTAAAACTGCATAACAGGCAGGGGTTGGAAGAGTTTGGAGGGCTCAGAAGAAGACAGGAAAATGTGGGACACTTTGGAACTTCCTAGAGACTTGTTGAATGGCTTTGCCCAAAATGCTGATCATGATATGGACAATAAAGTCCAGGCTGAGGTGGTTTCAGATAGAAATGAGGAACTTGTTGGGAACTGAAGCAAAGGTGACTCTTGCTATGTTTTAGCAAAGAGACTGGTGGCATCTTGCCCCTGCCCTAGAGATTTGTGGAACTTTCAACTTGAGAGAGATGATTTAGGTGATCTGGTGGAAGAAATTTCTAAGCAGCAAAGCATTGAATAAGTGACTTGGGTGCTGTTAAAGACATTCAGTTTTATAAGGGAAGGAGAGCATACAAGTTTGGAAAATTTGCAGCCTGACAGTGTAATACAAAAGAAAATCCCATTTTCTGAGGAGAAAGTCAAGCTGCCTGCAGAAATTTGCACAAGTAATGAGGAGCTGAATGTTAATCCCCAAGACAATGGGGGAAAATGACTCCAGGGCATGTCAGAGGTCTTCATGGCAGCCCCTCCCATCACAGGCTGAGAGGCCTAGGAGGAAAAAGTGGTTTCATGGGCCAGGACCAGGATCTCCAAGTTGTGTGCAGCCTAGGGACTTGGTGTCCTGTGTCCCAGCTGCTCGAGGCATGGCTGAAAGGAGCCAACACAGAGCTCTGGTCGTGGCTTCAGAGGGTGCAAGCCCCAAGCCTTGGCAGCTGCCATGAGGTGTTGAGCCTGTGAGTGCACAAAAGTCAAGAACTGAGGTTTGGAAACCTCTGCCTAGATTTCAGAACATGTATGGAAACACCTGGATGCCCAGGCAGAAGTTTGCTACAGGGACGGAGCCCTCATGGAGAACCTCTGCTAGGGCAATGCAGAAGGAAAATATGGGGTCAGAGCCCCCACACAGAGTCCCTACTGGGACACCACCTAGTGGAGCTTTGAGAAGAGGGCCACCATCCTCCATATCCCAGAATGGTAGATCCATTGACAGCTTGCACCATTTCCTTGGAAAAGCCACAGAAACTCAATGCCAGCCCGTGAAAGCAGCCAGGAAGGAAGTTGTACTCTGAAAAGCCACAGAGGTGGAGCTGTCCAAGACCATGGGAACCAACCTCTTGCATCAGTATGACCTGGATGTGAGACAGAGTCAAAGGAGATCATTTTGGAGCTTTAAGATGTGACTGCCTCACTGGATTTTGAACTTGCGTGGGGCCTGTAGCCCCTTTGTTTTGGCCAATTTATCCCATTTGGAATGGCTGTATTTACCCAATGCCTGTACCCCATAATATCTAGGAAGTGACTAACTTGCTTTTGATTTTACAGGCTCACAGGCAGAAGGGACTTGGCCTTTCTCAGATGAGACTTTGGACTGTGGACTTCAGAGGTAATGCTGAAATGAGTTGACTTTGGGGGGACTGTTGGGATGGCATGATTGGTTTTGAAATGTGATGACATGAGATTTTGGGAGGAGCCAGCTACCGCTCATATGGTTTCACTCTCTGTCCCCACTCAAATCTCATCTTGAATTGTACTCCCATAATTCCCATGTGCTATGTGAGGGACACAGTGAGAGATAATTGAATCATGGGGGCAGTTTCCCTCATACTGTTCTTGTGGTAGTGAATAAGTTTCACGAGATCTGATGGTTTTATCAGGGGAAACCCCTTTCATTGGCTCTCATTCTTTTTGTTAGCACCACCATGTAAGAAGTGCCTTTCACCTTCCACCTTGATTGTGAGGTCTCCCTAGCCATGTAGAACTGTAAGTCCATTAAAGTTCTTTCTTTTGTAAATTGCCTAGTCTTGGGTATGTTTTTATCAGCAGTGTGAAAATGGACTAATACATATTTTAAAATAATACATTTAACTCATCTCGTTACCTATTCTCTTTTGTTTTGGAGATGATGCTTGGACTGAAGCATCATAGGTTTAGATTTCAGACTGTGATTGCTAGTGTGGACATGCAGGGTGTGATATATGATGGTATAGGGCTTCAACTATTGAACTGAGAATTTGGTAGCAATGTAGAGCTGATAAAGGTTAGATTTTCATTTTAAGTTGTTTGTTTCTAGCAATTTGCTTAAAAGAGTGTCTCAAGGCTGTAGTATCAATTGCACCAATGTTAGATTGCTGGTGCCTCCTACAACATTTAGGAATGTATTGCAGTAATACAGATGTAATATGATTATATCCTGTATTGGGGTAGGCTTAGAAAGAAAAGGTGGAAACAATCACATTTATGGTAATTTAACTTGAAATCCGAACATAGAAAGTACACAAATAAAATTATTCAAATTTTTAAAAAATAACCAACAATTATAATAAAAATATAGTAATGTATGATTGTCCTATGGTGCTAGTGTGATCTGAATGCCTCTACAAAAATTGGTTAAACTTCCAGAGATGACTGATTCCTGATGTATAGACCAGAGGTTCAAAACATAAACAAATATTCCTCTGTGAGATTCTCTCTTGTTGTGAAAACCTAATAAATATAATAGAACAAAGTTGTTTACTACTGAGCAAGTGATACATAATATTTCCATTCTTCAAGAAACTAAAAATTCGGGAAGAACACACATCTAAGGAACATTCTCTCTACCTATATGTCATTTTATTAGTTACTGGTCAGAGCACTATGGGGCACTGTAGAAAGATATAGTTATGTATGCTACGTTGTTCTGGTATAGTTTTGCTAATAGCTGGGTAACTACATAAAATGGAAGTAGACAAATGGGAATGCTTTCCACTAATTTCTAAGGATTGGGGCTTCGTAATAGTTCAACTAAGTAAAAATTGAAAGACGATTAAGTACGATTTTGATACAACAAGACACAGGTGGTTTTTCTTTTTCTCAGAGTGTCATTATAGTTATCTGCAGCTTAAATTTGGAGGTAAGTCAATCACTGTATGTTCCTAATCTTCCCGTTTCCTGCCCCCTCCCCCCGTTTCCAGTATTTCTCAAATACATAATCCTATCCCCTAGTTAAGCATCAGTCTTTTCGATTTTATTTGTGTGTCTCTGGGAGCCAGTACATTGGCTTTGTGGTCTGGTATTTTTGACATAGAAGCTTCAGGTGAGGAGAGAGGTTTATACAGAAGGAGATAATTTGAGGGTATAAAGATAAAGATGTGAAGAAAGAAATGGTAGACATGAGGAAGTGTTTGATAAAAAAATTCACACATGAAATGTCAAGGGGATTATGACATGTTTATCTGTAGTTGGCCTAGAGGCATCTCTTGAGAGTTTTTTTTTTTTCTTAATAACCTTTACTTCCTTTGAGAAAAGTCCTATTATTATATTATAGAGTCCTGGTACTCCATCATACAAATGATGAACAGACAAAGTGGAAGGCAAATTTTTAGTAAATGACTCAGTATTCCATCAATCTCTATTAATATAGTGTCTACCACCTGAATAGATAGCAATGTCAAACCTGACCTTGTTGTCACAAGTGTGTTATGGTGCCAGCTACTTTGTAAATCACGAGCACAGGGTCATCAAATGAAGGCTTATGTTCTCTGGCTGAAGAGTTGTGTAGTCATACTATTTATCATAAAGATCCTTTTATTAGTTCACTTTCAAAAAATAAAATATAATCTGAGCATCTGATTTTTCCTTTCATGTGGCCTATCTCAAAAGAAAATAACCTGAAATAATAGAGATTTCTCAATTATTAAGAATTTATATGAAATTATTAATCTGATAAATTTTACCCATATACATTTGATTTAACTTGCATTTATATTCAGTGAAGAGAATGGTTTACATACACAATACGCATCTCCATTAAATAAGTCTTTTATTAAATACTATGTAAAACAATCCTTAATTAATGCTTACTGTGTGCTGCACTGTGCAAAAATTAACTGTGATTATTGCACTCCATTTTACAATTTAAGTAGGAACAGATTTCCATTGCAAATACTCAGCTTTCACACACAGGTGAATAGATGGCATACAGCAGATTTTACTGCTCATCAAAACTTGATAATCTTGTCAGCTGTGAGATCTTTTTGTATTGACATTTTGTTTCTGCAAAACGTTTTTCTGAATGGGAGTGAATTTCTATTTCCTGTTTGGGGTAACTCACTACTTACAGTTGTAGGGAGCTCAAAATTGACAATAAGAATTCTACTATAGAAATCAGATGATAATATAAATATCTTGTTTGATGTTCTGAATGTTTGCAATCAAAATTTTACATGTCTATCTGAATAGCTATAGAGGGAAGCAGGAAAACTAAATTACATGTTTAAAAGAGTATAAAAGGGAGCTATATGTAGGAAGGATTGCTAGATGGGTTAACAAAATCAAATCTTTCTATCTTCTACAGGAATAGGAATTTTAGCTAGGCACATGGACATCAAGTTGAAGATTACTTCTTGGACTGGAAGGAAGCAATATACGCTATTTCAGAGTTATGTGGTTTACGAGAAAAGGGGCAGGTTCTTCCTGTTCTTTCCCTATTGTAATTTTGTTGGAGTATGGATGTAATGGTGGGGGTTAGAACAGCCATCTCAGACCTGAGATAAGACCTGCATGAGGAAGCTGGCAAAGCCATAAACTGGCAGGGCCTGTATTATTTGATGTCATGAAACAGATTGCTTCCACTTGGAAAGGGTTATATATTTGCCGTTTGCCTGAGCCACTGCTATTTTTTCATTTTTTGTAACAGCCACACCACACCCTAAAAAATACAACATCTAAATCATTTCAAGAAAATATCCAAATCTTAGTGAAAGAAAGATTTTTGGGGACCAAATTAGCCAAAGGTACTGTCTGACTTGAACATGTTAATAGTAGATCAGCACCGTCCAACAGAACGTTCTGGGATGATATAAATGTTTTCCATTATCCAATTCAGCAGCTATTAGCCATGTATAGATATTGGACATGTATATATGATAAGTTATATTAGATTCTGCTATCGAGTTTTCCAAATTGTGCAAATTTGCCTCCCCATTTGCAGTTTATGAAATTTCCATTGTTCCTCCTGCACTCCAATTCTTGGTTAGTACTTTTAATTTTAGCCACTTTGGTAAGTGTGTTGTTTTATTTTAGTTTTAGCTTGTAAATTTCCCTTATCACTAATAGTCTTAGCATATTTTCTTATGTTTAATTGGCTGTTTGGGTGTACTTTTTTTAAAATTGCTTGTTAACACCTCTTGTTCATTTTTCTACTGTTTTTCTTTTTCTCATTCCTTTATAGAATTAAAAATGAATTCTGAATATAATTCCTTTTGTCATTTATATGTGTTACAAACTTACTGTTCTAGTCTAAGACTTTTCTGTTTGGTGTCTTGATGGTGTCTTAATAAACAGAAATTGTTAATTTTATTGTAATCTAATTTATAAATTTCCCCTTTATTCATGTATCTTGCATTCTATTTAAGAAGACTGACCTTAACTTCAGCCCATAAATAAATTCTCCTATATTATCTTCTAGTAACTTTTGTTTTGTCTATCATAATTTGATTGAAATAATCCAGATGTTACTTTTACGTACATGGTAGAAGACAGTATTCAAGTATTTTTTTCCCACATGTATATCCAGTCAGCCCTAGCACCAGGTATTAAAAAGACTGCTTCTACAAATTTGCTCTGTAATGCTATCTTGTTGAAACTCAAGTGTTCATAATATACCTGAGTCTAGACTCTTTTCTATCATTGTCTGTTTTTATTGAGTTTTGTCTTCATGCTCTATCAGTAATTAAGAGCAATACTATAATCATTCAGTATCTTTATAGACTGGCCTGGTTTGTCTTATACTTTTGTTAATTTTGGAATTCTCGTATTTCCTCTATATGTCTACCTTATCTCTTGTAATTGTTTCTTCCCTACAGCTACCATATCATAGGCCAGCTTTTTAAAAGTTAGATTTACATGCCATATGTTTATTTACTAATGTGTTAGATGTGTTTTCTAACATTTACAATTTCACTCTTTATTGTTCATAACCTAAAATCCTTTTTTCATATTATTGTAACATTTAGCCCACTTACATTTAATAAATAAATAACATATTTAATTTATAACTACCACATTACAAAGGGCTATTTGACTCATCTGCCTATGATTCTTTACTTTCTATTTTCTTGCCTTATTTTTATTTGTTTTAAAAATTGTTGTCATGATCTCAATTTGAAAGTTATGCATTCTTTTCCTATTCATTATTTACCGTAGTATTACTGCATGTCTCGTTAATTCATCAAATATAATGCTAAATTGTGATTTTGACATTTGTCCAGACGTTACATCATTCAAGTCTATCTTCTCTTCTTCCAACTTGCATGCCATTGTTGTCACATATACTAATTTTCTTTTAAATATACAAATCATTTTTTTGCAGTAAACAGCCACTATTCTTTTAGATTTTCCAACATACATATCCTTTTCTTTAGTATTTAATTTCTTTTTTTCCTCTGAGATTTGATTTAGAATCATTTTTCTTCTAATTCCAGAATATAGATTAGTCTATGTCTCTTAGTTTATATATAACACACACACATATAACTTTTAAATCTTACATAAAGTCCAGGCACTATCTAGACACTAGAAATACAACAGTGAATAAAACAAACAAAATTGCCACCTACATAAAGCTTACATTCTAATCAAGGGAGACATGTGCATAAGTCAAATATAAAGTATATTTTATGAAGTATATCAGGTAAGGCAGTAGAGAATATTCATGAGGAGGGGATGGGTATTCTGATCTATAGACTTTGAAAGCATAGCATAGCCTAAGCATAATAAATACCAGAAAATCCATACCTAGATATGTCATTGTGAAACCAGATTATCAATGGCAAAGAGAAGCACTTATATGCAGATAGAGTAAAAAGCAAATAATTTGCAAAGGAATGACTGTAAGCCTGACAATAGACTTTTTTTTTCTTTTTTTTAAATTATACTTTAAGTTCTGGGGTACATGTGCAGAATGCGCAGGTTTGTTACATAGGTATACACGTGACATGGTGGTTTGCTGCACCTAACCCATCATCTACATTAGGTATTTCTCCTAATGCTATCCCTTCCCTAGTCCCCCATCCCCCAACAGGCCCCAGTGTGTGATGCTCCCTTCCCTGTGTCCATGTGTTCTCATTGTTCAACTCCCACTTATCAGTGAGAACATGTGGTGTTTGGTTTTCTGTTCTTGTTCAGTTTGCTGAGAATGATGGTTTCCAGCTTCATCCATGTCCCTGTAAAGGACATGAACTCATTCTTTTTATGGCTGCATAGTATTCCATGGTGTATATGTGCCACATTTTCTTGATCCAGTCTATCACTGATGGGCATTTGGGTTGGTTCCAAGTCTATGCTATTGTTAACAGTGCCACAATAAACATACACATGCATGTGTCTTTACAGTAGAATGAGTTATAATCCTTTGGGTATATACCCAGTAATGGGATTCCTGAGTCAAATCGTATTTCTAGTTCTAGATCCTTGAGGAAAAACCACACTGTCTTCCATAATGGTTGAACTAATTTACACTCCCACCAACAGTGTAAAAGCGCTCCTATTTCTCCACATCCTCTCCAGCTTTTTATGAGAAAAATGGAAACCAGAACACCTCAGAATAATATCTTTAAACTATTTTGGGAAAAAATTCTGTAAACTTAAAATTATGGTCTCATGATTGCATACAATATTTTAAGGAGGGTGAAATAAGGGCTTCAATAAATGTGAAAATCTGAGAGAAATTACCACTAATAAATCTTCATTAAGAAGATTTTGAGAAATGTACTTCAGGAATCAAGAGACGCAAAAAGTAATGGTAAACAAAGAAATATGTAAGCATTTAAGTTAAATATAAATAAGAATGGTCTATCAAAAACAACTTTAAAATTCCACTTTGTGGAGTTAGAAAGGCCAACCCTGAAAAACAGTATTCATATTTTAAGGCAGCGGTGATGACTTAAAATCTTATAAGACTATAACACTCTTCTTTGGAAGAAGATATAAAATATTAACTTTACACTTTGTAAAATTCCATAGGAAATTACGAAGTGTAAACAACAGGATAGAAAAATAGAATTTGTAACTTTAAAACATGTGGTTTGAAAATATGTAATAACGTAACAAAGAAACAATTTACAATCAAGAATAAGTGGAAAAAGGAGGGCAGAATTATAGAAAGTAGAAAGCTAACAAATTCATGATACTATTTTAAGTAAAAAAGCAGCAAACTAAAATTATATAAATTACAGGTTTGAGAGAAGACAATGGATGAAATTTGGGGGGACAGGAATATACAGACAATTACAACAATATGGGTAATGTTCTATTTCTTATATTTGATGGTGATTGATGGGAGGTTATTTTGTTATTTTTCCATATTTCCATAGTTATACACCAAAAATATAATATTTTAGGAATTTAAAAATTATATGAAGTGGCAATATCTATGATTCAAATTAGAGAAAAATACAACTTGTATGTTTTCTCCTTTTTTCCTCCTCACTTACATGTATTTAACATGAAAATTCCACTCACTGACATTTTAAGTTATTGCACCTGTATTCATATCTTTTGAAGGTACAGATCCTTTCCTTGTACTTTCTTTCTTATTTTGTCTGGCTCTGCCTGAAATGAACAGCTGGCATTTAAATCAACGGCAAATGTGCTTCACTCTACAAAGGCCAAAGATATCAGTCTTCATGATATCCAATAGCCTCTACTGTCCTGTCATCTGTCTTTTCCAAGTGGACATCAGTTCACCAAGACACACATATACAGTAAGGTCATTGATAATGTTTGTCATCAACTCAATTTATAATTTCAAATAAATGGAGTATATCTTAAAAACTAAGCATTAATTTAAATAAATCAGATTTGCCTGTGAGCTTATAAAAATGAAGCAAAGATTCACACATTAAATTATGTGCTACTGAGCCATTACAATGCTGTCTAGATGTACTATTCTTCTAAATTGAACAACTCAGCTCATACTCTTTAGCCCAGCAAATTCGTTGTTAAAGATACTTCATTTTTAGTTCAAAAGCCTGAAAACGAAAGCATATTTTTGCCTGAGGAAAATTTAATATTTAAACAGATTCAGCTTGAGTAAAATCCACATGAAACTGAGGGTTTACTCTTTAAAAAGCCATAGGTTTCCATGTAGAATTTTGGTAAGATACTGTGGTTAGCAATTATTATTATTATTATTATTTTTTTTTTTTTTTGAGATGGAGTCTTACTCTGTCGCCCAGCTGGAGTGCAGTGTCGTGATCTGGGCTCACTGCAATATCCGTCTCCCGGGTTCAAGCAATTCTCCTGCCTCAGCCTCCCAAGTAGCTGGGATTTCAGGCACACGCCCCCATGCCCAGCTAATTTTTGTATTTTTAGCAGAGACAGGGCTTTGCCATGTTGGGCAGGCTGGTCTCAAACTCCGGACCTCAGGTGATCCACTCACCTCTGCCTCCCAAAGTGCTGGGATTACAGGCGTAAGCCACCATGCCCGACCAGCAAACTTTTCTTACATATGAAAAAACTACCAATTCACTTCTGGGCTTTTCAGTGACAAGGAAAACTGAACAGATCGAGGTGGTTTAATAAAGATTCAAAACCAGATGCAAATATGATGAATTCACTCAGTGAGCTTTTTGGAAATATGCCAGATCTTAACTCCAAGAGGACACCAAGTTTGAATTAATTATTTTAGCTTGAATAAAGTTATTATGCAAAGATAAGTATCACAATAGCTATAAAGCTTGCTTCTTATAATTATTTCTGTATATTGGGTTCCTTTTTATTATAATGAAATATTTTAAGCACACTAAAAATGGAATACTACATGGATTCCCAAGTGCTTACCCTTTAGTTTAAGCAATACAACCTTATAAATATAACTAAAACCTCCTTTATAGGATTTCTCAGTTCCATACTCTCTCCTTTACTCCCTAGAGGTGTAAATCCCGAATTTCATGGTTATCATTCTAGTGCATATCATATATTTTTATTAAATATGTTTACACCTCAAAATAATTTCATTTTGTATGTTCATAAATTTTATATGAAAGTATGATTCTGGGCCTAATTTTTATCTCAATATATTTTTAAGATTTGTTTAGGTTGATGTAATTTTCTCTTTCATTTATTCACTATACATTCATTCTTTGCTTGATAGCTATTTTATATTTTCTCATTGTTACAAAAAATACACAATAAACATGCTTGCACATGTCTCCTTAATATTTAAAAATCAAAACAGAATGGAATGGAATAAGAGAGAAAAGAAAAGAAAATATCTGAATGTATCACATATAGTAAGGGTATTGTTTCACGGACCTTTTTTTTTTTCCTTAAAAAAAGTATATTTGTATGAGATTGTAGTACAATTTTTTTTTTTTTAACTGGGAATGGTGGTCAATTTTTTTAAGTACTGCTTTAAAATATGTAACTAGGAATTGAATTCCTTGATAGTAGGGTACAGGCATCTTAAATGGATATTTCCACTTTCCTGTCTAGAATGTTGGTGCCAACTAAATCTCAAAAGCAGTGAGGGCGAAATCTTGTTTGCGTATAGTTTCACCAATGCTTCCGACACACTGATTGCTTCTCACAGTTTTAACTTGCATTGCCCTCACTGGCAATGAAGTAGATTATCTGTTTTTCTTATTAGTCATTTTATTTCCCTTATCAGTGAACTGCCTATTTATAGTCTTTGCCACTATCTCTTATTTTCTTAACTATTTGCAGTCTGTCTTATTTTTGTATTGTGAGAGATCTTTATCATCTCAGATCTGTGTCCCTTTGATGGCCACCTTGCTCAAACACTTTTTTTATGTAGTCTGTGGTTTGCCTTTTAAATCATTTTGTGATACACAGAGATTTATTTTTCAATGTATTTGAATAGAGTACCACCATTTTGATTTTGATTTTTAAAACACATTATTACAAAATTGTTGATTATCTTGCAGTCATGAAGTTATTCTTTTCTGTTTTGTTCCAACGTATTTTAATTGTTCACATTTAGTATTTTAATGCCAATAACATTTATCGTTAGTATAAAATGGAAATCCAGTTTATTTTTTATCTTTGAATGAAAGTTTATCTTAGGACCATTTATTAGATAAGTCATTTTCCCCAATTACATTATCCCTAAAATATAATTATATTATGAAAAATAATTACAAAAATTGCTGCATCATTAATTGCAGTCTTCTGAACTTGTTCTTTGATAATTCTTTGCTATTTTTTGAATGGTTGCTCTTTCATATAATTTCAAGAATTAGCTTGTCTATGTAAAAAACTCCTTTGATTAATTTGATCTCAATTGCTTTGAATTTACAGATTCATTTTGATGTAATTGATTTCTTATATATAATAATTTTTATTGATATTTAAGAGTTATATTTTGGGGTACAGGTGATATTTTGATGACTGAATATGTGTAATGATAAAATCAGTGTAATTGGGATATCCATCACCTCAACCATTTATCTTTTCTTTGTGTTGGGAACATTGCAATTGTTTTTTTCTAGCCATTTTGAAATGTACAGTAAATTATTACTAACCATAATTTCCCTACTGTACTCTTGAATGCTAGAATTTATTTTTTCTATCTAACTGTATATTTGTATGCCTTAACCAACTTCTCTTTATTCTCCTTCCCTTCTACTCTTCCGAACCTGGTATCCACCACTATACACTCTAGCTCCATTAGATCCACTTTCTTAGCTCACAAATGAGTGAGAACATGTGATATTTGCCTACCCATGCTTGGCTTATTTCACTTAACGTGATGACCTCCAGTTTCATCCATGTTGCTGCCAGTGGCAGGATTTCAATTTTTTTTTTAACAGCTGAATCATATTCCGTTGTGCAATAAAAATTTTATTTGAGTAGTTTTGGATTTACAGAAAATTTCAAAGACAGTACAGATAATTCCATTTATTTGTGATATAGTTTGGCTGTGTCCCCTCCCAGATCTTATCTTGAATTGTAACTCCCACAATTCCCATGTGTTACGGGAGGAACCCAGTGGAAGGGAATTGGATTATGAGGGCGAGTCTTTCCTATGCTGTTCTTGTGATAGTGAGTAAATCTCAGGAGATCTGATGATTTTAAAAAGAGGTGTTACCCCGCACAAGCTCGCTCTTTGCCTGCCGCCATCCACGGAGGATGTGACTTGCTCCTCTTTGCCTTCTGCCATGATTGTGAGGCCTCCCCGGACAGGTGGAACTGTTAAGTCCAATAAATCTCTTTCTTTTGTCAATTGCCAGTCTCGGGTATGTCTTTATGAGCAGCATGAAAGTGGAAGAATACAATTTAACACCTAGTTTCCTCTGTTATTAACAGATTACATTACAATGTACATTTGTCAAAAATAATGAACCAATATTGACACATTATCTACTGTAATTAATATTTTATTCAGATTGCCTTAGTTTTTACCTAATCTCCTTTGTTTTTTATTTTAGCATCTCATTCAGAATTAGTATTCTATTTATTAGTCATGTCTCCTTAGCCTCTTCTTGGTGTAACTTTTTCTCAGACTTTCCCTGTTGAAGTTTTGAGAACTTTGAGGAGAACTGGTAATTGGTAGAATGGGTATTTTGTAAAATGGCTTTCATTTTAGATTTCTCAGATGTTTTTCTCAGGCATAGACTAGAGGAGTGAGTTTTGGGGCAGAAGACCACAGAGCTAATGCTAAAGCTAAAGCCATTCTTATTACATCATGCCAATACTCCATATTATCAGCCTGACTTATTTTTTACCTCATCTCCTCACTGAAGTATTTTCTGTCAGATTTTTTTTTTTTTTTTTTTTTACGGCAAAGTTCCTCTTCCTCCCAACCCACCTTGCATACTGTATTCTTTAGAAAGAAGTCACTCTGTGCAGCCCAAATTAAGGAAAGGGTAGTAAGGACAGAAAATCTACTCAATTTATTTGACATTTTTCTGCATTGAAGACTTTTCTGTTCTGCTTTATTCACTTATTTATGTCATTATGGACTCGTGGATATTTATTTTACATTTTGATTATAATTCATCACTACTTACTTTATCTTCTTGCTCAAATTTTTTTTCAATTTTAGCCATTGGAAGCTTTTTTCCATTGGCTCTTTTGTTTCTTTGACATACCCCATCATTGTGTGTGTGTGTGTGTGTGTGCACTTGTGTGTGTGTGTGTGTGTGGTGTGTGGAAGGAAGGGCGACTACTTTCGTACTTTATGACACTACACAATGCTGTAGGCTCCTCAAGTATATTACCTGCCCTAGTCCTAGAACCAGCCTTTTTCTCAAGGAGCCCTGGTTCTTTTCATTGGATAATGTGTTCCATGTGCTTAGTGCAACTGAAGTCTTTGCTTCTCATCCCTCCACTGGTAGAACAAGGAAATACCTGTATATATACTTACCTGTGTTACCTATCTATAAATATTTATCTGTTTAGTCACCTGTATCTATATGAATGTAAACCTGAGTTTCTATTGATCCCTTCAATGCTAATAATCCATGCCACATGGATCTTTCTAGCTTCTTCTCCTTTCTTATCTGTAAACTCCCATGACACCAGTGATAGAAACCTAGCTTTCATCATTAACCACCCATTATTTGTTTTATTACAGTATATATGTATACTATAGAATTATTAGAGTTATTAGAATTAGAATTAGAATTATTAAGTGAACCCCATGGTACACAACTTTATCAACTAGTGTACAGTGCTTGTATACTGCTACTTTTACCTTCTTTCTTAGAGACTTCACTCATTTTCAAAATTACTTAGGTCAGCACCTTTTTACCCCATCCCCTTCAGTGACGTTGTTTCATACGTTTGTAATATATTTAAATTCTCTTGTAATTGTCTACATTCCATTTTAGGTTATCCCCATATCCTAAATGCTTGTTTAAAACATTGCATGAATTGAAGTTCACTCTTTGTTATGGGAAGTGTTTTGGGTTTTGACAATGCAAAATGTCACTTAGCATTACCTTTCAGTATCATAGATACCATAGCATTTATGTCATTACAATACTATACAGACGTTTCACCACTTTAACAATTCTCTCATATTTCACTAATTCAAACAGAAAACCACAAACATGTATAAACACGTACACATACACACACATCCCTGGTAAACACTGGTATCTTTCCTTTTATCACTGAATAGTATCCCAATGTACAAATGTAAAACATTTTGTTTATATATTATACTATTTAAAGGATATCTTGGCTGCTCCATTTTTTCATGATTATGAATAAAGCTTCTATAAAAACCCATATGCAGATTTTTGCATGGATATGTTTTCAAATAAGTTGGGTAAATACCTAGGAGTGCAATTGCTGAATTGCATATTAAATACTCTGTTTAGCTTTGCAAGAAAGTGCCATACTCTCTTCCAAAGTGTCTGTACCGTTTTGCATTCTCATCAGCAAAAATGAATGTTCCTGATGCTATGCATCCTTACTAGCAATTGATATTGTCAGGTTTCTATGGATGTATGTCACTCTAATAAGTGTGAAGTGGTATCACATTGCCATTTTGATTTGTATTTCCCTAATTACAAATGATGTTGAGCACATTTTCATATGCTTATTTTTTTATTGTACATCTTCTTTGGTGAGGTGTCCATTCAGATTTTTTGCGTATTTTTCAGTTAGGTTGTTGTTTTCTTATGGTTGAGTTTCAAGATCTTTTGTGTATTTTGGATACACGACTTTATAAAAAGATATGTGGTTTGCAAATATTTTCCTCGTAGTCTGTGATTTGACTTTTTATTCTTAACTCATTTTAATTTTAAAATTCATTTTAAGGTATTAATAAGATAAATGTGATAACTACTTTTTATGCTATTGACTACCATGTTCTCCATTTTAGCAAAGCGATGTTATTATTGGCAATGCATGCTAATACAGTGACAGCTGCTATAATTTTTAAGTATCTTCCAGGTCTCTGGAAGACCTTTAATCAACTTAGTCTAGTATAATAGTGGCTAGCATTGGAAAACCTTGATAACAACCATAAGTTCAAGCAATGTTTTCAGCACTTTTTTGTGTGTGCTAAGCACTTAGGATATATCAGTGATCAAAATAACATAGATATCATTCTCACAAAGTAGCAGTGGAATAGGGAAGAAAGATAGTAAATAAGTAGTCACAATGTGAACTAATGCAGATGCTCAGAGAAGGTGAGAAGCAGCTTTTATTTACCCCACACTATAGCTGTCAGCATCCAATGAAGTAAATAGAAACAGGAGGTAGAGAAAGAGCTGAGAAGCAAAATGAAAAACTAAGTCCACCTAGAGCTTAGGAAGACCAAGAGGGATAAAAGGACAAGGGACGGGGTAGTGTTATTGGTGTCCAAGATTATAGTCACCTGGGGGAAGCTTGATCTGTAGTGGAAGTCTGGTGGCAGCTGGAACCATAGAAGAGATGCAAGTGCACACCAGTGATGTCACTAGAGGCAGGGAGAGAGAGGAGGAAGAAATACTCTAGCTTCTCTCTTATTCCAGGCTCCAGTCTTCTGTGAGACCTTTCTGCTTGCTGATCCCTGCCAAAGCCAGCAGACACAGTAGCTTAAGAGTCTGTAGGGGTGAGCCTCCTTGAAATGCAAAATGGAGCAGAAGCAGGGAGAATGAATGGGCCAAGCATTTGCCCCCATACTTAGTATTGTACAACTTAGTTTTTAAAGAAGTATAATTTTTAGTGATAATCAGTAGAAAAATAAAATTCTATAAACTTACCGTTCTAATTTTATCCCTCCTCTATTATTTTCTCCTACATTCCCAAACTCTACTGGCCAAGTAAACTCTCTTCTAGCATAATGGCAACAGGGAGAATGACCAGTGGTTATTTAACAGTTACTATTTGTCAGGCACTGGGTAAGATGCTTTATATGAAGCAACACAGTTACTCTATGGAGTAACCTTAGATCTGAGTAAGTTGGTTTAGTTACATGCCAAGGTTCCATAGATGCTACGTGAAAAAGTTGAGAGCAAACTGGATGTGTCTGATTTCAGAGCCCAGGCTTCACATGATACATGCAGACCCTATATGATTCAGGAAGCGTGAGATTTAACCATTACTTCAAAGTCATACAAAATATACTCAAATTCTAATAACGTCCTTTAAAAAAGAAAGAGAGACCAGGCGCAGTGGCTCACGCCTATAATCACAGCACTTTGGGAGGCCGAGGCAGGCAGATCAGGAGATTGAGGTCAGGAGATGGAGACCATCCTGGCTAACACAGTGAAATCCCGTCTCTACTAAAAATACAAAAAATTAGCCAGGTGTGGTGGCACATGCCTATAGTCCCAGCTACTGGGGAGGTTGAGGCAGGAGAATCACTTGAACCCAGGAGCTGGAGGTTGCAGTGAGCCAAGATCATGCCACTGCACTCCAGCCTGGGCAACTAGACTTGGTCTCAAAAAAGAAAGAAAGAAAGGGAAAGTACAATGTAGAGCATCTGATTAAAATAAGTACATTAAAAAATTCAAACAATATTTTTGGAAGTATTTATGTTACTGTAGCCAGGGCTATTTTTGTTACCAGGTGCAGAGATCCTCATAGACTTGTTAAGGACAGAAAATGTCCTTGAACCACAGACACCATGGGAGTGATATATTCTCTTTGTCTTTTTTTCTGGACAACATGGTTTCACTTTAATTGTATTCTGGTTTGTGTGTATCTTCTCAATTGGCTTCTCCTACTGCCTCATAATTCCTAGACCTTATAAATGTGCTGTGACATCTCTTGCTCCTTATTTTCTGGCAAACTCAGCACATATTCCTGAGATAGATATATTGTTATATCTTCACAGTTTTTCCAGGCCTTGGGACCCTGGCCACCTAGAAATTGGCTGCATTTGTTTCATTTGCCCATTTCTGATCCCATAATCTCTGGAAAGATTTAGGGAGAAGTTAGAGATATAAGAGCCTGTGACAGAGAATATTTCTGCTGCTTCTTCATCAGTAATGGTAGAACAGAACTTATTAGAAGCAGGGCAGTTGCTGAGACAACTTTAAGTAATATAGGTTCAGCTTTTGCCAAGAAATTATTCTATTCCCTAAATGTAATGATATTTGAAACTGGGAGCCATTTCAAATATATACCATATTTTGTATTATTGTATTTCAAATATATACCATATTATTGTGTATAACATATTTTGTATTATTCCCAATGGTATTCTTCACTAGGAACACGTTTCCCTGACATTTTCAGTATCTAGAGCTGTACGCCTTTCATTCTTTGGTTCACGGTCCCTTTCTCCATCTTCAGAGCCAGGAGCGTGGCATCTTCAAGTCTCTCTCCGCTTCTGTTATCATGTGGTCTGTTCTCCATTCTACAGTCTAATCTGGCTTTGCCTCCCTTTTCTAAGGACACTTCTGATTGCATTTAGAGCCCTCCTATATTATCCGGGATAATCTCACTGTCTCCATACCCTTATTTTAATCAAATCTGGAAAGCTTTATTTTTCCCCCCATAGAAGGTAACATTCACATGTCCAGGGATTAGGAGCTTGATATCCTTGGGGGGCCATTATACAACCTGCCATGACTTTTTTTTTTTTTTTTTTTGGAGGGGGAGGGGAGGATAGAGCTTCACTCTTGTTGCCCTGGCTAGAGTGCAGTAGCGAGATCTCTGCACATTGAAACCTCTGCCTCCAGGGTTCAAGCGATTCTCCTGCCTCAGCCTCCGGAGTAGCTGAGATTACAGGCATGCACCACCACTCCCGGCTAATTTTGTATTTTCAGTAGAGATGGGGTTTCTCCATGTTGGTCAGACTGGTTTCGAACTCCGGACCTCAGGTGATCTGCCCGCCTTAGCCTCCCAAAGTGCTCGGATTACAGGCATGAGCCACTACGCCTGGCCCCTATGATGACTTTGTGCCTGTGTGTGTGTGCGCGCGCGCACGCACGCACGCGTGTATGTGTGTGCGTGTGTGTGTGACTGTGGACTGTGAAGCACATATGAAATGCAATGACAATAATACAAAATATGGTATGTATTAAAGAGACAGGGGCCGGGCGCGGTGGCTCATGCCTGTAATCCCAGCGCTTTGGGAGGCTGAGGTGGATGGATCACCTGAGATCAGCAGTTTGAGACCAGCCTGACCAACATGGTGAAACTGCATCTCTACTAAAAATACAAAAATTAGCCAGGCATAGTGGTGCATGTCTGTAATCCCAGCTACTCGGGAGAATGAGGGAGAATCACTTGAACCTGAGATTCAGAGACTGCAGTGAGCTGAGATTGCGCCACTTTACTCTAGCCTGGGCGTGAGACTCTGTCTCAAAAATAAATAAATAGAGAGAGAAAGAGCTACAGAGGGAACATCTTTAGTTTTTGGAAAATATCCAAGGTTTGTTCTTTTTTTTTCAAATTAGATTAAGGCCTTATAAAAGCTTCATATTGAACAAAATTCCCTGATGTATAATTAAGGGCTTGTCTTAGTCCATTTTGTGTTACTATAACAGAATATCACAGACTGGGTAATTGAGAAAGAAAAAAATATATTTTTTACAGTGCTAAAGGCTAGGAAGTCCAAAGTCAGGGAGCCAACATCTGATGAAGGTCTTGCAAACCAGATGGATATTTATTCCAAGTTCCTAATTCTAATTAAGTTGATAAAATTCTAGGTTTGGGTTAGCCTTTGAGCTAAGGGATTTCAATGACCACTGCATTGCTTTGGGTGCACAATGGAGTTCTTCCTGCTATACTCTCTGCTTCATCTCCAGAATTCAAAATCTGTTTCTTATTCCAGGAAGACTGTCTACAGTCTGAAAAACATTTGCTGTGGAATGAAATGTCTATTACATTTTCATTCCTATTTCATCAAATTATTTTTCCCTCAGCAACTAGGCAACATCCCCTGAGCATGTGTGACCACTGGTTAGAGACAAATTACTGCAAGTCGTCACCTACTGGAAAACTGAAGGTTACCATAAAGGATCAGTGGAAAGCTTGTGTATGGCATAATGTTAATTTATTTTATACATCACAGGATTCAGCTTCTGAGCAGTAATAGATTTTATTACTCTTATTATAATGCATATTTAGAAGCTGAAAGAGAAAAGCTGATGATGCCTACTAGTATTTTGTACTTGTTTAATATGTTGTAAAAGCTATGAATCTAAATTACTTATAATGATGCTATTAATGTGTTGTCCATTATGAATATAGTTATACACCTGACTTTCAAAGTTGTTTTAGTAATCTGGATGGTGATTTTGCACTAACATTTTACTATCTCTGGTCCAATAATGAATTCCTTTTGTGACCAATGGAGCATAGTTGTGGCATGGTGAATTAAGATTTTGCTACAGCCTGTCACTGATGCAAGAGCAAAGTTAGAAGTCACAAATAGAAATTGATAAAAAGATATGATTTTAATAACAAAAAATTACAACAAATGAAACAAATTAATCACAGATGCAGAGGCAAAATCATGATACAGTGATTCCTATTATTCCTAGAGGACATTCAGAAATAATAGAAATTGTTGTTTTCCTTTTTTTGATAGATGTTGTTAATAATAATCGCTGCAATATTCAAACTTTTTCAACTATAAGAGCAAGGATTAACCCTGAGATGTTGAAATATAGGGATATTCAAGGCATAAATTAAAGTTTAAAAATGGAAATACTTTTATAAAAGAGTTGTTCAACAATTTTGGCTACATAAACTAGAGCGTTACAGAGTAATATACGGAATTTTTTTAAAATAGTAAATTAAGCAAACTGAAATACTCCATTATGAAAGCCTTGCTGGAAAAAAAATAGTGGTGTTTGACTTGAATTTCAACTTTTTTCCAGCAGAATAAAATAGATCGTTCAGGAAGGTTTTTTAATGGAAAAGATAATTATATCTTAAAAGTAAGAGAACATGTTTGCAACTCAAAAGACCTAAGGCAGATGAAAAAGTAGAAGCTGAAATCTGACAAAATGGAACATTAAGTAGAAGTTTAGAATGAAAGACATACTTCTCTTTTCATTACAGTTATTTTTCTTACTTTATGGTACCCAGACTTAATTGATACAAATGCCAGGTTTTGTTTGTTTGTTTGCTTTCCCTTCAACAAATGTAATATATGGCTATCACTGGTTGAAGAGTTTCATTGTTCTCTTTGTTGTACTATCATGCCCAGTGTAGCTTTACTTTACTCAGAGAAACCTCAACTGATTTTTCAGGAATGCTTAGTCAGTGATAATACCCACACTAAATTTTAATTCACTTTTGAAAACTTTCTCAAATGATCTCATGACGTTTTCCCTAGTCATTTCTGGTAATTGTAGAAGAAGGTATCACAATTCAGTTCTTACAATAGTGCCTGTTAACATCTTCTGCTTTTGTGGATCTCAGCATATCTATGACAAACTATGTTATTACAGAGTTGTAACATGACTGTCATTTAGCAAGCTGCAGGGAGGAAACTTAAAATACATTTTTATAAAATATATTTAACTAAATTGTGTTGGTTGACATTACACATAGGGTAACAGCACAAATTTTTAGTGGTAAAATAGTCATGCAGGTATCACTTTTGCAATTACTAGTGTATCCACTTTCTACATAGGAGACAGATAATTGCTGAAATGAACTAGAAGGCTTGCCTTCATGACATCTTCATTATTTGGGCTTTATATTTAACTATTCAAGAGACAGCTTGAATTAGTAAATTGTATATTACTCTAGAGTAAAAGTCCTCATTCTTTAAGATAACTGTGTATATTCACTTTTTTGTTGCATCAACACTGATTTGCAATAAATACAGAAATGCAGTAGTTCTATGTATTTACAGGATGTTTCAGGAGACGTAGAGACCACAAATGTTCTGTGAGAGAAACACACAGGACTCCCACTTAGTCATCCTTAGAGTGCTGGTTATACTCCGCCTCTGTGGTATAGGATTATCGAGACATCCTGCCCCTCAAAGCTCATTTAGGCCATATTTGCCAGCATAGATATACAATCTCCTTTCAAATGCCTAGAAACCACACACAAAATGCATTTCATTTAATTGATTCACAAATAATATGTAATTTTCTTTTCTTCTCACCTGACCTGCATGCATGTAAAATTTTGAAGCAAATTGGCTATTAACAAATTGGAGTAATAAACATTGTATAGTCAGCAGTGTAGGGAAGGGATATTTCTAGACACCTGTGGGTGTGTGAGATTATTTCTTCAGATATTTTACATTGGTGATAATAGTAATAATAATAATAATCATAACAGTGATGTTTACTATTTTTGTTGAGTGTAATCTGCAGAGGACAGCATGATATTATACTCCTTTCCAAGAATTATCTCCTTTAATCACCATAGCAGTAGGAGATAGGTACTGTTTTCTCTATTCTACAAATAGAAAATGAAACACACACAGCTTAAGTGAATTTCCCCATGCTACCCAGCCAGAAAGTAGCACAGGTAGACCTTGAATCCTGAATCTGGATTCAGACAATGGACTGCAACTGGAGTATACTGAATGACAGTACTGTCATTTTTTTTTCAGGTTACACTGCCATATTTTCAAAGAATTGTTAATGTGTTTTAGATAATTTTTAAAGTGCAAAATACAAAATATGTCACATTTGCTGGCTAAGTGGACTGTCAGTCATAGGTGGACTTTGCAAGTAGTGATAAGGAATGAGATTGCAGAGGCAATAAATGCAAATCCCAGGGACATCACACAAGATACAGTATGCAGTTGCATTTCCTTCTGCTTCTGTTTAAAAATTACTTTATGGTACCAAATACTGCAGAGATAACGAAGTCAAGATATGAAGACTAGCTGACTTCAACTGGCAGATTTATCCTAAAGAAAAATTGAAACTGAGATGACAGTTGATGAAATATGCAACGTGTGATATATCGGTCTTACTCTAAATTCTAGAATTACTTTTTCCATTTATTTTGTCAGCATTCAGAGCTCTCAACAAACTCAAAACTTAACCTAGGACACTTAAAAAATAACAGAGTTGAAATATAAGAGTACACACACATGCTATCATGGGAACATCACAGCAAAGTTGCTGCTTAGACATTAGAAGTAGAACACCATACCCGAAAGGCCGAAGCTGGTGGTGAGATAACAGCTTAGAGGCTTCTCTCTTATTTACCAGACTGGGCTCCCAGCTTGTCCCTCCATTTCCTTTAAATGAATTGATATGGTTTGGCTGTGTCCCCACTCAAATCTCACCTTGAACTGTAATAATTCCATGTGTCAAGGGCAGGTGGAGATAACTGAATCATGGAGGTGGTTTCCTCCATACTGTTCTCATGATAGTGAATAAGTCTCAAGAGAGCTAATAGTTTTATAAATGGATTTTCCCCTGCACAAGCTCTCTTGCCTGCCACCATGTAACGTATGACTTTGCTCCTCATTCACCTTCCACCATGATTGTGAGACCTCCCCAGCCGCGTGGAACTGTGAGTCAATTAAACCTCTTTCCTTTATAAATTACCCGTCTCAGGTATATCCTTATTAGCAGTGTGAGAGCCCTGACTAATACATGGACCACTGAGGCATTTGCCTGGGAGCTTAAAGTGACTCACAGCCTATTCTCTTACATATACTACTAGTTGCCACACTTGTACTCTCTCTCTCTCTCTCTGCCTGACTCTTCATTCTTGCCTCATGTGACTCAGGGACAGTGGGCTGCCCTCCCAGCTCATTGCACCCTGCCCAGAATCTGTAAGTAAAAATCTTTGAACCTATTTCCTATTGTGGTGCTATATAACCAGTTTGTGTCTTCCCCATGAAGAATCTGAGGCCAAGTTTTCCCCCAGAATGCCAGAGAGAACACAAGGTTCAGGGACAAGGCAATGGCTATGGCATTAAGTGGGCATAGGTTAGACAAGAGCCACAAGACAATACAGTTGTCTTCCAATATAAACTATTTTCCTGTTGAGAGCCACCTTGTCATGGGTCAGACAATTAGGTATCAGTCTGCCCAGCAGGTAACAGAAGTATCCTGGGGAAGGCACACTGTATCCACCTATGTCCCACTCTTCTTGCTAGCCACTCCGGTGCTGGAACTCCAGTTTAGCTGGGGGCTCTTGAAACACACTATCACTACATTTCTCAGGTACAGTAGCTAAAACATAGGGAATTGGGGCTGTGTTTCTATTTTTTCATCTACTTTCTCTTCTTCTACATCTTTTTATCTTTTTTCAATTGTACTGTTCTATTTTTCTTCATCCCTTTTTTTACCTTCTTTTCTTTTGCTGCTAGACCATAGATTGCAGATACTGAGAACTAAATTTTGGTGCAATTGAGAGACATACAGGAGCAGCTGAAATAGTTCCAGCTAGAGTTTAAATCAGAAAGAAAGAAGGTGTCTTAACAGTTTTGAAGGATGCTTTGTGGTTCTTTGAACTTGGGAAAGACCTATCAAGTTAACAGAATACAGGAAGAAAGGAGTATCAGAATTTTAATCTTGAATATCCCATTTATAATAGCCATGTATCTTTCTCATTGACTGTTTCCTCATCTGTAATTAATACTCCATAGCAATGTCATAATTACTAAATTGAGTGAGGTGTATCAGTCCTCTGATTCAGTTCATGCTTCTTTAAAAACAAATCATATTTCCCCTTGCCTTACCATTAAAACAAATCCAGAAGTTAGCAAGTTGGGAGGTTTAAATTTAAGTAGGTCTAATCATCTGTAATTGTTGTGATGAGAAGGAAATGTATGTTTCTTTTCTCTTAAAAAGTCACCTATACATATTTTAATAATTAGGACAATACATCCCTCAATTGATTTTGGTTATTTTTGTTTTGTAAGGAAGAGTCTTTCCAAAGGAGTTTCAAAATCTAGTTTCATTGCAGAATGGGGCAATTTTCACAACTTGTTGGATCCCATGCAATGTTGTAGCTTGGGTTATATTAATCTTTCCTTACCAGCAGGGATTTTCCCACCAGAACAGTGCGTGGTTTCTTTCCCAGTATAAGGACTGGTTGATTATTGTTTTAGCTGCAACCAGAGCTGGAAATTTGGGCAGCAAAGTGTTTTATACACTTAGCCTGTCCCAATCAAGCAAGTGTGGTTAATTAGTTATTTCTCTATATCTGAAATATCTTCTATTAAGCTAAAGTGGTCCTAAATATTCTACAAACATGACTTAACATGTCTTGCATATTGCATGCTTTTCAGACTTAGTAACCAGCAGATACATAAAAATTAAAACCTTTTGAATAACTCTAGGCATACAGTATTACAATAAATCATCCAATAGCTATTGAGGAACATCATATTGTTATGTTAGAGTTTACATATTGATATGGTTTTCCTCTGTGTCCCTACCCAAATCTCATCTCGAATTGTAAACCCCATAATACCCATGTTTTGAGGAAGGGACTTGGTGGAAGGTGATTGGATCATGGGGACAGTTTCCCCCATGCTGTTCTTGTGGTAGTGAGTGAGTTCTCACAAAATCTGATGGCTTTATAAGTGTTTGACAGTTCTCCTTCAGACTATCTCTCTCGCCTTCCACCTGGAAGGCCATGCCTGCTTCCCCTTCTGCCATGATTGTAAGTTTCCTGAGGCCTCTCCAGCCATGAAGAACTGTGAATCAATTAAACCTCTTTTTAAAATGAATTACCCAGTCCCAGTCAGTTCTTTATAGCAGTGTGAGAACAAACTGATACACATATCAACTTTAAATAATCATTCGGCTCATCCCTATAAGCTACAGTTCCATCTGCCAATGTTTGTTGCTATCTACTTATCTTAATTTATAGTTTTAATGGAATGAAATTAAAAAGTAGAATATTATGCAGACATTAAAATGGTTGTAATGGCCAGTAAGTAATGGCATGGAAAAAATCTTTGATTTAAAGTGGTAACGTAGAAAGAATACATTTTTATAAATGTACAGCATTTACTATGAAAGATGTATACACAGGTAAAAACTCAGAGAGAATTTTAAAATGCTAATATAAGTTTTTAATGCATGGCAATTTAATCTGTTGGTACCTTTCAAAATATATTTAGCATTTTCTTTAATGTGTTTACTTTGCTTCAAAAATAAAATATACTAAATTTGAGGAATTTCTTACATTTCTGTGTATTTGATCTGAAAATAGTGAATTTTGCTTGTAAACCTGTCTATAAATTAAGAGGGCATAGGCTTTGAATGACAGCCCAAAGAATTTCCACTGAGCTGGGTGCATGGATTTAAGGTAATATATTTTGAGTCCAGTATTTTTGTTGTCAGAACTTTTTAAACTTCTATTTGTTTACCAAGCGGGAGTCTGGATAACTGAGCTTTTAGGCAAATTGCATTCAATTTCTATACTTAGATGTTTCTTGACATGATGATTAGAATAACAGCAATATAAAAATAAGACGCATTAGGAAGTAATGACACAAATTCACTTGGGCTTATTAGGAGGGTCTCTCAGTAGAAGATTTTCCATGTATGTTTCCAAATAAAGTCACATCTGAGGCACTGTGGATCAGGATTTCAACATATCTTCTTTAGGGACACAATTCAATTGATAATACTTTAGAAAGTAAAAGACTTAGTAAGAGGAAATTTTAAAAATACTTATATTTTGTTTACTGCAAAATAGAGATGAACCAAAAGTGAAGTGAGAGTTTGAGCATGTATGGTTTAGATTACAGCAGACAACACTCCCACCACCCTCATAAAGAAGTACCTTCCCGTGCTAATAATATTATGATGGAGGAGGGGGGAAACTACGTTCAAGGAAAAACGACACATTGTAGGAAGATCTGAGATGAGTGTAAAATGGTTTAGGTCATAGGCCAAGAAGGAAGACAGGAGGGGAAGAACTTTGTATGCCCCAAAGTATTAGATAGCCTGTGGGCGTAAGATCTTGTAGCCCACTGTTGTCCTAGTACTTTTCTCTGTGATGTTGGAATTTTCTAGTTTTGTCAGTATTGTTTCCAGGAGACAGAAAAGTGGCCAAAACTAATTTTTCTGATACCTATGTAAGTTGTCTTGGGATCAGTGTGGTTGTAAAACTTTGGCTTGGACTGGTCTTCCTGGCATTAATATTCCTGGTTTGCCAGGGTTTGCTAGGCCTATCCAAAGGGCATTAAGAGTATTCAGTAGAACTATGATCCAGTAAACACAGTTCAGTGGAACTTCAATTGATGTATCAGCTAAAAATAAATTATTATTTATAAGGATGTAAGTATTTTTAACATTTTCTATATAACATCTTATATTTCAACACTGGAGACATTGATTATGGTTATGAAGACTTTAATATGACTAAGAAGCATAAAAGTATCTGGTAGAATAGTTGAATGTCACAGGGTAAATAAAAAGGTGCAAATAGATCAGTAAAAAATTTCTCTTCTTATAAATTTGATTTAATGTTTTATAGATGATCAACTCTTAAGCTCTAATATTTTTGCCTATATTATTAAGAAGTAAAGAAAATGGTACTCTGCCATGCTAGAAAGAGTTTTAACATATAATGTGTGAATAATGTGGAGATTATTAAACATAGAATTTAATAAGAAAGTATTAATTTGCCAAACTTAAAAGGCTATATAGCATTTTTAACTTAAAATAATGATTGTCACTTCTTTTTGTAGATCTTTTCTTTCTGTTATATCATCCCACAAACACATATTCTTAGTATTAACAGTTAAAGACACTGAATCAAAAATATTTATTTTTTTCGAGCTTTTTATTTTATTTATTTATTTATTTTTTTATTTTTTTTGAGATAGAGTCTTGCTCTGTCTCCCTGGCTGGAGTGCAGTGGCGCGATCTCGGCTTACTGAAAGCTCTGCCTCCCGGGTTCACGCCATTCTCCTGCCTCAGCCTCCCGAGTAGCTGGGACTACAGGCGCCTGCCACCACGCCTGGCTAATTTTTTTGTATTTTTAGTAGAGACAGGGTTTCACCGTGTTAGCCAGGATGGTCTCGATCTCCTGACCTAGTGATCCTCCCACCTCGGCCTCCCAAAGTGCTGGGTTAACAGGCGTGAGCCACCACGCCCGGCCCCAGCTTTTTATTTTTGAGAAAGAATTGCTCTGTCTTGCAGGGTAAAGTCTGGTGGTGTAATCATAGCTCACCATAACCCTAAACTCCTGGACTCGAGATCCTCCTGCCTCAGCCTCCTAAGTAGCTAGGACTACAGGAGTGTGCCACCATGCCCAGCTAATTTTAAAATGTTTTGCAGAGACAGAGTCTTACTGTGTTGCCCAGGTTGTTCTCAAACTCCTTTGGTCAAGCAATCTTCCCGCCTCAGCCTCCTGAAGTACTGGGATTACAAGTGCAAGCCACTATGGTTGGCCCTTTCCAGCTTTATTGAGGTATAACTGGTATATGAAAAATTGCATATAACTAATGTATACAATTTGGTGAGTTTGGACACATATATATACAGTCGTGTTCCAGTCACAATAGTTGAGGTAATAAACATACCTATTACTTCCAAAAGTTTCCTTTTCTTCCTTTTTTGTGTTTTTTGCTTGTTGTTGTTTTGTTTTGTGGCAAGAACATTTAGCATGAGATCTCTACCCTCTTAATAAAAAAACAGTGCTAGTTCAATTTATACAATACCGTATTGTTAACTATGGGCACCATGTGATACAGTAGATCTCTGGCATTTTCTCTTGTGTAGTGTGTCATTACACCAATTGGACAACAACCCATATTTTCACCTAACTTCATCCCCTAGTGTCCACCATTCTGTTGTCTAACTTCTGTATATTTGGCTAGATGCCTCATGTAAGAGCAGCCATGAAATATCTGTCTTTCTTTGACTGACTGACTTCTAGCATAACTTCTTTCAGGTTTATCCATGTTCTTACAAATGATCACCTTAAGTTAAAAAAAAATTATTGCTAAAACAACAATCACAGAAAAAGAAAGTTAATACATCAAATTATTGCCAAAATTATTTTAAAATCACCCTTTCCAGAGGCAAAGCTTGTTCAGAATCATCCAGTGGGGAATATTTTCCCACAAAATGTAATTTGGAAAGATCCAGCCTAAAATAACTTTATTTTAAACGTTATTTCAACATATTTTAACGAAGCCCTATGAATTATGAAAATAGCCTTCTGATAATACTAATAATATGCCTGAATAAGACCTTGTAACTTGTTGCTTGCTAAACAACTTGTTTTCAGATGCTTCACAATTGATATTTGATATAGGTGAAGCAGAAATCATCTCGAGGAAATAGCACTGAACAGTAATGCCCTGAAACACAGCATTTGTTGTCTCCAAGCCACTGTTAAGGTCAGGACTGGAATAAAGAAAATCACAATGTATCATGAAATCTCAGGTTTGGTTCTACATAATTTTCAGCCTGCTTTTGAATTTTTTTTGTTTCAGCTATGCTTTCTGGCCCCCAGATCTGCACCTGACCTTTACCACCTCCTCATCATCCACTCTGTCTGCACCCTCTTGACCGTGTCTGAGTCTCCTTTGGGGCTGGATGTCTGCTTCAGCATTAGGAAATGGACACATCTACAGAATCTCTCATGGCAACACACCAAGTAATTTTCTGGGCAATTTTATACTTTTATAAGAATGAAAGATGTTTTGATTCCAAAACATTCTGTCCTGTTCTCTAATCATTTTAGTCTTTTAAAGCATATTGTCTTGGAATGGTTAAGATGTTTTGCTCATCAATTTCTTTGTAGCCCAACAATTTATAACAGTATTTCTAAATTTCCAGAAAAATGCTATTGCGTTCTTTCTTTTCTGCAGTTCCTCACCATTGTCACAGAGCCTGTGTTAGGGAATTTAGTCAGAGATTGTCACACAGGATTTACTTTAGAAGCACCTGGGAAACTTTCAAAAATTCCAGAGGCCTGGTATCACTCCCAGAAATATGATATAATTGGTCAGCACAGACTTAGACATCAATAATTTTTAAAGATCCCAGGTGATTCTACCATGCAGACAGAGATGAGAAACACTGAATTAGATCATTTCCAGAAGCCACAGAATAAAATGTAAACTCTTCTTCCATTCTTTAGCTATTGTAAGCTTCGTCCTTTCAACAAGTTACATTACTAAAAATCGACAAACTGAACTCACATGAATGTGTACTTACAGAGTTGTGGCTCCTGATTCTATTTAAGGTATGTTAAAGTAAAAGCAGTTAGAATATGGAATTTTTTTTTCCCTTGACTATGCTAAAGAAATATTGGTGAGGAATGTTGTGGCTCATTTTTTGTTCTTTCTACATTTTATTTTGTAAAAATTTAAATATTTAATCATGCTCTTCAGTCCTTTACCCATTTTAAGTCTTTTAGTAAGGTTTTATAACTTTAAACATACAGATACTGCATATTATGTATTAGGTTTATTTTAACATTTAACAGAGATTTGTGACTATTATGAGTATGAATATATAATAAATTATTACAAATTCTAATCAGTTACGCTGATGTGGAATATTTTCAAGTGTTGATCTTGAACCCAGTTATCTTATCCAATAATCTATACTTTCAGTGAGCTCTAATTTATTTATTGTAAGATAATATTATAAAATGACAAATTTGTAACCCTTGCAGTCACTGATTTCCAATATTTATATCTCCTTTTATTTTAAATTTTTCTTGTTCCTCAAAACTGTTTAAGACTTGGCGTATATTTTAAATAAATATGGTGATAATTAATGGAGAGATTATTGTTGGTAACTACTCATCTGTTCTCTCTTTTATTTTATTTATTTACTTTTAATTTCTTTCTTTCTTTTCTTTCTTTTTTTTTTTTTAAGACAAAGTCTCACTCTTTTGCCCAGACTAGAGTGCGGTGGTGCACTCATAGCTTAATGCAACCTCCACCTTCTGTGCTTAACTGCTCCTCCCAAGCATGCGCCACCATACTCGGCTAATTCTTTTTCTTTCTTTCTTTCTTTCTTTCTTTCTTTCTTTCTTTCTTTCTTTCTTTCTGTCTTTCTTTCTTTCTTTTCTGCTCTTTCTTTCTTTCTCTCTTTCTTCTCTTCTTTTCTTTTCTTTTTTTTCTTTTCTTTGGAAAGATGGGGTTTTGCCACATTGCCCAGGTTGGTCTCCAACTCCTGAGCCTGAACTCAAGCAATCCGCTCACCTCTGCCTCCCAAAGTGTTGAGAGATTACAGTTGTGAGCCACTGAGCCTTGCCTGTTTCCTCTTTTAATCAATTACTTGATTTTTAAAATGAGCAAATTCAAAATTCTCCAAATATCTCATTTGCGTTAAGGGCAACTGACCTAAATTCCACTTTGAAGTTTCAAATTTTATTGTTCAAGAGTAATAATGACTGGTTCAACGACACAGGCCTCAGCCAATCATCATACAGCATTACCCTTAGGCAAAATGAAGGATATAAATTGAATATATGAACTAAGATGAGGCTAAGAGACATGGACAATGACTTGCTGGAGGATTTTGGAAATGAAGTTTCTTCCCTTTTAAAAGAGATCCACCAAAAGAGATAGGTTTCCTTCTTCCTGATGTAGGGGTCAGATGTCTGACATTATACTATAGCCACTTTTCCATCATGAAAAAAAAAAATTGAAGCTGGCAATGAAGCAAGCACAAAGTGAATTTGAATAAATTATATTGGACAGAATTACTGAAAAACAGAGATAGGGTGACTAGATCAAGCCAATCTTGAAGCCTGACTTATATCTGGTCTTCCAGTTATGTGAGCCAAAAATTTTTCTTAACATATAAGAAAGTTTATAAGGTAGAATGTCAAGGACAACAGAAGGTAAAAAGCCTAAAATAATAGTCTTGTTTTTAGCAAAAATCTAGGCATTGATAAGGTTTAGAAATTTATAAAGGAGATCAAATAGGGGAATAGGTCTTAAGAATTTAGATATAATCACTCAAATAAAAAATTGCCTCACAATTCCAACTTTCAAGTTATCAGAAAAGAAATAATGACAAAAATCTAACTAATGAAAGGCAGGTCAGGAGGGGGAAAATAAACAAAAACAATAAGCAGTAATAGAAAAATGCAAATTAACCTTCTTTGCACTTTTGTAAAATTAAATCAGCTTAAAACTCAGTAGCTTGAACAGAGTCTGAAGAACTGAAAATACATCTACTACTACTTTATAAAAATACAAAAGTTGTTTTTGGAGTGTAAAAGATAATGGGTACTTTTTCTTGAGAAAGTGAGGGTTTATTGCTTGGCTTTCTTGCATGATGTATTAGTATCACACTCACATTTTCATGCATACTTATCTAGTTACCAGTATATGATAACTAACATGAAATGCTATTTTTCATTTTGAGATGGGCGTATTTTTAACCGTGTACTTTTTAGAGAAAAACCATTATTTTTTCATACACTTTCATAGTCATTTTACATTCAACAACAAAAAGAAGTAAATAAAACACTTAACATTTTAAAGTGCTTTTCATATTATTGTGTCATTAGAAATGAAAAAAAGTCTTTTCCATTACACTGATCTTCATCTTCCTGTTCTGTATTCTGCTATGAGTGCTCTGTTTTTCAAATAAAATTTATGTATTAAATAACAAATAAATGTTCCCCTGCTTTGTTATAGATTATATTACAGTTTAAATGTTACATGTTTAATATTTTATGTATGTTTATTATATGTAACATATACGATTTATGTATATATATACTACAAATATATTAATGCTATTATATGACTAAATAGAAAAGCAAATTGCAGTATCTTTCTTACTCAAGAATCTAGACATGTTGTCCTGGGAATGTCTTTTCAGAGTAGGTGACATTAGAGCATAGAATTTAATATATTGAGGACATGGGCAAGACTACCATTAATATATATGCTTAATTTGGTGCAAAGTCTCCCTTAATATAATTCAAGCTCCACAAGGTCAGATTATGTTTATCTTTTATGCTACTCAATAGTCAGTGCCTAGCAAAGTGATTGGCTCTTAGTAAGTATCTATGATGGATAATTTTATGCATAACTTGATCAGTCTAAGAAATGTCCAGGTAGCTGGCAAAACATTATTTCTGAATGTGTCTGTGAAGGTGTTTCCAGAAACGATTAGCACTGTAAAAAACATTTTCACTTTTATTTTAAATACAGAGGGTAGATGTGCAGGTTTGTTACAGGGGTATATTGCATGATGCTGAGGTTTGGGGTACAGATCCTCCCACCCAGGTAGTGAGCATAGTATCCAATAGGTAGTGTTTCAACCAACACCCCTTCCTTCCCTCCCCTGCTAGTAGTCCAGAATGTCTATAGTTCTCATATTTATGCCCATGACTACCTAATGTTTAGCTCCCACTTATGAGTGAGAATATATGGTATTTCCTTTTCTGTTTCTGTATTAATTCACTTAGGATTGTGGCCTCTAGCTGCATCTACGTTGCTGCAAAAGATGTTGTGTTATTCTTTTTTATGACTACATAATATTCCATTTGTATCCTTTATCCAATCCAATCTAATGTTGATGGACACCTAGGTTATGTCATGTCTTTGCTATTGTGAATAGTGCTGCAATGAACATTATGAGTGCATGTGTCTTTATGGTGGAACTATTTATTTTATTTTGGGTATAACCTAGTAATGGAATTGCTGGATTCAATGGTAGCTCTGTTTTCCTTTAAGTTCTTTGAGAAATCTCCAAACTGCTTTCCACAGTTGTTGAACTAATTTACATTCCAACCAACAGTGTATAAATGTTGCCTTTTCTCTGCAGCTTCACCAGCATCTGCTATTATTGGAGTTTGTAATAGCCATTCTGACTAGTGTGAGATGGTATGTCATTGTGGTTTTGATTTATATTTTTCTGATGATTAATGATGATGAGCATTTTTTCATTGCTTTGCTGGCTACTAGTATGTCTTCTATATTAGTCCATTCTCACACTGCTAATGAAGACATACCCGAGACTGGGTAATTTATTAAAAAACAAAAAAGAAAGAAAAAAAAAGAGGTTTAATTGGTGCACATGTCCACAATGCTGAGGAGGCCTCACAATCATGGAGGAAGGTAAAGGAGGAGCAAAGCCATGTCTTACCTGGCGGCAGGCAAGAGAGCATGCACACTGGAACTCTCCTGTATAAAACCATCAGATCTTGTGAGACTTATTCACTAACATGAGAACAGCATGGAAGAAAACCTGCCTCCATGATTCAATTACCTTCCACTGCATCCCTCCCACATCACATGGGGATCGCTACAATTTAAGGTGAGATTTGGGTGGGAACACAGAGCCAAACCATATCATCTTCTCTCAATGTATAGAAATCAATAAATGTGATGCACCACATAAACAGAATTAAAAACAAAACGCATATGATTATCTCAATAGACACGAGAAAAGCTTCTGATAAAATCCAACACGTCTTCATGATAAAAACCCTTAACAGATTAGAGGCATTGGAGGAACATACCTCAAAATAATAAGAGCCGTCTGTGACAAATCCACAGCCAACATCATACTGAATAGGCAAAAGCTGGAACAATTCCCCTTGAGTACTGTAATAAGACAAGGATGCCCATTCTTATCACTCCTATTCAACATAGTATTGGAAGTCATAGCCAGAGCAATCAGGCAAGAGAAAAAAAAAAAAAGACAACCAAATAGGAAAAGAAGTTACCAAACTATCTTCACTGACAATATGATTATATAACTGGAAAACCCTAAGACTTTGCCAAAAGACTCCTGTAACTAATAAATGACTTCAGTGAAGTTTCACAATACAAAATCAATGTACAAAAGTCAGTCGCACTTCTGTAAGCAAGTAACTTTGAAGCTGAGAGCCAAATCAAGGACACAACTCCATTTACGGTAGCCACATAAAAAACTGAAATACCTAGGAATACAGCTAACCAAGGAGAGGAAATATCTGTATGAAGAGAACTACAAAAGGCTAATGAAATAGAGATGACACAAGTAAATAAAAGAAATTCCATGTTCATGGATTGGAAAAACTAATATTGTTAAAATGGCCACACTGCCCAAAGCAACTTACAGATTCAGTGCTATTCCTATCAAACTACCAACATCATTTTTGACAGAATTAGAAAAACTATTCTAAAATTAACATGGAACCAAAAAAGGGCCCAAATAGCTGAAGTGATCCTCAGCAAAAAGAACAAAGCATCACATTACCTACTTCAAAGTAACTTTAAGGATACAGTAACCAAATCAGCATGGCACTGGAACAAAAACAGACACTTTGACCAAGGGAACAGAATAGGGAACCCAGAAATAAAGCCGCATACCTACAGCCATCTGACCATCAACAAAGCCGACATACCAAGCAATGGGGAAAGGACTTTCTATGTATATGGTGCTGAGATAACTGGCTAACCACATGCAGAAGAATGAACTGGGCCCCTTTCTTACACCATGTACAAAAATTAACTCAATGTGGATTAATGATTTAAGTGTAACACCTCAAACTATAAAAATCCTAGAAGAAAACCTAGGAAATACCCTTTTTGACATCAGCTGGGGCAAATTTTTTTTGGCTAAGTCTGCTAAAGAAATTGCAATAAAAGCAAAACAGACAAGTGGGAATCTAATTAAATGAAAGAGCTCCTGCACAGCAAAAGAAGCTATCAACAGAGTAAACAGACAACCTACAGAAAATGTTTGCAAACTATGCATTCAACAATGGTCTGATGTCCAGAATCTATAAAGAACTTAAACAAATCAATAAGCAAAAAACAAATAACACCATTAAAAAATGGGCAAAGGACATGAACAGACACTTCTCAAAGAATTAGCATTTGAGTCAGTAAACTGAGTAGAGAAGATCTGCCCTCACCAGCATGGGTGGGCATTATCCAATCTGTAGAGGGACTCAGTAGAACAAAAAGGGAGATGAAGGGCACATTCTCTCTTTCTCTTCTTGAGCTGGGACATCCATCTTCTCCTGCCCTTAGACACTGGAGCTCTTTTTTCTTGGGTCTTCAGACTAAGATTTACACCAGTGACTGCCCCCCTCAGGTCTTTGGCCTTGGACTGAATTATACTACCAATTTGCCTTGGGTCTCCAGTAAGAAAGTGCTATCCAAATAGCATAAGGGACTTCTCAGCCTTCATAATCATGCAAGCCAATTATCATTAATTTTCATATATATATACTGTTAGTGCTTTTGCTCTAGAGAACCCTGACTAATATGGCACTCCATAAATATATGTTAAATAAGTGAATGAATACATGAAATAAGTAGAGTCTGGCTCTATCCGCAGTATAATTACAATATTCTATTTGGTCCAGATATGTAGATTTCTTTACAACAACAAATAATGAAATGTTGAAAATGAACATTAACAATTTAGATAGTATTTCCTAGAGAAATTCTGAAGAATTCTATGCACAGAAATAATAAAGGCTTCCAGATGTCACCACAAATGAAATCATCACCTCTGACTCTGGAAGTGATCCCAGAGTGTGCACTCCTCTGTGGCCTCCATAATACTCTAGGGACTTGGAAGCCCCTATTGTGGTGTGAATATGACATTTATGGCCAAGGGATGCTTAGGGTTTGATTCAAAGCTGTTAAGAGCAAAGAAGAAACAATAAAGTGTTGCTGTCTGCCTACCATACCCCAGGGCAGCATAAGGGGCACTAGAGAATGAGAGAAAGTGAAATAATTATTACCTATAAAAACATAGTCTTTCTTAGTTTGGATAGAAAATTCTAATAAGATTTCCAGTAGAACGGTCATATTGCCATTTCCCAGTTTCTATTTTTCTAAGAGGAATGAGGCTACAAGAGCCAGACATAGGTAGAACAAAGCATCCAGAATTGTATTCTATTAGCCTTTCCCAAACTTGATTATATTTTTTCTATGTTTACTTGTCACTTGTGACAAGTAAAAGTCAGCTTTTGCATAGTATCTAAATAACAACAACCCAATTCCTCACCCATCATATATGTTAGAATCCAGTTACTCGCCAAGAGAATTGGTCTGTGTATTGTTGAATCACTGTATCACTGTGTCTGTGGAGGAAAGGAGTGTTCAGAACTTGCCGATCCACCGCTTTGCTGATATCCAGCATTATTTTTAAAATAATACCAATGATGTCACTTACTATGTGACCTGGTAATGTGAGAAGCATATACTTATTTTCACACAGGGCTGTTGTGGCTGTGAATTAATATTCTCTGTTTGTAAACAACAGAAATGAACTCTGACTAACCACCAGGAAAAACAAGAACAAAGCAGCCCTTCAGATTTAGATTTTGTGAACTAGTAAACAATCTTTTTAAGGCACAGTCATTGTGGGAGAATCATTAGCTCCAATTGTGATGCTTTGCACAAGATCCAAATTGAAGGGGAACTTCACTTTCTAGCTTAGATTATTTTTCCTTCTTAATTGATAGTTTTACAAATTCTTAATTGACAGTTTTACTAAGACTGCTTATAATGGAAGAGGTAATTCTAAAAGAAAAAGAGAGTACTTTTAGCAAGAGAAGGAGAAATGCTTTGTGGGCAAAAATAACAGAGGCCCACTAAACATCTTACATGATTTTTTTTTTTTTTTTTTTTTTTTTTTTTTGAGACGGAGTCTCGCTCTGTCACCCAGGCTGGAGTGCAGTGGGGCGATCTTGGCTCACTGCAAGCTCCCCAGTAGCTTGGACTACAGGCACCTGCCACCACGCCCGGCTAATTTTTTGTATTTTTAGTAGAGACAGGGTTTCACCGTGTTAGCCAGGATGGTCTCAATCTCCAGACCTCGTGATCCCCCGGCCTCGGCCTCCCAAAGTGCTGGGATTACAGACGTGAGCCACCGTGCCCGGCCTATGATGTTTTTCAATTTTTCAAATGATGATATCTTCACTCGATTTTCTCCAAACTTGTTCACCTTTCTTACTCCAAAATCTTTGTTGTATTTCAGTAGCTAATAGAATAAATTTAAAATGTATTAACATTATGTTTGAGGATCTTGTTAATCTGAACTCAGCTTGTACTTTCCATCTCTTATCTCTTTCCACTTTTACTTCCCTCTTCACCAATGTACTCCTACCATTATTCATCCTGGTCACATAAGCCTATTCCAAATTTTCCAAATATATAAGTCACTCGTAGAACTTTATACATGCTTGCCATTTGCCTGGAATGCATTTACATCTCTCTGTCTATCTCTTTCTCTGTCTGTCTTTGTCTCTCTTTCTCTCTGTCTCTCTCTCTTTCTCTCCCTCCCACTCTCTCCTCACCCCAACAACTCCCCCAGCTCAGATAGTTTATAAGATTATTATCTCAAGGAAGAAGGAACTTAGAGAAGTAAAGTTATCTGACAAACACCCCAACATAGATGCTTAAGGGCCCACCACAACATTCTGTGTAAGCTTTGTCCAGTTTGTGTGCTATCATCTTCAGTAATAGAAAATTTACTGCTTCCTGATGCAGCCCATTTGACATTGTGATAAATTTGGCTCTTGGAAACCTCTGAAAAGACAAGGCTGGAAAAACACAACTCATTCTTTAAGGTCTAAATCATGTGTTAATTATTCTATGAAACCTAGTCTGATATCCAGAATAAAAGTAATCACCCATATGTACTCCCAAAGTTCTAATATTATTATATTATACTACCATTATTATATATATATATATATCTTTTTTTGAGACAGAGTCTCGCTCTGCTGCCAGGCTGGAGTGCAGTGGCGCAATCTCGGCTCACTGCAACCTCCAACTCCCTGGTTCAAGCCTCCTGCCTCAGCCTCCTGAGTAGCCGGGATTACAGGCATGCACCACCACACCCAGGTAATTTTTGTATTTTTAGTAAAGACGGAGTTTTGCCATGTTGGCCAGGATGGTCTCGATCTCCTGACCTTGTGATGAACCCACCTCAGCCTCCCAAAGTGCTGGGATTACCAGCGGGTGAGCTACCACGTCCGGCCTTATATTATTATATTATACTAATGTCCATTAGTATTTGTTCATAGTAATATTATTCTATTATTATACTAATCATACTATCATACTAATATTACCATCTATTACAATTACTTTTGCTTGCCTTTACTTCCAAGCCTGCTTTTGATTTTCTTATAGATAGGTACAGTGCATTAACTTTCGCTTTCTAGTGCAAACCAGTGGAACCAATTTCCCCGACCCCGGATACCAAGGGACAATTGTAAACTATCTGATTCATTTCCCTATTAGACAAGAACGATAATCTTTTTGGCTAATGATGTTATCTCCTAACAGCTTCTTAGAGTTTGAGGTTATACAAAGTCAGGAGTACTACCATCACTGACATAGTGCCTTCATTATTTGCAAGACATCGTTCATAAGCAGTGCTAATATATATATTTTAGATTTTTAATGTTAACATCTTTCATTCACTGGTGTATATTAACAAAAATAGAGTATACTTGTCTTCTTAAATGTAGGCCTTTTACACTGTTATTACTCTAAAATTCAAATTTCTTTCCTTGACCACTACTCCTATTTCTTCTGTCTTGCTCCAACGTATTTCTATTATTACTTTTTCAACACGTGTCTAGTAAATAAAATAGCGGTAGAGATTGTAGATGACATTTTAAAAAGGCAAAGGAAAACTTACTAATTAACAATAATTATCATAATTTTATAGTCAACATCTACCTTTCATATTTTCTTTGAAAAAAGTGACATGTGAAAGTGTTCTCACAGAATCAAGTAGACAAGTAAAACATTATTGGAGGGGACATTTGGGAGTACACAGGATATCTTAAGAAAACTTGAAAAATGTGAAAAACAAAAGTATAGCACGAAATAGGGGCTCCTAAACCCACCTATCCCTGTGGAATAAAATGCTCGCCCTCACTTTTTTCTTAGATTAAACAGCCCTCAAATAGACTTCCTCTAAAACCATCTTTCTCCAGGATTGCTATGTACCTACCCTTTCTGTGACTAACTGGAAGAGTTACTTATTTCCCCTGTCCCTACTACTCAGCAAGAAAGAATAAGAACAAACACAGACTATTCAACTACAAAACATAAGCTCATAAATAATGTAAGGATATAGCTACACATTAATAAGATTGATTTTCCCGAGGGACATTAAGAAAACAGTTTATTAGTGCATAGTCCCAACTCATTTGTATGTATTTATTTATCTCTATTTTTATCATAAGAATAATAAATCTTCAAGGTGAACAAAGTCAAATACTACAAATATATCACAGAGTGAACATTCATTAATATTGATAATGATCTTTGAAAATTTCATTCTATGTTATCTTAATGATAACTTAGAACCTTTGAGAAAAGTTTACATTATGCCCTTTGTAATAAGGCAGATAAATGTACAGCAAATATATGCTCTCTAATAGGTATGTACTAATACCTGGAAAAGTTATGTGTGTGTGTCTGTGTGTAAATTTGTTTCCTGAAATGGCCAGATAAATGAGTCATTCGTTAATCAGGAAATAATAGTCAAATAATCAAGAATGTGTATTTTTACATGAATTAACTGTATGAAAATAATACCCAATCTTGGTGAGGAAAACATGAAATAGGCACATTCTTATTTTTTTTAAATGAGAATATGTAAGGGTGACCTAGAAAATATACCATAGAAATTTGTCCTAAGAAAATACTTTATCTTAACAAATTTATCCTGAGAAAATGCTCAAATACTTATGTATAACCATTTCATTTAGTATTATTTTTACTAGCAAAAATTTAAAACTTGCTAAACTTCCAAGTGGGAGTTGATCAAAAAACTATAGCTAATTCATTTAATAAAAAACTAGAGATTCATTAAAAATTATAATGCCATAAGTTTATAAATAATGGAAAATATTAAATTAAAAAACACAACTACTTTTATAGTTTGTTTCTTTATTTCATTATTTTTCTGCATTTGCTAATTTTTATTTAAAAATCATATATCAAAATGAGCCATTATCAAATAAAAATATTGATAATGTTTATGGCATGTACAGTTCCTCAACATCTTGCCCATTCCCTTGAGTACTACATTGAACTTATGTTGTAAGAGCAAAGAGAACACACTGGTATCTACACAGAAATATAAGAGATTTTTGTAACTTGTATGCAAGGTTTAGTAGATTGGGCTCCCACAGGGAAGAAATCCAGGAGGCACCATTCCTATTGTAGTCAATGTGAAAAATTCCCATTGAGTTTACACAGTGCACAATAATCTGCATGGCTAGATGAGGAAGCCTTGGTAGGAGGCCAAGAAATGACGAAAAAGAGAAAGATCCAAGGGATTTCCTGCTACCAGTATCGGAAGGGATGGGTGTTACTCCAAGTCAGCGTCCAGTAAACTATCGCCTGCAGGCCATAAAAAAGGTTTTTCTGGAACACAGCCATGCTCACTTGTTTACCTATTATCTATTGCTGATTTTATGCTATAACAAAAGAGCTGAGTATTTGTGAGGATATAGCCCACAAAGATGAAAATCTTTACTATGCTACTCTATACAGGAAAGGTTTGCCAACCCCTGCTGAAGTACACTGCAATCGTGAAAACAAATCAAGTAATAAAACCCAGCAAGTAAATAAAAAAACCTCATAGGGTATAGTGGATATTACTATTGCCCATAAATATTTCCGATTCTCTTTTCCTTTCAGGCATATAGGAGGATTGCTCTTTTTTGACTCCTCGAACTTTAAGCAATCCCATAGGTCTTCCTTTGGCAATAAAATGTGAGCAGAGGTACCATGAATCACTTCCTGATTGAAGTGTTAAAGTGAATGTGTGTGGCTTTTCATGCTGTGCCTTATCTTGCTGCTGTGGTTATCGAAGCTCTGACGATATGGAGGTGTAACCTGGGATACTGACTTCCATCATGTAGGTCAGTTGTCCTGGAGAATTACCTAAGCCCAGCAGAAATTGTGTGAAAGATAAATAAATCTTCAATGCATTAGGTATTGAGATTTGGGGGCTGTTTATTACCGTAATATTTACCCCGCCTATCATGACTGGCAAAGAGAACGACTTTTTTTATAATGTGTTAATAGCTAGTAGATTCACGGTAAAAATAATAATAATAAGTTAAAAAACAACAGAAAGCCATTTCTTCAACTGCCTGCAGAGCATGAACATGATAGGTATAGGATTCCTCAAAAGACGTATTTATGACTGCTATCTTAAATAGAATTTTAGTAACTAGAAAACCATATATATTCTTACTAATATGCCCATATCTACATATTTTAAGTGGTAAATCACTATAGAATTCAGTTTGTCAAAGAATTATAGTCGTAAGAAGAAAATTTTAATTAAATTAATAGAATAAGAAATAAAAATTGATATAATTCAGTTTTAATTATCAGGAATATATTACAACCTCAGTTTATAAAAAATCCTACATTTCATAAACTTTTGATTTTATTTTATTTTTTAAGCATTACCATCTGTGGTACAATGAAATAGCAAATTGACTGGAGCCAGTAGTCCATTATTTTAACAATTGTACAGATACAAACATAACAAAATATGTTTGTCTTTTTAAGTTGTAGCACAAAAGAACATGGGCTTTAAAACCGAAGCTTGGATTTGATGGAACTTTTTTGTTTTCAAAGGAAAATTAAAAACTAAAATACCTAGATTTTGTTTCTCTCCTGAATTTGCTGGTGTCAGAGCTGGGTTAAATAAAGCTCACAATCTTGGTCTTTTCATGGCAGTCATGAATTTTCCATGAGGTTGAAATTGAGATAGCATGGAAGATTTCCCCATTGTGTCACACAGAATGTTTGAATTTGGTTTGGCCAACATTCTCCAGCACATAATCTTTTTATTCTCCCCGAAACCCTAAAGCACGATTTGTGAATCTGGCAAATTTGTTAACCATTTAAATTCGAGATTCATAGTTTATTATATCAACTAAGTTTCTAGACTCTCTTGGATAAATCAAAGTAGTCAGCTATGACAAACTGAAAAAAAAAAAGCTAACTAACACTTGATAAGTCTTGAGGAAATTCTGCTATTTTATTTACCCTGTTAAAAAAGAAGAAAATGGTATGCTTTCCATTTAGAAATTATTAAAAGTATAACTATGTTTTAAAAAATCATAAAGAAGAAATTGTTATATATGCATACATATATAAACAGATACACATAACCTACAGATGATAATTGGGAATTATTTTATAATGAGTTTATACTAATTATATCTTAAAACTAAAATAGATAAGGAAAATAAATTCGGGCAGAACACACTTCAAAAGAAATAACTTCATCATAACATTTCAATTACATCTTCATTATTATTCTCCCTGAACTGATGTGGCACATATTTTTTAAATTGAGTCACAAAGGGTTTTTTTTTCAGACATAAATTGGTAAAACTATTTGGAGCATGAAAGAAGAGATCAAACAGGCCAACTGGGAACAAAACATAGTGATCAGAATTCAAGATAAGCCACAACACATAATAATCCTAATTACCAATCTTTAATTAAACTACGGGAAGAATTTATGTCCCAAATAAACTCTTTCTCACAGCTTTTTCTGACTTCAGATTGAATGTTTCGATGTGTATAAATAACAGCCAAAGAGGCAGCTTATTATTTAGTGTCTTATCATTTATAGAAATCTAAAGTCAGAAATAACATATGTTAAATGCAAAGTTCAAAACAAAATATGATCTTCAGGGGTGTTGTTGCAAAATATTTGAAATTAACAAGCTTATTAATTCTGACAAAACTGACAAATTTATGAATGCCCAACTGATGAATTAAAGAACAGAGTATATTGGCAATGCTTTTAATGAATTCATTTAGAAATAATCTACTGCTGAAAAGTAGATTTTTCTCTGGGGAATAAACAAAAAAGCCAAGTGGGTTTTATGTGGTTGGGTATGGCATTAATGTGAATTAGCCTCTACTTGAAAAAGAAGACCTACTCAAAGTATATTGAATAAATTTCATGTTTCCCATTGTCCTGGCTATTGAACTGAGTTTTGCTTTTTTCTGACCCCAGTTTTGCTCTCTTCTTGGAGAGCCTTAGTCAAGGAGGTAATTGCATTGAGTGTGATTTTTCCCAATAAGGAAGATCCAATGTTAATTTCCATATGTGTTAAATCTAATCAACATTGCACAGTGTTATAGTTCACCCAATAACTGAAGGTTTTTTCTAAAACAATTTATTTTTGGTATGGGCCTAATTATTTATTGCACTTCTTAGTTTTAGATTTTTTTCCTTTGCTTGATTTTTTTTCAGAAATTTCTAGAGATGTAACACACTGTAGTGTAATATCTGACAATTCTTTGCTAGGATCTTAACTTCACTCTCACAGATGGACCCCCCTGTGGCTACGTTTACACACTATGATCCTAGCTATTTTTCCTAGTGTTGGAATGTTGGTCTGAGATATGGAAATGGTGAGTAGCATTAGAAGGTTAGCCTTAGCAATAGTTCAGCTTTTAAGGTGGGGGTAGTTAAACCCTGTCATTGAGACTAAGAGCTTTTCTTTGTAGAAAACTTGCAAGGAAATTTTCTCTTGGATTGGATTCTGTGAGACAAGATGGCCCAATGTTTCATATGAAATAGTTTTTATTTGTTGTTTACTTGTTTTGCTTAAGTCAATCTACGTTAGTGTCTATTCTCTCAAAAATTCTAATACCCAAGTAATACCAAAGCGTTGGCATTGGCAATCCAGCATAAATATCACCAGTGTTGACACTGCCTGTCATCACTTCAAAACATAGTTTACTGTTAAACATGAGACACAATGTCTTAACTGAGGAAGAAATACATATTGCTTTTGATGGCTTTGTCTGAACAGAGCCTTCTTAACAATGCCCCAAACTATCAAGCTATTTTAAGTAATGCAGTCTTGAGTGAACAACACATATTTTAATGAAAATTTTACAAGTAACATATGTACATTCTAGTAACAGTTAATGACATTCCTTGTTATTGTGGTGACATTGTTCTCTATGTGACTGCAGAAAATTGGCTAAAATTGTGTGACAGCTGTTAGTGAACTCATTCAGACTGACAATATGCTAAAGTAGCTGTCTCTTTTAGTATAGAGAAGATATCCGGAAAAGCAATCTTTCATTTTAATTCTGAGAACTTGGTGATTTTGCATGTCCTGGTTCGATTTTTTAAAAATTAGATACAAACCAGGTTACTTTATATCATTCTTCCCTGTTACTTATTTACAAGAATAACAAAGAACCGAACCTTGATCTCCTAAAAAACGTTAACTCATAGGATACAACAGTCTTGAAAATGACAGTTTGAGAGGAACAAGGCCTATGATGAGTGAATTCTGGGAACATAAAGTGCTTTAAAACCCAAATATACATTCAGTATGACAAAATTGACCTCCAGTAAAAGAAAAGTAAAATCTGCTTCTGGTCCTGAAATGCATTATGCATTTTCTCCAGTGAAAGTTATGTTATCCTTTATTATCAGGAAACTTCTGCATTTTTTCCTTTCCCCAAACCTTAATAAGATCATGTTAAATAGTGTGTGAACCAAAGATTATTTATATAAATATTGCTTTTAATGATGCCATGAACTTTTTTGAAATAAAATTGCACAGTTTGGAAGCTCAAAGCAGCCACTGTTCTTTCTAGTTTCATGTCTCTTTCTTATTCCTTCCTAGCATATCCATTGGTGGTCCCCACTCTCCTGAGGGAGAGCTCTTAGAGACCAGCAACCACTTCTCATTTACCTTGGGTTATTTGAGTATACTTCCCAATGAATATTTTTTAATGATGAATAAAAAATTAGAAATTATGTATTTGATTGCGGGAGGCAGATATTTTTGGCATGTTGCCAGGAGGGGAGACACATTAATGTTAATGAACGTCCACACAAACCTTTTCTATCAAAGTTTTAAACACTTGAAAAAAGCCTTCAAACAAGACTCTGTCTCAGACTTTAAGAGAATTACTGGAAAATAAGAAAAGCAACACAAAGAAGGCAATTCAATTAAAAGAAAAAATAAATATGGGAAAATGAAGAGGAGTGGATCTAGTTTCTTTAAGTTTTTGGTTTTCAAAGTTACTTCATAGAGGGAATGAGGCACAATCACAAGTTTCAACAGCTCAAGCCAAATACAAACACTTTAACAAATTATTTCCTCCGTATTTTGTTGGACTGAATATGCTTTATATACAGATCACTGTTACTGAGTCTAATTACTTTTGTGAAAGGATATAAGTAAGATAAATATTGTATAACAACGAAAAAAAGTAATTCTTGGGGAAAATTAATGAGGATAATGTAGAGGTGACAAAAACAGTGATAATCCTCCTTATATAGTCTTTGGAAACTATCCTTCACATACATTGAGAGTTCTATCAAAATAAGACCTGAATATTAAAACTTATAATAGAAATGTGTCTGAACTTGTAGTTGGAAGGTAATAAACTGCCATTTTTAAAGACAACTTTTGGAGGTTGGACAAAATGAAGACAACTCAAGGAAATATTGTTACTATTATTACAACTGCCACTAAACGTTTTATAGCAAATACATCAGGAAAACAAAATAATTGTATAAATGTATTGAGAAACATATAGAAAGAGATAAATGTAGATATTAGCTCAATAAAGACAGCTTCAGCAGAGGAACAGCAATAACAAAACACAGATAGTTTTAAATAAAATGAACTATTGCTTGCCAAGGCTGCTGAAAAACAGTATCTGATAGGAGCATATGTATGACTATGTTATTGGTAAGAAAATTATATGTAAAAATATGTGTATAGATACATATACACACACAATGACATGATTGTAATATAGATACACATATATAATACAATTGTAAAATAAATACACATACATATTACAATTGTATCCTATGCCTTACATAGCAGTGGTACAAGGATCACTTGATTACCTGATTACATATCCACTGGAAAATTGTTTTTCCATAAAAACCTTCTTAAACTTTTGGTCTCTAGTTGAATATGTTCTAAAGGAGACCTTATACTCCATACTGTGATGACATTTTGACATGAAGAAGCAAAGAAGTTGTACCTTTCTTTGTAAAAAACCATTATATCTAATTATTTTTCTAGTATTCATATCATTGCTAATTTATAGCCATTAATACCAATATGAATAACAATATAATTAAATGAAAACACTTTGAATTTCAATTATGTGATATTTGAAAATATTCCATTTTCAAAATGTTATTGACAGCAATTTATTGGCTATTTTCTAGACAGACCATTCATTGAGAAGTGCAGAAAAAAAGGAGAGCTACACAATTTACCCAAGAGGTATTTATAATCATTGGGTAACATCAAAATCGGCAATTATGTAAATTGGAAACCTTGGTTTTTATTCAGTGGAGCTGTATTAAATCTTCATTGGTACAGGAGAAAAGTGAGAGTTTAATTTTATACATTCTTTCAAATTCAATTTATGATCACATAAATGTGCTTTTCCATATTAACTTTCTCATAAAGAGCACAATTTTCACTTTGAGGAAAAATAGTATTTCAGTGAACAAATTCAAGAGCCCTTTATATCCGGCTTCAATTATGGGAAAATAAATCTAGAAGTCCTGACTGTGTTGATTAAATTCTTATAACTTTACAAGATTAGAGCAAGAGTCTTTGAAAATAAAAAGTCTTGATTGATAATAATGTTGAAAATATTATTGTTAATAACAAGGTTATCCATATGTATGATTAAAGGTGGAAAGAGTTTGAAATTCACCTCCAATTTCTCAGTGAAGTATGAAAGACAGCCAGAGAGTTTGTTCATAATATTTGCAAGTAGATTTTAAAAAATTTAGACTTGATACATAATCTAAAACAAAATATTCTCAATCTTATGCTTAACCTCATGCCATAAAGTGAAAATGACACTTTGAACTACCCTGGATAAATTTTAGAATCATTTTATTGAATAAATTACTGGAATAGAAAATGTCCTATATCTACTATTGCTTGCTTTTTTACTGCACCCTGCCCCATCCCAGTGTTGATATACATTCATTCATTCATTCATTTATTCATCCTTGTGCCTAATTTTCCCAAAGAAAAAAAATTTTGCAAGATCAGCGTTGTCTGTTTTTTCACTCCATGTATATTCACTTTCTGGATATTTTCCTGATTTTATATTCAGTGTTGATAGCCATTTGTACACACAAAAAATATTAATTCCTAACTGTTTTCATGTTTTTACCTATAATTTCCTAGCTTTCATCTGAGATTCTTACCCATATTCCTATGATTTATCATGTAGGGTATGCTGGTTAGTGTTTAAAAACTGACTCTCTAGAAGGAAAAAAAAAAGAAACACCCTTATTTGCAGCATTTGCTTATTTTATGGTTGGATATTCTCACCATGGATGATGCAAGTAGCTTATAAAATTCCTGAAAATATACAAGCAACTCTATTGAGCTGGTACTAGCTAGTTCCAGCACACCACTCTAAGTACACTAATTTTAAAGAGAAAACATATCTTTTTTGAGAATTTTCCAAGAAACTTCAAAGAGTTAAGAACACTTTCTGGCTCCAGAATGTAGACAGCCTGTAAGGGGCGTCCCTTTAACCATTACAGCAAAAACGAATGAGATAAACTTCAGATTCGTAATTTTTTTTCAAACCCAACTAGACCTAAGTTTGCAGAGCCACCAACTGACCCACAATATAAGGAGAGACAGGAGTCTGAAGGAAGAAAGGACAAGTGTTCACTCTTCTACTTGAGGGAAACACAGATGGACTCAGGTACAAAAAGCACTGCTAGAGTGTGTGATGAATTGTTAGAGGCTGAGTGTGGGATGGAGAGTGTAGAGTCTGTGAGGACCCCTAAAACTGGGGAAATCCCCACAAAATGGCAGGCTCTCTGTTTGTAAACTCTTACAGGAACTCACAGAAAAGAATGGGAAGATACCTAAGAAAAGGTTTTTGGTGGTACATACTTGAAAAGGGGAACATCAGTGGTGTGGGAATGTCAAAAACTTTATCTGGACTCTTCTCCCCTGTCTACCATGTGAAATAAATGCCTTAATCTTTGAGGTGGAGGGCATAACACTACCAACTTAGGGGAACAGGTATAAACTAATTGCTGCTGGAGGAAGGAAACAGGAGGAAAAAAAAACTACCCCCTGGAAGAAGAGCAGGAGCAGGAATATGCACTGGGCCCAACAAATGAAGTCTGGGAACAGAGAACAGTGAATGCTGCATCCCCAAGACCAGCACATCACATCTGCCCAGGATCAGCCTTAGGCAGCCCACAGCTCGCATTTGCCAGCCCTGTGGAGAGGTGTGGGAGGTAACGGTGAAAATAGGTGAGTAAAATCATTGTCAAAATTGTTTTGAGAATAAAAGCAGGAAAGAGTAAATGTTCTAAAGCTCTCATATCATTGGATGTCAGTGGCAACAGTGGCATAATAGATCTATTTGGTGTGAGAAAAAAAAACTCTAAAGGTAATTAGAGAAAAATTCAATCAAATAAAAAATGAAAAGGAAATATGAAGCTCAATGATATAAATATAAGCAATATAAAATATAAGAATTACATAATAAATAGAATATAAATCAAGAAATGTAAATCATGTATATCAGTCAAATCCCTGAATGAGAATGAACTGAAGTCTTACATAACAAGACACTATCAGATTAGGTTAAGAATATAAATCAGCCATAGTCTTTCAATAAGTAATACAGCTAAGTCAGAAGGAGAGTTTAAGAATTAAAAAATTGGGGCCTGACATGGTGACTCACTCTTGTAATCCCAGCACTTAGGGAGGCTGAGACAGATTGCCTGAGCCTGGGAGTTCAAGACCAGCCAGGGCAACATAGCAAGTCCCCTTTTCTACAAAAAGAAAAATACAAAAAGTAGCCAGGCGTGGTGGTGAGTGACTATAATCCCAGCTACTTAGGCTGAGATGAGAAGTTAATGCTACAGGAAGCCATGTTTGTGCCACTGCACTCCAGCCTGGGTGACAGAGCAAGACCCTGTCTCAAAAAAAAAGAATTGGTATGCATAATACTATACCAGACAAATGACAACAAAAACAAAACGTGGTTAACATTAAAAATGAAGAAATTTAAGATTCAAATCTAAATAAAATAAAGCAGGAGCATATCAATTTATAAAAGTATTGTATTAGTCTGTTTTCACACAGCTATAAAGAATACCTGAGACTGGGTAATTTGTAAACAAAAGAGGTTTAATTAACTCACAGTTTCACATGGCTAGGGAGGCCTCAAGAAACTTAAAATCATGACAGAAGGGGAAGCAAGGCACATCTTACATAGTGGCAGGTGAGAGAGAGAGAGGACAAGGGAAACTGCCACACACTTTTAAAGCATCAGAACTCACGAGAACTCACTCACTATTATGAGAATAGCATGGGGGAAACTGCCCTCATGATCTAATCACCTCCCACCAGGTCCCTCGCTTGACACATGGGGATAACAATCTGAGATGAGATTTCGATGTGGACACAGGGCTAAACCATAATATTCTGCCTGGGGTCCCTCCCAAATCTCATGTCTTTTCTACATTTCAAAACCAATCATGCCTTCCCAACAGTCTCCCAAAGTCTTATTTCTGCATTAACTCAAAAGTTCACAGTCCAAAGTCTCATCTGAGATCAGGCAAGTCCCTTCTGCCTAGAAGCCTGTAAAATCAAAAACAAGTTAGTTACTTCCATGATACAGTGGAGGTATAGGCATTAGGTAAATATTCCCATTCCAAATGGGAGAAATTGGCCAAAACAAAAGAGGCCACAGGCCCTATGCAAGTCCGAAACCCAGCAGAGCATACATTAAATCTTGAAGCTCCAGAATGATCTCCTTTAACTCCATTTCTCACATCCAAGGCACACTGATGGAAGGGGTGGGCTCCCACAGCCTTGGGCAGCTCCACTTCTGTGGCTCCGCAGGGTACAGCCTCTGTGGCTGCTTTCACAGGCTGGCATTGAGTGTTGGCAGCTTTTCCAGTGCATGGTGCAAGCTGTCAGTGGATCTAACATTCTGGGGCCTGAAGGACAGTGGCTATCTTTTCAACGCTCCACTAGGCAGTGCCCCAGAGGGGACTCTGTGTGGGGGCTCTGAGCCCACATTTTCCTTCCACACTGCCGTAGCAGAGGTTCTCCATTAGGGTTCCATTAGGAGTAGAGACTCCTGCAGCAGACTTCTGCCGGGACACCCAGGTGTTTCCCCACATCCCTGAAATCTAGGCAGAGGCTCCCAAAGTTCAACTCTTGCTTTCTGTGCACCTGCAGGCACAACACCTCATGGAAGCCACCAAGGCTTGGGGCTTTCACCCTTTGGAGCAACAGCCCAGACTGTACCTTAGCCCCTTTTAGCCATGTCTGGAGCTGGAGCAGCTGGCACACAGGGCACCAAGTCCCAAGGCTACACAGAGCAGCAGGGCTTTGGGCCTGGACCATGAAACCATTTTTCTGTCCTAGGCCTCTGGGCCTCTGATGGGAAGGACTGCCATCAAGATCTCTGACATTCCCTGGAGACATTTTCCCATTGTTTTGGTGATTAACATTCAGCTTCTCGTTACTTATGCAAATTTCTGCAGCTGGCTTGACTTCTCCTCAGAAAATGTGTTTTTCTTTTCTGCCACATGGTCAGGCTGCAAATTTTCTCCACTTTTTTGCTCTGTCACCTCTTGAATGCTTGGCTGCTAAGAAATTTCTTCTGCCACATACCCTAAATCATCTCTCTCAAGTTCAAGGTTCCATAGATCTCTAGGGCAGGGGCAAAATGCCACCAGTCTCTTTGCTAAAGCATAGCAAGAATGACCTTTGCTCCAGTTCCCAATGAGTTTCTCATCTCCATGTGAGATCACCCTAACCTGTACTTCATTGTCCATATCACTATCAGCATTTTGCTTGAAACCATTTAACAAGTCTCTAGGAAGTTCTAAACTTTCCCACATCTTCTTCTGAGCCCTCCAAACTGTTCTAACCTCAGCCCATTACCCAGTTCCAAAGTTGCTTCCACATTGTCAAATATCTTTAGAGCAGTGCCCCAAACTCCTTGTACCAATTTCCTGTATTAGTCTGTTTTTTTTTTTTTTTTCCTGACAGTGTGTCGATATATCACCCAGGCAGGAGTGCAGTGGTAGGAACATGGCTCTTTACCCTCCTACTTCAGGGTCTGGTGTAGCTGGGACCACAGGCACACACCACTATTCCTGGCTGACTTTTTTTTATTTTTTGTAGAGATGGGATCTCAGTTTGTTGCCCAGGCTGGTCTGAAGCTGCTGGGCTCAAGCCATACTCCAGCCTCAGCCTCCCAAAGTGCTGGGATTATGGGTGTGCACCACCACTTGAAACTATTGTTTTCCTTTTTTAGAAACCTCAGTTTTTGCTCTTAATGCCTTCAACTGATTGAATGACGTCCACCAACACTACAAAGAGTAATCCATTTATTTATTTATTTATTTTTGCTCCATGGGAAATGTATAGCCTTCATTAAAAAAAATTCATAGTACTTTCAAAAATGCAAAAACAAGAAGAGAAGAATTTAATAAAGATTATATGTGATTAATAAAATAGAAAATGGAAAATTGTAAAAGCATAAGTGGATTCGAACATGGTTTCTTTGACTAATAATGCCAACAATATTCTTGACATTTTGATTACATAAATTAAAAAGAATAAAACCATATAAGATTTGGAATGCCAAATAATCACAGGGAAAAATTGGATAAATGAATTATAAAAGATTTCCAATAATATTTAAACTACTTCAAAAGAAATGATGCTATCTCTGATGCACATTTTAAAGCCTTTATAACAATAATAACAAAATCTAAAAAGAAGACATGAATAGAAAAGCATAAGACAAATTATATTTCTTAATATAAAAATTTTAAATAATTATAAAGATTGAATAAATATTAGTAAATTGGATCAATAAAATTCAGCACTGGATTACAAAGTTAGTAGACTACAACAAAAGCCTGTTATTTTGTATCAGAAAACTGGTCAATAAAACATTGAAAAAATAAATATGTCTACTTTAGAATAATACAAATAGTTTCTCAAAGCTGTTTATGTTTATTCTATGATGCTGAGTCTTCTCATTCTCCTAGATGAAATTTATAGACATTCTCATGACTTTTCAGGTCATTGTAGGTAATTAATATTCAGTATCCTTAAGTCCAGTTCAATGAAGCAATAAAAAGTTTAAATGTCATCAACTTTTTCGTCCTCATCTATCTTCTTTCTTTTTCTTTTTTTTTTTTTTTTTGAGACAGCCCCCTCATCTCTCTTCTTTCCCATTTCTGGACCACTGCAAGATGGTCAAGTGGTATTGAAAGAACTGTGAGTGCATGGCTGCTTCTCCTTTCCCCATCATTTACTTTTTCCATTGCCCAAATAAAGGACAACAGAATTAACAGTTTCTTTTTTTACTGGACGAGAGGAGTTGGAGGGAGAGTAGGAAACAGTAAAGATTTTACTTGACTAGTGCTATTGTCAAGTGGCAAAGCCACCCCCAGGTTTGGAAGCTGTTTAAGCTCTAATGCTTTCTGACCTTCTTGCATCTGGTTCAGCTCTAATCCATAGAAAATACTTAACGAATCCTTTGCGCTCAAACTTCGGATACAAAAACCATCCAAAGCACCACTTCTGTTTTTCTCTATGTTGAGAGCATATTTAAAGCCAGTGCCCCTCACCTCCTTTATATTTCTCAGACATAAATAGAAGACAAAGGAAGCTACCCTAATGATCCCACTGAAGCCCCTTTCCATGACTGGAGGTGACTGTGGGAGCCATACACCCTCTCCCTTGGAGACAGCACTGCTTTTCCCTAAGGAATCACTTTAACCTGCAACAACCCAATGACTTTTATGGGCTGTAAGTAGCTGTTAAAAATATTGAAAAATGGATCTTCACCTCCTTATGTAAATAGATGATGTTAGTCTCACAATTCATTTTGCAATGTGAAAGCTGTTGTTTTGCAAACTTAGCAAAATCTGAGACAAAAATAGTTACACTTTTAACCTTATAAATCTAATAATAAACATATAAATAGAATTGTGAAAATGGTTCATTTATAGCAGTAATTTTAAAAGCCATAAAAATAATTTAAACAGACAGGAAGTAAGGAATAGAACAAAATACTCCAGATTTTTAACATGGGTTACCTGGTTAGAGAGGATGTGTGGAGAAATAAGTAAGTGGCGGAAGAAAAGGTAAGCAAGAGGCAAAAGAAAAAAAAAATCAACAGAAAAAGATTGCTCTAAAAACAATAACAAAAAAATACTCTTTCATACAAAATTATATTTTTGTGTGTGCATTTAAAAAAAAACGGTTAATTAGAATTTTATGTACTGACCTACAGGGTTGTTCTTGACATATTATTCAGTGAAAAAAATAAGTTGTTGGGTAGTATTTATATTATGATTCCATTTAGTAAACACACACACAAGGCTTAAAGCTTTATATATATACTTAAATGCAATATATATATATATAACATTTTAATACATTATATAACATACCATTCTTTGGGTTTTTTTGTATAAGTGAAGAGAAAGTTGCACAATGACACCCATGAGTTTATTATCATGGTTATTCTTCACAAGTGGGATTGGCGGGAGGCTGTTGACCTTTCTCTTTATACAACATTGAATTGTTAAATTTAATGCATACATTGTTTTATTTTTAATTTTTTTAATTTTTATCTTTTAATTTTGAAATAAATTCAAACTAGAAGAAAATTTGCAAGAATGATACAAAGAACTCTCATGTATTATTTACCCAGATTTGTCACTTATTTATATTTAGCCTCATTTGTTTTTTCTTTCTGGCTCTTGTTCTCATGCTCTTCTTGCTCTTTTCCCCTCTCTCCAGACGTACACACACATGCACACACGCATGCACAAACACACACACACATACTGCTATTATTCTTTTTCTGAATCATTAGGGAGTAAGTTGGAGTCATCATGCCTCTATTTCCTAAATAACTTCAAATTTTTTCTTTAAAAAGTAATATTTTCTAATATACCATGGTAAAATTATTAAAGTGTGAACAATTTAACCACAATGTTACACTATTATTTATTTCATTGTCCCAAATCAAAAATTTTAAATTATTCAACAGTCTTTTAAAACTATTTTAATTTTGTGAGGTTCAGGATTCACTCCAGGGTCATCGTATGGAGTTATGTCTCTTTCAGTCTCTTTTATTCCAAAAAAGTCCCTAGCGCTTCTTTGTCTGTATTCCCATTGACATTTTTGACAAGTTATTTTGTAAAATGTCCCTCAATTTTAATCTGTCTGATGTCTTCTCATGATTACATTTAGCTTATACAGTTTTGACAGAAACATTAAAAATGGTGTTTTATTCTTCTCATTGCTTCATGTTAGGACGCACAGCAGGTCAGTTTGCCCCTGTGACAGAAGCACCCAGAGAATCTCAGATATTCCCTTAAAAAATTCAAGAGACAAAGCATACAGTAGTACTTACAGCTAAAATTTATTACAGCAATGTAGTACAGACAAATGGTCGAATCAGAAGGGAAAAAGTCAGAATGGGGAGGAATTCACATGAAGCCTGTCTTCCTTATACTCTCTGCCTCCCACGTGGGGTCACCCAGAGTGCACTTTTCCTCAGCAAAAAAATATAGTGTAGGGGAGAAAAAAAATTACATTAATATTTTTTCCTCACCTTTTGCAAGTGCATAGCTGAGGCCCCATAACAGAAGATGAGGTAACAAAAGAAAAGCATACAAATTTACTTAATATAAGTTTTACATGATATTGCAGTCTCCAGAAATGAAGACCCCCAAGAAACAGAAGAATCTGTGTATTTTTATGGACAGTCGTAGAGAAGTATTATTGGAGGACAAAAGGGTATGATCTCTGGTAATAAACTGGGAGGAACTTAGCAAGGCCGGCTTGTTCAAATGCTTCTTGGCATCCCTGTGTAACATTCCTTCCATCTGGGCAGGGGAGGATACCTGTCAAGTGAAGGTCTTCAGAAGATAAGGGAGGGTGGAAGGTTAAAGAATGACCTAGGTTTTATGGCCTACTTCAAAGAAGAAGGGAAAGGAGAAGGTAAGTGGACATCCTGCTTCTGCTGTTTTCTTAAAGGCCAAGGTGCCATATTTTGGTGTAGCATGTCCTGAACCCCATCTGCAGCAACATATGTGCAATATTTCTGCCTAGGGGAGCTCATTAGAGACTAAGCAGCTAAGATTTTTGTTTTTTAATTTAAGTAGTTAAGATTTTTATTTTTTATTCATAAATGTTTAATTTGTGAATGTGATAATTAGTAGATATATTTTAATATTGTAAAAAAGAAAAAAATCTTATTTTTTATTTAAGATTTTATTTATTTATTTGTAGGCACCCTCTACCTTACATGTACACAAATTCTAGACTCTGAAGAGAAAAGCAGGCATTTAACATAACCATATTGTTTGCACGTGCAGTCTATGCACAGTGAACCCCACCATTATTATCAGTTAACTGTTGCCCAGGGAACATTTGGAGAGCCAAGTTCCCAGATGCTGGTGACTAACCTTGCAAGAAGCCTTTGTAAAGACAGCAGTCTCAGGCCACTATGTTAATTCCTTTCAGTACCAACCCAATGTTAATGATTTCAACTTTGATCACTTGGTAAAATGGGTCCCACAGGTTTCTCCATTACGATGTGACTCTTTCCTTATCAATTGATAACCAATTTGTGGAGAATACCTTAAGACAATGAAAATATCCTATTCTCTAAAAATCTTTACCTACTGACTTTAGAGTCTTGTGATTTTCTTACGCCTTCATTGTGTCCATATGTATACTGGTTGACATTCTATTCTAAATAAGAGCTTTTCCTTTGTCCTTATATTTTAATTATACATTGATTTATTTGTGTTATTAGGGAGTCATAGATTTTTACATATTTTAGGATATGATTTACTGATTTCCACATATAACTTTATGAGTAATATTAGTCCATAGTTTATTTTCTTGTAATGATTTTCTCTGCTTTTGGCTTCCTAAAGATAGCTGGAAAATATTCCTTCCTCTTCTGTTATCTATATGATTTTGTGTGAAATTGATACTATTTCTTCTATAAACGTTTGGTCGAATTAACTAGTGAAGCCACAGGGGCTTTTAATTACAAATTTATGTTAATTAATAGACAGTACCATTCAGAGTATCTATTTCTTCTTGAGTGAGCTTTACTAGTTGGACTCTTTCAGGGACTTTTTTTGTATAATATAAGTCATCAAATGTGTTAGTATAACATTTTAAAAAGATTTCATTATCATCTTTATCTTTTTAGTGTCTGTAAAATAGTATGCATTTTGTTCCTTTTTATTACCTTATTGCAGTAGTTAGTATCTCTGCCACAAATTTGAATACAAACAGTAGTAATAAGCATGCTTGTCTTAAACTCCAGACTTTAGGTGGAGTTTAAAGACAAACATTAGGGCTCCTTTCTCTATCTCTTTCTCCTTTCCAAAATTTCTTCATTCACTTTTCAGCTGTTTGGCATCCTATAACTTTATCCTCTAATGCCTCAAATCAGTAAAATTACGGATTTCTGTTTGACTTTCAGCTATCTTCATCTTGTGAACTGGTAAGTGTCTTCAGGAAAAAAATTTACATAAGCACAAATGTCACTAAATGGAGTTTTTATCTATTTTATGCTGCAGTTTCTGCCTGTTTTTAGTCACTCACCAGTGCTTCAGATAGTTGTTTATAGATATTTTGAATAAAATGTATAATTGTTATCTGTGGGAGTATATGCATTCATTACCAAAAATGGAACTGCAAATATTACTTTTAAAATATAGAATATATCACATTAAAAAAGGAAAATATAAAATTACATTTTATTGTATATTATGGTACTTAGTGCTTGTAGCAGTTTACGAGTTTAACTGGTTAAAGTAAATACTTGGAACGTTTTAAATTTATGAATGTGATAATTAGTATATATATATTTTAATATTGTGAAAAAGAAGAAAATTAATTCAAATGCAGTAATGTCTTCCTCTGTTTAAACAGTATGGCTGACTCCGAAAGACAAGAAAAGGCCATAAAATCAACCCAAATACAATGTAAGCTACAAGTCATTGTGCTCTGTCACAAATATTGTTCTTTTGCATATAAAGTTATAAAAGATATTACTCTTTGTGAGGAAAATAAATGTCAGTCTTAAGAGAAAGATGACCTCCCCGGCATTAGCTGAAATTTTAATATGAAAATAAATATGCTTGGTAAGGGTTTCTTTATTTTTTTCACAAACTAAATTTTTGTTAGAGACAGACGTTTCCTAAGTAACTACCACTTCCAAGTGCTGAACTGTGACTAATTTACTTCACTTACTTAATAATAAATGGTTCCTTTGAGGATTTTTATTTCTACTACTTAGATAGTAAACCAAAGGCACAGTGATAACAGTTTTCTCCAGTGGGAAGACAAAAGAGCAATCACAACACTTTATTCAGTGAGAACTCAATGGTATTCTTACTAGCGCCTATTTGCAAATCGCATATGACCATTCTGTGTTATCTTTCAGCAGCTGATAATTTAAATTTTCTAAATATTTTGTAGGTGAACATAATCTTGGTGAAATCAAGGTCTAATAGTAAGTACAGAACCTCTGAGATAATGTAAGGATTTATGAAAATTTTAAAAAGGACTTTTTTCTCCCAGAACCTGCAATGAAATAACTTGTTTGCCTTGACATCTATGGATATCTCAATTGTTCCCAGTGACTGGTCAGAGCAAATTTTTCAGCTCAAATGTTCCAACAAAACTAATTAGTTCTATAGTTTTTTTATATCTATAAATTCTGCATGTCTATATTTAGAACTTATTACAAGTTTCACATCCAGAGCTAAAGTAAGTCATTATTTTAAAGCAGAATCCTTTAATAGCTCAGGTAAATATTATTCCCTCCAGGTATTACATCCCTTGAAGAAGCATACTTCACAAATCGTCCTCTGAATACAGAATATTTCACATAACCCAACTGACTGTAGTACAGCTATGAGTACTCTCTTAATTCTAACATTATTATTAATCTGTTTTATTTTTCACATAGGTGAATACGACAAAACTTCAAATCTTATTTATATTCATTGTAACAAGTTTTTTTTCTGAGTGTTTTGAGGGTTTTTTTTTTCTTAACTCAGCAAACTCCTAATGATAATCAGAGTCTTTTTCTTAAAAATTAAGTGTAATAAGAATGAGGCCTTGTCAAAAAGATAAGTTTCCAATTATAAAAAATGTCTAGTATTGTACTTAGGACATAGTAAGGGCTTTAAAATGTACTGGGTGAATGTATAAGATGATATATTAGCTAACAAATGAGATCTTTGGGTACAAGCAGACTTAGATTTTAATAACAATTATATTTAGTTACCAGTAGTTTATCATTGAAGAATATTGCATATTTCCTCTAAGCCTAGATTTCTGAATCTGTGAAGGACAAGAAGAACTAATTTCAGACGAGATCAGGCGCGTTCAGGGTCAATATCATACTGAATGGGCAAAAACTGGAAGAATTCCCTTTGAAAACTGGTACAAGACAGGGATGCCCTCTCTCACCACTCCTATTCAACATAGTGTTGGAAGTTCTGGCTAGGGCAATCAGGCAGGAGAAGGAAATAAAGGGTATTCAATTAGGAAAAGAGGAAGTCAAATTGTCCCTGTTTGCAGATGACATGATGGTATATCTAGAAAACCCCATCATCTCAGCCCAAAATCTCCTTAAGCTGATAAGCAACTTCTGCAAAGTCTCAGCATACAAAATCAATGTGCAAAAATCACAAGCATTCTTATACACCAATAACAGACAAACAGAGAGCCAAATCATGCGTGAACTCCCATTCACAATTACTTCAAAGAGAATAAAATACCTAGGAATCCAACTTACAAGGGATGTGAAGTACCTGTTCAAGGACAACTACAAACCACTGCTCAACAAAATAAAAGATGATACAAACAAATGGAAGAACATTCCATGCTCATGGGTAGGAAGAATCAATATCGTGAAAATGGCCATACTGCCCAAGGTAATTTATAGATTCAATGCCATCCCCATCAAGCTACCAATGACTTTCTTCACAGAATTGGAAAAAACTACTTTAAGTTCATATGGAACCAAAAGAGAGCCCGCATTGCCAAGTCAATCCTAAGTCAAAAGAACAAAGCTGGAGCCATCACGCTACCTGATTTCAAACTATACTACAAGGCTACAGTAACCAAAACAGCATGGTACTGGTACCAAAACAGACATATAGACCAATGGAACAGAACAGAGCCCTCAGAAATAATACCACACATCCACAACTGTCTGATCTTTGACAAACCTGACAAAAACAAGAACTGGGGAAAGGATTCCCTATTTAATAAATGGTGCTGGGAAAACTGGCTAGCCATAAGTAGAAAGCTGAAACTGGATCCCTTCCTTACACCTGATACAAAAATTAATTTAAGATGGATTAAAGACTTAAATGTTAGACCTAAAACCATAAAATCCCTAGAAGAAAACCTAGGCAATACCATTCAGGACATAGGCATGGGCAAGGACTTCATGTCTAAAACACCAAAAGCAATGGCAACCAAAGCCAAAATTGACAAATGGGATCTAATTAAATGAAAGAGCTTCTGCACAGCAAAAGAAACTACCATCAGAGTGAACAGGCAACCTACAAAATGGGAGAAAATTTTTGCAATCTATTCATCTGACAAAGGGCTAATATCCAGAATCTATAAAGAACTGAAACAAATTTACAAGTAAAAAACAAACAACCCCATCAACAAGCGGGTGAAGGATATGTACAGACACTTCTCTAAAGAAGACATTTATGCAGCCAAAAGACACATGAAAAAGTGCTCATCATCACTGGCCATCAGAGAAATGCAAATCAAAACCCCAATGAGATACCATCACACACCAGTTAGAATGGCAATCATTAAAAAGTCAGGAAACAACAGGTGCTGGAGAGGATGTGGAGAAATAGGAACACTTTTACACTGTTGGTGGGACTGTAAACTAGTTCAACCATTGTGGAAGTCAGTGTGGCGATTCCTCAGGGATCTAGAACTAGAAATACCAGTTGACCCAGCCATCCCATTACTGGGTATATACCCAAAGGATTATAAATCATGCTGCTATAAAGACACATGCACACATATGTTTATTGCAGCACTATTCACAATAGCAAAGACTTGGAACCAAGCCAAATGTCCAACAATGATAGGCTAGATTAAGAAAATGTGGCACATATACACCATGGAATACTATGCAGCCATAAAAAAGGATGAGTTCATGTCCTTTGTAGGGACATGGATGAAGCTGGAAACCATCATTCTCAGCAAACTGTCGCAAGGACAAAAAACCAAACACCGCATGTTCTTACTCATAGGTGGGAATTGAACAATGAGAACACATGGACACAGGAAGGGGAACATCACACACTGGGGCCTGCTGTGGGGTGGGGGGAGTGGGGAGGGATAGCATTAGGAGATATACCTAATGTAAATGATGAGTTAATGGGTGCAGCACACCAACATGGCACATGTATACATATGTAACAAACCTGCACGTTGTGCACATGTAACCTAAAAGTTAAAGTATAAAAAAAGAACTCATTTCATAACACTGTATTATATTTAAATGAGATAATAATAATCAGGTACAGTCCTTGGTGCTTAGAAAATATTGATTTCTCTTCTTTTTAAATATTTAAAATATTGATTTAATATTTAAAATATTTAAAATATCGATTTAAATATTTAAACATTTAATAAAATATTTACATATTTAAATATTTTTAAATATTTATAAAATATTTATAAAATATTTAAATATTTAATAAATATTGATTGCTTTTCTTTGATGCTTGCCTTCTGGGTTTTTGTTTTTTTGTGTGTGTGGGTGTGTTTTTTATAAGTAATGATACCAGTGGTAAAAATTATGTACTTCTGATTCTTATGTTCCCAATAAAGAAACATGTAAATATCATAAATGAGATGTTTGTAGGGAATATATTGCAAAAATATATCTGTAAAAATTTAAATTAATTTAGACAAAAAAGTCACTTTCATACACACTAGGAAAATTGGAATAAATAATGTATAAATAAGTTTCATATTTTGATATGTAATCATTTTAACAGGTAGGTTCATGGAAAAGGTATTCAGTAAAAATTTTAATCCAGGCTGGTCATGGTGACTCATATCTGTAATCCCAGCACTTCAGGAGGCCACGGCAGGAGGACTGCTTGAGGCCAGGAGTTTGAGATTAGCCCGAGCAACACAGTGAGACTGCATCTCTACAATTTTTTTTTAAAGCCTAGCTGCTCGAGAAGCTGAGACGGAAGGATCACTTGAACCAAGAAATTTGAGGTTTCTGTGAGCTATGGTCATGCTACTGCACTTCGGCCTGGGCAATGGAGCATGACCTTCTCAAAACAAAAAAATCTAAATTTCCTTTTATTCATCCTTGTTTTATCATAACATACATATGAGTCATTTATGTACACACACCCATGAAGAAACTTTGAGGGAAATGAGAGAATATATGTGTTTATTAACATTGTCATAATTAGAAGGATGAAGTCTGACAAATAATCTGGAATAGGCTAGATACTCTTTATTATTCAGATAAGTCTCTGAAATTATTATTGTCCTATTTAGTGTCTAAATATTACTGCCTTGAAAAATAAAATTATAAAAATCAAATGCCAACAAGATTCACTTAAAAGATCTCTGTATTTCCCCAGATCTACATGATAACAATTCCAAAGAGTAGTTGTGTTAAAGGAAGTTTCCTTAGAACATAGGAAGCATCTCTTACTGACTCAAGTTTATTGTCTTTGAAGGCCAGGATTTTCTGTGCAGTAAAGAGTATTTTGGGAAGAGGGTAATGTTGCAAGATTGCAAAAAAGAAATCTTTAGTGATCATCCCATCATAGAAACATCAATTTGAACAACAATACACTTACAAAAACTTCAGAAAGGTAAAGTGAAACAGGTGCAAGACTACAGTACCTAGATATGCATAATAATAAAAAAGATGCATGGAAGAGGATAGGAGAACAGTGTTACATTACACACATCATCCTTCTCCCAACCACAGGTAGCACCACACTTAGAGATATGCTGTCTGCCTGGGGGAAGGAGAGGCAAGTAAGCAGAGGACTTTTTCTTGGACCCTAAAACCAGGCCTGCCACAGAAAAGCCCATCATCAGGCAGACTGCCATGACTCCTGATTCCAGGCAAGTACCTGTGGAATGACCTCCAGACCTGCCCCAGTGCCGGGGGCTACCCATAGCTCCTGAAAGGCAGACACTATCTGCAGCTGACATCACTACTTACTGACTACAGCAGTGTTCAGCTCTGGACAAATCTCAATGGATGATAGGCTTCAGAAGCCAGGAGTCTTTGGGCTTGCTCAAGCACTATGCCAGCCTCAGCAGCCACAAGGTTTCCAATCCTACCCCCAGCAGACATAGTGGTCCCAGGCTTAGGGTTCCCCCAGTGCTGCAATGGCTAAGCTGTCCTTGGCATAGGGACCATACGAGATGGCCTGCCAAGGATCTCGGGACAAGCTTACTATTAAAGGGTGCTGCCAGACAAAGCCAGTCTACAAAAACAAGTATAAGTACCTGATTTTTCAAATGCACAGACATCTATGCATGGCCACAAGGATCAAGATCAAACAGGGAAAGGTGACAGCACCAGAGACAAAATAAAATGCCAGTGACTAAGCCTATAGAAATGGAGATGTATGAAAGCCTGACAAAAATAACTGTTTTATAGAAGCTAAGGAAATTTCCATAAAATGCAGAGAAACAATTCAAACTAATAAGGAAAACAATAAGTGACTATAATGAGAAATATAAGGGAAGATTGAAATAATTTTTTAAAAGCAAAAATCTTAGAGCTGAAAAATACAAGGAACAAATGAAAAAATGCAGTAGAGAACATCAACAGCACTTGATCAAACAGAAGAAGGAATCTGAAAACTCAAAGACAGGTTATTTGAAAATATACAGTTAGATATTTTTTAAAAGAAAAAAGTAATGAGAAACAATAAAGCAGACATGCAGGATTTAGGTGACAGAATCAAAAGGGCAATTTTTCTGAGTTTTTGAAATTCAAGAGAGAGAAGAAAGATAAAGGTGTAGAAACCTTATTTAAAGAAATAATAGGAAACTTTTCAAAACTGAAGAAAGATATAAATATCCAGGCACAGGAAAGTTTGAAGTCTTCAATCAAATTCAATCTAAATAAGACTACCCTAAGACATATTATAATAAAACTGTCAAAAATCAAAACAAAGAATCATGAAAGCAGAGAGAAGCAAATAGCATATAAGGCAGTTTTAGTACAACCACAAGCCAACTTCTTTATAGAAATCCTACAAGCCAGGAGATAATGGAATGATATGTACAACATACTGAAAAATAAGGTGCCAATCAAGACTGTGGTATCCAGGAAAGCTTTCCTTCAGAAATGAAGCAGAGACAAAGACTTTCCCAGACAAACAAAATCTGAGGGACTTCATCATCTCACCTGTCTTATAAGAAATGCTAACGAAAAATCACTTTACCATAAAGGAAGAGGAAAGGAACAAAGGCGCTACTAAGCAGCTAGTAAGCAATTAACAAAATGGCAGTAGTAAGTCCCTACCTATCAATAATAACATTGAATATCAAGGGATTAAATTCTTCAAACCAAAAATATAGCATGACTGAATAAATTGAAAACAAGAACCAGCTATATGTTGCCTACAAGAGACTCACTTTATCAGTAATGACATATATAGATTGAAAGTGAAGGTGCTGAAAAAAAAATACTCCGTGTAAGTAGAAACCAAAAGGGAACAGAAGTACCAATTTTTATATCAGATAAACAAAACTTTATGTCAAAACTGTAAAAAGAAACAAATAAGTTTTTATGTAATAAAGGAGTTAATATGGCAAGAGAATATAACAGTGGTAAATGCATATATATAAATACATGTAAATACATATATATGTGTGTGTCTGTATATATATATATATATAAAGTATCATTTCTCACCACAAGAATTTGAAAGCAGAAATCTATACAGAAGTAATTCTGGAAAATTTAGAAACACATGAAACACATGGAAATTAATTAATTGCTCTTAAAACACAAATGAGTCAAAGAATAAATTAAAGGGGAAATTTAAAAATAAATGGAGGCAAATGAACCTAGAAACACAACATACCAAAACCTATGTAATACAGCAAAATCAGCTCCAAGAGGAAAGCTTATAGCAATAAATACCTATATCAAAAAAGAAAAAAGCTCTCAAAGAAGCAATTTAACATTTCACCTGAAGGAACTAAAAGAAAAAAAAAACAAGAACAAACTAAGTCAAAAATTAATAGAAGGAAAAAAATAATATAGGGTCAGAGCAGAATGTAAAAAAGTTGATCCCATAGAAATAAAGAGTAAAATGGTTGTTGGTAGAGGCTGGGGCATTTTTCAAGTAGAGACTTGGGAGGATGTTGGTCAAAGGACACAAATTACAGTGAGATGGAAGGAATAAAGAGATCTATTGTACAGCATGGTTACTGTAGTTAGTGATGATATTTTTTATTGTTAAAAGGTGCTAACACAGTGAGTAAGTGTTCTCACCACAAAAATGGTAACTATGTGAGGTAATGCATATATAATTAGGTAGATTTAACCATTTCATAATGTATGTACTCTTCAAAACATCCTGTTGTTCATGACAAATACATGTAATTTTATCTGGCAATTTAAATAATAAAGCAATCAACAAAGTAAACAGGCAACCTACAGAATGGGAGAAAATATTTGCAAACTATGCATTTGACAAAGGTCTAATATCCAGATTTTAAAAGAAACTTAAACAAATTGACAAGCAAAAAACAAACATTACAAAGCAGACAAAGGACACGAAGAGACACTTCTCAAAAGAAAACATACATGCAGCCAAAAAAAATATGAAAAAAATGCTCAATATTACTAATCATTAGAGATATGCAAATCAAAACCGCAATGAGATGCCATCAAAGAAATACCATAAAATATGAGTGAGATACCAATAAGAATCTTTATTCCAGAGATATACACTATCTACCTACACATACCATACCACCAGTTAGAATGGCTATTATTAAAAAGTTAAAAAAAAATATGTTGGTGAGGTTGCTAAGAAAAGGGAACACTTAGACACTGCTAGTGGGAATGTAAATTAGTTCAGCCATTGTAGAAAGCAGTGTGGTGATTTGTCAAAGAACTTAAAATAGAATTACCATTCAACCCAGCAATCTCATTATTGGGTAAACTAAAGGAATATAAATCATTCTACCATAAAGACACATGCACATATATGATAATCACTATTCACCATATCAAAGACATGGAATCAATCTAAATGCTCATCAATAGTAGACTGGTTAAAGAAACTGTGGTACATATACATCATGGAATATTATGTAGCTATAAAAAGAATGAGATCATGTCTTTGCAGCAAGATGGATGGAGCCGGAGGCCATTATCCTAAGCAAATTAACACAAGAACAGAAAACCAAATACCACATGTTCTCACTTATAAGTGGAAGCAAAACACTGAGTACAAATGAATACAAAGAAGGGAACAACAGATAACAGGCCTACTTGAGGGTGGAGAGTGGCAGAGGGGAGAGGATCACAAAACTACCAATCAGGTATTATGCTTATTACCCGAGTGATGAAACAATCTGTACCCCAACCCCTCGTGATATACAATTTACCTACACAAAAAACCTGCATATGTACCCCTGAACCTAGAATAAAAGTTAAGACAAAAGAAATTTGAAGGAAAAATAAGTATTTTGAAAAAAATTATCTTAAAAGTTTAGGTTCGCAAAATCTTCAGTCTTTAATTCCTCTTAATATGTTCCATAGATTAAATGACCTATAGCTTTTTTCTGATGTACTTTTGAACAATGTGAAGAAAATTACAGGAATTTATATATTCAGAAATATATTCATCAATTTCATACATACTAAAAAGGAAGACAGAAAACATACCAATGAGATATTTTTATAGGATTTAAAAAAATTTATGGAATAAAGATGAAATAAGAAATAATTTAAATTTCAGTTTAACACTAAAAGAATTATAATCTCTGTGTGGCCTGAAAAGATATTTTAGTTTGTATATTTCTTTCCATTCTCTGATGGAGTTCAGGACATATTACTCTAAAATATGGCATTTTGGCATTCGAGGAAGCAGCAGCAGCAGTTTTTTCTCACTTTCTTCTCGCTACTCTCCCGTAAAGCAGGCTATAAGAGAATTATCTGAATCTGAAGTAGGTCACAGAACCTTTATTCTAGAGGTGTCCACCCTCTACCCACACATAAGGAACGTATGAAGAAACAGGCTAGCCAAATTCCCCTCAGTTTATTACCATACCCTCTTCTTTTCCAATCACACGTCTGCATTACAGTCCATAAAAATATTCAGGTTTCCCTCTTTCTTACCATCTTGATTTGTGAAGGCTCTCATGTCACGTAAAACTTGTGTTAAATACATCTGTATTCTTTTCACTTGTTAATCTGTTTTTTGATAGTCGAGTCGAGCATGAATTTGTGATGGGTAAAAGATCTTTTTTCTCCTACATTTCAAAAATACATAAAAAATCAAACTGCAAGTCTTTGAGGAGCATCTTGCAGAACTGTAGGCACAAGGGCACTGGTGCCTAGAAAGATTTCAAGCGTGTGATTCAAATTCATTTCTATATTCAGCGTATATTACAATGTAAAACTGTAGAATCTCTGTTTTTCTCTTCTGACTTATTTTTTCATTCTTCCACAATTTGCTGAATGTGCATTTCTATGTATTGAACAACTGTCATGATTGAATTATCCTTGCTCCTATCTCCCACTATGTCTAACTATTCTAGAGGAATGTGTCCCTGTGGGTACACTAGTAAAGCCAATTACTTCTTGAATTGCTTTACTCACTTCTGATATAATTTATGAATATGTTGCTCTCTATAATTCCTTCATAAAGTCAAGAATAGTAATATAATGGAAGCATCTGAAATTATCTGAAGTGCATATTTAATTATCCTACCATTTATGCATTATTTAATTAAATTAGCATTTTTTGCATATCATCAAGTTTATTTTAATATAGACATTTATCTCACATGCAACCTAAAGAATCTTAAAAATTCCAACTTATTCGCTGTATAAATATGGTGATATTTTATTCATTCAGCACTGTTGGGCATAGATAAGTCCATATAAGGAAATTTTCAAACAACTGAATCTTACCGTCTGTTAAGCATAGACTTTCAGTACTTTGTGTCATTATAAGTCTTTGCTTCTTAGAGTGTCCTCTCCTTTTTTTTTTTTTTTTTGGTGGAGCAGGGTGTTTTCTTCAGACTTCTTGACTGGATTATGAATATTTGAAGTTCCATATACTAACTTTAAGTAAGCGAGATTTTGCTAAAATTTATCTGAATTATCAAAAATCATCAAACTTATAGACAGCCTTTTTGACCTGATAGATTTATCTTACCCTTAAACATATTATTTTAATATCTCTTCTCCTTACCTACATGACTCAAATTATTAAATTAAGAAATCCAATCTTAAACAAAATAAATATGCATCACCCACCAAAAGTAATTCTAATAAATTCTACACTACGTTTAAAAAAATAAGGTTAAGAATTTAAGACAAAAGATAGTTCAGCTCTATTAATTTACTTTTTAAATTTTCTTCTTTTAATTTTCTCCTTTTCTCTCCCCTCTTTGTCTTTTTATATTTTTTTCTCTATTTTTACATAGGATCTGAATGCATGATCAGTGCATTGTTTTTAGGCAGTAGTTATGATAAATTAATATAGACCTTTACTGAATTATAATAAATAATTCATCCAAACTCCAAGGGATTCAAACACTTTGCAGCTGTAATACTAATGTTGGTAAAAACAAAAATGATTTATTAGTCGTTTATGTTGGTTTGTTTAGTGTTGACCTATTTGTTTCAATATAATAAGAGATGAACAAAGTCATACCACAAATATCCAAAAGTAAAAAATAAAATAGAATATGATCTAAACCATTTTCAATAAAATACAAACTTTAATTTCTGATGGACAGTGTGAAATTATTTTTAACTGGGGAGAGAACCATATAATAAAATGCAGAGGACTTACTGGGGAGATTTCTAAATGTAATCAATCCTGTGTCAAACACCTCTGGGATTTTTACCTCTCATCATAATTCAACTTGCCTGTGAGCACCTTCAAGACAGAAACTATGTCTTATTCATAAGCTTATTCTCAGCATAATTTTTATATTAATTATAACAAATTAGAAAAAAATATTATTAATTAATGTAGGTGCTTTATACATGTTGAATTAACATACCCAGATATATCACTGTGGTCAACTATCTCAATTTAAAAGGTGTAATTCATTATCCAGAATAATTCCTCAGCTTAAAATTAAAGGTGACTGAATGTGGTAGCTAAGTTGACATTTCCTCATGAATATTGTCTGCCATGAAGAAATCAAAATTTTAATGAAGAAAGGACAAAAATAAATTGCTCATATAAAGAAATAAGATTGGAGCCTAATGGTTTACAGGAAAATGGCCCTGGTGAGTGGAAAAATGTGAATTTTAAGAGAACCAGAGGCAGAATGAGAGACTACCCCTGAAAGCCCAGAAGAGGTAGATGTAGAACAAGAACATAAATTTTAAATGGAAAATGGTGATATTACTGACAATGGGTATATAAGTTAATAATGTAAACAGATTTAAAATGAATTAACATTTATTATCATGTAAATTCCTAGGTGAGAAAATCTTCCTAACATGTATTATATAAAAACAGAACAATGTAATTGTAAAGGTCCTTGATGCCAATTTCAGAGATAAATTGTTGTACTGTTTCTTCATCTATCACCTGGCAGTTTTTATGTTTCTATGCAAAGAATATTTTAGTGTTTCTTAGAGGTGTTATTTATAAAATTGAAAATCACATCTCAGAATTAAGAATAATCTTATCTTTTAAAAAATATCATTTAATTAATCAGCACTACCATCTGAATGTCTGCTGGATACTTAATCCTGTGTAACCAAGAGTTCCAAGTAATGGTACCTGACTTTGATCAACTTATTTTTTCATGATTCTTGATAGAGTTATCTTTAACTTAAATATTTCTGGCTATTAACAGTTAACCTAGTATATCAGTCTGGATCCCAATAAGATGGTACATTCAAACAGAACTCAGAGAAGGCTTATTTAAAAGAACTAACTACAAAAGTAAAAGAGTAAGGGAATCAGCAGTTACCTGCAGCATAACAGTTCTTACGACTGAGAGGTGACAGCGTGCTGGCAGTCCTCACAGCCCTCGCTCCGTCTCGGCGCCTCCTCTGCCTGGGCTCCTACTTTGGCGGCACTTGAGAAGCCCTTCAGCCCACCGCTGCACTGTGGGAGCCCCTTTCCAGGCTGGCCAAGGCCAGAGCCGGCTCCCTCAGCTTGCAGGGAGGTGTGGAGGGAGAGGCGGGAGCGGGAACCGGGGCTGCGCGCAGCGCTTGCTAGCCAGCTGGAGTTCCGGGTGGGCATGGGCTTGGCGGGCCCCACACTCGGAGCAGCCAGCCGGCCCTGACGGCCCCAGGCGATGAGGGGCTTAGCACCCGGGCAAGTGGCTGCGGAGGGTGTACTGGGTCCCCAAGAAGTGCCAGCCCACCGGCGCTGTGCTCGATTTCTCACCGGGGCCTTAGCTGCTTTCCCGCGGGGCAGGGCTCGGGACCTGCAGCCCACCATGCCTGAGCCTCCCACCACCTCCATGGGCTCCTGTGCGGCCCAAGCCTCCCTGATGAGCGCTGCCCCCTGCCCCATGGCGCCCGGTCCCATCGACCACCCAAGGGCTGAGGAGTGCGGGCGCACGGAGCAGGACTGGCAGGCAGCTCCACCTGCAGCCCCGGTGCGGGATCCACTTGGTGAAGCCAGTTGGGCTGCTGAGTCTGGTGGGGCCTTGGAGAACCTTTATGTCTAGCTCAGGGATTGTAAATACACCAATCGGCACTCTGTATCTAGCTACAGGTTTGTACACACACCAATCAGCAACCTGTGTCTTGCTCAGGGTCTGTGAATGCACCAGTCGACACTCTGTATCTAGCTACTCTGGTGGGGCCTTGGAGAACCTTTGTGTCAGCACTCTGTACCTAACTAATCTGGTGGGGAGGTGGAGAACCTTTGTGTCTAGTTCAGGGATTGTAAACGCACCAATCAGCACCCTGTCAAAACAGACCACTGGGCTCTACCAATCCGCAGGACGTGGGTGGGGCCAGATAAGAGAATAAAAGCAGGCTGCCCGAGCCAACAGTGGCAACCCGCTGGGGTCGCTTTTCACATTGTGGAGGCTTTGTTCTTTTGCTCTTTGCAATAAATGTTGCTACTGCTCACCCTTTGGGGCCACGCTGCTTTTACGAGCTGTAACACTCACCACGAAGGTCTGCAGCTTCACTCCTGAAGCCAGCCAGACCACAAGCCCACCGGGAGGACCAAACAACTCCAGACGCGCAGCCTTAACAGCTGTAACAGTCACCGTGAAGGTCCGCAGCTTCACTCCTGAGCCAGCGAGACCACGAACCCACCAGAAGGAGGAAACTCCTAACACGTCCGAACATCAGAAAGAACAAACTCCAGACGCGCCACCTTAAAAGCTGTAGCACTCACCGCGAGGGTCTGCGGCTTAATTCTTGAAGTCAGTGAGACCAAGAACCCACCAATTCCGGACACACAAGTGTTCTCTAGGCCAGAAAGAATAAGGAAGGAAGGTGTCTGAAGAACTTACAGAGGGAGAGTTGTGTAAAGCTGGCCATTTTGAAAGACGCAGGGGCATTTGACTAAGGGACATGGCCAGCTCAGTGTGACCGTCAGTAGCAGAAATCAGGGAAATATATGTTGTCATCTGTTTCTCCCCTCTACCTTGGATCTTCTGTGTGGATTGGCTGAAACCAATGGAAAGCAGATTTCTTATTTTTCAGCCTTTTGGTGTAGAAAGCAGAATGGAGAAGAGTACAAAGCAGAGAGTACAGCTCACCCATTTTGCCCCTTACCATCTACTCATATCCTTTGCCTGCTTGAGAACACTTCCCTATCATAGCAGATGCACAAAAAATCATCGTCTCATCAGCTTCACTGTAATTGTGGAGTCCTGGAATAACTCCGGTCATATTCCCACTTGAAACTTTAAGTTTCACTGGTACTTTTTGTAAGGTGGGGAGGGAAAAAAGAGAAGTGCTTTGAAAACATTAAACATAGCTGCTGCAGTCTCCACATGCTTTCCTGTTCACGAGGTACAATAAAATATTCATAAAATAAGGATGAAATAAGAAATGTTTTATATTTTAAGTTAACATTGTTTCTTCCATGTTACCTTAACAACTCTCCTTCTCAAACTGTTATTTCATAGACATTCTGAGAGCAAATTGATCAGGGGGCAGACTCATCTCCCTATCCATTAGAAACCTGATTTTGTTTATTTGGAATATTACTCTTCCACTAAGACTGGTCCAAGTCTACCAATTGTGGGAAGATGAAGAAATTTTTTTTCAATTATATATAAACTTCAGTAATAACAGTACTCACATCACCATCTTGACTTCTGTACCCTACTCATGGAGAGAGTGGCAATATATATTGGTTGCAGCTTCAAAAGATGTACCAGATCTGGCAAATTTATGCCCAGCCTCATGGTGTATTGTCTCCTAGCTGAGGTCATACATGAGTAGACTATTTCATTGCTCTATCAAGATGGCTGCTTCTACATGATGAGTAATGATGAAAGACAAGTTTCTGCAGATGTGAGATTACTAACACGCTTTCTTTGCCATGAACTGCATCTCCAGGTGAAATACAATATTGTGTAAAATATCCAGGATAAGCATTCTGTCAAGTGACTAATTAACAGTGGTTCTTACATAAGTCTTTTTTGTAGGAAAGGCAAATCTATACCTATGCTGCTGTATTTTCTTGATAGGACAAAAAGATTCTTCAATCTATGGAAGGGGTTCAGTGAAATCAGTGGACCCCCAGGTTGGTTCACCTAGGAGATGATACAGTTCGGGAGATGACCACTGACCTCTGGTGTTACAGTTTGGACACAGCAGTAAAGGTAGCTGGATAAATAATTGTTTTATTTATCAATTACTGTGTAACAAGTTACCCCGAAGTTTAGTGGCTACAACAGTAATAAACATTTTGTATCTCCTTCCATTTTCATGGTTCAGAAATTCTGTCTCAGGGTCTCTAATGGAGTTGCCATCAAATGTTGGCCATTATTACAATCACCTAAAGATTTGTTTGGAGATAGAGAATCCGCTCCCAAGGTGGCTCACTCACATAGCTGTTGGCAGCAGCCTCATTTCTCCATGATTTTAGGGTGAGTTTAGAGTTGCTTTTAATTTAGGACTAGTTTAGCCTGACTAGAAAGACAGACCTTCTGTGGTCTTTACTGAATTTCCATGATGTCCAATGTGGCCTCTTTATTCTGGCTGTTCAGAATCTCAAGTTCTCTTAGCCCTGGCATGATCAGGAGCTTGTTCACTGTATAGCCTCCTGGTAGTTCTTTACTCAGCATAGCAGAGAATCATTATACATGTGTCCTTTATTTTTTGTCAAGGGGAATCCCATGCAGGTTTCTGGAGCTCTTTTTTCATGTGGCTCCTTCTTTGCTGATATTATGCACCAAAAATTTCATCTCCTGCAGTCTCCCTGCACTCTATAATCTTTTATACCTCAACCCAGCAAGAGACGTATGCTCTACTTGGGTTTCTCCCAAACCCCAGCCCATTCTACTGTCCAAAAAGTTTCTCAGAAAACTAAGGCAAAGGGAAGATTAATTTCATTAGGTTTTTTCTCTCAAGGACTAGAGTCCTGGATTGCCCTTCTCCAATGTCTAAAGTGTGGTTTAGTATATTTTGCCATTTTTATTTGTTTATGTCAGCTGGCACATTTGATACTAGAAAATCCATCATAATCAAAACGGCATTAGAGATCTCATAGCTGTGTGGAACAAATTAGCACAATTTTCCTCTTTTTCTTAATAGTAGAAATTTTTATTTTATTTGAGATGTAATTGTTCCCATAGTATCTTTAAAATTCTATAAAATGACTTTTTTTCAAGGTAGTACTTTCAAAGCATTTCATTTTTTATTTACTTTTTAAAAATTATTCTATTTTACCTTGAGTCGCTTTGAATTATTTCATTTTCCCAGAAATTATTTCATATGTTTGATGTTTTATTCAAATTTGTATGATTTTGAATAATATCCTTTGGGTTTTGTTAAAATTGTTTCTCTACTGTTTAGTATACACTATTTCTACTTTTATGTATTGGCATTTTCTTATTTTTGTTAATTTGATTGACACCACTTAGCAGGGTGTCTCAAATTTCACTAAGGAAATTGAACAGTTTTTCACTTTTTAAACTATCTTTGTAGGTTAGCATCTGTAAATTTCTCCATTTGCCTATATTGTTACTACATTTGTTCTCTTTCTGTATGATTATTTGATTGTTGATTTCATATTTCCTTATACTAAATGTCAGTAAATTATTTTTGTTCTTTTTTTACCTATGAAACTTTTTTCCTGTCTAAAGATTCATCTATATTTTAGGCAAGTGTTTATTGATAATATCAATTGTTTTTAGTTTTGTATTACTATATTTTTTATTATTATTTATTATTATTTTTCTTTAATACAGAGTCTTGCTGTGTCGCCCAGGCTAGCGTATAGTGACAAGATCATGGTTCACTGCAGCCTTGACCTCATGGGCTCAAGCAGTCCTTCTGCCTCAGCCTCACAAGTAACAAGGACTACAGGTACGTGCCACCATGCTAACCTAATAATTTCTTATTTTTTCTGTTTATATGGAATTTCCCCATATTGCCCAGGCTGATCTCAAACCCCAGGGCTCAAGTGATTCACCCACCTTGGCCTCCCAAAGTGCTGGGATTACAGGTGTGAGCCACGAGGCCTGGACTGTTTTAATTTCTGCTTTATCTTTTTGGTGGGAGAGTGTCTGCTTTCTTGGGATTTATTTTGTTTCTATTCTACATTCATTAAGTGATTAAATTGTTCATTTATATTCATTATTTTTAAAAGCATTTTTATTATGTGTTTCTCTTTTCACCCGTATCTTTCAAGTTTTTATATACACTGACTTTAGTATTCATTTCTAAGCTCTTATGTAGCTAACATCATGTTTCTTTCCATTTGGCAAAGCACTGATATTCAGGTTGACCCAAGTCACTTTTCAAGAAACCACTGTGTAGATTGATCATGGTTTTCTAGAATCTATCCTAAAAAAAGTCATAGATTATCCTTAGTTTAATTACTTTGCAGGCAAATATTGATCTCAGATATAATTTGAAGTTCTATTTTTTATTCTTAATGTTAAGAAAATATCAGACTTAGACACTAGGCTGTCTTAATGTTATTCTAATTTAATATTTTTGCTTATGTCGATCTTTTTATCTGTGGGCTTCCTAAATATCCCTTTATTTCTTTCATTATTGCTTCATCTCCATTTTCTCTGTTTGCTTCTTCTACAATTGTTAAGTTAATTGGTTCACTTGATCTTGTCACTCATCCTTTAATTGTTTAATATTTTTTCTATTTATCCCTTTCCTCCTATTTCTTAAAAATTTATTTAGTTTGTCTCCTACTTTATTTATTACACTTTACTAAGTATCCGATGCTCTATTCACTGCACATACATTGAAGATATTATTATTCATTTTATGATTGTTTCTTCCATTTGAAAGCCATGTAAATATATGTATATTTCACGTTGTTCCTAATAGCTTGATTTCATCCAGTTTACTATCCTCTTGATGCACAATGAGAATGTGGACAAAAGATATTGTAACTTTTTTATTTATACAAAACTGATTTGATATTAAAAGGGCCAAAGGGAAACATATAGATTAAACTAACATTTGTCACGTCTACAAATAAATATTGTATAAATGTTTATTCTGATTTATTTAGTACTTGTGAGAAAATACTAATTTCCTCTTAAGGAAATTTGCAAATAAAAGGAGATTTGTGTTATAAAATATGGTTAGTGGTCAAAGTACAGTTATGGGTTTTAGAATAAGTGCAAAATTGTTCCACTTTCTGTAATTGCTGTAAAATCCTCAGCAAAATTCTTTAATTTTTCCAAACAGAAAATATTGCAGGAAGCATTCATAAGAACTTAATACTTTGATGAAAAAGTTATTTCCAGCACTATATTATATCATTTTGTTTCAGAATTTTAGCAGACCATTACAACGGTTTTTATCTGATTACTACCATGGGTACTTTTAAAAAAATACCAGCTGAGGATATTTTTCTTGAGAGTGGCATTTACTGGAACTAATTTGTAATTCAAAAGCCTTACAAATGTAGAAACTTTTCAGTTCCTAATTAGAGTGGAAGATCATAAAAGGCTGTTTCCAATAGCTTACATATTTCTTTTTACCTAAAATATTATAAATACGAATGTATCTATTATTTAGGTCTTATTTAGAAATTACAATGTATCACGCACTATTCTAAGAGTTTATACATGTTAGTTTATTTGATATTCTAACAGCCATATGAAGTAGTTACTATTATTTTTCTTATTTTATATATGAGGAATTTATAATTCCAGAGATACTAACTTGACAAAGTTTACATAGCTATGAAACTGATGTTCATATATAGAAAGGTATTTTAATTTGATCTTATTGCCTGTCACCCTGCTAAATTCTGTTATTTCTAATAATTTATCCATAAATTTAACTGAATTTCCCATATATACAATGAATCATACCATGTGAGAAAAAAATAACCTATTTCCTGTATTTTGATTAAAAAATAAAAATTGTATATATTTATTGTGTACAATACATTGCTTTGAAATATGTATATATTATGGAATGGCTAAGTTGAGCTAATTAACATATTCATTACCTCATTTACTTACCTTTTTTTTGGTGAGAACACTTAAAATCTACTCTTAGGAATTTTAAAGAATATATTACATTTTTATTAACTTGATTCACCGTATTGAAAAGTAGATCTCTTGAATTTATTCCTTTTAAGTCATATTTCGTATCCTTTGACTAACATCTGCCTGCCTCCCCCACCATCCCAAGTCCCTAGTAACCACCCTTCTCTCTACATCTATGAGTCCAATTCTTTTCATTTCCACATATAAGTGAAATTATATGGTGCCACTCTTTTTGTGCCTGGCTTATTTCACTTTACATAATGTCCTCCAGGTCCATTCATGTTGTCACAAATGGCAGGATTTCTTTCTTGTTATAGCTGAATAGTATTTCATTGTTTGTATATATTCCACATTTTCTTTATCCATTTATGTGTTGTTGGATACTTGATTTTCTTTCGTATCTTGTATATTGTAAACAGTGTTGAAATGAACACGAGAGTGCAGATATTTCTTTGATACACTGATATAATTTCCTTTAAATATCTAACCAGTAGTGGGATTGCTGGATCGTATGGCAGTTCTATTTTTAATTATTTGAGCAATCTTTATGCAGTTTCCATAGTGGCTGTACTAATTTAAGTGTTCTATCATTTTAAAACCTTACGTTTTTATGCAGCCTTATAACAATAATTGTTTGAACTTATTGATAATTGATTTACGAGCTTAAATTGTGATCATTGTTTTTGTAAATGCATGTTTTCCTGAGAGTGACTTGTATTGTTTAATTGTGGGGCAGAAATCTTCATCTTTCCATTATATTATGCTTATTATTTGTGATGCTCTCCTAGCACCTCAGAAAAAAATTTACCTTGATGTGTTTTTTTCTTTTCAAATCTTGTGCGTTATGTTTTCTATATAATAGAAATTCATTGGCATTTATTGATAATGGATTCACTGCCTATAATGTGCTTATTTAAAAACTGTTCTATATTTGGTAGAGAACAAATTGTATTCTCTTGTTTGGGTACAGAATTCCAGATCTCACCCACTAGGCCATGCTTGTTAACTGTGTTGTTCATATATTTTCTATCTTTACCAATTTTTTAACTGTTTTATCTATCAATAGTTAAAAACATGAATTGAAATCTTCTACTATAGGAATAGATGTGTAAAGTTTCTCCCTATTGTTTTATCAATATTTCTATTAATATATTTTGAGGCTAGTTTATTAATGTATGCCTGTTTTCCTTATGAGCATTTTGCAGGGAAATTATCTAATCCTAAGGATTCTTTTTGTCTTAAAATTTATTCTCTCTTAAAAGACATATTTTTGCTGGGTAAAAAAGTTTTGATTTCTAATTGTTTTCTTATAATACTGTAGAGATATTATTTTAGTCTTTTGGTTTCATTTATTGCTGTGAGAAGTCTTCCCTTGGTGTAATATATATTACTTTGCAATGACTGGTCTTTACTCTCCAGATTTTTTTTTCTTTTCCTTAATTTTTTTTTTAATTTTGGTGCACTGCAACTGCTATATCATGTGACTAAGTATATAATATTTATTGTGCTTATTAGCTTCTTATATCTGTAGATTCAGCTTTGACATTACTCCTGAAATGTTGTCAGTCATATTTCTTTAAATATTTCCTCCTATTTCTACTGTTTTTCCCACTAAACTCCACTCGCATTATTTTATCTTCAATATTTTTAAACTTCTCTTTTATATTTGTCTTCTGGCTTATCTATACTGCATATTTCTTCCAATTTTCTAATATCTGTTCATAGTGTTTTTTGTTTGTTTGTTTGAGACAGAGCCTTGCTCTGTCACCCAGGCTTGAGTGCCATGGTACAATCTTGGCTCAATGCAGCCTCTGCCTGCTGGGTTCAAGAGATTCTTGTACCTCAGCCTCCAGACTAGGTGGAACTACAGGCACCTGCTTCCACGCCAGGCTAATTTTTGTAGTTTTAGTAGAGACGTGGTTTCATCATGTTGGCCAGGCTGGTCTCATACTCCTGACCTCAATTGATCCGCCCACCTCAGCCTTCAGGATTTTGAATGTTTTAGGGTTTTTTTTTAATCCACCCATGAAATATTTTAAATTAAAATTATTTTCTTAGTAATTTTGAGAGGTAAAGCCCGCTGGGCTTCTAGGTCGGGTGGGGACTTGGAGAACTTTTCTGTCTATCTAAAGGATTGTAAACGCACCAATCAGCACTCTGTGTCTAGCTAAATGTTTGTAAACGCACCAATTAGTGCTCTGTGTCTAGCTAATCAGGTGGGGACTTGGAGAACTTTTGTGTCAGCTAAAGGATTGTAAAAACTCACCAATCAGTGCTCTGTGTCTAGCTAACGCTTTGTAAACGCACCAATCAGCACTCTGTAAAAACAGACCAATCAGCACTCAGTAAAATGGACCAATGAGCAGGACATGGGCGGGGCCAAATAAGGGAATAAAAGCTGGCCTCCCAAGCCAGCAGCAGCAACCTGGTTGGGTTCCTTTCCACATTGTGGAAGGTTTGTTCTTTCACTCTTCCCGATAAATCTTGCTGCTGCTCAGTCTTTGGATCCTCACTACCTTTATGAGCTGTAACACTCACCGTGAAGATCTGCAGCTTCACCCCTGAAGTCAGTGAGACTACGAACCCACCAGGAGGAACAAACAACTCTGGACGCGCCAGCTTTAAGAGCTGTAACATTCACTTCGAAGATTTGAAGCTTCACTCTTGAAGTCAGCAAGACCACTAACCCACCAGAAGGAAGAAACACCGGATGCATCTGAACATCTGAAGGAACAAACTCCAGACACACCATCTTTAAGAACTGTAACACTCACTGCGAGGGTCCATGGTGAGGGTCCACGGCTTCATTCTTGAAGTCAGAGAGAACAAGAACCCACTGGAAGGAACCAATTCCAGACATAATTTAATTTTTTTTTTCATATTTTGCTGAACATCCCTGATAGCCTGTTATTGACAGCTTAGTGTTTTGTTTCCATCCTCTTATTTCAGGACTTGGCAAACATTTTCTTAAGTATCCAGATATTAAATATTTTTGGGCCATGGACCATACAGTCTCTGTTGTAATTATTTAATTCTGCTATTATAGTATAAAAGCAGCCATAGTAATGCAGAAACAAATGGAGTGGCTGTGTTTCAATAAAATTTTATTTACAAAAACATGTGGCTGGAATATGGGCTATCGTTTGCCAACCCCTATTTGTTTATACATTACATATATACCTATTTTATTTCTATGGAGGGATGGATGGATGTATGGATGGATGGATGGATAGAGCTGATAGATGATAGAGAGAGAGAGATAAATATGTACATGTATGTCAGAGATGCTTTTTTCCACAGAGGATATATGGGAACAACAACCTGGCAATATTTCAGCCACTCTCAAAGTTTCCAGTTCAAACAGTGAATACCAGGCGCAGCTTCCCTCATGGAATTCCCAAAGATTAAAATCAGCAATAGGCTCTCAATCAAACATCATCAAAAATAAAGAATTATGCCATCCTATATAATTCACAGAAACAACAGAAATAAATTTATATCTAAAGAGTTACAAATACTGAACTTGTAAGAAAAGTCTCTCTCTCTCTCTCTCTCTGCTCATCAATAGGATATTTTCAGATACATTTATCAGCTGATGGACATTTGTATTGTTTCCACTTTTTGACTGATAATTCTGTTATAAACGTTTGTGTACAAGGTTTGGTGTGAACGTATGTTTTTATTTCTCTTTAATGTATACCTGGAATTTTTCAATCACACGTTAACTGTATGCTTTTAAGTTATTGAAGAGCTGGCAAACTGTTTTTCAAAAAGGCTGCAATATTTTACATTCTCACCATGAATATATGAGGTTTCAGTTTCTCTACATAGTCACCTATACTTATTGTTTTCTGGTTTTTTAAAATTATTATTACAGTAGTCCTCTCTTATCTGCAGGGGATATATTCTAAAACCTCCAGTGGAAGCCTGAAAGCACAGAGAGTATGGACACTATAAATACTATTTTTCCCTGTTTGCATACATGCATAAATGTATATACATACATACATACATCATCAAGAATAGTTTGTAAATTAGGCACAGTAAGAGATTAACAAACAGTAAAATAGAATAATTATAACAAAATACTGTAACAAAAGTTATGTGAATGTGGTCTCTCTTAAAATATCTTATTATATGTAATACTTTTGGACTGTGGTTGACTGCAGGAAAGTGAAACCACAGATAAGGAAAGGCTACTGTACAACTATCTTAGAAGGTGTGAAGCAGTAGTATCTCATTGTGGTTTGGGTTTGCATTTACCTAATGGCTAATGACATTGCCCATCTTTTTATGTTTTTAGTGGCCATTTATGTATCTTCTTTGGAGAAATTTTTATGCATATTCTTTGCACATTTAAAAATTAAGTTCTATCTATTTTTATCATTGGATTATAAAGGTTGTATACATAGATTTTAGATTCAAGTGCCTTATCAAATGTATGATTTGCATATATTTTTCTATTCCATATGTTGTCTTTTCACTTTTTTGATGGTGTTCATTGAAGCACACATACTTTTAATTATGAAGTCTAATTTATAACTTATGGATTTTTCTCAGTTGTCACTTGTGCTTTGTGGGTCTTAACTAAGAAGTCTATGACTGATTCCATGCTGCAAGAATTTATTCTGATATTTTCATCTAAGAGTTTTATTTTAAGTTCTTTCGTTTAGGTCTATGATCCATTTTGAGTTAATTTTTGTATATGGTATGAGGATAGGGTCTAACTTTTTTCTGTTGCATGTGACTTTTTTCAGTTGAACAAGAACGTTTTATGAAAAGGCTGTTCTTCCTTGATTGAATTATCGTGATACCTTCCTTAAAAATCAATTTACCTTAAGTGCAAGAGTTTATTTCTGGACTGTCAATCTATTTCATTATCTGTATGTCTGTTCTTATGACAGTACCACACTGGCTTGATTACTGTAGCTTTGTAGTAAGTTTTGTTTTCAGATTTCTGAAGCCAAATGTATTTCCATATTTAAGGGGGCCAGCACCTCCACACCAGTGGGTATTTCTCGTCAGGCAGGACAAGAAACTGAGAAAAGAAATAAGACACAGAGACAAAGTATTGAGAAAGAAAAGTGGGCCCAGGGGACCGGCGCTCAGCATGCGAAGGACCCACACTGGCACCAGCCTCTGAGTTCTCTCAGTATTTGTTGATTACTATTTTCACTATCTCAGCAAGGGGAATGCGGCGGGAGAACAGGGTGACAGTGGGGAGAAGGTCAGCAAGAAAACGTGAGCAAAGGAATCTGTGTCACAAGTTCAAGGGAAGGTACTATGCCTGGATGTGCACGTAGGCCAGATTCACGCTTTTCTCCACCCAAACATCTCAGTGGAGTAAAGAGTAACAGAGCAGCATTGCCACCAGCATGTCTTGCCTCCTGCCACAGGGCAGAAAAACCTGCCATAGGTTTTTCTCCTATCTCAGAATAGAACAAATGTACAATCGGGTTTTATACCGAGACATTTCATTCCCAGACGCAGGCAGGAGACAGAAGCCTTCTTCTTACCTCAACTGCAAGAGGCCTTCCTCTTTTACTAATCCTCCTCAGCACAGATCCTTCACGGGTGTTGGGCTGTGGGATGGTCAGGTCTTTCTCGTCCCACGAGGCCACATCTCAGGCTATCTTAGTGGGGAGAAACCATGGACAATACCCAGCTTTCCTAGGCAGAGGTCCCTGCGGCTTTCTTCAGTGCATTGTGCCCGTGGTTACTCGAGAATGGAGAATGGCGATGACTTTTACCCAGCATACTGCCTGTAAACATATTGTTAGCAAGGCACAACCTGCACAGCCCTAGATCCCTTAAACCTTGATTCCATACAACACATGTTTCTGTGAGCTCAAGGTTGGGGCTAAAGTTACAGATAACAGCATCTCAAGGCAAAACAATTGTTCAAGGTACAGATCAAAATGGAGTTTCTTATGTCTTCCTTTTCTGCATAGACACAGTAACAGTCTGATCTCTTTTTCTTTTCCCTACACATATCAATTTTAATACTAACTTGTCAAGTTCTGCAGAAAGGCAAGCTGGAATTTTGATAGGGATTACAATTTGGAGGAATACTACTATCTTAATGACAATCAGTCTTTCGAAGCATGAACATGGAATGTCTTTTTCTTAAGGTCATTACTTTAATTATTTAAGTAATGTCTTGTAGTTTTCAGAGTATTTTTTTCTTCTTTTTCTTAAATTATCATATAATTTATTTATTTAAATTTTTTTATTTCAACAGGTTTTGGGGGAACAGGTGGAGTTTGGTTACACAAATAAATTTTTTAGTGGTGATTTCTGTGATTTTGGTGTGCCTGTCACCTAAGCAGTATACACTGTACCCAGTGTGTAGTTTTTTTAATCCGTTGCCATCCGCCATGCTTTTTCCCAGTTCCCAAAGTCCAATGTATCATTCTTACGCTTTTGTGTCCTCACAGTTTAGCTCCCACGTATGAGTGAGGACATAAAACGTTTGGTTTTCCATTCCTCAGTTAGAATAATAGTCTCCAATTCCATCCAGGTTGCTGCGAATGCCATTATATCATTCCTGTTTATAGCTGAGTAGTATTCCATGGTGTGTATATAGATATATAACATTTTCTTTATCCAATCATTGACTGATCGGCATTTGGGCTGGTTCCATATTCTTGCAATTACAAATTGTGCTACTATAAACATACATGTGCAAGTATCTATTTTGTAAAATAACTTCTTTTCCCCTGGGTAGATACCCAGTAGAGGGATTGATGGATCAAACAGTAGATCTACTTTTAGTTTTCCACACCATTTTTCATAGTGGTTGTACGAGTTTACATTTCCACCAACAGTGTAAAAGTGTTGCCTTTTCACCGCATCCCCACAAGCATCTATTTTTTTTTATTTTTTGATCATGTCCAGTCTTGCAAGAGTGAGGTAGTATCACATTGTGATTTTGATTTGCATTTCCCTCGTCATTAGTGATGGTAAGCATTTTTCCATACGCTTGTTGACCCTTTGTATATCTTCTTTTGAGAATTGTTTATTCCTTTCCTTAGCCCACTTTTTTGATGGGGTTGTTTTTTTCTTGCTGATTTCAGTTCTTTGCAGATTATGGATATTAGTCCTTTGTTGGATGTATAGATTGTGAAGATTTTATCCCACTCTGTGGGTTGTCTGTTAACTCTACTTATTATTTCTTTGGCTGTGCAGAAGCTTTTAGGTTTAATTAAGTCCCATCTATTTATCTTTGTTTTTGTTGCATTTGCATTTGTGTTCTTGGTCATGGAGTCTTTGTCAAAGCCAACGTCTGGAAGGGTTTTTTCAATGTTATTTTCTAGAATCTTTATGGTTTCAGGTCTTAGAATTAAGTCTTTTATTTATCTTGAGTTGATTTTTGTATAGGGTGAGAGATGAGGATCAAGTTTTGTTGTTCTATATGAAGCTTGGCAATTATCCCAGAAACATTTGCTGAATAGGGTATAGTTTCCCCACTTTACATTTTTGTTTGCTTTGTCAAAAATTAGTTGGCTGTAAGCATTTGGCTTTATTTCTGGGTTCTCTATTCTGTTCCATTGGTGTATGTGCCTGGTTTTACACCAGTACCATACTGGTTTGGTGACTATGGCTTTATAGTATAGTTTGAAGTTGGGAAATGCCATGCCTCCAGATGTGTTTTTATTTGCTTAGTCTTGCTTTGGCTATATGGGCTCTTTTTTGGTTCCATATGAATTTTAGGATTCTTTTTACTAGTTCTGTGAAGAATAATCATGGTATTTTGATGGGAATTGCATTGAATTTGTAGATTGTTTTTTGGCAGAATGGTCATTTTCACAATATTGATTCTACCCATCAATGAGCATGGGATGTGTTTCCATTTGTTTGCATTGTCTATGACTTCCTTCAGCAGTGTCTTGTAGGTTTCCTTGTAGAGTTCTTTCACATCCTTGGTTACGTATATGCCTAAGTATTTTATTTTTTCTGCAACTATTGTGAAAGGGGTTGAGTTCTTGATTTGATTCTCAGCTTGGGCGCTGTTGGTGTATAGCACAGCTACTGATTTGTGTACATTAATTTTGTATTCTGAGACTTTCCTGAATTATTTTACCAGTTCTAGGATGTTTTTAGATGAGACTTTAGGGTTTGCTAGTTATACAAACATATCATCAGCAAACAGCAACAGGTTGACTTCCTCTTTACTGATTCTGACGTCCTTTGTTTCTTTCTCTTGTCTAATTGCTCTGGCTAGAACTTCCAGGATTATGTTGAATAGAAGTGGTGAAAGTGGGCATCCTTGTCTTGTTCCAGTACTCAGGAGGAATGTTTTCAGCTTTTCCCCATTCAGTATAAAGTTGGCTGTGTGTTTGTCATCAATGGCCTTTATTACCTTAACGTATGTTCCTTCTATGCCGATTTTGCTAAGGGTTTTAATGATAAAGCGATGCTGGATTTTGACAGATGCCTTTTCTGCATCCATTGAAATTATCATGTGATTTTTGTTTTTAATTCTGTTTATGTGGTGTATTACCTTTATTGACTTATATATGTTAAACCATCCCTGCATGCTTGGTATAAAACCCATTGATCATGGTGGATTATCTTTTGGACATGCGGTGGATTCAGTTAATGAGATTAACCAAGAAAAGAAGAGAGAATATCCAAATAAGCTCACTTAGAAATGAAATGGAAGATATTACAACCGATACCACAGAAATACAGAAAATTTTCTGTATTTTGTTGAGAATTTTTGCATCTATGTGTATCAGGGATATTGGGTCTGTAGTTTTCTTTTTTTGTTATGTTCTTTCCTGGCTTTAGTATTAGGGTGATACTAGCTTCATAGAATGATTTTTAGGGAGAATTCCCTTTCTCTATCTTTCGGAATAGTATCAATAGGATTGGTACCAATTCTTCTTTGAATGTCTGATAGAATTCAGCTGTGAATCTTTCTGGTCCTGGGCTACTTTTTGTTGTTGTTGGTAATTTTTTTATTATCATTTTAATCTTGCTGCTTTTTAATGGTCTGTTCAGAGATTCAACATCTTCCTGGCTTAATCTAGGAGGGTTGTATATTTCCAAGAATTTATCCATCTCATCTAGGTTTCTCAGTTTATGTGCATAAAGGTGGTCATAGTAACCTTGGAAAATCTTCTGTATTTCTGTGGTATCGGTTGTAATATCTTCCATTTCATTTCTAAGTGAGTTTATTTGGATATTCTCTCTTCTTTTCTTGGTTAGTTTCGTTAATGGTCTATCAATTTTATGTATCTTTTCAAAGAATCAGTTTTTTGTTTCATTTATCTTTCATATTTTTTGTTACAATTTCATTTAGTTCTGCTCTGATCTTTTTATTTCTTTTCTTCTGCTGGGTTGGGTTTAGATTGTTCTTATTTCTCCAGTTCCATAAGATGTGACCTTAGATTGTCTATTTGTGTTCTTTTAGACTTTTTGATGTAGGCATTTAATGCTGTAAAATTTCCTCTTAGCACCATTTTTACTGTATCCTAGAGGTTTTCATAGGTTGCTTCACTATTATCATTAAGTGCAAACAATTTTTTAATTTCATCTTGATTTAATTGTTGACCCATTGATTATTCGGGAGCAGGTTATTTAATTTCCATGTATTTACATGGTTTTGTGGGTTCCTTTTTGAGTTAATTTCCAATTTTGTTCCACTGTGGTCTGAGAGAGTAGTTGATCTAATTTCAGTTTTCTTAAATTTACTGAGACTTATCATATGGCCTAGCTTGGAAAATGGTCCATGTGCTGATGAATAGAATGTATATTCTGCAGTTGTTGAGCAGAATGTTCTGTAAATATTTGCTAAATCCATTTGTTGTAGTGTATAGTGTAAGTCAATTATTTATTGGTTGACTTTCTGTCTTGATGACCTGTCTAGTGCTGTCGGTGGAGTACTGAAGTCCCCCACTATTATTGTGTTGTCATCTATATCATTTCTTAGGTCTAGTAGTAATTGTTTTATTAATTTAGGAACTCCAATGTTAGGAGCATGTATACTTAGAATTGTGATATATTCCTGTTGGACTAGTCCTTCTGTAATTACATAATGTTCTTTTTTGTCCTTTTTAACTGCTGTTGCTTTAAAATTTGTTTTGTCTGATATGACAACAGCTACTCCTGCTTGTTTTTGGTGTCCATTTGCATGAAATATCTTTTTCCACCCCTTCACCTTAAGTTTATGTGAGTCGTTATTGTTAGGTGAGTCTCCTGAAGACAACAGAAACTTGGTTGGTGTATTCTGATCCATTCTGTCATTCCGTATCTTTTAAGTGGCACTTTTAGACCATTTACATTCTATGTTAGTATTGAGATGTGAGGTACTATTTTACTCATCATGCTGTTTGTTGCCTGAATACCTATTTTTTATTGTGTTGTTGTTATGTAAGTCCTGTGAGATTTATGCTTTAAGGAGGTTCTATTTTGTGTATTTTGATAATTTGTTTCAAGATTTAGAGCTACTTTTAGAAGTTTTTGTACTGCTGGCTTGGTAGTGACAAATTCTCTCAGCATTTGTTTGTCTGGAAAAAGACTGTATCTTTCCTTCATTTATAAAACTTAGTTTCACTGGTTACAGAATTCTTGGCTGATAATTGCTTTGTTTAAGGAGGCTAAAAGTAGAACCCCAATCCCTTCTAGCTTGAAGGGTTTCTGCTGACAAATCTGCTATAAATCTGATAGGCTTTTCTTTATAGGTTACCTGATGCTTTTGCCTCAGAGCTCTTAAGATTCTTTCCTTTGTCTTAACTTTGATAACCTGATGACTGTGTGCCTAGGCGATGACCTTTTTGTGATGAATTTCCCAGGTGTTGTTTGAGCTTCTTGTATTTGGATGTCTAGATTTCTGGCAAGGTTGGGGAAGTTTTCCTTGATTATTCCCTCAAATACATTTTCCAAACTTAGATTTTTCTTCTTCCATGGGAACACCAATTATTCTTAGGTTTGGATGTTTAACATAGTCCTAAATTTCTTGGAGGCTTTATTCATTTTTAAAAATTCTTTTTTATTTATCTTTAATGGATTGAGTTAATTCAAAAGCCTTGTTTTTAAGCTCTGATTTTTGTTCTTCTGCTTGTTCAATTCTATTGCTGAAACTTTCAAGGGCATTTTGCATTTCTCTAAGTGTGTCCTTGGTTTCCAGGAGTTGTGATCATTTTGTGTTTATGCTACCTATTTCACTGAAGAATTTTCTTTCCATATCCTGTATTATGTTTTTGACTTTACGTTTCTCTGGTGCCTCCTTAATTAGCTTAATAATCAACATTCTGAATTCTGTTTTCTGGCAATTCAGAGATTTCGTCTTGGTTTAGATCCATTGCTATTGAGCTGGTATGATCTTTTGGGGGTGTTATTAAAGAGCCTTGTTTTGTCATATTACCAGAATTGTTTTTCTGGTTCCTTCTCATTTGAGTAGACTATGTCAGAGGGAAGATCTGGAATTCAAGGGCTGCTGATCAGATTCTTGGTTTGTTGTTGTTGTTGTTTACTTTAAGTTCTGGGATACAAGTGCGGAACATGTAGGTTTGTTAAATAGATATATTTGTGCAATGGTGGTTTGGTGCACCTATTAACCCATCATCTAGGTTTTAAGCCTCACATGTATTAGCTTTTTTCCTAATGCTCTCCCTCTCTTTTTCCCCCACCCCTCGACTGGCTCTGGTGCATATTGTTCCCCTCCTTGTGTCCATGTGTTCTCATTGTTCAACTCCCACTTTTGAGTGAGAATATGTGGTGTGTTTTTTTTTTTTTTCTGTTCCTGTGTTAGTTTGCTAAGGATGATGATTTCCAGCTTCATCCATGTCCCTGCAAAGGACATGATCTCATTCCTTTTCATGGCTGTATAGTTTCCATGGTGTATATGTACCACATTTTCTTTATCCAGTCTATCACTGATGGCCATTTGGGTTGGTTCCATGTCTTTACTGTTGTAAATAGTGCTGCAATAAACATACATGTGCATGCATTTTTATAGTAAAGTGATTTATATTCCTTTGGGATTTCTCAGTCAAATGGTATTTGGTAATGGGATTTCTGGGTCAAATTGTATTTCTAGTTCTAGATCCTCGAGGAATTGCCACGCTATCTTCCACAATGGTTGAATTAATTTACATTCCCACCAACAATGTAAAAGTGTTTCTATTTCTCCACAGCCTTGCTAGCAACTATTGTTTCTTGACTTTTTAATAATCACCATTCTGACTGGCATGAGATGGTATCTCATTGTGATTTTGATTTGCATTTCTCTAATGATTAGTGATGTTAGGCTTTTTTTTCATGTTTGTTGGCTGCATAAATATCTTCTTTTAAGAAGTGTCTGTTCTTGTCCTTTGCCCACGTTTTGATTGGAATTGTTTGTTTTTTTCTTGTACATTTGATTAAGCTCCTTGTAAATTCTGAATATTAGACCTTTGTCAGGTGGTTAGACTGCAAAAATTTTCTCCCATTCTGTAGGTTGCCTGTTCACTCTGATGATGGTTTCTGTTGATGTGCAGAAGCTCTTTAGTTTTATTAGATCCCATTTGTCAATTTTGGTTCTTGTCGTAATTGCTTTTGGCATTTTTGTCATAAAGTCTTTACCTGTGTCTATGTCCTAAATGATATTGCCTAGGTTTTCTTCAAGACTTTTTATGGTTTTGGGTTTCACATTTAAGTCTTTAATTCATCTTTAGTTAATTTTTGTATAAGGTGTGATTTTTGTATAAGGTATAATTTTAGTTAAGGTGTAAGGAATCCAGTTTCAGTTTTCTTCATATGGCTGGCCAGTTTTCCCAGCACCATTTATTAAATAGGAAATTCTTTCCTCATTGCTTGTTTTTGTCTGGTTTGTTCAAAGATCAGATGGTTGTAGATGTGTGGTGTTATTTCTAAGGTCTCTGTTCCATTCCATTGGTCTATATGTCAGTTTTGGTGCCAGTACTATGCTATTTTGGTTACTGTAGCTTTGTAGTACAGTTTGAAGTCAAGTAGTGTGATGCTTCCAGCCTTGTTCTTTTGCTTAGGATAGTCTTGGCTATATGGGCTAATTTTTTTTTCATATGAAATTTAAAGTAGTTTTCTAATTCTGTGAAGAATGTCAATGGTAGTTTGATGGAAATAGAATTCAATCTATAGATTACTTTGGAGGGTATGGCCATTTTCATGATGTTGATTCTTCCTATCCTTGAGGAATGAGTGTTTTTCCATTTGTTTGTGTCCTCTGTTACTTCCTTGAGCAGTGGTTTGTAGTTTTTCTTGAAGAGACCCTTCACACCCCTTGTTAGCTGTATTCCTAGGTATTTTATTCTTTTTGTAGCAATTGTGAATTGGAGTTCACTCATGATTTGGCCCTCTCCTTGTCTATTGTTGGTGTATAGAAATGCTTGTGATTTTTGCAGATTGACTTTGTATCCTGAGACTTTGCTGAAGTTGCTTATCAGGTTAAGGAGTTTTGGGGCTGAGATAATGGGGTTTTCTAAATACAGAAGCATGTCGTCTGCCAATAGAGACAATCTGACTTCCTCTCTTCCTATTAGAATACCCTTTTTTTTTCTTGGCCTAATTGCCCTGGCCAGAGCTTCCAATGCTATGTTGGATAGGAGTGTGAGAGAGAGCATCCTTGTCTTGCACCAGTTTTCAAAGGGAATGCTTCCAGCTTTTGTCCATTCAGTATGATATTGGCTGTGGGTTTGTAATAAATAGCTCTTATTGAGATATGTTCCATCAATACCTAGTTTACTGAGAATTGTTAACATGAAGGGATGTTGAACTTTATCGAATGCCTTTTCTGCATCTATTGAGATGATCATGTGGTTATTGTCATTGGTTATGTTTATGTGATGGATTATGTTTATTGATTTGTGTATTTTGAACCAGATGGGGAGAATGGAACCAAGTTGGAAAACACACTTCAGGATATTATGCGGGAGTACTTCCCCAACCTAGCAAGACAGGCCAACATTCAAATTCAGGAACTACAAAGAACACCACTAAGATATTCCACAAGAGGATTAACCCCAAGACACGTAATCATCAGATTCTCAAAGGTCGAAATGAAAGAAAAAATGTTAAGGGCAGCCAGAAAGAAAGGCCAGGTCACCTACACAGGGAAGCCTATCAGACTAGTAGTGGACCTCTCAGCAGAAACCCTACAAGCCAGGAAAGAGTGGAGGTCAATATTCAACATTCTCAAAAAAAGAATTTTCAACACAGAATTTCATATCCAGCCAAACTAAGCTTCATAAAGGAAGGAGAAATAAAATCCTTTCCAGACAAGCAAATAGTGAGGGATTTCATTACCACCAGGCCTGCCTTGAAAGAGCTGTTGAAGGAAGCACTAAATATGAGAAGGAAAAACCAGTACCAGGCCCTGCAAAAACACACCAAAATATAAACAACAATGACACTATGAAGAAACTGCATCAACTAGTGTGCAAAATAACCAGATTGCATTATGATGACAGGATCAGATTCACACATAACAATATGAACCTTAATTTTAAATGGGCTATAAGCCCCCATTAAAAGACACAGACTGGCAAATGTGATAAAGGGTCGAGACTCATTGGTGTGCTGTATTAGGAGACCCATCTCATGTGCAAAGACGCACATAAGCTCAAAATAAAAGGATGGAGGAAAATTTACCAAGCAACTGGAAAGCAAAAGAAAAAAACGCAGAGGTTGCAATCCTAGCCTCTGAAAAACAGACTTTAAACCAGCAAAGATGAAAAAAGACAGAGAAAGGCATTACATAAGGGTAAAGAGATCAGTTCAACCAGAAGAGCTAACTATTCTAAATATATATATACCAAATACAGGAGCAGGCAGATTTATAAAACAACTTCTTGGAGACCTACAAAGAGACTTAGACTGCCACCCAATAATAGTGGGAGACTTTAATACCACACTGTCAATATTAGACAGATCAATGAGAGAGAAAATTAACAAGGCTATTCAGGACTTAAGCTCATCTCTGGATCAAGTGGACTTAACAGATATGGACAGAACTCTCCACCCCAAACCAACAGAATATACATTCTTCTCAGTTCCACATGGCACTCATTCTAAAATCTACCACATAATTGGAAGTAAAACACTCCTCAGCAAATGCAAAAGAACTGAAATCATAACAGTCTCTCAGACCACAGTGCGATCAAATTATAACTCGGGCTTAAGAAACTCACTCAAAACCACACAACTACATGGAAATTGAACAACCTGTTCCTGAGTGACTCCTGGGTAAATAATGAAATTAAGGCAGAAATAAAGTTTTGAAATCAATGAGAACAAAGATACAACATACCAGAATCTCTGGGACACAGTTAAAACAGTGTTTGGAGGGAAATTTATAGCACTAAATGCCCACATCGGAAAGCTAGAAAGATATAAAATCAATGCCCTAACATCACAATTAAAAGAGCTAGAGAAGCAAGAGCAGACAAATCCAAAAGCTAGCAAAAGACAAGAAATAACTAAGATCAGAGCAAAACTGAAGGAGATAGAGACACGAAAAACCCTTCAAGAAAATCAATGAATCCAGGAGCTGTTTTTTTTTTTTTTTGAAAAAATCAACAGAATAGATAGACCGCTAGCTAGAATAATAAAGAAGAAAAGAGAGAAGCATCAAATAGACACAATAAAAAGGGATAAAGCGGTTATCACCACTGACTCCACAGAAATACAAATTACCATGACAGAATACTATAAACACCTCTATACAAATAAACTAGAAAATCTAGAAGAAATGTATTAATTCCTGGACATATACACCATCCCAAGACTAAACCAGGAAGAAGTCAAATCCCTGAATGGACTGACAACAAGTTCTGAAATTGAGGCAGCAATTAATAGACTGTCTATGAAAAAAATCCCAGAACCAGACGGATTCACAGTTGAATTCTACCAGAGACACAAAAAGGAGCTGGTACCATCCCTTTTGAAACTATTGCAAACAATTGAAAAGAACTGTCTCCTCCCTAACTCATCTTACGAGACCAGCATCATCCTGATACCAAAACCTAGCAGAGACACAACAAAAAAAGAAAACTTCAGGCCAATATCCCTGATGAACATCGATGCAAAAAACCTCAGTAAAATACTGGCAAACTGAATCCAGCAGCATTTCAAAAAGCTTATCCACCACAATCAGATTATTTTGTCCCATGGGGTACTCACTTGGTGTGGTGTTGTTCCCCTTCCCCTAGGAATGGGGCTTCCTGAGAGCCAAACTCTAATAATTGTTTTTGCTCTTCTGGATCTAGCTACTGGGCTCCAGGCTGGTGCTGGGGAGTATCTGCACAGAGTCCTGTGATGTTATCTGTCTTCAGTTCTTGCAGCCATGGATACCAGCATTTGCTCCGGTGGAGGTAGTGGGGGAGTGAATTGGACTCTGTGAGGGTCCTTGGTTGTGTTTTTGTTTAGTGCACTGGTTTTGTGTTTGTTGGCCTCCAGCCAGGAAGTGGAGGTTTCAAGAGTGCATCAGCTGCAGACTTATAAGGAGGTTGCAAACTTGCCCCAGGGACACCTGGCTATGTATTCAGTTTTCTCAGGTGGTGGGCAGGGCCATAGAGCTCCCAAAAGATTATGACCTTTTTCTTTGGCTACCAGGGTGGGTAGAGAAAGACCACCAGGTCGGGTCAGGGATAGCCATTTAGTATATTCAGAAGCATTTTATTCTTGTTGATGCTCTTTTAAATGGAATTGTTTTCTAAATTTCACTTTGGATCACTTGTATATAAAAATATAATTAATTTTTGTATATTGATCTTGTACCCCACAACTTTGCTAAATCTACATTAGTTCTAATAGTATTTTAGTGGATCCTTAGAATTTTTCATAAGGTCATGTCATTTGCAAATAAAGATAATTTTTTTTCTTTCCAATCTTGATGTCTTCAAGAGAATTTTGGTGGTTGAGAAGAACCAGGTACCGTCAGCCAGCTGAAATCGCACAGCAAAAGACATAAATTGATGGTTGAAGTTCTGATTAAATGAATATCAGATAGGTACACTGCAAATTCTGTTTGAAGCCAAGTTGCTGACTTTTTACCTAGGGTTCCCTAAACTCCCTCTGTTTAGAAATGTCATTAATCTAAGAGTTTGAAAAGAGACTGAATGAACCTTCAGTGGAAGCAGATCAAATTAGAAGTTATAGGTTCACAGGGGCATTGAACTTATAAGACCATAATATGTATTTTACTGGCATAGCCGGAAGGTTAAAATAGATGGCATCGTAGTATCATGCCATATTGACAATATGTACATATATGTGAGTATATAAGGATAATTAATTTTACAAAAAGTCATCAAAATTAGGATGGCAAGGAAGCAACCATGACCAAAAAAAAATCATACAAGATTTCCTTTTTTTCTGCCAGATATTGTTGCTCAAAACCAGTTTCAGCAACGTATATATCTCATAGTTTAAGTATAATGTAAATAACTACCATACATATAAAACCCATATTGCAATAGAGGTTCTAAGACATTACCTAAGAAATTGTAAAACTAACTTTTATGGTTGTCCTTTTTAGACAGAACTTTCAAGCATACCCTGTAAGTATAACAAGTTACTTTTTTGGCCAAAAATTTCCAGGAATTTCTCTTCACTTTTACCTTTGGAGGCAGTATAAGGAAATATTTGAAGTTATAGTACCAAAAGGTGCCCTACAAATTATTTTTTTTCTCTGGGTACTTCTTGGCAGCTATCTGCATGACATATGATACACTCTAATCCTAGGGTTTAATAAGTCCATTTCATGGTTATAACATGAAGCTTTCATGAAACTCTGTAAGGAGAAATGGATAAAACTCACCCAGAAGATAAATGTATAAGTTTTGGTGGGGAATCTACATTTTCCTGTTGCTGATAGTTTTAATTTACCAGACTGACTTGCTTTTAAATTACAAAATTTTTAAAGTTTCATCCAAATCATTGAAATAGAACTGAATTCTAAACTTAAAAAAAGTTCAGCTTTACATAATATTAGTCTTCCCCCAACCCCAGTCTAAAGAAGAATAGACTGCATTTAATATTAATAAAGAAAAAATGCCTTCTATTTGCACATCAAATGTTTAAAGCACTCTTCACACATTATCTTGATCTACTCAAAAATCTTGCACCTTAAATTAGTGGCTACTTACAATTTTTAATAGATCCTAAATTCCTCAAAGCCTAATATTGTGTTTTTAATTTGCTTTTCTTTTCTTTTAAAATTGTGTCTTTAAAAAATTATACTTCAATGTTTCACAAAATGTGTGGCAAAACATTATTGCAGCATCCCTTACTGTACGTTCATATCTATCTATTTGACTAAGCATAGAGGTACCAATCTGTTAGATGATTATGAAGTCTCTTCTTACTTGCTTATAAGACTCATCTCAGATTTATCCATTCTACATTAAGAAGGTTTTAATTAAGCTACTATGAAATTAAAGTTTAATTAGCTAGTGCTTCCGGTAAAAAATATAGCTGCTGAGAAAAAAATTGTATAGCTGCTGATAGCTTGTAGCCAGCTTGGCAGCTCACGACCGTGCTGTGGTGTGCCCTGCTGGGCATTAACAATTTCAGAGAATGTTAGCATCAGATGAGATCACTCTGTCACCAAACTGGAATAAGACAACACACCACAAGTGCAAACATCACAATGACAAATATCCTTCTCTCCTGGCAAATATGAATGACTACTGCTTCTTCTCCAGTGACAATTCCAGCCCAACTTAGCATCTCCCACCTCCTATTCAAATTAATAGGATACTCAAATACAAATTGGTTCTACTACCTGACAGTACCTAATTCCAAACAAGCCAATAGTTCCTTAAACTTTCCCTCAAATTATCCAGAATAAGATTGAATTTATAATAATCCTATCATAAGTCCCTCTTACTTAATTCCCTCTCCACAATTTCCATGGTGCATGATTTTCCTTACTGTAGCAAATTAATATACATAAATGTGTTTGACTATAATAGGTATGTTTCTGATGGTCTTTGGGTAGCGGGATTAATATATACAAACATACACATATTTGGCTATGTATATTTAGAGCTATGTGCAATGACAGAGGGAGATACAGATCCAGACAGAAAAAAAAATACCAGTTTCCTGGAAAGAACTTATCAAATATTTAAGAAGTGCTAGATGAACAACTGGACACTTGAACAAAATTAGTGGACAATAGCAATTTTCTGGCCAACACATTATAATATAACTAGGATTGGGTGATTCTGCATGATTTGAAAGAGACAGCAAAGCGAAGAACCCTATACGAGCTTTGAATTTTAAGAAAGTGAACGTCTATTCCAGGAAAGTACTACCCTTTCAATGCTGCAAAATCTTGGAAAAGCACAAACAGTTTTCAATCCCCACTACTCTGGTGTTTTATGAAGAGCTGATCCTGAGCCACTGGAGGCTCCCCTGGAAGTTTCTTCTTCACTTCTTACTCAGGTCTGTTAAAATTTTGCTATTTTCAAACATGACATTTCTTTGTTCCTAATGTTTCTATGTAACTGTAGTCTTTCGGGCACACAATGAGGAAACTGGCCTTCAGACCTTATTTTACCACTCAATATTTGTAGCCACTGTGCTCAAATAGTCTTTTCAGTCAGGTCCCATTTCTCATTACTTCCAGGCCAAGCCGAGGACTTCAGTCCAATTTGCTGGGAGTCGTGGTACCATTTTGAATTCCTCTCAGACCCTTTCTGCTTCCATCAATTTGGTTTGTCATGCTGACTTCTGGTGGATGAGATGTTTGTTCCCAAACAGTTCATCACCAGGCTTCACTTCAAATCACTCACTGCTGTAGATCAAACAAATGGTTGCCAATAAAGTGTTTGGCTATTTGAACTCTTGTTTTTGTTTTTTTCGTGTTCTCCACAGCTTCACCAATCTTAGCTAGTTTTCTTCAACCTCCCAAGAGCTCTCAAATTTTCTCAAGACTCGAGTCACAAGAACAAATGCAGATTTATATGTCAGTAGTAATCAACCAACTTAGATTGTGCCTATATGTAGGTATTAATTTTAATCCTTGATTAATTTTACTGGTTCAGCTAATCTAGGTGGACTTTATGAACAGATATAGCCTTATGTAGCGGCAAATCCAATATTTTTCTTTAAACTGTGAAGAAAATTGAAACTGTTACAGGAATGAAAGTCGTCTAATAGAAAGCTGTGAGATATACTTGTAGCACAGATTTTGTTTTTGAGTCCACCTAAGTTTGTAGCAAAGATTTCAAAGGCATTCACTTTTTTTCTTAATAAATTAAATGGGCAACCCATTCTTGATTAATTAAATAATACATTGTAAGTGAAAGGACTTAAATGATTTTTACATTGTGAAGGGTTCTGAATTAGTATTTATCTTTATGATTATCTCTCAGGTTAAAGATTTAGGCATCAGTAAGTGAAGCCCCGTAAGATGTATACACGGAATGCCAACAGTGAAAAGTCTAGTAAAACGGTAGCTTCTCTAGGAAATGCACTCAATTAGACTATATCAGAAATAACATATCCTATCAGATTTATAATTATTAAACCATTTAAAGAAGACACCTTCATTGTTTACTAACATACAGTAAAAATGGGAAAATACAAAATAAGCAGCAGTCAATAATTTTCTAATGAAATAAAAGCTAAATAGAATCAGTTCTTGTGAAATAGACAAAATTTAGATATTCCTGTGACAGTAAAGATGGTACAACAATATGCCAGAGGCATAAGACACTTTCTAGTTGATTTTAAATACTGTAGTTTTATTTTCTCAATCCACGCTTTTAAATAATACTACACAGAGAATGTAGTGGGCTCATTAACTACAGTAAATGTAAAAGAGAAACATACTACTGAAGTAGGCATATTTTTAAAATTATGTTCCCACTCAGGATAACTTTTCTCTCTGCATCTCAAATTCTTATATGTACTGCAGACATACTAAGATGCAACTGTTAGGAACGTATTAATAAAAAAAGTAAACAGTAAGAGTGACAGCTTTTATCTAATGAGTGCTTTGTGCCTTCAGTTCTATCTTGCTAGGTCATCAAACCACAGAGAGAAGACGCACGCCTGTGTTTTTTGAGACAAAAACTAAACAAAATTTCTCTGAGGTCAGGAGAAATAAGGGTGACCAATTGAGAACTATCACCACATTTTTCCTTAGATAAAGGGATTCATCCTTCTGTTGTAACTTCAGCTACACCATAGAATACCATGCAGCCATAAACAATAAGTTCATGACCGTTGCAGGGACATGGATGAAGCTAGAAGCCATCATTCTCAGCAAACTAACAACAGAAGAACAGAAAACCAAATACTGTATGTTCATACCCATAAGTGGGAGTTGAACAATAAGAACACATGGACACACGGAGCAGAACACCACAGACTGAGGCTGTGTCCTGATTTGGTGGGTTCTTGGTCTCACTGACTTCAAGAATGAAGCCACAGACCCTCGCGGTGAGTGTTACAGCTCTTAAGGTGGCACATCTGGAGTTTGTTCTTTCTGATGTTCAGATGTGTTCGGAGTTTCTTCCTTCTGGTGGGTTCGTGGTCTCGCTGGCTCAGGAGTGAAGCTGCAGACCTTCGAGGTGACTGTTACAGCTCTTAAGGCAGGGTGTCTACAGTTGTTCATTCTTCCCAGTGAGCTCATGGTCTCACTGGCTTCAGGATTGAAACTGCAGACCTTCGCGGTGAGTGTTACAGCTCATAAAAGCAGCGTGGACCCAAAGAGTGAGCAGTAGCAAGATTCATTGCAAAGAGCGAAAGAACAAAGTTTCTACAATGGGGAAGGGGACCTGAGCGCGTTGCCACTGTTGGCTGGGGCAGCCTGCTTTTATTCTCTTATCTGGCCCCACCCACATCCTGCTGATTGGTAGAGCCGAGTGGTCTGTTTTGACAGGGTGCTGATTGGTGCGTTTACAATCCCTGAGCTAGACATAAAGGTTCTCCATGTCCCCACTAGATTAGCTAGATACAGAGTGTCCATTGGTGCATTCACAAACCCTGAGCTAGACACAGAGTGCTGATTGGTGTGTTTACAAACCTTGAGCTAGATAGAGAGTGCTGATCGGTGTATTTACAATCCCTGGGCTAGACATAAAGGTTCTCCACGTCCCCACCAGACTCAGGAGCCCAGCTGGCTTCACCCAGTGGAATCCCGCACTGGGGCTGCAGGTAGAGCTGCCTGCCAGTCCCGCGCCGTGCGCACGCACTCCTCAGCCCTTGGGTGGTTGACGGGCCTGGGCGCCGTGGAGCAGGGAGCAGCGCTCATCGGGGAGGCTCGGGCCGCACAGGTGCCCATGGAGGGTGTGAGAGGCTCAGGCATGGCGGACTGCAGGTCCCAAGCCCTGCCCCGCGGGAAGGCAGCTAAGGCCAGGTGAGAAATCGAGCGCAGCGCCGGTGGGCTGGCACTTCTGGGGGACCCAGTACACCCTCCTCAGCCGCTGGCCCGGGTGCTAAGCCCCTCATTGCCCGGGCCGGCAGGGCCGGCCGACTGCTCCGAGTGCGGGGCCCGCCGGCTGCTCCGAGTGCGGGGCCCGCCGGCTGCTCCGAGTGCGGGGCCCGCCGGCTGCTCCGAGTGCGGGGCCCGCCGGCTGCTCCGAGTGCGGGGCCCGCCGGCTGCTCCGAGTGCGGGGCCCGCCGGCTGCTCCGAGTGCGGGGCCCGCCAAGCCCACGCCCACCCAGAACTCCAGCTGGCCGGCAAGCGCCACGCGCAGGCCCGGTTCCCGCTCCCGCCTCTCCCTCCACACCTCCCTGCAAGCTGAGGGAGCCGGCTCTGGCCTTGGCCAGCCCAGAAAGGGGATCCCACAGTGCAGTGGTGGGCTGAAGGGCGCCTCAGGTGCCGCCATAGTGGGAGCCCAGGCAGAGGAGGCTCCTAGAGCGAGTGAGGACTGTGAGGACTGCCAGCACACTGTCACCTCTCAAGGCCTGTCGTGGGGTGGGGAACAGGGGAAGGGATAGCATTAGGAGAAATACCTAATGCATGCAGGGCTCAAAACATAGATGACCGGTTGATAGGCATTTTTATAGATAGCAAATTGGAGAACAAAAAGCACAATGGGTTTTTCTCTGGAGCAAATTGTCCTGCTACACAATGGTGGTTAAAATTGATACCATTCTTGTAAAGGAATAGCCTCAAATGTCTGTGTTAAAGACCCCAAGCAAATGCTGGCAATTAAATAAACAATTTTATAATTTTGTTCTAGAGTACAAATTAAAGTTTAAATAAAAGTAGTGTGCATCAATACATTTATTTAGAACAAACTAGTTTTAACCTGAGTCAAAGCTGAGCTCCTATTTGAGAAGTTTTCCTAATATAGCCAATAAAAGAGTTTTGATTGAATTATAATATTTTGGTAAACACTCATAGCCATTTAACATTTTTACTCTGATTGTATAAAAGGAGTGTTGCAAAAAAAGCCAGTTAGACACTTCTTTTATTGTCTCGTGTTTATGATATTTGTAAGATATTTCGATAAATTTGTGTATATATAAGAATATATATGTACTATTTTTACAAATAAGAAAAATATGAAAGCTCAGAACAAAAAGGAGATTAAATTATCTACTAAATTCTTGCTGGGTATGCAATCTTCCTGAAAATGATTACCTTGGGTCCTTTCTGCCTATTGTATTCCTTGAAAACCCTTCACCCAGGGTTTCTTAGCTAATTAAAGGTACAAAATAATTACTGATACCAATCATCTTTGTTCTGCATAAATGTCTTTTCTCTTAATTTTAGGTCCTGGGGTTTACTGACCAGTGTGGTTGCTTTGTTTGCAACTTTTAAACGCCAGTGTATTTAAAACTAATTCAGGAAGCATGTTTAAAAAAGCAGATTTCTAGGAACCACACTTAGAGATTCTAATACATTACGTCTGTAGAGGCCCTAGGAATCCGCATTTTAATTTGTACCTGCAGCTCATTGTGAAGTTGGCCCACAAGCAAAACTTAGGGAACCTTATGGATACTTCGTAAGAGTCATAAAGAGTTGGGCAAATGAAGTAAGTTAAATAGTGTATTGTTTCATGGCCCACTAGTTTCTTAAATTTTATAGTAGACTTTTGTTCTTCAGCAGGACCTTCGCAGTTAATATAAATCTGAAGGTTGAGAGCACCTATAATTCATGAGCAAAAAAGGGAGACCATCACACCTTTTCCCCTTGGTTCACTGTTAATTTGATCAGAGAGACTTAGAGGGATGTGAAATGGCCAAAATTTTAATAGCAATCATTGGCTTCTGATTGGCATGTTAGAACTGGTGCAGTATGCCAGCAATCTTAATTGAGTGAGCACTTTCCCAGAGAGATCTCTTTGCCACTTTAGGCCATTAGTATCTGTGAACAGCCAGATCAGGAATTGCACATATAGCAGGTTGGAGCTGTGATAGGAAGTGACTGAAGTCACCCAGTAGGAAACTAGAGGCATTAGTAAATACTGTTGGCTGATCAAACTTGATATGCTAAAATTTGCTATTTCAGAACATTTTGAGGTTAAAAGAAAAATTAAAAAGCCACATCTTTGAAGGCAACTGAGTTTATGATTAAATTATGCTTTAAATTGAGTGTGTGTGTGTTTTCTGTTACTAGCACTCTGACCAAGTCTGAATTCACCAATAAAAAAGGGATAATGATGCCTATTGTGTAAGACTGCTGTGAAGATTAAAAGAGGTCAAAAACTAAAAAATGCTTGGCAGAGCAGCAGGAAAAAAATGTGTACAATTTTATATGTATTTTCTTCCTTGTTCCAGTTTGTTTGCTATGAATACATTTTGTATCTCCTTCCTCAATTTCGGCTTGTGTGTCTAAATCTCCTTTTTACTTTTATTCAAAAAAGATTATTGGTAGTTTTTAAAAACGTTCCAGGGAATAATCAGAATATAAAAGAAAATTGAATTGTATCCTGTTGTAGACAGGATTTTTGATACTTGTTTTCTGTCATATAAACAGTATTTATTTTCCCTTTGACAACTTTTGAAGCAAATGTTCAAATAAACCCAGATATCTTTTATAGCTATTGAGTGCTGTTAATTTTACTTGGATATTATTAGAAATAAATTTATACTATTTTATTTGAAAATCATAACATACACTTAAATATAATTTTACACATTTGTACTGAGAAACACATATTTACATTTTATGAAAATAGGATGTATAAGAAAGAAAATAAGTAACTTTCCAAATACACTTGTTTTCTATAAGATAAAGCCAACTTTCTCACCAATCATTTTTGACTTTAGATTTTTCACTTACAACTTTCCTTGGTTTAAAATGACTTAGAGCTCATTTTTTAAAGTCACAATATGTTTTATGTAGGTGATGTTATTCTATTTGCACAGAGCCATTTAACAACCGCAATAAAGAATGATACAAAAAGTTTAGATTAAAGAAAGTTTGGATTAAACACTGAATTCTTGGTAAAAATATTTCACGATAAGAAGTTGAATATTTATACAAATCATAGCCTAAGAACAACATTTGAGGGGTCATCAGTTTAACTTAAATCCTTTTCAAGTACATTTGGTTACTAACATGAAAGAAAAGGCTTTCATCTGAAGACAGTTTCAGTTTCTGAAGTTGTCCCATACAATTGACTTCTCTACATTGTTGTTATGATGAATTTCTAATACAGCCTTAATATTAGGTTGGTGCAAAGGTAGTTGTGGTTTTTGCCGTTTACAATGAAGACTTCAAAAATCATCTGATATGATGAAATATAAAACCCTTCAGGTATTAATACACAAGTAAAATTATAAACTCTCTTGGGGGTCTGAACTTACATTTTAACTCTTTGATGTAATTTGAGTGCTCCCAACTTAAAGTACCTTTTAAAATTAAAACATTTGTTAGAATATTCTAAAATCAAAATCTATAATGAAAAGAGCCAAACTACGTGATTATTAAGACCTACAATGTTTCATTGTAGAAATAAGGGAAAACTGGCTGGTGAATCTGCCATTCACCTACCAGCTTTTATACTAATTAGGAAATTAAACTCAGGGCTTGCCAGCAGTGTTGCTTCATTTAAAACAAAATATGAAAATAAATGCGTATATGAGAAACTTGGGTAGACCCAATTGAGTAGAAGACATTGTCTGAATAGTCACTGCTTTTCATCAGATAGGGATGCATTTATTATATTTGTATTCTCTACTCTCTACATTTGAAAAATATTCCTAGTGAAGAGCATTAACTTTAAAAACATGACTAGGAATGATGTTTGCTTTTTTTTTTCTCAATTCATGTTGCCAGCTTCTAAAATGTCTCGGTACAATTAGGTTATCTATAAGAAGTGATGTATCCTTAGACCGTGTTACGAATTATATCTCTGGAGAGATAGAGAGTTGACCAAAAATGGAAGAAGGTTAGAATAATAAGTATAAGTTTTTGAAATATTTCATCATTAAATATTTTCTTTGAGTACCACAGTTTTTTTTCTTCACTTCTTTTAGTATGGAAATTGATCATTTCTTTTAAAACAAGTGTGGCTGCATGTAATTTAATACTATAATTCAACTATTTATAAATTTTTATCATGTGTTCCTTTCCAAAATTCATGCATGTAAGATTACAAATGTGCATATTCTCAGCCAATTCTGCTATTTCCTACAATATATTTATGAAAGACTTATTGGCAAATGTAATCTATAATGTAGCTCACCTAATGTACAAAATGTAATACTTGGCTAAAAAATATTTTTCAAATAAAAATATTTACTATTCTTTCATGAACTGAAATGTAATGTTATAAAATACTTGTATATGTTAACTATTAGGAAAGTATAGAATAAAGCTTGACGAATGCAGGCGTTATTGAAAATAGTCAAATTTTCAATAAGCTTCCAAGAATATTGCAGATATCTACATTTTCTTCATTTTAAGAACAAGAATCTTATTTAACTTGGTTGAATGAACATAAGGCCTCGGGGATATCATTTTAGTGTCACTTCATGTCAAACCAATACATTAAAACCAGTGTTCCAAATATTCTAACCCATTCAAGCAAAAAACATTCACCAAAGTAAAATGCAATGTAAAAGGTACTATAGAGTGTTTCAAAGTAACAACTATCCTATGTTAGTCACATGAATATTTAGAATAAAGGAAAAAGTAATGAAATGGAAACATGTAGAGAAAGAGAACTCTGAATATGCTTAAATGTGTACCAATAACAGTCAATCTGTAAATAACACAAACTCATATATCAGTCAACAACAAGAAGCTTTGGTTGATAGAAAAAGGAGTCCTAATATAAAATTAATTTCTTCTGTTTCTTTTTCTTTTGTTTTGTTTTAAATTTGTTCCCTAGATCCGTTTTGTGGAAAGGAAAGGAGTGGCTCTACTGAACATCTGTAATACCCAGCTGCACATTGGCATTTGGGTAAGATTTGATTGATGGCATACTTGAATGTAGATTTACAAATGTGGCCCAAGGCCAGTTTTCCTTTATTTCTACAATGAAGCACTGTAAGTCTTAATATTAAGTGTTTACTGGAAAGGAGAACAAGAAAGCAGTTTCTAGCAACATGCAGAGAATGAAAACAGGTGAATTAATCAGTATTACTACCTACCCATAGGTCCCACAGCTTATCATAGATATTCCAACCATGAAATACTAGCTACTCAATAGCACAGAAAAATTGACTTAAAATAGCCTGCCAGTGCTATTACCCTGGTGCTGTCAATTGGATACTTTCAAAACTTCTGTTTTGTCTACTAATCCTTTTGTGGGTTTTTTTTTTGTATATTTATTTGTTTTACATATGGGTGCTCTCTTTGTTAAAATTTAAAAGGTATAATGTAACATGGTTTGATTAGAGCCTTCTAAAACAGCACATCGAAAGCCTTATGGTCTAGGGACTGTTTATGAGCTTGAGAATGGTTACAGAGTAATAAACACTTTTTTTTCACCTTTGCCTAAAATCTGCGTATCTGTCTATACAAACAAGAAAATCTTGTTAATTCTGTTTTCAAACCTATTAAATTAATGGGAGAGATGGCAACTAATATTTTGTACTTTTCCACAAAAGTTTGAAAGGATGGCTAAACTTTACCATAAGGTAAATAACAACACAGTAAAATCACAGTTGAAATAGACAGATGTGGAAAGGTGAAATCCATGTTGTTAATTTGCTGGAATCACTTAAACTTTTAGAAATATGCCTTTACTTCCATCATTGAAAGACTTTCCCATCTACAAAGCAAAATCTGATATTTTTAAAAGATCAGCTTACCAGAACTATTATTTATTTAACAAGAGAAAAAGATATTCCTAATGTAAGACTATACTTAATTTTAAAATGGCCCAAATTCTTCATCATGTTTTGATTTGTATCCCGATAATGTCAAGAATACTTCTTAGCCCTTATAAAGAGATTACTCATGGTTTTTCTCCTTAGTGTTCACCATGGAAATTTGCTTTATTGGACATATTATGCTCTTCTTATTTCTAGCTTATCTTGCTTTTTTAAAAACACTATTTGATAATATAGATAATAATAATAATATGACTGCATATTGGCATAGCTCTTTTAAATTAGCAAAGTTTTCTTGCAGACATAATTTAAAATTATAATCACATAAATTGTATAAAATATATAGAATAGGAATGTATATTCAAATTAGCCCCATAAATGGATCAAATTTGTTAGCTAGATAATAGGTAAGAAAGAGCTGGAGTTGGAACTCTGAAAGCCTAACTCCAAGCTTAGAGATTCTTCCAGGTTGACTCACCATGAGTGGCTTCCAAAGCATGCTTCATATACCTTTTCTATTCACTTATGTAAGTATCTCATAATTTTACTGAATATAAATTAGAAAGTATATCATCAAATGTGATCAGAGACTCTACATGATCAAAATATGGATGAAATTAGAGAGAATCTCTGTAAAAAGTTTTTGTCCAGAAACATAAATATCCATAAACTGCTAAAACTTTGAACATAATTTTTATTGTTGTTATTTAAGATTACTCGATTCCTTATTTCAAATTCTAATTGACAACACAAATAACTTTTAGACTTTTAAGGGAAATAAGTTAAATTCTAACACTTTGGAAAAATAAAGGCGAAAAGCAAAATTCCAGTATGCTCCAAAATATAAAGGTACTAAACAAACAAACAAAAGCAAATATGCACTTACAAATACAGAAGAGCATTTAATAAAATCTATTTATGAGCTTCTCCACAAACATACAGAGTTAATGTAAATAACTCTAATGCTAACATGTAGTGTTGATCCCAATACTATGGTTATGGGTAATTCAATAAAACGTTGACTTTTGGAGGAAATAATAATCACAAATTAAGGTGAATAATATAAAGTAGAGTAAATAACTAATATTTGCTGAATTTGTTTTTGTGAGGTTATTCTAACTTATTCTCATAAAGGAAAACAAAAATGTATCCAGAATAATGTAATTATATAGACCTTGAATAAGAAACAAGAAGTATGTTTAATAGTAAAAATAAATTTATGTGTTAAGTTAGGTAAAAAAAAAGTTTAGATGCTGAGATAGAATACTTTCCACTTTTGTGGTTGACAAATGCCAGGATTATTTTATAGCAATTACATTTTGTAGGTCCATTGATTTCACATTTCAGTTGTCATGATAATGTTAAGTGTATAACATCCATCATAAATTTAAAAGGGCAAACACAATGTTCCATTTGAAAAAGACTTTGATAATTTACAGGAAAAAAAAAAACTTGAAGTCTATACAAGACTTATACAGAATTCTTCACGCTTTTAATCACAAAAGCATCTCGTTCATTCCCTCAGCCAGAGACAATGAAAACAGAATTTTAAGTCATTTTCATCTAGGCTTTCAAAAATTTGAGAGCCATGCAGTTTTATTTTTAAAACACTGATAAGTAATTATACATGACTGAGATGCTCTACTTTTGCAATATTAACCCTTGATGGGTTTTTAAATAATCTATACATGAGCTGTTCACTCTTTAGCAACATTTTATGTCCTCTTTCAGAAATGCTTCCAAAAGTTGGATTTTGAATTGTAGCCTGCATCGAAATCAATAAAATCAGGTAGGGCACGGTGGCTCATGTCTGTAATCCCAACACTTTGGGAGGCCGAGGCTGGCGGATCCCCTGAGATCAGGTGTATGAGACCAGCCTGGCCAACATGGCGAAACCGCATCTCTACTAAAAATACAAAAATTAGCCGGGCATGGTGGTGCATGTCTGTAATCCCAGCTACTTGGGAGGCTGAGGCTGGAGAATCGCTTGAACCCAGTAGGCAGAGATTGCAGTGAGCCGAGATCACACCACTGCAATCCAGCCTGGGTGACAGGGCAAGACTCTGTCTCAAAACAAAACAAAACAAACAAAATCAATAAAACTGTGTAGGGAAAACTTGCTTTCACCATGTTTTTCCTCTACCCTCACACCACAGCAATCATCAACACAGAAAACTTTTGTGGCCAAATGTGTGAGGGTTTTTTCCCCCACATACCAAGCAGCAGACACCAGCTGGTTGTCGTCTAGCTCAGTTCCAACGCTGTCTACCCAGAGATAGTCTCAGATCCCACAGGCTGAGGGCTCGGTCTCCAAGACCGCTCCCTCACACACACCCAGTCGCAAGTCTGGGCCTACAGAAGTTCTGATCAATCAGCTTCAAGCTGAGGTTCCCATGAACCAAATCAAAGTTTGGTTTGATTAATTTGCTGGAGAGGCTCAAAGAACTCAGGGAGACACATTTACCAGTTTATTAAAAAGGTTACTGCAATTGATACAGATGAAGAGATGCATAGGGCAAGTTATTGGGAAAGGGGCACAGAGCTTTCATGCCCTCCCTGGCTGTGCCACCCTCTAGGAACCTCCACGTGATCAGCTCCTGAAGCTCACTGAACCCTGTCCTCTTGGGTTTTTATGGAAGCTTCATGACATCCACATTCCTTCCTCCAGTTTATAGGGTGGTACTCTCTCATGGGAGGGTCCTAAGACACACAATAAGAAAGGTGGAGAAACATTACAGTGAAAGGAAGGGAGGAGAAGGTCAGAGACCTGCCCTGAGGCCTAACACAACCAACACTGTAACAAAAAGCTGTAACAATGCCTATGGGAGTTATAAGCCAGGAACCATGGATGAAAACCAGTGTATATCATAATACTAGAAAAAAACAAGGAAATTTATCAGTTAACGATATTGCTGGGCATGATGGCTTACACCTGTAATCTCAGGGCTTTGGGAGGCAGAAATGGGAGGATTGCTTGAGGCCAGAAGTTTGAGATCAGTCTGGGCAACATAGTGAGATCCCATCTTTACAAAAAATAAAATAAATTAGCCAGGTGCACTAGTGGTGCCTCATGCCTGTAGTCCCAGCTACTTGAGAAGCTGAGGTGGGAGAATTGCTGGAGTCCAGGGATTCCAGTCTGCAGTGAGCTGTGATCATGCCACTGCACTCCAGCCTGAGTGACAGAGCAAGAACCTGTCTTAAAATAAAAACAATTAAAAAAAAATTTCATAATAACATTTTTTCTTGTCATTCTGCTAAAAGTGTTACGATCTACTATCAGGTAGGATAATAATGAGTCAATAATGCATGTTTGCAATGGAGAAACTTATATTTGCAAAACTTCAGAATATAAAGTAAAGTTAAAGGAAGGGGAGGAAAAGCAAAAGAAAGAGAAGGTGGAATGATAGGAAAAGAAGGAGGGAGAATAACATTTCGAATTCCTATGACATTAATACATTCATTTATAAAATAAGTATGAAGTATGTTTATTGTCAAGAATTAAACTAATGTACAATATATTATTTCATAATTATTATTAAATTAATCCAAATTTGTATAAATAAGGATTTAAATTATTATTAAATTAACCAATTGTTTAAATTTTCTTTACTTTTATATTAAAATGACAAAGAAAATTAATTTTTCTCTTATTAGTAACTTACAGAAGCAAAACAGCAAAGTTAAATGGGTTTGAAAACATTACTTGAAACAATAGTAAGTTATTTTTCATCAACATTTGGTTGGATGATCTAAGTCCTTTTGAACTGTTGTACTATCAGTCCTGATGGAATAGTGCATCCATTTTCAATGATGAACAATGGATTTTAGGGCTTTGGCTCCTTTCCATGAAGTATAGAAAAGGAGTTGCAGAAAATAATGCTGTAAAACAAAACCAGCCAGGAGTCAGAGTGAGGAGATCCTTTTACTTTTTTTTTTTTTTTTAATAGGTGTCTTGGATATTTGGGTCATGTTCTAAACTTAGCTCAGAGATGTAATACTCTCTAGTAGGGGGCTCAATTTTCAGTCTGTGGGTAGGAGATTTCTAAAGATTTACTTTCTGAATTCTTAAATCAATTAGTTATAATTGTATTCTTTAGCTGCAGAGCCTTCATCCCAATTCTAACACAAGAAGCATAACTCTACAACCTTTGTAGTATTTAACTTGTATCATTTTCAAGAGAAACTGGGCATTGTCTTACAGAGCTGGTACTCAGGATCGTAACATGATTTTTCTTCCTTTTTCTCCGTGGGAAATGTCTATCCCATGGTGTTTAAACATGACATTGCAAAGAATAATCAGTACAGACTTTAGCTGAGCCAGGCAGTTACTGTCTTCTTTTGAAATAGATGATCAATACCATTCTCCCCTCTTGTATTTTCTTTCCCTCTTTTTCAAAGAGAATCAGGAACGTAACTACTTCTAAATATAACAATATAAATTTATAAAGGAGCTATACTGTTAGGTACCAAGAAATGTGTAACTTTTGTGTTAATTTTCTTCAATTATAATTGTCTCAGAAATGTACCCTGCATACCAAAAATGGGTTGAAAGCTACTGCAGCACATGATGTCCATGTTGCAGTTGGCCAGCATCATCTTTGTTCACTATTTTTGAAGCTTTCTGAGACAAAATTTTGCCTGCCTTCTTCCCATCCTCTTTGCCTCTCTCTTACCTCTTGCATTTGACATTTTCCTTTCATCTCTCTTCTTTCTGTATTTAATTGATTATTTAAAAGTCCTGTTCTCCTTTTCTTACTTGATCTCATCTTTCAGGAGTCCCCTGAATCCACACATGGCAAATGTTTCAAATTTATACATTTTAATAGTTGCTTGAGTGGTGTATGAAGGAGTGGGAAAGACAGCAGACACTTTATCTGGCCTTTGCATTGTTCCTCATTTTGACCAGATCACCATCAACAACTCTGATCAAGCTGTTCTCTTTTAGCACCAAATTTAATTATTTTCTAAAATCCAAATACTTTGTTTGCAGAAAAGTGTTTTTTTCTTATCGTCTCTCTCTATAATATTTTTCATCCTCTGATGATTCTGAATCATTTCTAAGTAGTGGCATCTTTGCTATGACTGTAACTCATAAACAGCATCCGAGTTATGCAACATGGCTTAGGTAGAGAAAGTGGCAAATATTTTTTGGCTCTAACCAAATTTCCTATTCCTGTTTTCATAGTCTACATACAGAAAGAAAACAAAGCCCTGAGCAAGAAACCTGCTATGTGGGTGTCAGTACCTTGAAAGCCAGGATGGGTACAAGTTGTTCAGAGGCTTTAAGCATATCAATTAATGTCTTCCCCAAAGCCATGGTCAACCACAATCTGCAGAAGTATGCTAAATAGGCATTGTGCAAGTATTGCTCATTCACAGGCAAAAAAAAATTCCTTTCTGTTCTTGCGCAGTCTTACATGAATAAGGAATTGGAAACAGCTTCCTGTGCTACACGAAACAGAACTCCTGGGTTAAAATTAGTCCCAGCAATGTCCGTAATAAGTGGTATAAGAGGGCATGTGTTGCTAATCCTCTCTGGCCCTCACTTTTCACATTTTGGAGGTTGTTCTTGACCAAAAAATATATGGCACTAAAGTTTTAGCAAACGAAAGCCATTTCTCTTTCTTCCATGACTGAATCTGAAATGAGCTGGGGCTGATAAAAAATTTTGTCTGTGTTAAGAAATCACACTGTTACTTAACTACCACCACCACCACCTCACCCCTCCAACCAACCACCACCAAAACTGATTTACTTATTTATGTATGTATTTATGGAGATGGGGTTTCGCTGTGTCGCCCAGGCTAGAGTGCAGTGGCACAATCGTGGCTGACTGCAAACCCGACCTCCCAGGCTCAAGTGATTGTCTCACCTCAGCATCCTGAGTAGCTGAGACTACAGGCATGTGCCACTACCTCTGGCTAATTATTTTTAAATGTTTTTTCTATTTTTTTCTCATTAAGTATTTTTATTTTGGAAAATATAGATTGTTTTTAAATTACAAATATTTATGTTCACATGTTATGTGTTTATGGGTTTTTTTGGGTTTTTTTTTCTACTTTTTTATTATTATACTTTAAGTTATAGGGTACATGTGCACAACGTTTAGGTTTGTTACATATGTATACATGTGCCATGTTGGTGTGCTGCACTCATTAACTCGTCATTTACGTTAGGTATATCTCCTAATGCTTTCCCTTCCCCCTTCCCCTACTCCACGACAGGCCCCAGTGTGTGATGTTCCCCTTCCTGTGTCCAAGTGTTCTCATCGTTCAATTCTCACCTATTAGTGAGAACATGCAGTGTTTGGTTTTTTGTTCTTGTGATAGTTTGCTGAGAATGATGGTTTCCAGCTTCATCCATGTCCCTGCAAATGATATGAACTCATCCATTTTTATGGCTGCATAGTATTCCATGGTTTATATGTGCCACATTTTCTTAATCCAGTTTTTTGTAGAGGCAGGGTTTCGCCACAGTACTCAGGCTGGTCTCAAATTCCTGGGCTCAAGCCATCCTCCCACCTCAGCCTCCAAAACTTCTGGGATTACAGGTATGAGCCATTGTGCCCAGCCCAAAACTGCTATAAAACCTTGCTTGTAAGAGTGATTTCCATCTCACTTTGGAACATTTGGTTTCTGATCACAACTGATTGGACCATAGATGGCTATCTAATCTAAAATCAGGCAAGCCAAAGCATGGCCCAAATCGCCTGGATAGAAAGGATAAATTATATGGATTTATTTTTGTCTAGAAATATAGAAGAGCATGGAACAGTTTGAAATTGCTGAAGTTGAAACAATGTGAGAGGAGGACATGAGGTGACTGGGCCAAATTTTTTAAGAAACCTTAAATAAGAATAAGATTAGAAAGCAGTAACTTTAATAGATAGCCCTGTGAGATAGGGATAAAAATGGGAAGTCCAATGTAAGACAAACAAGTAGTAGTAAAGGAGAGTTAGAAGGAAAAGTCACACTGAGGACACATGCTAGAATAAATCTCCAGGGGCCCCTCCTGGGTTCCTTCTTAGAGTGCCTCTTCTTGTGTTTTGATTGTTACTAATTTTCTGAGTTTCATTTAAGGGAGCCTTCTATACTAAATTTCGTATTGCTTGGGGCTTCCAAATAAAGTTAAAATCTTTCAACCCAACCAACTTATAGTAAAAGAATCATTATATGATTTTTAAACTCCAAACTCCATATTCCCATATGGTATTTGCATTTTATTAATTCCAAGATGTTTATAATTGAAAGAGTATTTAGAAGATATTTAGAAACAGGAAATGTTGCGTGAATATTACCTACTCAAGAACTTTGCTTCTCATATCCTCAATAACAGCACCAACTTGACAAGAAATCCTGTTCACAATGCTACTCACCCACCAAAGCAAGATGACATTTATATTATGTGTACTAGAGTTTTATTGGTTTGATTAATACATCTCCATGTCCTGCCATTAATACAAACATAAACATGCAGTCCTATTAAACTTTATCTTCATGATTAAGATATTACATATTAAATAAAAAGATTTTCAATTTTTACCATTCCTAATTTAAAATTAAATTTATCCAGATGAGAATATGTCAAAGAAAGATCATAAGAATTTTGCTAAGAAACATATTTTAAATGTCACCTCTAAAGATTACATTTCATTCTTAAAAAAAGAAAACCATGCTTTCTATATTACACTGCATTGGGGCATTCATGATTAATGAAGACATTTGACAACCAATGTTGAATTTATTTTTTATTTTAGAAAAAGAGTAACGTATGCAAGATAGTATAAGAAATAGAATAGAAACAGAGTAGAAACAGAAGCCTGTTTGATTCAAATGAGGGAAAATATATCGACGTTGACTTGACACTACACATACAAAGAAATAAAGAGCAGAGATTACAGCAGGGTCCAGCGTTTGCTTGGAGAAAACTCTTGATCTTGTGTAGTCTCTATCATACTCCTTGCCCCTAGCCAAAATAAACAGAATCTGCATTTTGTTAAGCAAACATAGGTTCAGTATAAGCCCTAGTTTTCAACTGACCTCTTGTTGCTATATTTTTCTTCCTAAAGAGAAATCAGCTACTAAGCCCAGACAGAAACCGTGTCTGGGAAACATCAGGAACAGCTCTGATCCGCACTTTGAAGTAGATAAGGTGGCTTTCAATAGTCCTCATTTCCCTTTTTGTCCTAGTCTTCCTATCCTGGTATTGCTGCCTCCCAGGTTTCTGACCAAAATGTCATCCTAATCGTTTCTTCTTGTTATTGTTGTTATAATCTTTCCTTCTTCACCCTTTTCCCCCGCACTTAGACATGTGGTTGCCAAACTTTATCCTAATGAAATAAACTCTGCTATGTAGAATCAGTCCTAAAGTGTGAATTAATTGGCCAGATAAATGAATACAAGCTAATACTCTGTTAGATGATCATAGTGTACTGAAAAAAAAAATCTTCATCTGTATGGTCAGAACTGTAGGTGACTCTATTATAAGGGATTTTGATAAGCCTTAATTCAAACAGAATTTTCAGGCTTTATATTCTGTTTATATGTTGGGTCAAATGACAGCTCAGTTTTAAGTTATTTGAGAAATGTCCAAGCTGTTTTCCACAGTGGCTGAGCTAATTTACTCCCACCAACAGTGTGTAAGTGTTCCCTTTTCTCAGCAGACTTTCCGACATCTGTTATCTTTTGACTTTTTAATAATAGCCACTCTGACTGGTAGAAGATATTTTGATTTGCATTTCTCTGATTAGTGATGATGGTGCTGTAAAAACCAATACTTACCATCCCCCAAATAACCTATTGTCTGAGTTTTAAAGTCTAAGATACAGATGGTATCATATACCTTAGACAATTATATTAAAAAGCTTTGCCATCAGATCTATTTCTCTCTCAAAAAAAAAGGTTTTTTCTTCCAACTTTTATTTTAGATACAGGGAGTACATGTGCAGGTTTGTTACATGGGTATATTGCACTCAGGTAGTCAGTATAGTCCCCAGTAGGTAGTTTTTCAACCCATGCTCTCCACCATAGTCCACAGTATGTATTGTTTCCATGTTTATGTTCATGTGTGCTCAATGTTTAGCTCCCACTTATAAATGAGAACACATGGTGTTTGGTTTTCTATTCCTGCATTAATGCGTTTAAGATAATGGCCTCCAGCTGCATCCATGCTGCTGCAAAATATATGATTTTGTTATTTTCTATGGCTGTGTAGTATTTCATGGTGTATATATACCACATTTTCTTTATCCAGTCCACCACTGATAGGCACCTCCATTAATTAAATGTCTTTGCTATTGTGAATAGTGCAGTGATGAACATACAAATGAATGTGTCTTTTTGTTACAATCATCTATTTTGCTTTGTGTATTCCAGTAATGGAATTGCTGAGTCAAATGTTAGCTGTCTTTTAAGTTCTTTGAGAAATCTCCGGACTGCTTTCCACAGTGGCTGAACTAATTTACATTCTCACCACCATGTCACTGGTGTGAGATGGTATCTCATTGTAGTTTTAATTTGCATTTCTCTGAAGATTAGTGATGATGAGCATTTTTCATATATAATATTGATTGGCTGGCTGCTTGTATTTCTTCTGAGAAGTGTCTGTTCATATCCTTTATCTATTTTTAGAGTTTTTTTGTTTTTTGCTTGTTGATTTGTTTAAATACTTTATAGATGCTGGATATTAGACCATTGTTGGATGTACAGTTTGCAAATATTTTCTCCCATTTTGTAGGTTGTCTGTTTACTCTGTTAATGGTTTATTTCACTATGCAGAAGCTCTTTAGTTTAATTAGGTCTCACTTGTCAATTTTTGGTTATTTTGCAGTTGCTTTGGGGATTTTTCAAAAATTATTTTCCAAGGCTGATGTAGAGAAGAGTATTTCCTAGGTTTTCTTCTAGAATTTTTCCAGTGTAAGGTCTTACGTATAAATCTATAATCCATCTTGGTTAATTTTTTACGTGGTAAAAGGTAAGGGTCCAGTTTTATTCTCCTGCATACGGCTAGGAAGCAATCCCAGCACTATTTACTCAGTAGAGAGTCATTCCCCATTGCTTGTTTTTGTCAGCCTTGTCAAAGATCAGATAGTTGTTTAAGTGTGCGACTTTATTTCTGGGCTCTCTAATCTGTTCCATTGGTCTGTATTTCTCTTTTTTGTACCAGTGCCGTGCTGTTTTGGTTACCATAGCTTTATAATGCAGTTTAAAGTTTGGTAGTGTGATGCCTCTGGCTTTGTTCTTTTTACTTAGCATTGCTTTAGCTATTTGGGCTCTTTTTTGGTTTCATATGAATTCTAGTATAGTTTTTTTTTCTAATTCTGTGAAGAAAGACCTCAGTAGTTTGAAAAGAATAGCACTGAATCTGTAAATTGCCTTGGGCGGTATGGTCGTTTTAATGATATTGATTATTCCAAACCATGAGCATAGAATGTTTTTCCATTTATTTTTGTCATCTCTGATTCCTTTCGGCAGTGTTTTGTAGTTCTCCTTGTAGAAATGTCAAAATTTCTATGCTCTGTTGTGCATCACAGGAAAAGGAAAGACAGTCACTGAACTCTGCATTCTCTGGGATCCATGCTAGTGGGTCTCCACCTGGATTCAGTCAATGACAGACATTGTCAGGAGGTGAGAGAGTGAGAGAAAGGGTCAGTCAAGGATATATTCCTCTCTCTATTTTCTGTCTAAAATGGTGTCTTTGGCAAAAGCTGTGCTTCTTCCCAGCCTCTATCTCCCTCTAGAAAAGCCCACCCTGATTCCAGCTTCCCCTAGATTATTATGATCTCTGAATTCTGGTGACACTACTTGTTCCCTTTGGTACTCAGCCCTAAGGGTTGTAGTAGTATTCCTTCTTAATCTCTGGGTAACTTTACAGATTTCCTGTTTCGTATTTCAGCTTTTTCATTCCTTACCTCCAAAACCAGTTCCTTGTATTAAATCCCTGCTGTTTACAATCTAAGAGTGATTTTTACAGTTGTGTTCTTCACCGATGTGAAGTCCTAGAGATGACAATATTTGTATTTATGTGCTTGCCTAATAACTATTCCATACATTGGCACTGGCTTTTACATTTTTCAAATGAATATGAGATAGGCAGAGATGATGAGACTTTGATTGCTGGTTATTCTTCCAAATTGTTTATCTGAAAACTGCTAGGTAGGAAGATCTACCAAATACACATTTTTATGTCAGTCTGAAAAAAACAAAACAATTAAATCCTTTGAGAGAAATAGTAATGTTTTTGTCTTTGACACCAACTTATTCCTTATTGTAAATAATGATCAGATGAGTAAAAATTAGTAAATAGCTAATGGAACAATTATATTATTGGGTGTCTATTTCCTCAGGGGTTGTCCTGATACTATTTAGTTGAACAATCATTTATTGAACTAGTCTGTGCCAAATATTGTGCTAAACCTAGGCATATAAAAATGAATGAGGCACAAAACCTGTCCAAAGGAAGTTCAATCTATTAGAAGTATCAGATAAACAAGTAAATTTTTAATACTGAGTAATAATGACAGGATGGGAAAATATACAAGGTGTGGGAAATGTAATACATTCAGAGGGATTGAGCAGGAAATGTTTTCTGAACTAACATCTAAGTAATATTTTGAAGAACTGATATCATTCCAAGCCAGGCACTGTGTTAGAGAACTAAGTGAGAGGAAAATAATGAAAGGGTTTGCATGCCATTATGATGAGTCAGGGATTCAATATCTTCTGAACAGTTAAAGGTTATAGGTATGAGATAAACATTCAGACACATGCTTTTGAGTTACATTATGAAACAAGCATAAAGAAAGAAAGGCTGGCTATGAAATTGATGTGACCGAAACATACATCTCTGGACTTGACAGTAATGAGAACACGAACCAAGGCCCCAGGAATGGAAATTGGGTGGGAATGATGTGTTCAAGAGATATTTAGAAGGTAGAGTTTCATGCCATTATGACTGTTTCAGTGCACTGTATTAGAGAATGAGGAATACTACTCAGACGATACTAATTTATTCAAGTATTTTGTAATCCAACACTAGATATTATCCTTGAATTGGAAAACAAACGGGAATTAGAAGTCTGTAATAAGCTCAACACGGCTGAAATTTTTTCCAGCTTTGGCAAATTGTTAATTGAGGCAGCAAAATGAACTGATTAAGAGGAGGAATTCTGAAGCCAGAATTTCTGGCTTTGAACTCATGGTCTGCCAGAAAATATTCATAGCTGTTTGTTGAATAAATGAATGAATAGATGAATAAATAAATACCAAATAAAAAACAGATTAAAAATGGGAAGAAAGACAAGTACTTAGAAACATACAGGTATTTGATATCTTAGCTAATATTTCTGCAACTCACTTTCTTTATCTATGGAATGGGATATGGAATAGAAACTACTTGTCATGGTTGATAATTGTCTTAGTCCGCTCACACTGTCATAACAAAACGCCACAGACTGGCTGTCTTAAACAACAGAGATTTATTTTCTCTTGGTTCTGGAGGCTGGAATGTTGAAGATCACGGTTCAGGCAGGGTTCAGTTTCTGGTGAGAACCCTCTTCCTGGCTTGCAGATGGTGCCTTCTCACTGCATCCTCTCATGGCCTTGCATGCGCACAGAGTGAGATGAGAGAGACAGAAAGAGAGAGAGAGAGAGAAAGCTCTTGTGTATTGTTTTGTAAGTAAACGAATTCTATCAGCCCAGGTCCCCACTTCACTCATTTAACCTTAATGATTTCCTTACTCCAATATGGCCACTGTGGAGGTTAGGGGTGGCCATATTCGATATATGAATTTTGGGGGAATACATAGATTCAGTCCATAACAATAATATATCTTAAGAAATTGGAACAGAGCCTAATGAGATATTATTATCATCTTTATACCTAGAATATTTCTACTAAAATATACCTATGGAATGTCATTTCCAAAAAGATAAGGATTTATGTCCATTTTATTAACAACAGAATCCAAAGTTCCTGGAACAATGCTTGGCAAATAGCAGGTGCTCAATAAGTATTCATTGAATGAATAAGAGAGTACCTCTAATAGGCATATACAGTTGTTGTTATTCCTTTAACAAGCAGATAGTGCTTAGTATGTGACATACATTATTCCAATACTTTACATAACTCAATACATTTAATCCCTGTCATAACTTCATGAGATAGTCTAATTGCTTCCTTTTCACAAATGAGAACTCTGAGGTGATAAGAGGTATCACTGCTTGTCAAAGGTCACATAGGAAATAAACGGCAAAAGTAGTAATATGAACCCAGACACTATGGCTCTAGAGTTTCATGCTATTATCGATGACACTACAGAGTTGGCTCTAGGGTCCACAGACATGGCTGTGATGACAGTTCCCAAGTCTCTTTTATTTAGGCAGAGTGTCTTAATTGATATGTTCACTGAAGGATCAAGTAAATTCAAAATGACAGCAAGCCTTTAATGATCTCTCCAGCTGGAATATTCGTTTCATAACTTGAGAAAAATAGCTGTGCTGGTTGCAGCTGAGATTCAGAAGATAGCAAATATCTCAGCATCCTGCTATTGCCAGTCTCACAAAGCTTTGGGCCTAAGTAGAAGTTGGTATAATATTCCTTGTTTTAATTATTTTGCATCTGTGCTACATTTTACTCTTGCATGGTTATTTCTTTCTGTCATACACCTTATTTCACCTGATCTTTGTAACCTCTATATTTTGTACTATATTCTGCTATGTTTGTTATTTCATCTTCTTACACGCTATCCTTTCTGTTCATGCACTTTTTTCTTCCACAATAAGACTTCATTCTTTACTGTTAAGACTCACATTCTTTTTGGCTTCTTGCAGTTGTTTTTGTGATTTTCTTCATTTGTTTTTCTGTTTTTTCTTGGCTCTGCATGATAGACAGAGATTATTTATCAGCCATTTGTGGTTTCTTAACATTGCCAACAGGCGGACAATTTCCGCATTTCTTTCTCTATGAGGTTTCTGAATCATCTTTTAAAGTAGTTCTCTGTACCAGAAAAACAGAATATCAAAATGCTGAGCGACAGTTTACATGAAACATGCACTTTGCTTTGATTGTCTTTTTCTGAGACAAAAACGTACCATTCCTGTGTTACTACAGTACCAACTTTCAGAACTGAAATTTTCTGCCAGTAAGTTAGTTCCTCTGGTCTAGATGATAAAAGCAGACTGATATTACAAGAAAACCATCTAAAAGTGCATATATTTTTAATTTGATTGTCCAGAAGGTATTCTGCATCCCTTTTCTATTGACATGCTGCTATGGATTAATGAATTTTCCTTAATATTCCCTATTGATGAATCAGAGGGCTTTCACACAAATAAATTATTTTATTCCCTAAAGTAAATTTATCCTTCTGAAGATTAAGAAGGATTAAGCTTTGAGTTTATAATATCTTTGTATCTATATATAAATGCATTAAAAACACACACTGACCCTCACACACACACATATATATGTGTATATATGCATAAATATGTTTGGCAGGTATATAATAATTCATATATTTTATATATTATAAATATTATTTAATATGTTATATAAGTATCATTTTATCTTTCAAACTTCTCCCTAAAACATTAACATTACATTCTTCAATATACGTGAAGTTCTACAGCTATTGCATTGAAAAGCAAGAACATCAGTCTAGCCATGTTTTATCAAAATTGCCTCAAAATGCATTTTTTGTCTCAACATCCTTATCTTATGATGAAGAAAGACTAAGCTTGTAAAAACCCCACCTGCATGGAGAATTTTTTTTCCTAGGGTGGAAAACATAAGGGAGAAAGAAAGCAACTCATATCTTATCCATTATGATTAACAGCCCATGCTAATGACATTCATTAAGCTAAATGAGCAGGAGAATGAGGACTCAAGCTTTCTAATTGAGGCAGATTTATTTTTAGGATGAAATTCTCCCAAAATACATTTTCTTTTTTAAAACATTGAGTGTCATTTCAAGGCATATAATTTAAACAACTGATTATGGATGGGATATGCTTTAGCCCTTTTGGAAGTATAAAATTATACAACCAGCAAAATCATCATTATCACTTTTATAGTTTTATTATGACTATTATTTATTACATGAGTGGATAAAATATAAAAAGGAAGGAAAAAATGATCTCCATTAAAGTTAATGACTCATCTTAGCAGTTTTGTTATTGAGTTAACTATTTAAAATCTCTTCTGCCCTAGATCTTCTGCTGAGTGAGAGTATTAGTCACATCTATTAAACACATACCTACAAAAATAGTAGCACCTTAGGATAAGAGGCTTGGAAATATGTTTTACATATGCTGATATCTACTTTGCTTTAAGTTAAAAATATATATATACACATATTAACATACATATATGTAGCATATACGAATATTAGGAAGCCTGTCACAAATAACATAGGTTTTAATACAAATTGTACACAGAAGATTCCACATATTGAAAGTATTTTTATAATAAATATGTATACTTCTTAATGTATTACTGAAAGATCAATGGACTTGTCATTAAAAGATCTGAATTTAACTTATACTTCTTCCAGTATTAGCTTTGTATTATGGGAGAGTCTCTAAAATAGAGATAGTAAATGTGAGCTCAAATAATAACTTCCAAAATTTTTTTCTGACTACAACAAAGTAATTTGTTTTGAGCAAATCCTCTTACAAAAAAAAATATGAACGACAAAATCTATAAAACAACTATTTGAAAGCATTAGAGATAAACCAACTGAGGCAGGATTTAAGGATCTGTAATCCTTGAGAGAATGGAAGAGCATAAGATGATTTCCACATTCATCCATCTTTTTCCTTGAAAACATTTTTCAATTCACTGCATCATAGAGCAGAGCCCAAGCAGAACCCAGCGTCTCACTTGGCTGAAAGTCAGTGACTGGAATTTAAAGCTGCCAAATCGGATAAGACTCAAGAAGCAAAAATCTTTGAAATGAGGAAACTACTATGATGAGTAAAAAAAAATCTATAGGCAAATCCCCTTCTAGTTTTTGATTAATTACCCATCCTTGCACATGAAAAATGAAATTGAAAAAAGAATGATGAAAGGAACAAAGGAAGAAGAAGGAAGGAAGGAAGGGAGGGAAGGAGGGAGGGACGGAAGGAGGGAGGGAAGGAGGGAGGGAGAGAGGAAGGAAAGGAGGGGAGGAAGAAAAGGAAAGAAGGAAAAAAGGTAGGAAGCAGGGAAGGAAGGAAGGAAGAAAAGAAAAAGACTAGAAATGAATATTAGCTGAAAGGAAACAACTAAACAGAAATTTTATCAGTTATATAATACCAGGGAGGCAGATGTTGAAGATCAAACCCTGGAATGATGCAAATATTTTCTCAAATACTCCAAGTCTTTTGTTAAGGCCCCAGAAAAACCACAACCTAGGACTAAGGCCACCTCCTAGGTATAAGGAACATGCTTAAGAGCAAGGACTACCATCTGAAAGTAACAGTGAAAGTGATATAGAATAGTTCTACAGAGCTTGAAATCAGCACACAACAAACTCAAGGGAAATACTAATACAGTATTTGCTGTCAAAGAAAATCTAACCCTCCTTGGAGAAAAATAACATGTTCCAGAGTTATTATAATTTTTCATCCAATGTGTTGAGAATTCAGTCAAAAATTACCAAATATATCAAAACATAGGACAAAATGACCAAAAATGAAAACAAACAAAAAAAAGGCAGGTAATAGAAGACCTAGAGTTGGTATTAGAATTGTCATACAAGGGCTTAAATATAACTGTGTGATTAATATATTCAAGAAAGTAAAGAAAAGAATGTTGGATTTTAACAGAAACATGAAATTACACACACACACAGATAGAGACTCAATTCAGAATTAAGTAGCAAAATACATATTATTTTCATATACCCTTGAATCTTTTGCCAAAGTAAACTGTGTGATTAATATTTTCAAGAAAGTAAAGAAAAGAATGTTGGATTTTAACAGAAACATGAAATTACACACACACACACACAGAGATAGAGACTCAATTCAGAATTAAGTAGCAAAATACACATTATTTTCATATACCCTTGGATCTTTTGCCAAAGTAAACTGTGTAATTGACATTGAAGCAAGTCTAAACAAATTTTAAAAACTAAAAACAGTCAAAGTATGTTATCTAAACACAATGGAATTTAAATAAAAATCGGTTTCGCAGGCCGGGCTTGGTGGCTCACACTTGTAATCCCAGCACTTCGAGAGGCCAGGGTGGGAGGATCACTTGAGCCCAGACAGGAGTTTGAGATCAGCCTGATCTCTCTTTTGTGAGACCCTGTCTCTACAAAAGTAGACAATAAATAAGTTTCAGAAGGATAATTATAAAACTCCTCCTAGCACTTTGGGAGGCCGAGGCGGGTGGATCACGAGGTCAGGAGATCGAGACCATCCTGGCTAACACGGTGAAACCCCGTCTCTACTAAAAATACTAAAAATTAGCCGGGCATGGTGGCGGGCGCCTGTAGTCCCAGCTACTCGGGAGGCTGAGGCAGGAGAATGGCGTGAACCCAGGAGGCGGAGCTTGCAGTGAGCCGAGATCGCGCCACTGCACTCCAGCCTGGGCGACAGAGCGAGACTCCGTCTCAAAAAAAAAATAAAAATAAAAATAAAAATAAAACTCCTCAAATGTTGGAAAATGTCATTTCCTATACATTTTATTCCTCCAAAAAATTAAACCTAGAAAAAAAGTAAATAATTCCCAAATATCCTTTACCTGGAATCATCAATTTTTAACATTTTGTTCTACTTGTGTCATTATTTCTCTACATCTCATAGATGTAGAGAACAATTTGAAATGAAATTGCATACATTGTGCCCCATTTCCCACTTGAAATTCAGTGTTCTCTAAGACTAAGATACTCTTATATAACCATCGTAAAATAATCAAATTCATGTAATCTAACATTAGTATAATATTTTATTTATGTTTCTCATTCCAATTTCTTCAACTGTCCTAATAACAACGTTTCTAGCCGTTTTTCTCATTCCTTGAACATATCTAGGATTATGTATGCGTTTACTTGACGTATCTCTTAAATTGTCTTTTAATCTTTAAAGATTAAATCTAGAACATGTTTTAGCCTTTCTTTAACTTACAGTACATTGACTTTTTTTTAGTTTTTAAGAACATAGGTTTGTTATTTTAGTTGAATTTCCTTCAAATAGGTTTTGATGGTGTTTTCTTATGTTTAGATTCAGGTTAGGCTTTTTTTGTGGGGTGGAAATCTGTGTAAGTAATGCTGTGTCCTGCTTAGGATGTCATATTCAGACACACAGGATGTTTGTTCCCTGTTAGCGACCATGGCAATTTTGATTACTTGGTTGAGATGTTGTCTGGTTTATTGCCTATATAGTTATTATTTTTCTTTAAATATTTAGTTTAGAGAGAGATAATTCGAGGCAATGTAATTATTCTCTTCCTCATCAAAATTTTTACCTCTAAAGTTAACAGCTGTTGTTTCTTGCCTGCAAAATTTTTACTATAATGGTACAAAATGATAATTTTTTACCCTATCATCCCTTTTATGTTCATAGGTGAGAATTATATTGTAAAAAAAAAAGATTTTTTATTATTTTCTTCACATTTACATATTTGTGTTGTTAGTATGAAATCATGGATTTTTACTTCAGTCCATGGATCATAATCCATGACTGTTCGTATTTAATTAGATATACAAGTTGTTCGAGATTTGGCCAAAGAGAGCCCCCCTTCAGTCTCATCCCTGTGTATTTTTAGTATGCTAATATTTTGGCATACTAACATTTCTGTTTGTTCACTTCCCAATTTGCCGGCACCAAAAATGATTCAGGTTCGTCCTAACCATTTTTACTCTAGCACTAGAATTAGCTATTTCTCCAAGAATCTCTAATGTCTTGTAGTGAGAAATGATATTTATAAAGAAAGATCCAGATTTCTGCATGCTAAATGTGCTTATTGCTAATGGAATATTGATTGCTTCGAGGCCCTTTCAAGGACACAGCTGGCTGGAGTTGGGCAGGGAAGTGAGGAGGCAGAGATAGATGAATAGATACTCAAAAAAATTCATTTTTGCCTTTCCCAATTCATATTTGTATGCTTCCATTTCCACAGTGAGAAAACTGAATCCCAATAATATCATTATATTTAATCATTTGCGCTATAATTACTATACACATAATAGTCATAATTGTTAGATCTTTAAAAAATAAAAAACAAATCTATTAAGATAAGTTTCAGATATGTTTGGAGTTCTTTTTTTATTTTGTCCAAAGGATATGTAGTCAAACAACTGCATTTCAACATCAACTGGATTAGTGTTTTTTATTTTTATTTTTTAATTTTAGTGATGGGTTATTTTGAAATTAAATATATAATTGGTTCTTTTTTTGTTTTTGCATTGTTTATTTTTGAATATGTACAGTATTAATATGATTTAAAACTATAGTAAATGTTATACTCACTGAAATGTTACTTTCTCTATTTTTTTTACCCCTTTCTCAACTCACACTTGTAGATAAACTAATATCATTATTCTTTTTATATTCTTGCTGTATTCCTTACTGTAAAATTAGCAAATATTTTAATGTTTTCTTATTTTCCCTTGTGACTTACATGGAAATAGCATACTATATACATTCTTTGGCTATTTGCTTTTTTTTTAAATTTAGCGATATATTCTAGAAATTTCTCCATATCAATTTATATATTCTTGTATTATTTTAAACAGCCGCATAGTCTTTCATTGTGTGTATATACAATAGTTAATTCCACCAATTTGCTATGTTGGTTATTTACATAGTTCCCAACATTTTGTAATTACAAATAACGCTACAATGAACAACCATGTATGTGTATTTTTTGTATTATTAAAATACTTTCATGGTAAATTCACAGATGTAAGATGACTGTGTCAAAGGACAAATGCATAGGCATTTCTGCTAAATATTGCCAACTTCCCTTCCAAAGAGGTTGTGCTATTTTGTGTCCCCTCCCCACAAATTACAGTTTCTCCACAGCCTCATTAGTAAAGTGTATTGTCAAGTTTCTAAGTTTTTGCCATTTGTATATGAGAAATGGTATGTAAACACAGTTTTAATTTACGTAATTCTTTTTATACATGAAGTTAAATATATCTTAATGCATTTATGGCTATCTTTATTTTTGTGACTTGTTTGCTTATTTTTGCCCATTTTTCAAAAAATTTTAGGAAATTCTAAAATTTGAAAAAGTTCTGTTTGTATTTAGGATATGACTCTGAACAAGGAATATATTTTGTCAATATTTTCGTCAACTTTGATATCAATTTTTTGACTTTGTTTATGGTGTTTTTGTTGTTGTTTTTATTTGGTTTTGTTTACATACAAAACTCTAAAAATTATTTCTATGTACAACATTTCATCAATCATTTTTTAAATTGCATCAGATTTTGTGCTCTACCTAGAAAGCATTCCTCTATAATCCAGGTTATAAAGGATTTCACCTATGTTTCCTGCTACTACTTGCATAATTTCAAATATTAAATTTATATTTCTGATTTTTATAGTTAATTCTCTGCAAGATATTTTGTATCAATTTGTCTGGATTTAGGAAAACAAAAACAAAACATAAAGAATTTGATGATGTTTCCGTTTTGTCAGATTCCAAAAATATAATGAGCATATTCCAACAATGATTCAAGGATAATAGCCAATTACTTTTGTCTAAGAAATATTGCTGTCTCATTTATACTTGAATTAATTGTTGAGAACATGGACTGATTTCAGCCAGATGCAATTCTTACACTTACCAATAATTGTTAAAATATTAAAATCAAATACTACTGAAAAGGTAAAATAACTCATTGAAACCTGTAAAAGAGAGATGTGAATTCAGAGACCCCAGTCTCCTTGAGAGAGTGTTCATAAAGTGCCAACTAACTGAACACATTTAATTCCTATTTATACTTTCTCACAACCTGGAAAAGAAAAGCTTCTGTTGAGCCTACATTTTATTTTTTTAATTGCTATTTACACTCAATATTTTAATACTGTTTTATTTCAAGGGAAACATTCAAATTGCCATATTATTTTCTTAATTGCTTTCTTTGTAATAGGTGTTAATTTTTATTTTAACCTATTCTATCCCTTGTTTGGCAGTGTAAATTGGCATGTTTGTATAATGCCAGATTTTCTTAAAGCCTGGGAATATTGTTATGTATATCACTTAAAAATAGTAAAAATATGTATTAGTGGCCCTGTAATATAGTGAGAAAATATGAAAATAACGACAAAATACCTGGGGTTCTAATACGAATATCTGTCATGTCTAGTTTTACGACCAGTTCCCTAATCCATAGTTTTATCATCTGTAAAACGATAGAATTCTATTTAATCAGTGCTTTGCAATCATTATTTACCCAGCATTTTTTTAAGTATCTAACGGTCAACTAATGAATGACAAGGTTGATAAACTTGGAAAGGAGAGCTTTATTTCTAATAAAGCATTGAAGCCTGAATAATGGCCATTGTAACAGGCTGGGAAATGTCGCCTCTGGCCAGAAGACTGAAGGGGCAAAGGGAACAGAAATTTATGCTGAGCAGGGTGGCTGAATATACATATTTAATAAGCTGTAGGAACAGTCATGAATATTCATAAAAGGAGAAACATGTGCATACTCAGTTGAGCTCCATGCACCTTCATGGTTTCCATGTTCAAAAAAGGGAAGAGTTAGCATGATCTGAGGGTAGAGTTTTTGGCCTCTGACATTAAAAGGTGAGGCAGAGGACATGAAAACCTTTACTGTGCATTACTAGGCTGGCCAGAGCCACTCTCTGTTCAGTGGTCTTTTAAGGCAAAAAAAGAAGGTTGGCTTCTGGGGTTGGTTAATATCAATGATAGAGTCTTTTAAAAGGACTGGTTTCTGTTTAGCCCTTAGGGAAGAAAACCCAATGGCAGTTAGTGAGAAAGGAAATATTATGAGGTATGTCTAACCTCTCATCCCATCATTGCCAATAACTGTTTTCAAGGTTACTCTGGGGACCCCTTGGCCAAGATGGGGTCTATTCAGTCAGTTGGGGGCTTGGGATTTCATGTTTATTTCTCATATCCAAATAATTTGTTGCAGATCATATTACATGTTGGAATTATTGTAACCTTGAAAAAAGGGGACATTTCTACATTTCTCATTTAACAAGCAGTTCAATTTAATTAAATTGATCTTATAAATGTAGCAAGCATATGTGTTTTGTTTGGGGACCAATAATTTCTTAAAATATACATTGAAATATAACTATATGTCAAGCTCAGGATGCTCCTTTTTGCAGCAAGGCCATATCTCCAATCAGAAACTTCCCTAACACAAATACAATCAGTTTTGTACTCTCTGAATCTTCCCAAATTACTCATACATATATAACGTGGAAAGGGAGCGGTTTCTTCTCCTGGAGCACAAACCAATCCCACCTTAAGGTTGACGAGAATTAAGGGAGAAAATGTATTGATTAGCTTCCATTTGCGTGTTTCCTCATGAAAGATTTTTTTATACTTGCATTGTGTGCATTTTGAGGTGTTTGTACCTTAATTTGGCTTAACACTTCCCCAGGTAAGTATTCTTGACATTGCAGACTAGATTGAGTCAACCAATATTATGATCTTAGAGAATCCTGTACTTTCCCTTTGCAGCACTTGTTAGAAATTATAAATTTATAACTGCATGTTTGTAAACTATTTGATAAAGTTTGTCTTCCTTAGTCATAAAATCTAAACAGCAACACCATGTCTACTTTGTCGAAAATGTTGGATACTGGCATAGTCTCCTGCTTGTAAGTACATGTTGATGCATGAGGATGTAGATAGAGCAACAGGAACTCTTCATGCATTGCTGGTACGAGTGTAAAATGGTGCAGTCACTCTGGAAAGCAGTTTGGAAGTTTCTCATAGTTAAAAATGAAAAACTCTATTATAAATGAATGGGCATAGCTGCTTTATTTGTAATAACTTAAGTCCAAAAATAACCACAGTGTCTTTCAACTGGGTGAGTAAACTCTGATACATCTATAGAGCAGAATACTGTTCAGCAAGAAAAGGAAATGAACTTTTGATCCATGTAGCAACTTGACCTGATCTCAAAAAACATACAGTTGATTAAAACAAGCAAACAAACAAAAAACAGGCCCAAAAAGAAAAAAAAAACTTAAAAATGGTTACATACTACAAGATTACATTAATATCATCTTCTTAAAGTGACAAAACTAGGGATAGAGAACAAATAAGTGGTTCCCAGGGCGCTTAGGATTGGAGAAACACATTATTAAGAGGCAACACAACATAGTTTCTTTGTAGTGTTGGAATAGTCCCATGTCCTGATTGTAGTGATGTTTAATCAATACATGTAATGATATGTTATAGAAATATACACCACAAGAAAGAGTGCATGTAAAATCCAAATAATGTCTGTATTTGAAGTAATTAATTAATGTCAATTTTCTATTTATGGCAATAGATTCTGGATTATGAAAAAAGATATTTTCATTGTGGAAAGCTGGGTTAAGAGGAAGAGAAACTTTCCTATTTTAAAAACTTCTTAAAATTTAATTCATTTCAAAATAAAAACGTGTTAAGTGAGTTCATAAATGAACAGAGCAACATCCCTCACATTGTCTCAACTAAGGTGTACTCATGCAAATTGGAATCGGATGGTGTATTAGTCCGTTTTCACACTGCTATACAACCCAAGACTGGGTAACTTATAAAGGAAAAAGGTTTAATTGACTACCAATTCTGTGTGGCTGGGGAGGCCTCAGGAAATGTACAATCATGGTAGAAGCCAAAGGGGAAGCAAGCTTGGAACTCACATGGCAGCAGGAGAGAGAAGAGTAAGGAGTGAAGGCATAAGAACCCCTTATAAAACTGTCAGATCTTATGAGAACTCACTCACTATCGTGAGAACAGCATGGGGGAAACCACCCCCTTGATCCAATCATCTCTTACCAGGTATCTCCCTAAACATGTGGGGATTATGGTGATTACAATTCGAGATGATATTTGGGTGAGGACACAAAGCCTAACCATATCATATGGACAGTCTGGAAATACAAAGTCTTACGTGCATGTATTTCTTCAGCTTATTTGAGATATAAGCCAATGTTTTATTTCTAATTATTCTCATTTGTTTGCCTATTGTTAAGCTAGTGCCAACTCTAGACCAAACCCTTTGGCTTCTTGTCCCATTTTTGTTACTGTGCAATCAAATGTTAATATCCAGTCATTGACTATTTACTTCAGCTCCATTTTGATTCCTAAAAAAGCAATATAATTTCACATCTGAATTGGAGTTATTTCTAACCTTTGGTCTGAATCTCTTCTCCCTACAGCCACTAAACAAAACTCAGCTAAAATTAGTGGAAATTTTATTAAAATACTTTACTCAGTTTTGAGCACATGACACCACGTTTACCTTGGAGTTGATGCTTTGGTTTCTGTTATCTCATAAAGTGTTATTTCAAAGAATTTCACTTTTCAATCAAGGATACTTTCTGAAAGTGCAGAAACTCCAAAATTTAACAGTACTATTTAGGTGTACCCTAAATTCAGCTTTCCTATAATAAATTATAAGTTGATACTGTTAGCTTCAAAAGGAATGTATGACAACGCAAAACTTAAATTATTCAAGGAAAAGCAGAAAGTCATTTTTCTTTTGTCTTTGCTTTGTTTTGCTACAAGTGAATTACGGAATTCCACCATAGAAAAGTCTCTAAAATTATTCCCTAAATCTGACACAGATTATTTTTTCACAAATGTGCTCCTAATATCAAATCCTTGTATAAGACCTGAAACAGCACCAATAAATTAATACCATTTCAATTTCAATAAAAATTTTTATTGTTTCAGTTCAGAAAATCCCCTATAAAATCCTATTGTACTATGATTTTAATTATGTGTCCTGTAAAGTGGCACATGCAACATGAACAGTGTTATTATTCCTGAATTCTTCATTTCTCTGAGCAAGCAGTTCTATGAAGGAAATGAAAGAACAGAAATCAAAGAGATAACAAAATACCACAGACTGGGTAATTTTTTAAAAAGCAGAATTTATTAGTGTACAGTTCTAGAGGTTGGCAAGTCTATGGTCAATGTGCCAGCATGTCCTTAGGGCCTTCTTGCTGTGTTATCCCATGACAGAAGGTGGAAGGGCATGCAAGAGCTACAGAGAGAATGGAGAGAGATATGAGAAGAGACCTGGATTTGTCTGTTTAAAAGAAATCCACTTCCGTGATAACAAATACACTCCTGCAATATTAGCATTAATCTATTTATTAAAGCAGAGCCCTCATGGTCTGGTAATCTCTCCTTAGGCCCCACCTCCTCACACTATTGAACTGCGGATTAATTTTCCAACACATGCTTTCTTCGGAGGGGCACATTTAAATCATAGCATTCTATCCACAGCTACCCAATTCAAGTCTTTTTTATATGCAAAATATATTCATTCCATTCTAATAGCCCCAGAATCTTAACTTGTTTCAGGACCTTAACAAATTCCAGAACGGATTCAAAAGTCCAGAGTCTTATCATCAGATATGGATGAGACTCAGGCAGGATTTATCACGAGGTAAATTTCCCTCCTGCTGTGAGGCTGTGAAATTAAATAAGCTACCTACTTCCAAAATTCAGTGGTGAAACATGCATAGGATAAATAGTACCATTCCAAAAGGGAGGGATAGGGAAAAAGAAAGGAGTTAACAACTTCCAAGTAAGTCCAAAAGACAACGTGATCAACAATATTAAATCTTAATGCTCCAGAATAATATTTGACTCCATGTGTCACCTTCAGAATATACTGAGATAGGGTTTGGAACCCCAAAGCCTCAGGCAGCTCCACTCCCATGGTTTTGCTGAAGTCAGCTCACACAGCAACTCCCACAGTTTGGAGTCTTGTGCCTGCAGCACTTCTGGGCTGAAGCTACATGTTAATGACTCTACAGTACTCGGGTCTCAGGGGTGCTCCACCATCAAGGCCTCATTAGGTATTGTCCTACTGGGGACTCTTCTCCACTCCTACAATAGGTATCTACAGCTTCCTTTAAAATCTTGCTGGAGACATCTACACCTCCACATCTCATGCACTCTGCGCATCTGCACAGTCAGCACTACAATGTTGATTTATATCAAAGTTTATAGCCTATACTTTCCAGAGTAGTAGCTGTAATGGTGGCTGGAAGCATACCTAGGCCCACGTAGCTAGAAATGAAGAGGCCAAGGAGTCTTGTGCTAAAATGCAGGGAGAAGAAACTTGAGACATCACAGAGCACTGAATCCTGAGGTCAAGTGGATGCCTCTCTAGAAACCTTGTCCTCAAAGTCCTAGATTGGAGGGGTAGCCTTGAAGATTTCTGAAATGCCTTTGGGGTCATTCTTCCATTGTCCTGAAGAATTTCACCTGGCTTCCTTCTATCCATGCTAATCTTAAACAGTTGCTTGGCCACATCCTTGCACACTTTTCCATTCTTTACATGGCCAGGCTGTGAATTCTTCAAATCTTTACATTCTGCTTCGCTTTTAATTATAAATTCCATCTTTAAATCATTATCTGCTCTCTTACTTTACTGTATGCAGTTAAAAGAAACCCCTCAGCTTCAAAAATTAGCCTGGTGTGGTGGCGCACACCTGTAGTTCCAGCTACTCGGGAAGCTGAGGCAGGAGAATCACTTGAACTCGGGAGGTGGAGGTTGCAGTGAGCTGAGATCACGCCATTGCACTCCAGCCTGACAACAGAGCGAGACTCCATCTCAAAAAAAAAATGAAAAGAAAAAAAACAAGAAACTCCTCAGCTTCTTCAGTATTTTGCTTAGAAATTTATTCTGGCTGTGCATGGTGGCTTATGCCCATAATCCCAGCACTTTGGGAGGCTGAGGAGGGCAGATCATGAGGTCAGGAGATCGAGACTATCCTGGCCAACATGGTAAATCCCGTCTCTACTTAAAAAAAAAATATATATATATATATATATATATATATATACACACACACACAAAAATTAGCTGGGCATGGTGTTGCATGCCTGTAATCCCAGCTACTTGGGAGGCTGAGGCAGGAGAATCGCTTGAACGAGGAGTCGGAGGTTGTAGTGAGCCGAGATCATGCCACTGCACTCCAGCCTGGTGACAGAGCTATACTCCGTCTCAAAAAAAAAAAAAAAAAAAGAAAAGAAATTTATTCTGCCAGATATCCTAGTTCATTGGTCTTAAAATATGTCTTCCATAAAGCCCTAAGACATAAATACAATTCTGCCAAGTTCTTTACAACTTTATGACATGGATGGCCTTTAACTCCTGTTTCCAATAAAATATTTCTCATTTTCATCTGGGACCTCATGAGAATGGCCTTTACTTGCCATATTTTTACTAACATTTCATTCCTGACTACTTACATCATCTCGAAGAAAGTGTGCACTTTCTCTGCAGTTCTCATCTGAGCCCTCTCCAGAATTTCCATCAATAGATGTTTTTCTAGTCTGCTTCTCCAAACTCTTTCAGCCTTTGCCATTACTCAGTTCCAAAGCTACTTCCACCTTTTTAGACATTTGTTACAGCAACACCCCACATTACTGGTACCAGCTTTCTGTATCAGTCCACTTTATGCTGCTATAAAAGAATATCACAGACTGGGTAATTTATAAAGAACAGAAATTTATTGGCTTGTGGTTCTGAAGGCTGGAATACCCATGATCAAGGTGTTAGCATCTTGGAAGAGCCTTCTTGCTGTCATCCATGGCAGAAGGGAGAAGAGCAAGCAAGGGAGAGAGTATGAGAAAGCCAAACTTGCTCTTTTATAAAGAGCCCACTCTCACAATTAACAAACCAACTCCTGAAATTATGACATTAATCCAATACGGGCAGAGCCCTCCTTGCCTAATCACCTCTCCTTAGACTCCAACTCCCAACACTGCTACACTGGGGATTAAGTTTCCAACACATACGTTTTGGGAGACTCATTCACACCATAGCAATTATTTTCCATTGTTGTGGGATGTCAGGGACCTGGAATGGAGGGACTGGCTGGAGCCACTGCAGAGGAACATAAATTGTGAAGATTTCATGGACATTTATCAGTTCCCAAAATTAGTAATTTTATAATTTCTTACACCTGTCTTTACTGCAATCTCTGAACATAAATTGTGAAGATTTCATGGACATTTATCAGTTCCCAGATAATACTCTTATAATTTCTTCTGCCTATCTTTACTTTAATCTCTTAATCCTGTTATCTTCCTAAGCTGAGAATGTACGTCATCTCAGGACCGCTATTGTACAAATTGATTGTAAAAATTGTGTGTTTGAACAACATGAAATCAGTGCACCTTGAAAAGAACAAAATAACAGTGATTTTCAGGGAACAAGGGAAGACAACCATAAGGTCTGACTGCCTGTGGGGTCAGGCAGAATAGACCCATATTTTTCTTCTTGCAGAGAGCCTTCAAATGGATGTGCAAGTAGGGAAGATATCACTGAATTCTTTTCCTAGCAAGGAATATTAATAATTAAGACCCTGGGAAAGGAATGCATTCCTGGGGGGAGATCTATAAATGGCGGCTCTGGGAGTGTCTGTCTTATGCGGTTGAGATAAGGACTGAAATACGCCCTGGTCTCCTGCAGTACCCTCAGGCTTATTAGGGTGGGGAAGAAATCCCATCCTGGTAAATTTGAACCAGTTCTTTGCTCTTGAACCCTGTTTTCTGTTGTTTAATGTTTATGGAGACAATACGTGCACAGCTGAACATAGACCCTCATCAGTAATTCTAATTTTGCTCTTTGCCTTGTGATCTTTGCTCTTGTCCTTGCCCTGTGTCCTCAGAAGCATGTGATCTTTGTTCTCCCTTTTGCCCTTTGAAGCGTGTGATCTTTGTGACCTACTCCCTGTTCATACACCCGCTCCCCTTTTGAAGTCCTTAATAAAAACCTGCTGGTTTTGTGGCTCAGGTGGGCATCATGGTCCTACCGATATGTGATGTCACCCCCGGAGACCCAGCTGTAAAATTCCTCTCTTTGTACTCTTTCTCTTTATTTCTCAGCTGGCTGACACTTCAGGAAAATAGAAAGAACCTACGTTGAAATATTGGTGGGTTCCCCCAATATTCCATTACCTTTGTTCACTCACTTATTCGTTCACTTTAGCAGTCCCTGGGTGCCTATTATGTGTTTTGTCCTCTCCAAGACACAATAATACAACAGAGAGTAAGATGAATGAAGTCTTCTTTCTCATAATGTTTTCATTCAAGTATTCACTTGTTTTGTTTCTAGCTGGGCTGGAATTTTGCATTTTAATCTACCTTCCTTATTTATTATCAAAAGTTTCTCTGTAAAAGCATATCTTTGCATGCATGGAATTTAAAGATTACTGGTAAAGGAATTTGCCTTGTTGGGAAAGTGCTTTTTTTCAACAATAGGAATTTGGCACTATATATTGTCATTAAGGTGCCAGAAATGTAGACTAATTTTCCAAGAGACCAAAGACTCTTAAAATAGATCTTTATGCAATAATTAAAATTAATTAGAGAGGTATTGTCACTAAGTACACAATATTTTTTAAACCAAAGTAGGTGGTTAAAACCAGAAATGTGTTCTTTTAAAAGTGAATAGTAACTGAGATTGTGTAAAGATTTTAATAATAAACTATTGCTTGTGTGTCTATGTATAAACATTATTTAATACACATTCTTGTTGCTATATTTTAAACACACATCTCTGTGACTACTGTGCTGTTGGGGGGATCCAAAGTTAATAATTTTAAGACAAAATATTGTACTTTTATTTAGTTAAATTTATAATGATCATCTCCCTTGAAATTTCCTCATTTCATGTCATGGTTTTGGATTCTGCTTAGTGAACTGAATGGCCAAACATTGGAAAGTCATTTTAAAATATCTATTTCTGTGCTGAAGCACAGAAAGTATTTCAGAGTAACACCTGGAGAAGCCTAGATCTGTGAAGAATGAGACTTAAGATTAGTCACAGAACGAGAATTATTCTTTAATCCCCCAAAGAAAGTTGAGTAACATTGATAAAATATCATGGGGAACTTTGCATTTCCAATGCATCTTTGCCACTTTGAACTTTATAGAATAAAATGTTTTAACTTTCCATAGCTTTCATGGTTAAGCCTAATTGAAAAAATTTCAGAGGGATCAAAAATGTAATTCATTAACTGTGCTCTCGGGTGCTAGTTAAAACTCCGTGTGAATGTGAAGTGTTCTTACAATCTACTCTTAAGCTAATCCTGGACTCTATCCTGCTTCAGGCAAATCATCTTCCTATATGGCAATAGTGATAGAATAAGATGCCGCAGCATATCCACGATTCTCTGGTTTCCTTCTTCTCTATCATCAAATATTTAGAGCACGTCTAGAATACTTTCACTTCATACAAAAATCTCCACCAGAGCATTTCTAAAAAAAAAACACCCACAACCCCTGAAGAAATTCGCTTGTTATGAGTTCAGAAAAGAGATGCAACCTATTACAGTTATAATAATAATTCTAATTATAAACAAAAGTGTTCTTTATATTTTGAAGAAATGTCAACTCTATTGTTGATGTTACTGTTTTAATGCTGACTTCTAAAATAACTCCCAATAAATTTATGTTTTCTTACACATGAAACCCTTTCAAACATTTGGATATAGATGTTATAACTTTCTAAGTAATTTGTTCTCTGGGCTAGGGGCCTTAAGAGTAGGGGCTCTGGTGACAGACAACCAAGTATGAATTCTGCCTCCAGACCTTATTAGCTGTGTGATCTTGGGCAAGAAACTCTGTGCACTCCAATTTTCTCATATGTAAAATCGGATATTATATCTATCTAAATGAATTGTCATGGGATTAATTTAATTCACATACATATGCATACATATGTACAACTAGTCTTCAAAAAGTGTATCCACATAGTACATACTTAATAATTGTTAGTTATTATTAATAGTAGTATTACTCTAGAAACATACTTCCATTAATTCAGAGAATTGTCCTATATGTTTTGCTAGCCACATCATACTGTCTCATGTTATATCTGTGGTTAACCATATGAAGTTGAGGGCCAAGCAAAATCTTGTTTAATCTGTGCAGTTAAATTTGGGACTCTGAATTCAGGACTTTGTATTATTTTTATTTAATCTTGTTATTTTAAACTCAATATCCTTTTAGTAATATCTTTTGAAATCTGATTCGATTTTTATTTCCGTCTTTTTAAATTATTCCTTAGCCTTTTAGTAATGTCTTTTTAAATCTGACTCTAGGTTTCAACTGGTTCCAGATTTCTTTGTCTGTTGTATATTTAATAAACAGACTATGTTTTATTTTCCTTATTTTAAAGCAAATATCAGCAAATATGGCCAAGGAGAGTGAGAAAGTAAATATTTTAAACTCTGTGGGCCATATAGCCTCTGTTGCATCTTCTTAAATGTGTCGCTGTAGAGGTGAGGGAATTATGGACTATATGTAAATGTTTGATTATATCTGGGTTACATCAAAATCTACAAAGACAGCTGGGATCAGATTTGGTCCCTGAATCATAGTTCACTGCACCTGTTCTAGAGTCCTCCTTACACCAAGTTGACCATATGGACAGTACTGCCAAAAGAAGGTGGTACATCAGCTGATTCCAGTAGCTGTCACTTAAATTGCAAAGATCTGGACACACATCATTTAGTTAATTTTTGTTCATAGTAAAAGAGATTAAATTCTGATCTCTCAAGCAGAGGAAATAACAAATAGAAAAGTTTATTTCTTGTGAATTAGGAAATTTAAAGAAGCCAGAAATAGCTTAAGAGAATTGTCTGAAATTGATGTGTGAAAAACTACATAGGGAATTAAAAAATAACAGTTATCAGGGTAAACTAAACCATTAATTCTAATTTGTGTTTTTAACAATCAGATTTAGAAACACATATGTGTGTATGACCTGTGTTTCTAGAAAGGGAAGGAAGAAAAAAGTTCCTTAGTCTATAAAGATGTTTTTGCCGTCATTTATTCCTTAGTTTCTACACTAAGTAGATGTAAAAGGTAACTAAATCCTAAATACAGGTATTGAAGAGACCAGTGTTTGTTAGATTCCCTAATCTGAAGGTTGTAAACCACTAAAAATCTATAAATTATTGTTTTCTTTTCTTTTTTCTATCTGTCACAGCAGTGTTCTACCAAAATACATGCTACAAAAACGTGTTGCTTATTTTTTGACCTAGAAAAAGGAAAAAAATGAACAATTTTGATTCTTTTAACCAGCATTTCAAATTATATGGAGGTTTATAAAAATAAATATTTTGTACATTCCAGTAAATTTTTGTTTCAAGTTTCTGTAAAAGCATACCGCAAATCTCAGTAGCTATTAAGAAAGTACTTCTGCTTTCTATTTCAGTTTGTGTGGTATTCTCTTTTATCGAAATATGTGTATGGCCTTAAAAATACTTCTAGACACGTATTAATGAGTAGAAAAAAATTACTTCCTATTTAGAGCTATAAAAATGAGTGATTATTTCTCTATTTTCTAGTGTGCAGTTGTAATTATCTTGTAACTTTGAAAACATTTTATGTGCAGCACCTTCTAAAGGATGCCCATGTGCTGGTCCATGAACCTGTAAATACATTAACTTACATGGCAAAAAAAAAGACTTTACAGATGTGATTATTTAAATTAAGGGTCTTGAAATGAAGAGATTATCCCGGATTATCAGGAGGGGCCCTAAATGTGATCCTCAAATGCATATTTATAAGAGAGAGGCAGGGGGAGATTTCACTATACAGACATAAGAGGAGAAAACAATGCCTCCATGGAAGCAGCAATTAGGATGATGCAGCCACGTTCAAAAGATGTGGAAAAGATGAGAAATACATTCTTCCCTAGAACCTCCAGAGGGAGCTGGAATCTGCCAATATCTTCATTTCGGTCTAGTGACACTGATTTTGGACGCCTGGCCTCCAGAATAAATTATTGTTATTTTATGCTACCAAATTAATGACAGTTTGTTGTAGCAACCACGTAAAGCTAATACAAAGAGTCATTGAGTTTATATTCATATTGAACACTGTATAATTGGTCTAGATGGCATAAAAGGAATCTAAAATTACGTTTGCTATCTTTGATATATTTAGAATCTTATACAATATACAGAGGTATTATTGGGCAGGTGATATGGTTTGGCTTTGTGTCCCCAACCAAATTTCATGTCCGATTGTAATCCTCAATGTTGGTTGGAGGAGGGTCCTTTTAGAAGGTGATTGGATTATGCAAGTGAACTTGCTGTTCTGTAATAGTGAGTGAGTCCTCATGAAATCTAGTTGTTTAAAAGTGTGTACCACCTCCCCCTTTACTTGCCCATCCTCTCGCTCTCTCTCTCTCTCTCCTCCCCCCGCCTCCTTCTCTAGTCATGTAGGATATCCTGGCTTCCCCTTGACCTTCCAACATAATTGTAAGTTTCCTGAGGCCTCCCCAGCCATGCTTCCTGTACAGCCTGTGGAACTGTAAACTAATTGGTACCAGAGAAGTGGAGCATTGATATAAATATACCTGAAAATATGGAAGCAGCTTTGGGACTGGGTAATAGGCAGAGGTTGAAACAGTTTGGAGGATTCAGATGAAGACAAGAAGTGATTAATGGTGTTCTATATCTCCTAATAACTTTCTCTTCCACATTCATTCTAAAGGAACATTTTATGCACCTGAAATTTGCATTTTTCTCTACTTGGTGAGCAGTTATGACTACGTATCTTTCAACATTAACATTGAATCATTTTCAAATGTTCATATCAGAGTTCTTATATTAAAAAATAAAATCTCAATTTTTTTTCTTGCCCAACAAGTTAGAAACCCTATATTCAGCTTCTCTGTATAAATTTCCCACTTTGGATTTAGTCTACTTTGTGTACTATAATGCAGCAAGTTTTTATTCTCTGAGCCATTCAGCCTTTATTTCTAACCTCTTTTTTTCCATATGTTAGACATATTAAATGTTCTTCCATAATAATGATACAATAGTCTTTTCCCTGTATTATAAAAGTCCCACATTTGTGTCTCTTCTTTTATATATATTCTCTGCTGCTATATATATATCTATAATATATATTTTATATTTTACATATATTAACATACATATATATATACGTATGCTATACATAACAAGCATGATTGTTTTTATTAGCAAGTCAGATCAAATCGCTTTTCTGATCAATGCCCTCCAATGGCTTCTCATCTCACTCAGAATGAGAAGCAGTTGGATCATGGGACCAATATGATCTGAATCTTGGCTCATCCCTTCTACTCTCTAACCCTTTCTTTCTCTCCAGCACCACTGGAACTGTGGGATATTTTAGGCACTCCCCTTCTTGCCCCATTATTCCCTTTCCCTGGAAAGTTCTTACCCTCAGTGTCTGAATCTAAGAATATGTTCAAATACCATCATCGGGGAAGGCACTCTGGGCCAAGATTTCTAGAACAGTAGCATCTCTCATTCTGTCTTCTAACCCTGCTATTTCGTTCTTCTCAAAAACCAACCTATTCCATGTTTGTTATTTTGCCTCCCTCCATTAGAATTTAAGCTTGATAAGAGCAAGGTTTTGTGTTTGTTTCCTTCTTTACTTCTAGTGCCTGGAGGAATGAGTGGCACGTGATAGGCATCGGTATACACTGAAGGAATGAATAAAAGAATAATGAATGAATTAGTGTGATCGAAATTAATCTTTCAAAATATCCTGTAACTTCCTTCTTTAGTAAACCCCCTTTGACACTTTCTTTTTCTTCCATTTTTTTCACCATTATACACATTATGCCCCCTTTTGCTCTCCTATCTGTTCTGGAATTTGCATTCATTTACATTTTATTCTCTCTCTCTTGTTTTAACTTTGCAGACAGAGTTAATTCCTCTAAGCATACTGAAAGATTCAGAGATAAACTGTTATCTGTCTTGTAGGGAAGTATTAAAACCTAACAACATCTTGAAGTGTTTCTGAGTTTAAAATGAGGATATTCTGTCTTGAACATCAGTGAATGATGAATAAGCTGTTGACTAACTTGGGAGCATGAAATGAGATGTGATTTGCCATGAATTGTTGATAATACTGCATTCATTTTCCATGGTTCCGTTTTACCTAGTTGATACCCAGCTAGTATGCCAACTTTTCTGTAAATGATTAAAATGTAATTTAAATAATTTATCTCAGACTGCAGAGAAATAATTTTTAGTTACTGCTACATTTGCCTTAACTTCTGTTAAAAATATTTGATAATCTGGTTATTGATATCTATGGATTTTATTTGATAGTTCATTACAGAATTTTAGAATAATAAAACATGTTTGAAAAGGCACTGCAATCATGAAAGAAGAGCAAGTGACTCTTATAATGTCATAATTTACTACAAGTATTAAAAATCCCAGTGCTGATTACAGTGTGCAAATTCTAAAAAGATTTAACATCATAGTAGAAGACATAGAAGATAGCATATAGATGGATTTCATATAATATAACATCAGTCACAATCTGAAAAGGCTACATACTGTATGATTCAAACTATATGACATTCTAGAAAAGGCAAAACTATGGAGACAGCAGAAAGATCTGTGTTTTTCAGGGGTTGTCAGGGAGAGGGATGAATAGGAGGACCATAGAGGAGTTTTAGGGTATGAAGAATGTTGTGTATGATACTATAGTGGTGAATAAGTGTCATTATACATTTGTCCAAACACATGTAATGTACAGCACCAATAATGAACCTTAATGTACACTCTGGACCTTGGCTGATAATGTTGCATCAGTGTGGCTTCATCCAGTGTAGTAATTGTTCCACTGTGATGTGGGATGTCAATAGAGGGGAAAGTGTGAGTATGTGGGGGCAGTAAGTATGAGAGAACTCTACTTTATGCTGTTTTGTTATGAACCTAAAAATGGCCTTTAAAAAATAAAGTGTGTATTTTTGAAAAACTGTAAAAAGGGGGAAATCAAACCAATTTAAACTCCCCTACTAGGGATTAAGACGCATGAGATAATATACTTCTTCTTATCAATAACACTTCTTTGTTTAGATAGTCACAATCCCCTTGATTCATAGAGCATGTTCATAGATCAGGCAATTGTACTATACTATATTTCTAATTATTGAATTGCTTTGTGAATAGGAATTTTTTGTATTTCTTTCTTGCATTGAGTTGTTAAAAATGAAAATGGGGCCAGTGAAGTTACTGTTTGGAGATGATAAGTGAATGCTTAGCTGCCATACTTGTTATTGCTTTGGTTGAAAGTAGTTTTCTTGAAAATTTATTTGTACAAGCTCTTTACTTTTTGACTCTTTACTTCTGAATATTGCCTATGGGATAGTATTTGATTTTGTGCACCGTTAACATGAGCCAGCTCTGCTTTATTCTCATATCTCAGTTCAGAAGACACTAACCTGGTTTAAACCCACTAGTCACCACCAATATGACTCAGAAGGAAAGGCAATTGTAACATCACCAAAAATCTCTAATCACTTCATCATCAATATCTAATTAGGTAATGCAGAATTGGTAATTTTTAAGGCAATATTATACTGATGAATGTTACACAAGTCTGTGAATATTTCCCGAAAGAAATGTGCATGTTTTTGGTCATAAATGTTTCTGGTCCATGAGTATTTCAACATTACTGGGTGAATTTTATCATTGGAAAAATAAAACAACAAAAAAAAAGTTTAAATCTTAAAGTATAAATTTTAGGTTACACAGATAATCCCTAAAAAACAATAGAGATAGGAAAAATGTATACAATTGTGATTTAATTCCCTTACATCTATCCGGATAAGGCCTTATTGTACTTCCTGGACACTGTTCTGTGTTAGGTTTAATCCTACATTAGTCTTCAAAATTAAAATATAAGTGTTCAGAATAATAAAAAACACAACTCATTCAAATCAATATGATGATGAAGAATAGTTGAAAAATAAGATGTTGGCCAGATGCGGAGGCCCACGGCTGTAATCCCAGGACTTTGGGAGGCCGAGGCAAGTTTATCACCTGAGGTCAGGAGTTCGAGACCATCCTGACCAACATGGCGAAACCCTGTCTCTACTAAAAATACAAAAATTAGCCAGGTGTGGTGGCACATGCCTGTAATCACAGCTACTAAGGAGCCTGAGGAAGGAGAATCACTTGAACTTGGGAGGCAGAGGTTGCAGTGAGCTGAGATTGTGCCATTACACTCCAGCCTGCGCGACAGTGAGACTCTGTCCAAAAAAAAAAGAAAGAAAAAAGTAAAATAAGATGTTAGAGAAGAAGCACAAAGATTCTAAAGATTGTTTTAAAAACTGAAGTTGAGAATGAATTTATAGTACCTACGTTTATGAAGTAATATTGTTAAAGAAAAGCTGAGTTCATCATCACGGAATGAGAGAAAACATATGTAAGCTATTCCTGGCACTACTTCAAATTTATGTGAGAATGAAGGCTGTAAAACTCTGAGGGAATTCCCAAAGTCTGAGACTCAAGAGAAGAAGGAAAGAAATAGTGTTGAGCACTTCACCCTTGACCAGCTTTATGTGCTAATCATGAGCTAGAATTGTACAAGTTCCAAGTTATGGGACAGATAATATCGCAGATTTTAATTATTACATATAAGGAGGTGGAGAGAGTACTCCAGGTAGGTCATGCAAGAAAGACTAAATAGAGGACTATTATACTCAGTAACAAAATGTAGGCAAATGAAAATGTTTATGTAACGTAGCTCAGTCAAATTCAATTAAACTTTGCCCTTTCATGGTTGCCCACAGTTTCATCCTTATTAAAACTCATCCTTACTAAAATATATTTGCCCTGAGGATCTCAGTTCACTGATGACATTCTGGTTCTTAAGTTCAACATTCCTAACCTCCATGACTTTTTATTTACATCTCAGACTGCTTCTCCTTCTCCGAGTTTATCTGCTTTATTTGTTGATTCTTAGTCCATGCTACTGTTTGCACCTTCCCCTTATCTCTTTCATTGTTCTTTTTCCTTTCTCTACCTCTTAAAAATAGGCATTATCTTTAGTTTCTCTTCTATTTCTTTGTTACCTACTTTTCCTAGATGATTTTAACAGTTTCCATGGCTTAATCGCTCAGATTTTCTCTGCGCTTCATATCCTCATTTTGCAAGGCCTGTGGACATTTCCACCCGGATGCCTGACCATAAATGTAAGTGTAATGTCTAAAAGAATACCAATTGTTCCCTCCAAGACATATCACACCTCAGAATTTATATTGATTTCCAAACTAACATTGTGCTATCAACTTCACAAACAGAAAAACAAATAGATCCATCTTTTTTTTCAATGATCCTCTGAAATCCAGAAAACATACTTATTAATTGCTTGTAACATTTCTGACAAATATTCTTTATCTCCCTTTTCACTGACAATAACCTTTCTTGCTTTGCCTCAGGATTCCTGCGTTAGTCTTCAAATTAGCTTCTTTATTTCCAGATTTTGCAGCTGAATCTGTCTATTGGGCATTGTTATTTAAAGTATAGTCTGGGAATTAGCAGTAATAGTATTATCTGGGAATTCATTTTCGTAAGGTGTAATCTCAGGCTTTACTGGAGAATTGAATCAGCATGTGCATTTTAGCAGGATCCCCAAGTGATGAGTGTGCACATTAAAGTCTGAGAAGCTCTACTCAGCATGACCATGTTACTGCTCTATTCATAAGGGCTTCAAAAACACACTTACTTCAATATTATTAGATGATAACATTGATTAAATTTGAAAGTATTACACTCTCCCCTCAAAATTTAGTTACCACTAATCACCTATACTATACTTTTTCCCCCCCATCCCCTGAATCACTATGCACATTTTAGTTCCTGTGTCTGGCTAACATGGTTTACTTGCTAAAAATGCCCTCTATTTACTTGTTTGTTTACACAAACCTAATCCATTCTGAAAGACTAATTCAAGATCCAACTTCTTAAAACATCTTTTTTATACCTATTATAATAATAGCAGCAAAAATAATTTTATTAAGAGTGTCTAAAAAACTATTTTGTGCCATTTTTGGTTTTCTTAAATTGCTAGCCCATTTCTAATTAGATATCAAGTCTTTTATTAGCTTGTATTCTGGCATCTAGAAGAGATCTTGCACACCACTGGGGCCAAATGATTTCTCAAAATAAGTCTTTATAGATGTCCTTAAAATTAAATATGATATTTATTTTACTTTATAGCATTTATGCATACAGCAAAATTGTACACAATTTTACAGATGATGGTTACACACATTTTAAACCAGAATTTCCTGCCTTTTCTTTCAGCCTCTTCTGCTAGGAGATATTTCACTCGGTATGAATGAAATATATACTTGGTACAAATAGAAGAAAATATTTCACTTGATGTAAACGCCTAAACATTTAAATGGGCAGGACACTAATTATATGATTATATGTAGCATTAACTTCCATTGCCTACATTTAAAATAATGCTGTGTAATAAAATTGATGGTTGGATATATTGCAATATTTTAAAATGCTATATTTAATAACTCTACAGATAAATATATCTACATAAGCAGCTGTTTTGTAGAAATTAGCTTTATAACTAATGCTCCATATTGTTAGTTGACATATATCATTGATCATAATGATTCAATAATTCATATTATTCACAAGCAAATTACAGAATTAGTACTTGAAACGAAAACCTCCTATGAATAAAAAATAAAATTCATCTTCGTTTTTAACATCAAGAGGAAACAACAAAAATTGATATATTTTTTCCCACAAAAGGATTCTGCATTGTAATTTTTTACATTTCAAATAATTACCTAGCCAAATATTATAAAGCAATCTATAACTTTTTAGTTATTTTGAAAATAACTATAAATCCTAACATGTCTCTTTTGATTCTTTCTATGTTCAATGCACTCCTGTGTTAAGTGTTAATTTTGTATTGTAAGGGGATGACAATAGCAAGTATACAAAATAAAATATCACTATGTATCCCTTATAGTTTAAAAAGCCCTTGCTTTGGAGTATTCATGTCTTAGAATTCCCTTTTGTCTTTAATGAAGCCAGAATTTCCTTTACTGCAAATTCTATTTTATGCATGCTCTTTGCTCTTCTTTCCAAAGCTATTTTACGTTGGTTAAGTGCATGTCATATTAATTTACCTGAAAATGTGACTTTCTGAAGATACCCAAAGGAATATGGACATAATTCTGGGTTGGAAAAATGGCTAGTTATGAGTCATCCAATGAGGCACCACCTGGAAGCAGTTGAGAGTTGATCATGCAATCCAGTAAAAGATTGAGTTAAATCTATCATCCTGTAACTAGTCCTGGAATTTACCTCATAAGTGTACATTAGGTAAAACTGTATCGAGCTTTCTCAACTTTCTTTATCTCCCTGAAGATCACTACCAGTCAAATTCTAGGAGAATGTCCTCTAGTTCCTAGGCATTAGGGGGTGAGAAGACTGACGTTAGGGTGGATATCACATGCCTAACACATGATATTGTTCTTAAGAGAATTTTCTTTTTCGTTGAGAGGGTAACATATAAATACTGCAGGACAACAAGATGAGTTACATTTTAAATGAAGATTAGTAGTAGTCACTCAGCACTGATTAAAGAAACACCATTTCTGCCTGAGTCTCCAGGGCAGGTTTCATGAAGCAGTTGACATTTGACCTAAACTTTAAAGAAAAGATGTTCAACATTCACGTGAGTATGGGATAAAAGTCATTCAAAAGAAGGAGAAAGAAAATAAGAAATTTGAAGAAAGAAACAGTGTAGGGTACCGCCACATCTGCAGAATGAAGAGCGACCATTCTGTAATATATAACCACCTGAGGCTTGGAGGAGGCAAAAATGAGTTGGAACTACAGCATGTGGGGACTTCAAGTGAGTTTAAAGTTTATGGTGCAGATCATGAAAAGCATAAAAATTAATTCTAAATATATTTGCACAATAATGTTGCAACTTGCTCTTTCCTTTTTGATTTTAATAATAAAATACATTTTGAATCAGAGCTTGAAAGGATTTTATAAATCATTTTGACAAAATAATCATTTTATACTTGGGCAAACTGGGTTCCAAAGACCTTGAGTGACATCTTCAAGGTCAAAGAATTCTACCTGATCATGTAACACAATCACACACAGCTCTTATAATTATTCTGGTTGTGTCAATAATCCCAAATCTAGAATGTAATCAATCTCTATTGAGAAGAGAGTACAGTCTGATTTGGGTGATCAGTTTGTTTCAAAAGATCGATTTAAACCCTTATGACTGTTCCCTTACATGTAATTATATTTCACTTAAAGTTAGTTACAGACGGAATTGCTAGGAATTTTAAAAAGTGTAAACATCATCATCATCTCCTTGGTTTAGTCTTCCTTCCATGTACTACTATCATGCAGTATAACATTTAGCCTTTCTACTCTTTTTTTCCAACAAATTTCTGAAAACAAAACAAAATAAAACTATGAACTCTTTGTTTTTTCCTGGACATGACTAAACATAGTCCTGAAAGAAGGGAAGACCTCGACCTTGAACTTACCAGCTTTTCTGGTGAGATAGTTTCAGATATATATGACTTATTTCCTACAGATTTAGACTGTGTGTGTGTGTGTGTGTGTGTGTGTGTGTGTGTGTGTGTGTGTGTGTGTGTGTACAAGATTAGAAGGGGAAAAAACTTAAAGATAAGAGTAGCACATAACCTTGATTTCTGTCCGCCTCAGAGAACTACGGTCAAGCTCACATGACATAGATCTTTTGTGGATTTCTGGCATGCTGGTTGTGATGTTGCAGTACTTAAATTTCTTCTGCCAGACTATGTGATGTCTTTTTAAATATATAACCACATTTAACTGTTTTTTAATTCCATGTATTTCCCAGCAAAATTAAATATAACTTTTTGACTGCCTGCCTCTAACAAAGAGACATTAGCTACTCCATCTGGCCTGCAGCGATCAGGGAAATGTAGATTCAAGTTTCCCAGGGATGGCCAGTCCAGCATCCTAATTTAGTTAGTGGAATCCCATGCCTACATTACTTGGGCAGTAACTTTAACACAGAAGGAGCCAGAATTGAGAGGTCACATTGATTGAAGTTCTTTGAATGGACCAAATTACATAGCTGGAGTGAAAGTTCATTGCATCATTGTTCTATGGTCATAATGTCTCAGAAACATATTACTTTTCTCTTTTATTTTACTTTTTCTGCACTCAGTCCCAGGCAGACTTTCCTATGGTCTCCTACGGTTTGGACAATAGGCATGTTTAGATCTGGTTTGATCTTTTACTAAGGCTATAACCCTTACTTCCCACTAATGTAGGGAGGTTCTGTCTAAGACTCTGCATATTGGGCAGAACCTGAGTTTTGACCCCCTTCAGTACAGCTGATGAACCAAAATGTGAGTGTAATATCTTGGCCAGTATCTTCAAAATTTTTTGCTCTAAGAGTGTACTTTCGTCTGTTACAAACTTTTAAACAAAAATTGGCCTGAAATCTCAGCACTGTAAGATATTTTTAAATTCTACAATGTAATTAATGTCATTTCAAAATATTTATTATTTTTAGAGAATGAGTTAATGTGGAGAGCCCTTTAGAAACAGAAAAAGTCCTTTAGATAAAAGTAAATTAATGTGAAGAAAATTTTAAAATGTCATAGAGAAACATGGCATTGAGGGAGTAGTTTGGGTTAATAATGACTATACAGTTCATCTGCCCCGTGCGACTCTTCTCCTGCCACATACAGTGATATGTGTGAGACTATGCAGAAGGCAGATGGGTGATTTTATTCAGATTTTTCCAGAACACATGCATTTAAAACATATCATAATAAGGGGGTTTAAGAGATTTCCAAGAGAATGTTTGAAATGATAGAGCATGGAATCTAAGTGAACAGGGAATAAACTAAGGACAGGGAAAAGGGAGGAAGAGAAAAAAGAGAGGTCAGTAAACTAGAGGTCCTGATGTGATTCACAGCCACTCATTGCATAAGTAATTAAATAAGAAAGCAAGAAACAGGAGATGGTGGTCAGAGAGTATGAGTGATACAGTATTTCAGGGTAAATTCTTAGGGCCTTACTATAAAGTGGATCAGGAAAATGGACTAGAATTGAAGATCACTGTTGATGGTGAAGTCAAAGCTAGTTTTCTATGTGGATTTTGAAATCGGCTACGTGACAATAGGAGTTGAAGCAAACAGGAAAACTTTGAACTTGGTATCAGTATATTCAGTAAATGAAGGTTAAAATTATATAAATTGTACAATAGTAACTGGCAAAAATTAGAAGGGGTAGAGTGTTCCAAACGTAGAGGAGTAGAGGTTTTTGCAAAAGAGGGATAGATATGTCCTGGATATAACAAAGGGAATCCAGAAAGAGTCTTGCCTCCCATTATATGAGCTTTAAGAGCATAACTTCTACTAATTTAATCCTTTCTTTCCTTCTTTATTTTTCTCTTTTTTTAGTTAGAGTCTCATTCTGTTACCCAGGCTACATGATCTGAGCTCACTGCAGCATCAACCTCCCTGGCTCAAGGCATCCTCACACCTCAGCATCCCAAGTAGCTGGAGCTACAGGTGTGCACCACCATGCCTGGCTAATTTTTGTATTTTTTGTAGAGATGGGGTTTTGTCATGTTGCGCAGGCTGGTCTTGAACTTCTGAGCTCAAGCCATCCACCTTTAACCTCTCAAAGTACTGAGATTGCAGGTGTGAGCCACCATGTCTGGCTAATTTAATCCTTTCATTATACAAGACCATCGGAGAGTTGTGTGTTTGGACCACATTGCTTTCCCCATTGTCTTCTATACAATGTTAGAGAACCAAAGAACCAAGCACAAGGTTGACCCAATAACTGTGGATTGGGCATTAGAAAAGAGGAATGATTGTGAGTATACTTTAATAAGACAGAGACAACAGAATATAGCAATTAGGAGTGTTATACCTTGGATGGGTTTTGAAAGAAAATGGCCTGATCTCAAAATATAAAGAGAAGAAAATGAGATAATAACCAAAGATTTTTCAGAAATGATAAAAAAAACCCAAATATAGGAAATAAATGTACCCTAGCAAAACTATCTTTATAAAAAGGAAAATGAAGTGAAACATTTTACAGCAATAAAATGTCTGATAGTTCAGCATCATTAGACTATCATTGAAGTAATTTCAAAATATGAACTTGAAGGCGAAAGAAAATGACCACAGAAGGAAAGTACAGGGTGCAAGATAAAATGATTATCAAAGAAAACATGAAGTATCAAAGAAAACGTGAAGAATCAAAGAAACTCAGAGTGAGCCTAAACAGTGATTTATACTGATTTAATTTCTGTTACATAGAAAATCCAAGAAATTCTGGTTGATTTAAACCAGTAAGTTAAAAAAATCACAAAATAAATACAAGCTTCTTGAGACAAAAACAGATAATTACAACTGTGTAAGATTCATACAAACATCAGATTTTTCATTAATAGCTTTGGATGTCAGAAAAGTATCAAACAATGGTTCCAAAGTTATTAGGGAAAATGACTTTGAATGGATGCCGTCTCTAGATAAATCTTAAATTAAGTGTGAAGGTAGAATAATGACTTTTTTTGAATTCATGGACTTAGAAAAGATTCATCACATAACTGCTACATTAAAAGTACATTACTCTGTCATTTTAAAAAGTGGGAGAGGGAGAAATGAGAAACTCCAGGAAAATTGAAAACCACACAAAAATTTTATTTTCCAAATATGAAGCAAACTAAAATGTGGGCACAATTTTAAACCAACTGATAGACTGATGAAAAATAATATTTAATTATGTATTAATGTGTACTGTGTTATACTTTGAGTGATTCAGAGGTCATGGTATTGAAACACTAAAAAAGAAAATATTATTGTGAAATACAACTTGGACTTGCAGTTAATGTCTCTGCAAAATAATAACAATAAAAATAAGGTTCATTGGTTTTCCACTTTTAGCTCATCTTGCAATGCAGACTTACTTATGATCACGGAGCAATTGTAAATTTTGTTAATTTTGTCCATGTCAAACTGATGTGCTGAGGATAGAAAAATTATAATAACGAAAAGAAAAAAAAGATTAGGAGTAAGATAGGATGTAGAAGGGAATTTGGTGATTATAATTGAAAAAATAAATAAATATATAAGTACATTAAACAGAGATATACAGCTAAGCAATAATTTAAATAATGATCAAAAATATTTGATGAAGACAATGATGAGAAGTGGAGAACTCCCTGCGTGATCAAAATTTGCAGCTTCCGCAGTGGACAGTTAATAGGTAACACAGTCTATAAATCAAGAAATGGAGAATATGTATGAAGATAATGTAAAAAAAAAGAAATAATTACTAGATTATGTTTCTTACATTGGGCTAGATATGAAGTGGTGGCAAAGGTGCAAAGAAAATCTTTTTTATGATGTCATCTGTATTGTATGAATCTATAAGATATTATTTTGATTGAGTACTTAAAACATATGGAAATTAATACCAGTAACATTGTTTTTTAAATAAGATTTCTCCATCATGTGATAAGCATTTAAAGATCCAAAGATGAGTAAAGTGAGAAATTTGTTTTACTTTTTTCAAGTTTATATTATTCTTCAAGAGAAATGCGACAAATAAATGTAAATAATCCATGCAAGTTCAAAATTTTTCAAATGTATTTCAATATATATTATTTTATATTTGTTTTCAATCTTATTTAAATAACTGTTTTTAAGAAAGACTAAAGGAAAACTCTGCACTCTTTTTATATATTTTTCCAGTTTTAATATTTTTCACAAAAGTTTCTTTCATTTTTTTCAAATTATTATACAGAATTCATATGTAAATCTCAAAAATGGAAAGAAAGAAAACCCAAATTCTCCTCATTATGAAGTGTGGAATGTAAAAAAACCAGAACACTGAGATTATGATAATTGTCCTACCAAATATATATTTGTGTTATTACTCCTTAACTTCTGATGTATTTTTCCATATGAGTATGAAACATGAAAAATTGGTACACAGACAGAAGCTCTAAGATCCACTCATTGTGAACTCTGCATAATTTTGGAAATAATGTCTTTAAAGTCTTTTTTTCTGGTTAGCTTTCAAATGCTATTTTAAAAGTTGCAAGACATGAAGAACCAGATGCATACATTCCCTTCACATGGATTTTCAATTTAATTCCTCATAGTTGTTTCTTGTCTCTGGGATGCTAATATGGTCTATTTTGTGGCAATGCACAATTTGTACAATGTTTCTTTTTAACTATCTCTTTCTTTGGTGATATGGTTAGTCATTTTATTCTAAAAATATTTTTAAAATATTTACTTACTATTTCTAATATACACCATGATCGTCATTAATTTGCTAGGAAACAAAAGCAGAATATATTAGGAAAACTGAATTAGCGTGTTTAATTTTAATGTGCCTCCAAACACTTTTTTTGTTATAGTATACTAAGCTTATGGGGAAAGTGCTCCAACTGACAGATTATTATTGAGAAGGATGTAAGGGAAAGCCTGTTTTTATTAATACCTTTTCACAAATACTAGCCTCAAGGTATTAGAATAAAATGCAATGTGTGAGTTTAAGTGTTGAATAATATGCTAGGTTGCTGTAAAGGAATATGCTTAACAAAGTATTTCCCCTTTGAAATATTATTATTTTTTCCCCAGGAAACCAGCTGGAGAGTAAAGCAATGTTCTTCTTTTTTACCAAATTACAGAATTCATTTATGTCCTGTGGGCAAAGGTAAACACACAGTAATCATAGCTGAGAATCTTCTCATTCAAGAAATGCCCATTGGGCCGGGCGCGGTGGCTCAAGCCTGTAATCCCAGCACTTTGGGAGGCCGAGGCGGGCGGATCACAAGGTCAGGAGATCGAGACCATCCTGGCTAACACGGTGAAACCCCGTCTCTACTAAAAATATAAAAAATTAGCCAGGCGTGGTGGCAGGCGCCTGTAGTCCCAGCTGCTCGGGAGGCTGAGGCAGGAGAATGGCATGAACCTGGGAGGCGGAGCTTGCAGTGAGCTGAGATCGCGCCACTGCACTCAGCCTGGGCGACAGAGCAAGACTCCGTCTCAAAAAAAAAAAAAAAAAAAAAGAAATGCCCATCAAGCACCCTAATGATGTCTTGTTTATGTTAATGATTTATTGTTTTCTTCGAACACGTCTGAAATATTTTACAATTCAGCTGATTCTGGCAGTTTCCAAGCATTTTCCCAGCCTCAGAGAGGAGTACTTGCCCTGCCTTCTGCAGAGCTGGCTGACAAAGGCAGTGTCCTGGCCTTTGGCCAGGCGCTTGTCTCTAGCATGCTCCTCACATTTCTGATTTGCGCAGGGAGTACTGAGCACTGCAACCTCAAAAGCATATTAGACTCCATTCAAGTGAATGCTGTTCTAGCATAAAAAAAAAATACACACTATTTTTTAAACTAAAAGTTGGAAGAAAAACATATATGTTCAGCAAAACACACGCAACAGGCTACAATGCAAATGATATATATATAAGAATATAAGCTTTTAAACTGAAGGTTTATAAATATAAACAATAAATACAAAAATTTATAAGAAAAACTTTTTTTTGTTTTTTTGTTTTTTTGTTTTTTGCCTAAGAGTCTCTCTCTGTTGCCCAGGCTGGAGTGCAATGGTGTGATCTCGACTCACTGCAACCTCCACTTCTCAGGTTCAAGCGATTCTCTTCCCTCAGCCTCCCGAATAGCTGGGATTACAGGGGCCCACCACCTCGCCTGGCTAATTCTTGTATTTTTAAGACAGGATTTCACCATGTTGGCCAGACTGGTCTTGAACTCCTGACCTCAGGTGATCCGCCCACCTTGGCCTCCCAAAGTGTTGGAATTACAGGCATGAGCCATCGTGCTTGGCCAAGGAAAACATTTTAATTAATAAAGGATACATAAATCTGTTGAAGCGTTGCCTGAAATTTCTGGATTAATAAGCTTGAAATGTTAGGCATTTAATTAAAATAAATGTTCTGTTTATCCCACGATATCTAAGCCCCCTTCTCTTTGTCTGGCTGTTAATGCTGTCATGACTGCTGATGAAAATCAAAATCCTCTGTAGAAGTAAAAAACATTTACAGGTATTAGAGAGATTTTAAACAAATTATTTTGGATATAATGTCATGGAAAAATTATTTTTCACAAATCATTTTAAATATTTTTCTTCTAAAGTATTACATTACATCTAGAACCTTAACATAAAGAGAAAAAAACAGAATAACAATTGGTAGTGTTTGAAGCAATAATTAGCTCAAAAGATTTCAGTATGAATGTCTTCATTGTAATCTCCCAAAAAACATCATCTTTTCGAACTGTTGTCAGAAATGAAATGAACTATGAGTCCAGTATACAACAATATTTCTTCCATTACTACACAATACAAACATGAATAGGAAAATGTAACTTTATGCTTTGGTATATCATACTCATGATGCTCAGGGTTCATCAACAAAGATTAAGCAATACATTTACTATACATAAAAAAAATCAATACCACTTTAATTTTCCAAAGTAGATAAAATATTGTAGATAATATCCATAATTTTGAAAGCCAGTCTTTGAAGTATATTTTATTACCAGAAGTATTTGAACTGCTTATCTCCTGTTAAATAAAAGACTGACTAGAAATTTGTATTTATTAGCTAAAGGACTCACAACTATGTGGTTAGAATTTCATTCAAGCACTAAATTTCAAAAAAGTTAACCTTGATATTAATTAATAGATATATCATTTTTAGTAAATTAAGTAAATGAAAGAACAGAAATACAAGATAACTTTTCAAAGTTACAATATTTCACATGGGAACCAAATGTATAGTATGCATGCTGCTTAACTATGGATGTCTTGGTCATCAGCCATTCTATGCGGCTTCATAGTATTAGCATTCTCACCAGTCCTAATTCAAAACTAATTGCCTGAAACACTCAGATGCCAGTGTTATCCAACAAGTAGACCTTCAATGTTAAAAATATAAGCTAATAAATATGTTGATACTCTTAGTTTTAAAAATAATAGACTAAAAGATACATAAACTAGTCAATAGAAAGCATTAAGGAGTTTACCCTGTAATTTACCCATTCTTGATTCTAAAAATAAAGACTGGGTTAAAGTTCTGAACATATATCCTATGAAGTTTTTTCTTTTGCAAGAATAAAATAATTTATTCACAAGCACAGAAAATATTTTGTAATTGAAAGAAGATATTTTATTGATTCAGTTCTTAATTTTTAGGACTAGATGTGCATGTATTAACAATAACAAATTAATGTTTAAAAGATAATTTATAAACATCAATGTTAACTGAAGAGAATTTCTGTTTGTACATGTTATCAGTGATGTGAAATTTGATTCTTGAGAGCCATGTGTTCAGTCTGTCTCTCTTTGCTTATCTCTAAGACAATTTATATTGTGCCATCTGGAAGGAAGACAGGAAAAACCAAAACAAAATCCAGTTGAAAACTGTATATTCAATTGGAAAAAAAATCAATGCCTCCTTGGGATTTTTTTGAGATTTTACCTACCTCTGCTCTTTTCATTCATTGACATAATTTTTTGTATTTCTGGATGCCGAATTTTGGAAATCTTGTGTTTGATATGGGTCTAATTTCTCAGATAATCTTTTTACACAGTAACATATGTTTTGGAATCTATCCAGGAGAGATATTTCTGTCTTCTTAGAAAAGGATTACACTGTTCTACCCTAAGGAGTTTCTCTTCAAGTATGGCAAAATAATCTCCTAACAATTGAATCATCTCAAAACAACCAGAAAATCTGGATACAATTTTTAAAAACTTGAAAGTTTAAAAAAACTGTAATATTTTTTGTGGGGTTGGGGGAGTTGGTTAAAACTCTGGAGATGGTTATAGCAAGGAGTGTTTCTCATTTTTATGAATTTAGTTTGAAGACCAACCACAGTCCCACTGTGGCCCAGGGAAGTTTAAACTATGGTAGAAACCCACATTCTTTCTAACCTAGAGAATCAGAACACAGAGCCTGGGGCAATCATGCTCTAAAAATGAGGGAATTCTGGGAAAAGAAAGCATGAAAGAAATCATCAAGTTATGTATATACACTCTGTCCAAATCCATGGCTAACCACTGAATTATGCAAGCATGGGGAAAACTCAAAGCAGCTAGCAGTTAAAGCTACATGGAAAAAACTGAGAGTTGAATTGCTGCCTTAAACACACAATAAAAATATTGAGGCTTGAGGATAAGCAAGGTAGTTTTTGGTTTTCTAAAAGAATTTAAACATCCTTTATAGGATTATAACAAAATGTACAGCCTCAACAATATAACTGTAACAATGTTCCGGATACATTGGAAAATTACTCACATAAACAGAACCAAGAAAATACGACTTTCTTAAAGGAAAATAAAATAAGCAGAGGCTAGACTCAAGATGATCCAGATGTTAGGTTGTCAAACACAAACCTCTTGTTTCCAGATTTATTGAGGTATAATTGACCAATAAATACTGTAAATACTTAAGGTATAAAATGTGAAAAAATTTAATATGCGTACTTTGTTAAACTGATTACCACAATCAAGTTAATTCATTCATCACCTTATATAGTTACCACCGTGTGTGTGTGTGTGTGTGTGTGTGTGTGTGGTGAGAACACGCAAGATCTACTCTTAGAAAATTTCAAATATACAGTACAGTATTAATTAATGTCATAACGCTCAACATTAGATTACCAGAATTTATTCATCTCATAATTGAAAGCTTGTACCCCTTGACCAACATATTCCAATTTCCCCCACCTTCCAGCGCCTAGTAACCACTATTCTCCTCCTTGATTCTGTGAGTTTGACATTTTTAGATTCCACATAGAAGTGAAGTCATAGAGTATTTGTTTTTCTGTATCTGGCTTATTTCACTTAGCATAATGCCTCCCAAGTTAATCCATGTTGTTGCAAACATCAAGATTTTCTTCTTTTTTATGGATGTGTTGCATTTCATTTTACACACACACACACACACACACACACACACACTCCATAATTTTTTATTCATTCTCCCGACAAGGAACACTTAGGTTGAGTTCCTATCTTGGCTATTGTGAATAATTCCATATGGACTTGGGAGTCTAAAGATATCTATATCTTTTAGACATGTTGATTCTATATCCTTTGGATAACTACTCAGTAGTGGGGTTGCTGAATCATACAGCAGATCTATTTTTAATCTTCTGAGATTTGTTTCCATAATAGTCATACCAATTTATATTTCACCAAAAGTGTACAAGGGTTTCCTTTTCTCCACACCCTTGCCAATATTTGTATTCTCTTTTCTTTTTGATAATAGCCATTCTAACAGATGTAGACTGATATCTCATTGTGGTTTTGATATACATTTCCTTGATGATTACTGATATTGAGCAGCTTTAGTATACCTGTTCGCCATCTGTATACCCTCTTCTGAAAAATGTCTGTTTAGATCTCCTGCCATTCTTTAATTTGATTATTTAGTTTTTTGCTATTGACTTGAAAGAGTTCTTTATATATTTTAGATATTAATCCTCTGTCAGATATTTGATTTGTAATTTTTCTGTCCCATTCCATATGCTGTCCTTTCATTTCGTTCGTTGTTTCCTTTGCTGTGTAGAATATTTTTAGTTTTAGGTAATCCCATTTGTTTACTTTTGCTTTTGCTGCCTGTGCTTTTGGTGTCGTATTTAAAAAGTTATTGCCAAGACCAATGTCAAGGAGTTTTCCCATGTTTTCTTCTTGGAGTTTCAAATTTTCCATCTTACATTAAAGTCTTTAATCCATTGTGAATTAATTTTGATGTATGGTGTAAGATAAGGACTCCATTTCAGTCTTTCACATGTGGATATCCAGTTATCTCGACACTATTTATAAGAGACTATAATTTCCCCATTTTGTATGTTTGGCAGCCTTTTCAAAGATTGGTTGATGTGTGAGTTTATTTCTGGGTTTTCTATTCTATTTCTTTGGTCTATGTATCTGTGTTTATACCAGTTTTATCCTATTTTGATTACTATAACTTTATCATATTGTTTGAAATCATTAAGTGTGATGTTTCCAGCTCGATTCTTCTCAAGATTACTTTGGCTATTTGGGGTCTTTTGTTGTTCCATATTAATTTTAGGATTGTATCTGTGTGTGTGTGAAAAACTTTATTGAAGTTTTTATTTGTATTACATTGAATCTGTAGGTCACTTTGAGTAATATAGGTATTTTAAACAATATTAATTCTTCTAATATGTGAACATGAGATATTTTTCTATTTATTTGTGTTTTCAACTTTTTCTCATCTTTCACCTCTTTAGTTACATTTATTCCTCAGTATCATCTTTGTATGCCATTTTAAATGAAATTGTTTCCTGAATTTCTTTTTCAGATAGTTCATCATTAATGCATAGAAACACAACTGATTTTTGTATGATTTTAATGCTGCAACTTTGCTGAATCTATTAGCTGTAAGAGGTTTTGGTGAAGTCTATAGGATTTTTTACATATAAGATCATGTCCCCTGCAAGGAAGACAATCTAATGTTTTCCTTTCTGGTTAGAATGGCTTTAATTTCTTTTTCTAGTCTAATTGCTCTTACTATGACTTTCAGGACTGTGAGGAATAAAAGCAGTGACAGTGGGCACCTTTGTCTTATTCCTAGTCTTAGAGGATATGTTTTAGTTGTTTACTATTTAATATGTTAGCTGTGGTCTTGACACATATAGTCTTTATTATGCTGAGGCACATTCCTTTGATACCTAATGTGTGGAGAGTTTTTTATCATGTCAGACAAGACTATAAAACAGCTTTTATAATGAGGTAAAGGAAAATACACTTGGAATGAAAGGACAAAAATTGAAAATCTCAGCAGAAAAATAGAAAATGCTAGATATACTAATTAAAAATCTTAAATAGAAAATAGAAATTAAAGAAATTAAAAACAAAATATTTGAAATAAAATGTAAACTGATCAGATTAATAGTAGAAAGGAGCTGACAAAAAAAATGAACTTGAAAATCATATAATAGAAGTTATCCAACCTAAGAGGCAGAGGAAAAAACAAACTAAAGAAAAAGCAAACAGAACTTCAGAGAGTGTTAGATTATATCAAATGGTCAAACATACATGTAATTAGTGTCCCAGAAGCAGAGGAGAGAATGCGGCAGTAAAAATATTTTAAGAATTAGTGTTCAAATGCTTTTCAAGTTTTGCGAAATACATTGATTCAAAATGCGATATATTCAGTAAAACCAAAACGACACGTATAATGAGTACACCTTACTTGGGCACATCATAGACAAATTACAGAAACCCAAAGAAAAGAAGAAAATATTGAAAGAAACCAGAGAATAATGGCACATTATATACAGTCAAACAATGTTCCAAATGATTGTAGTCTTCCATCAGAAACTGTGAATCAGAAGAAGTGAAATGACATCATTAAAGTAATGATGGAAATAAAACTAACAACCCAGAGTTCCATGTACAGTGACAATATTCTTCAATAAAAAAGCAAAGTGGAGATGTTTTCAGATAACAGAAAACTAAGAGAATTTGTCTTGAAAAGACATATATTGCAAGAAATGCTAATGGAAATTCTTCCGGGTGAAGGTGAGTGGTAGAAGAGGGAAACAGACATTCATGAAGGGAATACAAATGATACGTAGTTGGAGATAGTCTATTTTTTATTCTTCATTTCATTAAAATATACATGGCTGTTTCAGTCAAAGACTATGATGCTTTCTTTCGGAGTGTATAATGTATATTGATATAACACATATGAAAATTCTAGCATAACAGATCTCGAGAGGTAAATGGACTTAGATGGTTATAAGGTCTTTTCATTAATGTGTACAATATTAACCTTAAGTAATGTGAAAAGTTAAGGATACAGGACATAACTTTAAAGAAACCATTAAAATGCAAACAGTTATAGTTAGAAAGCCAATATATAAAAACAACTGAAACATCAGGAGATACCTGGGAACCTCACACAGTGCTACTGTGCACCTGGACTGGTTCCTGGCCCCCAGATCCTCTGGGGGAATGGGTGAGTTAAGGTGGCAAGGAACAACCTGGAACCAGAGGGTTTGGTGTGGCAGTGTCTGTAGTGGAGCACAGCCAGGGTTGGCCATTTCCCTAGGGTTGGCTTGATCCCATAGGGGATTTTAGCCTTAGGGGAACTGTTGGTCCTGAATTATGCAGGGTGGTCTTGCCCTTCAAATTAAATCCAGTAAAAAAACTGAGCAAAATATTTCAACACATACCTCACAAAAAAGATTTTTGTGGCAGATAAGTACAGGAAAAGATGTTAACATTGTTATTTATCTGAGAAAGTACTATTAAAAGAAATAAAAGTTACTGTTGTGTACCCATCAGAAGACCTAAGAGTAACGGCTGAAAATTTTAAGTATCCAGATGTGGAGCAACTGAAACTGTCATGCACTGCCTGTGGGAACATGAAATGGTACAATTACTTTGGAAAACTCTACAGATATTTCTTTAAAAATTCAATATATATCCAAGAAGTAACCTAGTTATTCCACCACAGGTATTTACCTGAGATAATTGATAATATATATCCACACAGAGGATTTATATGCATATATTCATAGAAGCTTTTTTTCAAAGTAGCTCCAAAATTCAAATAACCCAAATATTCATCAACAAATGCATGGGTAAACAAAATATGGGTATCTTTACAACTGAACAGTGCTGAGCAATGAAAATGAATCCACACAATAACATATGTGACTCTTTAAGCCATTGTGCTAAGAGGAGCCTTTTGCAAAAGGGTTTATATTGTTTGGTTGATTCTAATTATGTTAAAATCTAGAAAATGCTAACTAATCTACAGAGAACAAAAAGATATCAATGATTATCTGGGGCAGGGTGCAGAGGCAGGAATGTGCCCCATAGAGGCTTAAAGAAACCCTGAGAGGTGAGAAAAATGTTGTGTGTTGATTTGAGCAGTGGTTTGGCACTGTACCCATCTATCACAATGAATCACATCACACACATTAGCTCTATACAATTACTTGAATGTAAATACACCTCAGTAAAGTTGATAAAATTGTGAAACATTTAACACCACTAACAATTCTGTCTGTAGAATTTTTAATTAAGCTGTGTTTTATTAAAAAGAGATGTCCACCAATACATACTGTAATAGTAACCTCATAGAAAGATGATAATTGTTATTTGTATATGTACTTCAATTATGCATTACTTTCTCATGTCTAAAATCAGTAACATTTTGACGGTTTTTCTTTTCTGTTGTATTTTATTAAGTGTAAAGTCAATTAAGTAAATACAAGACCAATTCTCCAGAGAAGTCTGAGAAAATTAAGTGTAAAACAAAGCAAAAGTGATGTATTTTATTTTCATTGTGTATATTTAAGGTATACAATGTAATGTTTTGATTTACATATACATTGGGAAATGATTACTGTGGCCAAGCAAAGGAACATATCCATCACAAAGTGGTATAATTTATAATGTCTCCCTCTCATTGCACTAAAAGGTGTTTCAATTGTTTGTAAATATATCTATCTTTGGATACCTAATGCCCACTGATGCAAGTTATGTAATGATTTGTATCAGTTTATTTTAATGTATTTATATTTAGTATTAACCTAAATAAATATTCATATATAAAAAAGAAACATTACCCAACTGCAGCATAGAAATACCAATGTTCTCAGTCATATAAACAAAGATGAGTGATGGAAATCCAGCCTAATTCTCCTGTATCCTTGAATGTGAAGCCATTTTTTGGATTGCACCTTAAAAATCAGAAACATGTTAGTGTTCTTTCCCTGTTTCAAACTGTAAATTTTCATTTCTTATTAAAAATCGGTGTATTTCCTTTTCTCTGATATAGTAAGTCTTTGAACTTCTCAGAAGAAAGAAGTGTTATAAAGTTGAGTTTAAAAAGAAAAAAACATATATATATATATACTCTATTGGGTTAGAGGAAAGAATAATGCACCCACAGTTTTCTGATCTGGGTTCATACCCCAGCCCTCAGTGATTGCAACTCTGAGAAAAGAACACATTATCTATCTCCCAGGGTTATTTTCAGGAACAGAGAACCTAAAGGAAATGATAGGATGTATGCTGAAGCGCTTTGCTTTTGAGCTGGATGTCTAAGGTTAAAACTTGTTTTCTCTGCTTAACATTGGTATGGCCTAGGACAAGTACTTAGTCTCTCTGTTAATTTTACTTATTAGTAAAATATGATTAATAATAGCTACTTCACAATGTTAAGGTGAAAATTAGGGATGATATATTAATAGTTTGAAACATAAGTATAGCAGTAGAAACATAATAAGCATCTTTATTTTATTTATTTATGTTTTTGAGATGGAGTCTCACTCTGTGGCCCAGGCTGGGGTGCAATGGCGTGATCTCGTCTCACAGTAACCTCCACCTCCCAGGTTCACGCTATTCTCCTGCCTCAGCCTCCCGAGTAGCTGGGACTACAGGCATGTGCCACCACACCTGGCTAATTTTTTGTATTTTTAGTAGAGACAGGGTTTCTCCCTGTTGGTCAGGCTGGTCTTGAACACCCGACCTCGGGTGATCCACCCACCTCGGCCTCCCAAAGTGCTGGGATTACAGGCATGAACCACCGTGCCTGGCCATAAGCATCATATTTATATCTATTAGAAGCTGTGAGTTAAGATAGTATCTTTTCCCAAATAAATATTAAATGACCAAGCAGACAGCCATAAAAGACAATTACAAATAACACAAGAAACTGAGGAGCAGTAAGGCTATAATCAGAAAGTCAAAAGATAAGTGTTGGCCAGGGTGTGCAGAAAAGGGAACACGCACACACTGTTGGTGCAAATACAAATTAGGATAGCCACTATGGAAAACAGTATGGAGATCCTAAAAATAATTAAAAATAGAACCACCATATGATCCAGCAATCCCACTACTGGGTATATATCCAAATGAAATTAAATCAGTATGTTAAAGGGATATCTGCACTCTCATGTTTATTAAAGCGTTATTCCCAATAGACAAGAAAATGAATTAACCTAAGTGTATATCAACATGAATGGATAAAGAAAATCTGGTATATAAATCTGGTTTTTCCTTAGCCATAAAAAAGAAGAAAATCCTGTTATTTGCAACAGATATTACGTTAAGTAAAATAGGCACAGAAAGACAAATACCTCATGATCGCACTCACATGTGGAATTTTAAAAAGTTTATTTCATAAAAGTAAAGAGTAGCACGGTGGTTACCAGGGGTTGGGGTGATGGTCGGGGCAGGAGGTGGCTAGGGAGACATTGGTCAAAGGATAGAAAATATCAATTAGATAAGAGGAATATGTTCAAGAAATCTATTGTACAACTTGGTGACTATAGTTAATAGCAATATATTATATTTTTGAAAAATGCTAAGAGTAGATCTCAAGTTTTCACCACAAAAATAACAACTAAGATAATATATATGTTAATTAGCTTGATTTAGCCATTCCAAAATATATGTATATATGTATGTGTATGTGTATATATATACACACACAGATATATATAAAACAAAACATCATCTTGTACACAATAAATATATACAATTTCATCTGTCAACTTTTTTTTTTTTTTTTTTGAGTCGGAGTTTTGCTCTTGTTGCCCAGGCTGGAATGCAATGGTGCGATCTCAGCTTACTGCAACCTCTGCCTCCCAGGTTCAAGCAATTCTCCTGCCTCAGCCTCCCGAGTACCTGGGATTACAGGCATGCACCACCATGCCCGTCTAATTTTGTGTTTTTAGTGGAGAGGGGGTGTTTCTCCATGTTGGTCAGGCTGGTCTCGAACTCCTAACCTCAGGTGATCTGCCCGCCTGGGCCTCCCAAAGTGCTGAGATTACAGATGTGAGCCACAGTGCCTGGCCTGTCAATTTTTAAAAATTAAGCTAAATTAACTTTAAAAAAAAATAAAAGAAACTAAGTAGCAGCATCTTCCAGTGATGTAGATTTTATTCCAGAAAGAAAACTGTCCCAGCCTGTGGCTTCCACCACTGTCCATGAATATTGTCTGTAACTGTCAATCAGAATTCCTCTTTCTCTTATCAATTAACTCTTCTATGGACAAACTCATTGGCTTTTTTATTAAATGTTTAACTCTACCACCAATGTTCAAAAGATCAAAGAACAGAGGATTTAGTCAATGCAATGTTTGCTGAAAGACAAATTAAACAGACTTGCCTTAAATAATTCCCTCTACATTTTTATCAGTCAATTGCTAAGCTCTAAAGCTGTGAGGAAGGGGATAGATCTGCAGTTTGTGTGTCAGTATAACTGGTGTTCAAAACCTATACTACAATGTCTGCATCCTATAGTAAGTTCATCTAGTGTACTTGGACAGTATTTTTATAGACTGTTCTTCTGACCTTACTGCTTCCTTTTCTTTTAAAGAAAATAAGGTGGTCCTGGAAGGTCTGGGGAAATTTTTGTTTCCCTTTTCTTTACAGGTAGGTAAAATATTCTGTTTCTTGAGCTAGATGTTGGTTACACAATTGGGCTTAGTTTGTTGAAATTCATTGAGCTTTAGATTTATGACATATTCAGGATTCTTAATTATGTAATGCATCAATTAAAGGTAAACATGCTAATAGTAATAAGAGTAGTAATGAAATCGCATTTCTTAGCATTTTATGACATAGAGATTATATGACCTTCTCTGAGTAAGAAAGGGAGAAATATATTGTAAAAAATAAGGAAGTTTATAGGTCCTAAACAATAATTCGCAGTTCGTGTCATGCAGTAAAGTAGTTCTGACATAAATAAATTTGAGAAATATTCCATATACTGTCCTCCACCTTGAGGATTCATCATTCACAGTAGCAAATAAAAAACTCTCAAATATTATACAGTAAATGCATTTGTTAAACTTTATTTAACGCAGCCTTTACAAAATTCAGGTGTGTTCCATAGAACACTAATTCTTCTGCTTTCTAATACATTATGTAGGAAGCAACAATTCTGTGGTCAAGTAAGTCTGAGTGTTAATGGGTTATGGTTTAAATAAAGCTTAATAGTTTTCTTCACTACAGTATTGAACTTAAATTTGCTATCTTTTCCAGGATATTGTATGTTTCTATATGAATGAGTATTGTGTTAACACTTTAAAAGACACATTATTTTCCCTGTTGTTACCTAAAATGTACTAGAATAACTACATTACAAAATGAAGGTTCAACAGCTAAGTTAAGCTATGCCATAGGGACAGACACTTTCTTATACTTCTGGAGTTTCATTGAAGGCATTTGTAGCCATAAACATAGAAGACAAGGATGGGTGTTTTGAAGTATGCAGCAGAACCTTTCAGGATAAGGGTTTCTTGGGAGACATTATTTTAAGAGTATATGACCCTTCTCATAAAACATCTCTAAAAATGGCATTTCCAGCATCCCTAGTATTCATCCAATCTCACAGGAGAGTCATATATCTAGTAGTTGCTGCCTTCTACAAATCTGCACAGTAGTAATAGAGTCAGAATAGGACATAACAAAATAAATAAAAATGCGCTTGCTTAATTCAGTCGTTGCAACAAGAAATGTGATGAAACAATCTAAATGTAAGGGCTGATCTCTGAACAACTATTGAGATTTCAGTACAATTAGTATACCAAAACAGACACAGCAAATGACCAGTTTATGTGAACTAGCATAAGATACATAAATATGTAATAGAGACAGTGGGAAAAAAGATCCTTATGATTAGAATAAAATCAGAGATACCAAAACAGCCATTTCATAATAGAGGCTTGATTAAGACTTACCTCAGTATGTCGATATGTCAGTAAATATAATATGATGATATATCAGTAAAAATAGTCAAACTAGTTTCAATATAGAGACTTTAATGTGGTTTCATTAATGCTATCTTTCGGAGAGTGACAAAAGTAGGAAGAGTTAAGTAACAAAGAAGCTACAGATCTTTTTACCTTGTTTTATAGTTTTGATTTTTTTACATAAACTATAAAAACACATTTTTTAAAAACAAAATCATTCATCAATTTGGTGGCATACCATTTAAACAAAAAATTTTAACATGATTTTAAAATACAGGATTTTAACTGGACTTGTTAGTGGTTTATGCCTAAAGGATAAAACTAGCATCACAGAAATTTGAAATTTAATTAGTCATTGTTAGTAAAAATACTGGTTTTGAGTGAATATATATATTAAAGTAGAAAATACTGGTAACATTAAAAATCATGTAATCAATATTTGAAGAGTAAAAGAAAATAAACACAAACATAAAATATAAAAGATTAAATCCCAGTAATCTTTATTTTAATTTAGAAATATCAGTAGATACTCATGATTAATTTTTCTTTAAAAAAAATCACATTTCTTAGTTCTCTTCACTGAAAAGGTCTAAAAGCAATGTAACACAGAAGCAATCAGCTCTATAACCAATATTTTGGTATCTGCATACCATTCCTTACTAAAATAAACAGGTTCCTTTGAGAAATAACTATTTCCAGATCTGGAGGAAGGAAATATATAAAATGAGCATGAGGTATCAAAGACTACTGAGATTATCTCAAAAGGACATAGAAACCAACTTGAAGCAGCTCTCAACAGCCAAATATAAAACAATTAGGATATTAATGAGAATTATGATTGCAATGAAATGAAACATAAAATACAAAAAAAATCCATAAGTTCATAATCAGCTTTTAAAAATACACATAGATCACCTTTAGATAACTTTTTCTGGAATAATCCCAGGTTACAACTGTTGTCTTAGGATAATTATTAATATAACTTCATTTTACTCGTAAGTGTCACAGTTTGGAGGTTAAGTTATATGATTACCCTACCATTGTAGAGTGCTGGTGTGATAACTCATTCTGCGAATTGGCAAATAAAATAAAAAAGAAATTATAATACCTTATAAAACTGTTTCAAGGTAGCCAAGTATTTGATAAGGGTAATTTCTTCTTTAGAAGTAGTTCAACTCATAAAGCAAAAATAATCATAGAGCTATAAAATCATTATTTTATTTTATTTTTATTTTTTTTTTATACTTTAAGTTTTAGGGTACATGTGCACAACGTGCAGGGTAGTTACATATGTATACATGTGCTATGTTGGTGTGCTGCACCCATTAACTCGTCATTTAACATTAGGTATATCTCCTAATATCACTCCCCCCTCCCCCCACCCCACAACAGGCTCCAGTGTGTGATGTTCCCCTTCCTGTGTCCATGTGTTCTCATTGTTAAATTCCCATCTATGAGTGAGAACATGCGGTGCTTGATTTTCTGTCTTTGCAATAGTTTGCTGAGAATGATGGTTTCCAGGTTCATCCATGACAAAGGACATGAACTCATCCTTTTTTGTGGCTGCATAGTATTCCGTGGTGTATATGGGCCACATTTTCTTAATCCAGTCTATCATTGTTGGACATTTGGCTTGGTTCCAAGTCTTTGCTATTGTGAATAATGCCACAATAAACATACGTGTGCATGTGTCTTTATAGCAGCATGTAAAATCATTATTTTATAAGCCCTAATTTAACAATGGATCTGGAGAACAATTCATACTAGATGTTTTAAAAATACATGAAATGTTGCTACTAAGCCTTATAATGGGTAGATGGACTGAAAACAACTGAAAACACTGATCTCTCTTAGGAAAACCAGACTATATGGGCTCTTGATTCAATATTAAAGAAATCTACCATGGCACCTACAAATCATTCTTGCTAAAATTTGAATGCGACTATGCAAGTTTTAGACTCAATTACAAGAAATATAAAGACAAGAGAAACATATTGAATAACAGCAATAAAAGGCAATCTGCCAAATATAGATTGTGGGAATATGCTACAGGATGGTTAACCCAATTCCTTAAATAAACTATGGCTTGAACAAAAAATGTCTCTGCATGTGTGTGGGAACTGCTATGCTGTTATAGACCAAAAAATATTTAAGAGTGAAATCAACCCAGTAGTCCCATAGACTATTCTTTTTGATAAACACAGAAATTGACTCTTCTAGTCTTAGAGCTTGAAACTTATATTTGTTTTATCAGAGTTCCTTCCTCAGGACAGGACCTACAGGCCTCTCAAAAAAGTATCAAAGAAATGAAACTCGCCAGATCACCACAGCAGATGCCACCCCTCATTCATCACGATTGCTTCCTTGCTCCTCCCTAGTTCTTGTTTTCTTACATATTATTACATTTCCTCCCTGCTGTGTAAACCCCTAGTTTTAGCCAGATAAATGGGGAAATATACTTCAAAAAAGAAAGAAGTATAAAGACTATCTTAGATAAACAAAATCCGAGGGCATTTATTGGCAGCAAAACTAGTCTACACAAAATATTAAACAGAGTTCTTTAGGCAAAATAATTTTATATCAGAGAGAAACATCAATCTATGTAAAAAAATTGAAGAGCCCCAGAAGTGAAATAAATGAAAATATAATAAAATTGATTTATTATTTTAATTTCTTTAAATAACTCAAAATACAAAACTATCAAAGTATTGTGCATATGTGAAATAAATGTATGTAACAATAGGACAAAAAATGGAAAAGAGGAATTGGGAGGAGACTGCTGAAAGTTCCTTGCAATACATGTAAAGTGTGGATATTATTTCAATGCCGATTCTGATTTTTAAAAAAGATAATAAATCAATATAAATAAAATGAAATCATAAAAGTGCTCAACATGAGAAGTCAGAAAAAAAGTATAAAACAATAGGTGGAACAAATAGAAAACAGCTAAAAAGATTTTAATTCAACCATATTAAATAAAATTTAAATCCAATCATACTGAATTTGAACAATCCAAATATACCAGTTGAGAGACAGATACTGTAAGACTGAATAATAATGGTACAACCCAGTCATATGCTGTCTGAAAGAAATTCATTTTAATCATAAAGACACAGGTTAATAATAAAACGACATAAAAATACATGCCATGCACAAAAGTTATACCATGGAGCACACACTAACCAAAATACTGTTATTAGACAAAATATACCTAAACCAAAGAATATTATAATAAAGTGGAACATTACTTAAAGATAAAATTGCTCAATTTTCCAAGAGATAAGTCTCAAACGTGTGTGCATCTAGCAATCGAGCTTCAGCATACAAGAAGGGAAAACTCTTAGAACAGAAATAGTTAAATCCCCAAATACAGTTGAAGCCTTCAACATTCCTCAAGCAGTAATTGACATAACAACTAGTGAAAATATAGAATACCTGAAAACACTATCAACCAACTTGACGTAATTGACATTTTTATAACATCCTACCCAACAACAGCTGAATACACATTTTTTTCAGAGTGTATATGGAACATTCACCATGACAGTCCATATTCTGGGCCATAATATAAACCTTAACAAATTTAAGAGAACAGAAATAATATAAAGTATATTCATGATCTATAACATAACAAAATTAAATTAGAAATCTGAAATGGAAAGATATCTGTAATATTCTCCCCAAATATTTGGAAAATCAACAACCCACATTCAATAGCCCATTGGTCAATGAAGATGACTCGAGGTAAATTAAATAATACTTTAACCAAATGAAAATAAATACCACATAATACTTTAGCGGGATATAGCTACAGAAGTGCTTAGAGAACGTCAAAAAACATGAAATGTTTATATTAGTAAAGAAGAAAAGTATTAAACCAGTTATCTAAGCTGCTACTTTAAAGAAGTACCAATAAAATAAGAATTAAATCTAGAGCAAGTAGAAGAAAGGAATTATAAAAAGAACAAAGTATCAAAACATCACATTGCACTGTGTTCTTTTTATAATTGCTTTCTTCTGCTTGCTCTAGATTCAACTCTTCTTTCATTGTCAGTTTTTTAGAACAGCAGCTTCTACTCTATACATGTAATACATAATGCAATACAATTATGATTTGTCAATTAAAATAATGTTTAAAAAGGTAACTATGTAAGGTGATGGAGGTGTTAATTAGGTTGATAGTGACAATCATTTCACAATGCATACGTATATGAAAACATCACATTGTACACCTCAAATATACACAATTTTTATTTGTCAATTATACCTCAGTCAGTATGAAAAAGTTTAAAAGAAGAACAGAAAGAAATGAAATTGAAAACAGAAAGCAATAGAGAAAATTAATGATACAAAATTGATTCTTTAACAAATACAATAAAATTGATAGGAACTTTAGGCATTTCGATCTTGAATAAAAAAGAACATAGAGGTTACTAATATTGGGAATAAAAGAAGGATATCACCATGGAACTTACAGATATAAAAGGAATAATCAGGTAATACCGTGAATAATCAAAGACATTAAAAGGAACAAAAACTATAGAACCATATCTCTCATGATCATATGCAAAAAAATTCTCAGCTAAATATTAGCAAGCTAAATTCAACAACATAAAGACTAAGTGAAGGTTATCTCAGGAATGCAAGGGTGGTTTAACATTTGATAATAAATCAATATAATTCACAGTATTATCAGACTAAAAAAGAAAAACCACATTACTATCTTAACAAACGCAAAAATATTGATGAATCAACATTTATTTATGATTTTTATTTTAAAAAACTATTAGAAAACTAAGGATAGAAGAACACTCCTTTGACTGAAAAAGGGTGTCAAATATAAAGATAACATCATACTTAATTGTAAGACACCACGTGCTTTCCCGCAACATTGTGATGTTAAAAAAAGGCTTGGCTATTGTCTTACAACTCTTACTCAACATCATTCCAGAAGACCTATCCATTGTGCAATAAGGAAAAAGAAAGACACTCTGATTTAGATAGATTAGAAAGAAATAAAATTATCTCATTTGCAGATGATGTAATTGTGTAAGTAGAAAAATCCCAAAAAACTTAACAAAAATCTCCTAGAACATGTAAGTTCATTCAGCAAGTTTGCTGGATATGTTAATATATAAAATTGATTTTGTATTTATACAGTCACTATGAACAGCTAGAAACTCAATTTTTAAAATTTGTCCATAAGCATGTGTACAATTGATGAAAATTCTTGTTAGGATATTCCCACATTAAGATTTTTTTCTTTTTTAAGGTCAAATAGTATTCTATTGTATATATATACCCCATTAGCTTTATCCATTTATCTGTTGATGGACACAGATTAATTCCATATCTTGTCTATTGTAAATAATGCTTCAATAAACATTGGAGTGCAGATATCTCTTTGACATACTGATTTTATTTCCTTTGATATATTCCCAGTAGTGAGATTGCTAGATCCTATGGTAGTTCTGTTTTGAGGGGCCCTCATACTCTTTTCCATAATAGCTGAACTAATTTATACACCCACCAATAGGGTGCAAGTGTTCTTTTTTCTCTACATCCTCCCCAACTCTTGTTACCTGTTGTCTTTTTGGTAGTAGACATTCTAATAAGTGGAAGATGATATCTCATGGTTTTGAACTTTTTTTAAATGGCAATGAAGAAACCAAAGTCACTGCTTGGAAGTATGTCTAAGTCAGTGCCTAGTATCTTATGAACTCAGCCTCCTTACCAGCTGCCCCACAGATATTTGGATCAAGGTAATATGTGGAAGGGTCAAAATGTTTCCAAAACACTTGTTGCTGAAAGGTTTTACCATCAGTTTTTTTTTCAGATTGCATACTATTTGATCAGTAACTATATTTATATTCCTTTCTGTAGATCTGAAATTGTCAAATGTTTGATTATGAAATTTATCTATAGAGCTTACTTATTAAACGTCCAATAAAAATAACCACTCATATGGGAAATTTAACTTTATTCATGTTTTCAGGTTAAATGTGCACACTGACAGGCCTTCTCCTGTCCTGGAAGAACTCTTAACCAATACAGCCACAGATAGGAATCCCAGCTCCACCAGGTACTTACCGTGTGACCAAGGCTTGACGTAACTTTACCTTGTGAATTTTCCTTGTATGCTTCTTGTTGTTTCAAGAGGCAACTTAGCAGCAATGTGTCAACATCAGGATATTAACATCTCTTGTAATTTTCCTATGTTGCCTAACTCCAACTAATGCCAATGATATTATAATTCCAGGATCAGAACAGATTTATCATATCAGACTCACCAGTTTAATACACAGTTGTATTGTTCATTTATTGATGACTTACAGAATCATATCCAACATTTATCTGATAGATAAATGAAAAAAAAAAGTTTTATAGCAACATTCCATGTGTACCTTAACTTCTCAGCAAGTAATTTTTCTTCTTGATGTTTATTTCATTTTACCTGCAAATGTGTTATTTTTCTTTATTGTGTATGTGTGTGCTTAAAAAACTTAAATTATGTACAATTGTCAACTATATAACTGGCTAAAAAAGTGGAAAATTCAATGAATCCTTTTTTTAATGTCAGCAAATGGTATAATTTGTGTTGTATACTGAATTGTTTAAATTGATCTCTTTGACAGTAAAGCAAATGTTGCTATTGTTTTCACAGTATAAACAAAGCAATATGAAAGCTGAATATATTTAAAGAAACTTTTAAAAATGGAATCCACACAGAATGCATATTAAAAATGAATATTTCATAGGGAATTTTTGTATAATTATTTTCATCCAAGTTCTCTGAAATTTGTTATGAGATGGTACTTCTGAAAGAATATAACACCAAAAACCAACCTAAAATCAACTTTACACTCTATAAGTTAGATACACTTATTTGAAGTGAAATCTCATTTCACTTCAAATTCCTACAAGAATTTTTGCTGAGCTTTATTATTGTAGAACTTCTACATCACTTCTAGAAATCATAAATGTGCATGACACAGACGTGTATATATTGCGTATAATTTGTGGATCTCATATACATGTGATTTTCTTAGAGCCAGTCCTCAAAAGGAAAGTCACTTAGTCACTGTGATGTGTTTGGTTTCTTCTACGTGTATACGTAACGAGTCTATAAGAGAATTCACCCACAGAAACACCCACACAAAGACATTCAATAAAAGTAACTCAGAAGGTAAGACAAACCAAGTGCATTTTTGAAGTTTTATGCACACACATATTTATACACACATGTATACACACATATGAATATTTATATATACACATAAGGAAAGTTTGAGGATTTGTTTTCTTTGTTAACAGTGGTTTATAGACTACATATCAAATACCAGAATCTGTGATAAGTATTCTATATTGTTTTTCATTTAGCCCTAACACAAAAATCTCTTAGGTTGGCATTAAAAGTAAGGGTACATGTAAAAGTTCCCTTACTTTTACAATGTGGTATGATAAATATTAACATATTCTCTGTAATGTTCTATAGAGAGGAAGTTGAGGTATAAAGGTTTAAGAAACTCATCCAAAGAAGAACAGTAAGTGGTATATCCAATATATGATCACATTTTGGTTTCTTTCTAAGATCAAAGATATTAGATATAAGATAGAGTCACCCGCGTGAATGCATATAACTGCTTTATAAATACTGTATTGACTTTTAATGTGTTGGAATTATATAGATGTTTTATATGTAAAAATGTTTAGAATGATGTTAGTAAAATGTTAGCTAATGAATCATTTTAGATTCATGGCCTGAAATTTTATGGAAGGAATTATCCAAATACCCTCTTACACCCTAGGTAATCCCAATAAATAGTGTCCAGTTGTAAGGTAATACCTAGAGAAAAGACAAAAGAGATCCAAAATCATTTAATAGTGATAAATGTGAAGATGATCAGAGGTCTAATGTAGGCAAGATGTGTAAAATAAAGACATTCTAAATTAAAGGCTCAGGGTGCTTCTCATAATAGGGACTGAGAAACTAGCCAATAACCAACACTACCAAAGCCTCTGCAATTGTCTGGAGATAAAACTGGCCTTTTGTTTAATTATCTCTGTAGTCAGGTGTAAGAAACACTGCCTCAAAATCTTAAATTCTCCTTCAGCAAATCAGCTAATGGGGACTGTGAATTTGGCCTCTCTCAATCTGTCTCAGAGATACTGAATCCTCCTCTTCCTGGTGATTGGGGCCCTAGAAATTGTCATTATTAAAAAAACAACCAATATAAAAAGATCTGACACTAGTTCCCTTCTTTTATGCACTAGGTGTCTGGCTGCACAAAACCATAAGCAGTATTTTATCCACAAAGTGGAGATTTCCAACAGGAAAAAAACCCAGATTTGAGCATGTAATTTTACATGGTCTCTTTAAATAAACAGGTTTGATGTTTGAGGCACTCATCAGAGGGAGTCTATTCTCCATGTGACCTTTCTTAGTTTAAAGGATTCCTTGTACCTTCAGAGGCAGGTAACCTGCTAAACACAAGTGTCGTTTTGAAATAGTACAACATCAACATCAATGCTCTTAACAACTGTGGTATACCTCTCCTCGGCTATGTTAGAAGTTCTAAAACTAAAGTAAGGAAATATATCATTTATCTTAAAATTGACATTAAAAATGAATTTCTTCCAACTTAGGGAAATTACTTACCTGTAAAAGTACCCTTACTTTTACAATGTGATATTATAAATATTAACATATTCTCCATAATGTTCAACTTAATTCAGTTTTGGGGGGAAAAATGGGCTAGTCTTTAAACATAACATGTTTGAGCTCACATATTTAATTGACTTTCTCTTTCATAACAATTTGTAGGCTAGTAATAGAACCTTTAAGAAAAAAAAACTCAATGACCATATCTTTAAATTGAAAACTGAGAAAACTTATCCTTAGAATTTTGATAGGGGAAGATAAGTTCCACATTTATGACTATTTATTTAGCACTGACAAATATCAAAATGATAACCTTATGTTGGAGAAGTTTGTATATTTCCCCAAAATTAGCTATGTGTCTCGCTAGTCACAGTTAGTTTAAAATGTCTTTTTAAAAGACAATCAAGAGGACACTTTGTAAAAAGTCAAGTCATTTACATATTCTCTACCTTATTAATCTATAGAAGATTCATCTGATATTGGTGTCAATTTTCTCTCCTCGGCCTCTCCTTTCTCCTCTTCCATATTCTGTGGGCTGGGATCATTTCTGAAGGACTAGTACTATACCTTGTATGTAGTTTTATAGTGACAGTTTCTAGTATGGAAAGAAATGTTTTTGATAAGTAAATTTATTTAATATAATAGTTTTGTTCTAAGGCTAAGAGATCTAAAAGGCAATCAACTATAAAATTATTGCCTGTCGTTAATTCATTTGAAATCCAGAATGATTTTGAATTAGGAGACAGTAAGACCACAACAAGAAAATTCTTTTTCTGTTGCACTTTTAAAGAAAGGGAGGAGATAAGAAAAAGAAGCAATTTAAAAGTATCACTGTTTCTTTGCAGCAGAATGTGTTTTCAGAAACTTTCATAGACTTTTTTCCTTGTCTCATCACAGGCTGGAATGTGCTTAGTATTGTTTCACTCACTTCATATAAATGTGGACACTGAGACGCAGAAGTTACAACATAGAAGACCTGAGATTTTATTCCAGTTATTTTAATTAAATATCTTCTTTTTCACTCAGCTATGAGAGTGTCAACGTTTTGAATATGACATCATCATAACTCTAAAGACAGCACTTTCCTATCAAAAAAGTAAATGTAGTGTACATCATTACAAAAGATGTCTTGTAAAGCATACTCTTTTTCTGGTAGGTGAATATTTGCAGAACTCACTAGGAAGCAACTCTTTAAACTCAAATCCTAACTTTCAAGGAAGAATTATTTCTCTAGCAAACAAAAATCCTAACTTATAATCAAATTTAGAAATTACCAATATATTGAAGTTTATCTTCAAAGGCCTGGACAAATCTGGACACTTAGATTAAAAAAATTGAAAGGGGAAACAAAAGACATTTTTTGATAATCTAGATATCAGATAACATGATGATTATCTAAGATTGTGGACAATCCCAAATCAATTGATTACCATAAGCAAAATGCAACTAAATTCAATATTTGATTACTGAAACCACAGAGACTTGGTTTACTAGGCAGTTGCTTTTGGTTGTGATTATTATTTGTTTTGAAGTGAAGTTCAATCAGTTGTGTCTATAGAAAAACATCTGACTGTGTCTGCATTCCTAGGTATTTCACAGGCATCTTCTATATTGCCTGACCCTCTTCCATGTACTGGGTACATACTTTAAACAAAATAAATGCCCCACTCAGGTGGCTATCACATGCTAATGGAGGCAAAGTTATAGGGAGACAGAATATTACAAAAATAAGTATGGAACATTATGTGGTTGATAAGTGTAATTCTAAAGGAAAACAAAGCAGTGGCCAGGCACAGTGGCTCACACCTGTAATCCCAGCACTTTGGAGGGCTGAAGTGGGTGGATCACTGGAGCCCAGGAGTTTGAAACCAGTCTGGGCAACATGAAGAAACCCTATCTCTACAAAAAAATACAAAAATTAACCGGGAGTGGTGCAGCATGCCTGTAGCCCCAGCTGCTCAGGAGGCAGAAGTAGAAGGACCACCTGAACCTGGGGAGGACGAGGGGATGCATTGAGCTGTGATCATGCCATTGCACTCCAGCCTGGGTGACAGAGTGAGATCCTGTCTCAATAAATAAATATATATATACTAGATACATAGTATATAATATGTATACACACATATATACACCATAGGTATCATATGTATATACTACATTTATGCTACATATTTTCTAAATTTTTAAAAAAGAAAAATAGCAGGACGAAGAGGTGACCAAGAAAGTCCTCTCTTAAAAGGTAGCATTTTAACAATGACTCAAATCAAGTGAGTGAGCAAAACACGAATATTCAGGGAGAAAGTACAAGAGGATGAGACAACACTGTGCGAAGGCCCTGTGGAAGGCAAGGTTCAAAATGATAGATGTAAGATAGATGACACCTCAAGTCCCCTTTCTTGCTCCAACATCGAAATGGGACTTAGGAATCAGGAGATCTGAAGGTAACAATATTTAGAACAGAAATATATTTTGTACCCATTGTGGATTCTGGCTTTTCCAATAAGTTGAGTTTTTATAACTATTTTTTTATTTCAACTTGTGTGTAAGATCTTTTTATTTCAAATCTAGAAAACTGTCATAATGATAATTAAAATTTCCTCAGAAATTATATAATCACTCAACTGTAGCATAAATTGAATTCATTTTAAACTAATGGATTATAGAAATAATAGTAAAATTGTATAATGTTACAGATAACTGAAATGTTGGCTAAATTAATTTGCAGTGAAAGCTTTCCTTAAAACATAAGTTTTAAATAAATACATTTTGTTTATAAGTCTCATTCAGAACAAGGAATGGACTCTATATACTGTAGAATGAGACATTCTCTTATGGTGTCCTATAATATGATTGAAGTGTTTTATTTTCAAATGGTTGCTATCTGCAAAACTCCTTATATTTTTGTCCTTACCTGTAAGTCAGTTAATTTCACCTACTTTGTAATTAATTTATACAAACAAAATCATGTTCTTAGATTACGCTGTAGGAACATATAACACTACTTTTGCCTTATTACCCAATTACTTGGAGCTCTTTAGTAATCAGTCACTTATCTGCCTTTTATTTCTTTCATGGTTAATTGGAGATAACTAATAGATGTGTTTATTTCTCTCCGTGTAAATCTTTCCATGCATCCATCATGAAGTACATGAAAAATTGCATCTGTTTTAATTTCAAGATTGTTGATTTTCAGTTTAGAAAACTAAAACTAAAAAAAATGAATTTCCTAATATTATACTTTATTTTTGGAGTTATCAAAAAATGATTAGAAAAAATAGCAGAAATATCAAGCATACATTATTGCTACATATTAATCTGTATGGTAACTACACTTTATATATAGGGTTCTGACTAGCCTTTATTACCCATAAGTTTGTTTTCAAATAATTTTTCCCAGTAATCTGGAAATATTGACAATTTAAAATCATTGCTATTTTTATGTTTGCATGAAAAACTAACACAAAAAATAATTTGACTAAAGTGAAAATTTCAAATAAGTCCACTGGCTGATAAAAATAAAGCAAAAAAATTACAATGGATTCCTCATCTTGTACAGTAGTTGGCTTCAGACATGTGTACAAAGTAAACTCTGTGTATGCTATGAGGAGATGAAATCACCTTAGAAATTAGTTTTTATGATCAGTCTTAAAGATATTTCAGACCATACTAGAATATGATCTAATTGTTCTTTCAGTTGTTTACAGAAAAATAAAACCACAGAATTATTTCTGTTACCTGGGTTGAAGATCCTAATAACTAAATAATTTGAAGACCTAATAACTAAATAATTTGGCTAAGGTAGAGTAATTTCAAATAAGTAGTACATGACGTTTTAATGTCTGGCTTCTCTATAAAGCATGAATAGATTTTAGATGCCTTATATCTGTGTATTCCGGCTGACCAAAACAATATTAAGAATGCATCTTTATAAATGGGTGCTAATTGATAATGGAAATAATTTAGTAATGGACTATATAGGATGTTAATAATGAAGCCCTATGTTTATGTCTGGATTTAGAAATTTTAAACAATCATTTACTATGTCATTTTTCCTTACCTTGAAGAACATAAACTGTTGTTTCAGTTCTACAAATCAGCAAGATATTATTTATGGCAAGAAATATTCCGTTGAAATGTTGTGCTATAACATGGGAAAATGTAAATATTTTTCATGGTTTTTATCAATGTGAAATAAAACTTAATCCTGAAAAAAAAATCAGAAAAATTGTAATTAATTTTTTTCTAAAAGTTATAAAAATAATGCATTGTTAGTAAGATAAGATTTACTATTAAAAGTCTCCATGTTTATCACATTTATTTATTAAGATATCCATGACAAAAAAAGATGACACACAAATATTATTTGTTCATTTTTTTTCATTTTAAATTTGATGTTCATGACCTTTATCAACTGTAACCTCATCCCTCTGAAAGGGAAGATCATATAATGTTGAAAAATGAAAAGTCATTAAAAGTTTTTCATACTGTGCAGAATAGGACTAATTTTGACTTTTTTTTTTTTTTTTTTTTTTTTTTTTTGAGACGGAGTCTCGGTCTGTCGCCCAGGCTGGAGTGCAGTGGCGTGATCTCGGCTCAGTGCAAGCTCCAAATTTTGGCTAATTTTTTTATAATTCTTCACTTAATATTAATTCTTTTCTGTTAAAAAACTAATTTTGAATAAAAAAGAGTTATTATTTTCAGTACAGTTCATAAGGCTTAATATTCTTTTTTTTGAGACGGAGTCTCGCTCTGTCGCCCAGGCTGGCGTGCAGTGGCATGATCTCGGCTCATCCTTCTGGGGGAAAAATACTAACTAGTAAATGAGGAAACATTACCGTATGCATATACTTCTAATAGAACACAGCACATTGTATGTAATGGGTTATTCTTCCTCTTATCTTCTTACTCAGTCCTTGCTGAGAATAGGACAAAAGCTCTTTTCTTCTTTGTAGTTCCAAAGCCTAGTATAATGCCCAAAACAAAACAGTCTTGAGTTCAATACAATGCCAAGAACATAGTAAGTTCTTCTTCGTGTCCCTACTTAAATATTGATGTGGACAGCAGATAGGGAAATACTGTGTAGAAGAGGGCAGTTCCCCAGCAAAGGCCACACCCTAAAACCTGGAAACCCATGACCCTGTGTGAGAACAGGCATTTTTGTTTTTGTACCCAAATTGTTGCCTTTTGGCCCACCAGTACCCCCTATCCTGTAACCATTTAAATCCCGAACCCCAGGCTCCAGGAGACGAGCAGATAAATGGCAGAATTGGGTGGCTGAGAAGGAGAGAAGAGAAGGAGCATCCAAATGGAGAGAGGAGTTAGGCTGGGATGATCGGAGAGGAGATGGGCTGCTGGGTGGCCTGACCCCAGGGGAAGATCACCTTCCTACTCCATCCCTCTTCCAGCTCTGCATCCATCCCACTGAGAGCCACCTTCACCACTCAATAAAACCCCCACATTCACTCTTCATGTCCGTGTGTGACCTGATACTTCCTGGACACCAGACAAGGACCCAGGGACCAAGAAGGCACTGAGCTGGTTAACATTTAGGCCATCTGCGGACAGCAGAGCTAAAAGAACACTGTAGCACTGGGGCTTCAGGAGTCACAGGCATCCACCCCAAGATGCTGCCATAGAACCAGAGCCCAGAAGGGCTCGCCCTGGCTCATGGGCAGGCCCATCTGCATGCTCTCCTTCCCATAAGGGGTTTGAGTGGTGGTGGAGGAACAGAGAGCCACACTCCTGTTGCATGCCCTGCGCGGGGGCACCGGGGAACTCTCCCGTTTCAATATCACCTTACTGAAACAGACTTTTTTGATCAATCTGATCAATAAAATAGGAATTCCTCCCAATTCTAAGTATGTTCTTCTTCGTTAGTGTGTTTTTGTATTTTTTTTTCTGTGTTGTTTCATTTTGCTTTTTGTTTTTGTCATGCTTTAGCATTCATTACCATCTGACATGCCATACATATTGTTTCTCTATGTTTATTGTTCAGGATGCTATAACAAAATGACATAAACTGGGTGGTTTATAACAACAGAAATTCATTTCTCAAAATTCTGGAGTCAGGTAAGTCTCAGATCAAGGTGTCAACAGATTCAGTGTCTGGTGAGAGCCCACTTCCTGGTTCATATACAGTCCTCTTCTCACTGTGTCCTCACATGGCAGAAGGGGCAAAGCAGCTCTTGAAACTCTTTTATAAGGGCACTAACTCATCCCAATCATAGGGGCTCTACTTCCCTGACCTAATTACCTCCCAAGGGCTCCCCTCTAATACCATGACCTTGGGTGTTAGAATTTAAACAGGAATTTGAGGGAACACAAACATTCAGACCATAACATTTATGTCTAGTTTCCTCAAGATTTACAATAATGTATGACACTTAATAGAGGCTCAATAAATAGTTGTGGAATTAATGAAGAAATGAATGAAGAAATAAGCAAAAGGAAATCCAACTAAGAAAGAATGTCATGTGAAAGATCTTTATGTGGCTTCTAATTTGTTTCTGATAATATAAATTTTTGATATTCTTTCCTCCCCCTACTGCCCCCCAGTCCTGATGTTTTCCTAATGTTGAAGTTCTTCACAGCCTCCACTCAAGAAAATCCTGTTGCAATTTCTAAAAGAGACTAAAATAAAAGTAGCTATTACTTCCTTCACGATATCAAACAACTAATTTAATCACTACAAAACTCATTATAAACTATTACAAAATTTTAAGAGTATATCATGGTTTTGCAAGTTACAAATATATGCTAGTTTTGCCATACTTGAAACCACCACTGTCCGTTGAACATTCTGCAATGATAGATATGTTTATATCCATGCTGTCCCACATGGCAGACACTAGACCCATGTAGGTATTGAGCTCTTGAAATAAGATAACTAGGTTTAAATTTTATTTAACTTTAATTTAAATTAAATGGCCACATGGGAATAGTGTCTATCACATTGAACAAACATAGTTCTAAACAATTATTTTCCTTTTACATATTCAGAAATTGTAAAAGAAATAATGCAACAAAAATAATGAAATGTACAGTTATGTAACAGGTTTAACAATGACAATACTTTGTAATAAAATTGTTATAGAAAAATATCAATTTCTTGCAAATTATTATGAGGAGTTTTGTTTATCTTGTTTTATTAAAATATAGAAAAAGATAGATAAATGTTATAATAACAGCTGAAACGTTTATCTGAAGGGTAGAATAATTCTATAATACGTATACTTTATTACAGCAAGTTCTATTGATCCATTCTTTAAGATTTAGGATCAGAATACAAAAATAAATATGTGGCTCTACTACCCTATTTTTTAAAATTATTTGCTAACAGTATAAGATATCATGGATAAGCAAATGTCTTTGTTCTTTGACATTGTTATGATTCCTTTTCTCCTTTGATTTTTAGTTGCACCTTGATTTAAGATGAAATCAGCATTGATCTGGCATGCTTCAGAGAGACTGAAAGTTACTTTATATTTAATAGTTGGTTTTATTTGTGGTTGAAAAGATGTTTTATCAACTTTTTAAAATCGATTGAGTAGAGTGATTCTGGAATGACAGTGTTTGGGGGATATTTGCATTATTTTGTGGGGTATATGAAAATAGATATTGTAAAGAATAGATTGGCTTGACTCTTTTTAGTAATAAAAACTAAAACAATCACCAAAAATAAAAACAGAAACAAAGAAACTATAACCTACAAGACTTTGATTCCTTAAAATGAATGGACAATAGAAAGTAGAAACTTGCTTTCTGACTTGTACTCTGCTGAATCTAGCTCATTCGATAAATCCATTACAAGCAGGTGGTTCAAATTCCTAAATCAGAAAGACTGAGGTTTTTCAAAACTTACCCTACAATGTCTTTCTTTATATCCAGCCTAATTCTGGAACCTAATAAAAGGAAAATAACAACATAATATTTAAAAAATTAAGGAGAAAAGACTGTAAGACTTGTAAATTGCAACAGATATAAAAATATTTCTAGAAAATATTTTGTAATCAAAGAAATATTGTTTTGGCAACTATACAAATATAATAAACAGATTAAGAGAAAAATAATACTTAAAAATTGGTCTTTTCTATAGATATCAACAATAACGTACTAGAAATGCACTGGAAAATAGCAATAACTACAAAACACAATCCTATCAAGAAATTTTAAATGTCTACTGAAGACCAAACATAGTAATTGAAAGATTATGTTCTTAAATAGAAAGCCTCAATATAAAAATAGAGGTCAATTATCTTTGTATTAAACTATAAAACCCATGTAATTCTATTAAATAATGTAATAAGATTTACATGTATATGTGTGTGTGCATATATATACATGGTATAAAACTACATCTCAAGTTGTTTATTCCAACGCTCATGTGGAAAATTAATTTGTAAGAGTAGCTAAAGAGATTTCAGAAAAGGAAAAAATGAGGAACTAACTCTACCTAATTTTATAACAAAATATAAAACTATACAATTACACAATGTGACATGTTGTGAGAAAAGGCAAAGATTAGTAAAGCTGAGTTACTTCTGCAGTTCAATAATCATGGAATATTTTGTGAGTACTTAATCTACCCAAGTATTAGCATAAAAACTATATTTTTGGCATAGTATTGATCACAAAGCAAGTAATTCCACTTTTTCTTCCTCTGAAAATGATGTCTCTTTAATTCATTCAGTAAGTATATGTGTTCCAGGAATTGTGATGGCTTGCTGTCTAATGATAATCTCATCAGATAAAGATAAATTAATATATTTATTTAAAGGTACTTATCATTACAATGATGAAAAATACCAAATACAAAAATCATTAAAATATGTATACATAAATACATATATCATCATATTTATATACAAATACATAAATCATTGAAATGTATAATTTTCCATCTTTTTATAACTGGGGGCATTCATTTCATGGATACATAATAGTAGTTTAAAATATATCTGTCTGTATAAATTATACTACTGGAGAGCCATTAATGATTATCTGAGCCATTACTGATTATCTTTCTCTAACAATAAATTTCTAAAACTATCATTTCTAATTCTATTGCAAAATTACAAAAGTACATGTGCACTTTAAAAAGCAATAAACAGCAGTGTAAGCAAATCTATGGAAAAGCAATTTGATCAGAACATTCCTATGACCTTTCTTTCAATAAAGAAAATATCTAAAACTTTTAGATGTAGCTTCAAATATTTCACTTAAATAAAAATATACCAGCAAACACTGTTGTTTCTTATTGGTATGTTAATTTTTTGAAACAAAACATTTGATGTCTTGAATTAATACAATTTCTACTTTTAATTACCTATTTCCCATTGTAAAATTCAAGTATCCAAAATTTAAGATGGCTATAGAAAGAAAAATAGTGGCTGATATACTTTTTTGAGGGCAAATGGATTGTACATGTGAATTAATTCAAGACATTAATAAAACTCACAGCAATGAGGAACAAGTTGTCCTAATTTTTTTTTTTTTTTTTTTTTTTTTGAGATGAAGTCTCGCTCTGTCGCCCAGGCTGGAGTGCAGTGGAGCGATATTGGCTCACTGCAAGCTCCGCCTCCCGTGTTCAAGCCATTCTCCTGCTTCAGCCTCTCCAGTAGCTGGGACTACAGGCGCCCGCTACCATGTCGGGCTATTTTTTTTTTTTTTTTTTTTTTGTATTTTTAGTGGAGACAGGGTTTCACCATGTTAGCCAGGATGGTCTCGATTTCCTGACTTTGTGATCCGCCCGCCACGGCCTCCCAAAGTGCTGGGGTTACAGGCGTGAGCCACCGTGCCCAGCCCTCATTTTTATTTTGAATAAAGCACATTGTTTTTTGAGTTTTTTTCTACGTGGGTATTTGATTTCATGCTCATTCACATTCATTACTCAATTCATGCATTTATACATCTATCTTTCCTTCCATTCTTTCACATACTCATTAACTAAACAACTGTTTAGTAGAGTGACTGTAACATAGAAGGCGCTATGCTATATATGTGTGAATACAGAATAAAATCTGCAAACAGATTTTTGCCCTTACAGAGTTTCCTATCTATAGCTGGAAAGATCAATACAAAATAAATCAAGAAATAAATGTAATTGTAAACTGGGACAAGTATTAAAAGCATAGATGCACTTGATTATTTATGCTTTCTTATTAAAGAAAATAATATGTACATTATCACATCTGCCAACATGAGAAAAGAAGAATAGAGCAGATATTGTATTAACAACTTGCCTATGGGAAGAAGAGAATGTCTAATCTGAGAATTTCTACTTTTTCAAAACAGTGTGAAGAAATATTATCAAATGAAGATGTGGCTTTCAGAGAAGTAGAAGAGTACAATAAAAGATGAGAAATAGATGTTGCAGGTTATGGAAAGTAGGTTTACTAGAGAAGCATATTAACACTAGTGAATGTTAGTAGAATCCTCATTTGATAGTCATAATCGTGAATATGAAATAATCCCACTGTATAATTTTCTCCAGCAGTGTTTGACAACATGGTTACAGAAAGCTTGAAGGAAGATTGCTGGAATTGCTAAGTAATGCAACAAAAAGGAAAGGTACAAAATAGATCAGAGGAGTTACAAGTCAGTGGCTGTAAATATAAACTATAAAATAAAATTGTGAAGAGGTAAAAAGATACAGCTGGTTGCATACATAAACTATAAGAAATTGTTCAACAAGAAATGGTGAAGTCAAATGATTGAAAATCATAAAACGATTGAAGTTGTTTCCATGAGGGACTTAAACAAAAAGCAAACTCAGAAAATAAAAGTTTGTAGTTAACTATAGCATTGTTTGTATGACAGACCTATTTTTGGTTAAGTCAAGAACTTGACTTTGATGCTCAAAATCTGTGCAGAGGTGTACTAAAAGAATACCTAATTGATCATTAAAAGATGAAAATGAAACCTGTAGTCTCAAATGTGCCATCTAGGTTATGTGTGAATTTGTTGAAAACTATCACAGAAATTGAGATGGATAGGATATCTGTGAACTGGATGTTAGAGTCTTTTGTGAGAAAGGAAGAGTGACTAGGAGGTTGGAACAGGGAGTAATAATTGAATAGGAGATTGTTAAAGTCTAGGAGATTATTAAAGTCTGACAGCAAAGTCTCATTTACAATTGCTTTTCCAAAATGAAGGGGGAGTAATAGTTTAGGATCAGCCCTATGAAATGAAGAGGAAACTGACTATGGAGAAACAGCCAGTCTTCAAATAATCTGTAAGAGAAGTGATATTCCCAGGGAGCACCAGTTTTCTGGAAGTTGTAGAAAATGTTCTAAGAAGAAGTTGAGAATGCTAAGAATTTTGCTGACCCAATGTGATGTGAGAAGGACAGATGGTCAGACACTGCTTGCGAGCCACTACAAACACTCCTAGATTCACCTGTTGCTCTTGAGGCATAAATTGAATTTCCATTCAGACTTTGACTAACTTCACCAGGTGCAACCTGAGAGTGCCTCATTTTTGGCCTGTAAAACATATCTTTATTCCTGAACAGTAGTTTCTCTGACTCCTTGACATAGAAAATGCCCATGAAAACCCATTTGCCATTCATGCATATGCAACCTTAAGTGCTGTGAAGTTAATATGCATGAGGCCATCTTTGATCAGTGGGCAGTGAGAGCTACTGGATGGATAACTTTGAAACATATTTCATAGCACCCTTTAGAAAATCCTGTGGGATCAACACAAGTTACCCCTAGTGGTGTCCAGTTTGCTAACTGTGATAGACTGAATATTTGTTCCCCTCCAAAACTCTTATATAGAGATCTAATCCCAATGTGAAGGTATTTGGAAGTAGGACCTCTGGACGGTGAGTAGGTTATGAGGGTAGAGCCCTCTTGAACAGGATTAGTGCACCTATAAAAGAGGCCCCAGAGAACTCCCTTAACATCTTTCTCCATGCGAAGACACAGCAAGAAGAGTAGAAGCTAGGTCTTGCCAGACACTGAATCTGCCAGTGTCTTGATTTTGGACTTCCCACTCTCCAGAACTATAAGAAATAAATGCTTTTTGCTTAAACCACCCAGTCTATGGTGGGTTTTTCTCATAGCAGCCTGAATACCTAATAGACTTACCGCTCAGTTGCTTTCTCTTATTCTTTCAGGCTAATGTTCTTCATTCTTGTACCTTTTGATCACTTTTCTATTGAACTGTCTGTGCACATGCCTTTATTGTAAGACTGCATTGGGAGAAACCCAGAATAAGACAGAGTTTGGGATATAATAGAGAACTTCTTTGACTTATGCAGTGGTGGGGACATAAATTTATTATTTCTACTAATAAAGTGAGACAACAAGCTATTCCTGGGTTCCAGAAGTTTCAGAGAGATGCCTATTATTGGAGAAGTTTAGGCAGTCAGACATAATTTCCATGGAGGACTTAAGGAATTATCTGTCTGGGGTGATCAGTTAGTTGACATTTCCCAATTCTCTCTACCACATTGACTATAAATAAGCTTTTTGATTCATAGTCTCTCTCTTATAGGAGAGAGATAAATTTAAGGCAATTAATCTTTTTTAAAAGTTACTATAGCACTGAAAACAAAATGCACAGGAGATTTTCTAAGATGACATTGTCATGGGTTGAACTGTGTCCTCCCAAAATTTATGCATTAAAGTCCTAACTCTTATTACCTCAGAATGTGACCTCATGTGAAGACAGGGTCTTTACAGAGATAATCAAGTTACAATTAAATTAGGGTGAACCCTAATCAAATATGTTTGGAGTCTTTATCAAAAGGGAGAATTTGCAGACAAACATGCAGGGGGAACATTATGTGAAGATGAAGATGAAGAAGATATTGGGCAATGCTTCTACATGCCAAGGAATGACAAAGATTGCCAGCAAACTACTAAAAGTTAGGAAAGAGGGATGGAACAAATTTTTCCTCACAGACCTCAAAAAACACCAACCCTATCAAGACCTTAATCTTGAACTTTCAGACTCCAGAACTATGACACAATAAATTTTTGTTATTTAAGGGAGTCAGCTTACGGTGCTTTGTTATGGCAACCCTAGCAGACTAATAAGACTTAGACAAAATTCCAATAAATCAAATCAAGAAAAATAAAAAGTAATGCAATCAGAAATTTAAAAAGTTAAACAAATCAGTCCTAGAAACAAATAAAATAAGAACAAATATAAACATAGAGAAGCAAATAAATTGTGGAATCAAAATGAAATAGATTGAAAAATAAATCAGAGGATTTTACTAATGATCTGAAAAATCCATATTGGTCAAATACCATGAAAGTAGTTGAAAAATTACAGTAGATGGCTTTAATCTTAAAAACTTAAGTTTATTAGATATAGCCAATAGCAACATATCTTTCTCTCTTGTTAAGTGAATATTTATTCCAAAAACAATACTTCCAGCTTTCTTTCCTGTTGGGATGACTGTGCGACCTAGTTCTGCTAAAGAGTACTATACTGTGAGAGTTTCTGAGAGGACTCAGCTCTTAGCTCTTGGCTGAACATCCTTCATTTCCTCATCCCATTCTTGCTGGATAAACAAAAGTAAGAGCTTATGATGTAGCTACCATATTGTAAATATGAGTGAACAATTTTCAGAATTAACCAGAGCATGCTAAGAATGGTGCAACTGAAAAATATAAAGAGCCTAGGTCCCTGGCATTACTTTTGAACACCCAAATCAAAACCAGCAATAAATTATGTAAAACTTATCAACTGAAAAAAATGAACCATTTGCGTAACCAATGCTTGTTGCAGTTTCTGGATATCTTTTCCCTTTAATTTTGGGCACTAACTAAAATTCCTAACACAGTAAGAATAGTTAACATGTAAGGTAATATTGATTTCCTCAGTAAAACAAGAAGTTAAAAAATGAGGATTTCAGTAGATGCCTAAAAGATTATAAAATTCAACATTCATTTATGACTTTAAAATAAAGTTTTAGGTAACAGACACAACATAATAAAAAACATTTTATTTGACCATTAAGGAAAAACATACTTAAGTATTCACTGACTGGCCCCACTCTCCCTCTTGTTATGAAGTCCTGACACCAAGAAGCAATCCTCTCTTCATCCTCCATTTCTCGTGTCCTGTCAATTTTTAAAACTTTTTTCATTTTTATGGATACATAATAGTTGTACATATTTATGGGGTACATGTAATATTTTGATACAAGCATATAGTGTGTAATGATCAAATCTGAGTAATGGAGATATCAATCACATCTAACATCTATTATTTCTTTGATTGAGAATATTTCAGATCTACTGTTCCAGTTATTTTGAAATATACAATAAATTATTTTTAACCACAGTTGCTCTATTGTGCTACTGAATAGTAGATCTTAGTCTTTGTATCTAACTGGATTTTTGTTCCGGTTAATGAATCCCTCTTTATCCCTCCTCCCCGTACACTTCCCAGCCTCGGATAACCAGCACTCTATTTACTACCTCCATAAGATCAATAGTTTTAGCTCCCACATATGAATGAGAATCTGACTTCTTTTTTTCTGTGCCTGGCTTACTTCATTTAACATAATGTCTTCCAGTTCCATCTGTGTTGCTGCAAATGACAGGATTTCATTCTTTTTATAGCTGAATACTATTCTATTGTGTATACAAACCACAAACCACATTTTCTTTATCCATTCATCACTAATGGACATATCTTTGATTCCATACCTTGGCTATTGTGAATAGTGCTGCAATAAAGATGAGACTGCAGATATCTCTTCAATATGTCGATTTCCTTTTACTGAATAAACAGCCAGTGGTAAGATTGCTGCATCATATTGTAGTTCTATTTTTAGTCTTTTGAGTCAATGTTATCTTTAATGTTTCTTGAACCCGTTTAGTCCTTTCCAGGTTCACCATAGCAATCCTTGTTCAAGCAACTGGCTTCTCTGGATGGAGCAAATGCAGTGGTCTTCTAAGTGCTCTCCCAATTTATAGTTGCCTCCTTCCCTCTCCATTCATTAGAGGGTTATTTTCACCCTGCAATTCTGTTCACTTCACATGACACGTCACCCTGCATTGTGCCGTGCCCTCTCCCCAAACACAGCCTTCCACATCATCTTCCCTCAGCCTAAAACATTCCCCCCATTCACTCTTACTTTCTAATACCATCTTCATCTAATTAACTGCAATCAAAAGTCATTTAATGATGGAGATACACTCTTAGAAACGTGTTGTTAGGCAATTTCATTGATGCATGAACATCACAGAGTGTACTTATGCAAACCTAGACAGGAAAGCCTACTATACACTTAGCCCATAAGGTATAGCTATTGCTTCTAGGCTGCAAACATGTTACAGGCATTTTACTGTACTGAGTGCTGTAGATAATTGTGACACAATGGTAAGTAGTTGTGTATCTAAAAATATTTAAACATAGAGAAGGTGCAGTAAAAAGATGGTTTGCTAATCTATGGATCATTCTCATATGTTCAGTCTGCCATTGACCAAAACATCATACACAACACATGGCTGTACTTCTAATACTTTGGCTCCTTTACCAAATGTCACTTCCTTCAGAAAAATCTACCCTGATCCTCAAATCAATATCATCCTCTTGTCATATGTTTTTGAGGCATTTTGCCTAGTTTTTCACGAATTTGTCATTTTATAATTCAATATTCATTTGATTAATCACCATTTCACCAGATTGTAAAGTCTACAAAGACAAGTTTGTACATATTTGCTCTGTTTTCTCCCCTTCCTCATAATTCTTTGCTAGGTAATATATAGATACAAAAGGTATTTTAACATATAGGACATTGTCCAGGAATCTTTAGGATTACCAGGAGTATAATTATAAAGTTTTTATTCTAATTTGAGCCCCAATACATTGCTAAAATGGACACTTATAGACATAAGTCATTTAAATGATATAGTCATTTTAAGTAAGAATAATATTTCTTATACTTAGGACTTACACTTTTAACATTTTAGACACCTACTTACCAAGAACAAGTTATATTAATGTACGATATTTTGACCTCAATCTCTCTGAGAAATATTTGACTAAAGGTTATGTTTTAGTTTACTTGTGAGAGTGTGTGATGTCTTCATGAATAACGAGATGTTTAATTCAGTAGTCATACATAAATTTTTAAAATGTTTTCATGAATTCACATATTTTAATCACTCATTCAATTAGTTTTGTGTGTGTCAATATAGTAAGTGTTAAAGAAAATATATAATTTATGTAAGTCTAAGCTTGAATTAACGAGCACAGCCTTTATAGTTAGATAAAATCGGGATTAAATCTGACCACTTACTAATGGTGTGACCATAGGCATATTATATACCCCCTCTACAGGAACAGAGGACAGAAATAACTTCACTAGTCACTACAAAAAATAAGCATGATGATAACATACTAAGTGCAATTCACCTAGATTCCAGAAAATGTGGTTGTTTTCTTGTTTTATAAGATTTAAACATTCTTTTGATGTCAAGACATAACATATTGACACTCAGATAGATAAAGGGCAGCACTCTGTTATTTAAAGCTTCAAAAGAGAGGCTGCCAGACAGGGTCACACAGGGGGTCGCATCTGGGGACAGGGTAACAGCAAGCCAGAGATATAGGGAGCAGTAAAAGTGTGGCAAGTTGGTAGGTTTAGGTTTTGCTAGCTCTTACAGAATTGGCTAATTTAAATGATTTCTCTGGCTTCAGGGCATAGGGGCTTTCGCTTGTTGTCTGGTACCTGGCCCTGGAGCAATTAGGGCTGGTGCATGGTGATTCCTGAGGCTGAGAGCCTTATAAGGGAAATAGCTGGTCTGTGGACTTAATCAGCCACTCAAGAAAGGGAACTGCCTCAATTTCAGAACTTGTTATTGGTCTATTCAGGGATTTGACTTCTTCCTGGTTTAGTCTTGGGAGGGTGTATGTGTCCAGGAATTTATCCATTTCTTCTAGATTTTCTAGATTGTTTGCATAGAGGTGTTTATAGTATTCTCTGATGGTAGTTTGTAGTTCTGTGGGATCAGTGGTGATATCCTCTTTATCATTTCTTATTGTGCCTATTTGATTCTTCTCTCTTTTCTTCCTTACTAGTCTGACTAGCAGTCTATCTATTTTGTTAATCTTTTCAAAAAAACCAGCTCCTGGGGAAATAGGTATGCTTTTACATTGTTGGTGGGAGTGTAAATTAGTTCAACCATTGTGGAAGACAGTGTGGCAATTCCTCAAGGATCTAGAACCAGAAATAGCATTTGACCCAGCAATCCTCTTACTGGGTATATACCCAAAGTATTATAACTCATTCTACTATAAAGACTCATGCACACGTATGTTTATTGCAGCACTACTCACAATAGCAAAGACTTGGAACCAACCCAAATGCCCATCAATGATAGACTAGATAAAGAAAATGTGGCACATATATGCCATGGAATACTATGCAGCCATAAGAAAAGATGAGCTCATATCCTTTGCAGGGACATGGATGAAACTAGAAACCATCATTCTTAGCAAACTAACAGAGGAACAGAAAACCAAACACCACATGCTCTTGCTCATAAGTGGGAGCTGAACAATGAGAACACAGGGACACAGGGAGGGGAACATCACGCACTAGTGCCTGTCCGGGGGTGGGGGGCTAGGGGAACGAGAGCATTAGGAGAAATACCTAATGTAGATGACGGGTTGATGGGTGCAGCAAACTACCATGGCATGTGCATACCTATGTAACAAACCTGCACATTCTGCACATGTACCCCAGATCTTAAAGTATAATTTAAAAAAAGGGAACTGACCAGCGTCTAGCCTGGGTCTCAAAACTGAGCAAAGACAGCATTTTAAAAAATAAACAAATTGACAAAAACAAACAATATAAACAAAAATATTATACTTCCCCCTCTATAAAATGATGTGATTTTGTAGAGAAGTCATACATCTATTCAACCAATGCTACCTTAGCAAGGTTATCTTCGATTACTCTGAAGTCTTCAAATCCTAAGTACATGAAAGAGGGTTCTGAAGATATTGGGACAAATTAGGTATATTTTTAAATATTTAGAAATAGCTAATGGAAATGATCTTTTAAACACTAAGTTGAGTCAAACTATCATCTTGGTCATTTAAATATGAGATTTGTTTGTTTTATATTAGTTTTATTTGCTTTGTTTATTTCAATAATGAGTCTCCTTTTTCCCGTATCACATTTGACTTGTTTGTGAGAACATTGCATAACTGTCTGGCCTTGATATAGTTTGGATGTTTGTCCCCCTTCAAATCTCATGTTGAAATATGATTCCCAAAGTTGGAGGTGGAGCCTGGTGGGAGGTGTTTGGCTTGGGAGTGGATCTCTTATGAATGTCTTGGTGCCCTCCCCATTGATGAGTGAGTTCTCACTCTATTAGTTCATGTGAGATCTGGTTATCTCTTGCTCCCTCCCTCACTATGTGACACGCCTGCTCCCCCTTTGCCTTCTGCCATGAAGAAAAGCTATCTGAGGCTGGAACACTATTGACTCCAGTGGCACCACGTCTGAGAGGCCAAAGAAGAGACCTGGAGCCAGCAAATGAGACACTGGGTTTATTGGGGACTTACATACAGGGCAGTCCAGGAGTGGCAATCTGGCCAGGAAAACTGCTCCCATTTGCAAAAAGCATGTAGGTTATATAGCATTTTCACTTAGCAACCTCTATGTAGCAACCTTCTGTTAGTGACCTTCATTTAACCCAAAACAAAGGACTTTGATCCCCTGTACAGCCTGCCTTCAAAGGGATGGGTCACAGGTTTGGATATCCTTCATAGGTAAGGAGCAAATCTCTGAGTTGGCCACTCTTGGATTCCTTAGCTTGGAACTCTGAACACACATTCTTCTTAGACCACAGGGTCATTCTCAGGGTATGCTTAAGTTATTACTATCAGGTACATCTGTCATATAGGCCTCACTAGAAGCTGAGCCAATGCTGGTGCCATGTTTGCAGAGTCTGCAGAACTGAACCATGAGCTAAAGAAACCTCTTATTTTTTAAAAATAATAAATTACCCAGTCTCAGATATTCTTTTATAGCAACACAAAATGGACTAAAGCAGAACTTTTGCAAGTTAACTAACCTGTTTACATGTTAGTATATTCATCTAGTAGAGTCTGATATTCCTGTATCCAATCAGAGAGGCAGAATCACTATGAGTGATATAGAAGAAGAGCTTTATTACAGAAGTAAGGCTTTATTGAATTGTGCAAGCTGGTGAAGTCTACACAAGTCTGTTGCCTTTGTGTCTGGTATTGCTCTGAAGTCTCTATGGGTCTGTCAAGAAAGTATGATAGATAGGAAGAGTAGAACGGATATACATTGGAACAATGAGAACAAACAGAAACACATGATGACAAATGGAATCCATGTCTGTCCCCCATGTTTCCAACCCCAATGGCTTGAATATTCTGCCAGAAAAGAAAGTTCTTTGCCATCAAGTTGTGTAAGCATCTGGCCTCAGAAAACTTGAAAGCACATCTGGTGGAAACTGATGGTGCTAGACATGTCAAAAAGGTGCGCCATTTTATCAGCAACACTGTCTATATTCTATGCCACTGCACTGTGCCTGGCACTCTACACCGACCCACAAAGCATAGTGGTTCTTGCCTCACATCTGCCTCCCAAATCTCACACAAATTCCTCTTGTGGTCAACACAAACCCAGGACTACACAGCAAAGAAAATTCTGGAAAATATAGTTTTAGCTTAGTAAAATTGACACACCCCATAGCCAACTGCACCTCAAAATATAAAAATTTCTTACACACTATACATATTATAAGTGCATAAACAAAAATGTTTCTTGATTTCCATAACTTTATTAGTCAGATATTTACTTGGAGACTACATTTGAAAAATTAACAGAGTGCTGGACATTTAGGAGACCTGACTTCCACTCATGGTTCTACCTTTAAATAACTAGTGTAATAACATTGACTTTTCTGGATCTCACCATCATCTGTAATTTAATACATTTTTTTATGGTTGGAAAAGTGCATGAATTTTATGTTAGAATTGGAAGTAAAGAAGTAAAGCTATTTCTGTTTTTTAGAATATGATTGGGAATATGTAACTGGAAAACAAACAAAAAATTTATGGAAAACTATCACAAACAAAAGTAAAACAGCAGGTTATAAATCAACATACAAAAAAATTAGTGGCTTTTGTATACATAAAAACAAAAAAATTGTGATGAAAGAATACAATCAATTTATGATAAAAATAACAAAAATAACAATAATAAGAAGATCTAAGCATAAGCTTAATAAAAAGTCCAAAACTTATAAGAGAAAAATTTACAAAGATTACTGAAAGACATCAAAGTGTAATTGAAAAAATGAAAAGACATTTTTGGATAGGAGAACATCTTAAAATTTTCTTCCTAAAGTAATGTATAAATATAATGCAAAGCAATAAAATTAAAATTAGATTTTATTCTGGATACAGAAAAGTTGAATATGGAAAAAGTATGTTATAAAGATAGCATCTTAAGTCTAAGAAAACATGGACTTCTTAATAAATGATGTTGGAATAATGAAATAATAATATGGCAAAAGATATGGTTGGTTTCTTACATTTAAATTACAAATAGGTAGGACACTGTAACACAGGCATAAGAAAAAATAATGCAGAAATAAAAAAATAATACGTTTATTTGTATAATTTTTTTTGAGACAGAATCTCACACTTTGTTGCCCAGGCTGGAGTGCACTGGCGTGATCTAAGCTAATCAAACCTCTATAATCCAGATGTATCAACTCACAGGAAACAGAAGAAAATGTTAAATGATAGTAAATATTGAGTCAGCAAAATTCAGACTGAAAATAAATCTGTAAGACAAATAAGCCAGATGTTCTCAACAAACAAATTGCAAAGACAAAAAAAAAAAGAGAGAGATGGAAGGATGGTACAGCTCTCAACTAACCACAATGTATAGATTCTAATTCAAACAAACTGTAAGAAAATAAAAACTATGAAACAATTCCTGAAATGTGAAAAACAACTGACTATTTAACATTAAGGAATTGTTACCCAGTATAATGCCCAGTGTAATGCCTACACGACATAGTTGAATTTCTACCCCACCCTTGCTTAATCTTTAAAAAACAGAATGCTTGCAATGATCAGTTCTCCACCTAATCAGACCTGCTGAGACTGGTGAGATCCAAGATGGCAGCTCACGACCTCTGAAGAACCTCTAACTTCATTATAACCTAATTTCCATGCTAAATGACACTTCCACCGGCACCATGACAATTAACAATTACCATGACAACGACCAGAAGAAAGCATAAAAGGACAAAAAGGAGGGTGCTCTACAGATCTAAGAAGTTCTCCACACATTCCCAGAAAAGATATGAATGTTTCTCCCTTTGTCTTTAATGCCCAATCCCTTCATTAAATATGCCCTATTAGATAGATAGATAGATAGATAGATAGATAGATAGATAGATAGATAGATAGATAGATATAGATAAAATAAGCCTATATCTGTGGCTTGCCAACTCTCTTGAGATGAGAAGTTGATTTGTGAGCCACGCTTCCACTTCTCAATTCCGTGGACATTGAATAAAACCTACATTGCTGGTGGCTCACATTTGATTGAGTATTGACTTCAAGACACCAAACAGAGAAAGATCCGACCTTTTGGGGGACCAGGTTTGTCAGTAACAGAATCACTGTTTATTGAAGCATGGATAAAGGCAATAAAATTACACAGCTTTAAGAGTCCTTACCATTTAAAAATACATACTAAAATAGTTACAGATGAAATGATGCAGTATCTGATTTCTTAATATCTGACAATCTGTAATGGGAGGGCGAAGAAAGTGAATGAGGGATTAACCATGTTGAAGCTGGTGATGAGTACATGGGAGCTCTCATTACATTATTTTCCCTACATGTATACATAGATTTTTTTTTTTTTTTTTTGAGACAGAGTCTCACTCTGTCACCCAGGCTGGAGTGCAGTGACGCGATCTCGGCTCTTAGACTGTAAGCTCTGCCTCCTGGGTTCAGGCCATTCTCCTGCCTCAGCCTCCCAAGTAGCTGGGACTACAGGTGCCCACCACCACACCTGGCTAATTTTTTGTATTTTTAGCAGAGATGGGGTTTCACCGTGTTAGTCAGGATGGTCTCAATCTCATGATCTTGTGATCCACCCGCCTCAGCCTCCCAAAGTGCTGGGATTACAGGCGTGAGCCACCATGCCCGGCCAATGATTTTCTTTTTCAAAACAATGTTTAAGAAAGAGAAGTATGCCTTTCAGTAAGATACTGCTTAAATTTTATGTCTCACTGCCTTACTAAAGAAAATCCAATGTCTAAGCTAACGCTAAAAACACCTTATGTGGACACTATAGCCCTCCATGAATGTTTACCATTATCTTTTGTGATTTTCCCTCCAAGTGAAAGGTGAAGCCAGCTGGACTTCCTGGGTTGAGTGGGGACTTGGAGAACTTTTCTGTCTAGCTAGAGGATTGTAAATGCACCAGCCAGTGCTCTGTGTCTATCTAAAGGATTGTAAATGCCCCAATCAGCACTCTGTAAAAATGCACCAATCAGCGCTCTGTGTCTAGCTAGAGGATTATAAATGCACCAATCAGCACTCTGTAAAAACATACCAATCAGTACTATGTGTCTAGCTAAAGGATTGTAAATGCACCAATCAGCACTCTGTAAAAACACACCAATCAGCACTCTGTGTCTAGCTAAAGGATTGTAAACACACCAATCAACACTCTGTAAAATATGCCAATCAGCATTCTATAAAATGGACCAATCAGCGCTCTGTAAAATGGACCAATCAGCAGGATGTGGGTGGGGCCAAACAAGGGAATAAAAGCTGGCCACCCAAGCCAGCAGCGGAAACCTGCTTGGATCCCCTTGCAGGCTGTGGGAGCTTTGTTCTTTCGCGCTTCACAGTAAATCTTGCTTCTGCTCACTCTTTGGGTTGGCACTACCTTTAAGAGCTGTAACACTCACTGCAAAGTTCTGCAGCTTCACTCCTGAAGTCAGAGAGACCACGAACCCACTGGAAGGAAGAAACTCCCGACACATCTGAAAATCTGAAGGAACAAAGTCTGGACACACCATCTTTAAGAACTGTAACACTCACTGCGAGGGTCTGCGGCTTCGTTCTTGATGTCAGTGAGAACAATAACCCTCTGGAAGGAACCAATTCTGGACACACAAGCACCACTATTTTGTTCTTAAAGTACTATCTTCTAGCCATAAATATATTCTTCCTTGTCACCAGCTGTCTTTGCCTTTATTGTTCCATATACTTGGAAACTCCTTTTTTATCCACTGTGAAACTTTTTTTAATCTACTACAGCTTCTGATTTTTTTAATCCATTAATATCTAGCTCAAAAAAAATTTTTCTCCATGAAATATTTTTCATTCTCCCTCAGGATCGTTGAATAGTTTTCAGGGTCCATAAACCTTAGTGAGCATTACTATTATAATACATTAGAGTCTACTTAGTGATAAAGTTATGTGCATGTGTGCATTATTTCACGTGCTACACTGTAAGCTTTTCGAAGGTTAGGAACTGTGTCTTTTTAACATTTAATCCATTATCAACAGTCTCTAGAAAGTAATAGATGCTCAATGAAAGTGAGTTAAATTTTTAAAAATTCATTCATTTAATCTTCTACCCTACTTACTAACATATAGAATGTACCTTGTCAAAAATTATTACAATTTTAAATAGATGGTTTCCATAATAATGTATATCTTTGATTTGTACAGCGATATTATACATTACTATTTTTAACTTTCTTGTTTTCTTTATCTTGGACTATTTTGAAGAAAATAACTGGAAGTATTAAATGAAAAACTAAAACAAAACAAGCATTACTACTACAAATTCACTTATAGAGAAAATATGTTTAGAAAAAACCTACTCTTCATTTTAAAACAATTTTAACAGTATTCTTACTAGAGGAACCTTTTGGCCGGGGGACTTGTCAGTTCCATGCAATCTGCAATCATTCTACTTTCATCAGCTCCTAGAAAGCCATTGCTTCAGTAATAAACAAGAGGCTTCCTCTTGCTATTGATATCAATCTAATTCAAGTAAGACACTTCTTTGTGAACATGCTCATTTGAAATGTCATTAGAGGACAAAATGAGCCTGTAGTAATGAATAATATTCTACTATATTTAAAGTAACTTTAAAACTGCTGATATTGACATAATAATGATAAAACTATAATTATCAAATACCAGTATTTCATATGGGAATTGTGAGAAATCCCTGTCATTTTTATGGCACAGGTTTGTTGATAAAATTATCTTAAATGGAGAAAAGTGCAAAAGTTGGATCACTAGATAGTTATTCCTGAAACTTTATATTATTTGGAGATTCAAAATATTAAATATATTATTAGATTTTAGACATGAGAGGAAGGTTATCTGATCACTCCCTATCTTCAGGAATCAGGCAACTGAGGGAGAAATGAGTAATTAGGTTGCTGATATTGATGTTGAAGTTACAGACAGAGTCCAGCCTGGTCATGACAGAGGGGCAATCCTCACAGCTCCCCCGACTTATAGAATGTTGCCCATTCCACTCCACCAAGTTGTCTGTTGTTTGATCTCAAAAGAGTTGTAGTGATATTTTAACAGCACCAACTTTCACCAATATTGTTCATAGCTTGAGAAAGGCCTCTCTGGCATAACCACATTTCTAGATTATAAGGTAGAAAAGATAGCAAATACAATGCTATCTTTGCTATGAAAGTTAAGATTAAGAAATTCTGAGAAGGTATATAAAAAAGGTTAGATATAGTATAATTTCCTAGTGATAAATGGAATCTTAAATAATAAACAATATAGATTAAGAATGGCACATATGGAAACCAGAGTTAAGTTCAGAAAGTCTGCAATGAAATGTGGCTATCAGAAGTGCTAATGCCTCGTACTCCATGGTGTATACATACCACATTTCCTTTATCCAGTCTATAATTGATGGGCATTTAGGTTAATTCTATGTCTTTGATATTATGGATACTGTGCAGCCATAAAAAGAGAACGAGGTCATGTTCTTTACAAAGACATGGATGGAGCTGGAGGCCATTACCCCTAGCAAATTAATGCAAGAACAGAAAACCAAATACTGTATGTTCTAACGTATGTTATATGTGGAAGCTAAATGATGAGAATACATGGAAACACAGAGGGCAACAACACACACTGAGGCCTATCAGAGGGTGGAGGGTGGGAGGAAGAAGAGGATCAGGAAAAATAACGAATGAGTACTAGGCTTAATACGTGGATGATAAAATAATCTGTACAGCAAACCCCCGTGACACAAGTTACCTAGGCAACAAACCTACACATGTACCTTTGAACTTAAAATAAAAGTTAAAAAAAAAGTTAACAGGGAAATAACTTGAAAAAAAAAAGAAAAAAGAAATGCTAAAGCCAATGCTTACTTTTTCTTTACTTACACAATTTCAATCGGGCAAAATTTCATTGGAAAAAAATACTGTAAAAAAGTACAATAAAGTGTTATCTATGGCAATATCTTGGCACATTAATTTTTTCATATGCATATAAAAATATTCTTTTAACCTATAATATTATTTTTGACCAATATTTAATTAAAATAAAAGTATCTTTTAAAATGTCAAATGCCATGGAAAATTATGGAAGTTAAAGTCTACTGAGGGTTCATTGAAATGACAAGATCGTTAATGACTTCAGTGACATTAATTCAAATGAACCTGGAAGCTACAGTGATTTGAGGAATAATCAAATAATTTGCCATTATCTTGACAAAATTTAGACTTCATTTCTCTTATTTAATCAGTTTTAAACCGTTTGTTTTATGTTAATTTTCTATTTCTGTGTAACAAGTTATCACAAATGTATTAGCAGCTTACAACATTATCTCACAGTTTCTTGGGTTAGATGTCTGGGAGGTTTGGGCCAGGTTCTCTGCTAAGGATCTCACAAGGCTGAAAATGAAAGTATCTGTTGAGCTAGGCTCACACTGAAGGCTCTGGGGAAGAGTATGCTTGTTTACTCACTTGGGTTGTTGACAGAACATAGTTCCATGCAGTTGCAGGGCTGAGATCCCATTTCCTTGCTAGCTGTTGGCTAGGGGTCATGCTCAGATTGCAGAAGCCACTCTCTAGTCCTTGCACAAAGGTCCCACATCTTCAAAGCTAACAATATCACATTGACTCTTTAAACTCAGGCATATCCAGGGGACATATATGAGAAAAGGAAAGTTTGGGGACAAGATAATATAAAAATGAATTGTTTTAAAAAATGAAATTCATTTAAACAGAAAAAGAGAATACTTAGGACTTTATGTTCAATACTAAAATACTCTAGCAATTTTCATATGGAGAAATATTCAGACTTCCCTCTGTGGCTTCAGAGGAAACTACCAAGGCCTATCTGATAAAGATATGTTAAATTAGATTTGGGCCCCGTATAGGAAAGGATTTGCTTACCTATAGAAGTCTCCACAATTGGCACGGACAGATGGTTTTATAAATCAATCTCTCAGTGGTGTTTTTCAAGTAGAATTCAGTGATGTCTGTAAAATATAATAAAGGGATCCATTCTTCAGAAATAGAACTAAAGCAAATAACTTCAGGTAATATCTCACTCCTCAATTCCAAAATCTGTTAAAATGTGTAAATTCTGTCATATACCTTCCTAGGTAATAAAAACTACTATATATATCTCAGTAATAAAAAACTCATTTACTCTACTTATGCAAAAACATATTAAAGTTCATCAGAATGTAGCAATATTCCTCTACTTGTGGACATAAGCTTAGGCCTATTGAATACTAAGGTTTCTCTCCTGTTCTAGAGCTGTATTGTGCAATGGGGTGACAGTTTGGTCACTGTTCCTCACACCTATAATCCCAGCTCTTTGGGAGGCCAAGGTAGGCAGATCACTTGAGGCCAGGAGTTCGACACCAGCCTGGCCAACGTAGAAACTCCGTCTCTACTAAAAATATAAAAATTAGCCAGGCATGGTGGCACACGCCTGTAGTCCCAGCTACTTACGAGACTGAGGCAGGAGAATTGCTTGAACCTGGGAGGCAGCGGTTGCAGTGAGCCAAGACTGCACCACTGCACTCCAGCCTGGGCGATAGAGTGAGACTCTGTCTCAAAAAAAAAAAAAAAAAAAAAAAAAAAAGAAAGAAAAGAAAACAAAAAAGAAAAAAGAAAGCCATTGAGCCATAGGTGGTTCTATTGAATGCTGCTGTAGAGGAAGGAAAAAAAAAGAGTTCTACAAAGTTCAATAATGTAGCTCTTTTTACAGTAAAATTACTACCTTATAGACATCACCCATTATATTGCTCTATAGTGATTTATTAATTTTTTTTGTTTTTGTTTTTATTGATGCATAGCAGATGTACAAAGTTTCAGCATACATGTGATAATTCAACACATTTATATAATTTGTAGGCATCAAATCAGTACACTTGAGATATCCATCACCTTAAATATTTGTCTTTTCTTTATGCTGGAACCATTCAAATTCTTCTTTTCTAGCTATTTTGAGATGTATAATGGATTACTGTACACTGTAGTTATCCCACTGCTCTCTCTAACAGGTCTTATTTCTTCTACCAAAGTATATATTTGTACCCGTTAATCAACTTCTTCTTTAATCACCAACTTGCTCCTGCTATGTGTCTAGCATTGTTCCAGACACTAGAGAAAAAGCTGTAAAGACAGGGGGAAAAAACAAACAAACAAGAATTCCTTCCCTAAAGCAGTTTACCTTCTAATGTAAGGTGACAGTAAACAAATTAACGAGTGAAATATAAAGTATGTTAGATGGTGATAATTGCTATGGGAAAACTAAGGCATCGAATCAGAATTGGGATTGCTGGAGGGGAGAAGCAGGATAGAGGATGCATTTGGAATTGCGATTTTCATAGGTGGTTTGGAAAGGTCTCGCTGAGAAGGTGGCACATATGCAATGGAGGGAGAGAGGGAGCCATGTGAATGTCAGGGGGAAGAGTGTGATGGCCAAATACCAAGTACAAAGTTCCTGCCCCGTACTTTGGATGGAATATACAAAGAACAGCAACTGGTAGAAGGCATTACGGCTGGAGCAGAAAGAAGGAGGGAAGAGGTGGTCAGGGATAAGGTCAGAGATGTAAGAAAGAGAGAGATATGTTTTTGCAGACACTGTGTATTTCTCTGCTTTGCTTTGGGTAAGATAAGATACAATTCAAGAATTTTAGCAAAGGAGGAACTTAATTTCCCTTATGTAAAATATAAACAATTATATTTATATTTTTAAAAATCTCCCTAAGGGAAATTTTCCAGGGAACAAAGTAGATGCTGGGTAATTAATTAGGAGGGAAGAAATGAAGTCTGCTTGAACTAAGATGAATGTTGAAGGTTGTAAGTAGTAAATTCTGGAGATAGAGCCCACAGCATTTGCTAACAGATCAGACATGTCCTGTGAGAAGAAGAAATGTATCAAGGATTCTTTAAGTGACCTTTATCCTTTTATTGTATTATTAAATTCACATTAGAAAAATGCACATATTCAACAGAATTATTTTTATAATGAACACACCTTTCGGCTATGAAATTCTGACCTTCCGGAAGGGCAAGTGAGAATTCGCTTTCAGAAATACACAAATGAAAACACAAGTGTGCCCTTAACAGTGGAAATCAAAGTTTAAATGCTAAATGATGGTGGTTGACCCACTTTAAGGCATTAGGTATACTGATTTTTCTTCAACACTTTACTTAGACAAAGTATCACAAATAACTGATACATGTATAATAAATTGTTCAACAAAATTTTGTTTATTGGAATTCAATGACCGGTTATTGTATTACATTTTATTACTTAACTCAAAAAGAGCTTACAAAATACACCATGTAGAACGCAGTACCAATTCATGTTATGCTACAGGGTTACTCAATTTCAGTCCTATTGACGTTTGGAACCAAATAATTCTTTGCTCTGAGGCTCCCCTTTTCATTATAGAAAATTTAGCAGCATGGCTGGCCTCTATGTACTGGATAACAATAAACCCCACCCTCAGTTGTGGCAGCAAAACTCCCCATCATGAGAAACTTTTGTTAAAGTTGTAACAAATTATTTATTTATTTTTTTTTTTTTTGAGATGGAGTCTCCCTCTGTCGCCCAGGCTGGAGTGCAGTGGCATGATCTTGGCTCACTGCAACCTCTGCCTCCTGGGTTCAAGCAATTCTCCTGCCTCAGCCTGCCAAGTAGCTCAGACTACAGGCGCGTGCCACCACACTTGGCTTATTTTATGTATTTTTAGTAGAGACGGGGTTTCACCATGTTGGCCAGGATGGTCTCGATCTCCTGACCTTGTGATCCACCTGCCTTGGCCTCCCAAAGTGCTGAGATTACAGGTGTGAGCCACCGTGCCTGGCCACAAATTAAACTTTTATTCTAAGATAATTAAAGCAGTAGCTAATGTTTGTAGAAAACACACTGGCAGACATTCTATTAGGTGTGTTAATGGCATAATCTCATTTATTAACCATAGCCATACAATAATCTAATTTATTAACTATAGCCGTTCAAACTGTTCTATCAGTTTACAGAGGAAAAAATTGCAGTTTAGATATTGAATAACTTTCCCAAAGTCTCAAAACAAAAGAGTGGAGGAAACAGGACAATTCTGGAACTTTGGGATCCTCTTTAGATTTCCTCACATAACAGGACTCTGAACCCAGATTTATAAATCCATCTCTGTGATTTTAAAATATGCAGTGAATTTAATTAAAAGATCATAATTTAATTACTTAACATTGCATCAGAAGAAAATGGTTTGGTTTAATAAATACTTTCATTTTTCACCTTTTAAAACTTTTTAATTCATATATGTACAAACTAATTTGTAAAATATATTGCTAGCAATCCAATTGCATCATTATTAATATTCTTGAGTTTACATTTAACCAATAAATTACATGGTAACAATTTTGTAAATAGCTAAGTTTATTTATTCATTTATTTGTTTATTTATTTATTTTGCAGTGGGAACATTTTTAATATATTTAAGCTGGATTTCATTAAAATATGTTTTCTCAGCTGTGTGAAGGGCAGTGAAGGAATGGGAGAAGGAGTAAAATGTGACAAAACTATGACAAAGGAGTTAGAAAAAACATTTCAGGAACAAAGAGAACTAATTAACTCAAACATACGGTTCATCTCACTCTGCTAAGAGCTAATTGTGTTTTACGCACTCCAACTGTTAAAAGTACTGTGGCGTGGCTATTCATGTGAATGTAAATTGAAAAACAGTTAGAAAGAATTAAAATTTATAATGCATACTGTTTTTACTTAATAAAATCCTATCCTCCTAGCTAACATAGTGTTCCAGGATATTAAATTTTCTGGTTAATTTGAAATGCTTATTTGAAAATCTTCCTAAGGTATATTACTCTTTATTTTATCTTAATAAAAGTACTATGGCAAATACGCCAAAGATAAGTGATGTTCTTTTAGTGTTTCAGAAATATCAACAGTTAACCAGTAGTTACTGCTTAATTCTGTTAAGTTTTATGCAAAATGTGCAGAAAAATATACCAAATTTTTTGTATTCTTCAGGTATCTCTATAAGTGTATTATTTTGTATATGTTTTAAAATTTTTGTGAACCACTCTCTCAAGTATATATTTTAGAATATAAGGAAGAGATAATAGTTGAGTTTTTATTGAGATCTACACATTTATACAATCTCTACTTAAAACAAAATATTTAAAATTGAAAATAATTATTTCAAGACAAAGCTTTAAGAAGCAGAAACATTTTTAAAATGAAAATTTTTTAAATTAGAAATTAAAATTTTAAAAAATATACTTTTATTCTTTCCCAAAGTAAATAATTTGTTTTATAATCATATTTACTAGAGGGCATATTGTTGAAAGTTCTAAATGCATGTGTCTCCAGCTATCATCCTAAGTTCTGGTAGTGAATAAAGGAAATCTACTTTTTATTCTCTAAAGAGGTGAATTTTTGCCTTAGGTGTCTGCCAGAGGCTCCTTACTCCATGATCTTCTCAAAATTGTTAGTCAAACCTCATCCCATGATCAGTGGTTTCAGACTTGAGTGTACATCAGAATCTCCCAAAGTTTCTGATTTAGCAGGTCTCAGGTGGGACCTGCGAGCCTGCATTTCTAACAGGTGGCAGGTAATATTGATGGTGCTGTCCAGCAAATACACTTTTAGAGGCTCTGTACTTGAAGGAATTTTCTCTGAAAATACAAACTCTGATTAGTATCATATTCTCAGAGATCTCAGTACTAACAATTTAAGTGTAGTATACACAGTTTAGCATTTAATTATATGTTTTAAAATTATTCTCAAATCTTATTTAATGTCAAAATTCAGTAAAGATAAAAATAATCCTATTTATTTTGTATTGTCTAGAGTTTCACGTCCTCTGCCCCTCATGCTATTTAGATAGTAAGCAGGTGTGATAGAAATATGAGAAATGTACAAAGGAGTTTTGAATTCACTAGGACTTCATTGATGTATTATGTTATTTGGATGATTTGTTTTTATGTCACATGTTTATATTCTGAAAATAAATAAGAGATAAAATCAAAAGTTAATTCAAGAAAATCATCTTGGGACAAAAAGCTCAAAACGTCAAATCCAATCCTATTTCTACCGATAGTTTTATGACTGAGCAACATGAAAGTATCATCAGCCTGTACCAATGCAGGTTTGTGGTTTTTTTTTAAAGTTATTATCATACAGTTTAAAACCTATGCCTAAAATTAGACCTCAATTTAATCCAATAGGTCTAAATTTAGGAGTAGGTTTTAAGTTGTGCATTAATACCTTAAAAATAAAATACCCACATTATTTTCTTACCCACTGATGATACTTCATGTTATCCTGGAATCTACAGTGGTTTGTGTACAAAAGAGAGTGGAGATTTCAAGCCCTATCTTTAACAGAGGGCTACTGATTTCAAGCCCTATCTTTAAGAGAGGGCTACTTTATACCATCCCAAGACAAAATAGCATGAAAAAAAATCCAGGATTCCATACCTTTGCAGAAGAACTAATGCATCCCTACATGCCTACATTTCTTATGTTTGGTGCTATGTGCCTAGTTAATGATAACTAGTGTTTCATTGTGGGTTTTCAATGTACTCATATCAAAGGATCAAATCTCTCAACTATATATGAACTATCCATAACATTATAAAAATATTAAATATAATTAAAGAGTAATCTATAATTTAAATAAACCTATTATGCTGAGGACAAGAAAAAGTTTTATCCACAGATTTTAATATAAACCACAATGTGTATTTTGTTCTGTAGAATTAATGAATATACACCACTGTTTATTATCCATTTGTTTTATTGATTTAATAAATAGGGATTCTAAATTGGACTTTGAAGAGTTATTTCTTTTCTTTAATAAAAGAGTTGCATTTCAGTACTTTTTATTTACCTTAATAATGTTAATGCCCATGACATTTAATAAATCATATAAATTAGCATAAAATGTATTATCCACACTTCTTTATTTTTGTAAGTCTAACCTGGCTGTTGTATGTGCTGGGAGAATATATTGGTATCACAATTCTTTTACAACACTTCAAAATAATTTTTGTTTACTTTAACAGAGTAGTAGTAAGCTGGAACCAAAGTCTGTTTTAGCATTTAAATTTTATATTAGAGTTTTAATCTCTGTGGACGACAAATCCATTTTTCTTTGATCAACAGAAACATTAAAAAAAAAACACCAGCAGCAGCATACATAAAAGCAAATAAACCTACAAAAAGCCCAGCCCCTCTTTGTCACAATTCTATTTTGTCACCTCAGCACATTTGCTACATTTTTTTCATGTAATAAAGAGGAACAAGTGTGCTAATTACAAAACCATCAGGAATCTATAAACATGCTTTCCACTACTTCTCTACTCCTTTGATTCAATTCAAAATGGTAACTACTAATCTTTGTGGTGTCTCAAAGGCACAGCTAAGTATTCAGCAGGGAAACATACCTGCAAATGGGTTTACAGAATGGATTTGCACGTGAACTGTGCCCTTTAATACCTGTATACACATAAGAAAGTTTCTTAATTTCTCTGTCTCAGTTTCTTCATCTGTAAAGTGTACATTTTTTTTATTATACTTTAAGTTCTAGGGTACATGTGTACAATGTGCAGGTTTGTTACATATGTATACATGTGCCATGTTGGCGTGCTGCACCCGTTAACTCATCATTTACATTAGGTATATCTCCTAATGCTATCCCTCCCCCCTCCCCCCACCCCATGACAGGCCCCAGTGTGTGATGTTCCCCTTCCTGTGTCCAAGTGTTCTCATTGTTCAATTCCCACCCATGAGTGAGAACATGCAGTGTTTGGTTTTCTATCCTTGTGATGGTTTGCTGAGAATGATGGTTTCCAGCTTCATCCATGTCCCTACAAAGGACATGAACTCATCCTTTTTTATGGCTGCATAGTATTCCATGGTGTATATGTGCCACATTTTCTTCATCCAGTCTATCATTGATGGACATTTGGGTTGGTTCTAAGTCTTTGCTATTGTGAATAGTGCCGCAATCCCCTTATACAAAAATTAATTCAAGATGGATTAAAGACTTAAATGTTAGACTAAAATCATAAAAACCCTAGAAGAAACCCTAGGCAATACCATTCAGGACATAGGCATGGGCAAGGACTTCATGTCTAAAACACCAAAAGCAATGGCAACCAAAGCCAAAATTGACAAATGGGATCTAACTAAACTAAAGAGCTTCTGCACAGCAAAAGAAACTACTATAAGAGTGAACAGGCAACATACAGAATGGGAGAAAATTTTTGCAGTCTACTCATCTGACAAAGGGCTGATATTCAGAATCTACAAAGAACTCAAACAAATTTACAAGAAGAAAACAAACAACCCCATCAAAAAGTGGGCGAAGGATATGAACAGACACTTCTCAAAAGAAGACATTTATGCAGCCAACAGACACATGAAAAGATGCTCATCGTCACTGGCCATCAGAGAAATGCAAATCAAAACCACAATGAGATACCATCTCACACCAGTTAGAATGGCAGTCATTAAAAAGTCAGGAAACAACAGGTGCTGGAGAGGATGTGGAGAAATAGGAACACTTTTACACTGTTGGTGGGACTGTAAACTAGTTCAACTACACTAGTTCAACAGTGTGGCGATTCCTCAAGGATCTAGAACTAGAAATACCATTTGTCCCAGCCATCCCATTACTGGGGATATACCCAAAGATTATAAATCAAGCTGCTATAAAGACAAATGTAAATATTTTTTAAACTATGGTTGACCCTTGAACTATGTGGGGGATGGGGTGCCGGCCCCATACGCAGTTGAAAATTCATGTGTAACTTTTTTTTTGAGATGGAGTCCACCTCTGTCGCCCAGACGAGTGCAGTGGCGAAATCTCGGCTCACTGTAACCTCCGTCTGCCGGGTTCAAGCAATTTTCCTGCCTCAGCCTCCCCGGTAGCTGGGATTACAGGTACGGGCCATCATTCCCCAATAACTTTTGCTTTTAGTAGAGACGGGGTTTCTCCTTGTTGGTCCGGTTGGTCTCAAATACGTTACACATATTATATACCATAACCTTACAATAAAATAAGCTAGAGAAAAGAAAATGTCTTTAAGAAAATCATAAGAAAGAAAAAATACATTTTCAGTACTGTACTGTATTTGACACCACACGTTTGTGTTTGTTAGAAGATGAATCATCTGTCTGAAATGGCAGGAAACCGCAGCTGCAGACCTCAATCTACAGTACATATCAAGTAATTCAACTTCTCTTGTGATGTCATGACTTTCCTCTCCTTTCTGGGAGCACGTCCAGCATCACTAGTGGCACTTTGTATGGGTCTCATGATGTTATTCAAAGTTTACGGTAACACGCCAAATGTTATGAAGAATATACAAGATCCATGAACGATCACTTTAACTGCATTGTGCAATTTACTGGAGTGAGGAGCTGCTCACACAGAGATGATTAGCGTCACACGGCATTTCAGCAGATACAACACTTAAAATCACAGGTGGTGGCGACAAAATTATGACAGTAGTACAGTATGTAAGACAGTTAATGTTATCCACTATGGTTGAATATCGCATCTTTACATTTGTCTGGATATTTCTCAACTGTGAATATCATCATGTAGGGTCTCTAAGTGCATACCTAAGTTTTGATAAAATTTAACTTTTTATGATAGATTTGTATATACTTTATGGTAGTAAGTGATAAAATAGACTAGTCTTAGATTGGTGCAAAAGTAATTGCACCAGCCTAATATTTACATTCATCTTAGGCATTTATGACATATCTAGCATTTTCCTTAATTTTTTTGATGTTTCTATACTGCAGAGTTCACCTTCGAGGTTTTTCAAATTGTCACCAATCTCTAAAAATTTTTCCAACATATTTATTGAAAAAAACACTATCAGTGGATACATGCAGTTCAAACTTGAGTTGTTTTAGAGTTATCTGTACCTGTTAAGACAAGTTTCAAGCATAACTTCTCAACTCTGCTTCTCTAATGAGGCAGCATCTGCCACTCCATTATTGTGCTCCACAGTACTCTTGTACAAATCGCTCCCACTGCTGCTATCAAACTTTATTGTAAAGATGTATTTCCTACCCGCTTGCCTCTAAAAACAAACAAACAAAAATCTTTAAGAGTAGGGTCAGTGTTTAATTCTTTGTAACTCTACTACCCAGCTTCCAGCCCTTAGAACATGCTGACCCAAAGTAGGCACTCAATATTTATTTAATGAGTAAAGTAACTTTTGGTGATAAAATTTGTAACTTTCACTAATTTGTAGTACATGCAGCCTTGTTATCTGGAATCTTGTAAAGCATTGTTAAAGAGTCTATTGGCATAGTCAGTGTGGTGTTACAACTAAATCAGGAACATATGGTAAAGCGGAGTGCCCAACCCATGTCTAAAAAATAACCTTGAATTAATGCATATAATAAACTAGAAACAATGTCATTTTTGTTCTCCCTGAAATATCATTATAGCACTTAGTGTAATCTCATTTTCATATTTAGTAACATAATTGTGTGACTTGGCCTGGAAGAATATAATTTTAGAATGTCTAACGTATGTGTATCAGGAAAATCTTGGAAGAATCTGCATTGCCATCTAAGCTTCTCTTCTGTCCTGTAAATTGATATAGGAAAACATGTGTTTTTGTTTCCAGAAAGTAAAAGAGTTAAAATGGCAAATTAGCCATGATTAATGAACTGAACAAAATCAAAAGATCTGATAATCTTTTACTTAAAGAGCTTATACTAGTAGAAATGTGTCTACAAATGACATGTTTAATGGACAAAGCTTTAAAGAAATGTCTTATCTACATGTAAAGAAGCATCTTTATTTGAAATGATTATTTTCCAATTGGAATAAGATATAAAAATAGAATTGTTCCTCCCCTCCAATGATGCCAAGTCCATGTTGATATTGAAGAAGTCGTATTTTGCTTAAAGACTTAAAATGATCAAGACACTCTAAAGTTACTGTGCAGTCTTTGCTGGCTTAAATTCAAATATTGATCCACTCACCAAGTTTCAGCATTTCAGTAGATTAGAAATAGAAACCAGGTTTTGACTTACAAATTAAATTCATGTCAGCATTAACCAATTATTTTAATCTAGAATACATATGTTACATTAACTAAAAGGCAGTGACTCTAAGTAAAATTAATGTTAATAGTTAATACCTCTATATTAATTTACATAAGTGCAAAGCTCCTCAATGTCATAAGTGTCAGAGCTGCATTCAAATTAAGTCTCCTGATTCTAAATTCTTTGCTATTTTCACACCATAAGATTGCCTACTCTAACAAACTTGGTTCTTTGTATCCCTACACCTCTCTTTATGTGTTCTTTTGCCCTATTTGTGCTTCTTCTCAAATCACCATTTTTAATGTAGATACAACTATTGTGATGCCCAGCCAGTTCTGTACATATTCTGGCTTCAAATTTCACCTGGTCTGTTCATTCCTTTGCTTCCTTCCATTCTTAGCAATGTGACAATAAATAAATCATTAAATGGATAATCTAATAAATTAACCACTACTAAATTGCCATATTCCGTGAAATTAATTCAGAGCAATAAATCTTGATGATATTGAGATTTTTAGTGGTAGTAGTAGTATAGGCTTTTTGCTTACCACAGTCAGTCTTCAGACAAATCTTGAATTACACTATATAGAGGAAGGAGGCCTTTCATAATTGTACAAGTCGATGATTCCCTCCTTGCAATGTTAGAATTTTCCCATTCTTGTTGTTAGTTACCATTATCAAAGGTTACATTGCTATCCGCGTCTTATATTTTTCAACTGTCAAAGATGCTTAATAGGTAGTGTATCATCAAACCAAAATATATTTCTACACAGCAAAAATGGAGAAAGACTATAATCTATGGAGCACAGATAAAAATGTGTAGCTCAACCTAACAACATCAATTCCAACATTGTAAGGAAACAGAGTTTCTGATTTCTGGTATATCTTGGTCATGCCAATTTGATCATTGTTTAAAAATGAATCATGGTAATGATTTTTGGACATAGAAGGACAAGCTAGACAATGTTTCTAAAATACATTTTTTTATTCTTTTTGTTTCATCACCCAAAAAATAAACAATAAAAACCCAAATAAGCCAAAAATGCTGCATGCTCTGATTAAGAATTTTTGTAATTTGTTAAGTTCTCCAATAATTCAATACAAAATAATTTGCACATATTTTACATCAGAACAATCCTGTCCCTGTGAATTTCATTTATACCTGAGAATCATTTGTTTATCCCTGGTATTCTCCAAAGAGATTACATGATAGCAAATATTAGTGTGTCTAGACTTTTATTCCAACACGAAGACTGTTGTCTTCAGTTTCAGGACAAATAAATGGCTGGGAAGATGAGACAGTGTATAAAATAATGGGATCCAAATGAGAAATACCTATGGCCATAAAGAGAGAAGCAGATGGTGTGCTTCAGAATACTCCAAATAACAAAGAACCTACTATTTTGTGTGGATCCCTAAAACCTGGTCTTAAAACCTGTTATAAGCGAAACACTCCTGTGTAGGGCTCTTTTATCAGTAGACTGCAAAAGAATTAGGCCTTCCTGACAAGATGAAGGTGAGTTCTTAAATTATGTTGATACTTTGTTGTCAAAATCCTGAGTGGAGTTAAAAGACATGTAAATTAAAGTTGACAAAAATACAATAAAGAGCCCCAAACAACAAACAGTCATCAGCGTTTCTTGCCTCCAGGACTTCTTTGGCTTTCCCCTCCTGCTTTCCCTTATTGCTTCTGTAGCAGCTCCATCTGCTCCATCTGTTAGGGTTCACTTAACACTGTAGTGCCTGTTGGTTTAAGAAAAAGCATGCCAAACTAAAGGCTTCCAATAAGTGATTTTCTGCTTAAAATGTAAGGTAATTTGTAGAGCCATCAAAACACAAATGTGTTTCAACTCCTGTGTGTGTGTGCACATATATTATTAGACAATGTATTCTAGAAGCAAAATTGCATGGCTGGTCAAAAAATCGATGAGGCTTCTTGAAAAATTGTTAATAAAACATTCAAGAAAATGATTGGAAGACAGGTTAACTACTTAATAACTAACTTCTTTTTAGGTCCACTTTAATTGCGCTTACTTTGCTCACAATTAGTGTCCCGAAGGTAAACAAGCTACTATGAGAAAATATTGACCCTAATTGCTGTTTGGATAGAAAAATAAGTTGTATTTTACACTTGCCTGAGTTGATTTGCTGAAGTAATACGTCAGGGATTTTTTTTTTCAAACTATGTAATTAGTTTGTTCTCAGTGTAATGAAAAACACAGAAGAATGGCTTCCTAAAACTGAGGAAATAAATATTATCACTACGAGTAAAAACTTTGCATAATAGAAAGAATACTGACTTAGGAATCAGGACTTCTGAAATTTGTCACTACCAAAGTTACTTTGCTTTAGCAATAAAAAGTTCTCTAGGTCTCACTTTCCTAAACTATAAAATGAGGACTTTGGTTTTAATCTCTAAAATACTGTCAAATTCTAAAATTATTTAAACCTACCTTAATGCAATTATGCTTCCTCAATTATGCTTCTCTTACCACCTTAAAGATCAGCTTCTCTCTCTCTTTTTTTTTCTTACACTTTCCGAAAGCTAGTTTACAGACTTCAGACTAACAGGGACAAAGAAAGGTAAAAGATGTGTTTTAGGAAAAAGCAGATTAAAATTCAGATATTTTGTCATGGATTATCAACTCTAATTTCACTAAAGTCTCAGTGTCTTTGCTAATTAAAAATTAAAATATTGGCCAGGCACGGTGGCTCACGCCTGTAATCCCAGCACTTTGGGAGGCTGAGGTGAGCAGCTCACAAGGTCAGGAGATCGAGATCATCCTGGCCAACATGGTGAAACCTTGTCACTACTAAAAATACAAAAATTAGCCGGGTGTGGTGGTGCATGCCTGTAATCCAAGCTACTCAGGAGGCTGAGGCAGGAGAATCGCTTGAACCTGGGAGACCGAGGTTGCAGTGAGCCGAGATCGCCACCACTGTATTCCAGCCTGACGACAGAGCTAGACTCTGTCTCAAAAAAAGATAATACTAATAAATAATTAATAAATAAAAATATTTTTTAAATCCGTGTATTAATAAAATGAGCTGAGAGACAATTTACTGAATGTGCAAGCAATGAGCAGATTCCTGTGTCAGTCCAATATGCAATTTGACTGCATACTCAAAAAATTTTAGAGTTGCATGCAATCCCAGAGTTCTTTAATTTTACAAATATGTAGAGTTAGAGAAGTTGAATGGCTTCTTCTATTATTTTACAGTTTTATTGAAGTATAATGTATTTACAATAAGCCTCTCATTTTATAGAGTACAATTTTATGTTTTGACATATGTATATACCCATGAAAGCATCAGCAAATAAAGATAATTATCATATTCTTCACCCCCAAAGACTTCCTTGTGCCTCTTTGTATCCTCTCTTTTGTCCCTTCTTCCCCTCCTTCTCCATTCCCTGGCAATTATTGACCAGCTTTCTGGTTCTGTACATTAGTTTGTCTTTTACGTAATTTTATATAAATGTAAACATATAGTATATATCTTTATTCTGGCTTCTTTCACTCAGCATATTTATTCTGAGATTCATCGTATTGTTACAAGCTGGAGACAGTCTCCTAGTGGATTTGTATGTCTTATTTTTTGCATGTCTTAGGAGCAGAATCACTAACTGCCTTTGTTCTGGATTGTCTTTGCAAGGATGTTTGTATAGGGAACACACTTTGAAGATATAGTGTCTCTCTCCAGAGCAAAGAGTATGTTTATTTGCTGTTCACTATGATAAATATATTGTCTTCCTTCAGGGCAAAGGTTAAGCAGCCTTATTGCCTAGTATAAAAAAAAATGAGTGTTTAAACTTGGGATCCCTTTCCGGCATTCTTTTCATAATGCCCTGTTGGAACTGGGGCTCAGGGAACCCATAGTATTCTGGATACTGCTATCGTGTGTGAGAAAGTTCTGTCTCTGACCCAGGAGACTTGTGTCTTCTGCCAGAGTCTATGAAATTGTGACAGACTAACTTGTTAACTTGTAAATCGGGTAAAATCTCAGATCCCTCACAGTTCTTGACAATTGTTTCATTTCATTTTATTACTATTAATCAACTTTGTGGATATACCTCAATTTATTAATCCATTCATCACTCAACAGGCTAACATCACTTGATGAATTGGGCTATTCCCAGTTTTGGGGCGTTACAAAAATAAAGTTTTTGTGAACATTCACATTCAAGTGTTTGTAAAAACTGTACATTCACTTCTCTTTGGTAAATAACTAGATGTTGAGTGGCTGGGTCATATTGAGATATACGGTTATATGTTTAAGAAACTACCATAAAGTTTTACAAAGTGATTGCATCATTTTACATTCCCACCAATATTCTATGAGGTTGCATCACAATCTCACCAATATTGGTTTAGTTGGTCTTTTACATTTCAACTGTCCTAATAGTATGTAATGGCATTTCATTATGGCTTTAATTTCCATCTGACTGTTTAAATTTTTTGCCCATTTTTGAGTTATTTTCTTATTATTAAGTTTTGAGATATTTTGTATATGCTAGATACGTACAAAACCATAATAAGGAATGTAATTTACAGTTATTTTCTTCCAGTCTATGGTTTGTCTTTGCATACTTTCAGAATAGTGTTTGAAAAAGAATATTTTAATTTTGATGAAGTAAAATGTATCTGTTTATAAGTGGGTATGCTTTTAATATCGCATTTAAGAAATCTTTTGACTAATAAAGGACATAAACATTTCCTTCTATGTTTTCTTCTATATGTTTTATAGTTTAATGCTTTGTATTTAAGTCTATGATCTACTTGGAGGTAATTTTTATATGTAGTACAAGGAATGGATAGAAGTTCCTTTTTTGCATATAGATATCCAATTTTTCCAGCATAATTTCTTGAAAAGATAATTCTTCCCCCACCAAATTGCCATTGCATCTTTGTCAGCAATGATCATGTGCATATGTCTGCTTCTGGAGGCTTTTTTCTGTTCCATTGAACCATTTGCCTAACTACAATACTACACTGCCTATGTAGCTTTAAAATAAGTATTGAAATAAGGTAGTAGTATTCTGACAATTTTTGTTTGGCTTTTGCAAAGTTGTTTCGGCTCTTCTAGAGCATTTACATTCTCAAATAAATTTTTAATCACCTTGTCAAACTCTACTCTATGCTAACACACCAAAAAAAGGCCTACTGTATTTCTAGTCGGGTTACACTTAATTTATAGACTAATTTGCTGAGGATATGTATCTCTAAAATATTGAGTATTGCAATCCAAGAACATGCTTTGTCTTGCTTTAATTTAAATATTCTTTAATTTTTCTCAGTAATGGTTTACAGTTTCTAGTGTATAGGTTTTATGCATCTTTTGCCAAATTTATCCTAGGTATTTCATATTTTTGTTCCTCTGTTAAATTATATTTATTTTGATTTCCAAGTTCCATTGCTGGCAGAAAATACTATGGTTAACAGTAAGGTATTATATATTGCAGAATAGCTAGAGGAGAGGCATTTGAATGTTCTTACCACAAAGAAATGATAAATGTATGAGGCGATGGATATGCAAATACACTGATTTAATCATTAGACAACACAGATGTGTATTGAATTGTCAAATTGTACCCCATAACTGTATATAATTATAGTATGTCAAAATTGTAATATGACAAAAGAGAGCTAACATTGACTAGGTACAGATATATAATTATTTTACTGGTATTTTGCAGAAACTTCAGAACTGAGATCTTGCTACACTTACTCATTTAAGTTAATTCTTATAGAAAAAAAGAGCAAAGAAAATGTAGACAGTGATATTTATGTAACCATTCTCACATTAATTAGTGTACAAGACGGTTTCTAAATATTCATAATTAGTGAAAAAATTTTATAAATATATCCTTAAATAATCACAGGTGTGCTTCTGTAACATTATTTAGAATAAGCATTTAGTGGAGTGATAGGAATTGTTATCCAGGTTACATTTAGAAAACAGTTTAGAATATTTGTATGTAGAGTGATTGTTGATATAATTGGATTTAAACCTACAATTTGCTATTTGTTTTTTGTCTCATTTGTTTCTTCGTTTTCTTTTTCTTCTTTTTTATGCATTCTTTTGGATTGAGTATTCTTAATAATTCAGTTCATCTAAGTAATTTTTATAATTTTATCTCCTTTGTTGAGTTATTAGTGATAACTTCGTTGTGCTTTCTATATAACGTATACACATCTAAGTTATACTTTCATTTTCACTAACCTGGCCTTTATGCTGTTGTCAGATATTTTACTTTTAGTAATTTTATAAATGTACATTATATTGTTATTGTATTTGTTTTAAACAGTGATCTTTTAAAGGAATTTTTTAAGTAAGGGAAGAAGTCTTTTATGCTTATCTACTTACTTACCATTTAGTGTGCTCTTTATTCTATTATATAGATGCAGGTATCACTTTGCTTTTACCTAGAGGACTTCCTTTAATGTTTCCCATAGCAAAGTTCTGCTGGTGAGAAACTCTTTCAGTTTCTCTATTTCTAAGGGAATCTTTCCACCTTTATTTTTTAAGATTTTGCTGTCTTTTTTATAGTTTTTATTATTCGGATATTGTTCCTCCATCTATCATGTGACTTTTTCCCCCTCTAAGTGATTAAGATGTCTCTTTACAACATGTTTTTGGCAATTTGATTTTGAAGAGCAATCGTAGTAATGTTTTTTGTTTCTTATGCTTTGAGTTTATTAAGCTACTAAAACTATGAGTTAATAACATTCTTCAAATTTGGAAAATATTCATCCCTTATTTCTTGAAATATTTTTCTCTCTCTCTATCTTCCTTCATGAACCTATACGAAGCCACTTAAATTTGCCCCATGGCTTATAGAAACTCTGTTCAGTTTTTAAAATTTGTTTCATTTAGAGTATTTTCTATTGCTATACCTTTAAATCCATGAATCTTTTCTTCTGTAGTGACTAACCTGCTGTCAAATCTACCTAGTGTATTTATTTTTATCTCAGAAATTATAGCTTTCATTACAAGAAGTTTGATTTGAGTCTTTTATATATAATCCATCTCTCTAACATGTTCGAACTTTCTTCTATCTTATAATATAGATATAATAATTGCCTTGGAATCTTTGACTACAAAGTCAATCATACATGTCATTTTTTTGGGGGGGGGTCTCTTTCTACTGAATGATTTTTTTTCTTATTATATTTATATTACCCGACTGCCTATATTTTGGCTGCCTGACATTACAAATTTTATGTTGTTTAATTTTATAACTTGTTGTTTAGTTTTATAATGATGTTTAAGTCAACCGTGGACCACATATATGACAGTGGTCCTCCAAAATTATACTACTATATTTTACTGTAACTTTTATATGTTTAGAGACACAAATACCATTGGGTTACAATTGCCCAACAAAATTATAATACTGTATTTGTACTGTACCTTTTATATGTTTAGAGACACAAATACCACTGTGTTACAATTGCCTACAGTGTGCTGTGCAGGTTTGTGAACAATTTTGTGTTCCTATAAATACAGTTGAGTTTTATTTGTGAACAGTTAGGTTATTTGGAAGCAGTTGAGTTTTTTTATAGTCTTCCTTTTAACATTTTTTAGGGGGAGCCAGAGTAGTGTTCAGTCATGGGCTGACTTTGCCCCAGTAATGAGACAATTCTCTACCCAATGTCCTGGAAATTGGGGCATTTCCCACCCTGGTTTTGGGGAATACAAATTATTCCAAACCTTACGTGACCTCTAGAAACTGTTTCCTCTGCTGCTTTAGATTATTTTGGAGGGGACTTCCTTACACAAATGCCCTTAACAGTGATCAACTAAAGACACGAGAGGGACCTTCTACAGATCTCCAGAATTCTTGTTCTCCCTCTGCAGGTCTCTTTTTTCTGGTACTCTCTTCATAGAAATCCAGCTTTTTGGTCTCTTGGACTCCCAGTTCCATCTCCTCAAATCAGGAAGATTGGAGTCCTTGCCTGGGTCCCCCTTCCATGCCCCAAACCTAGAAACTCTCTCTAAGAAGTAATTGGGGCAATGTCGGGTCTTATCTTATTTGTTTACTCTCTCCCAGGTATCACTGTTCTGTGTTGCCTTATGATGCCCATGTCTAAAATGCATTGATTTATTTACTTTGTTTAGAATTTTAATTATTTCAAGTGTGGAAGACAAAGTTCTTTCAAGTGTGGAAGACAAAGTCCTTGAAGTTGAATGACATTTAAGAAATTCTTTAGTTGAAGGTGTATTTGGAACTATAACCCAATAGGTAATGGGAGTACATCATAAGAATTAAGAGCTTAGTCGTTGTAGTCTGAGCACACTGGGTATCAATGCAAATTTAACTGCTTCCTAGGTGCAATCTCCTGAACAAATTTTTAAATCTTGTTGAGCCTCCATTTTCTCATCCATAAAATTGAAATACATATATAGTTCAAGAGATGAATGAATATGCAGTCAAGCTCTGCATAACTATGTTTCAGTTAACAGTGGCCATATATATGACAGTGGTCTAATAAAATTATAATAACTTAATTTTACTGTACCTTTTATATGTTTACAATACAAATGCTTACCACTGTGTTACAATTGCCTACAATATTTAGTACAGTAACGTGCTATACAGGTTTGTAGCCTAGGGGCAATAGGCTGTACCATATAGCCTAGATGTATAGTGGGCTAGGTATAGTATGGAGTGTGTAAGTGCACTCTATGATGTACACACCATGAAAACGCCTAGTTATGCATTTCTCAGAATACATCCCTGTCATTAAGTGATGTATGACTCTATATAGTGGTGCCAACAAGACTATAAATAGTAGGTAGCAAGTGTTAGTTACTTTTTATTTTACTATTAATAAAACTCATCTGCCCTAAATAGTACTAAGGAATCATGAACTATATTAAATAAAGGCTTATTCTTGTGTACTTGTGCATCCCGGAAGAGAAACTGATCAGAAAGGTGAATCAGTAAGTGATCAGGCATGGAAGCAGAGCTACCATGGGTATTAAACAAAGAAGAGACCCATTACAGAAATTAAACATTACGCAAACATGGGAGGAGCTAGGAAAGTAAAAATGTGACAAATTTTAGCAAATATTCATAACAGGAATAGCTCTAGTTTCCACTTTTTGTATTAATTATGCTTTTCACATTATATTTAAACTATCTTTGCTTAGTCAAAGTAACAAACACGTTTGCATCTAGAAATTTATTAATATTGTTTTACACTTTCATCTAAGATTTAAGTTAATTTTGTAAATTATATAAAATGTGAGTCAAATTGTTGATTTCGGGTTTTTGTTTGTTTTTCTTTTTTGCATATGGCTTCCTATTTCTGTAATAAAATTTGCTTTAAAAGCTCCACTGGCTTCTAAAAATTATTTTATATTTATTTTTAATGGATGTATAAAAATTGCATAGATTTATGTTATGCAGCATGATATTTTAATATATGTATATATTATGGAATGGCTAGATGAAGCGACTTAACACAGGTATTACCTCACCTAGTTATCATTGTTTTATGGTCAGAACACTTAAAATCTACTGTCTTAGCAAATTTCAAGTATGGAATACCTGTATATGTTTATTGATTATAGTCAACCTGATGTACAATAACTGTCTTGATCTTATTCTACCTGTCTTGGCTTTTGTTTCCTTTGACAGCCCTATTGACTTCAGCTATAGTTTTGCATTCTTTGTTAGTGATTACCGTAAAGATTGTAAGAGAGTAGTTAAAATAAAAAAGTTTAGCAATGCCAAGTGTGGGCAATGATGTGGAGTAACTGAACACTCACATATTAGTGATGGGAAGAAAAAAACTTACAGCCACTAAGGAAAACAGCTTGTCAGTTTCTTAAACATTTAAACATATACCTTTCATGTGATCCAGACATTCCACCCTTAGGTATTTACCCAAGAGAAATAAAAGTATATGTGTAAACAAAGATTTGTAAACAAATGGTTATAGAAGCTTTATTTGTGATAGCACAAAACTATCATAAAAACTCAAATGTCTATCAACAGTTAAACGGTTAAGCAAGTTGCGGTATATCTTAACAGAGGAATGCCATTCTGTAAAACAAGAAATAAGCTATTGATACAATATGGGTAAATTTCAAAATCAGGTCATACACAAAAGACTATCCTGTATGGTTCTACTTATATGAAATCTAGAAAAGCAAAGCTATGATGACAGAGGACAAATCAGTGCTGCTTGGGTCTGGTAACTGCGGAAGAGATTGCCTGCAAAGGGGCATAGGAGACCTTTTGAGATAATGTAAATGTTTTGTAATATACTGTGGTCGTGTATACAAAACTGGACCGAATTACGAAAACTCATTACATTGCATAGTTAAAACGAGTGGATTTTATATTGTATGTAATGTACAACTCAGTGAATCTGGGAGTGGAGGATAGTGAAGGAGAGGGAAAGGGAGAGGAAAAGAAAAAGAGAGACAGAGACAAACAAAGAGACAGAGAAAGGGAGAGAGAGAGGTGGAGGAAGATGAAGAAGGGGAGGAGAAGGAGGAGGACGAAGAGGAGGGGGAAGAGGAGGACTATTTACGGGCTAAGACCTAAACTAGATTAGATCATGAAATGGGTCCAACTCTTGATAAGTAACTCCTTCCGAGGTACCAAAAAGTCTATCTGACAGTGAAAAATGAATGTATAATAAGGTAGTACCAGGGCTAGCCAAAGTAGAAAATAAGTGCACTTTTATCCATTTGTCTTGGCAGCAGAAAACAGCCAAAAAGTATACTAAGAAGGCTGTTGCTATCCAAATTCCACGTGAATTCCTCTCATTGGTAGGACTCATTTGGCATACAGAAAACTTTGCTGCGCAGGAATCTGGCAAATACAGTTTTTAGTTTGATAGTCTCTAAGTGTAAGAAAGAACACTAAAAGAGAGTGGAGTGGAAATTGAATAAGCCAGTAAATACTATCCACTAAAATGTCACTTGGTTTCTCTTATTGATTTGTAGGGATTCTTTATATGTATTCATAATAATCTTCATCAGTATTTCTTGCCATATTTATTTCCATATTCTCTGTATTGTTTGATAAATAAAAGCTCTTAATATGGTTATGCTTATCAAAGTACTTCTTATTTCTTTCTCTCTTTCTTTTTTTTTTTTTTTTTTTTTTTTTGAGACAGTCTCTCTCTGTAGCCCAGGCTGGAGTGCAGTGGCACCATCTCAGCTCACTGCAACCTCTGCCTCGTGAGTTCAAGCAATTCTCCTGCCTCAGCCTCCCAGGTAGCTGGGACTACAGGCACCCGCCACCATACCCGGCTAATATTTTGTATTTTTAGTAGAGACGGAGTTTCATCCTGTTAGCCAGGATGGTCTCGATCTCCTCACCTCGTGATCCGCCTTTCTCAGCCTCCCAAACTGATTTCTGATTGTTATAAGATTTTATAGGCAATCTTTTACTATCCCGTGTTCAGAAAACTGTTATTCTCTATTGTCCTCAAGTTTTATATTTTTGACATTTACATTTAAATAATAATTCACCTAGAATTGATTAATTTGCATGTGATTTGAAGTACGGACCAAATTTCATGGAAAATCAATTGTCACTATTTATTAAATATCCATTTCCCCCCACTGCCTTCAAACCCACTTCTGTCACATTAACATGGCTTGTTAATATGACACTTTATGCTGCTCCCCAACTTGTTCTTTCTCAGAAATATCTTAGCTATACTTGGCCCTCTGTCATTTTACATAAATTTTAGAATTTGACAATTTAGTTTGTTAAAAATCTAAAACTTATAAAATCTTGTAAATGTTAATGATATTAAATCTATAGATCAATTTAGAGACAACTGGCATTCTTAAAATTTTGCATCTTCCAAAGAGTGAACATGGTATATTTCTCTAATTATTTTTGTCTTTTCAGTGTATTTCAACAACATTTTATTTTTTTCATAAATGTCTTAAAGACTTTTGGTTAGATTTATTTCTAGTTGTACTGTATTTTGATATTTTTACAAATATTTCTTTTAAAACTATACTTAATTTTCAAACTGCAATTTCTTTTTTAATAATGATTTTATATTTAACAATAATGACAAAATCATTAGTTCTATTTATTAATCTCTATAGTTTCTTCTGTGTTTAGTATATGAGAAATTATATCATCTGAGAATACTGTTTTGTGTTTCTTCCTTTTCTTTTCAAATACGTATTTTGTTTGATATTCAATCAGATAAATTTTTATATTTTGTCTCAGCTATTTTTTGTTATCCCCATTGGATCTAAAAATTAATGTCTTGTTTTTCTTCTGAAAGTTCATAAGTTTCATTCCTTGGATTTTTTTCTGTGAAAAACTTTGAAACCTAACTTGAAGACAAGCTTCTCTTAAAGACTCTGAACTTGCTTATTTTTAGGTTCTGTAGGGCACTATGAAGTGGAAGGAAGTACTTTTAGCTAAAATTTTACCTGTTTTGTTTGTTTTTTAAGAGCACTCAGAAAAAGTTATTCCACTAGAGGACTGCCTTGTGGTTATGAATTACCAAGGAAGTATTGTTTTGTTTTAAATCTGCATTCAGCTCTTAGGTTCTTAAAGAAGCAGGATTATTTCAATTTTTTTTTCATAAAGCCATAACCTTTTAGTGTCCCAGTTTATAGGAGTGGAGCTGTCTGCTCTTAGGTTCTTCACTGTGGAAAGGGTGATTTCTGCATTTTCTTTTCTTCTCCCTGTATCTTAGAAAGTAAAATCCAAGATCAGAACCCTAGCAAACACTCAACAGATAAATTAGAGCTCTACTATCTTAGTAACTCAACATCACATTTTTAAAGGGACTTGAAATATTTTTTTTTTTTTAGTCAGGAGGTCATTTAACTCTCCGAAGCTGCAGAAAATGGAAGTGCTTATTCTTTATATGACTGTGTAAATTCTGTATTTGAGAAGTTCAGGAAAAACCATTAATCAATTTTTAAATATCACTTGTAATATAAGATTAAGATTATTTTGGAAAGTTGGAAATTGTTATAAAAATTAATATGTTTACACATATAGTTATCTCCAATTCATTAGCTAGAAAGATACCCATCTCTGATTCAAAAATAAACATATTTCCACTCTATTTAAAATTATACATAACACAAATATAGGAGATAAAAAGTATCAGAAGTTATTGAGAAATACAGATTAAGGAATTAATATTTTTGGCATTAGGAAACATTTTCTATCATGACCTCATTTCATGAGTATGAACCCAGTGGTACGCTACTTTTTTCTTCTCTAGAAAAAGCACTTAGATTCCAAAGCAGTATTTAAAAGGAAAAACAATTATAAAATATCTCTTAGAAAATCTCCATCCTTTACATCTACACTTATATTTCCCACCATTAATTCATAATTCCTAATAACTATAATAATGAATGTTTAATATCAGTATGAACTCTGAACCTTAATTTCATAAAGTTTAATTGAATGGCAGGTTTTAAATACATTCTTTGAATCTTGATGATGTATATTCTCTCTCTTGAAGCTTCTGCCTGGAACTTTTGCCCAACTTACTATTGGTGAGACTAAGAACCTATGTGTGAGTTGTCTATTATGTGAATTATATTTCAACCCTCAAAACTAAGGTACTTATCAAAGATTTCTACTTGATCTTTCTTTCCAGATCTACTTGAGATATGTGACTTTTTTTAGAGACATAGAACAATGTATCCCAACAGCAAACACAGGAAGATTTTAGTTTATCAAACTACCAAATTATGCTGTACAACAGTTCAGATATTCTTGCCATTGGGACACGCCGTCTTTAGTATTTATTTTATTTTAAAACTGACTTCAAAGATCCATTTCAACATTAGTGCTTCTTTATAGATTTAACATTCTGTTTTATGACCTTTAATACAAATGTTGGGATAAGACATTGATGGAAAATATTGTTTAAATTTGAATATAACCTATGGGTGTCATTTCCTTAAGGGAGAACAAAGACCAAAAACTATATCATTTCAGGTCATAGTTTAGTAACAAAAAGTTTATCTTACATATTTTTTAAACAGAAAGGAAATAAAAGTTGAGAAAATTTAAGCAGCCTATATGTAAGCTACTTGGTAGATTTTCCATATCTCAGGGCAAGTGACAACAACAACTTTACTTCTTTCTAAACAAACAGGTTTGGGAAGTCAGAGCTTTTCAAGAAATTATTTAAAATAAAAAACAGACTCAGTGCCCCATATGCCAAACACATATTTGGTAAGGCTAGGTAAAATCTTCCATGAATATGTACTCCAATAAAACCTCAGGTCAACACACCAAAATAAAAAAGATAACAATTGTGCCCAAAGGTCCTTTGTATAAATGTATCTTGTAATATATAAAAGTTAACAGCATCTACTTCACAGGAAACTTTTTGGTGTTGTCTGTAAATTGATTTGATTTAAATTTCCAGGGCCACAGATCACTAAAAACTAAACTGAATGTATGTGTTTTTCCTGAAGCAAACTCCTCTGTGGAAGTGATGGAAAATATAGTTGGATGTTAAATCTAAATGTGCTATCAGGGAGTATGACACAAATTATGAGCCTGTTCAAGACGAAGCCCATTGTCTTATGACAGTTGCAAATACAGTAAACAATGAATTCATTATCATTATTGGATTTTAAGCCAGAGTAAATCTCTAATGTTCTATAGTAAAACCAAGCAAAAGAAATCAACCATGCTATCTCTGGTAATACTTCTTTATTGAAATCCCTGAAATTGCATACCAATCATACTATAAACCACACTTACAAGGTTGGTGATTATGGCTCCTCTGGAGACAACAGTGAAGTATTACCACTATTTTCCATTTCGAAAGGAAATATAAATTGAAGGTCATGAGCCAAATTTCCTTCCATTTTTTAGCAAAATGGGTATGGAGTTTAATATATGACAAAAGTACAGTAATTGTTTCATTTTCACTCTAAAGTGGGATGCTTTCTCCTCTGTATCCCATGTTCTAGCAACTACAAACTCCTGAAGGTAAAAGGTTAGCAATCATGGAGCTCAGCCTGGCTGCTCTCAAGCAGTGAATGTGTACACAATCTGTACTGGTTATGTGTCTATTCTCTCCTTCATGATCTTTAGGTAGGAGGATTCTGGAGGTTGAGGGTCAGCTCTTAGACTTCTCTAGCCATGTATTGCTGTGTAACAAAATACCTCAAAATTTAGCAGCTTAAAACAACAATCATTTTACTTATTTCCTCACAATTCTGCAACTTGAGCAGGGCTTATTGGAGACAGTTAATTTCTCCTTCATCAGCTGGCATAAGCTGGCCTGACTTGACCAAAGCCAGTCTCAACTCTTAGATGGCCTCACTTGCATGGTGGCCAAGTTGATACTAACGGTTGGGTGAAAGCCCAGCTAGAGGTGCTGAATAAGCCCTCAGTTCTCTTTCATGAGACCGCTCCATGTGGCTAGGCTGGGTTTCTTACAGCATCCTATTCTCAGAGTAGTTGAACTTGCATGATGGCACACTACCCTCAAAGTGTGAAAACAGATGTTGCCAACCTTTGGCCTAAGCCAAAACCCAAAACCCCCAGAACTAGCAAAGTGTAACTTCTACCACATTATATTGCTTAGTTAACAGGTTCAGATTTAAGAAGAGGTAAACGCAGGTAAATTATACAAGGATGTAAATACAGTCATGCTCTGCATTACAACTTTTCGGTCAATGATAGACCGCATACACAACAGTGGTCACAAAAGATTATAATACCGCATTTTTTACTTTACCTTTTTTATGTTTAGACATGTTTAGATACACAAATATTTACCATTGTGTTACAATTGCCGACAGTATTTAGCACAGTAACATGCTGTACAGGTTTGTAGCCCTAGGGGCATAGGCCTATACCATATAGCCTAGGTGTGTGGTAGGCTATATCATCTATGTTTGTGTAACTACACACTACAATGTGTTCACAATGACAAAATCACCTAGTGACACATTCTTCAGAATGTATCCCTATTGTTGAGCAATGCATAACTGTAAAGCAACATAACAGATTACCATGTACCCCAGCATTATACACACAGATGGTACTATCGGAATAGTTCTTGTATGAATGAACTATAGAGCATTTAAGTCATCTAATTTCAGTGTTTTATTACCTTGATGTTTAAGTTTTTCCTGGTGGTTAACTAAAATTTTCCCTTATTCAATTTGAGCATATTTTTCCAAATTGAAATTGCTATAGCTTAGCTAATAAATGGCCAACATCATCTTAATAAGGTATGCTTTTGTTTAAAGACAAGTGTTAGAGAATCATTTTCTCCCTATCTGAAAAACAAACTCAATTTACTGCCATGTGGAAAATAAGAAAGACAGTTAAATACTTGGCAAAGAGATATAATGACTTGTCCCTATGAGAATTTTGTGTTGATTTTTTTGAAAACAAACACAAGATGCTTAGAGTGTTTTCAGGATGCTTCTTAAGAAAGAGCCATGCACAGGAACAATTTCATTTCCTGATATGATGGAAATGATGAAATAGTTCTGGTCTGCCCTAGGTATTTGAGATTTATTTCTCCAGAAAGGGGAAAAAAGGTAAATGTGCTTTCTTATAGACTGACTGTTATCATTGTTGTTGTCATTAAAGCTGTTTCTATTTATAAACAAAGTTCATAATAGGTGAATAGAATTTTTAAATTAGAAAACAAATTTATAGAATTCTAAACCCATATTATGGTTTTGCAAAATCAGAACATCCTCTGATTCCCTCCTTTCCATGTTCATCTCACCATAGATCTGGTAAAAGATTCCTAAACTTTATGTTTTAACTGACAATTAGTCTTGGATGAAACAAAAAGCAAGATGGTAAATTAGCAAATTTCTTAACAGATAGTCCAGTGCCGTGCTGGAGTTAGCTTGCACCACTCTGTGAAAGCTGTTTGTGATCATCTTTTCCCAATCTGCATTTTAAAAAGTCATGTTGATAAGCACAATTAACCGTCATGAGAATATTTACACCATGGCTTTTTTCTCTTTTTTTCCTTGTATTTATTTATTTGAAGAACCAGTTGTTAAATATTTACATTTACATCACTGATTCTAAGTCAGCTAGACTAACAGAACAAAAAGCAGGAAATCAGGAACAGGCATTGGACAATGATTGACAGTCAGAGCCAACATTTCAGCTGAGACCTGAATGACAATTTGGAGAAGGCCATATACTCTAGTAGAAGAGTATTTCTGGCAGCGGGTTAAATGTGGAAAATCCATAAGCCAGGAACAATTCTGGCATATTTGAATAACAGAAGCAGAGAGGAGGAATGGAATATGTTTATCAAGAGGACTGCATTACAAGAAAAGATTGGAAATGTAGACAGAAGCAAAATTATGTACACATTTACCAGAGAGTAAGGATTGGATTTTAAGAATATGTGCAATGGAGAGGACTTGGGATACTTTAAGCTGAGGACTGATACGAACATATTTATTTATGAAGAACAATCTGGCTTCTCTGTGTCAAAAGAGTTGAGGCTAGGCATGGGAAGAATAAAGTGAAAGAAAGTACACCAGTTACAAAAATATTGTATTACCTTAGATGAGAAATAAGAGTAGTTTAGACCCAGTTGGTGGCATGGATATGGAGAAAACCAAAAAGATTTGCTTGTAGTTTGGAGGTTGTTTCTCTAGAATTTGATGATGGATTTGATGTGAGGAATAAAGAAAAACTCCCAAGCGTTCAGCGTAAGTTTTTCATTGAATTGTGATACTGTTTACACAAGTGTAACAGTAGTGTTTTTATAATGGCAAACACTAAGATAAAAAAATACTAAAGATGTAGAAAAATGTCCTATTTTGAATATTCTATACTTGAGTTATCTATTGCATACATAAAGAGAGATGTCAAGTATTACTTGAATATGTGAGTACTGTGTCTCAAGGGAGAGTTCAAGGCTATTGACATAATTTGGAAACTTATCAGCACATACATATTTAAAAGCTCACAACTATTGGAATTATATCATGTTAAGGGAAGAAAGAGAAAAGCATCCAGAACAGATGCTTAGAACACTCCAATATCTAGAAGTGAGGCAGAGAAGCCCATAAAGGAAAGTGAGATGTGGAACTAGAGATAAAAGAAAAAATAAAGCATTCATTGTCACTGAAGCCAAGCAGAGAAAAGACTTATACAAAAAAATAATCAGTATCACTTGATGCTACTGAGAATTCATAGATATGAGACCTGAGAAGTGGAGTGTGGGCTGCAGACAGGTGGCTGACTGGCAAAGGGAATTAGGGAATTGGACACAGGCTGAGGGGTCAATTCATTGTAGATATTTTTCTACGAAGGAGAGCAGAGAAATGGAACATATGGGATCAAGGGAAGAATTATCTTCAAAATAGGAGCTGCTGGCTCAAACTGATATATTAATGGGAATGAAACGATAGAGGGAAGATTCTCTTGATGATAAAAGGGAATACCCTGTTTTAGTATTCACTGTGAGTTCAGCCTCAACTACATTGCTGGTCAGTATATCCTCGTCATGCATTATCCAATTTTATTTATGAAAAAGTAGACTCGGCCTACAGGTTTTACTAGCCCAGTTTTATAAATGCAAAAATTAAATCTGAGAGTTATTAAAAAATGTATTTAACACACACATAGTCATTCTTAAAATATTACTTAATTTATGTTATATTCTAAGTAAGATGTTTAGCAATTAGTGATCTCAGAATGAATATTGTACAAAACGAAATGAATCTAGCAATTTAACACTAGGTCAGTCTATTGCCAAACTTTATGATTTTTTTCCTGATACCATACTCTAAAGCATTCGTCCCAGTTTGATTGAGACAATTTGAATTATAGCCTACTGGTCCAACATAATTATTAATAGCACCTCATTTTACCTTTAAGTGTTTTGGGTTAGCCATGAATCTTATAGTCATTATATTAAAAAATCTAAATTGGGTGTACCCATTGACCGTCTCTTGTTTACATATTACTATATCTCATTGATGTTATTCCTAACTCATCAACATTAGCAATTCATTTATTAAAAACATGTCATTTTCCAAATTTGTAATATTCACCAGTAGCAAAACATTTATTAAATAGATTCTATAATATAATCACTAAACTATTCTTCACAGAATTAGAAAAAAATCCTAAAATTTGTATGGAAAGACAAAAGACCCTGAGTAGACAAAACAATCTTGAGCAAAAAGAACAAAGCGGGGGAGGCATCACACTAGCTGACTTCAAAATATACTCTAAAACTACAACAGTCAAAACAGTATGATATTGGCATTTAAAAACAAAACAAAACATATAGACCAATAAAACAGAATAGAGAACTCAGAAATAAATTCATACATTTACAGCTAATTTATTTTTCACAAAGGTGCCAAGAACACATAATGAGGAAAAAAGAGTCTCTTCAATAAATAGTGTGGGAAAACTGGATATCCACATGCAGAAATTAGACCCTTATCTCACACCATATACTAAACTCAATTCACAATGGATTGAAGATTTAAACAGAATACCTGAAACAGTAAAAAGAAAAAATATGGAAAATCTCCATGACATTGGTCAGAGCAATGATTTTTTGGACTTGACCACAAAAGCACAGGCAACAAAAGCAAAAAATAGACAAATAGGATTACATCAAGCTTAAAAAGCCTCTGCATAGCAAAATAACAATCAACAAAGGGAAGAGACTACATAATGTGAAAAAATTTTACACACCATATATCTAATAAGAAGTTAATATCCAAAACGTATAAGAAATTTAAACAACTCAATAGCCAAGAGAACAAAAAACAGTCTAAAATTTGGCAAAGAAGACATATAAAGGACCAAAGGTATATGAAAAAATGCTCAACATCACTAAGCATCAGGGAACATCAGATCAAAACCACAATGAAGGCCAGGAGTGGTGGCTCACGCCTATAATCCCAGCACTTTGGGAGGTGGAGGTGGGCAGATCATTAGGTCAGAAGATCAAGACCACCCTGGCTAACATGGTGAAACCCCATCTCTACTAAAAATACAAAAAATTAGCCGGGCATGGTGGTGGGCGCCTGTAGTCCCAGCTACTCTGTAGGCTGAGGCAGGAGAATGGTGTGAATCCGGGAGGCGGAGCTTGCAGTGAGCCGAGATCACGCCACTGCACTCCAGCCTGGGCAACAGAGCAAGACTCTGTCTCAAAAAACAACAACAACAACAACAACAACAACAAAAACACAATGAGATGTCACCTCATACTTACTAGAATGACTACTATAAAAAAGATGAAAGATAACAAGTGTTGGAGAGGATGTGGAGAAAAGGGAACCCTTGTATACTGCCATTGGCAATATAAATTCATGCAGGCATACCTCATTTTATTGCACTTTACCTTTCTGTGCTCCACAGATATTGCAATTTTTTTACAAATTGAAGATTGTGGCAACCCTGCATCAAGCAGGTCTATTGCTGCCATTTTTTCCAGTAGTATGTGCTCACTTGGTGTCTCTGTGTCAGATTTTGGTAATTCTCACAATATTTCAAACTTTTTATTATGATGATACCTGTTATGGTGATCTGTGATCAGTGATTGATCTTTATGTTACTATTATAATTGTTTTGGAGTACTACAAACCACACCCATACGAGGCAGTGAATTCAATCAATAAATGCTGTATGTGTTCTGTCTTCCCCAGTGATTGCTCTTCCCTGTCTTTCTATCTTCAGGCCTCCCTGTTCCCTGAGATACAACAATATTGAAATTGGGCCAATTAATAACCCTACAATGGCTTCTAAGTATTCGACTGAAAGAAAGAGTCACACATCTCTCACTTTAAGTCAAAAGCTAGAAATGTTTAAGCTTAGTGAGGAAGGCTTCTCAAAAGCTGGACCTCTTGTGCCAAACAATTAGCCAAGTTGTGACAGCAAAGGAAAACTTATTGAAAGAAATTATAAGTACTGCTCTAGTAGACACACACATGATAAGAAACAAAGCAGCCTTATTGCTGATATGGAGAAAGTTTGAGTAGTCTGGCTAGATCAAACCAGCCATAACATTCCCTTGAGCCGAGGCCTAATCCAGAAGAAAGCCCTAATTCTCTTCAATTCTATGAAGGCTGAGAGAGGTGAGGAAACTGCAGAAGAGAAGTTGAAAGTTCACAGAGGTTGGTTTATGAGATTTAAGGAAAAAAAAACTGTTTCCATAACATAAAAGTGCAAGGTGAAGCAGCAAGTGCTGATGCAGAAGCTTCAGTGAGTGATTCAGAAGATCTAGCTATGATCATTGATGAAGGTGGCTGCAGAAAAAACAGCCTTCTTCTATTGGAAGAAAATGCCATCGAGGACTTTCATAGCTAGAAAGTAGAAGTCAATGCAGGGCTTCAAAGGACAGACTGGCTGGGCGCGGTGGCTCACGCCTGTAATCCCAGCACTTCGGGAGGCCCACGCGGGCGGATCACCTGACATCGAGAGTTCCAGAGCAGCCTGACCACTATGGTGAAATCCCGTCTCTGCTGAAAATACAAAAACTAGCCAGATGTGGTGGCACATGCCTGTAATCCCAGCTACTCAGGAGGCTGAGGCAGGAGAATCGCTTGAACCAGAGAGGCGGAGGTTACAGTGAGCCGAGATCACACCATTGCACTCCAGCCTGGGCAACAGAGGGAGACCCTGTCTCAACAACAAGAAAAAGACAGAATGACTCTTTCGTTGGGGCTAATCCTGCTGATGACTTTAGATTGCTCCAGTGCTAATTTACCATTCCAGAAATCCTGGAGCTCTTAACGAATGTTGCTAAAGCTACCCAGGCTGTGCTGTGTAAAAGGAACAGCAAAAGCCTGGATAACAGCACATCTCTTTATAGCATGGTTTAATGAATATTTTAAGCCCCTGTTGAGACCTGCTGCTCAGAAAAAAAAAAAAAAAAAATATATATATATATATATGTATATGTATAGATAACTTTTAAAATATCACTGCTCATTGACAATACAATACACCTAAAAGCTCTGATGAACATGTACAAGGAAATTCATGTTATGTTCATCCCTGCTAAAACATCTATTCAGCAGCCCATGGATTAAAGAGTAGTTTGAATTCTGAGGCCTTATTATGTAAGAAATACATTTTGTAAGGCTATAGCTTCCATAGATAGGGATTCCTCTGATGGATCTGGGCAAAGTAAATTGAAAACCTTCTGGAAAGGGTTTTATATTCTAGATACCATTAAGAACATTTGTGATTCATGGGAGAAAGTCAAAATATGAAAAAAAAATGGACTTTGGAAGAGGTTAATTGCAACCCTCATGGATGACTTGGAGGGGCTCAAGACTTCAGTGGTGGAAGTCACAGTAGATGTGGGAGAAATAGCAAGAGAACTAGAATTATGAGTGGAGCCTGAAGTTATGACTGAATTGGTGCAATCTCATGAAAAACTTTAACAAATGAGGAATTGTTTCTTACTGTTGAGCAAAGAAAGTGGTTCCTAGATGTGGAATCTACCCCTGGTGAGGACACAGTAATTGTTATTGACATGACAACCAATGATTTAGAATATTACATAAACATAGTTGATAGAGCAGCAGCAGGGTTTGAGAGAATTAACTCCAACTGTAAAAGAAGTTCTACTGTGGATAAAAATGCTATCAAATAGGATCTCATGCTACAGAGAAATCTTAAGTGAAAGGAAGAGTCAATCAATGCAGCAAACTTTCTTAAGACGTTGTGACAGCCACCCCAACTTTCAGCACCCACCACCCTCATTAGTTAGTAGCCATCAACATCAAGGCAAGACCCTCCACCAGCAAAAAAGATTATAACTTGCTGAAGATACAGATGATTGTTAGCTTTTATACCAATAATGTACTTTTAAATTAAGTTATGTACATTGTGTCTTTAGAAATAATGCTATTGCACACCTTATATAATACAGTGTATTGTAAACGTAGCTTTTATGTGCACTGGGAAAAAATATTTGCTTAACTCACTTTATTGCAATATTTCCTTTATTGCAATGGTTTGGAACAAGCCCACAATATCTCTGAGGTATGCCTGTACAGCCATTATGAAAAACAGTATGGTCGTTCCTCAAAATATTAAAAATGGAACCACTATATGATCCAGCAATCCCACTACTGGGTCTATATCCAAAGGAAATGAAATTGGTATGCCAAAGAGGTACCTGCACTGCCACATTCATTGCAGCATTATTCACAAAAGTCAACATAAGGAAGTGTCCATCAAAAAGTGAATGGACAAAAAAAGTGATATGTGTACACAGTGGAACACTATTCAGCCTTTAAAAAGATGGAAATTCTGTCATTTGTGACAACATGGACAAACTTAGGGGATATCGTATTAAATGAAATAAGCTAGACATGGAAAAACAAACACGATATGAGCTCACTTATAAGTGTAATCTAAAAAACGTTGAACTCCTAGAGGTGGAAAATAGAATTGTGGCACTTAGGGATGGGAGTAGTAGTGGGAACAGGGAGTTGGGGAGATGGCCAGAGGATACAAAATTTTCATTAGGCAGGAGGAATAAGTTCAAGAAATACATTGTAGAACATGGTGACTATAGTTAATAACAATGTACTGTATTTTTGAAAATTGCTTAGAGTAGATTTTAATTGTTCTCCCCATAAAAAATAAGTATTTTAGGTAATGCATATGTTTATTAGCTCAATTTAGCCATTCCACAATGTATAGGAACTTCAAAACATGTTATATCTGAAAAATATATAGTTTTATTTGTCAATCAAAACATACACAAATAATTTTCTTAAAATGTCATTGAATTGCTTACCAGGAATCTTATTAGCCAGATGAATCATCTAATGTCATTAGCCATTAGAATTCAATCTTGTATGACTGATTATTAGTATTAAACAGTTTGCATTATTGGCTATTAGTTGTCTGTTGATTTCATTTGCCATTTTCTACTGTTTTTTTACCTGTTATAGGTGCTCATGATACATTATGAAAATTTATTTGCTATTTGTTATATATGTTATATGTATTACATATATGCTACAAATATTTTATCTCAATCCTTTTCTTGTATCAAAAATATTTTTGTTTTATTCTTATGAAAATATTTAATAGTTATATAGTTATATCTGTCAAAGCTCTCTTGGTAACATATTTGGAAAACATTCTTCTACATTTTCTTGAAAGGCCTGTAGATATATAAGCTACCTGGAATTTATTATATGGAATGAAGTAGGAATGTGACATAATATTTTCCTCATATATAATTGATTGCTTAATAATTTTATTTAAATACTCCTATTTGTAGCATTTGTCTCTAGATATTTTGTTTCATTTGCTTATTAATTTCTCTATGAGCTCTAAATTATTCAAAATACTGTTGTCTTATTATATATTTTGGTCCCTGTCAGGTCAAGATATTATAGTTCTGTCTTCCAAAATGTTCATTTTTTATATCATGTAAACTATAAATCATCCTCAAATTATATTTAAATATTATCTTGGTATATTGATAAGAATTACATAAAATTTATAGATTATTTTGAGTCCTTAGTCCAGAAACATGGGACATGTCTGCATTTGTCCAGATACTATTTTATTTCTCACTAAATTGTGTTTTTTAGCATTGTCCCATCAGTGTTTGAATAATTTCTTATTTTCCAGAACAAGATCTTCCAACTCACTTTCCTGTTTTCATGCCTCAGATCTACAATCAGACATTTCACTAAGGATCTTGATCTTTTTTTAAGGGGTAATGCCATTTAGAAACCAATATCTGAGCACTAGTGGCTCTCAGTGAATGTACTGTGGCTCTCCTGGTAGAGGGGAGGAAAGCTACATGGTAGAGGCATATGTGATCCAGACTACAGGTTCTTGATTAAGCCCTCTTCTCTCTAAGATTAAACCAGTATTTATTAATTTAATCTTTTTAAAATGTAATTTTGCTATCATTTTAATTTTTTAATTAGCTCAATTTTGCATTTTTCCATTTGTTTATGCATTTCAGCCAAAACTTTTTCCAAAATTTCTAGAAGACTACATTTTTATCATATATTTGGGATAATTACATACTAAACATATGTTTGTATCAACGCTAGTTAATATTTGCTGAATGCTAACAATTTGAAAGTGGAATATTAATTTTTTAAGCAAAGATTTTATTTCCTTTTAGACCTAAGAACATTTATCAATAAGGGCACTCACTTATCCCTTACCTTTGATGTACTCACACATCACAGATTTTGGCGTTTCTTTTGATGTCCTTAAATTCTTGTTCTGTCTAATTTCAAATATGTAACTGACTTGCTACACTTTTAAGGTTTCTTGGACATTCACTCCTCATAACCTTCCATATAATACGGTTGCTTTACTTTGATATAATATTTTCACCTGATTATTTTAAGATTCACAGAACTTTAAAAGTGTTGTTACTAGTGCACGGATGTAATAACTTCTGCTCTTTGAACTTAGTATTTGAAAAACCCTGCAAAAGAATTTATGGAAGCCACATTTTAGGATTGTAACTAGATTAAAATACTCAACCTCTTGGCAAAAATGGTAATGAAGGTTTTTTCAGTATTCAGGTTTTATGACTAAACTAAAAAGCTTAAGAAAGGAACAAAGGGGCCGGGCGCAGTGGCTCACGCCTGTAATCCCAGCACTTTGGGAGGCCGAGACGGAAGGATCACGAGGTCAGGAGATCGAGACCATCCTAGCTAACACGGTGAAACCCCGTCTCTACTAAAAATACAAAAAATTACTCTGGGCGTGGTGGCGGGCGCCTGTAGTCCCAGCTACTCGGGAGGCTGAGGCAGGAGAATGGCGTGAACCCGGGAGGCTGAGCTTTCAGTGAGCCAAGATCGCGCCACTGCACTGTAGCCTGGGTGACAGAGCGAGACTGCGTCTCAAAAAAAAAAAAAAAAAAAAGAAAAAAAGAAAAAGAAAAAAAAGGAACAAAGGAAGGAAAAAAGAAAAAGAAGGCAAACTAAAACTAGAGAATGCATAAATGTTCTCAGTGGTTTCATTACAGTTGGAACTGAATATCACTTTATGGTCCCATCCCCTGCCCCAAAATATAAACCAGTACTGAACTATAGATGTAAGAAAGGAAAATTCAAAGGAAAAAGCCTATGAATTAAAATACACTTTAGAAACATACCACCCAATTACAGTTATGGCCCCTATTTGGATCCCATTTCAAACAACCAAACTGTAAACCAAAACAAACAAACACAAATATGTTAGACAACTGGGAAACTATATCGCTGATTAAATAGTTGATGATGTTAAGGGACTGTTGGTAATTTTTAAAGCGTAACAATGGTATTACGAATAATTTTTTGAGTTAAAAATATTTATAAATATTTTCTGAAATATTTATGGGTGAAATTATATAATGTCTGGGACTGACTTTAACGTAATGGAAGATAGAGATAAACATTAGTCATTAATGTTAACTGTTGAAGCTGACAGATTGGTGACTAGGGGCTTCACTACACCATTCTCTATAATTTTGTATATGTTTGAAATTTGCTATAAGTTTGAAATTTAATTAGGGCCTGTATGTTGAGGTGGTGGTGGGAATAGAAAGAAGTGAAAACCATTGAGTGGGATCTGAAAGTTTTAATGGACAAGTCTCAGTAATCATTTGTGGTTAGATGTGTCAGGAGTGAGGGGAGACAACTTCTGCATGATCTAAATGTATCACTCAGCTTGGAACTCAGCACTAGATCCAAGAAAAATGCCATGAATGTATTCAGGGTATTGAATTTGCTTGGAAGTTGGAATAGGAAAATAATGATAAGTGAGTTAAGGGAACTGTAAAGAAAATGGATGAAATGGTCAGGCACTGTGGCTTATGCCAGTAATGCCAGAATTTCGGGAGGTCCAGGTGGGTGGATCAATTGAGCTCAGGAGTTCAAGACCAGCCTGGGCAACACGGCAAAACCCGTCTCTACAAAAAATACAAAAAAATTAACCAAGTGTGTTGGTGCATGCCTGTAGTACTAGCTACTCCAAAGGCTGAGGTAGGTGGATTACTTGAGCCTCGGAGGTCGAGGCTGCAATGAGCAGTGATTGCACCCTGCACCCCAGATGCTATTAAAAAAAAAGAAACAAAAGAAAAAGGAAAGAAAATCGATGAAATGATGGATCATGACTGAAACAGAAGGAAGGAAGGAAGGAAGGAAGGAAGGAAGGAAGGAAGGAAGGAAGGAAGGAAGGAAGGAAGGAAGAGCCATGAGTGGGCTGAGACATAAGGCAGAAAAAAAGAGTGCTCTAGGCTATTGTGTTGACACTAACAGGCTGTCTAAGATTGAGCAAATTACTTTGTGTATGCTTTATTTACTTTCCATAACCAAAAATTAAGAGTGGACTTAATATATGGTCATTTGTAGGTCACAATGATGTTTTCCTTCACCTGCATGTCTTCTTTTTTGCCAGTTAATATTCCCTATGTAAAGAAGAGAGTTGTTTGAAATTATATACAGATTTAAGTTACACCAACACACTACATTCTCTTAACTATCCATTTCGCAATGTAGCCTCGATTGTGAAAAAAAGCATGAGAAAAATCATATTGGTTTTGTACTGTTTTTTGTTGTTGTTGTTGTCAAGGGGTTTTTGCCAAAGTTAAAATTTCCAGCTAATAACCTTTGAAGCTCTAGCATTAACCATAGTAAAATATACCGTCGTAACCCTAATCTGGGGCTTTGTGCAAAGCTGTTTATAACCTGTCTTAAGTGATCCTTATAAAAATAGAAAATAGTGCTCTAATGCTGTTATCAAAAATTCTGTTTAATCAAATTTGTATTACTTTTCTTCGGCTGAAATGCAGAGGTCAAATATCACAGTATTCATTATTTTATTGCCTTAATTCTCAATGATGCTTCAAACCCCAAACAACTGAATGTGATAGGCCTTTGTGAAAATTTAATTATGGTCCTGATTGCAGGGGACATATTTATTCTTTGATTCTTTATCTTCCATAGAGGGCTGAGGACATATATTCCATTACCTATAAAGGAATAGAATTATCCCCTACTTGTGTACTTTACCCCACTCACTAAGTTTTCTTATGAGAAAAGAAACTAACCTGTTTAGTGAGATGATGATAGGCTGAGAGTCATCAGGTTGTTTTTAAAGGTCATTCTTCATATACAGCCCAGGCATAATCAAGCTAAATTCAATCACAATACAAAGGTATTTTTATTCACTGAAAATTAACAATTTATTACGGGACACGTTGATTTTCATTTCAGAGAGACAATGAATGACCATTGACTTCCCAATTTAGTTATTCATTGAACATCTAATATATGTCAGTCACTGTTCCAGGTGCTTGAGAAATGGCAGTGACAAAAATCCCTTACATTCTTGTGGTTTAGGAAGCCTTGAATGTGAACCCAAGAATTAGGGATCAAAACCACATCTGGGGACACCAAGCCTTCTGTGCAGCCACGTCACATGGTTTCACCAGAAGTGAATGTCAAAAGAATAGTAGCCTCAAAGACAAATCTTAGCAGGCAGAGTCTGCCACATTTCAAGAATTAAGCAAGGCTTTGGTGGCATCCTCAGGTAAGGTACTGAAACCACATTTGAAGTTCAAACAAAGAAAGATTGATTTTAGCAATCAAAGTCAACTTACACTTTCCGAGACTTCCAGTCTTTCATAGATCCTAAGGTTCGGAGGTACTCTCTAAGGTACTTTAGAAGAAATAATTTCATTTCTCAAGGTATTATAGATCCCCACAGTAAAAAGTTAAGACTCACGGCAAAGACAGAAATAAGTCAACCAAATAGATAGCATTTCATTACAAGGTTCCTTCATTTGGTGAGTCAAAGGAACATTGCCCTCATTACTGTATTTCCTGGCCGGGACACAGGCTGGGGAATTAACGGAGTAATGGAATTTCTACACAGTCTTTCATTTTTAAGAGCTCCATACGAGCATGTGACACCAAACTTATTTCTCTTTATCTTGATTTAAACTGTATCCAAGGCCAAGGGGTGAATGTGACTTGCTTTACTTCTTAAATTACGAAGTTTGTCCTACAATTCCTGTAGTTATTCCTCCACATTCCTCATTATCTCAAACTGACTTCACATAGATTTTGATCATTGTGAATTTCATAGAGACTATAGGTTCAACCACAAGACAGATAAAATTTAAATCAGTGAACAGCTAAAGAGGCTTTTGGTCCTCATTATATATTGAATAAGTAATCTTCTTGAGTTGAGGTACAGGAATAAAAACTATGGAATTATTATAATGCTAAGAAGAAAATTTTAAAAGCTTATACCTATATTTTTTCTAAGACTTATAATTTCTTAAGGAGGAACAAGGTCAGCATCTTAAAAGCAGATTACTTTTGTTATAATTAATACCGAAGTAGTAAAAGAAATAAAGACGATTATAATGAAAGACATGCCTAAGGATGAGGATTTACTTAGGATAAATACTGCTATCTGGTGGGACAGCCTAGATGTATATAAAAGAGAAATGGAGATATGTACAGCCCTATGTATTGTTAAGGTTGGAGTCAGGGAGAAGATATGTTATTATGATGGGTTAACAGACCACCATTTCAAGAAGATAAAAATAGGAAGACCTTAGTGTCCACACTTGGATGACTTGAGAGGCAGTTTGAAAACAGGAAGCCAGTGAACCAGAGAGAAGCCACTGGGATAACTCCCTTGGAAAATTAGGATCAATAACTAGATAGTTTCATAAAATCTGGACATATTTTAGAAATAAAGTCTTCATCAATAGACATGGAATATTTTCACTGAGTTTTAAATTCATAGAGCTGCTGCATGAAGATAGACAAATATGGCGAGTATTCTAAGGGGAGAGGTCTGGAGAATTCACCATGTTAAGTTCCCAGAAGAAGGATATGAGTAGTCATTACAGAAGTCATGGAGGTCACTACTGCACTGAGAACAGGTTTGGATTAGATGTTGATCTGATGGGAGGTAACATCTGCATGGAATACCACTTAGGAAGGTGAGAGTGTCATCATTTGTTTAATTAATGGATACTTTTGGTTGGAACAGAATTTATTGAGTTCTTATGTCATTCCAGGGAAAAACCCAATGTACAATCTAGAAGAACATTTTAGGAAAATTAATTTCAGATACTGAAAGTACCTGAACAAAAAAAAAAAAGAATGAGAACCAAATGATGCAGCTGAGCATTGGCACCACTTGAACAGTGATCAAAAGGAAACAATTAGGGAAGCAGTTTACATTTTGAATTTTTCTGAACCAGCTTGAAAAGACCTGAGGAAAGCAGAAGAAAAAAACAATATATAACACTCCTAAAAGGAAAAATAAAGCAGAAAAGAATATTTCTCTTGCCATTGAAGTCAAATTAGCCCTGATAGTTGAAGGCCAAGGTTGGTAGTTCCAAGTTACCTTAGGATAATGAAGTTTCTATGGATCACAATCTTTCCACACCTTGTCCAAAATACCATAAAGATTTAAACAACAGTTAACTTAAAACATCAATAACTTACATTTGCCACATAGAGAACAGAAGATATAAATTCCAATTTATGGGTAAAAGAAGGAATAAGCAACTAAGGCTACCAGAGCCCACACTTGCATGTGAGTCTGGAGGGAGCTGTATGATGTGTGAGTAGTGGGCAGCAGTGGTGAAATCCAGGAAACATTATCAAGAGTTCACCTCCAGAAATAGAGAACCACACCCTGAGTAGAAACTATCAACAGCCTTGTTGGGCTTAGAAGACTACATAGCACAGTCAACAGGAAGATAAGGGGCTTGAAAAGTCAGTCTTGGTAAAGTATCTTTGAAGAGAGTTACGAATTGGGATGACTTGCTGCTGGTTTGGGTAGTTTTAAGCTTGTCTCTGAGGAAGGCTGGAAGTCAAATACTGACCTTTGAACAAGAAGGAAATGAAATAAACTAGCTGTCTATGTATAATGTGCAGCATGAAGTCTAAAATTCCCCTGGAGACATGCTGTACTAGCTTGTTATCTGTACTGCTTAGTGAAAATGTGTAGATTGACAGTTATATATGGTTTAATAAGTCATAAAGCCTAGGTTTTATCTAAGTGATAGGTGTGGTGTAAAAGACTACTTAGCAAATTTGTACCTTGGCATGAGTGAAGCTAATTAACTCACAGATGAAATCAGGTATCTTTTTTGAGAAAAATGATGCCTAATAGTTGCACATATTTTGGGGGTACTGTGATATTTTGAAACCTGAAAAATTTGGAATGCTTCATAAATTTTCATGTCATTCTTGTGTAGAAGCCATGCTAATCTTCTCTGTATCATTCCAGTTCTAGTATGTGCTGTCGAAGCAAATACAAAACCAAAACATATTGTATTTACCTTGGTGGCTCATAAACCAAAGATGAACCACATCCTATGTGAGTGAGATAGGACCCTACAGGGCTGCACTGATAAGTCACCTTCCTCTACGAATGTCTGCACTTTCTCTCTGTGGCTGTAACATATCTTTTACCTTTATAAAGCTTTACAAAACTATGTCCTGTGTGGTCCCGTGAGGACTTTCAATTATCTGATAGTGTGTGACTTCTGTAGCAGCAGTTGCATTTGGAGTCAGCAGCTGGTTTTAAATAGAGGAAAAGAAGCAGTTGATGACAAACAGCCTACTGGAACAGAATATAATATGAAAATAAAATCAAGCTGCACCTCCACTAAATAATGATTTCATACATTTAAAAACCACCATTTCCTGTTGCTACAGAAGCAGAATCCTTGATATGAGAACTCAGAAAAGCCACCTGCTACCCACCAGCCACATAAAAGAAATATTTTCCTAGTCATTATTCTAGGAGAATGAAATATGGATAAGAAAAATAAAATCATGGCATTCATGAAAAACTGAAGATGAGGATCAAAACAGGATCACAAATGAAAGCACATTAAGTGACACAGACAAAACCTGCTGAGAAGTAAGATTCTTGCCAGAATTTAAAATATAACAAAATAAGACATTGAAGATGTGAAAGAACATTTAAAAACGGAAATTACAAACTTTAAGAAGAGACAGGTAATAGATGTTAAATGGGAAAGAACAAAGCTTGGGAAAGAAAAAAATCAAAATTAACTTGTAAATTAAGATTAAACATAAGATACCCAAAAGATAATAGAAACTACTTAAAGTGTAGTAAATGACATCAAGAGGATAGAAATGAGACCAAATGGACAAATGATACACTTAGAGAGGAACAAATAGAAGGTAGAAAGACAAAGAAGATGGAATGTACATAACCGCAAAGAAAATACAATTTCCATGGGAAAAGAGTACCAAAAGAAGCAATAAAGAACAAAGCATAATCAAGCAAAGAAACAGATCTAATATTTTTTTAATTAGAATACAAAAAGCTCTCATTTTTAACAATACCTGGATCTGCATGTAAAAAAGATGCACAGTGTGCCTGAGAAAATTGGCCTAGGATGTTAAACAGTAACACCATGTTCCTAACATTATAAGATTTTAAAGATAACAGGTAAAAACTATAGGCCTCCAATCAAAAACATCAATGCACTGACAAAGTAAAGAAAATTATACTGACATCAGACTTCTTGAGAGGAACGGTAATACAAGAAGATAATGGCGCCGTATTTACCAGACACACATAGGAAGAAAATGTAAGGCAATAATGTTTTATCCAGCCAAGCTTTCTTTCAAGTATGAAGATTTTAAGAAAACAGTTTTAAACATGCAAGAATTTAAGTTTATGAATCTTTCGTAAGCAATCTCCTAGAAAATATGATTAGACAACCAGGAGCTGATTGAACAGATTGTATATAAAATTTTGGTATTAAGCATTGAATAAGTAAAACTCTATATATAAAGAGAGAAGAAGAGATAGAGGAAGAGGTATGGAGAAAGAGAGGGAGAGAGGAAGGGGGTCACTGAGATTAAATAACAAATATATGCTTTACAAAATAGAGAGAGAAAACTAGGAACAGAAGAGAGAGAGAGAAATGGGGAAATAAAATGTTATAGAAGATTCCCTAATAAGTAGTGATTAGAAATCAAATGATAACATTTGAATGCAAGAAACTTGTGTACATTTAAGAGTAATAATATAGCAGTAAGAAAGATAATATGATTGATTAAAATTAAATGGTGAAGAAGAAGGAAGGAAGAGGAACTAAGTGAGTGTTTTATTTGTTTCTTGTAGAAATCCATAGATACTCCTAAGGAAAATGGGGAATGAGATACTCACAAAACAGTAAACATTATAACCAAAATATAAACTTTTCTATTACTTAAAAAGATAAAAACAAAAGAAAACAAAAAAGTAATTACTTAGTGAATAATTAATTATTATGTGTTTGTAGGCTTAGCTCATTAAAAGTAAAAAATTTCAGGTAGAATGACAGCAAAATGCAACTTTGTATTGTAGACAAGAGAATCTCTTTAAAAAGTTTGAGAGGCTACAAATCAAAGAATGGATGAAAAAATAACAAGCAAAACAACAAGAAAAGGAAAGCAAAGATAACACCTTCATATCAAACATAATTAAGGCTAAAAAGTATTAAATGAGAATAAGAGTTATTATGTTATAATGTTATACCTTCACAGCAAAGATAAAACAGATATGAATCCCTAAATGTTATATAATATACAAACCATTTTTATAAAACAGAATCTACAGATGGTTCATTAGAAACACCCTAAGGTAAGAGAATTTAATACAATAAAATTGTCTTAGGTCAAGAGTAAAAGGATTATGTGAGAATCTAGATAGAATCTATTTATATCTACATAATTTATTGAGATATTCACCCCAATATTAAAAATATAGCTTCTAACCAATTGCACATGAAAATATTTTGAAAGATAAAAATTATAGACCATAAAGAATATCTCGACAGATTACACAAAATTGAAAAGGAAACAATGTTCACTGACCAAAATACAACCTTTTACATAGAGATTCAATGACCTTCTATAAAACAAGATCTTATGGGATATAGTTAAAACAGTACTTGAAAGAAAATTCATAGCTAAAAATATTCATTTTATTTAAAAATGAAAGAGTGAAAACAGTAAATTAAACATCCCACTCAAAATGTCAGGGGCCAGAAAAGGCAAACCAAAAGAAAGAGAAGAAAGGAATTCATAAAGATAAAAGAAGGGAAAAATTAACCAGAAAAAAAGCGACAAATAATTCTTTTTTAACAAAACAGGCTCAATTCCCTTCCAAGATGGCCGAATAGGAAGAGCTCCGGTCTGAAACTCCCAGCGTGATCCACACAGAAGATGGAGGATTTCTGCATTTCCAACTGAGGTACCTTGTTCATCTCACTGGGACTGGTTGGACACTGGGTGCATCCCATGGAGGTTGAGCCAAAGCAGGCCAGGGCATTACCTCACCCAGGAAGCACAAGGGGTCAGGGAATTTCCCTTTCCTAGCCAAGGGAAGCCATGACAGATGGTACCTGGAAAAATGGGACACTCCCTCCCAAATACTGCACTTTTCCAGTGGTCTTAGTAAAAGGCACACCAGGAGATTATATCCCATGCATGGCTGGGTGGATCCCACGCATGGCTGGGTGGATCCCACGCATGGCTGGGTGGATCCCACGCTCAGGGAGCCTTGCTTACTGCTACCACAGCAGTCTGAGATCGACCTGTGAGACAGCAGCCTGGCAGGGGGAGGGGCATCTGCCATTGCTGAGACTTGAGTAGGTAAACAAAGCAGCCAGGGAAGTTTGAACTGGGTGGAGCACACCACAGCTCAGCAAGGCTAGCTGCCTTTGTAGTCTCTACCTCTGGGAGTAGGAGAAGCTGAACAAAAGGCAGCAGAAACTTCTGCAGACTTAAATGTCCCTGTCTGACAGCTCTGAAGAGAGCAGTGGTTCTCCCAGTACGGTGTTTGAGCTCAGAGAACGGACAGACTGCCTCCTCAAGTGGGTCCCTGACCCCCATGTAGCCTAACTGGGAGATACCTCTCAGTAGGGGCCAACTGACACCTCATACAGGCGGGTGCTCCTCTGGGACGAAGCTTCCAGAGGAAGGATCAGGCAGCAATATTTGCTGTTCTTCAATATTTGCTGTTCTGCAGCCTCCAATGATGATACCCAGGCAAACAAGGTCTGCAGTGGACCTCCAGCAAACTCCAACAGACCTGCAGCTGAAGGACCTGACTGTTAGAAGGAAAACTAACAAACAGAAATGAACAGCATCAACATCAACAAAAAGGACACCCACACCAAAACGTTATCTGTAGGTCACCATCATCAAAGACCAAAGGTAGACAAAACCACAAAGATGGGGAGAAACCAGAGCAGAAAAGCTGAAAATTCTAAGAACTAGAGCACCTCTTCTCCTCCAAAGGATTGCAGCTCCTTGCCAGCAACGGAACAAAGCTGGATAGAGAATGAGTTTGACAAGTTGACAGAAGTAGGCTTCAGAATGTCGGTAATAAAAAACTTCTCTGAGCTAAAGGAAGATGTTAGAACCCATTGCAAGGAAGTGAAAAACCTTGAAAAAAGATTAAATGAATGGCTAACTAGAATAAACACTGTAGAGAAGACCTTAAATGACCTGATGGAGCTGAAAACCATGGCACAAGAACTACATGACAGATGCACAAGCTTCAATAGCTGATTTGTTCAAGTGGAAGAAAGAGTATCATTGATTGAAGATCAAATTAATGAAATAAAGTGAGAAGAGAAGTTTAGAGAAAAAAGAGTAAAAATAAATGAACAAAGCTTCCAAGAAATATGGGACTATGTGAAAAGACCACATCTACCTTTGATTGGTGTACCTGAAAGTGATGGGGAGAATGGAACCAAGTTGGAAAACACTCTGCAGGATATTATCCAGGAGAACTTCCCCAACCTAGCAAGACAGGCCAACATTCAAATTTAAGAAATACAGAGAACACCACAGAGATACTCCTCGAGAAGAGCAACCCCAAGACACATAATTGTCAGATTCACCAAAGTTGAAATGAAGGAAAAAATGTTAAGGACAACCAGAGAGAAAGGTGGGTTACCCACAAAGGGAAACCCATCAGAATAACAGCGGATCTCTCGGCAGAAACTCTACAAGCCAGAAGAGAGTAGGGGCCAATATTCAACATTCTTAAATAAAAGAATTTTCAAGCCAGAATCTCATATCCAACAAAACTAAGCTTCAGAAGTAAAGGAGAAATAAAATCCTTTACAGACAAGCAAATGCTGAGAGATTTTGTCACCACCAGGTCTGCCATACAAGAGCTCCTGAAGGAAGCACTAAACATGGAAAGGAACAACCAGTACCAGCTACTGCAAAAACATGCCAAATTGTAAAGACCATCGAAGCTAGGAAGAAACTGCATCAACTAAAGGGCAAAATAACCAGGTAACATAAAAATGACAGGATCAAATTCACACATAACAATATTAACCTTAAATATAAATGGGCTAAATGCCCCAATTAAAAGACACAAATGCAAATTTGTTAAAGAGTCAAGACCCATCAGTGTACTGTATGCAGGAGACCAATCACTTGCAAAGACACACATAGGTTCAAAATAAAGGGATAGAGGAAGATCTACCAAGCAAATGGAAAGCAAAAAAAAGCAGGGGTTGCAATTCTAATCTCTGATAAAACAGACTTTAAACCAACAAAGATCAAAAGAGACAAGGCGACTACATAATGGTAAAGGGATCAATTAAACAAGAAGAGCTAACTATCCTAAATATATATGCACCCAGTACAGGAGCACCCAGATTCATAAAGCAAGTCCTTAGAGACATACAAAGAGACTTAGACTTTCCACAATAATAATGGGAGATTTTAACACCCCACTGCCAGTATTAGACAGATCAGTGAGACAGAATGCTAACAAGGATATCCAGGACTTGAACTCAGCTCTGCACCAAGCAGACCTAATAGACATCTACAGAACTCTCCACCCCAAATCAACAGAATATGCATTCTTCTAAGCACCATATCACACTTATTCCAAAATTGACCACATAGTTGGAAGTAAAGCACGCCTCAGCAAATGTAAAAGAATAGAACTCACAACAAACTGTCTCTCAGACCACAGTGCAATCAAATTAGAACTCAGAATTCAGAAACTCACTCAAAACCGCACAACTACATGGAAACTGAACAACCTGCTGCTGAATGACTAGTGGGTAAATAATGAAATGAAGGCAGAAATAAAGATCTTTGAAACCAATGAGAACAAAGACACAACATACCAGAACCTCTGGGACACATTTAAAGCAGTGTGTAGAGGGAAATTTATAGCACTAAATGCCCACAAGAGAAAGCAGGAATTATTTAACATCAACACCCTAACATCACAATTAAAAGAACTAGAGAAGCAAGAGCAAACAAATTCAAAAGCTAGCAGAAGGCAAGAAATAACTAATATCAGAGCAGAACTGAAGGAGACAGAGACACAAAATACCCTTCAAAAAATTCAATGAATCCAGGAGCTGGTTTTTTGAAAAGATCAACAAAATTGATAGACCACTAGCAAGACTAATAAAGAAGAAAACAGAAAAGAATCAAATAGACACAATAAAAAATGATAAAGAGCCTATCACCACTGATCCCACAGAAACACAGAGAATACTATAAACAGCTCTATGCGAATAAACTAGGCAATCTGGAAGAAATGGGTAAATTCCTGGACATATACACCCTCCCAAGACTAAATCAGGAAGAAGTTGAATCCCTGAATAGGCCAATAACAGGCTCTGAAATTGAGGCAATAATTAATAGCCTACCATCCAAAAAAAGTCCAGGACCAGACGGATTCACAGCCGAATTCTACCAGAGGTACAAGGAGGAGCTGGTACCATTCCTTCTGAAACTATTTCGATCAATAGAAAAAGAGGGAATCCTCCCTAACTCATTTTATGAAGCCAGCATCATCCTGATACCAAAGCCTGGCAGAGACACAGCAAAAAAAAAGAGAATTTTAGACCAACATCCCTGATGAACATCAATGCGAAAATCCTCAATAAAATGCTGACAAAACAAATCCAGCAGCACATCAAAAAGCTTATCCACCACGATCAAGTGGGCTTCATCCCTGGGATGCAAGGCTGGTTCAACATAAGCAAATCAATAAACATAATCCATCACGTAAATAGAACCAACAACAAAAACCACATGATATCTCAATAGATGCAGAAAAGGCTTTTGACAAAATTCAATGGCTCTTCATGCTAAAAAATCTCAATAAACTAGGTATTGATGGAACGTATCTCAAAATAATAATAGCTATTTATGACAAACCCACAGCCAATATCATACTGAATGGGCAAAAACTGGAAGCATTCCTTTTGAAAACTGCCCTCTCTCACCACTTCTATTCCACATAGCGTTGAAAGTTCTGGCTAGGGCAATCAGGCAAGAGAAAGAAATAAAGGGTATTCAATTAGGAAAATAAGTCAAATTGTCCCTGTTTGCAGATGACATGATTGTATATTTAGAAAGCCCCATTGTCTCAGCCCAAAATCTCCTTAAGCTGATAAGCAACTTCAGCAAAGTCTCAGGATACAAAATCAATGTGCAAAAATCACAAGCATTCCTATACACCAATAACAGAGAGTCAAATCATGAGTGAACTCCCACTCACAATTGCTACAAAGAGAATAAAATACCTAGGAATCCAACTTATAAAGTATATGAAGGACCTCTTCAAGGAGAACTACAAACCACTGCTCAACGAAATGAAAGAGGACACAAACAAATGGAAGAACATTCCATGCTCATGAATAGGAAGAATCAATATCATGAAAATGGCCATACTGCCCAAGGTGATTTATAGATTCAATGCCATCCCCATCAAGCTACCAATGACTTTCTTCACAGAATTGGAAAAAAACTACTTTAAAGTTCATATGGAACCAAGAAAGGGCCCAGGTGTGGTGGCTTATGCCTGAAATCCCAGCACTTTAGGAGGCTGAGGTGGGTGGATCACCTGAGATTGGGAGTTCGAGACCAGCCTGGCCAACATGGCAAAACACCCTCTACTGAAAAAACAAAAATTAGCCAGGTGTGGTGGTGCATACATATAATTCTAGCTACTCAGGAGGCTGAGGCAGGAGAATCACTTCAACCCGGGAGGCGAAGGTTGTGGTAAGCTGAGATTGCACTTCTGTACTCCAGCCTGGGCAACAGAGTTAGATTCCATCTCATAAATAAATAAATAAATAAATAAATAAATAAATAAATAAATAATACCAAAGCAGATGCGGTGGTGCATTCTGTGCCTATATTCCCAGCTGCTACTCAAGAGCCTAAGGCAGGAGAATCACTGGAGCCCAGAAGCTTAAGGCCAGCCAGGACAACATAGTAAAACCCTGTCCCTAAAGCAAACAAACAAACAAAAACAGCCCAATAGACATTTCATCACACATCTTACAACCATGTTAGAAAAATAAGAAATTAATTACATGGGTACAAAAACCACCACATCAACGTTTTATCTTGAGACAATAAATAAAGTTTTAAAATCCACTACATGAAATAAATTATTTTTTACAAAAAAATAGTTAACTAATACTGAGCACACACATGTAGAAGAAACCAATTTTTATTTTATAAAAAGAAAAAGTTCTCAAAGAGTTATTTTTATAAGGAACAACATATATGATGGATTCATAGAGGAATTTCTCAAATCTATAAAGACTAGATAATCCCAATGATATTGTGGACATTTCCAGACCATAATTGAAAAAAAAAAAAAGAAAAGAAAATGAGGAGTAACACCTCCAAATTACTTAAAGCAAATAGTTAAACCTGATAAATATTGTACACAAAAGAAAACTGGCAATCAGTTACACCTGCAAGCACTTATGCGTAAAAGTTCTAAATAAATATTCAAAACATAAAAACATTAACATTAAAATAAGATACATCATAATCAAGAGAGTTTTGTTCCAGGGGTGTAAGCACCCTTCAATATTGTATTATCCATTAATATAATTACTCATATTCATTTATATAAGTATAAATAGCTTGATAGTGTCTCAGATATGCTAAAAATGCATTTGACAAAAAAACTATCTTTATTACCAATGAAACCATCAACAAATCGAAATTAATACACGTATCATGAAAATGACAAAAAATGTATATTTCTCAGTTCAAAGGTTAGCAGCTGACCTTGCGGTGAAGCACTGGCGATAGTCAAAATCAGAAATGAGACAATATCGCCTGCTGGGTGTGGTGGCTCACACCTGTTTGAACACTGTATTAATGGCATTAGCCAATGCAATGATATAAGAGAAAGCAAATAGAGGCTTAAGAATATAAAAGGAAGAACTAAAACTCTATTTGTATGAGATATATTATGAATCAAGAAAACCAAAACAATAAATTTGCCATGCTAACAGGATATAAAATTGACATACCAAAATAATTACCTACTTATCTGTGAATGATGACTGGCTAGACAATGTATGGGTAAGAAGAACCTATTTACAACAGATTTTTAAGTACTTACGATAAAATATACAAAATATAAAAATACAGATGGGGAGAACTTGAACCATTTCTGAAAAACACAAAAGTAAAACTTGAACAAGTTGAAAGACATACCACAATCTTGGAGAAGGAAATCTGACATAATGAAGATATCAATTTTCTCGTATTCAATATGAACATTTAACACAAACTCAATAAAAATAGCACCAGTGGTTGTTGTTTCTTTTTCTGAAATTAGACATCTTAAGTACAGCAAATGTAATTGTTACCTACCCCTCTTATACCCAAACTTCGTTCCTTCCGTTCTCTTATACTCTAATCTACTCAATCAGCAAACCCTCTTTTCAATTTCAAAATATATCTCAAATGCATCACTGCATTCCTTCTCTAATACCAGTTTCTAAATCTAAATTGTCATCTCCTGTCTGGATTTTCGTGGTAGTGATAGCAGTGGTGGCCCACCTGGAGTGGCCACTGCCATGACACCAGCTGAAGTGGAGGAGGTACAGCCACGGCTGCCCAATCCATGGAGTCGGTGGGAGATAGGAACAGGTGGAAGCCCTATCCTCTTCCAAGTTGGAGAGGCAGGGTCTCCGCCTACACGGGTGCAGCTGCAGCTGCCAGCCATGGCTACAGACCCAAGAATCTCTGCACTTTCTGAGGCCCAGGAAGCCTACTTGCCCCCACAAGCTTGGAAGTGCCTGCTCCCACTGTCTGGCCTCTCCCCGCTCCAGGCGCCCGCTCTGATTTCAGAGCAAAGTTGTAGCTGAGCCCCCACACTGTAACAACCTGGCCAGGTGTGTGCTCACTTGGGGCAGTGCTGACACACCAGCTCCCTGCCACCTCAGCCCCCTATAGACTTTGGGCGCCAACAAGCAGGGGAGGGAGCCTGGGGAATGCTAAAGGCAGTTTGGTGTGGGCCTGCAGGCACACCTCGGCATGAGCAGCCTGGGCACTTTGGGCACCATGGATGGAAGGTTAATGGTGGCAAAAGGCAGATAGGCTCCTGAGAAGAAAGGGGCAGGTCCCTGGTGAAACCCCACCTCGGGCCAGGGATGGCCTGAAGCCTGGAGGACGGGCTGCCAGTTCTGTGGACTTATGATGCTTTTTCTAGCCTTCCCAAGGCCACCCATGGACCAATCAACATGCACTTCCTTCGCTCTGAAGCCCATAGAAACTGTGGACTCAGCCAGACTCAGGCAGAGGATGGGAGGACCTGCCCATGGAGAGTAACTACCCACTGTGGGTCTCCTCTCTGCTGAGAGCTGAGCAGATGACAGGAGACCTGCCTGTGGGGAGGATCTACCCACTCTGGGTCTCCTCTCTGCTGAGAACGGAGCAGACAACAAGACTATCTGCCTGCAGAGAGGAGCTACCCACTGTGAGTTTCTTCTGAGCTGTTCTGTCACTCAGTAAAACACCTCTTCACCTTGCTCACCCTCCACTTGTCCACAAACCTTAGTCTTCCTGGACTTGGGATAAGAACTCAGGACCCACCAAATGGCAGGACCAAAAGAGCTATAACACAAACCGAGCTGAAACACACCACTTGCTCGCCACGTTGTGGGTGACAAGAAGGAGAGAAGAGAGGAGAGAAGAGTTGCAGCCACATCGCGGGTGACAGGAAGGAGAGAAGACAGAAGAGCTGAGGCCCAGACCTAGGAGCTCCCCAAGAGAGGGCTGTAACACTCTCTTTGCAGCTCTGTGATTCCTGGCATCTCCAAACTTCCAGGCACCACCATGTTTCCCAGTGCCAGCTGTAGAAGCTACTTGTGGTGCACCTGGTCCAGCCGCAGCCTCACAGGAAGCCGGCACCCATGCTGGTGCCTGGAGATGCCTGCCCTGCCACAGCCAGCATGTCTAACTGTGCGCAGTAGCCAGACCCCATGCTTGCTAGCTCACACACCCCCACCACTCCATGCCTGGCTCACCCTTGGCAGATGTAGGATCCAGGCCAAATAGCATGAGCCAAGCACAGTCTGCCAGGCCAAGTGGGTGAAATGAGTTCAGTGGGCTCAAGCAAAACTCAGGCAATGATGCCACTGACCACAGCGGTTTCCGACTGGAAAAGTGACACCCCAAGGATCCCATAACTTTAGCCTTTTAAGTGGCTCTCTTGAGTCTTTTCTTCCCCAAATCATTCTCCATAAAGCAGCAGCCAAAATATTCTTTAATATAAAATATATTGCTCTTCCACCTAATACCTTCAATGGCTTATCATTGCAGTTAAAATATATGGCTCTTCTTTAACGCTTACAGTTCATCTCATACAATGTTTTTTAAAAGGTATATTGTTCATCGACTGTGCCAAGCTCTTAACCATCATGGTTCATCTTACTTCTTTGTCTCTACTGAAACCCCTTCTTCCATGAATACTCACATTGCTGCTCTCTTCTCGAAGAAGCCTTTCTCACTAACGCATCTCGATCTTTCCCTTTCCACAGACATATCCCAGAGGAATAGGTCTATCCCATTACCTTATTTATTTTTCTCATAGCACTTATCAAAATCGAAATTCATTGGAGTTATTTCTTGATTCATTGTTTATTTCCAAACATACACACATTAGAACATATTATCCTTCATGGCTAGCATGGAGAAACATTTCTTCCTTGTTCACCTGCCTCCAATTTTAAGATAATATCTAGCCCATACTAGACACTCACTAAAATGTTTATTGAAATAAAAATTCTTTCTAAAAATTATTTCTACTACTACTGCGGAGGCCTGTGGGAAACAAACGTGTACTGAACAGGTATTGAACCCATGTTTTCTGAAGCTTTTAGGTGCGAGTAATGAGTATATGATATTAAAGAGGAAAATCCCCAGTTAGTTCAAGATGATGTGTTCATGTTGTTCCTTAGGTCATGATTCCTACATAAATGAATATCATTAGTCATAAGTTAAAAAAAGGAAACACTCATATGTTTCAATATAAATACTACCACCACATAGCTAAACAAATCAAATTTTTATTTGCCCAATGACATCAATACCCAAAAATATAGTATTGTGTCAAAAGATCTTGAAAGGAGAGATTGTATGAGAAAAATGTAAAGGTATTAGCTAGACTAAAGTGAGAATTATTTCTGAATTTTAACTAGAAACAACAATTTCCACATCACTCTGAATTGTTTTAATATAAGAGGAACCCAATATAAGTAGCAAATAAAATGAAACAGCCTTACACTCAAAGGAAATTTCTGTTCCTCTAAAGCAACAGGAATACCTGATTCAAAACGTCGTGATCAGTGTGGAACTCTCTTCACTCACATACACATATGTACAGACCTTAGCCATGGCTGCATCAGATTCTGTGTGGCCAGGCTCATTCTCACATTGTTGAGTTCCCAACCCTAAGTATGTTGAGCATATGCACAGTGCAAGGAAGGACGATATTACCTCTTCTGGTATTCTCTCTTAAAAGAACTAAAATCCTTTCTCAGAAGTCTCTCTCAAGCATTTTTCTTATATCCTTTTGACCCAAATTGGGTCACATGTCATCAGGGAATGCCAGGTACTGTTTCATTTAGCCTTGTTTCCTTGGCAAGTCACTGGTCACAGGTGTGAGGATATACTTACCCTTAAACTAATCAAGCCCATTCTGAGAGCCCAGGGACAATTTCACCTGATACAAAACAGCCACACGGATGAAGAATGAGGGACAAAAACTCTTTAAGAAGACAAATGGGTGGTGACTTGGGAACCAACATTTTTCAGTAAAGTCTGCAATAATAAATTCCAACTTCTGATCTCCCACATCATAAACTATTTTCAGCCATCCCACCACTGGCCCACTTAAGTTCATATCTGTCTGATATTTAATAATGATCTCAAAAATTCTAGAGGGCCTTTCTGGTAATATATTCTCATGCATTCTGTGATAATCACGCAAGACTAACTCCTAACAAAGTCACAGAAATGAAAGCTTTGAAACTCAGTAACCTATCGTGTTTTCACAGGGATGAATGATCAGAAAGTATTTGAGGACTAAGCATTCAGTCACAATGCCTGAAAGAATAAAGATTATAAAGTAAGGATGGCAATTGTCCAGCAATTATCTGGTCCCAATTGTTTCCTGAGAATTTTGCCATTTCTGTTTGCAAAGCAGTAATTGACATTGTTTAGAGGAGACAAATCATTTTGCATTCCTCTTGGCAGCTTTAAAATGACAAAACAAATTTCCTACAAGACCTTGTTTTTTCTCCAAGTTTATTTATTGCTGAAATTAAATATCTATGTTTTTCAGTCATTATGAGTCATAAAACAATGCCCAAATATTGACTACTATAATATTATCTACAAAACCAAACTGAGTTCTTCTAAAGATCTGAGGTCACTCAATGACATTTACCTCCAGATGATAGTAATACCTTCAGTTTTCTAGATGGCATGTATCTTTTAAGGTCATAATGCTGATTGCTGCTATCTAAATAATTGACCACCTGGAAACTAGGCAATTGAATTATAAAAAGCTTTTGTGGTATTGTTTAAGCTTTAAAAAATCAAATGAATAAACTAAAAAACAAAACTGTGATTTAAGAGTAGTGTTGAACATTTAGTGAACATCTATTATCAGTTAGGCAAATTATTAAGAATTTACACACTATAAGTATTGGATAGGAAATTATTAGTCTATATCTATATATCACAAAATATTGGATAAAATGTCTTAAGTGCCTCAACGCAAAGACTCGCTAATGTGCCTTTTGGCCTTTGTTTTCAAAAAAGTGGTTTTCCAATGAGATAGTCTCTGTATATGGAACTTGTCCTATAAAGCATAGCATCAGTAAGGAAACAACTCCAGACCAAGCGCAGTGGCTCACGCCTGTAATCCTAGCACTTTGGGAGCCTGAGGCAGGTGGATCACCTGAGGTTAGGAGCTCAAGACAAGCCTGGCCAACATGGTGAAACCCCATCTCTACTAAAAATGCAAAAATTAGCTGGGCATGGTGGCAGGTGCCTGTAATTTCATCTACTCGGGAGGCTGAGGCAAGAGAATCACTTGAACCCAACAGGCAAGGCTGCAGTGGGCTGAGATTGTGCCACTGCACTCCAGCCTGGGCAGCAGAGCAAGACTCCATCTCAAAAAAACAAAACAAAACAAAAAAAACTCCAAATGATATTTTTGATTTGGTGCTTGATTTTTTGAAAAGTAGATCTATGTTATTGTTATTATTATTATTATTATTAAGACAGAATCTTGCTGTGTCGCCCAGGCTGAAGTGCAATGGCATGATCTCAGTTCACTGCAACCTCCATCTCCTAGGTTCAAGCTATTCTCCCCCCTCAGCCTGCTGAGTAGCTAGGATTACAGGCCCCTGCCACCATGCCCGGTTAATTTTTGTATTTTTAGTAGAGATGGGGTTTCATCATGTTAACCAGGCTGGTCTCAAACTCCTGGCCTCTTGATCCACCCGCCTCTGCCTCCCAAAGTGCTGGGATTACAGGCATAAGCCACCGTACCTGGCCGTTATTTTTGTAACTAAAATAAACAAAATTGAAATGTGAAAAATGCCATATATTTATAATAAATGAGGTAAGATTAATAAATGTTTATAAGACATGAAAAAATAACTACTAATATCTTTGGTTGCTAAGTACAAAAGAATATTTTAGCTGGTTTTTTTGGATGAATAGGACTTTACCAAGCATTATAAATAAAATGGTGTGGCGGGAAGGAATTACATGTATCTATATCGGTTATTAATATAACTAGAAATCTATTGCATTGAAAGACAAAACATATCAGGGTAAGATAATAGAATAACTTATTCTATTAGAATGTAGAAAAACTTATGGTGAGAAATATAATGTGTTAAGTCAATGAATTCAAGGAAACCTATCTCCGAGACATTATAGAAAAGCGGATAAGAACAAATAGCTATCACAGGGGCAGTTTGATGCAAGAGAGAAGAAAGTATGAATAACGTCAGCCAACTTTATTCAGAGGAGCTCTGGACAGGCATTTGGAAGGAGAGAGGGCAGTAGGTATCAGATTAGACCATTAAGGGGATGAATCTGTGTTTGGGAGGAAGAGGTTGTACTATGTCTCAGTGTATAGGAACGCTTAGGGTTCTGCAAACTCATTGTTATGAAAGAAAACATGAGGTTCCAAGGTGACCATTTAGAGAGATGTTAAAAAATTAGAAAAGAAGCGCATTTTGCGATTACCCATGAAATAGTGCTATGCAAATGTTCAGTCCGGGTCTAGGTTGGGTTTCCCTTTGAAAATAAAACTCTGAAGCACAAAAGAGTTTCTATTTTAAAAAATAAATTCTATTTCTATAAAATTCAACCTCAGCAAGTATTACTATCAATCTAACACTAGACTTGAGTGTTCATTTATATATCAATATAATTTAGTATGTCTTTTTAAAAATTAATAAATAATTTTATTTCATTTCTGAGAAAAACAGCTGTTATAAAATACCACAGAACACTACAAAAACAGTGATTATAATCTTTTCAAGTTTATAAAGGTTGTATTAGGTTTATGACACATAATCTGCTTCTATTCATATTAAAAGCAATGTGCCTGAATATATGCACATACTCACAGTCTTTTCTCATAAAATTACAGGTTAAGTATTACTTTAAACATCTAGGAAGCTGTGAATGGATAACTTGTTGACGTACTACATTTAAAAGTGTACATCCTTGCTTATACCTTTAGCATTAAGTAATTATTATTTAGTATTCATAGATAAAACACTTTTGTGTTTTCAGTAGAAATTCCCTGAAAAAGATTCTGTTAATTGCTGAAATATTTCTGGGTAAATAGCAAAATATAGTTCATGCAAATTACAGAACAAATGTGCCACCTGGAGTCTTTGCTAACATTTACTATTTTGTATTTATCAAAATTCTTGGTATTGTATTAAATTCAGAGTTTTCCAATAACCACCTAGAAATGAACCATTCTCTAGCCATTTGAGACATTTTAACCCAAATCATCTCATCAATTTATAAAATAATGTTCAGTAATACATCTTTCATTAATTTATGCCTCTCTGGAAAAAAATATCTGAGGTCAGGTGAGTGAAGCTACTAAAGACAAAAGCACAACACAATGATATGGAAATAATCTTCTTTATAAAATGTTTAGACTCCTTCAAATGTATATACATAGGCTTAAATGCCTGAATAATATTGCAGAATTGAACATTTCTTAACTTTTTAAAAATTTTCCAACTACTAAATTCAGGGGTACATGTGCAGAATGTGCAGGTGTTTTACATAGGTAAATGTGTGCCAGGGTGGTTGGCTGCAGATCATCCCATTATCCAGGTATTAAGCTCGGCATCCATTAGCTATTCTTCCTGATCCTCTCCCTTCTCCCATCCTGCTGCCCTTCAATAGGCCCCAGTGTGTGTTGTTCCCCACCATGTGTTCATGTCTTCTCATCATTTAGCTCTAAGTTACAACTGAGAACATGTGGTATTTGGTTTCCTGTTCCTGCATTAGTTTGCTAAGGGTGATGGCCTCCAGCTCCATCCATGTCCCTGCAAGGGACATGATCTCATTCCTTTTTATGTCTGCATAGTATTCCATGATATATATGTACCACATTTTCTTTATCCAGTCTATCATTATTGAGCATTTAGTTTGATTCCATGTCTTTGCTATTGTGAATAGTGCTGCAATGAAAATACATATCCATGTGTCTTTATAATAGAATGACTTATATTCCTTTGAGTATATACCCAGTAATGAGATTGCTGGGTCAAATAGTATTTCTGCTTCTAGGTATTTGAGAAATTGCCACGCTGTCTTCAACAGTTTTTGAACTAATTTACACCCCCACCAACAGTGTAAAAGCATTCCTTTTTCGCCACAACCTAACCAGCATCTATTATTTTTTGAATTTTTAGTAATAGTCATTCTGACTGGTGTGAGATGGTGTCTCATTCCGGTTTTGATGTGCATTTCTCTAATGACCAGTGATATTGAGCTTTTTTTCATGTTTCTTGGCCACACATATGTGTTCTTTTGAGAAGTGTCTGTACATGTCCTTGGCCTTCTTTTCGTTTGTTTATTTTTTGTAAATTTGTTTAAGCTCCTTATCGATGCTGGACATTAGACCTTTGTCAGATGGATAGTGTGCAAACTTTTTCTCCCATTCTGTAGGTTGTCTGTTTACTCTGTTGATAGTTTCTTTTGCTATGCAGAAGCTCTTTAGTTTAATTAGATCCCATTTGTCAATTTTGGCTTTTGTTGCAGTTGCCTGCAATCTTTGCCAGTATGTATGTCCTGATTGGTATTGCCTAGGTTTATTTCTAGAGTTTTTATACTTTTGGGTTTTACACTTAAGTCTTTAATCCATATTGAGTTTATTTTTGTTTATGGTATAAGAAAGAGATCCAGTTTCAATTTTATGCATATGGCTAGCCAGTTCTCCTGGCACCATTTATTAAATAGGGATTCCTTTTCCCATTGTTTTTGTCAGGTTTTTAGATGATCAGATGGTTGTATGTGTGTGGGCTTAATCCTGGGTACTCTGTTCTGTTCCATTGGTCTATGTGTCTGTTCTTGTACCACTACTGTGCTGTTTTGGTTACTGTAGCCCTGTGGCATAGTTTGAAGTTGGGTAGCATGATTCCTCCAGTTTTGCTCATTTTGCATAGGATTATATTGGCTATTTTGGCTCTTTTTTGGATCCATATGAATTTCAAAATAGCTTTTTCTAATTCTGTGAAGAATGTCAATGGTAGTTTAATGGCAATAGCATTAAATCTATAAATAGCCTTGGGCAGTATGGGCATTTTCATGATATTTGTTCTTCCTATCCATGAGAATGGGATATTTTTCCATTTGTTTGTGTCCTATCTGAATTCTTTCAACACTGGTTTGTAGTTTCCCTTAAAGAGGACCTTCACTTCCCTTGTTAGATGTATTTCTAGCTATTTTATTATTTTTGTGGCAATTATGAATGGGAGTTGATTCATGCTTTGGCTCTCGCCTTGCCTGTTGGTGTATAGGAAGGCTCATAATTTTTGCACATTGATTTTGTGTACTGGGACTTTGCTGAAGTTGGTTATCAGCTTACAAAGCTTTTGGGCTGGGACAATAGGGTTTTCTAGAGATAGGATCCTGTCATCTGCAAACAAAGATAGTTTTACTTGCTCTCCTCCTATATTGAATACACTTTATTTCTTTCTCATGTCTGAGTGCCCTGGCCAGAACTTCCAATATTACGTTGAATACGAGTGGTAAGATAGGGCTAACTTGTCTTGGGCCACTTTTCAAGGGGAATGCTTCCAGCTTTTGCCCATTCAGTATGACATTGGCTGTGGGTTTGTCATAAATAGCTATTATTTTAAGGTATGTTCCTTCAGTACCTAGTTTATTGAGAGTTTTTAACATGCAGCAATGTTGAATTTTATCGAAGGCTTTTTCTGCATCTATTGAAATAATCATGTGGTTTTTGTCTCTGGTTCTGTTCATATGATGAATCACATTTATTGACTGGCATATGTTCAACCAGCATTGCATCATGGGAATGAAGCCTACTTGATCATGGTGAATAAGCTTTTCGATGTGCTGTTGGATTTGGTTTGCCGGTATTTTATTGAGGATTTTTGCACTGATGTTCATCGAGGATATTGGCATGAAGTTTTCTTTTTTTATTGTATCTCCACCAGGTTTTGGTATCAGGATGATGAAAGCCTCATGGAATGAGTTAGGTAGGAGTCCCTCCTTTGTTGTTATAGTTTCTGTAGGAATGCTACCAGCTCTTCCTTGTACATCTGGTAGAATTGAGCTGTGAATCCATCTGGTCCTGGGCTTTTTTTAGTTGGTAGTCTATTTATTACTGCCTCAATTTCAAACTTGTTATTGATCTATTCAGGAATTCAATTTCTTCCTGGTTCAGTCTTGGGAGGGTGTATGTGTCCAGGAATTTATCCATTTCTTCTAGATTTTCTAGTTTATGTGCCTAAAGGTGTTTATAGTATTCTCTGATGGTTGTTTGTATTTCTGTGGGTCATTGGTGCTCTTCCCCTTATCATTTCTGATTGTGTCTATTTGGTTCTTCTCTCTTTTCTTTTTTATTAGTCTAGCTAGCATTCTATTTTATTAGTTTTCTCAAAAAAACAGTTCGTGGATTCATTGATTTTTTGAAGGTATTTTTGTGTCTCTATCTCTTTCAGTTCCCCTCTTATCTTGGTTATTTCTTGTCTTCTGCTAGCTTTGAGGTTTGTTTGCTCTTGTTTCCCTAGTTCTTTTAGCCATAATGTTAGGTTGTTGATTTGAAATATTTCTAAATTTTCAATGTGTGCATTTAGTGCTATGAAATTTCCCTCTTAATGCTGCCTTAACTGTGTCCCAGAGATTCTGCCATCTTTTATCTTTGTTCTCATTAATTTCAAATAACTTCTTGATTTCTGCCTTAATTTCATTATTTATCCAGGAGCCATTCAGGAACAGGTTGTTCAGTTTCCATGTAGTTGTGTGGTTTTGTGTGAGTTTCTTACTCTCGAGTTCTAGTTTGATTGTGCTGTGGTCTGAGAGACTGCTATGATTTCAGTTCTTTTGCATTTGCTAAGGAGTGTTTCACTTCCAACTACATGGTCAATTTTAGAGTAAGTGCCATGTGGTGATAAGAATAATGTATATTCTGTTGTTCCAAGGTGGAGCGTTCTGTAGATATCTATCAAGTCCACTTGAGTTCGGGTCCTGAATATCTTTGGTAATTTTCTGTCTCAATGATCTAATTTTGTCAGTGGGGTGTTAAAGTATCTCACTAATATTGTGTGGGAGTCTAAGCCTCTTTGAAGGTCTCTAAAACCTGCTGTATTAATCTGGGTGCTCCTGTATTGGGTGTATATATATTTAGGATAGTTAGCTCTTCTTGTTGAATTGAACCCTTTACTATTATGTAATGCCCTTTGTTTTTTTTTTAATCTTTTTTTGGTTTAGAGTCTTTTTTGTCAGAAACTAGGATTGCAATCCCTACTTTTTTCTGTTTTCAATTTGCTTGGTAAATTTTCCTCCATCCCTTTATTTTGAGCCTATGTGTGTCTTTGCACATGGTATAGGTCTCTTAAAGACAACATAACAATAGGGCTTGATTTTTTTTAATCCAGCTTGCCATTCTGTGTCTTATAATTGCAGTATTTAGCCCATTTACATTTAAGGTTAGTACTATTATGTGTTAATTTGATCCTATAATCATGATGCTAACTGGTAATTTTGAAGACTTGCTTATGAAGTTGCTTCATATTGTCACTGGTGTGTGTTTTTGTGGTGGCTGGTATCAGTTTTTTTTTTTTTCCATATTTAGTGTTTCCTTCAGGAGTTCTTGCAAAGCAGGTCTGGTGGTAACAAATTCCCTCAGCATTTGCTTGTCTGAAAGGGATCTTATATCCCTTTGCTTATGAAGCTTAGTTTGGCTAGGTATGAAATTCTGGGTTGGAAATTCAATTTTTTAAGAATGTTGAATATTGGCCCCCATCTCATCTGACTTGAAGGGTTTCCATTTAGAGGTCCGCTGTTAGTCTGATGGGCTTCCCTTTGTAGGTGACCTAGCCTTTCTCTCTGGCTGCCCTTAACATTTTTTTCTTCATTTTGACCTTGGAGAATCTGATTATTATGTGTCTTGGGGATGATCTTCTCATGGGGTATCTTACTGTGGTTCTCTGCATTTTCTGAATGTGTATGTTGGCCTGTCCAGCTAGGTTGGGAAAGTTCTCCTGGAGGATATTCTGAAATATGTTTTCCAAATTGGTTTAATTCTCCCCATCTCTTTCAGCTACCTCAATCAGTTGTAGATTCAGTCTTTTTATATAATCTCATATTTCTCAGAAGTTTTGTTCATTCCTTTTCACTCTTTTTTCTCTATTCTTGTTGGCATGTCTTATTTCAGAAAGATAGTCTTCAAGCTCTGAGATTCTTTTTCCACTTGGTATTCTGCTATTAATACTACTGACTGCATTCAGAATTTCTTCTGTGTTTTTCAGCTCTGTTAGGTCAGTTATGTTCCTCTCTATACTGGCTATTTTGGCTGTCAGCCCCTGCATTGTTTTATCATGATTCTTAGCTTCTTTGCATTGGGTTACAATATGTTCCTTTATCTCAGCAAAGTTATTTTTTTGTGAACATTCTAAAGCCTGTTTCTGTCGTTTCAGCCATCTCAGCCTCAGCCTACTTCTGAACCCTTGCCGAAGAGGTGTTGCGATCATTTGGAGGAAAGGATGCACTGTGGCTTTTTGAGTTTTCTGCATTTTTGCACTGATTCTTTCTCATCTTTGTGGGCTTATCTACCTTCAATCTTTGAGGTTACTGACTTTGGATGGGGTTTTAGTTGTTGTTGTTATTTGTTTGTTTTTTCTTCTACCAGCCTGGCCACACTTCTGCAGGGCTGCAGAAGTTTTCTGGGTGTCTCCTCTAGACCCTAGTCACTTCACTTTTTCTAGTATCTGGAGATAGCACCAGTGAAGGCTGCAAAACAACAAAGGTGGCAGACTGCTCCTTCCTCTGTCCCGAGGGGTACTGACCTGTTTCCTGCTAGAACATGCCTGTACGAGGTGGCTGGAGAGCCCAGTTGTGAGGTCTCACTCAGTCAGGAGAAATGGAATCACAGACTCTCTTAAAGAAATAGTCTGGCTGCACTTCTCAAAAGAAGATATTTATGCAGCCAAAAGACGCATGAAAAAATGCTCATCATCACTGGCCATCAGAGAAATGCAAATCAGAACCACAATGAGGTACTATCTCATGCCAGTTAGAACGGTGATCATTAAAAAGTCAGGAAACAACAGGTGCTGGAGAGGATGTGGAGAAATAGGAATGCTTTTACCCTGTTGGTGGGACTGTAAACTAGTTCAACCATTGTGGAAGACAGTGTGGCGATTCCTCAAGGATCTAGAAATAGAAATTTGACCCAGCCATCCCATTACTGAGTTTATACCCAAAGGATTATAAATCATGCTGCTATAAAGACACATGCACACGTATGTTTATTGAGGCACTATTCACAATAGCAAAGACTTGGAACCAACCCAAATGTCCATCAACGATAGACTGGATTAAGAAAATATGGTACATATACACCATTGAATACTTTGCAGCCATAAAAAAGGATGAGTTCATGTCCTTTGTAGGGACATGGATGAAGATAGAAATCATCATTCTGAGCAAACTATCGCAAGGACAGAAAACCAGACACCGCATGTTCTCACTCATAGATGGGAATTGAACAATGAGAACACTTGGACACAGGGTGGGGAACATCACACACCAGGGCCTGTTGTGGGGTCGGGGAAGGGGAGAGGGATAGCATTAGGAGATATACCTAATGTAAATGACAAGTTAATGGGTGCAGCACACCAACATGGCACATGTATACATATGTAACTAACCTACACATTGTGCACATGCACCCTAGAACTTAAAGTATAGTAAAAAGACAGAAAGAAAGAGTCTGGCTGCATTTTGGTTGAGCGGCTGTGCTGTGTTGGGGATACCTCAACCCGCAATCAGTTTGGGCTCTCCAAGGCCCACAAGCTATACTAGCTGAGATGCCCAAACATCAAAGGTGGCAGCCTGCCCCGCCCCCTCGGCACTCCATCCCAGGGAGAAGTTAGAACACTGTTGGCAGTAGAACACAGACGAGGGTGGCTGGAAGGACCCAGTGAGGAGGAATGGATCCGGCTCCTATTAAAAGCTGGGCTGGGCATGATGGCTCACATCTGTAATCCCAGCGCTTTGGGGGGCTAAGTGGGCAGATCACTTGAGGTCAGGAGTTCGGCACCAGCCTGGTCAACATGGCAAAACCCTGTCGTGTTGGCAGGCACCTGTAATCCCAGCTACTTGGGAGGCTCAGGCAGGAGAATCACTTGAACCCAGAAGGCAGAAGTTACAGTGAGCTGAAATCACACCACTGCCCTCCAGCCTGGGCAACAGAGGGACTCTGTCTCCAAAAAAAAAAAAAAAAAGAAAGAAAGAAAAAAACCTGGAAAATAAGTAACAGACACATATTATCATGTTTTTTTAAAGAGGCTGAAATTTTTTTAAAAATGAAATCCATCTTAGGAAGTTTGAAAAAGAATAGCAGAATAAATCAAAAGAAATTTGAAGAAAGGAAATAAAAAAATAGTTAATTCTGAAAGAAAGATAAAATAAAAGTAAGCCAAGAAGCTAATAAGTGACATCTTAAAATGATTAATACATTTGATAAATGGCTGCAAAATGGATTATGAAAAGACAAGTATATTACATGATATTTTAATAATGAATAAATAGAATGATGTATTAGTAACGAATCAAGTAACAGCAGAAATGGATAGTTCAATAACATAATAAAATATTTATGCAAATTAGAAAAACTAAAAAAAATGCATAATTCTTAGAAAAGCATAAATTCCCAAAATTATTCAAGAAGAAATAGGAACCTTGAATAACCCTACTAATCTTAGAGAAATTTAATTTGTAGTTTATGTCTTCCCAGGAAGAAAACACCAGATTAGTAATTTATTACTGGTGAGCTACACCATATATTCAAGAAACAGTTCATTGTGATCTTACACAAACCCTTTCAGAGAGTAGAAGAATTGTCTTTTAACGGTTTCATTAAATGCGACACATTGAATTCTAAGATGCCTTCCCAAAAATCCCATGGTGCAATTCCCAAAAATTGTTCAATGTAATTAAGTTTACTAGTTAATTGACCTTAAAATAGCAAAACTATTCTGAATTATTTAGACAGGTCCATGTAGTCAAATGAGCCTTTAAAATCAGCAGAAGAGGCCCGGCGCAGTGACTCACACCTCTTTGGGAGGTGTGATCCCAGCACTTTGGGAGGCGAAGGCAGGATCACCTGAGGTCAGGAGTTCAAGACCAGCCTGACCGACATGGAGAAACCCCATCTCTACTAAAAATACAAAATTAGCTAGGTGTGGTGGCTCAAGCCTGTAATCTCAGGTACTCAGGAGGCTGAGGAGGGAGAATCGCTTGAACCCCGGAGGCAGAGGTTGTGGTTAGCCGAGATCGCGCCATTGCACTCCAGCCTGGGCAACAAGAGCAAAACTCCGTCTAAAAAAAAAAAAAAGCAGCAGAAGAAAAAGGCAGAGAGATGCAGCAGAAAAGGACTTCAGATTTGAAGTGCTAAAAAGACTCAATGAGCTATTGCTGGCTTTGAAGAAGGAGTGGAGCATGTGTCATGTACAGGCAAGCAGGCAGTCTCTAGAAACAGAATGACCCCTGGCCAACAGCCAGTAAGAAAACAGGGATATTTGTCCTATAATCACAACAGAAGGAAGTAAATTCTGCAACTACCTGAATTAACCTAGAAGTGGATTCTATGCCAGAGCCACCAGAAAAGAGCCCAGGATGGCTGACACCTTGATTTTAGCCTAGCAAAACCCAGAGAAGAGAATCCAGCTGTACCATTCCTAGATTTCTTATCTATACAAAATTGTGAGACAATGAATATGTGTTGTTTTTAGCTCTGTACCTAGTTCCACCCTCATGGAAAGCTATTACAGAAGAGAAAAACAAACGAGGAATTCACTCCCACAAAAGTGGCTTCTCCAAGTTTGGATTCTCCTCAACAATCTGCCAAATTTTGTTTACTTTTCAAAGTTTCTAGGTAGTTACATTTTGTATTTTATCCGGAATCTTTCATGATAATCACTGGAAAAAAAAAGTTGTAGTAGGTTCAGTCCATCCTTGTCAGAACTGTAAACATTCTGCCTATTCTTATTGGATAGATGCCTATTAGACCTTCTCATTCAATTATTTATGTCTCTTAATTTCTCTTTAATATTCTCCATATCCTAGTTTCTCCAGTTTGTAAATTTTGGTTTATATATTCAAATATATCTTCAGATCTTGAATTCTTTCTTTGGCAGAATTAAATATGCTTTTTAACCCATTCTTTTTTTTTTTTTTTTTTTTGAGACAGAGTCTTGCTCTTTAGCCCAGGCCAGACTGCAGTGGCGCTGTCTCGGCTCACTGCAAGCTCCGCCTCCCGGGTTCATGCCATTCTCCTGCCTCAGCCTCCCAAGTAGCTGGGATTACAGGCGCCCACCACCACGCCAGGCTAATTTTTTATATTTTTAGTAGAGACAGGGTATCACCGTATTAGCCAGGATGGTCTCGATCTCCTGACCTCGTGATCTGCCCGCCTCAGCCTCCCAAAGTGCTGGGATTACAGGCGTGAGCCACCGCACTCAGCCTTTTTAACCCATTCTTTAAGATTACAATATCACCAGTTGTGTTTTACATTCCTGGAGACTCCATTAGTTTTTAGTTTTTTAACTATCTGATCATACCTGCCTTTCTCCTCACCTTTGAGATTCTGTCTTTGACTTATTTAAACATTTCTTACTTACGTGTTCTACATTCTACAGCTCTGAATTCCAATATACTTAGTAGTATGTGAGTGTCTAAATCTGTTATTTATTGTCTTCTGATTCTCACTTGTGGTCATCTTGCTCTTCATGTCGTTGGTGCTTTTTGATTATCAGTGTATTGGTTGCTTCTCTTGATCTTAAGTTGGCAAGGTTTTCTTCTGTCAAGAACCAGGGAATGCCACCAGCCTGCGATGACCCTACAACTACCCAAAAGTCCAACCTCACTATGCGAGGAAAATGTCTAGCTCAACCATTTCACCATTGCTCTAGGCCCATCATCTACCTCTCACTGCTGCTATCAGCTTTCATGAAATATTTGCTTTTTCAATCTACTTACTGCTCCCAACCTCAGCCCCAGATCATTGATTTGTTGACTATGTTTGTCTGTTTGTATGTTTTCCCAGAAGAGGAGGATGGTTCTCTTTGGAGAAATTCAGCAATCTATCAAAAAATTCTGTATCATATCAAGGATATAATTGTTTCCATTACAAAGGGTTGCCTCTGAGCAACTCATCTGTCATATTGACAAAAGTTCAAATTTGTCCAATCGAACCCTATGGGTTCATACCCCTCTATGTTCCAATATTTTTCGTCTATTGTCATTCCTTCTCACATTTTGTCTTTTAAATTTACACTTCATACTTTCTTTACTTTCATTTTAAAATTGTTATGGTGGCACAATAATAAATGAAAAAATTATTCTGACATTTTGAATGAGAAAGTTTTTTTCTTAATATAATTTTTTTAGAAATTGTACCAATAGACACATTAGACATACATGCACACACACACAAATAATTATATATGCTTCATTTTAAAATTAATTGTAGAGTATCATAAGTCCTGTTGTATATTTAAAATTTTCCCCCACTAAGTAGTATTTACTATAATAAATACTATTAATACCCTTGAACATTAATTTTTGCACTTACCTCTGCTCAATTTTCATTACAAAATTTCTGTTTTAAAAATGATGGAAAAAAATCTATGTCTACCAACAGAGTTTGATAATAGTATCTACTACATATTTTCTAGCATTTTTTAATTTAAAAAATTACCAATCTGACAGGTTTTATATACACACATAAATATATATGTATTTATGTGTATATGTGTATTTATGTGTGTATTTATTGTTTTATATTTCTTTGTTCTTGTTTTTATAAACTTTGAGACTTTAGTAATTTTTTATGTAAATTATTTATTCACATGCTTAGAGAGTTTCTTAGTTTCATTTTCTCACCCAATATATAAATACTGTTCAGTTAAAAATGTATATATTATTGCACACTGGTGAAAAAATAAAGAATATAAATGAGTTTTTAAAAATAAAACACTTTATTAAAATATTATTCATCCATCATTATATATAAAAACTTTATTTGGCATCTGCTTTGTAGGGCAGAAATCACAATTAAAAGGAATTCTTCCTGACAATTTTTCTGGTAATACAGAGTTATTCTTCCTTATGTTATCTCTCCTAATAACTTAAGCCTCAAAAATTAGTTTATCAAATAAAATTGGGGGGTTTTTTTAAACATCATTTTAGCTTCAGCATTTCTGCTTTATTTTATTTTAATCACCCTCTTGCATATATCATATGATTGTTTTTCTCAAAAATCTTGTGTACAATTTTTTATTATTAACTGATGAGTTTAGTTCATTTGTAGTGATACTAATTACATGCAAAAATAGATTCATGTCTACAATATTGAGTTTTCTGAAATAAATGAAGGATTAAACATAACAAGATATATATACTGTATAGCAAAAACATTAGGGAACACTGAGAAATAAGTGCCTAACTCAGATCTGAAGTTTAGGGAAAGCTTTAAGCAAAACAAGACATTTATTTATTCTAAGTTTTTAGGATAAGTTTCAGGCCAAGTGAATAATAGAAAAACAAATTTGGGAGCACCACTTATGTTGAGAAACAGACATGAAGCTAGCTGCAGACAACGATTTTACCTTCAGTTAATCTCTGTTCACCAGGCCATGCAATAAAAAATGAGAAGAAAATTTTAAGTCAAAATAATGTATTTAATGTTTTTGACCTAATGAGTTACCTATTGTTGCTCAGAATCTGTTCATTTCTGTGAGCACTTATAAAAAATCAATTCCATTTCAGCCACATGCAAGATAAAAGAAACACTTGCCCACAAACAAAAAAAAGCTAAGATCTCAATCATTGAATATCAAAATGTTGAGAACTTCATAAAATAGATTGTCAGACATAACTATGAGTGGGTTTATGATTACTCCTACATCTAAGTGTATATAAATGCACTGTACATGTGTTTTACAATAAATCTGTTCTGATAACCAATTTGTGTTTCTGAGCATCTGCTTTCTCTAGAGGAACAATTTTCAAGGGTTGTGCTTACTGAGGAGACTTGAAGTTGCCGGTTTCCTTCTGGAGAGACTACAATTTGGGTCTCTTTATTGTTTATATTCTCAACCAGTGCCACAGAACAACACTGAATAACTATGGCTGTGAATGCGCATCCCAAGTGATCTCAAATATATAGTTAAGACTCTTAGTGGAAAGCAGCAGCCAGACTATGTCTATTCCTTGCCCACTTACATTTAGTCGGGGTAATTTTGTAATATATACTCAGCGAAACTTAGACACGATTTTCAAAGAGCATTAAGGACAGAAGTCACTTTAGAAAAAGGCATCTCTTGACTTACAGTAACTTCTCTTTAAAACGATCAAAGAACTAGCAAGAACATTCTGAATTCAGGTTTACATCCTTTTAATGTGAGTCCATTTAGATCACACATATATATGCAACATTCACCCACACAGAGCTAGACGTGCATTTCTCTTTTTTTTAATTGTACTTTAAGTTCTAGGGTACGTGTGCACAACGTGCAGGTTTGTTACTTATGTATACATGTGCCACGTTGGTGTGCTGCACCCATTAACTGGTCATTTACATTAGGTATATCTCCTAGTGCTATCCCTCCCCACTCCCCTCACCCCATGACAGGCCCTGGTGTGTGATGTTCCCCTTCCTGTGTCCAAGTGTTCTCATTGTTCAATTCCCACCTATGAGTGAGAACATGCAGTGTTTGGTATTTTTTGTCCTTGTGATAGTTAGCTGAGAATGATGGTTTCCAGCTTCATCCATGTCCCTACAAAGGATGTGAACTCATCATTTTTTATGGCTGCATAGTATTCAATGGTGTATATGTGCCACATTTTCTTAATCCAGTCTATCATTGTTGGACATTTGGGTTGGTTCCAAGTCTTTGCTATTGTGAATAGTGCCTCAATAAACATACGTGTGCATGTGTCTTTATAGCAGCATGATTTATAATCCTTTCGGTATATACCCAGTAATGGGATGGCTGGATGAAATGGTATTTCTAGTTCTAGATCCTTGAGGAATCGCCACACTGTTTTCCACAATGGTTGAACTAGTTTACAGTTCCACCAACAGTGTAAAAGTGTTCCTATTTCTCCACATCCTCTCCAGCACCTGTTGTTTCCTGACTTTTTAATGAACACCATTCTAACAGGTGTGAGATGGTATCTCATCGTGGTTTTGATTTGCATTTCTCTGATGGCCAGTGACGATGAGCATTTTTTCATGTGTCTGTTGGATGCATAAATGTCTCCTTTTAAGATGTGTCTCTTCATATCCTTTGCCCACTTTTTGATGGGGTTGTTTATTTTTTTCTTGTAAATTTGTTTGAGTTCTTTGTAGATTCTGGATATCAGCCCTTTGTCAGATGAGTAGATTGCAAAAAATTTCTCCCATTCTGTAGGTTGCCTGTTCACTCTGATGATAGTTTCTTTTGCTGTGCAGAAGCTCTTTAGTTTAATTAGATCCCATTGGTCAACTTTGGCTTTTGTTGCCATTGCTTTGGTGTTTTAGACATGAAGTCCTTGCCCATGCCTATGTCCTGAATGGTATTGCCTAGGTTTTCTTCTAGGGTTTCTATGGTTTTTAGGTCTAACATTTAAGTCTTTAATCATCTTGAAATAATTTTTGTATCAGGTGTAAGGAAGGGATCCAGTTTCAGCTTTCTACATATGGCTAGCCAGTTTTCCCAGCACCATTTATTAAATAGGGAATCTTTCCCCATTTCTTGTTTTTGTCAGGTTTGTCAAAGATCAGATGGTTGTAGATGTGTGCTATTATTTCTGAGGGCTCTGTTCTGTTCCATTGGTCTATATCTCTGGTTTGGTACCAGTACCATGCTGTTTTGGTTACTGTAGCCTTGTAGTATAGTTTGAAGTCAGGTAGCATGATGCCTCCAGCTTTGTTCTTTTGGCTTAGGATTGACTTGGCAGTGTGAGCTCTTTTTTGGTTCCATATGAATTTTGAAGTAGTTTTTTTCCAATTATTTAAAGAAAGTCATTGGTAGCTTGATGGGGATGGCATTAAATCTATAAATTACCATGGGCAGTGTGACCATTTTCACGATATTGATTCTTCCTATCCATGAGAATGTTCTTCCATTTCTTTGTGTCCTCTTTTATTTCGTTGAGCAGTGGTTTGTAGTTCTCCTTGAAGAGGTCCTTCACATCCCTTCTAAGTTGGATTCCTAGGTATTTTATTCTCTTTGAAGCAGTTGTGAATGGGAGTTCACTCATGATTTGTCTCTCTGTTTGTCTGTCATTGGTGTATAAGATGCTTGTGATTTTTGCACATTGATTTTGTATCCTAAGACTTTGCTGAAGTTGATTATCAGCTTAAGGAGATATTGGGCTGAGAAAACGGGGTTTTCTAAATATACAATCATGTCATCTGCAAACAGGGACAATTTGACTTCCTCTTTTCCTAATTGAATACCCTTTATCTCTTTCTCCTGCCTGACTGCCCTGGCCAGAACTTCCAACTCTATGTTGAATAGGAGTGGTGAGAGAGGGCATCCCTGTCTTGTGCCAGTTTTCAAAGGGAATGCTTCCAGTTTTTGCCCATTCAGTATGATATTGGCTGTGGGTTTGTCATAAATAGCTCTTATTATTTTGAGATCTGTCCCATCAATATCTAATTTATTGAGCGTTTTTAACATGAAGTGTTGTTGAATTTTGTCAAAGGCCTTTTCTGCATCTGTTGAGATAATCATGTGGTTTTTGTTGTTGGTTCTGTTTATATGCTGGATTACATTTATTGATTTGCATATGGTGAAGCAGTCTTGCATCCCAGGGATGAAGCCCACTTGGTCATAGTGGATAAGCTTTTTGATGTGCTGCTGGATTTGGTTTGCCAGTATTTTATTGAGGATTTTTGCATCGATGTTCATCAGGGTTATTGGTCTAAAATTCTCTTTTTTTCTTGTGTCTCTGCCAGGCTTTGGTATCAGGATGATGCTGGCCTCATAAAATGAATTAGGGAGGATTCCCTCTTTTTCTATTCATCGGAATAGTTTTAGAAGGAATGGTATCATCTCCTCCTTGTACCTCTGGTAGAATTTGGCTGTGAATCCACCTGGTCCTGGACTTTTTTGGTTGGTAGGCTATTAATTATTGCCTCAATTTCAGAGTCTGTTATTGGTCTATTCAGGGATTCAACTTCTTCCTGGTTTAGTCTTAGGAGGGTGTATGTGTGCAGGAATTTATCCATTTCTTCTAGATTTTCTAGTTTATTTGCGTAGAGGTGTTTGTAGTATTCTCTGATGGTAGTTTGTATTTCTGTGGGATCAGTGGTGATATCCCCTTTATCATTTTTCATTGCATCTATTTGATTCTTCTCTCTTTTCTTCTTTATTAATCTTGCTAGTGGTCTATCAGTTTTGTTGATCTTTTCAAAAAACGAGCTCCTGGATTCATTGATTTTTTGAAGGGTTTTTTGTGTCTCTGTCTCCTTCATTTCTGCTCTGATCTTAGTTATTTCTTGCCTTCTGCTAGCTTTTGAATGTGTTTGCTCTTGCTTCTCTAGTTCTTTTAATTGTGATGTTAGGGTGTTGATTTTAGATCTTTCCTGCTTTCTCTTGTGGGCATTTAGTGCTATAAATTTCCCTCTACACATTACTTTAAATGTGTCCCAGAGATTCTGGTATGTTGTGTCTTTGTTCTCATTGGTTTCAAAGAGCATCTTCATTTCTGCCTTCATTTCTTTATGTACCCAGTAGTCATTCAGGAGCAGGTTGTTCAGTTTCCTTGTAGTTGAGCGGTTTTGAGTGCGTTTCTTAACCCTGAGTTCTAGTTTGATTGCACTGTGGTCTGAGAGACAGTTTGTTGTGAGTTCTGTTCTTTTACATTTGCTGAGGATTCTTTACTTCCAACTATGTGGTCAATTTTGAAATAAGTGTGATATGGTGCTGAGAAGAACGTATATGCTGCTGATTTGGGGTGGAGAGTTCTGTAGATGTCTATTAGGTCTGCTTGGTGCAGAGCTGAGTTCAAGTCCTGGATATCCTTGTTAACTTTCTGTCTCGTTGATCTGTCTAATGTTGACAGTGGGGTGTTAAAATCTCCCATTATTATTGTGTGGGAGTCAAAGTTTCTTTGTAAGTCTCTAAGGACTTGCTTTATGAATCCAGGTGCTCCTGTATTGGGTGCATATATATTTAGGATAGTTAACTCTTCTTGTTGAAATGATCCCTTTATCATTATGTAATGGCCTTGTTTGTCTCTTTTGATCTTTGTTGGTTTAAAGTATGTTTTAAAGAGACTAGGATTGCAACCCCTGACATTTTTTGTTTTCCACTTGCTTGGTAGATCTTCCTCCATCCCTTTATTTTGAGCCTATATGTGCCTCTGCACATGAGATGGGTCTCCTGAATACAGCACACTGATGGGTCTTGACTCTTTATCCAATTTTCCAGTCTGTGTCTTTCAACTGGAGCATTTAGCCCATTTACATTTAAGGTTAATATTGTTATGTGTGAATTTGATCCTGTCATTATGATATTAGCTGGTTATTTTGCTAGTTAGTTGATGCAGTTTCTTCCTAGCATCGATGGTCTTTACAATTTGGCATGTTTTTGCAGTGGCTGGTACCGGTTGTTCCTTTTCTTGTCTAGTGCTTCCTTCGGGAGCTCTTGTATGGCAGACCTGGTGGTGACAAAATCTCTCAGCATTTGCTTGTCTGTAAAGGATTTTATTTCTCCTTCACTTATGAAGCTTAATTTGGCTGGATATGAAATTCTGGGTTGAAAATTCTTTTATTTAAGAGTGTTGAATATTGGCCCCCACTCTCTTCTGGCTTGTAGAGTTTCTGCTGAGAGATCAGCTGTTAGTCTGATGGGCTTCCTTTTGTGGGTAATCTGACCTTTCTCTCTGGCTGCCCTTAACATTTTTTCCTTCATTTTAACTTTGGTGAATCTGACAATTATGTGTCTTGGAGTTGCTCTTCTCGAGGAGTATCTTTGTGGCATTCTCTGTATTTCCTGAATTTGAATGTTGGCCTGCCTTGCTAGGTTGGGGAAGTTCTCCTGGATAATATCCTGCAGAGTGTTTTCCAACTTGGTTCCATTCTCCCCGTCACTTTCAGGTACACCAATCAGACGTAGATTTGGTCTTTTCACATAGTCCCATATATCTGGAAAGCTTTGTTCATTTCTTTTTACTTTTTTTTCTCTAAACTTCTCTTCTCACTTCATTTCATTCCATTCATTTGATCTTCAATCACTGATACTCTTTCTTCCAGTTGATCGAATCAGCTACTGAAGCTTGTGCATGCATCATGTAGTTCTTGTGCCACGGTTTTCAACTACATCACATCCTTTAAGGACTTCTCTACTTCTTCTAGTTAGCCATTCGTCTAATCTTTTTTCAAGGTTTTCAGCTTCTTTGTGATGGGTTCGAACTTCCTCCTTTAGCTTGGAGAAGTTTGATCATCTGAAGCCTTCTTCTCTCAACTCATCAAAGTCATTCTCCGTCCAGCTTTGTTCCATTGCTGGCAAGGATCTGCGTTCCTTTGGAGGGGGGAGGCGCTCTGATTTTTGGAATTTTCAGCTTTTCTGCTCTGTTTTTTCCCCATCTTTGTGGTTTTATCTACCTTTGGTCTTTGATGACGGTGACATGCAGATGGGGTTTTAGTGTGGATGTCCTTTCTGTTTGTTAGTTTTCCTTCTAACAGTTAGGACCCTCAGCTACAGGTCTGTTGGAGTTTGCTGGAGATCCACTCCAGACGCTGTTTGCCTGGGTATCACCAGCGGAGGCTGCAGAACAGCGAATATTGGTGAACAGCAAATGTTTCTGCCTGATCGTTCCTCTGGAAGCTTCATCTCATAGGGGTACCCGGCCATGTGAGGTGTCAGTCTGCACCTACTGGGGGGTGCCTCCCAGTTAGGCTACTCAGGGGTCAGGGACCCACTTGAGGAGGCAGTCTGTCCTTTCTCGGATCTCAAGCTGCATGCAGGGTGAACCACTACTCTCTTCAAAGCTGTCAGTCAGGGACATTTAAGTCTGCAGAGGTTTCTGCTGTCTTTTGTTTGGCTATGCCCTGCCTCCAGAGGTGGAGTCTACAGAGGAAGGCAGGCCTCCTTGAGCTGCGGTGGGCCCCACCCAGTTCAATTCAAGCTTCCCATCCACTTTGTTTACCTAGTCAAGCCTCAGCAATGGTGGGCACCCCTCCCCCAGCCTCTCTGCCACCTTGCTGTTTGATCTCAGACTGCTGTGCTAGCAATGAGCTAGTCTCTGTGGGCATGCAACAATCTGAGCCAGGTGTGGGGTATAATCTCCTGGTGTGCCATTTGCTAAGACCGTTGGAAAAGCACTGTATTAGGATGGGAGTGACCCAATTTTCCAGGTGCCGTCTGTCACCGCTTCCCTTTGCTAGGAAAGGGAATTCCCTGACCCCTTGCACTTCCCAGGTGAGGCGATGCCTTGCCCTGCTTCAACTCACGCTTGGTGAGCTGCACCCACTGTCCTGCACTGACTGTCCGACAAGCCCCAGTGAGGTGAACCCGGTACCTCAGTTGGAAATGTAGAAATCACCTGTCTTCTGTATCACTCATGCTGGTAGCTGCAGACTGGAGCTGTTCCTATTCAGCCATCTTGGAACCGCCGCCACAGATGTGTATTTCTCACAAAAGCATTCATTCAGCCAATACCTGTTTTTGAGCATCTCCAACGCATTGAAAATTATGGTAGGTATGGGGAGAGACACTACTGCATGAGGCAGATACTATCCCAAACCTCATGGCAATTCAGTCTTGCGAAGAAGACAGACAACAAACAAATACAACATACAGAAAAGATAATTATAAATCATGGTGCAAGATGATATTTAAAAAATGAAAAGTTTTCTATGATAGAAAATATGAGGAGAACTAGTTTAGATATAACTAATAAAGACAGCCACTTATACTGATACATGAATTCTAATGATACTTTAAGAGATGAGTGGGGAAAAGTGACCTGCCTAAGAACATGTGCAAAAGTCTAGGGGTGGTTTTAGAAACTAAATGAAGAGAGTGGCTGACACATGGTTTATTGGGGAAGTGGGGAAAATGGGAATGAGATTGGAGAAATAAACTTTTATTCTGTTGGATGTGAGGGACAGGGTATACTTGGTAGGCCTCAATGACTGTATAGTTCATTCTAAATGCAATGGAGAACTATTGAAAAATTTAACACAAAAAATAAAATGATCAAATTTATGTTTTAAAAATATCAATGTGATCCCTTATATGGAAATTTTTTTTTTTTTTTTTTTTGAGACGGAGACTCACTCTGTTGTCCAGGCTGGAGTGCAGTGGCACAATCTCGGCTCACTGCAAGCTCTGCCTCCTGGGTTCATGCCATTCTCCTGCCTCAGCCTCCTGAGTAGCTGGGGCTACAGGCACCCGCCACCATGCCTGGCTAATTTTTTGTATTTTTTAGTAGAGACAGGATTTCACCGTGTTAGCCAGGATGGTCCTGATCTCCTGACCTCGTGATCCGCCTGCCTCAGCCTCCCAAAGTCCTTATACGGAAATTGATTGAATTGTTTAGGAAGTGGCAAAAGTGAAAATGGGTCAGAAATGATGGTTTACAATAGAATGCAGAAATAGAAATGGACAGGAATCTACAGATTTGAAATATATTTTGAAGGTATAAATTAATAAGAATTGTGGATTAAATTGGAAGACAAGCATGAGTATGGTGTGGAATAATTGAGGGTAAATCTCAAGTTTCTAGCTTAGCAAATTGCAAAAACAGTCTTGTCATTATTGGAAATTAATAGACTTGGGAGGAAAATGTCTGGCTATAGAAATAAAAAGTTTGATTCTGGATATGTTATATTTAAAACACCAAAGTAGACTTGTTTGATTAATCAGAGGACATACTTATATTAAATCCAAATGAGAGTATGGGATTACAAATATAAAATGGGATTTGAAGCTATGGATCAAAACATTATGCTGTATACCATAAATATATACAATTTTTAACTGCCAGTTAAAAATTAATAAATGAAGCCATGAAAATGAATGTGATCACCAACATAGATAGAACTTAAATTAGATAACTAGGTCTTTGGATGAAAATTTTCCTGTCAAAAGCCATTGATAAGATTCCACTGAATTTGGTAAAGGAAAATCACGGATGATCTTGGCAATAGCAGTTATTGTGGACAAATGATGGCAGAAGCTGGTTATAAACGGGCTGAGTTGTGAAAGGGAAGTCAATGATGCTTTCTTCTGGATAGATTCCCATAACTGGGATGATACACTTGCAATTCCATTTAAAAATTTTTGTCCTTAGCTCTCCTTTGATCCGCAAGTTGAGCCCCATTTTTCCTGCCTGAATGTGCTGTACTCATTGATATGCTACCCATGAACAAGTATTTCCAGGTAAGAAGGCTTTGGAGGTGATCCCTTCCCACTTACCACCCATGCCCATGATGAATACAATCACTGTGACCTGCTGCCGGGGCCTGTGTTTACCACTGAAGATATTGTGCTTCCAAAAACATCCCTCATGCTTTTGCAATCACCTTAACATCAACTGGCAGCTGAAAGTCACCAGACATTAATTGCTCACCAAAGCCTGTCAATTTCACTTGGAAAATGTACTGTTCTTCTGTCTGATTACTTTCATGCCCAATTTTACTACCCTAGCCCAAGACTTTATCTCTTATATGAAACAACCACTTTACATGCCCTTCATCTTTTTAACAATTTTAGGAAGTCAATACTGTTTTTCTCTTGTATTTTATTGATGAGGAAATTAAATCACAGAGAGATTAAGTAACTTGCCTAAAGTCATTTTCAGCACATGATAATGCTGGGATTCAAACCTAGGCAGGTTGCCTCTAGAGGCTGAGTCTTAACCACTGTCCTACATTACATTTTATAAGAGACAGACTAGTTTAAAAAATGTGAAGGAAACTATGATGTGTCATTTAACAGGTTTGTAAAATTCACTCTCTAAATGCCAATAAATCTCTAAATGTATTAAAGGAAAAAATGAAACAAAAGCGAACAAACCTACTAGTCACTACAGATTACTTTTTTATGTTTGCTAAACAAAGTTTAGGGATCCTCTCTCAATGTCATTCTTGTAAACAATAATCTGTTTAATTTTTTTATTTTTAAACATTATTTTACATATATTCATGTAGCTCATTAGAAAATTAATATAATCTTTCAAATTACAATTCATATATTCCAGATGAGCATTAGCAAGCAGGAAACAATGAGTCATGAATGAATAAAACCTTTATTTAACTTTGTTAAGGACATTCAGAAGACTTGAATAGACCAAAAAACAAATGTACTGTTATTTACCAGCTTTTGCAATATTTAAACTGTATTTGTTTAAATAGATCTGCTTTTTGTTTTTAGCTTCCGGTCAGACTTTACAACTGCTTGTTAAAAGCCTGTGACCTCTGGATAAGAGTGAAATACCAAGCAATAAGGGAGGCTAGAGCCATTCTTCAATCAGGAACAAATGCATTCTAAACAAGGTGGTGATTGGCAAAAATCTTCATTTTCTTTTCCTTTCATTGACCTCCTAGAAATGAAAAGCCCTCCTGAAAACAGGTGGTCCAGAAAATCTATAGATAATTAAGCAAAATGAGGCTTGTTGACAGCCTGGCATGAAATGTGAATATTTAATTACATTTTAATGACAACCCTTATTATTTTACATAACTATGATAGGTGATATAACATGAGATTTGAGACTGCCAGTAAAAATTTTAAATAGTTTTTCTCAACATTTATAAAAAATCAAGTAATAAAAAGCATATTTAAATATTAAATGGCTTGTAGAGGTCCCTTTTTTATACATCGTGCCTATTTTCATTTTTGTTATCTCTCACAGCACTTCTGTAATTATTTAAAATGTCATTGTCTTGTTTCAAGGATAGCTAAATAGGAAAAGTTGGTCTGGCTAAAATTATGTCCCAAATCAGTTTGATTAGGATCCTCATTAACATTACGCAGGCATTATTTTTGAGCAAAACACAAATTAAAAAGACTTATACAAATCTTTTTAAAAACTTCATTTGACTTTATTGGTTAAGGAGTTTTAATTCTATGGTAACTTTAACAAGAATTATGATTCTTGTTTGTGCTTTAATATAAATGTAATGCTTTAAACTGCTGGTAAACTTAATTTCTTCAAATTCTATCTAAATTATCTTAAGCAACTTAAATAGACGAACTTGAATCCAAGCTTTTCCCAATGTGATTTCAACCATCTGTGAAAATATTGTACCGTATAATATCCCTCATTTATCCTAATTAAATCTTATGTAATAAATCATCTCCTTGTCCAATAAAAGTGCAATGATTTTTTTTCAAACAAGAGTCATAAATTCGAAGGTATAGAAATGAATGTAACTTAATAGGTTATATTTTAACATTTGTAATAATTTTAAACATGAAGAAATAAAATGTATGTTCTTTTTTAGAGTAAATTATAAGTAAAAGTATTTTATTTCAAGGGAAGGGGGGAAGGGTAAAGCAGCTTAAATTTAGGAAACACAGGTCTATTTGGTGCATAGCAAAATAGATTGCATTTATTTTTCTTTCTGGTTCTAACAATATACAAATTGCCACAAATCAGCTAATTATTATTCCAAAAGAGAGAACATCCAACTGGCATATGTTCCAAATGGAGCTCAGGCATTTTCCTCTAGACCTGATGGCTCTCCATTTCCATCAGTGCTCTCCATATCTGTAAGTCATACTACAATCTTGCATTTGTTCACGCTGAAATCTGACTAATCCATATCCCTCCCCTCAAATCCTATCTCCTACCTAATCCCATTTATTCTATCCTGTAAATATATCTTAATTATATCAACTCTCCTCTATATCCACTAGCCCCTATTAAGTCTAAACATTACAATTTATCTTCCCCGATATACTTTCCCTTAGTCCCAAGCCATTATCCATAGGCAGCATGGTTTTTTTAAAAAACTGTTATGCTGATGAACCAGTTTGTAAAACATTCTGGCTTTTAAAAAACTTAAGCTAAGCAAATATCTCCATGACAGATAAATTCCAATTCTAGATATTTATCTGGGAAAAATAAAAACGTGTGCTTCTTTTTCACTAAAAGCTTTGTATAAGAATGTTAGTGATAGCTTTATTCATAATTGCCAAAACTGAAAACAGCCCAGGTTTCAATCAACAGAAGAATGGACAGACAAACTATGATCTATTTATACAACAAGATAGTACTCAGCAATTTAAACAGAACTAATGATATACCCAACATGTTCGTATCTCAGAAATATAATGTTAACCTAAAGAAGACTGACACAAAAGAACATATGCTCTTTGACTTGATTTATCTGAAATTCTAGAGTAGGCAAAACCAACCTATGGTTATATAAGAAAAATCAGAACCCTGGTTGTTAATGTAATGTGAAGGGGAAAGTGGGACCAGAAATTGACTGCAAAGGAGCAGAAGGAGATTTTAGGGGGGGATGATGAAAATGTTCTATATCTTTGTAGAGATTCAGCATTGTACAGGTCAGGTTTATGCATTTATCAGTGCTCATAGAAAGATTATGAATGATGTATTTCATTCTATGTACAATTCACTTCAAAAAATATAAGTAATCATAAACAAATATTGAGCTCTAATGAATTATATGCATGTTGAAATGCTTAGATATGAAATGCACTGATATCTAAAGAAAACTCTGAAATGCATTAGACATATACGATTAAACTGTTATGTATCCTGGTTGTGGTGATATTGCCATGACTCTGCTTTGTCAGAGCACGGAACTATATACTAGAAAGGGCAAATTTTATTGTATGTAAGTTACATCTCATCTTAAAACCCTCTTAAAATAAGTTAGATTAATAGATGGCTAATTGAATGGATAAATGAATGGGCTACATCAACGGCAGATTGGATAAAGAAAATGTGATACATATGCAACAAGAAATACAATGCAACCATAAAAAAGAATGAAGTCATGTCCTTTCCAAGAGCATGGATGGAGCTGGAGGTCATTATCTTTGGCAAACTAACACAAGAACAGAAAACCAAATACCACATGTTCTCACTTGTAAGTGGGAGCTAAATGATGAGGACTCATGGACACAAACAGGGGAAAAGAAGACACTGGGGCCTACTTTCAGGTGGAGGGTAGGAGGAGGGTGAAGATAGAAAAACTACCTGTTAGTTACTATGCTTATTACCTGAATGACAAAATAACTACTGGGTACTAGGCTTAGTACTTGGGTGATGAAATAATCTGTACAACAAACCCCCGTGACATGAGTTTACCTATGTGACAAACCTGCACAAGTACCTCTGAATCTAAAATAAAAGTTGAAAAGAAAATGAATGGGCTAAAACAAATATAGCAAAATATGTACAACTATAACATCAAGTTGGTAGATATGTGGAAGTTTACAATAATTTCAAATAGTGGTTTGAAAACATTTTCATAACAAAATGTGGGGGAAAATATGTAAATCTGATCAGGTTGCATTATTCTCACACTTAAATTTTTATAATGACGTCGCATTATTTGGGAGGTTTACTCTAGAATTACTAACATGGTATAAATGTTTTAATTGACTGCCTCTCCCTGAGCCTTAAATCTCACAGAAGGTCATTTCCTCGTCATACACCATAATCTAATCATGCTCTTCGTTGTCAATTTTAAAAAGATGCAGATCCTTCTTCCCAGGGCCTTGTAATTAAATAATGGTGTAAATAATTGTGCAATTATCTGTCTTCTCCAGTAGTTTTTAAAAACCATTAGATCATGGTCCACTAATATATCCCTAGTCCATAACCCCAGACCTAGCCCTTGGCCTAATGTAAGTACTCAATAAATACATTTCAAAATATGAAAACTGACTGAAGAGATAGTACCCTTGACTTCATATCAAAGTGAATTACGGATTACTTGCGTAGCCTAACCATTATTTTATTTAGTATCCCCTTATCTCTTAGACGTGTACTGATTTTGAGCAATGATAATGAAATAATAGAAAATAAGTTCTTTAAAAACTATCGTTTTTGGCCTAGCACAGTGGCTTACGCCTGTAATCCCAGCACTTTGGGAGGCAGAGGCAGGTGGATCACTTGAGGTCAGGAGTTTGAGACCAGCTTGGCCATCATGGTGAATTCCTGTCTCTACTAAAAATACAAAAATTAGCTGGGCATGGTGCACATGCTTGTAATCCCAGCTACTCAGGTGGCAGAAGCAGGAAAATCTCTTGAATCTGGGGGCAGAGGTTTCAGTGAGCCGAGATCGCACCGTTGCACTCCAGCCTGGGCGACAGAAAGAGACTCCATCTCAATAAAAAAAAAAAAAAAAAAAAAAAAACTATCGTATTTGAAAATTATCAATTGGCAAAGTATCCCAGGTATTTTATTTTGTTATAGCCAGATAAATAATTCTGAGAAACATTTCACCTGATTATACATTTTTATTTTAATATTTTAAGGAATATATATAAATGTGTCTACTCAAACATTATTTTTCATTTTATGTAAATTTAATTGCTTATAATATATCATAAGAAAGCTATAAATTTGCATTTTGACATGAAATAAAAAATAAGTTATCCTTCCAGAGTACAGCAGGGGGAACTCAAGAGGATATCTACTTACTGGTATAACTACAAAGCTTTTCTAATTGCAGTATAGTGTTGGAGCAACTTGCAGGATAATGGTTAATTTAAATTGATGTATAGACATATCCCAGGGCTTCTGGTATTGTTGTAGTAATATCAGAAATTCAGCTAAGGAAATGAAGAAGAGTAAAGTCTCCATTGTCCAATTTTCAGATGTATGCTGAGGAAATTAAGTCGGTGGGCATTTCTCTTTTTAACATAATAATATCAAGAAAGCAAAAGAAAAGATACTGAGAAAAGATAGACTAAGAATAAAGAATTGTGGAGTAGTCTTCCAACTGAAATGTGTGAGAGGATAAAGACAGTTTTGAACACTGCTAAAAGAAATCAGAGATGACGCAAACAAATGGAAAAACACTCCATGCTCATGGATTGGAAGAATCAATATTATTAAAATGTTCACATTGCCCAAAGCAATTTACAGATTCAGTGCTATTCCCATCAAATTATCAACATCAGTTTTCACAGAATTAGAAAAAAACAATTTTAAAATTCATATGGAATCAAAACAGAGCCCAAATAGCCAAAGTAATCCTAGGCAAAAAGAACAAAGCTGATCGAGACCATCCTGGCTAACATGGTGAAGCCTCGTCTCTACTAAAAATACAAAAATTAGCTGGGCATGGTGGCACACAGCTGTAGTCCCAGTACTCGGAAGGCTGAGGCAGAAGAGTCGTCTGAACCCAGGAGGCGGAGGTTGCAAAGAGCCAAGATCATGCCACTGCCCACTGCACTCCAGCCTGGCAACACAGTGAGACTCCATTTCAAAAGAAAAAAAAAAAAACTACAGGTATCACATCATTACATCATTGCACTTCAAACTAAACTACAAGGATACAGTAACCACAATAACATGGTACTGGTATAAAATTAGACCAATACACCAATGGTACAGAACAGGGAACCCAGAAATAAAGCTGCATACCTACAACAAACTGACCTTTGACAAAGTCCACAAAAATAAGCTATGGGGAAAGGACTCCCTATTCAATAAATGGTGCTGGGAAAATTGGCTAACCTATGCAAAAGAATGAACTGGACCCTTACCTATTACCATATACTAAATTTAACTCAAATAAACTAAAGACTTAAATGTAAGACCTCAAACTATAAACATCCTGAAAGACAATCTAGGAAATACCCTTCTGGACATCAGCTTGACAAAGAATTTATGACTAAGTTCTCAAAAGCAATTGCAACAAAAACAAAAATTGACAAGTGGAACCTAATGAAACTAAACTAATGAGCTTCTGCACAGCAAAAGAAACTTATCACTAGAGTACACAGATAAACTACAGAATGGGAGAGAATATTTGCAAAGTAAGCATCCAACAAAAGACTAATATCCAGAATTTATAAGGAATGTAAAAATATTAACAAGAAAATAAAACAACCCCATTAAATAGTGGGCAATGGACATGAACGGACACTTCTCAAAAGAAGACATACAAGCAGCCAACAAACATATGAAATGTTAAATATCACTAATCATCAGAGAAATGCAAATCAAAACCACAATGAGATACCATGTCTCACCAGTCAGAATAGTTGTTATTTTTTAAAAAATCAAAAAATAAAAGATGTTGGTGAGGCTGCAGACAAAAAGGAACACTTATACACTTTTGGTGGGAATGCAAATTAGTTCAGTCACTGTGGAAAGCAGTTTGGAGATGTCTCAAAGAACTAAAAGTAGAACTACCATTCAACCCAGCAATACCATTACTGGGCATATACCCAGAGGAATATAAATCATTCTGCCATAAAGACACATGCACATATGTGTTCATCACAGCACTATTCACAATAGCAAAGACATGGAATCAACTTAGGTGCCCATCAACAGCGGATTAGATAAAGAAAATGTGGTATATATACACCATTGGAATGCTATACAGCCAAAAATAAGAAAAAATCGTATCTTTTGCAACAACACGCATGCAGTTGGAGGCCATTATCCTAAGCAAATTAACACAAACAGAAAAGCAAATATCACATGTTCTTACTTATAAGTGGGAGCTAAATCTTGGGTGCACATGAACGTAAGGACAGGAACAACAGACACTAGGGATTCCAAAAGGAGGGAGGGTGGGAAGGGGACAAGGGCTGAAAACCTTCCTATTGGGTACTGTGTTCACTATTTAGGTGACACAATCAGTAGAAACCCAAACTTAGCATCATGCAATATATTCTTATAACAAACCTGCACATGTACCACCAAATCTAAAATAAAAATTAAAAAAAAAACAGTTTGAGATTCTGTAATTACATGTGAGGAGATTTTTCTAACCTATAAAATATGAAGGGTTAATGTTTTTGAAACATGTATAAAAATGTTCAAAGTTTTATAAAATCTCAAATGTTGGGTTAGAGGTAAATATCAGAAAAAAAGCTTATTATTTCATTTAGGAAGTCCCCTCAAAGAACTCACAGTTGAAAGTATTAAAAATTATGCACAATTTAATTCACATTACAATTGCCCATAATAACTACATATTTTTTCACTGGGTGAAAATTAGGTGCAAGAAGAACTTTTAAATTGAACATTTAGCTATGCAGGTTAAGTCCCAGCAAATTTCAACTGGAACTGCATAACTGAGCTGAGTTTAACCTCATGATTTGAAATGAAAGAAACTGGGAATTATATTTGCAAGATTTAAGAATAGCATACAAGATATTTGCCCAGTGTAATTTTCTTTTATTCCTCTGTTTTGCAGGATTATGAGAAAAAGGAATAAAGGAAGACATCAATTCTCAAGTGAATAATTTCTTCTATAGAGCCTGCTAAACAACACCAACGGCAAGTGATGAGGAGTAAATTTACTTCTTTCTTCTCAAAACAACAAAAATATCTTCATTAGAAACAAGGCTCACGTTTTCATACAAATCTTTATATTCGATGTGCTGCATTTTCAGGAGAAACAAATAGAAAAATAAGGATTTACCTAGAATGTGTTATGTAATGTTCTACGAAAGCCTCACAGGGTAGTGTCATAATGGTGATTTTGTCGCAGTCTATATTTTTTTGGAAAGTTCTTTGCCCAGAAAATCAATTATGTAGTTCCTCGGATGTGATCAGACTCAGGGATACTAACTTACTCTAAATCAAATTAATGAGAGACTAGAATGTAAAACAGAATACCAATTTATTCATTTACAATAAGAATTATGACTTTATTCTGACCAGAGGGCACTCATTGCCATGATGAATATATTCTTTTTCAAAGGCAGAACTACATGGAAACTAAAATACAATATTATTCAAGGAATCAATACCAGGAATTTGGATCATCCTAGGCAGCTTCTCAGCTGAGGCCATTCTTCTCCCAGAAAGACACAGCCTTCCTAAGCAATACTACCCCTGGTTTTTGGTCAAAATATTCTGTCTCCTACCTGATGCTGTGCATATTGACAATTATTGTTCTGTTCATTTTTTTCCAGGTCCCTATGATGAAAAATAAATCCCTCTTCAAATATATTTATAAAATTTGTTTGATCACAATGTGGTCCAAACCAGTAGTCACTATATGTGATTTTCCATGTCTTTGCTTTCATCCAATAAGTGTTGAATCATTTTCTACTCACAAAATCTACCTGACGCCATTTCCAAATCCACCTGACGCCATTTCCAAATCCTTTAAAAAGAGGTGTTCGGAGGAGCATCTTATACTACCTGTAGATACATCCTTAGACATAAAGAATCCTTTAGTCCATGAAATCAGATTTACTTTTGGATGAAACCTTGTTTGCTGCTCTGTTCACACTGCTGTCGCTGACTAATCGTACTCCATGTATGCTTCAAATTAGCCACAGAAATAGCTTTTAGACCAAAGCAGTAGTGTGAATTGTCAAAAAGACATCAGGTTCCGCAAGAAAGCAAGACGGAGCTTAGACTCTCTGTAATGAGGAACAGTATTTCTGCAAGATGTAAAGCTGTCTTCTGCTAGGAAGATTCCAGAGTTAGAATCATGGAAAGCCTGGTTAAAACAAAGCTAAATAATGTTGTATGGAGGTATGTGTCTATAACTCTAAGAGAAGACAAAGTATTATTACACAGTAATGTGTTTGACTATGGAATTCTGTTCTAGTAGAACACCTACTATCAGGCAATGGAGCTAGGGTTTGGGGGGGATACAGCTTAAGTATCAACACTTGCGTTCAAATATAAATACAAAAATCAATTCAATAATACATACAAAGCCTTTGGGTCTTCTTTATTGCTGTTCTCCCCACCAGGGAGTTGAAGTTAATTGGAGGAGCAGCTATTAGTAGGAAACTTGTAATAATTAATAATAAATAGGTGGTACTGATATCAGAGAGAAGCCATAAACCCTGGTTCTCCAAGTGTAATCTGTAAACAACCTGTATCAAAATCATCTGAGTTTCTTTACAAAGCTGCAGATTCCTGAGACTCTCTGTAGGTTTACTGAATAAGAATCTCTGAAGATGGACCACAGGAGGGTGCATTTTAAATAGACTCACCATGATGCTTTTATGTATTTTAGAATAATTTTTTAGAATAATTTTAGAATAATTTTTTATGTACTTTAGAATCATTTTTAGAATAATTTTGAATTTTAGAATAATTTAATTAGATTTTTCATTTATCTTAGGAAATGACAAGGCATTTAGATTCAAAACATTTTGAAGACCACCTGTCATCCACCGTGCCCTGGGATTTAGGCAATAATGTCCTAGTTAAAAAGAAAAAAACTTTTGTAAAGATTGCTTCAGCACCAGTATATATGTTTCTCCAATATCTCTCCAAAACTTCCTATCATGTTATATCCAAAGAGGTTTGTCATTACACAAGGACACATATTGAAATCTTAAACAGTGTAGATTGTATATAAACAGAGAAAAAAAATACATTCTTATTTCTTTTCTATTTTTCTATTTTATTTCCTATTTCCACAATCCAAAAGAAAGCTATAAGGATCCCAAAGTTATAAAACTTAGCAAACTTTCCAATATGATTATTTGGGAATAAAGTAAATAAATCAAATTTCTGGCCATTCTAGGATAACCTGAAAGAATATGAGACAATTTAAACCTTTAAATTGTCTTAAATGGTCAATTTAAACCTTTTTGTTCAGCATTTGCTTAAATCAAACTGAAGCATACTTCCCTATCATGAATGTTAAGGCTTTATAACTTCAGATCTCTACCATCTTATCTATATGTTATGAAAGTAAGTATATTCTTTTCCACTCCCCTCAGTCCCTCAAATATTTCCAAACATAACCTTCCAAATATTTCGATTTATCTGATCTTTCAGTTTTATGTTGAGAACATTTTTAATTTTTGCATTAATGGGTCTTCATAAAGCTCTAACTAGATCCGACCATAACTGTCTTCTCTGCTCTCAGACCCTTAACTGATTGTTAGTTTCTCTAATATCACTTAAATAAACTATCTGAAATTAATATTTTTCTGTAGTTCTCTGCATTAAAATGAAAAAAGCCTTGAGCAGTATAAAAAAATATTTATTAAACTTATAATTCCTTAAGTTTTGGTTTTAAGAAAAGTAATTTAATGTTCAAGAGGAGCAGTATTTAAATGGGATCACTGGTTAGGCGTGTCTTTAATTTGAATGCAAATAAGCCAATTATAAAGGTGTTTGGATATAAATAAGAAATACTGGATGAACTGATCAACTGAATCTGCAGCCTTGAAAATCATAATGGCTGTAGCTAACAACAGTTGAAAAATCATTATAGCCTAGCATATTGTATTATGCATTGGGTATTCATTTATTTAATTTTTATAACAACATATTTAAGTACATTAGTATCATCCCTATTTCAAAAATTACAAAGCTGCATTCAAAAATGTTAAATAGCTTGTCCAAGGTTATTTAATAGGTCTACTCATTCTAAATAAGTACAGGTCTAATTCTTATTAAGAAATCAGCATATTAATATTCAATGTGATTAATCTTCTAGGAACTTCAGATCCCAGATTTGGTTGTCTTGTTTCCAAAGGAAATTTGTATGTCTAGCTGTGTGTGTAAGCTATTGGCATTTTTCTTTAACTCAGAATTATCATCTTCAGGTAGAGAAGTATAGCATCCCTGTTTGTGAAATAACGGGTAGGACTCATCTGCTCTTCATACCCCTCCAGCATCTACCCCCAGTTTTCTGGGTAACTCCTTGTTTTTAAGGATTTCATTGGGGGAACATCATCTCTGTGGAACTGGAAATCAAGGGAATACCCAAATGGCCCAAAATAGGTCCATCAAAATATCGGTCATAAAAATTTAAATCTTGAGTGAGTGGCACAAGATCAGAAAATGATAAAACTGAATATTAAGATTAATCTTCCTGGAAGGGCCTATCTATAAGTCAGACTGCACTCTTCCTGTCTTTCCATCAGCTTTTTCTTCAGTCAGGTCAGTTTCTGTTTCAACTGAAGAACCCCAACCAAAACACCTACGAAGAAACTGTTCGGAATAGTTACAGATGCTTTGATTGCAGGCCGGGCACTGTGGCTCACGCCTGTAATCCCAGCACTTTAGGAGGTCGAGGTGGGTGGATCACTTCAGGCCAGGAGTTTGAGACCAGCCTGGTCAACGTGGCAAAACTGTATCTCTACCAAAAATACAAAAATTAGCTGGGCATGGTGGCAAATGCTTGTAATCCCAGCTACTTGGGAGGCTGAGGCATGAGAATCACTTAAACCTAGGAGGTGGAGGTTGCAGTGAGCTGATTATGCAATCACACTTCAGCCTGGGTGACAGAGCGAGACTCTGCCTCTAAATAAATAAATAAATATAAAACCAACAGGGTGACTATAGTCAAAATTATTTATTTGTACAATTAAAAACAACTAAAAGAGTCTAATTGTGATTGTAAGATGAAAGATAAATGCTTGAGGGGATTGATATCCCATTTTCCATGGTGTGAGTATTATGCTTATATCAAAGTTTCTCATGTACCCCATAAATATATACAACTACTGTGTATCCACAAAAATTTGAAAAACAATAAAATAAAGCACTTGGTTGTTCCATGACTGTAAAAAAAGTATAAAAATTATCTGCCCTGAAAAGAATAAAATCTAATTGGAAAGATATGGCATATTCATGTACAAAAACAAAAACAATGCAATTCATAATTTTTTTTTGAGACAGAGTCTCGCTATGGGTCCAGGCTGGAGTGCAGTGGCATGATCTCGGCTCACTGCAACCTCCACCTCCCAGATTTAAGCGATTCTCCTGCCTCAGCCTCCAGAGTAGGTAGGTCTTAAGGTGCAGCCAACATGCCCAATTAATTTTTGTATTTTTAGTAGAGATGGGGTTTCACTATGTTGGCTAGGCTGGTCTCGAACTCCTCACCTCAAGTGATCCACCACCGGCCTCAGCCTCCCAAAGTGCTGGGATTACAGGTGTAAGCCAGCACGCCCAGCCTACAATTCATAACTGAAGATAGTTTACACTAAATATCAAATATTTGGATTTTTAAATACAGAAGATGTTTCCATTGTTCAGAAGACACGTCACTTGCTGCAAAGATCATAAGGAAGGTTTCATTTTCTAGATGGACTTCAGCTGGACACTTAATTTTTAATAGGGAAATGGTATGGGGAAAGTTCTAGCAGCTTAAATGCATTAATCTTGGCCTGGACTGTATATAGAGAACTAGTTTAGAAAAAAAGAGGGAAAGATAGTACAATGCAACTATACTAGAAAAGTCATGTGTTGATCGGGTATATACCTGGATGTGTAGTGACTGTGGCTTAGCGACCTAGCTTACTTTCATGAGTCAACCATTTATTCCACATACTAGGTGGGGACGCTTGGAAGAGGGAAAAATTGTAATAGCCAATTATTTGATGTCCTACTGTCTAACATGGGGGTTTAATGTGAAGCTGCCTGGCATCTGGAACCTAGTTAAGCCAATTAAATAAATAAGATAAAGGAAAGGTGCACTGTCACACCATAATAATTTACAAATCTTAAGACAGCTTTCTACCACCTAAATATAAGTGGGACTGCTCAGTGTTGGTGAGGGTTTTTTTGAAATGCTGTCTCTCAGTCACAACTAGAATCAGAACCTCATAGACATCAAGATAGACAGAATAATAAATTAATAGATAGACATCTTACTTGAACTTCAGAGACCACCCTTTATGAGTTAATAAATTTAAGCTCTCGAGTGTTTAATTTTTAGACAATAATAAAAATATGAAATTCTCCTTGGCTCTACATAATTAACATTATTCAAATTTGCCTTAGACTGAGTACTAGAAGCTTCAGATAGCAGTCACTAGTTATGTTCTGTGTCAGCCTATGAACAATTTATAGTTGATTTCTGGGTGGTTGTTTTTTGTTTTTTTAATTATGCAAGCTGTTCTAATAGTAAAAATAGCTTATGGTAACTCAGGGGTTAACAATCAGTCTATAACTAGTCACAGGCACTATATTAGCACTGTATCTTTTGATCTTTTTGATAACATTGCATGATATTTGTTATTATCCCCATTTTTCAAATGAGGAGTCTTTTCAGATGTTATTTTTTGGTTGATAAGCGGGTTTAAATTCAAATTTGTCTAAGTCTAAAGTTATTTTTCACCACACATCATTTCTAAACCAGACTTACTATCCCTTCACTCTATCCACCCTTTCTTTCCCTCACCCTTTCCTGTTAATTTGAAGAATCTAGTGCTTAAGAGCACAGACTCTGGAATCAGACTGACCCCAGGCTCAAGTCCTGGCTCCAACATTTACCACAGTTGGGACCATGAGAAAATTAACTCGGTTTCTCTAGGGTTCAGTTTTCTCATCTTCAGGACGGGTGGAACTAGTAATTATGCCCATCCTGTGTTGTAAGGAGTAAATTCTGAAGGATTTGACACAGTCCCTAGAACATGATTATTTAATGAATGTTATTAAATAATCTTGATCTTCATGTTTTCATTAGCAATTAGATTATTCTTTTTGTCATAAACCCTGAAGTCATTCATTCTCAACTTTTTCCTTTTTCTTACCCACTACATCTAATTACTTACAAATTCTTATTTCTGAAATGATTCTTGCCCATATTTTACCCCTTACAGTTTCTCAATCACAGATAGAAATCTGGTTCTCATACCTCTTTCCTAGTTATTTCCCAAATCATGCGATTGATTTTCCTAGCTCCTGTATGGAGATTTCCAAAGCGAAATTCATACATTCTAAGGACTGCTCACGATAAGCCAGTAGAGCATGAGAGACAAATATTAAAACTTCTACACACAAAAGTAGAAATTAAAATAGATGAAATAAAACACCTAATTTTTACTTTTGCATGTGTTTTAAAATGTACCAAATGTTATTACTGTAGTTATGGGGGTTCTGGAGATATTGGTTAAAGGATACAAAATTTCAGTTAGATAAGAGAAATATGTTCCAGAGATCTATTGTACAACATGGTGACCATAGTTAATAACAATTTTTTTATTCTTAAAACTTGCTAAGAGAGTAGATTTTAGGTGTTCTCATCACAAAAAAAAAATGTTAAATATGTATGGTAATTCATATGTTAATTAGCTTGCTTTAGCCATTCCACGTGTATGCATATTTCAAAACATCACATTGCATGAATATATACAAATTTATTTGTCAATTATAAAATAATGTTATTATTGTAGTATATGTATATGCCTGAGTAAATATGCATATATTCCAAATGCCTCAATAACTACTGTTTTATAATGGATGACCAAAAAGACCCTCTTGATATTAATACAATCTCTGTACAGTAGCACATTTAATTATGCAAATTTTGTATTACAATGCCATACAAAAAAGTTTTAAAGTATCTTCTTGTCTACCATTGCTTTCAAAGTGCTGCATTTTCTGGATGCAGTTTAATTTCTATTTTTATATTTGACTCATTTTAATATATCCTATTATGAATTTGCGTAACATATCTTACTTTAATATGTTATGCAAATTCCTATTTCTACACTATTCCCAGCAATTACTAATTAATATTCTTTTTTCTTTTTTCTTTTACCTTTTCTTTATGTTTTTCTTCTTATATTCTTTCTAAATAGATTTTTATTACTAAAAATGAACCAGGCACTGTGATAGATTTTGGAACCCAAACACGAAAGCAGAAGCCTTCTTTTAATAATATAATATCCTAGTAAAATACTTCACTCATAGTCATGTAATACTTTCCTGTCCCATAAGTTTCTGTCAAAAATCTTCCTATTTCCCTTTATTCCGTTCATACACTATGATGACCTTGGATGATTCCCATGGACCTCCAAGTATTTTGTTTGTATCTGTAATTTGGAATCTATATTCTGCCTGCTCCACAGTTATATGTCTTTTTATCTTCCCTTTACTATATCCCATCTTCATTCATCCATTCATTTATTTATTCAAAAGATAATCATTGAGCTCTTACTCTGTACTGTGTACAATCATGAATTACTTAATAATCAGATCAGACTCAAGTTTGGAATGCCTGCAAACCTAGGGCAGGGAAAACACACTCAGAAAAAAAATCTTTTTTGCAAAAAGTTGACATTTGATGTTTTTCAAAAAAGCAGGAGTCAGAATGTAAAAAGTCACAACCTAATTGAATTTTCTTACCTCCATTTTACAGCTTGGAGATATTTTTATTTTGAATCACATAAGGGAAGAGGACTATAGCTCTTTCACTGCTTTGAGTCTCCAATACCTTGATATGTCCTTGACCTTCATTACTTGAGACCAGTGATTGAATCACTGTACGTAGTAGATGCTTGACAAGTATCATTGTTATGCAACATTCGGTCGACAGACATGTGCAAGTTGCTGTCCCAAAAAAGCTGGCTTGGAATAACGTTGCCATACTAGAAAATAAAAATATGGAATGTCTACTTGAATTTGAATTTTAAATAACAAATATTCCACAGTGTATACTTATACTAAAAATGTATTTGCAGCTACTTGGATGGCTGAGGTTGGACGATCCATTGAGGCTGGGAGTTTGAGGTTGTGTGACCTATGGTCATGCACATCAGCCTAGATGACTGAGCAAGATCCAGTCTCAGAAAAAAATATATATATATATTTGTTGTTTATCTGAAATTTGAATTTAACTGAGTGTCCTATATTTTATCTAGCAATCCCATCTGCATAGAATCTTGATTAAATACCATCAACATTAAATAAAGCTTTTTTTAAAGAGCAAATTTACCATCTAGGCAATAGAAATGGTTTTTTTTTTGAGAATTTCAGGTTTTGTGTTCTCTCTCAACAACCATGTAGATATGTACTTAAAGCATTCTGAAGTGGAGAAGTGGTACCGTGGAATTGCCATGCAGCTATGTCCCGTGGATTGTCCTGTGAGGAAACCTAGACCACATGTGCAACAGGTGAATCAATTACATTTTTTTCATGAAGAAAAGTTAAACGCTATTGATTATCCAACATAAAAGTAACAGTTTTACCATAGACGCCTTACAATTACCTAGTTCCTGAATTCTGTTTCTTGGTAGCTCAAATTCTTTCATAAGTTCCACAGTTTTTTGCCGTTGTTTTTTGTCGTTTGCCCCATTTCACTTTCTAATCTCTACTTTATACTGCTCCTCAGCCTATCTATGGATCCCACTGTTTATACCACCTATTAAATATTATAATCATCTCTCATATTTTAATAGTGCTTTATGGTAACAATACTTTTTATGTATTCTTTTATTTGAATTATATAAAAATTAGTTACTAAAGTTACAGACTACGAAATAAGGATAATAATTAATAATTGCAGAGTTTAGCCCCTGGCACTTTGCACTTACATATTAATGCAATCTTCCCAACACCCTGGAAGTCAGCTACTACTAGCTACCCTCTTTTCACATACGAGGTCATTAAGCAAGAGAAGGCTAAGTCTGGGGTTTGAACCTAAGCTGTCTGGCTTCAGCCTAATTCTGCAACACTGTGCTAATGCCTAGCAACATATGCTTAAAGACGATGGGGGCTTAAGCTAATCTAAAAGCTGATCAGAGCAGAGTCCCGGACTCTAACTCAAATCTTCACCAAACTCAGAATCAACACCAAACTACTTGATTTTTCTGCTTGCTTTAGCTGTTTTCTGCTTTATATCCCACAAAATGTATTCCAAGGAAGAAAGAAAAAGTATTCTCACTAGAATATTCCACATTGAGAACTAAAATTAGGTAGAATAGACACTAGTATAGTTGTACACTCCTTTGTTTATCTCAATTGTCTTCTTAGACCAACATCTCTTCCAGAAATAGCATTTGCAGCTTTGGTGAATGAACAATGAGAATGCTATTGTATAATCAAGAATCACAAAAGAAAAACAGGTCAAGCTCCCAATCTAGAAAGTTATTTCAATTCTAAATACTCCTGAAAGAACCAATCCTACGTCTCAAAGAGTCACGTGTTACAAGACATAACGTAAGTCTAGGAGGTTTGCTTTTTCCATTCTACGCAAGAATTCCTAAAAAGCTATCATGGATCATGAGCAACATAACGATCCTTAGTATTTTTTTATGTTTCCAATTTAAAGTGCAATATTTAATGACACTAATATCTTTCTTGGCCCATGACCCTCAGGTGTGCTGAAGTAGGAAACAGTAGGTGATAATACAGTAACTGCATCTACTCTCTTACAAAAAAGGCAGAAATAAAAGAAACTTATATCCTAAATTTTTAATATCAATTATTCTTATTTTTAAGATTAATAAAATTTTATACACAAATTTTCTTCTCAAAAACTTCATTGGGGAAGAAACCAAGTTAGCTTGAATGTTTAAGCTTCCATGGCTCATAAAGGTACAGAACATTCATCTTTTCCTTTTTCACGATAAACATTATGTAAGTTTTACCAAACCATGATGAGTATAAGAACAGGGAATATAATGCTGAAGTATCCAGAGCCTACAGCTGCTTTCAAATTCATCCAAGGCTCTTATTTCAACTGTGTTTTGATGTTGAGCCAAGGAAGGGTTCAGTCAAGCAATTTGGTTTTGAGGGCCAGTAATTTGAACCATAAATTACTGAATATGAAATAGACTACATGTGTAAAATGTCACAAGTCCTCCATTAAGTAAGACTTTGAAATCAATAACAACCTAAAGGAAGAGTTTTAATGAAACTGGGCCCTGAAATACCAGAATATACCATACCCAAAACGGTAAAATGAATGTTACACTCTGTGCTTCCTTCTGTGACCCTGTAATATCGCAATATGACTTTTGTGATGATTGTTCACTACCAAAATGTGGTGATTGTTAATATTTTCTCTTTTATTTTGGAAATGTCTATTTATTTGAGTATGTAAAGGTGCTGCTGAGTGATCCTAGGAGAAGTTAGTTATCTTTTCTTCTTTCTGTGATTGAGTTACATTTATCAGGTGAAATTAGAAAGTTTAAAATCTAAAAAGAAGAGGTTTTAATTGAAACCTGTCACTTCTAAACTTCTACACAGTGCGGGTTAACAATGATCTTAATGCACTTTCATCTGTAAACTCCTTGGTGTGTGAAGTTAGTAGATGTTCTCAATTACATTCCTAATGAAAAAGTATCTTCTCTAAAAAATACCTCCATTGTGTAAATGAATCTAAGAAGATTACAATTACAAACTATATTTGCCTTTACATTTTCAAGTTTTACTGTATTGCTACAAAGTGTGAACAAAAAGGTAGTTGTGTACACCCAATGCCACATGCTTTTGGCTGTTATTTATAAGTGCTGAATTAACTAAATCTTATTTCCAAAGACTGGACAATTATTTCAAAAATTATTTCAAACACAATCAATTTAGCCTTGTGGTAGCTGGCTTCCAAGATAACCTGCAATAATCTCTGCTTCCTGGAGTGCACACCCTTGTGTAGTCCCCTCACCTACTGCATGAGGGTTGGTCGATGTCACCACTAGAATACATCAGAATTGCCAATATGCTATTTTAGAGGCTTCTTCCTTGCTCTCAGTCACTCATTTCAAAGAAAGCCTCCTTCTACATCACAGGATGCTCAGGCAGTGCAGGAGAGAGGCCCACAAGACAACAGCCAAGGCATTCTGTCAAGAGCCATTGGAGTGTGCCATTTTGGAAGTGTAACTTCCTGCCAGTCAATTCTTCAAATGACTGCAGCCCCAGCCAGTACCTTACTATAGCACATGAGAGACTCTGAGCCAGACCACAGCTGAGCAGCAGCCAGATTCTTGGCTTTAAGAAACAGTGAGAGATAATCTATGTTTCTTTAAACTGCTAAAATTCAGAGTAATTTGCTTCGCAGCAATGCATAACTAATACAGTCCTATTCTCATGTGAGGCACATACAGAATCTGCATAAGAATTTTCCTTTGGCCTTTATAAAGGCTTAACACATAGCATTCCAGAAACTCCTTCAACCAGTGGGTGAACTAAAAGCAATAGAAAGAGAATTACATCATCACACATTCATCTACTAGTAGGTCCTTTTAGTTGTTTTGTGCAACTAGAAAATTTAAATATGTTAAGAACACATAAAATAGAAGAGTAAATAGTATTTATTATTATTATAGCTATTATTATTTATCAGAAAAGTAACTTGAATATGGGTTTTACAAAGACAACAGAACTTAATATTTTTTTTAAGTCAAGCTCCATGAATAACATAATTTTACCTGCAAAATTTCAAAATGACTCTTGTTTTCCTCCCTGAATTGACAGCCTTTTTATAGTTCATTAATTTTACAATTGATATGGTTAGGCTTTGTGTACCCATCCAGATCTCATCTTGAATTGTAATCCCCATAAACCCCATAATCCCCATGTGTCAAGGTAGAGGTCTTGTTGAGGCAATCCCATAATCCCCATGTGTCAAGGGAGAGGCCTTGTTGAGGCAATTGAATCATCAGGATGGTTTCCTCCCTGCGTTCTCATGATAGTGAGTGAGTTCTCATGAGATCTGATTAGTGTCTGGCAGTTCTCCTGCTTGGACTCACTCTCTCTCCTGCCACCTTGTGAAGCAGGTGCCTGCTTCTGCTTCCACCATGATTTTAAGTTTTCTGAGGCCTCTTCAGCCATGCAGAACTGTGAGTCAATTAAATCCCTTTTCTTTATAAATTACCCAGTCTCACGTATTTCTTTACAGCAGCATGAGAACAGACTAATACAACAATATCGAGTAATCTAAAGTATCATTAAGAATTTAATCTTCCCTTAGTTGTTTTTTTTTTTTTTCTTAGCCCTATTTGTAGATGTTTCTGCAAGTCTCTGGAGTATAAGACAGTCAAATCACGTTTCTCCTTCATTAGAAAACTGGTGCTAGTTAAATATGAGATAATATTTTATCAATTGTTTCCTTCAATATCGAATCTTTTTGTTTTTTTTTTTCTTTTTTTTTAAGACAGGTTCTGGCTCTGTTACCCAGGAGTGTGGTGGCACGATCTTGGCTCACTGGAACCTCCACCTCCTGGGCTCAAGTGATCCTCCCACCTCAGCCTCTTGAGTAGCTGGGATTACAGGCGTGAGCCACCATACCCAGCCCTAACAGTGAATCTTCACCTTGAAAACTCAATGACAAATCTCCAAAGAGGAAATACGTCTTTTAATAATCTTCATCTCAGAAATGCACACAATCCAATGTCTTGGAAATTGATACAAAGAACATGAATTTCTTTTCTTATTGTATTTGGTTTAAAATTAGAGTTGTTTTTTTATAATTATTATCTCCTCTTTTTCATTTCTTTCTGTAGTTTTATTCTCTGTATTTGTCTAGTATTCTTGCATTGCAATTAGAATCATGTTTTATTTATTGTCTTAGTAGATGAATAAAATGAATTTAATGCTAAATTTGGAATAGGACACACATTTTCAGAAATACTGTAGCACTAAATTTAAAGTTAAATCTAGGACTCATTTATTTTCTTCATGTAAATAGCAAAATAGTTGCCACAGGTCAAGAAGAAGTCAAATGACAAATTGATTTTGATTAATTATCAAGAAAATAGAGAATATGATATTACTTTGACTTTCTGATACAAGACCTAACTCATGAGCCTGAGCGTAGCGTGGCCCGGAACCTCTGCTGCATACTGTTTGGTGCCAATTATATATTTGCTTCTCTCTCTCTCATTGACACACTCTCCTGTCACCTTGCTCTCCTATCAACATGTCATTTTTTAGAAGGGGCAGCAGGAGATAGAAAGGACATAGATGTCAACCTGAGATCTATGGTGTCTAAATATTAACAGTTATTGTCTATTGTACATCAACAATTGTATTGGACCACCCTCAAGATTTTGCCATATCCGTATTTCTTCTCTGTTACTATTTACTTAATATTTTTCTCCAAATTCATTCACTTTAATAGTTACATTTCTGAAAACACATTAAAATTAAAACGTAACTAATGAAAGGAAAATTACTTTGCATTTCACCTAAAATCAAGTAAATGCTCCTAGTGGTATAGGTCTCACAGCATGGGAAATACTGCTCTATACTATCCTATTTTTCAATGAATAGGAATACTACATGATGTTTCTCTTACCCATTGAGCAATTAAAATATTTTTTAACACTTCCTGATTTGCACCTTTTCTTACCACCAGAGATCACAAATTTCCTACAAGTGCAGATTGTGATAACATCCATAATAGCCATCATTTTTAAGTCCTGAAAGCATGAAGCAGTATTCGTGTTCCTAGTATGTACTGAATTAAATATTGGGTTCTCACCTGCAAATTTTATATGGATCCTCAACCTACTTCACTTGCCTTATCTCCCTTATATGTGTTTCCTTATCAATATTTCACTCCTTTCCCTTTTGTTTTTGCATCACTCATTTTTTCATACCCTTACTTTGGTTACTTTCTCTGTTTAGAATAAACTTTCCCTTTCTCCACTGGATAATGCCGTGCTCATGTTTCAGATGAGTGAAGGCATCTACAACTCTCCCTGGCAGATTTAGCCATGTGTTCTCCTGTGTCTCTCGCATATTCATATTTCATAGTTCATATTTTTATTATATTCCTTACCACCTTCATAATGGAGTCTCTTCTCATAGCCTGAGTTCCTTGAGGGCAGGGATCTCCAGTGTCTAGTAACATTTCTAGCACACTATAAGTGCTTAATGCAATTTTAATACAATTTGAGTTGGTTTAAAGTGAATTCAATTGAAATTAAGTAAAATCTAATTGAAAATTCAGAGCAGACATCTTCCAATTGTTGCGTATTACATGTTCTCAAGAACACTAAAATGAAGTTTAAAGAGAAACCAGAGTCCGGTAAAATAATTAATTTTACTGCTATAATAGCAACAGAGACAATGTTTTTTTCTTACCAAAGCCCTGAGTACACAGTTAGACTGCATTTCTCAGTGTCCTTGAAGCCAGGTAAAGCCATGGGATGAAGTTCTGGTCAGTAAAATCTGAGCAAAATTGGTGATCAGCATAGGTCTCTAAAAATACTTCTATGGGACCCTCCATGCTTGCAGTTTCCTTTCTCTTGAATTCTGTCAAGGTGTGGAGGATCCAACAGAGTATTAAAAGGTCCTAGGGTAAAAGAACCTTGGGTTCTTCGATAAATAGGTGAGCAGAGCTTCTTGACCCACCAACATTTGACCCTTGATCTGAACAAAAATAAATGTCTTATGTGATTTCAGTCACTGAGATTTTTAGTTTTATTTTTTGTATGTGTATTTGTCTGTTTGCTAGAGAAAAGTTATTCTACCTTAATACACATAGGAAGTTATTTTCTTAAACCTTAGGTTTTAATTGTTCTGCTTCATCTTTCCAGTGTATATGTCATGAGCAGTGATGGAGGAACAGTTTTTAAGGGTAGTAGGAAAGAAAGTAATTAAATACTTCTTTTAGGTATATATGTCTTTAACATAATGCAATGCTTGTAAGATACTTGAAATATTAGGAAGTAGATATCCAATGTTTTATCATTGTTATTCCAAATTTTATTATTAAACATCTTTTCTTAAAAATTCTAATCATTCACTTGGAATTATCTGTATAGAAGATATATTGCCACTGTACATATCTGAGACCTGCTTCCAACATATTAAATTTAATTTGAAATTTAAATGCATATTATAACCTAAATTCTACTTTCTAGTTAAATCTAAGAGTCTATGGCCTTAGGAATACATTAGTATATAATTAAGTTGTAAAACCTCAGTCTAAAATTCTTTTAATGTATACTTTGAACCAAGATATTCAAGTAAATGTTTGTGAATTATACTATCAATTAGTTTTAGAAGGTCTGATCTAGTAGTTCTTTAAACATTTATATTAATTCCAATTCACTCTAATAATTTTACCATGAATAGCAAAAGGCTCATCTTCAGAATCAAATAATTCAGAAATTAATCTGGTCTCAGCTTTTTTTCACCACACTTTCTTTGTTTTCTTAGCTTATCTCCAGTAACATCAATCATTCTGCTGGACTTGACAGAGGATGTCATGAGGGTCAGCATATAGCTGAGTACCTGCCTCGAAAGCAAATATTGAGCATTCATATGTTCACAGGTTTCCTTCCACAACCCCTAAAAAGGGAAGCTATCTTGATAATTCACATAATAACCATTCCTGCCTGATGCTTCTTCCTCTTGCAAGAATTAGCTCCAGAGAATCTTCTAGCAAAAGATCTGAAGGGGAATGCTGAATATACATCTTTGAATTGGTTTTAGAAACTACAAAGTTCTGGTACTTTAGTCTCTGTCACTCTTCTGTCATGTTGGCCTCAGGGACATTTAAATAAAGCAAGCCTAGGATATTCCAAAAGTTAGAATGGACAGTAATAGGTTTCTCTCAAGTAGCTAAGAAGTTGCAGTGGGCAGCAATGAAACAGGGTCACACACTTCAGAAGAAATCACCAGTTTCATTTCATTAACTAAGAGAAAATGTTAAGTTATAAAAGCATTAAGGTATTATAGTTCTGCTTTAACTAAACTTGGGACTAATTTTTTAAATGAATAGACTTTATTTTTTAGAGCAGTTTTAGGTTTACAGAAAAATTTAGCAGAAACTGCAGTTTCCATATACCGCAACCCCTTAAAACACAAGTACATACACAGTTTTCTCCATCATTAACCTCTTGCATTAGTGTGATATATTTATCAACAATTGAGGATCCAATATTTATCCATTTGTAAAAACTGAAGCCCATAGTTTATATAATGGTTCACTTTTTTGTGCTGTAAATTCTATAGGTTTAGAAATACATAATGATAAATATTCTCCATTGCAATACCATACAAAATAGTTACACTACTCTAAAAATTCTATGTTCCACTTATTCATCCCTGTATCTTCTCCTCCAAGCCTTAAGCAACTACTGATCTTTTTACTATCTTCATAATTTTGCCTTTTCTAAAATCTCGTATAGTTGGAATCATACAGTAAATACTTTTTTCAGATTGACCTTTCTCATATATCAATGTGCATTTAAGGTTCCTCCATATCTTTTTGTCTCTTGATAGCTTATTTCCTTTTATTGCCAAATAATATTCCATTGTCTGGATATACCATAGTTTATTTATTTATTCACCTACTGAGGAACATTTTGCTTGCTTTCAAGTTTCTGCAGTTATGAATAAAGCTGCTATAAACATCTGTGCTCAGGCCTTGGTGTGGGCATGCTTTCCATTCCTTTAGGTAAATACCACAGAATGTGATTGCTGGATCATATGTTAAGTGCATGTTTAGTTTTGTAAGACACTGCCAAACTGTCTTCCCACATGGCAGTAGCATTTTTCATTCCCACGAGCAAAGAATGACAGTTCCTGTTGTTCCACATCTTTGTCAGCATTTGGCTTTGTCAGTGTTCTGGATTTGGGCCATTCTAGTAGGTGTATTGCGGTACCTCATTGTTTTAATTTGCACTTCCTGATGACATATGATGTTAACCATGGGTTTCCATATGTTTATATGCCATCTGTATATACTGTGTGATGAGATATGTTTTGATCTTTTGGTTATATTTTTATTGGGTGGTTTATTTTCTTATTATTGAGTTTTAACTGTTCTTTGTGTACTTTGGATGCCAGTTCTTCATTAGATAGGCATTTTGCAAAGATTTTCTCTTAGTATTTGGCTTAAAGGACTAATTTTTAAACAGTTTTTAAACTTTTTATGCTGTAATTTTTTTTAAAATATAAAATATATATTTTAAGAGAATATTTTTAAGTATTGAGTTTATAAAATTAAAGATAATGACTCATCAAATTTATCTGATAAATTAGTTAATTATTTAAAACACAGGGCCTGGCATATAGCAAGTATTACATAAAAGTCAAGTACTTTTTTATTGATTCCATGCAACTATTTTAATGTTTATATTGTGTCAAAATCCTTTTCATAATATAATTTTCATTACACTTAACGCAAATAATAAAATTTGATAAACTCCTGTGACATAAAATGTTTGTTTTGATGAGATTCTTCTGAAAAAGCACCAAGAAAATGTCTACCTATGACATTTTTGTTCAAACTTTACAAAGAAGCTCATCTTGTAATGCTAATATACCAAACATAATGTTTCACTTCAATTTAATTGGTAGTTAAATCTTCTGCAATTTCATAAAGACTGAGCAGTGATCATACTGTATCGGCAAGACACAGTGTTTATAAACATCAAATCAATATATGGCTTAGAAAAAGCCAATTTCACATTTTTCATCCATAAGTTGTCCATGAAGGATTCTATTTACCTTTTTATAAAAGCACTTTTACTTTAGAAAAAAAACTCAATTATTTGTCATCTAAATGTTTATCTTATAGTTCCCAATGACCTCAATTTCTTTCCAACTGTTCCTGTTAATACAGATGTTGAATAGAAAACATCAAGAAATAAAATTCTTTTCACTGGAGAAAATTATAGCAGCACAGTTTAGGAAAAAGATCAGTTTCTTCCAAATACTATCAGTACTCCCTCTGCAGAAAACCTGACATCTCCTCTTTGCTTGAAATACTGCAATAATAGATTTCCCTAATTTACAATGTATTCGTTTCCAACTTTAAATACATCCAATTCCTTAATAGTCTTTCTTTTTTGTTGTTGTTTTTTTTTTGAGACGAAGTCTCGCTCTTGTCCCCCAGTCTGGAGTGCGATGACGTGATCTCGGCTCATTGCAACCTCCGCCTCCTGGGTTCAAGCGATTCTCCTGCCTCAGCCTCCCGAGTAGCTGGGATTACAAGTGCCTGCCACCACGCTCAGCTAATTTTTTGTATTTTTAGTAGAGACGAGGTTTCACCATGTTGGCCAGGATGGTCTTGAACTCCTGACCTCAGGTGATCTGCGCGCCTCAGCCTCCTAAAGTGCTGGGATTACAGGTGTGAGCCACTGCGCCTGGCCTATTTAATAGTCTTTCTACATATTTTGAGACAATTATTCTTTCCTCTCATTTTCTCTGGTTTATAGAATCAACATAATTGATCAAGCCATTTAACACATTATATGCCAGGCACTGTTGTAGGGGCTGAAAATATTACAGTGAGTACAAAAGAAAAAAAAATCCCATAATTTTTTTCCCATCTTCTAAGAGATGTTCAAAAAAATTTTTTAATATGTAAAAATATGTTACATTGTTATAAGTACAGACATGAATAACAAGCATGATAAAAATGATAAGAAATGGGAGGTGGGGAAGAGGAGATGCAATTTTAAACAGGTAGGTCAAGAATTCCTCAGATAGGGTTCACCTTTGAATAAAGATCTGAAGGTTGTTGTGAACTATTTGGATGAGAAAAGAGCTACCGCAAAGGATCAAAACCAGAGCTGTAACTGCCCAGTGGGCTCTCTTTGCTGCCTAATCAGAGCCGATTTATTAAGACAGGGGAATTGCAATACAGAGTTTAATTCACACAGAGCCCGCTGTACGGGAGACTAGAGTTTTATTATTACTCAAATCAGTCTCCCTGGTAATTTGGTGGGTAGCGGGTTTGAAAGTGGGGAGTGTCAATTGGTCTGGTGGGAGATGAAATCATGAGGAGTTGAAGCTGTCCTCTGGTGCTGAGTAGGTTCCTAGGTGGGGGCCACAGGACCAGCTGAGCCAGTTTATTCATCTGAGCGGTGCTAGCTGATTCGTCACGTGCAAGGTCTGCAAAATATCTCAAGCACTGATCTTAAGTTTTATAATAGTGGTGTTGTGTCCGGAATTGGTGGGTTCTTGGTCTCACTGACTTCAAGAATGAAGCCTCGGACCCTCGCACTGAGTGTTACAGCTCCTAAGGTGGCGCGTCTGGAGTTTGTTCCTTCTGATGTTCAGATGTGTTCGGAGTTTCTTCCTTCTGGTGGGTTCGTGGTCTCGCTGGCTCAGGAGTGAAGCTGCAGACCTTCACGGTGAGTGTTACAGCTCTTAAGGCAGAGAGTCTGGAGTTGTTCGTTCCTCCCCGTGGGCTCGTGGTCTTGCTGGGCTCAGGAGTGAAGCTGCAGATCTTCGCGGGGAGTGTTACAGCTCTTAAGGTGGTGCGTCTGGAGTTTGTTCTTTCTGATGTTCAGATGTGTTCCTTGTTTCTTCCTTCTGGTGGGTTCATGGTCTCGCTGGCTCAGGAGTGAAGCTGCAGACCTTTGCGGTGAGTGTTACAGCTCTTAAGGTGGCGCGTCTGGAGTTTGTTTCTTCTGATGTTCAGATGTGTTCGGAGTTTCTTCCTTCTGGTGGGTTCGTGGTCTCGCTAGCTCAGAAGTGAAGCTGCAGAACTTCACGGTGAGTGTTACAGCTCTTAAGGCAGAGCGTCTGGAGTTGTTCGTTCTTCCCGGTGGGCTCGTGGTCTTGCTGGGCTCAGGAGTGAAGCTGCAGATCTTCGCGGGGAGTGTTACAGCTCATAAAAGCAGCGTGTACCCAAAGAGGGAACAGTAGCAAGATTTATTGCAAAGAACAAAGCTTCCACAGTGTGAAAGGAGAACCGAGCGGGTTGCCACTGCTGGCTCCAGCAGTCTGCTTTTATTCTCTTATCTGGCCCCACCCACATCCTGCTGATTGGTAGAGGCGAGTGGCCTGTGGCAGCCTGCTTTTATTCTCTTATCTGGCCCCACCCACATCCTGCTGATTGGTAGAGCCAAGTGGCCTGTTTTGACAGGGAGCTCATTGGTGCGTTTACAATCCCTGAGCTAGCTACAAAAGTTCTCCACGTCCCCATCAGATTAGTTAGATACAGAGTTTCAACACACAGGTTCTCCAAGGCCCCACCAGAGCAGCTAGATACAGAGTGTCAATTGATGCACTCACAAACCTTGAGCTAAACACAGGGCGCTGATTGGTGTGTTTACAAACCTTGAGCTAGATACAGAGTGCCGATTGGTGTATTTACAATCCCTGAACTAGACATAAAGGTTCTCCAAGGCCCCACCAGAGCAGCTAGATACAGAGTGTCGATTGGTGCACTCACAAACCTTGAGCTAAACACAGGGTGCTGATTGGTGTCTTTACAAACCTTGAGCTAGATACAGAGTGCCGATTGGTGTATTTACAATCCCTGACCCAGACATAAAGGTTCTCCAAGGCCCCACCAGAGCAGCTAGATACAGAGTGTCGATTGGTGCACTCACAAACCCTGAGCTAGACACAGGGTGCTGATTGGTGTGTTTACAATCCCTGAGCTAGATATAAAGGCTCTCCACCTCCCCACCAGACTCAGCCCAGCTGGCTTCACCCAGTGGATCCTGCACCGGAGCTGCAGGTGGAGCTGCCTGCCAGTCCCGCGCCATGTGCTTGCACTCCTCAGCCCTTGGGCTGTCGATGGGACTGGGCGCCTTGGAGCAGGGGGCGGCATTCGTCGGGGAGGCTCGGGCTGCACAGGAACCCACGGAGGCGGGGGAAGGCTCAGGCATGGCGGGCTGCAGTCCTGAGGCCTGCCCCGCAGGAAGGCAGCTAAGGCCTGGTGAGAAATCGAGCGCAGAGCCGGTGGGCCAGCACTGCTAGAGGACCCAGTACACCCTCCGCAGCCGCTGGCCCGGGTGCTAAGCCCCTCACTGCCCAGGGCCGGCAGGGCCGGCCGGCAGCTCCGACTGCGGGGCCCGCCAAGCCCAAGCCCAGGCCCAGGCCCACCTGGAACTCCAGCTGGCCCGCAAGCGCTGCGCGCAGCCCCGGTTCCTGCTCGCGCCTCTCCCTCCACACCTCCCTGCAAGCTGAGGGAGCCGGCTCTGGCCTTGGCCAGCCCAGAAAGGGGCTCCCACAGTGCAGCGGCGAGCCGAAGGGCTCCTCAAGTGCCACCAAAGTGGGAACCCAGGCAGGGGAGGCACCGAGAGCAAGCGAGGGCTCTGAGGGCTGCCAGCACGCTGTCACCTCTCAGTGTTATCCCCAGGAGCAATTTGGGGAGGTTTAGAATCTTGCAGCCTCCAGCTGCCTGGCTCCTAAACCATGATTTCTAATCTTGTGGCTAATTCGTTAGTCCTGCAAAGTCCAGGCAGGAAGGGGGTTTGTTTTAGGAAAGGGCTCTTAGTGTCTTAGTTTCAAAGTTAAACTATCAACTAAGTTCCTCTCAAAGTGAATTCCGCCTATACCCAGGAATGAACAAGGACAGCTTGGAGGTTAGAAGCAAGATGGAGTCGTTTAGGTCAGAACTGTTTCACTGTAATAATTTTCCCAGTTATACTTTTTCCAAAGGCAGTTTCAGAACAAGCTTGATATGCTTGAGGAATTGAATGAAGTCAGGTTTAGCTGGAGTATGGAAGTGAGGGGAAAGTCAGAACAGGATGAGATGACTTAGGCAATGCACATCAACTTATGTCAGGCGCCAGAGAATATAAGGTGTATTCATTTCCTATTGATGCTGTGACAAATTATCACCAACTTAGTGGTTCAAACAATTTTAATATTTTATAGTTCTGGAGATCAGAAATCTAAAAATGTGTCTACTAAGGCTAAAATCAAGATATTAATAGGGCTGAAGAAGGAAAAAACAAAAATATTTGCTGATGCTTTTCCTAAAACAAATTTCTTGGTATTTTATAATATTTCTCATCCTCAGGTCTTCTACAGGAATTGCTTTGATTTGTATCATTAGTTTGATAATTTTAAATTGATCACCATGGTAGAATTCAGGATAAAACACTAATCACAATTTTCTCTGTAAAGGAATATTTCATTAAAATAAACTGAAATTTTCTTGGCAAATATGTGATATAAAAGATAAGCCTGACTAGAAGAAATTAAACCTGAGAGACAGTGATTATTTTTTTGGAAAGGCTAGTTTTTCAAACTTACTTTTTCCCTCTATATTGTGGAGTATATAACCTATCCTACTCTAAAATATATGATTTATAGAATTGTTATGAAAAATAAATGAAAACAGTAATAAAATGATGATAAAAGTTATTTTCTTATCTGTGAGATGGGAACAGTTAGATTATTTTAGGTGTGTTTTGTAGATTTGGTTACACCCAATCATCTAAATAAAGATAGATTGGCATTTGAATATTAAACATTGCTAAAAAAAAAAGGAACAGCAGGCAATCTAGTTAGCTAACCTTGTGGCTGAGGAATAGGCAAAAAAGTTTTGGTGGTCTTGTTTGTTAAAATGAAATCTTTTTGCAACCCTTGTTTTTCATTTCTGTTACATTTTGTTGTCCCCTATGCTGCTTCATTGTATGTGTTCTCTCCCTCCTTTAATATAGGGTTTTTTTTATAGCTTCTTTTTTTCTGTAAAGGAGAAAAAAGTAAATATTTTAAGCATTGCAAACCATATGATCTCTGTTGCAACTACTTAACCCTGCTTTGTAGCAGGAAACAGCCTTAGATGATATATAAACAAATGGGTATGACTGTGCTCCAACACAGCTTTATTTACAAAATCAGGGAGGGGGATGTGCCATTTGCCTCATATGTCACAGTTTGCTGTCTCTTTCCTTAGAATATCACTTTTAGCTCCAGTACTTATCTTACTAATATATTTTTTACGATGGAACATTAGTCATGTAATTAGAGAAACTTCAGGTTAATCTCAGGGTTCAATAATTTTCTAAAAGTATGACTTTACCGAATCTTCAATGAGCTTCTATATATATTATGTAAATCTCCCAAAAGTGAACATGGTATGCAGGATTTCCAAATGTATTGGGGTATGAAAATATTCTTAAGAGCATCCAAAGACTATTATATCACAGAAAACATTTTGGAAAATTTAGAAATACCAAGCAAATGTCCATGTTGTATAATTTACAAAAAATTCAGGCATTGGCTATAAAAAGATTACAAATATAGAAGACCAATTTTGGAAAACAGTATTCATAGAAGGTGGAGCCCACTTGATGAGACTGAAGGATATAGTGAAAAAAACTAAAAACTAAATAAAGAAGATGCTATGAGAAAGAAAAACAGGGAAGTATAAGTGTAGACTGGGGAAATAAGAAGGCCTTTTGATAGAGAACGAAACAGATACATTAAGAATCCAGGAGGGATGTGTGTACTTTTTGTGGGATAGAGTTGTAAAATACTGGAATTATATGCCAAGGGTAGTTGTGAAAAGACTTATGCCATACTAAGAAGTTTGGGCATTATCTTGAATGAAAATAAGAACCAGTAAATGTTTTTTTGATCAGAAAAGCAACATCTCCAGTTCTTTGTTTTAAAAAGACATCTTGGACATCAATTTAAAGAATATGCTAGAAGGTGTCCAGAATAAATACTGAGATGCCAATTTAAAAAGTCCAGTTATCTAGCCAAGGGCATCGAGGCCTTTATCTACCAAAGTACTGGCAGTGGAACTTAAAAGGAGGTGAAAGGTCAAAGGGATATGAAATATGTGGAATGAGGTGAATCTGGCAACTACTTGACTATGAGGGAATGAAGAGAGAGGAAATGAAATTTAAGATAACTCTGAGTTTTCTCATACAAACTCCTGAATGACCAATGATGCCATTAACAAACATTAATAATAAAACTAATACAAATAATATAGGAAGTACAGGTTTGAAGGTAATACATTGTAAATCCTAAAAAATGTTGGAATGTATTTGGAACATAAACTACTAGTTATTTTCCCTTTTCATTTTGTAAAGTTTGTGGAAAATTACTATTTAAAATGTTGGAAATGTTCTGTTTTGTAGAATAGGAATTGTTGAATTAAGGTGAGCCTAATGAAAATATTTATCAACAGACACATGTATAAAATAAAGTGTGGCAGATAAAAGTCTGCTTTGTTAAAGATATTTCTGATAATTTTTCATGATCAAGTATTATTCTTAAATCTAAGAATTTAGGGCTTGGAAGAAAGCCCACTGTACTCTCATTGGATCCAATGTGAATCAAGTATAGCCTTCCCACCTACCCCATACTTGGTCCAAAACATTAGATGCATCCAGCATTTATTTCATAGAAACCATGATAAAACATTATTACTTGTCAAACCCTCATATGCGGAGAGACAGCAAAAAGTTCACACAGACTGTAATATAAATTTTGAAAATCAACTATGTCTTTTTAATTTTTACCCTCAAAATGCCCTTTCTTATTACCCTGTATCAGTGGTTTATGCCTTTGTATGTATTAAAACCACATGAGGCATTTGGTAAAACATGTAATTCTTGGTTCCATTTTCTGATTCTATAAATTTTATAGGAATCCTAGGATACTGTATTTTTAGTAAGTGCCTCAAAGATTTCTGATGTATATGTTCCCTGTACAAGGGAGCAACATCCGTATATAAAGAACCAATGCCAGAGTGCTTTATGCCTTCTGCTTCAGTTTTCTTGTTTTGAAGTTGTAATTTAGCAAGTGTTTCCATTTATTTTTGGTATGTTTTCAATCTTGCAAATATTTCCTTGTACTCCTTCTATAACGTGTCTTTCTGTTACTGCCTGGTCCTTAATGTACATACTGAGGAAGGGATATCTGGGGCCCAAAGACAACTAATGTAATATCATATTTGCTGTTAGAAATATTTCCCCAAGGTAGCAAAATCACTCTCACATCTTGTGAAGAGTACGTCAAACTGAATGAAATAGGTGTGAAGAATCAGAGAGACTGCAGTCATTATTTTGAGCTTATGTAGCTTTTAAATCTTCATATTTCCCTGAAATTTTTTTAGTAAAATAAAAAATGTGAGTGTATTTTTTTACATCCAGCAATGACATATTTAGGAGACAAGTAACAGTAATGTCCATCCACTTAAGTCTTTCTGAGTGAGTAGAGATGCATTGTGAAAAAAGTAATTTGCAGAAGCATTGACAAAATCCCTTCTGATTACCTTAATTGATTCTTTCTGAAAATCTCCATACTTTCTTCATTCTTTCCAAGAAACTCATGCTACGAAAATGTAAAGGGAGTGAACTCGGCACCTAATCACTCAAGACTTCAAACTTAAACACATTCTCTAGGTCTATGATTCTCTGCACATTCTCTGAACAGATGCTGGTTTGCTCTAACTCATCAGACCAGCAGTAAGAAAGCTTCAGCTGACAAACACCAAAACCTTCTCTTGTCATTAGCAGTGGCTGCTGGAATAATAAAACATCTGGCATCTTCCTTTACTGATTAAAGGGGTCATTTCAAAGACCTGTCATCCAGCCCTTAGGCATAAAGACTTGAGCCTCCACATTTCTCCCCTTTAATTCATGTTTTGCAGATGCAGGGACACTCTACATACAAATTTATTAAAATAGGATAAAGCTAAATGATTACACATGTATTATGAGGGAGTGCTATAGAGGACCCTTAATCACAAGATCTTTATTTCTCTTGTAAAAAAAAATCACGAATAGATTTAACAATTTGAAAAGACAATGAAACTCAATGTAAATAATACCATATGATTCATTCAGGAAAAAAGTCTAAACCTTAACTCCAATGTAATAGAATATGAGTTGTCTGTTACCACCCAGGAAATGAATCAGACATTGACTGATAATATGATGTAAAATTTTCAATAAAGCATTGCTGCTAGGAAATAGTTTGGACTTTGGAAAAAAATTTTAAAAAATATTTTGCCACCCCCGTACAAACATATGCATCTGCACATGAAAAATCTATGTGGAGTTCTGATCATCACTCCTTGCAGAAGAGAAAATGGAATTGTTAAAAAAAAAAAAGAAGGAAAGAAAAGAAGAAAGAAAAAAAGCAGAAATGAAGGACGGTGGAGAAAAAAGATTAACAGAAGGACATAGTTTTATTAATAGACTAGAAAGCTAAATGTTTTTGTACATGCAAAGGCAGTGACTCAGAGCTAAAGTTATTTAGAATAACCATGAAGAAATAGCCAGGATAAATCCTTTCTCTTTGATGCTAAAATTTGGGGAAAGAAACTATTTCATGCTTATATTTACTATATATAATAGAAACATTATAAATTCATAGATAAAATACATATAATAGATTATTATCAAAAAAAAAGTCTTGAGAGGCCAGGCATGGTAGCTCACACCTGTAATCACAGCACTGTGGGAGAACAAGGCGTGTGGATCACGAGGTCAGGAGATTGAGACCATCCTGGCTAACATGGTGAAACCCCGTCTCTACTAAAAATATAAAAAATTAGCCAGGCGTGGTGGCAGACAACTGTAGTCCCAGCTACTCGTGAGGCTGAGGCAAGAGAATGGCATGGACCTGGGAGGCGGAGCTTGCAGTAAGCCGAGATGGAGCCACTGCACTCCAGCCTGGGCTACAGAGAGAGACTCCGTCTCAAAAAAAAAAAAAAAAAAAAAAAAAAAAAAGTTTTGAGACATGTCCCAACTTTTGGATGAATCCTCAGAAATTCCTGATAGAGGAACATGCTGAATCGAAACAGTGTGACAATTATTATGTACCCAATATCTGACTTTGGAAAAGGTGACAAGTCTTCAATAACAAAACTCAATTAAAAAGTGGATAAACCTCTCCTTACATATCAGAGTTTCCCAAAATTTATTCTATAGAAACTAGTTTTATTGGGTGTTAATATCTATTATTGGGACATAAAAGGGTCCTGTGGATAAATAAATTCAAGAAATTTTAGAAAATTCTCTATTGGAGAGCTTCTTGGCACTCTTAATATTCTAAAATGTATTTTAAACGTCCTGTAGAGTCTCTTTTATACTGTCATTTTCAAACTTATTGATCACAAAAAAAACACTTTTTCTCATATATCCTTCAGAACTAGTTATCCTTAGCACAAATTTTGGGAAATATCACCATCAGACATTGTAAGCAGAAGTTCTCTATTCCAGAAATATTTGAAAATTCAGAAAGGTTGCTAACATCAACAATGATTTTCTTGCTTTCTTCATAACTAAATATTTATTTACCATATGTTTTAAGAGAAAAAATAGTTCCACCACTTCCATTATAGATACATGATAATAATGTGTTGATAATTATGACAATTTCTAGAAATTTAGATAAATTTCCTATGAAATAAATTATACTTTGGGGAGATACTTTCTACTTGCTGACTAACGAAGGGAAAATGAGCTTCCTACTATTTTACCTAAATATGACTGGTAATGGAAAAAATCTTAACCAGCTGTTACTCATTCTCATTTTTAAAATTCCAAAACCTGTTTCAAAAAAGTCTCAAAAAAGGTATAAACACATAAACCATACCCTAAAAATAATGCAGCATCCCTAAGTGATTCAGAGGATTGGAGAACGTTAGAGTTCAAGAGTGTGTTCATTATCTGCATTCTTCTTCACTATTTTTTCCCATCATCTTACACATTCAAAAAACAAACAAAAGCAAAAATTCATATGCAGATTCATTATTTTTGAACTTTCTGTTAATGAGATTTTCAAACTCAGAGAATGGAATGATGTACCCATCACCAGCTTCTACAGTTACCAACATTGGCCAATCTTGTCAGCAGTATCTTTGGAACTACTGGAGTTTTAATTGGAAACAGCACATCTGAAAAATATTATTGATAACTCCTTAGCAACCATACTAGTTACATACTAAGATGATTAAAGGCTTAAAATCCTAGGAGTTTACTGATAAAAACTCAACAAATTATAAACCCTTAAAGTTTTAAAAGTCACAACAGTATGATGCTTTCCCCAACATAATAAAAAATGACTTCTACTCGTGTGCTGGCACACATAGAAACCAATTACTTAGCATAATTCCTCTGTGCCTGTTTGAAAATTATGAGGATTGCATCTTTTAAAAAGCCTTTCTTTTTTTAGAATAACATTATCATTAAAGCACTTAAATAGACTTGTGTACCATATATCATATCTGTAAGCAATCTTGTACCATATTGATTTTTACATAGACCCTAAAACTCTTAGTTTACTATGAAAAATCATCTTTAAGTTTTTTATTTACCACAACTCTTCAGGCTGACAAAATATTTTAAAGTACATCCCTACGATATACAATCACAAGGAAGAATGACATTTAAACACTTTGTACAAAAAATATCTGAAAATTTTAATAAGTGTTATTTTTTACTCTGCAAAAAAATGCCAATAAAATTCATTCCTATGGCACCCAAAACATCTAATTAGCTTTGACTAGAGACACATATTACTATGATATCATCTTGAAAAAATTAATTTCATTTTATTAATTTTTAAATGTTTATTTCCATAAAACCTGAGTTAGGAACTATCTTTATGATTCTTCAACTAGAAGACAGTGACTTCCATTATCCTTTATGTGTGCTTATGTATTTCAGCATATACTATGTAAACCAATAGTATTTCCTTAGGAGATTTAGGATTTTATGCTCTATGTTCATCCAAAAAAATTTCTGGAAACAACTGACTAAATATCTTAGAAATTTAGTAACAAGTGTGAAATAATATTAATAGCTTGTATTTTTGAGAATCTACTTGATTCAACAACTGCATTCAGTTGGGCATTATTAATGTACTCCCCACTATCCTCAGGAAATTGAAAATATAAAGTGATTTGCACAAAGTCATAAGTAGCAAGAAACAGACTCCATATACTCTGATGCTGGAATTCAAACTCTTACTTATTATACTGCCTCTGCTGTTCCTAGTTCTGACATAAATCAGGATAGCATATCTGCTGCAACAATACCCATATTTCAGTTTAACACAATTAAAGTTTATTATCCACTGTTATGGTTGCCTGGGTCAGGGGAGAGCTCGTTCCATGAAGTTATCCAGGCACAAAGAATTCTTCCATGTAATGTCACCACCAACATCAACATGAAAGTTGATGTTTGTCATGAAAGGAGAACAGAGACTCTTTATGAGACATTTTTGTTGCCAGGTCTAGAACTCATACATGATTTCATGCCTACTAGCATTTGCCAGATCTTAGTGACATGTTTCCTAACTTGAAAGATTTGGGAATGTAGTTTAGCTTTATACAGAGGAGAAAAATAAAATGTGTTTCTTAACCTTATCAGCTATTCTCTGTCATAAATTCGTAAGAAGTTTACAGATAAGTCAAATTTATCTATGTTCATTAATGAGTTTACTTAATACCACCTAATAAAATAAGAATAATCTAATTTATCTCAAATTATTTTTACTATATTTTATATTATTAATTTCATTTTTAATTAATTGTACTATTTTAATAAATTTGTATACAACTCCAGTCCAAATTTGTATGAAGTTCTGAATGTATATAATTAGGCTCAAATATATTAGATGTCAGTAAAGTCATTTCTAAAAATAGAAAAAGTAACAATAAAAGCACAAGAAAGGTCTCATTATATTAGAATAGAAAGTAATGGTGCCAAATGAACAGACATAACAATGACGGAGTAAATGTATGTTACATTAACTATTAAATGAGAATCAACAGCATATTTGTATTCAGAAAATGTCTTGCTATTCAGAATCTCTTCAGAACAGCAAAATAGCTCTTCCAGTATTCCCGAAATTTCTTTTCAAAGTTTTGTCCAAATTGATCCACAAATTTTACTTTTCTAGTTAAAAGAGACTAGTTTTGGGAAAGATATAGAGAAACTGAAGGAAAAAGCAACAGAATTTTATTCCAAATGCTTATCAAAATTTGGAATTCTTTTCTGAGGAAAAAAGAATTAAAAGTTATAAAAATATAGTTATATAACTAGATGTTCTCATACTTCCTAAGAATAAAAAAGAAAAATTTAAAAATAGAGCATACTATACCCTTAAAATTTTGTTAATATTTTAATATTGAAAGAAAGTCATCACTCAGCAAAAGATAAGCTTAACCTATAGCAAAATGTTTAAAGCATAACAGTCAAAGGGCATGAACAGGCAATTACAAAAGAGTGAGTGCAAGTGAGTGAATCCATTCCGCCATTCATACAATAAAATGGTTTGAGAAAAATGAGCAACTAGTATACACCTAACATTATAGTTGCCACTGGAGATTCAAAGAGAGACTAAAAGACGTAGTACCTGCTCTAAAAGAAGGTGTGCTGCCCTGAAGGATGTGGGCAGTTAAATAAATAATTACCACAATGTACTATAACTGCTGTTTCAGAAGAAATATATTTGAACTCTTTACACATAAAGGATTGCTCATGGCAGTTCAAGAAGGCCACCTGAGATGAAAAGTCTATTACTTAGCTCAGGATTTAAATCTGGAGCCAATTCATTGAAATGAATTTTTTAAATAGGACTAATTACAAAGAAAAAACAGTGCATTTTTGTGACATTTTAACTCAAATAAGCTTTAAAATCACTTTAAAAACTATAATTCTTACAAATCTAATATCTCAATATTTTAATTATTTCTATATCTGAAGTTTCTAAATGCATTGGAAATTAAGAAGATAGATGCTTGATTACTGTGCTAGTTGTGAATAGAACAGGTAAATTAATATTTTGGCACCAAATAATGATCTGAACCATAATTATGGGACATGTGATTTCAATCTGAACTACTTTTCACTGTGAGGAGACCAGTTAACAAGGATATATTAAATGTAATTAACTTTGAATCACTGAACCCAGTGTGATGAAACCTGCTGAATGACACAAACTCTTTTCCTCTTTTTATGTTTAAGAAATATATGGTTTCCATTTCAAATCTTATACTAAATTATTTTGATCATTTTATAGCTTTTCTAGGATACTATACTATTTTTAGTATGTGTGATGGTTAATGTGGAGTATAAACTTGATTGGATTGAAGAATGCAAAGTATTGTTCCTGGGTGTGTCTCTGAGAGTGTTGCCAATAAGATTAACATTTGAATCAGTGGACTGGAAGAGGCTGGCCCACCCTCAATCCAGGTGGGCACCATCTAATCAGTTGCCAGTGTGGCTAGGATGAAAGCAGGCAGAAGAATGTGGAAAGACTACACCGGCCCAAGTCTTCTGGCCTCCGTCTTTCTCCCATGCTAGATGCTTCCTGCCTTTGAACATCACACTCCAGGTTCTTCAGCTTTTGGACTCTTGAACTTACACCAGTGATTTGCCAGGGGCTGTCAGGCCTTGGGCCACAGACTGAGGGCTGCACTATCAGCTTTTGTGGTTTTGGGACTCAGACTGGCTTCATGGCTCCTCAGCTTGCACACGGCCTATTGTGGGACTTCACTTTGTGATCGTGTGAGTCAGTTCTCCTAGTAAACTCCCCTTCAGATATTCACCTACCCTATTAGCTCCGTACCTTTAGAGAACCCTAATATCATATGCTTTTTAATACCAGGTCATACTTTAACTTTTTTGGCTGTGGTATGTATGCATTTTCTCCTAGAAAACAGAACAGTGAGAAGTACGGAAGCCGAATATTGCAGTTACATGTCACTTAATGACAAGGATACATTCAGAAAAATGCATTGTTAAGCAATTTTGTGGTTCTACAAATATCATAGAGTTTACTTCCACAAATCTAGATGGTATAGGCTACTATACACCTAGACCACAGGGTATAGCCTATTGTTCTTAGGCTGCAAACCTGTTCAGTATGCTACTGTACTAAATTCTGTGGGCAGTTGTAATCTAACAACACGTATTTATGTATCTAAACATAGAAAAGGTACAGTAAAAGTATGACATAAAAGATTAAAAATGATACATTTGTATAGGGCACTTACCATGAATGGCGCTTGCAGGACTGGAAATTGCCCTGGGTGAGTGAGTGAGTGAGTAGTGAGGGAAAGTGAAGTACTTAAGACTTTACAGTACAATACTGGAGACTATAAACACTACTGGTCTAAATTTATATTTTAAAAATTGCTCTACAATGTTACAACAGCTACAATGTCACTAGGCGATAGTAATTTTTCAGCTCCATTATGATCTTATGAGACCAGCATCATAAATTCAGTCTGTTATTGACCAAAATGTCATTATGCAGTGCATGACTGTATATTCTGTATACAGTAATTCAACTACTCTACCTGTAAATATGAAAAGCTGCAATAAATAACAAGGATAGAACATTATAAACTTAGATCTAAACTGTATTTATTTCAATCCCCCCCCCAAAAAAATCACCTATTTTTCAAATAAGTAATCTTGTCTTGTAAATATCCTAACAGTTCACTTTAAACTAGCTTTTAGATATTTAAAATATAACTGTGTGACTTTATCTACTTTTTAAAAATTGGCTTTTATTTTTGAGGTATCCCAAGGCAATTAAGAAAATAATATGTTGGAAATAGCAGGACAGTACACTGACATAATTGCTGTAGATACAGCAATTTTGAGGGCAAATGCCTTCATAACAATATAGATACCATAACTTTTTTTTTTTTTTACAGATACCCTTTTAATCTTCAACCTCTCACCTCTGGAAAAACCAAATATTGTGTATTATTTGAAAATTAAGATAGCACATTGAAATAAAACCTGAGATTACAACACTGACATTCTTGTATAGAATAAAAAACATTGGATAATGATATTATCTGAATTTTCAAATTCAGTAGTATGTTTGCAGGATAGAAGATGTACTGTATCTGCTCATTGTGGTTATGACAGAGATGTATTTTGTAGGGGAAAAAAGCTATTAACTTACCTGAAATTTGTGCAAAACATCCTGTTATATTCACAACATAAACTGAATAGACTGGTGACTTGTGTTTTCATTTTTGAGGTTTACATTTTATTTCTCTGCTTTGTCACACGAAAGTCATATCCCACATTAATAAGCATAGTTCTTTGTGTATGCCTTTAAAAATTTACTGAAAATGCAAAATACAAAAGTACTATTAAAACTGGGTAAAATACTGAAGAGAACCAAACTTACATCAGGGTAATATATTAAGTAATTTGTTATTATAATGATAGCGGCTGAACTTTAGTGATAAGCATTTCGTCATATATTTTATTTGATTTAATCCAATGACAACCCTCCGAAGTAGGTAATATTATATATTAATGCCATCTCCACTTAACAGATACAGAGATTAAGGCTCACATAGTTTAACTCTAGTTTAAAAGTGGCACATTTTTCTTTTATTTTTACTTTATTTATTTATTTATTTTTGAGACAGAGTCTTGCTCTGTCGCCAGGCTGGAGTCCAGTGGCGCAATCTCGGCACACTGCAACCTCTGCCTCCCGGGTTCAAGCGATTTCCCTGCCTCAGCCTCCTGAGTATCTGAGACTACAGGCGCCAGCCACCACGCCCAGCTAAATTTTTGTATTTTAGTAGAGACGGGGTTTCACCATGTTGGGCAGGATGGTCTCCATCTCCTGACCTGGTGATCCGCCCGCCTCAGCCTCCCAAAGTGCCGGTTTTACAGGCGTGAGCCACGGCACCCGTCCACAGTTGCACAATTTTTAAAGTTGTAAAAGATTATGTCTATAATTTAGAATCTTTGAGAATATTCTAACTGAGGCAGAAAACATTGATTCCGTATAAAATCTTAAAATTTTTGAATTGCAGAAGATATACATATAAATTTAAAAAGATAGATTGGTAAAATATTTGCATAATACATGACTCATAGAAGATTCATGTCTAAAATAGATAGATAGGTAAACAGATATGAAGTTTATAAATTGAACAAAAAAAATTGTAAAATGACAAAAGTTATGAATAGGCAATTTAAAAACAAGCAAATTCAAATATCCAATGAACATGTCTTTAAAAGACAACCTGACCAATATTTAGGTAAATACAAGGTGAAAAATAAAACTACTGAGCTATTATTTCTCATCTTTTAAAATAGTGGTACCCCAAAATATGAGGAAAATGTAATCTCAAATATTGTGAATACAAAGATAAATTGTTACAAACTTTTGAGATTTAAACCGGTAACATCTATTAAAATTAAGATTGTACAGATCCCTTGGCCCTGAAATCTCAATAGAAGATAAGGATATATGTATAGGGACTTTTGTTGCCCACAAAAGTTGAGACAAAAATAATGTTCTCATTCATGTAAAATTTTATGTTTGTCTATATATACCTATATGCTAATATAGTTTGGATAGTTTTTCCTTCCAAATCTCATGTTGAAATTTCATCCCCAGTATTGGAGGTGGGGCCTAGTGAGAGGTGTTTGGGTTACAGAAACAGAACCTTCATGAATGGCTTGGTACTGTCCTGGTAGCAATGAGTGAGTTCTCGCCCTGTTAGTTCCCCCAGGAATTTATTGTTGGAAAGAGCCTTACACCTCCTCCTGTCTCTTGCCTCTTTTCTCTTGCCATATGATCTGCACACTCATGCTCCCTGTTTGGGTTCCACTATAAGTGTACGCAGCCTGAGTACCTTGAAGAAGATGCTAGTGCCATGCTTCTTGTACAGCCTGCAGAACAATGAGTTTTAAAAATGTCTTTTCTTTATAAAAGGTATTTATTTATAGCAATACAAACAGACGAAGACATATGCATAATGAAATGTTTGCAAGGCTGGTCACCATAATATTGGAAGCATGGATGTAATTTTCTGAATTGTTTGATAATTTATAATTACATTACCTTAGTTACATAGAAATAAAAACTGTTTTTATCCTAGAAAACAAATCCAATTAATTCCTGACTCACTTTTTAGGCATCTATAATAGATAATCTACATATCTGAAAGGAGGAATCAGTAACTCAGGATCCAGGAGTGGGTTTTATTTTCTAGAAATCCTAAACTGAGGTAGAATTCTAATCCCTAAATGGCCTCTTGATTAAGATATCAAATTTAAATCCCTTGGTCTGGAGTATTTAATTACACTTTAATTTACATATATAGCAGAAACAGATAGTTCTAATTTCACATTATCTTTTCAGTCCTTGTCATCAAATCATTTTATTGCTTTCATAAAATATCTTATTAGAATTTGTTATTTAAAATTAATCACACTGGATCAATCCTATCCAATTAGGATCTGGTGCTCAATGGGCACGTATGGTATGCAAGCCTTACAGAATTGTTTGACGAGACCTATTTGTATCTGGAATTATGATACTCTAGGATTTATACGTTGAAAATTAAATGTCATGAGGCTTGGGGGAGAAAAAAAAATAAGTTCCTTTGACTCCTCTGCCAAGACGAAAGTTCTCCTGTAGATGAGCTTTGCGGCATCCGGCATCTGTTTCATTAAGTACTGCTAAATGATCAGATGTTCTCATCACTCATTCTTTATGTTCCTGTCAGCTCAAGTAATCACACTCAGTATTAATTTACTGAGAGTAATTTTTCAAAACTTTTTTGGCTGAATGTCTATATCTATACTGTATTTTAATGAGAAAACAGCATTACTCTCTGTTTAAAAGGGAGCTGCTAATAAAACAAATGTATTTCTACCTGTTCTTAGGAAATTAATTACATCTTAATATGAACTTTGATGCATAAAAACTAGAAAACTCGATCATGTTGTATCTTTCTCCAAAAATAAAATCATGTTTTCTGCATATACAATTCTTCCAGATATTTAAACTCTTTTGATAGTCAACTGTTTCTATCAAAACATTTTAAAAGCACAAATTTTTAAAAGTTAAACACAGGTCTGCATTGGCTACTTTATGTTTCTTTCTTCATCAGTCTTGGGTTCTTTATTAATTCCAAGCCTGACAGCATCAGCCCAGATATCCTCCTGTCAGTAGGTGTGGAGGTAGATGGTGCATGTACTTACTGCCCAAGATTGAACACTTGTTTCCTGAGGCAAGTAGGCAGAGTCATGTATTAAAGCTTTAGATCTATCATCTTTATTCTTTTTCCAGTAACACCAAGAACAATACAAAGGCATTTTAATATTGTAAAAGCATGAGTAGATCTTTAACCACCCTTTACCCCAAAAGGCTGCCCAAAAGGATAATTTTATTTTAAACAATAAGGGCCCTGGACCAGCCACACATTGTTCAGGAGATGCTTAGATAGCGAGTTGAGACGGGTTACAATCTAACTACAATACAGTTAGGTATATGCAAGGTGATAGAGGTTGGAGATAAAGTGTAATACTCTGAACCAGAAACCCCCATTAGACCAGAATTGATCTTTGAAAATTCTCTAGTCTGTAAATATGGAACTAGGAAGTTCAATTTATGAGTTTAATAACAATATTCTCACCCACTTCTAAATTACAGATACAATGTTTTACCTTTAATAAGATTCTAAAATATTATTTTTGTACATTTATATATTAAATCCATCTGTAATTTGTTTTTGCATGTTATGTAAATATTCAACTCTTTTTTTTCCAGATGCCTGTTAGTCAATTGTGCCAGCATTAGTTTATTAAATAAAATATTCTTTGCCATACAATTTAAATATACTGATTATCTGTAAATATTGTGAGCTTTTTCTACTCCACTGAATAATTGGTATATTACATTACATAATTACAGTAACTTTGAAATAAGTTTTAATCTCTAGTAAGACTAAATCCCCCACATTAAAAAAAATAGTGAATAGCATTGTTGTGAGACTGAAAGCAAAAGAAGTTTCCAGTCTTGTTAAAGGCCAGGAGAATGTAAAACCCTTCTCAGCTAGTCCTGTCTAGCTTACGTTTCAAAAGGCAATAGGAGGCCAGGCGCAGTGGCTCACGCCTGTAATCCCAGCACTTTGGGAGGCCAAGGCGGGCGGATCACGAGGTCAGGAGATGGAGACCATCCTGGCTAACACGGTGAAGCCCCGTCTCTACTAAAAATACAGAAAAATTAGCCGGGCGTGGTGGCGGGCGCCTGTAGTCCTTGCTACTCGGGAGGCTGAGGCAGGAGAATGGCGTGAACGGGAGGTGGAGAGCAAGACTCCATCTCAAAAAAAAAAGGCAATAGGAGTAAAACATGTTAAAATTGCTGGTGAGGCATGTTCTGCACCTCAGAAGCCTGTGAAATAATTTTTTAAATACAGAAAAGGGGTTATAAGGAAAACAGGTTTTTGATGCTGATGAGACTGGAATCATTAATAAGAATGTTAACAAATGAGCCTGTATAACACAAATGGCCTCCAATGCTTCTGACTTGAAATCATTGTAATATCATGCAGTTAGTCATTTGTAAGAAATATTTACATTAAACAGTGTGGCTTTAAACAGAAAATAAGATTATATATTGATCAATTGGTGAAAATATTGTGACCCAAAACTTACAAGAACCTAACATTGTATTTCCCCTAGGAAAAATGGTTTCCTATTTGTTAATTCAGTGTTCACGGTAACTTTACAGAATATAACTATTGTAAATAACAAAGATAACTGTAATTTATCTTTATCTCTTAGTTTACTGGTTTTTCTTGTTCTGTAGATTCACTAGATATGTATAGGCATAGAATTTTATTTATTCAATTTGAGACTCATCATATTCCTGAATCTAAGGATTCTCATCTTTCATTAATTCTGGCAAATACTCAGGCAAGATCTTTCCATGTATTCCCTTTCTTTTACTTAATATTCTCCACATCTAAGATTCCGATTAGCTGTATCTTGGATCTTCTATCTTCCTTATCTTGTAATTTTTTCAGATTTTTCTTTTTCTCCTCCTTCTATGCAGTCTTTTAATTCACCCTTCCCGCATTGGCTGTGTCTAATCTGTTTTTTTTTCAAAGTTACTGGGTTTTAAGTTTGATTAATATATTTGTAGTACATTTTTTGTTTGTTTTGGGAAAAAGATTTCACTATGTGGCTCAGGATGGTCTTGAGCACCTAGGCTCAAACAATCCTCCTGCCTCCACTTCTGGAGTAGCTGGGATTACGGGTTTGTGTCACTGTGCCTGGCTCTATTTGTAATACCTTAAAGTTCTACGTTTCTATTTTTGTCTTCTCTTTCATATTTTATTTCATGTATTGCATATTTAATAATTTTAACAACACTTGTAGTGTATATCTGCTCTGTTTAGTATGGTAGCCACTGGTCACATTCAAGCTCGTCAGCCCTTAAAATGCGACTAGTCTGAATTGAAATGTACTGAAAATGTCAAAGACTTAGTATGAGAAAGAAGAATAAGATATCTACTTAACATTTTTATGGATTATATGTTAAAATAACATTCTTCATATCTGAGATAAATCATATTACTAAAATTAATCTTTTTTTATTTTACTCTCTTAATACAGCTACTAACTAGATGTAAAGTAAAATATGTGTTTTACATCATATTTTTACTGGGCAGTAGGTCTCTAGACTGAAACTCTATTTGCTTGAAATCTTAGGGTTCTTATCCTGCTCTTTATTGTTTTTGCTAACACTTGCTTATGGTGGCTTATATCCTGAGATGTTTTGTAATTTTCTGTTTTGTGTTCTTAGCTTGTTTTCCTGTAGATACACCCAAATGTGTTACATGTGACCACTTAATATTAATTTCTCAGCTTGTGGTACCTCAGCCAATGTAAATAATGTAAATTTTTATCTTTTTTTAATTATTATACTTTAAGTTTAAGGGTACATGTGCACAACGTGCAGGTTAGTTACATATGTATACATGTGCCATGTCGGTGTACTGCACCCATTAACTCATCATTTAACATTAGGTGTATCTCCTAATGCTATCCCTCCCCCCTCCCCCTACCACACAACAGGCCCCGGTGTGTGATGTTCCCCTTCCTGTGTGCATGTGTTCTCATTGTTCGATTCCCACCTATGAGTGAGAACATGTGGTGTTTCATTTTTTGTCCTTGCAATAGTTTGCTGAGAATGATGTTCTCCAGCTTCATCCATGTCCCTACAAAGGACATGAACTCATCATTTTTATGGCTGCATAGTATTCCATGATGTATATGTGCCACATTTTCTTAATCCAGTCTATCATTGTTGGACATTTGGCTTGGTTCCAAGTCTTTGCTATTGTGAATAGTGCCTCAATAAACATACGTGTGCATGTGTCTTTATAGCAGCATGATTTATAATCCTTTGGGTATATACCCAGTAATGGGATGGCTGGGTCAAATGGTATTTCTAGTTCTAGATCCCTGAGGAATCGCCACACTGACTTCCCCAATGGTTGAACTAGTTTACAGTCCCACCAACAGTGTAAAAGTGTTCCTATTTCTCCACATCCTCTCCAGCACCTATTATTTGCTGATTTTTTAATAATCACCATTCTAACTGGTGTGAGATGGTGGTATCTCATTGTGGTTTTGATTTGCATTTCTCTGATGGCCAGTGATGATGAGCATTTTTTCATGTGTCTGTTGGCTGCATAAATGTCTTCTTTAGAGAAGTGTCTGTTCGTATCCTTCACCCACTTGTTGATGGGGTTGTTTGTTTTTTTCTTGTAAATTTGTTGGAGTTCATTGTAGATTCTGGATATTAGCCCTTTGTCAGATGAGTGGATTGCAAAAATTTTCTCCCATTTTGTAGGTTGCCTGTTCACTCTGATGGTAGTTTCTTTTGCTGTGCAGAAGCTCTTTAGTTTAATTAGATCCCATTTGTCAATTTTGGCTTTTGTTGCCATTGCTTTTGGTGTTTTAGACATGAAGTCGTTGCCCATGCCTATGTCCTGAATGGTATTGCCTAGGTTTTCTTCTAGGATTTTTATGGTTTTAGGTCTAACATGTAAGTCTTTAATCCATCTCGAATTAATTTTTGTATAAGGTGTAAGGAAGGGATCCAGTTTCAGCTTTCTACATATGGCTAGCCAGTTTTCCCAGCACCATTTATTAAATAGGGAATCCTTTCTCCGTTTCTTGTTTTTGTCAGGTTTGACAAAGATCAGATGTGAGAACAGGAAGGTGTCCACAAACTCTCAAAAACATTTATCCCCATTCCATGGTTCAGGTTGAGGCAAATCAGTTTTCTCTTAGACTCCCATTTTTGGTTGTCACTTTTTCTTAACAGAACTTTTCATTGCGGCCCTTTGTGGGCCTCGATTTTATCCAGGGTTTTCAGTCCAAACACCAATCTATCCTAAACCTAATGCTTTATTTCCTGTCTCCACATGGACTCAAAACACAAGCCACTTTTAACTCAAGATGAGTGAATGCCTCCAGAGCAGGGAGATCACTAGCCTAGTCTTCAGCTTTCCCTTTGTTTTTGGATCCTAAGGATTTATTTCTTTCAAGCTCCTATTCATTTACCACAATATTTTACAATTTATACAGCATTTTAAGTGTTTTCTACTAGAAATATTTTCATAGAGTAGTGCCCCCCTAATCCACGGGGATATGTTCCAGGACCACCCGTGAATGCCTGAAACCGTGGATAGTACCACACCCTATACAGATACTCCTCAACTTATGATGCGATTATGTCCTGATGAAGCCATCATAAATTGAAAATACAATCAATCAAAATGCATCAGGCTACATCCTGATAAACCAATCAAAAAGTCAAAAAATTATTAAATCAAACCATCATAAGTTAGGGACCATCTGTATATACCATATTTTTCAATCAGATAACAACCAAGATGACTACTCAATGACTAATGTGTGGATAATATATACAATATGGATATGCAGGATAAAGGCATGATTTCACAGCCCAGGTGAGATACAGCAGGATGACAGGAGATTTCATCCTGCTACTTAGAACTTGCAATTTAAAATTACGAATTATTTATTTCTGAATTTTTCATTTAATATTTTCAGACTGTGGCTGACCATGGGTAACTGAAGCCACGGAAAGAGAAGCTGTGGATAAGAGGGAACAACTGTGTAATATAATCTATCATGTTACTAAAAAGTGGAAGACCTTGTCATTATTTATTTATCTATTATGTATTTATTTATCTTGCTTCATTAGATCTAATTTTGATAGGGGTATATATCTCTACATATTTCAATATGGAAATATCAATGTAGAATATTCTGAATCTTATCTAAACATGAAGACAGGTATGTCAAATACAAAAATCCGTTAAATCCAAGCTAGTTTTGTGTTGAAACACTAAGATTTTTCTTAGGATTAATGGGAAGCAAAATTGTGAGAGAAGAATGACATTAAAATTCAGCACCACTCACCTGAGTGTCATGACACTCCTGGTCATACCATCTCCCTAGAAATTTTGGTTGACATGCATGTTATTTGTGTAAATATTAGCAGGGTTGGTTTTTTATTTCAGTGAATTAAAATTTATCAAATTTTCTTGTTTCTACATTAAAAATATTTTATGTCAGTCTCTCAGAGTTATAAGCAGTTTTTAAACATAGAAATTAATGTGCCTCATTCATTAATAATCCCCCAAATGTCAAGCACAATGCCTGAAATATGGGAATTCAATAAATTTTTTAAATTAGTGGAGACGTGAATATTTTTATGTTTCTCTTTTATCACCAAAGGGAAATGGTTTCTAGGACAGCTGGTCTGCATAGCAGTAAAGTTTGTGATAAAAGAAGATAGTTCTCTGAGTAACAATAACTTCCCTATGTAGATATTTATATATATTGTGGGCTAAAAATGATGACTCCTAGATTAAGAATTATGTTCTGTCCAATAAAGTAGTATATTCTGTTCAGCTTTTTTAATCCCCCAGCCAAACACTATTCCTGGCAAAAATGTCAGGAATGTTGTTCAAAAAATGTAAAAATTACTGGACCTTGGATCAGAAATCTTAGAGATACGCTATATAATCTTTATTAACTTGACTTAGGTTTCATCGTGTGTTAAATATAAACATTTGCCTGAATTGTCTAAAGGATAAAATACTAGAATTCTATATATAGTATTATTGGGACACAGCCAATTTTGTATGAGAGTGTAAATGCATGAAATGCATAGTAAGTTCTTTACTGTAAAGCATTAATATTTTCTTCTCTGTATCTCTTAAAAGGTTTTTAGGTATCTGAGAGTATGCTCATACTCTGTAGGAATTGTCTCTGTGCCGTTTCTGTAACAGATCAAGAGATTCTTTATTAAACATAGAAGAAAAATGAGGAAAGAGATTCTTTATTAAACCTGAATGATGAAAACACAGAAGGGATGTAAGGAAGTATTTTTTCCCCAGCACTGGCCCAATATGCTTACAAATAACCATCCCTTACACATCTCACTCACTTACCCTGGGTGGAGGACTGACTAAGGAAGCTTACGGTCATAGAAACCGAAAGCTGGAGAGCTGTGATTACCAAATTAGAAGGATCTTCAATGGAATGGGAAAGTCTTCACACAGGTAAATACTCTGACCCTTCAAAAGCGTGAAGACTTTCCCATTCCATATTTCCCACTTACACTAGTTTACAGCATCAGTGTAACATGCACATTCTGTCTAGAACAGGAAAAATATTAACTTACAAAGCTGAAGAATGTTAGGTTAGAATTGAATTCAACCAAATTTTATAGAAAATGGTATGAAATAAAATAAAATGTACTGTCCTTTATATTCTAAACACTGTTTTGAATATATAGTTTCATTGAATTAGTTTTTTCTTTCTTCTTTTCTGCACATAGAATCTTAATAGTTGGATAGATATGATTTCACAGTCCCATACTAGTGGTATGTAATTATCCAACTATGGCATTATTAATTTTTGTCTTATTTATCTCTGTTCTGTGCCCTAGTCCCTTTCCCAACCCGTGGACATACTATCTTGTATTTGATGTGTCCTTCCAACACACATTTCATACTTCTCCTTTAAATATAGCATTTTTGTGTGCATGTTTTTTAAAGTACACACAAGATTATACACTCTATAAAACACTTTTTATCAATCCAGCATTATGTTTTTGTGAGAAATACATGTGAGAAATAGAATATTATGTATGTTTTCCATTTGCCATTATGTAACAGCTTGTACATCCATTTCTTTTCCAATATGTATGAAGATTGTTTGAAATTATTTGATTTTATGACTAATTCTGCAATTAATATTGTGAAATTTTCGTGGTGGTTCATGCCTGTAATCCCAGCACTTTGGGAGGCCGAAGCTGGTGGATCAACTGAGGTCAGAAGCTCGAGACCAGCCTGGCCAACAGGATGAAACTCTGTCTCTACTAAAAATGCAAAAATTAGCCAGGCGTGGTAGCACATGCCTGTAATCCCAGCAACTTGGGATGCTGAGGCAGGAGAATTGCTTGAACCCGGGGCGCGGAGGTTGCGGTGAGCCGAGATCATGTCATTGCACTCCAATCTGGGCAACAGAGTGAGATTCCATCTCAAAAAAAAAAAAATTGTAACACATATATAGAAGAAACTAATTAGTTCATAAAGTATAAACTATTTTAATATTTTACTGCCAAAATTCTCTCTAAAATAGTTGAACTAATTGTTATCTCAAAACTATTTCTAGAAAATATATATTTACTCACATTCTTTCCAAACTGTAATGATACCAGACTTTTTAATATTGACTTTAAGTAATTAACATAATGCTAATTAACATTAATATTCATTAATCAACCCAATTAATGTCAATATAGTGATTAGGGCATTTTATTTCATTGTATTTTTATTTTTCTAAGTTTGTGCATTCCCCTACATATTTATTGGCCCTACGAGTTTCTTTTTCCATTAAATTCCTTTTTATATCATTCACTTTTATATTTAAAAATGTCTTTTTAAAAATGTATTTGTGGAATTTTTTAAATATATTTTTTATGACATTACTTTGTCTGCTACAAATGCCAGTAAACTTTTTCTAATGGATTGCTTGACTTTTAACCTGGTATTATATTTCATTATCTAATTTAATCTAATCTAACCTGGACTTATTTTTCTTTTATGATTGGTGTGGTTCTTCATTTTGTTTTCATTAAACCTCTACCAACTCTAAGACCATAAAGATATTCATCCATATTTTCTTCTAGTTGTTTTGTAGTTTCTTTGCATAAAGGCATAATTTTAACTATGAACACAACACCCTGAGATGCATACTATTTTTATGCCCACTATATAGATAAGTGAAATGGAAGACAACATTGAACTGTGTGTTAGTTCGTTCTTACACTGCTGATGAAGGCATACATGAGACTGGGTAATTTATGAAGAAAAAGAGGCTTAATGGACTCACAGTTCCATTAAAGGGAGGTGGAGGGAGGCCTCACCACCATGGTGGAAAGCAGAGATAATGAGAGCCAGGCCAAAGGGGAAACCCCTTATAAAAGCATCAGATCTAGTGAAACTTATTCACTGCCACGAGAACAGTATGGGCAAACCTCCTCCATGATTCAGTTATCTCCCACTGGGTCCTACCCATAAGACATGGGAATTATGGGAGCTACAGTTCGGATGAGATTTGGTGGGGATACAGCCAAACCACACTAAAGTGATAATCACACCTTGTTCTTGTTAGTTAGGTGTGTGCATTTCAAAATTCTAACTAATATACAAGCCAGTAATACTCACAGGACTGCGTTTAGAGACTCCAATAATAGAACTACGTGTCAGATGTATTCCCTGCACTGCATTTTCCCCAAACCCCCATATATCTACAGCAAATAAAAATAGCTAAAGCTTCTGCAGGCAATTAAACATATCAAAATTATAAAATTTTATTTTATGCCCTTATGATTAGCTTATCTAATCTATTCTCAAAACTATTAAATCAACACAAGTAAAAACAAAGAAGCTTGTTCTTTGGAACAATTTAGAACTTTTCCAACCAGGAATAAATGGCAAACAAGTCTTTATAATTAGCACACATATTTGGCTAGTTTATTTTAAAATGTATATACTTTTCCCAATAATTATGTTCAGGTAAACACTCATAAAATTGATGAAAGCATAAAATTTTGTCCAAACTAAAGTTTAAATATATTGAAGATGATTTTTTAACTTAACAAAATGAATTCATTCCTTATTTAGCAAAATAAATTCATGCTAATCATTTGTTATTAGTATTTAATTGGATTTTACAATTTATAAAATATTTTTATATTATTTAATTCTCTGCAAACACATGATAAAGTATTTTTCTTAAATTAAAATGAGAAAACTAATTTTCTGAGAAATATTATAATTTGCTCAAAATCAAGAAGCTAGTAAATGATGGAGACGCTGAAACACAACTGGTAACTATCACTTGTTTCTTTCTGTTTCATCATGTTAAACGTTCTAAGCACAAAATAGAAAAAATGGTGCAATTTTAAATGTTAAGATAAAGAAAATGAATGTGTGCTAATCTTAGAATTCAGAGAGTATGATTAGAAAATATCAAAAGAAGCAAGAGAATTCAGTTCTACTTAGAATACAGCCACTACACAAGGAAGATTAAGGGAAAAAATATTAGATACCATTTACTAATAAGCTGACAAGCAGGAAAATGACATTTTTGTCTTGGATATTATAAATATATTTTTGTGATTAGACTTTATAAATAGGGATGTTGGATTTAGGATAACAAAATTTTTCTTTTTAGTGTTGTTTCCTGTTCAGTCTATATAAAGTGAGGGGTGTTCAGAGTACATATTTAACTTTTAAGAAGAGAAGAATGCTAATTACTCCAGTATTCCTGTACCAGCCAGTTCCAAATAATAGACTAGAATGGTAAAACTGAGCCAACATGGTATGTCTTAGGGTGCAGCACTCTCTAATGCTTAGCTTGTTTGTTATATCCACTCTATTCATTCATTAGGTGCCAGATACTACACCATTTCCTCTTAGAGAGTGGACATGAGCTAGTGTCCTATTTTCTTTAAGTAAACTAACATCATTCTGTAACCAAATAATATTCAGGTATCAGTTGATGATCTAATCCAAAAACAAGAATTTTGTCCAAATTTCACTCATTTTAGTTATCACTTTCTCAATATTTGCTGAGTACTATTTCTACTATTATTTACTATCATTTTCTTATATTCATTACAATAAAGATGGTAGTTAATGTTTAATGTGTCCGTCCATGTACTACCCTAAATCATTTTACTTGGTATCAGAGGAATACAAATCACATTTGGGGAATGACTAGAGTTATGAGAAAAGAAAAAAAAAAACACAGCAGGTTCTGGTGGAAGCAGGAGTTTAAACATTACACATTCCTTTTAGATCCAGCCGTTACTCACAGACAAATTACTGCCCGGCAGCAGCAAGACTTTGACAGAGTTGTTATATCTAGTCTTTCAATATTCAGGACCAGTATTTAATAATGAAAACAAGATGGATTATTCCTTGTTACATGTGACAGGCATGATGAAATAAGAATTGTCATAGCTATTTACTACTTTTGAAAGAAGAAATGTGATCGGAAATGAAAATGCTCACTGTGATACTTCAGAAACTTTGATCAACAGCATGTATCTCATAAAAGTGTCCATTGGAAATGCCTGAAATAAGTCTTCCCAAATGCATTTACTTTAATGTTTCTTGTAAAATAAAAGACTTTTAGCCCCTCACTGTGTGCAAAATTTCACAGTATTTTATTAAAAGTGATCTTATGATCTATCTGGCTTTGGCATGGAAATCATTTTATTCTTGCTTTTTCTGAAGTTGGCTCACATGATCAATCTAAGAGTTGAGGAAAGAAAAGTGCTAGTCCATGACCTGATTTGCGATGTCTCGTTGCATAAGAAGGTATCATAATCCAACTTTCACAGGAAACACAAAGTTACCCTACTGAAAGCATAGTGGATAATAAAAGTGATATTCAGCTAATTTGTATACCTTGAAAAAGGAAGCCAAAAGCAATTAACAGATTTAAAATATATAAGAGAATGTAGTTTTTAAAAACATATGTCTACCAGCCTAGTAACTATAAAGTTTTAAAGCATTAATTTCTATGCATTTATTTATTCAGCAAATATTAACTGAACACCTATACTAAATGTTAGGCAATGTTCTAGATTCTGGGAATAGAGCAGTGAACTGCAAATCAGAAAGAAAATATCTTAATCTTGTGAAGATTCCATTATAGTGTGAAAACAGACAATAAACTAAGTATAGTTGATCCTTGAACAACATGGAATTGGCTGTGTGGGTCCACTTAAGGGTGGATTTTTTTTCAGTAAATATAACTGACCCTTCAGATCAAGATTCCACATCCGCAACCAAACGTGGATGGAAAATACAATATTGGAGGACTGGAAGATCACATATATGGAGAGCCAACTGCTCCTGTCTGCAGGTTCCACAGGCCAGCTGCAGGATTTGAGTATGCATGGATTTTGTTATACATGGGGTCCTGGAACCAATCCCCCACAGCTACCAAGGGATGACTGTAAAAAATATATATAAAATTGGAAAAAAGATAGGGGTGCATGGATGAGGTAAGCATTGCTTTGTTTTGTTTTGTTTTGTATTTTTAGTAGAGACAGGGTTTCACTGTGTTAGCCAGGATGGTCTCGATCTCCTGACCTCGTGATCCTCCTGCCTTGGCCTCACAAAGTGCTGGGATTAAAAGAGTGAGCCACCACGCCTGGCTAGCATTGCATTTTTTAAAAGGATGGTCGGGGAAAGCTTCCTTAAGACTAAGTTAAAAAAAAAAAAAGATTTGTAAGTAAGTGAACCTTGAATATCTGCAGAAATAACATTCCTGGAAGTGGGAATAACATGGGCACATTTCCTGAGGTAGGTATCTACCAGGCATCTATATAAGGAACAATAAAAAATCCAGAACAACTGGAGCAAAATGAGCAGTGGTGGAAGTAGTGAAAGATGGAGTCAGAACATTAAGGGAGAAAGATCACATAGACCTCATAGAACATCATAAGGAATTTGCTTTTACTCTGAATAAGATGAGAAACCTGGAGAGTTTTGAGCAGAGAGGAGAAATAATCTGACCTTGCTTTATTAATATCACCCTGGCTTCTGTGTTGAGATGAATATTGGATAATGGTAGTAGCAGAAAAGCCAGTGAGCAGGCTATTTCAATAAGCTTGATGAGAGCCAAGCAGTGGCAAATGCCTATAGTCCTGGCTACTGGGAAGGCTGAGGCAGGACTGAGTGGCTGAGGCAGGAGGATCACTTGAGCCCAAGAGTTCCAGTCCCATCTGGGCAACATATAATAACCTGATGCAAGACCCTTTGATTTGGACCAGGAAGGTTGCAATGAAGTGGCAAGACTGTGATATGTTTTGAAGATAAAATCAAAAGTATTTTATTAACTAATTCATCGTAAAGTCGAAAAATGAGGAAAGTTAAGTATGACCCCAAGGTTTTTGGCCTTAAGAAATTAATGTTGCAGTTAACTGTGATTGCAAAGTTTGTGAGAGAAACATGTTTGGTTGGGGAAGATGAGGAGTTTAGCCTTGGACATTGATAAGGTTTGGATCTGTGTCACCGCCCACATCTCAAACTCATGTCAAATTGTAATCCCCAGTGCTGGAGGTGGAGCCTGGTGGGAGATGATTCGATCATGGGGAAAATTTCCCGCTTGGTGCAGTTCTTGTGATAGTGAGTGAATGAGTGCTCATGAAACCTACTAGTTTAAAGGTGTGTGGTACCACCCTGCTCTCTCTCTTCCTCCTGCTCCAGCCATGTAAGATGTGCCTGCTTCCCTGTTGGCCCTCCTTCATGACTGTAGGTTTCTTGAGGCCTCCCCAGAAGTTGAACAGATGCTGCCATGCTTCCTGCACAGTCTGCATAATCATGAGCCAATTAAACCTCTTTTCTTTATAAATTACCCAGTCCTAGGTGTTTCTTTATAGCAGTGCAAGAATGAACTAATACAGACATGCTAAATTTAAGATGCCTGTTGGACATCCAAATGAGGATGCTTAGTCAGCAATTGGATGTAGGAATCTGGAGCCCAGAGGAAGGTGCTAGTTAAAGATATAAATTTGGTGCCTACCAATTTTTAGATAATATTTTAATCCATGAACCTGGACAAGAAAATCAAAGATTCAGATATTCAGGAATATGAAAAAAAAAGTTGGAAAAGAAGACAAAAAAACAACCAGTAAGAAAAGAAAGAAACCAGAATGACGTGTTGCCTTGAAGGAAAAACTCAAAATTGCCCTGAAGGAGGAGGGAGGAGATAATTGGTCAAATGCTGCTGATAGATAAGATGAAGGCTAAAAATCAATCATTGGATTTAGCGACATGAAGAAGTTTTAAAGAGTGTGAAATTTGAAAAGCACAATGCTCTTAATGAGCTAACCTCAAAAAAAGGAGCAGAGAAATGAAGTGGTAGCTGGAGGAGTTGGGAGGTTTGTTTCTTTGCTTGGTTTCTAATGGGAGACATAATAGCATGTTTGTATACTGATGTGAATTAATGAATAGAAGTGATGGTGGGATGATGCAATTCAACTTTAGTAATAGGAAGAAAGGAACGATTTTGATAAAAATGCTGATAGGTGAGAAAATATGGTATGAAAGCTTAAGGGATTTCCCTTCTGGTTACTTCAAATTTCTCAGTGAAATTAAAGTCATCAGTTGAGAAGGGATGCTCCAGGTCTGAAGATAAGAAGGTAGGAAATAGGACTGTAGGACAGTGAATGAATTGAGGCAATGGCGAGTGTATGCTAGAGAGCAGTAAGGGGTCACTTAAAGATTTTAATGAGAAATTTAAAATGAGACTGCTCTACATGAATGTTCCTCTCCAGCCATGTTCAGGTGCAAGGTCGTAGGCACTGATAAGGGAAGAGTCAGATTTGGCAGGTGTTGTTTTTCCAAGTGTTATGACGTAAGACAGAGGCTAGGATGTTGAGGGTATATACAAGGAAGAGATTATAATTGAACATGGAACTAAAGCTGGGTATGAAAAGAAATAAAGACAAGAGGTGGTGAATGATAATGAAATCTGATCATCATAAGTAGATTTAAGTTTTCCATGTAATTATAGAATTAATGTGGAATTGGGTGGAAGAAGAGAGCTCGAATAGGGTCAGACTGCTTGAAATTGATATTACAGATGAACTGTGTTAAACTCCTGAAAATATCACCAGCAATCTATTAATAAGGCAAAACCAGGCTTATTAGAATTCACTGCAGTAAGGATGAACACCACCATGACTCTTAGCCATGTTTCAAAAGGAGAAAATCAGGAAAGGCTATCTATAGTGGTAGGACTCTGGCAACAAATTTCAAAGTTTTTGTTTTGTCTTGTTTGGGTCTGGGAACTAGGAACCGGGTAAAATTTGTGACATAGCAAGATTTAATGTGTAATTGTGTCAGAGAGCTTTTTTTGCCCAGGGGAACTGACTTAGGTAAAGGCCCTCAGTAAACTGATTTGCAGGAATTTTCTGAAGCAAATAATAAACGCATTTATTGGCACATAGTTTTTGTCTTATCTTTCCTTGGAAAAGTTTTTCTGAAAAAAACAGCTCAGTCATGCTAACACAGGTAGCCTCAGATCCAAGCCATAAAAGCTGTCATCTTAACTGAAGTGATTGCAGATCTAATTTAGTTACTATAAATGTCAAGGACAAGGTTTTATGACAAAGTATCTAAGTACTTGACGAAGAACTGAGGATTTGATCATTGGAGAAGTGGATTCAAGGAAACAAATGAATATTGAGGTGACAAAGAACTAAGTCAGGAATAGTATTGAAATCATAGTGAGCCAGTAGTCATAATTATCAAGAAATGAAGAAATGACTAGAGAATGGTAGACAATACAACAATAAGAGATACAGAGGAGTATGGCATGCCAACATGAGATTCAAAATTAGGAAGTTTAGAAAGGAGGGAGGATAAATATCCCAAAAAAGACACATAAGAGCAAGGAGTCCTTCTAGAGCAACTTCTAGGCTGCATGGTACTAGAAATATAGGAACGCATAGTTTCTTAGCCGTTTATGAAAAAGATAGCCAAGCAAAGCCCTAAAGGCAGCTGAGCAAGGCCGAGCCCTATACCAAGCAACTGAAATAGGGATCAGTTAGAACTGGCAACAGTGGGAGTATGAAGTGAGGAAGATGATGGAGAAGCCCAAGTGTCAGGAATGAGAACAAAGGGTAAAGATGATCTAAATCAGGAAGAAAATAATAATTAGCTGAAGATACAGTGAAAGTTTGGAAATATTTTATTTCAATTCTTTTTTCCCAGTATGGGCTTTTAAAAATTTATTGTTTTTAATAGACTTTAGAAGATATTTTAAAAGAAAGGTTAAAAATTCTTGAATTTGTATCTTAATTATCAGAGCCAACTATGACTATGAAGTAAAAAGCTCAAGCATCTTAGAAATAATTCTAGATGTCAGTGAACAAGTTGCCTATAGCTGAAACTCTTTTTATTTAATGTTTCATGTGACTAAGTAGAGGATGTGCTATCCATTTCCACTGAGATATACTAAGCTATTATTTGCCAAATGGAAAAGCACTCAGAGCAAATGATTAATAGTTGTGATGAGTGGTGGACAATGGGGGATTCTCATAGCCATTATGATCTTCACGAATGTGTAATACAAATGAAACATCTAAAGGTTTTCCTTTTGCATTCATAACCAGGTTTCCCTACTCTGATTTTTAAAACAAAGAATGTGATCTCAAAAGAGAATCTTTTCTTTTCTCAAATGGTTGTGAGCAAAACTACTTATCTCTCATCAAGAAAAGAAATTGCATTACATCAATTTTAATAGTAAACATCTGATGGTCTTATCATTGTAAAGAGTACTAAAAGCATTGCTTGATAATTTACAGTGTAAAAATACATAGTAAACAAATACTCATTCATGATAAAAATAGCAAAGTAGAATAAAGGGGTAACTTCCTCAACTTAACAAAAAAACTACAGCTAACATCATTCTTAAAAGTGAAAAACTAGAAGTTTTTCCACTAAAAAAGGAACAAGGCAAGGATGCTCTCAACAGTCATTTTCATCATCATACTGGAAGTGTTAGTTAATAAAGTAAGAGATGAAAATAAAATGTGTACAAAATGAAAAAGAATAAATGAAATTGTCTTTGTCTGCAGATGGTATTTTTGTCTATAACGAAATAGAAAATCCAAAAGAATCAGTGAAAAAAACTCCTGGAACTACTAAGTGATTATAGCAAGTTTGCAGAAAATAACAGTAATATACAACACTCCATTGTTTCTCTATATGCCAGCAAGGAACAATTGTAATTTGAAATTAAAAACACAGTAACATTTAAATTATCAAAAATATAAATATTTAAGCATAAATCTAACAAAAAAATAAAATATCTATAGAAGTAAAACTACAAAACCCTGACACAAATCAAAGAAATACTAAATGAATAGAGAGATATTTTAGATTCATGGAAAAAGAAAGACTCAACGTTGTTAAGAAGTACTTCCAAACTTAATCTGTAGATTCAATGTGATCCCAATAAAAATTCCAGAAAGTTATTTTATGGATATTGACAAACTAATTCTAAAGTTTATGTGGACAGTCAAGAGATGTAGAATAGACAACACAATACTGAAGAAGAACAAAGACAGAGGACTGACACTGGCCAACTTCAAGATTTACAATAACCTTACAGCAATCAAGTATGGTAATCATAAAAGAAAGGCCAAATAGATCAAGGGAACACAATAGAGAGCTCATTATTACATTTGTGAGACATATATATACATATATATGTTGGTAGAGGTATAGGTCATTTATTTTCATAGCTGTCAAATAATATTCTAGTTTATAAAGATATCGTATTTTTCCTCTATTTTACTGTAAAACGGATATTTGGGCTGTTTCCAGTTTTAGAAAATTTTTTCTGTATATTGATTTTTTTACTCCATGTATTAGTCAACAAAGGTGTGTTAAAATTGTGCATAAAGTTTATAATGATAAATGTATCAATTTTCACATGATTAAAAAAAAGAAGACACAAAATAGAATCACTATCAGGAAGCCAAAAAGAAATAAAAGAGAAAATACATGGGAGAAAATATTTGCCATTTTGAGAACGTCTGTTCAGCTCCTTTGCCCATTTTTAAATCATGTTATTTGTTTTCTTGTCATTGAGTTCTTTGAGTTTCTTATAAATTTCGGATTTTAGCCCCTTATCAGATGTACAATTTGTAAATATTTTCTCCAAGTCATGGCCTCTTGGCACCCTGTTACTTTTTTCTTTTGCAGTGGAGAAGCTTTTTACTTTGATGCAATCCCATTTGCCTAATTTTGCTTTTGTTGCCTGTGTTTTTCAAGTTCTTACCAAAAAAATTATTTCATAGACCAATATTATGGAGCTGTTCCTCTGTTTTCTTCTAGTAGCTTTACAGGTTTAGTCATTTAAGTCTTCTATCCATTTTGAGATGACTTTTGTATATGGTGTAAGATAAATATCCAAATTGATTCTTCAGCATGTAGATATCATTATTCCAGTACAATTTATTGAAGTGCCTATTCTTTCCCCATTCTGTGTTCTTGCCACCTTTGTCAAAAATAAACTGACTGTAAATTTTGGGGTTTATTTCTGGGCTGTCTATATTGCTGTGTTGGTCAATATGTCTCTTTTTATTTTGGTATCATGCTGTTTTGATTACAATAGCTCAATAGATCAAAATTATATCAAAATAAAATCAGATAATGTGATGCCTCCAGCTTTGTCCTTTTGTTCAAGATTGTTTTGGCTAGTTCAGGTCTTTTCTGGTTTCATACACATTTTAGGATTTTTCTATTTCTGTGTAAAATGACATGAGAATTTTGATAGGAATTGCATTGAATCTCTAGATTGCTTGGGGAAGTATGGACATTTTCACAATATTAACTCTTCCATCCATAAACATGGGTTACCTTCCCATTTATCTATGCCTTCACTTTATTTTATCAATGTTTTATAGTTTTCAGTTTATAGATCTTTTACCTACTTTTTCTAAATTTTCTCTAAGTATTTGTTAATGCTATTGTAAATTTGGTTGTTTTCTTAATTTCCTTTTCAGACAGTTTATTAGTAGTGTCCAGAAACACTACTGATTTTTGTATATTGATCTTGTAATGTGCAACTTTATTGAGTTTGTTTACCAGGTGTAATATATTTTTTGGTGAAGTCGTTAGGGTTTTCTGTATATAAGACCATGTCATCAGCAAACAGAGACAATTTCACTTTTTCCTTTCCTATGTAGATACGTTGTGTCTTTCACTTGCCTAATTGGTTTGACTAGAACTTCTAGTGCTATGCTGAATAGAAGTAGCCAGGCTGGGCATCTTTGTCTGAATCCTGATCTTAGACGAAAAACTTTCAAATTTTCACCATTGAGAATCATGTTAGCATGGGAACACACAGACACGTGGAAAGGGTGGAGAGTGGGAGTGGGGAGAGGATCAGGGAAAAATAGCTAGTGCTGGGCTTAATACCTGGGTGATGGGATGATCTGTGCAGCAAACCACCGTAGCACACATTTACCTATGTAACAAAGCTGCACATTCTGCACATATACTCCATATGTTAGCTGTGGACTTGTCATATATGGCCTTTGTTGTTTTGAGGTAGGTTCCTTTTATACCTAGTTTGTTGAGAGTTTTCACTGTAAAAAAATGTCTAATTTTGTCCAGTGTTTTTTCTGCATCCATTGAAATGGTTGTGTGATTTTTGTCCTTCATTTTGTTTATGTGGTAGATAACAATGACTGATTTACGTATGTTGAACCATCCTTGCATCCTGAGGATGAATCCTGCTTGGTCACAGTGAATGATCTTTTTATTGTGCAGTTGAATTTTGTTTGCTAGTATTTTGTTGAGGACTTCTGCATTTATGTACATCAGGAATATTGGCCTGTCATTTTCTTTTTTTGTTATAGTTTCCTTGTCAGGGTAATTCTAGCTTTATAAAATGAGTTTGAAAGTAGTCCCCCCTTTATCAATCTTTTGGAAGAAGTTAGGAAGGAGATTGGTATTTGTTCTTCTTTAAATGCTTGGTAGAATTCATGAGAGATTATTTATTAGTAAATCTTCTTACTCATTTTTGATCTGTTCAGACATTCTATTTCTTCTGATTTAGCATTGAAATGTTGCATGTTTCTGGCAATTAATTAATTTATTTTAAGTTATCCAATTTGTTGGTGTTTACAGGTGGTCCCTGACTAACTATGATTTGATTTACAATTTTTCAACTTTACAATGGTGCAAAAGTGATACTCATTCAGTAGAAATTGTACTTCAAATTTTAAATCTTTTCCTGGACTAGTAACAACTGGTATGATACTCTCTCACAATGCTGAACAGTGTCAGAAAGCTGAAGTTCCCAGTCAGCCACACCATTCTGATGGTAAACCATAGATGCTTTGTAGTGTACTGTGTTACCAGATAATTTTGCCCAATTGTAAGCTGATGTAAGTGTTCTGAGCATGTTTACAGTAGGCTGGGCTGAGCTAGGATATTTGAAGGGTTAGGTGTGTTAAATGCATTTTCAACTTATGATAATTCTAACTTATAATGAATTTATTGAGACATGACTCTCTTATAAGTCAAGGAGCATCTGTAGTTGTTCATAGTGGTCTCATGACCCTTTGTATTTCTGTGGCATCAGTTGTAATGTCTCCTCTTACATTTCTAATTTTGAGTCTTCTCTCCTTTTTTCTTTGTTAGTCTAGCTAAAGTTTTGTTGATTTATCTTTTCAAAAAATCAAATTTTAGTTTTGTTGTTTTTTTCTGTTGTTTTTCTAGTCTCTATTTTGTTTATTTTTCCTCTGATCTTTAGTTCCTTTCTTCTGCTAATTCTGACTTTACTTTTTCTTTCTTAGTTCCTTGAGGTATAACGTTCGGGTGTTTATTTAAAATCTTTATTCTTTTCTGGTATAGATATTTATTGCTATAAACTTCTCTTAGAACTGTTTTGGCTGGGCACAGTGGCTCATGCCTGCAATCCCAGCACTTTGGGAGGCCGAAATGGGCGGATCACTTGAGGTCAAGTGTTCAAGACCATCCTGACCAACGTGGTGAAACCCTGTCTCCACTAAAACTACAAAAAATTAGCTGGGCATGGTGACGGGTGTCTGTAATCCCAGCTACTCAGGAGGCTGAGGCAGGAGAATCGCTTGAACCTGGGAGACAGAGGTGACAGTGAGCCAAGATCACACCATTGCATTCCAGCCTGGGTAACAAAGCAAGACTCTAGCTCCAAAAAAAAAAAAAAAACTGTTTACGGCACACCATAGATTTTGGTACGTTACATTCCAATTTTTGTTTGACTCAGTATATGTTTTAATTTCCTTTTTATTTTTTTTTAAACCCATTGGATGTTTAGGAGCATGTTGTTTAATTTTCATGTATTTATGAGTTTTTCATGATTTTTCTATTACTGATTTCTAGTTTCATGTTATTGGGGTCAGAAAAGATATTCAATATGGTTTCAGTAATCCTCAATTTGGTAAGGCTTGTTTTGTGGCCTAACAATCTATTTTGGAGAATGTGCTGTGTGTACTCAAGAAAAACATGTATTCTGTTGCTGTTTGATAAAGTGTTCTGTAAATATCTGTTAGGTCCATTTGGTGTAAAATGTAGCTCAAATCCAATGTTTTTTAATTGATCCTTTTTCTGGATGATCTGTTCATTTTTGAGAGTGGGCTAGTAAAGTATCCTCCTAGTATTATGTTGCAGTCTATCCTTATATTTAGCTCTATCAATTTTTGCTTAATGTATTTTGGTGCTCCAATGTTGAGTGCATATATATTTACATTGTTATAACTTTTTGATAAATTGACCCCTCTATCATTATAAAATAACATTCTTTGCCTCTTTTTACAATTTTTAAAGTCTGTTTTGTCTAAGTATAGATACTTTTGCTTCTTTTGTTTTCCATTTGTATAGAATATCTGTCCATTCTTTCAATTTCAGTTTGTGTCCTTAGAGGTGAACTGAGTTCCTTGTAGGCAGCATATAGTTGGGTCTTTCTATTTTTATCAGTTCAGCCACTTGATGTCTTTTGATTACAGAATTTAATCAATTTACATTCAGATGAATTATTTAGGTAAAGACTTATTGTTTCCATTGTGTTAACTGTTTTCTAATTAATTTGTAGATTATTTGTTCTTCTCTTCTTCTTTTGCTATCTTTCTTTCTGGTTTGATGATTTTCCATAGTGGTGTGCCTTGAGTCCTCTCTTTTTATCTTCTATGTACCTACTAAGAGTTTTTACTTTGTGCTTACATGAAACACATAAAATATATTACACTATTAACAGACTATTTTAAGCTGATAATAACTTTACTTTTATTATTTGCACAAACTCTACACCTTTACTTCCCCCAACATACAATTTGTTTTTGTATCTTTTAAAGTCTGTGTTTCTTAACAAATTATTTGTTTGATTATATGGTTACTTTTACCAGTGAGTTTTATATTTTCGTATTGCTACTAAGTGGCATTTTCCTTCAGTTTCCAGAACTCTTTTTAGCATTTTTTGTAAGGCAGGTCTAGCAGTGATAAATTTCCTCAGCTTTTGTTTGTCTGAGGAAGTGTTTATTCTTCACTTTTGAAGAGCAAGATTGCTGAGTGTAGTGTTCTTGGTTAACAGGTTTCTTTTTCTTTCTTTCAGCTTTTGAAACATATCATTGAATTCCTTCTGGCCTACTAGGTTTCTGTTGAAAAATGTTGATAGTCTCATGGAGAGTTCTCCATGTACATAACAATACACTTTTCCCTTGCAGGTTTCAATATTCTCTATTTTTCCTTAATTTTTGACAATTTGATTTCTGGTGAGATCCATCCACTTGATCAAAACATGGTGGAGAAAGCTAAAGGAGAAGCAGACATGTGCAAAGCGGCAAAACCTAATGGGCATCCTGCTTTGTAACAACTCGCTTTTGCAGTAACAAATCCATTTCTGCGGAAGCTCATCTAGTCTTATGAGAGCAAGAACTCACTCACTGCCAGGGAAAATGAAACTAAAGCTTTTATAAGGGATCAGCCCACAAGACTCAAAGACCTCCCACTAGGTACCACCTCTTAATGCTCTCACATTGAGGATCAAATTTCAACATGAGTTTTAGTGAGAACAAAGTATATCCAAATCACAGCATGCTATAAATATTTTTAAATATTTTATCTCATTGGAGTCTTTAGGGAAAAACCAGAAGGAAATAAACATTACCAAAATGTACTTTACTCATACTATTTCGTTTGTTTCAAATTTACTTTCAAATTTCAGTAGTTAAAAACTTTTTACTGGCAAAACTACCACATAACAAAAAGCGAAGTTATTACACTGCACTAGTTGTTATTTACATTTAGTAAGAGATAGCTCAGGTGAATAAGGTTCTGCTAAAATAGTGAGGAGTCTGTAAGGTAATTCAAAACTATTCATGTTATAGGTTGTGCTCTCTAAGCACAGCAAATAAATCTCATTCTAAAATTAGAAAAACAATATTACAATTCCCTTTATCTTTTTGCCTTTTCCCTATCAAATTTCAGCATTACAGTTCTCATAAATACTTCTGAAGTCTTTGTTTTATTTACTGTGTTTAACACAAGAAAAGAGAATTTAAAATCACTAATAAGCTTTTCTGTGTGTTCCTAAGTAATTTTTAATCTCTTTGGTATTTTCTTTCATTTGATGATTTCAACTAACCTATTGATAAAGGCTACCATTTGTAGTATGTGTTTATGTGTATAAGAATATTATGAACCTTTAAAATTTTTCTATTTCTAATCATCAAACATATAATAACTCTTTTTTTCTTTTTTGAGACGGAGTCTTGCTCTGTTACCCAGGCTGGAGTGCACTGGCGCGACCTATGCTTACTGTAACCTCTACCTTCTGGGTTCAAGCAATTCTCCCTGCCTCAGCCTCCTGAGTAGCTGAGATTTCAAGCACCCGCCACCATCCTCAGCTAAGTTTTGTATTTTTAGTAGAGATGGGGTTTCGCCATGTTGGCCAGGCTGGTCTCAAACTCTTGGCCTTAGGTGATTTGCCACCTTGGCCTCCCGAAGTGCTGGAATAACAGGTGTGAGCCACCATGCCTGGCCATAATAAGTTTTGACCAGGGTTTAACTTCAATATAAAACCCGTTTCCTTACCAAATTGTTTTCAGAAATAGATTCAAGATAATAATACACCTTCATGAGCAACGTTTAATTTAAGACTAAGACTGATTTGGGGGGCAGCATTGAATTGTTGATAAGGGAAAGTGGTGATGGAATTGGAAGAGCAGTATGGGAGATTTGTTGGGAAGGGCCTTTTTTTGGCTTACCCAGAATATGCCAGAATGACAGTTTCTACGACCATTGAAAAGAGAATATTGAAACCAACCAAGAAACTCTGAAGATCTCAATGCTTATATTACAATGTCAGCCCTGACACTCACTGACATATTGTTAGCATCCAGGATATCTAGCAAAGATGTGCTAACTTTTCATCCCAGTCTATTCTAAGGATCCGTAAGTAGCTAGTAAATATAATGCTTTAAGAGCATTTTTCCCAAGGAATATCCCACAGTATCTTCATAAATATTCACTTGGTATTCCTCCAAAATTAGTTTCTCAGCAAGATTTCTGCTTCCTTTTTAGCAAATATATTTTTTATGAATTTTTTTAAGAGGAGAGTTATAGTGTCACTGATTCAGAAGCTGCCTTTATAAAGGAAGGAGAGAGAAAAAGTCAGCCTCAGAAAACTTTTGTCTTTTGCTTACAGTAAGTGATATTCATACTCCTTCAATTTTGAAAAAATAATCTAACAATGATTGTCTATCCTAGGCTGCTTTTGGATATACTGTTAGTTTCTAAAGCATCTCTGTTTTTTGTTTGTTTGTTTGTTTTTTGTTCTTTGAGACGGAGTCTCGCTCTTTCGCCCAGGCTGGAGTGCAGTGGCGCGATCTCAGCTCACTGCAAGCTCCTCCTCCCGGGTTCACGCCATTCTCCTGCCTCAGCCTCCCGAGTAGCTGGGACTATAGGCGCCCACCACGGTGCCCGGCTAATTTTTTGTATTTTTAGTAGAGACGGGGTTTCACCATGTTAGCCAGGATGGTCTCGATCTCCTGACCTCCTGATCCACCCGCCTCGGCTTCCCAAAGTGCTGGGATTACAGGCATGAGCCACCGCGTCCGGCCGCATCTTTGGTTTTTAAAAATCATTTTTTCTGCTTTTATATCCAAGAGTAACGTTCCTTCTTCTTCTACGTATCTCATTACTGAATGAGGTCTAGCTTAGGAGTATAGAAAACCCAGAGGAAAAACTGGCAATTAAAAATCCCAACAAGAGAATGCTGGATAACAACACTTTTTTCTCTATAAACCACTTTATTTTAAATTTGTGAATAGTACTGACCTACACTAAGCTTCGTAGAGTTTTTTAAATACTTGTCTTTTTAAAAATAGAAAGTCACCAATGCTTCAATTAATTGTAAAATTCTGAGGTGCTTCAAATTTTCTAGTGAAAGTTAAAAGTGTAAACATATTTTCAAAATTTACCTGTTTTTTCCCTGTAAAATAACTGATGCCTTGGCAGAGAATGTGCATTCTTGCCCAAAGTGCCTACAGTTTGCCTGACTCACTCTGCCTGGGATAGTTCCATCCTGAAGTTCAGTGAGCTCTGAATTTTCACTCTGCAAAGTAAATGAAAAATTTTGGTGTAACAGGCAGAGATTTTGCCACCAACCATCTATTTGTATTAATTGGATTTGTGAAATGAAATTCCTGCATGGTTTAATGAGAATAATATGCTAAAAACCTCGTTGAACTCCATCTCATGCAGACAGACTTCACCAGACAAAGGATGTAAAACCCCTGCTATTCCTCAGCACTCTGGGCCTTATAATTAGTGACATGCATGGCAACAACACACCCAGCATGCCTGTGCTTTTCGCTTTGGGTTGTATAGTTGCAAATGAAAATAGGACCCATATTTTGTCAATAAAATTTATATTTTGGGAAATATAAATTATTATAACATATAAATATTAACCATTCCAGGGCATAAGACTCTGCAAAAATGACCTAATTCACAAACATTTTCAGTCTTTAATAAATTTATGATGGATAATTTTAAGTAGTTTACCATATTAGAAATTTATAATGTCAGGCAATACATTTTTAATAGTAAAAATGTGTTATTTCTGAGATAATGGGACATATTGTTCCTTAGCATAAAGGTCTAGATCCAGTAGTTATCATCACAAAAATAATAATCACAATAATCACATGTATTATATGACTTTCATGCTACGGAGTTTTATGATCAATATATAACAGATAATCTGTTTTCTATGGAATTCTCTAATTATAGATTTTAAGAATATTTTAGTAAAATTTAAAGCATCCATTTCTGCAATATTAGTAAAATTGAAGGATAAGTGAATTTGTGCCTGTCTGTTGGAAGCTTAGTGGCCATACTTAATGACTCATTGAAATTATCCATTAATGAGTCCTGAACCAACTTTCTGAAAACAATTACTTTGACATTACTATGCTAAGTGAGGAGGATGCAAACGTGAATGTCTAGTAGTCACTGCCCTAAGTCTGTTAAGAGAAACACATGTATAGAGCAGACATTCACAATTCAATACAGTGTGCACAAAGTGATGTTGACATAGGGAATCAGAGACTGTTTTCCTGTAGATTCTATGAGGATTATATCATATGGAGAGAACAGTTCAACCACAAAGGAAAAAAAGGGTGTATCACAAAGATAATGAAGATATTTCATCATTGAATAACATGCATGGACCATATCAGTATGTCATATGATATGACATACTCTTTCCTGGTAATAATAATATTTCCAGGTAATTGAAGCCAGGAGAAAAATTGTGAAATTTGAAGGTAAAATTATAAGATCAATAACTTTCTTTTTTGGCACAGAGTAAAAGGCAGATATTGGCAATCTATAAGTATTTGTTGAATAAATGAATACACGTTACACATTTTTGTATAAAATGGATCGTTTAATATTTGCAATGAGCCTACAAAAGACATACAGAGATGCGAAAAAGAGATAAAGAACCTACAAAAGAGATAAAGCATTATGACCTCCATTTGAGAAAATACAGTTTAAGATAACAGACTTTAAAAGAATCAACCAAGATCACCCATATAGTAAGTGACTGAGTAGGGACTCAAACATGTCTTGATTTCAAAGGCAGCCACTTTCTATCACATAATACCCCTTCTACCTCCACTTTGTTTATATATTCAAATTTCAAGATGTCTGGAGAGCAAGAAAATGTGTTTAGGACAAAGATAAGCGAGAAGTAGAAACCCTACTTTACTTTGAAATTTATCGCCAAATCCCCTATCAAAATCAGGGATAGCTTCATGAACACGTGTAGTATGCAAGAATATATGTAATGTAATTCAACATCGGAGTCACTTTCCTCTAAGCAAAGAACTCTTGAGTCAGAAAACAATGACTGTAACACTGAGAAAGTAAGTCCTTGAAAATTTTCTTAGTCTTCCTTCAATATGCAAATTCACTTATCAGATTAGTCCTGTTAACACTGTCTAAACAACCTCAGAACGCTTGGGAGAGACAGAATCACATTCACAGGGGGTTCATTGTAGTGAGGGTCTCAGTGATAGTGGAATATATATAGATGAGCTTTGAGAGCGCCACCTTGTGGCCAACTTGGAGGAAGACAATCTGGCAGGAGAGCACCATAGGTGGCCAGGAAGTCAGGAACAAGCACAGATGATTGAAGTTGGAAGGTAGGTTGGGGGACGGGGAGGAAAGGCAAAAATGGAAAAACTCATTATTTTACTTATGCCTCGTCATGCTTAAAGCCTGGGCTTTAAAAGAGAAGTGTAGGCATGGGACTATTATATTTTCCAATATTTTCCCCAGACTGTTTTAGAGTTTTAAAGAAGCCATAATCCATTGTGCTTCATAGGAAGAATATGACATAGTGATGTAATATCTGAGATCATGCAGTTACTTGTAAAATTTCCCGTGTCATGGCCACAGTTTCCCAAGTTAGACCAGAACCAAAGTTACCAAGAGTAAAGCAGTGGCTTGCTTTGCTAGTAAGTTCTCCAGTAAAATTAACTAGAAAAACTGTATTTTAAAAATAAGATAGTAGGACTCACAGGTAATATGGCTGAATAGGAACAGCTCCAGTCTGCAGCTCCCAGCAAGACCAATGCAGAAGGCAGGTGATTTCTGCATATCCAACTGAGGTACCCAGCTCATCTCACTGGGACTGGTTAGACAGTGGGTGCAGCCCACAGAGGGTGAGCCAAAGCAGGGTGGAACATTGCCTCACCTGGGAAGCACAAGGGGTAGGGGAACTCCCTCCCCTAGCCAAGGGAAGCCATGAGGGACTGTGTCATGAGGGATGGAGCTATCCGGCCCAGATACTACACTTTTCCCATGGTCTTCACAACCCACAGACCAGGAGATTCCCTTGGGTGCTGACACCACCAGGGCCCTGGGTTTCAAGCACAAAACTGGGCAGCCATTTGGGCAGACACCGAGCTAGCTGCAGGAATTTGTTTTGTACCCCAGTGGAACCCGGAACGCCAGCAAGACAGAACCCTCCACTCCCCTGGAAAGGGGGTTGAAGCCAGGGAGCCAAGTGGTCTTCCTCAGTGGATCCCACCCCCACAGAGCCCAACAAGCTAAGACCCACTGGCTTGAAATTCTCGCTGCCAGCACAGCAGTCTGAAGTCCAGCTGGGACACTCAAGCCTGGGGGGAGGAGCGTCCACCATTACTGAGGCTTGAGTAGGCGGTTTTCCCCTCACAGTGTAAACAAAGCCTCTGGGAAGTTCAGACTGGGCAGAGCCAACCACAGCACCACAAACCCACTGCAGCCAGACCGCCTCTCTAGATTCCTCCTCTCTGGGCAGGGCATCTCTGAAAAAAAGGCAGCAGCCCCAGTCAGGAGCTTATGGATAAAACTGCCATCTCCCTGGGACAGAGGACCTGGGGGAAGGGGTGGCTGTGGGCACAGCTTCAGCTGACTTAAACATTCCTGCCTGCCACCTCTGAAGAGAGCAGAGGATCTCTCAGCACAGCACTCAAGCTCTGCTAAGGGACAGACTGCCTCCTCAAGTGGGTCCCTGACCCCTGTGCTTCCTGACGGGGAGACATCTCCCAGCAGGGGTCAACAGACACCTCCTATAGGAGAACTCCAGCTGGCATCTGGAGAGGGCCTCTCTGGGACAAAGCGTCCAGAGGAAGGAGCAGGCAGCAATCTTTGCTGTTCTGCAGCCTCCGCTGGTGATACCCAGGCAAACACAGTCTGGATTGGACCTCCAGGAAACTCCAGCAGACGTGCAGAAGAGATGCCTGACTGTTAGAAGGAAAACTAACAAACAGAAACCATAGCATCAACATTCACAGAAAGGACAACCACTCAAAAACCCCATCTGAAGGTCACCAACATCAAAGACCAAAGGCAGACAAATCCACAAAGATGAGGAAAAAACAGTGCAAAAAGGCTAAAAATTCCAACGACCAGGATGCCTCTTCTCCTCCAAAGGATCACACCTCCTCACCAGCGAGGGAACAAAACTGGACAGAGAAGGAGTTTGACAAATTGACAGAAGTAGGCTTCAGAAGGTGGGTAATAACAAACTCATCTGAGCTAAAGGAGCATGTTCTAACCCAATGCAAGCAAGCTAAGAAACTTGCTAAAAGGTTACAGGAAGTGCTAAACAGAATAACCAGTTTAGAGAAGAACATAAATAACCTGATGGAGCTGAAAAACACAGCATGAGAACCTAGTGAATCATGCATAATTATCAGTAGCCGAATCAATGAAGCATAAGAAAGGATATCAGAGATTGAAGACCAACTTAATGAAATAAGGCTTGAAGACAAGATTAGAGACAAAAGAGTGAAAAGGAACAAACAAAGCCTCCAAGGAATATAGGACTATGTGAAAATACCAAACCTACGTTTCACTGGTGTACCTGAAGGTGACAGGGAGAATGGGACGAAGTTGGAAAACACACTTCAGGATATTATCCAGGAGAACTTCTCCAACCTAGCAAGACAGGCCAACATTCAAATTCAGGAAATACAGAGAACACCACAAAGATATTCCCTGAGAAGAGCAACCCCAAGACACATAACCGACAGATTCACCGAGGTCGAAATGAAGGAAAAAATGTTAAGGGCAGCCAGAGAGAAAGGTCAGGTTACCCACAAAGGGAAGCCCATCAGACTAACAGCAGATCTCTCTGCAGAAACTCTACAAGCCAAAAGAGAGTGGAGGCCAAAATTCAATATTCTTAAAGAAAAGAATTTTCAACCCAGAATTTCATATCCAGCCAAACTAAGCTTCATATGTGAAGGAGAAATAAAATCCTTTACATAAAAGCAAATGCTGAGGGATTTTGTCACCACCAGGCCTGCCTTACAAGAGCTCCTGAAGGAAGCACTAAATATGGAAAAGAAAAACTAGTACCAGCCACTGCAAAAACATAACAAAATGCAAAGACCATTGACACTATGAAGAAACTGCATCAACTAATGGGCAAAATAACCAGCTAGGATCATAATGACAGGATCAAATTCACACATAGCAATATTAACCTTAACTGTAAATGGAATGAATGCCCCAATTAAAAGACACAGACTGGCAAATTGAACAAAGAGTCAAGACTCATCATTGTGCTGTATTCAGCAGACCCATCTCACATGCAAAAACACACATAGGCTCAAAATAAAAGGATGGAGGAATATTTACCAAGCAAATGGAGAGAAAAAAAACAGGAGTTGCAATCTTAGTCTCTGAAAAAACAGACGTTAAACCAACAAAGATCAAAAAAGACAAAGAAGGGCATTATATAATGGTAAAGGGATCAATGCAACAAGAAGAGCTAACTATCCTAAACATGTATGCACCCAATACAGAAGCACCCAGATTTATAAAGCAAGTTCTAAGAAACCTGCAAAGAGACTTAGACTCCCACATAATAATAGTGGGAGACTTTAACACCCCACTGTTAGTATTAGGCAGATCAACGAGACAAAAAATTAACAAGGATATTCAGGAGTTGAACTCAGCGCTGGACCAAGCGGACCTAATAGACATCTACAGAACTCTCCACCTCGAATCAACACAATATACGTTTTTCTCAGCACCACATTGCACTTATTCTAAAACTGACCACAAAATTGGAAGTAAAACACTCCTCAGCAAATGCAAAATAACGGAACCGTCTCTCAGACCACAGTGCAGTCAAATTAGAACTCAGGATTAAGAAACTCACTCAAAACCACACAACAACAGGGACACTGAATGACCTGCTCCTGAATGACTACTGGGTAAATGACATAATTAAGGGAGAAATAAATAAGTTATTTGAAATCAGTGAGAACAAAGACACAATGTACAAAAATCTCTGGGACACAGCTAAAGCAGTGTTTAGAGGGAAATTTATAGCACTAAATGCCCACAGGAGAAAGCACGAAAGATCTAAAATCGACACTTTAAATCACAATTAAAAGAACTAGAGCAAGAGCTAACAAAATCAAAAGCTAGCAGAAGACAAGAAATAACTAAGATCAGAGCAGAACTGAAGGAGATAGAGACATGAAAAACCCTTGAAGGGATCAATGAATCTGGGAGCTGGTTTTTTGAAAAGATTAACAAAATAGATATACCACTAGCCAGACTGATAAAGAAGAAAAGAGAGAAGAATCAAATAGACACAATAAAAAATGATAAAGGGGATATCACCACTGATCCCACAGAAATACAAACTACCATCAGAAAATACTATAAACACCTCTACACAAATAAACTAGAAAATCTAGAAGAAATGGATACATTCCTGGACACATACACCCTCCCAAGACTAAACCAGAAGAAAGTTGAATCACTGAATAGACCAATAACAAGTTCTGAAATTGAGGCAATAATTAATAGCCTTCTACTAAAAAAAAGCTCAGGACCAGAGAGATTCACAGCCGAATTCTACCAGAGGTACAAAGACGAGCTGGTACCATTCCTTCTAAACTCTTTTTATGAAGCCAGCATCATCCTGATGACAAAACCTAGGAAACATAACACACACACACAAAAAAAGAAAATTTCAGGCCAATATCCCTAATGAATATTGATGTGAAAATCCTCAATAAAATACTGGCAAACTGAAGCCAGCAGCACATTAATAAGCTTATCCACCATGATCAAGTGGGCTTCATCCCTGGGATACAAGGCTGGTTCAACATGTGCAAATCAATAAACGTAATCCATCACATAAATAGAACCAATGACAAAAACCACTTGATTCTCTCAATAGATGCAGAAAAGTCCTTTGATAAAATTCAACACCCCTTCATGCTAAAAACACTCAATAAACTAGGTAGTGAAGGAACGTATCTCAAAATAATAAGAGCTATTTATGACAAATCCACAGCCAATATCATGCTGAATGGGCAAAAGCTGCAAGAATTCCCTTTGAAAACCAGCACAAGACAAGGAAGCCCTCTCTCACCACTATTATTCAACATAGTATTGGAAGTTCTGGCCAGGGCAATCATGCAAGAGAAAGAAATAAAGGGTATTCAAATAGGAAGATAGGAAGTCAAATTGTCTCTATTTGCAGATGACATAATTTTGTATGTTTAGGAAACCCCATCATCTCCATCCAAAAACTCCTTAAGCTGCTAAGCAACTTCCGCAAAGTCTCAGGATACAAAATCAATGTGCAAAAATCACAAGCATTCCTATATGCCAATAATAGGCAAACAGAGAGCCAAATCATGAGAACTCCCATTCACAATTGCTACAAAGAGAATAAAATACCTAGGAATACAACTTACAAGGGATGTTAAGGACCTCTTCCAGGAGAATTACAAACCACTGCTCAAGGAAACAAGAGAGGACACAAACAAATAGAAAAACATTCCATGCTCATGTATAGGAAGAATCAACAATGTGAAAATGGCCATACTGCTCAAATTTATAGATTCAAGCTACCATTGACTTTCTTCACAGATTTAGAAAAAAACTACTTTAAATTTCATGTGGAACCAAAAAAGAGCCTGTATAGCCAAGACAATCCTAAGCCAAGAGAACAAAGCTGGAAGCATCATGCTACCTGACGTCAAACTATACTACAAGGCTACAGTAACCAAAACAGTTTGGTACTGGTACCAAAACAGAGATATAGACCAATGGAACAGAACAGAGGCCCCAGAAATAACACCACACATCTACAACCATCTGATCTTCGACAAACCTGACAAAAACAATCAATGGGGAAAGGAGTCCCTATTTAATAAATGGTGCTGGGAAAACTGGCTAGCCATATGTGGAAAACTAAAAGTGGATCCCTTCCCTACACCTTATACAAAAATTAATTCAAGATTGATTAAAGATTTAAAAGTAAGACCTAAAACCATAAAAACTCTAGAAGAAAACGTAGGCAATACCATTCAGGACATAGGCAAGGGGAAAGACTTCATGACTAAAACACCAAAAGCAATTGCAACAAAAGCCAAAATTGACAAATGGGATCTAATTAAACTAAAGAACTGCTCCACAGAAAAAGAAGCTATCATCAGAGTGAAAGGCACCCTACAGAATGGGAGAAAATTGTAGTAATCTATCCATCTGACAAAGGGCTAATATCCAGAATCTACAAGGAACTTAAATAAATGTACAATAAAAAAAAAACAGTCCCATCAAAAAATGGGGAAAGGATACAGACACTTCTCAAAAGAAGACATTTATAATTTATACGGCTAACAAACATATGAAAAAAACTCATCATCACTGGTCATTAGAGAAATGCAAATCAAAACTACAAGGAGATACCATCTCATGCCAATTAGAATAGTAATCATTAAAAAGTCAAGAAACAACAGATGCTGGAGAGGATGTGGAGAAATGGGAATGTTTTTACACTGTTGGTGGGAGTGTAAATTAGTTCAAACATTGTGGAAGATAGTGTGGCGATTCCTCAAGGATCTAGAACCAGAAATACCATTTGCCCCAGCAATCCCATTACTGGGTATATATACCCAAAGGATTATAAGTCATGCTACTATAAAGACACATGCACACATATGTTTATTGCAGCACTATTCACAATAGCAAAGACTTGGAACCAACCCAAATGCCCATCAATGATAGACTGGATGAAGAAAATGTGGCACATATACACCATGGAATACTATGCAGCCTTAAAAAAGAATGAGTTCATGTTCTTTGCAGGGACATGGATGAAGCTGGAAACCATCATTCTCAGCAAACTAACACAGGAACAATAAACCAAACACTGCATATTCTCACTTATAAGTGGGAGTTGAACAATGAGAACATATGGGCACAGGAAGGGGAACTTCGCACACTGGAGCCTGTCAGGGGGTTGGGGGCAAGGGGAGGGATAGCATTAAGAGAAATACCTAATGTAGATGACGGGTTGATGGGTGCAGCAAACCGCCAAGGCACATGCATATCTATGTAACAAACCTGCACGTTTTGCACGTGTATCCTAGAATTTAAGTATAATTAAAAAAAATAAAAAGATAGTAACAAACTATAGAAATTATCCCTGAAAGTATGTTTATTGCAACACTATTTACAATAGCAAAGACTTGGAACCAACCCCAGTGCCCATCAATGATAGACTGGTTAAAGAAAATGTGGCACATATACACCATGGAATACTATGCAGCCATAAAAAAGGATGAGTTCATGTCCTTTGCAGGGACATGGATGAAGCTGGAAACCATAATCCTCAGCAAACTAACACAGGAACAGTAAACCAAACACTGCATGTTCTCACTCATAAGTGTGAGTTGAACAATGAGAACACATGGACACAGGGAGGCAAACATCACACACTGGGGCCTGTCAGGGGGCAGGGGAAAAGGGGAGGGAAAGCATTAGGACAAATACCTAATGGATGTAGGGCTTAAAACCTAGATGACAGGTTGATAGGTGCAGCAAACCACCATGGTACATGTATACTTATGTAACAAACCTGCACACTCTGCACATGTATCCCAGAACTTAAAGTAAAATAAAATAAATAAATAAAATACAAAAATAAAAATACGAAATACAAAAAAAATACTTACCTGTCATAAACTGCTAAAAGCAAGTTGAGAGTGAGTTGTATTCCAGAGCAACAACTCCTGAGGACTACTTCCAAAACCGATGCATTCCAAAAGCTTTAAATGTTGTGATGAGACTGGAATTGCTCTTTGACAGCTCTCAATGTTTGTCACTCTGCTGAGATTTCAAACTGGACAGGGCTTTGACTCACTATGAAAAAATGCAATGTTTTCATTAAAGTATTCAAAAATATTTATTGGTTTACTAAGTAACCAACAGCATGCTAGGTATCGAGATTATAAAGAAAAAAAAGTATTCTCTGCAATAAATTCACAATCTAGTGAGAAAACAAGCACATAAGCAAACTACGGTAGGTATAATAATGGAGTTTCAATGAATTTTAAATGCATAGAACATTGAAAAACACAGATAGTAGCACCTAATCCAGCATGATTGGTCAGGGCAGGTTCCCTAGAGGACAATATACTGAAACTGAGCCTTGTAAAATGAATAAACTTTTCTCTGACAGAGAGGAGGGAAAAAGAGGCTTCCCTTATACCCCTTATGAAAGGGGTAAATATTTCCAACAGTAGCAATGTTAATCACCGTTGACATTTCCTGCTTGTTAAGTGATCTATGACTGAATGCTGAACACAACCCACAATTGCAAATGTTGCTTTGAGAACAAGATGCAAACAAGAAAATGGTAAATATAAGGATCTATACAGAACTTTTGACAATTATTTTGATTTGAAGTTTACTTAGAATTGACTTCATTGTAGAAATGACTTTGAAGTTATGTGGTTGAAGGTGTGCTCAATTAAATGATCATTGCATTTATTGTTTTGTTTGTTTAAATGCAGTATTATCTGGGAAACTCATACTTAAAATAATTTTAATCTTCCAAGGAAGTTTGATAGTTAAAAAGTTGTGAAAGATTATTTGTCTGATAAATACATTCAATCAGTAATTTTTGAGATGTCATACATTTTACAGTGTACAATTTACACTTCCCTTGTTGTGTCTAGCCCTCTGGAATTAATGAGAATAGTGTGGCAGAATGCCCAGAGGCAGAAGCTAACAAGTGCTTTTAAAAATATGTAACACTTCTTATCTCCTGCCACTCCTAATACACAACGCGCATTTGAGCCTCAGTATGTTATATGCCATACTTACACACTGTACATGCCCCATCAACCTGTTCACACCTTACTCATGTGCTCTTTTTGCTGAGTAGCTACACCTCTTTCCACTCCCTGAGTGACTCATGAACAATTGTCGTGTATCTTAATTTCTGATCTTATATATGTGGTAGTGCTTCTCACTATCACTAGTTTATACACACGCTTTTGGGCTTCAAGTGTCAAAATCATTGTATTTGTTAATTACTTTTATTAAAGCTACCAATTCAATTGTGTCGAACATAGTCAAATTTTCCCACCTTCAAAAGAACTTGACAATCTTAATCTACCTTTAAAAATTTAACAACTGTCAGAAATTATATTAATTTATGGTTTCTCCTTAGGGTTAGTGAGATCCTGTGAAGCAGTAGGACCCTAATAAGAAGGTATCTCCTTGGTACCTTGTGGGGAAATTGACTTTTCCAAGTTTTAATGAGATTTAAATGCTTTGCTGGCTACACAACAGCAAACATTGGAGTTTACCCAACAATTTATTGGCTAGGAATACGAGAAATCTAATTCTAGAGGGTACTAAAAGCATTGGAGAATATGTGATACTGTAATAAAATGCTTAGGTAGATTAATAACACAATTATTGGAAAGATACAAATTGAATCATTGTGAACAAATACCATAAAACAATGTCCCAACTTCTATTTTTATAATTTTATTTGTCTTTATGGAGCACTCTGAATTTTTGACCATTAGATTATGGCTGGGAAAATCAGGCCCATCAGAAATTCTCAAAAGTCACTGGCCAAAACTCACCAGAAGCCAGAGGTCAAGAGGACCATTGATGCAGCTCATTCATTCAGCCCCAGAAGCATGGAGCAGAGTGGAAAGGGTGAAGAAAGGAAATGGGGTTCCACAGAGACGATTCCAACTGTCCATTTTCATCAGAAAAACTTAAAATGACACCTAATTAATTTCTCACCTAGTTGTATACAAAATGTTACAGCTTGTTTCTTTCTTTCCCTCCCTTTGTCTTTCTTCTTCCTTCCTTCCTTTCTTTGTTTTCTCTTACTTTCTTTCTTTCTTCCTTTCTCTCTTTCTTTTTCTTTCTTTCTTTCTTTCTTTCTTTCTTTCTTTTTTTCTCTGTTTCTTCTTTTCATTCTTTTTTCTTTTTTATCTGGAAAACTGAGTTTTTATTAAAGGGGTAATTTTTAAAATCTCACTAAAGATTTTTGTAGTAAGAATGGGGTACATCTCAGTTGCTACACATACTAGCAAGAAGTGAGTGTGAAAAGATCTGCCTTTGATTATCTCGTGAGATTAATATACTTTAAAACAGCTCTTAGGTTTGTTTTTCTTCCTCTGAGTAATTATAGGTTGAAACTTTAATTTCAACCTGATATAGTGTGGCTGTATAGAATGAAATGGCATTTTGATATTTTTAGCAGAATATATAAAAGGACTTATAAAAATACTAATCTAAAATAATATTGTTCTGTAGTGGTTTGTAAATACTATCACATTACATCCTCATTTTTCATAGTTCAATATCCTTGTCTATTAGGAAGAGGCATAATATTTCTTCTTGATACATTAGTAAAATAATTACTTGGAAAACATACCAAAAAAGAGCTATCTTATGCAAATTCCATTTAACCACAAATGGCATTTGACAATGATGCAGGTATTCATTTTTGATCAAAAAATTTAGCTACCCAGAGCTGTTTACAATAAACATCATAGAAAATGCCATTTGTTCCAGATAATTGCTCTATTTATTTAATTGATGCTTATGATCAAATCGCAGTGCAAGTTTCCAGATATGCATATTGATGAACTAGATGTAACACAGTAAGTTTCTATATTATTTTTTAAAGTACTCTGTGATCCAGTGGATTTGAAATTTGCAGCTACTGTCGGGTTTTACTAATCTTTGCAAATTTTAAAAAGGAAAAATAAATAAAATATAACTACAGATGACACAAATATCTACATGTTACTCTTTGAACATGAATAATTTATAAAACTTGCTGAATAAAAGTAAACATCAAGATTATTTCTATTTTATATCTTTCTTTGGCTTTCCCATTGTTGTAAATGCTAGCAATCAAGATAAGCAGTAATCCATATTCTATATCAATTATTAATTGCTATTATACATCTATATCATTAATTGACATTACTTTATATACAGCTACAAAGGTTTTTGTGTAGCAATGACACAGATTGCAGACATCACATTAAGAAATTTGTTTCATTAGTCTATACTTTTGCTCTGTTGTCTCTTCTGGATGAGAAAAGTACTTCATTAATAACATGGGATTTTCCAAGTTGTATTTAGGTTTTAATGTTTTCATGACAGCAATCTGACTGCGTTTATTTAAATTTAAAATATACATACCCTTTACGTAATTTCATTCTGGGAACTTAGTCAACCAAAAAAGAAACCTACCAATACATAAGATGCAATTAGAAGATATTTATTACCATATTATTTGTGTAGACCAAAAATAAAAAATAAAAATAAACTGTCAAAAAGTCTATCAATAAGAGAATGTTTAATAAGTTATGGAGTAGACATTGGGCTAGTCTGGTTCTTATGAGATGCAGATGGCAAGACAATTAAATATGAAAAGATTTATTAGGAAAAACGCATATAGGAGACAATATTGGGTGGGAGCATCTGAAACTACCCTGCAGTCTGAAGAAAGTTCAGTGAAGCCATCGGGGAGTCTGTGAGCCTAAATAGCAAGAAGGTAAGTATTCCTTCATGCACATGGAATCTTTGATACATACATTGATAAGCCATGAGGCAGGGAAGAGTTAATAATACCCCAAATATCTCCAAGTTTTCTTACCTTTATGACTAATGGTACCAGTCTGTCTACCAGGATTCATTCTGCACCTACAAACACTACCCCAGCTTCAAAGTTCAGCTCAAATATTATCCTCAAGCTTGCTACTCATGTACTATATAATTTCATTTCTACGGTATTCTTGAAATAAAACTATAGAGATGGAGAACAAGGTTAGTGGTTGAGAGGAGTTAGGATTAGGAAGGGTGTGGCTATAAAGGCATAGCGCAAGGGATCTTTATGGTAATGGAATAGTTCTGTATCCGAGACCTGAAGATGTTTATTAGCACATATTAACATTACATGGTGGTAATATTCAATGGCTCAAGGGACAAAATTGCATAAGAGTACACACAAAAAAATATAGAAAATTGATGAAATTTGAGTAAGCTCTGTGGATTGTACTAATGTCAATTTCTTGTCTTTGCTATTTTAGTTATCATTGGAAGAAACTGGGTAACAGGTACACAGGACTGCCTTGTACATATTTTGCAACTTCTTGTGAATCTGTAATTCTTTAAATATAAAAAAATTATACATGTACAAAAAAATGTGCATGGCCAAATTATTTGTAATTGTCCCAAATTGAAATAAAATCAAATGACCATCAAGAATAGAATGAATACAAGAATTGTAGCATTTTCACACAACAGCCTTAAAGCAATGCTGCACGCAACACAGATGATTTTCACAAATGTAATATGGAACAAAAGAAGCCAGTATACACTGTATTACATACTTTTCTTAAAAGTAACCTATGTGCTGTATATCAGCATAGTGGTTATCCTTGGAAGGGTAGTGCCCGGTAAGAGGCATAAAGATACTAAAAATGTTTCATTTCTTGATTAGGTTGTGTGGTATGTTCACTTGTAAAAATTCTCTAAGCTGACACTTGCATGTGTTTTACACTTTAATAAAATGTATATTTGAAGAATAATTGCTAAGGAAACCAGCTGTGTATTTTTATCACATTTTGTCTGATTGATAGATGGGTAAGAGTGAGTTAAGACTTGATCAAAAATAATTAAAAATAAAAAGATTTTTAATTCTATGCTTTAAAAAACTACTTCGGAGAGTATACAAAATTACATAACTATTTTTAACTCACTTTCTTTCCTAGCTAGGGATAAAAAACACTGGGCAGGTGAAGGATTCTTTATTTTTTTTTTAATGGTGGCCTGAGAATCCAAATAAAATGATGAAACCAATAGAAATATATTCATATGTACTTGTATGTCTAGTCTATGACTTACATGTGTCCAGGCTTTGACAAATTATCATCAAAGTGACAATTGTTCCTGGAGAGCCCCAGCTGGGGAAAGTGCAGCTGAAGATGTTTCTTAGCACATATACCATTACATGGGACTCATGTAACTTGAAAAATGCTGCAGCTGTAAACCTTTCTCAGTTGAGGCAAGACAATGGAGTTTAAATATTTACTGTATAACAGCAGGTGCTAAGTTCCATATTAGGTAGGAATTATTTATTTTGTTAATCTTCTCTCAGCCAATGTAGGGTGATTAGTTTATTATTAGTGTATACTTAGCCAGAGATTTTATAGCTATAATATCAGCACAGATTTATAGGGTATAAGTGATATACTGAAGATTCTTATGACTGTATTTTCCTGTTTAAAAAACATAAAAGCCTAAAAACTCAAGAGACCATCCTCTGACTAAAACATAAAGGTAATTTCAATACAGAATAAATAGAAAATCAATGACAGCCCATGCAATAAGCCTTTGGAGTTTTCTGTGAGATGTTGCCATGTTTTTCCGTGATTGCTTCTTGGGCATTCAAACTCACAAGTAAAATAGAGGGGAGGTCGGGTGCGGTGGCTCACGCCTGTAATCCCAGCACTTCGGGAAGCTAAGAAGGTGGATCACCTGAGGTCAGGAGTTCGAGACCAGCCTGGCCAACATGGTGAAACCATCTCTACTAAAACAATACAAAATTAGTTGGGCGTGGTGGTGGATGCCTGTAATCTCAGCTACTCGGGAGGCTGAGTCAGGAGAAACACTTGAACCCAGGAGACAGAGGTTGCAGTGAGGTGAAATGGCGCCATTGCACTCCAGCCTGGGCAACAAGAGCAAAACTCCATCTGAAAAAAAAAAAAAAAAGGGCAGAGGGAAAGAGCATTATAGTAAGAATCCAGATATTTACATGTTTTTATAGCCAGTTTTATCACTATCTTTTTGTCTTATTTTACAAGTCTCTCCACCTCTTTTGTCCTAAGTTTCCCTCCCACAAAAATATCAGCTCATTTTTTTAGTGTTACTATTGACTGATAAGTGACAGAAAAATAGTAGGTGTGAAATTTTTGCTTCAGCAAATTATCTGTTACATTTGCACAGCAGCCTAGTGAGCACAATGGAGAAATATTGGCTGAATCAAAGTATAGCTCGTTGGTTTGCACTTTGGTTGAACGAGGGAACATATATCAGAGAGCAGATTGTTGGTTCCATTAGCATCACCTTAGAACCTGCTGCGGAAGGGCTCATTCATTGGCCCAGCCCTGAATAACTCATACATCACTGGCTTGTACCCGAGTATGATAATACAAGTCTCAGATTTGGAGCTGACAAGATGCTAAGAGGTAAAGCATACGTATGAGATCATATTATCAGTTACTCAAAAGATCTAAACAGGACCGAGACTGGTGCCATTAGTCATAAAGGTAGGAAAAGTTGGAGATATTTGGGGAATTGTAAAATCTTCTCTACCTCAGGGCTTACCAGTATACATATCAAAGAGCCAAGATCATGCCACTGCACTCCAGCCTGAGCAACAGAACAAGACTCTGTCCAAAAAAAAAAAAAAAAAAAAAGATTCCATGTATATGAAGGAATACTTGCCTTCTGTGCAAAGTCCACAGAAGCTGTACAGATATCAAATAAATCTAAGGCAAATGTATAACACCTCATGGTAGTAGGTCTGCAAAAGACAGCTTAGAAAATTTTGGATGAGCATTGTTGATATATTAAGTTCAACACATTAACAACATAATGTGCCTATCAAAAAACAGCAATAATATTTGCATAGTATCCAAAGTGAGAAAGCTAATAGTCGTATTCTTCACTGGTTGGACAACATCTAGTGAGACTAGTTCATGGCTCCAGATAGGGGACTCTGATAAATTATGGTATACCACATTATTCAGTATGGTGAAGGAACTGAAGCCATGCTATGAGAGCACTGTGGAGGTGCCTGCACATGTATAGGGGGAAAACACAGAAGACAGGATATGTATCATGAAATATTTGAGGAGCTATTAAGAAGAAAACTTATTTGATCAGGAAACCCCTCCCCACAGAGTCAAGTTATAGGAAGGTAGCTTTTTATTCAACATAAACTAAAAACTGCTAACTATTGGAGATGTCAAAAGATTAAATGAGGCCGAGCGCGGTGGCTCACGCCTGTAGTTTTAGCACTCTGGAAGGCCGAAGTGGGTGGATCACTTGAAGTCAGGAGTTCGAGACCAGCCTGGCCAACATGGTGAAAGCCCGTCTCTACCAAAAGTACAAAAATCAGCTGGCATGGTGGTGGATGGCTGTAGCCCCAGCTACTTGCGATGATGAGGCAAGAGAAACTCTTGAACCCAGGAAGCGGAGGTTGCAGTGAGGCAAGATCGCGCCACTGCACTCCAGCCTGGGTAACAGAGTGAGGCTCTTTCTCAAAAAAAAAAAAAAAATTAAGTGAGCCGTCTTAAATGATGCTCTCCATCTCTACTGTCACTTCCTTTTCTAAGCCACCATGAACTTTAGCCTGGAGCCCTTCAGTAACTGCTTAACTTTCAAATCCATCATTGTTCCAATTCATTTAGCATACAGAAGCATGAAGGAGCTTTTATAAATGTGTATCTAAAGTAGCTTAAACTTGTAAGCATCTTTCCTTCTAACCCGAGCTTCCTTCTTAAATATTTGGCAGGCCTTACAAGGCTTTCCAGGATACGGTTTCTACTCACGTTCTTAGCCTTATCTCTGCATCACTCACTCCCTCCATCATTTCACCCGTGATTGCAAGGACTATGGGCTTATTCTTCAGTTGTTCAACGCTGTCTCTTACCACTCTACTCAAGAACACCTACATGTATTCATGTATTTCAGAGCTCAACTAGTAGTTTCTCAGAGAGGCCTTGCTAGGTCCGATCCCCTTGTGTCTTTCGTGTTCTGTTGTATGTATTTATAAGATTCAGTCTGTTTGTCTCTTCAACTGGATTATTTACAAGCTTCGTGGCATCTGGAGCCTAGTATCTCTGTTTCCTGTGTCTCACCCAGTGTAGATTCTGATATATTTATGGATTAAATGTAGCAATAAGTAATATTTTAGGACTTTTTTGCCTGTATGACATATAGGGCCTGAATTGGGTGAGATTCACTCTGGTTTTCAAAAAGTTCAAAGGATAGGAAGCCAATAAATAAATAAATAATATTTACTGCTTCTGGCAAAAAAGACAGTGCAAATTAATGTCATATTTTTGTGAGCACGAATTTTCTTAGTGAATTATAGAGCATCCATCACCTTATTACTCAGAGTGTGATCCATAGACCAGCAGCATCAGCATCACCTGGAAGGTTGTTAGAAATGCAGAGTTTTGAGCCCACCCTAGACCTACTGAATCATAATTTGCATTTTACCAAGACCCCCAGATGATTCAGAAGCACATTAAAAAATTGAGAAGCACTGATCCGCAGTATCTTCATATTTATACTATTAATGATTTAAAATTATTTATGTTTTTCAATATAATTGATGTAATAGAACGTATCACTGGAAAAAAATAAACTGGACAACTGATAGTTGATTTCCATCACTGTCTAATGGATGTCACAGGCTATATTCAGCTACCCTCACGATCAGGGCAAGTTTACCTGACCACAAAGCAAAGAAACAAACGAAGACCTTACAAGTCAATTTGATAGAAAAAGCAGATGGCAAACAGCCTCACAGTTTAAAATTTATTCTGTAAGCCCATTTTGCATGATGATGTGTCATATAAGCAGCTAGTTTGTAGCCTGTCATTTGGGATATACCTGCAAAACAGACATTTCTGAAAACCGTTTCATTTCAGTAACTGTGTGGTTGTGTGCAACTGACGTTATTGAGAATGATTTCTAATTATTTTGGCTTCCTTCTGGTAAATTACCAGAGAGAAGTCTAATTTACCATATGGTTTGCTGATACGCTAATATTCACAAGCCATCATTAGATGCAGTTAATCTACAGTCAGGTGCTCTGTTTGTTCAGACATATTGGAACAACCACTGATTAATATTGCTGAAGAGAGTGGTTAATTTTATTAGCCACTAAGAATTCTGCTGTGAATAATCTTATTTGCTTCATGTGAACATTTATCTAAGAATGTGCAATCCAGAGAATATATTTTAAATGCAGGCTCCCCTTGAAACTCATACCAACACTGGTAATGGAGTTCTATAACAGGCACTGGACTTTGTTCACTTTGCAATCTGAGATTTGAGGGTTTCTTTTTCCCTGCTATGTTTCTACTGCTATTTTTATTAAGTGTTGCAGTTTTTTTCTGTCAACTTCACCTGAAGAGACATCAATCTTGCTCCCCTAGGGCTTAGAATCTAAGCCAGTCTGACAATACAACTCAGACATGTTTCTAATAATCATTTAGAAGCTCTATGACAGAATTCTTTTTCCATTTATCAAGAACTATACACAGGCATTTTGATCACTGTCGCAATTTAGAGAGCAGGTAACAGTAAATGTGCTGAGGATCCCTTCCTACATCCAGTATCAGGTTCTGTTTGAGGTGGGAGCATTTAATGAAAACAGAAAAGTTTGAATATAGAATGCATTTTTCCACTTTCCTCTACTCACCCATAAGGTTTCACTCACTCCTCCTTCTCCCTTCCTTATGATCCTTTTTAGATTCTATTTTTCTTTTTCCCAGAAGAAGTAGTAGAGACAAGCTAGAAACAGAATTTAAATATATTTTAGAATAGATGGCATTCTAAATACACACTTTGTTTCTTTTGATATCTATCCACTTTAAAAATTGCAAGCATTTGTTTTCACAATTTTACTATACTGTAAATTGTTTATAAGAAAAGAGATTGCATAACTTGGGGAAGGTTTGAATAATTTTTCAGTCCTCAGATATCTAAATTTTGCCCCATACCACATGTTATCTTGCTATTATAATAATTCTCTGAGCTCTTTGAAAATATTCCCAATAATGGAAAGAAATTTGGATATTCAGTACATATCTATTGCTAGTATGTGAAGTATCACATAAAATATTTGGAATGATTCCAAAACATACAAAAATAACTCTTTATTTCAGTATGCCCTATCTGTGCTTATGCATAGTCATAACCAATGTATTAGTATCTGCTGCACTGGTGGCAGATAGAGCTTATGTTTTAGAGTCACACAGAAATGAGAATGAGTTGTAGTCACTTCTTACCACTCTGACTGTGAGCAAATTGACCTCTAAACACCCCATTTCCCTCTGTACTGTGGGGATTACATCTTCCTTACGATACTTGTATCAGGATTAAATTAAAAATATATATGTATCTGTAAAACTTAATGCAGTGCCTGCCTGTCAAAATAAGTACTTAATAAAATGTAGTTATTGATATTATTTGTTTAGATATATTTAAAAACAAAAATATATTCTTGTATTCAAAACAACTCAGCGTATACCCATAGGTGCTTATTCGTTATTGAATTCAAACAATGGCTCACTGGTGACCAAAACAAAGTTCTTTTTGGAAGCAACAAACCCACCCACAGGTATAATATTAAGGCTCTGTGACCCACACAATACTGCTTCATGTTTTAGTTGAATACTACAATGGAAATATAAAAACAGCTAACAACAAGTTTTACTGTGTTTTTGTGTATGCAACTTTTATTCCAGAAAATAAAAGAATAAATAGAATACTTGGCTTTCATAATTTTTGTAAAAATTAGTTTCTATAAAAATGAGACAGTATATTATTTTTAAAATCAAAATAAAGTCGAGTGGGTTAAATGACTAAAAAACAATAATTGTATCATTGATCATAAGAAAGGGCATTTCTGCAGATGTGACTTCAAACATACATATATCTATGCACATGCCTACTAGAAAATAAGCAGTTATCAAACCTTTACAATAGGTGCAATTCCACTTGTCACAAGTAACAATGTGTGAGAGATAGGTAACTGTAATTTCCTCTATTTTCACTGTCTAGTATCCATTTCTGAAATGTGTATCCATTTTTTCCTCAGTACTTTCATGCTAATATTCTTTTTTAAAATCAATATACCATGATGGCAAAAGTAAATGTTTTAAAAATACACAATTATGTTGAGAAAGTAGGACTGTGTGAACTAGTAGGAATTTTTTTAAACTTCACATAATGCAACTTTATGTTCCTCCTGAGCTTAAAGTAAAATAAGATTGATTACAAATGTAGTGATTCTAAAATATACAACAAATTATCCAGTTGCTGTACGCATATTCTTCTGGCCATCCAAAGATAGTATAAGCATTAAACATTAATTCTCACTACCTGGAAAAAATATCATGAGGGCTTGGCTTTCCATGTGGTAATTACTGAAAGCTATGAATTAAAAATAAAATAATTGTATATGCTTGTTAGAATATTTGAGTGGTGGCTGCTGCATGAAATGGACTCATGAGTAGCAATGGTTAATGGTATATACAATTCTCCTGGAAATAATTAATATCTGGGGAATAAAAGACCAGACCAATAGTGTTTATTTTTCTATTTTCACTTATGATCAGAATAGCTTAATTTTACTTCTAACATATTTTTACTTAAAATTCATGTATTTCAAATAATTTCCTTCATATATAGTGCATTTCGTTAGGTACAAAAATAATGATTGCTGGTCAGAACAGGTCTATGAAATACTTGAGTCTACTAAACTATCGTACTCTTGTTTTTCAAAGTGTGATAGAAAGGACAATAAGTGAAAAAAGTTAAAATATGTATTTTTCACTCCAGTTAAAATATGGTTTTAAATACTAAAACTTAAATTATTTGGGGTGTGAATAAGAGAGTTATTCAGTTATATTTGCGGGAGTTTATATTTGATGAATTTGGGTTCTTTGTAGAGTGTTTTGTTTGCTTGTTTTCTGGGTTTTTGTTGTTGCTGTAGTTTTTGTTTTTGTTGTTGTTTTGAGGCCAAGTTATTTAGCTACCCTAGAAAGAGAAATTAACTCACATTTCACCCACAGTGGGACTGGGGAAAGGAGATATCTGAGAGTCAATCACAACACTCTGGTTGGCAAAATAATAAATATCTGTGCTTTTAAAAGTGTTCAGGTCCATAAAATTTGCACCTTCTATTCATTGTTTGAACTAAACAGTTTAATTTTGCACAGGCTGCATAACTGTTAGCTATTATAATGCTTAAATAACAATCATGCTCACAAGTTGTCAATATTCCTATGCTGAAGTTACTATATCTGTTAATCTCGATACTTAAATGGCATTGGTTGTAAGGATGTTGAAAGAAGAAGGACTCTTTGTTGGCTTTCTTCCAAGAGACCTGAAAGGATCATATATTTTTTGGTGTTTGCTTCGGTTCTCCACTTTGCAAGCCTCAGAAGTTTGATTTTTATCGTCACAAAACAGATGATTCTAAGACATTCATACCAATTCACTCTCATGAAATGAACTAGAACTAAATTGCCTAATTTATTAGCTTACATGGAAGAATACATCTGCCAAGGGGAGAGAAGATGAAGATATGCATTCTCTGGCCAGAACATTCCCTCCCTGTTGAAAAAGCCATTAGAAGCCAAATTATAATCAAAAGGTTGCTTGATGATTATGTAATCAGAACAAGAAAAGTTATTTGTATGATTTGTATGTTTAGTGGCACTAAACCATAATGGGAGATAGCAGTCTCCACAGTTCACTTGATATCTGTCACTGAGAGAGATTCAGTCTTTGTCAGGGCCCCCTGTCTTCTAGAGAAATAAGCCTGTCTCTTTGGTGCTTTGCCAACTACGGCTCTTCTGACTGACTCAGTCATTCATTAGCTTTAGTCTAGTCTTGCTGTGTTCAGAGGGTCAGTGTGTGCTTCTAAGTGAGTTTCATGACTTTTTCTAACTCACATCAGGCTCATTCTATAATTGTAGAGCGAGAAGCGGTTCCGTTCCCCTCTTGTCAAGTTCCAGGGGAAGTATCCTTTACACCCAGCAGAGACTTACTGAACAGCCTGGCAAAATCAGAATTGCTATCTTAAATTGTCTGGAAAGTGATAAATAATAAATTTCAACCGCACTTGAAAGTTAAATTAGTTCTTTTCAATGTATTGTCTCATATGATAAAATAGCACTAATTTTTTTCAAACTGAGGGGAGCCAGGGGAGAACAATTTAAGGAAAGAGTACACTATAAATCAGCATGAAAGCTCTTTTAGATATATTGTCCTTTTTATCTTAAAAAAAATTGATACATTTGTCTTAGATTTTTGGCTTTGATTTTTTTATTTTAATTTTTATTATGTTTTTAAGTGTGGCAACCATGAACAAAGCAATCACTTGGTAAAGAATATTATCATTAGAATTCTGAGAGGCGATTACAATATCAGGCAGTAGGCACCACACTGTAAAGCATGACTGCATAAAATCTGCAATCAGTGCAAGGAGCAGTTTCCTTTAGTTTCAGAGAAATTACAGCAGAACAACTAGGTAGCACGTAAAGAAAAGCATTGCTTGTAGAACAGAGAATCGTTAAAAGCAGAGATAGGTGTGAAGGGTAATGGAGACCTTCCCCCACAATAGTCAAAGGCACTCAAAGTCAATGATGATTTTGCGATGCCTCATGTGGATGATGTAATCTCTACAACAACTCAAGTAAGACAGATAGTATTCTTAATTGCCAATGTGGAAAGTCGTCATTTCCATTTTTTACAGAGGTAGGAGAAGTAGGACCTACAGAATTATTATTTCACTCCACGTATCCTTTTGGGTGCTTGCTTCTGGTCATTTAGCTATAGACTATTTGTTGACTGCTCTTCCCCATGGAAGCGTATCTCATGCACTGTCCTGAGATTCATGTCTGTGGCTTCATTCGCTCACTGGACATTTCCACTCAGATGTCATGTGAAAACTGCCAACTTACCATTTCCAAAATTGCACTTGTCTTTTTCATATGTACTCCTGCCTCACCTGACATGTTCTTGACTTTAGTTAATCATGTAACCATCAATACATTCTCCCAATAATATGCTGAGTCATCCTCTACTCTTCCCTGTACCTTAGCTCAGCATCCTAATTCAGCCGACTCTATTCCAAAAATGTATTCTGTATTTTACCTCTACTCTCCTAAGATGCTGCCACTGCCTTTGTATTCTAATCACCAGCTTCCAAGACCTAGCTTCCCCCTCATTAGTCTTATCCAACTCTAGTATAACCTTCATATTTTACCCAAGTGAACTCATAAGTAGCAAATCTGACAGTGAGACTCCCCAACATGAGAAAATCACCAGTCTCCCTTAGAATAGCATGTCAAGCCCATGACGGAGACTGGCCAGCTATTTGTCATTTTCCTTTCCTCCTGGGCAGACAATGAGACTACATTGCCAAGCCTTCCTTGCAATTAGACATGGCCAAATGACTGAGTCCTAGTCAATACAATAGAGACAGAAGTGATCTAAACCATTTCTGGGACAGGCTGCCAACTCTATATTGATGCCTAGCACTACGTCAGAAACTGTAAGTTAAAGATGAGGGCGCTTCCACCAGCCAGGATCCCTGAAACATCAAGTTGGCCGGAGCCCCTACCCAGCACAACTAGGAATATGCATTTTGGACTATAGGTGAATGAGAAATCCCTTTTTTATTCTTAAGCCACTAATATCTTAGGGAGTATCTAGTACAGCTGCTATTATTACTTTAACTGGTCTAAAGCTTAATCATCCTTCCTAGCCACACACATTCTAGCTTATTCCCAAATCAACCTGCATAGCCCTGTGCTCTGCACCATTACCACACTCTGCGTGTTCACTCTCCTTGCCTTAAAAGGCTTGGAAGACTGCAAGGCGTCCTTCAAAACTAAACTCAAATATTACTGTTACGATGGTTTCCAATGTTCCTAGGGTCCCGTGAATATACACATCTCAGCATTTACTATAGGACCCATAACTATGAGTGTGATAATGTTATAGAAAAATTCTTGAGGGTAAAGGCCATGTTATGAATGAATACACAGCTAATATCCTGTGATTGTCTTTCAATAAATTTTGTTAAATGAATGAATAAATTAGGTTCTACATACTAGGATTTTATAACAAAGAGAAAACAACCAGTAACTAGAGTTTGTCTATGAAAATCATTCTTCATTTGGGCAGGCGTATTTGAATATTTTCTGAAAATATTCACAAACCTTCTAGGTATCATATGTAAATAGCTGTCTTGTTGTTTTCTAGGGATGGCTGACACTAGAATACATCTTCCTTGTCTGTTTCTATAATTTTCAAATTTTTGAAACTACTGAGATTTACTTTTCTAAAGCTTTTCCATGCACTATTAAGCAGAAAAAATGAAGAAAGTAGGTCAGGTTTCTGACCTGTTAGCCTTGCTTTAGTTGTGTTCTTACACAAAGACACTGGCAGGCGTTTAAAATGCAGAAATATGAACAGAAAGTACAATACCAATGGCAAAATCTTCTTCTCCATTTATATATTTTGCTGTTTGCACAAAAGAATGATTTTGACAGTATGTTGTACACAAGAAAAAATAGTTCAAAATGCTGCTACTGGCTAGAGCTTCATATAAAACAGACTCATGCTTCCTGGTCTAAGATAGTTTACTTTTCTTTCCCGTGTAGCATCAACTAAATAATCTGATGAAGTGCAATTTCTATTCAGAAATCATGATTTTTTTATTCTAAAGTAATAGAAAATATGTAATAAACATAACACAATTAATATTCACCCATCTCTTTATGTAATGTTCATGGAACTAAATCATTAAATCTTTCATTGCTGATTTTTCCAGAATGGGAAAGATTTATAACTCTATGCATTAATGTTATTTCATACACATAGTCAAATATATATACAGCTGCTTACTAAATTATCTTAATGATGACACTTGTCTCAGAATCTCTGACATAATGTAAACTTGATTCAAAATGAAGTATAGGGTACATAGCTGTGTTAACCTGGGTTATTCTGTACTCAAATACAGATTCACTGCCTTAAAATACTGAATCATCTTTATTATATTTACTGAAGATGTCAAAAAGATCTTGACGTGGTTAAGAGAACTTCTGAATGTTCAGGAGTCTTTCAGTATTTTGGGCTGGGAAAAAAAGAGAAATTATAACTTTATATCACTTCATCCACACTTATTTTGTCTAACTTCATTTGTTATATTAGCCTGTCTTGATATATTCTTCCAAGATCTGCTCTCCATTCTCTCCTAGAAGTCTTCTATTTCTTTCTTCAAAATTTAGTTAGCTTTTATTATATGTAATCAGCTACTTAATCTGTTCATGTTTGTTGTCTAACATGAGTAAGGCTAACTTTCACTAGAACTTAGTTATCCAAATAGCATTGGATTCCAAACATATACATTTATTCTATTGCTGCTGATAAGTCTCAAAGCTGTTATCCTCATAAGATCCTTCTTAATCACTTGGTGAAATCAAGGTGTTGGCAGGGCTGTATTCTTTCTGGAGGCTGTAGAGGACAATCTGTTTCTGTGCCTTTTCCAACTTCTAAAGGCTGCCCACTTTCTATGGCTTGTGGCCTTTTCCTCTGTCTTCAAAACCAGAGATAATGGACTGTGTCCTTCTCATACTGCTGTCTGCCTATTTCTCTTCTACCTTCCTTTTCTTCCATTTAAAGACCTCTGTGATTACACTGGACCCACCTGGATCATCCAGGATAATCTCCATATTTTAAAGTCAGTTAAATAGAAACATTAATTCTATTTGCAACGTTAATTCTTCTTTGCCATGTTGTATTAGTCTGTTCTCATGCTGCTGAGAAAGACATACCTGAGACTGGGTAATTTATAAAGGAAAGAGGTTTAATTGACTCACAGTTCCACATGGCTGGGGAGGCCTCACAATCATGGCTGAAGACAAAGGAGAAGCAAAGTTACATCTTACATGGTGGCAGGCAAGAGAGTGTGTGTAGGGGAACTCCCCCTTTTTAAAACCATCAGATCTCGTGAGACTTATTTATTATCACAAGAACAGCATGGGAAAGACCTACCCCCATGATTCAATTACATCCCACCAGCTCCCTCCCACCATATGTTGGAATTATGGGAGCTACAATTCAAGATGAGATTTGTGTGGGGACATAGCCAAACCACCACTGTCCCCTCCCAAATCTCATGTCCTCACATTTCACAACCAATCATGCCCTCCCAACAGTCCTCCAAAGTCTTAACTCATTTCAGCATTAACTCAGAAGCCCACAGTCCAAAGTCTCATCGGAGACAAGGCAAGTTCCTTCTGCCTATGAGCCTGTAAAATCAAAAGCAAGTTAGTTACTTCCTAGATACAAGGAGGGTACAGGCATTGGGCAAATACTCCTATTCCAAACAGAAGAAATTGGCCAAAATTAAGGGACTACATGCCCCTTGCAAGTCTGAAATCCAGTGGGGCAGTCAAATCTTAAAGCTCCAAAATGAGTTCTTTGACTACATGTCTCACATCCAGGTCATGTAGATGTAAGAGGTGGGCTCCCATAGCCTTCAGCAGCTCCGATCCTGTCACTTTGCAGGGTACAGCCCCCTACGTGGCTGCTTTCATGGGCTGGCATTCAGTGCCTGTAGCTTTTCCAGGTGCCCAGTGCAAACTGCTGGTAGATCTACCATTCTGGCATCTGGAGGATGGTAGCCCTCTTCTCACAGCTCCACTAGGCAGTGCCCCAGTGGGGGTTCTGTGTGGGGGCTTGGACCTCACATTTCCCTTCTGCACTGCCCTAACAGAGGTTCCCCATGAGGGCCCTGCCCCTGCAGCACACCTCTGCCTAGACATCAAGGCGTTTCCATTCATCTTCTAAAATCTAGGCAGAGGTTCTCAAGCGTCAATTCTTGATTCCCATCCACCCACAGTCTCAACACTATGTGAAAGCTACCAAGGCTTGGGGCTGGCATCCTCTGAAGCCATGGCTTGAGCTGTACCTTGGCACCTTATAGCCACAGCTGGAGCAGCTGGGATGCAGAGCACCAAGTCCCCAGGCTGCACACAAAATGGGGGCCCTGAGTCTGGCCTGCAAAACCATTTTTTCCTCCTAGGCCTCCAGGCCTGGGGTGGAAGGGGCTGCCACAAAGGTCTCTGACATGCCCTGGAGACATTTTCCCCATTGTCTTGGCTGTTAACATTCGGTTCCTTGTTACTTATGCAAATTTCTGCAGTAGGCTTGAATTTCTTCCCAGAAAATGAGGTTTTCTTCTCTGTTGGTGCAAATTTTCCATACTTCTATGCTCTGCTTCCCTTTTAAACATAAGTTCCAATTCCAAGCCATATATTCGTGAATACATTAAACTTTTAACAGCACCCAAATTACCTCTTGAATGCTTTGCTGCTTAGAAATTTCTCCCGCCAGATACCCTAAAACATTTCTCTCAAGTTCGAAGTACCACAAATCTCTCAGGCAGGGGCAAAATGGCACCAGTCTCTTTGCTAAAACATAGCAAGAGTCACCTTTATTCCAGTTCCCAACAAGCACCCCATCTCCATCTGAAAGCACCTAAACCTGGATTTCATTGTCCATACCACTATCGGCATTTTAATCAAAGCCATTCAACAAGTCTCTAGCAAATTCTAAATTTTCTCACATCTTCCTGTCCCCTTCTGAACCCTCTGAACTGTTCCAACCTCTGCCTGTTACCCAATTCTGAAGTACCTTCCACATTTTTGATTATGCTTACAGCACTACCCCATTCTACCAGTACTAATTTACTGTATTAGTCTGTTCTCACACTGCTAATAAAGACATACCAGAGACTGGGTAATTTATAAAGGACAGAGGTTTAATTGACTCACAGTTCCCCATGACTCGGGAGGCCTCACAATCATGGCAGAAGGCAAATGAGGAGAAAAGTCACGTCTTACATGGCAACGGGCAAGAGAGCATGTGCAAGGGAACTCCCCCTTTTAAAACCATCAGATCTCATGAGCCTTATTCACTATCATGAGAACAGCATGGAAAAGACCTGCCCCCATGTTTCAATTACCTCCCACCATGTCCCTCCCAAGACATGTGGAGATTATGGGAGCTACAATTCAAGATGACATTTGGTTGGAGACACAGCCAAATCATATTATTCTGCCCTTTTTTTGTGGAAATATGACATATTCAGTTTCCAAGGATTAGGACATAGCCTTTGGGAGGGCCATTATTCTGTCTACCACAAATAGTACAGGTATGGGTTGCAAAACTGACATACCTGGGTTACAAGTCACCACAAATTATCTAGCTTTTTTGCTGTAGTGCTCTTGTGGGGAAAGTAGTACCTCCATCACTGGGTTATATAAAAAACAATTTTTTAAAATGAATCTAAAGAGGGTTTTTAGGACTGTGACTGACATATAGTAAGCTTTAAATAAATGTTAGTTATTATTAAAATTTTGGTAATCTCTTGGCAGTACTTAAATTGTTTGACAAAGTGATTGAGCAAAAGCTTTTTTCTTTTCTTTCTTTCTTTCTTTTATTTTTAAGACTGGGTCTCACTTTTTAGCCCATGCTGGAATGCAGTGATGTAATTACAGGTCAGTGCAGCCTTGACCTCCTGGGCTCAAGTGATCCTCCCACTTCAGCCTCCTGAGCATCTTGGACTACAGGTATATGCCACTGTGCCCAGCTATTTATTTATTTATTCATTCATTTATTTTAGAGACAGGGTCTCCCTGTGTTGCCCAGGATGACCTCAGACTTCTGGTCTCAGGCAATCCTCCCACCTTAGCCTCCCAAAATGCCAGGATTACCGACATGAACCACCACACCCTTCCAAAAGTTTTTTTTTTTTTTTTTTGAGACGGAGTCTCGCTCTGTCACCCAGGCTGGAGTGCAGTGGCGCGATCTCGGCTCACTGCAAGCTCCGCCTCCTGGGTTCACGCCATTCTCCTGCCTCAGCCTCCCAAGTAGCTGGGACTACAGGCGCCCGTCACCACGCCCAGCTAATTTTTAGTATTTGTAGTAGAGACGGGGTTTCACCGTGTTAGCCAGGATGGTCTCGATCTCCTGACCTCGTGATCCACCCGCCTCGGCCTCCCAAAGTGCTGGGATTACAGGCGTGAGCCACCGCGCCCGGCCCCAAAAGTTTTTTATTTATGTCAAGTATAGTAGTGATAAACAGTTAAGCTGTAAACTCAAGGTCTTAAAGGCTTTGAAAAAGAAAAAAATAAATTGTATAGTTCAAGAAATAAAAGCTAATTTGAAAATTGCAATTCTAATAGAGAATATTCTATAAATGACTTGCCCCCTTTGCCTAATTACATTGGCCTCCTAAGGAAACTTATGTCCCTTTGGCATTGTCACTCACACATGTATAAACTGCGATGTTCATTGACCCAGAGCACAGTTTTTCCAGTCTTAATACACGTTCCCTATATTAAGCTCTGGGACTTTTCCTTCCTGTTACAAAAATAATTTCATTTTGTAAACACTTTGTGGTAGTCTCAAAATACTTTAAATACAGCCAGAGTCTCTTTCAAGCCCCAATACCCAAAAGTAGGATCTTCCGAAAAGCATCATGCACTTAATGTAAAGTGCATTTTGCCAGCTTTAATCTGTAAGTAAACACTGCAGACAGCTGGTCTTATTGCATGAGGCTGTATATAAACACAGTTTCAGGTCTCTAAATCTCATTAGTTACCATACTTCCCATTCCTATTCCCACACTAAGCTTTGTCATTGGGAAAATTGGTTCATCTCCTTTTCTGTTTCTTTGCCTATCTTGGATTTTTTAGAACACATATATGCATTTTATTTCATTTTGTTTTAAAATTATTTCCACTGAAGTCCCTCTACTTTATACCTTCCAAAAATTCACCAATCCTTCTGTCTCATTAATAACATCCTTTTATGTTTTCCAACAATGCTATAGATTCTTCTCATGTTTGTTTCCTTTGTTGTTTCTGTGAGATTTGGAGAATGTGAGCTTCATCCACAACAGGATCAAAAGTCTAAACCATTGCATTTTGTTTCGATATATGTGTAAGTTAAAAATTTATTTGAAACAAGCCTACTCACATTTTTGAAAGAGCAATATATTTTCATTAGCATAACTTAATGATACTATTGAAAATATAATGTATATTAAACAATAATCTCAAATTTTTCTGATGTTGTGTATCATACTTAGTAATAATTATATAATGTTTTTGTATTTAATGAATAATAAAATAAATTGAGGTAATTATCAAGTTAAAATTAACTTGCAGGTTATTGTTTAATTTCAAGAAGAAAAATACCAAATCAAAGTAGAACACATCTCAGAAATACTTTAGACTTTAAGCATTAATTTTTCACCTTAGATTTCTTCTTTTGGTGAGATTAAGTGCAAGCTATTATCAAACATATAATTGTAAAATTATCTATGTGTATTTCATATCAGACTCCAAAGACTTATACTGCTATCTAGTGGCTATATTGAGTAATATAAAATTATTAACTAGGTAATCCTGCTCAAAATGCATAACACTACACCATTGCCATTATATTTTTGAAAATAACTAAGATTGGCTTACTGTTCATCTTCTAAGAACATAAGCTCTAAAAATTGCACTTGACTTGCTTATGGAGGACAAGGTACAAATTCTTTCATTGTGAATGTAATATACTTTATGAATAAATGTATTGTTTTAATGATGAATAAAAGAATGTTTAAGGATGGAAACACTGAACAAAAAAAAATCAGATAAACACGAGAACAACTCTTAAATAATGAATCACTCTTTCTGATAATAAAAACATAGCTTCTTCTGAATATGTAATACCTTGTCCTTGACTTTTAAACATTGCTAGGATTTTTACGTTTTTACCCAGGGATTTTCTAGTGATGGTACAAACTGGGTTACATTTTAAGCAAAGCTATTTACAGGGCACATAAAGTTCAAAGAAATTCTAAGGTAACCTTTTCAGTTTATTATTTGTATATTGAGAATTCACATTGTAAAGGATAATTGAGAGTTCTTAAAACCTAAATTATTCGCAGTGAAGAAAAAGAGGGAAAGTTGCCATGTGAAGATTTGATAACCAATGTGAGGATCAAACAAGCAAAATGTAGTGGTTAGTTGGCCTAGCTTTTTTAATGGCTGTATCACATCTACATTATTGAAAAGATCACTTGAAAAGGATGACTACTAAGGAAAATAACGTATTCTCCAAATGTCGAGATTTTGAAATGAGAGCATTACCTGATCCCCCTCACAGTATGTGCAGCAGGGGTGTGGCTGGTCTGTTCGGCCACCATGCACTCAAACACCTTACAGGAGGGGGAGCATGCAGACGGGCAGGTGCAGGAACCAGGGCAAGCACTTTTGGGCTCTGTCCACATCGTAGCACCTGGGGTGGGTGGTACCTGACACTCCTGAAGCCCCTGTGGGCATGTTACAACGCACTTTTAGCTCTGCCATCCGCAGATGGCTTAAGTGTTAACCAGCTCAGTGCCCTCTTGGTACCCAGGTTCTTGTTGGGCATCCAGGAAGAATCAGGGACACGTGGATGAATTAAATGATGGTAAATGTGGGGGATTTTTTTGTGAGATGGAGGTGGCTCTCAGCAGGATGGATGGGGAGCTGGAAAGGGGATACAGTGGAAAGATGATCTTCTCCTGGAGTTTGGCCATCCCTTGGCCGATCTCCTCTCTGACCATCCCCAGACAAACTCCTCTCAATGTTCAGATGCTCCTTCTTTTCTCTCCTTCTCTGCTGCACTGTTCTGCCACTCTTCTGCTTCTCTGCTCTGCTGCTTGTCTGCTCATCTGCTTGTGGAGCCTGGGGTTTGGGGTTTATATGGGTACAGGATGGGGGGCGTAGCAGGCCAAAAGGCAACATTTGGGCACAAAAAAAGGAATGTTTCTTCCATTTAGGGCCACAGGTTTCCAGGCTTGAGGCTGGGGCCTTTACCTAGGGACCACCCTCTTCTACCCAGTATTTCCCTGCCTCCTGTCCATATCAATTTGACAGCACTGTCTCCACAAAGAGGGGCCAGGCAAATGTTTAAGTATTATTGTTCATAGGAGGAAGGCTAGTTCTGCTGTTTAATATCTGAAAATTGTCTTTGCTACCCAAATACATCCCCTACTCACAGATATAGATTGAACATATACGTGCGCCCATAGATGAACATGTGCATGATCACAGAGTTCAGATTGTTACCTAGGCTACAAGGTAAACATTTAGTTTTTCTCCTAGGGCAGTTTAACCCTAATTACCTTGAAAATTAAGTAAATCTTAGAAATTTGACATTTTCTGGAAATAGCCCTTAGGTATTTATAAACATATTAAATGCTATATAATTCATATAATGCTCAATAAAAATGTTAGCACATATTTTAATCATAATTTTTACACCTAAATGTTAAAATTTGTAATACTTATCATGGCTATTATTTTGGATGTCTCATGGACTCCTTAAACTCAATCAAAGTATTTAAATGAAGATCATTTAGAGTTTCTGTAAGGTTTTACTTACAAATTATTCATCAACATTTTTCAACAGTAAGGCAATTGCACAGTACAACAAAGGATTATTTATAAATTTTCAATAGGACTGAAATCATGGCTGCGTAATGAAGAGCTTCATGATGCTACTAATAATTTAATTGCTCTGAAGATACTGGAATACATCCCAAGTCAAGTGTCACCAACTACTTCTCAACCATGATATAAGAATAACTATTCCAAAATCATTAAATTCTGAGGTAAAGGCTAACTTAAATTGTTTAGTAAAACCTCATGGAAAGTATTTGTTGGGCCAGTGAATGCACTTGACAGACTGTGTGCTAATATGAAATGCCAGCATGTGATTACTTCAATTAAAAATCCACTGACTCGGTCATGTCTTTTGTGAACCTCATACAAATATAGAGAGTAATCATGAGCAATGGTGCATGAAATGACAAGTTCTGAGGAGGTTTACAACAACTTTTGTTGTATGTATATTATTTTTATATTAATACTATAATAATATGACTTAATGTTACCTTTAAAGTGAATGCAATATATATATAATATATAGTATATATAATACATATATTATATACACACACGCCCTAGAGAGAGAAAGAATGAGAGAGAGAGAGAGAGAGAAGAGAGATACTCCAAATAATAAGTGCCATCTAGTAACAATCATCTTACCTTCTTTATATAAGAATTTCCATAGCTTGATATAATTGTTCCACAATGTGTGCATGTATCAAAATGTCACATTGAACCTCATATTGACAATTATCATTTTTCAATTAAAAATAAACACTTTAGCCTTGTGCAGTGGCTCATGCCTTTAATCAATCCCAGCACTTTGGGAGGCCGAAGCAGGAGGGTCACTTGAGGACAGGAGTTCAAGACTAGCCTAGGCAATACAGAAAGATCCCATCTCTACAAAACAAAAGTAAAAAATAATTAGCCAGGCACGGTGGCACATACTACTAGGCCTAGCTACTCAGGAGGCTAAGGCAGGAGGATTTCTGGAGCCCAGGAGTTGGAGGCTGCTGTGAACTATGATCATATCACTGTACTGCAACCTGGGTAAGAGAACAAGACCCTGTCTCTAAACAAACAAACAAATGAACTTTTTTCTGTTGGGGTGCAGAGAAAAAAAAGCAAAACAACTATATATAGTTATATATATATAGTTTTATATATATAGTTATATATAGTTTTTATATATGTAGTTTATATATAGTTTTATATATGTAGTTATATATTGTTTTATATATAGTTATATATAGTTTCATATATATAATTTTATATATAGTTATATATATAGTTTTATATATATGAAAGAATTTTATCTATTTTTATATATAGTTTTTTATGTAAATATAGTTTTATATATATATATATATATATATATATATATATGAAAGAATTTCCAAAGCCGGTGAATACGTTTAAGGTTACCTATTCACTCATTTCAAATACTCAAATATTTTTAAGTGACGAAACATACAAGATGAACAGAAAGAACTAAATTACACTCAGTGGCAACTTTAGAGCCTTCAGAGACTAAAGAACAATTATATATACATATATATCATATATATGTATGAAATATATATATCTCATATATATACGTTTAATAAAGTAATCACTATTACTTTAACACAGTTTATTACGAAGCAGAGATGTCATCCAGCAGCCTTCTATTAAGAGTTGAAGTTATAATCTACATGAGATCTGATGTTGGTTGTGAAGTTGATTTCTGCTCTTATCTCCCTGTTAAAAGAGTTTCCACCCACCAAGCTTCAATAGATTGTACAAATAATGGAAGTAGAAACAGTTTCTACTGATATCTGAAATATAAAGTAAAAAAGAAAAATCACACATGTGCATGAGAAAGTGTGGTTATTATTAAAATGCATGCTCTTTCATATTTTCCATCTCAGCATTTTGAAAACGAGACGTCAGTCTTTGAAACCAGGTGAGAAGAATCCCACCTTCCTCATCAGAAGAGGAAGTGATAACTCATGCAGACCTCTGCGTAAATCGCCATTACTGGAATCAAATCATGAAAGAAAATATTTACCGTTTATGCCTTTGCTTTTAAAATGTTTGAGGTACAGTTAATAAACGTTTATATATTCACATTAGACTCAACCTCTTCACCTCATGCTAATGTAAAAATTTGTCATTCTACTGCTGTCACAATTGATACAAAATACAAAATCCATATAAAGATTATAATGGTTGATTAGTTTTTCAAATGAAGAAGGAAAACAGTATATCAGTTACGCCTACAACTGTGCATTTTTTTTACTTATATCTACTTGATAATTGTGGGAGACAGCATTGACTTCCAACTCTTGAGGTCTATTGTGAGCACATGAGCAAAAATTTGGTAAGTCTGGCTTTTGTCATACATCATCCTCCTTTATCTATTAGTACTTTGTCAATCATAATATAATAACACCAAAGTCGTTAATATTCTTCAGCAAGCTTACATTTTAATTCTTTTTCTCATTGCTCAAAAATTACAAATAAGTCTTAGTATTATAATTTTAATAATATGTTGGCAGTTTATTTTCAAAGTTGGGAGTACTTGGCTAATAGAGTTATGACTTGCCTCTTCACATTTCAGGAAATATATTTTCTAATATTGCCATATTTCTAATATGATAAGCAATGGACTTATTCGAAATATATTTCACAAACTAAAAATAGTCTAACTTCTGTTCTGAACTTTATATTTTTAACAGCATTTTATACATGCAAAATAACTATGATAGTTTTTCTCTCCAATTAAGCATTTTAAAATAACCAAAAGTAAATACTTAAAATTATTTGATATCTTTTATTATGGAGATGTCAATCAAAACAAAATCAGATACCCAGATATCCAGTATTTCTAGATATCTTAATCCAGGGGAAGATAAAAATGATTTCAAAGCAAAGTGCTTTACACATGCTTACATTTTTAACAAAATGCTTGGAAACACAGAGAATATACATTCTAGTCTGCTCACTCAGGATCACCTCACAACATCCTTCTGGATATTTTCCTCGTACTCTGCTCCACTCAAAGCACACATTTCTTCAAAATGTAGTACTCTATGCATGTTGGTTGACAGCAACCCAATGAAGCTAGACACTTACGCCAAAGCCTGTGTTCAATTCAGCAGAAATGAACACTTAACACACCATTAAGCCAACCATTAAGGCCACCTTGTTCTCTCTGCTTGGCTGCTGCCTAACCTGCCAGGAAAAGGCACCTTAAGTGCTTCCAGTGAAAGCGACACATCACAGCAGCAGAGTGATGGATTCAAAGCACAAATAAGAGCTCCAGAGGGTGGTTGCTAGGATGGAAAAGCAGGTGACTGCTGCCCTAATATTCTGTGATTCTGTTTAAGAGCAAGGTTCAAAAAGAAAAATGCACACACAAGGAATGGACCAATCAGTAGAAAATAAATATTTAGATAACTCTTTTCCATTGTATTAAAAAATGCTCTCTTAGAGTTTCTTATGTCTATGACTTAGAGGTAAATTTCCAACAAGCTATATTATATGTATGGGTGTGTGTAAAAATGTACCCAAGGTGTTTTTTTTTCCTTATCGGCACTATAACACAGTCTATAACAATTTAACAAATGAAGCAAGGTAATTATTCTTCTCAGTGTTAAATTACCTTCTTGAGACTAGGCTGGGCTCTTTCTATGATTTAACTTACTAAATATTCACAAAAATCATTTTTTTATTTTACAAATTAGGAAATAAAAATGTAAAGATGTTAAATGAACTTATCTGAATTTCCATAACTAATAACAATAGAGTTTTCAACTAAGATCTATCTGATATTTTGCCCTGAAGCATCTATCATTCACATAACATCACATTACCTCTATTGAAAATTTGTTATCTAATCTTTGGTAGCTATAAATCAAGTTGTTTCATTTGCCGAGACAAGCAGCTAAGTATCTATAAATATGACACTTGGTTTGAAGTTGAGCTCTGATGATTTCACTTTTAGTAATTTTATGGAAATACATTTCACATACCATACAGTTCTCCCATTTAAAGAATACAATTTAATTGTGTTTAATAAAGTCACAGAATTGTTCAACCGCTACCACAATCAATGTTAGAAAATTTTCCCACCCAACACAAAACCTCATACCCTTCTGCATTCATCCTACCATTTCCCACAACCTCCCAAACCAGCCATAGACAACCACCGATGTACTTTCTCTCTCCCTGCATTTGCCAATGCTAAGACATTTCTAATAAATCGAATCAAACAATATGTGGTCTTCTGTGGCTGGCTTCATTCACTTAGCATCATATTTTCAAGGCTCATCTATGCTGCGGCATGAATAAGTATTTCATTCTTTCTTATTGCCAAATAATATTGCATTGTATGACTATACTACATTTTATTTATCCATTCGTCTGTTGGGCCTTTGGATTATTTTCACCTTTTGATATTATGAATCATGCACTTATGGACATTTGTATACACATTTTTACATGGACATATGCTTCCACTCTCTTGGGCGTATACCCAAAAGGGAAATTCCTGGATCATATGGTAACTCTAGGTTTAACCTTTTGAGAAACTGCTGAAGTGTTTTTCAAAACTGTGACCCATTTTTCATTCCCAATTCTAGTTGTATGAGTCTTCACCTCTTTTTTCTTGGTCAGTATAGACAAAGGTTTGTCAATTTTGTTAATTTTTTTAAAGAACTAACTTCTGGTTTTATTTTTTTCTTTTGTTTTTCTATTCTCTATCTCTTTTCTAACCTCATTTTTTCCCCCTCTTTCTGCTTGTTTCAGGTCAAGGAGTGTTTGAAGATGCTAGGTCAATACATAGGTTTGAAGAAATAAATATGTTGATTGTGTATTTACATGACTGTCTTCTCATACTCTGGATTCGAGGTTTTGGAAATCAGGAATTCTGACTTATTCACCTTTGTCTCAATTCCTATTATCTTTGCCACAAAGTACTGCAAAAAATATGGATAAACAATTAAAACCATGTTCTTGAATGCACTGAGGAACTAACAAGAAAATTGGGGATAATCAGAGAGTGAGAACAAAATTAAATTAGAAAATTAGAAACAGGTAAGCAACAAGCCATTTTCGCCTTGACAATATCAACCAAACAAAGCAAGGTGAATTGAGCTTTAGTTTTCACTGACCTATAGGAGTGAAACAGAATACTGTGAAAGGCAGGAAATCCGGCAAGGTAACAAGGTCGGTCCAATAAACTATATATACACCTGCTTCCCCAGGGTAATGGCAAGGGAAGACACATATTACAAACGTATCTATAGAATATTCAAAGCATACTAAAATAAAATGTATTTTTGATTATACATACATACGTGGTAAAACTATGAAAACTATGAAAGCAGGCAAAAGAATGATAAATACTAAATTCTGATAACATTTCCTCTGAGCAGAAAGAGAAGAGAATAGGTTACACGAAGACACATAGGGATTTTAAAGGATATGTTAAAAGAATTTTCATAAACTGGACGGTAAAATGTAGTTGTTCATGTTATTGTACATTTTAAATAAATGTTTGGTATTTTACAACATCTGATTTTAAAAATTAAAAATAAAAATACATAGAAGGAAGCCCATAGATCATTGTAAAAATAATATGAAACCTAAATAGTTGAATGACCAACTCAAGGTCAAACAGCTTGTTAACAAAGTCCAAGATTAAACTAAGTTTTATTTAATAAGTATGTATAAAACTTTTGGCCAGGCATGGTGGCTCACGCCTGTAATCCCAGCACTTGGGAGGCCGAGATGGGTGGATCACCTGAGGTCAGGAGTTCAAGACCAGCCTGGCCAACATGACAAAACCCATCTCTACTAAAAATACAAAAATTAGCTAGGCATGGTGGTACATGCCTGTAATCCCAGCTACTCGGGAGGCTGAGGTAGGAGAATCGCTTGAACCCAGGAGAGGGAGGTTGCAGTGCAATGAGATCATGCCACTGCACTCCAGCCTGGGCAACAGAGAGAGGCTCTTTTAAAGGCCATCTACAAAATGGTATAATTTATCACTAGGAAAAATGGCTTAAAATAGCAATAATGTAATTGGCCATATTCTGCTAACCATAACAAGTTTTATATCAATTGAAATTCTTATTAAATGTCCTTAAAAATATAGCTACAACAATTTGCAAGAAGATTTATCCACTTGTGGCTCATTTGCCTCAAGTCCCCAATCCCAGGTTTACTTTTCCTATTCACAAAACATTCTTGAAAAGTTGCACCCTACTGCCTTGTGTTGTCAAGATGTGTAACTTTCAGTATTAGAAAAATAGTACCAAAAATTCATAATGGAATATAATCTCTTCATATTTTCAAAAAAGAATAAATCCACATACATATGATAACACGCATATGAGGACTTTTTGTGCAAAGAATCACAAGAGTTGGTAAATTTTTGTTATGTTTATTTTACCACAATTTTCAAAAGTGGTTTTAGTCAGCTATGGGAGCTTAAAGAAATAGATCATAAAGGAAAAGTCAGACAAAGTTGATTCTAGCATTGTTAAAAGGGCAGTTCTCAAAGGGCAGCTCCTGGACCAGCAGTATCAGCAACAACATCATTATCACTTGGGAAACTGTTAAAAATGCCAGTTTAGCAATTTATGTTTCAATGAACCCTCTAGGTGTTTCTGGTACTAGCTGTGAGAATCACTGATCTATTATATAGTCAGGGCTGAGAGCTATCAACTTCAGGGCAGGGATTTGCAGCCCTAAGACATATCAGAATCACCTGGAGAAATTATAAAATGCTGATATCTGGGGCCCATCCCAAATTAACTTAATTAGAATCTCTGGAGGTGCAGCTGCTATGAAAAACAGTCTGAGGTCCTCAAAAAAAATAAAAAATAGAGCTACCATATTATTCAGCAATTCCACTTTTCAGTATGTATACAAAAGAATTGAATCAGGATCTTGAAGTGATTATCTGCACTTCTATTTTCATTGCAATATTATTCACAATCGCTAAAGCATGGAGGCAACCCAAGTGTTCACTGACAGATGAATAGACTTTAAAAATTTACACACACACACAGACACACACTGGTATACTATTCAAGCTTTAAAAAAAAGTATATACTGGGCCGGGCGCCGTGGTTCACGCCTGTAATCCAAGCACTTTGGGAGGTCGAGGCAGGCGGATCACTAGGTCAGGAGATCGAGACCATCCTGGCTAACACGGTGAAACCCCGTCTCTACTAAAAATAGAAATATTAGCTGGGTGTGGTGGCAGGCGCCTGTAGTCCCAGCTACTTGGGAGGCTGAGGCAGGAGAATGGCGTGAACCCGGGAGGCGGAGCTTGCAGTGAGCGGAAATCATGCCACTGCACTCCAACCTGGGCAACAGAGCGAAGCTCCATCACAAAAAAAAAAAAAAAAAAAAAAAAAAAAAAAAAAAAAAAAAAAAAAAAAAAAGAATATTCTGCCGTATATGACAATGATGCAAACATACATGAACAGGTTGACATTATGCTAAGTTAAATAACCCAGTCACAAGAGGACAAATACTGTGTGCTTCTAAAATAGACTCATAGAACAGAGAGCCAAATGGTGGTTGCCGGGGGCTTGGGGCTGGGTAAATAGAGAGTTGTTCAATAGTTACAAAGTTTCAGTTATGCAAGATGAGTAAGTTCTAGAGATCTGCTATACAATATTGTACCTATAGTTAACACTGTATTATGCACTTAAAAAAATTTAAGAGGGTAGATCTCATGTTGAGTATTCTTAACCACCAGAAGGGGGTGGGGGAGACAAGACATGTTTATTGCCTTGACTGTTTTTTGTGATGCTGGTTTCACAGGTGTATGCGTATGTCCAAACTTATCAAATTGTATACAATAAATATGTGCAGTTTTTTGTACTTCAATTATACGTCAATTAAATAAAACAGCTCCCCAGGTGATTTTAACATGCAGCTTGAGTTGAGAAACATTGCTCTGATGGCCATAAGATGGTTTAGTTAAGGTCCTTAAAAACTCTTTAAGGCATCTGGGCATGCCTTAGATGTGTAGAGTGATGCAGTGTAAGCGAGTGATATGTATAGTTTAACTCCATCGCCAAAATTACCGTTACTATGAGATGTGGCTGGATGTTCTTTTGTTTTGTTTTTGTTTTTGTTTTTTTGAGATGGAGTTTCACATTTGTTGCCCAGGTTGGAGTGCAATGCGCGATATCGGCTCATCACAAACTCCGCCTCCCGGGTTCAAGCGATTCTACTGCCTCAGCCTCCCGAGTAGCTGGGATTACAGGCATGCGCCTCCACGCCCGGCTAATTTTGTATTTTTAGTAGAGATGGGGCTTCTCCATGTTGGTCAGGCTGGTCTCCAACTCCCAACCTCAGGTGATCTGCCCGCCTCGGCCTCCCAAAGTGCTGGAATTTCAGGCGTGAGCCACCGCTCCCGACCGGCTGGATGTTTTAAATGTTAAATTAATCAGAGTCCATGTTCCTTAAGGAAACTACTGATTATCATTTGATTTTTTCATGTACCATGTCTAGAGTTTTGAAAACACTTTGATCATGTTACATGGAAGCAAGTCTGGTCCTTTTCAAAAAAAAATTCACTTCAGATTAATAAATTGGTTTTTGAATTTTTTTTTATCAATCACGTAAACTTAATATAAATGTGGCCAGAGATGGGGCCTAAAAGGCCTTGATTCTCTAGTGATAGCATTCCTATACGATCCTATATGTTTAATATTTTGTTCTCTACACCTACCACGTTGTGTTTCATGGTTATCAAGAAACAAAATGTTTTCAAATCACACAGACAATTCTTTTAATTTGTGCTTCATAAATGGTGATTGTTACTATTTGCATCATTTCCTTTCCGCAAAAAGTAACTTTCATGGTAGATCTTCTCCCCAGTTCAAGTGCTTTTAATTCAGTATTATAAATTCTCCAGGACTCACCCTGTAGCACTGTGCCCAGACTTGGATTTCACAGGCAATGCCCCTCACTCTAAGCCTTTCCATCTGCTTTTCTCCCACTCACTTGGCTTCCAACATTCTTATTTTATTTCCCACCTTTCACCTATGAGAGCAGTGAACTGATTATGAATACCTACATCTATTGATTAATCAAAAGACAGATGAGGTTGTTATATAGCTTTCCTCATTTTAAATATATTAAGTACATTTTAAAAGTTTCCTTTTAAACTCAATTATCTTTCCTTGTCAGTTTAATTTTAAAAAGTAAAAACCCATAGGAAACTTTTGACAAGAAACACTTCCAAGGCAGATTGATGTCAGCATCATCTCCAGATGATTCTAATGTGTCACTAGGGTGGCAAACTCCTATTCTAGAGTCCATAGTTCATTACCCTGGCTATACATTAGAATTACCTTGGATACCTTTAACTATACTTCTTGAATCCCACTCTTAAAGATCCTGATTTAAGCTCTGGAGGTGATTTGAATGTGCAGCTAGGATTGACACTTGCTGCTCCAAACCAATGATTCTCATAGTCTCCATCAGAAACACAAGGTGAGCTCATTAAAACCGAAGTCACTGCGGGAAAAGACAGCCGGTTGTAGACTTCATGTCTACCAATCAACAGAAATAGAAAATGGATGTTACTTGTTTTATGCCCTATAGTTTCTGATTCTAGTCCCTGATATGTAATAAAACAATACAGTATGCAGTAGTCGCATATATTGGGACATCTGCAAAATGGAGACAGAACTTGTAAAATATGTCAAAAAAATCTTTGGTTTTCAGCAAAACACCATACAAGTCTGTAAACTTGCTTTCTGAGTATTATCTGATCTGATTCTATGGAAGGTATTTTGCAACTGTAAATTGTAGACGGCTGATAGCAATGCAAAATGATTGTCTGTAGACATGCAAATTCTGTCTGTCTGGAACAAGTTCTATTGACTTTCCTTCTCCACTACAAAAGAGGCTAGCTTTGCCTCCATTTGCACATTCAGAGCTGTTTTACACCTTTTCTAAAATTATTTTTAACAAATTTAGATTTTTTTAATAGTGCAAATAATAATGGACTGGCAATAGACATTTTTTCAAAGGATCTTTTGAGCTCAAAGGAACAAAAATTTCAAAGGAATTTTTAATTGTACCAGTTTGATAGTGTTTAATAAAAAAATATTTAATATATTATGTGCCTATCCAGGTACAATGCAAAAATTATAAAGTAAATTTTTCCCAGAATAATTTCATCCTAAATATAAATGTAGCAAAGATCTCCTGGTATAGTGTATTATTACTTACAAGGACTCAAATTACATATTACATATTACTTACAAGGACTCAAAAAAAATTTTGAGACTAAATATCAGGATGAACCACTAGGTGGCAAAGTAACATTTGTTTTGTCACATTTTTAAACAGACTTGAAACCTTCCTTCAATGTTATTTGTAATTGAAATATGATGTTCACGGGATTCTGATTCAGTAAGATTTTCTAAATATTCTCTTATTCAAATGAAACTTAGTAGTTTTCTCAGGGAAAAGCAATGTTCATAATACATTCTTTAGAGGAACAAAGAACAAAAAGTTGTGTTGGATTGAAACATCTATTCTGAAATCAAAGCTGAACTTGAATTTAACAGTTTTATATCTGATGTAACAAAATCCTCAAGTATGAATGGACCTTACATATCACCTTTACTACAAGTTCACCTTTACGCTGAAATGAACTTTAAGATTGTCCTGATCACTAATTCTTTGTGCTCCTATTAAACATTTTCATTTAGAGAAAATATGCTCTCTCACAAGACATATCTATTGTTCTTTCTTTAATTAACATTATACCTTGGGGTCTTCCTTTTAAAAAAAATTATTTATTTTATTTCAGTTCTGGAAAATGCTTTGTTTTCTATGGCACACATCCTATTTAACACAATGTCAGTCCAAATTTACCTTTTTTTTTTTTTTTTTTTTGAGATGGAGTCTCACTCTCACCCAGGCTAGAGTGCACTGGTGCAACCTCGGCTCATCTTAACCTCCACCTCCCGGGTTCAAATGATTCTCCTGCCTCAGCCTCCCAAGTAAACTAAAGGCATGTGCTACCACATCCAGCTAATTTTTGTATTTATAGCAGAGATGGGGTTTCACCATGTTGGCCACGCTGGTCTCGAACTCCTGACCTCAAGTGATCTGCCCGTCTTGGCCTCCCAAAGTGCTGGAATTAGAGGCACGAGCCACCACTCCTGGCCCAAATTTATCATTCTTAATGGTGGAGCTCTAGCAGTATTTCTATTAAACACAGAAACAAAAATAGGATGTCCCCTACGTTCACTATCTATGTCTTAGTAGTTAGTAACCATAAACTTCAAAGCTTAAAACAACACATATTTATTATTGTAGTTTCTTTAGGTTAGAAGTCCAGTGTGGCTATACTGGGTCCTCTGCTTAGGGTCTCACAAGTTTGCAATCAAGGTGTTAGCCAGGGCTTCAGTCTCATCAGAGGCTGGACTGGGGAAGGACTTGTTTTTGTTGGCAGAATTCCATTTCTTGCAGCCATATAGGACTGAAGGCTTCACCTCTGCTCCTAGAGGCCAAACTCAGTTTCTTTCATGTGAGTCTACCAACATAGGCAGCTTAGTTTTTCAAAGCCAGTAAGGAAAGAGAAAAGCAGGCAAAAAATTCTAGTAAGCCAAGGCATTGCAATCTCACGTACTTAATCATATACATCTCATCACCTTTGCTGTATTCTATTGATTATAAACAAGTTATAGGTCAGACCCACACTCAAGGGAATGGGACTATGCAAAGACAGAAAGTTCAGAAAATGGGTATCATGAGGAAGCATTCTAGGGTGTGTCTACCACACCACTATCACCCTTTTTGTCTAATATTATACTTAAGGTACTAACGGTATTAGTCCTTTTTCATGATGTTGATAAAAACATACCCAAGACTGGACAATTTACAAAAGAAAGAGGTTTAATGGACTTTCAGTTCCACATTGCTGGAGAGGCCTCACAATCATGGCAGAAGGCAAGGAGGAGCAAGTCTCATCTTATGCGGATGGCAGGAGGCAAAGACAGAGAACTTGTGCAGGAAAACTCCCATTTTTTAAATAACCAGATCTTGTGAGACTTATTCACTATCATGAGACAAGCACTACGAAGACCCATCCCCATGTTTCACGTGGGAATTATGAGAGCTACGAGATGAGATTTGGGTGGGGACACAGACCCAAACCACATCACTAACTTACAAGAAAGCAAAGAATAAGGCAATATAAATAAAACAAAATATAAGAACAATAACACTAAGTGTAAATGAATTTAACTCCCTAAAGACCAAATTCATGGGTTGGATGATTTTTCTAATCCAACTACATGGCTTTCTATTTTATTTTATCTTTAATAAAGTGACACAGGAAAGTTTCAATGTAGATGAATAGGAAAATTATTTCAGAAAAAGATGGAACAAAAAAGACAATATAAAAATAAAAATACGGGCCGGGCATGGTGGCTCATGCTTGTAATCCCAGCACTTTGGGAGGCTGCGGCAGGCAGATCACCTGAGGTCAGGAGTTTGAGACCAGCCTAGTCAACATGGTGAAACTCCATCTCTACTAAAAATACAAAAAATTAACCGGTCATATTAATGACCTTTCACTTGTTTATACTTTTGTAGATATGCTGAGAAATGATAAAGTCACCCCATGATATTACATGGGTGTTTACATAAGCTTGTCATTCTTACTGTTTTATGTCTCCATTTTATTGTTATATAGTGAGCCCTCTGTATCCATGGGTCCACATCCACAGGTTAAACAAATGGAAATTGAAAACATTAGAAAAATAAAATAAAAAATAACAATACAACAATAAAAATAATACAAATGAAAATACAGTATAACACCTCCTACATTACATTTACATTGTATTAGGTATCATGAGTAATCTAGAGATGATTTAACATATACACAAGGATATGGGAAGTTATATGCAAACACTATGCCTTTTTATATAAAGTACTTGAGCATCCCCAGATTTTGTTATATCCCAGGTTTCCTGGAACCAATCTCCACAGATACAGGGATATGACTGTTAACTAATTTCATCCTAAATTTATGTTTATAAGAAACTTATTTTACTGATTTTAAGTTTAAGACAAGTAAACTTATGAGGCCTTATATAAGTAGGAGTCAATTTTGATTGTTTTACATATGAAGAAAAACTTTTCTAGGTATACATTACTTGTTCAAAATAATATCCTCTCAAAACTGTGAAGATTTTGACTCATGAGACTTCAGTCTTTATTGTTGTAGAGAAATTGCTAGCTTTGTGCTGTCTTTTCGTAAGTAACTATTTTCACCCTGTGTGGATATTAAAGGATTGTAAATTCACTTTTGAAATTCTAAAATTTTATCAAATATCCAAGTATGTCAAATCTTGGACCTTAGTTTTATTGTTTGGTTCCTCCTAATCCCTTAACATCTAAATTTTTCAAATTTTTCTCCAGTCCTGAACAGTCATCTCCCTTTGTGTCTTAGATGGAAGTGACCACTTTATCAGCCCTGTATTTCATTTTTTGTAGTTCCTGTTACCTGCATATTTCATCTTCTGGACCTATATCATATCTTTTATTATATTTTGATTATTTTCCTTTGAATTCTATGCAAATTTCTTATGCATTTCTTCTACATGTCAGTAATATCCAATGTGGTATCAATCATCTCCATCGCACTTTCAAAAATAAATCTGGCTATTCTGTTTTTCATGTCCTGCAGCATTTTTATAATAATTTCGTATTGCGCGCTCTTGGTCTAACTTTATTTCTGACTGAAGTATTTGCTCTAATTCCTCACATAATTCTCCTATCATAAAACAGTAATGTTTTTGGTGCCAATTGTTTTTGCTTTTTCTCAACTGCCAGCAGGAACTCTATATATGTCTTTTCTTAGGACTGAAGTCCTATCAGAGACTGAGCAGGGCTCCATTTGAATCTTCTAGAGCCATATAAAGGAAAAAGAGAAAGAAGGTCCTTTGTCATCTTTGTTAAAGGAAAGAAGCAGCTGGCCGGGCATGGTGGCTCATGCCTGTAATCCCAGCACTTTGGGAAGCCGAGGCGGGTAGATCACCCGAGGTCAGGAGTTCGAGACCAGCCTGGCCAACATGGTGAAACCCCGTCTCTACTAAAAATACAAAAATTAGCTGGCCATAGTGGCAGGCATCTGTAGTCCCAGCTACTCAGGAGGCTGAGGTAGGAGAATCCCTTGAACCCAGGAGGCAGGGGTTGCAATGAGCCAAGATTATACCACCGCACTGCGGCTTGGATGACAGAGCAAGACTCCATCTAAAAATAAATAAATAAAAAGAAACATAAGATGAATTTTCTCTTACATTGGGAGAGTTAGGCTCTTTCATTTTATTTCATAAGGGCATAGATTGAATCTATGTTTAAATACTAGAGCAAAATCAGGGTGAAGAGATGTGGGAGCCCAACCAAAAGCTAGTGGCTACGCTGGCAGCTTAATGCCCTCTATAACCTGAACCAGGATTGAATTACAGCATACATAAAGCAGGACATGTATATGGATTTCATGTGGCTTCCCAGTAGTCTGCTGGAAGAGAGTCTTTGTTGTTTACTTTAGCACTAAATATTTTGTCTCAGAGCCAGTGACCCACAGCCTCTAATTTTGTAATCCAGAGATCATTTTCAAACACTGACCTAGTCAAGGAGATATCTTCTAAGTCTAAGACATTGAATTCTGTAGAAAATAAAACAGTAAATATACAATTAGGAAATAAGTATGCCACCTATTCTTCATGTATATGTGTATTTGATTTCCTGATTTTTACTAGACTTCTATTTAAAGATTTTAAATATATGTACCAAGTTGATGATATATGCCTAAAATTGTGCTTAATAAAATTCAAGGCATATTTTAAAGCCTTAAGAAATATTTGTTATTGAACCACATTTTGACAAACAACTGTTCTCCATTAAGCCCAGCACTTGATTCTCTTTTTCTCTCCCTTTACCTCTTACCCACATCTCTCCTTCTCTCTCTTTTTCTTTTCCTCTCCTCCCACAGTCTCTGGCTTGGAAAAATACCTGAGTGGTGTACTTGTCACAGAATTGCAAAATATTATTTATGTATATATATTTTGAAAATGAAAGCAATTATCAGGATTCTACTTCTCATCTTCTATAACTTATGATACTTAATATGATAATATGAGTAATATTCATTAATTCTACAGGTGAAACATTATTTGCAGATGGATAAGAGATATTTTCTAAGGGCAAATTCAGTAAGTCTGCATATTATTATAAGCCAAAAATAGCAGGAATTATTATAATAAAAACTTGAAGAGCAGAACTTGGACATATAAATCAGATAATCTTGTCCCAGAAATGTAAAAGGCTGTACAGCTTGCAAGCTGTGTTCTATTTCTGAAAGAATTTCAAACAAATATTACACATTCCATCAATGAAGAATCAACCTCATCATAATACTGACAATTGACTGTATATACTTATGAAAAAGCTGTTGGATATTCTGAATTTTCCATATGCAGCTGTGATATCAACATGCTTCCAGTTTTCAATTCTTGTTTTGTTGTTTTTTCATGTTGTTATTGTTGCTGTTCTGATACTAGGGTAGACATAGCAATTTTAATACTTTAATACTGTCCTTACCATTTTCCTTTCCAAACAAAACTGTGTCATCTACAGCTCTGACCGATGTAGACCAAGTGACACTTCTCCCAGGCCACAGATGGGTGTGACAGAATCCTATGGCATTTTCTCAGATAGCTGGGGCAATTGTAGGGAATATTCTGTGAAAGAGAATTCACAGAAATTTGAATTGGAAACATACAGAAAAAAATGAGGTCATTATTAGTGAAAACTAAAGATGAAATAAAGCCATGAGAACGATTCAGGATCATGAGGGTCATGCTAAATTGAGTTTATGAGGAGAAAGAAACTCTTAAGCACAATAGGAAATTGAGAATATGAACAAGCAAGAGCTGCAAGGTAGGACAACAGAGAAGGGCTGTGTTTTAGCATTCCTCTAAGACACATACTTTAGATTTATGAAAATTTTTGATGTTCAGCCGTAAGTTCCTGTAAGAAGGAATCGTGAGGAGACTTACACATCAGACATTTCTAGGCGGCCTATAGGCCGTAAAAATTTTCCCAAGGTGCTTTGGATATTTGTCATCAGTTCAATCATCATGACCATTTTCAACTATTCCCCTAACATGATGGCATGTTTAGGCAATATATTATGTTTTTTAAGATAAGACAGCATTTTTTGATATGATTGCTATTTTATAAATGTCATTTGCAACCTCCATCACTGCAAACTCATTAATTAATTAAACAAATATTTATTAAGTTCTTATTGTAGGCCAACACATTGTTATCTGTGATCATGTGAGATAAAAACTAAAGGGATCCACAGGAGGACAGCAAATTACAGAAAACGTGTCAAACAATGAATGAATCATACTTCACAGGGAAAAGTTGAAATATTTTCCTCTAAGATCTGGAACAAGACAAGGATACCCACCTTCATCACTTTTATTCAACATAGTACTGGAAATCCTAGCCAGAGCAATTCAGCAAGAGAAGAGTGTAAATGGCATCCAAATTGGAAATGAAGAAGTTAAATTGCCCCGTTTGCATATGACATGATCTTACATATTTTTTAAAACCCCTAAAACTCCACCAAAAAAAAAGCCTGTTAGAACAAATAAGCTAATCTAGTACATTTGCAGGATACGAAATCAACATAGAAAAATCAGTAGCATTTATACACACTAATAGCAAACTATCTGAAAAAGAAATCAAGAAAACAATTCCGTTTACAATAACTACAAAAAAATAATAAATACTGAGGAATAAATTTAACCAAGGAGATGAAAGATCTCTACACTGAAAACTGTAAACATTCATGAAAGAAATTGAAGACACAAATAAATAGAAAGATATTACATGCCCAAGAATTGGAATAAGTAATATTGTTAGACTTTTCCTACTACCCAAAGTGATCTACAGATTCAATGCAATACCTATCAAAATACCAGTGGCATTCTTCACAGAAATAGAAAAAAAAACTAACATGTGTATGGAACCACAAAAGACCTCAATAGCCAGAGAAGTCTTAAGAAAAAAGAAAAAAACTGGAAGTGTCATATTATCTATCTGACTTTAAATTAACTAAAAAGCTGTAGTAACCAAAACAGCATGGCATTGGCATAAAAGCAGAGACATAAAGCAATGAAACAGACTAGAGAACACAAAAATAAATTCAGACACTTACAGACAAGTGATTTTTGACAAAGGTGTCAAAAACACACAATGGAGAAAGGACAGTCCCTTCAATTAAGGGTGCTGGGAAAATTGGATATCCACATACAGAAATACAAAGCTAGACCATTATCTCTCACCATAATCAGAAATCAACTCAAAATGGATTAGATACCTTAATGTAAGACCTGAAACAATAAAAGTGCTAGAAGAAAACATATGGGAAATGCTTTGTGACGTTGGTCTGGGTGAAAATTTTTTGGATAAGGTCCCAAAAGCACCAGCAACAAAACCAAATATAGACAAATAGAATTACATCAAACTAAAAATCTTCTGTACTGCAAAGGAAACAATCAATAGAGTGAAAAGACAATACAGTGAAAAGAATGGGAGAAAATATTTGCAGACTATACATCAGACAAAGGTTAATATCAAGAATATATAAGAAGTTCAAACAACTCAGTGTTTAAAAAAAAAATCCAACTCTCAATAAGCAAAAAACCTGAGTAGATATTTCTCAAAAGAAGATATACAAATGGCCAACAGGCATATGGAAAAAAATGCTCAACATAACCACAATGAGATATCATCTCACTCTAATTAGAATGGCTATTATCAAAAAGTCAAAAAAAAAAAAAACAATAGCTGGCACAGATGTGAAGAAAGAGGAACTCTTATACACTGTTGATGGGAATGTAAATTAGTACAGCCATTATGGAAACCAGTATGGAGTTTTCACACACACAAAACAGAACTACCATATGATCCAGCAATCCCACTAATAAGTATATATCCAAGGAAAATGAAATCAGTATATCAAAATGATGTCTGCACCCCCATGTTTATTGCAACACTACTCACAAATAGCCCAGCTATGGAATCAAGCTAAGTGTCCATCAATGGATGGATTTTTTTTAAGTGCTATATATACACAATGGAATACTATTCAGCCATCCTGTCATTTGCAACAGTATGGATGAATCTGAAGGACATAATGTGTATTAGTCTGTTATCACACTGCTAAAGAAATACCTGAAGCTAGATGATTTATAAAGAAAAGAGGCTTAATTGGCTCGTGGTTCTGCAAGCTGTACAGGAAACCGCTGGGGAGGTCTCAGGACACTTTCAGTCATGGTGGAAGGGGAAGGAGAAGTAGGTACGTCTTACATGGTGGCAGGAGAGAGAGAGCAAAGGGGGAGGTGCTACACAGTTTTAAACACAGACTCCTGAGAACTCACTCAATATAATGACAACAGCCAGAGGGATATCTGCCCCATGCTCCTCCTCCAACAATGGTGATTACAATTCCACATGAGATTTGCATGGGGACACAAATCCAAACCATATCGTTATGTTAAGTGAAGTAAGCCAGGAACAGAAAGGTAAATACCTCATGATCTCACTTACATGTAAAAACTAAAGAAGTTGATCTCATAGACGTACAGAGTAGAATAGTGGTTACCACAGAGGCTAAGGGGACGGGGATTGGGGAGGAGATGAGGAGAGATTGGTCAATGGATACAAAGTTTACAGTAAAATAGGAGAAATAAATGTTGGTGTTGACAACAGAGAGACTCTGGTTACCAATACTGTATTGTATATTTCAAAATAGCTAGAAGAGAGGATTTTGAATGTTCTCACAGCAAAGAAATGATAAATACATGAGGTGATGAATATGTTAAGTACTCTGATTTGATTTTTATACGGTGTATATATGTATTAAAACATCGCACTGTACCCCATAAAAATGTACAATTACGTCTCAACTGAAAACAAAATTAAAAAAAAAAAAACCCTGGTGCAGTGACTCACAACTATAATCACAGCACTTTGGAAGTCTAGAGAGGACGGATTGCTCGAGCCCAGGAGTTTGAGACTAGCCTGGGCAACATGGTAAAACCCTTTCTCTACCAAAAATACAGAAGTTTGCTGGGTTTGGTGGTGTCTGCCTATAGTCCCAGCTACCAGAGGGGCTGAGGTGGAAGGATTCCTTGCGTCCAGGAGGCAAGAGTTGCAGTGAGCTGAGATGGTGCCACTGCACTCCAGCCTGGGTGACAGAGTTAGACCCTGTCTCAAAAAAGAAAAAAGAAAAAAAAAATTAGCCAGATCTCGTGGCACACACCTGTAGTCCCATCCACTCCAGAGGCTGAAGTGGGATGATCGCTTGAGCCTGTGAAGTGGAGGCTGCTGTGAGCCATGATCATGCCATTGTACTCCAACCTGGGTGACACTTTCCTAGATAATTTGAGACTTCTGCACATCAAACAGGAAAGAAGTAAAGAAAAATACCTATGTCATGCTAATTCTTCAGAGAATTTAGGCCTGAACAACCAAAGGAAACAAATTTTACATCCTGGGGCAGGGTGATACAGGCAGAAGTAGCAACTAGCACAAAGTCCCTGATGAGAAAATGAATTAAATGCTCTTATTTTAAGAGGAGAAATTACGGTCCTGGGTAGGGAAGATTATACAGCAAAGCTGGAGCTCCAACCACAATATTTTCACTTAGAGTACATTTCTCAGCCGGGCGCGGTGGCTCAGGCCTGTAATCCTAGCACTTTGGGAGGTCGAGGAGGGCAGATCATGAGGTCAGAAGTTCGAGACCAGCCTGACCAATATGGTGAAACCCCATCTCTAATAGAAATACAAAAAAAAGAAAAATTAGCCAGTCGTGGTGGTGTGCACCTGTAATCCCAGCCACTCAGAAAGCTGAGGCAGGAGAATTGCTTGAACCGGGGAGGCAGAGGTTGCAGTGAGCCGAGATCATGCCACTGCACTCCAGCCTGGGCTACAGAGTGACAGTGAGACTCCATCTCAAATAATAAATAAATAAATAAATTAAATAAAGTACATTTCTCTTCCTAAAGGAAGATTTATCTACATAAAATCAAATTTACCTACTTAAATATCTTCAATAATTCCCATGATAAAAGAAAAAGGAACATCCTATAAAAGACAGGAGCATTAAGAAAATGGAATATCAAAATGTCATGTAGAGGAAAGTCAGTTAGTGATACAGGAAATGTTAATGATATATTCTAAAAAGAGGATTTACAATGAGTATGTAGTTTGCCTTTGCCTTATGATCCTCCCCAAAAGTTGTTGGTGAGTCTGAGCTATGTAGACTTTGGAATGGGGAGGGGTTGCACCCTCCTAGTGCATATACCCCACTGGGGTGTATATGGCATATGTTCAGGAGGTGAATAGACTCGCATGGAGTGTTGTAACCCTTACAGAGTGAGGAGGACATCTACGCTGGGAGGTGGCCTGATGTTGGATGTGGAAACCCAAGCAGAGTGAGGAGGGCTTTTGCACAGGAATTTTGTCTGGTTCAGGGTGTCAGAGCCTGAGAGGGGCCAGGAGGATGTCCGTGCAGCTATCTGCCTGGTAAAAAGTATCATATCCCTTGTAGAAAAAGAAAGTTATCTGTGTAAGAAAAAATGGTGACGGTAGCAGGACATTAGTTACATACAAGGATATTGATAAAATTAGTAAATACATTAAGTATAATGAGAGCTAGGTTTCTTACTGTCAATGAAAAGAGGTACCAATAGGAAAAGGGAAAAAGCTAGAATTAATCCAGTAGTGTTAGATAGGAATTGGAGATATCAGTGTTATCTCATGCTCTAGATCTACAGATAGGTAAGTAGATAAAAAAAAAATAGATGTATATGTGTACATGTGTGCGTGTGTGTGTCGGTTCTCCTCTGCTGCTGCCCTCAACCCCTTCCTGTTGATATTCCCTGGCCTATGGTCTCAGCTCTGAGCACTTCTCACATTAAACAGTCAATGAACAACCAACCTTGAAACTTAGGAGTCCTCCTTGATTCTCCCTTCGCCTAAATCCCTGCATCCAAAAAGTAAACACATCTTATTTTCTTAAACCATTCCTCAAAGCTATTTTGTAGTTGCTAAGTTTGTGTTATGCATTTTCGACCTCAAAACTTTTCCATCTATTCCAGCCTACCTACTTCCGCATTAATACAAGCCTAAATTACTGCCTCCTTTCCAACCTCCCTGCCTCTAGTTTATTCATTCTGCCATTCATTCATCAAGTATATATTTAACTTATATTATGCATTAGGACAAGACAGCCAGTTCTCGCCCTCATGTAATTTATAGCCTAGTGGTGACTAATAAACTAATTTGATAAATAATTACAAAATTAACCTTGTAAGTATAATTGCGATACAGATGCAAAGGAGAACTACAGGAGTTATGAGAAGATATAACCAAGAGAAAAGTTCTAATCTGGAGGATGAAAAAGTCATCATCAAGAAAGTTGTATTTGGGCATGGTGGCTCACGCCTGTAATCCCAGCACTTTGGGAGGCTGAGGCTGAGGTCAGGAGTTCGAGACCAGCCTGACAAACATGGAGAAACACCATCTCTACCAAAAATACAAAATTAGCTGGGCATGGTGGCGCATGCCTGTAATCCCAGCTACTCGAGAGGCTGAGGCAGGAGAATCACTTGAACCCAGGGGCGGAGGTTGCAGTGAGCCCAGATAGAGCCATTGCACTCCAGCCTGGGCAATGAGACTGAAACGCCATCTCAGAAAAAAAAAAAAAAAAAAAAAGAAAGAAAGAAAGTTGTATTTGAGCTGTGGTCTGAAAACAATAATGGTTTTTAATGGTGGGATGGTTGGGATAGAAGATTCCAAATAATAAACACTGCATATGCAAATTCGTCAAAGCAAAAAGAAGCAAAGTACATTCTAGAAACCAAAATAAGCCAGCCTAGCTAAAGAACAGTGAGGGAGGGATAGAGAAGAGGTGGATTTGAGAGATAGCTGGGAGGTAAAATTGACACGAGTTTGGATGCACTGGATCTGGTGTTATCTGGGAGAGGGAGGTATCAAGGATGACTCTTGAATTGCTGATTTTAGCAACTAGTTAGATGATTATGCTATTTGCTTTGAAAAAGAACTGGAGCGATTCCAGGCTTGCAATGGAGGAGGAGGAGAAAGAACATGTTTACTTTCAATTTCAGGTAGAAAAACTTTTATCTGCCTATGGAACCACTTACAGGAGACAAATGGAGCTCGGAGTAGACATGTGATAGACGTGTAAATTTGAGGACAGCTGTTGAAGATAAGAATTTTCAGAGACAGAAGAGTCAAGGAAGCTAAAGGAAGGAAGCCTTTCTAAATGCAGGAAGTGATTAAGTCTCAATGTCTGCTGACACATCGGAGAGAATAACTAAAATTCATCTATTGGAATTAACCATATGAAGGTCAAATTACTTCAAACTCTTAAACCTACCAGTCAGTGGGAGGGCTGGTAGTGGGGGGTGCAACCCTCTCATGGGACATTCCTCATTGACTCACCTCCACCACAGGGGACTTATTCACATTATTTCTCACTGCCCCACCTACCCATGTTCCCTCAGAAATATTACCTTTACTCAAGCCCTGATTCAAATTTCTCCCCTGAAGAACATTTTTGCCTTGTGTTTTTATTTACAGTGCCCATCACTTTTAATGTTCATTGTGATTTTTATATATATGTTATCTCTCCCTATAAAAAATATTAGCTCTTTGAGGGCAAGGATCATATTTCTGTCATCGTTGCTTCCACAGTGACTGGCACATGGGATATAAATATGAGTTCAGTTGTACTTTTTAAATTTTCTATTACTCATGAGTTGCTTTTCAATGAATTTCTCATTATCCTGTTTCTCTTTTCATATGCATTTCTGAAAGAGGCTGACAAGATGTTTCCCAGTAAGCTTTGCCAGGTGTCGGCATATTCGTGAAGTCACCATGGATACAAGTTCTGTTCCTCAATTTTGTAAGTCAAAAAATCTTAATTTCACCAGTTAATCTAGTGGTGACCAGATTCTAGAAAGTATTCACAACAACTGAGTTTATAAAAAATATATATATATACAGATATATATACACATATGTACACACACACACATACACACACACACATACACTCCCCCCACACACACAAATCTGAAGATAGCATACATTCACATGTTAAATATTCCAAATTAAAGAATACTTTGAATGTTTATGAAATGTAGAAAAAATAATATACACATTAAAATATTTAGCTTGTCCATGATTTTCATATTTGATGTTTTGAAAAAGGGAAAGACAATGATAGAGAAGGCAGAATCCATAGATACTGTGAGAGTCGTGGTAAAGTAGGAAGAACATAGTGCATCTGAAATGAAACAAACCAGGGTACCAATTCCAACTGTGGTTCTTAAGCAATTTTTTTTATCCTTAAACTGGGAATCACAAAGCCTACCAAATAGAATTATCATGAGAATTAACTGATTCGATTTATAAAAAGTTCCAAGCACGCTGTATTATATGGGTTGAGGCCTCTGGACTCAAACTGAAACATCGGCTCTTCTGGAGCCTTCAAATAAGAACTACACCATCAACTCTCCTGGGTCTCTAGCTTGCCAACTGCAAATCTTGGGACTTGTTAGCCCCCATAATAGCAAGAGTCAATTCCATATATATATGGAATATATAGGATATATATGGAATATATAGGATATATATGGAATATATAGGATATATATGGAATATATAGGATATATATATATGGAATATAGGAGATATATCCTATTGGCTGTGTTTCTCTGGACAACTGACTAATAGACATATCTTGGGAGAATGAAAGAGTTTGATGAGGGTCCTCCTAGTGGCATAGTTAATGATAAAACTCACTGTAGATTATTGTCAATATTTACTATCTCAACCAATGCCTCCAGATCTCTTAATTGATGTAGCATGCTAAAAGCATACATTTACTAGAAATATTTAGCAATATTTAGAAATTTTAGTCAGCCATTGAACGTTTTCCAAGGTACACAGGTAAACAAATTTCTGATAGCAACACCTATTGCTACTTTTTTCCCTCCCTGACATATCCAGTTGTAACATTTCTTTTTCATATTTGCGGCATTACAGTCATAAGGAAATGTTTAATCCATCTCAAAAGTGTTCATTAAAGACACCGTAGAAGCTAAAGCATGTGTTTTTGAAAGGCAGTGATTTTTAAAATGTCTCCCCACGCACTCTCTCTGCACACATGGGCACGCACACACTTGCACCACCCATAAAATGTTTAAATGAGAAAAGGAGCGTATTTTATTTGGAACTAAAATATACTAATCATATTTTATTGAAAATACTTTAAATTTTACTTAATGAGCTTTTGTCAAAATCTGTGCAACACTTTTTTTTTTCCTTAGTTACTGTGGAAATTTTTTTCTGTAGAAAAAATGTAAGATGCTACCTATGGTTAATTTTTGCACAGTCTTTTGGAATTTTGGTTAACAGATGAGCCACAGTATAAATTTTTTTACTAAAACAGGGCTCCAAAGGCAATATGGATTTGAGAAAACTACTCAACATTTTTATATATGTTTCAGTCAATAATACAATCTTTATTACAAAATATAATTTCAAACATGATAAAAGACAAATTTGTAAACTTACTCTTTTTCTCTCCCTTATGTCTAAAGGAAAATAAACATCTTTCCTTGTCCTTGTTAACAGATAATTTTCACACAATGGTAAAATCATGATGCTCACACAGATATAAAAATAAACAGTTGTTCATTGCTATTTAACTCAATCTTTAAAAACAGGCAGATATTATAACTGGTTCAAACAAGAACTCACGAACAGATGCATTTATAGATCAGGAATATTGAAGTAAATGTGCAGATGGGTGCAAAACTGTTTTTCCAGAAGGAGGGGAGGGAAAATTGCAGTCAATTAAACCTCTCTCCAGAAAGGAAAAGTTTCATATGCCTGTAGACAATAATTTTTTTTGCATTATTATCAGTTATCTACATTTAACACAGTGGTAAAATAGCTTCCAAAGAATCAGAACCAGATAACCTGAAGAGGTATTCTCTAGGGCCTAACAATCTGTAGTTTTCCACTGAAGCACATATTTTTCTTTACATTCAAAAATGTGGTGTGTGCCTGCAGTCCCAGCTACTCTGGAAGCTGAGGTGGGAAGATGGCTTGAGCTCAGGAGTTTGAGACCAGCCTGGGCAACATAATGAGACCCAATCTCTTAAGAGATAAAAGAAAGCAAACCCTAACCCTGTCTCTGCAGCTGTCAATGAGCAAAAATATTGGCATTTAAATGTGTTTTCGTTGTTCGGCCATATACTAACCAAAAATTTCATAGAGCTTCAGAGGGATAACTTAAAGCCTCATTCCTCCAACCCAGCCAGAGAAATATAGCTTTTAAGAGACTCAGATTAATTCTTTTAAAAGACCCCAACTGTTCAAAGTTTATGATGTTGGAGTCAGTGGGGCAGACAGGGGTAGCGGATGGAAGCTGGCTGGAGAGAGAAAGAAGGGAGATGTTGGAAAGAAAGAGGAAAAAGGGAGATGTTGATGCCCTCTGTCACTTCTCTGCCTGTCATTACCTAATCCTGTCTCTAAAAAATAAAAATAAATGTGGGCTTTGTTATTTAGCACAATCGTATTTATACACGAATCTCTTACTTTTATACCCAGTAATCCATTTTTTAAACTGTGGTATTTTAAAATATATGCAACATAATATTTACCATTTCAATCATTGTTAAGTATAAAATTTAGTAGAATTAAGTGCATTAACATTGATGGGTAACCGTTACCCAATCATCCATTTTTTTATTCCATACATTTCCAGGACCTTTTTCCAGGGGAAACTGAAATGAAGTAGTAAGAGGAAGAAAACTGTAATACATTTTACATAAAGAAAGCTTCTCCTTGTCAGCGGATATTTTTCAAAACATCAATCTATCACTAATACATTGCTATTGGTGACATTTCATATGTTCATTAAAATTTGCCTGAAAAATTGGTTTGAACTTGTGAAAAACAATAACAGACCTGGGATCTGAGGCTTGTTTGCAAATGTAAGAATCTATTTGTAAAAGGCCACCTTTCAAAGCATCTCCAATATGTCTTTTTCCCACTAATATAAAAGGGTGGACTCATTGCTAGACAATAGTAATAAATAATTTTTTTAAAAACTAAGACTCCATAACAAAGAGAATGTGTGTGGAGGTCTTTGGCTGTAATGGTGTTTCCTGATTACCTCAGTCCAGTCACATTTAGAACCTGTCATCATGCCTGTGGGGTTTCCTGCCTATGGTTTTTTCAACATGAATAAATCATTTTACTGATTCATAGGACCTTTTCTCAGCTTGACTCTCTGTTTCCTGATTGGAGCCCACTGCTTCTGAATCTACCTCCAGTCAGAGTCATATAATCATTAAAAGCAACAACAATAATAATAGCTAGCATTAATGACATGCTAGACCTTTAATTCTCCCAATAACCCCATTGCAAACTTATAGATGACATGATTGAGCCTTTGATTGGTTAAATAATTGGCCCAGTCATAAAACTATTAAGTGGTTGAACTTTAATAGATAGGTAATTCATTCAGGCTTTTATTAAATGTTGACAGGCAGTCACAGACTAGATGCTAGAGCACAAAGGTAAAAAGAGAAGAACTCAGGCCTTACGTGGCACAGTTGTGCTTAGAGTCAAATATGATTAATCAGGTACCTGATGGATCTGAACTGGAAAAATTATGATTTGAGGAACTTATAAGCAGTTTTTACCCTTTCAGGTGAATAATGAAATATCTTTAATGAAATTCTTTACTTTTTTCTTAAAAGTGACCTTTTGATGATACCCTGTAGACAAGAACTGATGAAGCAACTTCTCATAAATTCTTCTTACAAGTCCTGATCGTTGATAAGTTGTTTTAAAATCAGATGCTTTGAATCCACGTATAAATGCAAATTGCATGTGCTCTCAATATTGAGAAAATCTTTTGTACTAAAATTTGAATTTAGATCAATCTGTAACTGAAGATCATTATTTGTTCTTGAGACATCTATGTGTTTTTGCCCAAGAAGTTCCCAAAAGGCTATATTCGTCTAAATCAATAACAGGTTAGATACACAAAACTGACCTTCTCTTCTGCTCATAACACAGTGAAGTTTCCAACAAGGAATTGGACTAGATTTGGAGAAAGGCTACTCAGAGTAAGTGGTTTTTGTCCTAAGAATAGTGTTATTAAAGGCTGAATAACCTGGGTTTTGGATGTTTAATGTGAACTATTGTGAATGTCTTGATTAGTTCCTGCTGTTAAGAGCACACTTCCTGGAAGAAAAAGGATAGACTTACACTCAGTCATCCAAGGAACTGGCCTCTGATTGGAAAATGTTTATTCCTCTCTTGGTCTAAGGGCAGTTGGGCGTAGATGGAAAGGTGTAGAAATGACTGCAGATTCACATGGGTGAAAACTAACCTTCCATCTCTTGAAGCCCACCAGCAATAGATATGGACTTTGCACATAGGGTTTGTCCCGCGGGCTCTAAAACTTCAGGAGGCGTTGCTGATTCTATCCCATACATTCAAGTATTCCCAGGCCTTCAGTAAAACTTGGTTAAACTTTGGAGCTTCATTTTAGTTGTACTATGGGGAATAAGGAGCATTGCTTCTTCTACAAGGTTAGAATGGGAATATCTGCAGAGGTACCATCAGATTTTGGGTGTTCCTGAGGGAAAACAATCATAGATTTTTGCATGTTTCTTTCATTTGCATATTTCATGACAATAATTTATTTAGGTTTCTTTCATTTGCTTATTTCATGACAATTATTTATTTAAGTTTGTTTTGAAAATGTTTATTATGTTTTTCCCCTGAGCAGACTGTAAACTCGTTGAAAGAAAGAACCATGTGTCTGGTTTACTGTTGAACACCCATGGCCTAGCACAGTGATGAGTACAAGAGAAATGCTCAAAAAATCTATTCCTTGAATAAGACAGAGTTATTGAGAGCAAAGGCAGCTGTAAGATGACAAGACAAGAAATCACTGGAAGGAAAAGGAGAAACTAAAAATGAAGTTTGCTTAATTTTGGAATTGAGATGGGTAAATGTGCATAGGGATTTTGATTACTGAAAACAACCAGAAAAATCAAGTCATAGATCAGTGTGAGTGTGCCTCCATGAGTAAGGGATAATATACTGCCACTCAATAAATTAAAGGGGTGGCGGGAATCCCAAAAGTAAGATGTCTTTATGAATTCATTGCCCGAAATGGGTCAGGTCACTGTGTTTGTGGTAAATATGCATATGCATGAGCCTAATAAATTTCTTAGTCCTCATATTATATACTTATTCTTAAGGCAAGGACCATGTTAATAACCATAGTTAGTAGACAGCATGAACTAGCTGGTTTAAGATAATGTGTTTTTTTTTTTTTAAGGAAGGAACTTAAGAGAGTTTCCACTACCCTTGTGAAATAATTACTAAAATTCATTATTCTATTGATCTAAAGAGTGGGATTATGACATTTTACAACCCAGTACAAAACCCTCTTAATATTTTCATCAATAATAGATTCAGTCATCAAAAATTTATCATCTGTGACCAGGCGCAGTGGCTCACGCCTATAATCCCAGCACTTTGGGAGGCCAAGGCAGGAAGATCACCTGAGGTCAGGAGTTCGAGACTAGCCTGGCCAACATGGCAAAACCCTGTCTCTAGTTTAAAAATCTAAAAATTAGCCAGACGTCATGGCACACGCCTGTAGTCCCGGCTACTCAGGAGACTGAGGCAGGATGATCACTTGAACCCGGGAGGTGGAGGCTGCAGTGAGCCAAGATCGCACCACTGTATGCCAGCCTGGGCAACACAGTGAGACTCATCTCAAAAAAATAAAAACAAAAAAAAATAAAAAAAGATTTATCATCTGAGGCCAATGCAAGGGTACTTCACATGCTAGCAAGTCATTCCCTATTTTAAAACTATAATGATAAATTTTAATGTGATTGTTTAGCCATTAAATTTCCTGATTTTAAAAGTATTAATCTAGAATAATGGTTTTTGCTTTGTTTCTTATATTTCTTCCAAAATCTAGACTCTGAGTATTTACGATATGGATTTAGCTGTCAGTATCTGAGAAGCAGCAGAGAGCAATTGATTTTAAAATTACAAAAACATGAATAAAAATATTAGGTCATATCTATCCAATCTCTAAGCAGTTTTACAGAGAATGATAACTATAAAGGAATTAACATCAAGGGCATTGTTCCCTGAGTCTAATTCATCTTCATTGTTGGAGGCTGCCTTGTAAACTAAATTGAATGCATAGGTGTCTGCTTCTTTAAATCCTGAAGTCAGAGCTGTTCTGCAAATGGCACCTTTATTGTCTTCATTTTAGCTGTTTCCTCTCTCTTATTTTTTTCTTTTTGTCATGTCTATTTGTTATCTCTCCAGTAATCAATTGTGCCTTCCATGTTCTATAAGCTAAATCAAGAAATATGATTTGGTAGATTACACAAATGGATTGCTTTGTGAAAGGTAGAAAGCAGGAATTTGCCACCTCCCTTAATAGATTTTTCAGAGAATTTATCCACAGAAGAGCATTTATTTTCTGTGGCTTAATCTTCTTAAGGGTACCATCAACATTCTCAGTAATTACTATACTTTAGTTCACTTGTTTGATTGCCTTTTGTACACTTTGAGGAAGAACAATACAGCCTGTTTTCTATTGCGTTTTCCTACAGTAATTCCGTATCTGTAGAGTAGGCTCCCAAATATCTTCTTGAATACAAAGGACTCTATTCTTCCATTCAATGTGAAAAATTTGTACAAATAACTACCCATACACGTCACTCGAATGTGAGGAATAAATAGCTCCCTTAAAATATCAAACACATCATTTAAACTTACTCCCATCAATGATTTTAAATCTGTTGTCACACTTCAAACATTTGAATTGGAAAATTTAAGTAATAATATTATAAAATATTAAAGTCCACAAATTTCCAGAAGACTTGACATAGTTTTCTAAAAGTTTTAATTATGACAGAATTTATACCTTTTTCACTGGACTTGAAAATGACTCAGTAGACACCTTATCCCATTTGTGAATTTGTAATCATGTCACAGGAGACAATTGAATTGTGCCCTGAAGAGATATATGGTCAGACACAATTGTATACATTTTTAACACATTGACAATATTATTCTAAATTATCATGCATTTATCTATATTCCACATACTTTTATTTTAGTCAATATGCAATTCAGTACTTATATTGCAAGGATACAAAATTTGATCATATTTTTATATATAATTGTTTAAGTCTGATTAGGTTTATATTTCTATTAGAAAGCATATGTTTGAATAATAGAGCCAATATTATGTTTAATTTTTAATTGTAGGAAGTCATTTGTAGCCACTAAAGGTTGTTGCAATTTGTCTAAATAGCTATATTACTTTCTTTCTTTTTTTTTTTTTGAGATGAAGTCTCGCTCTGTGGCCCAGGCTGGAGTGCAATGGCACGATCTCAGCTCACTGCGGGCTCCGCCCCAGGTTCACGCCATTCTCCTGCCTCAGCCTCCTGAGTAGCTAGGACTACAAAGGCCCACCACCTCGCCCAGCTAATTTTTTGTATTTTTTTAGTAGAGACGGGGTTTCACTGTGTTAGCCAGGATGGCCTCGATCTCCCGACCTCATGATCCACCTGCCTCGGCCTCCCAAACTCCTGGGATTACAGGCATGAGGCATCTCACCCGGCCTTAACTTTCATTTTAAATCAATTGTAACATCTGCCTGGTTTCCCAATACCATGAGTAAAATAAACACTTTATTTAACATATTGTTCATGCTTATATCTGCATGAGAGTCAGAATTTTACGTTTTATCTGAAAATTATTACTAACAGAATTTTCCAAACCAAGATTATTGTCATAAATTGTATTACCCAGAAGCAGATGCTGAGGTGGAGACTGGAGTATAAGATGTTTCTTAGAGAGTAATAACTCTCTAAGTAATAGAGAGTAATAGAAAAGTAAAGAGAGGAAGCAGAACTGGGCTGCAGAACGAGTGGAATTGCAAAGCAGTCCTGACTGCCTCTGCCAGGCCAGTTGTAGCCCATTAAAGAGTCCCATGCTAGCCGTCTACCTCGCCTGCCTTAGTCATGTGATGCGGGCTTCCCAGAGAAGACTGTGACCTCAGCCAAGGAAGCTCCCTACCCCTAAGACAAATCCTGCATTCTCCTTCTTTCTCTTTCACACGTACAAATTTGCCTAAACGATGCCTGCAAGCCATCGCATAACCTTTGACTTGTACTTTTTGTGTGTTTCACAAAGCTGAGTGAACTAGCGAGTTAGCAGGAGTCCTCCTGGAAACTATTTCTACATGGGACTGCTAGGCCAGCAGTAACACAACTGCACTTGGAAATGACTGTAAAGCACATAAACACAAGCCCCTAATTCCATGCTCAGTGTATCGCCTTAAACAGATTCCAGAAATGCTTGTAGCCTCTGCCAAACCACAGGCACTCGGGAGTGTTAAACAGGAGAAGCAATGTGACTTATCCAATGGCAGTTTTTAAAAAAATCTTACATTTGCCAAAGTCACAAAAGCATATATCCATGTGAACACATGGCAAGGGCTCCGAAGGAGCTTACCCTGAAACTGAAGCATCATTTTCTTCATAGCAAATCTATTTCTAAGTATATGTATGAGTTCAGTGTCACAAGGGAGTACAGAAGATAGAGTGAGTAATGCCAGGAAAACTTTACCAAGGAGATGATATTTGCTCTTGCTAGGAAAAGAGGAGGCAGCAGGTAGAGAGAAAATACTGGACTTACAAATCAACAGGAAATACATATAATGAGTGTAGCTTTAAAGACCTGGTTTGGATAAACATTCTAAATTTGAATGCTTATCTCAATCTCTAGATGTTTTCTGAAAACCAACTACATTTAGAAAATAGGAATGTAAATATTCTGAGAATAGATTCTTTCCTCTGTGAACTTTTGCCTGAAGAACAAACTTGCCTTGCTTCCCAGTAGGTATACAACAATAATCTGGGCTAGACTTCTCTTAAAGGAGACATAACAAGCTATCAGTAATATTCCATTTGTCATATTGATCAAATAAAACAGTGTATCTCTTTAATTCCTCTCCCAGACTCTCATTCCTTTACTGTTGTTGTTTCTTTACTTCTCATTCTCCCTTTTTTTCCTTCATTTTTAATGCACCCCATTAAATAAAAATTCCAATTCTCCTCCCTTCCCACCCTTTCCTAATATGGCCTCTGGAAAACCTCCTTCAATAAAGAAACTCCTTTATGTCCTTTACGTCTTCCTGCCATAGCTTTGCCTTAATTGAGATCTGCTTCTTTTTCCTATTGAGAAAGATTTCTTTTTAGCTCTCAAATTTAGAGCAACGGTGCAGTTTATCATTCTAACTGGAAAATTTCAAAGAGTGAAAAGCGGGATGTTGGGGGGCAGTGTGTTTATCATAAGGCTGGGATCACAGGCATAAACCTGAACTGCCTGGGACAAGCCAAGATGTCTGTTACTCTACCTTAACCACAAACATGAAATTAGAGTTGGGTCAGAAAAAAAAGAAGTAAAGTTTCTTAAATCTCCATCGTCACTTCCAAAATAATTTTTCACTATTATTTTACAGTTCATCACCCAGATGACTGTATTGCCAGCCTAGAACAGGGGTCAGCAAGCTACAGCCTGCAGGCCACGCCAGTTTTTACAAATAAATTTTAATCTGAATACAGCCACAGTCTTCATTTGCATATTGTCTGGCTGCTTTTAGCTACAGTGGCAGAGTTGAGTGATTGCAACAGAGCAGAATGGCTCCATAAAGCCTAAAAGATTTACTGTACAGTCCTGTAAACAAAAGTTTGCTGATCCCTGGAATCCACTGTAAGTGGGGGTCTGAGCATGTATGTGTCTATTGATCTTACTCATCATGTATATCAAAACAGCACATGAAGCACAGAGTAGATGCTCAGTATTTGTTTTATAAATAAATAAAATGTAAAATAAAGCTACAATAACGAATATGCATGAACAGACTGATCTATTGAACAGAAAACACAAAGTCTCCCTGATAGTTACCAGTATTTAGCATAGGTATTTAGTATTTAGTAAATTTTCTACAAAAGAAAAAAATGGCTTACGAAGTAAATAAACTTGAAAAAAATTAAACTGTTTGGAAAAATTATATATTTACCTTAGCTATTTTGTGTGCAGAAAAAATGTTTTCTAGTTAGATTGGGAACATCTGCCACCACACTGATGCTCTCCTCTTTGAACTGCAGAAGTAACTCTGCACCCGTGCTCTGGCTTGAGCTCCTCCTTGTTCCACACACTCGGGCTCTCACTCCACTCATTTCGTTTTCTTCTTTCTCCAGGATCTTCCATCTCTACCCCTCCTCTTACTCAAGAGGCAATGGTTATATACAAGGGCTTTTGAGTCAGACTTCCTGGGTCTGATCCTGGCTCTAACTCTAGCTAGTTAATCTTGGGAAAGTTTTTAACCTTTCTGTGCTTTACTAGGCTTGTCTTAAAAATAAGGAGAGCTATCTCATAGATGCCTCATAAATTTTTTGTGAGAAGTAAACACAACACTTCATATAAAGTGCAAGAACACTAACACATAATTAGCACTTGATTTTTAAAAAATAATCGTAAAAAATAAAATTATATTTAAGGCTAACCTATCTTTATAAATCCAAATGGTGTATGACTCTATATCCCTCTTTATATGCCCTTCCCTTCTCAGACAAGTTCTTTGAAAGAGTAGTCCTAATAAATTCCAATGCTCCTTTTTACCTCCATCCTTCCACCAAATTGCTCTTCTCTCAAGGGTCCCTGGTGACCTAATTTCCAACATCAAGGAAAATGTTTCATTGCACATTTTTAAATAAACTGCTGCATTTTCCTGTTAGCTACTAGATCCTTTTGAAATTCTCTTCTCTCTTACCGTCTGTGAAAATAATTTCTTTTGATGATATACTGAACTATCTGATTAGTCTTGGTCTCCTCTGTGAGCCCTTTTGCCTCTGTTAAAAGATGGTTAATCTCCAAAGTTCTATGTAAGTTCTCCTCTCTTATAATTCTATTCCCTCTCACTGGAAGGGTAGATGAGTGCCTCTGACTGTATCTACATCAGAAGATGTATCTTTCGATCTCTGGAGTCGCATGTGCAAATGCTTCTGTACATATCTAATTGCTTACATCACAGAGCTTTCACAACCATCATATCCAAAACTGCACACATCATCTTTTACCTCCACCCATTATTGCATACTTTCATTAATGGTCTCACTAGCTACCTAACTGGTCAAGCCAGAAATCCTGTGGTCCTATTGCTCCTTTAGTGCTACTGAAGGAATTCTATCTAGAATGAGAAAACTGTGTATTTTGAAGCCAAAACAATCTGGCTTAAATACAGCTCTTGGACTGCTTAACTGGTATTCTTTGGCATGTGAAAACATTATTTGATCTTCAAGTTCCTCTTCTATAAAAATGGGGCAGCAGCCAGGTGCGGTGGCTCATGCCTGTAATCCCAGCATTTTGGGAGGCTGAAGCGGGTGGATTACTTGAGGTCAGGAGTTCAAAACCAGCCTGGGCAGCATGGTGAAACCCTATCTCTACTAAAAATAGAAAATTAGCTGGGCATGGTGATGCTATGATGTAGTCCCAGCTATGCAGGAGGCTGAGTCAGGAGAATAGCTTGAACCCAGGAGGCAGAGGTTGCAGTGAGCCAAGATTGTGCCATTGCACTTTAGCCTGGGCAACAAGAGTGAAACTCTGTCTCAAAAAAAAAAAAGAAAAAAAAGAAAAAAAAAGTGGGGCAGCAGTACTAAATTCACATATTTGTGGGGGGAGAGTGAATGGTAATCTGCCACCACATGAATGCTCCCCTCCCTCAATTGCAGAAGAAACTGCACCTCTGCTCTGGCTTGGGCACCTTCCTGTGCCAAATATTCAGGCTCTAACTCCATCCATTTTGTCTATATAATATATAAAAGCACTTAACATGAAACCCATAGTAGGTTTTCAAAAAATACTAATTTGCCCTGCCTGTCTTCAGTGACCACACATCCAGTTCGTCACTTTCTCTGTCTTCTTTCTATATGGTTTTCAATCCCATTTTTTCTTTTCCGTTCCTATTGCCACTACCTTAGAGCCGCCCTTCATTGTTGCTCACTTGAATCAGCAACACCTTCAACTACTCTCCTAGCTTCCAGTGTACACATCCCCCAAATCATCCTTTACCTTTAGAATGTGCTTTTTGAAAATTTTGAAATCCTACTTACATCTCCTTTCTTTCTTTCCCTCTATACCAAAATTCCTTGAATGAGTTGTGTCTGTGCCCACTTTGCCCACTCCCATATGCTCTTACATCTTCTAATTGATTTTTCATAAAACGTGCTTCTATTAAATTCACCATCATACTTTACACTGCACTATCCAGCCTGTATTCTCAGTCCATTTTATTTTCACTGACCTGTCAACATTGTTGAACTCATTAGCTGACTTTCTGCCCCTTGAAATATTATTTTTTTCTCTTGACATTTAAAATATAACATTATCTGGGTTTTTCTCTCTCTCGCTGGACACTTTCTCAGTCTCCTTGATGTTTTATCTTCATTACCTGATCTCTAAATATGGAAACCTTCTAGGACTTTTTCATTCAGGATATTCTCCCCATGTCAATATTCAGTCTTTACGGGATTTCATCTAATCTCATAGTATAGTATAATATCCCATCTATATGCTGAGAATCCCTGCATTAATACATTCATGCTGATCCTCTCTCCAAAATTCAGACTCATATAACCAACTGCCTTATTTATATCTCTACTTTGATGCCCAATACCAATAATCACCTCAAGTTTAAGTATCCAAAGCTGAACTACTAGTAACTCTCCACCACCATCACCAACACAAAACTGTCATCCACAGTCTTCCTATCTCAATAAATGGCAACTCTGGGAAGGTGTATTAGCAGAAAGTGGAGGCTGTGATGTAGATGTAGTTAAAAATTAACCTGTGTTAACTAATTATAACCCTAGTTAAAACCAGTGATCTGCCAGGTGCAGTGGCTCACACCTGTAATCCCAGCACTTTGGGAGGCCAAGGTGGGAGGATCACCTGAGCCTGGGAGTTTGAGACCAGCCTGGGCAACATGGCAAAACCCTGTTGTTTCACCATTAAAGATTTTTTACGTCTATGGATTAGATTAGTAGTATTTAATTTTCCTTATTAGCTTGAATTCAATGAATCCATCTTAATTTTGGTTTTAGGTGGAGGGAAGCCTATATATTAATATGCTAATTAATTGGAAGTATAATCCTAGGGCACTAAAAGTGAGAGGAAAAGAAAGTGAGGCAAAGAAGATTGAAAAATAAATGCAAGGGGATATATTATCTATCGCTATCTGACAAGCCTTAAAATGACATGTCTGGAAAACTTGTGTAATGAAACAGTCCATTGGCAGGAAAAATAGGAAATTTATCTGCTGTCTCTTTTGTGTCTCTTACCAACTATTGGTCAAAATTTGCCCTGGCCTGCCCCTCTTTGTTGTGTCCTGGTCCCTGTGGCAGCCTCTGGTGAAATAAGATCCCAAATTCTGCAGTGGCAGCTGCAGTGGGGATAGTAATACAGAGTCTGAAAGCTAGGCAAGTCCAGGAAGCTCTGAGGAGACATGTGGACAGTGTTTGACAAACCCCCATATAACTCCATCAGCAGATTTAATAGTTAATGCCTCCTAAACACCAATGGAATTTATTTCTCCTCTCAGCAAGAACTCACATCTATGCTTCAATACTTTCAAGTCATTTTTTAATTAGAAGAAAATAGTAATTTAGAAGTACTATCTGGCCAGGCACGGTGACTCACACCCATAACCCCAGCAGTCTGGGAGGCCCAGGCAGGAGGCTTGTTTGAGGCCAGGAGTTCGAGATCAGTCTGTACAACATAGGGAGACCACATCTGTACAAAAAATTGTTTAAAAATTATCTGGGCATGGTGGTGCACAACTGTAGCCCCAGTGTACTCTAGATGAGGTGGAAGAGTCACTTGAGCCCAGGAGGTCAAGACTGCAGTGAGCCCTGATAACACCACTACACCCCAGCGCAGGTGACAGACTGAGACCCTATCTCAAAAAAAGAAAAGAAAAGAAAAGAAAATCAATACTATCTGATAGCTGTTATTTTTAAAATGAATATCAACTTATATGTTGCTTACAATTGTGGAATAGCTTGAAAATACATAGGCATTTGGGACTATTAGTTCATTGTTTTATGAATATTCACAGTTAGAGTTTCTCACTCATTTCCTAAATTATTTCTCAAATAAGAAATAGCCTGATACTACATTTTATTCTAACCTTACTTTTCAATCTCTTTGATGTTTAGAATGTTGATGACTAAGGCAAATTTCATGACTTTTTAATATCTAATCATAAAATTTTTCCTCATAAAGTTTCAGTTTGAACTCCTGTAGCAAGGATTTTTTACCATTTCCGTTTTAACTATTTTTGGACCCAGCTGACTAGAATAATATTTGTATGTGAATTAGCTGTGAAGTCTATGCAGATTTACAAATAAAATATCATTGTTAGAAAACTTGGCGGGGCGTGGTGGCTCACGCCTGTAATCCCAGCACTTTGGGAGGCCGAGACGGGCGGATCATGAAGTCAGGAGATCGAGACCATCCTGGCTAACATGGTGAAACCCTGTCTCTACTAAAAATACAATAAATTAGCCAGACATGGTGGCGGGTGCCTGTAGTCCCAGCTACACCAGAGGCTGAGACAGGAGAATGGCGTGAACCCCGGGGGCGGAGCTTGCAGTGAGCTGAGATAGCGCCACTGCACTCCAGCCTGGGTGACAGAGCGAGACTCAATCTCAAAAAAAAAAAAGGAAAACTTATTTTGGCACCAAATTTCATGGCAGGCTACTACTGAATGGTAATGTTACTTGTTTTAAAGGTACCTCAACAATAAATGAGTCTACCTAAGATATTTAAAACCGCACCTTTGACACAATCTGGTATTAACTAAAGAGTCTAAATTCTGGAATAGATGATCAATATTAAAAAGTGTACAGTTTATTTTACATACAAATAATTGAGTTATTTTAAGAAAAGTACAAAAATAAATATTAATATCTATTTAAATTATACTGACAGGAAAAATTTTGATATTTTTAAGTGATTGTAATATTAGTTCAATAAATATCATCCATTAGGCCCAAAGGCTTGAAATAGTGCTTATAATATGAAGAACTTTCTTTAGAAAATTCTCAATTTTCACCTCCATTTAACATGTTCTGTAACATTCTCTTTCTTGATATGAAGGCTGATTACAGAACTCCTCCTTGTTTTACACAGTAAATGTGGAACTAGGTGTGAATATAAATTTGTTTAAATTAATAATTGCCATTCAATAGCTTTCTGAGTTCATTTCCATCAGATTTATTTAAAATCGTTTTTAGAGTACAGTAATAGTGAGAGTTGAGTTTCACATATAATGTTCATGAGGGAACAAAATGTTCTCAAACACAAATTTTGAAAGCAGTCTTACAGTGTCTTGTATTGGCTAGATCATGCAGATAAATCTTTATGAGGGTATCACTTTGATAGGAAAATATATTCAATTATTACTAATAACTTCTTTATATATAAAAGACAATATTTTATTTGCTTTTCCTAAACCAAACTGGTGCATGCCATACTTTGTCATAGTAAATAAAAGAAAAGATAATATCAACATCTTTCTTCTAGTGAGCAGAATTCAGGAAAGTTCTCAACATGAATACATTGTGGTCAGGTTTATAGACAGGTTTATTAGGCAGTAGGTTTAAAGAATATTCCTATACTATTAATACCAAGTGGTGATAAGCAGTGATAAAATAGCTTACACTACCCAGTTCTGTTATAGAAACAAAAAAGGCAAATTTTATTACTTCCAAAAGTGTATCTCTTCTTTTTGAAATAGAGTTTTGCTCTTTTTGCCCCGGCTGGAGTGCGATGGTGTGATCTCAGCTCACTGCAACCTCCACTTCCCGGGTTCAAGAGATTCTCCTACCTTAGCCTCCCAAGTAGCTGGGAGCTACAACCATGCCCAGCTAATTTTTTGTATTTTTAGTAGAGATGGGGTTTTGCCATGTTAGTCAGCTGGTCTTGAACTCTAGACCTCAGGTGATCCACCTGCCTCAGCCTCCTAAGGTGCTGGGGTTACAGGTGTGAGCCACCTTACCCGACCAAGTGAATCTCTTTTTATAAACCATTGTTTTAAGGTAGTCTCTTGTTTGATGTTTCAAAGTAATTCATCTATTTTAGTGGCAGTAACTCATTAGCCCTATCGACCTACAAAGATTTCTGGTAGAATAACATCAAAATAGTAAGAATAGTGTTGTTGACATTAGGCTAAGTACACAAATAAAAAATAAAAGATTAATTTAATATTGCAAAAATTTGAATCTATAAAGCAAGAGATCCTAGTGAATCTAACTAGCAATTGAACCAGCTGTAGCAATGAATGCCAGATTCAAACTAAAGAGTAAAGACAAATTACAAACAGTTCGGAGAAGGATTTTTATAGACCACTAGATGCCACTGTTTTGTGAAAAACTTATTAAATGATATAATGGAACTCTAACTTATATTCCTTTTTTAAAAAATCACATCTTGAATTGGGATGTTGCTATATCAGAGTTCTAAAGTGAGTAAATTTCTTTGTCTCTGGGATTAGTTAAACTCACAGCAAAATGAAAGTAATACAGTATTTGAAATAAGTTATAAAGCCCAAAATTTATCATTATCAATGTAAATTTTTGGCTATTAAACTTGAGCCATCATTGATCTGGAAACAGTGATTTTGAACTGAAAGCTTAAGTGGTTTGACTGTATGTAAAAAGAGGGCTGCATAAGCATATTTAAACTGTGGCATATTACTTGGGCCCAAAATACTTTCTTTGAAAAAGAAACGTGATTGCTTACAGAAATTTAGGAATGGCACCACCCATAAGGTAGGGTGAGAAAATTTCTTGAAGGCAGCTGTCTTTAATCCATCAACTGGCATTGATCTCAAATTAGATATAAACGAGTCCACATCAAAACTACAGAGAAGGAGATCATCTTCAGAAGTAACCAACCTATTGATATTAAAATACAGAAGACCCTTTTCTTTTAAATATGCTGCATTTTAAAGGATGATTCTACTTATTTTCCAAAATGAACCTAAGCAAAATCATTAATAAAATCCTTTAGTGTCAGGCAGAGATACAACATTTTTTTCGGCACTTATGGAAGTTTGGTGGAAAGCTGTAATAGATAAGTACTTATTCTTTTCTTTATTTTTCTTTCTCTCTTTCTTTTTTCTTTTTGGGCCAGTAAACAGAATTTATTAGTAAGCATAAGTCAGATCGGCATGGCCCAAGGAGACAGTGCTGCCAAAAGCCTTCATGAGTACAGAACCTGCCACTTGTCCAAGGGGCTGTGATTGGGAACTTACCTGACCCCACCAACCATCAGGGATGAGGTGCTTCTCAGCCACTTTGTCTTCAAATTTGTTAGCATCAAACTTGGTGAAGCCCCATTTGTTGGAGATATGGATCTTCTGCCATCCAGGGAACTTGAACTTGGCCCTGCGTAAGGCTTCAATCACATGGTCCTTGTTCTGAAGCTTAGTGCGGATAAACATGATGACTTGACCAATGTGGACCCTGGCCACAGTACCCTGGGGTTTTCCAAAGGCCCCTCACATACCCATCTGGAGCCTTTCAGCCCCAGCACAGGGCTACATCTTGTTGATGCAGATGACATGGATGGGATGGAGCTACACTCGGATGTGAAAGCCATCTCTGCCCCAACTTTTCACCATGTACTTATTGGCACAAATACGGACAGCCTCCAGGGCTTCAGAAGACAGCAGCTCATATTCATCAGACACCATGTGGCCACAGAGTGGGAACTCATCCACTTTTGCCTTCTTTCGACCCAAAGATACAGATCTCAGCAGAAACGAGACTTTGGGTATGGCTGTTTTTTACAATACCAATAACAAGGAGCAGGATGGTGGCCCCTGGCGACACAGGAACTTCGCCAGTGCGTGGAAGAGACAGTGCACTCCTATACTTTTCAACTAACGCTAATATCTAAATATTTACAAAGTATTCCTTTGAATAGACTAATGGCTTTCCAAATCTAACCAAAGTAATTAAATGAACTAGTGTTGACTAACAAGCTATCATCTTTTTATTAGACAAATGATGTCTAATAAGCTATCATCTGATTAATTTTTTAGATACTCAAGCTAATATACTGTTGTAACACAGGATACTCCATTAGTTATCTATTGCTGTATAACATATCTCAAAATCTAGCAGCATAGAAATAACAAACATTTATAATTATCTCACAGTTTCTGAGAACCCAGAATCCAGAGTGGCTTAGCTGGATAATTTTGGTTCAGTTTTCTTGGAGGGTTGTGGCTAAACTGTCAGCCAGGGCTGTAGTCATCTCAACACTCAGCTGGAATCAGATCCATTTTAAGGTTCATTAACGTGTTGTTTGCAAGTTTCCATTTCTCTCTGGCTGTTGTTCAGAGACTTCAATTACTCACCATGTAGGATTCTCTATAAGATGGCTTATAGTATGGTAGGTTGCTGGCCTGAGAGTGAGCGATATGAAAGAGAGAGAGTGGACACGCAAGGCAGAAGTCATAGTCTTTTTATAATCTCATTTAAGTGACATACCATCTTTTATTCATTAGAAGTTCACCACTAAGTTCCCACACTCAAAGTGATTGCAAAATAACATAAATATCAGGAGGTGTGGATCATTGACAGTCATCTTAGAAACTGCTTACCACACCAACACTGAAGTCTAAGATATCCTTTCAGTATCTCTTAAAGTAACTAAAGGCTTTCTAAAGCTAACATTGACTACTAAGCTTTCATCTGATTATTAAACAACTAATTTGATATTTTTAAGTATTCAAGGTAATATTGTCATAGCACAAGGGTACTGATTTCACAGAGTCTATAAAAAGAAACAGTGAACAGAACCTTTCATTGTTTCTTTATACTATTCAGGCAGTTTCCCTAACAGAAATAACCCCCTGAATTAGGATATAATAGTTTGATGACATTATTTCCTGAAATCACTGTTCTCCTCACATTGATTGATTCTATATATTACATACAAACAATATAACCTTGACAAAGTGAGGGTCTATTGCAAACCTGTCTAAATATTTGTCTTTTATCTGAATAATATAAAAATTCCTGATGAACCCTCTTAAAATGTGAGTGTTCAACAATTTTATTTCTTAGCGCAAACTAGAATGTGAAGGTAATCTGGCTGTGTTATGTGTTGTCCCATGATTAATTCCACCCATCAGACTAGTTTGCTCCTTGGCTATGCCAAACCTCCTCCAGCTGTCACCTGGATTGAAGGAGATGATATTTCCAGAAAGTGCCAATTAAAACCTTCATATTTTATTATATTAGTCTCTGGTGATTCATGTGAAATAATTTCTCAAGATCTTAATAATCTCTGAGTAAACTCATAAAATTATGACTTTGGCATATAATTGATACACAATAATTCTGTAGAACGACTGAACATGCAAACCTCAAGAGCAGTTTGACCACATGTACCCTTCCCTTCCCTTTCTTTTAAAGATCCGTTAGTGTCCTTTTAAAAGCATCCTCTATGCTTGTTGTTTGTTTGATAGTTACTTTAGTTTTAGAGTCTATCTTACTGGAAGCATTGGGGTTATCCGAACAGCCCTGCAGCACGCAAAGATGGTGGAGTTTTTGTGGCCTCCTGGGAAGGGTATGGGCTGGAAGGGATACAGTTTGACCCTGCTGGATGTCACAGGTATTGCCTCACAGTTTAAAGTATTCTAGAAACTAAACTGGGCAAAAGCGGGGAGAGTCAGCACTGTTCCTCTGCTCCTTGCCGCCGTCGTCTAAGCTAATTACGGCAAATGTGCACCCAAAGTTAGCCAAGTCCAGCCAGGTTCAGACCAGAGCTAGGATGGCAGAATCAGACTAGTGAGGTAAAACGCCAGAGATGAGACAGAATTTGCAGAAGCAGCGGGGGGAGAAAAGAAAATATAAAAGAGGAAAAATGTGAATGGAGCTATGGTAATTATAAAAGAGAAAAAAAATACATTAAGAGGGCGACCATTGCTTTAGGAGGAAGGCAGAATCTTTGTTATGCCTTTTCACAGTCACTTCAAGGTCTGACAGATGTCCGTGTTCCCTCCCTGGCTGTTTTGAAATTGTCTCTCTTTTTAAGAAATAACTAGAGAGATATGGCCATGTTCACTGCAGGAAAAACCCCTGAAAAACAAAATTGTTTTACTTTGACTGGATCCCAGGAGGTAAACTGACAGTATCAGTTTTGCAAAAGAAAAAAAAAAAGGCACAGACAAACCTGATAAAATTATCCTTTGAAATTGAAAAGAAATCACAGTTACCAGTATCACACATATACACACATAATTTATATTCCTTATTAGGCCTTTGCTAACAGTGGGAATATAAACAAGTTATGTAACCAATTTTAAGCTTCATTTTCTTCTATAAAGACGGAACACCTACTTCACAAAGTTAGTCTACATGTTGTATTAAATAATTGTTTTGTGTTTCAGTGGAAAACTAATCATCTTTTACAGGAGACCTACCTGGGATGTTAGATTCTAGCTCTGTTCATTGTCTTTCAGGTATTTTGCAGCTCTTTGTAAGTTAAAGGTAGCTGACAGATAAGTAAATTCTGTGCTCTCTGGTAGTGCTTTAATTGACTTCCTCCCCTCTGTGGAAAACTAGTTTTGTCTCCATTTGCAATTCGTCTCCACGTTCCTTTATTCTATAATAATTTTTGCTATTTTGCTTATTTTTTACTGAACCAGTTATAACATCTACCTGGTAACTTCATATCATATAAGGAAAATAAATTCTTTAGCATGGGTTCATTTTTATATCTATATGAGTCATGATTTTTTATTTTGCAGAAAATTATCTTTTAACAAATGTATGATAATGCTGAGCACAGTGTATAGAATATATTAGAAATTCCAGAAAATAAATTATATTTCTGATTTTAATTTTTTAAACTTTTGTGTGCTATTATTATATTTTCAATTTTTTAAATTATATTTATTCTTCGTAAAAATAATTTATGGACATATTATAAAGATAGTGCCAAGACTTACAATGTACATCAATAGTTCACTACAGTATTCTCTATCTTGTAGGCCCCGACCCCACAAATTATGAACTGTGAAATTTATAGCTTTGTATTTATAAATAATATGCTTACACAGCTATTTTATAAGTTACCAATTTTAGATATTTCCTATTGATTTCACATCATGGCAAATTAGAATTTAGCTCTTCCATACCATAAATGTCTATTTCTCCTGCCCCAGTAATTAACATAGATATACTGTAAATTTTATTTTATTTTATATTTTATTTTATTTTGTTTTATTTGACAGAGACTCGCTCGCCCAGGCTGGAGTGCAGTGGCTCGATCTCGTCTCACTGCAACCTCCACCTCCTGGGATCAAGTGGTTTTCCTGCCTCAGCCTCCTGAGTAGCTGGGATTACAGATGCGCACCACCACGCCCGGCTAATTTTTTTTTTTTTTCTTTGAGACGGAGTCTTGCTCTGTCCCCCAGGCTGGAGTTCAGTGGCATGATCTAGGCTCACTGCAAGCTCTGCCTCCCGGGTTCACGCCGTTCTCCTGCCTCAGCCTCCCGAGTAGCTGGGACTACAGGTGCCCGCCAACACGCCCGGCTAATTTTTTGTATTTTTAGTAGAGACGGGGTTTCACCATGTTGGCCAGGCTGGTCTCGAACTCCCGACCTCAAGTGATCTGCCCGCCTTGGCCTCCCAAAGTGCTGAGATTACAGGTGTGAGCCACTGTACCCAGCCCATAAATTTTAGTTAAACCAAGTGTTAGTGCTTTCTTACATTATATGTTGTGTAAATGGTGCCCCAGATGCTCTGCAAAGTAGGAATAAAGATTAAATATGTTCACACAAATAATCTTCCTTTCCTCCAAAGTGCTACACTTTGATTATTCTTTCTTTCTAATGCTGCTGTATTCATTGTCTATTGCTGCTGAACGAATGACTCCAAAGCTTCGTTACTTAGAACAACAATGAATTCTGTGGGTCAAGAATTCAGAGGCAGCTTAGTTTGGTGGTTCTTGCTTGGAATCTCTCATGAGGTGCCAGTCAAGATGTTGGCTAAGGTTGCAAGTTATCTGAAGTCTTGACAGAGGCTAGAAGATATTTTCCCAAGATGTCTCACTCATTTGGGGCAGGTTGTTGGCGGGAGGCCTCAGTTCCTTCCCACAGGAGCCTCTCCATGGGCTGCTTAAGCATGTTCATAATATGGTGCCTGGCTTCCCTCAAAGGGAGCATTCCAAGAAATAGCAAGGCAGAAGCATGATATGTTCCATGATCTAGGCTCAGAATTCATATACCATCATTAAAAAAAAAAACAGACTTTAAAAAATATAATTCACATGCCATATAACTTATCCATTTTAAATGTACACTTCAATGGTGTTTAGTATATTCACATATATGCACAACCATCACCACAGTCAATTTTAGAGCATTTTCATCACCTCAAAAAGAAACCCCATATTCTTTAGCTATCACCACTATAAACCCCTATCATCTAGCACCCAACCGTAAGTGAGCACTATACTATTTTCTGTCTCCATAGCTTTTCCTATTTTGGACTTTCATATGAATAGAATATGTTTTTATGTGGACTTTTGGACTGGCTTCTTTCACTTAGCACAATGTTTTCAAGGTTAATCCAAGTTGTAGCATATGTCATACTTCATTTATTTTTATAGCCAAATGATATTTCATTGTATAAGCATACCACATTCTATGTATCCTTTCATCCACTGACACATTTTGGCTACTGTGAATAATGCTGCTATAAACATTCATGTACGAAGGTGGGCATGGTGGCTTACACCTGAAACCCCAGCACTTTGGGAGGCTGAGGCAAGAAGGTCGCTTGAGCCCAGGAGACTTAGACCAGCCTGGACAACATATTAAAAACATGACTCTACAAAAAATAAAAAGAAATTAGTGGGGTGCGGTGGTGTGCACCTGTAGTTGCAGCTACTCTAGAAGCTAAGGTGGGAAGACTGCTTGAGTCCACCTTTTTGAGACAGGAACTCACTCTGTCACCCAGGCTGCAGTGAACCAAAATCGTACCGCTGCACTCCAGCCTGAGTGACAGAGTGAGCCCCTGTCTCAAACAAACAAATAAAAATTTATGTATAACTTTTTATGTGGACATGTTTTCATTTCTCTTGCATATATACCTAGAAATGGAATTACTGGTAATTCTGTTTAATTATTAGAGGAAATGCCAGACAGTTTTCTAATGTGACTGGACAATTTTGCATGCCTATCAGTAATTTATGAGAGTTCCAATTTCTCTACATTCTCACCAACACTTGTTATTATCTGACTTTTTAAACGTAGTCATCCTAGTTTGGTGTGAAGTGGCATCTTCCTGTTGTTTTGATTTGCATTTTTCTGATAACTAATGAGGTTGAGCATCTTTTCATTTGATTTTTGGCTGTTTGTATGTCTTCCTTGGAGAAATGTGTATTCAGGTACTTTAGCCATTTCTTAGTTGGTTTATTTGTCTTTTATTATTAAGTTGCAAGAGTGCTTTAAATATTCCAGATAAAAGTCCCTTATCATGTATATAATTTGCATATATTTTCTCCTATTCTGTGGTGTGTTTCTTTAAATTCTTGATAGTGTTCTTTGAAGCATAAAGCTTATTGAAGTCCAGTTTGCAATTTTTTTCTTTTGTTGCTCATACTTTTGGTGTCATATTGAAAAATCCAAGGTCATGAGACTTACTGTTTTGTTTTCTTCTAAGAGTTTAAACTTTTACATTTAAGTCTTTGATATATAATATCTTGAATTTATTTTTGCATATGGTATGAAGTGAATGTCCAACTTCATTCTTTTGCCTATGACCATCTGGTTGTCCCAGCACCATTTGTTGAAAAGAATATTTTTCCCCATTGAATGGTCTTGGCACTCTTGTCAAAACTTATTGACCATGGATATATAGATTTATTTCTGGTCTCTCAATTATATTCCATTAGTCTATATGTCTATTCTTGTGCCAGCACACTGTTTAATTACCATTGCTTTGCAGCGAGTTTTGAAATTGGAAAATGTGAATCTGCTTACTTTGCTCTTCATTTTTTAAAATTATTTTGGCTATTCTGGGTTTCTTGCAATTTCATATGAAATTTAGAATCAGCTTGTCAATTTCTGCAAAAAGTTTGTTGTTATTCTGTTAAGAATTGCATTGATTCTGTAGATAAGTTTGGGAAGTACTGCTATCTTAACAATACTGCTATCTTAATAAATAATTGCTATCTTAACAATAAATAATAATGAATAACAAACATTCATTGTCATCTTTATTATATATCCAAATAATACATAATCCAATAATCCAAACAATAAGTAAACCTTGCAACCCATAAGTTTAGGTTTTATAAAATTTCTTTCAACTCTATTTCATAGTTTTCAAAATATACATTTAGCACTTCTATTATTTATTTCTAAGAATTTTATTTTTTTGATACTAGAGTAAGTGGAATTATTTTCTCAATTTCATTTGCAGGTGGTTAATTTCTAGTATATAGAAATAAAATAGATCTTTTTATATTAATCTTGTATACTACAACCTTGTTTATTATTTGCTCTTGTAAACATGTAATAGTTTTTAGTGGTCTTTTTAGTATTTACTATATATATACAACATCATGTCATCTGCAAAGAGAACTAGTTTTACTTCTTCTTTTCCAGTGTGGATGCTTTTCTTTTTCTTGCCTACTTGCCATGACTTGACTCTCTAGTGCAATACTGCCTAAAAGTGGTGAGAGCAGACATCCTTTCTTGTTATTTTGCATGGTGTTGACTATGAGATTTTTGTAGATGCCCTTTATCAGGTTTAGGAAATTGTCTCTATCAAGAATACTTGACTGGAGCTCTCCATTCTTCTAATCCACTGTGGACAGGTTGCTCTCTAGGAAAGCCACACAGCAATTGTCCTGGAATTTCCCTTTATTGTCATCCTTAAAATTTTACTGACATTTTTCTAGAATTGATCATTTTTGCTGAATACTACCTCTGTCTTTCTTAATTTACTTCCTTATTTGTTCAAGTATATCCTCCAATAGCTTCCCATGAATTAGTAACTGACATATATTTCTGCATTTCTAAAAATGACTTTAATTTATTCTCATCATTGATTGATAATTTGGCTATCAAATTATTCATCAAATATCATTTTCATCAATAATTTTGAAGATATTGCTCCAAGGTCTTCTATCATTCATTATAGCTTTTGAGAAGGCTAATGCAATTCGGATTTCCTGTCTCTTGTAGGTGACCTTTGTTATTTTCTCTAGAAGCTTTTTCTTCCTGATGCTCGTTATTTTGAAATGTCACATTTTATGGGATTTGTGAGGTCTGCCTTTATTTTTTTATGGGCCACTTGTGCTGGACACCTACAATTTGGAGATTCATGTCTTTCTAAAAATTGTTTTTTATAGTTCTTGATAGTTAATCTATTTTGTTTTTTCTTTTCTCTATATATTTTGTATAAAATAGTCGCTGAAACTCACAAATTTTTCCTTTCTTTTCTATGTTTACTATTTTCACATTTTGTGTGTGTCTGCGTGTGTGTGTGTGTGTGTGTGTGTGTTAAGTTTTGGTCCTTGGCTTTATCTTTCAGTCCTTTTATAATGTTATTTATTTCTATCATAGTTTTATTCTCTTTCCTTTCCATAGCATCCTACTCTTGTAATATCTCATTGAGAATATTAGATTATTTTCAAATTTTAAAAACTATTTCCTGTATTGTCAGTTTCCAATGGGTATCTTTGTTTTTGTATTTGTTATGGTAGCTCTTTTTTATTACTTGATTGTTTTAATATTGTTTTAGTGAGGTTTGCAGAGGCAGAAAAACAATGTGTGATCAGTCATTTTTTTTTAAAAAAATGTACTGGGTTAAATAGTATCCCCATATAATACATGTCTCCTGAGAACCCATGAATGTGGCCTTATTTGGAAATTGCAGAGGTAATCAACTTAAAATGAGGTCATACTGGAGTAGAGTGAGCTCTGAATCTAATATGACTGGTGCCATTATAAAAAGAAGGTAGGCCAGGCACAGTGGCTCATGCCTGTAATCCCTTTGGGAGGCCAAGGCAGGTAGACCACTTGAGCCCAGGAGTTTGAGACTAGCCTGAGCAACATAGGGAGACCTTGTCTCTACTACAAAAAAAAAAAAAAAAAAAAAATCAGCCAGGCCTGGGCATGGTGGCATGCATCTGTAGTCTCAGCTACTCAGGAGGCTGAGACAGGAGGACTGCTTCAGCCCAGGAGGTTGAGGCTACGGTAAGCTGTATCATGCCACTGCACTCCAGAGCCTATGTGGCAGAGCAAGACAAAGACAACGAAGAAGAAGAGGAGGAAGAGGAAGAGGAAGGCGGCAAAGAGGAGAGATATTGGAACACAGAGATAGATACACACACAGGAGAAATGGAAGGAATGTGAAGACAGAGGCAGAGGTTGGAGTGATACGTCTACAAGCCTAGGAACACCGAAGATTGACGGCAATCACCAGAAGCTAGAAGAGATAAGGAAGGATCCTGCCCTAGAGCCTCAGAGGAAACATGGCCCTGCTGTCATCTTGATTTCAGGCTCCTGTCCCCAAGAACTGTGAGAAAATAACTTCCTGTCATTATAAGTTACCTGGTTTTTGTACTTTGTTAAGGCAATCTTAGGAAACAAATATCCTCTTCCTCATTAAAGTTGGATGTAGAATTTAGCAGGAACAGAAATATTAACTTGCTTTTTTAAAAAATGTCTCAGATTAGTTCCGTTTAAACCTTCCTTTTTTGAGAAAGAGAAAACTGACACAATCCAGTGTCTAGCACCTCTTCCCTATAATCATTATCAATGTTGTAAAAGTTTGGCTGCCTCTCCCTGTTCAGTGGTTTCTCCTGGCCTGTTCAGTTCAAGCAACACTAGCAATATTTTCCACCCAATGACATGTGAGTAGAATAAAACAGTTCTTCCTATGGTGATAATTGAAAATAAAATTATAGTTTTATATATTTAACTAATTAGAAGTTTAGCTAATGACTGCTTTTCATATATAATTTTAGGGTCTGGGCAGTTTGACGGCTTTTTTTTCTAAATCAGATTGGCATTCATTTTTCTTTTATGTCTAAGAATTTGTTCAGCTCTGCTACTAATTTTACTTAAATATTTTTGTTTCAAGACTAGTGAGAGATAGAAGGAAATGTAGGAAACGAAAAAAGAAAGCCAAAAAAAGAAAGTTTAAGAAGGAAATACTCAACTGTCTAGCAAATGCCACATAATCCAAGTTAAATATTACCTAGAAACTGTTTTATGTGGAGGGAGTTAATGTCATCTTTGGTGTCTTAAATACTGTCAGAGGCCAAATTGCAGCAGGCTCATGATTGCATTGGAAGTGAAGAAATGGATATGTTTAGAGTGCTCTACTCTTTCAAGAAGTTTTGTTTCAAAAGGAAGGAAACAGGGGCAGTTATAATACTTTCAGAACAGAAGTGACTAAGAGTGCTTACACTCAGAAAAGAAAGGGTCTGAAAGAGCCAGTGGAGCTGAGGAAGTTGAAAATATAGGACAAAAGGAAAGATAGAGATGAGATAAAGAGATGGAGTGATAGCAATAAAGAGTTAGAGAGCTGATAGAGAGAAAGGGAGAGGGGAGAGAGAAAATTGGTAGAGAGATTATCTTGAGCAGGAGGGTGTACAAATATCCAGAGAACAACATCAATTAGCATCAGTTTTGGACATAAGCACAGCCCCTGAGACTAGAAAGAGAAATAACTGATGTGGACGCAGCTTTGTTTTCATGGAGTTAAGTGAGGAGGGACAGGAAATTGAGAACTCTTGACTTTCTGTGGAATTAGAAGGCAAAATCATGTGCTGAGTGCATTTATAGAAAGAAACTAAATAAGCTAAAATCATTATTTTACCTTGAAGTCAAGGTAGCAATAAAATGACAAAATAAGCAAGTGCTGTAAGAGCTCTCTTTAAAACAACATGGAAAGAGAATCATTGAGTAACTTCGAGTGTCCTAAACACATGGCTTCTTAGTAGGCCATTAACAGAATTTATGGATTTCACACAGCCCATCCATCTTCTATTTTTAGTTCATTTACAAAACAATAAATGACAGGTACAGACTGTGGTTTCAGATGCTAAGAGACTGGTAAGTTCTGCTATTTTATCTCTGAAGGCTGTAAGTATCCTGTTTTGGTTGGAAAAAAAAAAATAGTGCTTCCTCTAAAAGACATCCATTGAGGATGTGGCTTTTTGAGGTACAGTTTTGCTTTTATTTGCCTAAGTGCTTGCTCTTCAGAGTGCAAGAAAAAGCTGCATGGAAATTATATTTGACTTCCTCTGGTCACACTGTCTTATTCCAGAAAAAAAATAGTACAAGAAGTATGTAGCTCCTGTAGATAAAAGTTCCTGATATAAATTTCTAAATTCAGTAAAATACAGATAAGTTACTTACTGAAGTATTTTATATCAAACTGCTTATTTAGAAAAGAAAGTGCTTTCATCACCTAAGCATATAATTTATTCAATCATCTCAATTAAAGGAATGCATTCATAATTGAACATGGCACAAATGTTTGCTAGAATACTAAGAGACACACAGAATAAGACTCTTGTTTACAAAAAATAAAATGTATAGAGACATTTGTAAAACACAAACATTCCAGGAAGAATTGAAAAAGTATTTTTATAAGCATTGCTGTTTCTATTTATCCTTGCTTTTGCTATGTATATAAGTGTATTCTAGACAAAAAGGGAGAGTAATGGCACAGGTACAATTTTTGTATTCAGCTTAGGCACATAGCTACTTGTAGCTGGCTCCATTTCCAAGTGAAATCATACAGTAATTGGTATGAGCCAATCCAAACTTGGATAAAAACTCTGTCTATTTCTAGCAAGTTAATCAATCCTACCATTATGCTGAACCACTTTGTGATGCTTTTCTTCCTGTCCATTGGGTTACTGTGAAAAAGCAAAGTTGCATTAAATGTGGTATCTGTCTTCTTGGCTTTTACTTTTTCTGCCAATGATTATTTCTGAATGGATTTTAGTTTTGCAAATTATAGCACAATGTCAGGGTCAAGAATGATGAGAAAAGATGAAAAATATAGAATTATGGAAATGATCCTAGCAACACTTAAAAACTTTTATTGTACGTATGCAAATGAGACTGCTTTAACTTAAAAATCAAATAGAAATTGAGCATTCTGATTACCATAGAAATAGAAGAACTGAGTTATTTAAGTGCCCATTTTCTTAAAATAGCAGGGTAATATCAAGGCATTTTGATGTTTGTTGGGAGCTGGAAGAAGCAGTATGTGGGCTGAAAACTTATATACTTCATTCAACATATTAATTGATAATAAAACATTACTTTCATGATATTTTATAATTTTCATTTTATACTAGATTGTTTTTCTTTAAAAATAGAAAATACAGCAAGTTATTTTTAAACTGTTACATAATAGAAAATTTCTTTTAAGTATCCAATAATTAAACCAAGTGGAAAGTAACAAATATTTATAGTAATAAATCGTTTGTAACCATACAAGAGTACATACACATTGGACATCAATGTTATTGTTCTTGAATTCTTGACTACTTTCCGTGTTTAAAAATATTTTCACAAACGTGGTATGCAAACTGAGTTTAGCGTTCACAGCCAAGAAAACTAGATAAGCCATAAATGTATCACTTATGTTAACACAGTTGTACATACCTAAATGCCTGATAATAACGCACATCAAATGATTAACTTACTGGTTTGTAATAATTTGGGTATACTCTGTTTTTAAAACAGAAAGCTCATTTTGATGGTCCTACATTCCTAGGCAATGCTGGGCCCACAGATTACCCGTAAGAGCACATCAATATATATTTCCAAGGATACTTATCAAAATTTGTATGTTTTTGATCCATTCATAAAACATTCCAAATTATTAGCATTTTGGTTTGTCTTCTAGATCCTTCTTATTCAAATGCATCCCTGAATTAGCAGTATCCACAACTCCTGGGAGCTTGTCAGAAATACAGACTCTCAGGCCCCACCTCAGCCTTGCTGAATTGTGATTTACATTTTAACGAGATCCCCAGCCCAGGTGATTTGTGTGCACATTAAGAGTTTGAGCAGAGATGCTCAAGGAATTAAAAACCTAGTATAGTGGAAGATTTAAAGGTTTTCAGGTGGTGTAGAAAATAAATAAATTCCAAAGAAAGGCAGCCCAAATCATATTCAACTTTACTTTTTCACATCTTAAATTCTCTTTAGAATCTATATGTTGCACTTTGGCCATTGAGTGAGTCAGTTAAACAAACAGGCACAGTTCAGGATTTTGTAGAAATAAGAGACTTTATTATAAAGTACTGTAGTTTGGAAAATTGTTTTGAAAACAGAAAAAGATATGAAAGGATGATTAGCAATATGTTTTCTGGTTAATTTCTTCAGCATTTTAAATCACAGTTTCAATAATATTCAATCTGTCACTGAATCAAAGGCAAAAATCCCTAAATAATGAAGTGATTAAGCACTTCATTCACTTTCATTGCATTAATTGAAAATATTTCCAAAGCTAAAGAAGTTGTAATGCAATGGAAAGTACACAGGACTTGGTCCTATTTCAAAAATTGTCTAAATGTATGTTCTGGAAGTTTTCCTACCATCAGGTATTGAGTTCTGTATAAACATTTTTTGAATAAATGAATTAGTGAGAAATCAGAGGAGCCACAAAGGCTATTCTTTCTAGAATGTACTGTAACAGGAAAAGATAGAAGGCAATATTTTTGACTGTTTATTAATCCAGAGAGCCAATTTGTTATTTTAAAATAAGAATTGCATTATCGGCCAGGCACGGTGGCTCATGTCTGTAACCCCAGTACTTTGGGAGGCCGAGGTGGGTGGATCACCTGAGGTCAGGAGTTTGAGACCAGCCTGGCCAACATGGTGAAACCCTGTCTCTACTAAAAATACAAAAATTTGCCGGGCATGGTGACAGGCGCCTGTAATCCCAGCTACTTGGGAGGCTGAGGCAGGAGAATCGCTTGAACCTGGAAGGTGGGGGTTTCAGTGAGCCGAGATCGTGCCATTGCACTCCAGCCTGGGGAACAAGAGCGAGACTTTGTCTCGAAAAAAAAAAAAAGAATTGCGTTATCAAGAAGAAAGGATACTCATGTTTGCTAATCAGCACATTCTCTTCCTGGGGAAAATATGTGTCAGAAGCAATGTTATAATCAGAAAGTTACTGTGAACCCAAAACATTAGATGGATGATTATAATGGCTACTGCCATCATGCCTGAAAAACTGATAAATAGCTTTTTGCCTTAAGATTACACTAAACCCACAGAATAGATGCTTGTCTTTGTGAGTTCAAGGCACCTCTTCATGTGGTCAGTTATAGAGGTATTTTGTTACTATTTTCCCTTCTGATTCTCTTTTCTTTCTTTTGGAAAAAACTGCTTGGAATGAAAGCAAGAACGGATTAAAGGAGGCCAGTTAGGAGGCAATTGCGTGTGTGTCTCTGTGTGTGTGTGTGTGTGTGTGTGTTTGTGTGTGCATACAAGTGACCTCAAGTAAAATTTGGCTTGGACAATCTTCATTCACTCCTGTTTAGCATTTGTCCAGGATTTTTTATTTTTATCAAAGTATTTGTATCAATATTTGCATTAAAATAATCAGAGATGAGTTAGATCTACTGTTTGTATTCCCAACTTCTGTCAGTTGGTCAGGCGCATGGTTATATATTTAAAACAATGCACAATAGCTACCTTTTCTAGAGCCTTTCCATATTTAGTAAAACTAACATCTCCCTTTCAAATAGCGTATAGTATACTCACTGAGAAAACCAAGTACATTTGGAAGTGAGTGGCTAAGACAGTCAACTCTTTGCAGTTTCAGGTGGTGATGGGAGAAGTTTTGAAGCCGCAGCCTCTGCCAGACACTTGGTAAACTAGCCAGCTCTGTCATGGCAAATACCACAGACTGGACAATGCACGAAATTACCAGTCAACAGTCAGCAGGGTCAACAGGAAATATGGCAAATGAAAGGTTAGCTATATATGATATTTCTACTGTATAATGTAGAGAATATAATCTCTTGGTACAGTAGTTTGGTCATTTATTGTAAGTCTATAAATATTTATTTTATCGTTTGGTAAAGCTTTTTTAGTTTGCAATAGATTTTGGAAGCAATGAACTGAAAACATGAAAAGCAAGTGCTATAGTTTGGATATTTGACTCTCCAAACCTCATATGGAAATTTGATCCACAGTAATGGAAGTGAGGCCTAGTGAAAGATGTTTGGGTCTTGAGGGCAGATCCCTTATGAATGGCTTGGTGCACTCGTCATAGTAGTAAATGAGTTCTCACTCTATTTGTTCCCAGGAAAGCTGGTTGTTAAAATAAGCCTGGCACCTCCCTGCCCCTGCTTCCTCTCTTGCCATGGGATCGCTACACAGCAGCACCGCTCTGCCTTCCACTGAGTGTAAGCCATCTGAGGCTCTCACCAGAAGCAGATGCTGGCACCAGGCTTCTTGTACAGCCTGCAGAAGTAGGAGCCAAATAAACCTCTTTTCTTTATAAATTACACAGTCTTGAGTATTCCTTTATAGCAACACAAATGGTATAAGACAACATGTATAATAAAAAATTTAGTACTGGTTGCCTGTAGTTCCAGCTACTCAGGAGGCTGAGGCAGGAGGATCACTTGAACTCCCAGGAGTTCAAGGCTGCTGTGAGCTACGCTTAAGCCATTTCACACCAGCCTGGGCAACAGAGCAAAAAAAAAAAAAAAAAAAAAAAAAAAAAAAAAAAAACGTACTGAATATCCATTTCCATTTTTAAAACAAGTGAATAATATAAATTTGCACAAAAAAAGTTTATCCATGATTACTGTTCACCATAAGGACCACAGTAAAGTCAGTAGTCACTAGAAAACCAGAAAACACAAATCTCTGAGAAACCATCAGTATCTATTCAAAAGCCAATCACTGGCTGGGTGCGGTGGCTCACGCCTGTAATCCCAGCACTTTGGGAGGCTGAAGCGGGCGGATCACGAGGTCAGGAGATCGAGATCATCCTGGCTCACATGGTGAAACCCTGTCTCTACTAAAAATACAAGATAATTAGCCGAGCCTGGTGGAGGGCGCCTGTAGTCCCAGCTACTCGGGAGGCTGAGGCAGGAGAATGGCGTGAACCCTGGAGGCAGAGCTTGCAGTGAGCCGAGATTGTGCCACTGCACTCCAGCCTGGGCAACAGAGCGAGACTCGGTCCCCAAAAAAAAAAAAAAGTCAATCATTATTTTAAGAAGAATGTTTCCAAAGACAACAATTTAATACCTGCAGCTGCTACATTCCATTTTGAAAAGCATGAGTTTTCATTTAAAACAAATGAGTGTTCTTCTAAATAATTTATTTTCAATCCCAATTTTTATGCACGTATGAAAAGTGAAGAAAATAGCTCCGATGCCAGTTTTATATAAGTGTAATTATATGCTTCAAATAAGAAATTTTGTTAGTTGAATCTAATAATGCTTCAGAATATTTTTCCACCCAATTCATGGAATCAAAATCAAATCAATAAAAAATTTTAGAGAAGGTGAGCATCTGTCATTTACAACATTACATCAGTGTAAAGTCAGTTTAAAAGTTCAACATTTAAGGTACATTTAGATACATTAAGACACAGTTTTTAAAGGTTCATTTTTACAGTGAAATTATGAATACAAATTTTGGTGGAGTCAGGATTATGGTAAACACAACGTTGCAACTAAGAAACCTATTGTATGAATTGGCCATGCCACATTCACAATAATGCTCCCTAATAAATCACCCCCAAATTCAACAGTTTAAAACATTTATCTTCATGGCTACGTGATGGCCAGCTAATATCTGAATCAATAATCAAGAGTGAGATAATGGTAGCTCGTAGGAGGGCAGGAGTGAGGCCTTGGGTGGTAATGAGAAGTAACTGAATTTAAATATATGACAGTGAGAGGTGAAGCCAGCTGAGCTTCTGGGTCGTGGGGACTTTGAGAACTTTTGTGCCTAGCTAAAGGATTGTAAATGCATCAATCAGCGCTGTGTGTCTAGCTAAAGGATTGTAAACGCACCAATCAGCACTCTGTTAAATGGATCAATCAGCGCTCCGTAAAATGGAACCATCAGCAGGATGTGGGCAAGGCCAAATAAGGGAATAAAAGCTGGCCACCCGAGCCAGCAGTGGCAACCTGCTTGGGTCCCCTTCCACACAGTGGAGGCTTTGTTCTTTCGCTCTTCACAATAAATCTTGCTGCTGCTCACTCTCTGGGTCCGCACTACTTTATGAGCTGTAACACTCACTGCGAGGGTCTGCGGCTTCATTCCTGAAGTCAGCGAGGCCACGAACACACCGGGAGGAACAAACAACTCCGGATGAGCCACCTTTAAGAGTTGTAACACTCACTGCTAAGGTCTGCGGCTTCACTCCTGAACCCACCGGAAGGAATAAACTCTGGACACATCGGAACATCTGAAGGAACAAACTCCAGACTCACCATCTTTAAGAGCTGTAAAACTCACCATGAGAGTCTGCGGCTTCATTCTTGGAGACCAAGAACCCACCGGAAGGAATAAATTCTGGACACAATAGGCTTTGCATCAGACTGTAGCAGCTGAATCCATTGATCTGAGCTCCATTCAGCTGACATAATAGTTCATGTGTTTCTCATTCTTCTCCTGGTACCAGTGGGCTAGATCAGGACATATTCTTCTCATGGTGATAGCAAAAGCTTAAGAGGGCAAGCACAATTACTGAAGATCTCTTCAAGCCTGGGCTCAGAAATATTAATAGCACACTATCAAATCTGTCTATATGCCACTGGCCAAAATAAATCAAAGGATGGGAAAGTACAATCTGCTTAGGATGCCAAGGGTGTGGATACAAAGAAGGATGCAAAGACTTGGGCTAATGTAGTTTGATCTAGAAACCCTTCTGGCAACAATGAGCTCAAAAACAGACATATGCTGTATTTGGAAGTGGTTGTGGTAGACACATAATTAATTGCAAACTGAAAAAGTACAATATTCTATAATCAACATAGAGAATGAAGGTGTCAAAATTTACACATTTTTATATGTGTACAGAGTAGGTAAGCTACAAAATTTTTGTGATAAAGTTGATCTTAAATAAGTTATAACACACTTCAGCATAGCAATACATGCTTTTTTTTCTCTTTGCTGCTCATCATCAATAGGATTTTAAGAAATGTTTGCAACTTGGAAAAATCAGTTTGCAAAACAACCTAAAAGGCTTACAGTGAACTGAACTTCTTTAAAAAAACACAAAGCCTCTAAGTTTTGGTTCATTTTGTTCAAAATTAAGTTTGGAAATCTTTAATCAAAATGTTCTGCAAATAGAGCAATAAAAAAAACTGCAGCTTTTCAGGCTTATAGAAAAGTAAAATGGAAAACAATGCTTAACACAGAAAGGCATTAAAATATATCTACATAACCAAGGTAATGACTGAATAAATTAAGAAATGAGAGCTCAAATGATGTACATAATTTTGGAATACTATAATTTTACTTTGAAATACTTAAATTTGTGGGATGAACTTTTTGGCATAGGTCTTTTAACAAATTAATTTATAATTTCTACTAAAATTGAATAAAACACCTATAGATTTAAACTTGGTGAAATATACAAAAGAATAAAAAAGAGACACTTATTTGACAAGTTATTTTCTTTTGTTTTATTTTTTCTTTTATTTGGAACGGAGTCTCTCTCTGTCACCCAGCCTGGAGTGCTGTGGCACAATCTCGGCTCACTGCAACCTCCACCTCCCTGGTTCATGCCATTCTCCTGCCTCAGCCTCCTGAGTAGCTGGGAGTACAGGCGCCTGCCACCACGCCTGGCTAATTTTTTGAATTTTTAGTAGAAACTGGGTTTCACCGTGTTAGCCAGGATGGTCTCAATCTCCTGATCTCGTGATCCGCCCGCCTCAGCCTCCCAAAGTGCTGGGATTACAGGCATGAGCCACCGTGCCTGGCCATTTTAACAAGTTATTTTCTTATGAAATACATATGAAAGAAAGGTTTTTAAAATGCAGACAATAAGATAAAGCCTGTTAAAAATATCTAGGTTGAAATATTTGTACATTTGAACACCAAAAAATAAAATAAAATAAACAATAACCTCCGTTTAGCAAAATTTGCTCAGGTCTTACTGGGCATCTTACATCTGTAAAGACAATATTTGTTGTTTTTTGTTTGTTTGTTTGCTTGGTTTTTGTTTTTGAGATAGAGTCACGTTCTGTCACCCAAACTGGAATGCAGTGGCGAGATCTCCACTCACTGCAACCTCCGCCTTCCAAGTTCAAGACATTCTCCTGCTTCAGCCTCCCAAGTAGCTTGGATTACAGGCCCCCGTCACCACGCCTAGCTAATGTTTTGTATTTTTAGTAGAAACGGGGTTTCCCCATGTTGGCCAGGGTGGTCTCAAACTCCTGACCTCAGGATATCTGCCCACCTCAGCCTCCCAAAGTGCTGGGATTACAGGCATGAGCCACCATGCCTGACCAAGAGAATATTTGTTTAACTCAAAATATAATGGTCCACATAGAAAATCAACCTAAATTTTCAAAAATTCCAAATTTATTAGCCATAAGATACAACTTTGAAGAAGATTGTACGTAATTTTATGAAAACTGAAAATAATTAAACAGTATTAAAAAATAAATTATTAAGAAAAATTTCAGTGGCATTATATATAGACATGGATAACGAACTGCTTAAAGAATATGAATAGTGGGCCAGGCATGGTGGCTCATGCCTGTAATCCTAGCACTTTGGGAGGCTGAGGCTGGTGGATCACTTGAGGTCAGGAATTCGAGAATAGCCTGGCCAACATGGTGAAAACACATCTCTACTAAAAATACAAAAATTAGCTGGGTATGGTGGCGAGCACCTGTAATCCCAGATACTCGAGAGGCTGAGGCAGGAAAATCACTTGAACCTGGGAGGTGGAGGTTGCAGTGAGCCAAGATCACGCCATTGCACTCCAGCCTGGGCGACAAGAACAAAACTCTGTCTCAAAAAAAAAAAAAAAAAAGAATAAATAATATGAACAGTTTTCAAGAATAATTATTCTGCTTATATTTTTAACATTAATATAATCTATAAAATCGATATTAAAATTTTTGCTTTATGAACATGGACACATGCCACTTTTTATTTTTAGAAATTATTTTACAGTTTCAGCATAAAAATAATTGTTCGTAAAGAGATAAATATTTAAAAATATGTAATTTTGGAGGGGGTCTCTTTCATTCTCATAAATTTCCTAGATTGAGATTTAAATAAATGGTCAAACCTATATTTCAGCAGTCTAGGCATAACATAATATAGCAAAAACTACACAGATGATAGTTGTCAGAAATGTGGATAGAGTTTAATTATTTTTAAGTAAATAGGATATGAAGTAGACAATGCTAGGTTTTATAAGTTGATGTGTGGAACTAGTTGTTTAGTAGAAGGTGTTGACCCTCATGGGATGAAAATTTAAAAGGAGGCAAAAAGAGGTACAGTTTGGCCAGAAACCAGTTTTCCAGTGGAGAGATTCAAGAGACATTGATACATAGGTCTGAAGCCTACAGAAGTCTTGGCTATTGATATAAATTGAAGGTACAGCTTCTTCTAAATAATGTGAGGGTTAATATTGAGTGTCAACTTAATTGGATTAAAGGATGGAAAGTATTGTTCCTGGGTGTGTCTGTGAGGGTGTTGCCAAAGGAGATTAACATTTGACTCAGTGGACTGGGACAGGCAGACCTACCCTCATTTTGGGTGGGCACCATTTAATCAGCTGCCAGCATAAAAGCAGGCATGAAAGGAGCAGACTTGCTGAGTCTTCTGGCCTCTGTTTTTCTCCTGTGCTGGATGCTTCTTGCCCTCAAACATCAGACTCCAAGTTCTTCAGCTTTTGAACTCGTGGACTTACAGCAATGACTTACCAGGGGCTCTTGGGCCTTCGGTCACAGACTGAAGGCTGCACTGTCAGCTTCCCTACTTTTGAGGTTTTGGGACTCAGACTGGCTCCTGGCTCCTCAGCTTGCAGACAGCCTATTGTGGGACGTCACCTTGTGATGCTGTGGGTCAATTCTCCTAATAAACTCCCCTTCATATATTCATCTATCCTATTACTTCTGTCCCTTGAGAGAACCCTGACTAATACACCATGTTAAAGGCATTTCTCTTATCAAATGTACAGAGTTCAATTCATTTGAAATCTCTGAATGTAATTATTTTAGGTGTTTTGAAAAAATATTAGGTAAAAGATAACATATTCTGTATTTGTCTTGTTATGATAGACCAGTAACAAGTTAGTAAACAAGAAACAAAAAAATACTCACTACATATTAGTTTTCTGTGATATCAAGGCAAATCAATGAAGCCCCCAGTAAGATAATATAGAGAAAGGTAATTTCATAATTCCATTTACCCAGCAAACATAATGTATAATTCAACTACACAATGAATCCACTGGAATTTAGTACATGGATGAAATTAAAAATTAATATATTTTCATTCTATATTGATTTATTTTATTACTCATGAGAAAACACTGTGTTGTCATTTACAAACATACAAATACTACATACCTTAAAATCCCAGCTCATATAATACACCAGTTGAAAATGTACAGATACAGCAGATAAACTAAGGCAACCTGGCATTTTTAATTTTTAAAAAAGACTGTTTCAAATTTTTCACGTGGTTCGCTTTGTAGTCATCCGATATATTTAGCAAGGTATTACCTATTGCTTTAGTACAAACTAGGTTATGTATTTGCATAATCTTATGATTACTAAATCCATGTTTTTGTGTTTTCTCTTTCAAGATGTTTCAAGATCTTTCAAGGTCTTATTCAGTTATTTGAATCTGGAAATGAGATTTCTGTGTGTGTGCATATGTGTATATTTTGAAAAATCTTTGTGGAAAATATGTTGCAGAATCCTGCAGTAATATAACATCTAAATTTATAGGATTTGGTAGTTCTAAGACTTCTCATTACATCTGAAGAAAACTCTAAATACCTCTTTTTACTGGAGACATTTAGATATTTAGTCTGACTAGATGTCAGTAAGTGTAGATAATCAAGTGCTTCACAGATAACTAAGAACAGAACAGAAAAACGTGCTAGATGGAAACAGAATCAACTGGATTCTAACAATTATTAGAAAGCTAATTCTAAAATTAATATGAGGCTTTAATTTCCTGAACCTTTGAAAATATGTCAGTCATCCTACTTGATGAACTCAATCTTTCATGTCTTGAAAAATAACACATTCATTATAACATTAGAATACAACAGAAACATCCGCTCCTTGCTCCTGGTGAGGATATTCGTTTTCTCACCCCACCCCCAGTTAACTGTTACCCAGGTTTTTCTCTTACTTTATATTTACCTCTCCTTTCCCTTTAATTCTTAGCTGGTACACACTAGACCTCATTGTTCACTAAGAAAAATGGCTACAGGGAAATTTCCTCACATTTCCTGCAGCAAATCTATTCATTTTCTCCACTATTCCTACTAGTACAAAAGAACTAACTGTGCTATCAAATCTACCCTCATCAGCATGCAGATATTCTTTATTATTTCTATGTTAAAAATCCCTTCCCTAATCCCACATTTCCTCCAGTTATTATCGTATATTTTATTCCTTTCCTCAGCAAAAATCCTTTATCTAGTTGCCTGACTTACTCTCTCCAACTCCATTTGTCCAATTCATCCATCAAACTACACATATTTGACTTTATTCTCCTTTCCACTGACTTGATTCTTTTCAAGGTCAGCAACTACCTCAGAGTTGCCAATTTCAATAGGAATTTAACCTACTTGGCAATGCTGTTCTTCAAGAAAGCTTCCCTCCTGGATTCCTGGATCTAATAGTTTCACGCTTTTCTTCCTACCTCACTATCTCTTGAACTCAATCTCTGATTTGCACCCTCCTGCTACTTCTGATTCAAGATTTACCTTTCCCTCCTCCTCTTTACTGTCCACATCTTCTTCCTAGGTTGTCCCTTTCTTTCCTATGGCTTTAGATCACATTCTTGTGCTCCCATGTTCCAAATCTCATTCTGAGGTCGGACCTATCCCCTTGGTCTGAATTCTAGACTCAGGTGTTCAACTGCCTGTCTGACATCTTCTCTTAGATACCTAATTGGGTTGAAAGGTTCAAACCATAGCTGGTGATCCTCTCCATTGATCCATTCCTCTTCCTGTTAAAAATGGCTCTGCCAATTAGTTAAAAAAATACACACACACACACACACACACACAAATCATGCTTGATTCCTCTGTGTTCCACACTGGCATCCCTGATTGATGCCCAATTGACCATCAGGTCCTGTTGGTTCTAACTGAACTGCCACTGCCCTATTGTAAGTTATCTTCCTATCTTTTCTAAAATACTGCACAAACTTCTTACTTCTTAATTACAATCCCTGCTTTCATTTTCAATTTTTCTGTTCTCCAAACTGTGGCAATAGTGATCTTTTAAAATAAATCAGATTACATCCCTTCTCTGTTTATCCCCCTCTAATGGTTCCCATTGTGTCTTTTCATAATCAAGCCCCTAATTCCTCTGCAAACCCAGGTCCTCTATATTCTCTCTTGCTTACACTCCGTGTTTCAGCCCCCTGGCCTCCACTCTGCTCCTCTAGCCTCCACCTTACCTTTTTCTACTTGAAATGCTCTTCTTTCCATTCCTACCCATCACCAGGCTCATTCTCAGGAAAATATCCTTTAGATTTCAGCTCAAACATCCCCTCCCCTATAAGATTTAAAGTGGGCTCTGCCTACTATCCTTTATCTTCTCACCCTAGCTATTTTGCTGTACACTTATCACCATCTGAAAACACCCAATTTGTTTTCTTGTTTACCATCAATCTATTTAAACGTCCATTTGGATGGATGCTCCCGAACAACAGGAACATTGTCACTTTGGATCTTCCTTTGACCTAGACCACTGCTCACCCTGTATAGCACTTGAGAAATAAATGTTAAATAAATATACAATTAAATAAATAGATTATTTGTATAGCATATTTGTTATATACAAAGGGCCAGGGATTTTGAAATTGGATGACATCACAATCTAACTCAAGCTAAGTGGTCCAACACCCTCAACTGTCTAGAAAATCCAGAAAACATTAATAATCAATGGAGACACAGAACAACAGCACAGCTGAAGAGAATAAAAGTAAAACAAATATATTAAGCTGGAAGGGACCATTATTTTCCTTTTCTGAGAAGTTACATAGAAATGCATATATAACTATAGGAATCTTAGAATATGTTTATAAGAAAAAATAATCAAGAATACATAAAATCCTTCATTTGGTTAGGACCTGAGTTAACATTTTATTATATGATTTTCAGATTTTTCCCATGGAGAGCTGTACAGTTACTGAACTCTTGAAATGTAGTTAGTGCAAATGAAGAGCTTTTTATTTTATTAACCTAAAAGTAAAATTGAAGCAATATAAAAGGTTTTTTACCAATAAACACCACTTTATTGTTTAGTATGACTGCATTTCACTTAAATTACTGAAAATAAAATGTGTGAATTTAGACACATAAATTCTGGATTTGTATGCCGGCTTTTTTTTTTTTTTTTTTTTGAGACAGAGTCTCACTTTGTTGCCCAGGCTGGAGTGCAGTGACACGATCTCGGCTCTCTGCAACTTCTGCCTCCTTGGTTCAAGTGATTCTCCTGCCTCAGTCTCCCCAGTAGCTGGGATTGCAGGCACTTACTGCCACGACTGGCTAATTTTTGTACTTTTAGTAGAGACAGGGTTTTGTCATGTTGGCCAGGCTGGCCTTGAACTCCTAACCTCAGATGATCCGCCCTCCTTGGCCTCCCAAAGTGCTGGGGTTACAGGCATGAGCCACTGTGCCTGGCCTAATTTTTGTATTTTTAATAGAGACAGGGTTTTGTCATGTTGGCCAGGCTGGCCTTGAACTCCTAACCTCAGATGATCCACCTGCCTTGGCCTCCCAAAGTGCTGGGATTACAGGCGTGAGCCACCATGCCCAGCCCATATGCTGGATTCTTAAAAGACTTAACTAAAAAAAAGCAAAATATTTTGCTAATAAATTTCTGATGGATAACATGTTAAAATAACATTTGGGATATAATGGATTAAAATATATTTAAAATAAATTTAACCTATTTATTTTTATTTTTTTCTATGTGCCTATCAGAAAATTTAAACTACATATGTGGCTTATATTTCTACTGAATAGCACTGAATATTTATCCTTTTTGAGTAATTGTTTAGTATTTCACTGTGTGGAATATTAGAGCCATTCTTAGTGAGTGTTTAGAAGGTTTCTAAATTTTCATTTGTGTATACAATGCCAGGATAAATGCATTAAGCAAAACTTTTATTGTTGATGGATGGTTATAAGGGCCAAGTATCTTTTACGCTGAATTTTAAAAGAATTGGAGAAGGGCATGGCAAATTTTTAGAAAATCATTTTTATAAAGCATATAAAAGTACATAAACTTATATACTTTATAAAAGTATACATTTTATATACAGTTGTACCTTGGTATCCACAGGGGATTGGTCCCAAGAACCCCCAGGACACCAAAATTCACAGATGCTCAAGTCCCTAATGTCAAATGGCTTAGTATTTGCATATAACCCGCACACATGTTCCTGTATACTTTAAATCGTCTCTATATGTACAACACCTAATACAAGGTCTACAACATCACTTCCTTCACATGGATTCAACATAGTACTCAGCACCTAGCAAATTCAAGTTTTCCCTTGGAACACTGCGGAAGTGTTTTTTCTGAATATTTTTGATTCAGGTTGTTTAAATCGACAGATGTGGAACCCACTGATATGGAGGGCCAACTGTACTTTCATAAAATATACTCATTATACAGAATATAAACTATAATCAATATACATTAACATAATGTATATTATAAAGATTTCCATGAAGAACATTTAAAACACTTAAATGCTAAATCATTTATAATTTTCTTAAAAAACACATTCTATGACTATTTCACCTCCCTGAGAACATCTTACAATTTTTGATGAAATACTGTTATTTTAAAAAATAGAATACAAGCCCTTGGATATAAGGGACCAAAATCTCTGGTCCGTTTCTGCCATTTTTGCCTGTCTCTGCAGAGATGCCTTGAGTACAACCTCAGAAGACAAAAAGCCAAAAGACAGGTACCCCAGCAGCCCCCCTGGGAAAGTGTGTCCTCTCTGTGCTAATGTCACTCATCTAAGCTCTAGTGAAGGGTTTGCAAACAGAAATGGAATTGTTCTCAGTCCAGTTCAGAGAGGTCCTTACTTTCTGAGAGCCAACCTGTTAGACCCACTCCAAGTGGCCAGAATCTATAACAATATTGTCTCCAGAGAATCATAATACACTCCACATTAGAGGAAATAAACAAAGTAGGACTGTCTTCATTTTCCAAGCGTTTTGAGTACTTGACCTGAATATTGACCATTTGCTCAATATTTCAGTATTATTTGAATTACATATTCCCAGTGTCCCCAGGCCACTATTAGGTTCCTAGACAGCCAAAGATTCAAGTTTAATATAGAGAAAATTAGAGACATAGAAAAATTATTTTATAATATATGAAAAAACTATCATATTTAATAATTCTAGAAAGTCTTTTAGAGTTTGAACCAGTTATGCTACTTACCTTATTCATAAAATTATATGACTTTCCTGGGTAAGAGCATTACAGTTTAGTCTTTTTCATTTGCTTGTTTCATCAGTAAGGGCTTTGCCTTCTATGTCCTACATTGGAATTTACTATAATTTCATTCAATTTATATAGATAATAAGTGAGATCTAAACATTGTTCACTTTCTCACAGTTACAATTTTATATAGCTAGGTTGGAAATTCAGTTAGAAGGCACTCCTCTCTACATAATCTTTGTAGTGTCACAGAAGCATCCAGAAGGTCTGCCTTCTTCTTCCAGCCCTGCCATGTATTGATTATGTAACCAAGGATCTGCCAATTAATCTTTCTGGAAGTCAATTTCCTCATCTATAATATGGGGAAAATAAATTCTGTGCTACCAACCTCACAAGATTGCAATGAGAATCAAATGGGGTAAAACATATAAATACATTTTGAAAAGAAAAAAAAAAGAGAGAGAGAGATAACATTTCTGGAAACCCAGAACAACTTTAACAGCAATATCAATAACAAGTCCTCATTTTGTAACTATGTCTTGTATTAGGAATTTTATGATTGCAATCAATAGAAATCAACTCAAACTAGCTTAAGAGGGGGAAAAAGTGGAGAGAGGACTGCATCATAAGGATTCAATGTCATTCTGGGATCTGAAACTAGGAGCACGTCAAGATCTCAGGAAAGAACTGGAACCAGTTACCTTTCCTCTCTTCTCTTGTATTTGTTCTCAGTTTATCTGAAATATTATTTCTAATATCTAAAGATATATTTCCTCTGCCTATCCTTGAATAAAAATTTGGCTGCTTGCATATGCAGAGCATGTATTTTTCAGATCCAGCCACTTCGAGACACCAATCTCTATTTAATTTCCAATTACAAATTCACTGGGAATCTGGTTACGCTTCGATTATGTGCCCACCTTCAGTTCTACAAATTGTGATGAATGATCATGAATAAGATTTTAAAAATGGCTGTTGGGTGAATACTGCTATTCTCCAATATATTAGAGACTTTTTATTTCTTTTTCCTCCAGAAAAAAAGGTTGTTGAATATAAAATCCCTTAGGTATTCACTCTTCTCTTTAACTTTCCAAAGCATTTTCACATGTGAATGAAATGAGATATTGTATTATCTTAATAGATAGAAACAGAATTTCTCTGAGGGATGGAACTATTTTTGTTGAAAGGGGGAAAAAAGATACTTCAGTAAGCCATTTGAAAGAGAAGAGAGATCTGGAGGGCATAGGTGCCAGGTGAGTCCCAAGAACAAAAGAGCAGCTTGGGGTGCTCTGCTTTAGAAAATGAAAGCCATTGGATTTTGCTCCTAAGAGGATCGGGGAGAAAAAAGAAAGAAGGAGGGGACTGGGAGGCAAAGAGTCCAAGAAATGTGGCGCATCAAAGTGGCATGAGGCAAGGAACTTGTAAAAATCTCCCCATTGGTACTGTGGCCCCCACCCCTTCACCTTTACCACCTCCACCCTACACAAACTCTTTAAGAAGAAAAATATTCAAGATGTGATTTTCAGTTGTTTCTGTGCAATTTGAATTATCTGTTCATTCTGCGGAATTAAGTAAGAGAGAGAGAGAGTGTGTGTGTGTGTGTGTGTGTGTGTGTGTGTCTAAATTAAGTACATCTGGCCAGAAGTGGTGTGGAACAGAGGGAAAGCGTGTTAAAGCAGAAGTGGAGGCAGAGCATACACCACCCAAGGTGTCAAGGGCAGGGAGGCAGCAGCTGACTCTGGGTTATAAATGCATTATCTCCTATGCTCCCTCCAGTAACTTGCCAAGTAATTAAAACAGATATCACTACTGTTTGACAGATAAGGAAACTGAAGACAATCATTTACGGAATGTCTTACAGCAAATTAGTCTTGGAGCCAAACTAAAATCTATACGTCTTTTCACTGAACTCAGGTTATTGCATTGAACTTCCTTCAAATGTTATGATAGGGACAGGACAATGGTAGCATACCTTAGTGGCAAGAATCAAGAAGACATTTTAAATGAAATGCTCTTAATGCTTTTAGTGAAACCACTAAGATTACCTTTTAGTCATTCTTCCATTCATTTAATATATATGTGTTGAATTCATGCTCTGTAATTAGCATTATGATAGGTGATAGCCTTTTGCTTATGAGTGAGAATCATTTGATCAAAGTGAATCTTTTTTAAAATATTTTATTTAATTTTAATTTTATTTATTTATTTTATTTTTTGAGATGGAGTTTCACTCTTGTTGCCCAGACTGGAGTGCAATGGTGCAATCTTGGCTCACTGCAACCTCCACCTCCCAGGTTCAAGTGATCCTCCTGCCTCAGCCTCCTGAGTAGCTGGGATTAGGGGCATGCATCACCACGCCCAGCTAATTTTTTTGTATTTTTAGTAGAGACAGGGTTTCTCCATGTTGGTCAGGCTGGTCTCGAACTCCCGACCTCAGGTAATCCACCCACCTTGGCCTCCCAAAGTGCTGGGATTACAGGCGTGAGCCACCACACTCTGACTTGACCAAAGTGAATCTTAAAACTATGAGAAGAAAAAAAGGAATAAGAGGACCATGAAATCCACAGCATCCTGTTTTTTTTCTGTTCTGTTTTGTTTTGTTTTGTTGGTACTCTTTGAAATTGCAGTGACACAAAGTCTAACCTAGATTCAGCACCAGAAGTAACTAATTATGAATCCACAACTAACCATATTAATCTTCATACACTGATGGTGGGAATTGAATGGTATATAGCACTTTAGAAAACAGCTTGGTAATTCCTCAAAAAGTTAAATACAGAATTACCATATAACCCAGGAAAATCATTTTAAATTTTCCTTTCTAAGATCAAGAAATGCCTGGAAAGTGCTCTGCCAGCCTAAACACTCTCCCTTATCCAAAAGTTCCCAAGGAGAAGGCTATATTCTGAATGTCTGTGTACCTGCAAAATTCATATGTTGAAACCTAATCCCCAATTCAATAGCATTATGGGGGGGGCGGGGGCTTTGGGAGGTGATTAAGTGATGAAGGCAGAGCCTCATGCATGGATAGTTCCTCATAAAAGAGACCTGGGGAAGCCTGGTTGCCCCTTCCACCATGAGAGGACACATAGAAGCCATCATCTATGAGGAATGAGCCCTTGCCAGATGGCGAATCTGCTGACATCTTGATCTTATACTTTCAAGCCTCCAGAACTATGAGCAATACATTTCTGTTGCATATAAGTTTCTCAGTCTAAGGTATTTGTTATAGCAGCCAGAGTGGACTAACACAGAACTGTTTAGAAAGGGGACAGGAGCACTTTGTGAATTAAAGCACCACTCTATCAATAGCTGTGCAGCCCCAGATACCCAAAAGAAGTGCCTTGGTAAAAGAATGAGGTTGAATTTACAGCTGAAGCTTGAGAGCTAAGCAGCACTTTCCAGTTAACACAAATGAAAAATGGGTGAGCCCATGTGCTCAGGCTTGCTTGTGAAAAACAACGTTTAACTCAGGCCGGTCCTGAACCCATTGACCCAACCAAGTATACTGAATGGAAAAGAGAGGCTCCTGCAGAAGTTCTGCCTATAACATGGAGATTGGAAACAGATATGCAAGCAAAGCATGGAGAGCAGAACATTGCTTTTAAGATAAACTCAATGTTCTGAGGCTCATTCCACGTCTGAAACTTCTGCCTACTGAATTTTTAATCTATCTTCTTCAGTGTTAGAGTGACAGTGAGCTGGGAATAAAGGGGGTAAGGATAAGCCAGGCATAGGAGAGGTGACCAAAGATTTTCTTTCAATACATACATTTTTCCCCAGTCACTTTTCTCAGAGATTTAGGATCTGATCTTGAGCACTTGGCTGACTGACTCTCCACTTTGCATAATGTTATAGATCGGTATATGGAAGATCTGGATAATTTCATGTCTTAAAGCTCCTCCTGTGTAATATTTTTCCCCATTCAATGGCCCTTAATTCTTTTTGTTTTGTTTTGTTTTGTTTTTGTCTGAGACAGGGTCTTACTCTGTAGACCAAAGTGGAGTGCACTGGTGCAAGGCTGTAGTGCAGTGGTGCAATTACAGCTGACTGCAGCCTCGACCTCCCAGGCTCAAGCAATCCTCCCATCTCAGCCTCCCAAGTAGCTGGGACCACAGGTGCATGTCACCATCCCTAGCTAATTTTTAACTGTTTTGTAGAGTCAGGGTCTCACTATGTTGCCCAGGCTGGTCTTGAACTCCTGGGCTAAAGGGATCCTCCTGCCTTGGCCTCACAAAGTGCTGGGACTACAGGTATAAGCCAATGCACCTGGACCCTGAACTCTTACAAAGAGATATTTCTTAAAAACTGAAAACATATTTTATTCCTTTTAGCCCCTACTCCATATGTGGTCTAATAAACCACTGATATTCAACAAATGTTTGCTAAACCTTTTAATACAATTATTTGGAATAATATTGCCACTGATAGTAATTAGAACAGAAAAGCACTCAATGCTTCCCTGAATCCCTTTGGCCTGCCTCCTACTCCCAGTCCTCTATCAACCCTTCTGTCGCAGTTCCTGCTGAGCTGAACAAGAGACACACATGCCAGCCTCACAGCTTAAACAAAGAGCTACAGTGAAAGAAAAACAGCTGAGCCAGCAGGAAGCATAAACAGAGGGGGAGGTGTCAAGATAGCTATTTTTAAAGCCAATGTAGTAAATAAACTCATAGGCTTTAATAAAGCCAGGTAGCTCTTTTCTTGAGAAGCTAGCCTATGCTTAAGGCTTGGCCCAAGGTTTGCTTGATCCTCTGTTAGGACAGCATATTTGAAATTTTGGTAAGGCAAACAACACTGGGGCAGGGGAAGACATGTCCTCATTCTTAGGTTTATTCTTAAAAAGAAAAATAGGAAGCTTGAGAACCATGAAAACACAATGCAGATAGGAATCACAAAATATGTACAAAATGTTATTGTTGCCCATCAAGATACAAACGGATACATCATGAATTTGATGACAATTTCTTCTCTTCGGATCTTATCTACATCCCTGCTTCTGGCCCTCAAAGTCCTCAATTATCCCTGTCACCTTAATCTCTTTCTCTTTCCTATTTTGTTCTTATTCTTGGATCTGACAAAACAGAAAGAAAAATGCACTATAATTATGAGCACATGATGTGCCTGGAACTGTGTTATGAGTTATCTTACTTAACACAACACTTCTAATATCTCCAGTGTTGAAGAAGAAACTGAGGTTTACAAATTCCAGTGCAGAATAAATTCCCTCCACCTGAATGGCCTGCACAGCTCTATAGGATCTGGTTCCTGCCTACCTTGCAGCCCTCACCTCCCTGATCTCCTACCTCTCTCATCTCCACTTCAGTCAAACTAACCTTTGAGTTCCTTGATCAAGTCAACTTCCATTCTACCCTAGGGCTGTTGCCCTTGTATTCAACATTGAAAAGCACTGGAATCTTCTTCCTCCAAACATGGTTCCTTCTAGTCATCTGGTTCTCTGCTCAAATGTTGTCACCTCATTAGAGTAATCTTCATGAATGTTCAGTTGAAAGTACCTAACCTTTCCCTCAGAGTAACTCCTTGTTGTGGCCACGAAGGTGCACCATTCAGATGACCCTTTAAGGGAGCATAGTTGGCTGATAGCCTCCAACTGCCCCATCTTTAGATCCATTGCAGGGTTCACACTTAGGCCTGAGGCTCTCTCTTCCAAGGCTGCCCTGAGCCTATGACTGAGTAAGGTAGGGGTACTAGACCCAGCCCACTTCGCCACTTCTGCCCAGTACAGGACTTCTCTAATGAATAATATCTACTCAGGACTGGGTTGTGGGACAGAGATCTCATCAGGTTGGCCAAGACTTTCTTCAAGCTGCACCATAACCTGTCCCAAACTCCCTCTTTCCTTCTCTCCTTGTCCAGGTGTCAGAGCTGCATCACATTTGAAGTGCTCCCCAGCTACTCCTGCTCCTACTCTCTCTTATCCTTCACAGAATCTTCTCCCAATCTCTTGTTTGTCTAATTCTGTCTTGACGTCTGCTTCTCAGAAGACCTGAACTGGTGCACTCTCTTGTAAAACACTGTTTCATTACTTTCATAGCATTTATAACTATTTTTATTTTATCCAATTAAATTGATCCACTTATGTATTTATTTAATATCTCCCTCCTACCACTGCCACCATCTCCTCGTCAATGTAATCTGTCTTATTCATCACCTTATTCCCAGTGCTAAGAACAGCACCTGGCTTATAACAGGTCTTCAATTAATATTGTTGAATAAATGAATTAATGGATTTAGAAGGCTAGATTTATACTTTAGATCCAGAGGCTCCTCTTTATTCAATTACTGCGGGTTTTACTGTTCTAGGTTTTGGACATAAAACAGTAAGCAAGAAAGACAAAGTCTCTGCTCTTTTGAATTTATATTCAAGGGAGGGAAGACAGGTAATAATCACATAATCACAAACATATATATGCTATGTGATAAGAGATATAAAGAAATTATAGTGTGTAATAAGGGAATAAAGAGTGGTTGTTGAGTAGTTAGGAAAGATATCTCTCTGATAAGATGACATTTGAACAGAGATTTGGATGAAATAAGGGAGTGAGTCAAGCAGATACCTGGCTCAAGAGTGTTCCAGGCAGGGGGAGCATAAATGCCAAGGCCAATGATGGAGTGTGTTTGGCAAGTTCAAAGAACAGTCTGGAGGTCAGTGAGGCTGAACCAGACAACAAGGAGAATGGCAGAAAATACTATGGGGAGGCACATGGTTAAAAAAAGGGGTAAGTCCTTGTATGCCATCATAAGGATTTTAGATGAGATTTTCCTCTAAGTGAGATGGAAAGTGAATGGATAGTTCTCCCTGACATTTTAAAAGGATGCATCTGGCTGCTAGGTGGGAAACAGTAAGCGATTAAGGTAAAAGTAGAGGGAGCAGAAAGCAGGTTATTTAATATTTGATAAATATCTCTAGTTTCTATCAGTAAAGATGGCGATATTTGGCCAAGTTCTGGTTATATTTGAAGACAAAGTTAGTAGGATTTCCTAACAGATTGAATAACTAAGGCTTGCAGGAAAGGAAAGAATCTAGGATGACTCCAAGCATTTGGCCTGAGCAAACAGAAAGGTGGAGTTGTTGATTACCGTGTTTTCCTCTGGTCAAGCTCAGCTGAACAGGTATAGTCATACAGAGGCAGAGTAGATTTAACCAGATTTGAAGTTTTTCCTGTTGAATACAATGGTGGGAGTGTTTTGAGGATATTGCAAAGGAATAATTATCCTGATGGAAGATGGGATATAAGTTGCATAAGGAGAGACATTAGCACATGCAGCGCATGACAGAAAGAGAAAAGGCATATGGTCGGTAGATGGAAGGTCTCTGTGGGACTGGAGAATTGATGGTAATAATGTAACAGAGGGTGAGATGAAAAGGTCTGAAGTGGTGGTCAGAAAGTAGGGTTGCCATATTTTTTCCTTTGTCCCATAACTCTATTAGTCTGTTCTTATGCTGCTAATAAAGACATACCCAAGACTGGGCAATTTATAAAGGAAAGAGGTTTAATTGACTCACAGTTCAGCATGGCTAGGGAGGCCTCACAATCATGCTGGAAGGCAAAGGAGGAGCAAAGTCACGTCTTACATGGCAGCAGGCAAGAAAGCTTATGCAGGGAAACTCCTACTTATAAAACCATTAGCTCTCATGACACTTATTCACTACCAGGAGAACAGTATGGGGGAATTTGACCTTATGATTCAATTCTCTCCACCTGGTCCCACCCTTGACGTGTGGGGATTATTACAATTTAACCTGAGATTTAGTTGGGATCACAGTGAAACCATATCAATAGTAATCCTTTTTTCTCAGTTGAATAATATTTGAGAAGAGTTACAAGTGAAATGAAACAAATTCCATACCTACCTCTCCAACTACCATCCCATGTGTCAACCCCTCTCCATGGTTAAGATTCTTGAAAAAGTCTCCTTATTCAGCTTCTGCATTCTCCATGTTTACTTCTTAATTCCATATGGTAAGGCTCCCATTCAAAACACAGCAAGGCAAAATTTTGTTTGCTATAGGTTTCAACACCACCTTGAAGCCAGCTAAAAAAGTCTACTCCTTTTGATTTATGACATCTCTTCAGTCATATCTTCTCATTCCTACATTAAATATACCCCAATTTCTTCAATTATTCCTTATGACATAGTTTGTAGCTACTTTGAAACCTGAGGCTCTCAGCTGAATGTGTTCTAATTTGTCTCTTAACATATGTCTCTAACTCTCTTAACATATAATGTTCAGTATTATTCAGAAATAAGAAGAGATAAAGTACTGGTGGATGCTACATGGATGAACCCTGAAAACTTTATGCTAACTGAAGGCAGCCAGTCACAAAATACTGTATACTATATGATTCCTTTTATATAAAATGTCAGAATAGGCAAATCTAAAGAGACAGAAATTAGATTAGTGGTTGTCCAGAACTGGGAAAAGATAAAGGATTGGAGATGATGGCTAAGGAATGCAGAGCTTCTTTTTGTGGTGATGAAAATATTCTACAATTGATTGTAATCAAGGTTGCACAACCCTGTGAATATACTGAAAGCCACTGAAGTGTACACTTTAAATATGCAAATTCTATGGCATATAACTTATATCTCAAAAAAGCTTGAACCCGGGAGATGAGGTTGCGGTGAGCTGAGATCATGCCACTGCACTCCAGCCTGGGCAACAAGAGTGAAACTCCGTCTCAAAAAAAAAAAAAAAAAAAAAAAAAAAAGCTGTTAAAAAACAAACATGATGTTGAAAAGAAAAAACAGTACTCTGAAGTAGAGTGCTTTAACCTCTGTAATTTCAATTTCACTCTGTATAAAAGAGATAAATAAATAATATTTGCTCCACCTCCTTGACAAGGTTGTTGAATCATATTTTGCAACATCATAATTACATAAGTTATTAGCTTGAGTGACTCTCACCACCTCACATTTGGATTACTAACACAATTCACTTGCTGGTACCCATTTGTTTTACATGTAGTGGTAAGAGGGTTTTTTTATTTTTTTGCTTTTTAACATCTAGTACCCAACTCAGGAAAGAATGTAAGGAGCACTTAGTACCCACTGTATCAAGTCCAACCCTTCACCTTAGCATTTAAAGCTGTCTTCCAACTTTGTCCCATACATCCCATCATTCTTCACACCAACTTTGTCCCACACATCCTATCATTCTTCACAACCAAACAACTTTCAATTATAAAACCACTGTTTTCTCTTTCACGTATCTTGCATATTAACTGTTTAGCTGGTTATTCCCCTCAAACAAAATATACCCTATTATGGCCTGAATGTCTCCAAAGCCCTAACCCACAATACGATGGTATTTGGAGATGGAACCTTTGGGAGGTAATTAGATTTGGATGAGGTCTTGAGAGTGGGGCCTTTAAGACGGGGCCTTTATAAGAAGAGGAGAGACCAGACTGCTTTCAAGCTCTCTCTCTCTCTCGCTCTGCCATGTGAGGACGCAGCAAGAAAGAGGCCATCTGCAAGGCAGCAGCAGAACCCTCACTGAGGGAATGAATAAACTGGCACCTTAATCTTAGGTTTACCAGCTTCCAGAACGGTGAGAAATATATTCCTATTGTTTCAGCCACTCAGGCTATGGTATTTTTAGGGCAGCCTGAACTAATACATACTTCTTTAAACTCCCCACCAATATCCTGTTATCACTTCCTTCAAACGTTTTTTCAAAACTTTCTTATCTTAGAATTTCCCCCCATACTGATCAGTTCATTACTCTGCATCCTCTTAGAAATTGTGCTACATACAAATCTAATTTGCTGTTCTTAGTCGTTTATGTATCACATTTTAACTCACCTATTTGACTAACTTCAAAGGACAGAAGTAATGTTACCTATTTGACAAACTTCTGTTACACATACTTCATTTCTCCAAAACACAAGTTTTGTAGTCATTTCTACCCATATTCAGCCAGCACTGCTGCTTCTTTTGCTGAAACTGTTGGTTCGACACTCTGGTCCGAACTTAATAGGAAAGACTCACCATAAAAGATAATCAAGAATGGCTAATGCACAGTGTGTTGAAATTTGATTTCCTTAAGTTTAATTCCAGAGTTCTGATACACATTAGCATTTAGAGTGCCTAGAATTACAGTGTAGAAGGTGACTAAGTACATTTAAAGATTGTTCCTTTTTGTTGTTATATTACAAAAGATTATAGTTGAGGCAGATCTTGAAATTGCATCTCATCAGCCCAGCAGGTGGTGTGACTCCCATAGGAGAACAGGAAAGGACATGTCCCATAAGGAGGCAACACAGTCTCTGCTAGCTCACAAGCGTGGTCTCAGTGACCTACTCGAAAGCTATTCTGCTTGTATCATCAGTTCAGCCTCACCTTGGAAAACTCAAGCCCAGTTTTCCCAAATGATTTTTAGAGAATAAGATTTCCAGATGAAAACCAGGGAGCATGTTCCAATTTTTAATACATCAAGGAAGATGTTCTTCCTTGCTACCAGCCCCATTTTCTAATCAGTTAACGCTTCCTGTGATATCTGTAGGGGAAAGGTGTAGTGCAATTGACAGGGAGAGATGAGATCTTAAGCCTCTGCTCATTTATTGGGTGCTGAGTAGCAATGCCTCCCGCAGGCCACAGGAACTTATCTCCGCCGATCTGTTACAGCTGGAAGGATGGGGAGATAGCACCATAGATCCACTCCTCATTTTATGGGCAAAGAAGCTAAGGCCTGTAAAAATGGCATGCCCAAATGGTACAGGAGTTACAAACACGGTCATAAATATTGGCTCCAAATTTGGCATGGAAGCTTATGTGCTGCTCTAGAGGAGATCTGCTACGATGTGGAGATTGGCTTGTGTGGGTGTGTTTTATTGCTCTTGTCATTTAAAAATACTTTTGATTATTTGTCTCCCATTTTTTTTAGGTTACGAGGAAATCCTTCAAAATGCGTTCTTGTGAAAAACGTGACAACGGAAGGAAGGAGGGAGGGATAGGAAGAAGGAAAGAGAAGCAAAAGGTAGGAAGAAAGTGACCTTGGTGCCCTTTTCTAGTTCCCTCCCCCGACTTTCCTGTTCTCCACTGTGCCCATCTCTGGTTTCACCAGGCTCCACTCCTTCCCCAGTTCCCTGTTTCTCACGGCCCTGAAACCAGCCGACAGGGATTTGCATTTTGAAAAACCTTGCGTGGCTGCCGGCGCTGGGCATGCTCAAACGCCCAGAACTGGCTTTTTTCGGCAACTTTGGCAGCTCTCCCACCCCCACCCGAAGGGGCAGGTACGCACAGCTCCCTCCGTGTGAGTAAACGGAAAGAAATTACCCCACTCCCGCCCAGGGCAGAAGGCCACAGCCCCGCGGGGCAGTGGCGCGCCCCGGGGACGCTGCCAGGGGGCGCCAGGCCCTCAGCGGTGGCGCGGCGCCGGGGTCGGGGGCCGGGGGGCGCGCGCGCCCCTCCGAGGGGGCGCTGTCCGAGGGCACGTGCGCGGGCGCGCGCTCTGGGAGTGGTCGCGGGGTGGTGGGAGGGGCGGGCAGGGGCGGGGCCGCGGCGGCGCGCGGAGGCCGAGCTCGGCTGGGCTTGGCGAGGCTGCGGCGCGGCCACCGGCGGGAGTGCAGCGGCCACTGTACCCAGAGATTCAAAACCCCAAACCCGGGACTTGAGGGCGCTGAGCCGGGCCGGGAAGCAGAGCCTGGTCGTGAGGAACAGCCGCCCGTTGCTGTCTGCCCCTTTGCGGACAGCGTCTCCCTCGACTCCGCTTAGGAAGTGGTGGGGGCGGCGTGGCCCCCGTCGGGAGGCGTTCGAACGCCCGCTCGGAGAGAGAAAGGATTCCCCTGTGCTTGGAGCCCGCACTCGGGCGCGGAGGGAGCAGCGGCAGGCTCTCGCTCTCGGCACCATGGGCTGCACGCTGAGCGCCGAGGACAAGGCGGCGGTGGAGCGGAGTAAGATGATCGACCGCAACCTCCGCGAGGACGGCGAGAAGGCGGCGCGCGAGGTCAAGCTGCTGCTGCTCGGTAAGGGCGGCCGGGTCGGGGCCCGGGGGTCGGCGGGGGACGGGGTGCGGCGCTGCGCGGCCCTCGGCGTTTGGAAACCCGGAGGGAAGGGAGAGGAAGCGCCCGAGGAGGCTTCTGAGCGGGAGCTGGGTCCGGCGGTGCGGAGGCGAGGCGGGTCCCCCTCTCCCGGTGTCTGGCCTCTCTCCGCCCCGGCGGGCGAGGACTCCCCGCGGCGGGGCGGGCGCGTCACTTCACTCGGATGCCTTCGTGCGACCCAGCAAAGAGCCCAGGCGCGAGTCCGAGGCGGCGGGTCGCGTGGAAACCCTTTGCTTTGAAGTTTAGCTCAGCCTTGTAAAGATGAAGGGGCATTCGCGGCTAGAAAATAAAAACACCCCCCCCCGCGACCCCAACCCCCTCCCGGAAAACCCTTCTTCGTGTGCGGTGTAGGTTGTGTTTCGACTGTGGTTTTCTCATGCCCACAGTGCCACGTTTGGTGAAATCAGTGCACCTTTTGTGGGGCCTCTGAGATGGGGCTGAAGCGTCTTTCCTGTTAACTTCCTATGGCGACTCCTTAAGTGGTCAAGGAGCGCTGATTACATTCCCCCTGCGCTGAGAAAAGGCTGCGCTGGATGCTTGATTTTTCTTGCTGTGGGGGCATGGAAGCCACCCAAGTGGGGTTGGGAAGCTTTGCTTTAGTAGTAGGCAAGGCAGATACTCGAGTGGTGAAAACTGCTGTGAAAGAGCGAGAGGGTCACGCCAGACAACAGGGTTCTGTCTCCGCTGCCACCGTTTCTGATGAATGAGATTTGCCGGGTACACGCAAGGCTTTTATTTGTTCTTAGCACTGTTCTGTTCGTGAAACGCTACGTGGAGGTCTTTTCCAGATGTTTGACGGGGAAGAAAATAAAGAGTAAACCAGGGTTTTCACTGAGGGAAGCATTAGGAAAATCTTTACAGGTTAAGATTCGTGAGTTAGGGTTTTCTTTTGTTTGCATATTTTCTTCTCACACTCTAGGTATTTAGATAGATGAAAAATTTCTCAAGAATCTTCATTTGCATTTCCAGGGACTGCTTTTATTTTTATACCAGTTATAATAAAAAAGAAATGTTGCACAAACCTGTGTTCAGTAAGCTTCTGTTTCATTGGTTTAATGACTGCAGAAAAAATGGTGGGTTTTTTTTCTCCATTACTAGTAGGCTTGGGAGCAGCAAAGTTGGCATGACTAAAAGTAATAATGATCTGAGTCATTTTGCAAGTAAACTGTGAAATAACTTTGCATTTTAAGGACCTGGGTGGATTTTTTCACCCTGTCGCCCCCAACATAAATCTTTCTCAGTTAATGTTGTTTGCCTAAGTTTTTACATTAATAAGAAATACTGTGTTTTGAGGAGGTTAGTGTATGTAATTCTCTTGTGAATTGAATGTGAGATAGATATGAAATAAGAGGATTAAGAAGTTTTTTTCTTGCAGTTTTTGCTCTCCTGGTGTGATACGTTGTTTCAGTGTATTTCTGTGTGACTCTTAGTTTGAGCCAGCCATCCACCATGTTTAAAGCAATTGAAAAATGAATCATCTGGTGGTGGTGTTTTGTCCTTTAATTAGGTGACTGTTAGGGATGGACTAGAATAAAGGTCCCAGGAGTAGGCTTTTGCTTATGTTCAGAAGAGATCAGTGTGTCTTGATCTTAGCACGGTTGGCATTTGGGGCTGGGTAATTCTTTGTTCTGCAGGTTGTTTTTGTGCATTGTAGGATGTTCAGCAGCATCTTTGGCCTCCACTCATTACATGCTAGTAGCAGCCCCCTAACCTGTGAGCTCCAAAAGTGTTTCCACATATTGCTAGAAGTCCTCTGGGGGCAAAATACAGCGTTAGTTAAGGACCACTGTTCTAGATTGACTTAAATATAACTGAATGTATAATACAGAACCAGAAGTTGAATCTTGACAGTCATCATAAGTGAGTTCAGAGAAAGATGTAGCAGAGGCCTCGTTTTCAGAAGAAATTATGGAATTCTTATTTCTTTTTCTTTTTCTTTTTTTTTTTTTTTTTTTTTTTTGAGACGGAGTCTTGCGCAGTCGCCCAGGCTGGAGTGCAGTGGCCCGATCTCGGCTCACTGCAACCTTCACCTCCTGGGTTCAAGCGATTCTCCAGCCTCAGCCTCCTGAGTAGCCGGGAATTCAGGTGCGTGCCACCATACTCGGCTAATTTTGTATTTTTAGTAGAGACCGGGTTTCACCAATGTTGGCCACGCTGGTCTCCAATTCCTGACCTCAGGTGATCCGCCCACCTCAGCCTCCCAAAGTTCTGGGATTACAGGCGTGAGCCACCTCGCCCGGCCAGAATTCTTATTTCTCTAAACCAGTACTGGTACCATTAGGAATATTTCAGAATGATTTTTAGAAATCTTTAAGTGACTGAATTCTTTTAGCTGTCTTTTCTAGCTTTGGTCTTTTGCTTTTCCCTACCTCTCTCCTCTCTGGAAATCCTGGCTGTCCCTGCTGGCCCAGCACTCTCCTCTGTCTTATCCCCGTTCTAGTCTACCCTTTTGCCCAGAGTTCCATCACCCTAGTCCTGTAAACAGAATGCTGGCTTACTTATTCCAGAAATTCAATTCTTGGAATGTTCGAAAACATTGTTTTCCTAATTTGACTTTAGTAGTAAATTGTGACCTTTTGGTTCTTTTTTGAATCCTTAAAGCATATGTGTAAGCAGCTAAATGAAATAATTCCATGTAAAACACGGCAGTAGAATAAACTAGAAATGTAAAATCGTTTCTAGGTAACGTATAACCAGTGTCACAGCCATTTACATTAGATCGTGTTCCTCTTCACTTATTCTGTTTTTCTCATCAAATGATGTTTTTTAAATTTAAGGCATAAAATCTCTAAAGTACTTTTAAGACAGTCTGTTAAATATATTGCATTTTTTTCTTAAGGAATGTATTGTCATTTTAAACAGCTGGGCTGAGTAATTTAGATATGAGACTTGCACACTATTAGTAAAGATTTTGGCACTGTCTATATGATTTAAATCAGAGGTACTTCACTATACTGAGCAGTGAATTAGGCCTTAAAAAAAGAGGAGCTAGTCTAATCATTGACACTAAGGAAATCAGGCCAGAGTTTGGGTTGTTTGTCTTTTAGGTTTAGTTTTTATGCTTACTAGGATGATAATACTTAATAGAGAAACTTATTTTAAAGAAGTAAGTAATAATGAAAGTTTTTTGTATAATAATGTCTAATTGTTGAGGAAATTATTTTTTATTGTTATATCTTTGAGAATGTTTTAATTTATCATCCTTTTAAGGGCAGTAAGATTAAGCTTATGCTTTATTTCGGTAGGTAACTATAGTATACTACTTAAATACTTATGAAATATTATTTTATTATGTGTTTTGAGGACATAAGAGTTGACATACAAATAAATGATCATGAATTTATTTTCTGTTCCAAAGCTTTGAGCAGTATTCTCCTTTATTCCACCTCACTATCCTTCCTTCCGCTCCACTCCCCCTCATATACAAAATTCCACACCCTTGTCTCCTTCTTCAGCTTGGTTTAAATATTCCAGGTTTGGGGGAAAATGAGCTGAGGGATTGGATTTCTTCTGTTTGGTGGATATTTTTCTGTTGCTGCCACCAGCCAGCTCTTTGGGATGCTGCATCATTAATCTTCACTCCTTTTGAACTTGCCCTGTGACTTCCCCTGGTTGAGAAATGTTGGCATTGCAGGGCTTTTGATTTTTCATTGCTTTGACTTTCTTAGAATTGGTTTAGGATCTTAGATGTCAGAAAGCCCATTTCCTTGAATAAACGGATCCGGTATTTCAGTATGGGTTGTGTGCTTCTTTCTCATGGCATACCTTGTATTAGCAGTTACTTTAATAAGAAGCCACAGGTGGTTTAAGAGTATGTTTTGGAATTGCTGATTTTTTTCTGTACCTTCTGTTTTTCATTTTCATATTCATAGTGCAAGTCCTTCTCTGCCTCTGGCAGCCTAATTCCAATAGGCTCTCCTGCTTCTTGTCTTTCCCTCTAGCCTGTTCTTTCTACTGCAGATATCATGCTGCTTCCTTGCTCAGAAACCTGTGTTGACTTTTCCGTTTCCTGCAGAATAAAATCTTTTAGACTTGGCTTCCCTCTACCCTTATACTTTTTCCTTAGGGCACCCTTCTCCAAACAGAAACTGTTGGCACATGTTAAAGCATATTTGCACTTGATTTCTGGTATTGTTTATCCTTCTGCCCAGCCTATTTTCCTACTGCTGTGGGCACTTTAAAGGCAGAATTTTTGTAGGTTTTCTTTGAATACCTAACAACCCTTCTATTTTATTATGTGTAAAATGACTTCTTAATTATGTAAAATTATTATCTTGCTGGAATATAAACTTTATGCTCTGCTGTTTTCAATATCCATGAGAGCAAATAACTGTCCAGCCAAATTATGTAAACAAAAAAGGAATAGTAAATTATGTGATGACCACAGTGAACACATGGCATCTAAAATCAAATTCTTTGGTTTAAGATTTTTTTTCATATTTATAAGAGCTTTTCACAGTCATTGTATTTGATAAATTAAAGTTGAGAAAATGATAATGGATATTCATTGGAGGAGGATCTGCAATGTTGCAATTATGGCACTTTGCCCTCCAATTTTTTTTTTTTTTTTTTTTTTGTAAAGGTAGATCTCATTTTCTAATTTTTATTTTTGGCCCCAATTTCTTTTTTTTTTTTCTTTTTTTTTTGACGGAGTCTTGCTCTGTCGCCCAGGCTGGAGTGCAGTGGCGCAATCTCCGTTCACTGCAAGCTCTGCCTCCCGGGTTCACGCCATTCTCCTGCCTCAGCCTCCCAAGTAGCTGGGACTACAGGTGCCTGCCACCACGCCCGGCTAATTTTTTTGTATTTGTAGTAGAGACGGGGTTTCACCGTGTTAGCCAGGATGGTGTCGATCTCCTGACCTCGTGATCCGCCTACCGCGGCCTCCCATAGTGCTGGGATTACAGGTGAGCCACCGCACCCTTTGGCCCCAATTTCTAATGCATAAAAAGTATGACTGTTGTTGAATGTCTCAGTGATAGGAAACATGCCTGTCTTACAGAATTTAATAGATGTTATTTAAACCTGAAAAAGACTGCTGTAACTTTTTAAACAAAAATTGTGTATTCAACCACAATCAATTTTTATTTTGTTACACATTTCTAACTGCCTTGGAAAATTCTATGTACAACAAATTCACACAGGAAGACCTGAGTGTATTTGAGTGTGTTTGTTGCAGATTTCTTGGTCACATGTTCTGGCACGCAGTTAACCAATGTATGACTCCCCAGAGTATGACACAGTGAAGTTCACATCCCAGACTCCATTTGAGTCTTACGAACTAAGGTCAGCTCTACCTAATCTTTTAGTGCTCAGACTGGTTTCTGTCATAACTTGTTAGTGCCAATTAAAAACCTTAGCGGAAATAGGGCAAAAAAAATTTTTTAAATGAATGTTCATTACCATAAACGTAGTGACAACACAAAATTTATTGTCATACAGTTGTGGAGGTTAGAAGTCCAGAAAGGGTTTCCACTGGGCTAAAGTCAGGTTGTTGATAGGGCTTCTTTTCTTCTGGAGATTCTAGAGGAGAATCCATTCCCTTGCCTATTTCAACACTACAGAGGCTGCCTGCTTTCATTGGCTCATGGTGCCTTCTCCATCTCAAAGCCAGCAATAGCTGGTGGAGTCTTTCTCATGTGGCATCACTCTCCTGCCTCCCCTTTTCACTTGGAAGGACCCTTGTAATTACATTGGGCCCACCCACATAATCCAAGTTAATAGTCCCATCTCAAGATCACATCTGCAAAATTCCTTTTGCCCTATGAGGTGACATATTCACAGGTTTCAGGGATTGGGACATACTTATCTTTGGGGACCATTATTTTGCCTTCCACAGTCCGCCCTCTGGCTCCCAGAGGCTCATGTGCATCCTGCAAGCAAAATGTGTTCACCCTCTCCCAACATCTCCAAAAGTCTCAACCCAATACAGCCAGAACTGACTGCAAAATCTCAACCAGGGCTCTTGATCTAACTCAGGAATAGGTGAGATTCTGGGTGTAATCCATACTGGGACAAAATTCCTGTCTGTTTGTGGACCTGTGAAACTAGCAAACAAGTTATCTGCTCCCAGAATATGGTAGATCAGGCATAGGTTATCATTAAATGGAAAGAAAAAAGGAGTCTCTAGTTTTGAGCACTTTCAAAACTCCTTTAGGTTTCAAGGACTGGGGATAGTTCTCTGTGACTCTTTACTCCACCCTGTGGGTACTGAACTTCTCCACTCTTGGGAGTCATCCTTCTTTTCTAACGAAGGGTGGTAGCACCTGTATGCTGCTGATTACTTTTAATCAGCCTGTTTCTTGCCTCTGGAATTAATGGTGGTCTGACAGCATTATTTCATTTCATATTCTTTTACTTCACTTTTTTCCTGTCCCATTTTACTGTAACCAGCAAGAAAAAACAAAAACAAAGAACTGGCCACATCTTTAATACTTTGCTTGGAAATCTCTTCATCTTAATGTCCAGGTTCATAGCTTACAAGGTCTGCTTTCCACATAACTGCTGGACTTAATTCAGCTAAGCTTTCTGCCTGTATATAGCAAGGATCCCCTTCCTCTAGTTTCTAATAACATGTTTCACCTTTCTTCCCATCCAAGTCCTCATCAGCAGCAAATTTAAGCTCCATGCATCTAGCAATAGTATGTTCATGATAATTCACATATTTTCTAAGGTGATAATGTTTCATCTGCCATGCTTCTCACTTCGTTCTGAGCCCACACTGGGAGAGACATTAACATCGTATTTCTATTAACAGTATGTCAAGACCACCTAGACTTTTTCTATTGTGCTTCTCAAAATTCTTTTAGCCTCTGCCCATTGCCCATTTCTGCATTTTTAGGTGTTTGTTATAGCAGCACCCCATTTCCCATTATCTTCATTGGTATCTCATATATCACTTTTGAGAATGCAAAATAATTGTAATTTTACATTGTCCAGTCCCTCATAATTTATGTGACTATCATGGTAACACTAAAAGCACCAGTTTCTTACATGTCATATTGAACCCATGGTGTTGTTACTCAAGTCGTAATGTGAAAGAATAAAGCTTTTCTTTGCCTCTTCTTCATTGACATTTTTCCTGATCATCCAGTCTAAATTAGTCTTCCTTCGTCTCCCTTCCTACTAATACCATATTGAAATCATCTTGTACTTTTATTTTTTATTGTCTGTTGCCTTTCTCTATGTCATTGGCCCCATCAGAGCATGAATCTTGTCAGACTTATCATCTGATGGGATGGCACATAGTAGCTGTTTCATAATTGTTGGTTAAATTAATGGGTAAATTGTTGAACATTAATTTTGACTAGTTTTCTTTTAAAGGGAAAAATTGGTACATATTCTTTGTGCCTTGGGTATTTTGAGTGAATTTTAGCCCAATATATATCTTGCTGGTTTAGAGTAATGAAAACCTACTACATTATTCCTAACACATTTCTAAAAAGTAAACTAATTTTGGGGACCATATTCTTGTTGCATGATCAAAATCATGATTCTTGGTAAATAATTAAGTGGTAGAGTGAAATGTGATTTTCATATTTGAATATTCTGGGAACTTTCTTTTTAACAGTATTGCTGCCTTGCTGTTTCACATGTTATTTTGCTGCTTTCTTAAAATGCATACACTATTGCAATGTGGCATTTAATATATACTCACAACTATATATTTCATACAGGATGATGTGACTCTGGTAAATCTCAGCTTTCAGGAGCCAGCAGGCTGCTCAGAAGCTCACCAGCAGACTGTTCTTTATGTCTTGCTTGTTCCTATGTGGTGAGGATGATCACTAGTAACATTTGTAAGATGTGTTCCATGCTTTTCCTGTCAAATTACGCTTTAGCCTTACCAGATCCTTAAGAGAATTTACAGTCTACTTGGGGAAATACAATATATACATAAAGATAAGTCCTCATAATGTCAAATGGGGAAGAAAAAGAATAAAATAGATACTAGGTAGGGGAGGTGAGTGTCAGTATTGGGACTTCATTGTTGATCTTGGGGGGTGGAGGTGGAGGTAGCCTGCCTCTCAGATATTACTTTGGTTATAAATCTGTCAATTGTTTTCATGTATTTCTGAACCTACTATTTAACCCTTATTGGGTGTAAGCTTTGTGTTGTATGGAAACTTATAATGTAGAAGAGACTTTGCTATCTATGAATTTAGTTTTCTAACATTTTCCATGTCTAAGGAATTTTTTCCCCCTCCAAGGTTTATTTAGCTCTGTAGAAAGACTTTCCAGAGAGGAAAGGTGAGTTGACTTAGAACTCTGGTGGTAAAAGTTTTCCCATGAGACCTTGGGCAAGTTACCAAATTTTATAAGCTTCAGTTTTTTCTTCTATAAATGCTGGATAATAAATACGTCTACTTCATAGGGCTAGTGACAAAGTAAGCTAATGCATCTGAAGTACTTAGAATACTACATGGTACATACATTCTTAATAATTATAGGCTATTATTATAAATACTTTAGAGACTCTGTGGAATCAGCCCTCCCTTGCAGTTTCATCCATTTGTGGTCATAGACATTAAATTCTTTTTATTGGCTTTTCTTAGCAAGGATGTGTGTGTGTGTGCGTGTGTGTGTGTGTATCTATATGTGTGCATATGTGTGTGTGTGTATCTATATGTGTGCATATATGTGTGTGTGTGTGTGTATATATATAGTGAAGACTTCAAGAAGTATAAATTCAGTTTTAAACATTAGTTTCTAATCCCACCATAACTTCCTTGAGGGACTTGGATTTCTCTTAACAGCCTCCTTACTGGGACTAGACCAGGTAAATATCTGTGCTGTGTTAAGAATTCTATAGAGAATGCACTTTACGTAATCAGAAGACCTTACAAATGTTATAGCAGTAATTTTCTCTTGATTTTATTATCCATTTTTAGAATTAGTGCAGTGGCTTCTTGCAAACTTTTTTTTTTTTTTGGAAAATAAAGCTGTTAGTGTAAATTATGAAACGTTGAGTTTATTCGAAAGATGGTGCCATTTCTCAGAGGAGTTTGACAACTTTCCACAAAATATAAAATCCTTTCTAAAACTTCCTGCACTGTTGACTCAAAGAGATTCCTGATAGAACTCCAGGATTATAACGGATTTACTTTTAGGAGAAGAATGTCTTTAAAAGTGGTGGTAACCTTGATAGAGAAACAGTGAATTGTTGAATCTGTGATAGTATTTGTGCCTTTTAATAAATTGTAAAATGAGTTCCTTAAGACTTACATCTTGAATTGTATGAAACTCCTCCTGTTACCCTTGCCTCACTAAAGTACAGTCCAGAATTTTTTCTAGTAACTAATCTATATTATTCATTTTTCTTGTTTGGGCACATACATCTTATTTGACAGCTATTGCTGAAGGCTTACTAATTTTGTTCTTCATGGTATTTAAGAGGGATGGAACTTGTAAGTAAACTTACAGTTATAACCAATATAATGTAGTAGGAGTTAAACTGCCTTCTTATATGGTTCCGAAGTTAATCTAATTCCAAGAATTACATTTATTTCGGTATAGCTTGAAATCCATGTATACTAGCTCACTTAAGTTTTCACAAACTGAGCACATTAAATCAGCAATCAGATCAAGAAATGTATGCAAGGTATATTTTGTTACTGTAAAAAGTAATGCTGGTCAGTAAAGTTGCTGGGAATATAAGATGGTGCTCCTCTAATTCAAGACCAACACTGAGCACTTGCCTTCATCAATTCGTCCTCTCTTGCCTCCAGCACCTTTTTCCATCCACCTGATCCACTAGCATCTTCATACTGCTTTAAAGACTCCTGTGTCCTGGTCTCAAGTCATGCCTAGCTTTAAAAGTGATAAAATCCAAGTAATATACCCATTAAGTAATTTTTAATAAAATCCAAGTAATACACCCCTTAAGTAATTTTTAATCTATTTTTTTATTTAAACTTTTCAGAATATTCAGAAAAATAGGCAGTGTTCATATTTTTCCTTTTTCACTTTGCAGTCACTCTTTAAATTACTTTCTGCTTTAAATTATTGACTTTCTGATTGATATAGAAGTATTGAGAAATAGGCAGTCATGTAAACATATCAATCTATATATTTTTTAAAGAGGTAATGTGGTGTTTATTCCAGAGTACTTTTTTCTTTCTGGAGTTCCTTTTATATGAAGGTTGGGCTTCTCATTCGAACTTAATTGTAACTTCTTTGTGGTTTTTATCTTTTTGTGCTACTTACACATTTTCTAGGTTCATTTTTATCCAGTTGGTAATAACTAATCTACCTATTAATATATTGAGCTTTACATTTTAGTGGTGAAATTTCTATGTCTAAAAACCATTTCTAATCTTTAGCTTGAAAAAGTATCTGTTATTCTACTTCTTTATTTTCTGGCTTTTTCAAAGCCATTTTCATTATATTGTACCTATTTCATAGTCTGAAAAACGATTTTTGAATTCTTGAGCTTCAGCTATTTATGGTGTCTTGACTCTGTCTCGTGGTAAATTGTGTCCTCTTATAATTTTTCATTTGTGAGCATATATTAAGCAGTATGTTGTCTGTGTGAATCCTGTACACCCTGGGTTGGCTGCAGTTTTCCTTTCAATCTCGTGGATGCTGTGTCCTTCTTACTTGGTTTTTCCCAGGCAGCCCTTTCCTGTAGAGCCAGTATGAGGTAGCCAGGTTCTCAGCTGTTTCGAGTGCTTTGCCTTCTCTGGTTATCTCAAGCATCAGGAAAATTATATGTTGCATACATTCCACAGAGGTCCCATGGTGATGGGGAAAGGTCAGCTCAGGCATTCCCTCTGCTTAGCCACACTTCATCATACTGCTTGGATACATGTTGCTGCCTAGGAGACTTTCTTAACCCAAACAGGCCCCACTGCCTTTAGCAGTTTCTTCATCTTCTCTGACATACAATTCAGCTTTGGCCCAGAGAGGAGATTAAGATATGGGTCTGACTCTACCTCTCTTTTCCCCATCTGACTTCTGCAGTTGCTCCTAACTGAATGCCCTGTAGCTCCCAAGCTTGCAGGCTCTGCCATGGGATGCCTGGGAAAGTAAGGCACTTGTACTCTTCCATTTTTGTCTGGGTGATACCAGTGTCTGCCTCTTCTCCCATTATTCATGTAAATGCAAAAGAGAAAAAAAGCACTTTAATAATTTTCAAAAATTTCTCATATTACATTCTCTATTGTGTCTGGCTCTGAAGTTAGGTTTTTGTGTTTTTTTCCCACAATTATTCCTACTGTATGTCCTTGCTGCAATCCATGTGCTGACCTTATTTTTTTAGAGCTCGTTTTTTTTAAAGTTAAACTTTACTATGCATAGAAGTAATTTTGAATCTTTCAAAATGCAGATTCTCATTGAGTAGGTCTGGGGTGGGGCCTGAGATTCTGCATTTCTCACAGGCTCCCGGGGTGCTTGTATTGCTGAGCCACAGTCCAGTCCATCTCAGAGTCCTAGAGGAGGTAATCTTCTCTGGTTCTTTTCCATTTATCCATTTCATAAGCATTTCTCACGTCTTATCTGGCCTTTGCCACATTCATGAAACCTATCACTTTATCAGTAAGGTATTTAAAACACTGCCTTGCACAGAGTAAACATTCATCATGTTCTAGATATTCGCATGTACATGAACACACACATATCTATCACACTTAATATTATTGCTGTTTTATAGTTAAACTTCTTCTAATGTCAATCTAGAAACTTGTTTTAGTAGTGCATTTTGAGAGAAACCATTTGGTATCATCTTGCATGGAAACATCCGCTTCCTTAGGAATGACCAAAAACTATAATTAGTGATAATGAATCTTTTATGATTTGGCAAGAGTGTTTTAAGTGGAGTTCTTTTGATGATACGATTATACAGGTCAGGCTGAAAGAGCCCCACTAATAATGTTTTTCTGACTGTTTTCCTCTGGTAATGTTTGTGATAAAATTCCTTTGTCATAAATAAATATTGTTGCTGGTGCAGACTGAATATTTGTATTCCCCCAAAATTCACATGTCGAAACCCTAACCCCCAATGTGATAGGGTTTGGAGATGGGGCTTTTGGGAAGTAATTAAGGTTAGATTAGGTAATGAGGGCTGGTCCTTCATGATGAGATTGGTATCCTTATTAAAAAAAAAAAAGACACAGGAGCTCTCTTGCTTGTACCAAGAAGTGGCCATATGAGACATAACTCAGTGAGGGCCCTCACCAAGAACCAGACCATTCTGGCCCCCTGATGCGATCTCCAGCTTCTTGACCTATGAGAAATAAATGTTTAAGCCACCCAGTATAGTTTTCTGTTATAGCAGGCTTCACTGACTGAGACAGTTGTAAATTCTGATTAAGTTTACAGTCATTGGACTTGAAATAATCGTGCTGCTTTCCCATCACTTCAGCTCTTCTGATCTGTAGGTGGTGCATACAACATGATTTCCATTGCTTTTAAAAGGGAATTCTGATCTTAAAAAACTACCCTTCATGTTTAGTGATAAGTAATTGCAAAATAAGAACTATTTGGTGATTAAACAGCATGTGTTCTATAGCTTCTACTTTCATCATAATATCATTTGCTGGTTGGGCTTAGTTGCAGTTACGACATCTGGTTCTTATGAAACGTGTAAATTCATTCAACAAATATTTATAGAATGCCAGTTCTATGGCCTGCATTTTCTAAATATGTGGGAATGGAAGTCTTTGGGAAGCTGATAAAGTACATAACACATTATTGGAACATTTCACCATTAGGTAAAACAATGTGTTTTTTGTTGCTGTTGTTGTTGTTTAGTTATGTTTAAATATAAAAACTGGGCTGTGGATTCTCTCTCTCATTTGTCTTGATATGCCTTTGTAGTAAATCATCTTAAAGATGTTTTAGATGAATGCAGTTTATAGGTCAGGTTGAGTTTTTTTGCTTTTTGCCAAAAACTATTTCAGACTTTCAGAGCTAAGCACTAAGTAAATGGACTCCACAGTAATTTATACTGTGCACATGGTGATGCTTGGAATTTTAGAACTAATTCTCTGGAAAGTTGTCAACTGACAAATGTCCATTGTAGAATTAGCAGTCCCATCTGAAATAACTTAAACTGTAATTTAAAAAGTAGTATAGAAAGAGCGATTCTGAAAAATATGAAACTCTCAAAAATATCTTAGTAGTGGCCCCCTTTGGAGAATCGGTAGGACTTAGGCTTTGTAATTCATAGACTTGTGTAGATTTTGCATTGTATTTGGGTATATGTCGACGTTTATGTCCATCAGTGAAAAAAATGTTATTTTAAAATTAAAAAAAAAACAAAACACTTAGAAAATTAGAGCATCTGAATGATTTTGTTAGATAAGCAACTTAACTTTTAAAAATATAAGCTAAAAACCATTTTGAAGAATTTCTAGAATGGGTTCATATCCATGGAGAAATAAGTTGAGAATCAAACTTTAATGTTTTAGAATTGAATTCTAGAAATGATTTAGTATAAAGGTTTGTCTTTATTTCTGAAAGTTAGGATTAGCTGTTTAGATTGATGATAGTTTTAATAACTAAATATTATGTGGATGTTTACAACTAATATCTCCAGTTTATTTGATGGAACTTTTGAGGTAAAAATATAGTTATAACTTCCTTGTAATATATTTCCCACATATTTTGAGGTGTTCAGTCTTGAGACTGATATGTGGTATTACTAATACTAATGTAGTCTCAATAGTCTTAATTATATGCAGTATCAGTGTAGAAAAAAATATAGGAATTGCTTTCTTTTGTTCTAGTATTTATTTTCAAATGCTGCTTCTCTATATATAAAATATTACAGCTATACTGTGGACATTTAGGGAAGCAAACATTTGAGTAAATTTCTTTTCTTGATGTATTTTGAGTGGTTGATGTTGTATTGCAAATGTAACTTTACACTTATTCTGGCTTAAATATTTACTTATTAAATATTTTCTGTAAATCCCAACTTTAGTGGCTACATAATATGTTTTACAGATATTCCATAATTTGTTTAATCACACTAATGTTGATAATTGATGTCGCCCACATTTACAGTCATGTACTATGCTGGAACTGTCAAATTTTATGCATGTATCATTGCCTGTATTCCTAATTATTTCCTTAAATTATTGGGTTAAAAGTTTTGAACCCTTTTAAAGCTTATGATGTGTATAGATATTCACCCCCTAAATGGTCCAGTTTCTATCCCTACAGGAGGCATGTGAAGCTGCTGTGTTTCACCTTACCCTCATGAGCATTGAGTGTTCTTGTAATTATCTGCACTAACTTGATGGATAACAATGGCTTCCCACTGTTACATTAATCTGCAATTTTGGATTTGCTGAGGGGCAGTAGAAGGACCATATACTCTAAAGAAGTTAATGTGCTCCATTTTGAGATTCATCAGAACCTGTCTTGTAATACTTTACGTGTTTGTATATTCCCGCTTTCCCATGTACTTTTTGATTTTGTTATTTTTTCACCTAGATAGATTGTTTTGCTTCATGTTAATGAGAGGATTTAGAAAGCCTTAAATTGTTGGCCCATGTAACTATTCCTTGAGTGGTTTTAACAAGGCATTTTTAAAATTTACATAATTTTATATGCCTTCAGGATATACAAACTAAAGTAGAGAAGAATTTGTTAAATGAGAAGAAAAAAGGAAACTACAGTAGACAAGATTGATTAATTCACGTTAGCATTGAAAACCTACATACCCTAACAAAGTGGGACCAAACAGCATACCATCTATATACCACCTGTTTTCATGGAAGTGCAGATTACAGTGAGATGCCATGAGAACCGGACAATACCAAATGTTGACTTGACAGCTTTAATGTACTGTTGGTTGGGAGCATCAATTGGTAAAACAATTTTGGGTAAAGCTTTATCAATACTTAGTAAAGGTTACGTACCTTTGAATTGATAATCCCATTCCTAGGTATGGATTCCAGAGAAAGTGTTGTACATGTACCAGGAAAAATATTTACTACAACATTGTTAGTAATAGCAAAATTTCAAAAGAACTAAATTATTAATCATCAGGAGTGAATAAATATGTGAGCAGGAATGAATAAATAAATGAGGGTATATACTGAAAGTGAAATACTATGTTAGAACTATACAAATGAAGTACTATACAGAGATAGTGAATGTTTGATAAATCTCAATAACAATGCTAAGTTAAATATGCACTTTGTAAAGTGATATGCTTTATGACACATTCGTATAAAGTTAAAATATCCTCAGAACTATGCCATATGTTTATAGGTACAAACACATAAAGGAAAACTGTAAATAAATGCAGGGAGAGGATAAACATCAAATTCAGAGTGCTGGTTACTTCTGAGGAGGCAGAGAGGGAAGTGGATCAGGAGGATGCATCCAGGGTACTGCAGTGTTTTAATTCTCAAGCCGGATGCTGGACACACAGATGTTTATTTTCTTATTTTCTAGATATTTTTATGTCTGACTGAAATATTTTGTAAATAAACAGAACTTTTGTTATTGTAGGCTAATTCATCTCAATTTTGGCATGTTTTTCTGTGAATTCACATTCGGTTATTTCCCAAGCCTTATTTACTCCTTATTGCATTGCATTGTCCATCCATCATCCGCCGTTTTTCCATTTTTACACAAGTTATTCTTTTGTAATGTCCTCCTACCTGGTCTTCCTCCCTATGTGCTTCCCACCCTTCAGTCTGTATCAGTAACTGGCCAGAAGTTGTCAGTAGCTCTGGTTATTTACAGAATATTGTTCTCTTCATTAGCATGGAATTCAGGAGCCTCTGTGGTTTGGCTTCCACCCTGCATTTCCATATTTCCCATGATTCTCCCTTGCCACAGTATGAGAACTTCCCCTGCTTTCCCATCTTGATATCCTTGCTTATGTTCCTCTTTCAGGGAGTGCCCTTCCACCCTTACCTGTTTCCAGTCCTGCCCAGGCATGTTCATGAGCAGAGTTTGGGAGAACTTTCTCAAAGTTGAGTAATATCTGGATCCCTAGTAAAACAGTTCTTATGGATTCCTAATATTGATTTAAATGTATTGCAAAATCACTTCAATATACAAAACTATGAAAACATATAATTAAGTAGAAGAATGTTTCTCACTTCTAGATAACCACAAAGCCAAAAAAAAAAAATTACACACAAAACCACAAACCAATAGAGTTCTCATTAACATGACTTGTTCTCTGCTGGTTGTGATGTCAGTCAGCTATAAACTGCTTTCACATGTGGTATGCCTACTATCAAATGCCACAGGATGTCTCAGTTCTTCCATTCTCTTTCTCTAATTGCAAAGTCCTCATTCCTGGGGTGCTCCCACCCCCAGTGGAATAAATGCCTCAATGAAGCATCATCAAGAATGAAAAGGCTCATTAGTGTTCCCCACCAAGTGGCTGCATTTCTACATGAAAAAAATACATCTGCCTCTAACTTTCAAACTGCCTAAGTGCAGATTTATTTAATAAATATTAGCTATCGTCTGCTACAGGCTGTGTCAAAGGTTGTGTGGATCCAAACATGTATCATACATGGATCCTGCCCTTGAGTTTCGTGGCAAAAGAAACCAAGGAAACATTATTTACGGGAGGGATAAATGCTAGGGGTTGTGATTTGAACTTGTATAGGGAGGCATCTGAATTTCAAGTTCAGAGCTGTTAGTACATAGCCCTTCAGCTATTAAAGGGCACAAGCAAGAATATGAAGTTGACATGTTTATTTTTAATTTTTTCACTTTGTTCTCCTTTCACGGCCTCTTTTCAGTTTTTTAATATACGCTATTTCCTTCAGTTTTCTAGAACTAAGGTGGTAGGTAGTATTAATCTCATGTTACAAAGCAGGAAATTGAGTTTTTGATAGATAAGGAATTTGCCCAAGACATACTGCTAGTACGTGGCCATGCTGGGTGTTGTCTCCTATACTGCCTCTCAGTCCTCTGTTATGCTTCTTTCCTTATGTTATTTCATGTGCGCATTTGCAGTTATGCAATTAAATGGTATTTTTCCCTCTATTAGGGAGAAAGGGCCTGGTCAAAAGTAGACACTAAGTAAATATCTGTTGAATAAATTAATGAACAATTATATCTTATGTTGAAAGAATTAATAACTGCAACACCATTATTAACTGATATACCCAACAGGTGTTTTAACTAGATAATTTAAAAGGGGAGACTAAGTCATGCATATCCATTGAAATAGGTCGGTGTTTTGTTTTTACAAAAACGGGTTAAAGAAATCAACTTAAGGATCTAATCTGGGGTAGATTCGGTCTCAATTCTTTTTTTTTTTTTTTTTTTTTTTTTGAGATGGAGTCTTGCTCTTGCCCACGCTGGAGTGCAGTGGCACATTCTCGGCTCACTTCAACCTCTGACTTCTGGGTTCATGCCATTCTCCTGCCTCAGCCTCCCGAGTAGCTGGGACTACAGGCGCCTGCCACCATGCCTGGCTAATTTTTAAATATTTTTTTAGTAGAGATGGGGTTTCACTGTGTTAGCCAGGATGGTCTTGATTTCCTGACCTCCTGATCTGCCCGCCTCGGCCTTCCAAAGTGCTGGGATTACAGGCGTGAGCCACTGCACCCGGCCAGATTCAGTCTCAATTCTTAAACACCTGCATTATTTATGGCTGAAAGATTTCAAATGAAAAGTGAAATTTATTAAAAAAAAAAAAACCTGAGGCAATTAAATATCCTGAATCTTTGAACAGAGTTAATTATATCTAATACACTGTATTTACCGAAGAATGTAGACTTTTATATTTTAGAAAGATTTTTTTAACATCATTACTTTCCCATTAACCAAAGTAACTAAAATATTAAATTTATGATAATGTGTCACAATGTAAAAATATTCCTATCATTGACAGGCCAGCCCCTGCATGATAGTGGTAGAGATTCCAAGAGGGCAGTTAAATTAATCAAGCTTGTCATGTCATAGATAGTCTTCAAGAAGGATCAAAGGGTTCATTTTCACTTTGTATTCTTTTTTTTCCCATTAATATGGCCATAATATAGTTTTACATCCTTGGTTTTGATTGTACAACGTGCATCTTAAAAATTAGTAAGCTGTAGTTAATGCTTGTATTTTTCTAATAACTTTTAAAGTATGTTTGAGCACTGATTTGTCTAATTATCAAATTGGAAGTAAAACTATTTCCAGTTCCACAAGTTTACTTGGAATAATGTCAGAGGTATTTTTTCTCTAATACAGTAGGAGAAAAACAGTGAGGTGGTTAATAAACAAGACACAGGTGGCCGAGGTAGGATGCTTATTCTATCTGAAATGCTTAAATAGTGTAAATATACAAGGGAGTGTTTCCGGTGAGTTTGTTTTGAGGACTTGTATTAATGGCCTTAACATTCTGAAACATGGCCCTAAAATACTTTTTTCCTGAGGTCATCAAGAAGGTTTACATCCATTGTGCCATAGTCAAGAAGGAGAAAATAAATTTAGGTAACACAAAGTGGTATTTTATTTTTCTTGCACTTTGGTGATTGCCTAGTTTTCTTAATCTTTATATCTTCTGTAACTTCTTTGTTTCCTTGAGCATAACTCCTAGAAATATTTCAGGCAGGCAATTTACATACATTTCTATGAAAATCAGGCTTATATAGTCACTGAACTGATTTTTTTTTAATTAATTAATTATTAATTAATTATTTTTGAGACAGTCTCATTCTGTCACCCAGGCTGGAGTGCAGAGGCATGATCTTGGCTCACTGCAGCCTCGACTTCTCAGGCTCAAGCGATCCTCTCACCTTAGCCCCCCGAGTAGCTGGAACTACAGGCACTCACCACCAAACCCAGCTAAATTTTGTATTTTTTGTAGAGATGGGGTTTCACCATGTTGCCCAGGCTGGCCTCAAACTCCTGTACTCAAGTGGTCTGCCCGCCTTGGCCTTCCAAAGTGCTGGGATTTACAGGCATGAGCCACTGTGCATGGCCACTGAACTTTTTTTTAGAAAGGAAATAAAAGGTGTACTTTTAAATTGTTATTTTATGGTTATAATGTCTTGTGTTTAACAGAGTTCTCACTTGTAAACATTTTGTTAATGGTGTATTTTTAAGCTTCTGTGTGAATTTGGTGAATTTTGTACTTGGTGTAGTTATGAAAAACTAGGATTAAACTTGGTGCACAGGGATTTTAGAAATAAAGCCGTAATCTTCCCCAAGTTCTTGGGTTTGCTCTGGAAAGAGTGGCAGGAATGAGGTGGCAACATGATTTTTTGAACACTGTGTATACATTAATTTCCAGACTGAAGTTATCTGGGGCTTCCAGTTTTTATTTGGATTCTTCTTACATAAACAAGCCTCTAGCATGCTTTCTGTTGTTTACTACAGTAACTTTAGGTTCATTGTTGACAAATAACATGTTAAACTTTTACATCATCTTTTATAGTTGGTTTTCTTTATATTAAAGGAAATGATGTGCACATTGTATATTTAAGAGAAAACTGTAATGTTTTCCTGAAAATGGTATTTTCTTGAAAATGGTATTTACATTTGCAAGAAGTTGGTTTTGATTATTGTCACTGGAGCTTTGTGCTCAGCAATAGCTTTCTGGGCTGTGTTCCAGAATTATTTGAGAGCTATAATTGTGAAAGACTTGGATTTACAACTTACTAGGTTATAGATAAAATATTTTTTAAAGTAGATTCTTCTATAAAATATAGTTTGATCTTTAGTGAGATATATTACTAGAGGAAAGTTACCTATTACCTATTCAGAAAAAAATAAAATAATACATTGCTTATTTTTTCCATTATAGCCTGATTTTGAATTCAAGTTTAAATGTATTGTTTGTTATAAGTGTATTTCTAACTGAAGTGATTTTTCAAGATTACTGACTCAATATGTGGGATTATGCAATTTTTGAAGTATTGAGCTCTTCTTGGTAAAAGAAAAAGTTTAATACTTTTTGTAGTCTCCTTACATGAAGGAAGACAGAATATTCTGAGTTGATATTAATCAAACACAGGAATTATTTTGGTTTTTGGATATTTTTTGAATTGTTTTTTTCTTACATAAAAAGTAAACATTCATTGATACATTATCAACTTCAGTAATATCGAATTCTGTATTTCTATCCAATAGTACATATGTAATGCCTAACAGTGATTTCTTTGGGCCTCTGTAAGGTCTATAATATTAAATAAAGTTTTCAGTGATTTCCGTTAGGTAGTTAGAGGTTATGTTTTTATTTATTCTGAAATGATTTCATCAGGATTAAACAAACTTCTGTGTGCTTACCTTCCTTAAATGTATTTTATGTAGTCTAGTTTTCAAGACTTTGTACTCTTAGTCATTAAGGTGTCAAAGTCAGTGAGTAGGCTGGTGCCTTTATTATTGAAGATCAGTGATTATAATTGAAGTTTTGAAATTTTAAGTAGCAATGGCATTCCAGGAGGAATGATAGCGGAGTTACACAGTTAGATGTTTAAGAAAAAAAAAAAATACAGTGTGTTATTGAGCAGACTATTAGAAAACTGCTGGGCACGGTGGCTCACACCTGTAATCCCAGCTCTTTGGGAGGCCGAGGCGGGTGGATCACGAGGTCAGGAGTTTGAGACCAGCCTGGCCAATATGGTGAAACCTGTGTCTACTAAAATTACAAAAATATTAGGCATGGTGGCGTATGCCTGTAGTCCCAGCTACTCAGGAGACTGAGGCAGAAGAATCACTTGAACCCAGGTTGCAGTGAGCCAAGATTGCACCACTGCACTCCAGCCTGGGCAACAGAGCAAGACTCTGTCTCAAAAAAAAAAAAAAAAGAAAGAAAGAAAGCTGATGTACATATCAGCAAGCAAGTCTGCCTCTCTTCCTCGTGAAATTCAAAAACTAAGAGCTGTTGGTGCAGGCATTAGTTTTCTGAGGCTGTGGTATTCATTTGCATAATCTTCTCACTTTTCCAGTCCTAAAAAGTATGTTGTACTCATTAGGCATTTATTGTATGCTTATCATGTACCATTTATCCTGTTAAAAGAAATGAAAGAAAATATGGGAAGAAAAGATTCTTATACTCTGGATGTAGCAGTGAATAAGAGATTTAAGATTTCCTTTTGCAAGGTGATTCAAACACCCCGAGTGTATGTTATGTTGTGTTATGTCATGTCATGTCATGTCTACCCTTATAAAGGAAAGCTTTTTTTTTTGAGATGGTGTCTTGCTGTGTTGCCTAGGCTGGAGTGCAGCGGTGCAACCATAGCTCACTCTAACCTCAAACTCCTGACTCAAGTGATCTTCCTTGTCTTAGCCTCACAAGTAGCTGGGACTGCAGGTACATGCCACCATTCCCAGCCAATTTTTTAATTTTTTATTTCATAGAGGTGGTATCTTGCTCTGTTTCCCAGGCTGGTCTTAAACTCCTGGCCTGAAGTGACCCTGTTATCGCAGCCTTCCAAAGTGATGGAGTTACAGGAGTGAGCTGCTGTGCCCAGCTAAAGGAGGGCTTTTGAGCATTGAAATGAATCATTGCTTTCTAATTCTATAATTTTTAACAGACTTTATATTTTAGAGTAGTTTTAGGTTCACAGTACTATTGAGCAGAGAGGGTACAGAGCTTTCCCATATATCCCAGCCCCCACACATGCATAGACTCCTCCATTATCAAAATCTCCCAGCAGAATAGTACATTTGTTACAATGGATGAACCTACAGTGACACATCATCATTCAAAGACCATAGTTTTACATTAGGGTTTACCCTTGGTAGTGTACATTCTATTGGTTTGGAAAAATGCGTAATTACATTTATCCAGCATTATAGAATCACACGGAGTAGTTTTACTGCCCTTAAAATCCTCTGAACTCCTCGTATTTATTCTCCCTCCTACCTTATGCTAAGCAACCACTGATCTTTTTTACTGTCTCCATAGTTTTTTCTTTTCCAGAATGTCATATAGTTGAAATCATGTAGTATGTAGCCTTTTCAGATTGGCCTTTTCACTTAATAATATGCACTTAAGTTTCCTCTATGTCATAGTTTGGTTATTTATTTTTAGAGCTGAATAATATTCCATTGTTTGAATGCACCACAGTTTATCTGTTCACCTACTGAATGACATCTTAGTTTGCCCAAATTATGGTAATTATGAATAAAGCTATTGTAAGCATCCATGTGTAGATTTTTGTCTGGACATGTTTTAATGTCCTTTGTGTAAATGCTAAGGGACACAATTTTTGGATAATATGGTAAGAGTGAGTTTAATTTTGTAAGAAACTACCAAACTGTGTTCCACAGAGACTGTACCATTTTGCACTTGCCAATGAGTGAGAGTTCCTGTTGCTCCATATTCTCACCAGCATTTGGTTGTGTCAGTGTTCTGGATTTTGGCCATTCTAATAAATGTGTAGTGGTATCTCATTGGTACTTCAATTTGCATTTTCTTGATGACATATGATGTGAAGCACCTTTTTTCTTTTTTTTATTTTTGAGACAGAGTCTCACTCTGTCGCCCAAGCTGCAAATGCAGTGGCATGATCTTAGCTCACTGCAACCTCTGTCTCCCAGATTGAAACAATTCTTCTGCCTCAGGCTCCCAGGTAGCTGGGATTACAGACACTCACCAAAACACCCGGCTAATTTTTTTGTATTTTTAGTAGAGGTGGGGTTTCACCATATTGGCCAGGCTAGTCTTGAACTCCTGACTTCAAGTGATTCATCCACTTTGGCCTCCCAAAGTGCTGGGATTACAGGCATGAGCCACCACATCCGGCCCTGAAGAATATTTTTGTACACTTATTTTCCATCTGCATATCTTCTTTGGTGAGGTGTCAAAGTTTTTAGCCCATTTTTAAACTAAGTTATTTTCTTATTGTTGAGTTTTAAGAGTTCTTTGTGTATTTTGTATTTTTTAAAATATACATTATTTTTTGAATTGAGAAATATAACCTTTGTATATTTTGGATAATAGTCCTTTATCACTATGTCTTTTGCATGTTTTATCCCAGTCTTGTGTGTTCATTCTATTGACAGTGTTTTTCACAGAGTATAAGTTTTTTATTTTAATGAAGTCGAGCTTATTAGTTCATTCTTTCATGGGGAGCATGCCTTTGGTGTTGTATCTAAGTCATCACCAAACCCAAGGTGATGGAGAGTTTCTCTTCTTCTTGGAGTTTTACAGTTTTGCATTTTACATTTAGATCTGTGATCCATTTGATTTAATTTTTGTGAAGGATATAAGGTCTGTGCCTAGGTTAATTTTTTTTGCATGTGAATATCCAGTTCCATCACCATTTGTTGAAAAGACTGCCTTTTTTCTATTGTATTATTGCCTTTGCTCCTTTGTCAGAGATCAGTTGACTTTTATCTATGTGGATCTGTTTCTGGGTTCTTTGTTCTGATCCATTGATTAATCTGTCTGTTCTTTCACCACTACTACACTGTGTTGATTATGATAGGCTTAAAGTAAGCCTTGCGAACAAGCAGTGTCAGTACTCCAACTTTGTTCTTCTCCTTCAGTATCATGTTGGCTACTCTGGAATTTTTTCTCATATAAAGTTTAGAATCATTTTCTTGATATCTACAAAAGAATTTGCTGGCTAATTCCGTAACTCTTAATGAGGTGTTTGTTTGCTTAATCAGTATTCTAATATTTAGCAGTGTTTCCACATACTTATGAAATTGTTGTTTTCTAAAGGGTGACTGAAAAGGTTTGGCTGAGTCCCTACCCAAATCTCATCTCGAATTGTAGTTCCCATAATCTTCACGTGGGAGGGACCTGGTGGGAGGTAATTCAACCACAGGGGTTGTTACCCTCGTGCTGTTCTTATGATCGTGATTTCACATGAGATCTGGTGGTTTTATAAGGGGCCTTTCCCCCTTTTACTCACTCACTTCTCTTCCTGCTGCTGTGTGAAGGATGTGTTTGCCTCTCCTGCCATGATTGTAAGTTTCCTGAGGCCTCCCCAGCCATGCTGAACTGTGAATCAGTTAAACCTCTTTCCTTTATAAATTACCCAGTCTTAGGTATGTCTTTAATTAACAATATGAGAACAAACTGATAGTCACAGTATAAATGGCAAAATACTATTTTCTCAGTTTGCACCACACTATTCATGCCAGCCTCAGGCAATCCATCCCTTTCAAATTCCTCCCAGTTCATCCTGGGATATGTAGGGAGGACCTTTCAGCTACAATCTTTGACCTATGGCTCCTGGATTCTACAGGAACTCTTATCATTTTCCTCTTTTCTCACTATGGCTCACAGTGGCGATGTCTTCTAAAGCTGTTGAGGTTAGAGGTGGCATAGCTTCTGCCACTGCCCACCACCCACCACAGACATGCTGATACTGCTAATGCCCAGGCTTGAATTTGCTGTGTCTATCTTGTGGCCTTGAAGAATTCCTTGTGATGTTCTCCATGTCAAGCTGAGGGTGCCATCCTGGGCCACGTAATAAATTTATCTTGTGCTGCTGGCTCAAGTTCTGGTGGCTTGTGCTGTCACAGTCCCACAGAGACTTTTGTGAAACAGTTTTTTTGGGGGGCTTACTTGTTTGTTAGCAGTGCCCTTGTGCCCTATTTCAGTCCAAGTCCAGATGGGCTGGGCTAAGTGACACCATACTCAGAAACATAGTTCTGAGGCTTGTACTTTGTTTTTAATCCAAGCTGTGTACATTGATACCCTGTAGCCCCACCTTGAGAGGTGTCTAGAAAAGGTGAGCACATCTAAAGTTTAGTCAATACTCTTGTTGGCCCATAGCAGACACTTTAGATATTTTCATTTACTGTCTTTTTTTGAAAAAAAAGTGTGATTGACACATAATAATTGAATGTGATTATGGGGTACAACATGTTTCAATACATGTATACATTGTGTACATGATTGAATCAGGGTAATTAGCATATCCATGACTTTAAACGTTTATTATTTATTTGTGCTGAGAACATTCAGCACAATAGTAACATTTAAAAATATTCGTTGTTTCCTGTTTGGATGGTGGAGAATCTTTAGTTGTGGTTCTCTCCAGGTAGATATTCTTGATTTCACTTTTTTGTATTGTATTGAGTCTAGTGTTCAAGTAGGCTGAATTTAGTTTGAATCTCAGCTTCTTCGCTGGTAGTGTGATTGTGGCACATTTCTAGATTTCTGGGGAACTCAATCTCCTTATCTGTGAAATTGACGGAAAACACATCTCATAGGGATTGCATGAGGATTAGAGATATATGTTAAGTGTATTGGGCACATGCTAGATACTGGTTATGTGTCAGTAACGTTGGCCTCTCTGAGTTGGTTGTATCACTTATTAACTATCAGTAAATAAAGGAATCCCTCCTGTTACTTGGCTTCAAAGATCTGTGCTCAGAGGCAACTCTGTTGCAGATCAATTTCCTTAAAGCCTCTCTGGGAAGATGCCTGCTTCTGTAAGTATCACATCAACACTCTTCAAGTGACTTGCATACTCTAGGTAGCCTCTCCTCTAAGTTAGGTTATTTTAGACAGTTTTTTCTTTTTCTTTTTTTTTTTTTTTAATGCAGCAGTCAGAAGACTGTAGGTAACAAAAACAAAACAAAACATTCATGGAGCCCAGCTTCTCTGTAAATTTTCTGGACCTCATTTTGGTTACTAAAAAAAAATGGGAGTAATGAGCCAGGTGATCTTTTAATAACTCGTTTGTGTTTAAAAAATTCATTATTCTATAAGAGAAGATCTGTTAGGCTCAATTTTGTATTTTAGGCAGGTGGCTTCCATATATCTAGGATGTATTCTGGTATTTCTGGTGTGGAATTAATTAAGCATCCAGGAGAAATTCAGTATAGGTCAAAGTTTGGGAATTGACCAACAGCTTTCAGCCCCTTTTGGTTTTGGTCTGCAAACATTTTCATTACGTTTTAAAAATGACTACTTGTGATATCCATTTGCAAATCAAATTGTTCATTTTAAGCTATTTGCAAGTGTATTATCTGTTGTGATTTTGTCAGTTGTAACTTTTTAGAAGAATATTACTTTGAATTGTTATGTAGCCCATTATGTTCTTCAGACCATTATGAAAATCTGTTTTATTAAGGAGAATATTTTGGTAAAACAATTTGAGTATTTCCTAAGGAAGGCAAAAAGTATATATTTTATATTCTTTCCACTTAATTCCATTATTTGGTGCTAGTTCTAATTTTTAGAAAAAAAATGTCCTGGTAACTAATGTAATAGTTGGCATTGTGTAGTACGATATCTTGCAGTCTTCTCCAGAACACCAAATTTCCACAAACCAAGCAGCTCCCTAGTTTATCACATCTAAGAAGTGTCAAATGAAAGTAAGTTAACAGACTTTTAAAATATAGTACTCTTTTGAATCTTTGATACACTAAGTGAATTGTGAATCCTCAAAAAGAAAGTAGAGTATACACCTACTAAACTACCTAGCCTGGTATTCAAAGAACAGATGTTGAGATTCTTCATGATATTAGTGTTCCAAGGATATGGTTTGTGAGAAGCTCATTATATAGTACTTTGTAGTTTATAAAGTACTGTTGCATTATTACCTTATTTGTTTCTCACAACCCTTTTATGTATTGTTTTACTGGTCAGGTACATGAGCATCTGAGAAATTGTTGCTGCATATTGAAGGCACATACTTATTTACTTGGAGATTAATTTGTGTTAAGGAAATTAGAATCTTATATCAGCAACAGTATTTTTTTGATAAGCATTTTAGGAGTTAATTGAGTACAGCTCTGGTGATTACAGAGAAATCTGTTAGAAGTTGTTGACACAAAGAATGAGTTTTAAAAATGTCAACTATTTTACCACTGGGCATGCTAGTGAAATTTTCCACTCAATTATGTTTGTGTCAACAACAAAGAATTTCTTTAAATGTCATATATTTTTAGCAGTGCATTATGCATTATGGCTGTGCAATATAAACTCTCTTAGTTTTTATTAAATTTAAATGTGTGTTAGCCTGTAATGTTATCGTTAATGCTGTGCTTGTTTCTAAAGTGGGAGCTCCACAACTCAAAAAACTCTGAATCATGGACTAATAGGAAGTTGAGTCCAAAGAGATTTTTTTTAGCATCCCTTGGTTTATCCTCCTCTTCAAAAAGCTGAAATTACCCCTGAAACTACTGGATCATGGAATTATACAGTATGATTGAAAGTCACTGGAAAGATGCTCAATTTTTTATTTACTGGTAGATACTTATACAGTGCTTACCATTTGCTATCCTATGTCCTAAAGGATCTATAAATACCAGGTTATTTAATAGTTATCGAGTGTCTGTGCTGTGGACTGAATGTGTCCCTCTGAAATCGTATGTTGAAGCCCTAACCCACAGTGTGATGGCATTTGGAGGTGGGGCATTTGGGAGGTAATTGGGTTGGAATGAGGTCATGGAATGGAGTCCTCATGATGGGCATGAAGGGACCTTGAGTTCTCTTTATCATGTCTGGATTCAGCAAGTAAACCAGGAAGAGGGCCCTCACCAAGAACCTGACCATGTTGGCAATTTGATCTGAGACTTCTAGTTTCCAGAACTATCAGAAATAAGTACTTGTTGTTTAGGCCACCCAGTCTGTGATACTCTCTTACAGCAACCCAGACTAAGATAATCTGCTCCTGTGCCAGGTAGTTAGCCTGGTCTTTAAGGCATTTTATGAAATTCTACAGCACCTCACTGAAGAAGTTTGTATTATTTTACTCATTTTATAGATGAAGAAACAGATACTCTTCTAGAAATCTTCTGCTTCTCAAACTGAAGGTACACAGCTGTATGGCAAGGTTAATACAAGCAACAGGAAAAGAACTATCCTACATCTTTAGGATTTGGCTTTGTTGCTGCACAAGCAAAATCAGCTGAATTCTTTTCAGCTTTATGTTTTCGAAGAGAAAGTTGTTCTTGGAGCTTAACATTTCAGTACCAATGGAAAATCTCTCCACCTACAAAGAAGCCCTCCTTGGGTTGAAGGCATACTTTGAACAGCTCCTTGAGGTTGGGGAATAGATGGTTAAGATACATACCTGGGATAAGTAATAAAATGGTCCTTATTCAGCCACACACTAGGATTTGGTGTGGCTGAGCACGATGGATGGGTTTTGAGACATCCTGTGGGAAGAGATTTAAGAGAGTTGAGGTGGCCTTCAGTGAAGAGAAACAGCAAGGAAGAATGGAAGTGTGTGGGTAATATTGATAGGTTTCTGCTCTGCAGTGTTTGATGTTAATCTTATTCTTGTCTTCCCACAAAATCTTTAAAGTGTTTGCTTTAAAAAATAATTTGTAAAACTGGGTTTGTTTTAGGGAATGTGGCCAAATACTGATGATAGATTCAAGGAAGACTTAGAGTACTTGCTGAGACACCCAAGGGAGGCTGACACCCCTGGGTTTCATCTGTCTATCTGGGACTTGTGTTGATTTCCTCTGGCAGTATATGTGTCAGTTCTCTTTTATATAGCATCTGAAGGTTTTACATGTTTGAAATACATTGAAATACAGAATGGTCCCTATCCCCCAGGACCCCTCAGTATTTTATTTAAGCTACATAATTTTAATTTTGTAATCATCTTTATCCTACACCTCAGCATGCATACTACTAGCCCTTCTGTGGGTAGGCTCATACCTGTTTACCAAATGCAGGTGTGTTCTGAACAATAGTGAGTTCTTACACCTTGATTGATCTCTGCATGTCCTCTTAATAAGATGGTCTGTTCGTAGTAGATTCTCCATCACTCCATTGTGTGTTTAGCGAATTCTTCACTGTTGGCACGTTAATTATATTCAACTGAAATTCACTTACATAACTACTTATCTCAAACCAGTAACACATATTTGAGAAACTGAGCATTTTGAGTCCAAGTTCTGTGTTTTACATTAATTTAAACATATGTGAAGATAGTTTTAGCCCATTATTGTTGAATTTTGAGATATTTAGAGACAGTAGTTTTCCTTTTGTCTTTTTGCCTACCTCATAGTCAAGAGTATGAATTCTGTTGCATATAATCCACATGTTGATACTAATTCATTAATCAGTGTTCTTTAGAGTTGCCCCACCAGGTGCAAACCTACGTAAACTGGAGGCCAGCCTTGTATTCTTGTATTGAACATAAGAATATCATGCGGCATATTGTAAAAGCATCACTGAGATTACACTACTCTAGGCCTCAGATATGGCCCATGCCTTTTTTCTTGTGTCTAATAGTCTTATCAAAACAGAACTGACCTTTTTTAGTGAATCTATGCTGCTTTGTCAAACTGGTGCTTTTTTTTTTTTTTTTTGGTGGGGGGGGACCGAGTCTCTCTCTGTCACCAGGCTTCTTTGTCAAACTGGTGCTTTCTATTTTTTTTTTTTTTTGTGGGGACCGAGTCTCTCTCTGTCACCAGGCTGGAGTGCAGTGGCGTGATCCCGGCTCACTGCAACCTCCGCCTCCTGGGTTCAAGCAATTCTTCTGCCTCAGCCTCCCAAGTAGCTGGGACTACAGGTGTGCGCCACCACATCCAGCTAATTTTTGTATTCTTAGTAGAGATGGAGTTTCACTGTGTTGGCCAGGATGGTCTCATCTCTTGACCTCATGAGCTGCCACCTCGGCCTCCCAAAGTGCTGGGATTACAGGCGTAAGCCACCGCACCTGGCTGCTTTCTCTTTTTCTTGCTTTCTTTTTTTTCTTTTTTTTTGAGACGGAGTCTTGCTCTGTCGCCCAGGCTGGAGTGCAGTGGTGTAATCTCGGCTCACTGCAAGCTCCGCCTCCCGGGTTATGCCATTCTCCTGCCATAGCCTCCCTAGTAGCTGGGACTACAGGCGCCCACCACCACACCCGGCTAATTTTTTTGTATTTTTAGCAGAGACGGGGTTTCACCGTGTTAGCCAGGATGGTCTTGATCTCCTGACCTCGTGATCTGCCTGCCTCGGCCTCCCCACTTTCTTTTTGAGTACTCACATTTTTCCTTTTAATGAGTTGTCTTCAGAATTGGCAGAAGTTGACTCTAGACTTTACCTAATTTTATCACTGCCTCTTTTAATTTGGGGCATTTATCCATCTCTGCTCTTCTCTAACATCCTCCATGATTTCTCAAATTTCCTTTGATGAGTTTACAAAGATACCAGTAATTGGAGAAGCAAAAATGATGATTTAATAATAGCTGATTGACATTTCAGAGCATTAGTATACCACTTACTTCTTTACTCGACCTTTTTAATAGCAATGGAGAGGCATTGGAAAAAAGGATATATGAAAAGTTAGAAAATATGCCTATGAGAAAAAGCTAAAGATGACATTATTTGTCTCCAAAAAAGAGAAAGCTCAGACTTTATATGTGAGGATGTATTGTAGTAGCCAGCTCTTTTGCATGTTCCACCAAGACCGAACTGAAGGGAATTGATTTAGGCTGCATTATTAAGGGATGTATATTGAGTATTAATAGGAGTTTTATGATTCTGAATATTGTTCATCTCTGGAGGGACTTTTTGGTAGAAGTTGTGATTTCTCTCCCCTCTTAAATCTCTAAAAATAACATCAATTTTCATCTCTCAGTAATGTTGTACAGTGCCCCCAAAGGCTAAAAGAGATATTAGGCGACCTTTCAAGTCTTTTCTTGCTCAGTGACTTTGTCTTTTCACAGATCTCACTCCACAGCTAGAGATCTGTTGCATTAGATTCACTTTTGTTCTTTCTTTGTCATTTAAAGGGCTGTTAACATTCCATCATGAATCTGCTAATGGAAGGGTGACCCTGCAGTTTAATATACTATCCTAGTGTAAAAATAAAACTCCACTTTGTATGTTTATGTAAAATACAGATACTTTATGTGGTATTTCAGTTATTTAAAAAACATGAGATATTTGATAAATTATTTTTAAAGACAGTCTTTATTTTCAGTTTACCTTCAGAGTTTTGGCAGAATGTTTTCTCTTTCTGTTGTGAAATTGAACATACTGTGCATTCATTTTTATTTTTTCATTCAAGCACTTTATTTCTAGTTCTTTTAGTTAACATATTCTGTAACTAGAAGTAGTTTTTAGTATAATAGTTTTTAAAAACTAGATTACCAAAGAACAAATGCTATTTGAGAATATCATCTCTCAAAATTTCTGATTTGGAAATAAATCATAGATAAAAAATCAAGGTTAATATGTAAAATACTTTCATAGCAGTTACTGTACCATTTGGACCATATTATCTCGTTTGATCTTTGTTACTTTTACTTCGTTGAGAACTAAATACAGATAGAGTAAATTAATAGAAAACCTTGGACTCCTAGATCTCAGCTTACAAATAGGGATTTTGGGCAATTTGCTTAATCTTTGTTTATTAAACCTCAGTTTTAACATTTATAGTCTAGCATGGTAATGGCACAGTGCTTGTTTAGATTGCTGGAAAAATAAATACAGAATCCTTAGCATAGTGTTTGTCACATAGTAAGAGTTATAAAGATTATTATTTTTATGCATTAACAACAGATTACAGTTTGCTTACTACCATTCACTAGGCATTATGCTAAGCAGTGAGCATATAAGGACAAAAATATTCCATTCTTTGCACTGGGGAATCTTTCATCCTTGTATTGGAAACATAGGTAGAAACATGTAATTGTGATATGAGTGCTCATAGACATGCAATCTTCCAGAAAGTAGAGTTGGATAATAATTTGATCGTTGGAGAAAACAGAATTTCAAAATTGTTTAAAAAAACAGAGGGGGTTACTATTTCTTTAGATTGTTCTCATTTTAGCAAAATAGATTGATACATTATTCTTACAAATAATCAAAGTAGACATAAACAGTTTTCCTTTGCTTGAATATAAATGTGTTTAGAAGATAGTTGGAGGAACTGGAGAGCCTCTTAGTTCCATTTACATACTGATATTAATATTCTAAGTTGATTTTAGGATTACTCACATTCAATTTATATTCTAATGTTGTTTATTTAACTCTACATGTGATAATTTACTTTTAGTCCCTTAAAATGACATGGGTGCTTTGGCAATAATATCTATATTTATAAAGTTACTTTCAGTTTGATATCTCCCACCTCTCACTAATACTACTGTCATAGATTGGGGATGAAATGTTACAAATGAATCTTCTACATGTAATACATATGTATACCTGTGGTTCTTAAAAATGATTTGCTGCAGCTTCCCAAGCAGGTTCCAGGTGCTCTTCCCTTTTTAGTCTTTAGATGTATAAGTTGACGAGATGTATAAAGCACTTTTGTCATTTGAGGCTTATTTGTCATGATTAGAGTATATTACCTGAGATGTCAAACAGCCTGTGAGAGCTGATGAGGTGACTGTCATCATTATAAATAATAGCTAGTGAGAGTGAGTGGGTTAATGGATTGCCGTTTCCTGGTAGTGTTTTAGAAGCTAAGGTCACCTGAGAACCATTGGTGGTTTCATAGACTTCTTAGAGTTGGAAAGAAACTTGGAGTTACCCCTTCAGCCTCACAGCTAAGATAAGAATGACCTTTTTCTACATCTCTGACTAATGGGCATCCAGACTCGAACACTGCACATGGATGCATGGAAGAAAGACAAGAAAGTTTTTCCTTGCAATGCTCAGCATTATCTGGAATGTAGACATTTGTAGCGTCTGTAGTGTATAGCAGGAGGCGTATGCAGTTAGGTTCACTTTTCTGTGCTTAAGATGGTGGTCAGTGTCACAAAAGTGAAGATGGAGTCAGAAGTCTGGCAAAGGAAAAGATTTTCGTATTTTACTTCACCTGGAGTAGTAGCTCCCATCCTGCCAGACCCGATGCTCACTTTTGTAATATAATTTTAATGCCCCCTATAATATTCAGAAACAAAATTTGTAGATAATAGTAACCTATTTTCATATATTTACTAAAAACCACTATAATATGCCCAACTGCAATATATTAGAGAAATAAAAGTAATTTATCCCTTTTTTCAGTATGTAAATGCTCAGCCACAACTGTGTCTTTATGAAAGTTGGATGCTTGTTTCCTTATATAGAATCATTTATAGTTCACTGTACGTGCAAACTGCAATAGATATGCCATTGAGAATATGACATGCAGAGATGGTGTTCAACTTTACTGAAATTTCCAAATGACAAGGATTACAGTCTTCTCTCTTTTATGCAGTAGTTGCATTGCTGGAAAAAGTCAACACATATCAAAATCATGCAAAAAAGTCTTTGTGTTTATGTGGAAAATTGAGTTAGGTTGTAGATTCAGATATTATAAAGTTATGATTTTTCACCAACAGAATATAGGTCATTAGAAAATTGTGCAGGACATGGAAAGTACTCTGTTGATGGGATTCTTCTGGATATCACAGTAGTATACCCAACCACACCAATGACCAAAAATGTTCCCACAAATTCCCATTAAACTGTTCCTGGGGTAGCGCTATCCTTTTTGAGAATCATTGCCCTTAGCTGACTCCATGGGAACTTCAACTTGCAACTTGAAGCCCTAGGTGCTGCCTCAGACTAGAGAATATACAAGAAATGGCTTTTGACAGGTGCTCTAGAAATCTCTAGTCATGTACTTAACCCTCTTTTTACTCATTTACTCGGTTTTTAAAAGATTACTGTGAAATGTATTAGAAACAAGCCTCCCCATGCATACAAAGACCATAACTAGAACATCTGATTCACTTAAAAATTCTGACAAAATATACATAATATTCACCATTTTAATTATTTTATTTTATTTTATTTTATTTGAGACAGAGTCTCGCTCTGTCGCCTAGGCTGGAGTGCAGTGGCACGATCTCCGCTCACTGCAAGCTCCGCCTCCTGGGTTCACACCATTCTCCTGCCTCAGCCTCCCGAGTAGCTGGGACTACAGGTGCCCACCACCACGCCCGGCTAATTTTTGTATTTTTAGTAGAGACAGGGTTTCACCGTGTTAGCCAGGATGGTCTCGATCTGACCTTGTGATTTGCCTGCGTTGGCCTCCCAAAGTGCTGGGATTACAGGCGTGAGCCACCGCGCCTGGCCAATTATTGTTAAGTGTACAATTCAGTGGCATTAAGTACAGCCACATTGTTGTTCACCATCACCAGTGTCCATCTCTGGGACTTCTACCTCATCCCAAATTAAAACTCTTTACCAATTAAATAATAAATCCCCATTGCTTCTTCATTCCCAGCTCCTGACAACCACTATCCTACCTTTCTAAAAATTTACCCTACTGGTTTGACTCAAAATATTTTGTTACAGGTTTTTCTTTTTGATGATGTTAGATTGACTGTCTTTTTATGTTACAGGACCTATATATTGCCTCTGTTGCCAGAAACTTATGCTTAATTTTGTTTCTTTAATGTTGCTTGTTTTGTCCCTTAAATGTAACTAATAATATTCTAATTACTCTTCTTTCTGTACTTCTGTCCCTGATTCTTTTGATTTTGTCATAAACTATGATTTTCCCCTTTAAAATGTTCTAAGATTTAAAATAGGGAGTAAGAACCGTGTCTTGACAGATGACAATTGTAGTTAGATTCCGTAGTCTACCCGTGGCTTTTGTGGTGGTTTTCCATCCACTTGCCTCTGCTCTCTTTAATAAAGTTCTGTTGTGACTGTTAAAAGGCCTAAAACCTTTTAACGTTTGCAAGTTGGAGACTTACAGGCTAAAATTTCCTCCTGAGGGAATCCTTTTGTATTTCTAGTATCATTTTAAAGTAATAGACATGTATCATTTTCTCATATCAAACACCACCCCTATCTATTAGGTAAAATCTTTGGACTTCTATTTTATATAAAATCAGTAGTCTTTCAGCAAATTGTGTATTCAGAAATGCTATACAATAGAAGAGGAGGTGGAATGAAGGTTCCATTTAGGAACAGTTTGCTCTTAGCAAGTAACCAGGTGTTAGTGTTTCAGGATGACTTCATGGAAGGGAAGTCATTGAAATGTCTATAATCAGGTTTTTAAGTGTCATTCCCAAATTATCTTGTTGATTATTGATTACCAAATTTTATTAACTTTTAAAGACAGTTTTATTGAGATATAATTCACCAAAAATCATTAAAGTATATTTCCGTAATTTTCAAGTTTAGGCATAATGTTGTGCAGCCATTACCATAATCAATTTTGGAATATTTATATTACCACCAAAAATTTCATGACCTTTACCAGTCACTTCTCATTTCCCACAAAACCCACACCCTTACTCAACCACTGGTCTACGTTCTGTCTCTATAGATTTGACATTTCTGGACATTTCGTATAAATGGAATCATGTAATACGATCTTTGGGTTCTTTCACTGAACATAGTAATGTTCATAAGGTTCCTCTACATTTTCACATGTATCAGTACTTTGTTCTTTTTCATAGCTGAGTAATTCCATTGTACAGACGGGCTACATTGTTTACCTCTTTATCCGTTGATGGACAGTTGTCTTGTTTCCACCATTTTGCTATTATGATGCTGCTATAAACATTCATGTACAACTTGTTGCCTGTGAGTGTATTTCATTTTTGTTGTGTATGTATGTAGGATTGAGTGTTTAACCTTTTGAATAAATGCCAGAGTGTTTTCCAGAGTGGTTGTACCATTTACATTCCTATCAAGCAGTGTATGAAGATTCCATAATTCTTCTACATTTCAGCAGTACTTGGATTGTCTACCTTTTTATTACAGCCATCCTAGTGGGTGTGAAGTAGTACCTTTATTGTGGTTTTGATTTCCATTTCCCTGATGACTAATGTTATTGAGCATCTTTTCATGTTTATTAACCTCTATTAACTCTGAAAACTCCAGTGTACAAAATCCCTAATGGAAGCCTTATTAGTCCATTCTTGCACTGCTATCAAGAAATACCTGAGACTGGGTAGTTTATAAAGAAGAGAGTTTTAATTGGCTCACAGTTCTGCAGGCAGTACAAGAAGCATGGCTGGGAGGCATCAGGAAACTTTCAGTTATGGTAGAACACGAAGGGGAAGCAGGTATGTCTTGCATGACTGGAGTAGGAGGAAGAGAGAGGCGGGGAGGTGATATATACTTATAAGCAACCAGATCTCAGATAACTCACTCACTATCACCAGAACAGCACCAAAGGGGAAATCTACCCCCGTGATGCAGTCACCTTCCACCAGCTCCACTTCCAACATTAGAGATTACAATTTGTCATGAGATTTGGCTGGGGACACAGATCCAAACCATATTAGAAACTCTAACCTGGCAGTTAGCTCCATTAATGATGGTGGATCAAAGGGACATAGTGTATTTCATTAATTCTAAGATAGACATTTTTCACATTTGACATCACTAAAATCAGTGCATTTTACAGTAAATATATTATGGCTTTAGTAAAGACAGTTTGGAAAAGAAAATTCAGTTTACAGTTGAGGTTTATTACTTCTGGTTCTCTTAGTCCTACAGCAACTGATTCAACTAGAAACTAAAGTATATTGTTAAATTAGGACCAAATAGTTCCTTCTCTTACAGCTCATCAGATTAAAATTATGGTGTGATGCCTGTTTACCTACGTAAGCCTTTTCGGATTAGTATTTACTTGCCAATTTATAGGCAATGATAAATTTGATGTATTTATCCTCATTAAAAAATCCTTGTAAAAAATGTATTAATTTATTGGGTATTTCCTCAAGATTTTTTTCTATGTTCTTCTTTGTAAACTTTAGGTCTCTGTGTGTCAATGCACGTGAAATAGTGCAGGGATTTAGTGAAAGCTACACCATCATTTATCATTGTTAGACTCACTCTTGTCTGGCAAAGACAGCTGACGAAGAAAAATATTGAAGGCTTGTCTTTTATTGATCTCCACTGGATTTTGACCCTTGCAGAAACTGGCTGTGGCCAGAATGTATGAAGTCAACGTCATCTTTTATTATTGATGTTTATTTTAATTTACATCTTGATGTAAAATGGCATCTAGCGAAACTGTATGCTTCCCATAGTATTATAGAAAACTAGGGTGCAGGGTGAAACAATCCTATTGACAGATGATGTACTTTGATAGATTCTGGCATCAGATTATTAGATTATATCTTTTCCGGAACCAAATTTGCTTCTGTATAACTTCTGTTTTTGATTTTAAATTTCAGTGTCTTAGTTACACAGTATGACTTCTCTTTCCTAGGAGGGCTCTTCAGTTATTTATCAGACATCTTATTTCCACTAGTCTTTTTTCCTTCTAAACATTCCTTCCTCCCTCAGCTTTTCTTCAAATGAAATAGTTTGTTTTGTACACCACATCTCTGTATATAATCCTATTTGTGTGCCCTTCCTGGAAAAATGTCTTTAAAAATGATATTTGAAAGAATAGTGGTCCAATGAAAAGTATAATAGTACTTGTACTTTTAGGATTATATGAACTGTACACATTTTATTTGTATCAGCCTTTCTGTAATCTTTTACTGTCATTTTCTTGTAATCTGAGCTTTTTGGAATTAGGACCTACGTGTTATTTAACTTTGACTAGATTTCTTAACGTTGTCCTGGCTATGTCGATGAAATAGTTCATTTTGAAAGATTTCTATGGCTAGTGAATAGTTGGAGGTTCGTAAAAAGAGGTGAGGCTGAAAGGTGTTTGGGTCCAGTTCTAGAAATGCCTGGAATGTCATGCTAAGAAGTTTGCATTGAAAAGTTGTTACAGATTTAAACATTTTAGAAAAAGAGTTCTGTAAGGAATGTGCAATTTGGGAGCTGAAGGTAGTTAAGTTTTGAATATGTTAATATGCAGAGGGAAGTTTCCTTTGTCTCATGGGATCAGATTTTGTCTGTCAAACCAACCTGTCTTAAGGGAACTTCTAAAAACAAAATAAAAATTGCCAGCATACCTTGAGTATTTATTGTAGTCTAAAACATATGCTTCTATTCAGCAATCTTTTGATGTAGAGTCATAACCTTTTTTTTCTTGAAGTATTGTTCAGAGTTGTCTTTTTCACATAACCAAAATGTACTCCTTATTTCCAGTTTCTGTTTCTTTCAAGTGAGAATTTAAAGATACTTGCAAAGCAACGTGAATGAAGAATCCTTCCAGATTGTAACATCCTTTTTCTTCCGTACTTAAGAATTATCTCACCTTTTTACCTGTTCAGCAGCATTTTTTAGCAGCTTGCCTTACTTATTTTCTTTCCATGGCATTCACCTTAGTTTTCACGAGGAAAACCAAAACAAGTTTTTTTAAAAAAACTTGCATCTTGCATGTTTATTTGCATAATATTAGAAGTTTTTTAAAACGTAAAGATGGAACCAAGGGTAAAGGAAATAGTAGGTTTATGGAGTGTGACAGAGACTGCCAGTTATCCCCCAATAACCAGTGTCCTTCAGCATCTGTTTTCTGGGCACATGGCCACACAGTTAGTGACTGTATTTCCTAGCCTTTCTTGAAGCAAAATGAGGCCAGAAGACAAGCTTCTGCCTATGAGGATGTGAATGGAAGTGATGGGTACTGGTACCACTTCTGGATTGTGCCCTTAAGGTGAAAGGGCACCTCCTCCACTTCCCGTACTTGTTTTCTCCCTCCTGCTGACTGCAGGGTTCACGTACAGGTGGGACCACGAACAGATATCTTACATCTGAGATGGAAGCCATCTCATGAAGATGGCAGCACAAAAATATATGTCTTTTATATCTTGTCTAAATATACTTTTAAAATATGCTTAGAAACCTGTTGCGTATGTTTTAGTAGGATTACAGTAATTAATTTGGACTATAGCTTAGATGTCAAGTAAAAAAAATTATTTTAATTTATCCTGTACACAGCCTCCCTCCTGCTGTGAGCCCCTACATTCTGATAAGTAGGGAAAAACTAGGGAGTGTCCCAAAACTGCAAAATGCTTAAGCCTTAGTCCTGTCTGATAATTTAAAAAGTCCACTTACATAGTGTTCAGATAAAAATGTTTCATCACTTGCCATGCTCCCCTTCTGCTATTCTCCCCAATTGGTGTGGGGGACAGCAGGTGGGTGGGAAGGGAGGGAAGAGTGGCTTAAACTCATTGTAGTCTGATCACATAGATGTGATGTTCTGTGCCTCCCTAGTCTCAGAGATGATGGCTTCCTGGTATTCCTGGCATCACAAATGAAATATCTGGTGCTATAACTCATAGCTTGCTTGGAGCTTACCTGCTTGAGTTCCCTCTAAGTGCAGTCTTCAAGTCTTTTACTAAGTCTTGGTCGTCTCTCCTACGCTATATTGGTCCATGTAGCATCCCAGTGTCTGTCAACTCAGTTACCACACTGTCTGAAAATTAGAGGTGCCTTGATTGGGAAATATCAACCCCAGAGGCTCTCCTGCCCAAATGTGGTGTGGTCATTTTTAGGGCCCATGTTGATAACGGGCCCAACCTGGGAGAAAGTGTGGGGAAGGATTGGAGGTAGGGCTTATCAGGAAACTTTTGAGAGTTAAAAGTAATTTGCTTCGACTAGGAGTGAGATTTATGTATATGAGTGATGAGATGGGAAGATGGGTAGATGCAAAGGAAATTGAAGATGATTTTATTCAACTTTAATCATAGAGATACCATTTATTTCTAAATAAATCGCATAATTTTGATTTAGTGTAAAAATTTGGAAATCACAGAAATATTCAGGAAGTAAAATCACATTACTCCAGTATAAACACTTTTTTCACTCAGAGATCATTGTTCTGAGTTTTAATTTTTTTAATTTATTTTTTAAACAACATTTCTTCAATGTAATTTTTCCCATGTACTTGTCTTGTATGAATAAGCATATGTATATATAGCTCTAAAATACACTAATATGCTTATTTTCCCTCTATGAATTATTTTTGTATCTTCTGCTGTTTTTTTTTTAGAATATTGGTATTTTTCTTGTAAGTGTTCATTATGTATTAAAGAAAACTATAGTTTGATACTCATTAATTATAAATATTTTTTCCTATTCTGTAGTTTGCCTTTATATTTTATTTATGGTTTTACATTTTTTTCTTCAAGTAGGTTTTGGGGCTTTTCATTTTATTTTATGTGTTATGTTTACATGTTTATATATTTGTTTATATATTTAAGTCTAGCCTTCTTTTAAAAAATTTGTCAGCGTAAAAGCCAGGCTCTTGGATCACATAAACCGAACCTGACCATGGCTTAAGGAAGGCAGATGTTTATTTCTCCCATGTAACAAATATAAATTTAAATAGTCGTGAGGTGCTTTACCCCATGTGGTCATTCAGGGATCCAAGTACTAGTAGTCAGTCATTGATTCTTCACTACTGTGCACCTGTAATAAAAGAAAAAGCTAAAGAAGCAAAAAGTATTATTATTTTCATTAAACCTTGAGACATAAATATATATCTCTTTAATATTCCATGTGACCAAATGGGAAATACACTTACAGTACTCCGGTATACCAAAGCATGATGGTTGGTTATCGTGAGGGAAAGCAGTTGTATGAGTGTTTGAGTTGTGAACTGAACTAGTGCTTTTCTTGGAAAACCATTTTTAATTGATAGACAAACTATGGTTTGTCCACCTTGGGATTGGCAGAGTTAGCCATTCACTTCAAGGAAAATAGCTAACAGTATTTGTTGTCAGCAATAAAATTTGAACTTTCAAGCCAAATAAAATTTTTAAAATAAAAATATTTAAAAACTTGTTCCTGCTACCGGCATCTCGGCATCTTCACAAGGCTGAAATCCTTTTCTGAGGAGATTATGAGTAATTTTGAAAAGGAAATTAAAAAATATATATGTGTATATTTATGTGTGTGTGTGTGTGTATAAAAATAATGAAATACGTCAACATTTGGTCCTGCAAAACTTAACCAATTTCCAAATCAAATGTGGGTTAAAGACTCATTCCAAGTACAAGATAGACCGATGGATTTAATGTACAGGCATACCTTGTTTTATTGTCCTTCACTTGATTGTACTTTGCAGATACTGCCTTTTTTTTTTTTTAAACAAATTGAAGGTTTGTGGCCACCCTGCATCCAGCAAGTCTGTCAACACCATTTTTCTAATATGTGTGCTCATTTTGTATCTCTGTGTCACATTTTGGTAGTTCTTACAATATTTCAAATGTGATCTGGGATCAGTGATCTTTGATGTTACTATTCTAATTGTTTTAGAGTGCCATAAACTCTGCCCACATAAGACAAAGAACTTAGTTAATAAATATATGTGTTCTCATTGCTTCACTGGACTGGCTGTTCTCTCATATCTCTACCTCTCCTCAAACCTCCCTATTTCGTGAGACACAGGAATATTGAAATTAGGCTTATTACTAACCCTGCAGAGTGGCGTCTTAAGTTTTCAAAGGAAAGGAAGAGTCACAAGTCTCTCAGTTTAAGTCAAAAGCTAGAAATGATTAAGCTTAGTGAGGAAGTCATGTCCAAAGATAGGCTAAATGCTAGTACTGTTACACCTGAGATAGGCTGAATGCTAGTCGTCTTGCACCAAACATTTAGCCAAGTTGTGAATGTAAAGGAAAAGTTCTTGAAGGAAATTAAAAGTGCTACTGCAATGAACACACGAATGATAAAGTGAAACAGCCTTATTGCTGACATGGAGAAAGTTTTAGCGGTCTGGATAGAAGATCAAACTAGCCACAACATTCCCTTAAGCCAAAGCCTAAGCCGTGTCTAGGCCCTACCTCTTCCGTTCTGTGAAGGTTGAGAGAAGTGAGGAAGCTGCAGAAGAAAAGTTGGTTCAGGAGCTTGAAGGAAAGAAGCCATCTCCATAAAATAAAAGTGCAAGGTAAAGCAGCAAGTGCTGATGTAGAAGCAGCAGCAGGTTATCCGGAAGATCTAGCTAAGATCGTTGATGAAGATGACTACACTGAACAACAGATTTTCAATGTAGGCAAAACAGCCTTCTATTTGAAGAAAGTCTCATCTAGGACATTCATAGCTAGAGAGCAAAAGTCAGTGCCTGGCTTCAGAGCTACGAAGGACAGACTTACTCTCTTGTTAGGGGCTAATGCAGCTGGTGACTGCTGAAGTCAGTGCTCATTTAGCATTCTGAATATCCTAGAGCCCTTAAGAATTATACTAACTCTTGGGTGTGGTGGCTCACGCCTGTAATGCCAGCACTTTTGGGAGGCCAAGGTGGGCAGATCACCTGAGGTCAGGAGTTCGAGACCAGCCTGGCCAACATGGTGAAACCCCCATCTCTACTAAAAATATAAAAATTAGCCAGGGGTAGTGACAGGGGCTGTAATCCCAGCTACTCGGGAGGCTGAGGCAGGAGAATCTCTTGAACCCAGGAGGCTGAGGCTGCAGTGAGCTGAGATCACACCACCGCACTCCAGCCTGGGCGACAAGGGGAGACTCTGTCTCAAAAAAAAAAAAAAAATTATACTAAGTCTGCTGTGCCTGTGCTCTGTAAATGGAAGAACAAAAGCATGGATGACAGCATATCTTTTTTTTTTTTTTTTTTTTTTGAGATGGAGTTTTGCTCTGTCGCCCAGGCTGGAGTGCAGTGGCACAATCTTGGCTCACTGCAAGCTCCGCCTCCCGGGTTCACGCCATTCTCCTGCCTCCGCCTCCCGAGTAGCTGGGACTACAGGCACCCACCACCATGCCCTGTTAATTTTTTGTATTTTTAGTAGAGACAGTGTTTCACCATGTTAGCCAGGATGGTCTCGATCTCCTCACCTTGTGATCTACCAGCCTCAGCCTCCCAAAGTGCTGGGATTACAGGCGTGAGCCACCGCGCCTGGCCAGCGTATCTTTTTAGAGCATGGTTTTCCTAATATCTTAAGCCCAGTGTTAAGACCTTACTGCACATATATAAAGATTCTTTTCAATATATTTCTGCTCTTTCACAATGCACCACATTATCCAAGAGCACTGATGGAGATGTACAAGGAAATTGTTGTTGTTGTTGCTGTTTTTAGAGACAAGATCTTGCTCTGTTACCAGGATGGAGTGCTGTGGCATGGTCATAGTTTACTGCAGCCATTGACTCCTGAGCTCAGGTGATTCTCCCTCCATAGCCTCCCATGTAGCTAGGACTACAAATGCCTGGCTGGTGTTTTTTATTCTTATTTTTTGTAGAGTTGGGGGTCTTGTTATGTTGCCCAGATTGGTCTTGTACTCATGGCCTCAAGCTATTCTCCTGACTTGGCCTCCCAAGGGGATTATAGGTTTGAGCCACTGTGCCCAGCCTAATGTTGTTTTTATGCCTTCTAACACAGTATTTGTTCTGCAGCTTATGATCAGGAAGTAATTTCAACTTTCATGTGTTATTATGTAAGAAACACATTTTGTGAGGCTATAGCTGCCGTTAGATAGTGATTCCTTTAATAGATCTGAGTAAAGTAAATTGAAAACCTTCTGAAAAGGATTAATCATTCTAGATGCCATGAAAAACATTTGTGATTCATGGGAAGAGACCAGAATATTAACATTAACAGGCATTTGAAAGAATGCCTGGGTTGATTCTAACCCTCATGAATGACTTTGAGGGATTTGGGACTTCAGTAGAGGAAGAAGCTGCAGATGTGGTGGAAATAACAAGAGAACTAGAATTAGAAGTGGAGCCTGAAGATGTGAATGATTTGCTGCAATATCATGATAAAACTTTAAGGAAAGAGGAATTGCTTCTCGTAGATGAACAAAGAAAATGGTTTCTTGAGATGGAGTCTTTTCCTGGTGAAGATGCTGTGAACATTGTTGAAATGACAACAAAGGATTTAGAATCTTAAATGAACTTAGTTGATAAAGCAGTGGCAGGGTTTTAGAGGATTGGATCCAATTTTGAAAGAAGTTCTACTGCTGTGGGTAAAGTGTTACTCAAAGAGCATCACATGCTGCAGAAAAATCTTTCTTGAAAGGTAGAGTCAGTCAGTGCAGCAGACTTCATTATTGTATTTTAAGAAATTGCCACAGCCACCCTCAACTTTCACCAACACTACCCTGATCAGTTGGCAGCCATCACCATGGAGGCAGGACCCTTCTCCAGAAGAAGATGATGACTCGCTGAAGGGTCAGATGATTGTTAACATTTTTTAGTAATAAAGTATTTTTTATTAAGGTATGTACATTTTTTAGACATCATGCTATTGCATAGTTAATATAGACTATGGTAGAGTGAACATAATTGTTATATGCACTGGGAAACCAAAAAATTCATATGAATTGATTTATTGCAATATTCTCTTTACTGCAGTGGTTTTGAATAGAACCCGTAATATCTCTGAGGTATACCCGTACAAAAATAAGAAAACTTCACAGAAATCGTTTCAGATTCTACACTGTAATCAAACTTTAAGAAGTTACCGCTTCTCAAATTACGACGTAGAATAAGACTATCCATAATTATACTTAAATGTTATTGAATGATCCACCCTTTTCTAACTAAAGTATGTGAAAATGGATTTTCTTATATTTCAACCAAAGTGTAATGTATTACAGTATATTAAATGCAGAAATAGATATGAGAATCCAGCTGCCTTTTATTGTGCTATTTGTAGAAATGCAAAACAGTGCTACTTGTCTTACTATTTTGGGGAGGGAAGGGAAAATATAATTATTTCATTAAAATAGTGTATTCCTTTTTAATAACTAGTTAGCAACTTAATGACTGTGTTATGATAACTAATCAAGAAAAAAGGAGGTGACCTTTTTCTTCTTTTTCTTCCTTAGTGGCTCTCCATCTTTAGCATGCATCAGAATAACTTGGAGGAATTGTTAAAACACAGATTACTGGACCCCTCACCTCCAGAGTTTCTTTCTGATTCAGTAAACGCTGGATGGGGCCTGAGATGTCCATTTCTAACCAAATCCTCAGGTCATGCAGATACTGCCATCATAGCTTCAGAACCACTGTTCTACGTATTTCTTTGGCTTATTAGGCAAACTTGTTTTACCTGCCATTTGGGAAGGAAAAATACTAGAATTTTAAAAAGACGTGTAGTTCAGGTATAAAGATGCTGGAAGTGTAGTATCCTTAGTTGCCAGAAATTTGGGAATTAATTAAAAATTAAGCAGAACTGTTTGTCAGGAATTATTCAGTGTCTGAGACTTTCCCCTGCGTACAAGCTAACAATTTACCATACCACCATTTCATAAGTACTATGAAAAGACCTGAAATTCCTGGGTTAGAGACAAAAAGTTACTTTGATACAGCAGTTATGCCAGAGAGTCAGCATTGGTGGTGATTTACCCAGTCCATAAGGGCAACCTGAACAGTGCCAGGTGATAGGTGCACAAGAAGTGGGTTACGTTACAGTAGAGGAACCCTGACCTTAGGGATCACAATTTTTTAAAAATAAGTCAGTGTCTGACCTTTGTCCCAGAGGATATATTACCTTTATTATACTGGACAGTAAACCTATTTTTTGCCGTAGAAGGAGACATTATCTGTGTCTTGTTGTCTCTGCAAATATCCTTGAAAAGATAGGAATAGGTAGTCCGTGACTCTGCTCACAAATGTGAGAGAGGCCCATGAAGAATTGTAGCTTGGCATAGGAAATGTTGAAAAAGTTTGTATATGTTAATTATTTGCCAGTCCTTAATAGAAAACAGCTTAGCAAAAACATGAGCGCAATTATGCTTGAGCTTTAGACAAAGCAGTATATGATTTCCTGATGAAGAAAAACATCCTCCTCTTGTGTGGTTCTAAATTATTTTCATAAATGTGTATGTATAATTGTCATAGGAAGTAAAATTTCTTACCCTTATAGGTCTTACATGAACTATAAAACAGAAGATTCTTATTAAGTATGTATGTGTGTGTGTGTGTATGTATATATATATATAAAGTGTAAATGTGAAGTTAGTATAAGAAGCAATGGTATGTTAGCCACAATAAATTGCACTTGCGATATGATTCTTTTGATTTGGCATACCTCTTCTGTAAAGGGCTGTATAATGTCAAATTTTCCCACATCTTTTTCTACCTAAAATTCTGTAGCTTTTCTTTTGTGCAGCATGCAGTGTTTATTTGGCCTTCACTTGGTACAGATGCCTCATTAACCTCTTTTGTTTTTCCCTCATTAGCTCAAGATAATTAAAGTATTACTACTTGGCACAGGGGTAGTCAAGACTCTTTGGGTCAATGTGACAGAAAGCAACCTCATACCTGGCTCTCTCAGCTGGGAAATCAAGGTGGATTTGTCTGCAGTTACGACTAGAGTGATATATTTCCTGCTTGGCCCAGGTCAGTCCATTTGAGCTTGTGTCCACTTTAACTCTCAAAAGTCCCTACTTGGAAGATAAATTATATGTTCTCCTGACTGTGGCTTCATGTAAAGGTTCAAACAGTACTGTCAGGCCTCTCATGTCCTGGTCTTCATTCAGTGCTGCTCTCCTAGGTTTTGGCCCATCCTTTAAGGGCATCCTCCATTATGTGATCATTGAAAATGGCTTTTGTGGGCCAGATTTCACATACCTTTTCAGTGCTGTAATTTTTCTTGATAGCTTTCATATAAAAGGGAAGGGAAAGACCGGCTCATTCCTTTGTGGGAGGAAAAAAAAAAATCACTGTATCTTAAGTGATTGTTTTGTAAGTTTTTATATATATATATAACATGTATATATCTTATATTGTAAAATTTTTGTTTGCTGGTTTATCTATAAGCATAAGGAATTTTATTCCCAATGACACCACTCTCATGGGCCACTTGGAAACACATGACACTTCTTCTTTGACCAGTTGGGTGATTGACAGTCAAACCAGATAGAGTGGTAGATGGAAAGGTTCCTCCAGCACAACATTTAACATTTGCTTAAGTATCTTAGGGACTTATAAACACAAACTCAAATATAGACCTTGAAACTGTATGACACCCTTCAAACATATGGTGTGATTAGAGTGACTTAGAGTTTATCACTATACAAATAAAAACACTGTATTAAAATTTTTTGCAGAAAACGTACACCTGAAAATATGCCTGTGGCCTCTGGTCCTCCACCCTTCCTCATCGAGTGGGTGTGTAGATTCAAATTTTAGAAACATTTTGTCTGTCAGTTCGGTTAGCCGAATGGTCTGTTTGACGGGCATCTGAGAAAAGAGCTTCCAGTGCTGCACACAATTCTTTCTTTTGTCCTGCCTTTCTAGGGTAGCTTTGTGTGTGCATTCATTCATTTTTGTAAAACCACATTAATGTATTCTTTCATGGTTCTGCAGCTAAATGTTCAAAATCAAAGTGTCAGCGGGGTTGCCTCCTTTGATACATAAAAATTATATATATTTACATTATACAAGCTGATGTTTTACTATATGGGTACGTAAATAATTAAGTCAGGCTAATTAACGTATCTATCATCTTGCATACATACCATTTTTTGTGGTGAAAACATTTAAGATTTACTCTGTTAGTAGTTTTCAAGTATACAATATGTTGTTATTAACTGTTGTCACCATGATGTACAGTGGATCTCTACAACTTATTCATTGTAACTAAAACTTTGTACCGTTTGACCCACATCTCCCTCCCTCCCCTTCAGTTCCCCCAGCTCATCCTCCTGGTAATCACAGTTCTGTGCTGTTTCTATGAGTCTGACTTTTTTAGATTCTACATGTACTATATAAGTTAGATTATGTGGTATTTGCCCAGGTTTATCCATACTATCACGAATGACAGGATTTCCTTTTTAAGGCTGAATAATATTTCATTGTGTGTATATACACAACGTTTTCTTTATCCATTCATCTGTTGACAGATAATTTAGATTGATTGCATAAGTTGGCTATTGTGAATAATGCTGCAGTGAACATATCTCATCAATATACTGATTTCATTTCCTTTGTGTGCATACATTCTTGCTCATTGTAATAGTATGACACCTATCTCAGAAGTGAATGGCTCAGGGGATAGTTTTATATGGAGTTAAGATTGGGGAAAGTGGGTCATTTTGAAGCTGTGGATTTTGGATTTGAACGTTTACAGTCATTATTAAATTCTTCTTATATTCCAGAATGTCAGATATCTCCCATGTATGTGTAAATATTTATTTAAATATAAGTTCAGAGCTTCTTAGAACTAAATGGAAAAGATTTTAGATAATTACCTTTGTTGGGGAATGATAATTAAAAACAAAATCTTCTCCCAACCCAGGAATCCTCTTTACAAAAATAGCACAAAAAGAAAATATTTTCATTATTAAATAAGCATTAAACCAGATTGTGATGTACATCTGCTAAGAGATTGAAAAGACAAAAGACCCTCACCCCTTTATACATTACAGCCTATTCAACCCATTACATGCATGTTCACGTGACAAACAGTAAGTCCTCAAGTAAGAAGACTTCAAAGCACCTTTGTCACACATAGCTTACCCTACCTTTACTGTGGTAATTGGGATGACCATCATGTTAGCTAATTGGCCTTATTCATAGGAGAAAAAGAAACTTCTATCTTTAGGTAAGAAGTTAGTTTTGCATCTTGGAGCAAGGTGCCCATGAAGTCAAGTTCCTACCCTGCCACAGAAACTGGGAGACGGGATGCTATCTCCCTTGATATTTACATTTCAAAGAGATGGCTCCCAGGTCCTTGAGAAAGACATTCCTGAGTCATAAAGCTGGCAGAAGGCCTATTTTGTTTTCAAAAGAATATATTATATACATTTCAAAGAAAGAGAAACGTATTTCCAATTATAATTTTTCTAAAGTAAATGCTCTAAGAAAAAGGGAGGGAAATGTTTTTCATTTCAACAGGGAGAATTGAACGTTTTATTTTTAATTTATATTTGCCCTTGCACCCCTACTTTATCTGCTTCTGTCTTAAATATAAGGACCTCGATCTTATTAATCTTACAGTAGCATTATAATAAAGAGAAAGGATTTTAAATGCATTTATAATTTAGTTTTAGTTCATTGTAGTTTAGTTTTATTCAGTGTTAACATTTTAAATCAGTAAATTCAACATAAAAATTAAGATTTCTTAAAAGGAGAGTAGAGGTATGAGGACTTCAGCATAAGATAACTTGGCTAAATCCCCATGTTGTAGCTGAACAGCCTGTGATGTTGGACACCCTCCATCCTTGAAGCCAGGAAATAAATGATATAAATGTGACCCTAAGCAAAAGTTGACCAAAGGATTTTTTTCTTTGAAAGAAAAAAAAAAAAGATACTTGTTTTCTGAGGTCAGAAGCAGTTTTTTGTTTTAAACTTTACTAGCAGATAAAACTAAAATTTCCTGTGCTACCCCCAACCAAATCAGAGGCAGACACTGTTTGACTATCACATTGATAGCGATAAATTACATAACTCTCTTAAAGGAATTAGAATCTAGCAAAGGGTTACCTTATATCTTGATTTGTTTTTATTTTTTCTCTCTTCCTCCCACCATCTTGACTTGATGCATTTCCCTTTCCTGGATCCTACCGGTAGGCTGCTGTATGTTTGAGACCCCAGAATGCCTGTGAGTACTCTCCCTGGTGTTAATGTGATGGTGCTCCTTTGTCCTCAGCACAGTCTTGTTTGCTGGGCTCCATATTTGCTCTCAGAGATGCAGTTTTTCGTTAGCCACTTCCTCCTTAAAGGAGACCAGTGGGCGGAGGGGGAGGACTCCTCTGTGTGCCTGTTACCAGTAGCGAATCTGATGCATCTGCAGCAACCTCAATTCTTACCTCCTCAGAAGAAAGAATTCGGCCGAGGGGCATAAGGTAGGGAGACCGAGAAGTTTTAGAGGAGTGAAAATTTATTAAAAAGTTTTAGAGCAGGAACAAAAGGAAGGAACGCTCACCTGGAAGAGGGCCAAGCTGGTGACTCGAACGGTTATTGTGCAGTTTGGCCTTTTGACTTGAGGTTTTATACATTGGTACGTCCAGGGTCTTGTGTCCCTTCTCCCCTGATTCTTCCCTTGGGGTGGGCTGTTCACATGCGTAGTGGCCTGCTAGCGCTTGGGAGAGGAGCCTGTGCAGTGTGCTTACTGGAGTTGTGCCCATACTCACTTGAGGCATTCTTCCCTTACCAGTCTAGCATTCCTAGAGGAAGGTCATATACCAGTTAAACTTCCACCATTTTGCCTCTTAATGCGCATGCTTGAGCTCACTCACCCGTCTCTTCAGATCTTATTGGGAAGCTGCTGATGACCAGTTGCAGGTTTTTTTCTATCTATATGGAAACTGCCTTTCCCTTTCACTGGCTGTGACCAATTACTATTTTAGAGAAACATTTAACAACCTCCTGTCCATCACCTGATGGTCACCTGACATTCCTGGTCAGGTGGAGCCCCCTCCTGCCCTGCTCACGCCTGACTAGCTACCTACTGTAACATCACAACTTTGGCTTTATCGCCACTGGCCAACCATAACCATAGCACACACATTCTCAGCCCTCTGGGAGTCACATTCTCCCCTCTAAACTCTCATTCACTCCACAGTGATTAGTTGACTGATAGTTCCTGTGCGGGCCACGTAGTCACCTTGACCAGCCAGGTTTCGTGACTGCCAGTGGTCACGCACTTTGATCTTTCTTGACTGACACATGTTACATATTTCTCTTTTCTTCTTGAAGTTGCTGTTGGTAGATGGGAGCACTTTTCATCCCATCCTGGATTTAAGTGAAAAGTAACAGCAACTTGGCTGAGTACTACTGGAAAAAATTTACCCCCCAACCCCATTTTTTTCTTTACAATATTGTTTCCTGCTGAAGCCATGTTCACAGGGTTAACAAGAATTCTAGACAGAAATATAGCTATGATTAAGCATTATTCAGTCTGTGCTTTGACCCACTTCCTTGTAACTGAAAGTCACATAACACTGAATACTGACCATTTGCATCCCGGTTGTTCCTATAGATAGTATTTCTGGCCTTAGATTGGATCTCTGGTGTTAGAATCATGAGGCTTTTGTTTAAGAATTGTTTAAGTAGATCCTGAATTCCAATTTAACAGCTGAGGCCATCCAGTTTAAAGACCCTCACAGAAGAACCGAATCAGCCTAAGAATAGTTTCTTCATTTCCCTGTCCTATGGCTTTACCCTGCATTCGTTGACCGTTCAATCTGTACACTTCAGCCCACTCCAAAACCCTTAAAAACGCTAGCCCCAAACTCCTCAGGCAGATAGATTTGCGGTTTCCTCTATCTCTGTTCGGTGGCCCTACTACGATTAAACTTCTTTCTCTGCTGCAGCCCAGGGTCTTGGCATATTGACTTGGCATGCACATCAGGCAATGATGTGCAGCGTTACACTCCCAGCCTCCCAGAAGTGACTGTGCTGCCTGAGATTTGTAGAGAACAACTATTTACTCTTTCCTGTATACTATATGGAGAAAATACCAGTGTTCAGAATGTTGAAACCCTAACCACGTGGCATTTGTAATTTTCCTGTTAGGAGACTCTGTATGGAAGTGAGAGTTGAAAACTAATTATGTAAATTGCTAAGCTTTGAAACGTTTTTGCAAAATTTCTGCCTGTAGATATCTATTCCACAAAGAGTATTTTGTGACTAGTAAAGAAGGTACAAATCCAGTTAATAAGACTGCCATCCCCACTCTTTTTTTTTTTTTTTGAGACAGAGTCTCACTCTGTTGCCCAGGCTGGAGTGCAGCGGCACAATCTCCGTTCACTGCAACCTCTGCCTCAGCCTCCCGAGTATCTGGGTCTATAGGCACCTACCACCACGCCCAGTAAATTTTTGTATTTTTAGTAGAGACAGGATTTCACCATATTGGCCAGGCTGATCTAGAACTCTTGTCCTCGTGATCTGCCCGCCTCAGCCTCCCAAAGTGCTGGGATTACAGGCATGAGCCACCGTGCCCGGCCCCCCACTCTTTAATGTTAAACATATTTCAGGACTTTTTGAACCACAAGCCATTGACTGGATGTGCAATGCAAAGTAAGCTAAGCGTCTCATGTTCCCATTTATTTGAAGAGATAAGAAGTTAATTAGAATGTAGAGATAATATCTAATAGCAGGAAAATTTGGTTTTTTTTCTTAAGGTTTAAACATTCTCATTTGTACATACATAGTTCAACTGGAAACAATCTTATTCTTTACTATTTCTGATTTTCTTCCTTTCGTGGATCTCAAAACTCACGAGCTTACATCACTTGAACCTTTCTCTGGGCTTTTCAGTTGTTTCACTAGCGAAATGGACCATAGTGGCTATTCATCAAAGTTCACTCTATCTGTGGAATCACCATCCCTGTGTATGAATCCTGGGATCTAGAGTGCCTTATCATCACAGCATGGCAACCACTGCCTTAACTCACAGTACTCTAGAAACCCAGAGTGGTTTATTAAAGACAGCCCCACTGGAAACTGCCTAGGTTGTATTGCTTGGGTGGACCCCCTGGATTAGAGAAATGTGTGAGCCAGAATGCCTGCCATTGTGCTTTTCATGGAGCCAAGCACACTGTTGTTGATTAATAAATAATGGGTTGTTTATCTTGGAATTGTTTTTATTGGCAGATGCCCTGAAAGATTCAAAGGCTGTCTGTAAATGGAGAATGCCTTTATTGTTTATTCAGTGCCTGCTTTTCTATTCAGTGTGAGGGTATTTGGGGAAAATTTCTTACATATCAAACCACAAGTAAAATTTAGGGAGTTTTATCCTCAGATTTTCAAATAGGCCATTTAACTATGACCTCTTTTCAGATGCCTCTGATGATTTGGGTGTGTGTGTATGTGTGTGTGTGTGTCTTTGTGTGTGTGTGTGTCTTTGTGTGTGTGTGTGTGTGTGTCTTTGTGTGTCTAGAGAGGGAAAGAGGTAAAGGGAGAGATGAGGCCCAGAAGTTGACCATCAGTTGTATCAGTCAGAAATAGCTTAAATAAATTCAAGTACATTTCTGGTTGGTTGATTTTGTGTATAGCACAAGCTAGCTTCTGAGAATTCAAATACAAACGTGCAAAGTGAGAGGCAGCAGGAATCACATGCAGAGTGGGTAAGGAGAGGTTGACAAAGGAGGTAAGTTCGATGCTTAATAAAAAATCACCAGGGTGGCAAGACCAGAGCAAATTGCATTTTGGCAGGGGAAACAGTGTTTGAAGATGTGTGGCATGAGCAGCAGTGGGTGTTCCTGGAACTGTAAGTTGTTCAGTAATGCTGAACAGGAAACTCTGTAGGAATGGCCCAGGGAAAATGGGAATATGGAGCCTAAAATGAAATGAAAATATAGTGAAAATCCTGGGCCCGGTCTCTCAAACAGTCATAAATTCCTCCAGGATATTGTAGTATTGGCCAAAGAGTATGTGAAGCCAAATGATAGACTTGTCATATCTTCCATGTCTTGTGTCCTTTGCTCAGATGTTCTCAGTACCCAGCAATCAAGGGAGGGGAGCCTGACAAATAATTGATCTAATTTGGTATAAAGATAGCAGCTATTGTTAAGTGGAAAGGGTATTTAAGAAGGGCCTGATTTTGTAAACCGTCATTTCGTTAGTAGTATTTTCATGTTAGGGTAGCATAGCACTAGGAACTCAAATCTTGAGGAGAGCCTGCATGTATACAGAGTGAAGGAGAGTTCTGAGAATGGCTCCTGGCCTTATGGCTTGCATGACAATGAAGATGAAAAAACACTTTTTATTGTATTTTATTTTTTTTTGTCCAGCACAACACTGAATCCTCAGTGCTAGCAAATCATGTTAGTTCTGTATTAGGTTTTTAATAATGGTGATGGAACACATATTCCATGAGACATAGCTGTTTGAACATCTGATATTTTAAAATAGTTTTTCATGTGGCTTCTTGGTGCCACTGCTGCCTATTTCACAAGAGCCACAGGTTAAAATTAAGATAATTGGTCAGGCAGTTAAAACATCTTCCAATGGGGAGCAGAGTCTTAAATAAAACTAATTTATACAGGTTTAATTTAACTTAGAGAAGACTGAATTTTTTAATGCTTTGGAGAATACACACAAACAACAGTAGAAGCATGTTTTTTTATTTGAGTTGATTGACTTTAAGTATATGAAATAATAGGTAGAGCAGACTTATTTCCCAGAACTTTTCTGTGTGTTTGGAAACCGATGAAGCTCATTTTATTTATTTGTTTTAAAGTAAATTTTAAATGCATACAACATGATATTACAAAATATATGTATCAAAATGGTTACTATATTGGGACAAATGAACATATACATCATTTCATGTAATTACCTGTTTGTCCCCTGTGGCTAGAACAGCTGTCATCTACTCATTTAGCAAAATCCTGACTCCATACAGTATTATTACTGTACAACTACAGTTCTCATGTTGTATGTTAGATCTTTATACTTATTCATCCTACATATTTGCTGCCTTGTATCTCATTTTAGTATAAAACAAAATTCAGCTCTAAGAGGTAGACACACAGAGAGAGACTGGGTGTGTGTGTATGTGTGTGTGTGTGTGTGTGCGTGTTGAGAGTTGAATATACTTAAGTGATTATGATGAAATTAGAAACCTTTTATGTTTTATATTTTTAGGTGCTGGTGAATCTGGTAAAAGTACAATTGTGAAGCAGATGAAGTAAGTAGATTTAAACACCAAATTTGCTGTTTAAGTTAGTGTACCGTTCTACCAAAGGAAGTAAATAATTCTTTTTTTTCCCTTTTGTCTCATTAGAATTATCCATGAAGCTGGTTATTCAGAAGAGGAGTGTAAACAATACAAAGCAGTGGTCTACAGTAACACCATCCAGTCAATTATTGCTATCATTAGGGCTATGGGGAGGTTGAAGATAGACTTTGGTGACTCAGCCCGGGCGGTAAGTTATTAAATTTGTTGGAGCTGACCTGATGAGTAAAAAGAATAACTTGTATGCTAATACCATACTGTGTAACATAGGCTTGTCAACTATCAGGACCATTTCATAAAAGGAACCAAAAGGATAGAAGTGAGTGAAATGAGGAGCGTTAGAAGTGAGTGAAATATTAGAATATGTAGGATTGTATAATCTCTCCTTTATGCTTTCCTTATGCATTAGATGATTTGGACAACTGAATAATCACCACAGTGCTTTCTGTATAGCATGCTGTGTTGGGTACCCCTGTATTCCCATAATAATTTTTAGTACTGAGTAAACTGCTTACCCTGGCCCTCTTCAAAATCTGTTTCTGCAATTTGGAATACTGAAGTGATCTAGTCATTTGTATTCATGCCTAGACTGAAAAGCAATCTAATCTTGAATAATGAAAACAGTATAAAAGTTTGCTTATCTTTGGAATAGGAAAATATCGGCTATTAAAAACCATGTATCAAAATTTGAGAGCTAAAAGAGATTTTTGGAGACAAGCTAGTTTCAATTCGTTATTTTGCCAAGAAAGAAACTAGCACCCAGGAAATTACATGGTACAGAGATTGCCATACAGCTCGTGGTAACCAAGGCACTATGCCTGTGCCTCCTCATTTGGCCCAATAACTTGTTTCAGTTGGATTGGAAGCAGCCCAATCCAATCCATAAGGCACCTTTGTTTTCTTTTTTTTCTCTTATCTTCTGTTTGATTGCTTAATGTATTTATTTCTAGCAGATATATTATTATATTATTTTTACTAGTATTTATTTTTATGGTTCCTTTATAATTCTGTATATTCAGTATACATACTGTCTTCCTACTAATACTATGAAGATTTTGTGTATAGAGACTATAAATTTTTCTTTTTCTCTTAGTATCAGCTAGATTTTATTTTTTAAACATGTAGGCTCAATTTATGCTTATTACTAGGGAAGAAAAATGAATGAAAGCAATATTAGGGAATATACATTGGAAAAATCTGTAAAATCTAGTTTTTAAAATGTTACTTTAAGAATTCTCTTACAAGTTAGCTATATTAATTTACTGTTTTTTAAACTTTTTTAAAAAGCTTAGTGTCATTAATTAAAAATTTCAAGTAGATTTCAATATCATTTTAAATAATTTATACATTTATCATTTATTCAGCAAACTTTTTGAGCTCAAAAAGCATTTGTTGAATGAATAAATGATAAATGCATAAATTAGAGTGATTTCCAAGCAATAAGTGTTCTTGAGATGATCAAATCTTATTTCAGAAAAGACATTTTAAAAGCACATTATAAATTATTATTGAAAATAATGTTGAAATCTACTTGGAAATGCTAATTAAACTAAACCTTTTTAATCTTTGTTTAAAAGACTGCACAGTAGGGAACCATGCTTAGATTAAGAAAAAAGAAGTAATAAAAATTGTACCTTAACACCAATTCCAATTATAAACTTTTAATTTAAACCTTTTACCAAATTCACATATATGACATTCTGCATTTGGATCTTTTATGTGCTTACGAAAGAAGAAAGCGTTGTAGCCTCCATTTTAGGAGATCATGAAGGGTCAATACAAACAGTTTTTCATGAGTTCTTTTTATTTTCAAGTTTTTCTCTCAAGGAATGTTGTCGTTTTCTCTTTCTTTTTTTAAACATAACTTGGGCGTAGTTTCAAGACTGGAAATAACTACTCTCAAGCTCTATTTTTTTTTTAAACCAGTTTTCTGATGCTTTGGAATCTTATGTGGGCCTGCTTTGCTCATCTTTGTTTCACTATTGCTGGTTTGACCCACTGTTTTTAGACTGTCTTTAGCGATACTTCAGTAACTGTCTTCTTCCTGCCTTTAGACTATTACTTCTGTTTGCTTTCTCCATCATCATTAACTCATTCACACATATGCCTCATGTCCTCCCGTTGCTTGTTGTTGGTCTACTCCGTGTTTTGTGTTACCTATCTCTACATAAGCTTTCAAAACTACTGGGCTTTTGCAGTTGTGCTAAGGAATACAAAGACAAATTAAACGTGGCCTGGACACAAGGAAGGGGCATTGAAACTGAGTGTTGAAACATGAATAAGAGTTTTCTGGACAAAAATGGAAAAAGCGTTCTATGAATAAGAAACAGTATATTATTATTATTATATTTATTGTTATTATTATTTTGAGACAGTCTCGCTCTGTAGCCCAGGCTGGAGTACAGTGGTACAATCTTAGCTCACTGCAACCTCTGCTTCCCAGGTTCAAGCAATTCTCATGCCTCAGCCTCCCAAGTAGCTGGAACCACGGATGTATGCCACCACACCTGGCTAATTTTTGTATTTTTAGTAAAGATGGGGTTTCACTGTGTTGGCTAGGCTGGTCTCGAGCTCCTGGCCTCAAGTAATCCGCCCACCTCGGCCTCCCAAAGTACTAGGATTGCAAGCGTGAGCCACCACGCCCAGTCACAAACAGTATATTCAAAAGAAGTCTGAATATATTTCTATTTCTGGAAGTATTAACCCTGAGTTGAAGGATAACCAGATATTGAATTTTGATAGGTACCACAGGTTTGCTTTCCGAAGAAAAGCAACATGAATAATCTGTTTTAGTAACCGTTCATCAGTGTCTGTTTTACCATAGTCTCAACAACTTAGGTGTTATCAACGTTTCAGTTTTTAACATCTGATAAATCAGAAGTATTGTCTTTTTCTAGTTTTTTCTGATTTTTAATGAATTTGAGAATTATTTTAAAACATTTTGTTCATTTATATTTCTTCTGTGAACTCCTCTTAGTTTTCACTCATTTCTGTTCAATTACTTACCTTTTCACATTGATTCTGTTTAAGTATTAAGCATATTAACCCTTCCTTGCATATTGCAGACACTTTTGCCTGGCATATTTCTTTTAGTTTTTGAAATAGTACATTACAGAACTGTTAAGATTTTTACAGTCGATTCTCACTTCTGTGTTTTGTTTCTTACTAGAATGGCATTCTTCACCTTATAATTTTTTAAATTCTCTTTTTTTTTTAGAATGTTTGTAGTTTTATTTTTTATATTTATCTCTGTCTCTTCACACACCTTTAAATGTTGTGTTTGTTGCTAGTTAGGATCTAAGTATATTTTATAATATCTTTTGCCTAACAGTCATTTGTTAAATATTAAATAATCAGCCTATTCCGTCTATTTCTCAGTGACTTGAAATTGCTGCCCTTAGCATTAAATTGGGTGTGTTTCTGGACTTCAGTTTTTCTTTCTATTGATGTGTTCTTTTTCCCCACATCTGTCACTTACTAAGCTATTCAACCTCCCTAAGCTTGTTTCCTTATAATACAAGGGAAATAATATCTATGTTGTAGGGTTGTGAGGAATAATGACATTTTGAATATTAAGCACTCCCCACATGCCTTGGTCATAATACAGGCTCAGTAAATGTCTGTTGCTGCTGTTGTTATCTTTTGCTTTTTTTTCTGTTTTTTTTGAAATGGAGTTTTGCTCTTGTTGCCAGGCTTCAGTGCAGGGGCACGATCTCAGCTCACTGCAACCTCCGCCTTCCTGGTTCAGCGATTCTCCTGCCTCAGCCTCCCGAGTAGCTAGGATTGCAGGCGTCCACCACCACCACCACACCTGGCTGATTTTTTGTATTTTTAGTAGAGACGGGGTTTCACCTTGTTGGCCAGGCTGGTCTCGATCTCCTGACCTCAGGCGATCCACCTGCCTCAGCCTCCCAAAGTGCTGGGATTATAGGCATGAGGCACCGCACCCGGCCTTGTTTTTTTTTTTTTGTTTTTTGTTTTTTATAATTATTATTACATTACTGTTATTCTACTGAGAGTCACATCATTTTAATTTCTATGGTTTCATGGATTAGTTGGCACCTGGTAGAGTAAACGCACCCCATTTCATTCCGTTGTTCTTTTGCCGAATATCAAGGCCATCGTGGTTTTCTCTGCCAGATGAACTTGAGAGCCAGCTTAATTCCCCCACAACCCTGTTGAAACACAACAAACCAAAACAGCTTGTTGACTTGGTTGGGATTACATCTTACTTAGTATATAGGTTGATTTGGTAAGAATTGAGTAAGAAGATGTAAAATCTTAATAAGTGGTGACTAATTTTCTGTGGTTTGCTTCATATTTGGCAGTTACCAGATTTCCAAAACAGATTCAACACTGGTTATTTAAAATGAGAAGAAACAAAATTGTTTTCAAGGCTTGCATAGAGCAATCACATTTTATGCCTAATATCATTTCACAGCTTTCGTAGAATGAGGATAGTCCATCTGCGAGTGATAATATATTGATAATTTAGGTGATTATGTTTCTAATGAAGTAAAATTTTAGAAGCTTTACAAAGGGGCCTATTCACCTGTTCAGGCACTGAGCACTAGAGGAGAGCTGTTCAAAATGTGACTCATGGACTTGTGGACTAGTGCCTGTCCACAAGAGTGTGCACAAAATGGATATAGAAATTAAATGTAAGCATTGGGTTTACAGCAATTGACAGAGTAATTTATATGTTCACTCTGAGAGTTTTTAAAATATTAATTTATATTTTGTGTGTCATTTAATTTTTTCTACTATTATTCTGGAATAGACTGGAAACAAATGCAAATGAAATAAAACACAACACCGGTTCTTCATCACAGATAGCTTGAGAAGCACTTATTTAGAATATAGGCTGTGAGGAGTAGGAAACCTCACCTTGAATTGACTTAAGTTTTCCCCCCAAGTCTCATACATGTTCCTGCATAATGGCCATTTTTCTGTTCCAATCACTTTGTTATTTACTTTCATTAGTTAGTTTGTCTGTGTCTGTCTGCCAGATTTGCTAGATTGTTTTTTAGAAAGGTTCTATCAGTTTACCTTCCTTGCAGAAGTTTTTGGAATGCCTTTTCTTAGCACTCTGGGCAGCCAAAATTTAGGAGTCTTGTATTTAAAAAATCTTTGCTAATTTGTTGTTAGTAAATCATATATCACTTTAATTTGAATTTTCCATTTTTAATGTAGCTGAACAGTTTTCCCTGTCTATTGATTATATTTTTATTTTTCTATGTGGCTTGTGCACTTTATTCATTTACCACTTGGAATCTTGGTGTTTTGATTATCTGTTTGCTTGTTTATATGTGTGTATGTATTAACCCTTTGTCCATTAATACAAATGTTTAGTAAGTCACATTTTACTTAACTGCCATTAATGTTATGGTAATACTGTATTTTAAAAAATGTTTAAAATTCCCATTATTTCTTCCATTGTGTTTAAATGTAGAACATCCTCTCTCAACAAAAGATTTACCAAATATTGATGCTCTTTTTAAAGCAAGGGGAATTTCGAGGGAGTGAATTTTAACATTTGTTTCTGTGTTTCTTTTTTAATCTGTCTGAAGCATGTTTTGTTATGTGCATGGAGTAAGGATGCACATTATTTTATTTCTCTTCAGGTGGCTATCTAATTATCACCAGTGTTATTGGATTAATCGTATCTTTTCTGACTGTTGTATCTTGCCACATTTATCATGTAATAAGTTCAGATTTGGGATTTTTTTCCCCTATGGATCTGCCTTCATAGTAGACTGTTTCCTACATATTGTAGGCTTTTAATATCTGATTATAACATCCCTGTGCTCCCAGTCTTTTTCAAAATGCTCCTTGTTACTTTTACTTGCTTTTTCCACATGAATGTTTGAATCATTTATAGTAGTATTCTGGTTTATGTTTGAGAACTAAGATGAAAATACGGTTTTTGTTTTGATTCTGAAAAATATTGATATATATGTGGCAAAATGATACTAGCCACCATTTGAAATGAATGTGTGGTTCTAATACAGTATTTTTCTATCCTCATTTCACTTATCTCACGTTTCTGTATTGACAAGTTCTCTTGTCAATACCAGGAACACTTAAATGTCAATATTTCTCCATTTTACCAATTTGAAAAAATATATCTATACATGTATAAGATTTATAAATTTGTATATTTATATAATGTGTTTATTGATAATTTCCCTTCTTGACTTAATGAAACTCATACTTCATGCTAAATTCACTGCAATTTGGTTAAAAATTTATCTCTGCAATTTAGTTAAAATTAACTTTTTATTTTAGGCTTTTCCCCCCTTTTAAGTATTCTTATGGGGAAAATAGAAAAATGACTTCCTATTTCATTTCCTTAAGACATTTTTACTTTGATTATATTTGTGCTTTTAGAAAAAAAATGTATTTTACATGTATGTATTCCTTAAAGCAACTCTTCAACATCTGATCAAGTCGGCTTCATCCCTGGGATGCAAGGCTGGTTCAACATACGCAAATCAGTAAACATAATCCATCACATAAACAGAACCAATGACAAAAAACACATGATTATCTCAATAGGTGAAAGAAAGGCCTTCAATAAAATTCAACAGCCCTTCATGCTAAAAACTCTCAATAACACTCCATTACCATATTATTTAGCTTCTATTTTAGAAGGGCTTGCAGATCTTTTTAAATTTAAACTCTTAATCTCATACATAAATTCTATCTCCTGTATTGCAATAGTCGTCTGACCTTTGCTTTAAAACCTCTGTCTCTCATTCCCCTTCCCTTTTTTGTTTTTCAGGTGGCTTTATTTAAAAAAAAATTCCTCTAGTTGAGATGAACTCTGATATCTTTTGCTCTAAGAATGCTCCTTTTTCTGCTCTGTGCCTAAACATGAACTCTGTTCTTTCTTACCTTTAATTATGTCAGATGACAGCCATCATGCTCCCTTAAAGTCTTCTCCTCCCATCCTAGGCAGACTCTTCTGAATTTTCATCAAGTGGGTGACAGCTTTAAATAAAACATGTAATCACTAAATAAGTACAGCATGCCAGATATCCCCTGACCACCGCTTGGAATGAGGACTTACTATTTGTCTCTTGACAAAATAGTGCTTCATAGCTCCTTTCTGAGTTCTCAGAGCACATGGACATATGAACTGGAATTTACTTTCTCTAAATCATCTTATTTTTGTTTAGCTTTTAGTAATTTGAAAATATTTTAGCTTTGCTACATCCAAGGAATTTTTCTGTCAAATAATTGCCTGGCAAATAGTCTTTCTTTTCACCACCACAAAGACTTCCTGTAAACTGCTTTATTAACCCGTAACCCTCCTTACCAAACTCCAGTCTTCTCTTAAGTAATCCCTATTCTTTTTCTACTCTGTATCACACTATTTTGGTACACTTACATTTATATTTATACATGTTAAGTAATTTTCTTTCTCACAAATTTTGCAAAGACCTCATTCCATGGCAAGATAAAATCGTTGTAATCATTCTGTGTTTTTAAAATTTATCCTGTTTTAGATAATGAATCGTTGACTCCCTAATTTGTATGATTGGGTGACTAGCCATGGAACTTTAAGTAAGTTGCTTAACCTCTTTGTGCCTTGGGTTCGTTTTATACAGAAGATTAGGTAGAATAATTTCAGCAGTGTTTTCCTGCTCAGATTTATTGCCTGAAAGCTCATCTACAGACACACCTGAATGTCCTGGCAATGATGTGGAAGTGAATAATCCCAGTAAGTTTTTTTTAAAGAAAAGAGGCTTGAAAAAATTATCTGAGCTTTACAACTTGATGTTATGAGATACATATAGATAGTAAAATGGTTACTATAGTGGAGCAAGTTAACATGCCCATTATCTCACATAGTTAATTTTTTTGACTAGAAGAGCAGTTAAAACCTATTTAACAAAAATCTTGAATACAGTACTTTTTAATTAGCTACAGTCCTCATATTGTACTTCAGTCTGGACTTCTGTAGACTTGGTCATCCCGTGTATCTGCTACTTTGTATTCTTTCAGTATGTCTCTATTTTCTCTTTCCTCTCCCTCCTCTCCTCCCCCACCCCATAACCATAACTACTGGTTTGTTCTCTATCTTTGTATATTTGACCTTGACCTATTTTTGTTTCTGTGGATTTTTTTTTTTTTGAGACCTGGAGGACATTATGCTTAGTGAAATAAGCCAGACACAGAAAGAAAAATATTACATCATCTCACTTATATGTAGAATTATGAAAAAGAAACATTTTTTAATGCCACAGAGAGAATGTGATTTATAAATACAGCTTCCAAAGTTTCTTAAGTCTTTACTTCAGGCCTATTCCTGGAAAGTTTGAGAAGAATGTGATCTTGTGACCCATACTGGAGGGCATTAGTCTTTTTTTGTCAAAAAACGCTCTTGAAATTGAATGAAGACGTCGTAATGAAAGCTCATTTAAAAACCTACTTAAGCGAAAAGTACTTTGCTAAAATAGAAAGGTTATATTTGATGTAATTTAATAAATAAAAATGGTCAAATTCAGAAATTTCTCATGTATAGGTAATAATTTGGATAATTGAATAATTGTTTACTGGAATTAGACTAATGGTGCAAAAATGACTGGAAACCATGTTATGTGAGGTTTATTAAGGATATCATGCACGTGTCACTTGCTTGCATGCATTTCTCTTGTGATTTGCTAAAAAGGGAAGCATATGCTTGAATAATATGTTCTCATGCTGAGAGACTTAATTATTTTTCATGATGGGTTCCAGCTGAAAAGAAAATGTTTCACAAATTGGCAACAGCATGAATTTATATTGTCAGCTAGTACACTCTGCTAGCCTGTGTCACCAAATGCTGCTTCTCTTCTATACCCCTTATAATAATGTGTGCCATCACTTTATAAGCATCTGCTACAATACTTTGGAAGAATGCCTCTTGAAAGAAATTAGGAATTGTCCACCCAGTTATCTTAAAGCTACATATCTCAAGTTAAGGAGAATCTCTGTGAAGAAAGAAACTTCATATCTGGGTTTTTTGTTTGTTTATTGTTTTGTTTTTTTTTTAATTGTGTTATTACTTGGAAACTAGAGTTAGGTTATCCAGTATGGTAGCTACTATCCGCATGTGGCTACTGAATCCTTAAAATGTATCTACTTTGAATTGAAATGGGCTGTATGCATAAAATACACACCAGATTTTGTAATATGTATGAAAAAATATGAAATATAATTGTATATTTATTACATATAAATGAATTGATATTTTTATACATAGGTTAAGTATACTGTTAAAAATCATTTCACCTAGCTTTAAAAAAAGCTTTTAAAAATGTAGCTATTAGAATATTTAGATTGTATTAGTGTTGCACATTATATTTCTCTTGGTCCACACACTGATTTAGAGTGGTTGATTACTTGTGGATCAGAATAACCAAATATGAGTAGCCTCAAATTTTAAGCAAAGTTTAATTAACTTTATATAAAGTATCTTTTTCATTTAGAAAATTTTACTTACTGTCCTCTATATATATCATGAGTATTTCTACTCCAAAGCTGTGCTTATTTTGTTTTCTATGCCTGGATTGGCAAAACACCTGCTCCCAACTTCTGCCCCATTGATTTTAATGTGTCCATACTTAAAATCTCCTGAAAATCTCAGACCATTACATGAAATTAGTCTTCTGGTCTTGCCCACTCCACATTGATTTCTCCCTTCTCTGAACTTACTTTGCAACTATAAGGTATATCAGAAAGCTAACACTTAATTCAATTCTGTCTCTAATCTTTGAAAGTTGTGTTTCTTAGTTTAGAAAACATTTTGAGGAGAGAGGAAGAAGACATAGGTTCTTCTTCTGTTTTCTCAAAAATGATCATCTTCAATACACAACAAACTGTCGGTGGATAATTGGCTAATGTCCCCTTTATGAGCCAGAACCTTAATTATTCTTCCAGCTTCCTAGTGCCTTGACAGATACTACTAACACCACAAAACATAGACATATGATGTGTGATTATTGTCTTTTGGTCAAGGCAATTTTTAAGTGGTGCCTTAGAGAAAGAAAAGTAATGACATGTTAATAAAAACAAAGGAAGTTTGCTATTGCCTTTTTTTTTTTAACTCTAAAATTGTCTCCTTTGTACTTTTTATCTCTGACATATCCCTTTTTACTTAAAAAATGTCCTTTGAATGTTCAGGATGATGCACGCCAACTCTTTGTGCTAGCTGGAGCTGCTGAAGAAGGCTTTATGACTGCAGAACTTGCTGGAGTTATAAAGAGATTGTGGAAAGATAGTGGTGTACAAGCCTGTTTCAACAGATCCCGAGAGTACCAGCTTAATGATTCTGCAGCATAGTAAGTAATCATAACTTCAGAACTAAACTATCATGAATAATTACTTGCAAGTCAAATATACTTCCAAGACAATTTTACTGCAGAATTGGCTGACACATTCTTGTACAACTTAGGATATTCAGGATGACAATATTTTAAAACTTTGTCTTATGTGTGTTGTGTGTGTGTAGATAGCAACGTTATTTCCTATATGTTCAATAGTGTCTCAAGAGACTCATGCTATGTAACTCTAGTTGAAACATGGAGAATGGTACCTTTTCCAATATATTTTCAAGAAAGTAACTGGAACTTTCCAAAATCCACTCCAAATTGGGATGTATTTCTAGTTTACTTGGAGCTATCTTAATGAGAATGTAACTGATTTGAGTTCTTTTCATTATGTTAGCAGTGCCTCAGAAGAGTTACTTGTCCAATGACAGGTACTGTAAGTAGGGATTTTTTGAAGGAGTGCAAGATGACTCCAAGGTATTTTTTGACTAAGTAAAATAGCTCTGTATTTGAAAATTGTCAGTTGTGTGTGTGCCCTGTTGTATTTGACACTGTTTCCAGATATTTAAGTACAGTTTTTTGGAAGAAAAATCTGCCTTGAATTTTCAGGTGGTGGCCCCAGAAAGTTTGCAAAGCAGGTTGTGATGAAACCTAATCAGGGAGGCTGGGTGAGGTGGCTCATTGCTTATAATCTCAGCACTTCGGGAGGCTAAGGTGGGCAGATCACTTGAGCCCAGGTGTTTGAGACCCATCTGGGTAACTTAGCGAGACCTCCCCCCACCATCTCTACAAAAAATACAAAAATTAGCCAGTCATGATGGTGCACACCTGTGGTCCCAGTTACTCAGCGGGGCTGAGAGAGGATGATTGCTTGAACCCAGGACTTTGAGTTTGCAGTGAGCCGTGATCGTACCACTGCACTCCAGCCTGGAGATGGAGTGAGGCCATGTCTCAAAAAAAAAAAAAAAAAAAAAAGAAACAAAAAAAAAAAACCTAATCAGGGAGCTTTCTGTTTGGTGATCTCCATAGAACAACACCAAAACAAACAAAAAAAATTATAATTTGCCACACATACTCAATGTCCTATATGATATGTATTGCTCTTAAAACCTATGTTGTGCATTTGTTTTACTTTCCAGGATTGTTCCATTTTCTTGACACAGCTGTTGGCTGTTAGGAACACAAGTAAGGATTAGATAGATGACAAATTTTGAAAGGTCTAGGTGAATGCGTGCACTTTGCCACAATGAATAAATAAATGAGGTGTGCCTCCTGAAGAGCGAATTATATTATTTGTTCAGCATCAGACTAGGTACTATATGTTGTGTGATTTAGTGTGTTTAAGAAATAATGAATATTGTATCACCCACATCAATCTTTATAACCCTGTGTTTCATAATCCATATTTTGAACATTTTACACTTGTATTAACCATATGTATTATTACGTGGTTTATACATGTATATATAACATAAACATATTGAATATGTAGCCCATCTCTCCAACTGGTATCATATCCTATACAAAGAAATATTCCTTGACCCACTGAGTTGGTCCTTGCGCTCCAGTTTTAGGTACTCCTAATGTACTTTTTCTTCAGCTTTACATTTATTTTGAGGTTATTTTGTTTCTATTTATGTTGTGAATATTTGATTATTTTCTGTCTCTGCCATTACATTGTAAATTCAGTAATGTGTTTTTACCTAATATTGTATTCCCATAGCCTGACACAGTCATCACTCAATATGATCTTGTTTAATAATGAATGAATTCATAAACCAGACATCACAGAGGCTAGAAGACAAATTAGAAAAAATACTTACAGGAGGAACACAACTCATAAACCATATTTGCTTTGACACCACCAGCATCTGTAGAGATTTAAGTGGGAGTCACTATGATGAGAAGATTGCTTTGAGTCGAGTCCAGCAAAAGGAGCTACTTCAATAATTAAGGGGTACTACTTGGGAATGACAGATTGAAGTTCTCTTTCTCACTATATGGGGCAACTTCCAGACCCCCTCAGTCTCTTGTCCAAGACCCTCTCTCCTGTGCACACTACTTGGACGTGAGTTAACAGAAACATAGGCCGGGCATTGGTGGCTCATGCTTTGTAATCCCAGCATTTTGGGAGGCTGAGGTGAGAGGATCGCTTGAGCCCAAGAATTCCAGACCAGCCTGGCCAACATACTGAGACCTTGTCTCTACAAAAAGTAAAAATAAAAAAAATAGCCAGCATGGTGGCCCATCCCTGTAGTCCTAGCTACTTGAGAGGCTGAGTCAGGAGAATCACCCAAGCCCAGAAGGTTGAGGCTATAGTGAGCTATGACTGCACAGCTGTATTCCAGCCTGGGTGACAGAGCAAGACCATGTCTCAAAGAAAAAAAAATTAAAATTATAAAATGAAAAATATGTTGCTTTAGTTTTACATTATTTTATTTCTAATAGTTGTGACCTTAAGATGGCACTAATGCGGCTGCTTTTTAGGAATGAAGAAAGTCTTAGAAACATTTTTCTCCATAGTGATTAGAGGGCATCTTGATCTGTGAGTTCTTGGCTGGGGATGCTAAGATGCAGTCAAGTTGCCCATTAGGACTGACTAGCCACCAATTCACACTTTAAATTTGTAATCATTTAAAACAATCAGAATTTTTCACAGTGCCTGCTTTTCTTCTTTGTCTTATTGAAATACTATTTTTAGAGATTCTTTTGAACTATAGCAGTTTTTTTATTGTTGTTGTTTCTGGTTTTTTTGTTTTTTGAGACGGAGTCGGGCTTTGTCTCCAGGCTGGAGTGCAGTGACGTGATCTTGGCTCACTGCAACCTGGGCCTCCCAGGTGCAAGCGATTCTCCTGCCTCAGCGTCCCGAATAGCTGGGATTACAGGCACGCCTCACCACGCCCAGCTGATTTTTGCATTTTTAGTAGAGACTGGGTTTCACCATGTTGGCCAGGATGGTCTTGATTGCCTGACCTCGTGATCCGCCCACCTCGGCCTCACGAAGTGCTGGGATTACAGGCGCGAGCCACCACGCCTGGCGAACTGTAATGGTTTTAAGCAAAGAAATCTGTGAGTAATCAAAGAACATTTTAAATAAGAGTAGCTCATTATTTTAAAGAGGCAGTAAAATCTTGCCATGGCTTGTTTGATTTGTTAAGTCGGGTTTTCTTACAGTAAAGTAGAACATTTAGAATTAAAAGCACAGAGAAAGTACTGGAGGATTATCACCAATGTGATAATAAGATTCTCTTAAATTCAGTAAATACAATACAGGTAACTCAGGCTGTCATCTCTCTATGTATTCTAGTATAATTACCACATACATACACTTGACTGTCTAAACCATTTTTTTATTTCTAAGTTATCAGTCACCTTATAGGTCTCGTAATAAAAACACTGCAGTGATGGTCTCTACATTCAGCTGACCTTAGGACTCATTCCAAACTCCTCATTTAAGGCTTTATATAGCTTACTAGTGGCTTTACTTTCCAAGAAAGACCATGCAACTGTTCCCATCTCCATACTGATTTACAGCTTCTCCTGGGGCAGTGTCATTCCTTTTCTTCCATCCCCATTATTCATGTTTCTGTTTAGACCCCTCGCTATCCATGAATCCTTCTTTAATCACCTAGGTCCACGTTAATCTCTCCATACCTGTATTTTCTGTGAATTACTGACTATACCATATAATTTGACACAAGATAACTTACTCTCTTACATTGCATGGTATGATACCACTACATTTTTATATCACGACATATGTAGCACCAGTGGCAGAGAGTATTACATGAGTGACTAAAACATGTATTGATTTAGAGAGCAGTAAAGTGCAGCGTAAAGGAGTATGTGCTGTTTTCCTGTATGTAACATAAGACTGGTTGAAAAGAAACATCTCGTTCAGCCTTTGGGAAGAGCTTTCATCACTACTTTCTCCAAAATTAAGACTTTAAAAATCTTCAGTAAAAAAAGAATGATGTCTGGATCATAAACACAGTGCTATATCCAAAAGGTGTGATAAAGAATTCTAAGAAACGAACTCATGGTGTGTATTAGCTTTTTTTTTTTTTAAGTTATTCTTTTTCCTTTGAATCACTGATAACTGTCCCTAAGAAATAAAGTACACATTTAAAAAATACTAAAAGAGCTTTGTGGTTGCAGAGGTGTAAACATTGTTATTTCCGTGGGAGTTTGTAAGATAAGATACAAGCTTAAACTGGTTTATATCTTTACACACAAATTTAAAAACTTTTAGTGATTTCAGATTATCGCTTGTATTGAAATGTGTTTTAATTTTTGTTTTGGATGATCTTTATTGGCTATATTTACCATTAACATGTTGTTTTGTTTAATTTTCTTTCAGCTATTTGAATGACTTGGACAGAATAGCTCAACCAAATTACATCCCGACTCAACAAGATGTTCTCAGAACTAGAGTGAAAACTACAGGAATTGTTGAAACCCATTTTACTTTCAAAGATCTTCATTTTAAGTGAGTAGCTTTGAAATATATGATTTCTAAATTTAGATAAAAACCCATTGCTTTAGAAATAAAAAGTATAATAAAAGTTTACAACATTGTTACAGTTGGAAATTACAGTTGGAAAAAAACTTTCTTCAGATGATTGGACAAAAGAATGTTTGGTGAAAGAAGTCAAAAAAAGCATTCCTAAGAGGAATATTTTTATTTAAGAAAATCTATCCACACAAATTCCGTTTTGCCTATAGTTTTTACAGTGATTCAAACAAAATAGTTTTTGGCTTTTATTTCTAAACAGAAAATTCTGCTCTAATATACTGTGTTTTCGGAAAGTGTTGCCATCTATTTTTAGGTAAAAAGAAAGCAAGTTTTACTGATAGCATAAGTGCTTATTTATGGAAATATTAAGAAGAGCACCTTTAACAATTTTTTCGTGAACAGTTTTCTTCATAGGGAACTTACCTTGCCTATGAAGGTAGTCCTTATGCACTATTTCATGATAAGAAGTATTCATTTAAAGTGTACTGAATATCCACTTACTGAGGTCGGAGCAGAAAAGCACCGAATCGTAGTCTTTAGAAATGCAAGGGGTCTTGGAGTGCATATTTTTCCAGTTCCCTCATTTTATGATGAACGAGGCTCAGGAAAGTTTAGTAAAATATCATATTCAAATTTACAAAACTACTTTTCTCTTTTTCCAGTAAATAACATTTTCCAAGGTATGAGGAAAACTGTTGGACTTAAACACAACGAAATATAATGTTTTCATTTGCAGAGTCTTGTTTTATCTATACAGCCTTCCTGGTCAGTTACTCTGTTTCCCTTCCAGGTCATCTGCTAGTCATTACCATGACTTTCTTCTTCTAAAATGCTCCACCTACTCATTTCATTGTTCACTCAAACAAAATTGCCTTTAAGTCTGTACTGTTATTCATCATTTCTGTTAAAGTAATAGTAAAATCATGAAAAAAGAAATTATGTAGCCTATGTAAAGATATATACATTAATAAGATAACATCACAGGATATTCTACTGAAACAAAACTTCTGTATTTTCATAGACATCTAAGACCACTGTAGTGTTACTTGATGTTAAAAAAATACTAATTTAAAAATACAGATGTTCCTCTTTTGCTTCTTAGTATTATTTATTTCAGTACCTTGAAGCTAAATAAAGAGGCAGAAGTTCTTTTTTTAAAATCTGCTAGTTTCTTATAATTCACATTCATTTAAAATGTCACATGTCCCAAGTGCCAGTTGAGTGTTCAGCTGAAGGAACACCAAACACAAAGCCCTTGAACAGCTTTGGGAGGCCCGTCTGAAGTCAGTGACTAATTTATATGAATATAATAGAGTCACATTATTCACACAGTATTAAAACCTATGCATGTCCTACACCAAATATTCCTGGAAATGAAAATAATAAAAATGCTAGAATTAAATGAGTTGTAGACTTACAGGGATTTTGTTGTTCTTTTAAGTTTAACAGATAGGGATGTTTTTGTTTTTCTTTAACCCAACAAGGTTAAGATTGATTTTAAGGAAGATTGCCACTGCAGTCATGGGCATCAGTTAGATATCATCGCACAGCTGCAGAGCTTTATAGATACGTTGACCCAAACTGAGCACACTCCAGTTGTCACTGCAGGAAATTGGATTAGAAAAGGTGTTTATGATCTGTTTTTTAAGGAAAATTTTAATATTTCATGTTTTTCTAAATTTCAACTTTTAAATACAGTGAAGGATTAGATAAATCATTTGTTACCAGTTTGTGATTTTTTTTTTAAGATTATGTTTAGTGGAGGTTTTTGGTTTCTTGTAGAAATTCAAACTTTACAAGACCGTGTATATATCTAACTTTTACCCAACTCCATCCCCACAATACCAAACAGAATTTTTTAAAAGATTACAAAAGCAGAAAGCAGAATTTACTGTTATATTATTCTGTTTGCAAAAAAGTAATTTATCTGCATTTGGTTTGCAAATGGAGTGTCCCGTGTCGTTATTGAAATTATTTTGTCTTTTTTATTTTCATTAAAAATTTTATGATTCAACATAATCATTCTAAATAAATCTTTACTGTGAATTATGGATTAGGCTTTGCTTCAGCTAACTCTGTTGCTCTGAAATGGTCGTGATGATAAAGCAGAATTTCTAAAATCATCTTGGAAAAAAAGGTTCCTAAGTGAGAGAAAAAATAATTATCAGTTCATCTCATAAAGAAATCTTACTGTTACAAGTAGTGAACACTGTTAAATTATATGCAACGATACTTCTGATTGCTTCCATAAGTATTTTAAATTTAATACATTTGTTACTATCACTTGTCACTGATTTACAGGTGGTTCATGTAATTGAATTTACAGAAAACTAAAGCTTTATTTCAATTTTTCATGGCTACTTCTCTCCAAAAAACAAACATTGACCTGCTTTCTTAAACAAAGATATAGGTAATAATTAATTTATCTGGCAACATTAGCTTTGTGCTTTAATACATGCTATGGTGTTGCATATGCTTTTTTTTTTATTTTCATTTTTTTCTTAAAAAAAGCCTTCAGTGGACATTTTATGCTGCTGTCATTATCTGTTACTGAAATCGTTTAACTTCTTTTAGTCTGCTCATTACTATTTCCATAATATTAAATAAACAAACTCAGTACTCTGATTTCAAGTAATCAGATATGTCTGATCTGGAGAATATTGTCATTTTATCTTAAAACTAAGAAGTGATTTTAATGACAAGGAAGTTCACTATTAGATTGGGACTTAGAATTTTTTTTTTAACCTAGTATACCTTAGATTCTGATTTTGGTTTTGTTCACCTTGTTTTAAAGATTATGTTCTAAAGCAAACTTAAATTATGTTCAGGTAATGGCTTACGGTAGTCTCCCCTTATTCGAGGGGATACGTTCCAAGACCCCCCATATATGCTTGAAACTACTGATAGTACTGAACCCTATATACACCATGTTTCTTCGTAGGCATACATATCTATGATAAAGTTTATAAATTCAGCACAGTAAGAGACTAACAAGTAATAATAACATAGAACAATCATAGCAACGTACTATAAAAGGTATGTGAATGTGGTCTCACTTTCTCAAAATACTGTAATATTTTTGGACCTTGGTTGACCACAGGTAACTGAAACTGCAGAGAGTGAAACCAGGAGTAAGGGGGAACTACTGTATTTCTAACCAATATTGTCTGAGAAGAAAATGTCTGTATTTTCTGTATTTCTGTATTTTCTGTATTTCTAACCAATATTGTCTGAGAAGAAAAGAGTTGGAGTTAACAAGCAAAGATTCTAGACTTAGGTTCCCCTAATAAGTAGTTGGGAAAACTTGGTTAAGTTTCTTAACAGGCTGTTACGGTTTTGCTCTGTGTTAGAGGCTTAAAAATAAAATGAGTTATTGCTTATGAAAAATGTTGTAAAAGTGAGAACTTTATATATAGTAATAAGTGGCAGAGGCAAATATTAAATCGATTATTTGGTACTTAAGGCAGTCTGACTATATAAAATTCACTTTTCATCTTGGTCAGGTGCACTCTTAAACGTTTATTTCAGGACCATAGTTTTCACTTCCAGCCTAGGTTTTTCAAACGTGTCATTTCAACATCCAGCAAATACTGGGATTCAGTAAAGTTGACTCTCAACATTATCCTTCCAGGAGGTTCATTTATCATACTTCATTTAGGCTTCTTGGTTGAGGTTAATGTATTTAGTTGCTGTTTTTATTCGGTGACTTAAAGATAAACACAGGTTTGTCAGGAACCTCAGATAAACTTTGTCTTATTTTGGATTTTGAGTTCTGTTAAATTACTATTATTACTAGCATATAGTTTCAACTTTGCTTTTTATAGGTTAAATGAGCCTCAGATGAATGAGAGCAGAAATGCATTTAGAATAATTCTACTGGGAACTCTTGAGTGTGGTCATCATTTTGTGGTTTTTTCGTGCTCTTCATGTTGTAATTCTTTGTTTAATTTTAACTGCTGAGTAAAATTTCAGTTTCACATTAAAAAATGGTAGTAAATTCAAAATGAGGCAGTAGGGCATTGTAATTTAAGAATTCATATTATCCCTGTGATTAGGCATTTATGGCCAGTGTCTGTGGATCATTTTGCTTTAATTAAAGAATCAGCAAATGTGTTTTACTTTTTTTTGTCAGATATAAAGCATTCTTTCTATCCTAAAATTATCATAATATGAGATAAATTTCTATTTCATTTCTATAGTAGTATAAATGCGTTATGCATTTGGGAATGCAACATCCGGTTTATGAGTTTGATATCCATATATGGTTGCTAGCTTTGTACCAGTTAGTTTTGGTGACAGTGGTATTAGATGCTAGTCTAAGGCATAAATCATCACTTCTCAGCATGTCCAACATCTCCTTCCGCCCCACCCTTCAGAATCCCTAAGAAAACTCAAATTCATTTCCTATGTGATGTTGGTTTAAACTCTTATCTTTTTATATGAAGCAGAACATACCATATTTTTGCTCTTTTTAAATAGAAGTTCAGAACTTAACAGTATATAAAATAATGAAGATACTTCTAATATAAGTGTAGAGCAATGAATAATGCTTGTACATTTTTAGCTACCATTATATGGAAAATGAAAGCAGTGATAAAAATTAGTGTTTCTTCTAGTTATCTTCATCTAGCTCTCTCTGAATTCCAACAAACTTAAGCAGTTTGATCATTTGTAATATCAGTTCTCTGTCATTGTTGCTTCTGGATTAATTAATTGACTTGGGGATTAATTGATCCTCAAAAGGATGGTCCCCCAAGCTAGTAACATCTGACTCCTAACATTCTGAATCACATCAAAGTTTGAGAACCACTGGCTTAGACTCTGAGTTCTTTGTTTATGACCATGACCATTCTCCACCTGTCATCACATGTCCTCCTTCCCTGTGCGTCTGGTTCCATTTGGCTTAATAGTTCATTCCTCAGTTTATCTCTTCCACTCTCATTTTACTATAAGCAGCAAGCAGGAAACTGCAGCCTTCTACACTTTGCTTGCAGTTTTCCTCAGCTAAATATCCAAGTTCATTGCTTAGAAGTTGCACCTTTCACCCAGCGCTGGAACACACAGTTCAGCCAGCTGTTTGCCACTTTATAACAAGGACTGTCTTCTCTGTAGTGTATAATAACATGTTTTCATTTCCTTCTGAGACCTCGTTAAAAGCTCCTTTAGCGTTTGTATATCTACAACATTCTGTCCACAATGATACATGTATTCTCTAAGACAACAGAAGGTTCTTTCCAGCTTTATTTCCATCTCAGCTCTTAGCAGAATTGTCTTTAATCTCCCTATTTCTACCAGCAATCTCTTCAAGATAGTGTAGTTTTCTTTTCTGTCAAATGCTTAAATATTCTTCTACCTCCTACATATTACCCAATTCCAAAGTCACTTCCATGTTTTTAGGTATTTGTTAGAGTAGCACCTCATTCTCTGCACTAAAGTCGTATCATCAGTATTCACCAGAAAAGCAGATCCAGTAGGTTATGTTTATTTCAGGGAATTGGTTTATGGGATTATGAAGGCTAACAAGTCCGAAGTTTGTAGGGTAGGCTGGCAAGCTTGGACATGAATTGTCATAACATTGTGGAGGAAGAATTACATTTTCTTCTGGGAAACCTCAGTTTTTGCCAGTTTTAGCCTGTAGAGTGATTGAGGGCTGTTATATTATTAAGGACAGTCTCCATTACTTAAAGTTAACTGATTACAGATGTTAATCATATCTATAAAATACAGCAACATCTAAATAAGTGTTTCATTAAATAACACCTAGATAAATGTATGATGGCGTAGCCAAGTTAACACACAAAGCTATACCATCACAGAGAGGAAATGTGGGCTAGGGTCATTTGGGTTGTTATTGACATCTGTTATTGGATGGACAGAGGATGTGTGACATCTAATCAGAGAAGTTATCTGAGATATGCTATCTTTTCAGTAAAGTTATTTTCAAATTGTGTTCCTGGGCATTTTAGCAAATGGTAACCCAATTTATATCATTGTAATTTACTGTCATTTATTTTGTTCTTGTTTGATTGTTATTACCAGCTATGTTTTTTACATCTTAACTCTGCGATTTAGTTTGTGGTAGAAACATTTTGTTATATAGCTTACCTGAATTTAATGAACAATGGTCCAGCTAAGCCAAAAGAATGAAGAAGCCCACTTAAGTGATCATAAAAGTAACAATACTAGTTGATGTACTCAAATTTGGTTTATAGGCCAGTACTGCTCTGTAGGGAAAATTCTTTTTGCCTGGGAATTAAATAGGGACTATTTTAATTAGTGCACCATCTAGATAAATGGAGCCTTTAAAAATGTACCAGTTCGCATAGTGTTTTCATTATATAAGTGGTTATTTCTAGGTTGCATAATGTAGTCTATGCAAATTTTAACTTTTGCTTAACTTTATAAAGTCTTATAAGAGAAAAGGAATAGACTATTGTCTTTATATTGTTTGATTTTGCTACTACTTTGTTCACTAACCTATAGTGGTTCGCTCTTGTATATTGTATAAAAATTGAATTTCTTTCATTCTAAATTTTAAGGCCATTCAGTAGGATCCCTCATTTCTTTCATATTTCAGTTCTCTCATTTTGTAATGTATCATGATTTTACTTTTTATGCAAACCTACCCTATCTGAATTTCATTTGCTTGCCCTACATTTTCTTACCTGAAATGGTTTCTTCTTTACATCAAAGCCTTGCTTATTACTTCTGAGTTAAAACGACATGTTTTAGTAGGAGGAGGGGTCTCTGTTCTCTGCCTTCAATGTTCCGTGACTGTGGCAAATGGAATATTTACTCTTTGATCTCTGCATTCCCCAGTTGCTTCATGTGACTTCTCAGTGTTTACACATAGTGCAGTCCATTCATTTGTATTTGCTTTAATGTTCTAAGTGTTCTCATGTGTGTTAATGTCTCGTTTTTTTGAGGGTATTTTTGTTTTTGCTTTTTTTTTTTTTTAGAGATACCCTCCCTTCAATCAAAAATTTTTAAAACTAGCAGGTTTTTTTCCCCTTTTGAGAAGTCCAGTTTGTGACATTTTTTTTCTCCCATAAAGTCCTCCTCTCCTTCCTTTTCATCAGACATTTCCACAACTATTTGGAGCTTTTTTTGTTAGCATTAAAGAACTTCTCAGAGCTTTTTGAACATTTAATGTGATGTTAACTCATTTCTCCTCTTAACAGAATGTTTGATGTGGGAGGTCAGAGATCTGAGCGGAAGAAGTGGATTCATTGCTTCGAAGGAGTGACGGCGATCATCTTCTGTGTAGCACTGAGTGACTACGACCTGGTTCTAGCTGAAGATGAAGAAATGGCAAGTAGAACTACTTTAAGAGTTGAGCTTGAAACATGAAGAGCTGAAGGTGTTGCCAAGAATTTCTTTCTAATGTCTATAACAATTTGAAAGTACAGGGTCTTTCCTCTAACTTTTCTATTTGTCTGATAAAAGAGAGATATACTAGAGAAGCACAGGTGGATCTTGAGGAAAGGGAAAACGTGGAGAGTCAATCTCACCTCAAGCCTGTAAGCTTAACTATGCATTTCTATATCTAATATCAACATAGCACATGGAAATATAGTTACATAGTAGTCCAAGATTCCCTTTTCTTAATTTGTTACTTCTATTAGTTTAGTAAATCTTTTTTTTTTTTTTTTTTTGAGACAGAGTCTCGCCCTGTTGCCAGGCTGGAGTGCAGTGGCACCATCTCTGCTCACTGCAACCTCCACCTCCCAGGTTCAAGCCAGTTCTCCTGCCTCAGCCTCCCAAGTAGCTGGGATTACAGGCACGTGCCACCACACCCAGCTGATTTTTGTATTTTTAGTAGAAATGGGGTTTCACCATGTTGGCCAGGTTGGTCAGAAACTCCTGACCTCAGATGAGCCACCCACCTCGGCCTCCCAAAGTGCTGGGATTACAGGCCTGAGCCACCGCACCCAGCCGGTAAATCTTTAATATATGTTATGCTTTGTTGCTGCCCTGTAATTTTCAGATAGGTTTCAATGTACCATTAATATGGGGGAAATGTTTTTAAATAGAAATGTAAAACTTTGTCATTTTAAGTTAACTTTATTACAAAGTGGGGGAAAAAAGAGTAGAAATGTCGGTTTTGTTCAGTTGACCCTTGAACAACAGGGGTTTAAGCTGCATGGGTCCACATATATGAAAATTTTTTTCAACCAAACACATTCATGGGATGCAAAACCTGAGTATACAGAAAGCCAGCTTTTCCTATATATGGGTTCCACAGAACTGCCTGCTGGACTTGAGTGTATGCAGATTTTGGTACCCTTGGAGGTCTTTGTACTAATCCCCCTGAGTATACCGAGAGATGATTGTATTTTTAAAATCAAGTATATGAAATTATAGTGCAGTAGGTGCAATGCAACACCACATGTTCATTTCTTTCATTTCAGCACTATAAAATGTATCAGTGCCCTCTTTGATGAGCACAGATCCTGGAAGGTCAAGAAACAGGAATTGGAAGTGTCCTTCCAGTATTTATATTTATTATAATATTTACAGTATTGGGCTAATTGGGTCTTAGCTTGTTCAATTTAATTTATTAATCTTTAAAAACCTCTATTTATCTTTTAATGGAAATTTAGATGAAATGAACTCTATGACAACGTCATTTCTTTTCACATGTTCACACTTCACATCCCTAGATTATAATGTCCTGTAGCGGGATATTCCCTGGCACAGAGCATGACATACAGTGGGCACTTGGCAAGTAAAAGTTGAATGCAAAAAGTGGTGAAAGATGATTAGACACTTCTCTTACCTAAAGTGAAAGTGTGTTCTGAAATGGCAGAAATGTATTTTTGTGATATGTATTTTTCAATCACTAAACTCTGTTTTATTACAACACCTATTATTTTTTAAAATAGTCCTCAAAAATCCTTGCTGTTAGTGACAGTTGGTTTTATTTTTTTCTATTACAGAATCGAATGCATGAAAGCATGAAATTGTTTGACAGCATATGTAACAACAAGTGGTTTACAGATACATCCATTATACTTTTTCTAAACAAGAAGGATCTCTTTGAAGAAAAAATCAAAAAGAGCCCTCTCACTATATGCTATCCAGAATATGCAGGTATTTTACTTTTCTGGGAATAACTTGTCAAGTTACATATTTCTAAGTGAAACTTCCCCTAAGGCAAGAATTCAGTTGTTAATTTAAATCTCTTGGCTTAGTGATTCTTAGACCTTTAAGGGGTATTATTTATCAAACTGCAGTTGAGCATAAAAATTTCCTTAAGATGTAGATGAAATTACTGAAAATAATGTATTCACTTTTTGGAAAAGCTGTTAGATAATTTTTAGTGATGACTCCAAGTTAAAGTACTATTTTTTAAATCCAGTTAACAGATTTCATATCAGGTACTGTGTGATGTACAATAAATAAGACATGTCTCTGCCCATCATCTAATCTCAAAGACAGACGTACTTAAAACAACAAGCAATAGCAGTGCAACCTACTGCTAAAAAGGAACATGAACATTATAGTAAGGGGAAATAAAGACAGGATCATTGAGGCAGCTAACTCTTCCAGAAGGGCAGGGCAGGTTTCACAAGAAGCCTAAACTTTGGTAATGAGACTGTTAATAGTGCTTTAATTTTACTATGATGGAAAATTCCCTGGAGTGAGGAAAGTAGACCTGAAGTACAGTCCTGACTTTTCCATAATTAGCACTTTGATCTTGAACAAGGCAGTTAGTTCACCTAGGTCTCAGTATTCCATCTGTGAAGTCAGGAGTTGGGCTAAAACATTAGTTTTAGTTTAATTTAGTTCCTTGGAGCACCTCCTGGGTTGCTGTTGAAGGTGGAAATGGGAGAGGGAACAGAGCTAATTACTGCCCCCTGCACCCACCACCTTATAACTTTTTCATTAAAGCAGAGTAACTCAGCTTTCATCTGGTTTATGTATTGAGTAAAGTTTTACTTTAGTGAAGAGCATTCAGTATGCCTTAAAAAAACAGGGAGTTTGATTACCACTGGTTTATGTAATCTCCAAATCTAGATAGTTTGAAGAGTTTAGTTATTTACCCTCACCCCACTCTTCCTGTTTTTTTCTTTAAAGTCTCAAGAATTTGTTTTTTATAAACAGAATTTTCCTCAGTCTTGTGTTGAGTAAATTGTACGATGAGTATTCACTGCCATTTTACAGGAAATGTTAAGACAACCCTGTGATGTCAGTGCTCAGGTATCCCTACCCATAAAAATGAGAATACCGGGGCTTCATGAAGCCAGAGTCCAGTTCCAGACCCAAGTCCATTGTCCTCCTGCTCCTAGACCATGAACGACTAGGCTACATTTAATTAAACATTCAGTGGAACCAAAAGGGGAGGGTTCTTTGGTAAATATAATCATGTTACTTATAGCTCTTTTTGTGTACTGTGAAGTTACACTTCAGTTCAAACTAATTTCACACATTTACTTACTTTAAAACTTTGCTTTCTTTTTGAAAGTCAAAGTCCTAAATCACTGTATTCAGGAACATTTTTTTGTGCTTATTAGAAATAAGCTACCCAGAGTCAAGATGGCTTAATTTTTCCCTTATTTGAATATATTTTTGAGTTTATTTTTATCATATTCTATGATGTAGCCATTTTGTACTAATTCATAGTACCAGATTCCCCAAGTGAATCCATAAATATTGTATACCTACGGGGATTTTAGAGCAACTAAGAATATACTTGTTAGCTCTTTCCTTGCCAAGTAGACAGTGTGTTTAGGAATTTTTGCTTGTGTTTTGCTTAAGTTAATAAGAATACCTGACTTCAGAATCTTTGCACAAAAAGAATATTACATAATTCTTTCACATCCCCAGAGTTAAGATTATTGTTTAAGATCTCCATGGCATGCCCGAAGTATTGATTCAGTTGCTTCTTGCTTCAGCCGCAACTCTCAATTTCCTGTGGCTGTGGAAGAACCCTGTGTAGCCCCTAAACAACTCACTTGATTTATCTCCTGTCTGTCTGCTCCTGTGTTATCCTTCTCCTCCTCTTCTTTTTACTGTATGTTGCCACTTCACCAGTTTCATCTGCAGGCACGTCATCTTAGCTCTCTATCCTTTCGTAGTCGTATCTATTCTCAATAGGTTAAATTTTGTGGTCAGCCCTAATTTCTCTCTGGAGCCTTAGATTTACATTAGCAACTGCTTGAACATACATGTTTTGTTGTTGTTTGGTTGGTTGGTTGGTTGGTTGGTTGGTTAGCACCTGAAGCTCAAACAGAACTCTTTTTCTTGTTTACACTCAGATCTCTTCTCTTTCCCTTTTGATTGTGTCATCAGCCTCCCAGTTCTTCATTTTTGAACCTGGTTATCACCTATACTTACCTTTGTTCAGGACAATTCTATCACACATTAAAAAACAATCTATCATATTTGCTCTCCTGTCCCTGCTTTGCCATTTGTTTCTTAAGACTTAAAATCAGAATGAAGAATGTTCATTCATATGTGTTGTAGCTTTTAGGGTAATCTAGCTAGCTGCCTAGGATATATAGAGCAAATTGAGCTAGGCACTCAATGTAAGCTGTTTGGCTGAAGCATAGTTTAATTTAGCAGTTGCATTAGCTTCTGTGGGCCAACGAGATGCTGTTGATTGCTTTAAAATTTTGGATAACGAAACTTATGATTTAATAAAATTTGATTTTTAAAAGTATGTGATTTCTAGTGATATAAAAGAGTTAAAATGTAAACTTAAAGACGATAGCTTTAGTACCTTTTTATCCCTAATAAAAATCTCATAATCTATGCTGTCATAGCACATTACACAACATTCCTATGGGCATTTGTCACATTGTATTACACTGGGTTCTATAAGATATAAAAGGAGTATGAGGCTTGTGAGGTATGATATTTACTCTTGAAGAGTTCACATTCTAGTTTAGAAGATTCAACACTGAAAAATTTAAGACTCTATAAAGCAATATGACAAAAACTGAAATAGTTATTTCTAGGAGGAGGAAAAAGTTTTTAAGTGATAGAGAACCCAGCTAGATTTGATTAATTAGGAAAAGTTAGATGGAGTGCCAGTTTTGAGCAAATGTGAAGGCAGGCAGAGATCTCAGCCGGTGAAGTAGAATGAAGAGGAAGTACTACAGTACCACAGGTGGCAGTTTGCATGTTAGGTCCTCACGACATGGACCTGGGGTGAGCGCCAGTGTGGAGGAGAGGATCTCAGAATGATGGCACTGCAGAGCAGGCTGGGTAGTAGAGGACCTTGAAAGTCTGGCAGATAATTTTGGATTATTACTACAAAAGAGTGGTTTAAACAGTTTTTTTCCAAATGAAATTTGAATGTTTTTCAGTTTTTTTATTGAAGCATTACATAGAGCATTACATTATATACATTAATGTATATTATAATATTCTGTACATACATACATACGTACACACACACCCTCAGCATAAGTGCGTGTTTAAAGGTTAATGTACCAGTATCTACCACTCAGGTCAAGAAACCAAACAGCTTCAGGACCCCAGAAAGCCCCATCATGCTTCATCTCAGTCTTAACCAATCAAACCCTCCCCACAACACACACATAACACACTCACAACCCATACACAGAGTAATCACTGATTACTCACTGATAATCACTGAAGACCTTAATAAAAGAAAGAACACAAAGGAAATATACACCCACTTCACATGTTCCACAGACACTATTGGTGAGGTTTTTGTCCTCACCAGTTCATTTTTCAAACATTGTTGGATCATACAGTATGTGATCTTTTTGCATCTAGCTTCTTTTGCTCAACAGTACACTTAGGAGATAAATTCATGTTACTGAGTACTTTCATTCTCACTTCTTCTATGTCTTCAGTGATACACAGTTCTGTCAAGTGTATATCTAGAAACTGAATTGAGGGGTCAGTGTTTGTGTTTGATTATCTTTAGATATTGCCAAACAATTTCTGGAGTGTTTGTACTCAGAGGAAGTCTTTTATAGTCAATAACCTGAAAGCTGTAGTGTGTCATTCGCTTTTTTTGTAACCTCATACTCCTAAACATCATTGTAGACCTTGGTACAATTTTTGAATAAAGAAAAATGAGTGAAGAATGCTAATTAATGTATATATAGTAAAGGGAGGAAAAAATACTGATCAGCATTCAGCCAACATTTTTTGATCCACCATTGGGCCAGAACTGAAATAGCATGCCGTCTTCAAGCATCTGAGCTGGGGTGTAGAGGACAGAGGATAAGAGGATAAAAGATCTGGCATTTGAGGATTGAGACAGGAACAAAGATCATGATGAACACGGAATGCCATGTAAAGGAAATTTTTTGTTTAAGGGATAACTTAGTCATTAAAGGTAATTAACATGGAGTGTTTTTCATTTAGAAGAAATAGTGTCTCCCATTCTAGAAGGGAAAGCACAGTTAAGGAGTCCATGAATGAAACTGTATGAAACTAACTTCAGTTTCATATGTATAAAACTGAATTCAGTATTTTAAGCAGTTATTTTAACTTTTTGCATTCATGTTTCTTTCCTTTTTCCATCTCAGGATCAAACACATATGAAGAGGCAGCTGCATATATTCAATGTCAGTTTGAAGACCTCAATAAAAGAAAGGACACAAAGGAAATATACACCCACTTCACATGTGCCACAGATACTAAGAATGTGCAGTTTGTTTTTGATGCTGTAACAGATGTCATCATAAAAAATAATCTAAAAGATTGTGGTCTCTTTTAAGTTTTGCAGTTCATGGTAAAATGCATTTTCAAACCAAATGAGTACTTATATATGGATCTCTGTAGACTAGAGTCTTGCAGCAACACAGAATGTAATATAAGGCAAATGCATCTGGGACTTGACCAAAGTTGTTCTGTTTTGTTTTTTTAACTGAAAGTAACAGAAGGACCTTTCTTAAATGTGACAGATGGTCCTGCAGTGTGAAACTGAAGGACAGTGTTAAAGCTGGGCTCTAGTATATTGATGATTTCTGCATAAGTGTAAATATGCAAATGTATGTATACATGTATTTATGACTTTAGTTTTCGACATTATTTTTAGGTTTTAAGAGTGGCAACTTAGGATTTTAGGGTGATGGCTTTGGAAGTAACATAAATATACCTTGTACTGAATGACAGACTATTACTACTTTTGCCAGTTTTAAACAGCTTTATTTATGTTCATGTCCTGTAAATTTTTAAGTACAGTAATTAATATTAGGAAACATTACAGCCCTTATTTGATTATATGTATACTTGTATTAATAAAAATGTTATTTGTACAAACATTGCACAGACTATTTTAATAACATGATTTGTTCTTTAAATTTTATGTGTTTTATTGAAATGTTCTTAAGATGAATACACCTGCCTTTGGATCAACTATTTAAACATTGTATGCATTTTGATTTTTCCTACTTTAAGAAAATAAAATAATTTAATTTTACATTAGATTCCACGTTAGATTTGGTTTGAAAAACTAAAATTTCAGATTTTTGAGGATATACTGTCTTAGACTTATTGTACACACTTAGTTTTTATTCACTTGTTTTCACTCAATTTTAATATTTGGCTGATATGAATGCATTGCCTCAAAGGTGATGTCATATTAATTTTTATTCACTTTAAATAACTACATTTTTGTTTATAACTAAGTTTGGAGGGATCCTAAGAGCATTTTTATGGGTAAAAAAAAAAACCTGTGGGCATAATGAATTTTGAGACATTCATTGGTGAGGCTTTTATTTCCCTTGAGGAGTCTCTTGTACCTAGCATACATGATAGCTCCTTGTTGGGAAGATAACAAGAAGGATGTTTGAATACTCTATTGCTGATATAATGCAAGATTTAAATTTATACATATAACTAATTTCAAATGTAATTATCACACTATGGTAAAATTACTTTTTTCCTTTAGATAATTCAAATTTCTCCACTTGCTTGAGTTTATATCATTTCTTTTTCAATTATACTATTATTTCTGAGAATGAAATGGACAATTACACTTAGAAAATGAGTAATAGTGTTTAATAAGTCAGTGATTATATGTATGCTCAAATAAGTGTTATGTATCAGCTAGATACTGAGCTTTGATAGAATAATTTTCTTTTGATTATTCATGATGTGTCATCTCTGACCTTGTTTCAGCAAAGTAAACAGCACTCCCCACCCCACCCTCCTTTTTTTACTCATCTTGGAAAAAGTTAGTCTTTCAGTACACGTTGCTGGTAAGTAGTTTCCAAGTTACGTGTTGTCACTGGGTTGAAGTATATGTGTGTGTGTGTGTGTGTGTGTGTGTGTAACCATAAACTATATTCATATCTGTTTCATTTGGAGGATTTTCTTCTTTGTAATGTAAAGAAATTCAAAGTTATCAGAGTTCCTTAAATGTGTTAGTTTAGATTCTTTATGTGCCTTTCATGAAAGATATGTTTTCATTAATTTTACTGGTGGACCTGTGATATCCACATTGTGAAGCTGTGTATGAAATTCAACTATAATATGAATAAATTTGAATCATGAGAATTATGGGTTAAAAAGCCACAAAGAAGCACATATTGGTGACCATCATTAATGAAATCCTGAACTTTATTCTGTGTAATTGTGTTAATCCTAATAAATTTAAATTTTTAAAATTTTACAAACCTATTGGCTAAGTACATTTTGGATTAGAATTAAAGTATCAGTCTGTTGTATCTTCATTTCTTCTTTTTCTATGCTCTTTTTACAATTGCAGCTACTCCAGAAGCTCAGATTTTCCCTGCTCCAAGCTATGAGATGTGATGCCACATTTGGAATTGCCTTCTTGATATCCCCTTCTGAGAATCCATTGCCTGCTTTAACTCATTATATTCAAAACTAAATTCATCATCATTCTCTCCTTAAACCAGTTCTCACCCTGACTTTGCCATTTTTCTTTACTAAGTACCATCATCATTTATTCCTTCAATGGGGAACTTTTTAGTTTAAGTTCTGGGATATGTGTGCTGAACATGCAGGTTTGTTACATATGTATACATGTGCCATGGTGGTTTGCTGCACCTATCAACCCGTCATCTAAGTTTTAAGCCCTGCATGCATTAGGTGGAACTCTTCTGATTCCTAATCTCCATTTCAGTTTACTGACAGTTCTACAAAGCCTTAAATCTGTTTTTTGTTTGTTTTCCTTTCTATTCCTACTACTACCTATTCAAGTCTTTGCTAAACTTCCTTTTGAAATGGCTTATTAGTTAAATTCCCCACCTCCCATTTCTCTCTTCTCGAAAAACCCAGGTTAGTTATCCTAATATAGAACTGTGGCCCTATCACCTTCTATTCCTTGATCTGCATTGGCTCTGATTTGTCAATAAAATTAAGTATAAGTTAGCCTCCCATTTAATGCTCTTCATCACCTGAGGCCTCTTCACTACTTCCTCATTCCTTTCCACACTGTATCCAAATAGTGTCCTGTGCATAACTTGGGCTTTCCTCCAAGTACTGTATTACTTACTACATGTGATATGCTTAGAGCAGTGCCTACAATGTGGGAAGTGTTCATTTGTGTCTGTCAATGTTATTTTTATTAGCACTTTTAAAATGGTGTGTAAAATGTATTGGCACTTTTAAATTTGGCACTTTTAAATTTGTTTGTGATACCTCTTTTAGACTCCTCTGGCATCTGTTCTTCAGGGTGCCCTTCTGGGAACTACATGATTCTGATAGAGCTGCCAATCGCATTTCTTACTTCTCAGTCTATAGGCTTAGACCTGACCAATCCGAGTCCTCCAGCATTGGACAAGTGAGCCAATCATTGTCCCAGTTGCCATTCTTAAAGTCCCTAAGGTGCTTGTGGTTTCTAAAATTCTCTTCATTTCAGTACCCTTCTAAAAGTCTACTTTTTTATGCCTAATCTAGTTTAATCGAATTCAGTTTGTTACTGAAAAAGTACTGATTAAAATCCATATGTTCTCATTGAATACTGACAGTAACTAGGGATCAAAAAAGGCTTAAAGAGGTTAATTAACTTGAGCAAGACCAGATCAAGGTTTTAAACCTAGAGCTTCTGACTCCATGTCTGTCAGAGGACTCCAAAGATGCTACCTTATTTCCAGAAAATGTGTAAGTAGTGTTTCGCCTATCCCCACTCTGCCCTTCTGAGTTCCTCTAAGCCATAATAGTTTTTCAGATTTAAAAAAGGAGATACTTATTAATGTCTTTCATCAGAGCTATTTTTTACTCCTTAGATTTGAAGCTACTTAAGAGCACAGTTACCATTTTTTACATCATTTGTCATTTGCAGAACCACCTTATGTAAATGAATTTAGTTGATACTGTAATCATTATTACAGATGGTAGCATCATCATTGCTTAGTGTGTTATGTTGGAAGTAGAAAGTGATGGTGAAAATCCTAGGCCCTGGCACCCCGTCTGGCTTCAAATCCTGGCTCAATTTCTTATTAACTGGGAAAATCTGGGCAAATAATTTAGTTTTGCTCTGCCTCCATTTATATCATCTGAAAAAAAAATAAGGATTAAATATTCCATTAATTTTAATGGTTGTTGTCAGCATTAAATAAGTTCACAGTACATGTTAAGTACCTAGAAGGGAGTGTGGAATGTATAAGCCGTCAATACAATTTGCTGTTATTTGATTATAAATAATAGTTTTAAGGTGCCTGGAAAATCATAATCAGTGCTTAACAAATGGTTGTTATGTGCTTTGAATGAAATGCCTCAAAAATAAAACTCTCATAATTCGTTTTCATAATGAAAACTAAGTGTCTCACATATTGATACTGGAAGATGAGAAAATGCAATCTCTAATCAACTTGAGGACACTTCTGTCGTTTTAATGTAACCAATAGTATGAAAGAGTTGATATTTTAATGTTAGGTTGGAAATTTTTTTTTTTTTTTTTTTTTTTTTTGAAATGGAGTCTTGCTCCTTCACCAGGCTGGAGTGCAGTCGTGCAATATCCACTCTCTGCAACCTCCAACTCCATGGTTCAAGCAATTCTCCTGCCTCAGCCTCCCGAGTAGCTGGGATTACAGGCGTGCGCCACTACACCCAGCTAATTTTTGTATTTTTAGTAAAGGGGGTTTCACCATGTTGGCCAGGATGGTCTTGATCTCCTGACCTTGTGATCTGCCCGCCTCGGCCTCCCAAAGTGCTGGGATTACAGACGTGAGCCACTGCGCCCAGCCAGTTTTCTTTTTTAGTTCTTTTCAAAACCCTTTCTTAACAGTTGAAATGCATTTATATAAAGAAGTTTACGTTTCGCAATCCCACTGGCCTGTTTCCCAGCCCTTTTTTTTAACCAATTACTGTTTGCTTTGGTGTCTGTTGTGATTTCTCTTATTTAGTTGGATTTTGTAGTTACTTTAAAAGTTATGAAATTTCACATTTCATCAAGTCCAGAGGCCAGAGACACCCAAATATGCACAGACAGGAATCGGCTGCAGTTGTCCAAGCCAGAGCTGATTAGGCCTCAACTGGAATAGTCCCACCATGTAATAAATCTTCCTGAGTATTGTGTATAAGGTCAAATATTTCCAGCTTCTTTGATTTTACTGCCCGTCTTCCTAGGTCTCCATCCATAAAGTGGATGGAAACACTGTCATTGAAGGAGCTAGTTCTTCAAATTTAATTTTTTTTTTTTTCTTCTGAGACAGAGTTTCGTTCTTGTTTCCCAGGCTGGAGCACAATGGTGCGATCTCGGCTCACCGCAACATCCGCCTCCCGGGTTCAAGCAATTCTCCTGCCTCAGGTTCCCGAGTAGCTGGGATTACAGGCATGCGACACTACACCCAATTAATTTTGTATTTTTAGTAGAGACGGGGTTCCTCCACGTCGGTCGGGCTGGTCTCGAACTCCTGACCTCAGGTAATCCGCCCGCCTCGGCCACCCAAAGTGCTGGGATTACAGGTGTGAGCCACCGCACCTGGCCAAAATATTTTTAGTTGATTAAAAATGAGATAATTTGAGGAAACATGCATAGAATACTAGACAGAGACTATTTTAGCAGATAAGAGTGCCACTTTCAGTAAAAGAAGGTGTCACCTAGAAGAAAGTACAGGTGCTCCTTGACTTACCGTGGGTTAAGTCCTGAAAAGCCCACTGTAAGTTGATAATACCTTACTTTGAAAATGCATTTAATACACCTAACCTACCAAATGTAGCTTAGCCTGGCCTAACTTAAAGGTGCTCAGAACACTTAGATTAGTATACAGTTGGACAAGATAGCATAAAGCCTATTTTACAATAAAGGATATCTCATGTAATTTTCTTGGATACTGTACTGAAAATGAAAAACAGATTGATTGCATGGGTACTTGAAATATGGTTTCTAACTGAATGCATACCAGTTTCGCACCAACGTAAAGTTGAAAAATTGTTAAGTTGGACCATCATACGTTGGGGACCATCTGTACATAGAGTAGGACTCTTGAGAGCCTAAGGGCCACAGAAATTCCTTTTCCAACTGCAGTGTCTATGGAGGGATTCTTATAATTAATTTTATTCCTGTGCAAACACACTATCTGTGTATTCTCTATTTTACCAGGATTTTTTTGTTTTTGCTAAATTAGACATACAATTTTGCAATTATTTTTTACTAAATTGACAAATGTTTGTACAATTTCAGTGTAAAGCTAGTCTTCAAAATAAACCACTGTGAAGATTGGATATTACCTTGGATTTTCTGTTGTGCACTCTTGAATTTTAATTATGTTCTGTGGAAACTTCACAGAGTTTTAGCTTTGATCCTTCCTTCACTTTTGAAAATCAAGAGTAAAGTTAAGTCAAAGCTACTTCTAAACAGCTCTATCTTTAATTTCTATTAAATAGTACTGAGGTATCAATTTTGTAGCTTGTGGAATGTGGACTATCCCAGCAGCAAATTCGTTAATATGGTCTGTATAGGACTCACTTTGCAGCATTCAATTTTAGTATAACATGTTTTCCTGTTTACAAATATAAGTAATTACCTTTCCATTTTAAGTGACCAATTGTCCTAGCAATCTACTTCACAAGGCAATTTACCTGTAATAAATACAACTTTTTTGCAGACTTGAGCATACGTTTAAACCATTTAACCATTCTTGAATTTCTTAACATAGTAAGTTACAAATTTTAATTATGAATCTTTTTCTTCAAAAGGAATCTTGTCTAAATCTAATAAAGCATTTTTCTGGCTGAAGCTGCAATGGAAAGCTTCAGTATGAAGCTGGCGTAAGGAAAGCCAGTAAAAAGTGCCCTTTCTTCTTTCTGAGAGCCCCACCTCTGATCCTCCTACACTTAAGGCTTCTAGATGCAGATTTATACAATAATGCTAAATCAAGACCTTGAAAAATATACTCATATAGTAAGATTTACTCAAAACCACGAACTCCTCCATTATTTAAAATACGTTAGAGATACATAAATATATAGAGAAAATGCATACATACATAATTTATTGAGTGCCTACTGTGTGCTAGGTACTTTTCTGGGTACTTTACTAATGCTCTCATTTAGTCGTCAGAGCAGTCCTGCAATATTGGTAAAATTTCCATTTTCTGTATAAGGACACACATTTAAGAGAGGTTAGTATTTTGTGCAGTGTTGGCTATCTAGGAAGTGGCAGAGCTGGGTGTAAAATCTAGAGTTAAGACCTTTGTTAGCCATATCTTCAAAATCCAGTGTCATTTCTTAGCCATATCTTCAAAATCCAGTGTCATTTGTTAGCCATATCTTCAAAATCCAATGGCATAAAGAAGTTTTTCCCAAGGGTGCCACATGGTGTAGTGCAGCATGTCCAACAGCATTGCCTGAACAGATGTTAATAAGTATGCATGATGCACATCAGCATGTCAATGGCTGTGAAAAGCCAGTGCAGTAAAGAAGTAAAGAGCTCTCTATGTGTTAACCCTGCATTTCACAAACATAGGAACTGCGCAGACACAGCAGCCACTACCCAGGTGTAAATGTAGAGCACTTGAAACGTAGCTAGTCCAAAGTAAGTTGCCCTATTAGTGTAAAATACAAGAGTTCAGATACACAGAATTAAAAAATTACATGTTGAACTGATTTGTGATATATTGGGTTATATAATTTTAAAATTCTACCTTTTTTTTTACATTTTTAATGTGGTTTTGGAAAATAGGTACTCATGTGTCTTTGCATTATATTTGTATTTGGGAAATGAAATGCTTTATTTTTCTTCCACAACAACTCTATTTGCATTGCATGGAAATGTTCCCAAGTTTTAGAGAAACACATACAAAAAATAAAAAGGATAGAATGCTAAAATTTGAATGTGGAAGATGTGGGTCTTGGTGTCTTGAATAAATCACACCTTCAGTGACTTTCTTGGGAAATGGTGGGCCTCAGTAAAGACCTGGACTATTCCAGTTTTAAATGCTATCGTTTGGTTTGGTGTAATATAGCCTTTCCTGTGGGGGGAAAACCCATCTCATTTTCACTTTAAATATGTCAGCTATAATAAAAGAGAGACATACACATTTTAAGATCTATACTCTAAAACAGGGTTTTGAAATTAGCAGCTCTCTTTATTTTTAGTTCCAATACATGGAGGGGGAGTCGACCCTTCAAGATACTGGAAAATTATTAAACCCAGTTTACAGACTCATCTCTTTAGTGTTCTGCAGCCAAATCAAAAGATGAGTGGTTTTTTTTTAATGTTGTTATTGTGTTGTGTTTTGTTTTTTTAATATGTTTCAATTCCCCCAGCCAAATTCCTTTCTTTCTCCACACCTCCCACAGGACTGGGCTGAGCACAGTCATGCATTAAAAAAGCTTCTGAACTTATTTTGGAAAGAGTAGCTCCCTGGAGTGTGGAGGAGGACAGGAATTTGCTATCTGCAGGACTTAAATCAGGATAGAGTATCAAATATTCCAAGGCCTTACATGCATGTTATGTTTTTTGATAAAGACAGAAGAGTGCAAATGGTTTGCTCTTTAACAGTCAATAAAATCATATCTACTAATCAATATATTTGAAGTTTACTAGATTCTCAAACTTTCCACAAGATTTGAGTTCATTAGTTTAATAGGATCGATCTGAGAAAAATTAGATTTATGTGCAGATTTTAGCTATCCTTGTCCTTGGAATGTGTATGCACACACACACACACACATCTGTGAGAATGATTATTTTCTACTTGATACAGTGTGCATCAAATAAAAGTTTACTATATTGGAATATGGGAATAAATTCATTTATAATTAGTTGAAATTGTCCAGACACATATTTTAGAAAAGTATGTTATTTTTGTTTTAAGTTTGGAAGAACCTGAATGATTAAACCTGATTTAAGTCCCTCTAACAATTATGAAGAAAAAAAAGACTAGATTTTATATCAACTTAATTGTCTTTTGGTTTAAAGTTATGTATCCAATAAAGACATTTAAAAAGTAAATTTATGTCCATATTATTTTTAATAATCCAACCTTTGAAAAAAATCATTGGCCAGGCACGGTGGCTCAAGCCTGTAATCCTAGCACTTTGGGAGGCCAAGGCAGGCGGATCACGAGGTCAGGAGATTGAGACCATCCTGGCTAACACAGTGAAACTCCATCTCTACTAAAAATACAAAAAAAAAATCAGCTGGGCATAGTGATGGGCGCCTGTAGTCCCAGCTACTCGGGAGGCTGAGGCAGGAGAATGGAGTGAACCCAGGAAGCTGAGCTTGCAGTAAGCCAAGATTGCACCACTGCACTCCAGCCTGGACGACAGAGCAAGACTCCATCTCAAAAAAAAAAAAAATCATTTTTTAATCACATCATGTTCATATTTATACACATCATTAAGGTAATTCTATTTTTACCTCTTGTATTAAGTTGGTTGAATGCACTTATCTTTATTTAAATACATTATGGTTCACATGGAAAGCAGAGCTTTACATGGAAGAAAAGCAGCATCAATCCTACCTAATTTCTTGGAATCCAAGTTTTTTTTAGGACTGTGATTTTTCTTGGCATTAAGTATGTGGATAATCAAAATCAATGATTATTCTGTTTACTAACACATATTTGACTGGCACTCTCAGGCCAGGGCTGTTTTAAACACGACTTATCTCAAATTTAGCGGAAGAGTTCACTTAAGTCATATAAACGCTTCATCTTTTCTAATTAAGTGTTATCTCTTTTTTCCATGAACCTTTGGCAAAAATGTCCTTTGTGTTTAGCTACTGTCAAGGACAGTTTGGAAGCATTTGACCTGTTAAGGAAAATACAGCTGCTATCTCCACTTATAGACATTGTGGCAAAGCTCTAATGAAAAAGCAACTTTAAAAATGTGTATGTTTCTTCTAATAACTCATTTCACCAAGTCAATTTAATACTTTTAATTTAGGTCTGAAAAGACTAAGGACAACATTTGGTGTGGATAGGTTTTTAAAAATTTTGCCACAGAGATTTGGACGGAACAAAACTATTATGTTGACATTATTATTTTTATTCCAAACACTGTTTTTCCATAGTATTTAGGAATAGGAGTGTAAGTGTGTGAACTCGGGTGTCATTTACTTTTCAAATGACAACTTAGCACCTTTGCTGTGAAAAGTCCCATTTAGGGACACAAAACAGGAATAGTAATGAAGAGGCCAGACTGTCTGAAACAATCCTGGCCCTGCTGCCTCCAATTGTGTGACTTTGAATAAGTTACCTGGCCTTTCTATGCCTCAATGATTTCCATATAAAATGAGGATAACATATTAGTGCTGTCCTCCTGTAGTTGCTGCAGGGACTCATGAGTTATTAATGTAAGGTGCATGATGTGTGCCAGACACATGGTAAGTGTGATGGAACTTTTAAATATAAATTTCATCATAGTGATGTTGGTGATGATGACAAATATATTATGAAGAATAGAGAGGAAAAGAAAAGGGAGATAGACATTTAAGTAACTAATTGTAATTCAAGGCAAAACAAAACGGGTTTGGTGACCGTCTGTTCCAGCACAGTTCCAGTTTATCCCTATTGTCACAGCATGATTATTAACTTCATCCCATTGCAGTCTCAGAATGGATCTATAGTCCTGGACATAAGAGCAACTTGATATGAGAGGTCACAGGACAGACTTAAGGCCTTACGAAGGAAAAGACTTTTGAACTGACCCATAAAAGGAACAGGAGCAGAGAGGGAAAGTCATTTCTCTGTCCGTTGCCCAGCTCTTCGTGAAGGGGAGCTAGAAGAAGCTACATTTTCCTTTAGTTTTCAGCAGAGCAGAAAAAAAATCCAAACAAGACTATATTAGCATTCTATTGCCACTGTAACAATTTACCACAAAATTACTGGTATAAAGCAATATAAATTTATACACTTAAATTCTGGAGGTCAAAAGTCTAAAATGGGTCCATGGGACTGCACATCATCTAGAAGCTCTAGGGGAGAATCTGTTTCTTTGCCTTTTCCTCTTTCTAGAGGCTGTTCGCATTCCCTGGCTCATAAGCCCTTCCACTGTCTTCAAAACCCAAAGCCTATCCTCTTCCCTCCAATCTCTGCATCTGTCCTTACATTTTCTCTATATGTGTTCTGGCTCCTGCCTCTTTCCTATAAGGACCCTTTTGATTACACTGAGCTCATCTGGGTAATCCGGAATAACCTCTGCAATTTAAGAGGCTTAATTTAATCACATATGTAAAATCCCTTTCACCCTATAAAGTAACATGTCCACAGCTTTCAGGAATTAGAACATGGACATCTTTTGGTGGGGGCGGTGTGTTATTCAGCCTACAACCGAGACTCATTTTTCTGGTATCAACAGTACAGTATTTAAAGTCAAATGTCATCCTATTAAAGATGAAAGGTTCAATGTTTTAACAATCTCAGGCACAGAGCTGTCAGCTAACTGCAGTTTCCAAAACCAGAATCAGGAATTCTCTGAGTTACTTTAATGTGACTTTTTAGCTATATGTTTAGGAGAATATCAGTGCAAGAAATCCTCATTATCTGAGAGCAATTGGTAATGGAAAGGATTTTAAAGTTAGACCCTTTAAAATAGGAAGAGAAATTCACAATAAATAATCATAAACAAGGTTGACTGGTTCATTTTTTGACAAATGAAGTGTAACATTCTAAAAATATGCTTTTTGTGCTTAACAAAATTTAAATTACAATTTCAGTTGTGCTCTGATTTGTTGAACAAACAGTAAAGTAAGTTGATTCTTTTAGTATGGTGTTTTTCAACAGTGTCAGAGCATGACTGCCTTCCTATTTGGCTTTCACAGAATGATCATAAAGTGTTATTTCTGAAAATACATTTGAGGACTTTCCAGGTTTTTCAAAGACCTCCCTTAATAATTCACTTCTGAATAATTTTGTTATCATTCTTATATTCTTTATTTTTAAACAATTCTCATTCTGTGTCTTCATTTTTTATGGGCTTTGATTAAAGAATTTCTCCAGTATTACTTTCATCAATTACATTAACAATATATTCACAATATTTCTAATTTCACTAACTGTTTATTTGAATCATATTTGCACTGAACATCAAACCACACAATGCAAATAGAATAATAAAACTTGGATGGGCAAAGATGTTGCTGTCATTGGTATGGCTGTGTACTCCTATTAATAGAAGAGCACTGCTTGAGCAGAGACTAAATCAAAAGTTCCGAATGAAATTTTCATTATATGATGCATTTTTCTTCCCCATGCAATCTTTTTTTATAATGGGTAAATCAAATAATAAATACCCAGGTAATCAATCTAGCCTTTTACTTGAATAGAGATGTTATAACTTGGGGGAAAAAAGTAGGGACTAAAAACTCCATTTAATTTGTCAAAATTATGTTTTTTATGTTACTATTATAATAATTATATTCAATAGTGTGGTGATCAATTTCTGACAATTTTTTCCTTACCTATAAGCTCCATGAGGGCAGTAATTATGTCTATAATGTTCACTATTTTGTCCCAAACACTAAGATACTGTTACAGAATAGGCAATCGTTCAATTTTCAAGCAGGAAGCAAGATGTAAAATGTTCTAAAAGATGGTTATGTTGAGCAAGTACTCACTTACAGCTATAATATTTACTATAGAGAACTTGTTATATCCATGTGAACCTGGAATTCATTGTAGAAAGTGGGAGAATTCAATAAAAATATTTTGTCACTAAGACTTAATGTAAAAGAAGTATAATTTCTTCTCCTTATACTTTGAAGAACATTCTTGGTGGTAATTCAAACTCAACATTTCCCATATTTTTCCACTGAACATAGTATTATCCAAGATAGGTATTTGGAGAAAAGGGAAATTGTTTCATCAAACAAATTTGTAAATAAACAACATACTGTACCCTCCTCTTAAAGTTCTCTAAGTCTTGCTGCAAAAAAAGAAAAATGTTTCATTGGCTATGTTTATTTGATAAGGAGACGTCAATTCCCCCTGCCCCCCAAATACCAACAAGGACACAATGAGTATACTTAGAATAGTTTTTAAGTACTTCCTGCATTTTTCTCCTCTTCCCACACCATCTCTATTATTTTGAGCTTTAAGAACTTGGCAAGTAGAGAATGGAGGGAAAAAATAGAAAAGTAGGTGAAGAAAAGAAGAGAGAAAAAAAGAAGAGTGGAAATGTTCAATAAATACAGATGGGTGAACAAGAGGCTGTACTCTGGAGCCAGGGTTTCAGGGAGAGGAGAGACTTAGTAAAACTGCTGGAAGAGGTGGGTGGTTTTCATCCACAGGAAGGCTTTTTCAGGAGGAAGATATCCAGTGTTTAAGGATATGGTAATAAATGTCTGTGGTTGTTTGCAAAGAACAGCTAAGAAAGTTGGTATTTTGGTCCTTCCTCTCAGAAAGCCTCTTGGATTCTTATCCAAATGAGTCTTCACCCGCCTAGAGTTTTGTGAGCCAGGGAGTTAAGGGATAGCCATGGAGATTTACGGACTTTCACTTATGTAACTAACCCCACCTAAGTGAGTCTTTATAAAAATTATTTATGAAATTGTATATGTGTTTGTGAATGGGTATGTACAACACATAATGTATAAGATACACATGCATGTGTGCATATGGAATATATGGAATATATGCATGTATGTCTTAAAGAAGAATAAAGCAAACACTTGTGTTCTCTATGATATATGAAGTTACAATATCTGGAGGCTACCATGTGTCTGTCCCTGATCAGTCCCTGATCACAGCTCTCTCTATTCCCTACAGAGCTAAGCAGGATCCTGAAGTTTGTGTTCATTGTTCCCTTGTGATTTTTTAAAATTTATCACATATGTACATACTCTTTATATATTTTTCTTTTTTTGCTTTTTTGAGATGGAGTCTTGCTCTGTCACCCAGGCTGGAGTGCAGTGGTGTGATCTCAGCTCACGGCAACCTCTGCCTCCTGAGTTCAAGTGATTCTCTTGCCTCAGCCTCCTGAGTAGCTGAGTGCCTCTGGGACTACTGGCATGCGCCACCATGCCTGGCTAATTTTTGTATTTTTGTAGAGGCAAGGTTTCACCATGTTGGCCAGGCTGGTCTTGAACTCCTGACCCCAGGTGATCCACCGGCCATGGCCTCCCAAAGTGCTGGGATTACAGGTGTGGGCCACTGTGCCCAGCCCTGTTTTTCATTTTTGAACTTTAGATATATGACATCCAACTGTAGGTGTCCTTCTACAACTTGCCTTTGTTGTTGTTCAACATTGTTTGTGAGATTTATCCATGTTGGCATGTCTTGCTTTTCATATGCTTTCACTGGTAAATTTTAATTGATTGTATGAGCGTGTCATAATTTATTTGGTAATTCTCTATTGTTAGACATTTTGATCATTTCCCCTTCTTTGGTCAATACTGCTGTGAATCCACTCATCTGGAGCTGATACTTGGGGAATGGAATTATTTGATACAAACATACTTGTATCTTGAACTTGGCTAGATGTGAAATTACTTTTCAAGGTGGACATAGCAATTTATACTCCTGCGCACATTTTATAAAACTTGCTGTTTATTGTTATACTCAAGAGCACTTGGTATTGTTAAAGTTGTATCCAATATGCAGCAGGGCAGCAAAATTTGCACCATGATCAGCTGCTAGGGAGACAACTTGTGAAATTTTGAGCATACTCTCTAAAAACACGTCTGCACTCTGTCTCTGTGAGTCAGCATGAGTTCAGCCCCAGCCAGTCTGTATGGTGTCCTGTCTTAGGAAACAATGTTTGAGAACAGAAAGATTTGCTTAAGATCTTTCTTTGAAACTGAAAGATGGCCACCACTCCATCCTGTGCAGGTATCTGGACTAGCAAGGGCGTGTCTGCAAGAGGGGTAGAAACCTCTGACTGTGTGAGATGCACATGATCAAATCAATGGTGTATGGGGACTCATCTAACTTTACAGTTCCCTTTTCCTGTTTGGTATTTGGAAACAGAACTAATCTCCCTTTATATATATATTGAGTTAGCCCCTTGGTTTTTGGACATTTCAGTGTGGGGCGTGAGTATAGGGGGCTATCTCAAAAAGGGAAATAGAGAATCTCACGAGGTATAAGGAAGAAAACTTGAAAGCTTAAGTGACTATCTGAAAAATAAGAAGTGTGATTGTATTTATGCTGCAAACAAGTTAAACAGGTGTTGCCAAGTCCACAATAGGTGATGTAGAAACCCTCCTTTTGCTTCCTATTTCATTCATACTAAATCCAATTTAAACTTCTCTCATAAACTGTACCCTAACCCAACCCTCTCATAACTAGCCAAGTTTATTTCTCACAACTCCCTCCAAAATTTCATCTTGTCTCATCAGTTTGGTCTCAAAGCCTTGTAAATATGCCAAGGTTTATTGTCAATATTTTCCTTTTTCTGGCATGACCTTCTCACTTCCTTCTCTGATGTAAGTAGTCTGAGGTTATACTCAACAACTCTTCCTTAAATCACAATAGCTACAAGCCTTCACCAACCTTGCTTATAGAAATTCTAATAGATCTAAGGACCTCCCTTTTCTAGATATTCCCAGTATCTTCTTGTGGTGAATTATGAAATTTTCCCATTGGTCTTACACTTCATGATTCCAAGGAAGCAGTACCTCAAAGCTCCTAGAGGTCAAACTTCATTTCCAAACCCCTTTTGTCCAACAGTTGACCATGATCCATGTGGCATTGCCCATGATTTATTGCCGTTCTTCTCAGTGGTGCAACTGGACATACATACACTATCACTGATAACTTTGCTATAAGTCCTAATAATTCTGCAAGCCTATGACTCACCTGAACACCAATCATCTCTTTCTGAATTTCTGGTACTACTGCTGTCCCACATGCTCTCCAGGATCCGGAAGAAAACTTCTGTCAATGGCTCCATCCATTTCCTGGCTCCTTTTTGTGAAAACGGGGTGACTATCCATTAGTCAACACCCACTTTGTAAAAGAAACCAAACATAAATTCAAGACAGTTTAATAAGTATTAACTCCTGTAACTGGCAAGTCTGAGCATGGGGTAGACTTTGAGCACATTGTGATCTAGAGTTTCTAACAAAGCTGTCATTCATACTCAGCTTTTCTATGACTCTGGGCTCTGCTTTCCTCTGTGCGATGGTTTCATTCTTATGCAAGCTTTTTTTCCACACGGTAAGAAAAATGGTTCCTGTCAGCCTCAAGTCATTATTCTCTATAACTTACTAACCAAAAGAAAGAGAGTCTCTCTCTTTCCCAGTGTCTAGCTAATCTCATGGGGGACTGAGACAGGTATTTCTGGGATCATATGTCTAGCCCTTGGATTATCCCCCTTGCTAATCAGGAAGGTAAGTTACTGTGATAAGCTAGGCCAGGTCTGGGGCAGAGCCCTGTGGCTAGAGCTGGTGGAACTATGTAATTGACAGGCCTCCTCAGAATCACACCAGATGGAAGAGGAACATTTCCCAAGGAAATATGATGAATGAAGCATGCAGGCATGCATGTGTGTGCATGCAGACACATATACACACAATATCCCCTGGAGTCTTCTTGACTAAGCCCAGTTAGGAGTTCTACACACTTCCATGGCCCTACATATAAGAGCTTTTTAATGGTTTAAGCTCTTTCTTTCTTACAGTACAACTTGTCAAACTGTCACTCTCTAAGTTTTCCCTCAATGCTAGAAGGACTGCTTAGAAAGTTCTGGAATTAAGTGTGTAATGTGCCTGAAAAGTCGCTTTCTTCAAATAACTCAGACCTTGGCACTAAGTATGGTTCACTGGCCCAGCTTCCCTTTCTGAGGTAAATTTCTTTTTGAGGAAGAGAAGCTTGAGGAAACATAAGCTTCATTTAATAGGTTCCACTTGCGTCAATTAGGCTTTTATGCATTTAAATCTCAGTGATCAAGGTGTTGGTGCCTTTTCCCCCTGGAGGCTCCTAAATATAAATGAATACGTTGGGTAGAGTTGCTCATAAATCCACCCACTAGCACCCAGGTTCTAGCTGTGGAAATAGATGGTGCCTCACTCCACTGCTCAACACAATCTGAGCCCCATGTTTTAAAACTCCAATGAGGTCCCATATTATTTTCCCAGGGCCCATTTAGATCCCTCCTGTATCTTTAACTTTTCCATTGTTTATTTCAGCTGACATTGCTCTACAGTCTCCCTGAACTGTTAGGCATTTATAGTCCTTACAATTCAGAACACCCATCCAGCACAGTCATTGTATGTTCAACAAGAATGTGTAGTTATCGAAAGAGCCATACCTTATACATACATACAATACTGCATGTTGTATGTGTTTAATACATACTTTTAAATAGTCTTGAAGATACACACATCGGTCACTCATTTTATATATACATTTTTTAAGCTCACAAAGCTCACATAGTTCAGAAAATAATTCTGAGCAATCAATTTCCTGAGAGATAGAGGAAAGCTCCCAGCAACACTCCCCGTGATTTCCCTCAACTTTCTTGGAGTGAGAGATGTACTGATGCATTTAAACTAATGCTTTTCAAACTGTTTCACTGACTATTAATCCTGCAAGATGTCTTTCAAAATATTTCCAAAGAAATGTTTACTGTTTCTCCCTTTGGGAGATTTACAAAGCACTTTACCATAATAAAGATTCTGAATATGACTGCATTAGAGAAAGCTACTTAATTTAACACAGCACCTCACAAACTTGTTCCACCAGAGAAATGAATTTATATGAAACATGTATTAACCTCTTGTACATTTAGTGCTTGAGGAACACAGTATGAGAAGTGCTAATAAATTGAGAGATGTAGACTTTTTTTAATACATCAATTGCATCTCAAATGTTTACCAGTAAACAGTTACTTCATGTAAGATGGAAAGAAAGGGATTAAAGTGTTAGGATGGTGTAAGAAAAAGGACATTTACCTGGGAGATCAGTTTATCTGGGCCCTGTGTCTATCATAGCACATTTAATGTGCAATTTCACTCCTGATCCTATATTACCTTATTGATTTTATTCTTTGGTTCACTTCTTGATGATTTTTAATTTGTTATTTGGTTGCATTACCTGTGTTTAGGTTGTTTTAAATTCGTCCTCTCATTTACTCAATAAAAGTTTTTTGAAAACATACAACCTCTCTGCTAGCTGTGGTAATGAAAAATTAACAATAGATACATGAAAATACCTTCTCTAATTTTCCAGCCCACTGGAGATTTCAGTAAGTAATTACTGCAAGCTATAAAAATTCTAGGGCTTTCCAGAGAGTGCTATCTCAAGCTCAAATAATCAGGTAAGTTTTCTTGGAAGAAATCGTATCAAAGACTTGAAGGATGAATGAGTGATGGTGAGGTGACCATCTGTCAGAGGCGGCGTTCCAAGTAAAGAGAACAACATGTGTTCTGCTGATAAGAAGAGAGAAAAAACATGCTGGGTTCAAGAAACCTAACATTTAGTACGGCTACATCATTGAAGGGATTCAGGGAGGGGAATAGTTGATAAAAGATAGATGAAGCAGGGCTATTACACAGAGCTTATGCAGTGCTTTGCAAGTCATTTTAAAAAGTTTGAACACGATCAAATTTGCATTTTAGAAAGATAACATTGACTACAATGTGAAGAATGGGTTGAAAAGGGATAAAACAGAGCAAGCAGATCAGTACTAGAGGTGTGTTTAATAATCCAAAGAATAGTGGGCTGATTTTTAAATCGAATATACAAGTTTCTAAAATGGAGCAACTCAGATGAATGCCACTTTAGTAGCTAGGTGTGGGAATGAAAAAGTAACAATAGATATATGAAAATATCTTCTTAATGTTCATCTTCTTTCTGGCTCTTGTAGCTTCAGCTATTGAAATAGTGAGGAACAGCAAGAAAGCAGGGTCAACAAAAAGGGGCAACAGTTATCACCCCAGATTAGTATATGCTTAAGACATGGTAAGAAGTTGATCTATGGAACAAATATGTGTAGCTTATACCAGTGTCTCTCTATCCTGCCTGCTCAACAGCCAGAGAGCTTTGGAAAATTCTGATACTAGGGCCGAGATTCTGATTCAATTCAATTCTGATTATCTGGTTTGGGGTCTTATAAACATCCCCAGGTAGGATTAGAAGGCGAGAGTGAGATCCAATGAGAACCAATGAGTCTACAGATAAATTCAGACGTATCTATTTTAGCTTTGTTAATTTACATTCCATAGTCAAAGGTAGTTTTCCTCAAATTTTAGCAGGCATTAGAATTACATGGGAGGCTTGTGAAACTCAGATCGATGGGCCCTACTCTGAGAGTTTATGATTCAGTAGGCCTGGGTGGGACCTGAGAATATACATTTATAACAAATGCTCAGGTGGCGCTGCTATTGTTCCAGAAACCAAGATTTCAGAACCACAAGTCTAAGAACCACTAGTCACTTTGGAAATAAGAACTTCATAATTCCTTTTTTGCTAGTGGAACAATATTTTCTTATTTTATTCTTTTATTTATTTAGATATTTGGAATTGTTTCAGTTTCCCACCTTTGCACTGCACACCAAAATGGAAACAAAATTGAGAAACTATGATATGCTTTTATTTTATTATAGACATGAGAAGTAAATACAGGGCTTAGAAGAATTTCCTCAAAATATTTTCTATGCTGAAATTTCTTTTAAAAAATTTATTCTGATTCAAATAAGGAAGGAAACCCACATTTTAAACATGATGCATATGCAGTGGGAGAAAATATAAAATAATCTGATGATTCACCACTGTTCATGATTTAGCAAAAGCTTGCCCACCATAGTTACTAGAGTGGCATGTCTGCCTTATGTTTCTCTCTGAAGTGAGTCTACAGCTTATACCAACACCCAGTACCTGGGGCTGGCTGGCTGGCTTACAACTCACAGTCAGAATCAACTACGTTGTAGTCTGTGCTAATGAGTTATTTTTATGTGACATTATTGTTGTTCTGATTTTTTAGGAACCTTGGTTAGTTTATAAAAGACTGGGGTTTTTTTTTTTTGTTTTTGTTTTTGTTTTTTTTTTTGAGACGGAGTCTCGCTTTGTCACCCAGGCTGGAGTGCAGTGGCGCAATCTCGGCTCACTGCAAGCTCCGCCTCCCAGGTTCACGCCATTCTCCTGCCTCAGCCTCCCGAGCAGCTGGGACTATAGGCGCCCGCCACCAAGCCCGGCTAATTTTTTGTATTTTTAGTAGAGACGGGGTTTCACCGTGTTAGCCAGGATGGTCTCGATCTCTTGACCTCGTGATCCTCCCGCCTCGGCCTCCCAAAGTGCTGGGATTACAGGCGTGAGCCACCGCGCCCGGCCCAAAAGACTGTTTTTTAACAGCAAAATATTACCAAGAAAATTTTGATTTCATAGTCAAGTCTGACATGTTTCTCAAACGCACACAAATCATTTGAAAGTTTTAATTAAAAGTAAAATCTACGCTAAAAAAACTGCACATGGATTAATCACATCAATTATAATTTAGAAATTATATACAGACATGCGTTGCTAAATTGGGAAAAGTTCTGAGAGATATACTGTTAAGCGATTTTGTTGTACAAACATTATAGACTGTACTTCCACAAACCTAGATAGCCTACTACACACTTAGGTTATATGGTACAGCCTATTGTTTCTAGACTACAAACCTGTACAGCATGTTACTGTAGTGAATACTATAGTGAATACTGCAATGTTAACACAATGGCAACTATTTTTGTGTCTAAACATAGAAAAGGTATAGTATAAATATGCTATAAAAGATAAAAAATTGTATTGTGTATTGATCTGTTCTCACACTGCTATGAAGAACTACCTGAGACTGGGTAATTTATGAAAAAAAGAGGTTTAATTGACTCACAGTTCTGCAGGCTGTACAGGAAGGATGGCTGAGAGGCCCCAGGAAGCTTAGAATCATGGAAGAAGGCAAAGGGGAAGAAAGTATGTCTTACCACGCTGGAGCAGGAGAAAGAGCATGAAGGGGGAAGGGCTACATACTTTCAAATAACTAGATCTCGTAAGAATTCACTCGCTATCAGGAGAACAGCAAGGGGGAAATCTATCACCCTATGGTCCAATCACCTCTCACCAGATTCCTCTCCTAACATTGGGAATTACAATTCAACATGAAATTTGGGTGGGTCACAGAGCCAAACCATTACAATCTATATAAGACACTTATCATAAATAGAGCCTACAGGACTGGAAATTGCTCTGGGTACCTTAACGAGTGAGGCCTGGCACAGTGGCTCACACCTGTAATCCCAGCACTTTGGGAGGCCAAGGCAGGAGGATGACCTGAGGTCAGGAGTTTAAGACCAGCCAGGCCAGTATGGTGAAACCCTGTCTCTTACACTAAAAAAACAAAAATTAGCTGGGCACTGGTGGCTGGCACCTGTAATCCCACCTACTTGGGAGGCTGAGGCAGCAGAATCGCTTGAACCTGGGCAGCGGAGGTTGCAGTGAGCAGAGATTGCACCATTGCACTCCAGCCTGGGCGATGAGTGAAATTCCATCTAAAAAAAAAGTTAATGAGTGAGTGGTGAGTAAATGTGAAGGCCTAGGATATTATTGTACATTACTATATATTTTATAAACTTTATACTTAGACTACACTAAATTTATAAAAATATTTTTATTTCTACAATAATTTAACCGTAACTTATAAAGTAACTTTTAACTTTATAAACATTTTAATTTTAAACTTTTTGACTCTTTTGTAATAACATCTTAAAACACAAACATTGTACAGCTGTAGAAACTATGTCTTCTTTCTTTATATTTTTGAAAGGTTTTTCTTATTTTTAAATTTAAATTTTTTTTTTTTTTGCTTTTTAAACTTTTTTATTAAAAACTAAGACATAAACATACACATTATCCTAGGCCTACACACAGGGTCAGGATCATGAAGACATCACTAGACAGAATTTTTCAACTCCATTATAATTTTATGGGACCAGTGTTGTGGATGTGGTCCCTCATTGACCAAAATGTCATTAGGTGGCACACGACTATATTAAATTTTAATATGAATTATTAGAAATTTAAATTTTTTCATAAAATTAATTCTTAAGGAATATAAGAGCCACAGTGTCAAAGGTCTTAGCATTACCCTTTCTGCTTAGCATGTAACATTTCTTGTGCCTATTGGTGAATGAAGCGTTATGGATAGGAAGAAATTTTCATACTGAATAATTTCCCAAAAATACATTTTTTCAGAATAAGTTTGGCATGTTTTTTACATACCATACATTTTTTTCTACCAATATCATTTTTAGCAGTAACAAAATGAAATCTACTCAATGCCCCAAAACATAATGATCACTATAGATTTTACTTCTAAAAATATACCAATATGAAATATCACAGGAAGTATGGCTATAAAAGCAAAACTCTCAAAATAAAATGAAATGTTGCAATTTTGAAGTTAAAGAGCCAACTGACTTCTTCTCAATTAGAAAAAAATCTGGCTAAGCAGATGGATCCTGTACTGAGAGCCCCAAGGCCAACAGACTTGGCTTTATTGGACCATGACCATTAGCCATAGCTATGCCCTTTTCTTGTCATTAACTCATATTACTTTACCAAACTGAAATATTCTAAAAATAAGGTAACTATTATATTAGTTTTGGGGAGCATCATAAAAACTGACAGGAAAAGCCAACAAACCAATACTTTTTATTACTTATCATTCCAGATTGTCACCAAACAACATGAGAAGTTTTCATCAATTTTGGATGCTTGCCGAATTTCATCTTTATCCCAATTTTTCTTGATAGTCCGTTCTTTAATAAGATGGTCCCTGTAACCTCCAAAATTCCATTATGAAAGAAACAATATTGTTTCCACAATCTTGCTATTGTGAACACATGCACTTAAGAACTCATAATTTATCTAGAGCAGTTTCAAAATGTCAGGGTAATAGGAAATTATTTTAAAATATGTTAAAATTGCAGACAAAAACTCTGTAACCTCTGTAAGCTCCTCGAAAACTTTACTGTTGATTATTTAAATTATCATTTGTGTCAGAATTTGTGGAGTATTTAATTGCCAGCCAAGTAAAGAAATATTTACTACCAGTACCAGTACAAGACATTGCACTAGATACTTTTCAACATAGATTTAATTTCATTCTGAGTACATATATTATCTATCATTACTTATTCATAGCTTAAAAAGATATATTTTAACTCAAAACAATAATAGCCTCAGTGGTTAAACATATATTCCAAATTAGCCATTACTAGAATGTAAAGATTGCATTTTTACGATAAAAAATAAAGAAAATCTATGACTAGAATTAGACGTTGAGACAAAATAGGATGTTATTGGATATTACGTTTTGATGTTTTAAGTATTTATGCCAACAATGGTGATAAACTTGAAATATTTGTCTCTAGACAATGCAACAAATGCATGGTGAAGCTGGAGTCCCAAGAAAGGCTGTATAATATTATTTACAGTTTTTGGAAGTGGCTATAGGTTGATAAATAAGTAATTTAATCATAGCACTTTAGAACAGGAAGAGAAATTAGAGATAATCTACTTCCACATGAAGTAGATTTATTTTACCCATGAAGCACAGAGCTAATACCGGTAATGCTTGTAGGTCTACTTTTGTTGTATTTACACTTGAAGTACAGATAGTACATCTGATAACACATTCCCATATAGTATAGCGTAAACTTGGAAAGAGTTTATTCTTGGCTTTCAAGCTTTTGTGTGCTGCTGTGTTTGTTAATGCCCAGAGATCCCATGCAATAAGTCTGAATGGAACCCAGGTATCTGCAATTTCAGTGGACACTCATAGTGATTGTGATGCAAGTCATCTTTGGTTAGTACTAATGAAATACAGAACTATAGAATCTTAAAGTTCTAAAAAGGGATTTTATGTTGAGTAAGCACACTTTTCCAAACAACTCACAGTTTTTTTCTTATTCAAATATGTTGCTTTTTCTTTTCCTTTGTCAACTCTAAGGAAAAGGGAATGTTGTTTAAACAAGAAGCCTGGAAGACCCTAGAGCGGTACATTTGACTCATTTCCTGCACTTGACTAAGAATCAGAATCACTTGTAAAAATACACATTCATAGGCCCTTTTCTTGGAGAGTCTTATTTATGGGAAGATATATGGTAGGATACACAAATCTCCAGTTTTCAGAATCACTCCTGGTGATTTTGTTAACTCACCCAATTTGAAAGCCCAGCCATGATCTGTTACATTGGAATATGTTTCAGTGGTTCTCAACTTTGGCGTATAGGATTAACTAAGGGGCTCTGTGAAACCTAGGGTGTTAGACTCCAACCCCAGAGCTTCTGAATGTGTAGGGCTGGGGTCAAGAATTTGCATCTCTCCCAAGTTCCCAGGCAATGCTGCTGATGTTTCAGGGATGACACTTTGAGAACAACTGGGCTAGATGATGCTGTGCCAAAGCAGATAATTAACAGGAAAGTGCCTAGAAGTTGCTGCAATACCTCTGCCAAAACCCACAATTTGCCTCCTGTTGCCTAAGAACAATATTATGCCCTCTACTTCTTTTCTTTCTTCCAAATCTCAAGCAGGTGTTTCTGATTAGTGGAACCCAAACTGGAACCTCCTGGTAGAGATTCTGGTACCTGTAGTTCCCAGGCTTCTAGCTGTTACAATGTTTGGGTGCAGCTGGAGCTAGACTGGAGGCTACAAGAGGGAAAATGGTGTTCAGTCACCAATACATAACGTAGCACAAACGTGCAGGTAGGTTTTCGTAGTAGTTGGTCCCAAGCTAAGGAAGTCAGTTAATTCCTGACCGTACTCCAAATGTGAAAGGGCCAGTAGGATCTGAGGGTCTGGAAAATGGAAAAAAATATAAGACACTTAAAAGAGAGAAACGAATTTTAGAGTTAGGTGATCAGGATGAGACCCGACTGCCCAATATAACTAGTAATATAGACTCAATCAAGGCCGAAAAGAAATCTGACCAATGAAGAAAGGCATTACACTTTTGACAATGCACCCAAATGTAGAATCCTGCAAAAGAGCTGGACATCTGAAAACTATTATATGTATAAGTGATGAGTAGACAGAACAGGAACTGGAAGCAAAAACAGATTGCAAGAAGGGCCGAAAATCTGTGTTAGGGAAAAAGTATGCACAGAATAAGGCATACTTCAAGTGAGAGTACAAGAGAGAAAAGAAAACTGAAATCTGATCTGAATATACAGAGGTCTCACATTCACCAGGTAAATGAATGCATTCATATGCAATGACCAAAATGAAAATAGCAAAAAATATTTCAGGACATAGAAAGAAATGAATGTTAAAAGTATAACTATAGAGGAAAACAGCAGCTCAGGCAAGAAGCATAGTGTTCACAATTAGTGTCCAGTGAGTGGAAAGAAGTAAATTTTTAAGATTCTGGTTAGCTTGACTGACTTCTGCCAGGCCTTCATTTGTACAGACACCATTTTTAAAATCAGATGTCAAAACAGAGAATAGTCCTGAGATAAAAGATTCAGTTTTACGAATGAAACTAAACAGGGACATTGAAGCTGTCATTGATTTGGGTAGCCCAAGGTACCAAGATGATCACATTAGCACAGAATGAGATTTTCAAGCACTAGGTTCTTTTCAATTTTCTCTTGAATCCCTATCTTAGTTACAATTTAGGGAGATAAAAAAGCAATATTCTTTGCTCTCAGTAAATTGAATAAATACCCTACATTGCTGCAATATCTAAACACATTTTAGCTTTCATTTAAGCATTTAGAAATGCTTAGGTAGAAGAAATCACAAAATAATAAACATATATGTGACCACATTACAATTTAAAACCTTTTAATGCTAAAACAAAAACAAAAAATAATATGTATTAGAAGGGAAGGGTGCCTAGGATAGCTACACTGTGTGAACAACGCAAATTGCGGCATAATATGTATGGTTTTCTCACATCTTGTAAGATTAAAAAATGAATATGGAGAGATAGACCTTAAACTGTGAAGTGGGTATGTCTGGGAGTGAGGCAGGAAAGGGAGGAAAGGGGCTTAAACTTTTTACTTTATACAGTTTAGTTCCACTCAAATATTTTATAATGAGCCTTTTGTTTTATATATATAAATGATTGACCACTTAAGTATTCAATATTAAAATATTGGATTGTGGAATGCTGGTTATTTGTACATTTTCATCACTCCCCTGGCTTTAGGATCTTCTCTGTAGCATTTTGTAACAAAAAGCAATGGAGGGATATCTGCTGAATGATGAGGAAAAAACTTATTTCTCAGAAGTGTCACAATAATTTAAGACATCAGAAAGACATTTTCCAATGAGCAAGGACTCATGAAACATATTAAGCATGTACTACTAAATAAGACATCCATCCATGCATACATACATATATATAATTCACTAATTAGAAATTACTGTGCTGAAGACCAGTGGTGAATGTAATCATTAGAACATGGAAATAATGCTAAAATAATATGGACTGTCATTACAGAAAATAACCTAGAAATTACAATTCGTGAAATAAATCTACAGAACAAAAATAATAATTTCTCTATAAAAGACCAAAACAAAAATTATGCAGTGTCTCCCTTAAAGTGGTAAAATTGAGACGGAAGCAGCATAATCGCAAAAGTGTCCTCTTTTTTAATGCATGACGTGCAGTGAGTGCTGTGATATGCTACCCGGATCCCTCTTCAGGAGTGACACACATTTCCTCAGCTGCCTGGAAAGTTGCTGGGTGTGCTGCCTGGTCAACAACTCTCTGTCTTCAGCTGTTTTCAGGCAATGCCTCATTTGAAGTGACATCTGGCCCAAGGTCACAGCCCCTTCTAGGGACAAGGCAGTATGCAGTGACTGGTCATCTGGATCCCCTCGCCAAAACTCTCAAGGATTGATTGTCCAAGCTTCAGAGCTCCTTGTGGATTGCTAAGGACTTTATTGAGATTGCACAACAACACATTTTTTCGGCTGTCCTGTCCTGTTTTCCTCTATTCCTTCTCACAGGTGTTGATTTCAAGAGCAATTCCCCCAAATCTTCCTGCACTCAAATCTCCATCTCAAAAAATATGGTAGGTTCTGACTCTTATAATAAGGTTAGTGAGAACTAAATTCAATATTAATTACTGAAAAGTAAAAAATTACTAATTTTTTAAAAAATGCGGAAAATGAACAAATGTAAAAACTCATTGAATTCCATAAGGGGATCAATAAAAGATCAATTAATAATAAAACCTTTAATCACCCCATCTCAACAATCAAAACCTTGAAAATGTAACGGAATAATTTTGTATAGCAAGTAAAAGTAAAACATCATGATAATAAACTTAAAAAGAAAAGTATGTGATATATAGAAAATAAATTTAAAATTTTAAAAGAAGAGGATAATGAGAAGGAATGTCTTACCCTACCATTGAGCAAAATGTCATATAAACCTACGGTAATTTTATCAATTTATTATTGGATGAGGAATAAAGAGGTTATGAAATAGATGAGCCTAAAAATAAACTCAGGCATATATAATTTAGATTGTGATAAAAGTAGCAATTTATATAAGTGGGGAAAGAAGAAACTGGTCAAGAATAGTGTTGAAATGAGTGACTAACCATTTGCAAAACATTAAGTCAGATTTTTAAGTCATCCCGTCTAAATAAGGTTAAGCCTTAACTTTCCACTTGAGCCTGTGATTCCCACTCTTCCTGTCCCCTCTGTAACCTCATACAATTTATTTTTCTCATATATTTTTCTGTATCTCCTGTCCCTCCCCCTCCATTCTGTCATCATGTAAGCGTCCTTAAGCCTTTTCTGTCTTAAACAAACAACCAACAATAAGGAAATAAAACCTCTCTCAACCCCTCTAGCTCTTGGAGCTTCCACCATATTTCTTGCCTCTTTTTGACTGAAACAGCCTCCTATTGTTACTCTCTTGGCTGCTTCTCCTGCGGTCACTTCTTATAGCAGCTTGTTGTTTGGCCCCATGTCTTAGACTCAGTCCCTAGAGACAGACTCTGAGACAGAATTTGGGCCAAAGGGTTTGTTGTACATGCTCCTAGGAGATACTCTAGTAAGGACACGAGGGAGGCAGGATTAAACAGGGGGAAGGAGATCTCCAGCCTGTTTCCTCCTGAGGCCTCAGTTGATCCTGTGGGGAAGGACTGGAATTCTTCCAATTAAGACAAATCTCCTCACCATACAGTCATTGACCTGGGCTGCCTCTTGCATGGCAGTTCTGCAAATGGGGGCACCTGCCTCTGATGGATGGCAATTCCCAGAGAAGGAATGAGGTAATTGGCTCTACAGAGAGGGTCTGTATAAGCAACATAGTATGCACTACACCTAAACTTTGAGAGTTTCACAGCTACTTCCTTCCTAAATTCTATCTTCCTACCAGGGCAAAGCTTTCTGGGATCCTGATTAGTCTTGTTTCCTGGGAAATTATGAAAAGAAGTGTCAGTTGGATGAACTACAGCCCCTGTTGCTGCAGCTGATTTCAAAACTATAACTGATACCATCTTCCTGTACCATCCACTGGAGGTTCTCCTCTCCCTCAGCTCACACTTCCATTGATCTAGGAAGTTTGCCTCATTAGGTGATGCACACCATCATTCTTGAGAAGTTTGAGCTCCTGCTTGCTATTCTCAGGCCATGGCAGATGTATTTTCCTATATAGGATTAAAACTGGGCATGGCAGCACCAAAGAGGCCCAAACATATCCCATCCTGCCCTCTTGGGGTAGCAGCTGCCCTTCCTCCTCCTGAAGACCATATCAATTACCTCTTCCAGGGTGGTGCCTCCTTTCCTTTCCTGCTGGTTTCTTGGCACAAGGATTCTGGAAGACTGAATAGCAGTAGTAGTCTAAAATTCAATGGTACTGTTTTAGGAACCAGAATTTCCAGACATGTAGAATCTAAAACATATAAGGGAAAATGCCAATTCCCTCCAAGTGGATCACTGGGAGTAATGGTTATCATGGCCACTCCAGCTTTTATCTTTCATTTCCCAAGCCCTTGAATTCTACCTTTGGGGCACAAAGCTCCATATGATGATTGTAGATTTAGGCTGTATGTGACACCCTGGATGGTGATGCCCATTCTCATAGGGTATCCTTTCTAAGCTGGCACCTCAGCTATGCTTTTAAGAAGCCAATCTGCCAGGTGTGGTAGTCCACACCTGGAGTCCCATCTGCTTGGGAGGCTGAGGCCAGGAGCATAGCTTGAGCTCCTGAGTTCTGGGCTGTACTGTGATATGCCAATTGGGTGTCCACATTAAGTTCAGTGTCACTATGGAGACCTCCCAGGAACAGGCAATCACCAGGTTGCCTAAGGAGGGGTGAACCAGCTCATGTTGGAAATGGAGCAGGTCAAAACTCCTGTGCTGACCAGTGGTGGGATCACATGTGTGAACAGTCAGTGCACTCCAGCCTGGGTAACACAGAAAGACCCCTTTCTCTCTCTCTGTCTTTTTTTTTTTTAAAGAGGCCAATTTATCTCTACCAAGCTGATTGCTTCTGAGTTGGGCAGGATATCATAGGAACAGTGGATCCCTTAATCTCAGACAGGACCAGGAGCAGTGTGAGGCAAGAGGGTCCCCTAGAATGCAACATTTAAGGAGCCACTCAATCTCAGGATTGTGCCACTTACCTCAGGCTGTTTTTCATTCCATACAAAATGGCTGACCAAGTCCATTACTGGGAGCTCTGCCCATCCAGAAGTTTTCCTCTCACTGTTGATGAAAAAAGTCAAACTCTCTAAATAGTTGAAGAGATTTATTAAACAGGCTGGAGATCTCCTTCCCCCTGTTTAATCCTGCCTCCCTCGTGTCCTTACTAGAGCATCTCCTAGTCAAATATGAATGACCACTGGCCTGTGACACAGCCCTCAGGAGGTCCTAAGAACATGTGCCAAAGGTGGCCGGGCCATCGCTTGGTTTTATCCATCTTAGGGAGGCATAACGCATCAATCAATACATGCAAGATGTACATTGGTTTAGTCCCAAAAGGTAGGACAACTGGAAGTGGAGGCTTCCAGGTCATAGGTGGAGTCAAAGATTTCCTGATTGGGAATTGGTTAAAAGAGTTATTATCAATAGAAAGGAATGTCTGGGTTATGATAAGGGGTTGTGGAGACCAAGGCTTTATCATGCAGATGAAGCCTCCAGGCCGCAGGTTTCAGAGACAAAGACTGTAAATGTTTCTTATCGGACTTAGAGTCTCTTCTATCAGTAATTCCAAAAGGGAAGTGGGTATAATGAGGCATGTGTGGCTCCTCCTTCCCTTCATGGCCCAAACTAGTTTTTCAGGTTAATTTTGGAATGCGCTTGCTGAGAGGAGGGGTCCATTCACATGGTTTTGGGGTTTAGAATTTTATATTTTTGGTTTACATCACTGATGACTTGCAGGGCCAGGCTTGAGAGAGATTATAGTGTAGAAGCCTCCACTTCTAGCTTGAACCCACCATAATAATTTACCCATCTATTAATCCTGTTTGTCCTTTTACCTTCTCAGTAGTTGCCATAGGGGTTTCCTGTGAGGCAGCAGGCATGAGCAGAGGGAAACAAGCTGTACAACCCTGGCAGATGACTGGGAAGCTCGGCCCCACGTCATGCAGTTTACTTGTACATTCCAGCTTTCTGGATCTGTCATGCTCAACTCCAGATGTACCAATTCCATCTGGCAATGGATTGCTGCTGGGCTTTTTTGAGCCCTTTATGACTTGGTGATTTAGACAGAATAATGCTCATGAGGAAAACTCTAGCCATGTGGTTACTTGATGGTCCAGCATCAGATGCCCTCATCTATTAGGCTTGCCATAAAATCCGTATAGTGTTTGATCCCACTGCAGATAACTCTAGCACTAGAGTCCCAGGTTGTATGGCCTCAGTGACAGGGTTGTTTGCACTGTAGCCTAAACTTGTTCTTTCCTGGAAAGCTCTTTCCTGTTTTTGTCTCCACTCAAATATGGCAATTTTTCATGTCACTGTCTGTGGTAAATAGGTTAATCAGTATTTCCGGTAGAAGAGCTCCAAAATACCTACTCAGTGTGGTGATTTTGTTTTGTTTTTAGTTGTGGGAGATGCAAGATGCAATCACTTGCCCTTTATTTGTCCTCACACACCCAAGATTACTGGGTCCCTAAAAAACTTTACTGATTTGGCAGTTTGCTAATACATTGTAGTATGTATCTACCACCCTATGGCGTGCATGAGTCTATTAAGTTTCTGACATACTGTTTACTGCTCGCTCATCCCATGAGATTAAAATAATGCCTCTGTGACATGTCCAGATAATTAAAGTTCCTTCAGACTCTGATAGACAAGCAGGAGAGCTAACAGTGTCCTGAGGCAAGACCATTCATTGTGTGTTGTCCATTACACATGAATTCAAACTGCTCCTCATCCTACTTCTCATATGAGTGGGAAAGAAGGCATTTTCCAGGTTAATGGCTACATAGTATGTGCCAGAGGCCATGTTAATCTGCCATAGCAAGTACCTTGCTGACAGCTGCAATTGAGACTACCATTTGATTAAGTTTATGGCAACCCACTAGCAACCACAATGATTTATCTGATTTTTGCAAATTAAATGGGTATATTACATGGATAATCACCTCTGCCTTGTTTAAATCTCTGGGGGTGGTATTCCTCCTGAGACAATTTTTTTCATTAAATAAAGTTATTATCAGGGCTGATGTAGGGGCTGAAGGCAAGTCACACCAGTCCATCAAGATAACTTTCACCTCACAGGTAAAGCAAACAAAATAAGGGGTTGGGCCTATCATCAAGTATGTCCATTTCAAATGCAAATACAGGGAGCAGAGAAATAACCATCAGGTGGGTCTGTGGACCCAGTGGACCAACTGTGAGCCAGACCTGGCCAATACTTTATTTATTACCTTTCCTCCTATAGGCACCCATACTAACTGGGAGAGCAAGAGAATACTGGTGCTTTGTGTCTCCAGTTTCAAAATCCGTTCTTACCCCAACAACACTTCAGAAAATCTGGAAAATCTTTCCACAATACAGTTACCTGAGCAAATGGTTATGACCCCCTAGGGAAGTTGTAAGTGATCCTGAATTGAACTGCAGTTTTCTAGGTTCCTTTCCCATCAGGACCTGGCTTCTCCTTTGTTCATTGCTTGGATTTAACCCTTAATGTGATCGCCTGTCAGGGAAGTAGGAATAGAGTTTAAAGAGGGCAAACATTGCTTTTTGAGCTGCTGATGCATTTGAGGCCTCTGCATGATCTTCAAGCAAGGGGGACAGCCACTATATTTTAATAAGAGGGAATGGGCCACATCTTCAGGCACAATGGTTTTATAGAACTCTGGGAGTTCAAGATATTCAATACCATTTATCCCTTCCAGGGTCTCTGCTTTTCCTATTAGGGTTCTATCAGTATGCAGAAAAAATTTCAGAGCTGAAAATTTAACGTCTTTGAAGTTCCTCTACTCTTATCAATAAATCATGAGCCCGATCCTCTCCTCCCTCTGGCTTTAGGAGATTAGGATTTTCATAAAACTTGCCAAGAAGTCCCTCTGACTCTCATATTTTGTCTTTAATTGGTGATTTCTCACCTCAAGCCCATCTTTATCTTTATTCAATGATAATCAGCCATAGCCACCCAATTTCAGGATGTATTTTAACTCATTCCTGTCAAGTGTCAGAGATATTCCATTAGTCAGCATATCCTTTTCTACTGGTATTCTATCCAAGCTCACCATCAGTGAAAGTTTTAACAATTGTACTATCACAGCATGGCAGGAGCTATCCGTACTACAACTACTATCCTCATTGCCAGCTTGCCAGTGAGAGATCCACCTCCAAAACCCAATTTAGAGTCTACTTTGTAGGACTATTTCTTGTACCAGCTAGTTTAGATTAAATTTCCTGAAATTGACTCTGATATGAGAAATTGTGAGCAGAAAGTTTATTGGAAATTATCCTTGGGAGATTCACTTGTAAGAAAGTGATGAAGGTAGAATTGGGCAAAGGGAGAAACTGACACATTCTGCAAGTACAATTGCAATCTCAGGTAAAGCTATAAGAGCTATGAAACTAAGAAGGCTTTTCAGAGTTATCTCAAATTGAGAGAAGAGGTTCTTTGTATTCTCACGTCAGCGAGTATTTGGTCACAGGCCATCCTCAGGGGAGGGCAAAACTCTGGGCAAGGAAGTCCTCTGTTGGCTGAAGGCAATTCTCACTAAGGGACACAGCTGAGGACTAACAGATATTCAGAGCAGCTGGGGATGGATGTTTGGGCCCTATAGAGATCTGGATGGAGCATGCCACTCTCCTCCACTACTTCACTGATCCACTGAATCTATGCCTGTCTTGCTGCACAATGAACAATTTTTAGATTTTTATCTTACTTGTCTTTATCCCAACATTAGTTTTTGCGGTCATTACTCTCGTCTTGAAACACTCTTTTTCTTGCTTCCTTGAGACCATTTCCTTGCCGCAATAACCTCTTGGTTTTTCTGTCTAGTCACTGCTTTGTCTCTGCTGTTAGTTCTCTTTCTCTGCATATTTCTTAGATGCTGTTTTTCTCAGGATTCTGTACAAAGCCCTCCTCATTCCCAGCCAGTATCACAGCCAGTTGTGTAGAATCAATTTCAGTCCAAGTAATGATGACTCCTGAATATAGATTATACCTTTATACTGATTGTATCTTAAATAGGCATCTTGCTTTCTTGATATTTGGAAAAGCCACATTTAGGCTCAACATGTCAACAATGGAAACTATCTTCTTTGTTAAAGATGGGCTCGTCTTCTTAGGTTTTCTATCTTGGTGAAAGTCATCACCTTCCAACAATTACTTTAACTAGAAACCTGGGAGACTTCTTTGCTCACTCTCGTTCTCACATTCATTATTCTGTTTCACCAAGTGCGGCTGATTTTACCTCAAGTCTATTTACTTTGCTTTACTTCATTTGCCCCATCTTTGATCAGACTACGTCAACAGCCTTCTAATTGGTGCCCATTGCTATTATTCTGAAATTCAAACTTCTTGTGGAATTTTCAGTCTCTTTATTTTCTTGCCACTCCTTATTCCCTACAGCCTATTTCTCACCACTTCTCAATTTCTACTGTTTCTATTTATCTCTGACCTTTGATTGGACAATCTATTTTTAGCTCTGAGATCTTATTTGTTGCTCACCTTTGAAGAAATGCTATTAAGCATAGCTAAAATAGTATAGTATATTGGTTAATAGAATGTGTTCTGAAATTAGAATCCTTTAGGTCAAAGGCTCCACTGCATATTAGCTGTAAGCCCATTGACAACTTACTAAATCTCTTTGAGCCTGAGTTTCTTTCTCACAGATTTGTGGTGAGAATGATACAAGATAGCACATGTAACATATTTAGAATATCCTATGTGACAAATAATGCACTAAACAATGTCAATACGATACATGGAAATGAAACAACTTACACCTGAATAACTCTTGGGTGAATATTAACATTAAGGCAGAAATAAAAAAGACTTGGAAATTAATGAAAATATGGATGGAACTTAACAAAATCTCTGGGATGCCACCAAAGCATTGTTAAAAGAAAAGTCTGTAACCCTAAATGCCTTCATCAAGAAGTTAGAAATATCTCAAATGAGCAATGCAACTTTGCACCTAAAGGAACTAGGGAAAAAAAGAACAAACCATCCCCAAAGCTAGCAGAAAAAAAGAAATAACAAAAACTGGGGCTGGGCACGGTGGCTCACACCTGTAATCCCAGCGCTTTGGGAGGCCAAGGTGGGCGGATCACGAGGTCAGGAGATGGAGACCATCGTGGCTAACATGGTGAAACCCTGTATCTACTAAAAATACAAAAAATTAGCCGGCCGTGGTGGCGGGCACCTGTAGTCCCAACTACTTGGGAGGCTAAGGCGGGAGGAGGGCGTGAACCTGGGAGGTGGAGCTTGCAGTGAGCCGAGATTGCGCCACTGCCCTCCAGCCTGGGCAACAGAGCAAGACTCTGTCTCAAAAAAAAAAAAAAAAAGAAAGAAAGAAATAGACAAGAAATTAAGAAAATTGAGATGGAAAAATTTCATACAAAAGATCAATGAAACCAAGTGTTGGTTCTTTGAAAACATAAATAAGACTGCCAGCTAGATTAACAAAGAAAAAGAAAGAAATCTAAACAAGCACAGTCAGAAATGACAAAGGCAATACTACAACTTATACGACAGAAGATCCTCAGAGACTCCTATAAACAACTCTATGCACACAAATTAGTAAATCTGGAGGAAATGGATAAATTCCTGGAGGCACACAATCTCCCAGGATTGAATCAGGAAGAGATTGAAACTCTGAATAGGCCAATATCAATTTCTGAAAATGAATCAGTAATAAAGAACCTACGAACAAAATAAAGCCCTGGACCAGAAGGATTTACAGCCGAATTCTACCAGATATACAAAGAAAAACTGGCACCAATCCTACTGAAACTTTTTTAAAAATCGAGGGAAAAGGGGCTCCTCCCTAACTTACTCTATGAAGCCAGCATCGACCTGATACCAAAATCTGGCAGAGACACAATGAAAAAAAGAAAACTTCAGGCTAATATCCCTGATGAACATAGATGCAAAAATCTTCAACAAAATATTGGTAAACTGAATCCATCAGCACATCAAAAAGTAAGTACATCACGATTAAGTAGGCTTTAGTCCTGGGATGCAAGGCTGTTTCAACATACACAAACCAATAAATGTGATTCTCCACATAAATAGAATTAAAAGCAAAAATCATATGATCATCTCAATAGACACAGAAAAAGCTTTTGATAAAATCCAACATCCCTTCATGATAAAAACTTTCAACAGACTAGGCATCAAAGGAACATACCTCAAAATAATAACAGCCATCTATTACAAACCCACAGCCAACAACGTAATAAATGGGGGAAAATGGAAAGTATTTCCCCTGAGAAATGGAACAAGACAAAGCCGCCTACTCTCACCACTCCTATTCAACACAGTACTGGAAATCCTAGCATAGCAATCAGGCAAGAGGAAAAAAAGAAAGGACATACAAATAGGAAAAGAAGAATTCAAACTATCTCTCTTTGCTGATGATACGATTCTATACCTAGAAAATCCTAATGAATCTGTCAAAGGCTCCTAGAATAAATACATGACTATAGTATACTTTCAGGATACAATATCAATTTACAAGAATCAGTAGCATTTCTATGCACCAATAACACTCAGGGTGAGAGTGAAATCAAGAACATGCTCCCACTTTATAGCAGCCACAAAGAAAATGAAATACCTAGGAATACAGCCACTGAAGGAGGTAAAAGATATCTACAAGTAGAACTTTGATATTATTACTTCTTCTACTGAACTTCATATATATTATTGCAATTGCCTATTTTCTCCTTAAATTCTTCCTTAGAGTATAAGTTCCTTGGTAACCTAATATATTCCCTGTTCTAATAAAATAATCTAGTAATAATTATACAACGTTTGTATAGTCTGCAGTGACAATGATTAAAGTATGTGTAAATCATGCTAAAAAAAAAGATTAAAGAGCTTGGGAAAGGAGCAAATAATTTCATTGAGTTCTGAGGGATAAATAAGACAGATACAAGAAAGGAAGGATGATCCCTGTAGAGAAGACAGGATCCGTGAAGGCTTAGACACAATTAACAGTAGTTGGTAAGACCGCTGCAAAGCATGGGCAGGGAAGCAGTAGGAGAGGAGATCAGAAGCTGGGAGCAAACAGATGACTACACAAGTCAAGGCCTTGTTTTCCAGGTGCCTCGTAAACCTTCCTGATTCACTATGAACCTAGAAAGCAGAGGGTCCTTAGGAAAGCAAATAGTAACTTTGTCAACATCCCGGATGAATAGAGACTTACAGTTCTATTTAATTTGATTGAAAGTAATTAAGAAATGTTCCTTCTTTTTTATGTGTGTGTGTCTTTAGGTGTAGAGTCATATCTGCTGCAGAGTTTCAGTGAAGTATGATTAGCAACATGGCCTTAGGTTTTATATCAAATTTTAGCTGATGTAGTTATGATAACATACTACTTCATAAAAAAGGTATATTGTAAAATCTGTGAGAGATATGAGAGGTTAACTAAGACATAACGTGGGATCACAAACAAGCTGTGTATATTTAACATAGATGGGTCTTGAAAGTGTTTGAATGCTGTACAAAGGGGAAACCATAGGTTGATGATGAATCATAGTTTTTGAGGAATGAAAATAAATAAAATCCAAAGAACAGGAGGAAGAATTAGACTTAACCTGGAGAGGAGAAACATTTTCTACCAAGGCTAAGTAGGAAAGTGTACAAATTAAATTATGTTTATGTGGGGAAGAGAAGGATTAAGTACCTGGGAGAATGAAGGGGACAGTTGTGGGGTGAGAGTACTCAGGAAGAAGATAAAAACTTGATGTTATGGTCCAAATGCTTGTGTTCTCTCCCAAATTTACATGTTAAAATCCGAATCCCCAAGGCAATGATATTAAGAAGTTTGAACTTTGGGGAGGTGATTAGGTCTTGAGGGTGAAGCCCTCATGACTGGGGATTAGTGCTGTTATAAAAGAGGTCCTCTCTGCCTTGCCCCTTATACCATATGAAGATACAGCAAGAAGGCACCATGATGAACTAGGTAAGGGGCCCTCACCAGATTCTGAATTTGCTGGCACCTGGATCTTGGATGTCTCAGCTTCCAGAGCTATGAGGAATACATTTCTGTTGCATACAAGCCACCCAGTAAGTTTATGGTATTTTGTAGTGGCCTGAATGGACAAAGATACTTGAAGAATTCCCTGAGAAGAAAAAAGAAATGAGTATTTTGGGGGGTCATTTAGAATTGTACCTAGGAAGAACTGAGGGTAGACCTAATATGTTGTTACAGTCTGCACCTTGAAGAAAGAGGATTTGTTGGAGGCTGGAGGAGTAATGATCTGAAAAGGCAATGGGAGCCAAAAGAATCATTGGTGTCCCCCAAAATACAAAAATTAGCTGGGCATGGTGGCACATGCCTATAGTCCCAGCTACTCAGGGGGGTGAGGTAGAAACCCAGGAGGTTGAGATTGCAGTGACCTGTGATGGCAGCACTGGACTCCAGCCTGGGTGACAGAATGAGACCCTGTCTTAAAAAAAAAAAAAAAAAAGAATCATGGCATCATCTATTATCACCTTTGACCATATTACATTGGCATTATCTATTTACTGTCCTACCTAATGGCAAGATTTAATCTACAAAGACAATGACTATGGTTTTAAAAATATATTTTTGTATTCCTGACACTAGAACTATTTTTGTATCCACACAGTAAGCACTGAAAGAAATTGACAGGGATCTGTCTGCAAAGGTAACATTCTGTTTTTATTTTAAAAAAAATGGTTAACTGTACATTTCCTATGAAATAGGGGTTTATGGAGACAAAATGGAAAGGTGTAATAAGGAAATAAGTTGTGAGGGCTGGAAAGAGAAAGAAGGACAGAGAAAAGTTGTGATGAGGACACAGTGTAGGAGAGAAGGACAGAGAGATTTGCATTGAAGCTCATTGTTAAGTAGGGCAGAGTGAGATGAACTGACCTCAAGCTGAAATTCTGGCCTCAAGTTGTTTCCATATTAAAGTAGTTTGATTCTAAATTGTATGTTTTATTTGGAGTCAACATTTGCAGGCTCTGTTTTGGAATACCAACAGGATATTGGTAGGAAGTTGTTTTTTGCCTGATCAGAACTCAACAAAAGAAATGGTGTGGTTGACCCAAGTTATGAAGTCATGTTACAACAACCAGTACTAGGATATGTTTTAAACTAATCCCTCAGGATATAAACCAGTTTATATAAACCAGTCTTTAATTCTGAGTACTTCAGTATTATTTCTGCCTGTTCCTTTTCTTCTTTTAGCTTTTTCTGCTCTCTCTCTCCCCTGTTGTACCTCTGCCTAATATTTCCTTGTTTTTTAAATTTACCTTTATTCTTTCCCTAACCCTTTCTCCTTTGTGAGGAAGGGGGAAAGTTTGTGTGATGAGACCTAACACAGAAAAATCAACATGAAGAAAAGAGAGGGGGGCTATGAAGTACACTAAGCATGTCTTTCTCTTCCCTGTTACATAGAAAAATGTCATCCACAAGCTGTGTTTGATTAGAAATAAACTGCATCAATTATCCAAAGTGAACAATGAGCATGGAAGAAAGAATTTCAGGGTCATGGGAAACACTAAGCCTAGACTCAAATGCCTTTGTCCTTTAATTTTAGCTTTGTCATTTACGATCTGTGTGATTTCTGGTGAGTTTTCTTTTCTGAATTTCAACTTTCTTATTTCTTAAATGAAAATGTTATTCTGTAACTGTGGTAAGCAGAATCCTGGTCCTTATGATCATTGCTCCCTGATGTTACACCCATGAATGTGTTACTTTACATGACATAAGGAACTTTCAGGATGTAATTAAGGTTACTAATATGTTGAGTTTAAGATTGTGAGATTATGCTGAATTGTCTAGCTTCACCCATTGTACTCATATGAGACCTTCAAAGTAGAAGAGGAAGGAAGAAGAGCAAGTTCGAGAGATTCAGGTCATGAGTAAGGTTCTGTGTGCTGTTGCTGACTTGAAGATGAAGAGGGCTGCCTGGAAATCAAAAGAAGGAATAAATTCTGGCAACAATCGGTTATCTTGGTAGAGGACCCTCAGCCTCAGTGGAGACCTGCAGACCTGTCCAGCACTTTGACTTCAGTCTGCTTAGAGGCTGAGCAAAGAATCCAAACATGCTGTGACCTATAGAGCTTCTGACCTATAGAAACTATGAGATAATAAATTTGCATTGTTTAAAGGTGCTGAGTTTGTGTGAATTTGTTATTGCAGCAATAGAAAACTACTACTAGTAGTACTACTAATATTACAAGAATTAAAGGAATTGACACATGTTGGCGTTTAGGGAGTAAATAAATCACATCTCTTTCTTCTCTCAAATAAAGGACCAAGTGAGAAAGAAGACAGAAAGGATAAATGGAAAATTTACTGATAAAGACTGAATTGCATGACATGACCTCAATGTGTGGCCATCATAGGCTTTCTAATATTTTTTTTCTGGAAATAAATGTACACTTCTAGTCATGATCAGAGTCAAATACGTCAGGCATCCTCTGTAGAAGTAGATTATTTACTACGTGGTTGAGAAGAGACTAAATAGCAGCATGAAATAGTATGAGAGAGACCATGTGCTTGGGCTGAGCAAGGTTATTTCCTGCTCACAAACTCACTAATTGGATCATTCATACTTGCCCAGTGAGTGAAAAGAGAGACTGGGTTGGCTACTCCAACTAAAATGCTTCCACATGGAAAAATAGTCCATGAAAACTAAGTCCTTAGCAAAGAACCTGGCACAAATTAAATGCCTCATATATAGCTATCCCAAAGTGGCAATTATTTGGCTTTCCTAGCATTGTCAAATTTCCTGGGTTTGGGACCCATCCCATTTCAGTGTGGCTCTTTCTCCTGAATTTGGTCCTACTCCCTCACATTGACCTCCCTGTGCTGAGAGAGTCAAGGCCCAGAGGTCTTCATTTCAGCACCCAGAGGAGGTTGGCATCTCCTGCTTGTAGATCTGCATGTAGCCGCCCTACTCCATCCACTTCCTGTTTTATTATCCTTGGGAATGACCTATTGGGTCTCATAAACTTGAGACCAGGTTCTCTGTATTTAGCAAGTGTAAACTTACAATGCATATAGAGACATCCTTGTAGATGAGTTTTCAATAAAGAGAAAGGTGGTAGGGCTCTCTTCTGTCCCCATTTTATACACTTTGCACCTACCACTTGGAAATCAAAAGATCCTCCATTGAACTTGAGTATTCTTGGAACTCATCCAGTAGTGGCAGCCTTTTTCTAATTTAAGGAAACATATGATACAAATACATCAAATTTTATAACGTTAACTATTGATAAAACTTTGCTAAATGTGTATTATCATCTAGGGACCAACAGTATCTAATTTGGCACAAAATTATTGGTGGTGTAATTTCATGGTTAATGTTCATCAATAATTTATAGTACTACACAACAAACTTGATGACTTTCATATCTATTACCAAAACAAATTTCATTTAAAAAATGACATAATATAGAAGTGATATTCGTGATGGGAATTTCAGACTACGTAAGAAAAGATATAGGGCTGTAGTTCTCTACTGAGGAATTCTGAAGGAGCACACGTTGCAGAGGAGTCTCATAAATCACAAACTTAAATAGTCACTGCTTTAAAATCTAGGCTGGCTCTGACTATAACACTATTTTATACTCCTCTTTCCCAGCCAATTAAAATTCCAGCAATTACATGGCATTCCAGTTGGCTATTTTTGCTATCTGCGTAAAGGCAGGCAATCATCTTAGAATTATAGGATGTGGAAGGAAAGTGAGAATAGTGCAAACGCCTCTTAGTTAAAAAATACATTTTTCTTGAGCTTTATAAGGAAAAGAAAACCCCATCTCATGGCACTACCAAGATGCCACAGTCAATTCCAAAATATTTGTGAGCATTAGTATGTTCACTTAAAAAAATCTTTTGTTCTTGCTGCATTTATGCAAAATGCCTGTGAAGAATCTATGAGACCTTTGGTAGGTTACTTATCTTTTCTGTGCTTCAGCTTTCTCATCTGAAAAATGGGGACAATAATAGGGGTTTCATTTTATCCAACAACATGGATTTTTTGAGTAGTAAATTAGCACCTCTCTCTTTCTCTACACACACACATACACAATGCTTAGAATAGTGATAAACACATAAAAAGATATAAGCTATTATTATTGTTATTCTTAATCCTTAACACTATTTATAGTGAATGATGTGTTCTTTCTGTGACAATATTTATATAGTGTTTACAGGTATTTGCTGTTTATGGAGGGTTTTAATACCTTACTAAGCTTAAATTAACACTTTCATGTAGTTGTACAAACAGTCCAGGTAGAATTATATTGACCTAATAGATGGAAAAAGTATAAATTGTAAGCTTTAAAAAAGGCTTTAGAATTAAGGCTTGCATTTCCAACTTCCAACCAGGATCACTTTTATTATATAAGGAATAATACAACTATCTGAATCTTAGTAAAAATGTTTTGAATTTTTCATCTTCTACACAGAAATTCTACTCAGAATAGCAAAAATAAGATTATTTCAGAGAAAAGGTTTTTTTGTTTTTTTCTTTTAAGACGGAGTCTTGCTCTGTCACCCAGGCTGGAGTGCAGTGGCACCATCTTGGCTCACTGCAAGCTCTGCCTCCCGGGTTCACGCTATTCTCCTGCCTCAGCCTCCTGAGTGGCGCCCACCACCATGCCCGGCTAATTTTTTTATTTTTAGTTTTTAGAGATGGGGTTTCACTGTGTTAGCCAGGATGGTCTGGATCTCCTGACCTCGTAATCCACCTGCCTCAGCCTCCCAAAGTCCTGGGATTACAGGCGTGAGCCACCACACCCGGCCTCAGAGGAAGGTCTTAATTTAATTCAATTTGCTTTGAAAGTGCTTCATCCTCAGTAGTCAATATTTTTGATAGAGTAAAAGGAAATGCACATTTATGTTCTGAGATTTTGAAGCAGTAAACATTTATTTTTCAGCTAATAACAAGACTCTTTGGCAAGTGTTGCTGATGACAAATGTTTACCATTCTCCAAGCTTAGAGAAAGGATTCCTTTGAGCAGTGGGATTTATGTTGTCTCAGTTAGGCAGTGACTAGACTGACCTTTTCAAAATGCTCTAAAATTGATTATAAGAGGATAGAGACTTCAATGAAATAAATAAATAGGATTTAAAACGTAACACAAAATGCACCAGAAGGCACACACAAATAATAGCGAACTGTACATTGAAAGCCAAAGAGATCACATATTGCTCAATAACTCCATCTGTGAGGTAAATAGGAATGAAATATAAAATAGACAGAAAGCCATTCAGAGTTGGGAGGAGCCAAGATGGCTGAATAGGAACAGCTCCGGTCTACAGCTCCCAGCATGAGCGACGCAGAAGATGGGTGATTTCTGCATTTCCATCTGAGGTACTGGGTTCATCTCACTAGGGAGTGCCAGACAGTGGGCGCGGGTCAGTGGGTGCGCGCACCATGCTCGAGCCGAAGCAGGGCGAGGCATTGCCTCATTTGGGAAGCGCAAGGGGTCAGGGAGTTCCCTTTCCGAGTCAAAGAAAGGGGTGACAGACGCACCTGGAAAATCGGGTCACTGCCACGCGAATATTGCGCTTTTCGGATGGGCTTAAAAAACTGCACACCACGAGATTATATCCCACACCTGGCTCAGAGGGTCCTACGCCCACGGAGTCTCGCTGATTGCTAGCACAGCAGTCTGAGATCAAACTGCAAGGCGGCAGCGAGGCTGGGGGAGGGGTGCCCGCCATTGCGCAGGATTGCTTAGGTAAACAAAGCAGCCTGGAAGCTTGAACTGGGTGGAGCCCAGCACAGCTCAAGGAGGCCTGCCTACCTCTGTAGGCTCCACCTCTGGGGGAGGGCACAGACAAACAAAAAGACAGCAGTAACCTCTGCAGACTTAAAGGTCCCTGTCTGACAGCTTTGAAAAGAGCAGTGGTTCTCCCAGCACACAGCTGGAGATTTGAGGAGACTGCCTCCTCAAGTGGGTCCCTGACCCCTGACCCCTGAGCAGCCTAACTGGGAGGCACCCCCCAGCAGGGGCACACTGACACCTCACACGGCAGGGTATTCCAACAGACCTGCAGCTGAGGGTCCTGTCTGTTAGAAGGAACACTAACAAACAGAAAGGACATCCACACCAAAAACCCATGTACATCACCATCATCAAAGACCAAAAGTAGATAAAACCACAAAGATGGGGAAAAAACAGAACAGAAAAACTGGAAACTCTAAAACGCAGAGTGCCTCTCCTCCTCCAAAGGAACGCAGTTCCTCACCAGCAACGGAACAAAGCTGGATGGAGAATGACTTTGACGAGCTGAGAGAAGAAGGCTTCAGACGATCAAATTACTCTGAGCTACGGGAGGACATTCAAACCAAAGGCAAAGAAGTTGAAAACTTTGAAAAAAATTTAGAAGAATGTATAACTAGAATAACCAATACAGAGAAGTGCTTAAAGGAGCTGATGGAGCTGAAAACCAAGGCTTGAGAACTACGTGAAGAATGCAGAAGCCTCAGGAGCCGATGCGATCAACTGGAAGAAAGGGTATCAGCAATGGAAGATGAAATGAATGAAATGAAGTGAGAAGGGAAGTTTAGAGAAAAAAGAATAAAAAGAAATGAGCAAAGCCTCCAAGAAATATGGGACTATGTGAAAAGACCAAATCTACATCTGATTGGTGTACCTGAAAGTGACGGGGAGAATGGAACCAAGTTGGAAAACACTCTGCAGGATATTATCCAGGAGAACTTCCCCAATCTAGCAAGGCAAGCCAACGTTAAGATTCAGGAAATACAGAGAACACCACAGAGATACTCCTCGAGAAGAGCAACTCCAAGACACATAATTGTCAGATTCACCAAAGTTGAAATGAAGGAAAAAATGTTAAGGGCAGCCAGAGAGAAAGGTCGGGTTACCCTCAAAGGGAAGCCCATCAGACTAACAGCGGATCTCTTGGCAGAAACCCTACAAGCCAGAGGAGAGTGGGGGCCAATATTCAACATTCTTAAAGAAAAGAATTTTCAACCCAGAATTTCATATCCAGCCAAACTAAGCTTCATAAGTGAAGGAGAAATAAAATACTTTACAGACAAGCAAATGCTGAGAGATTTTGTCACCACCAGGCCTGCCTTAAAAGAGCTCCTGAAGGAAGCGCTAAACATGGAAAGGAACAACCGATACCAGCCACTGCAAAATCATGCCAAAATATAAAGACCATTGAGACTAGGAAGAAACTGCATCAACTAATGAGCAAAATCACCAGCTAACATCATAATGACGGGATCAAATTCACACATAACAATATTAACTTTAAATGTAAATGGACTAAATGCTCCAATTAAAAGACACAGACTGGCAATTTGGATAAAGAGTCAAGACCCTTCAGTGTGCTGTATTCAGGAAACCCATCTCACGTGCAGAGACACACATAGGCTCAAAATAAAAGGATGGAGGAAGATCTACCAAGCAAATGGAAAACAAAAAAAGGCAGGCGTTGCAATCCTAGTCTCTGATAAAACAGACTTTAAACCAACAAAGATCAAAAGAGACAAAGAAGGCCATTACATAATGGTAAAGGGATCAATTCAACAAGAAGAGCTAACTATCCTAAATATATATGCACCCAATACAGGAGCACCCAGATTCATAAAGCAAGTCATGAGTGACCTACAAAGAGACTTAGACTCCCACACATTAATAATGGGAGACTTTAACACCCCACTGTCAACATTAGACAGATCAACGAGACAGAAAGTCAACAAGGATACCCAGGAATTGAACTCAGCTCTGCACAAAGCAGACCTAATAGACATCTACAGAACTCTCCACCCCATATCAACAGAATATACATTTTTTTCAGCACCACACCACACCTATTCCAAAATTGACCACATACTTGGAAGTAAAGCTCTCCTCAGCAAATGTAAAAGAACAGAGATTATAACAAACTATCTCTCAGACCACAGTGCAATCAAACTAGAACCCAGGATTAAGAATCTCACTCAAAACCGCTCAACTACAAGGAAACTGAACAACCTGCTCCTGAATGACTACTGGATACATAACGAAATGAAGGCAGAAATAAAGATGTTCTTTGAAACCAACGAGAACAAAGACACAACATACCAGAATCTCTGGGACGCATTCAAAGCAGTGTGTAGAGGGAAATTTATAGCACTAAATGCCCACAAGAGAAAGCAGGAAAGATCCAAAATTGACACCCTAACATCACAATTAAAAGAACTAGAAAAGCAAGAGCAAACACATTCAAAAGCTAGCAGAAGGCAAGAAATAACTAAAATCAGAGCAGAACTGAAGGAAATAGAGACACAAAAAACCCTTCAAAAAATTAATGAATCCAGGAGCTGGTTTTTTGAAAGGTTCAACAAAATTGATAGACCGCTAGCAAGACTAATAAAGAAAAAAAGAGAGAAGAATCAAATAGACACAATAAAAAATGATAAAGGGGATATCACCACTGATCCCACAGAAATACAAACTACCATCGGAGAATATTACAAACACCTCTACACAAATAAACTAGAAAATCTAGAAGAAATGGATAAATTCCTCGACACATACACTCTCCCAAGACTAAACCAGGAAGAAGTTGAATCTCTGAACAGACCAATAACAGAAGCTGAAATTGTGGCAATAATCAATAGTTTACCAACCAAAAAGAGTCCAGGACCAGATGGATTCACAGCCGAATTCTACCAGAGGTACGAGGAGGAACTGGTACCATTCCTTCTGAAACTATTCCAATCAATGGAAAAAGAGGGAATCCTCCCTAACTCATTTTATGAGGCCAGCATCATTCTGATACCAAAGCCTGGCAGAGACACAACCAAAAAAGAGAATTTTAGACCAATATCCTTGATGAACATTGATGCAAAAATCCTCAATAAAAGTCTGGCAAAACGAATCCAGCAGCACATCAAAAAGCTTATCCACTATGATCAAGTGGGCTTCATCCCTGGGATTCAAGGCTGGTTCAATATACGCAAATCAATAAATGTAATCCAGCATATAAACAGAGCCAAAGACAAAAACCACATGATTATCTCAATAGATGCAGAAAAAGCCTTTGACAAAATTCAACAACCCTTCATGCTAAAAACTCTCAATAAATTAGGTATTGATGGGACGTATTTCAAAATAATAAGAGCTATCTATGACAAACCCACAGCCAATATCATACTGAATGGGCAAAAACTGGAAGCATTCCCTTTGAAAACTGGCACAAGACAGGGATGCCCTCTCTCACCACTCCTATTCAACATAGTGTTGGAAGTTCTGGCCAGGGCAATTAGGCAGGAGAAGGAAATAAAGGGTATTCAATTAGGAAAAGAGGAAGTCAAATTGTCCCTGTTTGCAGACGACATGATTGTATATCTAGAAAACCCCATTGTCTCAGCCCAAAATCTCCTTAAGCTGATAAGCAACTTCAGCAAAGTCTCAGGATACAAAATCAATGTACAAAAATCACAAGCATTCTTATACACCAACAACAGACAAACAGAGAGCCAAATCATGAGTGAACTCCCATTCACAATTGCTTCAAAGAGAATAAAATACCTAGGAATCCAACTTACAAGGGATGTGAAGGACCTCTTCAAGGAGAACTACAAACCACTGCTCAAGGAAATAAAAGAGGATACAAACAAATGGAAGAACATTCCATGCTCATCGGTAGGAAGAATCAATATTGTGAAAATGGCCATACTGCCCAAGGTAATTTACAGATTCAATGCCATCCCCATCAAGCTACCGATGACTTTCTTCACAGAATTGGAAAAAACTACTTTAAAGTTCAAATGGAACCGAAAAAGAGCCCGCATCGCCAAGGCAATCCTAAGCCAAAAGAACAAAGCTGGAGGCATCACACTACCTGACTTCAAACTATACTACAAGGCTACAGTAACCAAAACAGCATAGTACTGGTACCAAAACAGAGATCTAGATCAATGGAACAGAACAGAGCCCTCAGAAATAATGCCGCATATCTGCAACTATCTGATCTTTGACAAACCTGAGAAAAACAAGCAATGGGGAAAGGATTCCCTATTTAATAAATGGTGCTGGGAAAACTGGCTAGCCATATGTAGAAAGCTGAAACTGGATCCCTTCCTTACACCTTATACAAAAATCAATTCAAGATGGATTAAAGACTTAAACGTTAGACCTAAAACCGTAAAAACCCTAGAAGAAAACCTAGGCATTACCATTCAGGACATAGGCATGGGCAAGGACTTCATGTCCAAAACACCAAAAGCAATGGCAACAAAAGCCAAAATTGACAAATGGGATCTAATTAAACTAAAGAGCTTCTGCACAGCAAAAGAAACTACCATCAGAGTGAACAGGCAACCTACAAAATGGGAGAAAATTTTTGCAACCTACTCATCTGACAAAGGGCTAATATCCAGAATCTACAATGAACTCAAACAAATTTACAAGAAAAAAACAAACAACCCCATCAAAAAGTGGGCGAAGGACATGAACAGACACTTCTCAAAAGAAGACATTTATGCAGCCAAAAAACACATGAAAAAATGCTCATCATCACTGGCCATCAGAGAAATGCAAATCAAAACCACAATGAGATACCATCTCACACCAGTTAGAATGGCAATCATTAAAAAGTCAGGAAACAACAGGTGCTGGAGAGGATGTGGAGAAATAGGAACACTTTTACACTGTTGGTGGGACTGTAAACTAGTTCAACCATTGTGGAAGTCAGTGTGGCGATTCCTCAGGGATCTAGAAGTAGAAATACCATTTGACCCAGCCATCCCATTACTGGGTATATACCCAAAGGACTATAAATCATGCTGCTATAAAGACACATGCACATGTATGTTTATTGCGGCATTATTCACAATAGCAAAGACTTGGAACCAACCCAAATGTCCAACAATGATAGACTGGATTAAGAAAATGTGGCACATATACACCATGGAATACTATGCAGCCATAAAAAATGATGAGTTCATGTCCTTTGTAGGGACATGGATGAAGCTGGAAACCATCATTCTGAGCAAACTATCGCAAGGACAGAAAATCAAACACTGCATGTTCTCACTCATAGGTGGGAATTGAACAGTGAGACATGGACACAGGAAGGGGAATATCACACTCAGGGGACTGTTGTGGGATGGGGGGAGGGGTGAGGGATAGCATTGGGAGATATACCTAATGCTAGATGACGAGTTAGTGGGTGCAGCGCACCAACATGGCACATGTATACATATGTAAGTAACCTGCACAATGTGCACATGTACCCTAAAACTTAAAGTATAATAAAAAAAAAAAAAAGAAAAAGAAAGCCATCCAAATGCTGGTTGCCAGATCTTTTCCTTCAAAGTCAAATGGAGACAGGTACATTCACCAAATGAAACAATAGTTCCTTGACTCTATTTAGAAGGCCTTTGATTAGCTTGCAAAAAATGCAAATTCTTGGGCTTTCCCCGTGCTTTACTTAATGTCTCCGAAACCACACTTTTAACATACATGGTGTCAGACCTCAAGGATACTTAAGAATAGCCGCTGTAATTTAGGCTTCAATCTTCTCCTTATTTTGTAGTCTAAGAGTAGGTTCTAAGTTAGAAGAAAAAGAAGATTAAGGCATGTGAGTGCTTGGGTCTAGGCGTCGGGAAACAGTAAACATTGGAAACAGAGGAAAACTCCACTGAAGGGGGAATTGGGATTGGGTTGGAGGGAGATTGGACATTGAGAAAAAAAAAGATTAAATATTTCTTGGGTTGATAATAGTCATATTTCTTGCTTTCAAGTATTAGAACCAAACTCTGACTATCCTAAGCAAAACATTAATAATAATAATTTCATCAGAAGGACATCGGAGGCTCACAAAATTTACGACGGGCTAAATGACTTGGTTTGGTAAACAAAGATCAAGGGGGCTGTAGAAGGCAAGCTAGTAAGAGCATGACAAGATTCATGGAGCAGTAAGAGGCTGGTTTAGGCTGCCTGCCACTTCGGGGAATATAAACTGCAACTTGTTACTAAGATCATCAAGATTCATGGTTTAAGGAGCCCCCAAGTCAAACTGACTAATCCCAAAGTATGTGCTTTCTCCTAGCTCTGTTCGCATGGGGTGAGAAATATTTACCCCCCCCCCCCACCCTTGGTATTTATGGGGCTGGGCACTACCTCTTATCAAGGCTCCACAAACTGGGGTTTGACAACAGGCAGAGAAGCTGTGAATAGGAAGTAGGAGTGTGGCTGCTAGAGAACCAAAAAACTGTCAAATATCCACTATGAGCTCCATCAGGAACGTTCATTTGGGTCTACTTACATCCCATTCAGGTGAGCTCAATAACCACTCATGATGGAACCTACTTTTCTCAGCTCTTCCTTAATCCATCTCTGCTCCCATTTACATGAAGACTTACATATCTGATATATTTTCTAGTTAGAAATTTCTCATTCCTTGTGCTCAATATCTTGCCAAATACAGTCATTCAGTATTTCCTACTTATTACTTTCTAGGATTACATAATTTTCTGAACATATTTGAACAGACTGAATGCAATCTTACTCTTATTGAATACTATCTGTGTTTGGAAGCAGTACATTGCAAAGGCAGGCACAGTCTAAAGCCAAAAATAAATTGTCAAAATTCTCCATTTTAATCTTAGGTTTTTGTAATGGTCATAGTTCTCAGCAGTAGTACTACAAACAAAAGTAATTGATATAAAACTGGAATATTTTATATTTTAAAAATGTGAGTCAAATTAATTTAAAAATATATGTCCAACCAGCTCATGTCAAACAGATCTCTCAAATATTTACCAAATTCCTTCTTGGCTGCCCATCATTCTTCTTGTCCTTATTCTAAATGAAATTCCATTTTAGTGGGGAGATAAAAATAAAATTAGATACATTATAAAAATAATACAAGATTACACTTTATGATAGTGTTTGCTCAACATAAGATAAACCTTCATAAAACAAGTAGAGTTCAACTTAGACCTTGAAAAGCAAAGGGCATCTAGATGAAAGGGAGTAAATCAGAATTGGTGAAGCTATGCTGTGTTCTCCACTTAAAGGCAACATTGCCCTGCTTAGTGCCTTTGTAATTAAGCATTGTTTCACTCCTACTACTTCCTTATTCAATTAGCTGGCTCACTTGGTAGGAACTTGAGTTTTCTCTTGTCTTAGAAGATTTTTCTTTCAGTTCTGCCCTGCTTGTATATAGAATTTTAAAAATGTTTGGTAGTCATTTGATCTACTGATGTTAAGATGTGGAGTATTTTGCAGGTAATATCCTTAAAGCTAAGATGTCCAGAGAACATGGATCCATCTAGAAATGCTTTGGTCATCATTAGTAGTTATGAAAAGCCACTTTATTTATTCCAAAACTCATAATTTTTTTTACAGAACCTATCTCTGAAGTAGGAGAAAGTAGAATAGGTATGCTGTCTTCTCTCTTCTCCAGGGAGGAAACAGAGCAATCTTGACATGACAATTAGAGCCAACCTCCTGGTAAAATCTTCCAGTGGCCTCTCATTTTACTTAGGATAAAATCTGAATTCCACAGTGTGCTCCACAATGCTATGCATAATTCAGTCCTGTCTCCTTTCCAACCTCATTTCAAACCATTTTCTTCCTTCCTCACTATGCTGCAACCACAATGGAACCTCTCTTATTACCCAGATACATCAATGTACTTCTGAAATCAAGGTTTGTATTCTTCTTGATACCACTACTTGGAATCTTTTTTCTCAAGTTCTAGAAATGCTGTGTCTTCTTTTGCCAGGCCTTAACTCGTGTTATACAACCCAGAAAACCTGCCCTGATGGCTCAATCTGTAGTTGTCTCTCTTTTATCCAATTTATTTTCTGCGATATCATCCTGTTTATTTGATATAACTCATCACCTGAAAATTATCTTGGTTATGTAATAATTCTCTGTCTTTCCACTAAATATGTTAGCTCCAGAAGGGCAGGGATGGTGTATGTCTTGATAACCAACGAATCTCCAGTGCCTTGATGATCACTTGGCATACAGAAACTCTAAGGGTAAATGTTTTGAATGGCCAGTGCTGACTCTGTTATAGATGAAGCATTATAGAGGCAATTACAGAGGGCTCAATTTTGATGACAATGGGAAAAAATTAATCTTATATTCCTTATAATTGTGAACTTGAAAAGCAGTTGGGTCATTTCATTGTTTGCTCTATTGATGGTAACATCAATAGTCATGAGATCAATTAAATTACTAAAATTCTAGAAGCCAGGCCTATCATTGTCTTTTTTTTTTTTTTTTTCATTTACTCTATGACACCAAGAGTCTATAATCACTAAGAAGGAAGGTTTCTTGCAATGGTTCAAACTTTGGCGGCAGGAAGGAAAAAATCATTCTGAGGAGATAATGCAACATTATCCTATGCCTGCACACGTAAATAAATTAAGGGATGAAGTTAAGATTCTGACTAAAGTGGATATAGTTTAGGAGAGCTGTAAGAAGTAAAGTTACTTGGAAGTAAGGTTAGATTATTGTTAAGGTATGATAAGACTAAACAATAATCCAGGAATAAAAGCATAAAGTCCATACTGGAAATACTTGGGAATAAATTTAATTTCTTGTACAGGGAAGTGGCCCCAAATTAGCAGTATTTGTAAAGAGTAATCTGTCGGTTATATATTGAGTGAATTCCAAAGGGGAGCAAAAAGAAGAAAAATGTTTCTTAAGAAGCACAATTAATGTTTCCATGCTTGCCAAGAAGAGAATTGCCTTTGCTTTGATAAATATAAATTTTAATATCTGTTTGAACTCCTTTGCAAGAACATATATTTCCTCTTTACTGCATAAACTATTGGAATTTTATTACTTAGAGAAAAAAATAAAAGGGGTAGGTCTTCACAACTGTATAACAAGTAGGATAACTTACATGTTGACCCGAACTGATTTCTTTATTTTTTTCTCTTTTTTTCTTCTTTCTCTTTCACAGATGCCATCTTCCGTTTTCACTGTTCCCCTTTCTTTTTAATAGACATCTATTTTACAGAGCTTTTAATGTGAGTTCAACAAGACGACACTGTGGGGGATAAATGAGAAGAAGAAATACAGAATAGATTCAGGAATTTGGCGGAGAGAGTGGTGAGTGTGGGCTGGAGATGTTGGAGAAAGATCCAGAAATGTGTGACTGACTGCAGATCTGCAGGCGCCTCCTTTGAATTTGTGAAGGGCAGGAATCTCTCTTGGTCTCCTCCCACACTGAATTTAGCAACTCTGAAATCATCATTTCCTAGACTGCCAAAAAGAGAAAAACTCATGAAGTCACTTCAGTTTTTGTCCCTTCTCACTCGCATCTATTTTCCATACAGAAACTGGAGGCATCTTTTCATTTCCCAGATAAATTTTGATTTGCAATCACATTATGTGGTTCAAAATATGTGAGTCATTTACACCTTATTGTGTTATCCTTTTTCTCTTAATGACTTCAGAAATTTCTCTGTATCCTTAATGTGTGAAAGCTACAGTGTGTTCAGGTGTGAGGTTTTATTTGTCGCTTGTTTAATTGTTTTCACTTTGCTTGGCATTATATGAGTTTTTACAATATGTGGAATCATATTTCTAAAGTTTTGAGAAATTGCTACCCATTATAGTAGTATTTTCTATTATTTCTAAGTATTTTTCTATGATCTCATCTGGCATTCCATTTACATTTTTAAACTTCTAGATTTATGCCTCATGCTTCTTAACTTCTCTTTGATAATTTCCAGATTTGGTTCGTGTTATGCACAGTAGTTGTGTTCTAGAAAGTCTTTGGTGACACTGAATTAGGGAATACTGAGCCATTGTTCCTAGGGTGCAATCTCACTTATATTATAACCTTAAACCCTAAAAAACAATTTATCCTGGAAGATTATATTTTCTTTATTTTACAAAAGAGAAAATGAGATTCAGAAGTGTTAAATGACTTGTCTAAGGTCACCCTACCACCAAGTGCCAAAGTTGGGACCCAAACTCCTTCCAACTTATCCTAGAGCCAGAGCTTCTTGCACTGCAGTGTACTGCCCTGTACTCCTCCATTCTGTCCTTGCCTTTGTATGAGAGCTGAAATAAGAAGGACAGCATCACCTTAGTTTGACCTAGCTTGGAACATGTACATCTGGCAACTCAAATTTTTCACCACACTGTGCACGCCCGTGAATGACAGCAAATGTGCTATGAGTATTGATTTTAGAATTACAAATAAATTTTAGCGAGTAGGTGTATTCCCAAATATGGAATCTGTGAATAATGAGAATCAACTGTGTCTCTGTACCGCCACCAGGTAGAATTCCTTAATCTTGCAGATCACTATTTTGTTCTTCAGTTAGGTTCAATTTGTTATTTGACTTAACTGTGACGAGTTTTCATAATTCTTAATTTCAAACAAATTGGTAGTTTTATGATCTCTAAGTTCTATGTCCACAACAGTCAATTTTTGTTCCATAATTATATACTTTTGCATAATGAGTGTATTTCTCTTATCTCTTTGAAGATAGTAACTATATTTATTCCAAATTCTTTTTGTATTTATATATTATCTGTATGTTATTGAGTATAAATTCTTTGTTTCTTGAATTTGTTGCTTCCCTTTCTGGCCTTTCTCAGATGGTGGCTGATTCTCAGTCATGTGTTCACCATGTGCCTTTGATTATGGCCACGTGCTGACACTATGGCCTTTTAGTGCATATACTTGTTGGTGATGCCGTTAGTTTAGGTCTAGCACTTGTGGGAGGCTTTGTTCACTGCTTTAAAGCCTTGAATGTGAGGATCTTTTGTCCTCTTTACCCTCTTAATACAGCTATGTATTAACATCTATTTTATAAACTTTTTACAATGTCAGTTTTAAACTGATAATCTATAATGCCAGTTTTGAATAGGAGCCAGAAATTTTGGTATGAATGTTCAGTCCACTAACTTCAAGCTAAAAGTCCCATGATATTGTCAGTCCTGGTAGGACATGTAGCTGTGGAAATAAAACTTCCTGACATAAATTAGACCATAGCAAAAAGTGCATCCGGAGCCAAGCAGTACGCCTGAATGGAGGAGATTAAGGGAATAAATGCTCTGATGTCTATTTCTTCTCTTCCTCTCATCTCCTGCTGGTGCTTTTTCTTTTCCTTCTCTTTTCTTTTTCTTTTTTGACTAGAACCAATAATAAGCAAGAGAATTGGTAAGCCCAGGAGATATAATCCACTGAGAATTTTAAAGCAGAGTCTAGAAGAACAGAGAGGGAAAAATCAGCACATCAAAGTACTTTTTCTTTTTTTACTTTGCCCACACCTGCCTTTAAGCATTCAATGCAGTGTTTGATTGTGAACTTATAATTGAGGGCTAACGTCCAGTATTTGCCAAAATTAATGTTCCTGTTAGCATAATCTAACCCTCTGATTATGTTTTTATTTCTAGGTAAAAAAAATTTACTAATTTACAGTCAGCATACATAATCTAGATTATATATTTATATATAAATACATAAAATATGCACATATATTTTATTAATAAATATATGTTAATAAAATATGTACAAAAACACAATTATTTTATCGGTATCTTAGTGTCTTTACTAAGAAGCTTGATATATGTTAAAGTCCACCAGTGATCTAAAAATCAAGAGATTGGGGCTTGGGATACTCCCGAATAACTCAACTGAGTAATAACTCAACTGACTGCCCTCTCCTTACTAGGCCTTCTTAGCACATCATTTCTTTTCTTTCTTTCTTTCTTTCTTTTTTTTTTAAAGAGAAGACAGCAAAGCAGTTAAGGCAAATATTTGCCATGCTTGATAAACAATGTTCTGATGTTCTAACTGATTCTAATTAAGACAGCCAATACCAGCTAAATTAATGCACCATTACACAGAAAATAAAAGTATCATCAGGAATACAATCTACTAATTTGCTGATCATGGTCAAACAGCAGCCAGTAGGTAGTAATGGCATGACAAACAGGTAGTCACTGAACTATATTTAGAATATTCTATGCAATTTTTTTCTCTTCAGCTCTATAATTGATGGTAAAATAGTATCTTTGGGTATCCTTGTTATTGCTAAGTATACCAAAATATTATTGTAAGAAAATTACATAAAACTTATATGCATACATATTTTCCCCCAATCAAATTTGCATCCCAAGGCATTTTGTTTTTGCAAATAGGAAGCATATATATAAGCAATTTCCTCAAATTAATTTTAATTAATTAATTAATTACAATTTAGAGGCCATTAATAGACACGTGTACCATGTGTCAGGAACTGTGATAGGGACTGAGAATATGAGGATGAAAAATCATGGTCATTGCCTTAAAGAGCCACCATAAAATAGACAAAAAAGCCAGGTAGACGATTATGCATAGGGCAATAGGTGAAGCGAAGTCTACGGGTGAAATAGGTGGCATAGAAATAAGTTAGAGAGACTGTGATTAACTGTGTGAGAGGCTTATCGGTCTCATAGAGGAGATGCAATCTAAATTGTGTTTTATAGTAGGCTTACCAGCTTCCTTCAAGATGTGTATTTATATAAATTGGTGGTGGGTTGGGGAGTACAAGGGAAGAGGAAAGTGTCCTTTGGTTGAGCATTTCTCTCAAGGAAGAATATAAATAAGTCATTTACTATCATTTGCACTCTGATCTCTTAATTTTAAAATTCTTTATAGAGTAGTTTGTAACTCCAAATCCAAATATTAGAATCAGCCATGTAACAGCATTGATTGCCTGTCAGCATTATTGAGGATCTCTACGTGAAAGTTGCCAGCAATATGTGGTAGTGGAAGACACACAGATGAACAATGAATACTCCTTTAAAGCAGTAATCATCTAGTAAATGGGCAATATACATGCAGACAGAAAGTACATAAAATGATGACTAGTATAACAGTGGCATGAACACAACAAAAAATACCATGAGAAATAATTAAAATAAAATATTAGTGCGATATATATAATGTTAGTTATATTTTTGTAGTGTTTCTCAAGGATACAACATTTTTCTTGATATTAATTTCATTTAATGTTCACAAATACCCTGAGGTTGATATTGATATTTCTATTTTATAAATGGAAACAAAATAGGCACATAAAGATAATACATATATTAAAAAATGAAAGGAAATATTATTGTCAAGGGTAGTTAGAGAAAAGAAAAAAGGCTGTAAAAGATGGACTGGGCTTAAAGCCATTGAGAAGAGGCTGGGAAGGCATGTCACCTGGGTTAATGTAGACGAGAAGATGAGGGATATGAATATGTAGATCATAACAGTGAGCAGATCAGCTTGGCTAGAACAGGCATAGGAAAAAACAACTACATATAGGCATGCAAAATCTATAATAAAAATTAGAAAAAACTCACATTCAACAATAGAAAAATTATTAAATTATTATGTATTTATAGGATAGAAAGTTAACTATTGAACTATGATTTAAATTAGTATTTAAAAATCATAGTAATGATGAAAATAATTAGCTTTTAAATAACCAATCTTTGCATAATTAATAAATGCAGATGGTACAAAATTCAGAAAATACAAAAGGGTTGATAGTGAAAAGTGCTCATTTCTCCCTGGTCCTCATTTCATTCCCCACCCAAAGGCAAACATGATGATAGGTCACATATATTTCTCTGTAGATAATAGGTGCATGTACAAGCATGTACCCACATATATTACAATACATATATATCCATTTTTATTCCCAGATTATAAATATTTGGTTCTTAAAATTGTTTTCTTTTTAAATTTAACAATATATCTTGGAAATGGTTTGAAATCTGTTTATGTAGAGCTGCCATTGTATAAATGCACTACAATTTGTTGATGGGCATTTAGGTTACTTAAGTATTTCGTTTTTTATAAACAATACCATAAAGGGGCAGAGTAGATACAATTTAAATTTTGGTAGACATTGCCAAATTGCCTTCTGTAAAGGTTATGTCAGTTTATATCTCACCAATAGAGTATGAGAACAGCTCCTTCCCCACACCCTTGCCAGTATAGTGCACTTTCAAACTCTTCGATCTCTGCCAAAATAAATTAAAATTTATGTATTACTTTTTTTAAAAAGTAGGCTGAACATCTTTAAAAAATTCATATTTCTTTTGTTGACGAATAATTGGTTAATATCCTTTGCTTATTTTAATTGGGTCATTGACTTTTTTCCTATTAATTTTAATTATTCTTATAATCATCTGTTTTACAAGTTTTGTCTCACAATTTTGTCTTTAAGCATGACTGCATTTGTGATGCTTGTACCCTGTAGTTATGTTTTATTCATGTGTAGTTGAGTTGTTAAATTATTTCATATTTTCTTCTAATATTTTTATCATTTACCTTGTATTTACACCTTTGATTCTTTTAGCACTTAAAAAATAACAAATGCAGGAAGGAAGGATCCTACGTGGTTACCTTAACATCACTTGTTGAAAAATGTATCTTTTCCCCAATTACATGAAATGCCTCTATCATATAGTAAACTGACATAACTTTAAATTTATTTCTGGAATCTCTTGTCAATTCATTAATCTGTATAAATATGCCTTGCCTGTCATTGTCTAACTTATTTTAAATATGTGTAACTACTTAATGACTCTCAGTCTCCCTCACTATAACTATATACATGTATAATCATGTTGGCTGACCACCCTTTATTATGTTTATTTTTTGAAATTTTCAGGGACAATGACTTATTAATAATATGCAAAGGTTAATGTAATAATATACTTTCTCCACTACTGCAACTAGTCCTAAAGTAAATGATTGCTAATCCCATAAAATAAATAATTTATTTCCTTCTTCCTCTTCACTGATTCTTTACTTTTCTCATCATTGGCCAGAACTTTGGTCTAGTGGCTTGCTTCCTGAGGGTTTGGAGCCCTCAGTTGCTTTAATGTTGCTAGTTTGGATTTTCTGCAGTTGCCTATAACATTTATCAATAGGCATGAAAACACCAAGATGCTCCAGTGAACTTGGATCTCGACATATTCCTCTCTGCCCACATTGTGTTACAACAACCCCTCCTTATGGTATTCCAGATCATGTCTAACAATATTGTAACTTCTTTCTTTATCTGCTGTTCCATTGGTATAAGAGAATCCTGACCAGCCTCTACTTTAATGGAACCCTTGCTGTGTACACAGTTAAATGTTTCCCCTTGTTGCTTCCCTTCCCCAATCCCACTCAGGAGCTGGGTCTTCTAATCCAACAGAAACTCAATTTATAGGGTGAGGAAGTAGAAATTCTGCAAAAGGGTTACTGGGAGCAAAGGCGCAGGGGCCAATCCTGCTTCCGTAATTTGTTTCTTGCACTCAAGTAGCCTAGCTACTGGGGACACAGTGCATTAGTTCAGTGCGTACATCTCAACCTAGAAGATGCCCCAAGATGCTGCTTTAGATGCTTTAATTGGTGTTTGAATATTCTATTAACCAGCTTCTTCCAAGATGACACACTGTATGAGAGGACCAGTGAATCCCCGGTCAGGTATTTAGTGTCCTACCTTCTTCCTTAGAATGAATCATTTGATCTGAGTTTATATTATAGAGGGTCCCATGTACTCTATAAGCATTTGAGTTGTGTTGTGTCAAGAGACACTGTGAACAGGAAAGGCAACTTGATATCCAGAGGTGATTTCAATTCTGGCAAGAGAAAATTGCTGTCACCTGCAGCATGAATATAGCCCAAACTGATCAACCTGACATAAAATGAATGGCTGGGCTCCATAAGCAATGTTTCTATATGTAAGACTTGGCATTGGTTTCTGTTGCTGGCAGATTGGGAATTCCACGGTTGCAGTGGTAGATCAGCAGCTTTGGTGCAATATTTTTGCTTCTGTGTCCCATTGACCTAGGGCTGCCCTTCACATATTCTGGTTTGCACAAGCATTAAAAAACTGAATTGATTCATATACGTGTCCCACATAGTGATGGCACAGAAGCTCCGAGGTCAGAAGGGAAGGCATACAGAGTGGAGTGGAGGCAAGATGTTGTCAAGGGACATCTGTATGCAGCTGGTTAATGCACCAATGGCCAAAGCAAAAATGGATTGAGAGGATGTGACGCAGAACATATTGAGTCATCTGATATTACATCTCTTTAAGAAAGAAGTCTTTGAGGATGTTATTTTGCTTTTAGTAAAATCAAATAGATCATGGATGTAAAAGAATACACCAGATCTCAAGGCTAGAAATTAGTCGCTTTACAACTAGGCAGGACTAAGGAAGGAAAGCCTCTAATTTTAAATAGCAATTCTTTTAAGCTCTTGAATAGACACATGGTATGTGAGTACTTTAAGGTCCTTAATACAGATTATGAAATTGCTTTTTTCAAATTACCTAAGTAAAGTAAACTGTGTAAGAGTGTCAATTTCATAGTATCTTTGACAGCATTGGGAAGGAAAATTTTAGTCTCAGAATTTGGTAGTTGAAGAGTGGCATTATATTTTAAATGTGTAATTATTTAATTACTAGTATTGTTATATTTTTAAAACTCATGTGTGCTTATTCACCTCTGGTTTGCCTGTTCAACAGTTCAAATCATTTTCCCATTTTTAAACTGAATCTTTTTATATCTAAGACCTTGTTATATATTTAAAAGTTTAATCTGTCTATCATGTACATTGTAAATATTTTCCCACTTTTTAAGTTTGCCTTGTATAATGTGACTTTAAATATTAACCCCCTTGTTTCTGCATTTTTGGTTAAAAGCTGACACTTCGGTAGTTTTTTTTCAAGTATGGCTTCCCCCCAACCCCAAGCTCTTCATAGAAAGCTAAAAAAAAAGACCTTGTCAGTCATACTTTGTTGTCACTTAATTTATGTTGACTTGTCTCTACTTCTCTGTTACAATCTCCATTTGTAAGGCATTATGTGTTATTTTTTGACAGCTAATGATAGTTATTGAAAAGAACTTAAAATTTGCCCGGAAGAGCAAATGGCTGATAAAATAACATTTTTAAAAATTCTAACTTATCTCCTTTGTTTTGGCTCAAAAATTTATATTTATCCCTCATCTCAAGCAATGTAGATTTTTGTTTTTGTTTTTGTTTTTGAGACAGAATCTCACTCTGTCACCCTGGCTGGAGTGCAATGGCATGGTCTCGGCTCACTGCAACCTCCACCTCCTGGGTTCAAGCAATTCTCCTGTCTCAGCCTTCTGAGTAGCTGAGACTACAGGTGCATGCCACCACACCCAGCTAATTTTTTTGTATTTTTAGTAGAGACAGGGTTTCACTCTGAAGGCCAGGCTGGTCTCGAACTCCTGACCTTGTGATCCACCCGCCTCAGCCTCCCAAAATGCTGGGATTATAGGCGTCAGCCACCGAGCATGGCCACAATGTAGAATATTTTAAGATCTTAGATTCCTGCTTTTCAAGCTGGTTTACAGACAGCAACATCAGCGTCACATATATGCTTACACGAATCTCAGGCCCCATACCAGAACTGCTAAATTAGAATCTACATTTTACAAGGTTTTCTAGTCATTCATTTAACATTATTGTTTGAGAAGTGTCATTTTAGACCCCATAGACAATTTTCAAGGAGACATAAAACTAACCAATTAATTAGTTTCCTGGATTATGAGGTTTCTAAAAATTTAAAGTGTAGAACGATGTAACAGAAATCTACATTGTTGCCTAATTTTCTCCATCCTCACCTCAAGATTTTTATTTTAAACAGTTGAACAAATGAATAGGCATCTGAGTTCCTGATAACTTACATTATTGATAATCACCATTAAACTGAGATTCTCAGCACCATACAGTCAATCTACAGTTGGAGGAAAAATTGTGAAATCTCATCTCTTTATTTCCAGGGATTGTGAAAATCCTGAGTCTTTGTCTTTAAAGAAGAAAATTAGAGGAAGAAGGAAAGAGAAAGTATTTAATATAGTTGTACACATTTTAAGGAGTTGTATATAGTCATATCATAATTATTTTCATTCATTCATTAATACATTCAATTTATTGTATACTTGTGTACAAGGCACTGTGCTAGGTACTGTTAGGGATAATAAAAAAAAGAAATAGAATAATATTATTGTTTCCAATAACAAGCACTTTTGTGTGCTTTCAATGTGCTGGACGTTTCTTCTGGGCACTCTTCTGGCTCTGCAATCCTCACAGCTACCCTGTGAGGCTGGTACTGTTATTACCTTCATTGTATAGAAGTGGAATCAAAGGATCAGAAAGATTAAGCAAAATTTGTCAAGGTCTTACAGTGAATAAGTGTGAGATTGCAACCATATTTGCCTGAATCCCTAGTTCTACCACACATGGTTGACTACTTGCTTTGATTCTATCAGATGGCAGTTTGAAAAACTGATGAAATCATTTATTTGCATTCCTGATTTCCTCCGTTTAAAGTTTAGGACATGGAACGTGAGCATTTTTTTTTCTACTGCTAAAGGTGAAAATAAATAAGCAATGTGTCAAATATAATAGGCATGAATAGAGACATAATAAGCACAAGTAAATAAAATAAGCATACCCAGCTTATTTCTAGTTTCTTTAAAACGCCTGAGGAAATACATCATGGAGGCATAAAGCTGTGCATTTTCACCTTGGGTGGGCAGGAAAGAGATGCTATTTTATTTTTTGTTTCTGAGACTGGTCTGTGCTCAGGTTGGTCTTGAACTTCTGACCTGGGCAAGAGACACTATTATGAACAAGGTGAGCAGGGCTGGACAGAGATGCATGCCTCCTGCTTCTTCCCTGCCCAGCCAAAACCGTGGCAAAGAACTCTCTCTTCTGCCGAGTAAAGCACACAGTCCATAGATAACTGAGATCAAGAGTTACTTCAAGGAAGAATAGAATGATTTATTAAGGGAGGAGGAAACATTTTTCTCTGTGTACATGTGTGCATATGTGAGAAGTTTTATAAAGTATTTTTCTTAACTTTATTTTTAAAACATATAGTAAGATAAATATAACTATGAAAAACATTTAAATAAATGTGTTTAAACATGCTGATGTCCTGTGATCCCAGCTTTATGGTAGAATTTCCTCTTTGATTGACTATGATTATGTGATATACCAACTCTTTGTTCTAAACAAGATATATGATAAGAGCATGGAATGTTTGCAATACTAATGACTTACAAATTATATGCAGATTATTTCTAAAGGCACGAGACATTTTTTCAGGTTCCAGTAATGGGAAAGATGGGAAAACACCCAGCAGTTGACTTCACGCCAGAAAAACTCCAAATGACTCATTCTACTTAATTGCTTAATCTAAATTATTTCTCCACAGTAGCTTCACAAATATGGCGTTGAGTCTTTTTTTCCTAAGGATTAAAACAAATTGTGGTGACCCACTGAAATTACACAAATTAGGGTAAAAGGAATGTAAGTTGCATCACACAATACTAATATTCAATGATATAACTTTAAAACATGCATTCTCAATGAGAATGATATCTCCACAAGGGGGCAAAAACTGGTTCTTGGGGGAGGAAAAAACTCTACTTTTTTATGTATAAATCACGGATATATATACAGTATATCAAAAAATACATAACATACTTATGGTAATACAATTTCATGGGACGTGATTAGACGTCTAATCACGTCTAATCATGTCTAAAAAGGTAATAAAGCGGAAAAACAAAATGTTGAAAAACGTTGTTTTAAAATATATCTCCTAAATCTTGGCCAGTAAGTCACTTCCTTATTGCTGTCACTAGGTGAAGAGCACATATTGCTCTCCTTTCCTGGCCTTAACCCTCTTGAAAGCCAGCGATAAAATGCCTCACCTCCAGCTGCCTCTAGTGAGGTTGTACATACAAAATTATGGACAAGAAGGAGTCCAACCAGCTTTCCTTTCCTAGGTCCTGTGTGCTAATAGATTGTGTGTGCTTGATGCCGAGACACTGTGAACTCGAGAAAAGAGACACTTTAATATCTCTGAAATCAGGATGTGTTTTACCATCAGTGGCATCCTAGATGAAATGAACAATAATAATTTTTGTCATCACTGTGAGCTGAATATTTTTCTCCTAAATTTACTGAAGTTTAATTTAGACTGTTTGCATCTCTAGTCAATAGCAAAATTTACTCCATAGCCTTTTTTGTTCGTACTCCTTTTATCTAGAGCAGGGTATTATATTAAAGTTAAATTGGGATATTTCCATTCATTAAATGGCCTGGTTAATTTAAAAGATGTTATGATTACATTTTTGTTAGAAGTTATTTTGCACCGGTTGGTCCAGCTGTTTTTTTTCTAATGGTACATCTTTAATCACCTTTTCAATCTCCTTTATGAATTTCAGCTCTTCAACTGCTTGGATAAATTTTAATAACTTATATTTACCTTCTATGTTCTTTGGTGAATGTGTTTATGAGAGTTGCCTCCAACTATATTTTTAAATTATATACTGTAATGTAACCTTGCTGCTGCTTTTCATCTTCCATCTTGTTATCTGATATGAACATTACCACTCCTACTTTCATTTTGCTTGAATTTGCAGAGCATGTTTTGACCCATTCCAGTATTTTCAACCTTTCTATATCCTTTGCTTAAAGTGTGTTTGTTTTTTGATAATCCAAAATGACAATCTTATATTTTAAGGGGATAATTCAGCCCTTTCTTATTTTAGTATGAAATTTGTATAGTTGTTTTATTTCTATATCTTATGTCACACTGTTTATTATATTTTGAGGTGTCTTCTTTTTCCTCTTTTTTTTTTATTTTGCTAGTTTCATTTGCTATTCATTCTTTCCCCTCCCCCCTTTTAAAAATTAGAGACAGGGTCTCGCTATGGTACCTAGGCTGGTCTTGAACTCCTGGGCTCAAGCAGTTGTTGCCCCTCGGCTTCCCAAAGTGCTGAGATTCCAGGCCTGAGTCACAGCACCTGACCCCTTTCCTTCCCTTTTTAATGTTAAGTTCTGCTGAAATTGATTTTATTAAGACTTATCTTCCCCTTTCTAGTGCTCATAATCATATGTGCATTTTCTGCTATTTTCTGGAAACAATGTTAATTTTTAATCACAATCTTAATTTGGTAATTAATAAATCAAAATGCTTTATTCCTCCTTGTTTTCCCCTAATCTAATAAGAATTTTAGAAGACTGAGTCTCCAAAACTTATTTGCTGAAGCTACTTCCTTTCTAGCAAAAGGCCAACTGTACTCCACCTAATGACCTCTTAGGAATTTATAAAAGAGGAAACACATCAAATCTAATTATTATGCCAAAGAGAGATATAAAAACCACATGGTAGTCTATATATAGATGAGTATACATTACTGCATATGTTTTTGCAATCATAAATTCAAAATAAGACATCTGAATCTATAATTACAAGCCATACTGTAATGGAATCTTTAGTGTTTATTTTGGTTCACTGAACTTGGTGACAAAATACAATGTAGCTAAACAGTGAATTTTGTTTTATTTTAACAGAATATTAGGAAATTTAAAAGTTATATGTATAAAGAAAGTTTTATGGCTATAAAGAGGTATAATTTCCCTGAAAAATAAGTATAGCAAAATATATGTTTCGTTAAAGGAGAGGTTGCTATCAGTCCACTCTACAGTAGTCCAGTCTTATCCAGGAGGGATGTGTTCCAAGACCTCCAGTGGATGCCTGAAACTGCAGGTAGTACAGAACCCTATATATGCTATGTTATTTCTTATACACACCTATAATAAAGTTTAGTTTATAAATTAGGCACAGTAAGAGATTAACAACAACAATTAATAATAAAATAGGGCAACTAACACAACATACTGTCATAAAAAGTATGTAAATGTGGTCTTTGTCTCTCAAAATATCTTATTGTACTGTAATCGCTTATCTTCAGGCTGAAACTGGAAGGTGAAGCTGCAGCTAGGAAGGCAATGGGCCAGGCGTGGTGGCTCATGCCTGTAATCCCAGCACTTTGGGAGACCAAGGCAGGGGGATAACCTGAGGTCAGGAGTTCAAGACCAGCCTGGCCAACATGGTGAAACCTCGTCTCTATTAAAAATGCAAAAAAATAGCCAGGCGTAGTGGCACGCGCCTGTAATCCCAGCTACTTGGGAGGCAGAGGTAGAAGAATTGCTTGAATCTGAGAGGCGGAGCATGCAGTGAGCTGAGATCGTGCCATTGCACAACAGTCTGGGTGACAGAGTGAGACTCCGTCTCAAAAAAAAAAAGGCAATGACTATATTCCCATATGTTAAGCAAACAATTCAGTAGCATTAAATTAATTAAGCTACTACTTATAATTTCATACTTTAGAAAAATAATTTGTTTAGTTAAGCTAGTTTAACTTTATTTAAACTCGCAGATAAACACATTATGGTAAACCCATACAATGGAATATTACTTGGTCATTAGAGGGAATGAAGCAGTGATACATGCTACAACATGTATCAATCTTGAAAACATTATGTAAAGTGAAAAAAGCCAGACACAAAAGGTCACATATTGTTTAGTTCCACTTATATGAAATGTTCAGAACAGGCAAATCTACTGAGACATAAAGTTTTATAGATTACTGGTTATTTATGGCTGAGGGAATGATATGGCTGAGAGGATGGGCCAATGAGGAATAATAGCTGAAGTTTATAGGATCTCTCTTTGTGGTGATGAAAATGTTCTCAAATTGACTGTGGACATGGTTGTACATGTCTGTGAATATATTAAAAGTTATCTAATTGTGAACTTTGAATGTTTAGATTACATTGTTTATGAATTATATCATTTATGAATTATATCTGTGAATAAATCTGTCAAAAAACCTTCTTAAAGGTTAGTTGCAATGGAGAATCTGAATCCATTTCAATGAGCATTTCATACTTTGCAACATAAAATCAATTGATCCTATCCAAAGCATCTAAACTTTGATTGGATCTTTGACTTTGACTGGCAGACACCCTAAAATGGTCTCAGACACAGCCAAGATCACCAAACTGCAGCTGGAGAACTGTTGTGTTAAGCTACAGAGTTTGAACTTCAGAAAGGTACAATTTGTTTTTTTTTTTTAAAAAAAAAAAAAAAAAAAAAAAAAAAAGCTCTTTCTCAGCTTGTGTGAGTTCCTGGAGTAAACTATTTCTGGTTAGGTTGGAAGTAATATTCAAACTTTATTTTTAGATAGAGTACAAAAACATTTACATTTCTATCAGTCTAGAAATAATGGCAAATGCATGTGAGATGCAGGTCAACTAAGGAGACTAGTGAGGCTGGAAATGAAGATTTTTGGGAAAAAATATTGGATGCTTTTACAGATAAAGCATTTAATACCATGAGAAAGCTGTCTGAACTCAGATAGTTTTGGAAATCTGACTCTGAATAGTAGTGGGAGAGAAAGAAAAGCTGGATACAGAGTAATACCGCAGGCAGAACCCAGGAAGTTCCTTGTTAATGTTCACCAGACACAGGGAAAATCATTTCCTTAAGAAACAAAAGAGGTGGGGTCCACGTGATTATCCTTGACGTAAATTAACATTCTTTCTCACTTAAAAAGTAGCAATAAATAGCTCTTACTTATATAGCCAAAGGTTAAAGAGTGAATTTTAAAAACATTTTAATGTAATAAGTTATCTATTTTTATGCATGTATAGTCAGGAGAACAACAAAATTGGGCACAATAAAATTGCTGTATAAATATATTGTACTGGAGTAGAAAGAGCAAAAGATAGAAGGTATAAGAAAGATGGACAAGTTTGGGGTAACCATTGCATGCCAAGACTTGATCATTCAGGAGCAAACTTTCCCAACTACTCTGCCAGAAACCTAGTGTCCCGTTGTGATAAAACTGTCTTCACACTCTCATATTTCAGAGCTGACGTGTTTTATCCTATTTATTCACTCACTCAAGCCACTCTATTATTTAATGACTAAGCCTTCAGAGGCCATGTAAACTTCAGTTTATGTGCTTGTTTGATCCTGGCACAAATACCTTAAAGGTTAATTTAGATTTTCATCATTTCACTTGAATTTGTTTCTTAATGAGTCATCCTTTCAACTAATATTTATGAACTGTGTACAGGGTGTTACTATAAACAGCAAACTTGCTCTTCCCTTAACAAAACACACTTATAAAACTTTTATCTTTGGGTAAGACTATAAATGTGTGTATATACATACCACAGATTGGTGTGTGTATGTACATACCACAGATTGGTATGTGTAACAGTTTTTTTTTTTTTTTTTTTTTTTGAGACGGAGTCTTGCTCTGTCGCCCAGGCTGGAGTGCAGTGGCGCGATCTCGGCTCACTGCAAGCTCCGCCTCCTGGGTTCACGCCATTCTCCTGCCTCAGCCTCCCGAGTAGCTGGGACTACAGGCGCCCGCCACCACGCCCGGCTAATTTTTAGTATTTTTAGTAGAGACGGGGTTTCACCGTGTTAGCCAGGATGGTCTCGATCTCCTGACCTCGTGATCCACCCGCCTCGGCCTCCCAAAGTGCTGGGATTACAGGCGTGAGCCACGGCGCCCGGCCGTGTAACAGTTTTTAACTTCGTAGAAATTATTGCTAGATAAAAAGGTGGTTTTATTGAAAAGGAGCAGCACACTCTCTTTTTCTAGAACACACTGATTCCTGTGAAATAACTTGCAGTATGAGATTGGCTGTTCTTGGACCATATTACAAAAGAGCTTAATTATTAGAGTAAACAAAGATATGTATTACATAGAGCTCTCATTTATAAAGATGGGGGTCAGAGCTTGGGCCCAAAATCTAATACAGTATCTTCCAAAATTGATTTATATTCACTTCAGTTTCTCCAACTAAAGAAATATGATTTCATAATATTGAACAATACTCTTTAGTTTCTATGTGTCTTCATTTCTTACTTAAACTCCGTATTCTGGCTTTTATGATTCAATTGTTAGATTAATCAACTCCAACTTTGGTTCCAGGTTTTATGTTTGAAAATTCTGATGTCAAAAATGAAAGCACATTTTCTTAGTTCAAACAACAACAAACCACAAAGCAGGTTAAATGTATTTCTCTGAAATTAACTGTCACCCTTTTCTGAAGAGTGAACTGTATTTGGATTGTGTGACAGAATGTGCTCTTTTAGTCATGATTTATTGCTGTTGTTGAGACTGCTCTAAGAATGCGATTTCAGGGTATTCTAAAAAATGAATATTATTTTTTAGAAATGTGCATTCAGTTTATTTACTCATCTGCTTGGCCAGATGATAATATCAGAATGACACTGCAAATTTTTTTGTTATCAGGATTTTAATAAAAATGAAATACAGATAATTCAGGAGTTAGAAAAATTTATTTATTTATTTTTTGATTTACATGGTCAAAACTAAAAAGAGAGGACTGCAAAGCAGAATCTTGGCTAGAGAAATGCCAGACAGAACTGAACATGCCGAGCACTAGTGATAACTGTAACACTGAAGGAGTGAATGGCACTGTAAAATTGTCTTATGTGCCTTTCATTTGTTTCTTTGATATGTGCCCATTATTTTGCATAAACATGCAAAGTGGAATGTAAACTAGAGTCATAAAACCATAAAATTCAGATCTGGAATCTCTTAATTTTAATAATGAGAACCTCGGACTAATTAGTCAATGTTAGGTCTCTTTATCCACAGTTTTCACATATAACTTTATGGAATTTTCAGTTCCCTTACACAGATATGTAATTTTATAGACCTTATTTTTGTGATGTACATCACAGTGCCAAGTTGACTTTGTTTTCTAATAAAAGCTTTCCTTGCCCTTTTAATTTTTATCTTAGGAAGGAAATGATTGTAAAACTATCTAAATTAATACATTGCCCTTTGGAACCATATTACTGATGCCTCTTAAATAATTGTTTTGTCCTTTAGTGAGGAAACAAACTCCTCTCCAGTCATTTTTTTCTTTGTTTTTCTATTAAAATGATTCGAATAGCCTTGACCTGTGTGTGTTTATCAAATGCTTGTTGAGGAGTTATCGTCTAGACTAGCTAGTGAGCTTAAGGACTGAAATTGTGGAACCACAGCTGATGCAGCGGTTGCCTGTGAAGATGCCTGCCAGAAACTATGTTCAAGGTTGCTCCATAAATAGTAAATCTTTTTCCTGTGTAGTCTTTAATAGGAGCTTAAAATGGATTTGTAGAGGGCCCTGTGGATTGAACAACAGGAAATTTTAACCAAGTCATTAATAGCTAATGATGTGAACTGTAGGCAACTATCCACCATCAGTCATAGGAGTAAGAGGAGACAAAGGCCAGATCAAGGAAAGGGAGGGTGGCAGCTTTTACTGCAGCAACTTCTCACTTCCTGCCTAATATATTTGTTATTCCAATGATAAACATAATTCACTGGCTCATTTACTTTTCTTTTTATTTATTTATTTATATATTTATATATGTGCTTATATATTTATAGTTAAATAGAAATGTTTATTTCTAATAAATACTTCTAAATTTATTGTGTTGTTTCCTTGTGTTTTATATTACTCTAAATAAACATAAAACAGCTTACATATTCCTTTTTACATTTGAAGCAAATATTTGTTGAAATGTACTCTGTTAAGAATCACGTATCTGATAAACATCTTGTGTTCAGTATATATAGAGAGCTCTCAAAACTCAATAGTAAGAAAAACAACTCCGTGAAAACAGTCAAAAGATTTGAAAGGACACTTCACCAAAGAAGGTAAATATACACACGAAAATATGCCCACTTTCATTAGCCATTAGGGAAGTGTAGGTTAAAACCACAATGAGATACACTAGGTATTTATTAGAATGTTTACAATTGAAAAGTTTGACCAACCAAGTATTGGAGAGAGTGTGAAGGAAGTGGAACACATGTATATTTCTGGGAGGGAATGTAAAATAGTACAACCACTTTGCAAAACAGTTTGTCCTTTTCTTCAAAATATTATACTTACACCTACTGTAAGATTTAATAATTCCACTCTTCGGTATTCAGTCCAAGAGAAGTGAAAGCTTATGTCTATACAAATACTAGTATATGAATGTTCAAAGCAGCTTGATCTGTAATTGTCTCAAATTGGAAACAACCCAAAGGTCCATCAATAAGTGAATGGATAAACAAATCATACGATATCTATAGAATTGAATATTACTCAGCAATAAAAAAAGAACTATTGATACTGGAACAACTTGGATTAATTTCAGAATAATTATTCCAAGTGAAAAATATGACAGTGTTTTCCCAGAGACAATAGTGTTACAGTATGATTCTGTTTACATAAAATTCTAGAAAATACAAACGTATCTACAGAAAGATTATCAATTGCCTGGTGACATGGATGAGCGACTTCAAAGGAATACTAAGAAACTTTTGAGAATAGTATATATGCTCATTAACTTCATTGTTATGATATTTTTATGGGTACATACATATAGATATGTAGTGTGTCAAAACTAATCAAATTGTATATTTACATGTGCCCAAGTTATTGTATGTCAATTATATCTCAATGAAGCTTTTATGTGACCTTCTTTGTTTAGTAATTTATTAATAAACACATCTAGACAATAAAGAATCTGTAAGAGATCAGAGGCTGCCATGTTTGAACTTTATCCTCAGTTCAATTTGTATCAAGACTATTTTAGAGGTATCTTCCTAAACTCCTCCTCTTTCTTTTCTTTCTTTTTTATCTTCTCCTGTTCTTCTCTTTCTCTGACTCGTCTTTTTCTCCTCCCTTGCCTCCTTTAGCTCCTGTTCCTGCTCTTTTCCTTCTTCTTAATCTAAAAAACTTCCAACTTAGTTTCTCTTACATCCCATTAGTGTCTTTTTCTTTTCCATTCTTTTCTGCATTTATGCTCAGCATAATAAGCATTGCCTATGGACATGCCTGGGGTTCTTGGATTTCTGCAGCCATATGAACTGTGTTGCATCTTGTGTTGTGCGACATCAGATCAGAATCAAAATAATAAAAACACGCACTATTGAATTTCAGCTTAAATATCACATCTTCAAGGAGGTCTTTTCTCACCTTACACTCAATGTGGTTCCCAGCTCTCCTTTCCCACTGCTTTCTGACTCCATCTAACATAATATTTTTATCCTTTATTGTGAATATTCATTACATATGAGCCTCCCCTTTTGATTTGCAAGATCTCTGAGGGGGATCCTCGTTTGCTGTGAAATACATGCTAGTACTGTATTCTCTGCTTGCTGTGAAGTAAATGCTAATACTTTATTTGAATGAATTGAAAGGATACTGATTAGATTAGACCAATCTTACCCAGACTATCTAGGATAAATTATGACCAGAAACCCCAGAGAGAATTCTTCTTAGATCAATATCCACCTACTATATGGTACTAAATCAAGTAATAAAGAAATAGTTATTCATTTACTTGTTTATCAAATATTTACCATAGGGTACTGAATTTTTCCCTAAAGAATACCAAGAATAAATAGACATTTCACCTGTCCTTATTTACAGTATAGTTAAAGCTATATATAGTATAGCTAAAACCTACACATTAAAAGATAACTAACAATGCAAGAGAGCATGTGAAAACTGCTAATGAATGTAATGGATAGATCCATTAGTTGTTCAGAGCACCTAGACATCACATAAGAACAAAGTAGTCAGGGATCACCGGGAGACCACAGGAGTATCATCTGGACGAAATTAAATGTGAGACGCGCTTTGAAAAATAGGTATCAGGAACTTTGAGGTTTGTTTACTACTTTTGGAGACTCAAATACACAAGCTTAAACACAAAAAGAGTTTATGTTCTCAAGTGAAAAAAGTTTAGAAGCTGTGGGAGAATCTGGTTGGAATTATGGCTTAAGTTAATGTTCCATGAAATCATCAGAGATCATGATTTCTTTTCTTTTTCTGCTCTGCACACATGATTTCTATCCTCAAACATATCTCATGGTGTAATATGCATCTAGCCATTCATTGCATTACATTCTTAAAGGCACTAGGATATAAAGAGTAGGAGCACTATGTTTTTTGCTATTTTTCTTCCTGTTCTATATATAGCATGTATAACCATGATGATATGGCTTGGCTCTGTGTCCCCACCCAAATCTCATCTTGAATTGTAATCCCCAAGTATTGAGAGAGGGATCTAGTGGGAAGTGATTGGATCTTGGGGGCGGTTTCCCCTGCTGTTCTCCTTATAGTGAGTGACTTCTCATGAGGGCTAATGGTTTTAACGTGTGACACTTCCCCTTTCTCTCTGTCTCTCTCTCTCTCTCTCTCCCATCACCATGTACGACATGCCTTGCATCCCCTTCACCTTCTGCCATGATTGTAAGTTTCCTGAGGTCTCTCCAGCCATGTGGAGCTGTGAGTCAATCAAACCTCTTGTTTATATATTACCCAGTTTCAGGTAATATCTTAATAGCAGGATGAAAACTGGCTAATACAGAAGACTGGTAGCAAGAGTGGGGCACTGCTATAAAGATAACCTGAAAATTTGGAAGCCACTTTGGAACTGGCTAACAGGCAGAGGTCAGAACAGTTTGGAGGCATTGGAAGAAGACAGGAAGTTGTGGAAAAGTTTGGAACTTCCTAGAGATATATTGAATGGTTTGATCAAAATGCTGATATTGATACGGACAATGAAGCCCAGGATGAGGTGGTCTGAGGCTGAGATGAGGAACATATTGGCAACTGGAACAAAGGTCACGCTTGCTATGCTTTGGCAAAGAGACTGGCAGATGATTTAGGGTATCTGGCAGAATAAGGTGCTAAGCAGCAAAGCATTCAAAATGTGACCTGGATTTTTATGAAAGTGTGCAGCCATTTGTGTTCACAAAGAGATGATTTGGGATTGGAACTTTCGTTTAAAAGGGAAGCAGAGCATAAAAATTTGGAAAATTTGTAGCCTGACCATGCAGTAGAAAAGAAAAATCAATTTTCTATGGAGAAATTCAAGCTGGCTACAGAAATTTGCATAAGTAATGAGGAGCCAAATGTTAATAGCCAAGACAATGGGGAAAATGTCTCCAGGGCATGTCAGAGATCTTCATAGCAGCCCCTCTCATTGCAGACATGGAGGCCTAGGATGGAAAAATGGTTTCATGGGCGAGGCCCAGGGCCCTGCTGCTCTGTGCTGCCTGGGGACATGGCACCCTGAGTCCCAGCAGCTCCAGCTCCAGCCATGGCTAAAAGGGGGCTAAGGTACAGTTCAGGCCATTGCTTTAGTGGGTGCAAGCGCCAAGCCTTGGCAACTTCCATGTGGTATTTGGCCTGCAGCTATGCAGAAGGCAATAATGGAGGTTTGGGAAACTCTGTCTAGATTTCAGAGGATGTATGGAAACACCTGTATGTCCAGGCAGATGTCTGCTGCAGGGGCAGAGCCCTTGTAGAGAACCTCTGCTAGGACAATGTGGAAGGTCAATGTGGGGTTGGAGCCCCCACACAGAGTCCCCACTGGAGCACTGCCTAGTGGACCTAAGAGAAGAGGGCCACTGTCCTACAGGCCCCAGAGTGGTAGATCCACCAACAGCTTACACCGTGGGCCTGGAAAAACTGCAGACACTTAACATTAGCCTGTGAAAGCAGCTAGGGGACTGTACCATGCAGATCCACAGGGGCAGAGTAATATACATATACGCATATATATATATATATATATATATATATTTACATATAGAATAAGGAAATGTACAGCTATTTAGTAGTTAAGTTAATGTGATAGTTATAGAACCAAAATAATAGAATTAGTTATTGATATGTCAACTACACTGAAAAATTTTTGAACAAAATTATTACTTGAATTCTGAAGATTCCTTGTATCTTAAACATTCTTGTGTAGAATACCCACACACCAATAACTGCATTTTTATAAAGAACTTTAAAGCTTCTTTTATTGTTGCTCCTCTTTTTATGTAGGAACAACTGTGTGTGTGTGTGTGTGTGTGTGTGTGTGTGTGTGTGTGTATTTAGATAGTGAGGTTGAGTAAATTACCTTGATTAATTGGACTTAATGTCTACTAGAACATTTTTTCAGTTTATTTTCTTTGGCTAGAACACAGAATAAAAAGTAGAAAACAATAACCCTTGTACTTTAAGTAGAGTTTCACTACATTAAATAGTGTATTTGATGGCAAAACCAGGCTGTAAGCTCAAATTCAATTTCAAATTCTTTGCAAACTCATGTCACCCTGTTCTGTTCTATGTTAGGCAATTGACCCAGCAGTAGCCAGATAAAAGGGCTTAGCATATGAGTAATTTAGACCACATCTGTGAAACTCATATGTATACTCTGCATGCATCATAAGCTTTTCCCAAAGTAGAAAATGAAATAAACAGAGATAATTATTGCTGCTGAAAAATTCAGTGCTCTGCAAGACAGATTTTATTTTAACTAGTGCATATTACAGTACATTTATGGAACAAAAGACAAGCTTATGTTTTTAGATTTTGTTTTCACATTCTATGTGCCATGAATATTTTCTGACCTATGCATAGTAAATGCAATAGGGTGTTTTTCCTGCCTCCCCTTACTTTTTCTCTCTAAAAGATTAACATTAAAGGAAAGCATCAGGGTTCCTTTCATTTACTTATCAAACATGTGAACATTGATTTTAGTTATTTAACCTTTGCTGAAGAAATGTAGAGGCATATATGGGGGAAAAAGAATGTCAAACCAGTGCAGAATCCTTTTTTATACAATACTGATGAGAGTGTGGATAAACTGACATTTTAATACAGTCATGGCAGAAATGTAAATTTTTCAACCTTTTTAGATACTAATTTAGCAATATCTACCAAATTTCAACATGCACATAAAATTTGGCCCAGAAGATCCACCACTAGGAATTTATCTCATGGATGAATTTACACAAGTTTCAAAGATAAAAGGATATTTACTGCAGTATTGTTGGTTTTAACAAAACAATGAAAAGAAATGTTCATTTGTAGGAGAATGGTTAAGTAAACTACTTTTTGTAAAAGCCAGCTAATGAAATAGATATCTATGTGGTGACCATGATGAAAATAAAGTATACATATATACTCATATGTATGTGCTTGTATGTTCACAGAAATTTTCTTGAAGGGTGCATATGGAAGAGTTAGCAGTAGATATAACGGGAAAGAAAAGAATTGAAATTTTCTTGGAGGGTACATATGGAAGAGTTAGCAGTAGATATAATTGGAGAGAAAGGAATTGAATTTTTCTTGAAGGTACATATGGAAGATTTAGCAGTAAATACAATTGGAGAGAAAGGAATTGGTTAGGTGAAGCCTTTTAGTTTTCTCTGTATTAATTCTTTTCATTTTTGTTTTTCCATAAGCATATACTATTTGAAGAATCATAATACAATATTTATTAAAATTGTTTTAAAACATAAGATTGTTACTTTTTTGAAATGCTTAATATGGTTTGGATCTGTGTCCCCACCAAAATTTTATGTTCAGTTGTAGTTCCCAGTGTTGGAGGTGGGGCCTGGTGGGAGGTCATTGAATCATGGGGGTGGATTTCCTCTTTTGGTGCTGTTCTCATGATAGAGTTCTCATGAGATCTGGTTGTTTAAAAGTGTTTGGTACTCCCCCCTTTCTCTCTTCCTCCTGCTTCGGTCATGTAAGATGCACCTTCTTTTCCTTCACTTTCTGCCATTATTGTAAGTTTCTTGAGGCATCCCCAAGCAGGTGCCAGCGTCATGCTTTCTATGCAGCCTGTAGAACTATGAGCCAATTAAACCTCTTTTCTTTATAAATCACCCAGTTTTAGGTATTTATTTATAACAGTGCAAGAATGAGCTAATACATGCTCAAAAGCAAAAGTCCTTCAGATATCAAGATTCTAGATTTTCCCAGCTTAAAATTTTATAATTACAATAAATATCATGGAATATATTTTGAAGCAAGATAAAAGAATAGAAAAAGGGCTCTAATACTAGCAACCTGATCATTGGGAAAAATCAAGAGGAATGGTAGTAGGAACTTGACCAGTCAGCAATAAAAATTGATTCGAGGATTATTTTTAATTATATTTATCTTATTAACTATGATACTTAGGATTAATATTAGAATTATATGAACTTTCTCTTTTCTTATTGGTAGTGAGAAAACAAATTGCAGCCATGTTTCTTGCATGTAACAAATGTTCATTAAATATTTGTTAACAATTTAATAAGCCTATATAAAGACATTCAATCATTAAATCAAACTGTAATATCTGACCTATGATTTTATACTAGTAAAAATTAGGGGAGAGAGGAGATGGAGCAAGATGGCTGAATAGAAGCCTCTACTGATCTCTACACAAAAATCACCCTCAAAAGGACCAAAAGTCATGACACTAATCACAGTACCTGGTTTTAACTTCATATCACTGAAAGAGGCACAGAAGAAGGTAAGAATGACAGCCTTGAATTGATAATGCCTTCCCCTGGCAGTGGCTGCATGGCATGGAGGGAGAATCTGTGCATTTCACGGGTGGAGAGAACAGTGATTGTAGGACTTTGCATTGGAACTTAGTGCTGTCCTGTCACAGTGGAAAGCAACAGGATAAGAATTCAGCTGGTGCCACAGAGGGAGCATTTAGACCAACTCTAGCCAGAGGGAAATCATCCATGCCAGCAGACAGAAATTGAGTTCCAGCAAGCCTTGCCACTGTGGGCTAAAGTGCTCTTACGTCTTAAATAAACTTGAAAGGCAGTATAAGCCACAAGGACTGCAATTCCTGGGCAAGTCCTAGCATTGTGCTGGGCTTGGGGCCAGTGGACTTGGGGCAGGGGGGCACATGACCTGGAGAGACACCAGCTAGGGCAGCCAAGGAAGTGGTTGGGCCACCCTTCTGCCAACCCCAGGCAGCCCAGCTTGCAGCTCCAGCAGAGATGCCTTCCTTCCACTTAAAGGGAGGAGAAGAAAGAATAAAGAGGACTTTATATTTCAACTTGGATATCAGCTCAGCCACATAGGATAGGGCACCAGGCAGAGTCCTGAGGCTCCCGTTCCAGGCCCTAGATCCCAGTTGACCTTTCTATACACACCCTGAGCCAGAATGGAACCCACTGCCTTAAAGTGAAGGACCCAGTTCTGGCAGGATTCATCACCTGCTGATTAAGAGCCCTTGGGCCCTGAATAATCAGCAGCAGTACCCAGTGAAGTAAAAATATACAAGGGTACATACATCTCAAAATTTGCCCACAAGTGGTCCCCTTATGAAGAACTTTGCTCTGTCAAAGATGTAATTTTGTCATCTCTGCTCAGAATGGATAATTGTGTCTATATTAAGCCAATAAATATACTGGCATCATTTCTAAGACCTTTCTGTTGAAGCTGGTTAGTTTAGCCTCATTGTTATATGTGTCTTCTTTGGAGAACAGAAGACACTGAAGGCAATGATAAAAACTGTCAAATATTAAAGAGTTTTCTCTCAGAGAGAGTGAAGCTACTTTGAGTGGTTCCAGAGAAACTTTAGGATAATGGAATGGAACTCTCAGGGAGGAAGATTTGACTCCGAAAAAGAAATAACTTTCTAAAACTTATGACTTTTAGTAAAGTGGAGAACATCTTAACATTGCAATTTTCATTAGGAAACCTGGCTCTAGTTGTATGAGACTAGTTGTACTCAATGGCCTCTTCCCACCACCCATACCATTTTTCCCTACTGAACAAGATGTTAGAATATACAGGTCCTGAGATTTCTAGTTTAATCCAGAGAAAGAACTTTATCCAGAGTGTCTGACACACCCTTTAACCTAGAAACTCTGATTCGTTTGCAGGTGTCACACAAATTTTCTGATACTAGCAGACGAACATATGCTATGATGAAGCCATAGTCAAATACTGAGGAACATTCCTCATGTATCAACACAATTTTCTCTTATAAATAAAATAAAAAGTAAAATAGTTATAAAATCAGCAATAAAGAATTTAAAGGATATTTTGTAAATTATTGATGGATTTTCATATTCATAGTTCATCCTGGTTCCTTCCAATTCTGTGACCACCTAAAGGAGTGTGTGGTGCACCATTAAGCCAATCTTAGCTGTTGCTGTATGTTGAGTCATGAGATATTAAAAATGGCTTGTGGACAAATCATCTCCCAATTAGGGCAATTGTACATGACCTGATCTAATCTTTTTTAAAAAATAAATTTAATTTTCCCCAAAGTTATTGAGGTATATTTGGTGCACAAAACTGCACATAGTGTGTACAATTTGGTGAGTTCAAACATATGCATATACCAGTGTTACCTTGCCACAATCAAGGTAATCAATATATTCATCACATCCAAAAGTTTCCATGTGCCACTTTATTTTTTGTTTCTTTTTTTAAAATTTGTGATGAGAACACTTAACATGAGCTCTATCCTTGTACTAACTTTTAAAGCACACAATACCTTATTGTTAACTACAGGCATGTTGTACAGCAGAATTCTGGAACTTACTCTTACTGTATAACTGTAACTTTATATCCATTTATAATAGTAACAACTCCATACCTTAACTATTGTGAATAATGCTGGAAGGAACACGGGAGTACAGATATCATTTCAAGTTCCTGATTTCAATTCTTTCAGATATACACCTAGAAGTGGGATTACTGGATCATATGGAAGTTTTATTTTTATTTCTTTGAGGGACCTACATACTGGTTTTTCTTAGTGTACAAGAAATTCTCACCAACAGTGTACAAGAATTCCAATTTCTTCATAACTTTGAAAACACTTTTTTCTCCCCTTCTCTTTCTTTTCTCCTTCAGAGACTCTCATAATGTGTATATTGAACTACTTGATGGTGTCTCATATGTCCTGTAGGGGTTCTTCGGTGTTTTTCATTCTTTATCCTTTTAGCTTCTCTGACTACATAATTTAAATGACCTGTCTTCAAGTTAACTACTTCTTTCTTCTGCTTAATTGGGTCATTTGTTGAAGCCCTCTATTAATTTTTTTTCCGTTTAGTTATTGTATTCTTCAACTCCAGGATTTCTGTTTCTTTGGTTTTATGGTTTGCATTTCTTTTTGAACTTCTCATTTTGTTTATGTATTGCCTTTCTAATTTTGTTTAGTTGTCTGCCTAATAGTTCACTAAGCTTCTTTAAGACGATTATTATTTTTCTTTGTAAGTCACTTCGTAAATCATCATTTATTTGGGGTCAATTATTGAAACTTTTTTAGTTTCCTATGGTGTTATCAAGTTTCCTTAATTTCTCATGATCCTTATATTCTTACATTTATGTCTGCACATTTGAAGAAGTGGTTCTCTCTTCCGGTCTTTATAGTCTGTTCTTAGCAGGGAAAGACTTTCACTAGTCATCCTAGCTTAGATTCTGGGTGGGCCAGATGGCAGTTATCTGTGGGCAAGTGAGGCCTGTGAGTGAGGTCCATTGGGTTCAAAGTTGAAACAGGGCCTGATGAATTCTTGCTTAGATGGAGCCTGTTACCAAAGTTTTACTTTTGAGCATGGTTGTCTGGCAGGGCTTCACAGGTGGGTGGGGCTGGTTGCCTGGGCTCTAAGGTTATGTGAGCCGGCTGTCTGAGCTCTATAGTTGGGTGGAGCCAGCCGACTTGGCTCTTTGGTTTGATGGAGTTGTTGGTTAGGGCCACAGTCAGGCAAGGCTGCTCATAGGGGCTGTGGGACTGCCTCTGAGATCTGTATGCACTGGCTGCTGAGAGCCCCTGCCTCTTTCTGTTATTCCTGATTATTCCCCGGTGGTCTAGCCATGCCAATTTCCCCAGTGTGTGATATGAGGTGAGGCATAAGTGGGTCTCTAGAGCAATGCCCTGAAATGCTGGGGAAGTTCAACATCCACCATGATCTCTCTTTACTCCACTGAAGAAATCATGGGTCAACAGGATCTTTCTTGGCTCTGTGTTGTGCTGGATTGGGCAGGATTGCTTCTGACAAAGAAGGGTTATTTTTATCTTTTTTAATGCAATTTTTTTCACTCTACCAGGGTGCTCAACTTTTGGAATTCTCACAAAGGCATTCTTTTCTATGAATAGTTGCTGAACTGTGTTTCTGTGAGGGTACTGGGGCTAGGGACCTCATACACATCCACCTTTCTGGAAGCCCTGATCTGCTAATTTTACTTTTCTCTTTCTGCTTCATATCAAATTCTGCTAAGCACCGATTCTTGGTTTTGTGTTTCATTTCCAGCTCTGAATTTGTCATTAGCATTTGATATGTTTTTGTGATTAATTCTTAAATCTCCATAAATCATGGCTCATATTCTCCAGGCTGTTGCCTGAGTGAAATTGACCCCAAGGTCCTTGGATTTTCACATCTCCTCGTCTGCAGAATGACTCCCTATAGGAGTAAAATGAATAGTTTCTTTGTTTAGGGAAGAACATTCAGGAAAAAAAAATATGGGAAATATGTAGTATAAATGTAACATAAACCTATTCTAAAAACTAAAACATAAAACTACATGTTTTAAATATAACTCTCATTTAATTCTTTAATAAGAAATAAAAATCTTTAGTTATTTGAAAAAATTGCTGCCCAGTTATAGAACCAAACACTAGTAGCACAGCTCTAGCCCTTTCCCCATGCCGTAAAACAGAATAAATTAGATATATGACTAAAACCAATCTAGTTTAAACAAAACAAATTTTCATTAGGGGGTATTCTGTATTCACTATGGACTGTGATGTTACTTTGCTGTTATCAATCATATTATACAGAAATATGAAAACAGTACATCACAAAGATATAAATACAATGTTTATATCAAACCATCTTTCTTCAATGTCTATCCTAATTATCTTTTTAATTTTTCATATTTCCTCTTCATGAAACATTCACTAGAAAATTACATATTACCATTTTCTGCTGGAGAGTTTTATGCATGTTTACATTAGTCACTTAGTCACATCTGTTGCAAAATCTTGGTGAGAAAAAGCTACTTAGGCCTTTGTTATTGTCTGGTGATAATATCATGTTTGAAAGTGTATTGTCTTCTAACGAGACTTTTTGGAGGCATAGGAAAGCACATACTGGTTAGTAATTGGATCCAGTCCCCAAGAGAGTGAAATATGAAAATGTATTACAGGTTTACTGCACCCAAGACTTCATAAGATACTTTCCACAAGTCATAATACACTGCTGTTTTTTTATTGTTACTAGAAAGTAATGGAAAGGACACTGACAAGAAGTCCAAAAGGATGAGTTTAAGATTTAGCTATACCTGCAGTGTTATCTTGAATAAGTTATTTCACTTCTTTGGACATTGGCTGATGTAAATTATCTGAAGAGATTGGAACTGTCATATTCAGTTCTGAAATTAAAATACATTTAATTTAAAAGTCTATTTATCAATTTGTCTTTTAAATTTTTTAACTCTAAATTATTAATTTAACTTTTTTCTTGCAGAAATAAAATTTTTGACAAGCTTCCATTATGTGTCTACCCACCACACCCTGTGTTCAAGATTACTTTTTTTAAACCACTTAATTAAACTGTTTATTTATTTCTCGTCGATTTTGTTTGAATATATCCTGGGGCTGGGATCTTCTGCTGTACCTACTTTGTATGATTTGCAAAGTGCGGTGATAACGTCTCAACTTGATTGGGCTAAGGGATTCCTAGATAGCTGATAAAACATCATTTTGGGATATATCTGTGAGGATGCTTCCAAAAGAGATTAGCATTTATATCAGTAGACTGAATATGGAAGATTGTCCCTACCAACGTGGGTGGGCATCATCCAATCTATTGAGAACTAAAATAGAACAAAATGGTATAGGATAGGTTAATTCATTTTCTCTATTTGAGCTGGGACATTCATGTTCTCCTGCCCTTGGGCATTGGTGCTCCTGGTTTTAGGGCTTTAGGACTCAACCAGGACTTACACCATTAGCATTAGCTACCCTAGTTCTCAGGTAGGGTAGTCCTAGTCTTTTGACTAGGACTGAATTATGCCACCAGTTTCCCTAGTTTTCCAGCTTGTAGGGAGTAGACCATGGGACTTCTCAGCCTCCATAATTGCATAAGACAATCCTTCTAATAAGTCTCTATATAAACCTCTCTCTCTCTCCCTTTGTATATACATATTATGTTGAGTTTCTCTGAAGAACTCTAACTAATACAGAATAGTATAAATAGGTCAGATGGACATTTTAAACCTTTCGTGTCATAGTCTTATCTTTCAATACATAGCCATTTTCCTTTTCATCTAAGGCCATGGCAAACTTGGGGAGTGAAAGTTTAGAGATCTCAGTTATTTCTCCAAATCATTTTAGCTATAATAAACAGAGTTAAATGATAGACAATTTGGAGTCTATGGGCACATATTCCAGGTTAGTATATCACTTGTTCTATGTCTTTAAGAGTGGGATAGCCATAGTAAACAGTATCTAATCTACAAATGGTTTAAAGACTGCCCTGGAAACATATGTAGTAGGAGATAATTACTGACTTCACTCAGTATCTTGGGTCAGGCTCTGTCACAGGTTGTCTCAAGGAGCTGATCAGAGTGTGTGCATGTCTCATTCTATTCATGAGCATGTGTGCGTGCACACATACCTATACTGGAATATTTGGCCGCATCTGGATCACACAGCATAAAATATTCAATGATAATTACTTGACAACCTGTTGCTATAGTTTTGCATTCTTTGAGGCTTCTCTCAATTTTAATCGCTACTCCCTTTACTCATAAAAGAATGGATATACAAGTTTGGTAAAATTATTTCTCCATAGAGAAAACTCCCTACAGAATATGCCTGGCTGTAAATAATAACTATTTCCTTTGATGTAATTTATTACTGTTAGTATTTGACCTCATGTATACTTTTACTTTCATTATCAATTTTAAATTCTCCATCCAGCAAAATGTAAGTTTCCTCACATCTCCCAATAAAGAACAGGGGAGATTATTATACCATGATGTAGGAAAATTGGGCGTTAAAGATGTAGAGCTCCATACAGTGATGAAGAAAGAGGGCTTTTGTGCTTCCTGCACTACACTGACTCCCAGAAGGTACGTCAATATTCCAAGCTGTTGGAGAGGAAATGCTATGTGTAGGAGAAAGTCACTACCTGGTCATTCTCAGAATATCTTGATATTTGATGATCTCCCTCCAGTAGAGCCTCTGATCTCTTCTTCCTGCTGGAAAGAGCCCATGGGTCTTACCTTGCAAGGAGAAGAAGAACTATCTGTATACTACAAAAACTTCTAAAACTTATGTCAAGAAAGAGAAAGGGAAAAGATGCCTTGAAAAGTCCTTGGAGAAGATCAAAGTGCTGCGGACCCTTTGACTCAAAGAAAGTAGCAGAAGTTGCTGTTTCCACAGAGCCTGCACAAATTCTACTATGACTTCCCTGTTGAGAAGAAGCAACAGACCTGTGTGTTCCTGAAGGTAGTCACACTCCAGATCCAATGATAAGCTGACCTGGAGGGTGTCTTTCAGATGGCGGCTGAGATGCTCTTACTTCTGAGAAGCTTTCCCTGTTTCTGGGCTGGGCAGCTCTGGATATTCCAAAAGGATGCCTTGAGTCCCATTCATCCTGAGATCTTTGAGAGCCTAGGTCTAGTAACTATCCACTTATTATGGAAGTATGAGAGAACCTGTGATGCTTATTTTCTTTTAGAAAGCTGACCACCCAGGCAAGGTTAGAACAACTACGGAATAAAAGGAATCCTCAAGTGAATTAAACTTATGCCCACATTCCCATTAGCACTAATTCATCATTGTCCACAGGTAACACTGTGTTTCCAAATGGGGCTTAGTATTTCATGACAGATTCTCTTTTCTTAGAATAGTAGCTTGTAGAAATCAGATAGATAGATAGATAGATAGATAGATAGATAGATAGATAGATAGATAGATAGAGATATAGATAGATATAGTTTCTTGATTCACCATAGATGTAATGATTCTTTTACTACACTGCTCTAGAAAAAAAAAAATGTTGTGAATAGAGGCAACCCTAATGTTAAGTCACTATGTGGCAGAGAAACACACAGGCAGTGGAGCAGAATGGGTATAGACTGTGTAACTAATTACTAGTTACTCTAAACAATGAGCATGTTTTACCTCTACTTTGAAAGACAAAGTAAAGTTCCTATTACTTTGGACTAGGAGGAAAATATTTTGGGTAAGACAGACTGGGCAGCAATGACAGTAGAAAATATTTATAATTCCTATTCCCTTATTACTGGTCTTGTTTTCTTTCTTTCAATTTTTTTCTCTCTTGCCTGCCTGTAATACAGTGTGAACATAAGGTCTCAGCTTCCCTGTCACTCCTAAAGAAAAAGTTTGAATAATCTCCAAGGTGTTAGGGACTCAATATATTTAAATAAGTACCTTCCCTCCCTTTCAGAAATAGTTACATCAGAAAATTCATAAAATAACTGAAAAGAGCCATGCTTTACACAAAGGCAAGGGATGGCATTATTGGTATTTGTCAAATTACATTATATAAAAATTTGATATTTTAAGAATAAAAACCGTGATACATCGTTGTATATACACTTTAATTTTAATATTATAACAAACTGCACGTAGGCAAATGGGAAAACAAAGAGAAGAAAAAAAATCTTTTTGTCAACAAAAAGAGCAGGGCTATATCTTTTCCTTTTAAACTTTCCTTTTAGATTTTTTAAAAATTATTTGTTCCTTGTACACACACCTATACACACATGTACATTTTATCTGATACAGCCTAAAAAACAAAAAAAAATCAAGGTATCCTGGCAGAGAAGGTTAAGGGAAAGGTGAAAACTAGACTTCTGAGGGATGTTGTTTCCTTTTCTCATTCTTATTCCAATCTGCATTACATCAACAGCTCCCTGTTGCTTTTAGTGGCCCAGAGTATCTTAACCTTTGTTGTAAGGATTTGTTAAGCAAGATGACTGTTACATTCTACCTAGCAGAACTGTTGTTTATACAATACAAATTTTGACATCTGTACTCTTTTGTTATTTAATTAATTCTCTTCTACTTACAAACTCACAAATCGACGGAGGACTTGGGTGAGGATTCCATTAATCTAACACAGTGCTGGAAAAGCCAAAACAGTAATTCAACTGTCCACTTTGAAAAAAATGTGTGATTTATAGATATTCTCATGTCATGACATTTCCTGTCAAAGAGAATCATAGCTAATGGGTACAGGAAGATTATAAAATATTTTGATTCAAAGAATACTACAAATGGCTGTCAAAACTTCTTATTTCTCATTCAAGTAAGTCTGTGGAATGGAATATTTCTGACTACTTCTTTTATACGTAAGATCCAGAATAATAACAAATGTTTACAATATGCTATGTTTAGGTCAATTACTGTTCTTAGCGCTTTATACATACTGACTCATCTAAACCTCACAACACACCATAAGGTATACAAGATTATTTTCAATCTGGGGAAACAGAAACAGGAATGTTAACTTACTTGGCGAAGGTCACACAACTGGGCAGTAGCTAGAACTCAGACTGAAGTTGTGCTTGTAATACTGCGCTCAGAATCTGCAGTTCATTTCACATCTATGAAAAAAATAAATAAATTAAGTACAATAGCTAACATCTATTGAGCGCTCCCTCTGTGCCAGGTGTTAGCGAAGCACTTTGCCTGCAGTATCTCATTTAATCCTTGCAACAGTCCTCTGTGGTATAATTAGCTCTGTTTTAAAGATAAAGAAACTAAGGATCAAAAAATTACTTGTCCAATTTATAAAGCTAGTAAAAGGGAGACAGGATTCAGGTCAACTCCAGGGCTCATACCCCTTTACCACTACTCTTCCTGTTTAATGGTTTAGTCAATTATCAACATTTAATGAACACTTATGAGGTTCAGAGACTGACAAGCATCTATTTCACCCTTGGGATATGTTATTGTCTGAAGAATGTAGTTTGATAGCGTGAAGAATGGAGTCCAGGCAACAGCATTAGATAAGACTATTTAAAGTTCAAGAAATTTGAATATCAGATGATTACTGTTTGCAATATACTCTGAAATGGCTGAGGATTTAAATCCTGCTCTCTGTGCCAAAGCATTCTTGGATGTATTCATAACATTTGAGTGATTTGCCAAGACATGCCAAGCTTATTTAAATAACTATTCCTGTCTTTATTGATTGACAGTGTTGATGTGATTTCTTTCAGTGATTATACTTTTGGGCAAGATGGCATCAGGCTAACTAGACACAGTATGATTTACTTGTGAACTTTGTTCAACATTGGTATTCTTGATATATTCTTCGTAGAAAGAGAAAATGCTAACAACAAGAGTGAACAAATTAAAAACTGATTCGTATGAATGTAATTAATTTAAAAATTAGAATAAAAAAGAATTAGATTGAGAACTAGTTGTCACAACTTTTCCACAAAACCAGCTGAGTGATCTGATGTCTTATAGGACCCAGAAACATTACATATAAAATGATGAGGTTGATGATCTCAAGAAGATGTTTCCATTTCTAAAATTTAAGTACTAATACTTCTTATAAGAGGTAGTCTAGTTCAAGATCTTCCTGACAAGGGTTGGTAACAGTGGTAAAAGAATGGATAGATTATGGGGGAGGTAAGGTGGGGAGGTGGTAGTAGTTTGTGGATGCAGACATATAATGAAAAAGTAATTTTCAAAGTAGACAAGGTCATCATAATATTTTATAGTTTAGTGATGCCAATATTTGTACTATATTCTATAAATATCAGAGTATTACCTACTATTAGAAGTTTCATAAATTGCAAGAAATTAAAATGCTTGTGAGGATAAATCACTATTGATTTCTACCATGCGTAAAACATTAGCATATGAATAGTTACATAGAGTGGTAACCAATTCTTTGATTGCTTTTTAAGTATAAAACAAAGCAAACCATTCTTATTTTGCAACAGGAATGGATTAATATCTATCTATCTTTCTATCTATCTATCTTCTAGACAGGCATCAGATACTGTAATTAATAATCTAGAGTTAATAACCTAGAAATCTTGCAGCACCTCCCATCCAAAGATCTTACAAAGTCTGACTTAGCAGCAGTTATATCAGGAGGTGGGTGAATGGCTTCAGATGTCCTTTGCTGCTGTTTAAGTTATTTTCAACTTTATTAAATTTTTTTTTTTTTTGAGATGGAGTCTCGCTCTGTCTCCCAGGCTGGAGTACAGTGGCCTGATCTTGGCCCACTGCAACCTCTGCCTCCTGGGTTCAAGCAATTCTCCTGTCTCAGTCTCCTGAGTAGCTGGGACTACAGGTGCATACCACCACACCTGGCTAATTTTTATATTTTTAGATAGATGGGGTTTCACCATATTGGTGACCCTGGTCTCGAACTCCTGACCTCAGGTGATCCACCCACCTGGGCCTCCCACGGTGCTGGGATTACAGTTGTGAACCACTAACTTTATTAAATTTCTAAACTTTGTCATACCTAGTAGTGTTGATGTACTCATTTTAATTTTAGTTCACTTTACCAAGAACAAAAAGACATTGAAATAATTTCTCTCAATTTCTAATTTAAACAAATTAGAAATTAAAATAAATTATTGTAAAGCCATATTACTGCCTGGAACTGTAGACATTTGTTGGTTTTCAAATGTTCTGCCTAAATTGAAACTATTACTGTTAAATAGATTCATTTGCTAGTTTTCTGCCATGGACAAGCCAATAATTTGAGATGTCTGGTGTTCTTATTTCATTTGAACCCTATCTTTAGCAGGCTCTCTTCCTTAAATCAGAAATCCCAATTCTCTTTTATTTTCTTTTCAACAAACAAGTAAAATTAATTCCAAATGGGCAGGGATAAGAAGAGACAGGTGGCATCATATAAAGAAGCAGAAACTGAATGTAATTAACTAAAGTTGTATTTCTAAACCAGCAAGTCTACTTTTAATTATCTTTCATATATTTTCTTGCAGTATTTATTTGTTTATTCATTCAGAATATATATCATCGAACATTGCCTCAAAGCTAGGCAGTGCTAGGTAATAGGTATACCTTAGTGATGAAATAGATCACTTCTTTCTGGAGTTTACATACTAGAGGGAAGAGCAAACGTGAACAAGTAAAAAAATAGTGGTCTTTTAACTGATACATATGACATGTAAATAAACTAGCCTCTGCATTCAGCTCTTCACTTTTGCATTTCTGTGTCCCTCCTGATCATGCCCTAGGCTGCTTCACAGTCAGCAAAGGGCTTGCTCCAGGTGATCCAGATAGCTTTCTGAGTTTACCCTATTGTTAAATCATCCTATGAGTAAAGAACCCTAGAAAAAGAGACGTAATAGGTGTCTCTCCCTCAAAAGTCCTGGTGGCTCCAGAAAAACAAAAAAAATAACAGAAACTCTATAGTGGCTCTTCTATTCTTGGTGAATTTATTAACTAGGATTAGACAATGCTTGATCAAGGGTGAGCTGTTGGAGGCAGGGATTTAGTGGCATTTATTCAACCAGATCTGGACAGACTAGGTGAGGTCTGTCCATGGGGCTGGTAGAATCAAACCAAGATGGCCACCAGGAATCAGTGTTACAGCCAAGAGTTAAGCAACTGAGTCAAATTTAGGAGAGAAGATGAAGACAGGAACTGAGGTTAGCAGCTCAAGTCAGCTGAAATGGGCAGAGAAGCCAAGTTCCAATGGGTCTCAGGAGTATCTGTAAGAATTCAATCTCTGTGTCAGGATTCTTCCATTCTAGTCCATGTACACACATGACACTAGACCTGTAACCAGGACTGATCAAAGTCACTTTCTGACGTGTAGACATCATTGAATAACGGAAAAAACAGCTAATTAAAAAGAGCAAAAACAAAACCTAACTCCAAATTCTGGCTCCAATATTAATGTCACAATAGGGAGGTTAATTAGTAACTCTGAAAATCAGTTCTTTTCATCAGCAAAATGGGGATAACACCACCTCCTTGAAGAGACCTTTATTTGATGATTAAGTTAGATCTGTACAGTAAAGAGCCTCCCCAAATATACCATATACATTTAAAAATGACTATTAATGTGACATTATTTCAATTAAGAGTACTCAGATAATAATTCTTTCAGAAGACAGATTTTCTCCCATATTTGATTTCCATAATGGCTATACACTTTTAGACTCTTGAGATTCCTATTAAAAATTCTGGTTATATCAGAGATTTTTCTCAAACACTGAAAAGCCTGAGAGAGCTTAGAAGAAGAGTATGCTTGGGACTCAATGTGGGATTAATAGTTAAGACTCACAGCTGTGAAAAAGATGAACTTGAAGTTCTATGTGGCCCACTGGTAGAGAGTCTGATCGGTGCATTTCTGTGACCTCTGAAGACTGGAGCAATCAGGGTACTATTGTGGTGGATCAGAGGAAAGGGTGTGGTGGATCTCACAGAACAGTAACTGACCGCAGGCATTGAAAGGAGACAAAGGGGCTGGGCACAGTGGCTCACACCTGTAATCCCAGCACTTTGGGAGGCCGAGGCGGGCAGATCACAAGGTCAGGAGATCAAGACCATCCTGGCTAACACAGTGAAACCCCGTCTCTACTAAAAAAATACAAAAAGTTAGCTGGGCATGGTGGCACCTGCCTGTAGTCTCAGCTACTCAGGAGGCTGAGGCAGGAGAATCGCTTGAACCTGGGAGGCGGAGGTTGCAGTGAGCCAGGATCACACCACTGCACTCCAGCCTGGGCGACAGAGCGAGACTGTGTCTAAAAAAAAAAAAAAAAAAAAAAAAAAATAGAAAGGGGACAAAGGGCACTAGACATACAGATACATGACCCAAGCTCTCATAATGACCTTGCCACTCTCCTGACTTGGTCCTGTGGACAAGTTTAATGAATTTTGCTTCATTTGTGAAATGACAGGCTGAGACCTGGCAGTCTCTAACATTTCTTCTAGTTATAATCGTGGATGATTCTGTAAGTTAATTATACTCTGCATTTGTACGGCATTTTTCACTTTCCAAAGCATGCTGACATACATCACTCACTGATCCTGTGAGGCAGGCATGGCATGTGTTTTTACCCCTATTTTATACATGAGGAAGTACAGGTTTAGAGGTTGTGTCCTCTATAAAATTTCATTGTTTAACCTGTGTCAAGGATCTAGATTCAGAAACATTTAGTTGATTTTTGAAAATATATCAGAGTTGGGTGTGTTTCCCTTTAAAAGTTCTTGGCAATTACAAATTATTTTGAACTATCATGTGAGGTGGTGGCTGCTATGGAAACTGCATTAATACATGAAGCTTGCAAAGCCTGTCACCACATCAGATGTTGCTGCCCTTTGGCTATGCTAACCTACTCATCTGTTTTTTTGAAAAATATTTCTCTCTTTCTTCTTTTTCTTTTTTTCCCCAAGCACAAGCACACTATGTTTATAATCCAAGACATCTCATTTTGAACAGACTCATCCTTATGAAATTCATTAAATGACTTGGAACAAAAGATTCTAGTGAAAATATGACCTGGGAAAATAATAAATTAAAACATATATGCATAGTGTTCATTTTGTATTTCTGTGGCTCAAATAAAATGTGAAAAGAAGCTAAAAAGAAAAACTAAATTCATGAGGTAGGATTATGTTTGTATGATAATTGCAAAGAAAAATAATGCATGAGTTCAAGTATAATAATTTTTATTCTAATAATAAAGATATTTACTATGTCAGTTTTGACCAACACTATACATTTAACCTTTGCATTATTTTGTGAAATATTAGCACTCATAGGCATTAATGAATCTTAAAAAAGCAGTCATTACTTTTAGATTTATCAATTATCTATTTTATACGTGTATATATAAATATATAATATGTATATATGTGTGTATACATACATATATGTGTATGTATATATATATATATAAAATGTACATAGTATCTGTAAATAGTTGCCACCTATATTCCAAAGTTTCATATTTGGTATTTTGAATATAGGGTCTCTGTGTCCCAAATGGGACTCAACTGTCTTGAAATTGCCCTTGTTCCATCCAAAGAAATAGTGGAGATATAGATTCAATAATTATATAAACCAGAAGTACTTACTTCCTCCTGTTTTCACTATTCTTTGGCAAATACATAAAACCTAATTTTTTTTGCCAGATATCTTACTTACCACCTTGTGAGGACTATATGTTTGAAATGGCAACAGTCTACATATTTTTCTTGCTGCCAATTTATAGGCTATTATGACATGCTGGTATTCCTTTATTTGAATTTATCTAATTAATCACGAGTGGGATTTTTTCCATATGCTCATTAGTTATTTATATAACTTCCATAAAATATTTATTCATAAATTTGGCCATTTTGCTTAATGATTTATATTACTTATATGTAAAAGGAAATAAACTTTTAAATAGTGTAGAAAGTATTAATGGGTTTGATATATGAAAATTTTAAATTTTTATGTAGTAGGCAAATCTATCATCTTCATGATGTATTACAATGATCTTATGCTTAGAAAGTCTCCCAACTGCATACAGTACATATTCATATGCATTTCATAGTTTCAGTTGTTACTTTAAACTTTCCATCAAGTTTCTATATATTTTGAATGTAACACAAACTGATAATTGGGCTTTTTTCAAAATAAATAATTTTCCAAACACAACGTTAGAAATAATACATCCTTTCCTATGGATTTATGATATTTTAAATCTTATATTAAGATTCTAACATTGGTTCCAGAGCTATCCCTTATCTTTCCCTAGATTCTTAAGCCACCACTACATTGTTAATTTTATAATGTTAAAATAAATGTTGATTATCTGATAACATAATTCACTTTTGAACATGATTTGCAATTCTCATTTGTTTAATTTTCCAGGTAAATCTAATAAGTCCTTACTCCCAATCAAAATTCTCAATGCTCTTTCTTTTCTGTTTCATTTCATTTGATTTATTTACTCTGCCTTTGTCTTAGGCCATTCTTGTATTTTTATAAAGAAATACCTGAGACTGGGTAACTTATAAGAAAAGAGGTTTACTTGGTTCACGGTTCTGCAGGCTGTACAGGAAGCATAGTGGCATCTGCTTCTGGGGTGGCCTCAGTGAGCTTTTACTCATGGCAGAAGGTGAAGCGGGGTCAAGCACATGTAGGATGAGAACAGAGCAAAAAAGAGAGGGGGAATGTACCACACACTTTTAAGCGACCACATCTTGTGAGAACTCACTCACTCTCACTAGGACAGTACCAAGAAGAAGGTGTTAAACTATTCATGAGAAATCTGTTCCTATGATTCAATCACCTCCTACCACGCCTCACCTCCAACACTGGGGTGAAAACATGAGATCTGGGTGGGACAAATATACAAACTATATCAGTCTTGTATTTAATGTTTATCTTAAGCTTCAAAGAAGTCATTGTTTTATCAAAAATATTGAGTATTGAGAGCAGAACTTACAGATTTTTTTTTTTTTTTCGCACAGGGCACTGTGAATGAATAAAAGTTAACTTAATCTCTTTATTTGGAAGACACCGGGGAAGTCACTGTTGAATAGATGCAAGTTTGGACATTGAATACAGAATTTTTTTAAAGCAGGGTGGTGATAGTGGTAGCAATAAAGAATCGATAACTCATGCAGAGACAACATAAGATGTTTAACTGAAAAGTTAATTTACATTAGTAAACTGCAGTAATCTCAGCCTCAAGAATAAACAATTTATTTACCTTGGGAAATTTGCTTTGAATCTGAAAAAGTAATGTAGGAACATTTCTCAAAAAGCGTTCTACCCTATAATGTTCTCTGCCAAACCACTTCCTACCCCGCCCCCACGAAATCACACTCACATCGTAGAAAAGATTTGCGCTGGTTAAAGTTACTAGCAAATTCCAGTATGTACTGCGCTTCATTTTCTTATTCACAGATTTAAACAGAGTTATAAGAATTACAAGACCAATGTAATTATGGTTTAAGAGATTAAATGGAGGAAGGAAGTTGTCATTTCAAGAAAGGACCTGTATATGAGATAGTGAAATATCACAGATAAGCTAAGATTTGAAAGCCCAGTTCCCTTAGGTACTGGTGGTTTCATGATGGACAATTGCTTAATCAAGCTAATTTTGGTTTTCTCATTTGTAAAATTGATAGTAATAATGTTTTCTGAGGAATGTAAGAAAGACTAAAGGAAATAATGGAATGATTTACAAAGTAGGAATGATGCTTAAAATGTAGTAGTAATAAATGTTAATAATTATTATGTAGTATGATTACTGGGCAAGTTTTAAGAATGAAAACTCTCCCTAACACTTGGAAGTAAGCAAACTACCATTGTCCAATGTAAAAATTACAGAAGAGCTCCCAGACACGAAAGGGAAGATGTAACTATAATCAGGACAGAGATAAACCTAGCTGTTCCTTCTAAGAACTCTATTCATATACTTATAGACAGACCAACATTAAAACACCAAGAGTCCTGTAAAGGAGTCTTGTAAATGGTCCTCCACTATCTGGACCTTTGACTAAATTAAACTGTTTCAACAGTGGCAATGTGGCTGATTATTTTTGAAACAAAAGGCCCTGAAAATGATAGCAACCAAAGGAGTACATATGAAAGATCATTAATTGCATTGAAGGAAGCCAAGGAGAATTATACATAAGTGATAATTTTAGATGTACAGCCAAGAAGATTAAGGCTTAAAGAAAAATTAAGAAGAAAAAGTAATTCAACTGCCAACAAAAATATCTTCAGTTAATTTGAAGAAACATGTTTTCCATACTGGGAATGTCTAAAAGCTACATTATTTAAAAATTATTCAAAAAATGTGTCACAAGTCCCATAGCTCAGCATGTATTATGGACTATGAAAGAAACACAAAGATCTGAAAGTAATAACCAATCAGATGATTAGGAGAGATAAGTGGAAAAATTAAAACATATTTTAAAACCCAAGAAAGAAGCTAGCTCTGATAATCTGATTAAAACCCAGAAGAAAAACACCGCTGTGGCCATTTCTCCCTAGTGACACGGCAGAAGTAGATGGAATAATTTCTGAACAGACTGTTAGCAAAAAGTCCACTCTGAAGATATATATGGTGCTACAGAGTTTTCAGATAAGTTATCAAGACTCAGAAGGGAAATTTATAACTCTACTAAGAGAATCAGATAATTATCAGAGTAAGACAACATCCTGAAAGAGATAAGAGGTGGAAAATATATATGAGTCTATGTTCCTTAGTTCTAAATTTACTCTAGTAGGTAACAATTACTGTTGAAAAGAGTACAGTACATTGAAAAATGTACATATATGGGGAACTTCATTTTCTGTAGGACTGACAACTCTATTCTAAAAGATGACTAGTAATTTTAAAAAGCACTTTAAAAAATTTAAGGCAATTTTAGGTTAAAATTAAGGAAATAATTTTCCATAAAATGTGAACAGTAAATTCCTGGACAGGACACCTCATTAGATGATCTTTCACGAATCTGTGAACTCCTTTGAGGTCCAAGGGAGTTATTGAGATTGGCTTTGTGGCATTTCCATTCAAACACATTTTATTGCAGAATAAGATGCTGAGAAGCACAGCTTAAAGAAAAAAAATAAGAAAAAAGAAAAATAGTGCATTCATTCATTCATTTTATCACTCACTTAGTGGACACTTATTGAGTGCTACTATATGCCAGTCAGTGTGATCTAGGTGCTGGTGATAAAATAATTAATTACACTGTCAACATCCCCTCACATTTTTACATCATAACAGTCACAAAACATGTGACAGCATATAAATTAAGTTATAATATTATGGAATAATAGGTGCTATGAAAATATATAGTGTTGTTACCCACAATGTCAAACAATACTCAGGAGGTACAGAGTATTTCAGAAAAAGTAGGCCCATGTAAACAATCCCCGTGAATGTTGATTCAATTCCTATGGTAACTCGGCAGCACTTCCTGAGCAGTCCGTGCTGCAGATTCTGTGGTGTTCTGCCCAGGGCTGACTTACCCATCTCCAAGCTGTTGCGGAAATAGGCTTCTGACATTTCATAGTGTGCCTCACTCAAGGTTATGCCCTCTGCCAGCAAGCATAATGAATGGCTGATGGGGAATAAATACACAGGCTCAGTCCCTCGCCTCAATTTAAAACAACTCTAGAAGTTCATTCAGCTCTAGGGCTCCAAGTAGGATGAGCTGAGGCCTCACTTGTAACTGCAATGTGAGTCAGCTTCTCCCTCTGTCCAGTCTCGCCTCCATCTTCACTTCCTTTAGGTATATTTCCTGAGGGCATTCTCCAATAAACCTTCTACCTGGAATTCTCTGTTTCTAGAAGATCCAGTCTAAGGCACTGAGATAAACTGGAGGGATTCAAGTGCTTTCATATGGAGCCTGGGGAAAATTTGAAACAGTTTTCATATGCAAGGTAATACAGCACAAAGTTTAGAAGGAAATTTAGATACTAAATACATGTAAAATTTGCAAAAAAAGAATTGTTGAAAACCTTTAATGAGAAACTTGAGCTTATATCTGTTTAAAAATTGGATTTTATGCTTGAAAGGGCTACACACAGCTCCTTATCAAGACTTTTTAATTACATTTTCAAATTCTTAATAGTCACCATCAATAAAAATCTGCTCATACAGACATGGACAAGTCATTTAAACACATTTTACAACCATTCAAAAATTTGGGACTTGTAACCTGTACAGACCTGGTGGACTGAACAAAGGGGGGCGAACACAGGAATCAAAGGCAAGAGACAAGAGTATATTTGTAAGAAGGGGTCGGGGGGCACCTTGCCTCTAGTGCACAATGGCCCTGAGATTTACACAGCCCTCCATATTTATTAGGCAAAAGAGATAGAGGGGCGGGGGGGTGTGATTGTTGGGTAATTGTCAGTTGGCAATTTGGTTCACAGCAGGCAAGACTGCATCCTTTGGATAATAGGTGCTAGATTTCTCAGTAGATAACTTCAAGGAGCCGGGTGCCAGGGAGTGATGTCCCTCAGCAAACCTTTTGGTGGCAGGGCAGTGTGAGTTTGCCCACATCCTGCATTCATGATAAACAGTTTGCTGTTTAATCATATAGCCTCCAGTGGACTACTGAGTTGGTCACATCCTACGGGCCTTCGGCTCCCTGCAGGGACTATTGAAGTTATATACATAGAAAGAATCCTACAGATCTTTCTTTCATTAATAATCTAATGATAGCATTTCTTGTGATAATTATAATAGATTTCAAATCCATTTAAACTTTTTGAAATGAAGAATTTCAAATAATGGTAAATCTTTCATTTGTAGAACACACATAACATTGCTACGGCTATGACGCAGCTACTAGCTTGGATGACTCTAAAATGCACCTGAATTGCAAAATGGACAGAACCCTCAGATATACGTGCAGACAGTTTTGCCCTTGACTTTGATCTGCACACCATACTCTTTGGGCACATGGAACATCCACAGTGGCTACTATATGGATGTCCAGTTGATAAGAGTATTTCTTTCCTTATAGTAGAGCAGTAAGTGCTGGATGTTTCTCCAGTTCACTGCTTGCAGAGACTTTGGACACACTGTCAAGTGGCACTCAAAAGTGCCACTGTCTGACGCACTGAGGAAGAAAGACTTGAGGCTCTAGAGACTATTCCAGGCCCCACCCTGAGGATTTAAGTGATTTGTATAGTGTGTCACATCTTGAACCCTTTTATAGCAGATCACTATGTGCTGCATACAAATTGGGTAGATCAGGAATACACTTCTACGAGTGTCAACTCAAATAACCAAGAGAGAATCCCAGGGAAAGATGTAAATATTAAGCACTGTAATTGGGATAAAGGAACTGAGATTGATTGTCCTGGCAATATACATATACAAAGTCAATGGAAGCTGGAAAACAGATGAACCTGTGGTAACTTGCTGAACAGAACTGAGAAAGAAGACTACTCAGGCAGCAGTGGAGAGATTTGAGAATCCCCTAGATTTAAAGCAGAGAACCATCAAAATAGTCAGCAATAGGCAACACCATGTGTCTGTGAGCTAGGAGACAAGGGCAAGAAGCTAAAATGGAAAACTGAGGGAAACTGTTTGCAAAGCAGTTTGATCTCTAGTTCCAGTTCTCCACTATCCCACTGGTCAGAGGACAAGGGATTTATTTCCTGGAGAAAGTATGACTGAGGGTCTTTGGCGTGGGGATCAATCAACACAGATGATAGTGCTGCTATCCCACAGAAAATAGGGGATACAGTGACCAGATGTACATTGTAGGTTGGGCTGAAATCTCCAGGAGTCTTTCTCCACTGAACTCTGAGAATACTTACAGCCAAACCTTTAGCCACCTGGCAGAAGACTGGCAGAGAACATTCTAGGAAATCTGACCAACTTAAGGGAAAAGAACTAAAGACACTAACCTATATGGTTCATCCACCAGCCATCTTTCTGCAGTGTTCAAAAGCCCAACACACAAACTCAATGTTTCCACTCAGATTTTAGGCTGTCTCCTTCTTTCATCTCTTTTGACTCAGTCCTGATCAGTTTTTATTCCTCTTCAGAGCAGTTCCTCTGAGTGCAGAACTCTGTTCTAGGAGGACATTCTGCCAGGTCAATTTTTAGAGTGCATAGGCGAGACTGCTCAAGCCCCTTCAATTTCTCCTTTCCACTCTCCCCAAAATTGTGGAGGGCATAGCCCTTCCTGTTCTCGAACTTGCCTGCTAAGCTTTATAATGAGTAGGTGTTGGCTATTTTGTGGGGTATTCTTTTCAGGTAAGTCAGAGGCTGTTCCCCTCTTCTTGTTTCCATGGAAACACCAGTCCCATGCCGATCTTGACATTGTTAGAAATTTGTCCCCACCTGCTTCTGTTTGGGGATTCAAGGGGCACATTGTCCCTGAATTTTGTAGTAAATCTTTCCCATAGGGTTTTGATTTGTCTGTTTTTATGTAGGAATTCAAAACAATTTAAAAAGCTATGCTGCTATTGTTGCCATGTCCCTGGAATATGCCCTGTACCATTATTATTATTATTTGTTATAGTCAGGTTTATTGAGGTATAATTTACATACAGTAAAATTCATCCTTTTAAGGTGTGCAGTGAGACGAGTTTGGGCAATTATATAACTACCACCCAATCATAATGTAAAACATTTCCATCATCCAAAAATCTTCTCTCAAGCCATTTAGTAGTCAGTCTTTTTTGCCCACCCTAAGCCCCTTGGCAACAGCTACTCTGATTTCTGTCCCTGTAGTTTTGCTTTTATCAGAATGTCATATAAATGGAAGCATACAGTACATAGCCTTTTGTGTTTGGCTTCTTTCACTTAGCATAATGCTTTTGAAATTCATCGGTTTTATTGCAGGTGTTAGTAGTTCATTCCTACTTTTTGCTGAGCCGTATTCCATTGTATGGGCACCTCACAATTTGTTTATTCATTCACTTGGAGATGGACATTTGGGTGGTTTCATGTTTTTGGTTGTTAGGAACAAAATTGTTAAAAACATTTACACGCTGGTCTTTCTGTGGATATATTTCTTTTGGGTAAATATTTTGGAGTAGAATTGCTAGGTTGTATGGTAAATATATATATATTATATCTTTATAGGAATCTGCCAAACTTGTTTCTTAAAGTGGTTCTACTATTTTTCATTCCTTCAATGTGCTCTCCTTTTTAACCTGATATAGTAACTGGAGCATACGTATCACTGAAAGTAAATCTATGAAAAACAACGTTGTGAGGTTAAGGAAACAGAAATCCAATCCAGGAGAAATGTGAAGAAAATTCCAAGGATATCAGCAAAATTATTTCCATGTGACACGTGTGTCTTTGGTCTAGAGAATGGTCAGTCTAAAAACATAAAGAATGGTGGTCTCCAGAAGGGATATCTCCAAGAAAAAAAGATAGTATCATGAGAGAGCCTGATGAGGTTGACTTTTTGAAAATTTGCTTATAGAGATTATTGGAAACTGTGGCAAGAATTTGGAGTGGATAAAAAGAAACTGAAGCAATAGAAAACAGAATCAAAGTCATTATTTACTCAAGGAAAAGGAAAAACCAGGAAGGGAAATATAATCATAGTGCACTACAATTCTCGGCTTTGAAGAACAGTTTCACAGGCATAATAATGGAAACGTCAAATACTGATTTTACCCAAAATTATGAAATAATTAATTAGACATACACCCTGGGTACAAGAAAGAGGAGAAATGGAGATGTTGTTGATGTAAGAAAATTAAATCCTTGTTTGTCATAAAAGGTACTCGGTGGCTAATATGTAAAATTAATAGCAGTCTGCACACATTTCACTTGAGAGACACAAATGCAAAAGAAACATTTAGAAGGTCAAATTTGGTTGGCTCAGGGGAGGCAAAGTAGGAGAAGTTGGGAGTCGTAGGACAGGGAACCATCCTATATAATAATACTATTTGCCTTTGTGTGTATGTATCATTTTATAAAAATAAATAATTTTTAAGTAAAAATAAAAGGGTATCATGTGCAAGTTCACAGTCCTGGGACCAAATCAGTGAATACAGCATTTATGTCTAATTAGAATAATTGTCCATTCATTGAAAATTATGCATATTTTCTTTTTAGGAGACACATAATGCTGTGATCTGTATGCAAAGCTCCCTTAAGATAAAATGCATTGTATTTCCTGATCTTAGGAACACTCAGTCAGCCACAGGTGATTGGAAAAATAATGGGCAACTGACTAATTCATTGTTTGGCCAGACTCGTCATAAACTCTCCCAATAATGTGAATTGAGATAAAGACTTTGAAGTAAGTTAACAAAGAGACTGAGCCTGCTACTTTGGATCAAGCAGAGATTTATTAGGAAGAAGAGAAAGCTAGACTACAGAAAGAAGTAGAGCAGCATATACCAAAGGAAAAGACCCAAAAAGCAAAACAGAGATAAAACTAATCTCAAAATGGCTTTTGTCTCTTATTTTCTGGAGGACTTGATGAACCCAGTTCCCATATTTGATATATATCAGATCAGGGTCCTGAAATTAATCCCAATAAACACTGTTATTCTTTACCATGCCACATTCCCCACATTTATCAACATTTAAGAGATCCCAAAGAGAATCTTTGATAAGCAGAGAGGCAAATTCAGTTAGGAAACTTGCCCAATGATAAGAAAGTGACAGAGATTTCTGACCAACTTTTAAACCAGGTCCTCTGAGCCCAATGGGACCTCTCCTTGTGTGGAAACTCCCAGAGCTCAAATTTAGCAAGAATCTCTCTAAGTAGGTTTAGTCAAAATACCCCATCCTTGGTGTCTAATTCCCCTTGATATCTGACCAAATTCCTCATCCCCCATCATCCCGCAGGTGATATCTGATCACACTGGCCTATCTTCAGCAAGAATCCTGTTAGGTCACTATATCCAGAATGTCCTCCTGTCCCTGATGTTTTGTCTTAATAGTTTTCCATCCACTGAGTTCCATCCTGCTCCTTGGCTATAAATTCTCACTTTTCCTTGTATTTTGAATTGAGTCTACTTCTATACTGAGGTGTCTTTTTCCTTATTGCAATAGTGTTTGAGTAAAATCTGTTTTTTTCTGCTTTAACTCCCACCAGTCTCTGGTTTTTTCTTTAACATTTATGGTAAAACAACTCGGATAGTATCAGATTCATCTTTGGACTCCTGAACTTCTCACTTGGGACCCAAATGTGCACATTTGAAGTCTTTGTTTTCACTCCTGACTGACCAACCAGGGATCCATTGGTGAGTCTGACGTCTGAACCAGTGCTCCAGATGTCCCTTGAAGCACACAGTTAGGACAGATTTCTATTCTTAACATTGTGAGTATACTTCAGAAGCTGGGGGTAAAGCCCTTGATTTTTCTGTTTGTAAGAAGCTGTATTAGAGTCCCGGGCAAAGTGAAGTTGAGTTAGAATCCTAGACTTGTCTCTGCAAGAAACAGAACCTGGGCTATGTGTGGTGGGGCACGCCTGGAATCCCAGCTATTCAGGAGGCTGAAGTGGGAGGAGGGCTTGAGCCCAGGAGTTCTGGGCTGTAGTGAGCTGTGCTCATCGGGTGCCGCACTAAGTTTGGCATCAATATGGTGACCTCTCAGGAGCCAGGGACTACCAGGTTGCCTAAGGAGAGGTGAACTGGCCAAGTTCAGAAATGGAGCTGGTTAAAACTCCTGTGATTAAGAACAGAAGCCAGATCAGAGTTCCAGTCTTCTCTATTCATAAGTGTAGAGGTACCATTACTTAAGAACATGGGAGCTTCTCAGTTGACTGGAAACTCCCTTCTAGAACCCCTGCTGAATTGTGCTCCACCAACTCTCTCTGCTTTCTTTCTTGTTAGCATGATTGTACTAAGGATAATATGGAGCTTCAGTGGCCTCTTTGGGAAACTTAAGTTCTCCTGACATTGGTGGCTTCTCTAAGCCCTCTACCCCTCCCATTGCATTCACAACTCCTTTATCCTTGTACCACCCTTGACCATCCCATCAGCTCCCTTGAATCCTTCAATGTGTCCACTTCAAATCTTTGCCTTCCCTATCCCCGCTGTCCACTCTGCCAGACTTTTGACTTCCCACTTCAGCCCCCTAGTCACTTGAACTTCAGTCCCTCTGCCCTCAGTGGGAACTTTGAAGGGTCTCTGGACCTCCAAAAGCAAATTTCTGAGGTTGGAAAGAGAAAGACAGAAAAAGGGCTATTAATAATTGGAAAAAGAAAATTGAGTCCGCAGCCTCCATCAGATAATATATTAGGGCAAATGAAAAATCTTAAATGTCTCCCCTACAGATATTGGTAAAAAGCATTAGGCCTCATGTTGAGTAGGTGAAGTTAAATTGCTCCATCTGTCAGAAACACACTTCAGATAAAAATACAAAGTGGAGTAAAGAGGGGCAAAGTATTCATTTAAACCAGTGAGTTTTGTCTTTGTATCTTTAACTCATGGCTAAAATTTTAGAATGAAAGCTGTAAGATTTTTGTTTTGTGTCTGTCTGTCTGTATGTTTATGTATGTCTAAACATGTATGTTATATACACATAACATTTTCTTACCTCTGGATGGTATGACCAAATTAATTTATAAAATCTGTTAAAGGAGTTCTATTCAATTTGGCATAGAGATGAATGAGCACTTGTATAAATTGAATACTCATTAAACTCCTAGAAATATAGAAACTAATTCAAATTCACATGACTTGAGTAAATCTTTGGTAAATAAGATTAGTTTAATATGTTGATTTAATAAGAACAGTCTTTTGAGTTTTCAGTATTATATGTGAGTATACATTTTTATTCTACTTAGGTTTAGTAGTCAAATAATGTAAAAATAACAGAGAAACAACTTGAAATGATGGCTAGTTATGTTTATTCTTATAGTATGTCAGCCTAAAAACAGTTTCCAAAATCCTTTTGGTTGCTTGCAACCTTAGAGTTATGCAATAGATATTCATTGAGAATTTCTAAGTAGGATAAAGTACTGAAACACA